>NW_022681469.1:60932098-63432098 GCF_009764315.1 Trachypithecus francoisi
CAAATGTCCATCAATGATAGACTGCATTAAGAAAATGTGGCATATATACACCATGGAATACTATGCAGCCATAAAAAAAGGATGAGTTCATGTCCTTTGCAGGGACATGGATGAAGCTGGACACCATCATTCTCAGCAAACTATCACAAGAAAACCAAACACCACATGTTCTCACTCATAAGTGGAAGCTGAACAAGGAGAACACACAGATACAGGGAGGGCAACATCACAACAGGGCCTGTCGGGGGTGGGGAGCTAGGGGAGGGATAACATTAGGAGAAATGCCTAATGTAGGTGACGGGTTGATGGGTGCA
Organism: Trachypithecus francoisi; assembly: GCF_009764315.1. Lineage (NCBI taxonomy): Eukaryota > Metazoa > Chordata > Mammalia > Primates > Cercopithecidae > Trachypithecus > Trachypithecus francoisi. The sequence goes on from NW_022681469.1 coordinate 60,932,413, forward strand.
GCAAACCACCGTGGCACATATATATACCTATGTAACAAAACTGCACGTTCTGCACATGTAACCCAGAACTTAAAGTATAATTTCAAACAAAACGAAAAGAAAATGCCTGCACATGTAACCCAGAACTTAAAGTATAATTTCAAACAAAACGAAAAGAAAATGCCTGATGATATGCAACACAATGATGCTCATTTGAGGAAATGGTCTTTTCCCCTGCAGATTGCATGGATCCTGTTACTGCATCAGGGGAACCTATAGAGTAGCAAGTGAAAGATGGGAGGCAGACCAGACCAGACAGTTGATTTATAACGGAATTTTGTGACTATTCATACAACATGAAAAGACATAAAGGTTTGGATTTTGATGTCTCAGTGAGATGCCTGGTTAAGAATCATGCTCTTATACCCAATACATTTTGTATAATAATTCCCTGATTACTGTGATTCTGTGGAAAAATCGTTTCAGGCGCAGTATGGTGGCTCATGCCTGTAATCCCAGCACTTTGGGAGGCCAAGGCGGGTGAATCACGAGGTCAGGAGATTGAGACCATCCTGGCTAACATGGTGAAACCCCGTCTCTACTAAAAATATAAAAAATTAACCGGGCATGGTGGTGAGCGCCTGTAGTCCCAGCTACTCGGGAGGCTGAGGCAGGAGAATGGCGTGAACCCGGGAGGCGGAGCTTGCAGTGAGCTGAGATCGCGCCACTGCACTCCAGCCTGGGTGACAGAGCGAGACTCTTGTCTCAAAAAACAACAAAAAAAAGAAAAACCATTTCATAGTTATTTTCATAAATCATCAGGAACATGCAAACCCATTTATATTAAATCTAGGATTCATGAGACTACAAAGGAAAGAAAACAATTAAAACCTTAGTGTTCAACTATGCAATAGACAAAGCATATTTTAGAACTTGGAGTCCTATACCTTGGGGTATAGTTTATGTACAAGCTCAAGCCATGTGAGGAACCAGATACAGAGAGGGAACTGGAAGCAGCAGAAAGGCGACCTAGGAACACATTTTCTCATCCTGAGGTGGCGGGTTGCCTGCCACTCACATGTGCAGCAGATGGCATAAAGGCAGTGAGGGTGGGAGTGGCTGGCACCTCACAGACTGCCAGGCTCCGTCTGGGCTCTTGATAAATATTAATTAAATGAATTGAATTCATTGAAGAGCACTGTCCATGTTGCCAATCATGACAACCAGTCTTTGTTTTATGTACTGTCCTCATGTCAGCATGACAGGGTAACTCTGATCTGTCTTTATAAAGACTGAGTGAGATACACAGATAACCTAACAGAGATGAAACTCAAAGGCATAGCTGTTGCATAGATCTTTCTTTATAATCATACTGTTAAAATCATATCCTAGTGATATCCTGATTTACAATTAATCTGGAAATAATGCTATAATTCTTTTATTTATTTATTTATTTTGAGACAGAGTCTTGCTCTGTCACCCAGGCTGGAGTGCAGTGGCGCAATCTCGGCTCACTGCAACCTCCGCCTCCCAGGTTCAAGCGATTCTCCTGCCTCAGCCTCTTGAGTAACTGAGATTACAGGCGCATGCCACTATGCCTAGCTAATTGTTTTTAGTAGAGATAGGGTTTCACTATATTAGCCAGGGTGGTCTCGAACTCCTGACCCTGTGATCCACCCGCCTCGGCCTCCCAAAGTGCTAGGATTACAGGTGTGAGCCACTGCACCCAGCCAAAGCTATAATTCTTTAGCAAAATCAATCTCGGTGTTATAGAGACTAGGAGAGTTTCAGATTTTTCTATCGCTTGGTGTGGGGATATAGCAGAAAGGAGGAAAAGAAGCAGCCCAGAATTTGTTCCTGAATGGCTCTTACATTTCTGAGGTTCACAATCCACGTAATCTAGAAGTTGTGAAAGTGTTACCAGAGCCCCCGAAATGAAAACCATTCAGAGGGACCTGTGTGCCTCTCTTCAGGAAAGAGAAGGTTATAGTGCTGCAGCCTAGATAAAATGAGGGTAATCTGGAAATTAGCCATCCCCTGGAGGGATGAGGGTTGAAGAGCCATAAAGAAATCTCCATGTTCAAAAACATCCCTAAATTAAGGTGTGTTAATTATACTTTGTATCAAGGGAGACCTAAGTTAAAGAGTCATAGGAATACATTTTCTCAGTTATATCAAGGTACTCATAATGTCTGCCAGCCTCACCAGCTTCTGAGTTCAGATGAGGATTCATTAATATTAATGCCCAAATTCCACAGGCTCACTTGTAATGGCAAGACATCACTCTCCCTCATGTGCAGTGTCTGAAAATGTTGGCCAGTTATTTCTGGAAGTCCTCATAAGCTATCTCATAAGTTCTCAGCTTATTTTACAACATTCTTCTTGTTAATGGGTACTGCTAGGCAATGTCTTAAGGGGAGGCAACTGGTCACTGGCAGTTTCCCAGGATTTTTTTTCAAGGACATTGCTAGGCACCAGAGTTACCATATGCGAGTGATGTCTCTCTCCCTCTATGTACACAGCCAATGTGCCCCAAAACTGCACAATTAGCACCTGGGTCCCTCAGAAATACAGCTACCACTAGTTTTGGTGTGTCAGACTCAGCCCTGGGCACAGATGAGGAATTCTGACTTCTCCTCCTTACTCTTCAGGAATGAGGATAAACATTGCTCCCCCAGGATAGCATTGCCTCATTTCTGGAGCGTCTTAGGATTGCCATCTTTAGGTTCTCATAGTTCTCTATACTTCTAACATTGCACTTTGGGATTTTTACTTACATTACACGTCTCTCTACCTTCCCTCCTCTAAATTCTTTATTTTTAATGGCAGAGCATTGTATGTCTTGTATATCACAGTATTCCCTGGAAGGGCTACCGTATTGCATACATCCAGTGGACACTACTGGCATGCAACTCTCTGACACTGAGCAGCAAAATCCCCATTTCCCAACATCGGTAAAACTTGGTAAATGCTTAAGTAATTTTGAATGAGTAAATCATGTTATGCATTTCTCTGTCTTTCCTACAACTTTCCTTAAAATCTTTGAATAGAACCTCTGTGTTCTATTCAATTCCAAGGACATAATATAATACAATATAACATAATCTCTTCCGCTGTGGGGAAAACTGATGATGAAGCAAGTGCTACTCAGAACAGGATAAAATTTCCATCAACCCAGTTCAAATATCCATACAGGACAGAGACATGATAAACATGTGAACAGTAGAGAAGATAGAAAAGTTTGGGCCGAGGAAGCAACAAGGGGACCTGGACAGGTCATTCAGTTGATTCCACAAATACTCACTGAGCACCAACTCTATAGGTGTTGCTCCAGTTACAGGGAACACAGGGTTGTATGAAATAAAGTAAAGAGTGAGTTAGTAAATAAATAACAAAGAAGGTCCATATTTAAATAATAAGTATTATAAAAAATGCAGGAGAGCCACAGGACACAACATGACAGAGGCATGCGTTGATCCAATACAATTTGATCAGGGTTTGACCTCTCTGAATAATGAAGAGTGACTACATAAAGATATTGAAAAAAAAACAATTACAGGAAAGGAAACATCATCCTAAGGGAAATCAGGTAATACTAGTTATTCTTGAGTTTATTGGATGAAACAAAGAAAATGGGTGATAAAGCTATAATATAAAAATAAGACTTAGGGCTGTACTGAATTCACTAATACACATTCATCTTATGAATATTGGCACTTTACAGACAGTAGAAAATTGAAGCTCTATGTACTCTGATAAGCATTTTACATTTAACTATCTCAACAATTATATGAAATAAGGAATATTATTACCCCCCCTTACACATGAGGATATTTAGGACAAAAATATTAAGAGGCTTTCCCGGCCGGATGCAGTGGCTCACGCCTGTAATCCCAGCACTTTGGGAGGCCGAGGTGGGTGGATCACGAGGTCGGGAAAGGAAGATCATCCTGGCTCACAGGGTGAAACCCCGTCTCTACTAAAAATAAAAAAATTAACCAGGCGTGGTGGCAGGCGCCTGTAATCCCAGCTACTTGGGAGGCTGAGGCAGGAGAATGGTGTAAACCCGGGAGGCAGAGCTTGCCGTGAGCTGAGATCGCGCCACTGCACTCCAGCCTGGGCAACAAAGCAAGACTCCATCTCAAAAAAAAAAAAGAGGCTTTCCCATGATCATGCAACCGACAAATGTGCTTGGATTTGAATCCAGGAAGTCTAGTAATAGAATCCATGATTTAATCAAGTAAATATACATATGGTCTCTGACATTTCCAATGTTAATGTTATATGAAGATATTTAGACATATGGAGAACTATGTGTTTTAAAATTTAAATTATTTAAATAATTATTGTCAATTATTTGGTTTTCCTCATTGAAAAACATTAATAATATAATTACTTGTATTATTTTCCTTATTGTGTGCTGTGTAATTGAAGTGCTTGTGTAAGAAATAGGTATAAAAGAGTGTAATCAATGCAGTTTCTACTATTCTCACAGTTGTTGACATCATTTGGCATCACAAAGTTAGCTATGGTAGTTGATGTCAACTATGGCACCCAAATAATTGGGTCAACTTTACTTTGAGTAAATAATAATTTATGAATTTTTATCAGCTATGTATAACTTTAGTATTAGTCAAATATGCTTGTAATGCTCTCTGAGAAAAGAAACAATAGGAAAGAACACTTTAAGGTTTTGAACATCTATTTATGTTATGCTGGGTTTAAATATGATTCAGATGAATATATTATTTTTTTTTTATTTTTTATTTTTTGAGATGGAGTCTTGCTCTCTCACCCCGACTGGAGTGCAGTAGCACGATCTTGGCGTACTGCAAGCTCCGCCTCCCGGGTTCGCCATTCTCCTGCCTCAGCCTCCCAAGTAGCTGGGAGTACAGGTGCCTGCCACCACACCTGGCTAAGTTTTTGTGTTTTTCGTAAAGGTGGGGTTTCACCGTGTTAGCCAGGATGCTTTTGTTCTCCCCACCTCGTGATACACCTACCTAGGCCTCCCAAAGTGCTGGGATTACAGGCGTGAGCCACTGCGCCCGGCCATATTTTTAAAGTATTAACAAGTGTAGTAGTAGATGAAACCCTAAAAGAGAATATTAAAAATAGAATCCACATCTTGTATAGCACTTCTCCCACAAGATAATAATGTATTATAAAGAGTAATTTTTGATAGTTTTTCTGGATACTTCCTGGATTTCTTCCCTTGGGCAATGTTAACATTGAGATATCAACATTGTTATTAATGAAAGTATCCAAAGCAGTGAACAAATAGAGTCAACTTAATTCATGGAACAGTTACATTAATTTCATTTACTAAAAGTTTGGCTATTATTTGTATACACTCATACTTCACAGCTCAGTGAATGAAAAGCTGGTTCCCAAACTGCTGCTTGTCCACAAACTTCTATTTTTTCCTTGAACATTTTTTAAAAGTTTGCTTCCACTTTTGTTTATTTAAATTTACTGGCAACAACGGCCCCACCTATCCATCTGTTCCTGGCATGTTTTCTGCTATGTGCAAATAATTCTGTCCAAGTGATTTACGCCAACCAAAGCCATGTTAGTAGAAATGATAAATTTAACAGGTATGCATGGTAATAGTTGGAAAAACACTGACTTGGGAAGATCAGAACCAGAAAAGAATTTTAATGTTAAAAGCCACTCTGAATGTTCCAGTGGGCAGTGCCAAGCAGAAACACAGAAGATGACAGATGGTAAATATAATCTCACCAACTGACAATTGCAATTTCCTTGGCCAACGAGTCCCTAAGTCATACAGTTTCCAGGTCAAATAGACTTCGTTCTACTTCTATGCTTAACAAATATATATAATTATACTTAATAAACAATTGTTTTGAGCTACTAGAGGGTATCTTGGCAGGCATAATGAAAATATAAACAATTATTAAAAATTTGAAGACACTGAAAAATCTATTTGATCATACATATTGTGTCATACTATTCTTGAATGTTTTGAGTATTATAGAAACCTCAGCTAATGCCTTTAGTCTTCGGAAAAAGTATTTTTCCACAATGGAAACTAAAACAAAATCATTTGGTACTATCTTGCAAAATTACATGTTTTCATGGGAATTAAAATTAGATCAATGATTAAAATGTCTAAGAGGCAATTATTATATCCAGCTTTTGCTGTATGCATTACAAAAATTACAAAAAAAAAAAACTTAGTGAGTTTCTCTAGACTGGTATGAATTAGATTATTTAAAATAGGCATCACTCTGCTTTCTTTTACTATTGCTGTGTTACAGAAATAGAATTCTTTATTCTTTTTTTTTTTTTGAGGCAGAGTCTCGCTCTGTCACCCGGATTGGAGTGCAGTGGCCCGATCTCAGCTCACTGCAAGCTCCGCCTCCGGGGTTTACGCCATTCTCCTGCCTCAGCCTCCCGAGTAGCTGGGACTACAGGCGCCCGCCACCTCGCCTGGCTAGTTTTTTTGTATTTTTAGTAGAGATGGGGTTTCATCGTGTTAGCCAGGATGGTCTCGATCTCCTGACCTCGTGATCCGCCCGTCTCGGCCTCCCAAAGTGCTGGGATTACAGGCTTGAGCCACCGCGCCCGGCCAGAATTCTTTATTCTAACATTAGTAAAGAGCATCATCACCTGCTCACCTAGAAAAATATGATCATTGGCTGATGTTCAGATATGTAACACATTGAAATGCTGACAGTGTTGGCTAGTCCAATACAACAGTCTTTCTCCATTTCAATTATACTATTACATGGCAGTCAACATTTTAGAGTCTTTAACAATCCCTCTAAAAATAGGGTGTATACAAAGGAAATTGACCCACCCTGTACAGAGGGTTGAGACTGTCATGTTGAAAGGCATCTACTCTCTCAAGACTGGCAGGATTTCCTATGTCATTTTTTCTTTTCCTTCATTCACTCTGAGAATAGGACTGAGACGGTTTTCCAGATAAAAATCTTGCTGAGGCTTTGAAGCTAATAGTTTTCAATTCCTAATTTACATTAAGCTGTAGCTCTGCCAGCTTCAAAAGTATGACTGAGTACAAAGCCAGATGACCTTAAATAACTCCAAGAATGAGCAGTCACCTGTGCATTACTAATTTGCATACTAAACTCCAGAGCCACTTAAACATTTTAGAAAGAAAATAATTTAATAATTTGCCTATAACATGATCCCATGTAGTACCAAAGCTGATAATGTAGATCAGAATATGGATATGACTGCCTCGATATGTGTATCCATGCTATCTTATTAATGCAATAATTGCCAAATTTCCACATAATTTCCCTTCCACTCCAAACTATAGTATCAATAGAGGTTAACTGGATTCCATTTTCTTATTTTATCTGTTAGTTTGAGGGAGAGATATGTCACCCTCAATGCTAGTGGCTTAAAACAACAACTATTTTTTGGCTCACAATTCATCAGGCTGCAATATGGGCTGGATTTCATGCGTGGCTCTTCCAAAGAGCTGAGCTAATCTCATGCATTCATCAGCTATTACCTAGAAACTGATTGGGGCTGGCTGATCTAGAATGATCTCATTCATAGTCCCAGTGGATAGCTGGCAGCTGGCTGGTACAATAGTGGTGACTGGGTCATGGGTCTCTCTTCATCCAGCAGGCTGGTCCGGGCTTATTCACATAGTGGTTGCAGAGTTCCATGAGCAACAAGAAAAAACACACCCCAAAGCATAAACATTTCCAAGTTTCTGTTCATTTGCTGTTGTTCCATTCACGAAAACAAGTCACATGGCAAACCCCAGCGTTAGAGTGGGTGAGTACTCAGGATTATAGGGCAAAGACATTGTGGATACCAGGGAGAGGAATGATCTGTAGCTATATTTGCAATCTACCATACTTATTAACTGTGGTCAGTTTAACATATAGAAGTGAGCTGAGCTCTGAGCTTACTGCTTTTACTGGAAAACAAGGCCAAAAGCTGTTATAATATTCAGCTTTCAGTAGGTCAAAAATCCAGATGAATAACTTAATCTACCAATTTAACATTAACTAATGTTGATTGAGCTTTTACTGTGTACAATATATCAGCATTTTACCCACATTTTTTCATTTGACTTAAAAAAGGGAATATGGTATTCATGAGTGTAGACTTGAAGTCAGACTGCCTGTGTTCAGTCCTAGGGGATCCAAATAGTCTGAAGATATATTTTCTTCCTTTTCAATATTCTATAGAAGGATCTTAACTTCTCGCTCTGAGCTGAACTTGTTTACTTCCTGGAAGTTCTTATTTCCATCAAGTAACAGATTGACCTTTTGCTGAAAAGATGAATGTAAATATAACAAAAAATAACTTAAATAGGCACATTCTGAAAATCAATATCTATTAAATCATGGGTCAAAGCCAAAAATTTCTATTAAATGAGACATCTTGGCAAGGTACATCAAAATAGTTCTTATATTTACACATTCTATAATAGCAACTGACATTAATTTTTCACCTGATATATGAAATTTTCTTTTGTTGTCTCTATGTATTTCTTTACCAAAATATCTTTTTCTTAGCTGCCACCCATCTTAATGTGTCACCTTTATTGTTCAGCTCCTGTGATTTTCATTATCTATCCCTGGTATTGCAGCAATACCTCTTCAATCCTGACTACCACACTGACACCAATGTCCTAAAGCGAATGGAACGACGTGATACACCATTCCTGCTTCTAGCTACTTATATCCGCTAATGAGAAAGCCAAGTGTGGAGAGGTCCTGGGAGAAACTCTGACCAGCTTGCGCACTGGGAAAACAGGGTAGAGCCTCAGGAAGTTCACACAGATTGCAGGAGGGAGGAGCCTGGCCTTTCCTATTCCGGGGTGGAACCTGGGATTCAATCTGTGAGGCGGGAAGCCAGCCAGCAGGACTCCGGCTTTGCCGAGAGTCCCTCTTTCCCCTTTTATCCTTTTCACCAAATAAATTCCATTTTTCTCACCCTTCAAAGTGTCTGCGAACCTAACATTTCATGGCTGTGTGACAAAGACCCCGCCTTCTGCTGAACGAAGGAGGAAGTCCTACAACACTAATATATGTTAGTGGTGATGATCCTCCTGGCTGAACGGCTTGAGGTAAACTGCAGCACAAACATACTCTGCTTTCACAGCCTAGTTTTATTTCTGTGGAGTCCAGATTGCCTGGAGAAAGAAACGTGCTTCCAAGAGAAAACTTAACCGAAGAAGAGGATCAGAATGGTGGGCCCGATGTAGAGAGGAGGACAGCTGGAAGAGCTAAGGAAGACCCAGTGCAGATTCATGAGATACGCTAATATAGATATATCTTTTTTTTTTTTTTTTTTTGAGATGGAGTCTTGCTCTGTCGCCCAGGCTGGAGTGCAGTAGCGCGATCTCAGCTCGCTGCAAGCTCTGCCTCCTGAGTTCACGCCATTCTCCTGCTTCAGCCTCCCAAGTAGCTGGGACCACAGGTGCCCGCCACCATGCCTGGCTAATTCTTTTGTATTTTTAGTAGAGAAGGGGTTTCACCGTGTTAGCCAGGATGGTCTCGATCTTCTGACGTCGTAATCCGCCCGCCTCGGCCTCCCAAAGTGCTCGGATTACAGGCGTGAGCCACCGAGCCCGGCTGAGATATGCTGATTCTAACCCAACTTCCTTGTCATTATATTTGAATGCTAGAAATTAGAAGTCTGTCTACAATTTGAAAGATCTGCTCAGGACTATAACCTTTTAAAATGGAAGTAACTTTGGTTTAGGATCTATTTACCAAGTTGAGTGTTACAGGAGACTGTTGTTTTCTCACTTCATTAGAAAGAATATTACTCATCTACTTTAAGGTCTGAAAGTAGTTTTATACTTCTACTCAGGAGTGGTACATTTCCAGCCCCACCAGATCCTAGGTGACAAAAATGGCCTCACAAAAATGCTCTGGGAACCATGAGCATTGCAATTTGGAAAACTAGACTGGCTACACAGGTCCAACTCGGCCCCCAAGTAAGCACTGAAAGAACAGTTTCAAAAATGTATGTAATATTCTTCATCCTAATCCTTTTTTTATTGGATATCCTAAATAGACATAACATGGAAAAGTCTGTTCTTTCTTATTTTGTAAAAGGAGAAAGAAGGTAGAAGTTGATATCCGAGATTTACCAATAACCAATGCTCTCCTGGTAATGACCTCAGAGAAACACAGTATCTGTGGATCTGCAGGAGGCTTGGACCAATCAACCCTAGCTCCACTGCTCTCAGGAGCAAATTACACGTCAAAGTGATTCATGGGCATCAATATTCTTGCAGGCAAACAAGGGGGTCTTGGAACATGGAGATTTTGGTGTTAATGGCAACACACAGCATCAGCAGTGGCTGGAATAATAAGGCTTCAGTCCATGTTGCATAGAGATAAACTGAGGCTCCTGTCACAGCTCTAAATTAAAAATGGTATTAATAAAATGATAAAATAAGTAAAAACTGATATCTTTATTATTATGCCAAATTAACAAACACTCTTGTGGATGAGTCTAAACATCAGTGTAAATTGTTACCAGATTGTTCTTCTTTCTACCTGAAAGCACATAAAATATGCTTTTTAAATGTGTACAATATGGTTTAATAAATTTGGATTCCTGCTCCATTCTTTCTCCTCCCTTTAGCTCTTGGCTGACCTAACTGGGACTGGAGCCACTCCCTTCATTTTCCAGCAGGGAACATATTTATTCTTCTAACTTACAGTAGCCTGATGTTTCTAATCAAATCCAAAGATTCAGGATATAGCTTAAAGGCATCACCATAACACATTACAGTACTGATAAGTTGCTTCAAGTGTCACTCTCTAAAGTTTCCAGAATACATTAATAATCGAGGCTATTTTCTCAAAGTTCAGATTGTTTTAACAGTTTCAACTGATTTAATCAAATGCTATTTTTAAATTAACCTTAGTTTTTATTTTATTTTATCCATATTTCTTTTTAAATTAGTACTTGGATAGATAAAATTCCTTTCCCATAGTAGAAATTCAAATCAGTTTGTTGAACAACTAGAGACTCTGTTTTGGGGAATATGTAGAAATCCAGGTAGTAGAGAGAAAGAATTGTGCTATCTTTCTATTTATTTACACTAGAATGTTTTACATATAATGGAAGTTCAGTAAACTACTACTGAATTGAACTAAAGCAAATTTTTACTTATGCCTTTAAAATATTTTTAAAAACTAGACTATAGGTTTAATAGGCTAAAAATTTATGTAGATATCAACAGTCCTGACTTTAAAATAAGTGTTAAAGAAGTTCAGTGGCAGCAAGAAAGTGAGATGATTTCAGAATACCCTTCCACCTGTCAGATAGGATAAGGCACATGCTAAATATGGAGAAACAGATATTGATTTGTTACTCTGGTGATGGATCCATGGATACTTGAATAAGTATAAACTTGTAGCCAGATGCAACTTAAAAAAAAAAAGCATAGATAGCACCAAAATTTTGCTTAGCCATGTTTAAAGATAAAAAAATGAAGATATTTTAATATTGGTGGAACTGGAGGAAGGATTCAAAAGCAGATAGGCAAATGGTACCAGGAGATTAGGATACTGGGATGCAAAAGTGGAAAATTCAGCCATTTAGAGAAGATTACAAGGACATGAAGCCCAGTCGCTGTAGGAATCTCTAAATTAGGTTGATACTGTGAAAAGAGCATGAGCATTGGAATTAGACAGACCTGGAATTTAATCTTGTCTGTGGGTTTCAGCACAGTAATTCATGTGTTTAAGCCTCAGTTGATTTCAAAAGTGGGAACAATGACATTAAATATGTTTGAAATATCTAGGATAGTACCTGTCACATTGTAGAGGCTCAGTAAATATTAATATGTATTCTCATGAATCCATAATGAATAGATGTATAAGGTGTGATACTGTTCCATGGAGAATCAAGGTCAAAGGAAAGTATTCTCTAGGACAGATAGATTGTGATGTGGTATACCAAGATGACCTTGAGTTCTGAGGAACCAAGACCAAGACCTATTGACTGCTGAGACAGAAAGCAGTTATCTTCTTGGAAAGTTTGGGACAGAACATGAATGTCCTTATTTTCCCAGTTAAACAGATTTTTTTTTTTTTTTTTTGAATGGAGTCTCGCTCTGTCACCCAGGTTAGAATGCAGTGGTGTGATCTCAGCTCACTGCAAGCTCCACCTCCTAGGTTTACGCCATTCTCCTGCCTCAGCCTCCCTAGTAGCTGGGAATACAGGCGCCTGCTACCATGCCCGGCTAATGTTCTGTATTTTCAGTAGAGACGGGGTTGCACCATGTTAGCCAGGATGGTCTCGATCTCCTGACCTCGTGATCCACCCGCCTCAACCTCCCAAACTGCTGGGATTACAGGCATGAGCCACCATGCTCAACCAACAGATTTTTTATTACAGCTAATGTTAGGCCAGGCAATGGTGGCTCACGCCTGTAATTCCAGCACTTTGGGAGGCCGAGGTGGCTGGATCACCTGAGGTCAGGAGTTTGAGACCTACCCAACCAACATGATGAAACCCCATCTCTACTGAAAATACAAAAATTAGCTGGGCATGGTGGCGTGCACCTGTAATCCCAGCTACTTGGGAGGCTGAGGCAGAAGGAGGTGGAGGTTGCAATGAGCTGAGATCTTGCCACTGCACTCTAGCCTGGGTGATAGAGCAAGACTCCATCTCAAGAAGAAAAGCAAAACAACAACAAAAAACTAAGGTTACAATTATCTTCTTTATCAATAATATCTCAATTAAATATCTACTGTTACTCTCATTTAATGTGGATAAAAGTGAAGCTCAAATAATCTAACTTTCCCAAGTGCACCTGAAATCTGACCACTTCCATGCATTTTTTGTCAACACCCTCATCCAAGCCACCCTCATTGCTTGTCTCACTACTTAAGCCTAGAAGCCTCAAATTCACGATTTCTTCCTCCAGTCAACCTTTCAACATTGTTCAGTCGCCAGTCTATTGCTTAATTTTGAAATTTTAATAGATCTTTCATCTTTAAAGCTTTCAATAGCTTCCCATTGCATTTAAAGTAAAACCCAGACATTTCCTGACTAACATGACCTTTCCAAATTCATGTCTCTACTTGACCCATGGTCATTATGTGCCAGCCAGCCACACTGCTCCTCCAACCATTTTCTACTACAAAATGTGAGTCCTCTGCCGGAATAGTCTACTCTCCGAGATTCTTTGCCTTTTTGTCCTTTCGATATCAGTCTAAATTCGCTTCCTCAAAAGGAATTTCCTTGACTTTCCAGTTTCAATTGAGTCTCCCTCATAGTCTTTTAAAAAGTATATTCATTTCAATTATAGATCTTTAAATCTCAGTTTGCAATTACATGTTTATTTGAGTGATTATGACATTCTATATCTTTTCCTCCAGACCTTAAGCACCACAAAAGTAGGGATCATGTCTTTATTCTTCACAACTGTCCATGTACCTAACGTCTAGTAATGAACATGACTCAGATAAGGTCCTCAATAAATATTTTAGAATGAAGGAATAAGTGAAAGATTACAGTTAAGTAAGTAAAATGACTGAGATTCTGAACATTTTGTAAGGCATGAAGGTCACAACCAGTATTTCTGGTAAATTAAAGTGGCCTCATATAACAATGTACTGGTTGCAGAAATTTATATAGTGAAGCTACAATATTCTTCTTTAGAGTTACCATATGAATATCAGACTTGTTTTTCCTTTATAGTTACTGAACTTCAGATGCTTAATATAATCTTTGTTTTCTGAATTATAGGTTGAATTACACTTGCTTTTTATTTTTGTTTATTTATTTATTTATTTTTTGAGACAGAGTCTCACTCTGTTGCCCAGGCTGGAGTGCAGTGGTGTGATCTTCGCTCACTGCAACCTCCACCTCCCGGGTTCAAGTGATTCTCCTGCCTCAGCTTCCATACACTTGCATTTCTTTAAAAAATTGTTTTACATTTTCTTTATGGTTTAATCGTAATATTTCTTTCCATACTCAATAGAAGTTATTATGAGGACAGAAAACAAATTAAGTTTAAATATTTAGCTAAAACTTGACCAGGTGCAGTGACTCACACCTGTAATCCCAGCACTTTGGGAGGCTGAGGTGGCGGATCACAAGGTCAGGAGATTGAGACCATCCTGGTTAACACGGTGAAACCCTGTCTCTACTAAAAATACAAAAAATTAGCCAGGCGTGGTGGCAGACACCTGTAGTCCCAACTACTTGGGAGGCTGAGGCAGGAGAATGGTGTGAACCCAGGAGGCAGAGCTGCCAGTGAGCCGAGATCATGCCACTGCACTCTAGCCTGGGCAACGGAGTGAGACTCCGTCTCAATAAATAAATAAATAAATAAATAAATAAATAAATATTTAGCTAAAACTCAAATATGTATTTTTTTAAATGCAGCAATTTTTAAACTTTCTCAAATACTTCTTATACATGCTATTTTTAATATATGAATATGTTAAATTACTGGCACATTGTAGAGGCCCAGTATTTCATTTAGCAAGAGATAAGAATAGTCATATAAAGCTCTTCTTAAGTTGCTCAAATTTTCAACAGATATTGATATAAAAATAGATGCATTATGTAGGACCTAGTAAATTTCCTTTCTTTTTTGTTTTTTGGAAATGGAATCTTGCTCTGTCACCCAGGCTGGAGTGCAGTGGTGCAGTCTCGGCTCACTGCAAGCTCCGCCTCCCGGGTTCATACCATTCTCCTGCCTCAGCCTCCCGAGTAGCTGGGACTATAGGTGCATGCCGCCATGCCTGGCTAATTTTTTTGTATTTTAGTAGAGACGGGGTTTCACTGTGTTGCCCAAGCTGGTTGCAAACTCCCGAGCTCAGGCAATCCGCCCGCCTCGGCCTCCCAAAGTGCTGGGATTACAGGTGTGAGGCAACAAGCCTGGCCTGGACCTAGTAAACTTTCATTGAAATGTAACACAGACACAGAAATTTGCGTAAATCATAGTTATGCAGCCCAATGAATTATTACAAAGTGAACACAATTATGAAACTACCAGCACTTCTCAATAATATTGACCCTACCAAAGATGATGACTACTACTCTTATTTCCATCACTGTAAAATGATTTTGCCTATTATATATATATACACACAGTACTTTACAGTACAGAACTTTATGCATAGTAAACATATACAATATACAATATCAGTATACAGTAAATCAAATATGTACACTTTTGTATATTCTGGCTTACATCACTCAACAATATGGTAGATTCTATTTTGCTGTTAGGTGTAACATGAGTTTCGTCTTTTTTACTGCTCTATAGGATTCCATTTTAAGAATTTATCACAATTGGCCGGGCGTGGCAGTTTACGCCTGTAATCCCAGCACTTTGGGAGGCCAAGGCAGGCGGGTCGTGAGGTCAGGAGATAGAGACCATCCTAGTTAACAGAGTGAAACCCCATCTCTACTAAAAATACAAAAAAATTAGCTGGGCATGGTGGCGGGCACCTGTAGTCCCAGCTACTTGGGAGGCTGAGGCAGGAGAAGGATGTGAACCTGGGAGGAGGAACTTGCAGTGAGCTGAGATCCCACCACTGCACTCCAGCCTGGGCAACAGAGCAACACTCCGTCTCAAAAAAAAATGAATTTATTCCAATTTACTTGTCAATGCTATCTTTGACATCCATTTAGATATTTTTCCTGGTTTGGGGCTCTTGTAAATAATGCTTCTATGAACACTCTTGAACAAGTTGTGTGATGCATATATGTGTGCAGTTCCGTTGGGTATATGTCTAGGAATGGAATTGTTGGGTGTGTGTATTTGTAGTATTAGCAAATATTGCCAGTTTTTCAGCCGAATTTCCATCTTTTTACATCCCTATTGGCAGTGTATAAAAAGTATTGTAGCTTAAATCTGCACCAACTTGTCATAGCCTGTTTCAAATTCAGCCATTCTTTTAGGTGCTTAATGATAACACATGGTCATTTAAGTCTGAATTATTTGATGAGTAATGATGTTAAAAATCACTTTTTATATATTTTAAATGAACATTTGGATATCATCTTTTGTCATATACCTAATCAATCATTTATTCTTTTTTCCTCTAAACTAGAGATTCTGGTTTTTGCTTTTTTTTTCTCCTTGGTTTGTGGGAGTTTTTTTATATGCATTATGAATACAAGCCTTTGGCAGATTGATATATTGCCACATCTTCAACTCTGAGGCGTTTTTAGTTTTGGTGGTATCTTTTGACAAACTGAAATATTTAATTTTAGTGAGGTTGAATTTATTAATTTTTTGTTAATTTGTAGTGCTTTTATGTCCTGTTTAAGAAATATTTGCTTACTTCAAATCAGAAAGAAAGCTGTTCTCCCATCTAAATAAAATTTTAAAAACGTATGGTTTACCTTTTACGTTAAGGTCTGCAAACATTTGAAATTGACTTTTGTGCATGGTGTATGCTGGAGATAAAAGTTTATTTCATTTTTCCATGTGAATATCCAATTGAATCAATGCTATGCATTGAAAAGACTACTTTTCTCCATTGTATTGCAGTGGCATTTTTTGTAAGACGCTGACTCTATAAGTGAAAGTCTGTTGCCGAACTCTATTCTGGCCTATTTGTCTTGCTTGCACTAATAATAGAATGTTTAAAATAAGTCTAGATATTCAGTGATATGTACCAGTGAATATTGCTCTACTTTGAGAATAGATTGGCTATTCTTGAATAATGATGTAAGTTTTAAAAACATTTTTCCAACTTCTAAACACGCAAACATGAAAAAATAATCTTCCAGGATTTTGTTGAAGATTAAATTTTTTTCCAATGATCAATTTTTGGAGAACAAATATTTTTATAATATGAAGTATTTGACATGCATGGTATGTACTTTGGCTTATTTAGGCCTTCTTTAATTTGTCAGTTATATTTTGTAGTTTCTGTTTAGATGCTTGTGTATTTAGCATTAAATGTATTCTAAGTTATTTGATATTTGATTCTTTCATGAATGGTATCTTTCTTAAATTTCATTCTCTAACCAATTGTAAATGTACACAAAATGATTTTTGTGTACAGATCATGTGAATCTGTAGTCTATAAAATTTGTTCTATTTTAAAAATCTGGATTATTTAGGTTTTCTATATTTTACTATCTGTGAATAAAGGCAGTCTTTTATCACCATTTATATATTTTATTTCTTTTTCTTGCCTTATTACACTGGCTAGGACTTCTCATACAATGTTGAATAGACATGATATTGGGTATTTTATTTCTGACCTTAAGAGTACAGTTTTCAACACATCACTAATGTATATAATGTTTGCTGTTGGTCTTTGTAGATATTTCAGAAGGTAAACAAAATTCTGTTCTAGTCATTGTTTCCTTATTATTATTATTGATAGTGTTGAATTTTAACAAAATAAAATTTTCATCTTTTTCCATTATCCTGTCATTTTCTCCCTCTTTATTAATGTGGTGAAATTATCTTGCTTGATACATATAATTTTAATTTCTGCATGTACATATAGTTGAATTAAGGCCATGGATTGAATCTTTGGATCTTTAGCTTAATTGTTTTTGCCAAGTTTGGAAAATTTTTAGACATTAGCTTTTTAATACTGTTTTAGCCTTATGCTCTCTCTCCTGCTTCTGGGACTCTAAACATATACTATATATATTTTTTTCTTTTTATAACATCCCATATTTTTCTTATGTTCTTTTCTGTCTCTTCCTGTTTGTTTGTTTGTTTTGAGATGGAGTCTGGCTCTGTCACCCAGACTGGAGTGGAGTGGCACCATCTTGACTCACTGCAAGCTCTGCCTCCCGGGTTCACACCATTCTCCTGCCTCAGCCCCCTGAGTAGCTGGGATATCAGGCACCCGCCACCACGCCCAGCTAATTTTTTGTATTTTCAGTAGAGACAGGGTTTCACCATGTTAGCCAGGATGGTCTCGATCTGTTGACCTCGTGATCTGCCCACCTCTGCCTGCCAAAGTGCTAGGATTACAGGCGTGAGCCACTGCGCCCGGCCTCTACTTTCTTCTTAGTTTTTTTGGACTCTTTCTCTGTGTATAGATTTAGAAAATTAAAGAGAAGTATTCCTAACTGTAAGCCCATTTTTGTCTTCTGTCTCTCTTGGATTTTGCCTTTTAAGTTCTAGATACCTCACTCTAATTTCTGTCTCTTGATCCTACCATATTTTCCCTACATACCTCATGTGTTTACCAAAGCTATTTTGTTTCTCAGCTTTTTGTTTTTTTTCTTTGACTTCTGCCTTGTTTCTCAATCTCTCTCTCCAGCAAATGCTCTAAGTATGAAAGCTGCTTACAGAATGTCAGGTAACCCTTTTGTGATTGACCTCTTTGAGGGATCTTGGCCCCTCAAGTCCTGATAACCTCAGTGACTCTCCAGTGACTTCAAACGAAGCCTCTCCCTCTTTGTGATTATATCTGTTTTTATAGTTGTTCTCAGTGGGAGGGTTAGTCAGCTACTCTATTGCAGCCATCTCAGAAATTCCCTGTAAATTTGTTTTGATGACTCAAGAGTTTCATGTTGTTTTGAGTGTCAGAATCTGAGTGATTTAACAAGTATTGCATAAGCTTTAATAAAAGCCATAAAAACATGAAAAATATGTTTGCTACAATATGTGTGAAATCCTCTAAATAGGCAACCCAAAGGCACTATGCCAGTGGGAGATTTCTTATTTCTGAAAGAGTTGGAATGGAAAGGAATCTCAGTTTTTCTGAATCTGAGAACAGATTATATTAGAATATAAAATGGCAAAAACATATAAATATATAGTCACTTAGTATTCAGAGTAGAAAGAATATACTGATCACAGGCTACAGGAATTTCCTTTGCAATCCATTGTAGATCTGAAATATTATTGCTCACTAGTTTTCCAGTTAGGGGAGAGGTAAGAAATAGGGTTGTGCTCTGGTCAGATGAGTAGTGAAAACTTCAGTGGCAACCAAAAGAGTACCAGAAGTTGAGAAGTTGCAGATCCATGGGGCTCAGGAACTGTTACCAATGGACAGACTGTTTCATTTCTGTTCTGCCGAAGGACATTAATAGGCAGTTGGATTTTGCCAAAAAAGAATTAGGATAGTGAATAAGAACCTATTGAAATGATTTTAAAACCCTGTAAATAATTTTCAGATGAGATTATATTTTAGGTGTGAATTAAAACATATGAAACCTATGTTTGATCTTTATTTTATGTATTAATTTTTCAGGATTGGTCTAGTATAAAACTAAATATAAACCAAATAACTAAATCAAATTTAGAGATTAATATTCAGATACTTTAGATGATAAGGGGGAACTTATCTATGCTCGTATCTCATGCATTAAGGCTGCATTTTCCTAAAAATATTTATCCAGATATTTTAATGGTGTCAAAAACATTAAGTATTTACAATCAGGAACATTTTATTTTGAAATTGTGAAGTAAAATTTTTAAAACTAAAATATATCTAGCATGTAAAATTTCATATCACTATATTTTATTATGAAGGATACATGTATTCATGCTCTAAAAGAGGAATCAGTCACAATTTTTTACATATTTTAGAGACATTAAAAGCTTTGGTATCATTATAGACATTCTAAATCTCAAAAGCACTAATCTACAAAGAGCAACAATCGGGAGAGTCAGGGAGAGAGGATTATAGTTTCAGATGTAACAACTTATTCACCATTATGGCTTGCATATTGATGGCTGTGGAGACTGTTGACTCATCAGTGACTTATACACTCAAGATAGAGTAAATTTTGACTCAGTAATTCCATTTCTTATTCAACTGTGTTTATAACTTGGTATTATTTAATCAAATACTTATTTTACAGAGGTTATGAATTCTCTAAGTCCTCCATTAAGTTAAAAGTAAATGTTTTATGTCAACTTCTATATATTTATTCATTCTATCATTTATTCTGAACATTCCAATATGCCAAACAGTCATTTATCGCTAATATTTTATGATTTCACTCCTTATGGATATAGAGTTGGGGCGGAAATAGTCTACGTGAGAATTAGAAAACCCCAAATCAAATCTTTGCTGTCCCACTGGAGCATGGGTTAGGTTGGGCAAGTCATTTTCTATCACCAGAAACAGAGATTCCACATATATATTTATTAAATGTTATTTAATTATGTGATTATCTCAATTAAAATAAATTCTAAAAATGAGCACAAGGATATTTACATTGCAACATATAATTATACAACAATTATTATTTTTCAGTTCTGTTCATTGCAAATGCCTGGAAGCAATGGCAATCCAACAGGAATAGACACTACTCATCTATATTATGGCCTTAAAATACCAGTCTTCATTAAAAGGAATTACAGCTTTTGCAAAGAATACTGGACTTTAGCCATGTGACAAAAAATATATAATGAACCTGGAGAATTTCAGTGAGTCAATAATCAAGCATCTGTCAAACTCTGTTATTTTGTGTAAAAGGACACAGAAACCAACATAAATAGCTCACATTTTTCAGATATAGGAGAATAATTTAAACATAAGAAAGAATGATTAAGGGAATTATATAAAACATTGAAATAGGGTTCTGAGTTTATTATGTGACAAGAGATTGAAAGAGGTAGAGATGAGAGAGAGAATAAGGTGGGGCTGGTGGTGGGGGAATTGTGAAGGGATCAAGAAATTCATTGAACACCACTGAAAGAAATTTAGCACCAACTCCTGTTCCTTAAATCAGCAACTAAAATGAGATACTCAATAATTTATTCTGAATTGTCCTCATGATTGATAATTCATACTGTCCAAATAGCTTTGGATGATGAGGGAGGGAAAGTTATTATTTATGATAGTATTTGATCTAATAATAACAAAGTATAATTAAATTTTTTAAAATTGTCATTTTAGACCGGCCTTGGTGACTCACGCCTGTAATCCCAGCACTTTGGGAGGCTGAGGCAGGCAGATTGCCTGAGGTTGGGAGTTTGAAACCAGCCTGATGAACATGGAGAAACCCCGTCTCTACTAAAAAATACAAAATGAGCTGGGCATGGTCGCGCATGAGGTAGGAGAGTTGCTTGAGCCCGGGAGGAGGAGGTTGTGGTGAGCTGAGATCGCACCATTGCACTCCAGCCTGGGCAACAGGAGTTAAACTCCGTCTCAAACAAACAAACAAACAAAAAGTCATTTTACAGCTCCAGGTAAAATAAGTGATTTAGGAACTAACTCTCAATGGAAAACAAATATGTAGAAAATTGATGGAAATGTTTACAATGAAGGGAATATGGTCCATGTTGGTTAGCATGACTAAGATGGTGAAAACACACTGTATGATTCCTCATGTGATGTAATATGAAAGAGAATAACTATGTTACTCTTCTATTGCTATTACAAAATACCAGAAACTGGGCAATTTATAAGTAATAGAAATTTATATCTCATAGTTACGGAGGCTGAGAAGCCCAAGATCAAGGTGTTGGTAAGTTTAGTGTCTAATGAGAGCCTAATCTCTGCTTCCAAGATGGCACCTTGAACACTGTGTCCTCCCATGAAGATGGAAGGGCCAGGAGGCTCTCTAATGCCACTTGTTCCATCATCAACTCAAAAGTCTGAAGAGCAGTCTTATCTGAATATCATCCAAATTAGATATGGGTGAAACTTAAGGTATGATTCGTTCTGTGACAAGTTTCCCTCTAGCTGTGAGCCTGTGAAACCTAACAAGTTATGTGCTTCCAAACTACAACGATAGGACAGGCACAGGATAGATATTCCCATTTCAAAAGGAACAAATAGAAAAGAAGAAAGGGTTAACAGGTCCCAAGTAAAACAAAATTTGATAAATTGACCATTGGTCAAAATTAAAAGCATATGATGTTTAAAAGACATCCTTACAAAAATGAAATGACATGCACAGAATGAGAGAAAATAATTTATCCATTTATTTTTTTCTGAGACAGGGTCTCCCTTTGTCCCTCAGGCTGGAGTACAGTGATGCCATCACAGCTCACTGTAGCCTCAACCTCTTGGGCTCAAGTGATTCTCCTACCTTAGCCCCCGAGCTGGGACTACAGGCATGCACTGCCATGTCCAGTTATATTTTTATTTTTCATCGAGAAGTAGGGGTCTCACTGTGTTGCCCTGGCTGTTCTCAAATTCCTGGACTTAAGTGATCCTCCCACTTCGGCCTCCCAAATTATTGGGATTACAGGTGTAAGTCACTGCACACAGCCAGAAAATATTTTTAAAGTGGTTATGATAAAGGACATATATAGAATTTGTGGGGGCGGGGCAGGATGCAAATGCGCGCGCACACACACACACACACACACACACACACACACAAAATACCAAAATCAAAAACACCTCTTCCAACCCAATATAGTATCAAGAAAGCAGACAACTCAATTAAAATATGGGCAAAAGATCTGAATAGACATTTAGCCAAAGAAAATATGACTTGTCAGTAAGCAAAGGAAAAGATGTTCAACTTCATTAATCACTAAGGAAATGCAAATCAAAAACATAGTGAAATACTTCTACACACCCACTAGAATGGCTAAAACTAAATACGTTGACAAAACAATGTATTGATGAGGCCTTGGATCAACTGGAACTCTTGTACATTTCTTGTGGGAATATAAACAAATACAATCTTTTCGAAAAAGATTGTTTTGTTTTGTTTTGAGATGGAGTTTTGCTCTTATTGCTCAGGGTAGAGTGCAGTGGCCCAATCTCGGCTCACTGCAACCTCTGCCTTCCGGTTTCAAGTGATTCTCCTGCCTCACCCTCCTAAATTGCTGGGATTACAAGCGCCTGCCACCACGCCCGGCTAATTTTTTAAAATATTTTTAGTAGAGACAGGGTTTCACCATGTTGGTCAGGCTGGTCTAGAACTGCAGACCTTGTGATCTACGTGCCTTGGCCTCCCAAAGTGCTGGGACCACAGGCGTGAGCCACCACGCCCGGCCCACAATTTGAAAGTTTTTATTTTTTAATAAAAATAAAGCAAATTAGAAGCAAACGTTTTTTAAAAACTAATTCATTAAAGTATTAAATTATTGAAAAGTAATAGATCATTATTCTTCTGAGCTCATGTGGGAAATACACACTTTTTGGTATTCAGAATTATAGTATATCCAGAAATAGAAATGGAGAGTTATTTCTGTGATTAGAATTTTTAACACTTCATGGTGTGGCTATTTTTTTGGAAAGGATCTTTTAGAAAGATAATCACACAAAAAAAGTAAACAATAGATCAAGTTATTTTAAATTTTGTTCAATAACTTTTTTTTTTTTTTTTTTGAAACAGAGTCACACTCTGTTGCCCAGGCTGGGAGTGCAGGGGCATGATCTCGGCTCACTGCAACCTCTGCCTCTAGGGTTCAAGCAATTCCCTGTCTCAGCCTCTGGAGTAGCTGGGATTACAGGCACCTGCCACCACATCCAGCTAATTTGTGTGTGTGTGTGTGTGTGTGTATTTTATTTTTTTTTTGAGACAGAGTCTTGCTCTGTTGCCCAGGCTGGAGTGCAAGGGCAGAATCTCGGCTCACTGCAAGCTCCACCTCCCAGGTTCACGCCATTCTCCTGCCTCAGCCTCCCAAGTAGCTGGGACTACAGGCGCCCACCACCATGCCTGACTTACTTTTTGTACTTTTAGTAGAGACAGGGTTTCACCATGTTAGCCAGGATGGGCTCGATCTCCTGATCTCGTGATCCACCTGCCTTGGCCTCCCAAAGTGCTGGCATTACAGACATGAGCAACCGCACCTGGCTATGTGTGTGTATTTTTAATAGAGACAAGGTTTTACCATGTTGGCTAGGTTGGTCTCGAACTCCTGACCTTGTGATTCGATCGCCTCGGCCTCCCAAAGTGTTAGGATTACAGGTGTGAGCCACTGCACCCAGCCTACTTACTCTTTCATTTCCCAAATGTTTATTTAATTCCTGAAATGTAGCAGAACATTTGCTCAGGATGCGGTTTCAAACAGATAAGTGTGTTATTTCAACATACCCTTTCATAATTTTTGTCAAAAATTTTATGTTGATTTTTGTGGTTTATAATGATCAGTTAGATTGCTTTCTTCCTTTGAATGTTCCATTAGAGTAAAATTTAATTGAAAGTTCTATCTTAGTTGCTTTAAGCTAGAATAGAAAAACATGTTTTTCTAACTCAAAACATTTATTTATTTATTTATTTATTTATTTTTGAGACAGAGTCTCTCTCTGCTGCCCAGGTTGGAGTGCCGTGGTGGGATTTCCACTCACTGCAAGCTCCGTCTCCTGGGTTCACGCCATTCTCCTGCCTCAGCTTCCCGAGTAGCTGGGACTAAAGGTGCTCGGCACCACGTCTGGCTAATTTTTTTGTATTTTTAGTAGAGACGGCGTTTCACCAGGTTAGTCAGGATGGTCTCAATCTCCTGACCTCATGATCCACCCGCCTCGGCCTCCCAAAGTGCTGGGATAACAGGTGTGAGCCACCATGCCCGACCACTCAAAACTATTTTTTAAAATCCACGTTTAGAAATTGAATTTCGGCCGGGCGTGGTGGCTCAAGCCTGTAATCTCAGCACTTTGGGAGGCCGAGACGGGCGGATCACGAGGTCAGGAGATCGAGACCATCCTGGCTAACACTGTGAAACCCCGTCTCTACTAAAAATACAAAAACTAGCCGGGCGAGGTGGCGGGCGCCTGTAGTCCCAGCTACTCGAGAGGCTGAGGCAGGAGAATGGCGTAAACCCGGGAGGCGGAGCTTGCAGTGAGCTGAGATCTGGCCACTGCACTCCAGTCCCGGCGACAGAGCGAGACTCCGCCTCAAAAAAAAAAAAAAAAGAAATTGAATTTCACTTTTCTCATGACATTGGTGAGCATCAAGATATACAGGGGTTTCCCAATGAGGTTTCTGATTTCTTTGGTATATGTCTCAGAACCAAATAAAATAAACTCCCTATTTTGCTCTTATATGTTGTGAGGACTTGGAAAGCCAGAGAAAGTAAGTACAATCTATTATTCAGTAACTTCCAGTAATAGGTAGCAAAACTCATACTCAAAATATTATGTATTTAAATAAATCGCCAACTGACTACATAATAATTTATATCCTAAATAAATGAGTTCTGTTTGTGTAGGATTCAGAATGCTGCTAGTTTTATTTATTTATGTATGTATGTATTTATTTATTTATTTGAGACGGAGTTTCACTCTTGTTGCCCAGGCTGGAATGCAATGGTGCAATCTTGGCTCACGACAACCTCTGCCTCCCAGGTTCAAGCGATTCTCCTGCTTCAACCTTCCGAGTAGCTCATGCACCACCATGCCCAGCTAATTTTGTGTTTTTAGTAGAGACAGCGTTTCTCCATGTTGGTCAAGCTGGTCTCAAACTGCCAACCTCAGGTGATCCGCCCACCTCAGCCTCCCAAAGTGCTGGGATTACAAGCGTGAGCCACCAAGCCCGGCCCCAGAATGGTACTAGTTTTAAGTGATGCCAAAATATTTACATAAAAGAAAAAACTCAATCATCCATTTATTTTCAAATATTCAGATGTTATTCACATCAAACAACCAGATGTGTGATGAAATTTATTTTTTCTTTGTTTTATACTAGATAGCTATGTCTGAATGCAATTAATCAGATCTATATAATTCTAATTTAATAAATAAAATGTAAAAAGATTCCTGTGTGGAATAGAAGAATGCATTTGAAAGTTTGCTGTAATGCAGATAGAGGATCTATTAATACAATCACCATTTTCAAGAGCTCCTTTTGTAAATACAATTTCAATCATATGACTTCAATCGATTAAAAGACTTTGACTTGGATCCTATTAATGTCTATTTGAAGATATAAAATAATAGCTATGCATTGTTCTAATTTAATCCTCATTCATGAACATGTGTTACACACAAGTTACATCCTTATTAATGGTAACATAGATCAAAAAGGTTATATTTATAGATTAAAACACATTTTAGTTTATTCAAAGTATATTTTGCTTATATTGACATGACTAAAAACTACAGCATGCATGTGAAAGCATATGTAATCAAATTCACAGATTCTTCATGCTCATTCATGTTATTCTCTTCAGCACTCTGTTGAAAATGAAATAATTGGTCGGGCATGGTGGCTCACACCTGTAATCCCAGCACTTTGGGAGGCCGAGGTGGGGGGATCACGAGGTCAGGATAACAAGACAATCCTGGTTAACGCAGTGAAACTCCATCTCTACTAAAAATAAAAAAAAGTTAGCCAGGTGTTGTGGCATGCTCCTGTGGTCCCAGCTACTCGGGAGGCTGAGGCAGGAGAATCACTTGAACCTGGGAGACAGAGGTTGTAATGAGTGGAGATTGTGCCACTGTACTCCAGCCTGGGTGACAGAGCAAGACTCTGACTCAAAAAAAAAAAAAAGACAAGACAAGACATAACTAAATATTTAAGTGATCAAAATGCAAACAAAGATCTAACTAGGAACTAAAATAATTTGCAGCCCAGTATTTTAACCTTTAGCTTACCTTACTAAGATTTGGACACACCTATTTGTCCTTCTAGATTAGCAAAATATGGAATGTAAGTGTTCCTGATAGACGGATGCAGGATATATCTACCTAACATCAGTAAAAACAGATGTGAAAGAGAAACTTTTACATTTGCCATAAGATTACAGAAATGATAAAACAATGGCTTTTAATTTAGTGTTTGAGCTTTAAAAGATGAAGGATTAAACTTTAGGCATAATTTTTATCAAATCAGCTTTTTCTGTCCAAACCATCTTTATGTTCTATTTGGAATTCAAGAGTGGGCCAAATATATTTTTTTTCTTGGAGGTAACATGGTAATTCTCCAAAGAATCTCGTCACTATCTAAAAGCTTGCCTGGCTTTTATTTACTGAAATATTTTGTCCTTGCAATTAACCTGTTCATTTTCAAATATAGACCCTGCCCATCACCAGACCCTTTACCACTAGAGCTCCAGGCAGATTAATAATGAACATTACACTGCTTCACTGCTTTTCTTTTGTATCTTTCTTAATATGGTTGAACTTAAATTATGTAACAAATGAATGTTCAATTTTCATAGTTTTCAGCCTCTGGTTACATGTTCTTCAGTATTATAAATTAAGTTAACCACAGAAATAAAGACAGAAGTACTCAAATGAGTGAATTCCAATTTCTATTAATACCTGATAAAATGTTTATTGGAAGACAATGTTAAAATCTACAGGTAAATTAAGATTTGCATATCTTTCATTGTATTCATGATTACTATTATATAGACAAGGGTGGCTTTTGGTAGTGACAAGCTAATTGCAATTCTTGGAACCAGGTAGATTATTTGGCTCCATTCAGAAATTATATGACATGTTAATGATAGTATTCACTGATTTTTCTTCTTAAATGTCCACAGGTAACCAACCAAATCAAATAATTCAAGGGAATAATATCAACATGTAGGATAATTTATCATTTATTAATTCAACTATGTACTGATTACCTACTGTGTGCAAAGCACAGTTCTAAGTACTAGAAATGTAGCAATAAATTAAAACAACAAACTATTTCATGACTCTTATGACCTAGTGGTGAGGGATAGACAATAGGCAGAATAACATTATACTGTATTAGAAAATTCATATTAATATGAAGAATATAAGGTATGCAAGGTGATAGGAAATATTGAGGCATGTTGCATTATTATATAAGGTAGCAAGAAGGCCTCTCTATGGATGACATTTCAGGAAATATTTGAAGTAACTTTTTGCATGATTCATTTAGGTATCTAGTTCGGGAGCAGCATTGTGGACAGAGCAGGACAGGATTCAGATACAGGAACTCTCAGTGGGGAACATTCCTGGTATGTATGAGGGACATGATGGTCCTATGTGGCAAGAGCAGAGGGAGAAAGAGGAGAGCGATGGAGATATGGTCAGAAAGGCAATGGTTGGGGGCAGATTAAATAAAGTTGGGATTACTTAATGGTTTTTTCTCTGTTTTTTTTTGTTTTTCTTTTTCTTTTCTCTTTTCTTTTTTTTTTCTTTTGAGACAAGTCTTGCTCTGTTGCCCAGGCTGGAGTGCAGTGGTGCCATCTCGGCTCACTGAAAGCTCCGCTTCCCGGATTCACACCATTCTCCTGCTTCTGCCTCCCAAGTAGCTGGGACTACAGGTGACCGCCACCACGCCCAGCTAACTTTTTGTATTTTTAGTAGAGATGGGGTTTCACCTTGGTCTCGATCTCCTGACCTCGTGATCCGCCCGCCTTGGCCTCCCAAAGTGCTGAGATTACAGGCGTAAGCCACTGTGCCCAGCTAACGGTTTTCAAAAGTTCTCTATGAACTTTATTCATAGTAATATTAGTGATTTTAAAACTGTTTGAATTATATTCAATAAGAATTAATGCTTCAGTATGAATTTGGAAAATTGAGTATTACTTATATTCTTTTCAGGTTAACGGAAATTCCAGGCAAGGGAATACTATAGCGCACTGTCCCTGTCCTTGCCTTATGAAAAGGTATAATGATGGCCGTGTGACTCATGCCTGTAATCCCATAATCCCAGCACTTTGGGAGGCCGAGTCGGGCAGATCACCTGAGGTCAGGAGTTCGAGACCAGCCTGGCTAACATGGTGAAATCCCGTCTCTACCAAAAAAACAAAATTAGTTCGGCATGGTGTCACACGCCTGTAATGCCAGCTACTTGGGAGGCTGAGGCAGGAGAATCGCTTGAATCCAGAAGGCAGAGGTTGCAGTGAGCCGAGACCATGCCATTGCACTCCAGCCTGGGCAACAGAGTGAGACTACATTTAAAAAAAAAAAAAAGGAAAAGTATATTGACAATTTGCGTGAAAGCATGGAAATAATATTTATCATATCTAAAGTTTAAATAAGACAAGAAATGGCTAATATAAAACACTGAGCTCAAATAACTAGAACCAAATTTAGAAAAATAAATATAACTATTTCATTCCAAAATAACAAATTACATAATTTAGGAAACTTCTATTGATAACAAATTCAGTAGCATTAGAAAAATAGCATTCAGATTATGAGACCTAATTGTCTCTCGTACTTCTCTTGTCACATCATCTGGTGTATTATGTTCTATTCTTGGAAAGACATTTTAAGAGGACACTAATAAACTGCATTATGCCAAGTAGAAGATACAATGGAAATTCAGGACGATAAGGGATCAGGAAACAATTTTATAAATTATGCAACATATTAAATATAACTTCAAGATTTTACCCTTGTACCCCAACCCCTACTGAAAGTCTATTGTCAACATTGCAGCAGAGCTCATCTCTTAAAAATACGTCACAAAATGTCTCTTTTCCTCTTAAAACTCTACAGTAGCTCCACAAAGTCCTTACAAGTGTCTGCAAAGCTGCATATAACCCTTCCTCCATCACTCCTCTTAGCTTGTTGGCTCCTACAATCTCCCTCTTTGCTCACTCTGCTCCGGTCACTGTGGCTGCTTTGCATAAGGTTGTTCTTTACACCTGGAACGCTCTTCCGTAGTCACATGGCTGATCTCCTTCACTCTTTCAAGCCCTTGTTCAAATATCACTCCAAAGAAACCTACTCGGGGCACTCTATTAAACTTGCAAGTCATCCTTTTTTCTGCATCCCCATTCCTTCACCTGGCATTTCTTGTTTCCACAGGACTTATCAATATTTAAAAATTACACATTTCACTTATTGATTATGGTTGTTGTTATGTTTGATTTGTTTGTTTTCAGCTATCTCTCTTTGCTAAAATGAAAGCTCCATAGGCACAAGGGTCCTCTTTTTGCTTATGGATCTATCCTAGATTCTCAAAGTGAAAAAGGAAATAAAGTAAGATGTCAATAAATACTTTTAAAGTGTTGTTCTTTCAACAATAAAGACAAAGCCTTATGATGTTACAGAGCCCTTAATAAAAACTGCAGTAGATTTAAACTTTCACTCTATAGTATAGTATAGACCAATAGAGCAATAACAATACAATGATGAAAATGTTTGCCACAGTATCCAGGTTAGTAGCCACTAGTCACATATGGTTCTTGAGCACTTGAAATGTAGCCGGTATGGCTGAAGAACTGAATTGTTTATTTTATTTAAGTTTAATTAATTAAAATTTACATTTATATAGCCACATAGGCTAGTGGTAATCACCTAGGAAAATGCGGCTCTACAAAGCATAAACTAAAGCCACTGAGTAAAGGTTAATGTGAAAGAGTTTTGTTGAATTAAAGAAGAACATCCCAATCAGAGCTATCCAACAATGGAATGGGCGGTCTCACAAATAGAGTGGGCTCTACCTCAACCAAGTAGTTTCAAGAGTGGCTGGAGGGTTACAGAATTGTTACTGCAGAGATATATGCCCAGGTAGGTTTGATGCACTACTAAGTTAATGTAATTTCCAAATTCAGTATCCTATTATGCTTTTTAGAGTTAAAATCCATGTCTGCTGTAATGTGTTTAGTAATGCTATAATGGAAGAAAATACAGTATTCCACAAGTAGTATACTTACTTTAATTTTTTCTTTAAATTCTGTTAGGGAAGGGCAATGGAGAAAAAAGATTATGTATATATAACAGATAACAGAACAAAATAGTTGTTTTGTCATAACTTTTGGATTTGAAGCCAGGTTCTACAATGTAATATAAGGAGTGTGGACTTTAGAGTCATAGTGAGAGTCATGGAGGTTCCAGAGACTCTGAGGAATTACCATTCTCTGGTGGTTGAAGACTACTAGATGTCCATCAGTGTCGGTCTTCTTTACTTTCACAGTAATAGTATTGGCTGCTCACCCAGGAAAGACAGGTCCCTAAGTCTTTGTAGTAGTTGTTGATATGGGACTAAGCTCTTACCACTGCGGTACAAAAAAAGGTGTTGTGTGCAACTTCTGTCTTGCTAATTTAAGAGGGAATCTCTGGCTCTAGCCATCTGTTCTTTGTCTTGTTCCACTGGCTAAAATGGCAATAATCAAATAGATCTTGGACTTTTTTAACAATGTGAATATATTATTTGTTCAATAAGTTACAAACATGTCTATTAAATTTCTAATCTATATCGGGACTAGTTAATAACATAGAAAACATAAGGTGTTCCCCTCAAAGCAAAATAAGTGTTTTAAGTATTTGATTTTCTCAAAATCAAAACTGTTGTGATTTCTTTCTCAAAAATCTAACGTTAGATTTGCAATACAAGGTTTGGCAGTAGTCCTGATACAGTCATGAATGTGACAGGACAAAGTTTATGATTGCTACTATGACTGGTGACTTTACTTTTTCATTTGAAACACTTCATATGCAAAAGGAAAAGGCCATTTAAAGCAATGGCAATGACACCTTTCTTTTTTTCCTATATGGTACTTAATGTTTGATGATGACAAACACACGTAGGTTTAAGGCTGTAATTTTAGATGGCATTCAAAGGATATGAATCAGTTTCCTGACACAAACATGTAATTAAAATCAAACAATGAGAATAGTTAAACATGGCATTACCAAACTGATTGTTTAATGATGGACTTCCTTTCCCCCTAGTTGAAAGGTAAGGGTTCATTGCAACTATTCAGTATTCTAAATACAATTTGTGACTTAAAATATTTTTCAAAAAATGTGTCATCCTTCTGTCTGTATTTTCTCATGGGTGAATGTCAGGATTAATAGACATTTTATTTTTTTATTATTTATTTATTTTTGAGATGGCATCTTGCTCTTTCACCCAGGCTGGAGTGCAATGGCGTGGTCTCGGCTCACTGCAACCTCCACCTCCTGGGTTTAAGTGATTCTCCTGCCTTAGCCTCCTGAGTAGCTGGAACTACAGGTGTGTACCACCACACCCGGATAATTTTTGTATTTTTAGTAGAGATGGGGTTTCACTATGTTGGCCAGGCTGGTCTTGAACTCCTGATCTTGTGATTCGCCCACCTCAGCCTCCCAAAGTGCTGTGATTACAGGCGTTAGCCACCGTGCCCGGCCCAATAGGCATTTTATTAAGCAAAACTGTTTTTGTTTGTTTGTTTTGTTTTGTTTTCCACCAAAGTTTGCCAAAAGTCAAAGGTTAGCTAAAAAGACTCATTGTTGTATTTCTGATATAATGAATTGTAATTAGGGTACCTAAAGTGTGTCATAATAAATAGGACATTTAGTTTATAATATAAGCAGATGGAAAAGTTTACCCAGCTTACCTAAAAAGATAGGGTTTTGTATTGTTGCCATTTTCTATTATTCTATTCTCCAAGTTTAACAAAAACACATTCAATTCCAGTACTCGTTAGAAATTTTAGCAAGTTATTGAAATCATATATAATCAGGTCTATTTACCCAGGAGAGTACTAAAATCTTGAAGATTTTCTCTTGAGTAAAATAGTCTCATTTTTTAAAGGATCTGAAAGAATTCCTAAAACATTTGATATGCATTAAGTTACAAGGTTATAAATGAATATATTGCAATATGCTAGTAGAACAAAAGTCAACTTTCTAAAACATACTCTTAAGGCAAATTCTACCAAACACACAGTGATTACAAAGATAAGGAGGCAGGTAGAAGAGAAAGATAATTATTTATTTGTTTAACCTTTGTAAATAAATCAAGTCTATGCTGTAAACCTCAAATCCTCCAAGAAAATGAACAAATGCATTTTCACTTTCAAAATAACTTTAACTCATTCCTAAAACTTCTCTAATTCAGTCACACCACAAACCACTCCTTAATTTCCTATTTTAAAATTTGCTTTCTGAAATGCATGAACTGAACTGCATAAATCAAGAAGGCAGAAATGGAGGAATGCTGGAATATGCATAATGATTATGCAATAAAAATGAGATGCAGGTTTTGGAATAATAGTCCAATCTATTTCAATTTTTTTGCTTTGGTTTTTAGATGATTTTTTCCATAAACACAAAAGTAGATTTTTGTTAGGTTTGAGGCATTTTTAAACCTCTCTAGCTGAGTAGTCTCGGAATTTTTATATTTATCTTGTAAAAATATTAAGCAAGAGTGATTTCAGTTCCATCTCACTCTGAGTAAAAATCTAGATGAAGAAATAAATTAACAAACAAGAAGGATTTGTATAGCTGGGCGCGGTGGCTCACGCCTGTAATCCTAGCACTGTGGGAGGCCAAGGAGGGTGGATTGCCTGAGTACAGGAGTTCAAGATCAGACTGGGCAACACGGTGAAACACCGTCTCTACTAAAATACAAAAAATTGGCTGGGCATGGTGGCTTACACCTGTAATCCCAGCACTTTGGACTTTGGGAGGCCAAGGCAGATGCATCACAAGGTCTGGAGTTCAAGACCATCCTGGACAACATGGTGAAACCCTATCTTCACTAAAAAAAAAAAAAAGAGAAGGATTTGTATATTGTGTTAATTGTGCAAAGTGTTTTTAACTTATAAAAGCAAATATTGGGTTTCCAGTTGAGAAAAGATGGTGTAAATTTATTTCTGTATTTTCTTCCATACAAAGTAAAACTATAAATCCTGAAAATAACACCAGAAGCAGACCAAGGAGAATTTTGAAACATGTAATAAGGAAGACAGAATGACTAGAAAGCTCAAGACTGGAAATTCAGTATTTTAAGGTGGCAGAGTACCTTAAAATCCTTACCCAACAGAAAAAGATATTATCTAAGCCCAAGCTAGTAACAGAAGGCAGTCCACCTAGATGAATTCCTCCACCTGAGTGTCCAATAGATCAACAGATGCAAAACCAACATGAAAAAAGGTGCTAGCATTATCTGACAAGAAATTTAAAGCAACAATCACAAAAATGCTGCAACAAGCATTTTTGCTATTTTTTATTACTAGGCATATTCTCCAAGTTTAACAAAAACACATTCAATTCCAGTACTCATTAGAAGTTTAAGTTTAAGAAAGTTATGTAAATCATTTATAATCAGGTCTATTTTCTCAGGAGGATATTAAAATCCTGAAGATTGAATCAAATGTGAAAATCAGAATGTCTCCACAAATAGAAGATACCAAGGGGGAAAAGTGGGAATTTTAGAACTGAAAAAGATAACTCAAAAAACATCCTAAACGTCGTAACACGCTAGTCATTAGTAAAAGCTAATACAAGTGAAATAATTTAACATCATTATTCTTGAAGATAATCAGTGGTAAAATAAACTGGAATCTTTATCGACAGATTATGGCTTAATAATTTCCATTTATGTAATTTTTAACACCAAACTGATTTTATGGAAATAAGTTTAATTTGGTTAAAAAAGTTAGTGAATTCAATATCAGTGACTTAAAAATAAAAGTTCCATTTCCCCAACACTCATCTGGCCTTAGAATAAATAAAAACTATTTGTAAAATATGTTTGTAATTCTTTTTAAACTACCTATACAAGAATACCTATTCTATTAAAACCAAATTAAACACATATTTAGTCATTTTGATATTATCAACACTCAGTACAAATATTTTTCTTATAATTCATCTCATGGAATTTTACAGTTTCCAAAGTAATTCATCTTATACTCACACTAGATTTAAAGTCATTAACAATTATTTGAAGAGTATTTTTTCTCCATATCAAATGAAATCAGAACATTTACTTTGCAGAGAACACTTCTTTTAGAAGGCAAAATTCATGAGTTTTGCCTCATGACTCATTATGAGGATCCGTATGAATTCTATCATAAGCCAGTTTTTGATTGTTAGAATTCTTTGGGATATCAACCCCAAGATGTAAACTAGTTTTCCGATGAACAAAACTTGGGGTCAAAAGAGAGTATTTTTTTTTCCCAAAAGAATATGAGAAATTTGAAAGATTTTTAAAGAATAAGTTGATTGGCAGAGTTTGAAATAACCTAATTATTGTAGAATAAGTGATTTTTGGTGGACATTTCGTCAGTCTTCAAGGAAAACCAACATTTTCCTCCTTCAACACTCTGTATCACAAAATAAATGCACCAGTGAATCCAGAACAATCTATATCTAACAAACATAATCTGATTCCTTCCTTTAAATATGAATTAAAGGAGAGAATTGTTGAGACCTACATTTAATAAGTGCCTATGGTATACCAGATACTGAGTTAGGTGATTTGTGTTATATCCTTCTTCCAAGAACCCTGGGATGTGACTAGTGTTACCTGAATTTGAAAGATGATGAACTAATTTAAGACACCAGATTAAATACCTTTCTTCAGATCACATATTTAAACAGGAGTTGAGCCTGGAATAAAACACACTTTCCCTTTTGTCCAGAGTCCGTTCTCTATCAGTACCATCCTGCTGTCTCAAACTACTGCCAGGTGTGATTTAGTTGTTCAAAATTCAGATGGAGAAGAACTAACAGAGCTTTTATCTTCACATTTGAATGTTACTGTCCTCAAAGTCAGATACACTGTCTCCTTCTTCACTGCATATTCATTCAATATCAAATAATAAAATTGAGAAGAAAGTGTCGACAACTCATAGTCTAAAAACTGTGTGAGCACAGCAGTAGTCCTTGTCAAAAGGCAGTAGACAAAAGTAAGAAAACATTTCTGATCAAAACCTAGTTGTTTTTCTAGCTGCCCTTCTCCATTTCCAGCTGCTTCAGCCTTTCACTTGGCAGCAGGAATTTAATGACAGCTGCTGCAAGGATTATGATGAGAGGCTTCCTACTTTAACTGATCTTCTGGACAGGCTAATAGCTTTGCTCTGTCATTGTTAGGTCCAATCTAGTGCTGGTGATAGATAGGAAATTGAGCCTTATTACCATTCACCTAAAAGCTGATCCAAAATTAGACATAGAAATAGAATTATGTTCCATTTGGTTTAAATTGCGATGTAAGTTAAAGGACTAAGTGAATAAGATTGTCTACACATGGGAAATTATTTATTAGTTGTCTTGGCTTTTTAGTAGCACAAAAATATTTTACTACAAGAACAGCAGCAATTGGGCATTATCCCTCCAAATCCCAGAAGCAATTTAGCAGCTGTAAAGGAGTCATAAATGATAGAATTATTTCTCCCAAAGAATATAACTAGCACAAAATATTAATGACTAAACCAAAGCAAATTTGAGAATGATATAAAGATTTGTCAAAAATGTAAGTAGTTTACTCAGTTTTATTGACTGAAAGTTTTGTATTTCATGTGAAACAGTCAGTGCATCTTAGAATGAGGTTTTGCACACTTTTTAGATCTTCACTGCATTCAAAAAATTTTTCAACTCTCATCAGTCTCCCATCCTTATCCCCGTTATTCTCACAAAATAGCCTGCCTCCTACTTTGCTGCAAACTTCCATACTTTGGAATTCCTGATTATTCTATATCCCTTCTTACCTCTAGGGGTTTTTATAAGTTTACCTATGCTTTCATCATTTTTGGTGGTTTCAGAAGGGGTTTCTTCCTTTTTGGTCTAACCTTTTGGTCTAATTAATGTCTGTTCGGAGCCAAAAATTGTAGGAAGTAGGAATTAAAGACGAGTAATTCCCCTGAAGGCATTCAGTGCCATATCCTTGCCATCCATTATATTCTATCACACTTGTAGCCTTAGGCTTACACTGTCCATGGACTCTTTCCTCTGCATCTAAATAAACAACTACAGTACAAGAAAACAAAACAAACCTATCTCTGTTCAACTACCGTCCTGTATCTTACCTTACTATTGCCTCTCAATTTCTTAGTGACATTTGTGTCTACAAAATTTGTTTTCATTTACTCAGCACCAAGAACGTTTTTAACCTTACACACCTGGTTTCATCACACCACTCTTTTGAAATTTATTGAAAATTATCTATGGTCTCTCACTGACCTTCTTTGTAGTTCTTTTTTTATGGCTTATTTTCTTTTCTTTTTTTTTTTTTTTGAGACGGAGTCTCGCTCTGTCGCCCAGGCTGGAGTGCGGTGGCCGGATCTCGGCTCACTGCAAGCTCCGCCTCCCAGGTTTACGCCATTCTCCTGCCTCAGCCTCCCGAGTAGCTGGGACTACAGGCACCTGCCACCTTGCCCGGCTAGTTTTTTGTATTTTTTAGTAGAGACGGGGTTTCACCGTGTTAGCCAGCATGGTCTCGACCTCCTGACCTCGTGATCCGCCCGCCTCGGCCTCCCAAAGTGCTGGGATTACAGGCTTGAGTCACCACGCCCGGCTTTTATGGCTTATTTTCAACATTTCTGATAACTTTTGAATTCAGCACCTTCATTTCCGGGTTTGTGATGGTAATTTTTTATTGCTGTCTTTCCAACTTCTGTGGCTTTGCTTTTCTCTCTGTCTTATTTGCCAGTAATTGGCTTCTGTTAATGCCTAAATATGGGTATTACCCAAGGTTGTTCTCTATCTTTTAAAATTTTCTTTTGACAAAACTATCTGTTATCAAGTCTTCAACTGTTGGATTAGTGTGATGGTTTTACAGATTTTTTTGGTTGTTGTTCTCAGAGGGAATAGAACTAGCGAGCCTCCATCAGGGGCTGAGATATATTTATCTAAGACACAGGGTAGAAGGAAATTGTTTTGAACAGAACTATAGCAGCTTTGTTTTTATTTTTATGTATTTATTTTAAAAGTCTTTCAATGCAATAGAGTGATAGTCTCTTATATTGTCCCAAAGATCTGCTAAACTCACTTCATAATTAGTAAAATATTTGCATATATGATGTCAGCATTTATAAAGAAGAAACCATTGGGTCGTGCACCTTCAATGACAATATTGAAAAAAAAAAAAGGGAATGATACACTTTGTAGGAAGAAGGGGCAATCCTCAAATCACATTTACCTAAAAGATAAACCCTGCCTGCTGCAAGGCACCAAGTTGCCTGGGTCATTGTTATATAACCTCAGAAAGCTGTATTTCTTGAAGAAAACTGGGGAAGAGTTTAGAGAACATATACCACAGAGTTACTCGATACTTCAGTGTGGTTTGGTAAAGTTAAAGCCTTTTCATAGGACTTTTTCTTTTCTATCAAAAGCATGAGAGCTATTTGACATCTTATTCAAGACAAGAACATCTTTGTTAGCCATAATTTTGTGGCTAAACCCTCAGAATCTGGGGGCCTCATTCTAAAACTGAGAAATTATGTCAAATGGTGTGTTACTTATACATATGTTGCTGTTAATATTTTTTAAGTTCTTTTGGTGTAAGAATAATTCAGGATTTACCTAATTCTCTTGTAGGATAATAGGAAAGCTTACACAGTATCTGACTGCCTCATGTTATCTCCACATTCTCTGTGTCATAAACCTAGAGTCCATTTGTTCCATTGCCAGTCATGAATGAAGACAACTATTAACATTAGTTGTAAGCCTATATAATTTTTCATGTGGAATCTTGACAACTGAACTTCCTAAGATGATTACTAACGTAAGTACAGGCCCTAAAGGCACACTACAAAAGAATATAGGCAAATCGTTATTGCATCAACACTGTAGTTAAGTGTTTTATTACATTGATTACAGTATGAGTTCCATTCACATAAGTATTTACTACTCTATACTAGTTTGATGTCCATAAATGTTTTAGTAAATTACTTAATTGATATGTTAATGTTGAGTGCAAATATCTGTCTTAGTTGCATTTTTTCAGTCTTACTTAAGTTTTTGTGTGGAATATTGAAAGTCATATAGTTTGTTAACCATGGCTAGGTAATCTTGCTTGAATATACAGTTTCCCTCAATGGTTTTTCTCTTGTGGAATTGCTAGGTGAATATGCACCCAAGTTAAATATGACAGTGCTTTCTAGAATTAAAAAGTAAACACCTTAGCTGTAAAATGTCATTTTCTTCCAAAAATAAAATATCCTGATAATAATTTATTTATTGTAGATGCTTGAGTAATCTTGAAACATTAGATTGTAGATATAGATGTTTTATTACTGATTACATCCTGCTCTTAGAATTTCTAGAACTCTAACCCTTCAGATTATCTGGTAAGTAATTACATCTTTTAAAGCATCTTTTAAAAAATCATTTGGTTCTTTCCCTGGTTGTAAATAAAGAAGGAAATTATTTTTAACTTTCATTTCAGGTTCAAGGCGTATATGTGCAGGTTTGCTCGCGGGTGAAGGACATGTCACCGAGGTTTTGTGTAAAAATGATCCCATCAAACAGGTAGTGAGTATAGTACCTAATATGTAGTTTTTCAAAATTCACTCCCCTCTAGCAGTCCCCAGTGTTTATTGTTCTCATCTTTTGTTGTTGTTGTTGAGACAGCGATCTCCCTCTGTTTCCCAGGCTGGAGTGCAATGGCACAATCACAGCTCACTGCAGCCTTAATCTCCCAGGCTCAAGCAATCCTCTCACCTTAGCCTCCTGAGTAGCTGTGACCACAGATGTGTGCCAACACACCAACTATTTTAATTTTAATTTTTTTTTTTGAGACGGAGTCTCACCCACTACCACACCGTCTAATTTTTGTATATTTAGTAGAGATGGGGTTTCACCATGTTGGCAAAGCTGGTCTCGAACTCCTGACCTCAGGTGATCCACCTGCCTCGGCCTCCCAAAGTGCTGGGATTACAGAAGTGAGCCACTGCGCCCGGCCTAAATGTTTTTATAGAGACAAGATTTCCCTAGGTTGCGCAGGCCAGCGGTCTCAAACTCTGGAGATCAAATGATCCTCCCGTCCTGGCCTCCCAAAGTGCTAGAATTGCAGGCAAGAACCTGGCCCTATTGTTCTCTTTCCTTCCTTCCTTCCTCCCGTCCGTCCGTCCGTCCTTCCTTCCTTCCTTCCTTCCTTCCTTCCTTCTTCTCCTCCTCTTCCTCTCTCTCTCTCTCTCTCTCTCTTTATTTGATGGAGTCTCGCTCTGTCACCCAGGCTGGAGTTCAGTGGGACAATCTCAGCTCACTGCAACTTCCGCCTCCTGAGTTGAAGCAATTCTCCTGCCTCAGCCTCTTGAGTAGCTGAGACTACAGGCGCCTGCCACCATGCCAGCTAATTTTTTGTATTTTTAGTAGAGATGGGGTTTCACAGTGTTAGCCTGGATGGTCTCTCGATCTCCTGACCTCATGATCTGCCCACCTTGGCCTCCCAAAGTGCTGGGATTACAGGTGTCAGCCACCTACCGTGCCCGGCCTTCATCTTTATTTCTTAAAATGGGAGATGTATGTAGAAATAACCTGTTCTAATCCTTTTTCTGTTGACTGCCCTCAGAAAAATAACATCAAGGATAGGAATACCAGTCTAAGACTGATGTACCATGGCATAGGCCTGTGGTCCTAAAATTTGATAAATAATGCTTATATGGGGATGGAAATGCCTCTTGCTTAAAGGCAGGTATGATATGCCTGAGTTTTAGGGAAGGGTATAGTCAGCAGGTGGCTAAATATGCTTGCCAGGGAGTTCGCTATGTTAGCCCCAAGTTCTCCAACAATAAGACTTACCACTTTAGATGGCATTGCTTTTGAGCTTAGCTTTAAAATATGAAAAGAATCCATGGTTATGGGGACGCTATTGGCAGATTTAAAAGGTAAAAGGCTGGATAGAACATAGAACGTGCAAGATTTGGACAGTATTTCAGGTAAGCTGAATATATATGTAGGCATGTAGTGGATATACACATGGAAAAACTAATGCGGCAATAGATCATACAGACTTTCAATGTCAGGCCTATGGGTTCTGCTATTTGGCAGGCACTTCACTGGTAGGAAAGCAGACCAATAACTTTCACATTTTTTAAGAAAGGGGGATACAATAATAAATTTGTTTAAGATTAACCAAGCAGAATCAACTCAAGAAGTTAAGATTAACTCAAGAAGAATCAGCAGCAAATACGTTATGGGCAGGGAGACCAGTTTTAAGAACTTTTCTTTTTTTGTTGTTGTTAAAGGATTATAATAACAATATTATTACGGATAATATTGGGATGAATGGGAAAGGCTAAAGAATAATACATTGGCAAGCAAACAAAAATATATCATAAGAACACAGAAAACAGGTTGAATATGGCAGAAATGAAGAGGTTTTGAACCAGAATAAATGGGACAATAATCCTGAATAGAGACAGACAAGTCTGGGGAAGTCTCTATTCAGAGGTGGAGGGTAGGGATCATGGGTTTGTTTTCAGGCATGATGAATTAGGGCCAAAGGATAACAACAGGATGGGAATGTTCAGGCATATTTGGAATTTCATGGGGGAGGTGATGACATGAGATAGAGATTTGAGAATCATCCACAAAGTAAATCAAAGAAAAAAAAAACAATTCAATGAGAACTTTTTTGTCTTATTGTGAATGTTGTGCTGAGGGGTTCTATTTCCTACCATGAGAGTTCTGAACTTCTTTTTTGTATAAGTGCCCTTCTGTATAATTCAGTGCAACGATTATCATGTTGATGTCATGCTGTAGCATGAGAGCTGTTCGCAGGAATAGGGCACCATGGAATTGTTTTCATCTGCTAATTGTTTAGTATTTTGGTAACCGCTTTATCAGTTCAAGGTTTCTTTAACTTCCAGTGCCATGCCAGTGCTGTTACCATAACAAGCTGAGGAATGCAGAACACTCCTCCAGATTCCGTTTTGGCAGAAAAAATCTTTCACGGGGTTTTAAGCTTGAACTCAATTCAGTTTGTGATCTCTTAGAACATCACATTTGACTAGATTCCTTCATTAGCCTTTTAATAACCAACAATGTGAAAGCTAACCTGTTACTATGCAGAGTAGTGGGGGTAGAATCCTATAGCATTAATACAATTTCTAGGAAGTATTTTACAAAGACAAGGACCAGGAATGCAGAGCAACTAACTGAGGCTGTTGTGAGAATCTTATTTTAAAAATTCAATAGCAAAGGTAGGTAACAGCTAATAGAAAAATAAGTGAAAATTGAAATGAGAGGCCATCTTTAGTCTTGCCACTTTGGCAAACAACTAGATAAAATCCTCTTCTACATTGTTATAGGGATTGAAAACTGGTTATATTTTTATAGGGAAAATTCTATGTGAAAAAATGACTATAACTTTTATTTCAATGTCCTACTTCTGGGAGCCTGAGGCAACAAAGATGAAAACATTAGTGGATATTATTTTGTTAAAGAATGGAAAAATCTTAGCCTTATAGGAGGGGATACACATATTTTGAAACAGTCATATAATTAAATAATATACAGTTATTAAAATTAATAATATAAATGTGTTATAGAAAGAGGTTCATGAGGTATTTATTAAATGAAAAAGCTAATTACAGAATATTTTTGATCATATATATATGTAATTTTCAACATTCAACAAAAAATATTTTAAAAATTAGCCAGGCATGGTGATTTGCACATGTATCCCCAGTGACTCAGGAGTCCCAGTGACTCAGGAGACTGAGGTGTGGAGATCACCTGAGCCCAGGGAGATTGAGGCTGCAGTGAACTGTGAGTGTACCACTGTACTCCAGCCTAGGCAACAGAGTAAGACTCTATCTCAAAAAAATTTAAGAAAATGTAACAAAAAAAATGCATGCTTTCACTTTAACTAAAATAAATATGCTAGAGTAGCCACATACTCTGGCCCCATACCCATCAGACCAAAGGAAATGTCTGTCCTATAGGATAGGCCTTCTACCTTCCCTGGAGTCCTGGCCTTTGTGTGGTACCTCAGGAAAAACAGATGGCAGTCATTGGAGAGGAAGTCTAGAATTATGCCTGCATTGGAAAGGGTGGAGAGCAAGTTACAGAACAAAGCAAAGGAGAATAGATCTAAAAAAGAAAAAAATCGAGTTCAGGAATGGTAGCTCACACTAGTAATCCCAGCACTTTGGGAGACTGAGGCAGGCATATCACTTGAGATCAGGAGTTCGACACCAGCCTGGTCAACATGGTGAAACCCTGTCTTTACTAAAAATACAAAAATTAGCCAAGCGTGGTGGCGCATGCCTCTAATCTCAGCTACTTGGGAAGCTGAGGCACAAGAATTGCTTGAACTCAGGAGACGGAGGCTGTAGTGAGCCAGGATCACGTCACTGCACTCTAGCTTAGGCGACAGAGTGATACCCTATCTTGAAATAAAAAAAATCAGGATATAGAGCTGATAAAAAGATCCATACGATGAATGTTGGGGATTTAAGAAGTTGAGAGATTGAAAATTATGAGCGACTGTGATACAGGTTAAGACACTGAGATAGAAAAGGAAGTTTTTAAAACTTGTACTATGAATATACTCTACCATCAGTGTATTCTAGAGAAATACTGGTGAATAATTGGATCTTGATCAAGTTTAATTTTGTAGGACATTATTTTTTTTAAATGCAACCAGCTGTCCAGATTAACCCAAAATTTACCACTTTCACGTAAGTTAGGCCATTTTTACGGATTTAATAAAACATGATTTTAAAGAAACTACTGATATTTCTTCTTTTTTTCCAAAACAATGGTAAAATTAGGGGTGGTTTCATTCTTCTAATGAGAATTGATAAACAATTTCTTTTCATGCCATTACTTTATATGCATACACACACACAGACACACAGTTTATTTCTTTATAGCCACCAAATAGGCACCAGTATTTCTAGATTTTAAAAGTAGAAGAGGCCGGGCACAGTGGTTTACGCCTGTAATCCCAGCACTTTGGGAGGCCGAGGCAGGCGGATCACAAGGTCAGGAGATCGAGACCACGGTGAAACCCCGTCTCTACTAAAAATACAAAAAATTAGCCGGGCACAATTGCGGGCGCCTGTAGTCCCAGCTACTTGGGAGGCGGAGGCAGGAGAATGGCGGACACCCGGGAGGCGGAGCTTGCAGTGAGCCGAGATCGTGCCACTGCCCTCCAGCCAGGGGGACAGAGCGAGACTCCGTCTCAAAAAAAAAAAAAAAAAGT
This sequence comes from Trachypithecus francoisi, assembly GCF_009764315.1. Lineage (NCBI taxonomy): Eukaryota > Metazoa > Chordata > Mammalia > Primates > Cercopithecidae > Trachypithecus > Trachypithecus francoisi. Next base: position 60,976,024 of record NW_022681469.1, read on the forward strand.
AGAAGAAAGGGTTTTTTGATGGTAACAACTAACCCAGCACAAGTCTTGGACACCCAACAGACCCTCACAAGGTACATGTCTGTATAACTTGATGGTCCCTTTATTTCATTCTTTCATTGGATCATGAGAGTTTGAAATAAGGGCTCTGAAGCCACGCTGACTGGGGTTTAAAACCACTTTATGTGAGCTAAACATGTTACTTCTAAGCTTCAGTGTTCTTAAAAACAGAGAACAAAGGAAAAAAGCAATAGGTCTAAGGGTTACATACTAGCTATCTTCTCCTTTTAATATACTTTATATCTAGTGACTTTCATGTACATCTCTTTGGCCAGAATGACCACATATACTCGCTCCAAGTTGCAAAGGTGTCTGAGAAACCTAGCATTTTAAGCTGGGATCATGGCCACTCAAAACAAAATAACAGTTTGTTTAAGTAGAGAAGTAGGAGAGAACAGATATTTACAAATACTTAAGCAATTACATGGGGATAATAATATTCACATGGGGATAACATCAATCCCACAAATATTGTCATAAAGACAAAGTGATCTTATAGACACACACTGCACACCATACACGATAGAGAACATAATACTTCGTTATGCGTATTGTATTAGTCCGCTTTCAAGCTGCTAATAAAGACATAGCTAAGACTGGGTAATTTATAAAGGAAGAGGTTTAACTGACTCACAGTTCAGCATGGCTGGGGAGGCCTTAGGAAACTTACTATCAAGGTGGAAGGGGAAGTAAACATGTCCTTCTTCACATGGCAGCAGCAAGGAGAAGTGCAAGAGAACTTGCCTTTACAAAACTATGAGATCCTGTGAGACTTATTCACCTACCATGAGAACAGTATGGGAAAAACTGCCCCCGTGATTCAGTTATCTCCACCTGGCCTCATCTTTGACATGTGGGGATTATTACAATTCAAGATGAGATTTGGGTGGGGACACAGCCAAACCATATCAAGTATATAAAAATCTTTTTCAATTATCCTGGTTTGAACAACATACCTAAAACTGGAGTGACTTATAAAATACTTCCTTAGGCATTTTTCTTCTTCCCAAGATGGAGTCTTGCTCTGTCGCCCAGGCTGGAGTGCAATGGCACCATCTCGGTTCATTGCAACCTCTGCCTCCCAGGGTCAAGCAATTCTCCTCCCTCAGTCTCCTGAGTAGCAGGGATTACAGGCACACGCCACCACGCCCGGCTAATTTTGTTTTGTTCTGTTTTTTGAGATGGAGTCTTGCTCTGTCTCTACAGGCTGGAGTGCAGCAGCGCCATCTCAGCTCACTGCAAGCTCTGCCTCTTGGGTTCACTTCATTCTCCTGCCTCAGCCTCCCGAGTAGCTGGGACTACAGGTGCCTGCCACCATGCCTGGCTAATTTTTTGTATTTTTAGTAGAGATGGGGTTTCACAGTGTTAGCCAGGATGGTCTCGATCTCCTGACCTCGTGATCCGCCCACCTAGACTGCCCAAAGTGCTGGGATTACAGGCATAGTCACCATGCCTGGCCAAATTTTGTATTTTAAGCAGAGGTGGGATTTCACCATATTGGCCCGGCTGGTCTCAAACTTCTGACCTCGTGATCTGCCTGCCTCGGCCTCTCAAAGTCCTGGGATTACAGGCATGAGCCACCATGCCCCGCCAGCTTAGGCATTTTTATGGAACACATATATTATGTTAGCAATTATATTTTAAAAATTCCAACCAGTTCACAGAAGTTTTTGTAATGACAAGAGAAAAACTGTCCTATAATTTTATATGTATACTAATTATGGATTTCTTTCATGTTAAGGTGTTTAATATCAATAAGAAATGTGATAGTTTATTGATTTCAAATATACTTTTAAGTTTCACATTAAGTACAGGATGGTGTGGAATGGCAATGAAAATATCATGCATGAAACCTTTAAAAGAGCTTAAATAGAATAATTAAGTTACATTTGATACCATTTGAAGAAGCAGAGTTTAGCTCTGGGAAGTATTCCAGCCTACTGTGCCAGCTTTACACTTTAATGGAATTCATTTTACAATATTTGTACACTCAGAGAAGTCTTTTATTTCAGTGAGCTTCTCAACCTTTACTCTGGTACCCTGGCCTGCTGCAAGTGGGTTGCAGGTATTTAAACAAGTAGGCCCTGCAACCTTTAGTTACGCCACAGTTTCTGAACATGAAATGGCCTGTCCCTTTACCTTAGCACCCAATAAAATAATTCAAGGTGTATTATAGCTTTGTATGTTGTTATGTCTCATCTCCCTAATTTGCTGCATGCCTCAAGAGCAAGAACTGAGTTTTTTTTTTTTTTTTTTGAGACGGAGTCTCGCTCTGTCTCCCAGGCTGGAGTGCAGTGGTACAATCTCTGCTCACTGCAACCTCTGCCTCCCAGATTCAAGCAATTCTCTGCCCCAGCCTCCCGAGTAGCTAGGATTACAGGCACTCGCCAGCATGCCTGGGGAATTTTTTTGTATTTTTAGTAGAGACAGGGTTTCACCATCTTGGCCAGACTGGTCTTGAACTCCTGACCTTGTGATCCGCCCACTTCGGCCTCCCGAGGTTCTGGGATTATAGGTGTGAGCCACTGCGCCTGGCGAACTGAGTCTTAAGAGCCTATATGGTTGCAGAGAACTGGTGCTGAGGGCTTTTGACTGATGACATAAAACATGTTGTCTTTTTCTGGCATTTATGTACTAATAAATGTTATTTATGCTATTTTGTCAAAAAAGAAAGTTATTCAAGTCTCTCTTGTTCTCTTGATTTCTGCACTATGTTGCCTCTTGATTAAATTATATAGAATTATGTGAGGCATTTATATGTTCAACCTATACTCATTAAATATCATAGTGAATGTCTTCTTTTTCATACTCTCTCTTTTATATTGGTTAGGGATTAAATTTTATCTTCTGAAGTGAGATCAGGACTAATCAGCCCCACCCTAGTGCTTATAGAACTCCCAGAGCTTGGAAGGACCTTAGAAATCAGGCATCTCAGCCGGGTGCGGTGGCTCACGCCTGTAATCCCAGCACTTTGGGAGGCTGAGGTGGGCAGATCACGAGGTCAGGAGATTGAGACCATCCTGGGTAACACTGTGAAATCCTGTCTCTACTAAAAATACAAAAATTAGCCGGGCGTGGTGGCGGGCGCCTATAGTCCCAGCTACTCTCAAGGCTGGGGCAGAGAACTGCTTGAACCCAGGAGGTGGACCTTGCAGTAAGCAGAGATTGTTCCACTGCACTCCAGCCTGTGGAGACACAGCGAGACTCTGTCAAAAAAAAAAAAAAAAAAGAATTCAGGCACCCCAGCACTCGCTATTTACAACTGAGGAATCTGAAGCCAGGAAGGTCTGAGTTTTCAGTTCAAGAAACATTTGTTGAACGTACGTCATATGCTTAGCACCAGGCTAAGTCCTGGGGACCAACAGGCAAATGAGAAATAATCATGTAAGGATTAAATGTGATATTGTACATTATGAATGAAACACAGCATCTGGCATGCCGTACTAATTCACACAATAATATGTAGACATTTTACATTTAATATTGTGGCTCCCAATTTTCCTAGATTGGAAACAAAAAGTAAAAAACCTAAGGATTGATTGAAAGATGAGGATTCCTTAAGGATTTCACCCTCAGTCTAAGATGACACACTAATATTTTGACTATTCTCTGATTACACAGCAAGTAATGAAAACAGAAACTTAACTGTGGTGGCTCGACTCCTGTTTAGAGGTTTTTTGTTTATTTAAATCTCCAGTTACAACTATTAGAGTTATACTATGGTTTACAGACTTTACTGATAGGTATGAATATTACTATGCTAGGAAGTAGAGAGAACAAGAGCAATGGAACAATGGAAGAAAAGGAAGACGAGCTCTATAGTATACCTACTATATTTACGAAAACATACTAGATTAAGAAAATATATACTTCCTAGGAATTCTAGAGGCAAGAAAGAGAATCTTATGCCAGACACTTCTACGGTCTTCTGGCACTGGGGAATGTAGAAAAATTTTCAGAGGGTAGGCAAGCAAAGTTGGGCCATGCATGGGCCTGTTTGCCTGTTTTCCTTGACCATATTGTCTCTAATATGGTTTGATTTGGTTGTATGCATCTCAGGTCAAAACTATTTTTAATTCATATTGATAATATATATTCAATTGTTAAGTAAATTCAATGTTAAGTAAATACTATATTAGAGGTGATTTTAGGATCTGGCTTTTTTTTTTTTTCTATCCCCACTTTTCTTCCTGGATGTTACCCACAGCTCGCTAGTGGCCCACTGAAAGGGTTGCTTATTTAACTGTCTTTCACATCTGTCTACTCGCTCCATATTCCTTTTTGTCATTCACAGCACCATTAGTTATGTTCCTTTAAACCATATCCAAAACACATCATCCCTCTACCACTGAACAACAATCGTAGGTTTTTTGTAGTACGTAGGTAAAAATCCAAATTTCCTCAGTAAGTATAAAATACACCATTTTCTTGAATAAATCTCAAAATCTCCCAGCTCCTGGCCCTCTATTAAGGAGCTAGAAATTCGGGTGGGCGTGGGGCTCACGCCTGTAATCCCAGCACTTTGGGAGGCGGAGGCGGGCGGATCACTGGGTCAGGAGACCGAGACCATCCTGGCTAACATGGTGAAACCCTGTCTCTACTAAGAATACAAAAAATTAGCCAGGCGTGGCACGTACGCCTATAGTCCCAGCTGCTCGGGAGGGTGGCGTGAACCTGGGAGGTGGAGCTTGCAGTGAGCGGAGATCGCGCCAGTGCACTCCAGCCTGGGCGACAGAGCGAGATTCAGTCTCAAAAAAGAAAAAAAAAAAAAAAAAGACGCTAGAAATTCGGGTTGGGCATGGTGGCTCATGCCTGTAATCACATCACTTTGGGAGGCCGAGGCAGGCAGATCACGAGGTCAGGAGATCGGGACCATCCTGCCCAACATGGTGAAACCCCATCTCTACTAAAAATACAAAAATTAGCTTGGCGTGGAGGCATGTGCCTGTAATCCCAGCTACTCGGGAGGCTGAGGCAGGAGAATCGCTTGAACCAGGGAGTCGGAAGTTGCAGTGACCTGAGATCATACCACAGCACTCCAGCCTGGTGACAGAGTGAGACTCCGTCTAAAGAAAAAAAAAAGCTAGAAATTCTACTGATATACCTTAAATAACTATGTTTTAGTTTTAGTCAGCTCAGCCTTCCATAACAAAATATCAGTGACTGGGTAGCATACTCAACAGATACTTATTTTTTCATAGAACTGCTGGTAGCTGGAATTTCAAGATCAGGCTGATTGCATGGTCTGGTTGTGGTGAGGGCCTCACAAGGCTGAGAGAGTAAGAACAAGCTTTCTGGTGTCTCCTTTCATAAGGGCACAAATCCCATCACTAGGGCCCCACGTTTACAACCTCATCTACCTTCCAGAGGCTCTCTTCCTGCCTGTCTCTCTCTCTCTCCACCATGTGAAGACGTATTTGTTTCGCCTTTGCCCAGGATTGTTAAGTTTCCTGAGGCTTCCCCAGTCATGCCTCCTGTACAACCTGTGGAACTATGAGTCAGTTAAATCTCTTTTCTTCATAAATTACTCAGTCTCAGGTATTTCTTTATAACAGTGTGATAATGGTCTAATACAGAAAATTGGTACCAGAGAAGTAGGGCATTGTTATAAATATGCCTGAAAATCTGGAAGCAGCTTTGGAACTGAGTAATGGGCAGAAGTTGGAACAGAAGTTGGAACAGTTTGGAGGCCTCAGAAGATGACAGGAAAATGAGGGAAAGTTGGGAACTACCTAGAAACTTGTTGAATGGTTTTGTCCAAGATGCTGATAGTGGTATGGACAATGAAGTCCAGGCTGAGGAGGTATCAGATAAAGATGAGGAACTTATTGGAAACTGGAGTAAAGTTCACCCTTGCTATGCTTTGGCAAAGAGACTGGCGGCATTGTCACCCTACTCTAGGGATCTGTGGAACGTTGAACTTGAGCGAAATGATTCTTTTTTTTTTTTTTTTTGAGACAGAGTCTCACTCTGTTGCTGAGGTTGGAGTGCAATGGTGCTATCTTGGCTCACTGCAACCTCCGCCACCAAGGTTCAAGCAATTCCTCTTCCTCAGCCTCCTGAGTAACTGGGATAACAGACGCCCACCACCATGCCCGGCTAATTTTTGCATTTTTAGTAGAGACAGGGTTTCACCACGTTGGCCAGGCGAGTCTTGAACTCCTGACCTCAGGTGATCCGCCTACAAGAGGGGCAGGGCTGCCTTGGTGACATTACATCATGGAAGTAGCATGGAGACGTAAAAGTATGGATCTAGGTAAGCTGGTTCTAAGACAGCTTCTCTGGCAGGCTGGTATGTCTGCCAAGAAACTCTTTCTAGTTTTACATATTAAGGAAATAATTTGGCCCACCATAGGAAAGAATGAGTGAGAGGTGGAGATAGGGGCAGACACTATCCACTACTAAAACTTTCCCAGCTAATGAGCTGAGACAGAATGTGAAAAATGAGAGTTGTTTTTATTTTGTTTTGCTGTTTTGTTCTTGGGTTTGTTTTTCTCTCTAGAATGTACAAGCAATACACTCAGGTGGAGAACAAAAACCTTATATATATATATATATATATAACATGTTACATATATATTACATATAGCTCAGAATACTTTTTACTATTTATATGGGATAATTACAAATTATTTCATAAGAATCAAGGAACTAAGGATCAATACTTAAAAGACTATGCATTGAGCAAACAAGACCAAGATCTATTAACAATGAAAAGAGGCCAGGTATGGTGGCTCACACCTGTAATCCCAGCACTTTAGGAGGCCAACACGGGTGGATTACCTGAGGTCAGGAGTTTGAGACTACCTTGGCCAACATGGTGAAACGCTGTCTCTACTAAAACTACAAAAAAAAAAAAAAAAAAATTCAGGCATGATGGCAGGCACCTGTAATTCCAGCTACTCAGGAGGCTGAGGCAGGAGAATTACTTGAACCCGGGAGGCAGAGTTTCCAGTGAACCATGATCGCACCATTGCACATCGCACATTGGCAACAAGAGCAAAACTCCATCTCCAAAAAAAGAAAAGAAAAAGAAAGAAAGAAAAGAGAAAATAATCACAGCTGATTTAAAATTTTCTTTTAGAGAAGGAATTTGGAATTTTATGGTGTTTAAGAAAAATACATTGGTAAACCATCTAGAGTGAAAAGAGATTCTAATAACAGTTTGGGCTAAGACAAAAAAGGACTTTACTCTGCTTAGAAATGGAATAGGAATAGACTGATGGCATCATAAAGGATAAGAGAGAGAATGGGAGAAAGAACATTAATCACAAAAAGAATGTATAGAAGTTGGAGAGACTTCTTTCTCATCAGTTCCAGATTCTAAGCCAATTGAGAAATAGATACAGGAGTGAGGTAATAATCTACATATTAACTTAGTGGTAAAACTGGATTGGAGAATGTAACTTGAATGTGGGGTTAAATGGGACCTGCTGCTGCTTCATTCCTGTGGTGGACTGAGCACAAACAAACCTGGGGGCAAAGTGTTGGGATGCATATAAGCAGAGGTAGTCTTGGATTTCCCAAGCTTTTACTGTTGTTAATAAAGAATGAGTCATCGGCCGGGCGCGGTGGCTCAAGCCTGTAATCCCAGCACTTTGGGAGGCCGAGACGGGCGGATCACGAGGTCAGGAGATCGAGACCATCCTGGCTAACATGGTGAAACCCCGTCTCTACTAAAAATACAAAAAACTAGCCGGGCGAGGTGGCGGGCGCCTGTAGTCCCAGCTACTCGGGAGGCTGAGGCAGGAGAATGGCGTGAACCCGGGAGGCGGAGCTTGCAGTGAGCCGAGGTTGCGCCACTGCACTCCAGTCTGGGCGACAGAGCGAGACTCCGCCTCAAAAAAAAAAAAAAAAAAAAAAAAAAAAGAATGAGTCATCAAAAAGTCTCAGGTACCTACCTGGCTGCTATGTATATGGTGATTGTCTGGACGGAGGAAGGAGGGGAACAAAAGAACAAAGGGACTAAGATGGCGCAATTCCGGGTTCTTCATCACCAACTTTCCCGCGCCTGGGAGGAGACATAGGCCGACTGCGCAGGCGCCACCTGACGTCCGACCAGAGAAACCGAAACCTACTTGGCCCCGCCTACCGCCCGGCCCCCGACCCGCCTATGTCCTGCCCACTGCCCTCCCATCCTCAGGCCCAAGACATAAAAGCCGCTCCCAGCAGGCACGGGGCTCCAGCTTCCTCGGCCCCTCCTCATACGCGGGACCTAGGAACTGTGCCTGGGAATGCCGGAGCGACTTCCTCGGCCTCCGCCGCCGGAGACCGGTGAACTTCGCCCCTTCTTCACATTGGCTAGCTAATAAAGTTTCCTTTTTTATCTTGCCTACTTGCCTTTTTCTCTGGCATCTGCTCTGGTGGTCGTATTAAAGCAAATCAGTGATTAATAGGGAAACAGCAACAGAGAGGCATATGCAATGGACAACTGTCTGAGAAGGAAACGTGACTTTTGCCAAATATTCAAGTAGTCTTGGGGATGACGGTGGTAACAGTTCTACTTAGTAATGGAAACCCTGCAGCAAAAATGGTTATCTCAGGCCAAACTTCATGAGACAATAAGCAGCCACCAGGATTCTTTGTGTACATCATCAAGCCTCTGGGAGTGAAACCAACCCAATAGTCCCATAGATAGTTTTGAGAAACATAGAAATTGATCCTTTTAGTCTTAAAGCTTTGCACTTTTATTTGTTTTATCTGAGTTCCTTCCTCAGGAAAGGATCCCTCTGGCCTTTCAAAAAGTATCAAAGAACTGAAATTCACCAGATAACATCCAGACAAGGAGATGCCAGACCCTTCATACATCATGATTGCTTCCTTGCCCCTCCCTAGTTCCTGTTTTCATATACATTGTTTCCTTTCTTCCCTGCTATATAAACTGCTAGTTTTACTCAGTCAGGGAGATTAATTTGAGGCTGAGCTCATGTCTCCTGGGCTGCAGCACCTGAGTAAAGCCTTCTTCCTTGCCAATATTTGCTTTCTCAGATATCAGCTTTTTGTGCAGCAAGTAGCAAGACCTAGACAGACCCCTAGTCTTTCAGTAACAGGAGAGAACATGATTTTTTTTTTTTTTTTTTTTTTTGAGACGGAGTCTCGCTCTGTCGCACAGGCTGGAGGGCAGTGGCACAATCTTGGCTCACGGCAAGCTCTGCCTCCTGGGTTCCATGCTATTCTCCTGCCTCAGCCTCCCAAGTAGCTGGGACTACAGGCGCCCGCCACCACGCCCGACTAATTTTTTGTATTTTTAGTAGAGATGGGGTTTCACTGTGATAGCCAGGATGGTCTTGATCTCCTGACCTTGTGATCCACCCACCCTGGACTCCCAAAGTGCTGGGATTACAGGTGTGAGCCACCAGAGAATATGATTTTTAAAAATACCAAGGCTGTATTTTTCATCATTAAGCAGAAGTATCCCAACTAAAGCACATACGTAACTGCCGCAGAAAGTAGAGGAAATGTGAAGTCAATTGTAGTGCACACTCTGGCTGAAGCTAATGTTGGTAGCATGTGTCCAATTTTAAAGCAAAAGGAAAGAAGTGTTTCAGTATAGCTCCCTCAGTACCATGTGTGTAACTGTCTCTAGCAACCAATATTAGAAGTCTGGACTGTATTACCAGTATAGAAAACTAATAATATAATACCTAGTCAAGTCACCAAGTAGTTTGCAGCTTTTAGAGCACTAGACAAAATCTTGGCCAGGCAGTCACTCTAGTCACTCTTTTATGAGGTACAATGTCACAGCAATGGTGACATGGTTTCCTCACATGACTTCAGAACTACAGATAGTAGAATTACATGCACTTTGGGAGGCTGAAGTGGCGGATCACCTGAGGTCAGGAGTTCAAGACCAGTCTGGCCAACATGGTAAAATGCCATCTCTATTAAAAATCAGGCCACGTGTGGTGGCTCATGCCTGTAATCCCAGCACTTTGGGAGGCCGAGACGGGCGGATCATGAGGTCAGGAGATCGAGACCATCCTGGCTAACAGGGTGAAACCCCGTCTCTACTAAAAATACAAAAAACTAGCCGGGCGAGGTGGCGGGCGCCTGTAGTCCCAGCTACTCCGGAGGCTGAGGCAGGAGAATGGCGTAAAACCCGGGAGGCGGAGCTTGCAGTGAGCTGAGATCCGGCCACTGCACTCCAGCCCGGGCGAAAGAGCAAGACTCCGTCTCAAAAAAAAAAAAAAAAAATCAGGCCACGCGTGGTGGCTCATGCCTGTAATCCCAGCACTTTGGGAGGCCAAGGCCGGCAGATCACGAGGTCAGGAGATCGAGACCATCCTGGCTAACATGGTAAGACCCCATCTCTACTAAAGAAATACAAAAAAATTAGCCAGGCATGGTGGCAGGAGCCTGTAGTCCCAGCTACTCATGAGGCTGAGGCAGGAGAATGGCATGAACCTGGGAGGTGGAGCTTGCAGTGAGCCAAGATCATGCCACTGCACTCCAGCCTGGGCAATAGAGCGAGACTCCATCTCAAAAAAAAAAAAAAAAAAAAAAGAGCATGACATGAGGATACTTGGAAGGGGGATGATGTGATGAGGTCATCCAGTTATGTAAGGCAAACTAGCAAAGTTTGGTAATAGTATTATTATGACCTCAATTTGTACCTACAATCTTGTTTGGCTGGGTTATCAGGTTACATTTAATTTTCTTTCTTTTCTTCCTTTTTATCCTTCTGATACCCTTCCCCTTTATTTGGTGGCTGTAGAGTTGTGATATTTTAAGATCATGCTCTGTGCAACTCTTGGTAGAGAAAATGGCAATGGTGTCAGAGTGCCCAAGACTGATAGAAGCCCTGGGAGATAAGCAGCAGTCTTAGCGGCAGTGCTGTCTATGTTGCGACAGCAGGAGCAGCAGTGGTTCATTCATCCTCAGTGTTGTGTCACTGCAACATATGCAGATCAAAGTAAGTGTTCTTAACAATCAGTTCCCTGAGGGATGGGAATGACTATGTTTCTTTCACATGGGGAATTATATATTTATAGAAATAATAAGATAGGACCTACTCAGTTTTTGGTGGGGTGTGCTTATGTGCTAGGTTCTAATGCCAATCTACAGGTCTTCCAAACTCAGGTGATTACTACCAGCTAGAGTGAAGAAGAAAGTTGTTCTGATTTATATTTCCATTGTTCAATAGACAACCCTCAAAAAGCCAAAGGAAGGAAGGAAATCCCTTGTTCTCTATGTGCTGATATGAACTGTCATACAATCTAGTCAGACTATGATAAATGTTATCAAAAAATTAAACCCATTTATAAAGGTTGACTACACTTATTTAAATTGGAGAAGACATTATTTTATTTAAAAAAGAAATGCCTTTCTAACCCCAAGTAAAATATAATCATCCAAAGTTTCCATGAAAAATGTTCCAATGACAAAGCATTCCATAACTTTTGGAAGACTCTCAGGTGAGCATGTAACTGCTCTGTGCAGTCACCATTATTGATTTTGTCATATTTGCTTTACTTAGAAATAGAATTCCTCTCTCCTATTAAAATAATCATATAAAAGAAAATGTAAAAGGGAAAACATAGGCCTACATAGAAATAAATATTGCATATAGTTCAAGAGCACAGACATATTGCGGATGATTTATAATACCAAGGACTAGAAAACAGAATTAACGTACCTCTTCTTGAATTGACACAAAGTCACGAAAAAAGTGTTTTCACAGTTGTCAGGATCTTCTTGACAAGAAGCCCAGCTGAATAAAGCAAAAGAAAAAATGGCTTGTAATATGAGTTAACATCAAAAGTTTTATGGAATTATAAACTTGTGTCGATATCTTGACCAAGAAAAATTGTAGAAAATAAAATGAAATAGAATGTTACACTGTTCCTTTTTGGGGACTTGAATAAAGTATTTTTTTAAGCTTACATAAAAGTTTAACCACAAAATTCACAATTAATGAGAGGTCAGCTTGCCCTGAGGGACTAATCTAAAACAAGAATTTTAAACATGTGATGAAAATGTTCTCTCTCATCAAAGAGGCTGTTTTAACAGGAAAGTTTTATTTGTAAGTAAAGGTGTGACATTTTAAAATGGTATTCATACATAACAGAGGATGGTGAAGTATAAGCATGGGATCATCAGGACAAGAATAAAACAGAAAGCAAGAGATATTAAAGCAGAACTTTGTAATATCTTAACTAAGCATTTAAAGATTCTAGTTGAATTGGCAAAGCTCTTTCTATAGTGGGCAGAAGCTTCCCCAAACTTTTATGACTCAATTTTAGTCTTGGTAATTTGACTTCCACACAATTGGCAAGGTTACAGAGTGAGAAAGAATATTTCTTAGCTATAGCAGATAGAGATAGAATTTAAAAACTATATGTATACATACTAAAGCAAGATTCTGATGTTCAACTTCCCTTTAATGTGATCCAAGGAGAGAATGCTCTGATAATTTGGATTTCAATTACTCTGGCTCCTGTCATAGTTGTTTCTAATCATAAATTTACTCTCATATTTGTATGAGTTTTCTGATGACCTCTTTACTTTTGGACACTGAAAGCTGGTCTTTGAAGGAACACAGCCAGACCATAGAGTTAAAGTTTTACTTGGGGAGGCCCAGCCAAACTTCAGCAGGCTTTTCTGTGAACACCAGCACTGGCCTTCATCTGCTTGTTTGCTACATATTTCTTAACTTATATGTATTATTTATGGTCACTATAGGTTGTGCAACCTTAAATTTCCATAACAACATTGTCATATTGAAGTATTAAATTGAAGATTCCAATTTTTTTTCCAAGGGTAATATTTGTTGAAAGGACACTTTCAAATAGAACCTGTATATGTTGCTTTCTTCCTCTATTCCTCTATTCAGCAAATATATGTTGAATACCTATTGTGTTATAGAAATACGGCTCAACAATGGTGATACAATAGTGACCAAGTTAGAAAGAGACCAATATCTGAGTTCATGCCTCGTAGTTGACACAGATTATTAAAAACACAGTCTGCGGGATGCTGTGTGATTACGGAGTTTAGTAGGTCAGTGAAATTCTAGTAGAGGAAGTGATATGTCAAAGCTAAGAACAAAAGGATGAGTAGAAGTTATCTAGGAAGGAACACAGGTGGAGTGACCATTTATTAAATGTAACACATTCCCTAATATACTATATGTCAAACTTAGCCCCTGAGGACACAGGACCATACCAGATCTCTGTTCTCCCGGGGATGGGGGCAGGGGCTTACTCTTTACATAGGCAGCTTATATACTTATGGGGAAGCTGATGGATGTTTCCTCTCTTACCCAGTATGAATGCATTTGTTCTAAAAGCAATTTCATCTCTTTACAAACAATCAGCTGAGTGATTCAGTTCAAAGCAATGAAGTCAGGAATGGTAATGTAACACAATTCTAGCCAATGAAATACGAGGGGACACTTACTCAAACCTCTAAGGGAAAAGCTGCTTCACTCTTAAGAGAAAGCCACAGGAAAGAAAATGGCTTCTTTGTTCCTGTGTTTGTGATGCCTAGAGCAGCCATATCCCTGAGTGACTGAGAGGATCTCAGAGAAATAAGGCTATGATTGAGCCATGTCAATTTCCCCTGGATAGTTGCTATATAGCCTCTGGATAGTTGCTATATAGCCTCTGGATAGTTGCTATATAAGCCAGTGATCACAACTGTATAAATCAGTGCCACTGTGGATTTCTGTTACTCATTGAAATCATTGTGAATGAAATCAGGGGAAGTGTTTAATGTGTTAGAAAAAGAGTCAGTGAAAGAACACAGGACAGGGTAGGTTCCACTTTAGACTACCTAGTCAAGAACCTTCATTCTGAAGAGATGATATTTAAGCTGAGACAATAAGCCATCCAAGATAAACCCTGGGAACAGACTCTTCCAGGAAGCGGAAAGAACAATTCAACGAAAGTCACAAGATTCAGTTGAAAAAAACTGAAAGTGTACAACTAGATTTGAGCCACGTCCTGATGATAAAAAGCTTGTGAGTCTTGTGGAGAGATTTAAGATTCATTTTAAGAGCCATTAAAACATTTGAAGTTTGTGGATGACAAAGTATTTTCTTTTTTGTTCTCTGTAATAATAAATCTGATGTTTTCAATTACTGTTAAAATGTTTTATGTAGTTTACAGAAACCATATTTCATTTTACAGTGGTAAGAAAATTAAAATGGAATTAACATCATTCTTTCTAATGGCATGCAAATTTGTCTTATTTCGAAAGTATTTGATGACAGGAATTTCTTATAGAACAAAATGACATTGAGTAAAATGAGTTAATAAGTAAAAATCCAAGAGAGTACAATTTTAATGAAAAATAAAATCTAGACAATTTGTCTTATTTTTAAGTAATACAGTAATCAAAGTAAAATTATAGGCTATTGCTGGCAAAGGGCGTTTTTGCTCTAAAACCATTTATTTTCCAAGATACTGTTGTACTAAGAATAGGGTAATTAAGTAAGAAGGCATGGCTGAAAGAATTAGAAACATTTAAAATAGCTTACTGGAACCATTTAAAATACCTTTCCTAAATTTTCACATTGCTACTCTTAAGAAACTATACGTCATAAATATTTTTTCATTATGCATATATGTACTAAAATATATGTACTAAAATATTCATTATGCATATATGTACTAAAAACCTACTAATTTCCATAAACATTTACCAAATTCCTCTATGTGCAATGCAATATGCTAGGGACTTCAAAGTGTGCACACACACACGTACACACACACACACACACACGTCAGACTTAAAAATAATATAAAGTAGAATGAGACATCATTTTGAAAGAGAAATAAAAAAGGATTTCCGAGATCACTTTTGATAGTGAATAAGAAAAGGCATTATGAAGAGGCATTTAGAAGTCTTCAAACATAAGCCAGGTACTTACAGGTCAGGCAGAAGTATTCTAAGTAATTTTAACTTAAATATTGGATTTTGGTGGCATAGTGTCATGATTATAGGATCACTTATGTCTAATTTCCTGTCTACTAATCTTAGAGAACAAGTCATATTTGGCCTTACCATAGGGAGCTATAATTGTCCATGTAGCCACTGATGCACTATGTACATGAAGGTTAAATATCAGAAATATATTTCCGATGCCAAGAAATTCACAACATGATGAAACTCCGTAGAGGAAAAACAGGGTCTTTGATGATTTTAATGCCCTCATCTTCTTAGGGTAACTCTCACAAGAATAAAGACGATAGAGACCATAAGTAGCCAGAGAAGCTGTGAGGAGTATAGTAAAAGAATTACAGTTGTAATTCCGCCACGATGCCTGTATGATCTTGTCTCTTTGCCACCATTAATTTTAATTTTATCATTTGTAAAATAGAAGTTATATAATACAACAAAGTTTAAGATACAAATGAGAAAATGTGTGAAAGTATTTTTTTTTTTTTTTAGTAGATAGGGTCTTGCTATATTGCCCAGACTGGCCTTTAACTCTTATGTTCAATCACTCCTTTCACCTCACCCTCCTGAGTAAGCTGGAGCTACAGGTGCATGACACTAGACCTGGTTTCATTGTACTTTTTAAGCTCTAGAATTGTCCTGTTCAATATGGTAGTCACTAGTCATGTGTGGTTATTTAAATTATTTAAAATTAAATAAGATGTAAAACTACGTTCCTTAGTCATAGTAGCTAGATGTCAAGTAATTAGTAGCCATATGTGGCTAGTAGCTACCATACTGAAATGCATGAACATAGAATATTTATGTTATCACAGAAAGTTATATGGGACAGCACTGCTCTAGAGTACAGTACAAATATTAATTGCTCTTTCTACCTATTTTCATGGTCATGGAATAAGACGTTATGGTCAATAAATGAACATTTTTAGGTAGAAAATATCCACATGCCTGTAATCCCAGCACTCTGGGAAGCTGAGGTGGGAAGATTGCTTTAGCCTAGGAGTTTGAGACCAGCCTGGGCAACATAGTGAGACCCGGCCTCTATAAAAAACAAAAGTTAGCTGAGCATAATGGCATTCACCTGTAGTCCCAACTACTTGGGAGGCTGAGGCCAGAGCATCACTTGACCCCAAAAGTTTGAGACTGCAATGAGCCAGGATTGTGCCACTGTACTCAGGCCTGGGTGACAGAGTGAGATCCCATCTCTAAAAATAAATGAATAAAGAAATAAATATTAAAAAATAAAAAACAGCCTGGGCACGGTAGCTCACGTCTGTAATCCCAGCACTTTGGGAGGCTGAGGTGGGCGGATCACAAGGTCAGGAGATCAAGACCATCCTGGCTAACATGGTGAAACGTCATCTCTACTAAAAATACAAACAAATTAGCCAGTCATGGTGGCGGGTGCCTGTAGTCCCAGCTACTCAGGAGGCTGAGGCAGAAGAATGGCATGAACCGGGGAGGTGGAGCTTACAGTGAGCCAAAATCACACCACTACACTCCAACCTGGGCAACAGAGCGAGACTCCATCTCAAAATAAAAAAAAATAAATAAATAAATAACAGAAAACATCTAGAAGCCAGGAAAGTGGTGCAAAATCTATCTTTATAAGAAAATATCTTACCAATAAATTGCTGTCCATACACTCCTATGTGTTAATTTTCTCAGGTACTTCAATTGTTTTGGGGGGGATTCCATGAAGAAATAATCACATTTATAGACTAAGAAAACTGCAATGGGTACTACAAATCATTCTGTAGTCACAAGGTAAAGGTAGAAATCATATCAAGTTTCAAAACATGCTTCAAACACTGATGCGTATTAAAAAAGAAACCAATGCCATAACATTCACAACACAAAAGTGTACAGATCTTATGCCTACAGCTGGATGAAGTTTTGCTTCTATGCACACCCACCACAACATCCACTTCCCACGAGGCTCCCTTGTAATCCTCCCACTCAATACAATTCCTTCCCACAAATATAACCACTAGTCTGACTTCAGTATTTGTGACTTGTTCTTGAGTTTAGATTAATGACATTATATGTAGATATTATTTTGTTTGGCTTATTTTACTCAGTATGATGTTGGTAAGATGAGGCTATGTTCTTGTAAGCTACAATAACTAATTATTTTCCAAAATTGAGATCGATTTTGATACTAAGCTCTCTTGTTAGGTGGAAACAAGGTCATCAGTCAGAGAAGAAAGTACAGTTGCCTAACTGATTTTGATGCTTAGAAAAAAAAGTTTATAGTCACAGTTGTAATGTGTATTGGCTATACGTATGGTTAAAAACTTGCTTGAAGAAATAGATTTATTTTTCTGCTGTTTGTGTCCCCCTTAAAGTGTAGGAGGTTCCCAAACATCATTGTTCTTAGCCTTTAAAACTGCACTGAAAGCTTATTCTTTAAGGAGGCCATCATCTTTTCAGAATATGATGCATAATTGCAACTTCAAGCAGTCTATGGATTTCTAGCTCCCTAAAACTGAGAATTTCTCTCTATAGAAATAGCCCTTGAAGGCAGTGAACGTGAAAGGTCTTCAGCAAGCCTAAGGTTTTCAGATCTTCTTGTCGTTTGCATAAAAGCAGTTGTGAATATTTTTAAAAATTCCCTTAAAGACTAAATAATAATCATATAGTTTCCTTTTGAACATAAAAATATCTAAACATTAGATCGGAACAGGTCTGAAGTTTTATTCCTTGGTAGAACAGTACACACAAATAGTTACCATTTGTTAATATGTGCCAAGTATTCTGATACTCTACATAATCTTAAAATCCTTCCTACCCCCTGTTGCACACAAGTGAGATTTTAAGATAAGAATTATTTTTCCATTTTTGAACGGAGAAACAAAGTTCAGGGAGCTTAAGTGATCTCCCAAATGGGGTCACCCCTAGAGCCTGGCTTCCAATTCTATTTGACACAAAGCCACGATGGCAGATGTCTATTGTTTTCCTATGTGTTTTCCTGCAAGGGTATGGAAACTGTAGGTTTTAAAAAATATTATAGATTCTGTGCACTTTAACATCTGGGTTTATATACATTACCTAATCTTCTGATATCAGAATCAATTTTTTTTTTAAAAGAGAATTTATCTAATTGCAAAAGCTAAAGTCTAATGCTGGCAAATAGGAATGATTTTAAAATCGTGTTACCAAAACAGATCGAGTATAGAAAGTTGAGAATTTTGTAGATCCCAAGTAATGTTTGCACATTTTTCTAATTTGTAGACTATTTGTTTATCTTGTTATAAAATGTGAAAAAGTATCCTTTAAAGTTATGTGCTAGTGCAGAGTTTCCAAGTTTCTTTTTTATTGTGCTAGAAAAAATGTTTTCCCTTATTGTGGAACAAAGAAATAGTAAAGCCATGGAAATTAGGACTTTCATTTCATTCACTTAATTTTTTTGCATATTGGATGGTAAAATTTAAGTTTAACACATGTAGTTATTACCCCTACCATAATAGTTAGACACAGCCTAATCCAAAGGTGGGAGGACTGGGTTAAAGTAGGTCGGAAAAGTCAGGGTAATTAATGTAGAACATACAAAATCAAATGTTGCCAATAAGTTGACACAATTCAGGCCTCTATTTCGGGAAGGAAAATTCTTTAAACATGTTTTTAAAGATAAAGGCATGAAAAAATCTCTTTTGTCATGTCAGTTTCTCAGGGAGTTTAACAGCTATTAGATACATCATGTTATAGTTAGTAACTACAAATTTATGAGGTAAAAACTAAGCTATTGTCTTAGACATTTTAGGATTCACTTTGTAAGAAACCTTGAGAATAAGAATATAGGAGAAATTTTATTTCATTCTTTAATATAGTATCTTTTTCTCCATTTCTAAACTTTTAGCTATTGTCTGAGGTTTAGAGTAGATTTTTTAACCTTGGTTCTTTCAGACAAATGAAGTCTCTGGAAATAACTAAGTAGAACTGTTTTATAAATGTGCTGTTGGATATGGGCAGTGACGTATGTAAAAAAATGTGCTGTTGGATGTGGGTAGGGAACTATGTGACCAGGAACTTGTTAACCAAGCCTATCTTCCCTGCAAAATACCCTTCATTAATCTCAGAGGATACTAAATCAGTGAATCTGACATGGAAATATGTTTTACTAACTTAAACAATTGCCATGATATTTACATAGTAACTGAATTTTTAGGAAAATTCAGCAAATCATTAATGAAAAGGGGGGTTCTCTCTTTTAACGCTTCAAGGGGAGAAAAAAGGGCATAGTAATGTAGTGAGCCAAAGAACCTTAAAAGAAATCAGCTTCAGATAAGTGCCCTGACAAACGGCTTTATTTCCATCAGAGATCTTGTTGAGTTGCCTTGTTTGACTGTGGAAAAGATTTTTATTTCTGAGATTTAGGAGGGCATATTTCCACAAAAGACAGTTCTTGTGCTTCATTGATCTCTCAGAAGGAGTGTGTTTCAGCTTACGAGGCCAGAGTGTATTTTCTGTTGGATCAGACTCTCAAGCAGACATTTATGGGGGAATTCTTCCATTCTACTCTCAGCTGCTAGGCCAGTTGGTTAGATTTTGCTGCCAGTGAGTCAAAGGTCATAAGTCTAATACTTGAACAGATCACTTTGCTTTACACAGAGAAAGCTCTGTAACAAAGACATAGATTACAGCCTTATCCCTGCCAGCGCCAGCTGGGTTCCAAGTGTGAGGCTATTCCCATAAGAGGGACCAGATTCTTCAAAGACCTGATGGGTCCCCCAACAAACAGTGTAAATTCTTTTGCTCAAATTATTTTTTCCAAAATGTAAAGAAACCAATCACACACAAAAAAAGAAATTCAATCTTTAGGGTTTTCTGAGAAAATTATGATTAATGCAAATCAACTTTAAAAAATGACATCTAAAATTTTAACTGGAATGTATATTTTTTCAAGTTTTTTTTTTAACTGGACTAGATTTTTTGTGGGGGTATAAGTAAACTATTTTTGGTCTAGGACATTAAAGTGAGGATGTTCAACAACAAAAAATAAATAGTTTTAGAAGAATATTTTAAAATTGTATCCATATGTGGTGAATTTTAGAAATGTGTGACTTATTTATGCCATAAACTTGAAATACATTTATCCATTACCATCTCTGAAACTATTTCACTTAATTAAATCAGTATTTTGTCAGTTCTAGTGGGAGTATTTTGTTTTTACCTCTTTTACATACTGTACAATTTTAATGTAGAAGAATATAAAATATACATTAGTGAATAGTACTTGACATTGGTCTTGACTTAACCACACACCTCTGTGATGTAACTGTTAACTAAATCGTATTAATTATCTCTCTCAAGCAGCTCTGGAAACTGACATTCTTGTATCCAACACACTGTCCATACTTTAGGTAGCCTCTTATAATCCCTCACCTGAATTTCCTAATATTCTCCTGTTGATATGTTTGCCTCCAAAGTCATAATCATCTTTCCAGACACAAGTTTCACCGTGCCATCTCCTAGCTCCCTGTTCTCTGTAGAGTAAGTGTGAGACTCCTCTTGATCCACGCGTTGTCAAGCTGGGCCCAGTTACATTCAATTAGTTGCAGTTCCCGTAAAGTGCTTGCTGGCTAATAGTTCCATTCATTTACATACTGTTTGAAATCTGTATTTGCCTCTCCAGCAGTCATCCCCAATCCCTTCTTCTTTGCAAAACAACTGATTCTTCTGCTTCCTCACTACAGAATTCGGGCCCCTCCACATCTCCCAGGGATGAATCTTGTTTAGTCTAAGCTCATCATTACGCTTCCCTCTCCTCTCCTTGTCGGTGATTACTTCTGGTATAAGCATGTGAGCATTTGAGTCTGAGGGACAGTCTTCTAAAGCCTTCTAATAAAGTCTCCCTTACTCTTCTTTCTTTTAATTAATTAATTAATTTCGAGGCAGAGTCTCTCTCTGTCACCTAGGCTGGAGTGCAGTGGCACAATCTTGGCTCACTGCAACCCCTGCCTCCTGTGTTCAAGCAATTCTCCTGCCTCAGCCTCCCAAGTAGTAGGGATTACAAGCGCATGCCATCACACCCAGCTAATTTTTTATATTTTTGACAGAGATGGGTTTTCACCATGTTGGCTAGGCTGTTCTTGCACTCCTGACCTCAAGGGATGTGCCTGCTTTGTCCTCCCAAACTGCTGGGATTACCGGCATGAGCCACCATGCCTGGCCCTCACACACTCTTTTTTTTTTTTTTTTTTTTGAGATGGAGTTTTACTTTGTCGCCCAGGCTAGAGTGCAGTGGCGCGATCTCGGCTCACTGCAAGCTCCGCCTCCCGGGTTCACGCCATTCTCCTGCCTCAGCCTCCCATGTAGCTGGGACTACAGGCGCCCGCCACCACGCCCGGCTAATTTTTTGTATTTTTAGTAGAGATGGGGTTTCACCGTGTTAGCCAGGATGGTCTCGATCTCCTGACCTCGTGATCCGCCTGTCTCGGCCTCCCAAAGTGCTGGGATTACAGGCGTGAGCCACCGCACCCAGCAATACTCTAAATACTTTTAGAGGACCAAAGCTAACTGAGAATAGCAGAGCAGAAAGAGAAAAGACACTTGGTTCCTTAATGATGTCCTGAAACCAGTTAATTAACTGTACTGACTGTACCTCCACTCTTCTTATGAGAGATAAATGTTTTCATTTTATTTAAGCCACTTTCAGATGGGGCTTTTGTTCTGTGTAGCCAAAAGTATCCTAATTAATACAAACTCCCATAGCTCCTAAGAGAGAGTACACTTGCTGATACGTACCTCACCTTTGCTAATATTTACCTCCCCTGTGAAAATGTTCTTTAATTTCTACATCCTTAAAATCCACCCTCTTTTGTGCCATTACAGTATTACAGTTTATATATGCAGGTTTTACACATACCTATAAGGCAGCATTGCAATATTTTGACAAATCCAAGGCATTTTTTGTGTGTACTTGGCACATAGTCTTGCTACCTATATATCAATAAAACATGAGAAAATGAGTAACTGCTTCAATTAATTTCTTTAGACTTATATAGTTGTAGGACTGGCTATCATATAAATGATAAGCGAATTATTTTGTTGATGAAGATAAATGGTAGTTCTATGTGCATAAGTTTTAAACATAATTTTTTTTTTTTTTTGGAGACAGAGTCTCACTCTGTTGCCGAGGCTGGAGTGCAGCGGTGCGATCTCAACTCACTGCAAGCTCCGCCTCCCGGGTTCAGGCCAGTCTCCTGCCTCAGCCTCCCAAGTAGCTGGGACTACAGGCGCCTGCCACCACATCCGGCTAATTTTTTGTATTTTTGGTAGAGAAGCGGGGGGGTGGTTTCACCATTCACAGGATGGTCTCGATCTCCTGACCTTGTGAACTACCCGCTTCGGCCTCCCAAAGTGCTGGGATTACAGGCGTGAGCCACAGTGCCCAACCTAATGCTACATAGTTTTAAAATATTTTTATAACATCTTACATTGGTATATAAAAACAAAAAACCCTTTTGCCTTTTCAAAGCTCTTCCTATACATAATTGCATTTTGTTTTAAACAATGTCCTTATGTATAGGGGAGAGCAGCATTTTTATATACATCATCCTGGTAAGATTTACTCAGTCATAGAAAGAATAATTCATTTGCCTAAAGGATTGAATTCACATGAGCCTCCTTTTCAAAATACCTTAGACTTTTCTCAGATCAGTTCTCTATTTTACTACAAATGGAGGTGGCACTTAATATTTGGTATATATCAGAATCACCTGAGGAGTTGTTTAGACACAGATACAGGCTCCACCCCAGCCACAGATAATCAGGATCTCTGGTGGTCAGACAGAGCCTTGGTACATGAATTATTGATGGAGATCTCCATGCATAGAGATTGAATGAGGTCAGTGAGACCCACAGCTCTGTTAGACACCCCTGCATCAGAATCACCTGATATTCTTGTTAAACAATGCTGGTTCCTGCACCTAACTCTAAACTTTCTTAACCAGACTTACTGGGTTGATTTGGAATCAAAGAAACTGTGCTTTTGAAAGTTTATCAGGTGATGGATATACAAGTTTTAGAACCACTATTCTATGACTTTATTTTTACATTGTTGTACTTTTTCACAGCTGCCATCACCTACTCTGACCCTGATTTATTTTCCCCAGGTCATGACCATTGTTGCAGTAAGACTGACACCTGTAATTTTTGCTGCCTGTGCATCAAGACAGGCCACTTACAAAAATTTTTCAGGTGTTCTTTTTAGAAATAGCTAAGCAGGCAAGATAAATACAAATGTTCTAAGAGTTTACTATCTGTATTGTAGCATGCAAGGCAAGGTTAATCTCACTGTCATGTCTGCTTTCTATTTTGATAGATGCTGTGGTGGTTTCTATATCCCTATACATGGGTGCTGCATCATGAGAATTTAGTTTATGGAATTCGATTCTACTTGCCTGGCAAGTAAATAAGAGAAAAAATAATTTACCATGTTGTGTTTAAATATTTTGCTTGATGCATAGTGTTTATGAGACCCCCGCTAACCTCAACAGGGATGGCATCATATTTGAGAGGCCAAAGAAGGGACTCAGAGCAGTAAACAAGATATAGGGTTCCATTAGCAGGATACTTACAGGGACGGTCTAGTGACAGCAGGATGGAGAGGAGAACCGTAACTGCTTGCAAAAAGCATTCAGTTTATATAGCATTTTCATTTAGCACCCTCAGCCTAACAGCTTCCACCTAGCAACCTTCATTTACCCCAAAACAAAGGCCTACATCCCTGTACAGCCTGAGTTCCACAGAACAGGCAGGGGGTCCAGGTGTTCGTCATAGATAAAGAATGAATCTTCGGGTTGGCGACTCCCAGATTCCTTAACTCAAAACTCAGATCACACATTTAGGTGTGTCTGCCATACAGGGTCATTCTCGTATATGCTTAAGTTACTGCTGTCAGATGCATCTGCCATACACATAGTAAGTATTAATTTTATATTATTGCATAAAAACTTACCAGAGGCTTAGCCCCTAAAAACTACACCACTTCATTTTCTTCTGGTTTTCATGGGTCAAGAGTCTAGGCATAGCTTAACTGGGTCTTCTGCTGAGAGCCTCATAAAGATACAGTCAAGTGTCAGCCAGGGATTGTTCTCAGCAGATAAAGGCTGCCCTCTAGTTCCTGCCACACAGGCCCCCCTCATAATATAGCCATCCTCAAGGCCAGCAGGAAAGATCTCTATGACCTCTAGGTCCTTTTAAAGGGCACATTGATTAGGTCAGGCTCACCCAGGAAATATCACTTTTGATTAAGTTAAAATCCACTCATTAGTGACTTGCATTACATCTGAAAAATCTTACCTTTATCTTCTAATGTAACCTAATCGTGGAAGTGAAAGCCATTATATTGACAAGCCTCACTTGTACTCAAGGGCTATAACTAACCTCAGGGCATGTACATCAGGGGATAAGAAACTTGAAGACCATCTTAAAATTCTGCCTACTGCCTCAATAAATGTTTGTTAATTGTGGAACCTCGTTTTGCATTGTCTATTTTTAAATTAAATACATGTAAATGTAAAAATAAAAAATCCAAGAATACAAAAATGTATATAATGGAAATGTGTCTATAACCACTAGATTTTAGTCCCCTTCCATGCTTGCTGGCAATATTTTTAAAAATTCTTACATAGGCTTCCAGATTATTCTGTCTCTGTGTGCTATAACCCTGATTTGTATACTATTTGTTTTTTCATTTAATCTTCAAGATATATCATTAGCAGCACATATAAGTCTACCACATAAGTGCATATATGTATTTGCATTGAATATTATTCATTTGCACACATGGATTTAAAAATATGTGACTAGTCCTGTATTGACAAAATATAAGTATCTACTCTTTTATTATTGCAAATATTTTCACTTTGTATGATTTTGTGCATATGTATTCATATATCATGGGATAAATTCTCAGAAGAATTGCTGCTTCAAATAGTAAGTGCTCTTAAAAGTCTGATAAATATTGACTTTTTCAAAGATATATATCAAGTTACGGTTATAGTTTCCTTACATTCTTGATGATACTGCATTAGAAAATTTTTAGCTTTACCAATCTGATGGTTGAACAAATACATTACATTATTGTCATAATTTGTGTTTCCTTAATTAAGAGCATGGTTGAGTACCATTTGATATGTTTCAAAGACATTCTATTTCTTTTTTTCATAAGTTGCCTCCTTATATTCTTTACTAACTTTTATTCAATGGCATTTCTTTTCCCTGGCACATAGCAGAATACTCAGGGATTATGTATCCCAATGTGGGAAGCAGGAAGTATACTATTCTAATAACTTCAAAGCATAATGAGTCATGTGAGTATTTAAGATGTAAGGAAAATTCATGATTGGAGTTTCCATCCAACTGGTTATGGGTTCTTCACTTCCAACTCTTTCCTCACTCTCTTCTGCTTTACCCAAGTAGATTCCCAGTTCCTGTAGGTAGGGAGTCATATATATATATATACAGCCAAATATCTATATATATTTTTTGAGACAGAGTCTCACTCTGTCGCCAGGAGGGAGTGCAGTGACACGATCTCGGCTCACTGCAACCTCCCTGGTTCAAGCGATTCTCCTGCCTCAGCCTCGCGAGTAGCTGGGATTACAGGCATAGGCCACCACATCCAGCTAATTTTTGTATTTTTAGCAGAAACAGGGTTTAACCATGTTGGCCAGGATGGTCTTGATCTCCTGAACTCGCGATCGGCCGGCTTTGGCCTCCCAAAATGATGGGATTACAAGCGTGAGCCACTGAACCCGGCCGGTAGTTAGCTTTAAAAAATATTATGCTAGCCGGGCGCCGTGGCTCATGACTGTAATCCCAGCACTTTGGGAGGCTGAGGCGGGCGGATCACGAGGTCAGGAGATCAAAACCATCTTGGCTAACACAGTGAAACCCTGTCTCTACTAAAAATACAAAAAATTAGCCGGGCTTGGTGGTGGGCGCCTGTAGTCCCAACTACTTGGGAGGTTGAGGCAGGAGAATAGCGAGAATCTGGGAGGCGGAGCTTGCAGTGAGCTGAGATCACGCCACTGCACTCCAGCCTGGGCAAGAGAGGGACAGTCCCTCTCAAGAAAAAAAATATATATATATACGCTGAAACAAATAATGGGCACAAAGAAAATCTGCCTTTAAATTGCACTTGTGATGTTTGCTAGCTTAAATGACGGCTTAAATGATATAAAATAGGTGCGTGAAATAAGTAAATTAAGTAAAATAAGAAAATAAGTCTTTTCACTTTTTACTACTGGTTTAGTTTCTGATGCAAGAATATTTTTAAAATTCTCATAAATTTTAATCTACAAATGTAGCAAGAGGTAGCACACATAACCATATATAAAAATTTAATCTATAAGTGCAAAAAATGAGGAAGTGCAAATGATATGTGTCCCCACCCAAATCTCACATCCAACTGTAATCCTCAATGTTGGAGGAGGGGCCTGATGCCAGGTGATTGGATCATGGGAGCAGATTTTCCCCTTGCTGTTCTCGTGATAATGAATTCTCATGAGAACTGGTTGTTCAAAAGTGTGTAGCATTTCTCCCTTCACTTTATTCCTCCTGCTCCAGCCATGTAAGACATGCCTGCTTCCTCAGTCATTAGTACTTGTCCAGAGGCAAAACATAAACCATACCTTAAAATATGTTTTAAAAATTTGAAGTTCTCAATGATATTAACATGCAAGATCTTGAATAATTTATTTTCTTTATCTACTCATAACATTCAATGGTCTCACCATTGTGAGTTTTAAATTGCTTATTCTGAAAGTTTTATAAATAACTAAGTAAATACAATGAAAAATAAGCTTCTGGTCTATGAGGATACGATAAATAAAAGCGGGTGAAACATGGGAGACAGCTGAAGAGACAAGTTAGTCCAATGGATAGGAGCGAAGGAAACTGCCCCTGTGTAAAGATGGAGGAAGAGTGCAAAATTATGCTCTCATTCCACTCATGCTGTTACTAAGACCTACAGAGAGAAGGTATCACCTTAAAAGCATGCATTGAACCAATCTTATTTATATTTTTACCTTAATGAAGGCATGGATGATGGAAGATATCAACTTCATATAAAACAGCTTCTACTGCCAGGGAGAGAAGGACCCATGAATCTTCTTGGGCTGGAAAATTAACCTTGAGATGCTTAGTAGAAAGGCCCTTGGAATTTACAACATTCTCCCCCTCCACTTTGTAGCTCATATGTAGTAATCATATCCCTATTTCACACCTTTAAATGTGACCCCTCAGTTGATTACATGTCTCCTGTCCTAGTCCCTTTGACACTAATCTTCAAAAGATTAGATTAAATTAGAAGCATATAAGCCTATTCATTGACTAAATTAAGCAAGTTGCTGTACCTGTCTGAGTCTCAATTTCCTTATTTATAAAATGGCAACAATTATACCAACTTTACTGGTTTTTAACAATATCAGAATGGCTTGCACTTAGTAAGTGATCAATAAGAAGAAATTATTACTGGTGTTATTTGCTTTCCATCATGAGAGCATTTTGTCTGGGCTTCTAAAACCAGTTGACAAAACCTCCGCCTATCTGAGAGATTTCTCTGTTACTCTTGGCCTATTCCCCAGAACCTTGTCTGCCACGGAGAGGTGGGTCTCCATGACAAAACATGTTTTACCTGTTGATTACCTTGTACTCACTGCTGTTGAAACCTGTCCTGGCCACCTGTTTCCATCCTCAGCTCCCAAGGGATCTATTAATAGCCAGCACCTGGCCCCTCCCAGTCTGACAACCTCACTGACTCAAGGTTCCGTCACTGGCTTTACTCAGTGAACACGTTGTTGCATTTAGCAAAAACCAGTGAAAAATTCAACACATATCCTAGTGAAATTCAACACACGTTCTCTATGTGAAATATTTCTCCCTCCAGTCCCTCTCTCATTACTAGGTAACTTATGAACACACTTTATGCTTTCATATCACAAACTTGGAAATTGTTTTTAAAAATTCCATGGCTTAGCATTGCAAAATAATGCAAAAGAAACTAACCATTTTGATTAATATGCCTACTGTATTCATGTGTTCTTAGTTTTGTTCAATTTGGAGCTCATGCTGAGTTCATAGAACTCGACTTATTTATTTGGCAGACTGTCAAAAAAATTCAAAATTCCCATTAAAAATGCAGTATTTTCCAAGCCTAAATGTCCACATGTGCATATCACTCATAAAGCCCATTTCAAATGCTATCTTCACTCGGCTGATTTTTAGCAATTTTGTTATTTAGTGAAGCAGAATGCTGTTACAATTATGATTATGATTATGATTATGGTTGATGTAGGATATAAGATTGACTTTTTTCTCATCAGCAAAAATGATTTAAATGTGATTGTTACTCCCACCTACACATACCTGAGTTCTGGGCTTTCCTGTCTTGGGTGTGATGAATTGCTTGTGTTTATGGCTAAATCGGGGAGTAGCTCCCCGAACGCATCTTTCCCAGGCATCTAATTTGGAAAGCCTAAATTTTTGAGGCTGCATGGATGGATGATCCTTGCAGAAGTTGGAGGCCATTTGACTCAGGAAGAGAAGAGATTACCTTGACTCTTGGTGATTATTGAGATGGTTGTGCATTAACTCAGCCACCCTGAAGCAAAGAGTGTGTGCACCTGAGGGTCCTTGGGAAGGATCTGAGCAGCATAGACCCAGAGGCTCTGACCTTGGGAATTTTAGCAATGATCCTTGAGGTCAACCTTGTGGCCAATAAAGAGGGACACTATGAGAGACTTTCTGAGCAGAACAATAATATTTGATTCTCATGCTTTTCAGACTGTGAAGATCAGTGTTGGAATGGTGTGCAGCAGGGACTAAAACCCAGACCTTGTCTTTATTGTTTTGCCTGAATAAAACCAGAAGTTCCTTATATACTACAAGGGAGGAATAAGAAAGCCATTAACCTTAAAAGGTAAAGTTACAAGTTTTCCTTACCCATAAGAAAATATTCACTGGCATGACCTGATATATGATCTCATGGGTTTCATGGATCTGTATCCTTGGCCCTTTCTGCCCTCACTCTCCTGTACATCTAGGATACTAAGAGATTATCACAGAATGACTATTTCTGTCTCAGTCTGGAGCAAAATTGAACAATGGTCTTCTGACTGAAATCATTCCATAATGAGTACCTGTGACTGTAGAACCTCTGCATCTGGAAGGAAATGTAAAGAATAAGTCAGATAGCAGCTATTCTGAATCAACCACCTACTCAACAGTGTTGGTTTTGTTCATTCCAAATTCTGGAGTCAGAGTCTGTCTGACCTACCATGACTTGCTTAATTGCTCTCTGGCTCCTTTTCCAGGTGGATGCAGTCCACAGTGGGACATCTTGGTGACTGCATGGAATCTTCATGTAAAATAGAAAATGATACTAATTTCCCCTCCATGTGGGTACAACCCATGGTAAAGTTACAGGACTTGGTGAGTGGCAAAGCAGGCTGAGCTCCCACCTTTCCTTGGTTGGATATTCTTATATAGATTAACTATACTACCCTGTGCAACAGCGCTGATTTTTTGTCCAGCTTTCTGAAATTAGTCTTTCCTGGATGGTTCCCTACAAGCGGTTAATAAACTTTGGTGATCACTTAGAAGTAATTATCATTACTTACCCATGATTTCTCTGTTAAAGATGCCCAAGTCTATGTATCAGCAGTGGAAAAATGTCTAATAAAAGTAAAAATCACTCACATGTATTTCACAAGGCATATTTAATAACAAAAGATTAATATATTTTTATTGTACAAATTTTAAGAATTAAAGTAGAACTATGTACTTGGAATCAACCTCAGAAATTGTAAAATAAATTTTGAAGGAAAAGAAAATAGATTTTAGGAAGAATCAGAATTGTTGAATGTGGAGATCTGAAAGAGAAAAATGAAAGTTGGACCAAAAAAAAAAAAATGAAGAAAGTAAAGTAAATGCTATAAGTGAAGAAATGCTTCATCTGTTGTCTTTTAGATATCTTTGAATATAAACTAAGCTGTCTAGTTATGGTCACAAATGTAAATAAATAGTAGAGTTTCCACATCTCCAGAGAGATATTTCCATCCCAGACTATCAGAATAATAAAACATTGTTAAAATTGGGGAATATTTTTAAAGTTGGGGTCAATTGTGATAAAGAAGGGAAAACTAGGAAATGATTATTACTCTCCTTCAAGCACTTAAGGACCTATTATCCTGAGAATACTGAATATTCATTACAATAGAGAATGGCAACAGAAAGACAACATTTAACTAGAAAAAAATCTCTCTGTACTTAAAGGATAATTTTAAAAAACAGTAATAATAAATTAAAACAAAAAAGAGGAAATACAATATTCATCAATGGTTGATGATATGTACTACTATTCATCTTTGGCTGGAGCAATAGGTAACACCAAAATCTTAGTATTTTATGACAACATTTATTTCTTGTTCACATTACATGAGGATCACAGATAGGCTGTAGTTCTTTTTTTCTTTTTGAGACGGAGTCTTCCTCTGGTGCCCAAGGTGGAGTGCACGGTGAGATCTCGGCTCACTGCAAGCTCCGCCACCTGGGTTCACGCCATTCTCCTGCCTCAGCCTCCCGAGTAGCTGGGACTACAGGCGCCTGCCACCACACCTGGCTAATTTTTTTTTTTTTTTGTATTTTTAGTAGAGATGGGGTTTCACCGTGTTAGCTAGGATGGTCTCGATCTCCTGACCTTGTGATCTGCCTGCCTGGGAGTCCCAAAGTGCTGGGATTACCACGTGCAAGGCCCAGATATGCTGTAGTTCTGCTAGGTTCATCTAATCTTAGCTTAACTTGTTGGCTTGGTTGTGCTTAATTGCCCTTGGCTGGGCTTGATTGCCCTTGGCTGGGCTTCAATCTGTGTGTTTCTTTTTCTGAAAGTCAGACTGAAGTTTCCAGATATCCCTCTACCTGGGATATGTTCTAATGAAGGAGGACGGAAATAAGACAGACAGCTAAAGAAAGCATTTAAAGTTTCTGCTGGCACATGACATCTATAAACATCTGCTTATACTCCATTAGCCAAAGCAAGTCACAGAGCCAAGTACAAAATTGATGAAGCAGGAAAGTGTAGTTTCTGTATTAGTTTCCTATAGCTGCTGTAACAAATTACCACAAACTGGATGGCTTAAAATCACAGAAATTTGTTTTCCCACAGTTCTAGGGGACAGAAGTCTGAATTCAGTGTCCTAGAGCTGACATCAATATGTTGGCTGGGCAGCAATCCCTTCAGGGGCTTTAGGGAAGAAACTGTACTTTGCCTCTTTCAGTTTCTGAGGGCTGTCAGCATTCCTTGGCTTGTGGCCACATAACTCCAGCCTTTGTCTTTGTCTTCACATTGACTTCTTTGTATATACATATCAAATCTCCTGCTGTCTTCCTCTTATACATGGCATTTAAGGCTCCACACAAGAATACCCAAAATTATCTCCCAAACTCAAGATTCTTAATCGACTCTTCAAAGACCATATTTTCCCCCAAATAACACAATGAGAATAAAAGCATGTTTATCTCTTGAGGCCATTAAAAAAATTACCTAAAGAGAAGCATAGCAAGAAGGAAAGAAATGAAGCACACTAAACAAATAAAAACAATCTACCATATACTCCATGTGTTAGCAAACATTTTCAGCTTTTAAGATGAACCAACACTGGTATAGATAACCATTATGAAATGGGAGAGTTCCTTGATTCCCCTCACAGGATGTGCAACAGAGGTGTGGCCCACCTGTTCTGTCACCCCACAGTTCAAACCCCTTGAGGTACGGGGAGCTTGCAGACTGGCAGGTGCAGAGGCTGGAGCAAGCTCTCCAGCCCTCTGCAGACTGTTTGTGTGTTAATCAGCTCAATGGACCCTCTGCCTTTTCACAAGGACACAGGGCCAGTGTGACAGGTTTCTGTGTCCCGAGCTCTTATCCAGCTTCCCGGAAAAAATCAGGTCACATACAGACTCAAAGGCTAAATATGAGGTTTATTTGAGTGGTGCAGGTGGCTTTCAGCGGGATGGGTGGGGAACTGGAAGGGGAGGACAGAGTGGGAAGGTGATCCTCCCCACTGTTCTGCAGCTCTGTTCCTCTGTTCTTCTTGATGTTCATGCGCTTATGCGTGTGACTGCCAAGGTCTCAGGTTTATATGGCAACAGGATGGGGGTGTGGTGAGCCAGAATGGTCTTTGAAAATGTAACATATGGACGTGAAAACAGGAGTGCCTATTCTCTCTTAGGTCCGAGGGCACAGGCCCAAGGGTGGATCCCTCACCAGTGACCCCACTCTTCTCTACCCAGCACTTCCCTGTCCCTCTCCTGTATCAGTTATATGTGTGCCTTATCTTTAACTTTGGAATCTTTTAACATAATATAGACAGTCATCAAGTTGCATGGTTTACAAACAGCCTCCTTAGAAACACTGAACATGCTCCTCTAATGTAATTCAGCATTGGTCCTCTAATGTAATTCACAGTTCCCTAATTAGATCTTTTGATTCATTTGCATTTTAATATAATTTTAACACTATAATTGTAGTATTCAAGTCATATATTTTCGAAAGATTTGCAGTTTCATATAAATATTTTTTTTTGAAAAATGTAAATCATTTGTCTCTTTAACATAAGTGTTAGTAAGTGTTGAATGGTGCCAGAGCTCAAAGGTAGGACTGCTCAATGAGGTCTGGAAAAGTAATTGGAGGCTTCAAGAATGAGCTATTTGTGACGTAGAGCTCCAAGGAATTAAAATTTGAAAATATATTTGAAAAAAACAGAAAAACAAAAACAAAAACAAAACACCACTTTGCTATTGTATGGGGAGTGCTTTAATTTGCATGTATTAAAGCATTTTGTTTCTCTTTTATCTTACCAACATCCTCTAGGATAGGGAAGGTGAGTTATTACTATCTTCCTTTTACAAATTAGGAAACTGAGATACAGCAAGATAAAATGAGTTCCCAATCTCATATTGAACATTTTGTAGTACAGTCAGTTCTAGTTATTATGATCATCAGTTAAGTATTTATTTTTTTATTTTTATTTTTATTTTTTTTTGAGACGGAGTCTCACTCTGTCGCCCAGGCTGGAGTGCAGTGGCCGGATCTCAGCTCACTGCAAGCTCCGCCTCCCGGGTTCACGCCATTCTCCTGCCTCAGCCTCCCGAGTAGCTGGGACTACAGGCGCCCGCCACCTCGCCCGGCTAGTTTTTGTATTTTTTTTTTTAGTAGAAACGGGGTTTCATCGTGTTAGCCAGGATGGTCTCGATCTCCTGACCTCGTGATCCGCCCGTCTCGGCCTCCCAAAGTGCTGGGATTACAGGCTTGAGCCACCGCGCCCGGCCTCAGTTAAGTATTTATTAAGAAATCTGGCCGGGCACGGTGGCTCAAGCCTGTAATCCCAGCACTTTGGGAGGCCGAGATGGGCGGATCACGAGGTCAGGAGATCGAGACCATCCTGGCTAACACGGTGAAACCCCGTCTCTACTAAAAAATACAAAAAACTAGCCAGGCGAGGTGGCGGGCGCTTGTAGTCCCAGCTACTTGGGAGGCTGAGGCAGGAGAATGGCTTAAACCCGGGAGGCGGAGCTTGCAGTGAGCTGAGATCCGGCCACTGCACTCCAGCCTGGGTGACAGAGCGAGACTCCGTCACAAAAAAAAAAATCTGTGTGCTCAATATAAAGAAAATAAAATGGAAGGCAGAGAATATCTGAATCCTTCCACTAATGGGAATTTTTAAGAATATAGAGGTTAGCAAAGGAAAAGCAAGAAGTGCATTGAAAATAGAAAATACCTGTAATCCCAGCACTTTGGGAGGCTGAGGCAGGCAGATCACCTGAGGTCAGGAATTCAAGACCAACCTGGCCAACATGACAAAACCCCATCTCTACGAAAAATACAAAAATCAGACAGGCATGGTGGTGTGCACCTGTAGTCCCAGCTACTCCAGAGGCTGAGGCACGAGAATTGCTTGAACTCAGGAGATGAAGGCTGCAGTGAGCTGAGATCATGCCACCATACTCCAGCCTGGGCGACAGAGTGAGACTCCATCTCAAAATAAAATAATAAAATAAAATAATAAAATTTTAAACTATATATTAAGTTAAAATTTATAGGTCAGTAAATATTCAATTAGTCAACTTGGAAGTACTATAAGGTGTTACAAAGCTATCTAAAAAAAATTGTCTTGATTCATTTAAACTGTTAACTAATAGTCTTCAATTTTCCTCCAGCTCTGCAATTTTCTAGGAAAAAAAAAAAAGCCAAAAGATTAATGTTGTTAACATAATACATACCAACATTTTCTGTATTGGCTCTTACAGTGGAGATGAATTATAGCATATCTGGAGTCCATGCTTCTACCTCAGTGTTTAATTCCCATAAGGCTGGAAGAGGATGTTGTTGCTTGGCAATCATTCCCCACATAACTTGTAAATCTGCATGTCCTTGTCTTTGTCTTTATGTGAACTCAACAGAAAAATATGTATATACAACTTGTTCCATTTCACCTCCCAACCCCTGTACTACAGAAAATAGCAGGTGTTATATATAACACTTGTGATGAATCCATGGATGTAGTAAAGCAGAGAACTGCAACCTCAAGGGACAGACAAATCATGACCTAATAATTCTGAATGCTTTTGGAGTTAAAATGTGGCGACAGTGAGATTTAAAATTCAAAATGAAAGGTCTTCAATATAAAGTTCAATGAATCATTTTCATATAAAAATTTTTCCCCAAATTAACAGTCCTATAAAATGATAATTTGCTCAAAAGCAGGAATATGGCTCATTGTTATATTTATTCCTATTGCTTAATGAATTAATAAATTATTAATTTATTAATAATACATTAAGTTA
The DNA here is from genome assembly GCF_009764315.1 of Trachypithecus francoisi. NCBI lineage: Eukaryota > Metazoa > Chordata > Mammalia > Primates > Cercopithecidae > Trachypithecus > Trachypithecus francoisi. The sequence goes on from NW_022681469.1 coordinate 61,010,833, forward strand.
AATGAATAAAATAAAATATAAACTTATCAGTGTTTAAATTGACTAAAAATGAATTTTATTCTAAATACGGAAATTGCATATTGTATGTTCAATTTTCAATGAGGCTGATAATTGCTCAAGTAATCTTGATTTAATATCTCTAATATTAATTTCAAAATTAGTAAAATAATATTAATGACTTTAAATTTAAATGATTTGATATTATTTAAGCAAATAATTTTCTATTAAAACAAGTTTTTTTTTTTTCTTTTAATCCAAATAGAATTGCAGATTACTTTTTTCCAGGACAGATTAAATCCAGCCAAATCACCAGTTTAGCATATGTGATATTGAAGTTTATAGCACTGTCTGAAAAGTGGCTTGGCATCATGAAGATAAACCTCCAACTCTATTCTGACAGTCTGTGTGAGGAAGAGGATGGACATGGTGTTTCAGGCCAAAAATTCTCAAATAAATCCACAATCACTTTTGCCTGGACTACTCAGATATTTATTATGTGGTGCTATCTTAAATTTTGTTTTCCACATCTGTTCTTGGACAGTAAAATCTTAAAAGCTTAGGTTTTTCAGAAACCATAATGTATTTATTTTTTAAATAGGTTTTTGTAATGTTAGATCCATCTTATTCTTCACTGTGTTTTTAGAAATGAAACCAAGAAAATATGGTTTCATTTAAATAATTCATATAAAGGTAGGTAAAATATTTAATATAATAATAAGAATTTAGGAATGTCAGATCTGCAATACCATTATAATTTTGTAAAATGATTATTTTTGAAAATGAAAGCCATTTCCTATAGTATTTTATTTGGAACATATATAATGTCACTGTATCTTGGCCATGTATATTGTGAATATATGGCTATACTACACGCACACAGACACATCTACAAGCTTTTTTTTTTTTTTTTTTGAGACAGAGTCTCATTCTGTCATCCAGGCTGGAGTGCAGTGGTGCAATCTCAGCTCACTGCAAGCTCCGCCTCCCCGGTTCACACCATTCGGCTGCCCCAGCCTCCCAAGTAGCTGGCATTACAGGCACTCGCCACCATGCCCAGCTAATTTTTTGTATTTTTGCAAAAATGTAGAGATGGTGTTTCACCGTGTTAGCCAGGATGGTCTCCATCTCCTGACATGATCCGCTCACCTCGGCCTCCTAAAGTGCTGGGATTACAGGTGTGAGCCACTGTGCCCTGCCTACAATCTATTTTTTATATATACACACAAATCTATCAATATGTATACACATGTGCATCAATATGTGTGGATATATATATGCAGTAAATAGATACATATTTAAGATCATTGAATTTTAGATTTGAAAGAGATCTTAAAGCCAACTTCCATTTAGTAGAGAACTTGTCTGAGAAAAAAGATCATATAACACCAGTTGAATAATGTGGGGAGTGAGGGAGAGAAATGAGTCTGGAATTACTCCCAGGAATTGGCTTTTCCAACTGGATAAAAATACAGTCATCCCTGGGTGTCCACAGGGGATTGGTTCTAGGACACCCCCCCGCCAACCCACACATACCAAACTCTGCCAATGCTTGAGCTCCATATATAAAATGGTGTAGTATTTGCAAATAAGCTATGCATATCCTCCCATATACTTTAAATCATCTCTAGGTTACTTATAATGCAATGCCTACACATCACATTATTTGCATAGATTCAGCATAATACTTGATGCACAGCAAATTCAAGTTTTTGGAGCTTTGTGTATTTTTTTTCCAAATATTTTTAATTGGTGGCTGGTTGAATTCACAGATGTGGAACTCAGAGATACAAAGGACTAACTGTATTCTACTCATTCCGCATTTTTCATAGGCGAGGGGATGAAAAAGGTGGGATGAAGGTGTAAGGTGATATTAAAAGAATATTGAAGGCAAAATTAGCAATTTCTCTGGGACTAGCCTAGTTGTCTCTGTCTCTCTCTCTCTCTGTTTCTTTTCCCCTGCCAACAAAGCACATTAATTTCTCAAAGATCACATCCTATCTTTCCTGCATAAAATTCATTTTATACACCAAAAGTGTATTTTAAAATCTTGTCAGAATTGACAGATGACGAGATCACATCTGTGTCTATAGTGACCATCACTAAATGCAAAACAGAATAGCATAACTTCAATGCTGTGATGATTTTGTACACAGACCACTTAGACTCACTAGATTAACTCACCAGAATTTAGAGAGTAGAACTAACATATGATTTAACAAGAGAAACTAGAAATACTGTTCTATAGATTCTTTTGTTTACTAGAGATCAAAATGTGCTGTCTGGCATTTTAGAGCAGGGTTGATAACCAGAACTCCAAAAGCAAGTTTCAGAATTTAAAAATTCTGGTACCAGATGGACAGTTAAGAAATCCAATTGGCTGCAAATAAGAAATAAGCACTCAACTTTTTAAAAAGTTTCAAGTTAAATGATCTAACCATGATATTGTATCTCTGTAAAATTACGAACAGAATAATAACCTCTCCAGGAAATTCTTTGAAAATCCAAGATTAACTGAAAACATAAATGCATGAGTATGACTTAATCCCTGTACTCAACAATTTTATAGCCCAATGGGAGAAAAACAGATGAAGAAGATAAACAAAAATAAACACTTCAAATATTGAACAGTAAAATCAGAACAGAGAAAGAAGCAATTTTTGGGTGAAATTTCCCAACATGCTGGCATCCTGTGTTGTAAGAAAGTCCAAAGGGGATTTATCATGAAAAGAAAAGAGAAAAATTATCTTGATTTATCGCCTTATTTTTATTTATATGTATAAATAGTAATACTTATTATTTTTTCTTGTCACCTTACTTAAAATTTGATGCTAATGAAGGAAATTTTATTTTTATTTTTGATTTATTTATCTATTTATTTTTGAGATGGAGTCTCACTCTTGCCCAGGCTGGAGTGCAGTGGCGTCATCTTGGCTCACTGAAAGCTCCGCCTCCCGGGTTCGCGCCATTCTCCTGCCTCAGCCTCCTGCGTAGCTGGTACTACAGGCCCCTGAATGAAGGCAATGTTAAATCAGTGGCGCTTTACTAGTCCTCTACTCTCCTAGGGCACATTTTCATAGGCCATTTTAAAATTAACCAGTTTTATGGTTAATTTTTCATAAGTTTGTGTACTTTTCTAAACCTAAAACTCTTTGAAGACAAGAATTACATGTTATTTTTCCCCACCTCAAAAGACTAGCACAATATTTTTAATACAGTGTAAACTAAAGTATTATTAAAGTATGTATTAAATCAATTTGCATACTGATGACTTTAATATAAATCAAAATGTCATTCTAACTTCATTCTGATGCAAATGACACAATTACTATTTCATCTAAACGAGTTAGATACAGGCGGAAACATTATTGACTTTTTTTTTTTGTCTTGCTGTGTTGCCCAGGCTGGAGTGCAGTGGCATGATCTTGGCTCACTGCAACCTCTGCCTCCTGGGTTCAAGCTATTCTCCTGCCTCAGCCTCCTGAGTAGCTGGGATTACAGGTGCCTGCCATCATGCCCAATAATTTTTGTATTTTTAGTAGAGACAGAGTTTTGCCATGTTGGACAGGCTGGTCTCGAACACCTGACCAAAGGTGATCCACCCGCCTCGGCCTCCCAAAGTGCTAGGATTACAGGCATGAGCCACAGCGCCTGGACTATTGATTGATTTTTGATTCAGATAATGAAAGAGCTATGATATAGCTGCATAAGTAGAAAAAAATATTGGGCTGAAGGTAGGTAGTACAACTCTTTCCTTTTGCTTTGAGATTAAAGATTAAGTGATTTTTCAACAGCACATCAATAATAAGATTCTAGATCCTTATGTTCTATAGGTTTTCTGAAGACATATAATAGATTTTTTATAAGAAATTGGCCGGGCGCGGTGGCTCAAGCCTGTAATCCCAGCACTTTGGGAGGCCGAGACGGGCGGATCACAAGGTCAGGAGATCGAGACCATCCTGGCTAACACGGTGAAACCCCGTCTCTACTAAAAATACAAAAACTAGCCGGGCGAGGTGGCGGGCGCCTGTAGTCCCAGCTACTCGGGAGGCTGAGGCAGGAGAATGGCGTAAACCCGCGAGGCGGAGCTTGCAGTGAGCTGAGATCTGGCCACTGCACTCCAGTCCCGGCGACAGAGCGAGACTCCGCCTCAAAAAAAAAAAAAAAAAGAAAAGAAATCAAATTTAAGTGAATAGAGACATATTTGCCCAAATAATCTTTGCTTAGTAACATGAGTTTTATATCTAATATACTCTTGCCAGACTGAAGGCATTAAAATAAAATGAATGGGATGAAGATAATTTTTTCATGTAAAAGTCTGTTTCCATTTTAAATTTATTTCTAAGAAAGACTTTTAGGAAGAAGTTGTTGGCAGTTGTCTCTTTTCTTCTTCAATTTGAGAAATGAGAACATCGATACAAACTTTTTTATTTGAGTTAGAAGAAAGATGGAAAGATGAATATGACTTAATCCCCATTCTCAATAATTTTATAGTCCAATGGGAGAGAAACCAAAAAATAACATAAACACTTCAGATATTGAAAAGCTAAATCAGAACAGGGAAAGAGACAATTTGGGGACAAAATTTCCCAACTGAAAATTATATCCCTCTCCCTGACAAAAAATATAAATAAAATCATATCCTCATATGTTTGTGATATATAAATATTTTATTTTCTCGACCGGGCACAGTGCTTCACACTTGTAATCCTTGGGGGACCGAGGAGGGTGGAGCACCTGAGGTCAGGAGTTCAAGACTAGCCTGGCCAACATGGTGAAACCCCGTCTCTACTAAAAATAGAAAAATTAGCTAGGCATGTTGGTGCATGCCATTACCAGCTGCTTGGGAGGCTGAGGCAGGAGAATCCCTTGAACCCAAGAGGCACAGGTTGCAGAGAGCCAAGAGAGCGACACTGCATTCCAGCCTGGGCGACAGAGCGAGACTCCATCTCAAAAAAAAAAAAAAAAAATTATTTGCTTGTAGTTATCCCAAATTCATGCATTCCTTTTCAACCAGAGTAACATTGTATTTCCTATACCTTTTCTCTCTTCCACTGCACATTTCTCCTTATTGATACTTAAAGCTCCATTTGTAGGTTTTTAAATTTTGTTTAATTTTTGGTCATGAAATAGTTTTATATTAACCAATTTTTATAGTTGAAATATGAAATAGTTTTCATGACCAAAAGTTAAACAAAATTTTTTAAAAATTTCATGGTCGTGAAGCTTTTCTTTGGTTCATAAAATCGTTCCATGTTACCTCTTGCTTGAGCCACTTAGTATCTATTATCACAAATGTTATCCCTGTTCTCCCTGCTTCCTCGTAGGTTTAAAATAACTTAACATCTGAAAGCTTTATCTTCTACTTGTGGAATCACTGTTCTTGCTACCTCATTTATGAATGAATTTGTGCAACTACCAGTCCTATGTTTAAGTCATATTGAGAATGGTAGCTTGAGAATGGAGGAGCATCTCTATCAATGTCTATCGAGATGACTAAGTTTTATATGGGCAGTTATGTTGGCCTGTTTATAAAGTCGGTAAGTATAACAACAGAGATTTTATCTAAAGAAGGTAATAGGAACGGAATTATCTTTGCTGTGACATTAAAAGAAAATAGATAGCTTTATTTTTATCTTCAGTATGTAGATGGAAAAGCAATAGCATTCACTAAATATCACGACAATAAAGGTTCTAGGATACTAAGCGAGCCCTAAGAAATGTTTTCCTCTTTCATTTTCTAATCTTCTTTAGTATGTATCAGAACTTTTATAAACTGTGAGCCCCACCGGGACACTGTCTCCTTGCATGATTTCATTCATTTTCGTGGTTTCTTCTATCATCTGTTTTTTGCTAATTTGTAAGCACCTTGAGAGCAAGGGTTGTGTCTTTTCTTCATTTCCTAAAAACTTATTTCAATTTTATGGATATCACAGGAGTATCATAAAAGTTAACAAACTATAGAGGAGTATCTAATAATAAGGCTCCAGTCTCTTCTATGTTAGTTGGTCTTCCTTTGTGAATGTACAGTTATTTTTCAGGCAAATGAGATTCTTTATAATCTGATTTGTTATTTGTACTACAGATTCTAAGTAATGCATTTTCTATTTTCTGGAAGAATGATGTATAGAATAAGAGTTGAGAATATTGAAGAATTTTGTTCTTAAAAAACACACAGGCATAAAGGCAAATTTCTATTAATGGTATGTGTTACCATAGTAAAGCTAGAATTCAGATCAATCAAAGAACCATTGTGCTGCTGAAATTTCAATTAAACTTTGTTAGAACCATAAAATCTGAGCGGTCAAGCTAACTACATACTTTGTAATGGGTATTTAGTCTTCTAAACAGATGGTGAATATGCTTTATTGAATAGTTATGACTAATAAATATGTGAGAAAATTTTATTCACTCTTAAAGTAACCTATAACAATTTTCAGGGTATATTATAACTGTATTAATCTGTTTTCATGCTGCGATAAAGCCATACTGAAGACTGGGAAGAAAAAGGTTTAACTGAACTTACAGTTCCACATGGTTGGGAGGCCTCAGAATCATGGCGGGAGGCGAAAGGCCCTTCTTACATGGTGGTGGCAAGAGAAAATGAAGATAATGCAAAAGCAGAAACCCCTGATAAAATCATCAGATCTCATGAGACTTATTCACAACCACCACAACAGTATGGGGGAAACCACCCCCATGATTCAAATTATCTCCCACTGAGTCCCTCCCACAACACGTGGGAATTATAGGAATACAATTCAAGATGAGATTTGGGTGGGGACACAGAGCCAAACCGTATCAGTAACACATTTACATTTACAGAATAAACTTTTAGAAGTTTGCTTGTTATGTGAAACAAAGTATAGATTAACTTTCTTTTTTGTTGTTTTTGTTTTTGATTGTTTGTTTTTTGAGATTGAGTCTGGCTCTGTCGCCCAGGCTGGAGTGCGGTGGCACCATCTCGGCTCACTGCAAGCTCCACCTCCCAGAGTCACGCCATTCTCCTGCCTCAGCCTCCCAAGTAGCTGGGACTACGGACATCCTCCACCATGCCTGGCTAATTTTTTGTATTTTTAGTACAGACGGGGTTTCAACATGTTAGCCAGGATGGTCTCTATCTCTTGACCTCATGATCCTCCCGCCTTGGCCTCCAAAAGTGCTGGTAGTACAGGCATGAGCTACCGTGTCTGGCCATAGATGAATTTTCAGATAAAGGTTTTGGTATCAATGAATGGCCATTGTATAATTCTGTAAGAGTATACTCTACTATTCTTATTTGGTGGCATAGAATATGAAAACACAATTTTTTCTCTTAATTATGATTACAGATTCCTAAATGTTAATATATTATGAATTCTACTTTCTTCTAAATTATGTATCTGAGAAATGATAGAAAATATCTGAAAAAGCAAAGCCACCTTTTATTTTCCATGAAGCCATATACTGTGAGGCCATATATTCTGGGATAAGGAAAGCTGTGGTTTTTCAGTACCATGATTAGTTGAGCTGCCATGATTACAGTAGGAAATATAACATTTTTAATTTTAACAATATGGCAACACATGCATATTATAGTCTACTAATGCTGTCTAAGAAATAGTTCTGATTTATCTGTAACAAATATATAAAAAATGTCTATAACAGTCATCTATTTTTATTTAGCTTAATTAAAGACAAAAAAGTGGAAAACCAAGTAGTATTTTTCCTAAATTTTTGAAAAACAGTTCTAAACAAAACAGGAATGTTCTCCTATTATATAATACAATATTTTCTTTTTTCTTAAGTGTGTAAAATTTCTGTATATCCAGAATCTAATGAAAAATATAAAATATAATATTTTGCAATTTACATAATAAATCAAAGTACAAGTTATGTTCATCAGTATTTTAATAGGTAAGCTGAAAAATGAATTTAAAAATAAACAAGAGAGGCCGGGCGCGGTGGCTCAAGCCTGTAATCCCAGCACTTTGGGAGGCCGAGGCGGGCGGATCACGAGGTCAGGAGATCGGGACCATCCTGGCTAACACGGTGAAACCCCATCTCTACTAAAAATACAAAAACTAGCCAGGCGAAGTGGTGGGCGCCTGTAGTCCCAGCTACTCGGGAGGCTGAGGCAGGAGAATGGCGTGAACCCGGGAGGCGGAGCTTGCAGTGAGCTGAGATCCGGCCACTGCACTCCAGTCCGGGCGACAGAGCGAGACTCCGCCTCAAAAAATAAAAAAATAAAAAAAAAAATAAAAATAAACAAGAGAAAATATACATATTGTTATTTAAATATAAAAATCAGACTTCATCCACAAATAGTATGTGTTAGAGTTTTCATTTTGTGCTAGTAAAATATATAATTTTTTTTTTTTTTTGAGACGGAGTCTTGCTCTGTCACCCAGTCTGCAGAGCAGTGGTGTGATCTTGTTTCACTGCAACCCCTGCCCCCCAGGTTTAAGCAATTCTCTGCCTCAGCCTCCTGAGTAGCTGGGATTACAGGTGCGTGCCACCACGCCTGGCTATTTTTTTGTATTTTTAGTAGAGACGGGGGTTTCACCATCTTGGTCAGGTTGGTCTTGAACACATGACCTTGTGGATCCACCTGCCTTGGCCTCCCAAAGTGCTGGGATTACAGGTGTGAGCCACCATGCCCGGCCTAAAATATTTAACATTTTAGATAAAATTTTAAATCAAATTCAAACCTAAAATATTTGTATAATACTTTTTCAAATCAAGAAAGACTAACATGAGTGGGATAATACAATCTCATGTCTGAACTTCTAGAATACAATTTTAAAACTTAGATTAACTGAATTTTAGTTGATATTTTAGTGTCAAGGATACAGAAATATTCTCTATTAGGCAATATCCATTCAAAACCTCTCTACTAAAAATATCATTGTAGTATGAACAATATTTATTCCATCCTATCTCACATTCTCTTTTCTTTGTCTTTTATGAAAAACAATTATTTTAATTTTGAATATTGGATGATCATCACTGCTTTATGCTTAAAACTTGTCATATTGTTTCCTAATAAAATTATATAATAACTTTATATTCATATTGGGAAACTTGATAGATTATTTTGCAGAGCTTTGTGGCATAGAGAATAGTTTTAGGTATTTAGAGGATTTTTTTTAGTAGTATCAGAAATTTACAAATTTAAGACATTTCTACTTTAATACGTTTAGCAATTTTTCCAGCTGTAAGAATTTATTTGTAAATGCAATTTAAATCAAAAATATATTTTAATAGTGTAAAACTTTTCCTCAACATGGTATTTAATTTTGGAAGCACTTAGCAAATAGCACAATACATAATGTCATAAACTAATGAAAAATATTATTTAGATAAATTCATGAGAATTTCATAAACACAAACTGAGAACAATACAGAATAGTCACTGATATTTATGTAATGAATAATTGTGTTAGGACTTTACTTTTTAATAATCATCTACTATGCAGAATTTATGAATTACTATTTAGGCATTTTTATTTTATCTTTTCTTGGACAAACTGATACAATGGTAATTTCACAATATAGTCCATCTTCTGTTGAAAGATAAATAGAAAAGAAGAGATAGGAAATAAAGCATGAGTAATAATGGTTAAAATTAATTTTTGAGACACATGGTTAATTGCCTATTATCTCTAATGACTATATTCGTATTTTATTCAGAAACACCACACAAAATTTCTATAAACTTTATGCCAGCTTGGATAATTACTTTTTTATTCTTTATTTCACTCAACCAGTGGTAAAGCTTGGTTAATTTTGGAAAACTCTGTCAAGTATATTTGGTACTATTTTATCTTAAAAGTAGAATTATACAAGAAAAGAGAGTGTAAGTGATTGCATTACCAAAGAAGAAAAATGTTTGTTCCTAATGTCTATTTGAATGTACTTGACACGCAAGTTTGTGATAGTACATCTTTGAGAATCAAAAAAGAAATATAAACTTTCACTTCAGTATCCTTATCCAAAACTTTTGACCACAACTTTTCTAGATCAGACTGGAGACTCTATGGCCACTCTTTCCTAAATCTCTTGAGGAAATCCCAGTGAATTTCCATCTCAGTTGTTATTGCTGAAAGAATTCCTTTAATATATTGTTTATTAAAGAAGTGTTTGATCTACTATGAATTTTAGTTGATTTTGGACTTTGGATTTTGGACTTTGGAATCTTATAATCTATGTTTGTTTTCCAGTTTGGGCATATACTGGTTGTGAAATTTTAGGCAAGCTATAAAATGATTTAGAAACGCAAATCCTCATCTCTCAATGAAAATTATGCTTATCTTGAAGGTATTTGTATTGATAAACTGTGAAACAAATGTGAAATGCTTAGCAGATTGGCTGGTATATTAATACATACTCCACAGGGATAGCTACTGCTACTTATTATTGATTTATTTTTCAAATCAGAAGCTCTTAAATGTTGAGGTATCAAGACATGTTGCATTGTTAAGTTACTAAATTTTAATGTAGATTATAACTGTTGACGTACTCAAAATCAAAATTGAGAAAATTTTATATTTATTAATTCATTTAAAATAACAATAATAAAATGACTATTAACAAGTAACAGTTACAAAAAAACCTGTATTTCCAAACCTGTCTTTAAAAGGCAGTCTGTGGTGCTATGTTTTATTTGTTGAAGTCTATGAAGAAAATCCGACCTCACATAGATACATAAATGGAAACGGATGAGCTGTTTTAGTAACATTTTAGGTAATGGTGGAATTCTTGTTTGATACTACAGAAAAACTCCACAAAAGTTAGTTTCGTTTCTTTTGTTTGTTTGAGACGGTGTCTCACTCTGTCACCAAGCTGGAGTGCAGTGGTTCAATCTCAGCTCACTGCAACCTCTGTCTCCTGGGTTCAAGTGATTCTCCTGCCTCAGCCTCCTAAGTAGCTGGGACTACAGGCACGCGCCTCCACGCCCAGCTAATTTTTGTTCATTTATTTATTTATGTATTTATTTATTTATTTGAAACTGAGTCTTGCTCCTGTTGCCCCGGCTGGAGTGCAGTGGCGCGATCTTAGCTGACTTCAACCTCCGCCTCCCCAGTTCAAGCAATTCTCATGCCTCAGCCTCTAGAGTAACAGGGATTACAAGCACACGCCACTATGCCCAGCTAATTTTTGTATTTTTAATAGAGACAGGGGTTTTGCCATGTTGGCCAGGCTGGTCTCAAACTCCTGACGTCAGGTAATCTGCCCGCCGAGGCCTCCCAAAGTGTTGGAATTACAGGTGTCAGCCACCATGCCTGGCCTGTATTTTTGGTAGAGACAAGGTTTCACCATGTTGGCCAGGATGGTCTCCATCTCTTGACCTCGTAATCTGCCCACCTCGGCCAAAGTGCTGGGATTACAGGCGTGATCCACCGCACCGGGCCAAAAGTTAGTTTCTTTTTTTTTTTTGAGATGGAGTCTCGCTCTATCACCCAAGCTGGAGTGCACTGGCCAGATCTCAGCTCACTGCAAGCTCCGCCTCCTGGGTTCACGCCATTCTCCTGCCTCAGCCTCCCGAGTAGCTGGGACTACAGGCGCCCGCCACCTCGCCCGGCTAGTTTTTTGTATTTTTTAGTAGAGACGGGGTTTCACCGTGTTAGCCAGGATGGTCTCGATCTCCTGACCTTGTGATCCGCCCGCCTCGGCCTCCCAAAGTGCTGGGATTACAGGCTTGAGCCACCGCGCCCGGCTTTCTTAAAGGTTAGTTGCTGTCTAGCTAAGGTTTAGTCGCAAGGCACTGAAGAAACTAAACTGAAACAGTGTCAGTAAACATTTCATACTCTGTTACATTAATATTCATTTGTCTATCTTATAATTTTACTGGAATTTATTGTAAAATCTTGACTTGCTGAGATTTCCAAATGGTACAAATGTTGATATATTTTGTTATTGCATTAATTTGCTAGGGCTGCCCTAGCAAAGAACCACAGGGGTGACTTAACAGTGTTTAATTTTCTCACAGTTCGAGGGGCCAGACATCTGAGATTTAGATCTGAGCACAATTAGTTTCTTCTGGGCCCTCCATGTACTCACCACAAAATAACTCTGTGCAGTAATGCATATATGTTAATTAGGTAGATTTAGTCATTCCACAGTGTATACATACTTCTCCTTGGTTTTCTTTTTTCTTTTTTTGCACGGAGTATGGCTCTGTCGCCCAGGCTCGAGTGCAGTGGCAAAATCTCGGCTCACTGCAAGCTCTAGATTTAGTCATTCCACAGTGTATACATACTTCTCCTTGGTTTTCTTTTTTCTTTTTTTGCACGGAGTATGGCTCTGTCGCCCAGGCTCGAGTGCAGTGGCAAAATCTCGGCTCACTGCAATACTCCTGCCTCAGCCTCCTGAGTAGCTGGGACTACAGGTGCCTGCCACCATGCCCAGCTAATTTTTTGTATTTTTAGTAGAGACAGGGTTTCACCGTGTTAGCCAGGATGGTCTTGATTTCCTGACCTCATGATCCGCCCACCTCGGCCTCCCAAAATGCTGGGACTACAAGGGTGAGCCACCAGACCCAGCCCTACTTCTCCTTGGTTTTTAAATGAAATGTCAGTCTTCACCCCGTGGCTTTATGTGGTCTTTCTTCTGTGTATGGCTGTGTCCTAGTCTTTCCTTACAAAAACAATCAAGCCTGTTGGCTAAGAGCTTCCCCAATGACCTTATTAACCTTAATTACCTTTGTAAATACTCCATGTCCAGATAGTCACCTATTGTACTGGGGATTAGGACTTCAAACTATAAATATTGGAAGGACACAATTCAGATCATAACAATTATTCAATATTAAATATCACATTTGTTAATACTGCCAGCAACTTTATCAAAAAATCTATACTTAATGGTAGCCATGGTGGAAGACATAGGCTTTCAAAATTATAAATTTCTTTTGCTAGCTTGAATTTTACAATTAACAACAAAGAGTGTCAGTTATTTTATTTGAAGAGGTAAGCTCACCTTGATCATTTTCCAAAAATAAAATGTGGCTGGGCATGGTGGCTCATGCCTATAATCCCATCACTTTGGGAGGCCAAGGCGGGCAGATCACGAGGTCACGAGACCAAGATCATCCTAGCTAACACAGTGAAACCCCGTCTCTACTAAGAAAAAAATACAAAAAATTAGCTGGGTGTGGTGGCGGGTTCCTGTAGTCCCAGCTACTTGGGAGGTTGAGGCAGGAGAATGGCGTGAACCGGGAGGCTGAGCTTGCAGTGAGCAGAGATGCGCCACTGCACTCCAGCCTGGGCGACAGAGCAAGACTCTGTCTCAAAACAAACAAACAAACAAACAAAAAATGTTTGCCAGATACTCAAGAATGATTATCACAGTTTGTCTGTCACTTTTTCCTTTAATAAGAAATGGCATTCATAAAATTTAGTTTTTAACTAAATCATGTACTGCTTTTTCATTGCAACAATCATATGTTGGTATGAAGCAGAGGTGTTTTATGTGAACTTTCCACTTTTTCACACAGTATGTAAAAAAGATGTAGTTAATGTTGAGATTTAATAAAATTAACCATTTTACAACTTTGTTTAAGACATGTTTATGTGAAACAAGCATTTATTTAATTCCAAGTGCATGACCATGACGAATACAATGACTACTAGTACAGTTGGGTGTTACTGCCTTACTTCATGCTAAGGCACCAGCAGTTTTATTCACCACTGCTTTTGCCCCTTTGATGCAAACGTCAAAACAGTAGTAATACTACTACTACTACTGATAATAATGTCTTTCTGTTATTATGGAAATAATCTTAACATTGTTGACTCCCTACAAGTGTCTGGGGATGTGAAGTCCACACATTGAGAATCACTGCCTCAAAGAAGTACTATGATTAAGCTGTATTATGTATCACACATAACTAAAGTGAGTCTTTATAAAAGTAATATCTTTATGCGAATTTGTAGGGAGGGCAGTATAGTGTGCAGTAAAGAAATCCTTTGCATGATAAACCCAATTCTCTTCCTTTCTTTCTGCTTTGGCTATTCTGCTTAGAAAACTGAATTTCAGTTTTCTTATGTTTAAATAATTATATACGTGTGTTATATATACATATATGTGTGTATATATACATATCCTTCCATATATGTGTTTATGTATGTGTACACACATTATACACACACACACACACATATATATACACTTTCATTGGGAGAATTAAAATTAGCCTATGTGAAGTATTTATGTACAAATAGCTATCAAAATATTAGTATAAAATTACCTTAATTATAAAAGATGAAAAGTAAAATAAGGCTTTTTTCTTCATGGGGGAAACGCCACTTAAGGATAAAACATACAACAGTATATCAAGTTTTATACCTTTAAGGAAAACCAATAGAAATAGTATATTCAGAATATATATCTCAACTGTCTTTTTTTATATTAATGTAACACTTGAGTTACTTTTCTTCTATCATAGCCCTTGGTTACAAAGTCTCCAAGTATATTAAATTCTATGTATCTAAGGCCACACTTACTTCAAATGATACTTATACTTGTTTATTGTACCTAACTTGAAAGATGGATACACCTTTAAGTGAGGCATTAGTACGAAAAATTTGTTCAAACTTATTTAAAAACCATAGGGAATTCTTGACCTCCTGAAATGTATGAACCAGTGGTTTATGGTATTGATTATTTTACTATATGAAAAGGAGAATAAATGTTTTTTAGTAGCATAGTACATCAAAGTTAAATTTAGTCAAATAAAAATAGCCTCTAGGTATTTCCATCCTGAAAGAATTATTGAAGGCTTTGATCTCAAACATGTTCAACTCCGGATCAAATTTTAACCTTCATCAGTCTTTGCTACTCAAAAATTTGCTTTCTTTCTTTTTTTCTTTTTAAATTTTCAGGGATATACATGGCCTTTACTCAGTGTCAGCGTAAAGGTATTAGAGATCTTTGATAAATGAACATTTAGAAATCTGTTTAAGCCTTACTTTGATCTTAAGAAGCAATGCAGCGTAAAATGTTTGTCTCTCTATGTTTCAATTGTATGTATTTTATATATACATTCGTTTTTGTGGCTGTAACTCTTTTTTTCTAGTCCGAATAGGCTATTTGCTCCCTATAGCTATTGAAACAAACAAACAAGCAAACAAAAGAGGGTCAAATGAAACCTAGATTCCTCCCCAATCCATTTAATATTCTTTATTCCTTATTCACTTTAGACTGTGCATGGCAAGAGTGGGCGGTGAGAGTGGGGATTAAGTTTGATAACCAGAACATCACTCTCATCATAAAAACCCTAGACTGGAATTGGTACCACAGTGAGCCTTGTGTTCTGAGGGAAATTCTGGACATTAGCAACCTTTAGCTGTCAACAACCACTTGGGTACTGTTTATTTTCTATTTTGTCATAAAAAAGACATTACTCACCATGTCACAGTATAAAAATTTGTCTTTTTTTTTTTTTCCTTACTGACTAGCTTGATGGGGCTGAATCACTTGCAATTTAATTTGCCAAAACTGTTTCAGCTGCCTTTTCCTTTTGTGCAGAAGCAAATTTGCAGCACTCCATATCTATTTCCCTTTCTTCTTCAGCTGGTGCTTATATATTTGCTGGAAAGATGAGAAAAGGAGACACGATTAAACTGACAACTTGAAAATGTTTCATTTCCCTTTCTATTTAATTATTCCTAAAGAAAAGCCACATGTTAACAGTTTGAGATAGGAAACTCAAATACACAAAGGGTGGAGTGGTAATTAAGCCTATAGCACAATATAGATTTTTATTAGAGGAAAATATAAATTAGAGAATAAACCAATAAAGACCTATACTTGTTTTAAACTACTGATGCGTTTTTAGTATGTTGGCGTTGCTTTTTTTTTTTTTTTTTGCCTCAATGATACTTCTATCTTTAACTGTTGTAACCTTCTGGATTAACAGAAAAATGAAACTACAGTTTGCTTCCACAAATAATAATCAGATGAGTGGTTGCAAAATTTTTAGTGCTATCGTCACGAAATATACAAAAAGCCATGTAGGAGAAAAATAAGTCTGCTTGAGGCTGACTTTTTAATGCAATATGGAAAGTGCGAGATGTTTAAAAAGATTGAGAAATATCTTAATTTTTTATGGAAACTAGAGTAAATTTTTAATTAGAATATTTATTTATACTTTATACTTCTAAATATTCATACAATTACCTTAGTATATCACTGGATATACCAAAAGACTTTCCAATAATATGTGCTTATTACAATGAAAATATAGTATATGAAGGAAATATATTAAAAGTTGAGGTATAGAAATGGTGCCATCTTTCTGTAAAAGATTAGCATTTTTATGCAGGAAAATAATTATCATAGTGTCTTACCTCATCAATCAGTTTTGATGCAAATTTTAAACAATGAAAAACACAAACACTCAAAGATACCTCTTTTTTATTCAGAGATTTAATGTTAACATAATGTAATATCATTATAAATTATAAGCAAGATGATGGATCCAAGTACTATGGAGTTAATAAATTTTGTTTTCTATTTAAAACTTGAAACAAAATTGTGTGTGTAATGTGATGGAAAGTGAAAGAATGTTGCTTCTAAACTGTTAAAGTGTTATGAGTATCAAGTGTATGTAAAGATTCTTCAGAGTATTTGATGCCATGTATTTGTTTTTAATTTTAGGTGATCTTTCTAATTTTTCCAGTTGGTGAAAGAAAAACAGAATCAGAGAATGCAATGACTAATTCTCCCCAGCAAACTGTCTAAGGTTTAAGCTAGCTTCCCTATTTTGCATACATTTACTTATTTATTTAAGTTTTTAATTTGACAGATAAAATTGTATTGTATGCAACATGATGTTTTGAAGTAAATATACATTGTGAAATGTCTAAATCTACCTAATTAACATATGCATTACCTCACATAGTTATCATTTTTGTAGTGAGAACACTTAACATGTATTATTAGGATCCTGCTGGGGCTTTTTTAAACTTCCTTTTAACACGTCACTTGAAGGTAGATTAGATGCATCACTTGTTTTATATCTATGCATTTATGTATTTATATATAAAAGTTTAGTTTCCACAATATAATTTTTGGATACTTTTCACACGAATACAATGTAATTTAACATCATTTTCGGTACTTTTCAAAAATTCTACTCACTTACTAAATAAGCTTTTCAGAAATATTTTGTGAAGTGGTAAGAAGCCAGCAGCAATGCATATAATTTGCAAAATTTGTGATATAAATGATAACGATAATCATGAGAGATTTTCTGTCAAATTTCTGATATATAAAAATATCTACCATTGATTTAATTTTACATTTTGTAGCTACTTTTTTTTTTTTTTTTTTGAGAGACAGTCTCACTCTATCACCCAGGCTGGAGTGCAGTGGCTTGATCTTGGCTCACTACAACACCTGCCACCTGGGTTCAAGCTATTCTCCTGCCTCAGCCTCCTGAGTAGCTGGATTATAAGCGCGTGCGTCCACGCTCAGCTAATTTTTGTTTTTTTAATAGAGATGGGGTTTCACCATCTTGGCCAGGCTGGTCTTGAACTCCTGACCTCGTGATCCATCCGCTTCGGCTTCCCAAAGTGCCACGATTACAGGCGTGGGCCACCGTGCCCAGTCTGCAGCTACCTTCTTTATATAAATATAGCCTGTTTTTCATTCCTATATGTATTTTTAAAGTTCTAAGAAAAGTATGTTTTAATTTTAATTAGAATGGCTTTTTGGAAAACTTGATGTTAAAACATTCTAAACTTTTCTTATAAAATATGTTAAACCTACTCCGTATTTGTCAAGTAAATGTGTATGTGTTATAATTTTTAAGAGAAATAATGTTTTAACTGATTAAAATAATTCTGATAAAAATCGGGCAATTAGCCTTAGTAACAGATTCAGAGATTTAATGTTAATACAGAGTATTATATTTATATCTATTCTTTCTTACTTGGTTTCATTTGTAGCTATGGGGACAAACTTGAAAAGAACAATATGCAGATTATTATTAATGATCTCTATCAATTGATATGTAGAAATAAAGGAGACATGGAATGGTTGATAGGAACAAAAGTAGAAATTACAATGTACAAATTGTAAACCAAATAAAACTTTGTGGTGGTTTCCATTTATTTTTACACACACGTCTTATCTGTGATTTAAAGTCATTATTATGATTTTTTAGAATTTACTATGCATATTTTAAATTCCTAACTACCTCACTGTTTCATTGTGATGTGGTTTTCAAATATTACATAGAATGTACAAAACGACATGCATAATATATAGACTTGTTTCATCTAAGTTTCTTTAAGATAAGCAAAGAATTCTCAAATAAACATTTTTAGTTGACTTGCCTTATTCATTCATTCTTTAATTCATTCATCAAATCTACAGCAAATATTTATTGAATAAACTATGTAGGAGTCAACTTCTAAAAGAATTTTGATTAGAATTTGCTTTTTGTTTCCTTAGATTGATTTTTTTTACTTTGGTCACTAATTTTTGGCTACATACACTCTCAAGTTAATTCATGTTAAACATGATGATCATGGAGTTTGTCGAGAAGTTATTATCACATTTATATTTAGAGATATGATTTGATTTTCTTCTGTTTGCTATTTTAGTGTCTTTGAAAGCTGAGAATGGTGCTAATCCAGTCTATTTAAACTTTAGTTGTTTGATCTCTTTCCCTTCTTAGACATTATTTTAAATCCTGTACTATAATCTCAATATTGTTTATGAGTGTGGATGTGCTTATCATAACAAAAATATATTATAATTTTGTTTTACAATTTCTTTCCTAAACATATATTTTTGTTTCAAGCCCTCTGTATAGAAGTCTAAGAGTGGATAATAAAAGTGAAACCCATGTACTGAGAGATTATATTTTATTATTAACATTTGTGAACTTTATTATCTTGAGCACTTCAACAATTTAAGATGTCACTCATATTCTCTGTGATTTTGATTTGTAGTGTCATATCAGATTTAAAAATAATTTTGCTTTTACTTTAAAGTCTAATTTTCTAATAACTTCTGAGTATGAAATGGTGAGGAATGAATACTGGAAGCTGCAACAAGCCTTACCTGTTAGAAAGCAGGTTAGATGTAATGAAATACTCTTATTAGCAAATGGAGAAGCAAGTTTAGTTGAGGATGCGATCAATGTTATAGAAGTAGAGCCAAGAGTATTCTTTAGTTTCTTCCTCATTCTTTCCTTTGATCATTTCTCAAGTAATTATATGAAAAATAGGCCGGGCGCGGTGGCTCAAGCCTATAATCCCAGCACTTTGGGAGGCCGAGACGGGTGGATCACGAGGTCAGGAGATCGAGACCATCCTGGCTAACACGGTGAAACCCCATCTCTACTAAAAAATACAAAAAAAAAACTAGCCGGGCGAGGTGGCGGGCGCCTGTGGTCCCAGCTAGTCCGGAGGCTGTGGCAGGAGAATGGCGTAAACCCGGGGGACGGAGCTTGCAGTGAGCTGAGATCCGGCTACTGCACTCCAGCCTGGGCAACAGAGCGAGACTCTGTCTCAAAAAAAAAAAAATAAAAAGAAAAATAATTTGACACCTACCATCTCTTGGAATTAGTGGTATTCTTTTAACCTTACCATAAAAATATGTTCCATATAATCTGTTTTAACTTCTTTTGGTGGGGGAGGGGTGTGGTCACACATTTACTTGATTGAGGAAAATCTGCCTGTTTTATCAAAGGGGTACAATAGATTTCTCCAAGGCTCTTGGCATAAATCTCTTATAATTTGGATACTAGTTCTGATTTGTTCAGGACAAGTCACTCTCTTCTTTTTAAAGTTAGCATTAAAAAGTAAAAGAAGGCAAAAAAATAAAGGCAAAGAGGGAGGTAAAGAAGAAGGGTGAGATGAAGGGGAGGACAACAGGAAGACTACGCTTATTGATATAGGAGTTACGATGAAATTACAAAAAAAAATCACAAAAAAACTCCTAATGTTTTAAGAAAGTTTACAATTTTGTGTTGGGCCGCATTCAAAGCCGTCCTGGGCAGTGGGTAGGACAAGCTTGATCTAGAGGATATCTTTATGAGGGTCCACTATAAACTCCATCCTTATTAAATACACATACAATTAAGTCCAGTCTCTTATGCTTATATATCATTTAATAATCACTTTAAAGATAACAACAAAGTGACTCAGAGAGTTGAAGTGATTTGTCCAAGGCAACAGATAATAAATAATGTAGGTTGCATAGATGTGATTATTACTGCATTCAGCAGCTACAAAACAGTTTTTAGCTCAATTCAATGCAGCAATTGTTTTTTGTTGTTGTTATTGTTGAAGGCAGTGACTCGGGGTTACATTTCTATTTTTTTATTTTGCACAAATGGTGACTTGTGGTGATGTTTGTTTTATTCTATTACTCCGAGGAAATCTCATTAAAATATTTAGTGAAATTTCACAATCTCCTACAAGCACATAAATCAAAGTTTCTCAGTAGCAATGATAGATCCTCTTACTCTTAAGCAGACATCTTGGTCAATCGATAAAGCATTCTGACACCAGTTCTTTGCCTAAGCTCATTTATACAATTGCAGACTTCTAAAATGTAATTTGTGAACTCGTCTAGGATTTATCATTTGATGAAGGGCTAGCATTTTAGTTCTTGAGTTTACTATTTCCCGTCTAGACAACGACAGCATGGTATTTTTTACATAGGTTTGCTGCTCTTTCCACTTTTTTTTCTAAACTTTACAAATGATGCAGTTGCTTTTTAGCTCTATGAACTTTGTCTAGTTAAAACTTTTTTTTCAAATAATTACACATATTTCTGTAGGAGTCTTGTTCACTCCCTGGCCCTTATCCCCAGTTTCCTTATTCTTCTCCATCAGATTATATTTTTGTATATTTCTGACTCTTTCCACAATTTACACCACGTTTTGGTATAAATATATAGTTGGACTAAATAATAGATATTTGAAAGCAAAATTTTTATATATATTTTCTCTATGTAAAAAAATATATACTTGCATTCTATTTAAATAATATATTTTGTATTGTTAATAAAAGATATCCCTTTGCTCCCTTTAAAAATATTAAAAGTACAGTAATATATTTTTTAAAACTTCAAAAAATATTGATCATAGTAATCTAAAAAAGATACTTATCTGTAACATAAAGTCAAGAATGGTCTGACAACATTATTAATATCAACAGCATGGACCACTGAATAATAATTTTCTAAATTTAGGGGATGTCAGAACATAATTACAGATAAAAGTTGGTTATTCACTTCCAAATTACTTGTTTTTATAACTGTATGAATTTAGATAAGTTAGGAAAATATAATGCTCTTTAATTACATGGCTGGTTTAGAATACATGAATAGCTTCCTTAGGTGGTATACCTGGCATGTTCCTCTTAAAGATATTTGCAGCTTTGTTCTATTCAGTTCTGCCTTGGCTACTTGTCACTAAATGAAACAGATCCATCATCGATATAGATTAGTTCATGTACATTCTTACTTCAGAGTTAATCTCAGTTTAATTGAGATTACAGGCTTATAACTAGAGAATCCAATTTATGAGAACTCTGCCATGTGTATAACAATTCTATTTCAAAGTCGTTACTATAAAGTAACATAAAATAAAAAGCATATGGGATTTTAATAAAACTTTATATAAAATCTTGGTTGCTCTAACATAAATAGTATCTAATAATCAACAGTAGTACTTCATTTTACCATTTTAGCAAAACAGAAAAGAGATTAAGATTCAATTAGAAGAGAATTGTTAGCATTTTTTATTTTTTGAAAGGCAACTCCTCCATGAACTGACTGCCTCACAGTTATAGGTCGGAATGCCTGCTAAATCAACTTTTTTGACTGGTATTACTCATGTTATCTATGGAACGCTAATTATGTTTTAAAGAGGAAACCAATTAAATGTAGTCTACACATCATTATTTTCACTTTGTGTTTTATTTTAAAAATTAATCTTTTTATAATTTAGGTTTCAAATTTTTTCCTATAAAAAAGAAAAAAATTAATACTTTGTAATCACTAAGTTGATTTTGAAATGCAATTAAAACAGATTTTATATATGTAATTTTCTACTGTCTAAAAAATTACCTATTAAGGCTCTAATTAAATGGAGAAAGAAGTATACATTTGCATTTGATTATACAGATAAGGGTTAAGTCCAGGTTTCTAGTACATAATTAAAAAAAAAATTTATATATTTGGTCTTCCATGGGATAAATTCAAATTTTTGGCAATTTTAGAATTGAGATAGAATGTTAGAATAAAGAAACATTTCTTATTTTTTGATAGCTATATTAATATTTTCCATTTTAATAAAATAAATGATTTAGTATCTAATAAGCAGCCATGTAATAAGGGGTAATAATTAAAATATTCAGCCGTGTGCTGTGGCTTACACCTGTAATCTCAATGCTTTGTCAGGAGGATTGCTTGAGGCCAGAAGTTGAAGACCAGTCTGGGCAACATGGTGATACCCTGTCTCCACAGGAAATGTAAAACAGTAGCCAGGCATGGTGGTGCATGCCTGTAGTCCCACTTACTTGGGAGGCTGAGGTGGGAGGATCACTTGAGCTCAAGGCTGCAGTGAGTTATGATCACACGATTGCATTCCAGCCTAGGTGACAGAGCAAGACCCTGAATCAAAAATATATATAAGTAAATATAATTAAAATTAAAATATTCAACAAGGAGAATGACAAGATCTTTTATCAATTAAGATAAAGAATAAACTGCCATATCAGAACAAAGTTCAGGAGTGAATGGCTTGTCAAAACTGAAATACAACCCTGTCTGCAATGGAAAATATAATTTTAGAATGTCATAGCCCATTTCTGGAGGCAGCCTATGGTGTAAAAAAATCAAAATTTTCACTAATTCCTATGCATTTTATCACCCATGAACCAACTTCATATGTTTGCCTATTCAAATTCCTATTATTCTTGGACTTACCCATCTTCCACAAGCACTTTATTATGTTTATCTCAGACTTCTTGTGTGCAACCTTGACATTTTTGGAGAGTTGTAATTTGGTTGCAAATTGGTGTGTACAAATAACCTTAAACCTCAGGATTATTTCCCTTTTCCTAGTAACACATTTTATTGGTATACTCTAGATGCATTTGATTGATTCTGTTGTTTAACTTATGAGACATGTTTGCTTTCAAATAGTGGTATCATTTGACGATGACATACACTGATGAAGAGATCCATTTATTAAATACTAACCAAGGGCCTATTGTGAGTTTGGAAGAATAATGGTAAATGGGACAGATAATACAAATAGTTAACACTTAACAGCAGCACGGCTCCATGTCCCTTACATATGATAAATTCCCTTAGATGTGACAACTCTATGACGTTTTTATACATCCCATGAGGTTATTAATGACAGCCATATGTCACTAACGAGCAAACTAAAACACAGATAAGTTAAGTGATGCCCAAGGTGATCATTGAACTAGATTTTTGAACCTAACTGGTGGAGCTCCAGTCTATAATCTTAACCACTGTGCGTAGTTGCCCCTCTGGCCTTAAATGGAATATTTTTTGATACCTGGGAGATTTGACTGGTGCTTCAAAACTGAAGATTATAGGAAATAAGATCCTCTACATTAAAAATGGAGACTCTAGTTACATACAAGTTGGACTTAAGTAGCAGACACAGTTTACCCATGTTCATAAGAGAAGATGAGAAATCTGAACAGGTGCCTCACTGAGGCATGAGTAGTCAGCTTAGTTGGGATACTCTGATATTTCCTTTTCTTGCCCCAGCTGCCACCTCAATGCAAATAAGGAGAACTCCAGAAGTGTGTCAGACTACCCAATCCACCATTGGATGCTTTCTAAACAGCAGAAACTCATTAGGACACCTGTGTGTCTACTAGGCCACAGCATATTAAGAGAACTCTCAAGAGAGCTTAACAAGCATCTCCAGAATTCAGAGGATATTTGTGAACAAAGCATGTGGTGTCACTATCATCAAAGTTCATTAGGTGGGGTAATCCATGAAGTGCAAGAAGCCTGCACTCTCACATGTGACGTGAAAAATATGTAGAAGTTTCCCATTGGCCAGGTGAAATTGCTGCACAAATGGCCATGCTCAAACCATCTTGATAGCGTCCTACACAATAGGGCCACCTGTTGGGGGGAATTCTGTCAGGGGTATTATCAGGGGGTGGGAAACTATATGGAAGTATAAAATATGCAGATATTCACAGAAGATTTAGAATCCATAAAAACAACCTGTGAAACAGTTAGCATTTGGGGCCCAATACACAGAATGCGCAGATGATTTTAAAAAGCCAATCACAGCCGGGCATGGTGGCTCACGCCTGTAATCCCAGCACTTTGGGAGGGCGAGGCAGGTGGATCACGAGGTCAGGAGTTTGGGACCAGCCTGGCCTATATGGTGAAACCCGGTCTCTACTAAAAATACAAAGTCAGGCATGGTGGCATGTGCCTGTAGTCCCAGCTACTCGGGAGGCTGAGGCAGAGTAATTGCTTGAACCCAAGAGATGGAGGCTGCAGTGAGCCGAGATTGCACCCCTACACTCCAGCCTGGGCCACAGAGCAAGACTTCATCTCAAAAATAATAATAATAATAATAAACAAAATAAAATAAAAGCCAATCACAAAAGATACTTCTTCATTTTTTCCCAAAATATACTGGAAGAAGAGAGACATAGAAGTAGAGGGTGAGGACTTGTTTTTACAACTGAAATTTATAGCAAAGATTCTATCCAAGGCTAGGAAATAATATCAGAGATGTTTTACAGCACTGGTTTGGAGGGGAAAAAAGTGGGCAGCCATTTCTTATTTGTAATCCCATTGGATTCAGTCCACATGTTAATGGGTTTGGAAAATCATGGTACCCCTCTTCCTATATATTTTCAATGGGAAATTATATAGTTGCACAAGTCATTTCAATATAATGCAAGAAGTGAAAAGAAGTATATGATTTTATTAAAAGGAGAGGCACCTAAACAGTGAGAGCATAAGAGAAATTTGTATCTAAATTGGACCTTAAGTATGAATCTATTAGCCAGGTAAAATGTGAAAGAGATGGAGTTATGAATTGCAATTAGCGTTCTAGGTAGAGGGAATTCTGCTCAGGAAGATTTCTACATTAGTGAAAACTTGACACTGAAGCAATTTAGTCCAATAAGAACATTACTTTCTGGAGAAATGTAGCTCTTCTGTTTTGCGGAGAGGTGTGAGAAATGCAAGTGGGCAAAAAGGACCATAGCAAAGAGTGATTTTAAAGCCATGTTCAAAAGTTTGGGCTTAAATCATTTTATTAACTCCGAAGAAGTTATTTTGCTTTCCTATGATTTTCATCATCTTGCTCCCCAACAACACTCTTGTCAAAGAAAAAAAATTATTCAATAATACTTGTTAAAGTATAGTAAGAAAGACTTTATTAAAGTTCATTGCTATAGGTTTGGAGACCACTGCAATGGGATTTTGCAGTGGGGGAGAAAGATTCGGCTTAACTCAGAATATAGCATGGACAAGTGGGAATTTATAGCCGAGGAGCAGGGTGGGGGCCAGTGGATGGAAAATTACTAAGAGGAAACATTAGGAGTAAGGGAGGATTCTGGATAAACCAACCTAACAGAATTCTTACTGAAGACAGGTCAGCATGATCAGACATCACTTGGGGCATGGGAGAGAATGAGGAACCTGATCAGATATAGGGGTGTTCAGATATCTCAGCAGATAGACATCTTTCTAAAATTGGACTTTACAAGAATGTGTACAGATGGGCCTAGGAGAAGGTTCAGAAGCCTGATTAATGTTTGGCCAAAGAATCATTGTCAACTCCCAAAGCACTGTAAAATTGCTATTCTAATGAATCTTCAAGCCTCACTTCCTTTCCAACCAAATATCTGTCTCTAAGCTTGTTTCTTAGAGAAATTCTGGATCCACTCTGTAAATATTATAAAACCTAGCGTTGTATATACATGTATATTTACAGTATATGAATACAACTTACATTTCATTGAATTATACTGTTTTTGCATTTTTGAAGGTCCTTTAGTGTCCTGTTTTATTTTAACCAAAATAAAAGTGTCATAAAAACAACTTGATACACCTGGGTAAATGATTTGAATTAATAAAAGCCTGTGACATGTTTACTAAATGCACCTAAACATCAGATCCTCAGCCCTTTCCTATATCTATGTAAGATGCTCATTAATAACAGCCCCTGCCCTGTGTTTATTCCCAAGGTTTATGAATAACAAGTAGTTACCTCATTTTGTTTAGCATATAATGCATGGCTCTTGACCATTCTCTGGGGAGTTATTTGACTCACATTATAAAAGTTTCAGAAACACTACCAAAGATTTACATTGAGTATTCACCCAAGGGCCTAAAGAAACCATCAGCTAAGTTGAGTTATTACTTAAGCATTATTTAACAAAATTATACTTGCATAACCTGGGAATACTTTGAAGTGGTGGTTTGATATAGAGGACAGCTATTGTGCTACTTGCTTAAATTTTTTCAAAGAAAAATGAAGTCATGTAAGGAAAAACAATCTCTGTAACCAGACAACCATCACCACAATCTGGGGATACAATAAACCTTCTTTTCTAGGTAGAATTATCCATTTGGAGAGGACAATTCTTTTTCTGCTGTATAAGAAACTGAGACTGTTAGAGATACAGATATCTCTGCAAATGTTTACCACATTTGTAAATTCTACAGGAATGAATCAGGCCATTGTGTTTCATTCAGAGATTTAAAAAAATTTTTTTGGTACATTTTTCCATAGGGTATATATATCTTATCCCAAATTATACTTTCAAATATGTATTGAATCATTATCTAACTACTAGAATTTTTAGTTTTGAAATATATAATTACCTCATTTGAGGATTACAGTATTAACAGTTGCCTTTATTTATCACATAATGGAGAAATGTTGAACACAACATGTTTTTCTCTTGGAAGACTCTATGGCTGATCTGCTGCTACCTTTTAATCGGTATTCTTTTGCAAAGATCTGTTAGAATCAAAAGAAAGACAAACATTCGAAGTGCCAATGACATATTTACCTGCCGAAAAAGAGTAGGTGACTATCTTAGTTATGTTTAAATAAAATTTACCATTGAGGGTAGAAAACGTTTTATAATCTAAAATTAATGGGGAAATAGATAAATTTACAAATATTGACATTTTTAAAGAACACAATTCTCAGAATATCACATTCATGAAATCTTCAATAGAACAGCTAATAGCTTTAATGTAAGCAGATTAATAATTTGTACCCAGTGACTACATATGGTAAATATAGAAAACAGAATAATGTGAAGCATTGATTGCTTAATTCCCAAAGGTCTACAAATGAATACTGTTATTATCTCTTTGTGATGTCTACCTATAAGTTGGAGTTAAAAAAATTATTTTCTGGTTGCAAATATCAAATAAAATTGCATATAAGTGATATGTATTTTATATAGAATTTCTACTTTTAAAATATTCTTAAGTTTTCTCAATTGCTAATTCTCAGTTGCAGGTTTTTTTAAAACATAGATATTCTAAATAATATTGAATTTAACATCTCATAAGATTATTTCGAATTTCATTTTTTCCTAGAAATAGAATATAAACAATCACAGAAAATAAACAAAATGCATTTTTAAATAATTGGTTGCTACCTCAAATTTCCACCTCTATAAGAAATTTCAGCCTCTATAAGAAAACACACATGCTTCGGAGCAAGGAATAATGTAGCTTGTATCCTAGCTGTGCCATTTAGGCACTGGGTGATATGGGCAATTACCTATTTTCTCTGACTCCCATTTTCCTCATCAGTTAAATTTTGTATAATAATACTATGTACTGGGATTTCTGTGAGAATTAAATTCAATTATATATACAAAATTCTTGGTGTAGTGCTTGGCACAAATACTCAATGTATGGTACTACTACTTTCCTTCTGAGATGTAAGCACATGTGAAATAGCAAGGCTTGCTCACTGTTTATTGAAAAATGTACTAGCAGATGCAACAACGAACAATCTATTAGGTACAAAGACTAACATAAGAACATTAGGAAGAAAGACTTTCAAACATTTATGGATACATTCTCAAATGATGCTAATAAATGTGTGAGTGGATGCAGTATTTTCAAATGTATTCACTTATACTATATAGTTCATACTGCTATGAATATTTTTTCTACTCATAAAGAAACTTTAGTTCATTTAATAACAACTTTCAGAATAGTTATATTTTTAGTAACTATGCTAATACACTGTATATACTAAGCCATTCTACATATTTTTACTGAGGATATGCTTCTTAATTTAAACACAACACTAAAAATATTACACAAATATTTATATATTACTTACTTATTAACATATCTTTCCCTATAATCTAATCACAACAGTAAAAATATTACACAAATATTTATATGTTTATTTACTTATTTACATCATATCTTTCCCTATTTATCTGTATCTATCTATCTATCCATCCATCTCTTTACCTATCTATCTATCTATCTATGTTTTGCTAGTTTTCAACATTTTGTTAAAGACAGACATACAACTATTGGTAGCTGTTATACCTAGAATAACACAAAAGTAACTTTCACTTCAAAACATCTTATATTTTGCAATATAAATACATGCTTAGAACAAGGTAGAGTTTATGTGGTTTTATTCCAAATTTTCAAGAAACCTGAAAATTTACTGCTGAACACAAAGCTAACCTTGCTATTAACTGATTCAAATTCAGAACTTCTGCTCCCTGTCAAATTCTCAATGCCTACATTATTAGGTTTGAAACTCAGACGAATGTCTTTTAAAACATACTAGAAATTCCGCTAGTGACATGAGGAACCAGAAGGAGGAGGAGAAGGAGAAGGAGAAGAGCAGGGGAAGGAAGAGGAGGAAGAGAAAGAGAAGAAGAAAAGCTCTATAAATGCCCTTTTTCTTTTTCAGAGCTGGATTTAGATACTGACTTATAAAATACTTTAGAACCACAAACTTCTGACATTAAATTTCTGATAGTTCTACTTATCTGTCTGTACCATATTTAAATCTCTCCTTAACTTCCGATTTTCCCCTTTTATTTCTTCAAGTTTCCTTGAGAAATAATCTTTTAATTTTATTCTTAAAAAAAAAAACAAATAAAAGATGTAGATATTTTCGCTGTATATGTGATTTTTTTTTTTTTTGGGGACGGACTTACAATCTGTCACCCAGGCTGGAGCACAGTGGCTCACTGCAAGCTCCGCCTCCCAGGTTCACACCATTCTCCAGCCTCAGCCTCCCGAGTAGCTGGGACTACAGGCGCCTGTCACCAGGCCCCGCTAATTTTTTGTATTTTTCAGTAGAGACAGGGTTTCATGATGTTAGCCAGGATGGTCTCAATCTCCTGACCTCATGATCCACCCACCTTGGCCTCCCAAAGTGCTGGGATTACCTGTGAGCCACTGCGCCCGGCCATGATTTTTTGACACATTCATATAATTTGCAGTAATCAAATCAGGGTAATGAGGGTATTCATCACCTTTAAGGTTTCTCTTTTCTTTATGCTGGGAACAGTCCAATAATTCTCTACTAAATATTTTGAAATATACAACAGATTATTGTA
Organism: Trachypithecus francoisi; assembly: GCF_009764315.1. Classification (NCBI taxonomy): domain Eukaryota; kingdom Metazoa; phylum Chordata; class Mammalia; order Primates; family Cercopithecidae; genus Trachypithecus; species Trachypithecus francoisi. The sequence continues at coordinate 61,040,427 of NW_022681469.1, forward strand.
AACTATAGTCACTCTACTGATGTATCAAACACTAAGTCTTATTCATTCTATCTACCTGTGTTTTTGTACGTATTAAGCAACCTTTCTATAGTTCCTCCAACCCCCACCATTTCAAGCCTTTGGTAATCACTAAACTATCTTTATGAGATCCACTTTCTTGGTTTCCATATATGAGTGAGAATATGAAATATTTGTCTTTCTGTTTCTGGCTTATTCACTTAACATAATGACTTTTGTAATCCCTCCATTTTTTAATTCCTATCCTTTTCAACGGTATCATAGTTCAGGTTTTCACACCTCCCATTTGGAATTATCCAGGTTTTTTTTTTTCCAATTTACTAGGCATACAGTTCTTAGTTCCAATGAGTTTTCAACAAAAATATTAGAATAAATAAAAAAATCCGATTCCAAATTTGCTTTTGTTTTAATCTCAACAGATTTGAGGAAAGTATTTTTTTCTAAATAACAAGAAACATAGTTTTAAAAGTCAAACATGACATTTCTAATTGAGGAGGAGTCTAAAGACAGCAATCTGAGTTTGACCTATTTCTGTTTTAATAGGAGAAATGTACTGACATGTTAAAAATTTGCCTGTAGATACAACTCCTTAAATAAAAACAAGACCACCATAAATTAACAATATTATTCTATGTCATAAATGCTGACTAATTTCTGCCAAATAAATTTCGCATTATTTTTAGGACAACGAAAAACTTTGCTTAAAAATTCCTTTTATAGAAGAACAGATCAAAGAGCTTTTCTTACTTACTATTGAATTATTTTGATCAATATTTGTGTAAATATAGTACTATTGAGAGGTAGGTGACAGCGTGCAGGCAGCCCTCGCAGCCCTCGCTGGCTCTCCGCGCCCACTCTGGCCGTGCTTAAGGAGCCCTTCAGCCCGTGGTTGCACTGTGGAAGCCCCTCCCTGGGCTGGCCCAGGCCAGAGCCGGCTCCCTCTACTTGCCGGGAGGTGTGGAGGGAGAGGCGTGGGTGGGACCTAGGGCTGCCCACAAGGCTCACGGGCCAGTGCGAGTTCTGGGTGGGCGTGGGCTCCCCAGGCCCGCACTTGGAGCAGCCGGCTGGTGCTGCCCCCAGGCAATGAGGGGCTTAGCAGCTCCCGAGGGTGTGCCGGGTCCCCCAGCAGTGCCGGCCCGCCTGCCCCGCGCTTGAATTCTCCCAGGGCCTCAGCTGCCTCCCTGCCGGGCAGGACTCAGGACCTATAGCCCGCCATGCCCCTCCCGGCTGTGGGCTCCTGCGCGACCTGAGCCTCCCCAAGGAGCACAGTCCCCTGTTCCAAGATGCCGGGTCCCATTAAACCGCCCAAGGGCTGAGGAGTGCTGGCGCACAGCACCCCACCGGCGGGCAGCTCCACCTGCAGCCTGGTGCGAGATCCACTAGGTGAAACCAGCTGGGCTCCTAAGTCTAGTGGGAACTTGGAGAACCTTTATGTCTAGCTAAGGGATTGTAAATACACCAATCAGCACTCTGTGTCTAGCTTAAGGTTTGTAAACACACCAGTCAGCACCCTGTGTCTAGCTCAAGGTTTGTAAATGCACCAATCAGTGCTCTGTATCTAGCTAATCTAGTGGGGACTTGGAGAACTTTTATGTCTAGCACTCTGCATCTAGCCAAAGAATTGTAAACGCACCAATCAGCACTCTGTCAAAACGGACCAATGAACTCCCTGTAAAATAGACCCATCAGCTCTCTGTAAAATGGACCAATCAACAGGATGTGGGTGGGGTCAGATAAGGGAAAAAAAGCAGGCTGTGGGAGCAAGCAGTGGCAACCTACTGGGGTCCGCTTCCACGCTGTGGAAGCTTTGTTCTTTCACTCTTTACAATAAATCTCGCTGCTGCTCACTCTTTGGGTCCACGCTGCCTTTATAAGCTGTAACACTCACCTCGAAGGTCTACAGCTTCACTCCTGAAGCCAATGAGACCACGAACCCACCGGAAAGAACGAACAACTCCAGACATGCTGCCTTTAAGAGCTGTAACACTTACTTGGAAGGTCTGCAGCTTCACTTCTGTCAGCGAGACCATGAACCCACCAGAAAAAAGAAGCTCCAGACACATCTGAACATCTGAAGGAACAAACTCTGGACACACCATCTTTAAAAACTGTAACACTCACCGCAAGGGTCCGTGGCTTCATTCTTGAAGTCAGCGAGACCAAGAACCCACCAATTCCGGACACACTATCTTCATTCGTCTGATTTCTGATTCTCTCTCCATAGCGGTAAGAAATACTCATGTTCAAATAAGTCAGTAGTATACACAGGTTTAGCAGAGGTACATGGCTATAGCAATTGTGTGTGATAGGATATGCCAATTAATTTGGTAACTGTGGTCACTGGGCGTGACAGTTCAGTCTGGGAAAGTTTATTTTCCTTGGATGACAAAAAAGAGAAAAGAAAGAAAGTGATCCTGAAAGTGATCCAGAGCTACGTGAGAATGAGGAGAATCAATAAAAGGGAAAACCATCAACAACATAAATTACACTTAAGTGCTTGCTTTTCAGGTGCAATTCCAATAATGGCAGCAAATGACTTGCCAATATTACTGTGAAAGAACAGGGTCAACGGTCACTCTACTATTTATCCTCAATCTCTATTTGCCATAAAGAAAATACTGCTCTTTTTGGGACCCAGGATTTAAAACTATGTCCCTCAATATTGCTAGGTATTCTCACTTTTTTTTTTTTTTCCTCCAAAAATATGGACAACATACGTATCTGAGAAAAACTGCCTGGGGGTTAATGTGAATTCATAGGCATGTATTTGAAGACATAGTACTATTTGGAGACCATCAAATGGATAAACCAGCAGCAGAGGTTTAAACAAATGGATTCACAGTATTGTTAATTGCTGAATTACTTTAAATATGCTTGAGATAGTTCAACAAATTTTACTTACAGTTATAGGATGGGGAGTTGCGAAAGGGTTGATATATCACCATAAATAATATATAAATGATACACATTCTACTCTTAAGGGTCTAATAATCCAGTAAAAGAGAAAGTACCTACATCACTAAATGTAATGCAAGTTTGTTGTGTTCAATTATTGTGGTCAAGCCGTTAAGTCCAGTGGAGTGGAGGAGAAGGATTCCAAGGGGATGAGACATTTGTCTTGCAGTGATTGAATTTCATCAAGGGTGTGTGTATGTAGCAATAAGACATAATAAATTGGAGACTCAAAAGAAGATGGTGAAAATGGATTTAAAGTATGATCTCTCATAATCAGAAAGGCCCATTTAAAGGATACTGCAAATGAAATAATGAGAGTCCAGTTGATGTATTTTCTAATTATGAGAGCAAGGTCCTTTTGAGTTATGTAAGGTAAATGGAAATCTAACTTTAGGGTTTCAAGGGGTTTGAATGCTGTGTCTCCTTGCAGCATACTCTCCACTATTCTATATTCCCCAGCCTGCTGTGATTTCACAGATCTTAAAGGCAAATGTCACAGTTACTTTGTTCTCCTTCTTGTAAACTCTGTGAACCACACAGCAATGCATATTTATCCTCGTCTGTTTCCTGCCACACAGGCCTGCTCTGTTCTCTTTCCTCTCCCCCCACCACTGACATCCAGATGCACAGGGGCACACACACGCACCCACGCTTAAGAAAGATTTATGTTTCTGCTTTCTGACTACCTATTAAATACAGCCTTTGGCTAGATGAAGATCACTAAAACATACACAGAGTAGAACACATTTATATAAAGAGAAGCAACCTCAAGTTCAGAGAGTTAATGCTAGAAGCTAGCCATCCGAATAGGATTAGCTTAGTTTCACTGGAGATTTTTCATTCAGATATTAAACTTTCTTTCCCCGTGAAGATTATTAGTTTTCACTCCAAACATCTAGAGCTAACTGAACAAAATAAGCTACTTGTCTAGACGTTGCCTAATAGACCATGGGGAAAGGGGAGAGAAAACAGAGAAGGTTTGCAGCAGCAGAAATATCTGGACAATCAGTTAAATATTTGCATGATGAGTGTTTTCAGAAAAAAAGAAAAGTATTGATTGCACTCAACATGCACTTTCTGTGGAGGATTATTTGACTATTTTATGTTCAAAATAAAGCACATGATGATTTAAAAACTTTTTTATTTATAAAAATGATGTATTCCTAATTTTGGAGAGACTTGAGTAATTTAGGTATAATTATAGTAAAAAGTGAATTCTGTAAATTCACTTTATTGCTGCTCAACTCTGCTATTATATATGCACCCTGATATTATATATGCACCCTAAGTAGAATAGACTAGATTTTGCAGGAAACACAGAGATTCACTAAAACTAATTCCATTTCCTATCAATGTTGTTCCAAAAATCTTCAAGAGTTACAGAAAGATTTCAGAAATATAGTAGAACTTGTATGTACACCTCACTGAATTTTAATTCCATCACAAGCCCCACCCTTACAGTGTCCCTGCCCTTGACAAAGATAACAATAACTGCTTTCTTATTCTGTGCATTTTCCAACACTCTTTTGTCATTTGTAAGACAGAAGAGTCTTTTATCATATACAAGACTAGAAGAGTCTTTTATGTTAATTAATGCATGAGTAGGAAGAGCGTCACCTCCTTTACTTGAAAATGGGAGAGTTGTCTGCTAGATTAACTGGAGAACTTTTATTGTGGAAGACTGCAGTAAAACGTGAGGTGTGGTAGTGCCAGAAACAGAGACCCCATATCTAAAATGCATAGTAGGGTTCAGAGAAGAGAATATAACTTAAAAGGACAGGGAAAGAAGAGACAGGAAAGAGTGGCTGGGGAGAGGAGAGCTTGGAGTGTCAATGAAGAATTAATTGGGAGATGATGGAAGTTGTATCTCTCTCTGTTCTCTCTCTCTGCTTCTCATCGTGTGTGTGTGTGCGTGTGTGTGTGTGTGTGTGTCAGAAAGAGAAAATAGGCTTTTTAAAAATGTTGCTGTATTAATATCCCCATTTTGCATTTTCAAGAAACTTCATAAAGCTTTTAGGCCTCTGATTACTAGATCATAATGAAACAGAATTTTAGGTATCTTGACTTTATGTTGGCTACATCTGTAAATGTCATATTTAGGTCTTACTAAAGAATATTTTTAAAAGGTAAAATCATCAGGCATACAAATATGAAATAAACATATGCCAAATATTTTATTTAACTCATTAAGTAATAAGGGATTCAGTAAGATGTTACAACGTAGGTAAATCAGGAATGACAAAATGAATTTAAAAATAGATGTAAAATTGGCTTTTTTTTTTTTTTTCCCCGCAAAGGGAAAGGGGAATTGATTGATTGTCTCTTCACTGGAGAGAATTCATCTTAATAATATTCAGTGCTCTCAGCTGATGGAGACAGCCTGGAGGTATGAGCTAGTCAGGATACCTAGTAATAATTTTTGCCCATTCCAAAGTCTTTTATGATTTTTTCCTGGCAGCATGTACTGGTTTCATACTGGTTTTAAAATTAGAATTTAGCAACTTCTTTTTTAAAATGCCATAAACTTATAAACTGAGTAGAAAATGAGAAAGAAGCCAAAATGTTAGTGATTCAACTAGTTGTTTTCAATATTTAGAAGGGTTGCTTGGTATCCTCATATCCTCAGACTCTTCTGGTTATCTAATTTTTCTTCTGAATAAATGCTTTTTAATTACTACATTGGAACCACACACTGCTAAATCTTTCACTTCCAATTCCTTCCTCATTTACACTCTTCCTCTTCCTAAAATATACCTGAAATGCCCTGTGCATGATCTATTGTTCCTCTCCCACTAACATGGAGATCGGAGTAAGAAAAACACAATTCTGAAAAAGGATAAAAGAGTAAGAAGCATTCGTTACAGGGACTTTTTGTAAACTTGTTTAAACGAAGTTCTTACTCCAAGGTCCTCAAATTAAAAGAACTAAAAGAGTCACATTAATTTGCCTAATAAATGAGTATTGAGAGTTAAATGCTAAGTAAAAAATATAAATAATCTTAGCAACTTGAATAGCTACTAAGTTGAAACTATACAATTACTTTCCCCCCACCCCGTCTGAGAGGGCTTTGATCAAAATGGAATTAATCACTATTTGAAAAGCCAGATGATAGTAAAGTGTTTAATGAATTCACAAGTATAATTCACATATCATTTGTGGTGCTATGCCCACATCTACTGATTTTCAAATTTGATGCAAGAGGCACACAGTTTAAAATATAATGTTTTATATGAAGTTTGATTTTAGTTCCACCTAAAAAATAGTAGAAGACAAAATATTTTAACACTGTCTGATTAGAGGCTCAACACTGTCTCCTAACATAAAAACCATTCTAAACATGTACCACCTCACATCATGAGAATGGGTTACCATACGGTTTCTGGTTTACATCATCTGTATTAATAACACTTTCAGCTCAAGTATGATGTATATCCCTATTAAAGCAATGTAAATGTAGGAAGTTTAGTCTGAGAACGACTTGCTTAATTTTTCTTGTTTTGTGGTTTGGTGGTACCTAAAAAATGAGATTAGTCACTTCAAAATTGTTTTGTGTCATTTCTACGTGATTTACTATGTGTAGATATTAAGTTTTAGTTCAGTTGAGTACAGGGTTTGTAATGAATATGTCCCTAGGAGTCAATAGAAACGAATTTCCAGAAAATCATTCGGTACGTTTAACAAAAACAAAGAAACAATTTCAAGTGTTAATTTTAATTAAGTTTCTGGATAAGGCTTACACTATTTAACATTCTTGCCTCAAATTGGCCATGAAGAACATAAACTTTACTACTTGTTAAGAACAATTACTATAATTTTCCCAGCAAACACCAAGCATAGCAACATCATATGGGAAACACAAATTTAGTAGCTTGTTAACAACAAAATACAATACTGAGGCTTTTTGTGCTTTGCCCTACATTGAGAGGTAAGGAAGCAATAAAGTGGGACAAGTAATAAAATAGCTGGTACTAAACTTTAAATTAGGTTTAAAGAAGTATTCAAGTGTATTAGTCATCATTAAAATTATTATCAAGACTGCAGTGTGGAGAAATTTGTAGTTTAAACCCTTTGCTTTCAAAGTAGGTACCAATTAAAATTGTAGCTACAGAATAAGTTGGGTGGTTCTGATAAAGACTTTTTCTTGACCAAACTTTCATCAGGCTCCACTGAGACATTTTTAGAATAGGCCTTGGGCCTCATCCTCAAGCTTGTCTAGACAAGCTGTAGAAAAAAGTCTTGTCAGTTTAGAGAATATCCCCCATCCTTAATATCTGATCTACCTCAATATCTAATCAAATTTTTCATTTCTTACCCTTGATATCTGGTCACCCTGCCCTGACCTGCCTTCAGCAAAAATCTCCCCTCACCTGATGACTCCTCCTAGTAATTTTCCATCTATGAAAGGCCAACCCCCTAAACTGCTCATTGGCCATAAAGCACCACTTGCACATGCTGTATTCAAAATTGACCTTGATTTTTCTCCTCTACTGTGATAGGCTTGACACCTATTCCTTATGGTCCTTTTTTTTTTTTTTTGAGGCGGAGTCTTGCTCTGTCGCCCAGGCTGGAGTGTAGTGGTGCCATCTCGGCTCACTGCAACCTCCGCCTCCTGGGTTCACGCCATTCTTCTGCCTCAGACTCCCCAATAGCTGGCACTACAAGTGCCTGCCACCATGCTCGGCTAATTTTTTGTATTTTTAGTAGAGATGGGGTTTCACTGTGTTAGCCAGGGTGGTCTCGTTCTCCTGAGCTCGTGATCCGCCCGCCTCGGCCTCCCAAAGTGCTAGGATTACAGGTGTGAGCCACCATGTCCAGCCCTTCCTTATGGTCTTAACATTTGTTAGAATAATTTTTTCTTTCATAGTTGCAAGCCTGTATCTGACCCAGTATAAAAGTCAAGAAAATGTGTTAGTTACTAACTTTTTAAAAAACATAAAATTAATTATGTAACACCCAATTTTTAATATTCAAATCTTTTTGTAAAAACAAAATCAATAGATGTATCTTATTAAGAGCTTGAATTTTATATAATTGCATTGCTGTACTTTAAAATGTTAAAGATAACTGATTTTTTTCACCCATTCCCAACATAATCTATATCAATATTTAATGCATTTTCATCTAATATTCTTTCTGAAAATGTGTGTTTTCAAATTGATTATAGAGTCCTCAAAGCAGCATTGTTTTGTTATGACTGAGCTATAAATGTGTTCACATCTTATACAATATTTAGCATATATTAAATAAAAAGATACAGTAATTCTGCTGCTAAAGCAAAACAAGCAGAAAGTTGATGTTTTATAAGATCCAAATAACACCCAAAGTCATCAACTGTGAAGATTCCTGGGGGCATACGTATGTGTGTTTGAAAGTGGTGATAGTAAGGAGATTAAGCAACATTAATATTGCAATTTATACACTTCTTTTCTCTCTTAAAATTTTTTTAAATTACTTTTACGATAAAAATATAAAATGTTGGCCAGGTGTAGTGGCTCATGCCTGTAATCTCAGTCGTTTGGGAGACCAAGACAGGCAGATCACAGGTCAGAAGTTTGAGACCAGCCTGGCCAACATGGTGAAACCCCATCTCTACTAAAAACACAAAAATTAGCAGGGCGAGGTGGCGCACTCCTGTAATCCCAGCTACTCAGGAAGCTGAAGCACAAGAATCACTTGAACCCTGGAGGCAGAGTTGCAGTGAGCCAAGATGGTGCCACTGCACTTCAGCCTCGGCAACAGAGTGAGTGAGACTCCATCTGAAAATAAATAAATGTGAGTGAGACTCCATCTCAAAAATAAATAAACAAACAAACAAACAAACAAACAAATAAATAATAAAAATAAATAAAATAAAATGTAAAGTTCAGTACCTACATTCGATAATTGGCACAACAATGAATACAGGGTTTACTTCAGATACCTACTACCCTGCCCATCGTATCATGTCTCTAGAGAAGCTTCTTCCATTTATGTGATTAAAGGGTTGGGCTGAATTAACTGGCTTTCTTCTAATCATCAGAAAGCATTAATGAAGATGTGCGTTTTTCTTTCCAGGCCCACTTCTCTACCAGAGACTAATGTTGCCATTTTATTTTTGTTCAAATGCTGTACACTGTGAGTCTAAATCCTTCTTCAAATCATCACTGTTACCATTCAGCTCTGCATGATTGGCTTCTATCTTTGTGGATAACTTCAGTAGGTTGTTCACATATCTATTCTCCAACCAACTTCAGATGATCTCATTCTCATGATTTCCAACTTGATGTTGGCTATCAGTCCAAATCTTCAATTCACATCCCTCATTCTCCCCATTAGCTCTAACCTTTACTTATCTTCATTCTGTATTGACCACCCAGTAATATAACCTCGCTCTTAACCTCATTCAGCACATCCACATCTAACAACTCAAACTTTGTACTTGGCAAGTATAATCCAAACTTCCTGTCTTGTTTTCTTTCCCATTTCTCCACACCCACTAAATCTGTTTTCTAACTTGACTAACAATGCTAATTCCTCAACATCTCTTTTTCTTTAATTAACTCTTCGTTTCTTTTAAATAGGTTTGTGGCTTCCTGTGCATCTTTGCTGAGGAAACTTTTTTCATCATCTTTTGGATTCCTTGGTACCTATCTAGTTATTTCTGCTGGTTGGGTTCATGATAGTTCTTGTGTATGATCCATCCAGAGTCCCCTTGTCTTTCTGCATTCTAAGTCTCATTCTCTAGCCTAACATTAGGTGCATGAGCCTGTCTTAATCTGCTCAGGCAGCTGTAACAAAATACCATCGATCAGGTACTTTATAAATAACAGAAATTTATTTCTGACAGTTCTGGAGGCTAGAAAGTGCAAAACCAAGGCACTAGCAGATTTGGTGTTTGGCAGGGGCTTGCTTTTTCGTTCACAGATGGCACCTTATAGCTAGCTGTGTCCTCACATGATGAAAGAAATTCAGGTGGCTCTCTGGGGTTTCTTTTATAAGGGTTCAATCCCTGTCATGGGGAGTACACCCTCGTGCTATAATCATCTTCCAATAGCCCCACCTCCTAATACCCTCACCTAATACCATCATCATATTTTAATACATAAATTTTGGGACTACAGAAATATTTAAGCCAGAGCAAAACCCAAATATTTAATATAGTTAAATAAATATTGTTCTTTGCTTAAGATAGTTATCTTATTCTTTTATTTGCCACCATGAATTTTGATAAGTGCACCTGAAAAAACTCAAGGGCCTAACTTGGCTATGGCATAGGGCATATCTGTGTCAGCAGGGAAGGCAAGGCTTGAAAGGAAGTTTGGGCAATCTTTCAAATGATTAATTCATCTATGCCAGTGATTCTTAAAGTTCAAAGCTAGACAAGGAATCTGTCAATAGTAATATATTTAACAGAAATTATTTTCTTGGAAACAACCAAAGTTAACTTACATTTAGTAAAGAGTGTACTTCAAAGTCCAGAATCTGTAGTTGATAAGTAGTGGTTATTCCATTAGTGTGGCTCCTTTTGGTCTCAAGACCTAAGAACTAAAAGGGAAGAGTATCTGTTTCATGTACACCCAATATCTCCTGGTAGAACGGAAGCACAAAACAGACACACACACACACACACACACACACGTACACCACCACTACCACTTGAGAGGGAAGAATGGCAGTCAAAATACCATCACTAGTCTATAACTATTTTGAGATTCTACAAAGTGTTCACTATATAGGTCTCTTACCTGGAGGTCAGGAAGTTCCTGAGGACATAATTCTGACGCAGGATTTTTCTCACTTTGCAAGTAGGTAACCTCTGGCCAGTGATGCCCACACCCAGGCCTTGCTTGGGTATGCTATCTGCTACAGGAGGTGGTTCATCCATTCAGCCTGCCTGGACCACACCTGGCTTGTGTACCAGTTCAGACCATACCTGGGCTGGGCATGCCCCAGCTCACCTTTATTATAGCTCGTATCCACATTTGACAGTTTCCAAGTCCTTGTTCCACATCCAGGAAGAATGAAGATATGCTGAAAATTGAAGGGTGAGGAGGGAGGAGAATTTTGTTGGGTGACAAAACAGCTCCCTGTGGAGAGGGGAAGCAGGGGTGGTTCCCCCAGCTGAAGTTAGGTGATTTCTCTCCCAGTGTGGCTGAGTCCGGGGCTTTGATGGGCTTAGGATAGTGAAGTGCATGCTGCTTGGTTTTTGAGTATGCGAAAAAGGTTAAAACAAAGGCACCACTCAAAGGTGGGCATGACGGTATAAAAAACCAATAAGGGAAGGATAGGTATATGTAAAATAGGTGAAGGATGGGGATCAATTAGAGGAAAGCATGTCAAAAGGGAAGACAGGTTCTCAATCAGGTCTGTGAATTTGACATGTAGCTTGACTTTCAGGCTCTCTTTGGCTTGTAGCTGGGGTTCACCAGGGATGTGCCCCTATCTGCCTAGGTATTTGTCTGCCTCCTGCTGCTATCAATTCTCCTGAGAGAGCATTTTGGTTCACCCTCTTTATTTTCCATTATCCTCTTTGACTCTTTGACCATTTGTAAAATGAGGCTATATAACTTTCATAGCTTGCTTCCTGCTCATAGAAGGTTGGGGACTCACAGGGTACTTTAATTCTCAAAGAGTAAAAAGGTTTTTCTAATTCAGGCACACAGCTTCTTTGGCAAATATTGCTCTTTTGCTGGGTTTGCTTCTAGTCTGTTCTTGTGTCAGTACCATCTGAATGCTTATTTAAAAGTAGAGGTTCCTATCCTGCCCAGTCTCAGGAGGTGAGGTGGAAAACAGCATCTGGGAAATGCGTGTTAGCAAACTTGTCGAAAAGTTTAGTTCTCCGTATATTTGGAGAACTGTTAGATTGAACTGAAGATGATTTTTTTTTGAGGTAGCAGACCTTTTTAAATTGTTGAAAGGTAAAAAAAAAATAGGGTCTAAGTGCCTGAACTAAGGTAGCAACAGAGAAGTTTGAGAAAGAAATAACTTCCAGAGATACTCTGGAGGTGAATTCCGCAAACATTAGAAACACCACACATGGGAGATATACAAAAATAATAAAGGAATCAACATGAACTGCAAAATTTTGCATAAGACAGTGTGCATAGGAACACTTTTTATCAGGATAAAGGTTGAAAAGAAACAGTTGTACTTGTCAATGTGGACGTATCCCTGGAGCCTGAGCAGGGAGGGGGTGTTAATCAAGGGCCATAAAAATGAGATAAAGTGGTTTGCGGTCTTTGAGATGAGAATATTTTAAGCTATTCTTTTCCAGTGCTATTCATTTGAGGTCAGATTAGCCTACCACTTTTTGCTCAAATTCTTATGCAAAGCAAGAACTCCTTGAAAATCTTTCATGCACTGGAAAGTGATTGTGGTTCTTGTCTTCTAAAATTATGAGATAACCTTGAAATGACAATATTCTTATGATGTGTCTTTGAGAAAAAAGAAATTCTATTCTTCCTATTCTATTCCATTAACCACAACCCCAAAGCCTAAAAGATGTGTGATTCTGTCACATTCTACCTTGTCACAAAACTTGAAAGTACTACTTCTTTTCAGCACTTGGAGTTAATATTCATAAATTAAAACTAGAAACATACTCAAGAAAAAAATTCCCTAGCCTTGGAATTGATGTCCACCTCAGTCACCAGGTCCCTGGTTAGACATAAGGAGAGCTAAAATGTGGCCGCAGAGTGTATGTAAGCATCGGCCGTTTGATTACTCAGGCCTTTGTTCACTATTCTTACTTGAAAAAACTCAAGAATTTTAATTATACCTAGCAATGATCTACTGGAAGTATAGAATCACTATCTTGTAAGCTAACCTAAGACTTGCAGCAAAATTTCTCTACTTAATAAAGGTTAAAAAAAGAGTACATTCGATAAATGTGTCTATGCCATAGGAAGATAAAGCAAAAGTGTCCCTGGAGATTCCCTCAAAGGGCTCCTCCAATTACTGCAGGGTGCTCTGGGGACATATCAATATATCAGTGTGTCTCCCAGGAGCAATAGATCGGCTTTCTTATCCCAAGTGGGATCATTTTGCCTAACCAAAGTACTCTGACCTTTACTCTACCCCACCGCCTTGTCATTCTTCCTGCCACCACCTACGTCCCCCACCTGTATTTCAAGACAACTCCCAAATTCTATAAGACACCTGTACTTTAATTTAGAAAGTTTAAAAAATCAATGAAAAATATGTAATGTTGATACTATTTTTACTAATTTTATCTGCTGAATATGTACACATTTAGTCCCATTTCAAAGATATTGTAATTTATTTTCGTATTTCAAAAACTCATATGTACACTGCTGCTATATCTAAGGCAACTATGAACTTTTCATTATTCTATACAGTTTTGTGTATGTCAAATAAAAAAGAAAAATATGTGTGTTTACATATATATGTATATACTTGGCTCTATATGAATCACATTTACTGAGTTTATTTACCTTTTTTTATGTTTGTTTGACAGTAGAAAGGAATAGCTCAACAAAGAAGAGGCACATATTTATTTGCTTTCTTAATAGACCTTAATATCCACTTAAGGTCTGCCCTTTATCTTCAAGGTCCTGAAAACTGATCTGATAGCTGAGATTTGTGAGACCCTTCTCAGTTTCTGGCTCTGACATTCCCGACATGGAGCAGAGAGAACATCCTGTTTTTACAACACGATTCAGAGCAAATAGCTTGAAGCTATACCAAATGATCTGTAATCAATAGAACACTGGCATGATTAACAATGATAACAGTAGAAAAATTCTTTCAGAGGTGCAATACTAATGTCTTTTGGAGAATTATTTTATATGAGATGTTCTCACTTCCCCAGCATTAGAGATAATTTCCTTGAACAGAAAAAATGAAATGCTACATTTTGAGCAAAAAACATTTTTGTTGGTGTAATATATATATATATGTTTGGATTATATATACACATATATCTTTATATAAAGATATAAAAAATATTGGATTATATATACACATATATCTATATATAAAGATATAAAATATATAAATATAAAAATATATATTATATATAAAATATAAAACAAAAATATATAAAAATATATATCTTTATTCTACATATAATATAATATATATAAAATATACATCTTTATATAAGATCATATATAAAGCTATATATATCCAAAAGATATATATAAAGATATATATATCTCTCTCTCTCTTTCTCCAAATAAACTGCAAAGCATTTTAAATTGTTTGGAACTACAGTAGTGGTTGGAAGCAATTTATTAAACAAACATATTGAAAAAAAACCCTTAGAAGCAGAGTTCAGTGATGCAAAAGTTTTGGTCATTGTTAGGATCTTACAAATATTTCTTCGTTCTGCCTGCCTAGCAGATCCCAAATTAGCTAGTTTTTGAATAATGATGATGTTGGTGATAATAACTTACATACTATAAGAATAAATTAACAGTTATTTTTCATTTGTTTATTTACCAAAGAAAACATAGGCTGCTTAGATATTAATTTCAAGAAATATAATGGAAATTTCAAGAAATATAAAGGAAAATACATTTTCTTGTCATGTTTTTAAATATTTCTCATTTTCTTGTCCTTTTACTTATTTTCCTAGAGACGTACTAAATAACTAAATAAAGTGGTATGCCTCTAATATGGAAGCAAATTTAGCAATCTGCAAACATCAGAGAGATTATAAAACAACAATAAATACTTTGTTTATTTATTTGATTATTTAAAATTATAAAAAATAATTTCTTTATAAATCATGCCTCATTCTGTTTTTTTGTTTACAACCAATCATATAATTTAAACAATTTAAGGCCTTTTTGCATTTAACTAAGTCACATGTTCACATTGTGTGTGTACAAATTTAAATATTATTATTTTTTTAATTTTCTTTCTTTTTGAGATGGAGTCTCGCTCTGTCACCTGGACTGGAGTGCAGTGGTGCCATCTCTGCTCACTGCAATATCTGCCTCTTGGGTTTCAGCGATTCTTCTGCCTCAGCCTCCTGAATAGCTGGGACTACAGGCACGCCACCACGCCCAGCTAATTTTTGTATTTTTAGTAGAGACGAGGTTTCACCTTGTTAGCCAGGATGGTCTCCGTCTCCTGACCTCGTGATCCACCTGCCTCGGCCTCCTAAAGTGCTAGGGTTATAGGCATGAGCCACCACGCCCGGCCCTATGTCAATGTTTTTAAGTTTTAGTATGCTAAATTCATTAGTGGATCATGAAATCCACTTAAGGTATTGTGACTAAGACTTTTCAAAATGAAATATAAGAGGATAGACAATACCACATTGTATTGCACATATTTAAAGTGTTATTATGGATAAACTAGATAATAAATCTTTTATTCTAGTTTCACATTTAGGTGCAAATGTCTGTGTATACTGGATTACAATTAAAAGATACGCTTTTTGTGAGTTGGTGTTATTTTATTTTAGATTTAGGATGTACATGTGCATGTTTGTTATATGGGTATGTCGTGTACTGATGGGGATTAGGCTTCCAGTGTATCTATTACCGAAATAGTGAACATTGTACCCAATAGGTTATTTTTCAAGCCTTGACCGCCTCCTATCCTCCTGCCTCTTGGAGTCCCCAGAGTCCCCAGTGTCTATTATTTCCATCTTTGTGTCCATGTGTACCGATTGTTTATCTTCCACTTATAACTGAGAACACATAGTATTTGTGTTAGTTCACTTAGGATAATGCCCTTCAGCTACATCTATGTTTTTGCAAAAGACATGATTTCATTTTTGGGGTGCTTCATGGTATTCCACAGTGTATATGCAACACATTTTATTTATCCAGTCAACCACTGATGGACACTTTGTTTGGTTCCATGATTTTGCTATTGTGAATAGTGCTGTGCTGAACATAAGAGTGAAGGTTCTTTTTTTTTTTTTTCATAATGATTTCTTTTCCTTTAGGTAGATACCCGGTAGTGGGATTCCTTGATCAAATGGTAGTTCTATTTTAAGTTGAGAAATGTCCATACTGTTTCCCATAGAAGTGGAACTAATTTACTTTCCAGTGAATAAGCATTCTCTCTTCTCTGCATCCATGCCAATATCTGCTGGGTTTTTTGTTTTTGTTTTTTTGTTTTTACCTTTTAGTAATAGCCATTCTGACTGGTGGATGATGATAAATAATTGTGGTTTTAATTTGCAATTTTTTGATGATTAGTGAGGTTGAACATTTTTTTATGTGTTTGTTGGCCATTTTTAGTTTTTCTTTTGGGAAATATTTGTTCATGTCCTTTGTCCAGTTTTTAATGGGGTTATTTTTTTCTTATGGAGTTATTCAAATTTCTTTGATTCTAGATATTAGTCATTTGTTGGAGGCATAATTTGCAAATTTTTTTTTCATTCTGCAGGTTGTCTGTTTGCTCTGCTGATATTTCTTTTGTTGTGGAGAAGCTTCTGAGTTTAAGTTCCGTTTATCCATTTTTCTTTTGGTTTATTTTGCTTTTGGAGTGTTCACCATAAATTCTTTGCCTAGGCTAATATCCAGACGAGTATTTCCCAGGTTTTTTTCTAGGTTTTGTATACTTTGAGGTCTTACATTTAAGCCTTTCATCCATGTTGAGTCAATTTCTGTATATGGTGAGAGACAGGGGTCCAGTTTAATCCTTCTGCATATGGCTAACCAAGATTCCCATCACCTTTTATTGAATAGAGTGTCTTTTCTCCATGGCTCATTTTTGTTGACTTTGTTCAAGATCAGTTGGTTGTAGGTATGTGGTTTTATTTTGGTATTTATTTTGGTATTTATTTTTGGTATTATTTATTTGGTATTTATTTTGATATTCTCTTCCATTGATCTATGTGTCTATTTTTGTACCAATACATTGCTATTTTACCACAGCCTTATAGTATTATTTGAAGTCAGGCAATGTGATGATTCTGGATTTGTTCTTTATGCTTTGGATTGCTTTGGCTATTTGGTCTCTTTTTTTTGTCTCACATGAATTTTATGATTTTTTATTCTAATTCTGTGAAAAATGACATTGGTAATTTAATAGGTATTGCGTTAAATCTCTAGATTGACTTGGGCAGTATGGTCATTTTAACAATATTGATTCTTCCAATCCATGAGCATGGAAGTTTACCCATTTGTTTGTATCATCTGTGATTTCTTTCATCAGTGTTTTGTAGTTCTCCTTGTAGAGACCTTTAACTTCCTTGGTTAAATGTATTCCTACTAGGTTTTTTTTGTGGCTCTTGTAAATTGGATTGAATTCGGAATTTGGCTATCAGCTTGAATGTTATTAGTGTATAGAAATGCTACTGATTTTTGTACATTGATTTTGTATCCTGAAATTTTGCTGAAGGCATTTATCACTAGGACTTTTTTGGAGTTAAGTTTTCTTTAGGTACACAATCATTTCATCAGTGAACAGAGATAATTTGACTTCTTCTTTTCCAATTTGGATGCCTTTTATTTATTCCTCTTGCCTGGTTGCTCTGGCTAGAACTTCCAGTGCTATGTTGGACAGGAGTGGTGAGAAAGGACATCCTTATCTTGTTCTATATCTTAGAGGTAATGTTTTCAGCTTTCCCTCCTTCAGTATGATGTTTTCTGTGGGTTTGTTATATATGGCTGTTATTATTTTTGTATGTTTGATGCCTAGTTTGTTGAGGGTTTTTACCATGAAGGGATTTTGGATTTTATTGAATGCCTTTTCTGCATCTATTGAGATGATCATATGGTTTTTAATTCTGTTTATGAAATGAATCACTTTTACTGATTTGTGAATGTTGAAGTATTCCTTGCATTCTTGAAATAAAACCCACTTGAATGTTATCAGTTATCTTTTTGATGTGCTGTTGGATTAGGGTTACTAGTATTTTGTTGGGTATTTATACATCTATATTCATCAGGGATATTGGCCTGTAGTTATCTTTTTCTGTTGTGTCCTTGTCTAATTTTGGTATTAGAGTGATACTAGTTTCATAGAATGAGCTGGGGAGAAATCCCCCCTCCTCCATGTTTTGGAATAGTTTCAATAAAGTTGGTACCACCTCTTCTTTGTACAGATGGTAAAATTTGGCACTGAATCCATATGGGTTCTGGGCTTTTGTTGTTGTTGCTGGGAGATTTTGCTAAATTGATTCAATTTTATTCTTTGTTATTCATCTGTTCAGGATTTCTATTTCTTCCTGGTTCAATCTTGGGAGGTTGTACCTTTCCAGGAAATTATCCATTTTCTCTAGGGTTTCTAGTTTCTGTGTGTAGAGGTATTCATAGTAGACTCTGATGATCTTTTTTGTTCTGTGGTATCAGTTTTAATGTCACCTTTATCATTTCTGATTGTACTTATTTGAATATTCTCTCTTTTGTTTCTTAATTAATCTACTTACTGTCTCTGAATTTTGTTTAGTCTTTCAAAGAACCAATGTTTTCCGTCATTGATTCTTTGTATTATTCTTTATCTCAATTTCATTTTTGTCTTCTCTGATTGTTATTTTTTTCCTCTGATAGCTTAGGGTCTAGTTTGTTCTTGTGTCATTTTTCTAGTCATTGAATTGTAATGTTAGGTTGTTAATTCAATACCTTTCCATCTTTTTGATATAGGCATTTAATCATACAAATTTTATTCTTAGCACAGCTTTAGCTGTATCTCAGAGGTTTTGGTATGTTGTGCCATGATTTTCACTTGTTTTGAAAAATTTTTTTATTTCTTCCTGAATTTCATTGCTTACTCAAAGGTCATTCAGGAGTAAATTGTTTAGTTTCCATGTATTTGTGTGTTTTGAGAGTTCCTCTTGGTATTGATTTCTAATTGTATTCCACTGTGGTCCGAGAAGGTATTTGATATAATTTTTTTGTTTGTTTGCTTTTTGTTTTTTTTGAGACGGAGTCTTGCTCTGTCGCCCAGGCTGGAGTGCAGTGGCCGGATCTCAGCTCACCGCAAGCTCCGCCTCCCGGGTTTACGCCATTCTCCTGCCTCAGCCTCCTGAGTAGCTGGGACTACAGGTACCCGCCACCTCGCCCTGCTAGTTTTTTGTATTTTTAGTAGAGACGGGGTTTCACCGTGTTAGCCAGGATGGTCTCGATCTCCTGACCTCGTGATCCACCCGTCTCGGCCTCCCAAAGTCCTGGGATTACAGGCTTGAGCCACCACGCCCAGCCTTATAATTTTAATTTTTAAAAAAAGTTATTGAGACTTGCTTTATGACCAAACGTATGGTTGATTTGTAGAATGTTCCATTAATGGAACCACATTCTGTCATTGTTGGATGAAATATTTTGTAAATGTCCTGTAGGTCCATTTGGTCTATAGCGTAGTTTAAGTCCAGAGTTTCTTTCTCTCTCTTTTTTTTTTTTTTTTGAGACGGAGTCTTGCTCTGTCACCCAGGCTGGAGTGCAGTGGTGCCATCTTGGTTCACTGCAAGCTCCACCTTCCGGGTTCACACCATTCTCCTGCCTCAGCCTCCCGAGTAGCTGGGACTACAGGCACCCGCCACCATGCCTGGCTAATTTTTTGTATTTTTAATAGAGATGGTGTTTCACTGTGTTAGTCAGGATGGTGTTGATCTCCTCACCTCATGATCTGCCCACTTCGGCTTCCCAAAGTGCTGGGATTACAGTCATGAGCCACCGCACCCGGCCGTCCAGAGTTTCTTTGTTGATTTTCTGCCTTGATGACCTCTCTAGTGATGTCACTGTAGTATTGAAAACTCCATGATTATTGTATTGCTATTAACCTGTTTTCTTAGGTCTAGTGTTTTTTGTTTTATGAATGTGGCTGCTCAGGTGTTGGGTGCATATATATTTTTGATAGTTAAATCTTCCTGTTTTATTGAACCCTTTATCATTATATAATGTCCTTCCTTGTCCTTTTTACTGTTGTTTGTTGGAAGTCTGTTTTATCTTAAAGGAGGATGGTTGCTGCTCCACCCTTGTTTTCCATTTGTGTGATAAAGCTTTTTCCAAACTCTTACTTTAAATCTATAGCTATCTTTGGTCTGCAGGTTTGTCTCTTCTGGTTGAGGGTTTTTTTTTTTAATCGAATTTTCCAATTTGTATATTTTAAGTGGAGCATTTATGCCATTTACATTTAAAGTTAATGTTAGTATGTGAGGTTTTGTTCCTGTCATAGTGTTGTTGGCTAGTTTCTTTGGAGTTTCAGTCAGTTAGCTTTGTACTAAAGTGTCCTTTTATGATGGTGAGTATGGTCCTTTTGTTTCCATGTTTAGAATTCCTTTGATCATTTCTTGTAGGACCTAGTCTAGTGGTGACGAATTTCCTTAGCATTCATTTGTCTAGGAAAGACCTTGCTTTTTAATTTATGAAGCTTAGTTTGACGGGAAATAAAATTCTTGGCTGACATTTTTATTTTCCTTAAGTAGGCTAAAAGTAGGCTCCCAGTCTCTTCTTGCTTGCAGAGTTTTTGCTTAGAAATCTTTGTTAGTCAGATCGGATTCCTTTGTAGGCAGTTGGATAATTCTCTCTTTCTGCTCGTAAGATTTTTTTCCTATGCATTGTCTTTGGCTAGTCTGATGACTTTATGTCTTGGTGGGGCCCTTCTTGAAATGTATCTTCCAGGAGTTCTCTGAGCTTCTTGTATCTGGATATCTAAATATCTCCCAAGACCCGGGAAGTTTTCCTGAATAATTTTCTCAAGTAGGTTTTCCATACTTCTTACTTTTTCCTCTTCTTCCTATTGTGTACCTATAATCTGTGGGTTTGGATGCTTTGCATAATCCCATATTTCTCTAAGGCTTTGTTCATTTTGTGACATTTTTTTTTTATCTAACCAAGCTAATTTGAAGGACCTGTCTTCCAGCTCTAAAATTCTTTCTTTCACTAAGTCTAGACTATTTTTAAAGCTTTCAATTGTATTTTGTAATTCCTTCATTTTTTTTTATTTTCAGTTCTATTTTTTTTCAATGATGTCAATATCTTTTCTCAGATCCTGAATTGTTTTTCTGATATCTTTATGTATGTTTTCAGTTTTCTCTTCAATCTCAATGAGCTCCTTTAAAATCAGTATTTTGAATTCTTAATATCATATTTCAAAGATTTCATTTTGGTTAGGATCTGTTGCTGGAGAGTTAGTTTTCATTGGGGCTGTTGTAACACTCAGATTTTTCATACTTTCATAGTTGTTTCTCTGGTTCTTTGTCATGTGGATAAGCTATCTCTCTTTATTTTTTGAGTTTGCTTTTGTTTGGATGAGGCTCTTTTCCTTCTCAAGGAGGTGTCTATAATGTATGCTGTATAGAGTCCTTTGGCTTTGGTTCTGGATGCTTTCAGTGGCAAAGAGTCTGTATAAGTTCCTTGATTATAAATATCCTTTGTGTGGTGGCTTTCCCAAATGCTGGTTGTAGTAGCAATGTACTGGATATTTGAGCAGGCTTACTGTATCCTGTGGGGCTAAAATGGTGGAGATGTCTGGAAGCTTATGTCATAGGCCAGTGGGTGATTCTTTTTTTTTTTTTTTTTTTTTTGAGACGGAGTCTGGCTCTGCCGCCCAGGCTGGAGTGCAGTGGCCGGATCTCAGCTCACTGCAAGCTCCGCCTCCCGGGTTCACGCCATTCTCCTGCCTCAGCCTCCCGAGTAGCTGGGACTACAGGCGCCCGCCACCTCGCCCGGCTAATTTTTTTGTATTTTTTAGTAGAGACGGGGTTTCACCGTGTTAGCCAGGATGGTCTCGATCTCCTGACCTCGTGATCCGCCCGTCTCGGCCTCCCAAAGTGCTGGGATTACAGGCTTGAGCCACCGCGCCCGGCCCAGTGGGTGATTCTTATGGGTGAGAGCCGGCTACAGCCAATGTGGATGTGTATATAATTGATCCTTAAGCACTGGGAGAAGCTCTCTGTTGCCTCAGGTAATGGACTGATCTGTGGAATGCACAGTGGTCTGAGCGCCCTGCTCAGCCACGGAGAGGGGCCCAAGATGGGGAAGCTCACCACCAGGTTCCCCAGTTGAAGGCAAAGCACCAGTTCTGAAAGGTTCTTGGGGGTGGCCACAAAGTATCCAGAGGTGTGTCCAGATTTGGAGTTGGGAAACCTTTGCCACCCCAAGTTATCTGCACAAGAAAATGGGGCAGACTAAACTCCTGATATAGACGTGTCAGTGCTCCAAATGCCTTGATACATGTCTGGGAACCAAGTAGAGCATGCGTTACTGCACTAAGATCTCTGCACTTGAAGAGGGGAGGTATCTGACGCTCCTAATCCAAGTAAGCAGGTGTGCCAAGTGCCTGGAAATATGTCCTGCCATGGGACAGAGAAGTAGCTGCTGCAGAAGGTAGATGGGGTAGATCAAGTTTCTAACCCAGTGGAGCAATTGTGCTTTAAGCTGGATGATATGCCTGGAGAAGGAGCAGAGAAACAACCACTGCAACAAGGTTGTTGCATGGGATTAGAGGGGTAGCTTAAACTCCTAATTTGTGGAAGAAGATGTGCCAAATACATGGAACTTCATCTGGGTCTGGAGATGAAGGAGTGCCCCACATCAAATTATTTGCATGAAAAGGAAGTGGTGGCCCAAGCTGCTATTCCATGAGGGCAGGTGCTCCAAAAACCTGGAAATAGGTCCAGGTGTAGAGCAGAGAGTGTGGCACAGCACCAAGATCTCTGCACAGGAAGGATGGTGAATAGAAATAGGTGAATAGAAAGATGAACTAAGTTCTAATTATAAGTCTGTTATGTGTCTATGGAACTGAAGAAATGTATGACCCTGTATGCGGTGATTAATGAAAAATTATTTCAATTGATACCTATTTCCATATTCAATGTGTCAACTGAGAAAATTATTATTTTAAGAGACACCTGTTAGCATGCATAACTTTAGCTAAAATTATATTTATTCTAGCTGGATTTACTATGTCAGGGTATTTGCCATCCACCTAAAATATTTTATATCCCAAAAGACACTTCAAATAAAAATTAACATGCATCTTAGAATTGTATAGCATTTGTATCATTTTGCTCATATTATTTTATGTGTTTCTTGTAGATGAACAAGAAAACATTTATAAGGCTCTTATTCCAACTTTTACATTGAATTTTTACCAGAACCTATTATGGAAATCATACTAGAATTGTATTTTCACTGCATATAAGTCCCTTACTCTAGATTCATTCTTACAAGCCTGATATGTGTGATTATTACTTACCTTCCAGAAATTGCTGAGTTATAGATGAACAAGGACTCCATTGTTCATTTGTAGCACATATTTTTTCATGCCTGCTTAGATCACATTCTCTACTGAAAGAATGGGTATAGGTTGTCAGATTTATACCACAAACAGTTTTTCCTATCCATTGCCAATTGAGCTGTAGATGAGTACTTGACCCAAAGAAATCCATCCAACTATAGGTCAAAGGGATAAGGTTTCTTTGGCAAACATCTTCAATTAGTTGATAATGGTCCCTGGAGTTGAATGGTCATGCACATTGGTGGACTGGAGCTCCTCTGACAAAGGAAAGCCAGGGCCAAGCTGAGTTATGGAGATAGACACTACGAATAATCTGAGACAACTAATCTGTTGACAGGCAAAAAACATCAGAAAAAAAAAAAAATCTATATAGCCCCAAAAGGGAAGATGGAAGTGTGTGTCATTGACTCCCATACTTTCTTTGTAAGACTTCAAGCAATTGAAGCTAATGTTTTCTTTCTTTTTTTAAAATCAACTGGCTGTACCTCTTGCAGCTTGACTTCAATTTGTTATCTTTTAAAAAACTAACTTTTCTATTTTTGTTCTGTGTGGGTTTCACTTCTTTGTAAAGAAAAAGCTTTGCCATTTTGTATCTGTAGTGCGCGGTAAGGTAACTCTATGGGATCTATATGTATATTGCACACAGTGTAACTACTTGTTATAACTATTTGTGCTTATAGAAAAATAAAATCATTGAAAAGATCTCTAGGATAGAGAGGTGCATTTCCTCTTTCCAGTGGGATTTAATAATTTCCATTAGCAAGAAATTACATTTCCAGTATTCAGATCTAGATACAAAATTGCTTTATGTTCAGACTCTTTAGAATAACTTAACCAGGAAGAAAGTATATATTTGAATACAGTACAGCCCTCTTTCATTCAAATGTTTTTATTCTTTTAATTTTAAGGTCCTTCTTGTCTATTTTATTTTTATATGAGACAAATAAATTGGCTTGGTAAGAGTTTTGCAACTCTCTTAAACTTTGTTACATGAAACATGAAGGTTTTTGAGAAGAAACTGGAAAAATTGCTTAGGGTGGCAAGTAGATTTGGGGAAGTAAATGATTGAGGCTCAGACCCCTTTCATATTTGATGATCAGTACAATTAGACATCTCTGATTATTGAAATATCCTGATTGAAATGCATGGGCAGAAATGTGCAACAAAACCACCCCTTCAAAGGGGTAACACATTATGAAAAACAAAGGAGTCCAGACCCATGGCCAAAAAATATTATTAACCTAGAATGTAAGGTGAGAAAACCTAGTTCTAGGTATGCTTTGCATCTGTGGCAAGAAATACCTCCTTACGTGTATACACACACACACACAGACACACACACGCATATTTATTTTTTCTTTTGGGATGGAGTTTGGCTCTGCCCCCCAGACTGGAGTGCAGTGGTGTGATTTGGCTCACTGCAACCTCCACCTCTTGGGTTCAAGCAATTCCTCTGCCTCAGCCTCCCGAGTAGCTGGGATTACAGATAATGCGCCTCCACACCTGACTAATTTTTGTATTTTTAGTAGAAACAGAGTTTCACCATGTTAGCCAGTCTGGTCTCAAACTCCTGGCCACAAGTGATCTGCCTGCCTCGGCTTCCCAAAGAGTTGGGATTACAGGTATGAGCCACCGTGCCCGGCCTATATTCTATATATTCTTAAATCACATTTTGCAGATGATTGTTGTTGTGAATAATATGTAAAGAACAGTGACACTAGACAGCAATGTGGACCTCGAGGGATGCTGGCTAGACAATAGGTGGAGAGAGACTATCTCTTCCATGCCTCCCCTCTGATTAGAAACTTTCAGACAGGCAATAGCATCATTCTAGCAGTGAACAGAAAATGAGTCAGATTTAGAAAGACTGTTTGATGCAAACGAAACTTGAATATGACAAGAAAATTTGCACTGCAAAGGAGAGCAATGACAGCAAGGTCAGTGAAGAATTCCTTCAGTTTCACCTGCCTTTGACTCTGGCTGCAAACTCTGCTGTGATACCCACATTTTATTATGGTACACCTGAGCTCTGTGTCCTCTTCTTAGATCCAGTTCTTCTATTGCGTTTAAAATCTTTAGGCAATATTCTTGTTCTCTCTGTAGAAAATATTTTATTACTTTTAAATAGAAAATTATTACTCATTTTACTTTCATAGCTGGCCAATACCCATTTCTCCAATCTCATTGCCAACATTCACATGTGACATACCCTAAGTCCTCAACCAATGCCCCCCCCCCCCCCCCGTTCTCCGGCCATCCTATAGAACCTGAAATGAACCTCACCTACTTCACTAGACTCAAGGACAATTAAAACAAAAAGAGTAAATTATTTAACTACTTCCAGTGTTCAATATTGAATGTTACTGTCCTGAAGTGATCAGGCAAATGTTCTAGAAGAAAAGAACAGTACTTTCGTCTTTAGTTTTACTTATTTATTCATTTATTAATTGAAAAAGTTTTTATTGAATGCCTAGTATACAACAGGTATTGATACAGTTTGGCTGTGTTCCCACCCAAATCTCATCTTGAATTGTAGCTCCCATATTCCCACATGTCATGGGAGGGACCTGGTGGGAGGTAATAGAATCATGGGGTGGGTCTTTCCTGTGATGTTCTCTTGATAGTGAATAAGTGTCAAGAGATCTGATGGTTTTATAACAGGGAGTTCCTCTAACACAAGCTCTCCTGCCTGCTGCCATGTAAAACGTGTCTTGCTTCCCCTTCTCCTTCCACCATGATTGTGAGACCTCCCCAGCCATATGGAACTGTGAGTCAATTAAACCTCTTTCCTTTATAAATTACCCAGTCTTAGGTATGTCTTTATTAGCATCATGAGAACAGATAAATACAGGTATTATTTATGCAGTATGCTAAACTTGTGTTCTAAAGAGTGCCAAGATTAAGGTGCCAGCAAATTTGATCTGTTGATTTCCTCTTCTTCATAGACAGTGCCTTCTCCCTGTGTCCTCACATGGTAGAAGGGGAGAACTCTGGCCTTGGCAGCTCCTTGTAATGACACTGGTCTCACTCATGAAAACTTCACCCTCATGACTTAATCATCTCCAAAGGCCCCATTTCTGTGTGTGTGTGTGTGTGTGTGTGTGTGTGTGAGAGAGAGAGAGAGAGAGAGAGAGAGAGAGAGAGAGAAAGAGAGAGACTCGAGAGAGAGTTTTGCTCTTGTTGCCCAGGCTGGAGTGCAATGGCGCAATCTTGGTTCACTGCAACCTCCACCTCCTGTATTTAAGCAATTCTCCTGCCTCAGCCTCCTGAGTAGCTGGGATTACAGGTGCCTGCCACCACGCTTGGCTAATTTTGTATTTTTAGTAGAGATAGGGTTTCTCCATGTTGGTCAGGCTGATACCAAACTCCTGACCTCAGGTGATGTGCCTGCCTTGGCCTTCCAAAGTGCTGGGATTACAGACGTGAGTCACCATGCCCAGCCAGCCCCATTTCGTAACACAATCACACTGGGAATTGGGTTTCAACATAGGAATTTTGGGGAAACACAAACATTCAGAATGTAACATCTCATAACTTAAGTACAATGATATAAAACTAACAATACTTAAATACTACAATATACAATATAAAGTTAATGCATTTTATGTTACATGATAAGAGAATAATGAGGGAAGAAAACAAGATATTTCCTATAAACACACACACACACACACACACACACACAAATTCATAACAAAATAAAGAGGAAATACTCAATGACAGTTAAAAAATCTGTTTTAGTTTGCTCAGGCTACCATAACAAAATATCACAGATGGGATGGCTTAAACAACAGAAGTTTGTTTTCTCACAGTGCTGGAGAGGGCTCTGGTGTCTCTCTCTCTTCTTGTAGGAACTCTAGTCCTGCTGGATTAGGGCACACTCTTACATCTTCATTTAATTTCAGTTACCTCCCTAAAGGCCCTGACTCCAAATACAGTCACAGTGGGGTCAGGACTTCAAGATACGAATTTGTAGGGAACAAGTCAGTTTCTAATAGTATTCAATAAATTTTGATCCTTATTTTTATTATACTGGCAAACAATAAATATTTGATTATTAAATTTATTTGTATTAGTTGGGATATTGAATTTTTGCTTTTAAAATTGTTAAAATGTATATATATGAAATAGATTTAGCATAATTTCCATTAACTAGACAAGCATAGCTTGTTTAATTGTGCTGCATTTTATTGTACTTCATGTATATTCTGCTTTTTACAAATTGATGACAAAACAAGACAAAGAACTCATACTTAAATGTATACTTTTCTAATAATTTTGTTATCTATATTATGGTGTTCATATATATGGTGGAAATGCTACATACCGGTGTATTTCTGTGCAGTTTTTCAACACTGTGTTCATTGATGTCATGTTGGTAGCATGAAATAGGGCATGGTGAGAAAACTGGTACCATGGAAATTAGAAGGCTTGATTTAGGTTTTTGGATGGCTTTGATGTAATAAAATGATGAAGGATATATTAATAATGCAAATTATGTTTAAAAGTTGTTGTATCTGCATCCATTTACGTTGTGAATACTCCAAAAATAGCCTAAAATTTGAGAAAATCTTTCAGTATTCATGAAAGATTATCTTATTCAGCAAAGAAGCCACTCACATCATTGACAAGTGAGTGAAGTTTAGACATACATCTTTGTTTTATCACATTTGTCTTACTGATTAAGGTAAAAGGAAATGTCAGTCCATATTCATGATGAACTATGATCTTGCATCAGTGACAGGAGCAACTTATTTGCTGAGTCAGATTAAAACCATTTATTTAGTCTGTCTCTTTTGTCACACTATGCTGACAATAGAATCATAAAACCTGAGTGTACTTCATATTCAATTTATAGGTGTAAACTGCAAACAAGGTGGGTATAGTCACTTAAAGTAAGTTTTTTTTATTTGTTTGTTTTTTTAGATGGAGTCTTGCCCTGTCATCCAGGCTGGAGTACAGTGGCACGATCTCAGCTCAGTGCAACCTGGGTTCAAGCAATTCTTCTGCCTCAGCCTCCCAAGTAGCTGGGATTACAGGTGCATGCCACTTAGCCAGGCTAATATTTTGTATTTTTAGTAGAAACAGGGTTTCACCATGTCAGCCAGGCTGGTCGTGATCTCCTGACCTCGTGATACACCCGCCTCAGCCTCCCAAAGTGCTAGGATTACAGGTGTGAGTCACGACGCCCGGCCTAAAGTAGTTTTATGTCTAAAATTACATAATGTAGTTCTCAGCAGGGCTTTTTATGTTAGCAATCTAGTGGTGGCATTAATTTTGCTAACATTTGTAAATGCATACTTTTTTAGCAAGGTGATCATTAAGTTTCTAGTATATCACTTCCCCCAAGTCTCACTCTATCTAACCAAGCTAATTTGAAGGACCTGTCTTCCAGCTCTAAAATTCTTTTATGTTGCTAATTTGGAGTGGACATAGGAGTGGCAGTAAACAGTAATGAAACATTAACAGTCTATTTTTTATAGTTATAACAAGAAAAAACTGTTATTACAATCCTTAGGCTTGCATGAACTAAATATATATTTTAGTGAGCAGAAAACAACTGGTGAAAAGCTCTTTTCCCATCTCTTTCCCTCATCACTTCTTTCTCATGGATCAAATATGGATATGGCTAGTTTGAAGTGAAGAGGAGTAGAAAGTCTGTGAAGTACCCATCACTCTTGAATATTTGAGTGGAAAGCCATTGTTGGAAATGGAGTCTTGGAACAGAAACTTCCCACTTAAGACAACATCGACCTTTTCCCTGCATGACAATGATGCCTCCTCAATAAATATAAAGCAGAAATTTTTTTAACCCATTTCCTAACCAACATACTTGGGCTGTCATTGATTTTTTGTTTATGTCTCTTAATAGGCTCTTTCTCCCTCTTTCTTTCTCTGCTCTGCTGTTAACTATAACAAGAGTTCAAAAATTCTAGCACTGTGGAAACATTTTTCCTGGAACTTAATATAACTACTGTCTCTGCAGAAGTGAATGCTAAGGTTGATAACTGAAGCATTAGGTTACTGGTCAAAAAGGTGAGCACTCGTTAAGAGGGGTAGGAGAGATGAGCTGACTAGTTTTAGGCATTTTCAGGCAGAGTGCACGTGGGATATGCATCTGTCTGGTCCATTTAGGCTGGTATAACAAAATACTGTACCTCATTGGCATATAAATAAGAGAAATTATTTCTCACAGTTCTGGAACCTGGGAAGTCCAAGATTAAGGAGCTGCAGATTCAGTGTCTGGCAAGCGCCCACTTTCTGGTTCATCGAATAGTGCCTTCTTGCTGTATCCTATCATGGTGGAAAGGGGGAGGGAGCTCTCTCAGGTCTTTTATAAGGGCACTAATCCTATTTATGAAGACTTCACCCCCATAATCTAATCACCTTCCAAGGACCAAAACTCGTAATACCATCCCTTTGGGGATTACGATTTCAACACATGATTTAAGGGGGCCATAAAGACGCTGGCTACTGTATTATTTATTCTTTCTTTTTTTGAGAATAAGAAAAACAGATATCTGTGTAGCAGTTTATGGTATATGTAGGGTGTACATCTTATTTAAACCCCACAATCCCCACCACAACTTGTTTTAAGGGGTGACATTTGTATCTCAATTTTACCTCCAAGGAAACTGTGAAACTGTGACTTCAGGAAATAAAGTACTATTTTCAAAATACCATTTGAGTAGTAAGAATAAAGAAGAATCTTGAACTCAAGGCTTTTGATTACAAAACTCAGTTTCTTTTCATCAAATTATGCTGTAACCCTTTTAGAACAATGCTTTGCTATATGTAATGATGCCACATACCTTTTTGAAATTTCTATATGGAATTACATTCGATTTATTTGTTTAGTTCATTAATAGTAAAATATTTAGAATGAGCAAAATTAAATACGTTTTATTTATTTTAACCATATTTTTCTCACATCTTTAGCTTTTGCCACAATTTCATCTTAAAGGTAGGGAGCCTTTAAAGTGTAAAGACAGATATGTGCTGTATTTTTTTGTTTGTGTATATGGATATTATATACTATAAAATAGGTTAAATTGTCTTTTACTTTTTTTGAAATGTAGTGTAAATATTTCTATCTTTTAAAATTTTGCACTTTGAAAAACTGTACTGTATAAAAAACTTCTTTTTGAAATATATGATTGAAATAAAAATAATTTTTTTAGCAATAAAAAGAACTTCTGTAATTATACTCTCAGGTTAGAATATAAGAAGCAAAGAAATATAGTATGCAGTCCAATATGTAGCCACTACTCATGTATGAATACTTAAATATAAAATGATTAAAATAAAATAAAATGTCAAACTCAATTCTTCACTGTCACTAGCCATATCTCAAATGCTCAGTAGCCACATGTGACTAGTGGCTACCATGTTGAACAGCACAGATACAGAATATTTCATTCAAAGTGGAAAATTATATCAAAAAGCACTAGGATATAATCAGCACTACGATTTAGAGTAGGGCCTGAGAACGTTGTTGGATCACAGCTATATCCATTTGTTTACAAGTAGTTGATGGCTATCCTGTCACCAGAAAGAGCAGATTTTGAATAGTTGCAAGAGAGATCTTATGGCTCATGAACACTAAAACATTTATTATTTGGTAGTTTACAGAAAACAATTTGCCAGACTCTGACCTAGAACATCTTTTATAAGCAATTGTTGGTTTGAGTTTCTGGCTAAAATATCATTTTTGCGTGACTAAATCTTTCGCCTTCCTAATTCTCCTCTTCCTTCTCCTTCCTTCCTTCTCTCTTTTCTCTTATTTCAATCATATATTTCTTTACTTAAGGAATTTCTTGGTAACTTGATAATGAATAGAAGAGCTTTGACTTACATTCATAAATACTTTTATAGTTTTTAGCCACCAAGACATTACAGTAAAAATACAGTAGTGTTTTTAATAATGTCAGAGAATATCATTATTCTAACATGTGATACTGGGATATGGAAAGGAAGCAATCATTCTCTTTTATGGACTTGAATAAAGAGGAAAGTCCTCTAGGAATTCAGTCTTACACATATTTTTTTTTTTTCTTTTTGCAAGAGGAAGTTCATATTTCTAGTATTGATGCATATGACTACTTTTCAGTTTAGGTTAATTTATTTTTAAAAACTATCTCTAAAGATAGGATTAAAAACTGTTCAGTTTTCTCATTCAATTCTTATCTAAAAACATTCCAAGACCCTCCTCAGTTCTTTGGCATAATAAAATGAATAGGAAAGAATTTTCTTTGATCTCATTTGGAACAATAATGTCTACATAACATACAATTTACTTGCAAAAAAATTTCCCTTGCTGCTTGAGGATAAACGTAGTTAAAATTTGAATTCGACTAAAACTCTAAACTATGTAGTGATTGCCAGTGAAATTTTTCTGCTTATTAGCAGTAATAGCTGCCTGGTAAGAAAATCTATTAGGCTTTTTTCACACGTGGCAAAGCAAACATTCCTTTGACTCTGGATGGATAAAACAATTTATCTAACATTTGGGTGGATCCTTTACTGTGCATCATTTCATTCATTTTACCTAGTATTTAAGAAATAACTGAGACATGATAAAATGGGTTATCTCCTCCATCTAATACAGTATAATAGTCACATACACCCACCTGGCATTTACACAGGGTTATATAGGAAAGAATTCATGACACAGTGTATCCTAGCTCTGCTTCTTAGTAGCTGTGTAATCTCCCACAAGTTACTTAACTTTTCTGTTTTTCCGATTTCTCATCTATAAAACAGGGATTAAAAAGTGTGCATATGGCATGGGCTCGTTTGAGAATGGAATGAATTAAATACTTGTGAAATCCTTTCAGTAGTGCCCCATAAGCGCTCCCTAAATGTTAGAGAGAACAGTGTTATTCCGGGTGGAAAAATAACATGCATTAGAACCAGTCAGTTTTGTTCTTAAATCCTAGTTCTTGACTTCTTGTCTTGTTAAATTCATTGAGTCTCATCTTTTTCATCTATCAAATGAATGTAATACCTAGTCTCAGTAGTTGTAGTAAGGTGCAGTGACAAAATATGTAGGATGACTGGCATATAACAAAATGCTAATAAGTGGCAGTTTATATTAACATAATTGTGTAAATAGGAAGACTACAAATTAGCTGACTTGTTTAGTTAGTCAGACCAGCCAACATACATACAGTTTTAAGCTCATTTCCCCAAATATCCTGTGAGACAAGCCTTGTTAAAACTGTTGAACAAACGTCTAACCAGTGAACTTTGTGCTTGCCTTTCAAGAAAGGCGTACTCTTTCCCTTTGCCAACACACGACTTCCACTCCTGTGGAGTTAAGCTGAGAAACATGACTTCATAGACCATGAGAATTGCATGCAGGCTGAAATTATGGAGAACAAGCTCCTCATTCACAGATGAGGTCAGTGAGATTCAAAAAGGTTAAACTATCCCCCCAGAGTTGCACAGCTATTTGGCCAAATATCTTCCAGGAAGCTGGACTGACCCCAGCCCAAATTGTTTCTTCCATTACATTGCATTTCGTATTTATATATGCTCATTTTGCATACTTGTTTATATTGCTTCAGGGATATTCTCTCTAGCATAGGCATATAAATTTTCCCCAACTCGCATGATTCTTGAAAAGCAGAATCTTGTTTTTTTTTTTTTGTCCCTGTTAAGCAAATGCATTAGTGTTATAAACAAATTGATGAATATTTAATCAGTGAAATTGTTATATGTTTCATATAGACTGAAAATTCTAGTATATGAGGAGGAGGTGGAGCAAGATGGTCTAACAGAAACCTCCAGTGATCATCCCCCCATGCGGGAACACCAAATTGAGGAACTATCCACAAGACAAAACAAAACAAAACAAAAACATTTCATAATATCCAAAAGTCAGGTGAGTGATCTCGGTAAGAGGCACTGGAAGGGGCAGGAAAGACAGTTTGGAAACACCTACAGCACTCCTTCCCTACTCCCTGGCAGCAGCCACATGGTGTGGAGAGAATCTGTGCTCCTGGTGAAGGGAGAGTGCAGTGACTATGGGACCTTGCATTAGAACTCAGTGCTGCTGTGTCACAGCAGAAAACGACATGCGGCAGAGCTTGACTGGCACCAATGGAGAGAGCATTTATGCCAGCCCTAACCAGAGGCAAATTGTCCTTCCCAGCTGTGAAAACCTGAGTTCTAGCTAATTTCAACACTGGTGGCTAAAGCACTCTGGGGTCCTAAATAAACCTGAAAGGCAGTCTAGGCCATGAGGACTGTAGTTTCTAGACAAGTCCTGGTGCTGTCCTGGACTCGGAACTAGTGGACTTGGGGGCATATAATCTATTGAGATACCAGCCATGGTGGCCAAGGGTGTGTTTGCATCACCCCTCCTCCAACCCCAGGCAGTACAAGTCACAGTTTCAGTTCCGGGAAAGATTCCTTCCCTCTACTTGAGGATAGAGAGGGGAAGAGTAAAGAGGACTTTGTCTTACAACTTGGATACCAGCTCAGTCACAGTAGGATAGGGCACCAGGCAGATTCCTAAGGCCTCCATTCTAGGTCCTAGCTACTGGAACAACATTTCTAAACGCACTGTGGGCAAGAAAGGAACGTGCTGCCTTGAAGGGAAGGAGCTAGTCCTGGCAGAGTTAATCAACTGCTGACTAAAGAGCCTTTGGGCCCTGAATAATCATCAGGGGTACTCAGGTTCTACTTGCCGTGGGCCTTGGGTGAGACTCAGAGGCATACCGGCTTCAGGTGAGACCCGGCGCATTCCCAGCTGTGGTGGCTATAGAGAGAGACTCCCTTCTGCTTGAGGAAAGAAGAGGGAAGAGAAAAGGGAACATTGTCTTACAGCTTGGGTACCAGCATGGCCACAGTGGGATAGAGCACCAAGCAGGCTCCTGAGGTCCCTGATTCTAGGCCCTGGATCCTGGATGGCATTTCTGGACCTCCTTTGGGCCAGGAGGGAGCTCACTGCCTTGAAGAGCAAAACTCAGAACTGGCAACATTGACCATCAGCTTACTGAAGAGCTCTTGGGCCTTGAGGGTACATCAGCAGTGTCCAGGCAGTACCTGCCCTGGGCCTGGGATGGTGATGGTTACTGGAATGAGACTCCTCTGCATAAGGAAAGGGGAGGGAGGAGTGAGGAAGACTTTGTCTTGCAGCTTGGGTGTCAGCTAGCTTAACCACAGT
Organism: Trachypithecus francoisi; assembly: GCF_009764315.1. NCBI lineage: Eukaryota > Metazoa > Chordata > Mammalia > Primates > Cercopithecidae > Trachypithecus > Trachypithecus francoisi. The sequence goes on from NW_022681469.1 coordinate 61,074,718, forward strand.
AGAATAGAGCACCAGGTATATTCCTAAGGCTTCTGACTCCAGGCCCTGGTTCCCAGATGCATCTCTGGATGCACCTGGGGCCAGCGGGAACTCATTGATCTGAAAGGAAGGACACAAGTCTGGCTGGATTTGCCACTTGCTGATTGTAGACCTCTTGAGCTGAAAGGAAACATAGGTGGTTGACAGGCAGTGGTAACTGTGGGCCTTGGTAGAAACCGATGCTGTGCTGGCTTCAAGTCTGAGCCAGTGAAGTTCCAGTGGTGGTGGCCATGAGCATGCTCGTGTCACCCATCCCCCAGTTCCAGGCTGCTCAGCACAGAAAGAGAGGGTGTTTGGGGGAAGGTAAGGGAAGAGAACACAAGTCTCTGCCTGGTAATTCAGGAAATTCTCCTGGATCTTAGTCAAGACCACTGAAGCAGTACTTCTGTGAGTCTGCAAGAAACAGTGTTACTGGGTTTGGGTTACCCCCTAAAGCAGATATGGCTGCAGTTACCAAAGACTTAGATCACAACATGCAAGTATTTTAAAATACTTACAAAGCCTTCCCAAAAAGGACAGGTACTCACAAGCCCAGACCATGAAGACTATAATAAATATCTTAACTGTTCAGTGTCCAGACACTGGTGAATATCCACAAGCATCAAGATCATACAGGAAAACATGACCTCACCAGACAAACTAAATAAGTCACTAGTGACCAATCCTGAAGAGAGAGATATATAACTTTTCAGACATAGAATTCAAAAGAGCCGTTTTAAGGAAGAAACATCAGACTTAATCTGCACTATAGACCAAATGGATCTAATAGATATTTACAGAACATTTTATCCAGTAGCTGCAGAATACACATTTTTCTCCACAGCATATGGTTCATCATCAAGGATAGACCATATTTTAGGTTACGAAACAAGTTTCAAAACATTCAAAAAAATTGAAATAAACATCTTCTCTGAGCACAGTGGAATAAAACTACAAATCAATAGCAAGAATAATTTTGGAAACTATATAAACACAGTGAAATTAAATAATGTGCTTCTGAATGACCAATGGGCCTATGAAGAAATTAAGGAAATTAAAATACTTCATGAAGCAAGTGAAAATGGAAACACAATATACCAAAACCTGTGGAATACAGTGAAAGCAGTAATAAAAAACATTTTAGCAATAAGTGCCTACATCAAAAAAGAATAACTTAAAGAAACTAATTATCCATCATAAATAATTAGAAAAGCAAAACCAAACCAAACTCAATTAGTAGAAGAAAAGAAATAATAAAAGTCATAGCAGAAATACACAAAATTGAAGTGAAAAATAAAAAAACAACAATCAAAAATTGGTGTTTTCAAAAGATAAACAAAATCAACAAAACTTTAGCCACACTAACTGGGTAACAAAAAGAGAAGACTCAAATAAATAAAATCAGAGATGGAAAAGGAGACTTCACAACTGATAGTATGAAAATTAAAAGGATCACTAGTGGCCGGGTGCAGTGGCTCATGCCTGTCATCCCAGCACTTTGGGAGGCCGAGGTGGGTGAATCATTTGAGGTCAGGGGTGTGAGACCAGCCTGGCCAACATGGTGACACCCCGTCTCTACTAAAAATTCAAAAAAATTAGTCTGGCATAGTGGCAGGCATCTGTAATCCCAGCTACTGGGAGGCTGAGGCAGGAGAATCACTTGAACCCAGGAGGCAGAGGTTGCAGTGAGCCAAGATCGCACCACTGCACTCCAGCCTGGGTGACCGCATGAGACTCCGTTTCAAAAAAAAAGTAACACTAGAGGTTACTATGAGCAACTGTATGCCAATAAATTGGAAAATCTGGGAGAAATAGATAAATTCCTAGGCACATACAACCTACCAAGATTGAACCATGAAGAAATGCAAAACCTGAGCAGACCAATAACAAGTAATGAGATCTAAGCCATAGTAAAAATTCTCCCGTTAAAGAAAAGCCTGGGAACTAATGGCTTCACTGCTAAATTTTATCAAACATTTAAAGAAGAACTAGTACTGATCCTACTCAAACTATCCTGAAAAATAGAGATAAAAGGAATACTATCAAACCCATTCTATGAGGCCAGTATTACCCTGATATCAAAACCAAAGACACATCAAAAACGAAAACTATAGGCCAATATTCCTGATAAATATGGATGCAAAAATCCTTAACAAAATACTAGCACATTGAATTCAACAACACATTCAAATGATCATTCATTATGACCAGTGGGATTTATTTTAGGGATACAAGGATAGTTTAACATATTCAAATCAGGTTCTACTTTAAAAATTCTAGAAGAGATGGCCGAATAGGAACAGCTCCAGTCTCCAACTCCCAGCGCGAGCGACACAAAAGACCGGTGATTTCTGCATTTTCAACTGAGGTACTGGGTTCATCTCACAGGGGAGTGCCGGACAATCAGTGCTGGTCAGCTGTTGCAGCCCGACCAGCGAGTGCTGAAGCAGGGCAAAGCATCGCCTAACCTGGGAAGCACAAGGGGGAAGGGAATCCCTTTTCCTAGCCAGGGGAACTGAGACACACAACACCTGAAAAATCGGGTAACTCCCACCCCAATACTGCACTTTAAGCAAACGGGCACACCAGGAGATTATATCCCACACCTGGCCGGGAGGGTCCCACGCCCACGAAGCCTCCCTCATTGCTAGCACAGCAGTCTACAATCTAACCGCAAGGCAGCAGCGAGGCTGGGGGAGGGGCGCCCGCCATTGCTGAGGCTTAAGTAGGTAAACAAAGCCACTGGGAAGCTCGAACTGGGTGGAGCTCACAGCAGCCCAAGGAAGCCTGCCTGTCTCTGTCGACCTCTGGGGACAGGGCACAGCTAAACAACAACAACAACAACAAAGGCAGCAGAAACCTCTGCAGACTCAAACGACTCTGTCTGACAGCTTTGAAGAGAGCAGTGGATCTCCCAACACGGAGGTTGAGATCTGAGAAGGGACAGACTGCCTGCTCAAGTGGGTCCCTGACCCCTGAGTAGCCTAACTGGGAGACATCCTCCACTAGGGGCAGACCGACACCCCACACCTCACACGGTGGAGTACACCCCTGAGAGGAAGCTTCCAAAGTAAGCATCAGACAGGTACACTCGCTGTTCAGCAGTATTCTATCTTCTGCAGCCTCTGCTGCTGATACCCAGGCAAACAGGGTCTGGAGTGGACCTGAAGCAATCTCCAACGGACCTACAGCTGAGGGTCCTGACTGTTAGAAGAAAAACTATCAAACAGGAAGGACACCTACACCAAAACCCCATCAGTACGTCACCATCATCAAAGACCAGAGGCAGATAAAACCACAAAGATGGGGAAAAAGCAGGGCAGAAAAGCTGGAAATTCAAAAAATAAGAGCACATCTCCCCCTGCAAAGGAGTGCAGCTCATCGCCAGCAATGGATCAAAGCTGGACAGAGAATGACTTTGACGAGATGAAAGAAGAAGGCTTCAGTCCATTAAACTTCTCAGAGCTAAAGGAGGAATTACGTACCCGGCACAAAGAAACTAAAAATCTTGAAAAAAGAGTGGAAGAATTGACAACTAGAATAATTAATGCAGAGAAGGTCATAAACGAAATGACAGAGATGAAAACCATGACACGAGAAATACGTGACAAATGCACAAGCTTCAGTAACCGACTCGATCACCTGGAAGAAAGAGTATCAGCGATTGAGGATCAAATGAATGAAATGAAGCGAGAAGAGAAACCAAAAGAAAAAAGAAGAAAAAGAAATGAACAAAGCCTGCAAGAAGTATGGGATTATGTAAAAAGACCAAATCTACGTCTGATTGGGGTGCCTGAAAGTGAGGGGGAAAATGGAACCAAGTTGGAAAACACTCTTCAGGATATCATCCAGGAGAACTTCCCCAACCTAGTAGGGCAGGCCAACATTCAAATTCAGGAAATACAAAGAACGCCACAAAAATACTCCTCGAGAAGAGCAACTCCAAGACACATAATTGCCAGATTCACCAAAGTTGAAATGAAGGAAAAAATCTTAAGGGCAGCCAGAGAGAAAGGTTGGGTACCCACAAAGGGAAGCCCATCAGACTAACAGCAGATCTCTCGGCAGAAACTCTACAAGCCAGAAGAGAGTGGGGGCCAATATTCAACATTCTTAAAGAAAGAATTTTCAACCCAGAATTTCATATCCAGCCAAACTAAGTTTCATCAGTGAAGGAGAAATAAAATCCTTTACAGATAAGCAAATGCTTAGAGATTTTGTCACCACCAGGCCTGCCTTACAAGAGACCCTGAAGGAAGCCCTAAACATGGAAAGGAACAACCGGCACCAGCCATTGCAAAAACATGCCAAAATGTAAAGACCATCAAGGCTAGGAAGAAACTGCATCAACTAACGAGCAAAATCACCAGTTAATATCATAATGGCATGATCAAGTTCACACATAACAATATTAACCTTAAATGTTAATGGACTAAATGCTCCAATTAAAAGACACAGACTGGCAAACTGGATGAAGAGTCAAGACCCATCAGTCTGCTGTATTCAGGAGACCCATCTCACATGCAGAGACATACATAGGCTCAAAATAAAGGGATGGAGGAAGATCTACCAAGCAAATGGAGAACAAAAAAAAAAAAAAGGCAGGGGTTGCAATACTAGTCTCTGATAAAACAGACTTTAAACTATCAAAGGTCAAAAGAGACAAAGAAGGCCATTACATAATGGTAAAGGGATCAATTCAAGAGGAAGAGCTAACTCTCCTAAATATATATGCACCCAATACAGGAGCACCCAGATTCATAAAGCAAGTCCTTAGAGACTTACAAAGAGACTTAGACTCTCATACAATAATAATGGGAGACTTCAACACCCCACTGTCAACATTAGACAGATCAACGAGACAGAAAGTTAACAAGGATATCCAGGAATTGAATTCATCTCTGCAGCAAGCAGACCTAATAGACATCTATAGAACTCTCCACCCCAAATCAACAGAATATACATTCTTCTCAGCACCACATCACACTTATTCCAAAATTGAGTACATAATTGGAAGTAAAGCACTCCTCAACAAATGTACAAGAACAGAAATTATACCAAAGTGTCTCTCAGACCACAGTGCAATCAAACTAGAACTCAGGACTAAGAAACTCAATCCAAACCGCTCAACTACATGGAAACTGAATAACCTGCTCCTGAATAACTACTGGGTACATAACGAAATGAAGGCAGAAATAAAGATGTTCTTTGAAACCAATGAGAACAAAGATACAACATACCAGAATATCTGGGACACATTTAAAGCAGTGTGTAGAGGGAAATTTATATAACTAAATGCCCACAAGAGAAAGCTGGAAAGATCTAAAATTGACACTCTAACGTCACAATTAAAAGAACTAGAGAAGCAAGAGCAAACACATTCAAAAACTAGCAGAAGGCAAGAAATAACTAAGATCAGAGCAGAACTGAAGGAGATAGAGACACAAAAAACCCTCCAAAAAATCAATGAATCCAGGAGTTGGTTTTTTGAAAAGATCAACAAAATTGACAGACCGTTAGCAAGACTAATAAAGAAGAAAAGAGAGAAGAATCAAATAGACTTAATAAAAAATGATAAAGGGGATATCACCACCGACCCCACAGAAATACAAACTACCATCAGAGAATACTATAAACACCTCTATGCAAATCAACTAGAAAATCTAGAAGAAATGGATAACTTCCTGGACACTTACACTCTCCCAAGACTAAACCAGGAAGAAGCTGAATCACTGAATAGATGAATAGCAGGTTCTGAAATTGAGGCAATAATTAATAGCCTACCAACCAAAAAAAGTCCAGGACCAGATTGATTCACAGCTGAATTCTACCATAGGTACAAGGAGGAGCTGGTACCATTCCTTCTGAAACTGTTCCAATCAATAGAAAAAGAGGGAATCCTCCCTAACTCATTTTATGAGGCCAACATCATCCTGATACCAAAGCCTGGCAGAGACACAACAAAAAAAGAGAATTTTAGACCAATATCCCTAATAAACATCGATGCAAAAATCCTCAATAAAATACTGGCAAATCGGATTCAGCAGCACATCAAAAAGCTTATCCACCATGATCAAGTGGGCTTCATCCCTGGGATGCAAGGCTGGTTCAACATTCGCAAATCAATAAACATAATCCAGCATATAAACAGAACCAAAGACAAGAACCACATGATTATCTCAATAGATGCTGAAAAGGCCTTTGACAAAATTCAACAACCCTTCATGCTAAAAACACTCAATAAATTCGGTATTGATGGAACGTACCTCAAAATAAAAAGAGCTATTTATGACAAACCCACAGCTAATATCATACTGAATGGGCAAAAACTGGAAAAATTCCCTTTGAAAACTGGCACAAGACAGGGATGCCCTCTCTCACCACTCCTATTCAACATAGTGTTGGAAGTTCTAGCTAGGGCAATCAGGCAAGAGAAAGAAATCAAGGGTATTCAGTTAGGAAAAGAAGAAGTCAAATTGTCCCTGTTTGCAGATGACATGATTTATATTTAGAAAACCCCATTGTCTCAGCCCAAAATCTCCTTAAGCTGATGAGCAACTTCAGCAAAGTCTCAGGATACAAAATTAATGTGCAAAAATCACAAGCATTCTTATACACCAGTAGCAGAGAAACAGAGAGCCAAATCAGGAATGAACTTCCATTCACAATTGCTTCAAAGAGAATAAAATACCTAGGAATCCAACTTACAAGGGATGTAAAGGACCTCTTCAAGGAGAACTACAAACCACTGCTCAGTGAAATAAAAGAAGACACAAACAATGGAAGAACATACCGTGCTCATGGATAGAAGAATCAATATTGTGAAAATGGCCATACTGCCCAAGGTTATTTATAGATTCAATGCCATCCCCATCAAGCTACCAATGACTTTCTTCACAGAATTGGAAAAAACTGCTTTAAAGTTCATATGGAACCAAAAAAGAGCCCGCATTGCCAAGACAATCCTAAGTCAAAAGAACAAAGCTGGAGGCATCACGCTACCTGAATTCAAACTATACTACAAGGCTACAGTAACCAAAACAGCATGGTACTGGTACCACAACAGAGATATAGACCAATGGAACAGAACAGAGTCCTCAGAAATAATACCACACACCTACAGCCATCTGATCTTTGACAAACCTGAGAGAAACAAGAAATGGGGAAAGGATTCCCTATTTAATAAATGGTGCTGGGACAATTGGCTAGCCATAAGTAGAAAGCTAAAACTGGATCCTTTCCTTACTCCTTATACAAAAATTAATTCAAGATGGATTAGAGACTTAAATGTTAGACCCAATACCATAAAAACCTTAGAAGAAAACCTAGGTAGTACCATTCAGGACATAGGCATGGGCAAGGACTTCATGTCTAAAACACCAAAAGCAACGGCAGCAAAAGCCAAAATTGACAAATGGGATCTAATTAAACTGAAGAGCTTCTGCACAGGAAAAGAAACTACCATCAGAGTGAACATGGAATCTACAGAGTGGGAGAAAATTTTTGCAATCTACTCATCTGACAAAGGGCTAATATCCAGAACCTGCAAAGAACTCAAGCAAATTTACAAGAAAAAAACAAACAACCCCATCAAAAAGTGGGCACAGGATATGAACAGACATTTCTCAAAAGAAGACATTCATACAGCCAACAGACACATGAAAAAATGCTCATCATCACTGGCCATCAGAGAAATGCAAATCAAAACCACAATGAGATACTATCTCACACCAGTTAGAATGGCAATCATTAAAAAGTCAGGAAACAACAGGTGCTGGAGAGGATGTGAAGAAACATGAACACTTTTACACTATTGGTGGGATTGTAAACTAGTTCAACCATTATGGGAAACAGTATGACGATTCCTCAAGGATCTAGAACTAGATGTACCATATGACCCAGTCATCCCATTACTGGGTATATACCCAAAGGATTATAAATCATGCTGCTATAAAGACACATGCACACGTATGTTTATTGCGGCACTATTCACAATAGCAAAGACTTGGAATCAACCCAAATGTCCATCAGTGACAGACTGGATTAAGAAAATGTGGCACATATATACCATGGAATACTATGCAGCCATAAAAAAGGATGAGTTTGTGTCCTTTGTAGGGACATGGATGCAGCTGGAAACCATCATTCTCAGCAAACTATCACAAGAATAGAAAACCAAACACTGCATGTTCTCACTCATAGGTGGGAACTGAACAATGAGATCACTTGGACTCAGGAAGGGGAACATCACACACCGGGGCCTATCATGGGGAGGGGGGACGGGGGAGGGATCTCACTGGGAGTTATACCTGACGTAAATGACGAGTTGATGGGTGCAGACGAGTTGATGGGTGCAGCACACCAACATGGCACAAGTATACATATGTAACAAACCTGCATGTTATGCACATGTACCCTAGAACTTAAAGTATAATAAAATAATAATCATAATAATAATAAAACATTCAAATCAATGTAATACATCATATTGACAGAATGAAGGATAAAAACCATATTATCGTTTCAATTGATGCTGAAAAATCATTTGATAAAAATCTAACCTACCTTCATGACAAAAACTCTAAAATAAACTGGTTATAGAAGGAACATACCCCACCTATCAACTCATCAACTAGGTTTTAGGCCCTGCATGCATTAGGTATTTTTCCTAATGCTGTCCCTCCCCTTTTACCCCACCTCCTGACGGGCCCCAGTGTCTGACATTCCCCTCCCTGTTTCCATGTGTTCTCATTGTTCAACTCCCACTTATGAGTGAGAACATGTGATGTTTGGTTTTCTGTTCCTGTGTTAGTTTGCTGAGGATGATGGTTTCCAGCTTCATCCAGGTTCCTGCAAAGGACATGAACTCAATCATTTTTATGACTCCATAGTATTCCATCGTGTTTATATGCCACATTTTCCTTATCCAGTCTATCACTGATGGGCATTTGGGTTGGTTCCAAGTCTTTGCTATTGTAAATAGTGCTGCAATAAACACACCTGCGCATGTGTCTTTATAGTAGAATGATTTATAATCCTTTGGGTATATACCCAGTTATGGGATTGCTGTTTCAAATGGTTTTTCTGATTATAGATCCTTGAGGATTCACCACATTGTCTTCCACTACGGTTGACTAATTTACATTCCCACCAACAGTGTAAAAGCATTCCTATTTCTCCACATCCTTGCCAGCATCTGTTGTTTCCTAACTTTTTAATGATTGCCATTCTAACTGGTGTGAGATGGTATCTCATTGTGATTTTGATTTGCGTTTCTCTGATGACCAGTGATGATGAGCATTTTTTCATATGTTTTTTGGACGCATAAGTGTCTTCTTTTGAGAAAGATCTATTCATATACTTCACCCACTTTTCGATGGGGTTGTTTGATTTTTCTTCTTGCAAATTAGCTTAAATTACTCACAGATTCTGTATATTAGATCTTTGTCAGATGGATAGATTGAAAAATTTTTCTCCCATTCTGTAGATTCCATGTTCACTCTGATGATAGTTTCTTTTGCGGAGAGGAAGCTCTTTTGTTTAATTAGATCCCATTTCTCTATTTCAGCTTTTGTTGCAATTGCTTTTGGTGTTTTAGTCATGAAGTCTTCTGCATGTTCAGCACACTTATCCCAGAAATTAAAGTAAAACTTAAAAAAAAAAAAAAGAAAAAACAACTCACCACTAAAAAACTAAAAAAAATTGTGAAAAAAGTCAAGATATCAATTACTTTTGGAGGAAGAGTGGAAGGGTGAAAAGTGTTATTCCTGGGATGGACCAAATGGAGAGATATGAGGTGATTACAGAAGTTTTATTTCTTGGCTAGCATGATGGTAAGGGTGTTCATCTCATAATAATTAATAAACTTTATTTTGTGAAAAAAAGAAGGAACATACCTCCACACAATGAAAGCCATATATGACAAATTCCAAGGTCATATCACACGTAATTGGAAAGGAAAAAGTCAAATTATTCTTGTTTGGAGATGATATGATCTTATATTTGGAGAAACCTAAAGACTTCAACTAACAAAATTGGAACTGATAATTCAGTAAAGTTGCTGCATACAAAATCAACATACAAAAATCAGTAGCATTTCTATATGCCAACAATGAACAATCTGAAAAAGAAATCAAGAAAGTTATCCCATTTATAATAGCTACAAATAAAATTAAATATTTAGGAATCATCTTAACCAAAGAGGTGAAAGATCTTTACAATGAAAACTATAAAATACTGATGCAAGAAATTGAAGAGAACTCAAAAAAATGCAAAGATATTTCATATTCATTGTTGGAAGAATCAATATTTTTAAAATGTACATATGTAACCAAATCAATCTACAGATTCATTGCAACCCCTATTAAAATACCAATGACATTCTTCATAGAAGTAGAGGAAAAAATCCTAAAATTTATATGGAACCACAAAAGACCTAGAATAACCAAAGTTATTCTAAGCAAAAAGGACAAAACTGGAGGAATCACATTACCTGACTTCAAATTATACTGCAGAGCTATAGTAATGCAAACAGCATAGTACTGGCATAGAAACAGACAGACCAAAGGAACAGAATAGAGAACCCAGAAATAAATCCGTATGCCTACAATGAACTCATTTTTGACGAAGATAGCATACATTGATAAAAAGATGGTCTCTTCAATTAATGGTGCTGGGAAAACTAGATATGTCTATGTAGAAGAATGAAATGACATGCATCTCTCTCACCATATATAAAATCAAACCAAAATGGATTAAATATTTAAATTTAAGACCTCAGACTATGAAATTACTAAAAGAAAACATTGGCAAAAACTCTCCAGGATATTGTAGAGTTTCTTTCCTTGAGAACTACCCATAAACACAGTCAACCAAAGCAAAAATGGACAAATAGGATTATATCAAGTTATAAAGCTTCTGCACATCAAAGAACACAATCAACAAAGTGAAGACACAACCCACAGAATGAGAGAAAATATAGGCAAACTATCCATCTGACAAGGAATTAATGACCAGAATCTATAAGTAGCTCAAACAACTTAATAGGAAAATAAAATCTAATAATCTGATTTTAAAATGGGCAGAAGACTTGAATTTCTCAAAAGAAGACATACAAATGGCAAACCAATATATAAAAGAGTTCTCAACATAATTAATCAGTAGAGAAATGCAAATCGAAACTACAATGAGATATCATCTTACCCAGTTAAAATGGCTTTCATGCAAAAGACAGGCAATAGCAAATTCTGGCAAAGATGTGGAGATAATGAACCCCTCATGCACTGTTGATGGGAATGTAAATTAGCACAACCACCATGGAGAACATTTTGTAGGTTCCTCAAAAAAACTGAAATAGAACTTCTATATAATCCAGGAATTCTCTTGCTAGGTTTATATCCAAAAAAAGGGAGATCAGTATATTGAAGAGATATCTGCACTTTCATGTTTATTGCAGCACTCTTCACAATACCCAAGATTTGGAAAAAGCCTAAGTTTTCATCAATAGATGAATGGATAAAGAAAATGTAGTGAATAGGCCGGGTGCGGTGGCTCAAGCCTGTAATCCCAGCACTTTGGGAGGCCGAGACGGGTGGATCACGAGGTCAGGAGATCGAGACTATCCTGGCTAACATGGTGAAACCCCGTCTCTACTAAGAAAAAAAAATACAAAAAACTTGCCGGGCGAGGTGGCGGGCGCCTGTAGTCCCAGCTACTTGGGAGGCTGAGGCAGGAGAATGGCATAAACCCGGGAGGTGGAACTTGCAGTGAGTTGAGATCCCGCCACTGCACTCCACCCCGGGCAACCGAGCGAGACTCCGTCTCAAAAAAAAAAAGAAAATATAGTGAATATATACTAATGGGATACTATTCTGCCATAAAAAAAGAATGAGATTCTGTCACTTGCAATAACATGGAACTTCAGGTCATTACATTAAGTGAAATAAGTCAGGCACAGAAAGACAAATGATGTTTGTTCTCACTTATTTGTGAGAGGCAAAAAAATAAAAAACAATGAACTCAAGGGGATAGAGAGTAGAATAATGGTTACCAGAGGCTGGGAAGGGTAGTTGGAGGGGGAATGGTTAATGGGTACAAAAATATAGTTAGATAGAATAAATAAGACCTGATGTTTGATAGCACAGTAGGGTGACTACGGCCAACGATAATTTATCGTGTATTTAAAAATAACTAGAAGAGTATGATTGGATTGTTTGTAACACAAAGAAAAAATAAATGCTTGAGATGATGAATATCCCATTTACCCTGATGTGATTATTATACATTGTATGCCTGTATCAATATAACTCATGTACCCCATGAATGTATATATACCTACTGTGTATCTAGACATTTTTTGAAAAGAATTTGTGTATGAGGGGCAAAGTATCTAATGTAATTTATGTAAGTACTCTCTTTCCAATCAATCTCCTTACCTCTATTTTATACATTAAAATACAACAAACACACAGATACATGTATACATGCTCAGAGCTAGTTCCATTTCATTGTTCATGTTGTTATTCATGAACAATGAATGCTTTATCACAGTGATTTGGGTGGAGAAAGGACTTTATAAACAACACACATTCTACTCTTAAAATACTGATATGTTTCTTTGCTTTCCATTCTCCAATTACCACAATCACCAGCCAAGGTATATGTCACGTTGCAATTTTGACACAGCTACTTTTATGCAACATAAAAACAGTTAAATGTCAAACTGTTAAAATTACTAAGTAGTGTATGAGGTTGATTTCCTCAGTCATTTCCTTAATCATACACTGTCTTTGATCCTAAGTGATAATGACTATTTCTTGGGACCACAGATATGTTGAGGCTCAAGTGATCTGGGTTGGAAGCCAGGGATAAGAGATGCCAGAAAGAAGGTCAATGCAATGAAATGAGCTAATGCCATGGACGTCCAATCATATATGTTGCCATTATTGCATAATAAAAAATCAATGATTTTATATTGCTCCATATTAATCAGACCATAACAACTGTATCAAATAGGTCTCAAAAAAAGTCTTATTTTATTTAGTTGATATTAATGAGAATAATTATGTTCTTTAGGTATATTAGGTTAGGAAAAATAAAGATTTCTCTATTAAATAATTAGACTAACTTAGACTATATAAAACTTTGGATGTGTTTTAAAATGTATCATGTTTACAAATGAGGTTTAGAATCATGTTCATGAGGATTACTAATGCAATTAAGCAAAGACTATTTGTTTCAATGAAGAGAAATCACATGTGGTTAGTTAAGCAGAAAAAGGCATTATTGAAGAGATCTCTAGTACCTTCCCAAATGAGCAGGAAGTCAATAGAGCTGGGCTGAAAAAAAAAAAAACAGTAGGGTGTAAAGGACGCCAGGCAGCCAAGAGCCCAGCCACTATCTCATCATGTGCTCAGGCTTTTTAGAAAATTGTCCCTGGTGCCAGGACCACTGGATGTGCCCTGCTGAGCTGTTTGAATTCAATACAGCTGCCAATGTGGTCAGTGGACTTGAGCTATTTTCGTTGCCACCACAATGTTCCAAAGGATTTGTAAACTATCAGACAACGCAGAAGTACAGGCTTGGGCAAGGGAATCTGACTGGCAGAGCAGAGGTCCCAAGCCCAAGCTGAATCACATGCCTGCATCTGAGCTGCCAAGGGCTTCTGACCCTTTCTGCTTCAGAGAAAGACTCTTCACCAAGCCTCAAAAAGTGTCAGACTGCTCAGTCATGGAAAGAGCATTTTGATGCTCATCAGTCAAAAAGTAAAGAATAGCCATCTCACTGTTTCTCTCTTGTTGGTTTTGATTTCTTCCTCTCTCTATATTTTTAAGTTAAATGGTTAAACTCTTCTGAACGGCTATCTGGACTCCTTCCTGAGTTTCCTAGGCATTGACAATGCTCTGTACTACTAATAATTTTGTTTTCCATAACTGTTCTTGCTAAACATTTCAGTGTTTCATTTCTGTATCTTATTTAGCTTTGGCTCATGATCAATAGTGAAGAATTGAATTGCACCAAGATAATGTTTTCATTATAAGGTGACCTTAACAGCTGGATTGAGCTAAAAGTGTGAGGTTATGCAGATGGAAAAACTGATGTAGTATCCAGTTATTAGGTAGCCTCCTTTTCATTAGCTATTAGATGTGGTATTTAGTTGTTACCAGTAAATCTTGACACAGAATGTACAGTTGGTACACAAACAGCAGAAAATTGCCATTTATTCTAAGACCTTGTTTGCTCTCTCCACAGTATTAGCGTTAGCATATCAGTGAATGTAACACATCCTTGTGAGCTTCCTTGATCTGTTTCTCAGACAATTGTCTCTTCACGCCTAAATGCATTTGTTCAGCTTTTAGTACAGGCGTGCAAGACATATGCCCTTAAGCACATGCACACACACACAGGCACACATGCAAACACACACTAAGCTACTGTTTTTGCTACCCATCTGTTGGTTACAAACAGAGCTATATGCAAGAAAATTATAAGCAGCAATAGAGCTGAACTCACCTTTTCATGAAAAACAGAAAAATTCTATAGATATGTCTATTCAAATAGTACGCATTATGTCTATAAATGTTAACCCTTCAAATAAATTTTTTATGTCTCCTATGTGGCATATAAATCAAGGTAATTACATTTATTTACAAACACCCTGAATCATTATCTTAAGAGCTAAAAGCATTTTGAATTACTGAGATAAAAGCTACTCAGTTCACAGGACCAGGTCTTTGCTGTATCAATCTTATTTCTATCCAAATAGTCATTTACCTCTCTTTGTTGATTAAGACACCCATTAGTAGAAAAGCATATATATTGACTATGTAAAAGAAGTTGGATTTATGAAGGTTTGGACATTAGCAATCGAGAGTATTAAAAATAAATGTACATGCAAAAAAAATGGAAAGGGAAAGGAGAACTAAGAGGAGGGTAGTGTAAGCAAATTAAGTCACTTTAGATTCATTGAAGAACCTTATCTAATACAGGTTAAATTTAATAAATCATAATATCATAAGAAAAACCTATCATTTAGAACTATACTGTTTATCTGAAGAATTGTGAATGGAAAAGTCAAATATACTTACCCCTTAAGACTGAAATTTTGGATTGATGTTTTATATACATGCAGAGAGAGAGAGAGAGAAGAGGAGGGAGATGTATAAATGGTGATTAATTTTTATTTTTTAACTTTAAGATTTCATTGTTTTGTCTACATGTGTACACATTAATATGAAATGAAATATGCTAAATGAAAATATGCTAGACAAAAACCCACAATAAAAAAGAAAAGCCAATCTTGGGGAAACAATTTTAGTGAACAAAAATATTCACAGATAACAAGGTGCATGCATCAAGCTTCTTTGGATTGGGATAGAAGAAAATGAGAACAAAACAAGGGGAGTACAATAACGGGGTTAACCAAGGAAATGATGGTATGATTATATGATTTACTTCTTTGCCATTATGATAGATGAAGTTATTTTATTTTATATTTTATTTTATTTTATTTTAATTTTTGAGACAGAGTTTCACTCTTGTTGCCTTGGCTGGAGTGCAACGGCGCGACCTCTGCTCACTGCAACCTCCGCCTCCTGGGTTCAAATGATTCTCCTGCCTCAGCCTTACGAGTAGCTGGAATTACAGGCACCCGCCAGCATGCCCAGCTAACATTTTTGTATTTTTAATAGAGTAAAATAATTTTGTATTTTAATAGAGACAGGGTTTCACCATGTTGGCCAGTCTGGTCTCAAATTCCTCACCTCAGGTGATGCACTTGCCTCAGTGCTGGGATTATAGGCGTGAGCCACTGTGCTGGGCCGAGAAATGAAGTTTTAAGTGTAAGTTTTATTGACTGCATGTCAATTAGACTTAGGATTGTACCGTATCACAGAAAATTCCCCAAAGAAGTGATTTAACTAAAAAAGTTTAATTTCTTCAGCCATAAAAGAAGTCTGGGGGGTGCACAGGCCAGGACTAGCATGGAGCTCAGTTTCCTCTCTTCCTGCTGTCCTTCTGAAAATACAAATGCATCCTCAAAACGTTGGTTGCTGGTCCATCTTTTTAAGAATTTTTTATAGGAAGCAGCCTTGCAAAGTAGAAACAGCATTTCTGTCCTACACAAAGGGTGTGCAGGTTTACTGACCATTATACAAGTTTTAGGCTCTGTAAGTGTCTCATCCTCTTCTGGCCCTATGGGAATTGGCACTCAGAAAACTGGGACAAGAAAATGCTGATAATCTGACTACTGCTACTGCTGTGAGAAATAACGTCCTTTATTTCTGACCTAGGAATCACACATCATCTGCTACCTTTCTGTGGAATGGTTTCTTTTTTGCTTTGAAGTAGTGCAAAATCTGAGAAACTTTGCAGTTCTTTACAGTCCAATACAACATTTCTGCTAACATCTTCCTGTCCAGAATTTAGATAAAAAAGCACATGGCCCAAGGGAGGCTGCAAAATGTTATCTTTTGATTGAGCACTAAAATTAGAGCATTGTTACTAGGAGGAAGGAAAAATGAACTTCTGGGTAGGGCACAAGACCTCACTGCCATAGACTAAAAAATTTGTTCACAATTTAGTGTTATGTGAAAAAAATTAAAATAAAATACATGAGTAAGTAAACAGAAATAGGCCACAGATTTTTAAGTGTATAGTAAGTGTTTACTGAGGTTATCTCTGGGTAATGAAGGTGCATTAATTTGCTAGGTGCTGTATAGCAAAGTACCACAACCTGGGTGGCTTAAATAAGTGGAATTTGTTATCTTATACCTCTGGAGGCTGAAAGTCTTAGATCAAGGCGTCATCACCACTGGTTCCTTCTGAGAGCTGTGAGGGAAAAATCTGTTCCAGGCTTCTTTTCTTGACTTGTGCATGGCCATCTTCTTCCTGTGTCTTGCGAAAGGAAAATAAATCTCTGGACCCCCAAATCACTAAGCCAAAGGCAAAAGTCAAGCTGGAAACTTACTCACACAAACCTACCTCCCATTTCGTTCCTAAATAAGATAGCTACAAAAATAAAAAAACTACGAACCTCCCTCACAATTTGCCCACTAGGAAATTCCTTGTGGGCCCCAAGATCCATACCCTGAAACAGTTCTGTTGAATTTCACCCTGACAATGTAAATTGATAGCTTATCTTCAAAGGTATGGGAGAAATGACAGAACTCAAAGTCATCCCTCTGTTCCCCTGAGACAAATGCATATCTGATTGCTTCTTCTGCCCTATGTTTATCTTATGTAAAAATACAGATTCACTGAGCTAGAAGAATGCGTGTCTATTCCTCTTACCCTCTCCCCCCACTTTCATATGTGAATGACTGACCAAAGAATCAAAAGAATGCAACCATTTGCTCCTTATCTACACATACCTTTAAAAAATGTCTTTGTCTTTCCTCAGTATCCACCCTTTCTCCTTTAAATATTGAAGCCCTAAAAATCAGCTTTGGAGAAAGGCACAGACTTGTCTCCTTGCCACGCATCCTGAACCTTGGCAAAATAAACTTCTAAATTGATTGAAACCTGTCTCATATGCTGTTTGGTTTACAGTCTCTTCACATGGAATTCTCTTTGGGTACATGCCTCTGTGTCCCAATTTCCCTTTATTACAAGGACACTAGAGAGCCCATCCTAATAATCTCATCTTATCTTAGCTCATTATATCTGTAATTAATCTATTTTTCAAATGAGGTCACCTTTTCAGGTATTAGGGGTTAGGATTTTGACAGATGGATTTTGAGGGACAAAATTCAAGCCATAACAGAAGGTATGAATAACTTTTTTATTTGATTTGTTTATTCTTTCCAAGTATCGTTTGTATTGCTAATTAAAAAAAAAGATATAATTTTTACAAACAAAAGCTCAAAGTGTCTTGTTTACTCATTATGCTTATATAATCCTATTAGTAACATCAAAGTGTGGTTTAATGTCACCTATATGTTTTCTAGTCTTTAGTAAACAATACTGCTTTGTAGTTAAATCAATAGATTGGTCACAACAGATTACTACATTTCTCTTCCAGCACATTTTTATGATGCATTTTGTTTTGTTTTGCCTGTTTGCTTAAATCTTCAGGGCTCTATATGTTCACAAAATTACTGCACATACATTCAGCCTATGGGCTTGCATCCTTCAATAGACGTGGCTCCAGTCTGGGACTTGTTAACCATTCATTATATTTCTGACTTCAATGCTGAATTGGTGGGAAATTATATTCACTAAGCTTCATTCCCAATGACACAGAGACACTGAGTGGGAGTTTGTGAGTGATGACTTTTCCAGTAGAATGTGAAGGTAATTGTAACAGTTTGACATAGAAGAACAGAGTGACTGCTTCAGGCCTGAGGACATAGGGTACAAACCAAGATAAAAGGAAGACTTGGAAACAAAGGCTACATTCTGTACCAGTTCTTTCTAAGTACTTTACACTAAAGGAGAACTTGTTAATGAATAACCACTATTGAAAAGCTGCCGTGAAAGCAAACAGAGAGCTATTTTACTATTAGTTACATTTTCATGCAAACGTTACTCATTTGTTCCCGAAAAACCAAATATTCCCTATCACCCTTGAAGAGTAGGATAGAAAGGAATGCTTAGGTAACCAACAGGAACCACTGAAAGAAGAGGTAGAAAATGTGAAGAAAGCTGACCACAGAGGAGACAGTGAACTCCAAGAAAAAAAACAAAAAAAAGGAAAGGAAGGAAGCGAAGCCTATGTTTGATGTAAAGAGATGTGTAGTTCATTGAACTAAATCCCAGAATAGAATGTAAGAGTTAACACATTAGTCAACATCAGGGAAATAGGGATCATTATTACAAGTACAATTCCCACATAACAATATTTGTTTGTTTGTTTTAAATCCTGGTTACCATAAAAGGTTAGAGCTTTATATAAATGTTAATATTGTTTGTTTACAATCAGCAATATGATGGGAATCTTGAACATCCAAGATTTAAAATCCCAGTTTAACAATTTCGGCCGGGCGCGATGGCTCAAGCCTGTAATCCCAGCACTTTGGGAGGCCGAGACGGGCAGATCACAAGGTCAGGAAATCGAGACCATCCTGGCTAACATGGTGAAACCCCGTCTCTACTAAAAAATACAAAAAACTAGCCGCGCGAGGTGGCGGGCGCCTGTAGTTACAGCTACTCGGGAGGCTGAGGCAGGAGAATGGCATAAACCCCTGGAGGCGGAGCTTGCAGTGAGCTGAGATCAGGCCACTCAGTCCAGCCTGGGCGACAGAGCAAGACTCCATCTCAAAAGAAAAAAAAAAAATTAATACTGTGTTCATTTTTGTATTTCAAGTTTGCTTCTTATTTAGAAACAAATCATAATTCTTTATTTCTCAGTAGAGCATCTATCATAATTCCAATTTATTTTCTTATCCTTTCATCAATTTCTAGTTTTTTTTTTCTATTCCCTGCCACATCTAATCATAGCCCCACATCTAACTTATGAGCGATCACTTGGAAAATCAAAGGATTCATGTCATTTTAGTTAACAATGCATTAGATAAATAAATTCCAATTAACATTCACATTTATTGAGTTAATATTTTTAAGTAACTGTTTTTCAATTATTGGATTTTCCCATAGTGATAATTGAGTTTCACTTTCCTAATGACTCCTCTCAAATTTCAAAGAAAAGTAAAAAAGTCAAATAGAACTTCCAGCTTTAGGAGTTCATGTATGGAACTACACAGTGCTATATATATTTAAAATATAGAGCAAATTGGATGCTTTATATAAACAAGCCTTTACATTCTATTGGCTTCTAAGAGGAGTAGCTCACATGAAATTTGAATGTGTGTCCTTTATAATCTAGTATAAGTGTCAATTTGAAGACAAGATTCAATGTTAATAACTCAAACCAGGAGGAATTCATCATGTTCCAAGTTAGAAACAAGTATGTCTGAGAAAATGAATCATATTTTAATCTGATCTCATGAATAATAATTTTAGTCCAAATGAGATGTTTTAATCTTGAAGAGTATAAGGAAATAACAATTTGAAAAGAAATGCTAATGAAATGGCAATGTTCTGACATGATAGAATCTGTTAGGCAGCATTTCACTTCTACATTTCTCACCCCAACTTCTTTCCTTTTGATTTAAACATTGGCATATCTAGTATATCTAATGCCCTGAACAGATTTTTTTTTAACATTCGTCATATTTCTATAACAAAACTATGTACAGTAATAATCTTGCAACCATCACTAATAATCATTATTTAAATCACTCTTTAATTTAAAATTGAACAACAATTTAAAAGAGAAAAGAATTCCAACTTTGAAGATATGATTCAAATATTTACTCTGTCATTAAGTATTAATTCCTCCCGCCCCAGAAGAAACGTGACCCTTTCATGTTTAGTCTATTACACTTACAACATTTTAAATATATGTAAAAGCTCTAAGCAGTCACATAGAATAGCAGATAGTTATTCATGATTCTTCACTTTTACCATCACTGTGTTTTCACCATTTATTTAAAATCCACTGTTTCAATACAAGAGTGTGTAATACTATGGAGGATAAAGACAAGATGTGTACCAGAATGAACTTGAAGACTCTGAACCATTAAGAACTTAGTCTAGAAACAAACACAATCACTTCTCTGCCCTTTGGCTAAGATCAAGTATAGAAAAGAACACATATAACTAAGTCCCTGTGTATGTGTATGTTGGAGGGTGTAAATATAAAAGAAGGAGAAACTTCAGGAAGATTCCAAAAGGTAATTTCCCAATAAACACTATTTATGTGTTCATATAATGCAAGACATTTATATTTAAAGAGACCACTTGGTTTTCTAGGACTTAAAAAAATTTTTTTTCAGGTCTTTTTCAGATCAACATTAAAAACACAGACATAATATATTTTTATTTTCAACTCTGAAAAAATGATCTGCTGAATTTGTATTAGTTTAGCTGCCAAAATAGATCAGAGGATGCTAATCCATGAGGAATGTGTCTCCTCCTCCCCTTTTTCCCTTCCTTTAAAACCAAGAGATGCATATAATTTAACCATGCTTGCTTTGGGTAACAAACAGCATGGGGTTGAAATGCATTGAATCTGCTTTCTAAGGAAGTACAATACTTCACATTTTTAATGCATCACTGAACAGAGGTCAAGTAGGGTAGTACCAGCATAATATAGCATATCAAACTCAACTACCCACAGTAAAGTAACTCAATATACCCTGTGTTTATTTCTCCCACATTAACAAGTGGGTCATCAATCTCTTAGCTAACGTAAGCCCAGTTGTAAATTTATGGTATTTTGCTTCCCAACATGTTCCTGCTCGGTTTTCATGATTTTCCCTAATATATGATCACTTGGCAAATACAAAAAGATAGGATATTTATTTTTGATTTCCAGATTAATTTAAAGTTATCATCATTCCCCACCAAGAATTCTGGAAAGCTACATAAAGTCTATGAAAAATAATTAGTGTTTGTCTAACAAAATAATTATTATCCATCTAACTTTCTCCTTTCTTTGTAGTTATTTCAATAAAATTAGTAGCTGAGACCATCACCTTGAGGAGAAATAATAATTGTCAGCTAACAGGATCTACATAATTCTTAAAATTTATAAAAATTTATAAAATTCCTACAAATTAAAAATCTGCATAAGAACAAATAAGAGAGAAATTCTGTAACTGTTAAAAGTAGGTGTTTTATTTAATGTGGGTGATGAATAACCTAACTCCCTCAGGTTAATATATTTTCCTTGCTGTTTAGTACTTTTTGTGGAAGTTTTGATGTGTATTTCATTTTAAGTAACATAGAGCAACAGTGACATTACATTTCAATTACAAGTGAGAAAAATGGAAGGACCACTCTGTGGCTTATTTGAACTCTTTCATTATTTGGTTATACCATCCTATTTTGATACAACAATGGGAAGTTTTATGTTTAGAAGACTTTTATTCTATCCTCCTCCATGCACTTGCACATGTATTTTTCTCTACAAACACCTCTAGTAGGCATTTATTTCATAAACGTGAGCATTGCACATATATTGGGAGATAGGAAATTAGCAAGATAAGGGTCCCAGTTTTGAAAAGCTTGTAGTCTACTGGAGAAAATATATATTGTAGGAGAGGGTGTTTTGCTTTTGTTCTTGGATAATACAATTTGGAAACACCTTGATGTTCTAAGGATTCACAGAGTAGCCTGACCTGCGACTCTGCAAATAATGGAAGTGATGCTATCTCCAGGAAAGAGGAGTCCATTTTCAGAGGAGGTGACTCATCTTCCATGGCTGCTGAGGCTGGGACCTGGGAACCAAAGATGAATGAACAGAGCACGCAGCACGAGATCCTTAACTAAGATAAAGTTACTAATTCATTCTTCCAAGAGGATAGAACTGGGACGCACTGCTTTGTTTTTTCGGAATACATACATACATACTTATTCATACTTCTTGAAAACATAAATTTGTTTTCTCAAAATTTATGTTTTCTCATAATATTTTTAAAGGCAGATTTACCTTGAGTTCATGGGGATTCTTGCTAAGAGTATTCAATATCTAGCAACTGCAAAATGATCGGGCTTGTTTTTTAAAATAAATGTTGGTAAAGTCTTGAAGAAGAAATAGCCAAAAGTCCCATCCTAGTGATAAAATGAATTCTATAAAGTTGAAATGGTTTTTCAGAACTGTAAATTACCTAAATGTTGTATCAGTTAAATAAATTATATAACATCTATATAAAAAAGAGGCCATTTCAGCCAGGTGCAGTGGCTCACACCTGTAATCTCAACACTTTGGGAGGCCTAGGCAGGCGGATCACGAGGTCAAGACATCGAGACCATCCTGACCAACATGGTGAAACCTCTGTCTCTACTAAAAACAAAAAGTAGCTGGGCATGGCGGTGCGCCCCTGTAGTCCCAGCTATTTGGGAGACTGAGGCAGGAGAATCGCTTGAACCCAGGAGGCGGAGGTTGCAATAAGCTAAGATTTTGTCACTGCGCTCCAGCCTGGGAGACAGAGCAAGACTGTCTCAAAAACAAACAAACAAACAAACAAAAACCCCAAAAACAAACAAACAAAAAAGCAGGCCATTTCAAAGTATATTTTTGAGACAACTTATTGAAAGTGAGAAAACTTTCACGTTATAGTGAGAGATACAGATTTTAAATCAACATTACTTTAATGGATTTCATGAACAGTCTCTCAACATAAAAATAAACATACAAAAAGATATAAGGAATAATATATTTAAAAATATTCAACTAGTATTTCTTTATTAAAATATGAGCAAGCATTTAAAAGGGAATTAAAATAAAATTATTAATTTATTATATATGTCCCTTAAATTCTCCCAGTTTAAACAACAATTAAAAATACATATTACATAAATATTGTCATTTATAATGAAAATTAACTAATTTTCATAGTGTATCCATCAGGCAATATTTTTACTATGTTATTATATCTTAACTCAATCCTTATAATAGACCTATGAGGTGGAAATTGTTATTACCCCCACTGTGTAGATGAATACAGTGATGTTCAGAGATGCTAATTGTCCAATGTTACAGGGCTAATAAGTGGCAGGGCTGGATTGTGAATCCAGTTATCACTGCTCCAGAGTTTCTTAAAAAACACAAGACTTCGGTCAGGTGTGGTAGCTCACGCCTGCAATCCCAGCCCTTTGGGAGGCCGAGGTGGGTGGATCACGAGGTCAGGAGTTCGAGACCAATCTGACCAACATGGTGAAACCCTGTCTCTACTAAAAATACAAAAATTAGCTGGGCATGGTGGTGGGTGCCTGTAATCCCAGCTATTCAGGAGGATGAGCAGAGCAGAATCGCTTGAACCCGGAAGGCAGAGGTTGCAGTGAGCCGAGATCGCTCCACTGCACTCCAGCCTGGGTGACAGAGCAAGACTCTGTTTCACAAAACAAACAAACAAACAAACAACAACAACAAAAGCACAAGATCTCATTAAGAGGTGTCACCATTTAAAAATTAACATAAAATTTCCACTTTGTTGTCAATTTTTAAAATTTGTGCTTCTAAAATCATGTTCTCAAAAATTACATACATTTCATTTTATCATCGTGCAGTTCTATGGGGTTTGACATATTCATAGATTTGTGTAACCACCATAAAAAAAATGGGAAAAGGACAATTTTGTTACCCCCTAAATTCCCTCATGCTGCTGCTTTGTAGTCAATCACTTCCCCTATTCGTACCCCTAACAACTACTGATTTTTTATCTTTTTTTGTTTGTTTATTTTGTTTTGTTTTGTTTTTGAAACGGAGTCTGCTCTGTCGCCCAGGCTGGAGTGCAGTGGTAGGATCTCTGCTCACTGCAAGCTCCGGCTCCCGGGTTTACGCCATTCTCCTGCTCAGCCTCCCGAGTAGCTGGGACTACAGGCGCCCGCCACCACGCCTGTCTAATTTTTTGTATTTTTAGTAGAGATGGGGTTTCACCGTGTTAGCCAGGATGGTCTCGATTTCCTGACCTCGTGATCCGCCCACCTGTGACTCCCAAAGTGCTGGGATTACAGGTGTGAGGCACCGCGCCCGGCCCTGATTTTTTTTTCTAATTCTATAGTGTGCTCTTTAAGATAGGGGTCCCCAGTCCCCATGCTGCGGATCAACCCCGGCCCCTGGCCAGTTAGGAACTGGGCCACAGCAGGAGGTGAGACGCCGGTGACTGAGCATTGCTGACTGAGCTCCTCCTCCTGTCCCATCAGCCACGGCATTAGCTTCTCATAGGAGTGTGAACCTATTGTGAACTGTGCATGTGAGGGATCTAGGTTGCACGCCCCTTATGAGACTCTATGCCTGATGATCTGAGGTGGAACAGTTTCATACCAAAATCATCCCCCAAACCCCCTTGCGTGTCCCATAGAAAACCAGTTCCTGGTGCCAAAAAGGTTGAGGACTGCTGCCATTTATGTCACATAAATGCCATCATACATTATGTAATCTTGGGACTGGCATCTTTCATTTTGCATCATGTATCTGAAAGTTATTCATGTCGTTTCATGTATCAATAGTTCATTCCTTTTTATTGTGAGGTAGTTTTCTATTATATGGATGTGCAACAGTTTGTTTATCCTTTCACCAATTGAAAAGTATTTGAATTGTTTCCTTTCTGGGACAATTACAAATAATGCTGTCATTTTTGCGAAAGTTTGTGTGTGTGTGTGCGAACAAATCTTTTCATCTATCTAAGGTTTTTTAACCTTAGCACTATTGATATTTTAGATTGGATAACTATCGTGGGGACTGTCCTGGCCATAGTAGGATGTTGCAAAGCGTGCCAGGCCTCTATGAACCAGATTGCAGAAGCACCTTCTGTTGTGACAAGCAAAAATGTCTTAAGATTTTGCTAAATGTCCCCTGGGCACAAAATTGTCCAAAGATAAATACTGTTGTAGGATAAATATCTAAAAGTGGTATTACTAAATCATATGGATATATGTTAAATTTATTAAAATATAGAAAAACTATATTCAAGTGTGGCTGTATCATTTTGCATTCCCATCAGCAAAACGTATCCTCAGCAGCATATCATTGCAATTTTTATAGTCTTGGGTGTTTATTTTTGTTTCATTTTTTTTTTAAACATTAGCCATTCTAATGGAGTGTAGTGGTACCTCATTATGTTTTAAAATCTGCATTTCTCTAACAACTTAAGCTGTTGGGCTTCTTTTCATGTACTTAACTCGCCGTTCGTATATCTTCTTTATAAAGAATCTGTTCAGGTCTTTCACTCATTTTATTTTTTTAAATGGGTTTTTAAAAATTTATTGATACACAATAGATGTACTTATTTTGGGGGTACATGTTATATAATGAGTAAAGATCATACCAGGTTGGTTGAGATATTCATTACCTTAAACAATCTTTTCTTAATGCTAGGAACATTAGAATTATTATCTTCTAGCTATTTGAAAAGTACAATAGATTATTGTTAACTATAGTCACCCTACTGCTCTATCAAACACAACATCTTATTTCTTCTATCTAACTGTGTATCTGTAATCATTAATGAAATTTTCCTCATCCATGCCTTGCCCCTTCCCTTCCCAGCCGCTAGTAACCACCAATGTTTTGTCTTTATGAGATCTACCTTTTAGCTCCCACATAAGAGTGAGAACATGTGATATTGTTCTTCCCATGCTTGACCTATTTCACTTAATGTAATGATCTTTAGTTCTATCCATGTTGCTGCAAATGACAGGATTTCATTCTTTTTTTATGGCTGAATAGTACTCCATTGGTTATACATAACACATTTTCTTTATCCATTCGTCCACCGATGGGCACCTAGGTTGACTCCATATTTTGTCTATTGTGAACAATGCTGCAATAAATGTAGAAGTGCAGATATCTCTTTGATATATTAATTTTTTATTTTGATGTTTACTTGGTAAGTGAAATTTCTAGATCATATGGTAGTTCTATTTTTTTTATTTTCTGAGGACCCTGCGTACTATTTTCCATAGTGTCTGAACTAATTTATATTCCTACCAGCAGTGTACAAGGGTTCCCTTTTCTTCACATCCTTGCTATCACTTATTATTCTCTTTTGGATAAAAGCCATTGTAACTGAAATTAGATAATGTCTCACTGTAGTTTTGATGTGCAATTTTCCGATGCTTAGCGATGTTGAGCATTTTTAAAATATAAGTTTTGGCCATTTGTATGTCTTTTCTTTACAAATGCCTACTCAGTTTTTTTTTGTTTTTTTTTTTTGAGCTATTTGAACTCATTATATATTCTGGTTATTAATCCCTTATCAGATGTATAGGTTGCAAATATTTTCACCCATTCTGTTAGTTGTATCTTTATCGATTTTTTTCCTTTGCTGCATAGAAGCCAAGTTGATATAATCCCATTTATCAACATTTGCTTCTGTTGCTTGTGATTTTGAGGTCTTACACAAAAAATCTTTGCCTAGACCAATGTCTTGGAATGCTAAGTCTTAGATCTGAAACTATTAAACTACTGGAAGAAGATCCGGATTTTTTTCAATTGTTGAGTTTAGAGAATCGATTATGTATTTTAGATACAAATCCTTTGTCACACATTTAACTAGTATATTTTTGTCCTAGTCTGTGGCTAGTTTTATTAAATATTGATGAAGTCAAATTACCAAAATTTTTTTTATGGATCACACTTTTGGTGTCATATCTAGAAACCATTTGCCTAATTCAAGGTTACAAAGATTTTACCTGTGTTTTCTCTAAGAATTTTATAGTTATTTTAAGTTTATTATATATTTTGAAGTAAAGTTTTTGCACTGGATGACATATGGGCAAGGTGGTTTGTTTGTTTCTTTTCATGTTAATGTGCAATAGCTTCAGTACCAGTTGTTGAAAAAAGCATCCTTTCGTTATCAAATTATTTACACACCTTGATCAAATATTAATTGACAATATTTGCATGGGTCAAAATCTGCATTTGCTGTTTTGTTTCTTCTGCTTCTTTGTCTGTCTTTCCACTAATACCACAAGCTCTTGATAACTATAGTCAGCTGTGAGTCTTAAAATAGGTAGTGAGAGTCCTCCAACTTTGCTTTTCTGTTTGAAAATTGTTTTGTTTTTCTATATAAATTTTAAAATGTACTTGATTGTGTCCACCAAGTATCTGCTGTGATTTTGTTTGGGATGGTGTAAAACTTAACAAATCAATTTAGGGAGAATTGACATGTTAACAATAGTGAGTTTTCCAATCTGTAAACACAATATGTCTCCTCATTTGTTTAGATTTCTCCTGATTTCTTTCATTAGTGTTTCGTGGTTTTGAGCTTAGAGGTCTTGCACATATTGTTAAAGTTATTTTTGTTGGAGTTTTGTGAAAGATATTGTTTACATTTCAGTTTTCTTGCTGCTATAGAGAAATATGATTAATTTTTTATGTTGATGGTATAATCTATAACCTTGCTTATTAACTAATCTCAGGACTTTTTTTTGTAGATTTCTTGGTATTTTCCACATAGGGAATCATTTTGTCTGTGAACAGGAACAAATTTATTCCTTCCTTTCAACTTGCATGATGCTTTTATTTTTTCTTCTTGCCTTATCACATTTTCTAGGGCATTAATATCACACTGAATAAGAGTACACAGAACAGACATCTGGCCTTATTCCTAGTCTTAGGTGAAAAATATTTAGTCTTTCACCAACAAGTATGATGATAGATGCATGTTTTTTGGTAGATTTCTTTGTCAGATTGAGAAAGTTTCCTTCTATGCCTAATTTTCAGGGACTTTTAAAATCATGAATGTATATGGAATTTTACTTATCTCTGTCAAGATAATAACATGGCCTTTTCTTGTTTGGGCTATTAGTAGGATGGTTTTAATACTTTAATTTATTTTTGAATATTGAAACACCTTTATAATCCTGGGACAATGATCATGCTGTGCCACTCTTTTTATATATTGCTGGATTTATTCAGCTAGTATTTTGTTGAAATTTTTTGTGTTCATAAGGGATAATGGGACTCTACTATTTTCATTTTATTTTTCTTTCTGTCTTTGTCTAGTTTTGATCTCAGGATAATAGTTACATCATAAAATAGATTGGGAATTTTTTTATGGCTTTGATTTTCTGGAAGAGATTATGAGTTTTGGTGTTATTTTTAAATAATTGGTAAAATTTACTAATAAATCATTGAAGCCTGAGTTTTATTTTTTGGAATGTTTTTAAATTATGAGTCCAATTTGTTAATAGGTACTTCCAGTTATCTATATATTTTTGAAATAGTGTTTGTAATTTGCATCTGTCAATAAACTGGTCCAGTTTATTTAATTTGTTGAATGCATATTTAGAAAATGTCCTTTGTGTTTTTATCTCTAAGTGTTCATTATTATAAAGAACACTTGGAACACAGTGTGATCGCTAAATAAATAATAAATGTGAGCACACATACATACCAGAGAAGAAACAGAAAATCCCAAACTCCCATCTGAATAAATCATTCTTAGGAAACATTTACTTTAAATCTGATAAAGTTCCTATGCAGTAGAACAATTTATAAAGACAGTGACATCTTGTGACCATTCAAAAAGAAAACACGTGGGTTGTAATCTTTTAGCTCAAGTTCATAGAGTGGTTTATAGTATTCTCTTACATCAGTTTAATTTCTATGATGTCTGTAGTGAGTGACATTCTAGCTTTTGTTCCTGAGGATGCTAATTTGGGTCTTTTCATTTCTTTTTTCTCTCCTAATTTTGACTAGAGATCTATCACTTTTATTGATGTTTTCCATCAAGCAGATTTTGATTTCACAGACTTCTCAATGCTTTTCTGTTTTCAATTTCATCAATTTCTGATGTTTTCTTTTTTTCTTTCTTTCTTTTTTTTTTTTTTTCACAAGAGTCTCACTCTGACGCCCAGGCTGGAGTGCAGTGGTGCGATCTTGGCTCACTGCAAGCTCTGCCTCTTGGGTTCACTCCATTCTTCTGACTAAGCCTCCCGAGTAGCTGGCACTACAGGCATCCACCACCATACCCAGCTACTTTTTTTTGTATTTTTAGTAGAGATGCGGTTTCACCATGTTAGCCAGGATGGTCCCGATCTCTTGACCTCATTATCTGCCTGCCTCGGCCTCCCAAAATGCTGGGATTACAGGCGTGAGCCACTGCGCCTGGCCAATTTCTGCTTTTGTATTTATTATCTTTTTCCTTTTGCATGAATTGTGTTTTTGTTTGTTCTTTATTTCTACTTTCTTTTGTTTTAATCTTTTAAGTTCAGGGGTACAAGTGAAGTTTGCTACATAGATAAACTTATGTCATGGGGGCTTGTTGTACAGATTATTTCCTCACCCGGTATAAAGGCTAGTACTCATTAGTTATTTTTCCTGATCCTCTTCCTCCTCTCACCATTCACCCTCTGAAAAGCCCCAGTGTGTGTTGTTCCACTCTAGGAGTCCATGTGTTCCCATCATTTAGCTCCCACTTATAAGAGAGAGCATGAGGTATTTGGTTTTCTGTTCCTGTGTTAGTTTGCTAAGGATAATGGCCTCTACCTCCATCCATGCCCCAGCAAAGGACGTGATCTTATTCTTTTATATGGCTGCATAGTAGTTCATGGTGTACATGTACTACATTTTCTTTAACCAGTCTGTCATTGTTGGGCATTTAGGTTGATTCCATGTCTTTGCTATTGTGAGTAGTGCACCTATGAATATTTGTACACATGTAACCTAGTTCTAGTTTTTAAGGTGAAAACTTAGATGATTGATTTGATTTCTTTATTCTTTCTAACATAGGCATTTATGCTATACATTTATGCAGTACTTTATATATATCTCTCATTTTTAATATTGTATTTTAATTTGTATTCATTTCAAATACTTTTAAATTTCCTTTGAGATATTCCTTGATCTAGGGATTATTTAGAAATATATTATTTATTATAAAAATATTTGGATTTTAACATATATAATTTTTTCTTACAATTTTAATTTTCTTAAAATTTTTAAATTTTTTTTTGGCCAAGAAATATAATTTCAATTTTTTTTTTTTTTTTTGAAACGGTGTCTCGCTCTGCCACCCAGGCTGGAGTGCAGTGGCGCAATCTTGGCTTACTGCAAGCTGTGACTCCCAGGTTCACACCATTCTCCTGCCTCAGCCTCCCAAGTAGCTGGGACTACAGGTGCCCGCCACCACGCCCGGCTAATTTTTTGTACTTTTAGTAGAGACGGGGTTTCACCATGTTAGCCAGGATGGTCTCGATCTCCTGACCTCATTATCCACCCGCCTCAGCCTCCCAAAGTGCTGGGATTACAGGCATGAGCCACTACACCTGGCCCAATTTTTTAAGTTTAATAAAGTTTGTCATCTGACTCAGAAGACTGTCTTATCTTGGGAAATGTTCCATGTATGCTTGAAAAGAATCTGTATTCTATTGATGATGGGTGGAGTATTCTATAAATGACAGTTATGTTGCTTGGTAGTTTTTTCATGCCTTTTACATTGTACGGATTTTCTGTCTCCTTGCTCTTTCAATTCCTAAGAAATGAATGTTGAAGTCTCTAACTGAAGTTGTGGATTTGTCTTTTTCTCCTTTTATATTATCAATCAGTCTTTCTTCATGTATTTTAAAGGTCTGTTGCTAGGTATAGATACATTTAATATTATTGAGTCTTCCTAATGAATGAACCCTTTTATCAAGCAATATCCTTCCCTGTATCTGCTAATAGTCTTTTTCTTTTGAAGTCTATTTTGTAGACATTAATATACACACTCCAGCATATGTTTTTCATGTTTGCATGATACATTTTTTAGTTCTATTTTTATAATCTGCCTTTTTATTATATTGCAAGCTCTTATTTTCCTAAACAGAATATATTTTGGTCTTTTTTAAAAAGTTCAATATGACATCCTCTTTTAATGAAGTACATTTAGACCACTTAGATTAAAGGTAATCAATGGCATAGTTGAATGTAGGTCCACCATTTTATTTTATTTTTTCAGTTTCATTGAGGTTTAAATAGGATATTAAAAAATTGCACAAAATTATTTTATAGAATTTGGTGAGTTTGGACATATATAATAACTCTTTTGGGTTTTCTTGGTACAATCTGCCTTTTTTTCTATTCCTGGTTTCTTTGGATTATTTACATATTTTTTAGTATTTCATTTTAATTTATCTATTGAATTTTTCACTATGTATCTCCTACAATATTTATGCATTGTTTTACTGGTTTATAGTAGACATACCTAATTTTGCATTATATTTAGTGCTAATATTTTACTTCAAGTAAAGGAGAGCCTTTACCAACCTCCCTTTATGCTGCCGTTGTGATTTGTGTTGTAATCACCATAGCATCCCAGGTATGCAAGTACTGGAAACCCTCTGGGAATGCTTTTCTTACTCTTAAAAAAAGCCACAAACACATTTCAACTTTGCTGCCTTTGGAGATGCCTGGAAATAGTTTTTAGGACTAAGAGAAGATCTGCCCGAGAGAAGAAGTTAATATGCTAAAAATGGTAAAAAAAAGAAAGATGGGAGGAAACTATTTTTTTTTTCACTTAAGAATGAGGAAAACCTTCCTAGGTGGTCTCCTGCAGATTTCCTTTTACAACTTATTGGCCAGAATTTGGGAAAAAAAAAAAGTCTAACTCTCACTCTTCTTTCATTTGTATTTCTTCATTTGTTTCTAAGCATCTTTAAGTGTTAGTCTGTTGCATTCAGGGGTAAGTCCTCTCAGTCATCCTAGAGCCCGGGAAATAATAGCCTGTGGCCCTAGTCCTGCCTGTCACCTGTTCATGTGACAATTCCCTATGGATGCTTCTTCAGGACATGAGTAGTTGAGTAGTTGCAAAAGAGGTGAGTCATTGCAACAGAAACCATCTGGCTCACAAACCCTAAAATATTTAGTGTCTGACTTTTTACAGAAAAAGTTTGCTGACTCTGTAGAGTGACTTTGACATAACTAATTCCATCTTAGAAAAGGAATTCCATTTTATATTTCATAGGACACTTTGCCAACAAGGATAAGATGTTTTGCTTCATAAACAAATAAAAAAATAAAGATTGCATCCAACCAGATAAGGACACAAACGAGCACACTCTTCCACTGTCAGTTCTCACCAGAGGACTCTGTGACTGCAA
Organism: Trachypithecus francoisi; assembly: GCF_009764315.1. Lineage (NCBI taxonomy): Eukaryota > Metazoa > Chordata > Mammalia > Primates > Cercopithecidae > Trachypithecus > Trachypithecus francoisi. The sequence goes on from NW_022681469.1 coordinate 61,107,325, forward strand.
ATGAGCAGGTCTTCAGCAGCTCCAAATGGCCATCTTAACTGACACCGTCTCACAGTCCCTCCTGATAAGAATTCAGATCTGCCCCTGACAGCTCTGCCACATTAAAGACTCTTCCTTGTAAGACCAAGGCCAAACCAGACTTCTTACAAGACCGAGACTGGCTCCAGACCAGAACTTCGTTTGTCTTCTTAGCTCCCCCTGGACTGGTTAATTAACTCTTTCTCCTATCCCTTTTTCCTCTTCATGTTAAATGTTACTTAGTTTCTTGTAGAATGTTTAATCTATAACATGTATATATTAATTAAGTATACTATTATGTATGTTTTGCAATATAGACTGATTTGTAGCATGGCTTGAGCCTGTGTGTCCATGACTCTGACTACTGAATGAATGGGAAACACTAAGGAGAATTGTCTCCTTGGGAACTCCATGTAGCTCATGACTTTTGTGACTGAACTAGCAACAATAAAAGCCTGATATTGCGGAAATACACAAATATGCATGGACCTGGTTATCTCTTATGTTGCAACACTCATGACAGTGACCCCTGACCTAGAGTGTCCAGTGGCCGTTTACTTGTGACTCACTTTACCCTTATTCATTGATGTATTACCTCTATATAGATACCACATCTGCCACTGGTGCTCAATGTAAATTTCCTAGTTCAGATACAGAAATTGTTCATAGCTCCTGAGGACATTAAAATGAGCTTTTTGAGTTCCGTATTTACAACCACTCCTGTCAGATGCCAGGTATCTCTGGTTGTCACAGGCAAAGGTATTTGTGGTCCCCTGAAATCCTTGATGAAAGAACTGAGATGTGTTCTCATGTGCTCTAAATGTACATGGTCATGCTAAGTTCTAGGAATAAGCAGAAAGTGTCCAAATCTCCCACATTTGTGTTACATTTTGTTACACAAAGCAAATTTTAAAAATTACTGCTTGTGATGGTTAATATTGAGTGTCAACTTGATTGGATTGAAGGATGCAAAGTATTTTTCTTGGGTGTGTCTGTGAGAGTGTTGCCAAAGGAGATTAACATTTGAGTCAGTGGACTGGGAGAGGCAGACCCACCCTCAATCTGGGTGGGCACTATGTAATCAGCTGCCAGAGTGGCTAGAATAAAGCAGGCAGAAGTTGGAAGGCACTTGACTTGCTGAGTCTTCTGGCCTTCATCTTTCTCCCATGCTGGATGCTTCCTGCCCTCTATCATCAGATTCCAAATTCTTCAGTTTTTGACTCTTGGACTTAAACCAGCCAGGGGCTCTCAGGCCTTTGGCCACAGACTGAGGGCTACACTGTCAGCTTCCTTACTTTTGAGTTCTGGGGACTCAAACTGATCCACCGCTGGCTTCCTTGCTCCTCAACTTGCAGATGGTCTTTTATGGGACTTTACCTTGCGATCGTGTGAGCCAACTCTCCTTAATAAACTCTCTTTCATGTATACTGTTAGTTCTGTCCCTCTAGAGAACCCTGACTAATACACTGCTTTAGCAGTTCAGCACCTTCAAAACAATAATGGAACGGTATGTCTTCAGGTTTGGATTTTTTTTTTTTTTTAATTTTTCTGAGACAGAGTTTCACTCTTGTTGCCCAGGCTGGAGTGCAATGGCGTGATCTTGGCTCACTGCAACCTCCGCCTCCCAGGTTCAAGCGATTCTCCTGCCTCAGCCTCCTGAGTAGCTGGGATTACAGGCATGCACCACCATGCTTGGCTAATTTTGTATTTTTGGTAGAGATGGGGTTTCTTCACTTTGATCAGGCTGGTCTCGAACTCCTGACCTCAGGTGTCCACCTCCCTCAGCCTCCCAAAGTACTGGGATTAGAGGCGTGAGCCACAGTGCCTGGCCCAAACTTTTATAAATATTTGAGAGAAACAACTATTTAAGAGAATTTGTTTGGCAGTAATTGATTTCTTTGTCGATTCTCTTCCTAGGTCTTGCTCATAAGGTTATCATAGCTTAGGGGAGAAAATCGATTTGAGTGATCATTTCTATATTGGACTCAGAATTACTTTTTATTCTAAATAAACCAAGACTTTTTTGTTTGTTTGCATCTTTTGTGTCTCTTTCTCCACCTTTAGAATGGTTTTATTTTCAGAAAGCCACTTGCCCTTTTAGGTAAATAAACTGCTGATAGATCCTCTTCACCAATCTTTTAAAGACTTTTCTGGACGTGTCTGTATTTTAGGCATAATCTAAGTTCAAATTGCGAATCCATTTACCATCAATCCATTACTACATTTAATCCTTAAAACAACTCTGGAGGAAGATATTATTCTCCCTGTCATATAGATAGGGAAATCCATATTAGAGAGGTTACATAAATTGATCCATTTTAAACAGTATAAGTCACATAAAAACCAGACTCCTAACCTGTGTTCTTGCCACCGGATCATGGTACCAGCATCTAGGATAAATAATAATATATTTCTTTAAATATTTAATCATTTGTTTCTACATTTAAAAATTGAAACCAGTGGAGAAAAACAACAGTAGCTTCAAGAGAAAGGAAACATCAGAAAATGATTGCTTTGGAATTGGAAAAAAGCAGTTTCATAATTGACCTGTTGTGACTTAGCATATTAATTGGCTGATTTATGTGAAAGAGCTTCAGATTTTGTTTTTCTCTTAAGTACCATCTGGATGGAGTTGTTTCCTTCTCCCTGAAGGCTCATTGAATCAATGTTCAAGTCTCAAGAGCTTGGACTCGCAAGAACAGCTTTACCTAAGCAAGTGCCTTGGTCTATTACACTAGCCACTGGATTGCAGACATTTGAAGTAACATTTAAAGTAATGGGGAGAAGAAAGAAGAAAACACAGGTACTACAGGATCTGGCCTCCAAATACGGTCTCTCTCAGAGGCAATTAAACCTGAGGGACCAAAGTTTTATTTCATGGTAAGGATCACTGGTCTTTGGATTGAAGATTTTAATTAAAGCTATGAGTAAATAGAAAAATATCCTGCCAACTTAATAATATCTTGAAGTGGTATTAAAAGAGTATCATTTACAATAGCTGTAATATTCATACAAAATAAGAAAATCTAGAATTATTTAGAATTTTATTCTAAATAATTACTAGATTCACAAATCAATAAAGTTTGCTTCTCTCCTATTAGTATCACATTAAATTAAATAAAAAGTTAACTACCATCTGATAATTTTCATTTTATTTTGGATAGACTGAATGGAGCTTTTTAGGTATTTTACATATTTTCATAGACTACATGAATGTCGCTAGTGCTTTTTCAAAATCCGTGATTCTGTCCATGAGCAATGAACTCGGTTTATAGCTTTTCAGTATTTCTTAATCTGAGTTGGATGGTTTAATTTATAGATTAAAGAGTCTTTTATTCTTGATTACAGTGTTCGATGCGCAAATTACACTCACTTCTTGGTACAGAAATGGCATCCTGCCTCTTTCCTGGGACATTTAATCTGCACAGAATTCTAGGCAATCCTTATCCAAGCAAATGCCAGCAAATAGCCTTTCCCCCTTTCACAATAACCTGTAAATTCTCTCTTATCAAGAATAACAGGGAAATGAGGTCTTTAGTTCAGTTGAGTAGCCATTGACAATGCAAAATCATCAATTTTTCAATGAATTGACATATTCTCAACTTCAGCTCAAGATTTCATATGGTTTAACCTGTCTTTTTATGACCTCTAAGGCACTTGAGAATCCAGCAGTGGTTTAGGGTCATTGGCTCACACTGAACAGTATTCAGTGACATAGAAGTTTTGCTGAATCTCTTCTGGTCCTAGATATTCCCTCTGAAAAGGGATTATTTCAATACAGTTTTGACATACTTGCTTTCTATGTCATTCTGTAGGGTCAAAATGAACAATACCAGAAGATTTGGTTTTATTCATTCATAGTTTATTTTACTCATATAAAAAAGAGTTATACAAATATGAACAAAAAATTAAGGTAAAAATTCAGGCTGTCTGAATCCCAAGAAAACAGAAGTTGGTTACCATGGTTAGAAGTCAGGCTGACTGTACATAATTATAACTAACAATTATTAGTCATAATTGACAATATTTATTTCAAAGATTGAATTTTTATTAAACTTGATATATTATCACTAGCTTGAGTTCTCCTCAACTTTCTTATTTTTATTACTAAAGTTACCAAAAGAAGCATTTAAAATGTGTTTTAGTACACAGTATCACTAATCATCAGAGAAATGCAAATCCAAACCACAATGAGATATCATCTCACCCCAGTTAGAGTGGCTATTAATAAAGAGACAAAGAATAATAGATGTTGGTGAGGTTGTGAAGAAAGTAGATACGCTCTTGGTGGGAATGCCAATTATTACAGCCTGTATGGAAAACAGTATAGATATTTCTCAAAGAACTGAAAACAGAACTACCACTCGATGCAGCAATCCCATTACTAGGTATCTACCCAAAAGAAAAGACATCAATATATCAAAAAGGTACTTGTGCATGTATGTTAATCACAGCACTATTCACAAAAGCAATGTACGGCATCAACCTAAGTGTCAATCAATGCATGAATGGATGAAGAAAATGTGGTATATATACACAATAGAATAGTGTTCGGCCACAAAAAAGAATGAAAACATGCATTTTGTAGCAAAAGGGATGGAAATGCAGGTCACTATCTTGAGTGAAACTAGTCAGGCACAGAAAGACAAATATTGCACGTTCTCACTGATAAGTGGTGCTAAGAAATGTGTTCACAAGGATGAGGAGACTGGAATCTCGTCTCTTGCTTTCACTTGCTCACTGGTCAATAGTAGTGTGTTGACTTGTTACCAGGCTCGAGGTAGCTCCCCTGTAATGCCTGCTTTGTGTCTAATTTCCTGTCTTAATTGAGTGTGTGATAGTTTATGAAAATATTAGACTGAAGTAAGTCCACTAGCCTGTGAGCTCATCCATAGATCCCGACACATGGTTGGAAATCAATACATATTTTTAAATGAATATACTAATAAATAACAAAGTTTTGGGGAATTACTTTAGAAGTTCACTTATCTTTTATTATCTGATCATATTTTTTTAGATAATTCTCAAATTCGAATTTTCTGAAGATAGGAAAGTATATAAAATGAACTGACTTTAGAAAGCAACTTATTAGGTATCAGGCATGGTGTACAGAGGCATTAAATGAATTACAAATGAGATATGCTTTCATACTATCATGAAGTTTTCATTCTAGTGAAAGAGAAGAAAGTAAAACAAAAATTTGCAGAAGAGAGTAAAACAAAATATGCAGATAAAGAAATTAAAAATTATTAAGGTCAATAAAAACAACAAATTAGAGACTGGAATAGACAATAATGGGATATAAGTTCTAGCAGAGGGTGATTGTGTAAAGCATCACTGCTTAGATAACATTCAAGCTGATAACCTGAGATGAAAGGATCCTCCTGTGAGAAGAGCTGGAGAATAATGTTATGAATGCCCTGAGAAGGGAAAATCTTGGTGTGTCCAAAACCCGAAAAAAGACCAATAAGGATAGAGTGCATGCAATAAATTAAGAGAGAAGGATATGTGGTAAAGCTAAAGAGATGAGCAATTCACATGGTGAAGGATCTATAGCTATGGGGAAGCTCTTCAATGTTGTTTGAAATAGAAGAGGAAGTAATTGAAAATACTTTGTCAGAAAATTGACATAGCAGCGAATTAAAAGGGGTAAGATTAGAAGTGAGAAGACCCATCAGAGGCTTTTGCTCTCATTCTGGTGAGAGACGAGGTTGGCCTGTGTTTGGGAGGTGATAATAAAGAAGAATTAATTAGACACATTTGAAATATATTTTATAAGTAGCAAAAGCAAGATTCTAGACTAAATGGGACATGGAGGGTGAGGGCAGGTATAGAATTTAAGATGATTTTTAAGAGTATAGTTGTTTTTAAAATTGACAAGTAAAAAATTGTATATATTTGTGATGTCAAACATGATGTTTACACACACACACATATAATGAGACAGGTAAATCAAGCTATTTAACATATACATTACCTGACATAATTTTTTGTGGCAAGGTGTTTAGCTTTGAAAGGTCTTCATTTTGAACAGTGATGTCATTTATTGAGGAGTGAAAAATGTTTAAGTGGGTGGAAACTTAGGAGATTGGGGCTGCGAGACCTGCAAGTGAAGTTGTCCAGGAGGCAGGTAAATAGATAGAATACAATTCAGCCAATAGACTTAAATTGGAGATAACAATCTGTGAGCTAGACACTAAATCATGGCAAGACATGAGTATGAGTGACATCAGTTAAAGAGTATATTTTGTATTCTTTGTTTTTGTGTCAAAAGCTGACCCAGGACTGAATCATGAAGAACACCAAATTAGGAGTGTGAGTAGAAGATGAGGAACCAAAAAGCTATAGGGAAGACTGACAGGGCATAGTGTCCAGGAAATTAAGAGAAAACTTAATTTCAAGAAAGAAGGCAAAAAAAAATATCAATGATTACTGAGAACGCTAATTCTAAGAGGAGCAAACTACCCATTGGATTTTGTAAAACAGGTTATTATGACCTTGACATGTGCTTTTGAGGGGCTGGTAGATGTAAAAACCACATTAAAAGTCATTAAAGATGATTGGGATGTAGGCAATGTAAACGTCTTTTACAGACAACTTTTTGAAGAGTTTTTCTATGGAAACTATCAGAGAATTGGAGCTAAAGGCAGATGTGAGATCAGTAGAAGACTTTTATAAAATAGTCTATATTAGAGCATTTCTTTGCACTCATTGGAATGGTTCAGAAGAGATGGTAAGTCTGATAATACTGGAAAGAAGAAATAAATTAAGGTACAGTCAACAGGAAGACAAGAATAAAGGGGTCTTAAGAACATGTGGCTTGATGGTTCTTTGATAGGACGTGATAGTTGTGTGGCATTTTATCCACTGTTGCAATTGAGAAAAATATTGTATGTCATTGATGCAGATGGATCTACAGGTTTACCACTGGTAAAACGAAAGAGTTTAAGTTTGATGTCTTCTATTTTTTAGTAAAGAATAAATATAGGTCATCAGATAAAATGAAACTAGAAGAAGGAATGAGGGGATTTGATAATTGAAGAAGCATTCTTGGGGTGCATAAAAGTGAGACTATCAGAGAAACAGTTGTCTTTCTGCATAGAATTCAGTATGTATTTAAACTTTGTGATAATATCTATTTATTTACGTTAGAAAAAGCTCTATTGTATAATCTTTTTTCAAAAATATTCATCTAGCTGCTCAGGCAGACACTTGGAGAAGATAAATAATGTGTTTTTAAACAACGAAGTCTGCTGTAACAAATCACCAAAAACTTGGAGGTTTTAAAAAATACAAATTTATTACTTCACAGATCTAGTAATCAGAAGTTCAAAATCAAGATGGTAGCAGGGCTATAATCCTTCTGAAGTCTCTAGCATAGAATTCTTCCTTGTGAAGAGCCCAGTTTCCTGTAGGTCCCCGTGTTCTTTGTCTTGTGGATACTTAACTTCAATCTCCGCCTCCATTTTCACTTGGCCTTCTCCTCTGTCTTCACAAGGCTTTTTCTGAATATCTGATGTGGACTTCTCTTCTGTATCTGTATCTTCTTCTCTGTATCTTAAAAAGACAATTGCCATCGGATTTAGGGCCCTCCTGGATAATTCTAGATGATCTCATCTCAAGATTGTTAACCTAATTGAGTCCACCAAGAACATTTTTGCCAAATAAGTTCACATTCACAAGTTCTGGATGGACATATCCTTTGGAAGGCCATCACTCAATAGGGTTCTATTGGAGCTAATATTTTATTTATCAAACCATTAGATTCAATGTGAACATTTCAGACTGAATGCACATGTGTCAAGCTATCACAAGATAATGGAGTAACAGCATAAGTGGCTTCATTTTTGGATATTGCTCAAAAGTCAATAGACTTAACTTTGCTTTTCAGGCATCTCATTTTTAATATGGAGATAATAAGGTTTACCTACTTGAAGGGTAGGCTCTAGTACAAATGATTTTCTGAGGTCCCCTTTGCTTGGAAGACTTCTGGTTCTTTATTTTAGTTAGACTGTTTTGCTTTGAAAATGATCTTGAAACATGAAGGTGTGGTAGAAAATGATAAAATAGTACAAATTTTTTTCATTCTGAATCACACAGTGAAAATATGGGAAGCCTTCTACTTAAAATAAATACACATTTTCACAGAAAAATAAAGACAAATAAATACTCATCATCATCAATGGGAATTTATTGTAAACCTTATTTTCTAGATTTGTTTTTCTCTCAAAGCTCTGACCCAAAGGGAAGGAAAAGACTACTCTCACATAAGTCACCTAAAGTATATTAAACTCAACTAATTGTTAGAGTTTTAAAAAAAGGTCAAAAAACTGTTTGATAAATAGTTTTAAAAACTATTGCAATTCCATATTGTGGACAGTTAATAGAGGTCAAGAGGCAGGGAGTGTAATGAAATGGATGGAGACAAATTATAGAGAAAGAAATGTAAATAAACAGATGGAAAGAGAAACAAATTCTTCAGAAGTGAATCTCAGTGAGCTACAGATTCACACAGCTTGTTTATATGCTTATGAGCATCATCAGATCACTATAATCTGTTGTGTTCCTTCAGGGATAAAAAGACACTGCTTGTTCATAGAAAAGGAGGAACTGCCAATAAAGAACTCCAATTCTCAGCTATTTAAGTCTCCAAGCCTAATTTATGTCTTTGCCACTACAAAGGTTGAATGGTGACAGAGGAACTATTCCTGTACTGGTGAGGCAGTAGTAATGAGAAATCAGGCCTAAGGCCGTACTGAACACCAAAGCTGAAGGCTATCTCTCTGCTCTTACTTATCATGTCTGAAGGCCAAATCCAGAGAATATTTTCAATTAACAAAAGGAATGAATTCAGAAATCACCACTACATGTTACAAGAAAGCAAATATAAAGGGCATATGCAAATTAGCAGTTTTCATAGGTTAACAAGAGCAATGACAAACATGCATTGAATATATGCTATGTACCAAATCCTTTTTTAAATGCTTATATAAAAAATTGTCCCATTCGAACTTCACAAAAACTCAGCAAGTTAATATTAGGATCCATTTTCCCCAAGGAGAAAATGGAGTTTAGGCCACTTTTCCAAGGTAACAGAGAATAAAGAGTAGAAATAAGATTCAAATTCAAATCTATTTAGCACATTATGTTTTCCATGGGAGTATTTTTAATATACGTATCTAGCAGCCAAAACAGCTCATAGTTTAAGATGTTTTGCTACTACAAATAGATGAACTTCAGGAGTTTCCTAAAGTACCATAAAATGCATCATTTTTATAAGTCACAAGTTATCAGATAGTTGTGGCTACAGAAGGCTGGGCAGTAGTACTGCCTGCCCTATTTGCACCTTGCTCCAATTACCGGTTTTCTCTACATCAGAATTTCCTTGGTCCTTATGCACCTGCCCTATTATACTTTAGCTTGGTCTGTAGGGCAGGGCACTGGTAATGAGGTCTGGGTCACCCACAACTATATCTTAAACAGAGATAATTCCCAGTGTCACAGACAGAAATTTACAAATTAGAGAACCTAGATTTGATTTACTATTTTTTCCTCAGTTGGGTTGTTTATTCAAAACTTGAAAACATACAATTTCAGGGTCTTCTACAGTATATTTACATCATTCTTAACAACAACTTTATAATTTTTAAATCAGCAAATATTCTCAACCATGTCAGCTTTAATATTATAATTAATGTGCACAAATCTGAACACTTTTCTTGCTAAACTGTAATAGACCATAGCAAACAACTTCTTATTTAAATGCTTGTCTGTGCCTGTCATTCTTCTGATACTTTACCCTCATAACATTGGTTATAATTATATAAATGGTTAATATTCATATTCTCATTGCAAAATGAAAAGTGAGGAAGAGAGATTAAGCCATTTGCCTAAGGTCACAAGTCTGGTAAAAATCACAGGGGCACTCAGAATGTCTCCAAAATCATTTCCATAATTCCAGAACCTTTAAATGCTACAGAAACAAGCTAAAGCGATACATTTAAATGCGCTTCTATGTAGAACTTGAACTGTATCTAAACTTAAATTAGAGCTCAGCCAACATAGAATCTAGTTCAGTAATATTCTACAACATGAGGTAACCATATTGATATTTGATATAAAATGAGATTTCAGAGGAAACACATTTTAATACCTGAGGTGTGTGCTTACTCTTCTTGATGTACATTAAAAGTTCAGTACGTGAGAGTAATATGAGGTGATGCGGGTTATTCTTAAAGAGATTACTAATAATGTTTATTTGGAAAAAGATGAAGACTTTAGAGGCTATTTAAGAAACTGGTTCTGGGAAAACTAGCCATAACTTAGGGGTTCTTCTTTCACCCAATCCCATTGGAATTCTGCTTTGCTACAGAACCATGCTCAAACCAAGGCAAGCAGCCAGCACACATTACTGCTGAACAAATAGCACAACAATGAAAAGCAGATCCTTGAGACTCTCCCGAGAAGACCAAGAGCTCTCTCTTTAAAACTTTGTAAAACCCCTAGTTTCTCAAGTCTTCCTGTGTCTTATTTCTTAACCAATTGCACTATCAATTCAAAAATGGAACAAAGGATAGTCTACATATCAGAACTTTTTTCCTATACATTAAGAACTTTTCCCGCATGAATAGGTAATATCACAGTCTTAAACCAGAGGATGAAACCTATGAATTCTTTCCATCATATATATTTTAACAAGAAACATAAATATCTATGACCTACTTATAGCCAATTTATATCTTGCCCAGGTTGTTTTGTTTTCTAAACTTATCCCTCATATGGCTTAATAATGAAGGCCATAAATGTGCCTCCTTCCTATCTCACCCCTATGACTTGACATGTATTATAAAATGAACTTCCTATATAAAATAATATTTACTGAATGAAAGGAAAGTATTACATACAACTTTTATTATTATATTATTAAACTTTTTTTTGCATACCATGGCTAGGACATCTTAAAATAGTTTGGCTCTGTCTCTTCTCCCATTTTCATACCTATGTGTAATCACACACAAAATCCCACATGTGGATTCATGGTATTCAAAATGTTCCCTTCTTAATATTTCCAATTTATCATACACTTAACATATTTTCATTGTTTCATTGCCATGTTGGAGCTTTTGTTTCCATATGAGGATTTGTTTTGTGAATCTGGAAATATGTATTTTTAAAACCAAAGAAACACTGGAGTCTCGTTTACTTTCACATGTCTCCTATTTTCATTGTTAGTCTACATACCACTATTTGTGTTCAAGATTAGTTCTGGTGGTTGCTAATTTTACTTTTAATACTTGAAGCAATATAATGTGATTTACAGGGAAGGCATACACTGAGGGAAAGTCGGTTAAGCAGTTCCGGGTAGGCTTAACTTCCCTAGCTTCCTTTCATATTTACTAATACCCGTATCTTATCAAACACGCTCCTGAGTAAATTGCTGGACTAAGGTTTTACTAAGTTTCTGGGCAAGAAGCCATGTCAAATGAAGTGCTGCATTCCTTTGTGATGGATTTCTGCATGCACCACTAGTGAAATCCTGAAAGGGCCAGTTGAACAGACGGACCATGTTCTTTATGTTCAAGGTAAAGGCTGCCAGGGTTCATCACACACAGTGGAACTCTTGATTTGGTTTGAACTTGCTTTCGAGCCAAATAGTAGTCCCACACACATACAAGAAAGACAAACACTACCAAGGGATTTATTTTCCACAAGAAGCTGTGCATTACCAGCCAAAGAAAGCAAACACCAAGAAAAAGAAGACTCTCGTGATGCAATTAGAATTTACTCAATATTCTGTTTCTCCCTCTCTTAGAGAACAGTGAAAAACAGTTCGGTGGTCAAAGTTCAACTTATGACTAAAAGGATTTTCAGTGGAATTTCTTGACTTCTCTTTCAGCACACTTTAGAACAATAAGGTAAAAATCCTTATTTGCCTGAAATGAAAAGAGTTCCTGCATGAGGTCAATAATCCTTCTGTTACTCGTTTTCTTTACATCCTTCCCAAGAGCCTAAGAGTAAAAAAATCTACACTGTCTTTGGTACTGAATTTTTAAAAAAGCATTCATTTGAAATAGCCCCAAATCTTTTGTAATATCTGTCATAATTTGTTATTCATTTCTTTGTTAGTGTATTTAATTATAGTACTATTTATTAGAAAGGCAAATTTAGTCTGAAATAAAATTCATTACTATTTTACACTAAATTAGAATTGGAGTTGTTTAGTTGTCCTGGGTATGGACTTCAGAACGTCTTAGGTTATGCAGTATACAACTCCAATGCAATTTATGTAGATGATAATGTGAATAGTTTTCTCTGAAATTACATAACTACCGTAACACTGCAGAAAGTAAATAACATAGCAGAAATGTCTCTTTCATTAAACCAAAAAGAGAAAAAAAAAGTTGAGATTCAATATATATGTATCATAGTATCACTTCCCTCCCCTCAAAATAAAAGGCTTATTTCATTCATATCAATGTGTTATTTTCAACATAGAACTCTACTGAACTACAGACAATTTGGGTCTCTAATCATTTTTTGTAAGATAATACATAAATTTCTTTTATAAACCAACTAATGCAAAGAACAAAACACGTGCTATTTTGGATGCTGGCTGTTCTTATAAAATATTTTGTTGAGTTAAAGACAAGTTATTTAGAAACATGTGGGTTAAATTTTTTCTTCAAATACGCAAGGGTTTTAAAAAGTTGAAATTTAAATATTTGCTAAAATGCTTGACAAATTTTTTGAAAAGTTATCTGGCTTAAAATATGGCTGGGTTTGCCCATCCCTTTAGGAGACCAGCTGTTGATGTGTCATTAAAGGCAAAAAAAAAAAAAAAAAACAGTTAATTCAGCTGTGTCTGTAACCAGGCATGTCATATGTAGACTACTTATACTGTGGGAGGTCACTTTATGTGGGTTTGCATTGACAAAAAAAGAAAGGTGTTCAAACTCCAGTAGCAAAGATATAAACTTGTATCGGTAGGAGAAATATTTACAGAACACAGCACATTCTTTTCAAAGCATACATTTTTGGAATGGCAACAATGAAGAATTTCATCTCCACGGAGAACCCATTTGTACGCCTTGTGGGGCTGGCAAATGTTCCAAATCTGCCACTATGAAATAATTGGCAGCAAGGATGGGAAAAAGAAAACCTAATTTTAATGGTAAATTTAAATGTCAGGAGTCCACAGACTGCTTCCTCCTTAGGGGAAATGTAAACAGTGGGAAATCTTCTGTTGAATAGGAATTTTCAGTGACTGGGATCAAAAGCAAGCCTCACAATGTTGCCCAACAGGCAGAACTGGCTGTGGGAATAGATACATCATGAGTGGTTGCTTAGGTGTTGAGTCTTCAGAGTTACTGCCTGACTGCTGATCAGTCAACCATCATTAGTCGTATCCTAAATGCTGCTTCTGAAAAGTTCACAGCTTAAGCTCTTACAAGATGGTCTTTTTAAAATTTCCAGTGAATGACTTACCAGGAAATAAAACACAAGACCTCAGATGACTGGGCGTTCTCCATAGCAAACCCCACCCACTTAACAGTTTTGCCAAGATATGGTCCAGATACAGATTGGTAGACAGAGCTACTGATACTCCCTTTACTGTCAGAGCAAGTGGAAAATCCACAGTTGTCAATGTGGACTCAGAAAAATCTTGGAAGTGAAAGTAGATTTAAGTGCTGAAGTGTGAAAAGTTAAGGGTATTGGAACAAAACGTAACAGCAACATGATGCCTTCTACTTGGAAGTTTATGGTTCTCAAAGAGCTTTCAAATTCCTTAACGGTTTTGATCCTTACAGTAGCTCTAACTGAATTGAATAGCAACAATACCTAACTGAATTGAATAGCAACAATAACAGTATCAGTACAAGGTGTTTATGTGATTTGGTGTGATGTTGCCTTACTGATTCTGCCTCTACTTAAATTGTACTAGTCGTTCCTCATCCCTATGATTTGTTTTCTTACAGCAAGGATTGTGGTATCAATTTTAGCTAAATAATAACTAGTTTGAGAGATTAGTTTGTTTCAAACTTCAAAGGAATATCTAAAGTTTCTCTTCCTTGTGTATGCCAGACATTCATTACCCTTAGAAAAATCACTATTTTTACACAGCTCTCCAGCCATATTCTACTTGATGTCTGATTGGTGAACATATCGTATGGTCTTTCTTAGCTGCAGAAGAATTTGATAAACAAACATTAAACTGGGTTAAGAATATTGCATTCAGTCAACCCATAGTGTTTGTCACAGACCAGATTCTCAGTCTCACAGCAGGAAAGCAATTATGTTCCCATCTAGACTAGTGATGACCAACAAGAGGTTTTCAAGGCCACCTAACTTTGTGATATGGCTGCAAATTTAACTTCTAAAGCTGTTCTTTGATCTGCCAAATTAGAGAGATTAGGGAACTTCTTTTTAAAAAAAGAACCTCCATGGCAATCACATCCTTCTTTATTATTTTTATTTTTTTAATTATACTTTAAGTTCTAGGGTACATGTGCAAAACATGCAGGTTTGATACATAGGTATACATGTGCCATGTTGGTTTGCTGCACCCATCAACTCATCATTTATGTTAAGTATTTCTCCTAATGCTCTCTCTTCCCCAGCTCCCCAACCCCCGACAGGCCCTGGTGTGTGATGTTCCCCACCCTGTGTCCAAGTGAGCTCATTGTTCAATTCCCACCTATGAGTGAGAACATGCAGTGTTTGGTTTTCTGTCCTTGTGATAGTTTGATGATAATGATGGTTTCCAGCTTATCCATGTCCCTGCAAAGGACATGAACTCATCCTTTTTCATGACTGCATAGTATTCCATGGTGTATATGTGCCACATTTTCTTAATCCAGTCTATCATTGATGGACATTTGGGTTGGTTCCAAGTCTTTGCTGTTGTGAATAGTGCCACAATAAACATAGGTGTGCATGTTTCTTTATAGTTGCATGATTTATAATCTTTTGGGTATATACCCAGTAAGGGATTGCTGGATCAAATGGCAATTCTAGTTTTAGATCCTTAAGGAATCACCACACTGTCTTCCACAATGGTTGAACCAATTTACACTCCCACCAACAGTGTAAAAACGTTCCTATTTCTCCACATCTTCTCCAGCACCTGTTGCTACCTGACTTTTTAATGATTTCCATTCTAACTGGCATGAGATGGTATCTTATTGTGGTTTTAATTTGCATTTCTCTGATGGCCAGTGATGACGAGCCTTTTTTCATGTTTCTGTTGGCTACATAGATGTCTTTTTTTGAGAAGTGTCTGTTCATATCCTTTGCCCACTTTTTGATGGGGTCGTTTATTTTTTTCTTGTAAATTTGTTTGAGTTCTTTGTAGATTCTGGATATTAGCCCTTTGTCAGATGAGTAGATTGCAAAAATTTTCTCCCATTCTGTAGGTTGCTTGTTCACTCTGATGGTAGTTTATTTTGCTGTGCAGAAGCACTTTAGTTTAATTAAATCCCATTTGTGTATTTTGGCTTTTGTTACCATTGCTTTTGGTGTTTTAGTCAGGAAGTCCTTGCCCATGCCTATGTGTTGAATGATATTGCCTAGGTTTTCTTCTAGAGTTTTTGTGGTTTTAGGTCTAACATTTAAGTCTTTGATTCATCTTGAGTTAATTTTTGTTTAAGGTGTAAGGAAGGGATCCAGTTTCAGCTTTATATATATGGTTAGCCAGTTTTCCCAGTACCATTTGTTAAATAGAGAATCCTTTCCCCATTTCTTGTTTTTGTCAGGTTTGCCAAAGATCAGATGGTTGTAGATGTGTGGTATTATTTCTGAGGCCTCTGTTCTGTTCCATTCGTCTGTATCTCTGTTTTGGTACCAGTATCATGCTGTTTTGGTTACTATAGCCTTGTAGTACAGTTTGAAGTCAGGTAGTGTGATGCCTCCAGCTTTGTTCTTTTTGCTTAGGATTGTCTTGGCAATGTGGGCTCTTTTTTGGTTCCATATGAACTTTAAAGTAGTTTTTTCCAATTCTGTGAAGAACGTCATTGGTAGCTTGATGGGGATGGCATTGAATCTATAAATTACTTTGGGCAGTATGGCCATTTTCATGATACTGATTCTTCCTATCCATGAGCATGGAATATTCTTCCATTTGTTTATGTCCTCTTTTATTTTGTTGAGTAGTGGTTTGTAGTTCTCCTTGAAGAGTCCTTCGCATCCCTTGTAAGTTGGATTCTTAGGTATGTTATCCTCTTTGAAGCAATTGTGAATGGGAGTTCACTCATATTTGGCTCTCTGTCTGTTAATGGTGTATAGGAATGCTTGTGAGTTTTATACGTTGATTTTGTATCCTGATACTTTGCTGAAGTTGCTTATCAGCTTAAGGAGATTTGGGGCTCAGATGATGTCATGTCATCTGCAAACAGGGACAATTTGACTTCTTCTTTTCCTAATTGAATACCTTTTATTTATTTCTCCTGCTTGATTGCCCTGGCCAGAACTTCCAACACTATGTTGAATAGGAGTGGTGAGAGAGGGCATCCTTGTCTTGTGCTGGTTTTCAAAGGGAATGCTTCCAGTTTTTGCCCATTCAGTATGATATTGGCTGTGGGCTTGTCATAAATAGCTCTTATTATTTTGAGATACGTTCCATCGATACCTAGTTTATTGAGCATTTTTAGCATGAAGGACTGTTGAATTTTGTCAAAGGCCTTTTCTGCATCCATTGAGAGAATCATGTGGTTTTTGTTGTTGGTTCTGTTTATTTGATGGATTATGTTTATTGATTTGTGTATGTTGAACCAGCCTTGCATCCCAGGGATGAAGTCAACTTGATCATAGTGGATAAGCTTTTTGATGTGCTGCTGGATTCGGTTTACCAATATTTTATTGAGGATTTTCACATTGATGTTCATCAGGGATATTGGTCTAAAAGGCAGTCACATAGTTTTTACTATTTCCATAAAGAATGTCACTGGCATTTTGATAGGGATTGTAAAAATGTCCATAGCACCCAAAACATCTACAGAGTCATAGTCTTTAATAAATCCACATACTTCCAGCTCATTGAGAACAGATTAAGGGGCAGAGAGTGAGGAATGACGAATGAAATCACTTCTTGGGAAGGACAGAACCTAATTCTCCCTGGAACTGGGGCAGTGACTTATAGAAGAATGAGGTCTCTAAGTTCCAGGAATGGCTGAAATAGGGCCATGTTGGTGATCTTTCTGATTTCCCATTTTGAACTCCTGGAATTCCCAGAGAAGCTGAAAGAACCCTCTACTTAGGAGCCTTAGGAGATGAAGGTATAGATAGCTTGGGTAAAATACATAGGTAACATAGTTTGGATGTTTGTCCCTGCCCAAGTCTCATGTTGAATTGTAATCCCCAATACTGGAGACGAGGCCTGGTAGGGAGTTGTTTTGTTCATGGGGACACATCCCTCATGGGTTGGTGCTGTCTTTGCAATAGTGAATGAATATTCTTGAGATCTATTCATTTAAAAGTGTTTGACATATCTCCTCCTACTCTCTCCTTTTCCGCTCCTGCCATGTGAGATGATCGGCTAGCCCTACACCTTTCACTATGATTGGAAGCTTCCTGATTCCTCCCCAAAGGCACATGCCAGCACCATGCTTCCCGTAGAGCCTACAGAATCATGAGCCAATTAAACCTCCATTCTTATAAATTACCCAATCTCAGGTATTTCTTTATGGCAATGAAAGAACACACTGATACAGAAAATTGGTAGCAAGAGAAGGACATTGCTATAAAGATACCTGATGATGTGGAAGCAGCTTTGGAACTGGGTAACAGACAGAAGTTGGAAGACTTTGAAGGGCTCAGAAGACAGGAAGATAAGGAAAAGTCAGGAACTTCTTTGAGTCTGTTTAGATGGTTGGGACCAAAATACTGATAGTCATATGAACAATGAAGTCCAGGCTGACAAAGTCTCAGATGGAAATGAGGAACTTATTGGGAACTGGAGCAAATGTCATGCATGTTATGTCTTAGCTAATAAGTTGGTTGCATTGTGCCCCTGCCCTAGGGATATGTAGAAGTTTGAACTTCAGAGTGATGATGAAGGGTATCTGGAGCAAGAAATTTTTAAGCAGCAAAGCATTCAAGAGTTGGTTTGGCAGCTTCCAAATACCTATACTCAGATGTGGGAGCAAAGACATTACTTAATGTTGGAACTTCTATTTAAAATGGAAGCAGAGAATGAAAGTTTGAAAAAAATGGCAGCCTAGCATGTAATGAAGGAAGAAAAAGCTTTTTCTTTTTTTTTTTTTTTTTTTTTTTTTCATTTTTTAAAAAATCATTTTATTAATAATTAAGGTATAATTATCACGTGACAAAATGCACTCATTTTAAATGACCAATCCAATAAATGTTGACAAATGGATATACGCATCAACCCATTACCTACAATCATAATCAATCTATGGAACATTTCCATCACTCCTAAATGTCTCCTTGTGATACTTCCCAGAGACCCCCTCCCTATTCCCCCACCCCTGTCTTCCACCACTGGACCCAGGCAACCACTGATTTATCTTCTGTTACTTTAGATTAAACTTATTCTTTCTAGAACTTATAAATAAAATCATATAGATTTATTATTTTGTGTTCTGGCTCATTTTGCTCAGTCAGGTGTTTTTCAGACTTATATATGTGGTGGCATGTATCAGTACAGTGTTTTGCTTCTTTTTATTGCTGAGTGTGATGATATTATATGGATGATACAACAACTTTTGTGTCTGTTCACCAGTTGATGGGAATTTGAGTGGTTTCCAGTTTTCAGTTACTGTGAATAAATTTGCACTAAACATTTGCACACAAGTGTTTGTGTGGGCATCTGTGTTCATTTCCCATGGGTAAGATTACTAGGTTATATAGTAGACATAGGTTTAACATTGTAAGAAACTGCCTGAATATTTTCCAAAATGGTTGTACTGTTTTACATTCCCGCCGGGCGCGGTGGCGCGTGCCTGTAGTCCCAGCTACTCGGGAGGCTGAGGTGGGAGGATCGCTTGAGTCCAGGAGTTCTGGGCTGTAGTGCGCTATGCCGATCGGGTGTCCGCACTAAGTTCGGCATCAATATGGTGACCTCCCGGGAGCGGGGGACCACCAGGTTGCCTAAGGAGGGGTGAACCGGCCCAGGTCGGAAACGGAGCAGGTCAAAACTCCCGTGCTGATCAGAAAAAGCTTTTTCATTAGAGGAATTCAAGCAGGCTGTGGAGCAACCACTTGCTAGAGATATTTGCATAACTAAAAGCAAGCCAAGTGCTAATATCCAAGACAATGGGAGAAGGGCCCCAAAGGCATTTCAGAGACCTTCATGACAGCTCCTCCCATCACAGGTCCTGAGGTCTAAGAGGATTGAATGGTTTTGTGGGCCACGCCCAGGGCACTGATGCCCTGCGCTCCCTTGGGATACTTCTTCCCACATCCCGGCCACTCCAGCTCCAGTCAGGTCTAAAAGGGGGCTCAGGTAGAGTTTGAACTGCCACTTTAGACAATGCAAGCTGTAAACCTTTGAAGCTTCTACCTTATGTTAATCCTGTAAGTGCACAGAATGCAAGAGTGAAGAATAGTTGACAGTTGCCATCTAAATTTCACAGGACGTATGAGAAAGTCTAGATGCCCAGGCAGAAGACTTTTGCAGGGGCAAAGCCCTCCCAGAGAACTTCTACTAGGGCAGTGCCAAGGGAAAATGTGGGTTTGGAGCCTCCCACACAGTCAGTCCCCAGTGGGGCACTGTCTAGTGGAACTGAGAGAAGGGGGCCATTGTCCTCCTGACCCAGAATGGTAGATCCACTCGCAGCTTGCAGCCTGTGCCTGGAAAAGCCACAGGAATTCAATTCCAACCCACGAGAGCAGCACTGGGTGGGTGAACCCTGCAAAGATACAGGGATGGAGTTGCCCAGGGCCCATTCCACTCCTTGCAGCCATGTGCCATGGATGTGGGACACAGAGTCAAAGGAGATTATTTTGGAACTTTAAGATTTAATGACTGCCCTGGTGGGTTTTAAACTTGCATGGGTCCTGTAGCCCCTTTCTTTTGGCAGATTGTTTTGGGGTGGCGATGTTTACCCTTTGCCCATGCCCCCATTGTATCTTGGAAGTAAATAACTTGTTTTTGATTTCATGGGCTGATAGGTGGAAGGGACTTGCCTTGTCTCAGGTGAGGCTTTGGACTTTGGAAATTTTGTTAATGTTGGAATGAGTCAAGACTTTGATTGAATATTGGAAAGTCATGATTGTATTTTACAATGTGAGAAGAACATGAGATTTTGGTGGGGGCAGGGTAGAATGACATAGTAGTTTGGATATTTGTCCCTGCCCAAATCTCATGCTGAATTGTAATCCCTAATGCTGGAGATGAGGGCTGGAGATGAGGCCAATTAACTTACCTAGTCTCAGGTATTTCTTTATAGCCATGCAAGAATAGCCTAATACAATAGGATTGCATCTGATGTGTCTCTGCTTCCACAACATCTAGCAAAGCATGCTGAATAATTGAATAAAAACTTCCTTGCCTAAGCTTTGATGTTAACACTCTGTGCGCCGTCCTTCAATCCCAGTTTCCTCACTAGTTTTGTTACTGGGGAGTCCTTGTTCTTATAGCTCCCAAGATGGTTGTGGGCCACTTCCAAGATGGTGACAAGCCTCTTGTTCTCTGACCTGGGGTTCTTGGTCTCACGGATTCCAAGGAAAGGAATCTTGGGCCATGTGATGATTGTTATAGCTCTATTCAGCTCAATTAGGATGAACCCTGGGCACTTAGCCAGTGCAGAAACAATGGTGTGCCTCTAGCCCAATTGAGAGTGGCAATGGGCGCTGCCTCACTGGATCAGAAGTGCAGCGACACCCTGCTGGATCTGGAGGGGTGGAGGTCAGCAGTGGGTCTGCAACAGCAGCAACAGCAGTGGTGGACAGCAAGTGAAGGCTCAATTGAGCCATAACAAACACGGACCAGAAGAGTGTGCAGTTACAAGATTTAACAGAGTGAAAACAGAGCTCCCATAAAATGGGAGGGGGCCCCAAGGGTGTTGCCGTTGCTGGCTCCAATGTCTGGATTTATATCCCAATCATTGTCCCCCTCTCCGTGCTCTCAGGCGATAGATGATTGGCTATTTCTTTACCTCCTGCTTTTGCCTAATTTGCATTTTAGCGAGCTCTCCTTACTACCTGATTGGTTGGGTGTGAACTAAGTTGCAAGCTCCATGTTTAAAGGTGGATGTGGTCACCTTCCCAGCTAGGCTTAGGGATTCTTACTTGGCCTAGGAAATCCAGCTAGTCCTGTTTCTCAGTGCCCCCTCTCAACATGAAAACTCAAGTGCTACTGAGGAGGTTGGCTGATGACCGCTCTAACTGCTCTCTGCTGAATTGGGGCATTGTAGGGACTGTGCAGTTGAGATTTCCTTGGGAGGGATGGCTTTGATGTCATCAACATTGGAGCATGGGGTATCAGGCTGGTCCAGGGGTCCACGGTAGATCTCTCATGGACTGCATCTGGGGCTCCATTTGAAGAACCATTTATAGTTACAGCTTTGATTCTGGAAGAGACAAACTTAACAAGGAGGTTAAAGATACAGGGATTGAAATGTATGGCCTGCAGTGCGGGGGATTATTTCACTGGCACACTTCACAGGCCCTGACTATCTGCTTGATAGTTCTGAAAAGGCCTGGTCCAGTAAATAATAATGTGGCCATCTGATGGGTGCTATCAATGCCTAACTGAAAGGTTTGGTGAAGGGTTTTAAGGGTTTTAAGTAATTTCCATTGGTTAGCTGCAGGCAAAAGTATTTTTCCTTCTTCGGCGGCTAGCCATCCTAAGGGGAGGAAACTATGTCCTCGTGAGGTTCCCCATTCTATTTCTCCTGCTGAGTACTGGGGCTTGGTCTCCTGGAGAGGATTACCTGATACTAGGGGTCCTTCTGTAAGCATTTCTAATGGAGGGTCCCACCTTGCGGCTCTTTTGGCTTCAATATCCACTTGGTCGCTCCCTTCTATTTCCCTTTCCTTTCCTTTCTGATGACCCGAGCAGTGTAAGACTGCCACCTCTTTAGGTTTCAGTCAATAATAATCTCCTAATGGCTTCCTGATGTTTGATAGGTGTTCCCTCAGAAGTTCCCTCAGAACTTCTGATGTTTGATAGGTGCTCCCTCAGAAGTTCCCTTGGAAGTTAGGAATTCCCTTTCTCTCCATATTGCTGCATGGGCATGGAGGACTAAGTAAGCATACTTAGAGTCTGTATATATATTTACCCTTTTTCCTTTTCCTAATTCTAGTGCCCGAGTGAGAGCTTCAGTTCTGCCAGCTGAGTGCTAGTTCCTGGAGTGAGGGGATTACTTTCAAGTGTTCCATTATTACTGACCACTGCATACCCCACTTTTCAAATTCTTTTTTCTACAAAGGAACTTCCATCAGTACAGAAGTTGAGGTCAGGATCAGTCAAGGGAACCTCTAGAAGGTCCCCTCAAGCAGCATAGATTTGAATAATCACCTGTTGACAGTTATGTTCTGTCTTTTCTTCATTGTCTGGAAGAAATGTAGCTGGGTTAAGAGTTGCACAAGTGCGCAGTCACAGCACTGGCCCTTCAAGTAATAGAACCTGATATTTAAGCAAATTGTTGTCTGACAGCCATAAGTCTCCTTTAGCAGTGAGTATGTCGTTTACGTCATGAGATGTCCACACAGTAAGATCTCTTCCCTGTATTATTTTAACTGCTTCCGATACTAAGACTGCTACCGCTGCCACTACCCATAAACAACGAGGCCAACCCTTTGCCACTACATCAGTTTCCTTACTTAGGTATGCCACGGGTTGCAAGCTGGTCCCTCGGACCTGTGTAAGGATTCCTAGAGCTATTCCTGTTTTTTCTGTGACATATAAAGAAAAGTCTTGTCCTGTTGGCAAGCTTAACATTGGGGCTTGGGTTTAAGGCCTTCTTGAAGGCCTGGAAAACCGCTTCTGCTTCAGGTGTCCATCTTACTGAATGGGTATTGGCTTTCTGAGTTTCCTTAATTAGTGTACTAATGGTCTGGCTATTTTGCCATACCTGGGAATCCATATTCAGCAGAAACTTGTTATGCCAAGAAGCCCTCTTAGTTCCTTCAGCGTTTTAGGATGAGGATAAACCAGTATAGGCTGGATATGTTCCTCACTGAGGGCCCTGGTGCCTTTGGATAATTTTAGCCCTAAGTATTTAACCTGCTGTGAGCAGAGCTGAGTCTTTGGTTTGGAAACTTTGTAGCCACAGGTGGTGAGGAAATTTAAAAGCGCTTGGGTGACTTCATGGCACAAGATTTCTGAACGGGTGGCTAAAAGTAAATCATCCACGTACCGAAGAACAAGAGTGTCCAGGTATGAGAATTGGCTCAAGTCTTGGGCTTATGCCTGGCCAAATAGATGGGGGCTATCCCTGAACACTTGGGGTAAAACAGTCCAGGTGAGCTGAGATGTTGGGTTCGAAGGATTTTCAAAGGCAAACAAGAATTGAGAGTCAGGATGTACAGGGATGCAGAAAAAAGCATCCTTAAGGTCCAAAACTGTAAACCACTCTGCTTCCTCTGGTATTTGGGAAAGCAGAGTATAAGGGCTAAGTACAACTGGGTATAGAGGGACAATGGCCTCATTGATAATCTTGAGATCTTGCACTAACTTCCACTGTCCACTGGGTTTCTGTACTCCTAAAATTGGAGTATTGCAGGGGCTATTGTACGGTTTTACTAGGCCTTGGGCTTTTAGGCCCTTAATAATCTCTTGGAGTTTGGGCCTCATGTCTAAGGGGGGTACTGCTTTTGGTGGGGAAGGAGGTGGAATCCTTTAGTTTAACTTGAATGGGACGGGCATTCTTCACTCGTCCATATTGTCCTTCTGTTGCCCAGACTTAAGGATTAATTCCTTCCTCAAGCAGGGGACACAAACGGGTGTTCCTTCTCCTGTGTTCAGTTGTTTAATGACCCTTGCTTTTGCTAGAATGTCTCTCCCTAACAAGGGAGTAGGGCTTTCAGGCATAATTAGAAAAGCGTGTGAAAAGAGTAAAGTTCCCCAGTCACAACTTAGTGGCTGGGAGAAGTGTCTAGTCATTTGTTGTCCTAGGATCCCTCGGATAGTGACAGATCTGGAGGATAGTTGTTTGGGACAGGAAGTAAGACTGAGAAGGCTGCGCCAGTGTCCAGAAGACAGTGAACCTCCTGGCCTTCAATGGTCAAGCATACCTGGGGCTCTGTGAGGGTGATGGCATGGGCTGGCGCTTGCCCTGGGCACCCTCAGTCCTGCTGCTGGATCATCTGGTTAGTGGCTTCTGACTCAGAAGACCTTCATACCCTGGGGCAGTGGGCCTTCCAGTGATTCCCTTGACATAAGAGGCATGGACGATGGGGTGGCTTATTTCTATTTGGACAATCTTTTTTAAAGTGTCCTTGTAGACTGCACTGGAAGCAAGCCTTACTAGGCATTCGATTTGCCCAGTCTTTCCATGTTCCAGAGCCTCCAAAGTCCGCTTGCCTGAGGGCCATGACTAAAGCAGTGGCCTTTTTCTTATCCCGTTTATCCTGTTCTGCCTGCTCCTCCTGATTGCTGTTATAAAAAAAAACGAGGTTGCCAAGTTTAGTAGTGTTTCTAAGTTTTGCTCTGGGCCTAAGGCAGACTTTTGAAATTTTTTTTCTAATGTCTGCAGCTGACTGAATGATAAACGTATCCTTTAAGATTGGTTGGCCTTCAATAGAGTCAGGTGACAGAGATGTATGCTTCTTCAGTGCCTCCCTTAGTCTCTCCAGAAAGGCAATAGGATTTTCTTCCTTTCCCTGTGTTACAGTGGACATCATTGATAATTTATAGGCTTCTTCCTGGTTTTCCTTAGTCCTTTTATCGCGCAAGTGAGCAAATGTCTGCAGCACCAATCTCCATGTTCTGATTCTGCATTCCAATGAGGGTCTGTGCTGGGAACTGCCTGCTGGCCTGGGGGGAATTGTTCTCTTTCCTCTATTGTCATCCTATCATTGACCTGACTTAGATACCAGAGATCGCCAGATTCTCGGGCTTCAGTTATGGCGGCACTGCTCTCATTTGGGGCTAGTGTCTGATTTAGCAGTAACATTGTATCTCTCCATGTCAGATCAAAGGATTGTCCTAACCCTTGTAAACATCAACACAGTCATCAGGGTTATCTGAGAATTTACCTAGGTCTATTTTAATTTGCTTTAAGTCTGACAGGGGAAAAGGTACATACACTCTGACTGGGCTGAATTCTCCAGAATACATCTTAGGGGCGTTTTTGCCTTGGGGGTAACTTTTTTTATCTGAAAAAAAAAAGGGGGGGATGCCAGCACCCCTAGTCGTTTTCCAGTGAGCATTAGTCCTAGAATGTCCTCTATGGTCCAAATGCTTATTCCTTTCCAGGGTGCGTAACCACCCATGGACCTCTGCTTACTGGATTAGTTACGCTCACCAATGTAGCAGTCCTCCACCTATTTTCCTGCCTTTCTTGGCCACAAAGAAAGGGATCCGGGCTGCTAGATTCTAGTGGTCCTTTACCATTGTGTCTAATATTGCCTTTGCACTCAGAGGTGAGTTCCTTTCCAGGGTGCGTAATCACCCATGGACCTCTGCTTATCAGATTAGTTACGCTTACCGATGTAGTAGTCCTCACCCCTTTTCCCACCTTTCTTGACCACAAAGAAAGGGGTCCAGGCTGCCGGATTCTAGTGGTCCTTTACCAGCATGCCCAACATTGCCTTTGCGCTCAGGGGTGAGTCCTAAAGCTGGGCTGGGTTCCTGAGTATTTCATAACAACCCAGCTGCCCCATCAAGATGCATTCCCATAAACAACAGTTCTTTTTTTTTTTTTTTTTTTTTTTTTTTTGAGACAGAGTCTGGCTCTGTCGCCCAGGTTGGAGTGCAGTGGCCGGATCTCAGCTCACTGCAAGCTCCGCCTCCTGGTTTACGCCATTCTCCTGCCTCAGCCTCCCGAGTAGCTGGGACTACAGGCGCCTGCCACCTCGCCCGGCTAGTTTTTTGTATTTTTTAGTAGAGACGGGGTTTCACTGTGTTAGCCAGGATGGTCTCGATCTCCTGACCTCGTGATCCGCCCGTCTCGGCCTCCCAAAGTGCTAGGATTACAGGCTTGAGCCACCGCGCCCGGCCAACAACAGTTCTTATGCAAATTCCTTTCAGAGAGGGTGTAGCTAGCTAACCTTTTGAGTCAGGACTGAGTCAGAGTTTTTTGATTCTTTAAGTACGTTAAGGCTTGGCTGGGTGTAAACAACTCGCACATTTGAGCAGACCAATTATTAGGCAATTCTCCTAACTCTGCTTCCACAAGAGTCTCTCTATCAATTACTGAATACCCATTGTGGTTTTTTTCTTGATTGCCTGGGAGGAACCATCTATCCTCCTGTCCTGAAGAGAGTTCCTACTAGGTCTGGTCATACCTTTTGTATGGTAATTAAGATTTAAATCCTCTGTCAGGAAATTTGCTGGGTTAAGGGAATTTTCAGTGGTTAATGTTAAATCACCTTTTTCTAACAGAATAGCCTCATACTTTAAGATTTGAGTTAGTAAGCTCACTTTTTGCTTTTTAGGATAATTCTGAACTGGTGAGGTGTGCTCATAACGAGGTTTCCCCTAAAAGTTATTTTTCTACTTTCTTCTATTAGCAAAGCAGTTGCTGCTACAGATTGAATGCATTTGGTCCATCCATGGGTTAAGGAGATTTTATAGGAAGACTACGGGTTGTCAGTGATCTCAGTGTTTTCAGGCTACACTCTTGTTTACACTGACAACAAGGTAGTATTGGAGTGTTACAGGGTCATGGAGAAGACCTTCAATTATCAATTTTAGGTTTTAAATTAACCCTGGCTTTTAAAGGAATAGAGCACACTGTTTTTTCTTTACTACTTCTATCTTTCTCTTTCTTTCTCTCTTTGACTCCCTCTTTGTCTCTCTTTCTCTCCCCTCTGTCTCTCTCTCTCTTTTTCTCTCTTCTTGACTTACTCAATTCGCTTTCATCCTGATCTATTACGTTGTCAAAGACCCAGTTCCAGTTGTTAAAATACTGGGTTATCAGTTCTAAGGCCCTGGCCAAGGAGCCAAGGCTTGGAGATTCTACTGCAGAGGGATAAGCTGGGTAGAAATCGAGGGAGTAGAGCATCTTACACAATGGGAGAGCAGTCCTCCTAGCCATTTACAAACTTGGGGCCCTGCAAGGGTGGTGGGGAATGGGTCCCACATAACTGCCCATGTTGAGAGCTGTCTGCCTAAGTTGGGAGGGACACCAGGGACAAGGCTCTCTGGGTTCGTAGCCTAGGGGCCTAAGGACTCAGCATTGAGCTTTCTTAGATCCCTTTGGAGATGTAATTTGCTAGAGGAAGTCAGTGGCAGGTCTTCAACAGCGGGAAACAGCAACTGTGGATGGCGAGAGAAAGCTCAGCTCGAGCCGTAATAAACAGACCAGAAGAGTGTGCAGTTACAAGATTTAATAGAGTGAAAACAGAGCTCCCATAAAATGGGAGGGGACCCAAAGGGGGTTGCCATTGCTGACTCGAATGCCTGGGTTTATATCCCAATCATTGTCCCTCCCACTGTGCTCTCAGGCGATAGATGATTGGCTATTTCTTTACCTCCTGTTTTTGCCTAATTAACATTTTAGTGAGCTCTCTTTACTACCTCATTGGTCGGGTGTGAGCTAAGTTGCAAGCTCTGTGTTTAAAGATGGATGCAGTCACCTTCCCAGCTAGGCTTAGGGATTCTTACTTGGCCTAGGAAATTCAGTTAGTCCTGTCTCTCAGTTGGTTTCCAGAATAAAAATGAGTGTAAACTCACATTGAAATTTCAAAATACTACATATACTTTATGAATATGTTAGAAATGATATATAGAACGATTAAATCTATATGTATTCCATAACTAACTTCATTGCTGCTTCTCAAATATATACAGATATAGTATTTAATAGGCTAAAATACTGATAATCTTAACATTTTTCTATATAATAAAAGTGTAAAATATACTTCTATGTTCTATATCAGGCTTAGTAAAACTAGTTTTATTTTTAATTGAAAACCATGACTTCATATTTTCTTACTCAGCATTTGGACAAATAAAGGTAGCTCATCAATGGCATACAACAAGATAAGAGCTCGCAAATCTTCCAATAGGAAATAGGAAAAACAGTTCTTATTTTGATAGAGATTGATAAAGTTTCAGCTACAATTTGTAATATGGAGACTCTTTATGAGCATCTGTCTTTTTGTTTACATCAGGCATCTGAGCATTCATTCTGTTTTGGAGAGACGATCTCCCAGTGTGGGTCTGAGTGAGAGGAAATGTTCCTTATCCAAATAAGTAAGCCAAAGGAGACAGACACAACTTCTTCCCATGTGTGACAAACTAAGGCTCGAGCATGTGCCCTAGACTTGGCCAATAAGCTCCTCACTTGAGACTTTGGATCATAAGCATTTCATACTGAGATGCAGAAGTAGTTGTAAAACCTTTCATTGCATTGAGGGCTCAACAGTGATCGTGGCCTTGTGAGCTTACCAATGTTAGGGAGTACCCAGTGGCATAAATGTCACCTCTGCTGCTACCGATAGTATGTTAATTAGACTATTCCTGTACCAGGCCTTGGCTGTTCTCCCTTTTGTCTAGCCTCCTTTGGTGCTAATCTGTTTGCTAAAATTGATTGCCAAGTGTTTTTGTGAATTCTGTGAGCTACTTGATATCCATTCCCTATGTTCTTTTTGTCTTAAGTTGGTGGGTATTAATTTTCATTCTGTGCAACAAGACTTCTTCCTTATTCCTATACAGATACCTGTCTGGACATGTCTAATTGCTGGTACCTTACTGGCACATATAAAACAAATTCTTACCTTGCTAGTGATCACCTCCCATGTACTTTACTTACTGTCTACGATTATTTTAAGTCACTAAGTGGCTTTTGAGTAGGTTATCAATGAGAGCTGTAATTTCTTCCAAAGGTTAAAAAAAAAAAAGCATAGATTCTACATCATTCACTGAATAATCACAGTATTGTGGCAAAATCATATATTACAAGCTAGTTATTTACTGTTATAAATTTCATTTTAAAATAGTCAAACATATATGTACATAACACCATGAACTTTGGGAAAGAAAAAGGATATCATTCAAACTGAAAATAAATGAACAAATGCAGTAGGATTATTTAGCATTTCTAAATACCTTTTTATATTAAATTTATTTTTTAAAGCAGACATGTTTCAAAAGAAGACATACATGCAGCCGACAAGCAAATGAAAAAAAAAAAAAACTCAAACTCACTGATCTTTACAGAAATGCAAATTAAAACCATAGTGAGATACCATCTCACATCGGTCAAAATGGCTATTATTAAAAAGTCAAAAAATAACAGATACTAGCAAGGATACAAATAAAAGGGAACACTTACACACTGTTGGTGGGAGCATAAATTAATTTAACCATTGTGGAAAGCAGTATTGAGATTCCTCAAAGAGCTAAAAGCAGAACTACCATCCAACCTAGCAATCCCATTATTGAGTTTATACCCATAGGAATATAAATCATTCTGTCATAAAGACACACATGTGAATGTTCATTGCAGCCTTATTCACAATAGCAAAGACACAGAACCAAACTAAATGCCCATCAGTGACAGAATGGATCAAGAAAATGTAGTACATATGTACCATGGAATATTATGAAGCCATAAAAAAAAACAAGATTACGTCTTTTGTGGGAATATGGATGGAGCTGGAGGCTATTATCCTTAGCAAACTAATGCAGGAACAGGAAACAAAGTATCACATGTTCTCACTTACAAGTGGGAGCTAAATAGTAAGAACTTACGAACACAAAGAAGGAAACAACAGACACTGGGTACTACTTGAGGGTGGAAGGTGGGAGGAGGGAGAGAAGCAGAAAAAAATAACTATTAGGTACTGGGTTTAATACCTGGGTAATGAAATAATCTGTACAACAAACTCCCATGACTCGAGTTTACCTATGTAACAAACTTTCACAGGTAGCCCTGAACTTAAAACAAAAATTATAGAAAATTATCATATTTTGCAGACATTATGACTATTTGAATATTCTAAAATGTGTAACATTATTGAAAAATTGAGACATTTTTAGTAATTTGAAAATTTTGATTATTTTTTCTCTTGATTTTTTTCAAATTATGAAATGCTTATGCACCACAATATAATTATTAAGAAGTAGTTTAGTGAAAATAATAATAAAAAGGCAAACATACAAACAAAAACTTTTATAGTCAGCAAACTTGTTCCCACTTCTCATTTACTAATTATTTGCTGTGGTTAAACCACCTCACACCTTTGAATCTGGTTGCTTACCTGATAAAAACGCATATGTTCTAACAAAATTACTCTGAGGTCTTTAAATACTAGTGAGGTAGTATTCTTGAATGTATGGGCTGCCAACTCTTAATTGTTGCAGAAATATTGTTATTGCTATTGCTATTGAAACCAGATTTCACCTAATCATGCACTTAACACATTTTTAAAAATTTATTATTTTTTGATTTTTTGATGTTTTAAATATAATAGGAAAATTGCTATCTTTATTCTAATGAAAAGTGGTTATTTATCATTTCATTTTTTATTTCTTGAATATAATTATTGCTGATTGCTCTTTGGAAGTCATCTGTTACTAAGTTGTTGGCTTCTTTTTTCATCAGCCAGAATTGACATTTTATGTGTACACTATAAATGGGATAATATAATTCACAAATCATTTATTCTGCTTTGATGTCAAGTTTATCAACAGAGAAAATGCCTTTTACTTAAGTCCAGGAAAAAAATATATCCATGGGCTATAATGAGATTGGCACTAAAAATCAGGGGATCCATTTCAAGTGCCAATTCTGCCCCTGTTTACTTGAGAGATTTATTTTATTTTTCTGAGTGGGTTATGTTTATTTAATTCAAAAAGTTAAGTGGTTAGATTTAATGGCTTTTAAATTTCTTGCCAATTTGAAAGTTGTATAAATATATATTTATATAGCAGATGTTCAGCAAAACAACTACTGTGGTTCTTTTATTGAAGGGAATAAACTGGGATTGATGGGACAGAATATCTATAAGAATATAACTACATAGATGTGATTCTGCTGGAAAGTGGTGATCATCAGTTAGGGTAAGCTAGAGTACAAATGTTGTAATACGATTTGTGAGGAGTGAAGCAGTTCTACCTGACCTCAAATAAGTTTCTTCCCTTCATATGCCCAACTGCACTGTTGTTTGAAACTCTCACAATAAAAGTCATAATAGTAAACACACTTAGAGCACCTTTTACCAATAACAGATTTTGTTAAAATGCATACTTGGAATTCTATATAGAAACG
This sequence comes from Trachypithecus francoisi, assembly GCF_009764315.1. Lineage (NCBI taxonomy): Eukaryota > Metazoa > Chordata > Mammalia > Primates > Cercopithecidae > Trachypithecus > Trachypithecus francoisi. The sequence goes on from NW_022681469.1 coordinate 61,138,683, forward strand.
AGGACAAGAATTTGGGGTTTCTGACATTCACATATGGCCATTCATTCACATTATTATTCGTGTAAAAATAGTAAATGTTATAATTCCTAGCATTCTGGGGCTAGAAAATGTAGCACAGAGATGAAAGAGGTGAAGTACCTATTTGCAGGAAATACATAGTCTCAGCTGCACACAGAAAAGGGTGTATATAATATTACAGAGCAATATGATAACATGGTAAATTGTTTCAGTGTTCAGCACTTGAATTTTTGCCATCTACTAAAAATCCAAAAGACTAAATATGCACTTTACTTCTGAAAAGAAAGAAAAGAAACTTCATAATGAGGTATCGGTAATTCTGATTTAATCATCAATCAAAGACAAAACAGAAAAACATTTTTGACCTCCGTGACTATTAGTAACTCAGTAAAACTGGCTGCTGCTGAAGGTCTTGGACCTTCCTTGTATCATGGCTCACAGTGAAGTCAGGTTTTTGAATTCCTATTATCTGATTCTGTCCTTGGGGGCTGGCTGCAGGAGCTGCCTCAGGAGAAGTCGAAGAGAAAATGACCTCTGAGGAAAGGTCTTGCTTAGCTCAGAAAATCTCCACCCTTCTTCAATGAGTCAGGATTCCTGGGTGGATCACTGGCAAATCAATCCAGGGCCATCTGTTAAAAAGAAATGAAAAAGTAACCTGCCTCTTTTCGAGATTATTATGTCTCAGCTTAAGCAGTAGGAGAAAAATTGGACAAAACAAAGTATATTAGAAGAAGCATTAAGAAATAGATGTTGAAATAGCTTAACTTTTTAGTTCAGGAATGCCAAACTAATATTGCAGTCCATAGTTAATGCATTTGTCAACCCTGTGAACTTTACCTTTTACTTAAAATAATGAATATGCATAATTCTAAAAGAAAAATTGCCCTCTAAAGCATAAGGTAAAATACTACAGTCCATTAATGTCTCCACTTGCATTTCATTGCTCACCTCCATGAGTACTATTCTCCAAATCCAATTACTGTAACTTCAACTCTTTTAACTGTTTCATCTGGTCTTCATATCCATATATCTAAGTAATATGCTATAGGGGGCACTTGTGAGGCACCACTTCCTTGGCCCACTTAACAGTTTCACACGTATTTGCCAGTGTCCAATATCTACCTACTTTTTACACAAAAAGCCATTCAGCCATGAGCTTGTACAATAATGGAATGCAGAATTTGATGTTCCCTAAAAACTCTTCAGATAATGATATGAGCATGGGGACATAGGTGCACAGCTTCCTCATCCTTTGGTAGATAATTCTAAGACATACCCTGCATGATACCTAATGGGATATCACCAGAGAGATAGTCTCTGAGTTATTCACAGTAGTAACCAAATTGATAACATGGTAGTTACTGCCCGTTAACACTTTCCTGTCTTACTTTTCCATAACCTCACTTTTCTTTTCTGAGATTGCCTTTCCTATCCACTATATATTCCTAGGTCCTTATCTCTGGTTTGGCTTTCACAGTGAACCGAAACCAGGACAGCTTGTTACACAGAGTCTAGAAAGCAGCTCTTCACATTGGGATTCTGGAACTGGGTCACTGACAAGTCAGATTTCAATAAGGAAAACATATTTAGTAAGTAGGGTGGTGACAATTGATAATATGCCTCAGCATCACATTTCCTGAGACTCGCAGATGTATTGCACTGGAATGAGACAGAGATGGAAGAAGCAGCACTGATTGCAACAATGTTTCTCCAAGTGTAGTCCCTGGACCAGCAGCATTAGAACCAGCTGGGAACTTGGTAGAAACACACATTCTTTTTGCTTCCTTAGACCTATGATATAGAAATTTGAGGGATGGGGCAATTTGAGGGATGGGGCCCAGAATCTGCTATTTAAGAAGGCTTTTAAGTGACTCAAATGCATGTTAAGGCTTGAGATCCACTATTATACCGGAATCACTTTGAAATTCTGACAAGAGTGAAGGACTGGTGAAAATAAGGTGCAGATGCTGGGACTGCCTTTGCTAAGTATGAAGGTAAGTGTCTAAAAGCTCCAAAAATTGGGCATGTGAGAAAACTGGGCAAAAGTTGGGCCCAGGGCACAACTTGGGGCCGTCTGTTAAAAAGAAACAAAAAAGCAACCTCTTTTTTTGAGATAAAAATTTGAGTTAAAAAAATTGGGCCCAGTACCTAATGAACTTATTATGTGAGACCAGAAATTATCTATATTTCCTAGATCCTGGGAATTAACTATGTTCCCCACGTGGTCCAGAGGTTCTTTCTTTCCCTTAAGCAATTAGAAATGAATGCACTGGTGAGGGCGTATCAGCATCATTGAGAGGCTCAATGTAGTTGTCGTGTATAGTATAGGATTGAAGGTAAGAGATACTATCCTGGAATTAAACTTATTATCAATAGACCTGATATGTTCCCATAATAGGCAAAAGCAAGTGATGATACATACCCATCAGACATAAAGTAGATGCAATTACCATTACAGCAAGAAAGAGGTGGCAGTCTTGGTGCTTTAATTTGCAAAGATCTGTATGATGGCTAATATACCATATTATTTCCAGTGGTAAGAGAGATAGGCTTCCAACTAAGATATTGTTTGACTTGTATAACCAGATTTTTTAAAAATGAAAATTAAAAAACTTTTGTAACCTGAAAAATATTTTTTAGAAACAGAAAGTCTTTCTACCACTGAGATGATAAAATTATAATCTCTTGCCGAATTTCTAGATTTGAGCCAAGTGAAAAACTCAGAACCTATTGTTCTAAAAGGAGTGTGGCTTTCTCTGAAGAAGGGCTCCAACAGTCTCTCTGCAAACACGTACATTATCCAAACCTTCCTCTAAAGGATCTAAAGATATCTTGGGATGTAGACACCCAGATCTTTTGAGGGTTGTGGCCTACACGGGCTGAGCTGACACTACCTGTGGACCTGACATATCACCACGCCTCCTTAGTTAGAGAACTATAAAGGTCAGATGATAAATGGAGTTGGGGCCCAAGTTTATTTCACAGTGGTTTCAGTGGGATGGTGGATCCATCCTGTGATCATTTTTCTGACCCCCAAGTATATAATTGGGAGGATTATACTGAGCAACAGGCAGAACTCCCACATTGCATCTCTAGTTTGTGGAGTAAGAGCTACTATGATAGTAAAAATATCCAACTGAAAGCCCATAAAATATTCTGCCTCCTTTTTCCCGCTCAAGATAGTAAATTGGAAGCAAAACTACATGCCAGGAGGAATTACAGAGTCTGGCACAACCCTCAAAGAATTAATAGGAATGGTTGTCCTCATTGTATCAAAGAACATTCCATCTATTTCATCTCAAAAGAAGTCAAACGGATGTGAAAAAGGATAATGGATTACCCTAAATGTAATAAAGTGCTGGCCCCATTGTAGTTGCTGTGCCCTATGTAACATCCTCTCTGGATTATATTAACATAGCATTTTGCGTTTGTTGTGTGACATTTGGTCTAATAAATCAGTAAAAATGATCAGAAATAGTTTACATTTATACAGTAATAGCAACAGTCACATTGTTATCTATTTCTAAAAGCTATGTTAATTGTCCTTCTGTTTGTCGCTGTGTAGTCTAGAGAACTTAACTATTTATGTTTTGCAGAAAATGATGCTGATCAACTATCTTGACGACATCAGGCTAATTTAACATGGTAGATAAGAAATTCCATGTACTCTGAGTATGCTGACAAAATAATGGCTGAGTGTTGGAGAGATAAACCCTACAGCAATCTAGGGCCTACCACATCAACTTTTTTTTTTTTAGGGATAAAATGATCTGGAGCATTCCAAGTAAATGAAAGTTATTGGATCTTGAATCTTCTACCACTAAGAAAGAGGCACAGTGCATTTTGGACCTCTTTGAATTTTAGGGAAGTATGTTCTATAATTGAGAGTGGCTCTTTGACGTATTCATTATATGACTGTGAAGACTGCCTATTTTAAGTGAAACTCTGAGTAAGAGAGGGCTCTGGGGCAGGTCCAGCCTGCAGAGTAACCTTCCCTTTCACTTGGAAATCCTAACAAAACCAAAGATATCCTTGATAGCTAAAGATAGGTAAGTAGGAATTCTACAAGAAATCACCAGCATAATGTTATATGTATGGATCCCTAGAATCTGGAAGGAGAATAGGCCTTCTGTCCCAAAGAACTACCCACCATTTGAAAATTAGCTACTTGTATGCTATTGAGATCTGTCTAATGTCAAGTAACCATGAAAACAGAGCACTGCATTATTATCTGGGTATTATCCTATCTACCAAGTTATGAGGAGTACAAACCCATTTTATGATGGAAATAATAGACTTGAAATTAGGTCCAAGCTTGCTGGTCCAGAGGGTATAAGAAAAGTATGTGAATCGATAGCTCATTGCCTCAACGTTTGCTGCATTTTTTTTTGCCTCTAACTCAACTTATAGCAATGACCTTTTGGGGATGGGTCCCTTTAATCAGCTGTCGAAATGGGAAAACTCTCAGGTCTGGTTATTGTATGAATCAGCCTTATATGCTGGACTGCCGCAGCACTACAACTACACACATGGGGGTCCCTAGAAGACAGTGCTGATCGCCTCCAAAGGGCAAAGCTAAAGGAAATACTGCTGTCAGCTGGCAAGAAACAGCACATATGCTCATCAACTTTGTATGAAAAGAGAATTAACCTGACATAAACATGTATACAGACTCCTAAGCAGTATTTAATCAGTTGGCAGGTCTAATTGGAGCCTGGAAATAACAAGATGGAAAATCAGAGCCAAAGTGGTCTCAGGAAGAGGCATAAAGATAGACTTACGAAGGTGAGCAGAAAGTCTGTGGATCTTTGTGTCTCATATCAGTGCACACAAGAGAGGATTGTCAGGAAAAGAGGTATTCAGCAACAAGTGAGAAATATGACTCATCTGTCGGGTGTGTGCCAGTCTCAGCCAACCCTGTGCAGTGACTCCAAAGTCAGAGGCAGGAAGGGGTACTATGCACGGTCCAATAATACGGGCTTCTTCTCACCAAGTATGATCCAGCTAAAAGCTGCCAAATGGCTAACCTGTCATTGACAGAATAAACTTACTTTTATCCAAAAATGAAACGAAGATAATATTCATGGGACAGAAATCACTTTGGAAAAATAATTGACTGAAGTGCCAACTGCAGGTGACTTTTGAAATATTTCTTCCAAATGCAGAAAATTGAAGGCTTCCTATACATGTGAATAAGTAAGTCTTGGCAGTGTTACTTGGCAGTACTACTGCTGGAGATTTTTCTAGACCAATGCTTTATGGTTGGGCTCCTCTGGACTTCGAACTTTGCCTTGATGGCTGTTAGATGATTTCTGACACAAGCAAATCCAAACTGTCGGAGAATCGTTTCACCCTGGTTCACAAAGCTGCAGACCTCTAGCTGTAATCTCATGTGAATGATGGCACTGAACTTTAAAGTTTTGTATACAAGAAGGTTAACGAGAAAATTGAAACTCCAACAAATCTTATTTGGAGAGCTGGTAGTGACAACATCCGATTTTGCATTACTACAATATACAAGCTGGATTGTAGACCTTCTGCGTTTGGTAGAGCAACTCATGCCAGTCTGAATGCACATACGTATACTCAAACCTTTCCATTAGGAGTCAAAGTGATCCTGTAAGCTTAAACCGATGGGAAAAACTTCCATGCAGAAGGTTATGAGGTTGGGTTAAGATTTGAACTACAAGGTTAATGGATTTTGAGTAAAGCATTGAATTTGACCCTGCAAGTTAAGAGAAATTAACCCCACAGTATGTTGGCCTTAAAATTCTGTAAAATGTCAAGTGGATAAAGTTTTTAGTCTATAAAATAACTGTAGTCCTCCCCAAAATGAAGTCTTGAGATGGCAAGTCAGTTCTAGAAGACATACTCGAAAGCACACATGGCAACCATAATATTTGTGACACTTTTCACTTCAGTTCCTCAGTGTTATTTTATATGTGTTCAAATGACAGTATAGAATCATGTTGTAAAGGAAATGACCCAATTTGCCACTTTGTACTTCATGTACTTCAGTTTTCATGATCTTTAAATATATTGCTGTTTGCGCTATAGTTGAATTTAATTTTGTATCAAAATAAAATAAAAACATCAAATTTGGGTCACAGTTGCCCATAAAAATATAATTCAGATGTGTCTTATTCTGGCCAAGATGTAGCAACAGGTATCAAAATGGCCTGTAGCCTGAAATAACTAAATACCATAAATAAATAAATAAATAAATAAATAATTAAAATGCTACTGATCAGTCCATATGTGTGAGGAAACTTAGCCAAAGCCAAGAAATGGACTACATGATGTGATTCAAGGGAATGATCTCCGGGAATTTCACAGGGCTGGGAGTATTTCTCTTCCAAGTAGCCAGAGATCAAAACCTCATAAAACCTATGGGGCATAGGATAAGTACCCAGAAGAATTTTGCCTCAGGAGCAGGGAGAATTAGCTGCATGCTAAACACTGTTGCATTTCTGATGAAAAATGTAAAATAAAAACAAAACCCGAAAAGGTTAAACTGTTTTAATGTAACATAACCATGGTACAGAGCAACACTAAAAAATTAACATGGAACAATGTAAAATTTCCAATGTCTTGTATCCAATAAAAAAATTATTAGGCATTCAAGAAACCAGGGATATACAATCTATAATGAATAGAAAAATCAATTATTTGAAACTGATCCATTAAATGAAACAGATGAAAAAGTAAGTATAGAAGGATATAATGACAGATATAATTGTATTCCATGTATTCAATAATCTGGAAGATACGTTGAACCAGTTAAATAGATACATATAAGATACACAGAAGACCTAAATTCAATTTCTAGAGGTAAAATTACAATGTCTGAAATAAAAAATACACTGGACCTGCTTAATGGAATACTGGGACATATTAGACACACACAGAAAAAGTTTAGTGAACTTGAAGGCACAGCGGTAGAAACTATCCCAAATGAATCACAAAAAGAAAAGTGAATTAAAAAAATAAAACAAACAAACAAAAACAGTGGATTGGTGAACTGCCAACAATTGAAGTACCCCAACATACATGTAATTAACATTCCCACAGCAGAGAATAGAGGAGGGAAGGCAGAAAAAAACATAGGAATACTCCTAAAAACATTTATTTCCAATTTTAATAAATGCTATAAACACACAGATCTAGGATGCTCAACGAATCCCAGTCACAATAAACATGAAGATCTATACCAAGTCACATAATAACGAAATAACTTAATACCAATAATGAAGAGAAAAACTTACAAGCAACAGAGGAAAAAACACACGCATGCATACACACACACACACACCCCCGCATGCCAAGGACCAAAAATTAGAATTGCACCAGATATCCTGTTGAAATCATTGCAAACCAGCGAACAGTGGAACAATATTTTTAATGTGCTGAAAGAAAAATATTGCCAACTTAGAATTCTAGACTCATTTCAAAAACTAAGACAAAATTAAAAAGAAAATGGACATCAAAGGTAAACTAATTCATTACCAGAAAACCTGAACTAAAAGAAATGTCAAAATAAGTTTTTTGGGGCAGAAGGAAAATGATACTAGATGAAAATCTGGATCCACACAAAGGAATGAAAAATGCTGGTAATTCCTAGAAAAATGAAATTGGCTGTTTTCTTAATATTTAAATATTTTTGAATTTGAATATTTTATATATTTTGAAATAAAATAGATGAAGGACAAATAATGGAGTCTAGGGTTTATAAGATAGGAAAATGTAAAATGTATGGCAACAATAGTACAAAGGTTAGATTAGGATGGAAGAAGTGAATTCACCCTTAGAGTCTTGGAAAGAGCATGGCCTTGCTTAATTTCATACCTCTAGCCTCCAGAGTGCTGAAAGAATAAATTTCTGTTTTAAGTCACTACATTTATGGTAATTTATTATGGTAGCCTCAGGAAACACAGAATGCTTGTTTCAAAGTAGTTTAATTTTTTTCCATATACATCTCTATTTTGTCAAAATTTTCTATAATCATTTTGCTAAAGTTTTTGTTTTTTATTGTTAAAAAGTTCATTTACAAACTTTTATTCCACTTACATTTATTTAATTCACTTGTTCTTCACGATTATGCTTACATTACTTAAAATACTTAAATAGGATATTAGACAAAGGTCATCACCTCATGGTATTTCCCTGTCAATTATTTTTACAGTATCTGCATGTTAGGAAAGTATCACAAAAGAAAGAATGTAGAAAGTTGAATAATTGGGATTTTGTTTTACTGTTGTGCTTTATATACATACATTAATGGACACTGCACTTGTGCATTTATTCTTAGGTTGAACCCATTATCCTAGGATTTTAAACATCTATTGGAGAGATAAATTGTGTTTGCATTCTATTTAATTCTGACAATTGTGAAGGCATGATTATTTTAATTGACTAACAATATTCTTATTTATCAAAGTTTACTGAAGTAACATGAACTTGAGAAACATTTAGGTTATGTGATGGTTAATATTGTGTCAACTTGATTGGACAGAAGGATGCAAAGTATTGTTTCTGGGTGTGTCTGTGAGGGCGTTGCCAGAGGGGATTAACACTGGAGTCAATAGACTGGTAGAGGAATACCCACCTTCAATGTGGGTCGGCACCATCCAATTGGCTGCCAGGGTGGCTAGAACAAAACAGGTGGAAGAAGGTGGATAAGCTTGCTTTCTGAGTCTTCTGGCTTTCATCTTTCTCCCATGCTGGATGCTTCCTGCTCTTGAACATCAGACACCAGGTTCCTCGAGCTTTGGACTCTTGGTTTGTCTGGGGCTCTCAGGCCTTCAGCCACATACTGAAGGCTGCACTATTGGCTTCTCTACTTTTGAAGCTTTGGGACTTGGACCAAGCCACTCCTGGCTTCCTGGTTCTTCAGCTACAGACGGCCTATTGTGAGACTTCACCTTGTGATTGTGTGAGTCACTTCTTAATAAACTCCCTTTCATATATACATGTATCCTAGTAGTTCTGTCCCTCTGGAGAACTCTGGCTAATACAGATTAGTTTGCATTTTTCTTTCTTTTTAAAATCTATTTGGGACTTTATTAAATGAGAAATAAATTTTTATAATGTTTGGACCACGATACATCTGGAGTGTTTTTACAGCAGCTTGCATCATGTTAATATAGATGCCATATCTGGCCCTATTACATTGGATACCAAGCCCTTAAGTGATGCTTCTTTTTTTGGTGTTTTTAAATTTTTATCTTTTTCAACTTTTTTTTTTTTTAGATTCAGCAAGGTACATAAGTGACATTTATGAGGATTCTATTATGATAAATGTAGCATGCTAGGGTGATTTCATTTTACCTGTGGGGTATTGTGGAACGTTGCACATTCAGAAATAGTAATAGTGCAAGCAAGGCAATCTTAAACTGTTCTGGAGATTAACACAATTCTTAGAGAATTCATGTAGCTCTCTATGTAATATCAGAGTCCAGCAATCAAATAATAGTTTACCCTGCAATAAAGAGCAGTAAGGCAGATGATTCAAGAGCAATTGAAACTTGAAGTATCTGGGGAAACAGACTAGAAACTAGATGCTCACCTGGGCTTTGATATGACAAGCTTTTTTCTTTGCTTCAAGAATGATTTCGAGTCACTTTACTCAAGCCTGAGAAGATCTCAAAAATAAACTATAGAGATTAAGAATAGTGGATAAAAGAAAAAGCAGAATCTAGTTTCGGCTAATTTGAATTACCTACCTTATACTTTGTTCTAAATTACTTATCTAATATTTAAATAAGTTGTTTACACTGGGCGTGGTGGCTCATGCCTGTAATCCCAGCACTTTGTGGGGCCCAGGCTGGTGGATAACGAGGTCAGGAGATCAAGACTATCCTGGCCAACAAGGTGAGACCCCTCCTCTACTAAAAATACAAAGAATTAGCTGGGCGTGGTGGTGTGCCTGTAGCCTCAGCTACTCAGAAGGCTGAAGCAGGAGAATCGTTTGAACCTGGGAGGCGGAGGTTGCAGTGAGCCGAGATCGCACCATTGCATTCCAGTCTGGTGACAGAGCGAAACTCCAATTCAAAAAAAATTAATTAATTAATAGGTGATTTCATAGTTAAAATATTTTGCTTTGCTATTCTAACACAAAATTCCACTTGCGTGGGAAACATCTAAATGAGATGGAAAGATTTGAAACATGAAACAAAACACAAGGTATCTCCATGAATTTGTTGACTGAAAACCAAAATCTAGATCAATACATCTACAAGGTAATAGCCTCTGGAGCACTGGTTTACACATTCAAGTCTGTTGTTGGTAAATATTACAACCAACTCCAAGTAGTTTATAAACTAAGAAATATAAAATGCAGTCATTGTCCTCTGGAAAAAAAAAATCTAGGAACACTGAGAATTAAGTTTTCTGCATGACTTTGATACATTGCATATTAATGTGATTTTGATAAATTTCAAGAAAGAAAAAATTATAGGCCACTTCGCTAACCTGGCATTCATTTACCTCATGAAAAATTCATGAAATTGTAATACATAAATAAATTCTAAGTAGCTCTTAGATTAATTTAAATTGATTAATCCTAGATTCACTCAGTTCTAAAATCTTTTCACATGAAATATTTCTCATAAACATTTCATGTTCTCTTCCATATTAAGCTAAATTACTTTAATTTATGTAAATCCAGATGTGTTTGAAGTGTGATCGAGGCCATATATTCTAATTCAGAGGATGATTTTTGGCACTTGGTCCTGTGTAAGATATTTTCTGATGTGCCAGGTGAAGGATACGTGATGAGAAAATTTCAATTATGTCCATTTCTCCCTATTGAATTTTATCTTCACATTCCATTTACTAGCACAGGCATTGAATGGAAATGAATTTAAGAAAATAATTAAATATTTCACATCAGCTTTTCATATCACACTTCCTCCTTTTTGACAATAGTCTTCAGATGCAAATGTGCATGTGTAATCCAGAAATTAGCTATCATCACTACCTCTAAAGGTTTAGGTCACATTATTTATATTACTTTCTCCACATTTCTGAGAAATCTCAGGAGAATTTTGCATCATCGTGATCCCTTCTGGCTCTATTTTCCTGTTCTGCTTAACTTGCTTAGGTTATAGATTATCTTGCTTTTCCCCATATATAGTTTCTGTTTGGCCTCACATGAACCCAGATGTGGAACTGGGACCATTTTTCAAATGTTCACAAAAATAACCTTTACCATTTAATGTTTGCAATTACTTTTGCACCAACCAATAATTGTGCATTGCCTTATGCAGGATTCAGCTGAGAGGAGGAGGCAGGTATCACATCTTTCAAACACTAACATCTTTGTAATGAAAGTTGAGCATCCTATACCTCAGTAAGCAGGTATTTGCTTCTTTCTGTCTGCAAAGTGCCCTTTAACCAGTTTCTGCCTCCCCTTTCTCATATCTCTCTTCTCCTCATTCTTCAGCCTTTCTCAGCCAGCCAAGTAAAAGGTTGCATTTTCATATTTGGACCCAGGGAATGGCTTGAGATGTTCTAAGTTTACGAGTTTTGTAAAGTCATTAGGCTGACATAAACATAAATGATGACAGAAGAAAATCCAGCATTTCAATATGTGAAAGAGTGGAGCCAGCAAAGGAGACAGAAAAAGTAAACGTGAATGTGAAATGAAACCTAGTAAAGTATAAAATCACAAAATTCAGTAGAAGGAAATAATGCAAAAAAGAAAGAAGTGATAACAGTATCAAATGGCGGCAGTGGATTGCATTAGAGGAGAACTGAGAATTGATAATTTGATATGAAAAGAAGGTCATTGGTAGCCTTGTCACAACCAGTTTTAGTAAAATGTTTTAAATAAAATTTTAGGATTAGACTTACGAGAAATTTGGAAGTGAGAAACTGGAGATAAAAAGTATAGACCACCTCTAAGGAGAGGCTTGTTGTAATAGTTTTTCATTAGGAAAAGTTTAACTGAAGGATGATATAGTGTCTGGGAGACCCTGTAAGATGGTAATAATTTCAGGATGATGGTAGGCTGATGGTAATGATAGATCAGTAAAGGAAAATGTATGATGCAAATGAAAGAATTAGATGAGAGAAAGATGTGTGCTACAGCTCAGACTCAGTGGAGGGGTTGGTTTTAGATAGAAACAGAGAAAGTTTATCTGTTTTGACCAGAATGAAAGGCAAAATGTAGTGATAGATATAGACAAATCTATAGATTGTGACATGGGATATTTCCTGTTTGATCACTTACATTTTCTCAATGAAAAAACAGAAAAAATTTTCTTTTGAGATTGGAGATGGGAAATGAAATGATTCTCAAATAGCTTGCTCTGGTAGAAATTGTTAGCTGTAAAATGTGTAGTAGCAACTTACCTGGATATCACCCTCAACAGTGTTAGGCATTTAAAATGATTTTTCAAAACTGTATCTCACTGTCAATTAAATTTGCATGTTTTTGATAATCTGCAAGTGATCTCTCTCTTTTTTTAAAAAAATACGTATCCTCATTGAACAAAATAAATATGTAGCACTAGAAGTAGAAAAGGACTAATTTAATCCAAGATATTCTCAGGAAATTTGTATTTGTTTTAGGTTCTTTGCATTATTGGTAACTGTGTCTGCTGTGCTTTGGAATAAGGTCCAAGATTTGAAAATGACTTTGGAGCTCTCTCAAGAAATCCCTTATCCAAGAAATACAGGATAAATAGCCATGTGGAGATGATCAACATCAGGAGTATGGTTGTACAACCAGAGCTGATGAATAAACTTTTAGGTATTCCTACTTTTCTTTTTCAATAATATAAATACATTTTAAATAATTTATATGTTCTTCCATCTCTACTCCATATACTTACAGAACTAATATAAAGATACTTAGCTACACAGCGAAATGCCAAACTCATAACTAGTTTATCCATCTAATTGTTAGTGGAAATGGAATTTATTTTCCTCTATTTTTTTTTTTTGTTGTTATTGTTGCTCTATTTAAATGATGAGACAGAGATCAATGGAAGGCGGGGGGTGGGTGTAATTAAAGCTGAATAAATATGCAGGTTTCTTTCTACTCCCATCACTATTTACTGGTTCAATAATAGATTTGCATGGTGTTTAAAAATCAATTCCCTGAGGACAAGGTTATAAAATTTAGATTGAATGAACACTATCAGAGGTCAAATTTCTCATAGTTAGGTGGTTAGCTGAGGTGTATGTTGGCAAAATAACATCTGAAAGTATGAAATTAAGTATGCTTTTCCAGAGGTAATATTGCTGAAAGTAGCTTTGCCAAAATATTTTTGGAGTTAAAGGTGTGTTCTCATTAAAGATGTGGTTACTTAGGTTTATAAACATTGCAATTCAAGATTTCAAGGTTCAACTGTGGTTTATCTACTGCATACCTACTTCTACCATAAGGGATAAGTTTAACCTGTGCACTGGGTTAAAGGGATATACATGAAATAACTCTAGGAATATTGCCAACATTTTTAGACCTGCATTACTAATGAATCTATTCTTCTTTAATAAACCTGAACTAAGACAATTTTCTGTAACAATTTTCTCTTTAAAGCAGAATACACACATGTACATTATGTACCTATATGTGAATGTGTACATGGATAGATATAGATGTAGATAGTTATAGATATATAGATAGATTGGTCCTACTCCTCAAAGTAGTCTTAGAGCTTTTACTTGGGAGTTCATGTTATTGATTAACAAAATTTTAAATTTAATATCTAGCTAGATTTGCAACCTTCAGGTCTCAATGCACCCTTTTCCATTTTGACTCTCATATTGAGTCCATTATCAAGCTCTATCCATTAATCTTTTCTTTATCTAATCATTTACATTTATTTGTTCCTATCTATTTTCTTACCCAATCTTGGTTTAGGTCATTTCCTCCTTAATCATGGATTATTGAAAGAGTCTCCTGTAGCACTCTTTTCTCTCCTCTTTGTCACACACACAGACAAACTTATTTTCCCAAATTGATGGTTAGGTGAGCCACGTGGCTGAGCAGCAGCCATTGAAATGTAAGCAGAAGTATTGTCCGTTACTCCAGCTCATATCCTCTATGTGCATTGTCATAATGTGTGGGTTCTCTGAGGCAGGAAAAAGTATTAGACAGACTCATCTTTTAATATAAAACTTTTAATATAAAACTTCTTCAAAAGCATGTCTTATCAACTTTTTTTTTTCTCCCAAATAATTCTCAAGGTAAATTATTTTTCTTCTTTATTTTTCCATAGTGGAGTTAATCTTATCCCAGATTATATCTGAGGCAGAGGGTGGGGGGTAAAAAACCAAAATGCTTTCAGAATATGATTTCCTAGATATTTAATAGCAGCTCCAAGACAAAATCAGATTGTGATGTTTGTCTACATATGGAGTAATATCACATCTTGGAAGCAGAGTATAAATGGCATCCATGACACAGATTTCGCTGTTTCAAATATACTTATTATGTCAATAATTAGCTGAGTTTTTTCTCATGGGTTCATACAAAACTGGACCAATTCTACTCTAAAGACTCTCTTGTCATATTTGTAAATAAAGCCATAAAAACCAGTCTCTCTGTTCTTTGGTAGCCATCAATACTGTATCAAAAGGAGATGGGTTTCTTTCTCTTTGGAGTGGAGTAAGTTCCTTCCATCACCTTTGGTGTCTACTCTGTCTTGACTTCCTTAGAATCCCATTCTCCTTTTTAAAAAGGGGACCCTAAATCCTCGTTTGTTCCAGACAGTCTTGGAACATTTTTGTAGAGACAGGGTCTTGCTATGTTGCCCAAGCTGGTCTCGAACTCCTGGGCTCAAGTGATCCTCTGCCTCATCTCATAACTTTTGATATGTATTTCTTTGTTAAACTTTAAATATCTCTGGGAGACAATATAAAATTTATTTTCACTCTATTTTGTAAAAAGTTGAGGTCTCAGAAATTTTAAATGACTTCTCAAGTGATGGAAATGGCATTGTATCTCTGCTATCTTCCTCCTGAAATCATATAACCCCTGTCTAATCATTGAAAAACATGAGACAAACCCCAATTGAGGGACATTCTACAATATGTCTGTCCAGTACACTTCAAAACTATCAAGGTCATCAAAAACAAAGGAAGTCTGAGAAACAGTCATAGCCAAGAGGAGCCTATGGAGATATGACGAATAAACATAATACACTGCCCTAAATGCGATCCTAAAACAGAAAAAACACAGTAGGCAAATACTAAAGAAATTATAATAAAATATAAACTTTAATAATAATGTATCAATGTTGGTCCATTACTTGTGACAATGTACCATACTAATGTAAGGTTTTAGTAATAGAGTAAACTTGGTGTGGGGTACATGGGAACTCTCTACGTTGTCTTCACAATTATTCTGGAAGTGTAAACTGTTCTAAGACTAAAAGTTTATTTTAAACAATGAAAAGATTGGTTACATTAAAATCAAAATTTAAGTCCAATGTATCTGTAAATTCCATATTTTTATGTTATATTATGTTGTTTCATTTCTTTCACTACTGAAAAGGATTTTTTTATTGTTGTTAAGTTTAATTTATTGTGAGCGGAGAAACAAGACTGAAGTGAACAATCACACAGATTAAATTCTAAAGTCAGAGTACATAAATTGCTCCTTCACTCAGTTATCATAAGTTTCTAAATTAGGCTTTATCTCCATTAAAAAATTAATATAAACATTTATGCATTTGGTTATCATGGGTTAACATTAGTTGAAGGTCAACTCTGTCAGCCACTGAACCATTTACATATATTATTTCTGGTATTCTTCATAACAAAAACATAAGTTATGCACTAATATCATTTCCCTAATACAGAGGAGGAAAATGAGACAGGAGACGTTACTTAACTTGCTTAAATCTATGCAATCAGTTAGTGTTATAGCCAGGTTTAACAGAAACAAGAATTGGTCCTCCAGTGTCACGTAATACGTCCTCGTTTAGTTACTGTGAGATTACTTTATAGATTGAGCTTTCAGTAAATAATCCTTATGCAAAAAGAATCATTAAATCAACGAGAAAATAAATTCTTTTCATGGAAAAAAGAATCATCAAATCTATAATTCTAGAAAAATGCTCTTCAGGTGCAGCTGAACAGCTATGTTTGTGTAACAGTATGTGAGTATCATAACCTTACTATAAACTTATTTCTGGTTGTTAAAAACATAGTGTGTAGTATAGTCTGTGTAATTGCTCATTAATAACACGGTTAATGTAGCGAATTAAAAAGTACCTTAAATAACTTTAAAATTAGAGCAATATATTTTCATGACTTTAATTAATGAGGAACTATATTTAATTTTATACTCTTTCTCTCTGTAAACACACACACACACACACAGAGAGTGAGTGATTTACTTCTAATTTACTTCTAATTCTGGTGTGCATAGAGAGCATATATTTTGTTTTTTACCAAATTGGTTTGAGGAATTGATATTATCATCATTTTTAGATGTGTGCACTTAAGTTTTCAAGATCAAAACATTAGAAACATACACGAAATATTCACCTACATTATACCCAGGGTATACCCATTATACCATTTTATGCAGATTCCTAAAATTAAAAAAACCTTAATACTTCCTTTAGCAACATTTCTTTTGAAAAAGAAGATAAAAGTAACAATTTGCTGTATAGTTATTCATATTCAAATAGAAACAGCAGTGTTTAATAGCATTATGCATAAACTGATAAATAGAAGCACAAAGAAGACCCACTTCTAATTATGCTCAAAAGGTTGTATAACTTTTCTTTAAAATAGCTCTGTGCATGAGCAATTGAAAAAGCAGTGTCTCTCCAGGGGTGGTGGCTCACACCTGTAATCCCAGCACTTTGGGAGGCGGAGGTGGGTGAATCACCAGAGGTCAGGAGTTCAAGAGTAGCCTGGCCATCATGGAGAAACCCCGCCTCTACTAAATTACAAAAATTAGCTGAACGTGGTGGCGTGTCCCTGTAATCCCAGTTACTCAGGAGGCTGAGGCAGGATAATCTCTTGAACCTGGGAGGTGGAGGTTGCAGTGGGCTGAGATAGCACCATTGGATTCCAGTGAGACTCTGTCTCAAAAAAAAAAAAAAATCAGCACAAAAATTAGAACTAGAGCTGAACAACCATTTCAGGAGATGAGGGCGTCTCATCCTGTTTGTAAGAAATATCTGCCTCAGAAATTCTCCTACATAGGCCAAGCCTCCACTTTTGCCTTTGACGTTCTTAAAAAGATGTGGAGATAACGTTCAGCAAGAGTATATGTTGAAAGTGAAGAAGTATTACTCTTGTTAGAATAAAATTGGTATGTGATTTAAGATGGGTGAATGTTCTCATGCACTCCAAGTTTCATACTACTGTATCAGAGGTATATGAAATTGATGACAGAGACCTGAAATATATGTACTTTTTAATCCTTTCATTTGTTAAATATCCACTTGTTTCAGTTTCTTCTGAGAAATTTGTTGGGGAATAGGGATACAAATGTGAATAAGACAGTGTTTTGCCTTCCAAAGCTGTGGTTGAGTGGGGAAAATGCAGACTGCCAAACACACCAAGATTCATCTTGTATTAAATGGTATAGAAAGAGAAACAGGATGCTATGAAAGCACATAGAACTGACATTTGTCATTCAGGATATCTGATTGACATTAATCACTTGGAAGGCATTTAGAGGAAGAGCCACCTGAAATGCATCCTGTGGACTAAGGAGGAATTAGCCAGGGAGCAGGAAGAGCTTTTAGGCTAAGATAAAATATGTGTAATAGGATCAGAAAGTGGAGATATTTCATCATGGCTGAGAATTAATGGTGACACGATTGGTATGATATATTAAAGAACATTTACTTAATGTTGTATAATGTGAATACTATTTAGTGCTGTAGTATATTTATATTTGCATTTTAAAGCAATCACTATTTGATAAAAGTAGATGTTTTCTGGAAGAGATTAAGAGCAGACATAGCAATATGAATTTGTTATTTATGGTGATTAAGGTTACCAAAGGTTAGTGGCCTGAATAAGATAGCTTATCAAATGGAAGAAGTGAAAATGGGGAAGGCAGTAAGAAAGAGAAATAAAATATGACTTCCAGATAAAGACTAATCAAGAAGATAAATGGTAGCACCAGGACTCTCCAGAGTCGACATGGAAACCCAGATGATGGTTTCTTTTTTAGGCATATTCAGCTTGAGTGGTAAAAATATTTAATGTGTAATTGAATTAATATCTGTGGCACTCAGGAATGAGAATGAGGCTCATATTAATTTGAGTCACCAAAATATATGAGACAGTTCAAGCCATGGAAATGGATGGAGTCACACAGAGATGCTGGAGTATTGAAATTATAAGGGGTGGCTCAAGAAGAGGAACTAATAACAGAAAACAAAATGGAGTGGCTGGAGAGATAAGAAGAAACCAGAAATAAGATATTAAAAAGTGCAAAAACAGCATGCCCAAGGATAAGTAAAACAAGACTGCAGAGGACCTTTATTTAGGAATACATCTGTTATTAGAAATATTGGCAAAAACATTTTCAGGGCAGTGCTAGAAAAAATGGTGTAAAAATGAGTCTAGACTAATGTTATTAAGTGTAAATAGAAATAAGGAAATAGTTGAGAATATATTGAGTTGAGGAGTGTTGTTTTATTTTCTTGTGTACTTTGCATAATATTTTTATCGTAAAAGTTACTTGTACATGTTTAAAAGCTATTGTAAAGGAGTCAGTAGAAAAGGATAGGATGAAGATGCAGGAGAGAGAAGATCAACAGTAAGATCTAGGAGATGAAGGCAGATACTAGTATCCAGGGGAAAAGATGCAGGATTTGTATTTCCTTATCATGAGAGAGAAACAACTAAAGAAGAATAAAACCTCAGATTCTCTGAGAGGCAGATTCATAAGGCTGTTTCTTCTCAATGTGGCTCTAACTTGCTCCAATATGACCATATAGAGAAAGCGTAATGTTTTTGTTATGTTTTTTAACTACCATTATACTGATCTGCCTCCAGCATCTATACACAGCTGTTATCTGAAAAATAAACTCAATACCTAATCCTGTGAAAGCTTAGCCAGAATCACACAATTCCAACAATCCCTCCAGTTTTTCTTGTATAAAATTACTCAGGCCTGGTCATTGCTGACATGCTTCTGATTGTAGATATCTAAATGAATTCCTGAAGGAGTGTAAGGACTTTCTCTCCTGTGGCTGTCTCCTGCTGATCCTTGGGTCTAAGCAGTTTGTTCTTCATCGGTCCATTCCTGCAATCAGTGTTGGCCTCTAATGCACAAGTCTGTGGTGGATGAATTCATAGTGTATTCTTTTTGTGCAATCAATGGTGCTAGTAAGTACTCGGCATTTCTCGTTTGCTGATGGTGTTTCTTCTTAGTTCTTGCTGGCTGTCCATCTCCACCCTCTGCTGTGAGACTTTCCCTTAGAATCCATAAAGCAGTTCTTTAGTCTTAACTCAGAGTCCATGCCTCCTAACAACAGTGAGCGGCTTAGGTAAAGCTACAAGACTTACATCCTATTTATTTATTCATTTATTTATTCATTATTCTTTCATCTATTTATTTTTTTTCTTGGTCTGATCAAGCTTGCCAAATTGTTATGTGCCAGGTTAGTAAAGAATTTTTTTTTTTCTTTCAGAGTCCAGCAATATATTGAATTCCTTCTGATTTGCAATAAATGTTATCCTCACTTGTTTAACAAATCTTCCCACTAAGGAACTTCAAAGACCCAAAGAAAATGAGCAGATTTATTTTTCCCTTATTCTCGCTGTTCCCTATTGTAATTATCCTCCAGGGCTAGAAAAGGAGCAAGACTAGGTTTACTAAATACTCCCCTCTGATTCTATCTAAGCCTTAATTAAGTGAGCTGAGATATCCTTTTCACCCTATGAATAAACTCTAGGAAATGGGTCCTCTGGGCTTGTGCTGGATATGAGAAACAAGAAAAGCAAAAGGAATTGGTTAATCTTTTCTACTGCCTTACCAAGAGATCTAGTACCAGCCTTCTTCCTGACTGGATAGATGTTGCAATGACATACAGTTTAATGAAGAAATTAATACATGACAGCTTTTGAAGGAGACATTCCAAGAAAGAAGATGGTATTACCCTATTGATTGAGGTGGATATTCAAAGCCAGCCATAACCAGGAGCATGGGTAAAGTATAAGCTGCAACAGGCATCCCATCAGCCTGTCAACAGAAAGTTCAGGGCACAGCAACACTGAAGACACAAGGGCCAATAATGGCATAAGCCATATCTTCAACAGAAAATCAGGTGCAACAGGCTGATAACAGAGTGCCATGACCTTGAGAATAACCTCTATCTAGTTCATTTCTTGAAGAGAAAGGACAGTGAGGCAGCCAACTGGAAGAGGTGGTAGGCTCAGCAGCCTAGTATGATGAGTGAGCATGTCTTGAGAATTTACAAAGCATTTACAAAATGGTTCTTAGCCTTAACTACACATTAGTGTCACCTTGGAGCACTTTCAGTGATCCAGGTGCCCAGGCAGTATCCTATGATATCAGAATCTCTGGTTATAGGACTCATAGTTTTAAAACTCCCTAGGTGATTCCAATGTACAGTCAAGTTTGAGAACCACTGCACCAGAGGAAGAAAGCTAAACAGAGACCGGAAATCCTCCTTTTATGAAACTGAGGGCTATTATTCTATCATAATCTCTTTTCAATGTGGACACAAATTTTTTACAAACTCTAAGATATTATGCTATGGTTATTATTTCTCTAAAGTTTATGTATAAAGTTTATGTGTAATGGGTATAAGGGGCTTTTGCTTGGATTCTCTAGTATTTCTCCAGACCTGTGTGTCTCTTTCATATTATTTACCAGACTACATCAGTGGGGATAGAGGAATGAGGAAATTTTGGCTAAAAAGTAATAAAAATGGACCTGAAAAATTAAATTATAAGCTAGAGGCCACATGGATCTTAAAAGAGTTGTTGGTGTTTTATTTTGTTTTTGTGGAACTCACAACTAAACCTTTCACCTCCAGCAATTAAAAGAAAAAAAAAAAAAAAAAAACTCTTTCCATTTGCAAACAACCAAAGCTCTAAGCTCTGAGTTTAAGAAAATTAAATTATGTGCATTACTGTTCCAGTTATCAATTAGACAAGAAGTCATCATTTAGAAGTTCTGGAAAAAAAAAATCACTCACATTTGCAAATCAACTGAGTATTTCATTGCAAACGTAAATGGAAAAATGTTTGCTCAATCAATGTTTTCTCCAAGGGAACTAGAAAACTCTCTCTATTATCTGATTTTCAACACAGGCCCAAGCATTGTTTATCATTGTATACTGTCCCTTTAAACATGGCACTTTTATAATGCTAAAATGATGTTAGCCTATGTATTAATTCAGATATTTCACTGGTGATGTCAGCCTGACAGCATGCCTGGTGAGAAACCATTACATACTGCCTAATGGGAATGTAACCCTGGAGGAGACAGATAGACATAAATTGTACTCTTTGGGGTCCATGACAACCATCACTAGGAAAATGGATATTATTAACAAATTTTGGAAAGGTTAGTAAGCCTCATGTGTGTAAGAATATTTAAAAGACATGATAAAACACAGGTACTGCATACAAAATAAGAGATGCAAAGAAGAGGGAAGACCTTTGGTAGTGTATTGGCAAGCAAGCATCTGGTTTTATCATCCAAGGATAATATTTTGCAGCAGATCACAGTAAAACATATAAAACCTTTAAAGCCTCCCAACAAAATCTTTGAGACTTTTCTGCCAACTCCCACTCAGAAATACAAAGTATTTTGACCTAGATGGGATTTTTAGATATGAAGAAATATTATATTGAAATAATACCTACTCTCCTTCAATTGCACTTTTGCCAGTTACTTCCTATCAGATATTGGACAAGTTATTTAAACTATCTGACTGCACTAAGGTTGTGATGATTAAACAAATAACATGTCTGACTCATAGATGATGCTCCAGAAATGTTAGTTGAGTAATTCACAGATTAAAATTTGAGTGACTAGTTTTTGGCAACACAACTAGCCATTGGCAGAATTGGGACCAGAACCACAGACTTCTGGCTCCTTTAAAATATTTTCAGTTTTCCTCCTCTCTTCTAAAACTCAGAGGTGATGTTATGATTCTTAAGATTTCTTAGAATTTGTCCCAAGACTCCCAAACTCTTTGGAAGGAAAGAGACCACTAAGTGACTTTTATATAAGATGCCTGCTGATACCAATAAAGATAATTCTCAAATTCTTTAAAATTAGAGCTTTGAAGTCATGATGGAATATTTTCAATCCTTAACCAGTGTGGTTTTAATTTTGAATTTTTCCCCACATAACCCTTCTCCTTGTTTCAGGGAGACATAGTATTTTAGTTTCACTGCCTCAAGAGAGGAAAGATACAGCAAAAAAGAAAAGAAATACATAAAACAATGAGAAATAAGTAGGGACTCATGTTCTGGATTTCAAAATGTACTTTTGAATTCAAGGGAGATCCAACTATCTTAAGACAAAAGACTTAAACATTGCATGGTAAGAGGTTTTTTTTTAGCATTAAGAGAAATTCCTGACTTAAAATAAATAACAGAGAAAAATACATATCTTTAGAATTAATTTTCCTTACCTGGTAAATCTTGATAAAGCACCAGAGAAGAGGTTACGAGATATAGTAAGAAAAGAAAGATAGCCATGGACCAGTGTCCTCTTGAATTAGAAATTTTTCTGACTGCACCTCTGGGTAGAGTGAGAGAACATCCAACTTTCTGACTGGAATACTGTAAACACTTAGAACACTCCCAAAACCATGACTCTGTGAATACATAGTGATGTTTTACATGGAGTTATTTGTCTGATGGAGACAAGGCCCAGAGGCCCTGTAAACCTCAGTAGGTTCTAGGAGTGAGCAGGCAAGTCATTTTATGTCACATGTATTACACATGAGAGGCACAGCTGGGACCTAGAGAGCCAACAGTCTGAAGAGGGAGGGATGAGGAAGCCACTGTGGAATGTGTCACATTACCTTCCAAATACAATGCAGTAGCTTCAGCTTGTGCTGATGTGGAGGGTTGATTATATGGAAGGAGTAGACAGCGGGAGAGCCTGCCGAGCACAGAGATTCCAAGTTGGAGTTCCAGAGTTCCAGTATTGTGTTCAAACTCCAGCACCATTTCTTAAGCGCTGCATAAACCTGGCCCAGTTTTTAAACTCTGTGCCTCAGTTTTCTTATCTATAAAACGCATATTGTAATCATAGTACCTACTTCACGGGCTGTTACGAAGGCTGGGTGTATTCAGACATGTAAAGGACCTAGCATAGGGTTATATGAGTGTTTCATAAATGTTAGCTATTTTTATTTTTAGTGGTCATCTCAGCAGATGCCAGTTATATGGATAGATGTAATGCAAGGACTAGATTCTTGCAGCTTGCTTTCACCACATTCCATTAGACTGCTTTTATTCCCTTACATTTAGAATTCATGCCACAATGGGGCAGTGGTGATAGGAACAGGAAGGAGCCTTAAGCTTACTATAATAGGAAAAAGTTGAAGGGACCCTATCTCCTAAGGTTCAGTTTTCTGCTATGAGGTACAATTATAAATTAAGTTCAGTGTACACACACACACACTTTCACTTCATATACATCTAAGTAATCTAAGTATATGGTCTATGAAATTCAGACCATCCAAAATTGAAAGTTTTTAACTGAAAATTCCTCTTAAGTATGACAGGAAGACATTTATATCAATCAGTAGCAAATGTCTTCCTGTCATACTTAAAAAGAATTTTAAGCATCCGGTTATACACACACACACACACACACACACACACTCACACATATAAAATTTGCAATTTGACTGGGTGCGGTGGCTCATGCCTGTAGTTCCCAGCACTTTGGGAGGCCGAGGCTGGCGGATCACTTGAGGTCAGGAGTTCGTGACCAGCCTGGCCAACATGGCGAAACCCCGTCTCTACTAAAAATACAAAAATTAGCTGGGCGTGTGGCTCGCGACTGCAGTCCCAGCTGCTTGGGAGGCTGAGGTAGGAGAATCACTTGAACCTGGGAGTCAGAGGTTGCAGTGAGCCGAGATTGCGTCACTGGACTCCAGCCTGGCGACAGAGCGAGACTTCGTCTCAAAAAAAAAAAAAAAAGAAGAAGAAGAAAAGAAAAAATAATTGCAATTTGATGTTTTTATAGCAAAGATAATTAATTATCCTGCTAAGTAATTAAACAATAAAGTAGTAGCACAGGTTTGGAACCAGGATTTTCACAATATTACTATTTATAAAATAATCTGTTTCATGACCATTTTAATGGACCAGCAATAAATAGTAAATGAAGATTGTCTATCCATTGGTAACTCAACAGAGAGTAAGGTCACATTTGATTTATCTTGTCATGAATTTTATCATTACTTTTGATTTCTGATTAAATAAAAGCAAAAGAATACTATTGGACAAGAAATTGAAATGTGTTAATCCAGAAAGACTATACACAGAAATATCAGAAGTTAGTTATGTTTTGCTAAGAGTGCTTACCATTTTAAGAATCTAATGTTTGTAACTAGAAAAGTCCTGAGACTTTCAGACTAAATAAAGGAGTATAGCAAATGTCAAGTTGCCTTTATTCTTTATGAGTGGAAAGTGTGAGTGCATCTATTCATTCATGTGTCTAATGGCAATTCTGTGAACACCTTAACTGCAAAGACAGATGTCAGTGCTTGAAAGCTTGGCTTTGAGATTGTGAAGATTATTGCCTTCTGAGGCATTCAAAGTGGAAAAGAAATTATGCTCATGAAAACTCAGAAAATGAAGTCATTTTAAAGAAAGGAGGGTGGAGAAACAAAACATATGTTTTATATGTTTAATTTAAACATGGCATTTGTCTACCAAATAATCCTCTCTTTTCATTCCCCTTCTTTATCTCTTTCCCCCTTTTCCTTCCCTTTCCCAGCAGCCTGGCTTTAGAGTCTATCTGTGTGAACAGCTATGCTCTACTACATTAAGATGGAAGGCTTTAAAGGGAAAATCACTTCTATGTTACCTGTGAAGAATTGTACAGCTCTAGTTCATCCTACAACCAGAATTGAGAAAGGGAATATGATATAAAAAATCAAGTCATATTTATTTATTTATTTATTTATTTATTTGACAGAGTCTCTCTGTCACCCAGGCTGAAGTGCAGTGGCTTGATTTCAGCTTACTGCAACCTCATTTTCCCAGGTTCAAGGGATTCTTCTGCCTCAGCCTCTCGAGTAGCTGGGACTACAGGCGCCCACCACCATGCCCAGCTAATTTTTTTGTACTTTTAGTAGGGATGGGATCTCACCATGTTGGCCAGGCTGGTCTTGAACTCCTGACCTCAGATGATCTTCCTGACTTGGCCTCCCAAGTTGCTGGGATTACAGGCGTGAGCCACTGCGCCTGACCTGCTTTTAAATCAGAGAAAAGTATCTGGGTTTGTAACTAAGAGGTAGCAGCTCAACACCTGCAAATGACTATTGGTATTAATGTATTTATTCATTCTATAGATAAATATTGATCAATTATGCATGCCAGGCTCAATTCTATGACATGATGATGTTAAATCTTTTCAGTGAAGTTCTTACAGGCTCAGTCTTAGTACACATACATAAATGTGGAGATTATCTATCAGTTTAATTGGATGCTATAAAACCTCAGCCATTCCTATGTATTTCTTGTTTTATATTCAATACTTTGTCATAGGGAATGCGAAAAATATGGAGCAAACTGTCTGTTAGCCTCTTTGACACAAAGAAGTCAAATATTGGATGATAGCTGTAATCAAAAGAACAGGGAAAGAAAAGTCACAGGTGAGCAACTGGGCATAAACAGGATAGTCGGCGCTGGATTTCAGACAGCAGTTTTGAGAGGCAGGGGACAGGACCATTAGTTGCAGCGCTCTTCTGCTCAAGATTTTCCAGTGGGCAGGACACAGGGAGTAATAGGCCCTGGACTTCTCTTCCTACTATAAAAACTAGAAAACCCAACAAGTTATATAAAATAAACATTTTTAGATGTTAGACAATAGACAGGGCAGGGCTATTAAATTTCCTAAAGTTAGGGAAACAAATTGCAATCGCTTTATGCTTGGAGACAGTTTCTGGAGTGTAACCCAGGGAGGGGAAACCCAAACAGAAATCAGTGTTTTTGCTCTGTTGACTACATGAGGATAGGACTTTCAGGATGCTGAGATGACTAGAATTTACAAGGTAGAAAATGCAAGATGAGAGACATATACAGAGAAATGGTTCCAATAATCTGCTTAGGGATCTCTGAATTTTTAGTGGAATTGCATTCTGCACAGAAGAGTCAAACCCCAAAAGGCAGGCAAAGAACATCTAAGGAAAGAACAATGACCAGGGAATCATACGCCAAACAAGTCCCAATAATCACCCAAAACTGGGAATTATTCTAGCTCTAAGCATGCAGAGTAGGGACGAATCAATATGTGAAACATTGTGTAGAGACCCCAGAAGGTAATGCCTTCATATTAGGGCTAAATTAAATACTGCTCTAGACTTGCCCTAAAGAAATATCTAAAAGGTTAAAAGAAAAAGTACCTTTGAAAAACCTTTATCTGAAGAGTGATGGACATTGTTAGGCAGTTATTTTTCAATTAGTTGTTAATTAGTTGACAAATAACTGCCTAACAATGTCCATCACTCTTTAGATGAAGACAATAAATGTCAGCACTTAACAACATAACATTCAGAAAAGCCTAATGAAAAAATTACACATATGAAGAATCAGAAAAATGAGATTTAGAACAAAATATAGTCATCAATATAAATATTTCCAAAAATGACAAAAATGGGGGTGTTTGTGAACAAGTACTGTAAAATCTATTATAAAACATGCTCAGAGATTTAAAGAAAAGCATGAACATAATGAGAAGTGGAAAATACATAAAATAACTAACTGTAATTACTAAAAATGAAAAATAATACCCCTGAAGTAACAAACTCACTGGCAACGTTTACAATAAGATTAGATTCGGCAGAAAAAAAAAAATCAGTAAACTTGAAAACGTAGTATCAAAAGCTATCCAAAATGAAGTAGAGAGAATGAAAGAGAAAAAGGACAGGAAAAATGACTTATGAGAGAAGATTAACAGTTTGCAGGAGTTATGGTAAGAAAAAATTAAAGAAATTATAGCCAAGATTTTTCCAATTTTGATGAATCTAAGCCCATTGGCCCAAGAAGTTCAGTGACAATCACACAGATGAAACATGTGGGTAACTACACCAAGGCACATTATAGTTAAATTAAATATATACAGAGAAAGAGAATGAGAGAAATCCTTAAAAGCAGCAAGAGAAAAAAAACACACACACATACATAAAATAGGGCAAACAAACTGTGGTACATGTGCCAATTTGGCCTGTGTCCTGTTCTTACGTCACTCAAAAGGTAAGAATATTTTTATATTTGTTTAAAATAGAAGAATATGTAACAGTGTCATTATGTGACCCCCGCAAAACCTGAAAATCTTTACTATCTTGACCTTTACAGAAAAATATCATCAACCTTTGGTATGAAGGAATAACGGTAACATTTAATGTAGACTTTTCTTCATAAACTATCCAAGCTGGAATAAGATGGAAAAAAACATACTTAAAGGGCTGAAAGAATAAAACTTCCACCCTAGAATGCTTTGCAATGTGAAAATTTTTCATTGGAGTCCAAATAAAAAAAGTCTTTGGAACAACAAAGCGAAAAGAATGTGTTCTTTGCATATCTGCACTGTAAGAAATGGTAAAGGATTTTCTTCAAGCAGAGGAAAACTCTTCCATATGAAAACATGGGTCTGTGCAAAGAAATGAGTGCCAAAATGGATAAACGTGGGGGCGATGGGATTTTTTTTTCCTGTTGTTAAATGTATTTAAAGATAATTGGGAAGAATAAGGGTCAACTCCTTCTTATAGATGAATTTCAATTAATAAATATATAAGTAAAGGAAACATAATATCACCATTAGAGCAATATAGTAATCATTGGAGGCAAGATCCAATAGTAAATGCTGATCAGAAGACGAATGCTGACATCAGAAAACCAAAGTCTGAGTAACAGTGCATTTAATAGCTTTAATGTATCTCACTCTGAATACATATTAATTACAAAAGGAAAAATGCTAGCAGTGAAAAAATTTGGGAGACACCACCTTAACCAAGTGGTAAATGTTGATACAACCACGAATAAGACACAAACACCATGCACCCTTGATATAATGCCTGAAAACACACAACACCTCTGTAATACTTTCTTCAAAATCCACAGCCTCTTTCTAGTAGAAAGAAAGCAGCAGACACACAAAAGTTGAAACACATTTTTAACTTATCAGGTCATGCTCTTTGAAAGTGTTAAGATCATGAAAACGATAAGGAAAAGATTGGAGGAGATTAAGAAAGAGGAGAACTAAATGTAATGGGGCATCCTGGATTTCACTCCAGAATAGAAGAAGAACATTTGTGGAAAAATGAATGAAATGAGAAAACTGATGAAATGAGAAATGTAGTTTAGTTAATACTTTTGTACCGAACTTAATTTCATGACTGAGTGCAGTGGCTCATACCTGTAATCCCAACATTTTGGGAGGCTGAAGCAGGAGGACTCCTTAGGCTAGGAGTTGGACACCAGCCTGGGCATAATGAGACCCTGTCTCTACCAAAAAAAGGTTAATTTCTTAGTTTCAATAACTGTACAGTATTTATGTGAGATGCTAATATAAGAGGAAGCTGAGTAAAAGCTATAAAGGAGCTCTCCATACTGTCTTTGCAACTCTTCTGTAAGTCTAAATTGTTTTAAAATATATAGGGAACATGTTAACTGAGAGTTTAAAGCAAAATTAAACAATGTATTGTAGGATTTGCAGTCCACTTTGGATAGCTCAAAGAACAGAAATAGTGAAATGGAGTCCTTCTAGGCAGGCTGCTTCATTTTATATGCTTGTTCTCCCAATTAGTTGCTCTACAAGCTAGGACAAATTATTTAACTTTGTCTCAGTTTGTCATGGATGGAATTCTCTCTGTTGGAAGAGTTAAATTCACTACTAGACATAACTATCTTAATATGTGACTTCCCAGCACTTAGTGTGTGTATATACATATATTATATATATTTATCACTTCCAATTTTTCATTTTTCATGTGCATATATATATGCATATACACCCCTGGCAAATGATAAATTACTTTATTAGGGTAAATATATGAGAAAAAAATAGCAATGTAAAAATACAAATAGGAAATGCCAAAGCCTGTTACTACTGGATCCTTCAAAAGTAAAATAAGAAAATTGCACTGCTTGTTAGATGCAAGCAAACAGACACACACACGCACACTCACACTCACACACCAAGCAGTTTAGTACATTTTAATTCAGAATACCTATTTTAGGTGGAATGCGTATGGAGGATACATTTTCTAATAAGCAAAATAAATGACTCAAAACAACCTTACCACAAAAAGCTGATCTTCCTAGCATCATAATCACACACATAAAATAAAATCATAATTAGAGTTATACTATAAATTCAAGTGATGTTTGTCCTTACACTATATTCACAGCAAACGTGGAACCAAATTTCTTGAGACAAAAAAATATAATGGCCTGAAACTCAGGAACATTATTCTGACAAGCAGAAGAGGAATATGTTTTAATGCCTATTTGACAGGGCAGATAAACATTCCATAGACAACATTGCCATTTCATTCTAATTTGCAGGCATTTATCAATGCCTCATTGCAAGAATGTCTTTCCACCTTTTTAAGTGGGAATGACAGTATAGATTTCTATATTAGCTTTTATGGACAATCATAGTAAATGTCCTTTACTATTACTTTACTTGATATACAGGTCAGTATGCAAATTTTAAAAATTGTTATGTCTTCCACTTGTCTTATAGTTATGTCTCATTAAATCTTTCACCTTTATAATGATGTTATCATAGTATTTTCCCCAGCACCTGAAAGAACGAGTCATTTGCAACAGCTGTCATTCACTGTTAGTACCCACAATACTAACTACCCACTGTTAGTACCACAGAATAGATCTGAAAAATCTGTTCATACATAACTAGTAAAAATTTCAGGTTGCTTAAGGAAGTATTACTTAGGCCATATCTTCATGAAGCCAAGACAAGGAAATAGACAGTCTTTATAAGACTAAAAAGGAATATATGTTATTTCCTGAGAAATTGTGATGCCTGAAGTAATCACACAATTTCATTATTCTTATCTCTTTACATAATTTTTTATGTAAATGTGTACTACAAAAATAAAAAAAATACTATACCACATTACTCTAGGGTCAAGATTATATAATTGTTACCCCAAATACCTTGCATAGCAATTTTAAGCACAATAAATGAATGAAATGCTGAGGATATGGGTTTTTATTTTTTATTTATTTATTTATTTATTTATTTTGAGGCAGAGTTTCACTCTTGTTGCCCAGGCTGGAGTGCAGTGGCGTGAACTCACCTCACTACAACCTCGACCTCCAGGGTTCAAGCATTTCTCCTGCCTCAGCCTCCTGAGTACCTGGGATTACAGGCATGTGCCACCACACCCAGCTAATTTTTGTATTTTTAGTGGAGACAGGCTTTCTCCATGTTGATCAGGTTGGTCTTGATCTCCCGACCTCAGGTGAACTGCCTGCCGCGGCCTCCCAAAATGCTGGGATTACAGGCGTGAGCCACTGCACCTGGCCTAATGTGGGTTTCAAAAATCAACTAATTTTGTAACACTAAAGATAAAATAAAGTTGGTAAACAACAACAACAAAAAACTAAATAGTTTTAGGTTATGTATGGCCCCATAAAGTATTTTGAAAATACAAAACAATGAGCTAACTGAAAGCTGATGAGTTTTTGATAATATGGGGAGTGGTTATTTACTTCAAAATAATATGTGTATTTTCAAGTTGCTTAGGGAACTTGATTTGTGCATTATGTATATTTATATGAATATTTGTTATCAGATGGAGGTAACAAAATAACTACAATGTTTCATAAACAGGTTGTAAAATTTTGGCAGGATACAGTGACTCACGCCTGTAATCCCAGCACTTTGGGAGGCCGAGGTGGGCAGATCACGAGATCAGGAGATCGAGACCATCCTGGCTAACACGGTGAAACCCTGTCTCTACTGAAAAATACAAAAAAAATTAGCCGGGTGTGGTGACGGGCACTTGTAGTCTCAGCTATTCGGGAGGCTGAGGCAGGAGAATGGCGTGAACCTGGGAGGTGGAACTTGCAGTGAGCCAAGATTGTGCACTGCACTCCAGCCTGGGCAACAGAGCGAGAGTCCATCTCAAAAAAATAAAAAAAATAAAAAAAGTTGTAAAATTTTTAATTCTTTATCAATTTTTAAATTTATAATTGACACATAATTGACATTTATGGAGTACATTGTGATGACTCAATGTGTGTATACATTGTATAATGATCAAATCAGGATAATTACCATATCTCTCACTTTGAACATTTAATTCTTTGTAGTGATAATATTTAAAATCTTTTCTTCTAGCCATCTTGAAATAATACTACATTATTTGCTATAGTCACTCTAATGTGTAATAGAACACCAAAACTTATTCTTCCTAACTGTAACGTTGAACACATTAACCGGCCTTTCCTGTTTTTTCCCCTCAACCTTCCCAAGCCTCTGATAACCACTATTCTACTCTCTCCTTCTATGAAATCAACTTTTTAAAATTTTGCATGTGAGTGAGATAATGAAGTGTTTGTCTTTCTATACCGAGCTGATTTAACTTAACATAATGTCCTCCAGGTTCACCCATGTTACCTTGCCACCAATGACAGAATTTCATTCTGTTTTATGGCTATATATATATATATATACACACACACACACACTCATACACAATGGAACACTATTAATGTGATATATACATATCGCATTTTATTTATCCATTCATTTGCAGGCAGTCATTTAGGTAGATTCCATACCTTGACCAGTTTAAATAGTGCTGCAATAAACATAAAAGTGCAGATATTTCTTTATAATATTGATTTCATTTCCTTTGGATATATACCCAGAAATGGTATTGCTAAATCATATGATAGTTCTATTTTTAATTTTTTGAGAACCTCAGTACTGTTCTAATTTGTATTCATGATGACTGGACTAATTTACATTTCCATCAACAGTGCATAAGAGTTCCCATTTCTCCACATCCTTGCCAGCATTTGTTATTTTTTTTATCTCCCTGGTAATAACAATTTTAACTAGAGTAAACTGATGTCTCATTGTGGTTTTCATTTGCATTTCCATGACGATTAATGATGTTAAGCATTTCTTTTTTCATATGTCTGTTGGTCATTTGTGTGCCTTCTTTTGAGAAACAACTATTTAGAATTTTGCCCATTTTAAAAATGGGTTGTTAATTTTTTTGCTCTTGAGTTGTTTGAGTTTCTTCTATATTCTGGATATGAATCTCCTGCTGGATGAGTAGTATGCAAATACTTTCTCCTAACCTGTAAGTTGTCTCTTCACTCCATCGATTGTTTCCTTTGCTTTGCAAGAACTTCTTAGTTTGATGTAATCCAGTATCCCTAATTTTTGCTTCTGTTTCCTATGCTTTTGAGGTCTTATTAAAAAAAAAAAAAAAAAAAAACTTTGCCTAGTCCAATTCATGAAGCATATCCCCTGTGTTTTCTCATAGTAGGTTAATAGTTTGGGATCTTACATTTAAGTCTTTAACTCATTTACAATTCATTTTTTTATATAGTGAGAGATAGGAATCTAGTCTTATTCTACTGCATGTGAATATCCAGTTTTCATTTTTTTATATAGTGAGAGATAGGAATCTAGTCTTATTCTACTGCATGTGAATATCCAGTTTTCCTAGTACTATTTATTAAATAAAGTCCCCCCCACCGCCACCAATGTCTGCGCTTCATGCCTTTGTTAAAAATCTGTTGAATGTAAATGCATAGATTTATTTTTGGGTTCTGTATTCAGGTTTCATTTGTGTATGCATCTTTTTTATCCAGTACCATGTTATTTTTGTTATTATAGACTTATAGTATATTTTGAAGTTATGTAGTATGATGCCTTCAAGTTTGTTCTTTTTGCTCAAGGTTGCTTTGGCTATCTGGGATCTTTTGCATTTCCATGTAAATTTTAGATTGCTTTTCCTGTTTCTGTGAAGGATGTCATTGGTATTTTAGTAGGGTTTTCACTAAATATGTAGGCCACTTTGAATCCTTCTGATATGGTTTGGCTGTGTCCCCACCCAAATCTCATGTTGAATTCCCATGTGCTGTGGGGGGGACCCACTGAGAGGTAATTGAATCATGGAGGTGAGTCTTTCCCATGCTGGTCTCATGATAGTGAATAAGTGTCACAAGATCTGATGGGGAATTTCCCTGCACAAGCTCTCTCTTTGTCTGCTGCCATCCATGTAATATGTGACTTGCTCCTCCTTGCTTTCTGCCAAGATTGTGATGCCTCCCCAGCCATGTGGAACTACAAGTCCATTAATCCCGTTTTCTTGTATAAATTACTCAGTCTTGGTTATGTCTTTATCAGCTGTGTGAAAATCAAGTAATACAGTAAATTGGTACCAGTCGAGTGGGGCACTGCTGAAAAGATACCTGAAAATGTGGAAGCAACTTTGGAACTGGGTAGTAGGTAGAGGTTGGAACAGTTTGGAGGGCTCAGAAGAACACAGGAATATGTGGGGAAATTTGAAACTTCCTAGAGATTTGTTGAATGGCTTTGACAAAAATGCTGGTAGTGATATGAACAATAAGGTTCAGGCTGAGGTGGTCTCAGATGGAGATGATGAACTTGTTGGGAACTGGAGCAAAGGTGATTCTTATTATGTTTTAGCAAAGAGACAGGTGGCATTTTGCTGTGCTCTAGAGTTTTGTGGAAATTTGAACTTGAGAGAGATGATTTAGGATATCTGGTGGAAGAAATTTCTAAGCAGCAAAGCATTCAAGAGGTGACTTGGTTGATGTTAAAGGCATTCCACTTTATAAGGGAAGCAGAGCATAAAAGTTTGGAAAATTTGCAGTCTGATGATGCGATAGAAAAGAAAATCTCATTTTCAGAGGAGAAATTCAAGCTGGCTGCAGAAATGTGCATAAGTAACAGGAAGCCAAATGTTAATCTCCAAGACAATGGGGAAAATATCTCCAGGGCATGTCAGAGGTCTTCACGGCAGCCTCTCCCATCACAAGCCCAGAGGCCTAGGAGGAAGAAATGGTTTTGTGGGCCTGGCCCAGGGTCCCTGTGCTGTGTACAGTCTAGGGACTTGGTGCCCTGAATCCCAGCCACTCTAGCCATGACAAAAAGAGGCCAATGTACAGCTCAGGCCATGGCTTCAGAGGGTGCAAGCACCAAGCCTTGGCAGCTTCCACATGGTGTTGAGCCTGTGGGTACACAGAAGTCAAGAACTGAGGTCTGAGAACCTCGACTTAGATTTCAGAGGATGTATGGAAATGCCTGAATGCCCAGGCAGAAGTTTGCTGCAGG
This sequence comes from Trachypithecus francoisi, assembly GCF_009764315.1. Lineage (NCBI taxonomy): Eukaryota > Metazoa > Chordata > Mammalia > Primates > Cercopithecidae > Trachypithecus > Trachypithecus francoisi. The sequence continues at coordinate 61,173,208 of NW_022681469.1, forward strand.
GGTGGGTCTTTCATGGAGAACCTCTCCTAGGGCAATGCAGAAGGGAAATGTGGGGTCAGAGCCCTCACACAGAGTCCTTACTGGGGCACTGCCTAGTGGAGTTGTGAGAAGGGGGCCACCATCCTCCAGACTCCAGAATGGTAGATCCACCTAAAGCTTGCACTGTGTGCCTGGAAAAGCTGCAGACACTCACTTTTCAACCCATGAAAGCAGCTGGGAGGGAGGCTGTACCCCACAAAGCCACAAGGGTGGAGCTGCTCAATACTGTGGGAACCCATCTCTTGCATCACCGTGACCTGGATGTGAGACATGGAGTCGAAGGAGATCATTTTGGAGCTTTAGGATTTGACTGCCCTGCTGGATTTTGGACTTTTATGGGCCCTGTAGCCCCTTTGTTTGGCCCATTTCTCCCATTTTAAATAGCTGTATTTATCCAATGCCTGTACCCCCATTGTATCTGGGAAGTAACTAACTTGCTTTTGATTTTACAGGCTCATAGTTGGAAGGCACTTGCCTTATCTCAGATAAGACTTTGAATTATGGACTTCTGAGTTAACGCTGAAATGAGTTAAGACTTTGGGGAACTCTTGGGAATGCATGATTGATTTTGAAATGTGAGGACATGAGATATGGGAGGGGCCAGGACAGAATGATATGGTTTGGCTGTATCCTCACCCAAATCTGACCTTGAATTCCCACATGTTGTGGGAGGGACCCACTGAGAGGTAATTGAATCATGGGGGTGGGTCTTTCCCATGCTGTTCTCAGGATAGTGAATAAGTCTCACAAGATCTGATGGTTTTAAAATGGGAGTTTCTTTGCCCAAGCTTTCTCTTTGCCTGCTGCCATCCACGTATGATGTGACTTCCTCCTCCTTGCCTTACACCATGATTGTGAGGCCTCCCCAGCCACATGCAACTGTAAGCCCATTAAACCCTTTCTCCTGTATAAATTACTCAGCCTCTGGGATGTCTATCAGCAGCGTGAAAATGGACGAATACATCTTCCAATCCATGAACATGGAATAGCTTTCCTTTTATTTGTGTCTGCTTCAAAAATCCTCAGAAAAACACTAACAAACCAAGTTTGACAACACATTAAAAAGATTATTCACCATGATCAAACGGGATACTCTCAGGGATGCAAGGATGGTTCGACATAGGCAAATTAATAAACATACATATTACATTAACAGAATCAAGGACAAAATCATGTGAACATTTCAATAGATGCCAAAAAAGCATTCGATAAAATTCAACATTTCTTCATGACAAAAACTCCCAACAAATTTGTATTGGAAGGAACATACCTCAACATAATAAAGTCTGTATATGACAAACCCACAGCTAACATCACACTGAACAGGGAAAAGTGAAAGCTTTTCCTCTAAGATATGTAACAAGAAAATAATGCTCACTTTCATCACTTTTATTCAACATAGAAGTGAAAGTTCAAGCCCAAATTAGGCAAGAGAAAGAAAGAAAGGGCATCCAAATAGGAGAAAAACAAATCAAATTATTCCAGTTTGCAGACTACATTATTTTATATATATAAAAAACTATAAAGACTCCACCAAAAGGCTATTAAAATTAATAAGTGAATTTAGTAAAGTTGCAGGATAAAAAGTCAACATGCAAAAATCAGTAGCATTTCTATAAGCCAGTAATGAATGATCCAAAAAGAAATCAAGAAAACAAATGGTATTTACGATAGTTACAAAAAATACAATAGGAAGAAACTTAACCAAAGATGTGAAAGTTCTCTACAATAAAAGTTATAAAACATTGCTGAAGTTTTAATTCTAAGACCCTATATGAAGGACCTTAGAATATCCAAATATTAAAATATAGTGTACCAAGACAAATACATAGAAATGAAAATTTTATTGACAATAACTTGTAACTAGTGCTGTCCTCATTTTAAACATATCATGAAGCTAGTAAGAATAAATTCAAGATTACCTTAAATTTGTGAAGTTAGACTACTGAAATGTCAAAATTATATCAAAGAGGTAGATTTGAAAGTATCCATGATATCAACACCCCCATTCATTTCTATAAATTATTTTAAAATTTCCCATAAGAGTTCATGCCCATAGGATTTATTTTAATATGTTGAAGTGTGTAGTAAGAAAATTACATTTACATAAGTAGATTTTTTAATTTTCAAAAATCATAGCAGTATTTTTCAATGTAGTTGCTAAACTTTAATTAAAGCCTCTGATTGCCCTCATTTTGACCAAAATTCACATGTTGTGATACTATAAAAGAATAGCAAGTCTTGATCATTATCTTCCAAATTCAATACTCAGGAATTCAAACATTTTTAGAAAAATATACTGAAATATTTTCAAGACCTCATCAAAGTAAAGGAAGAGTAGATAAAAGGGAAAGTCATTTCTTTCTTTACCTCTACCCTAGGTAGGAAGAAGTCAGGGGAAGACAAATAAATTTGTACAATATAATGTACTCATAAAGAGGTTCTTATTTTTATGAAGAAATAAGCATACACTTAAAGATTTTTATATGATCTCTTTTCAGATAATTTATTTTTTAAATGAAAGATTTCAAAAATCATTATCCAAAGTAAAGAAAACTAATTCCAAGAAAAATTAAGGTTATATGAAGTTGTTAAATTCCACACTCTCCAAGTTTCCACTTAAAGGAATTCTCTTGTGAGCTTTTACCCACTGTAAATCTGTTGCTTTTGGTTTTAAGCCTGTACATTCTGATGTTCATTATTCCGATCTACTTTTCTTTTCATTTCTCCAATTCACTGACCCTCATCATCATTCAAGTTTGTCCTTTTATTCTCTTTTTCCCAGTATCCATACATAAAGTGTCAGTTATTATTGTGTTCAAAGTAGAATCTATAAAATCATTAGAGGTCTTAGCTAAGTGGATTGAGGAAGGTATAAACAGACCTTTTAGCACTACAAAATCTTCTAGACTTCCAAGAGTCACAAATTACTATAGAAAAAACAAGATGAATGATAACCAAACATTGGTTTCTATAATATTTTTAAGAGTTTCCATTATGAAGTAAGGATGTCACCAGTGTATATGTATTTATGAGTGTATGTATACAAGGACATGTACACACATGTGTGATTTGTACATGTTGTCATTTCTGTGTATGCATATATTTGTGCAAATGTACATATACTTATGTGTGTGCATGTTACATTTTCATGTCTATACACATATGTGGGCCCATATGTGTGCAAGTGTGTTTTCTTATATATATACATGTATATGTATATAAACATGCATGTATGCACATGTCTTTTCAAACGCAATGCACAAATAACATTGAGTAGGAGAAACTAACTTTTATAGACGTATGCAACATGATCAGTTGTAGTTATTGAACACTTAAGGAACACTATGAAACAAAAACATAAAACAATATTTTCCACATGGTATGATTCATAATATAGTTTCTATTCATTGGTACAATGTTTTCTTGAATCTTCAAGATATTTGCATAGTTTCTTATGGAAATAAAGAGCAATTCCATCATTTTTTGTTGTATCTTGAAATTATTGCAAAAAAAAAGTTAAAATTGTGAACTTATTTACCTAGTGGAAAAATCTTATGTATAGTCTATAGTAAACATTTCTAAGCCAAGATTTCTCAGGCTTATGTATATTGAAAAATAATCTGCAAGGGTAGAAATGTTGATTCTTGTAATCTACCCCTAGAGATTCAGTAAGTGGTGAGTAGATTCCAGAAATCTAAATTTTTGTGATATACTCTGCATTATTTTAATGCAGCTGGCCCATGGATCACACTTTGGGATAAGTAATACAGCACTGCAAATTGAATTTTACATTTTTCTTCAGTACAAGGGACTAGAGCACAAAAATCTAAGTTTTGATATAGACTCTGCCAAGTATACAGATCATACAAAGTTATTTTTTCCATCACAAATATTAACATGTGTGGGCATGCATGTAACTACTTAATTTTGTCTACTGAGGGGAGTCGAGTACTAAGTAAGAAAGTAGAATACATCAGACTCAAGCATACACTTCATATAAGCCTATGGAGATTCAGGACTCTTTTGATGAATATTAATTATAATCCCGTGAGCTGCGTGGGCCAAAGGTAAGAGACAAATTTATTTGAAACACATATTTAAAGTCTTTTGGGAACCCAATTGTTAGCCATTCATCTCTTGATGGATATTATGGTAACAGTCAAGTGGGGCACACCTGCTTTGCTGCACCTGAGACAGCTCATCCTGGGGTTGCTCTGGCTCCCATGGAATGTTGACAGCAAGACCAGCTAAAAAGGTGAGACAGGAGCATGGCACCAATTGTAGCAGTCAGAGGAATCTAGGGCTACAAATTCCAAATGCACATTAAATAATATATTAGACCAAGTGAGGTGTTTTGGAGCATTCAGTCTTTGAAATGCACATATTATTTATTATTCCTCAAGGATAATATGTGATAGTAGGGATATGGATGTTCCTTGCTGTCATTTCTTTGTTTCATTTGCTGAAAACACTAATTCAGGCAAGCTATTATTCCCCTAAGTCGTGTTTCAGCAAGACTAGCAGTTTCATTGTTATGTTTACTTGCCTTTTATGGGACAGAATAAAAAGCAGGATTTGTATGAGTGAAACATATTGGACTCTTTTGGCCCCATCACAAAGACTGGTGGAATTGGTAGATACACAGCAGGTCCAAGGCGAGAAGATGAACTCCATATGTTGATTAGGAGGAAGAAAAGAAAGCAGACCAGACTACTCTGCGAACACCACTAACAGACACGTTATAATAATGTCAAATCGTATACACGATAGTCAAAGGCATGAATAATAGCCCATTTACTGGAAGTAATTTGATGACATTCAGATAAGTGGAACATTTTGATGCAGTATTTGCATATATTATTTCTTTTGCATATATTTAAAATTATTTTAATAAAATATCTTTAATTAGAGGAAATTATGTATCAGTAAGCCAGATTTTCAAAGTAAAGGCAGCAATACCATGAAAAATTCTCAGATACTGATACTCAATCTATTTCAACATGGATTTTAGGAAACAAAATAAATAAAAGCATCTCTTGAACCCCCAGTGTGAATAATAGAAAATAGACATAAAATACAATCTCATGAAAGTAAGACAATAAATAGTAGAAACCAAAACACTGTGGTGATAATTCCAGATATAGAATAAATAGCACTAATTTATTAAATAGTAGATATTATTAAATGCATTAAAGTACACAGCTATATATACAGGTGTATAGGTTAAAACTATTCTGTAATTACGTATTTAAAGTTTTACTAACTTGTTGCTTATTTTGATTAGCATTATTTTAGGGTTCTCCAGAGGAACGGGGAACAGAAACAACAGGAAATGCGCACACACGCACACACGTGAGCCAATTTCTTATAAATTGCAAATCTTATAATATATAATATATATATTTTTAGGTATGTATGTATGTAGAACACATAAAATTATCTAAAAATAAAAATAAAATTATCTTACATATATGTATGTGTATATATTTATTATAAGAAATTGGCTCATGCTATTCAGGAGGCTGAGAAGTCCCAAGGTCTGCATTTGGGAAGCTATAGACCCAGGAGAACTGGTGGTATATTTTGTCTGAGAGCTGGCAGGCTTGATACCCAAGAAGAGCCAATGTTTCAGTTCAAGTCTAATGGCAGGAAAGACTGCTATTTTAGCTTAGCAGTCAGACAAGAAAAGTTTTCTCTTTCTCATGAGAGGGACCACCTTTTTGTTGTATTCACACCTTCATTTGATTGAGGGAGCCCCACCTACATTAGAGAAAACAATCTGCTTTATTCAGTCTACAGATTCAAATGTTAATCTCATCCAAAACAAACAAAAAAACAAAAAAAACACTCTCAGAATCACAACCAGAATAATATTTGAACAAATACCTCACACCTTATGATTCACTCAAGCTGACAAATACAATTAACCACCACAAGCATATTTATTTATTTTTAACTGATTTATTTAAAAAGGGCAAGCATGCTCTTCGCTGGGGATAGAGCGGTGAACAACAATAGATCAAAGCCACGGCTCTTATGGAACATACATTATAAAGGGATGGGAGGAGACACAAAATAAACAAGAGAAACAAGCAAAATACAATAAATCAGAGATGTATAATTGTTCGTGAGGAAAATAAATCAGGGACACTAACTGTATTTGTTTGGGGTTTGGTGGGAATGAGTTGCAACTTTAAATAGTGAGCCAAGGAAAACCTCGTTGAGATGCTGAGATTTAAGTAGAGTCTTTAAGTTGTGGGAGAGAAAATTATGTGGACATCTGTAGGACAGCATTTCAGTCAGGGGAACAGCAGCAGCAACGGCTCTCATAAAGGCGACACATGGTGTATTTAACAAAGGCAAAAGCTGCTCTGTCGGAACAAGCAAAAGAAATAATCATAGGAAAATAATAAAAAATAGGTAAAGAATGGGAGGATCATGTAGAGCTTTGTAGGATAATGTAATTTGAAGCCTTTGGCTTTTTTTTTGTTTGTTTTATTAGTAAGAAGTAAAGACTTTGGAAATCTCTTTTGCGAGTTTTCATATAGATCTTAATTAGGGAGGTATATCAATTCCTCCATTTATTGAAAAAAATGTTAACTTTGTTAACACGTCTGTAGTATCCATAATTGTGCTAAAAACCAGAAACCCAACAGTGAAAAAAATGAGACATTGTACCTTTCCTCACTGAGTTGACATTCTGGTTGGAAGACACTCATTTATAAGAAGCCACAATTATTTATGTAAATTCTATGAAAGGAGACATTACTGGGTGCTTGTTAGCACACAGGAATGTGCTTGTGAAGTGAGAAGTGAGAGCTGGGGAGAGGATACATCATGTTGCAAGGTTTATACTCGAGAGTGTACATATCTATGAAAGCAAGAGAGAGTGTTAATGACATTTGGAGGAGGGTTGAAAGTGCTAAGTTGAAATTGGACAGGTGTGCAGGATCTTGACGGGCCTTTATTTCTCTGATTAAGTACTATATCCTGAAGTCACCAGAAAATGCACACAGTTTTAAACTGAGTAGTGATTGCTTCCATTTTCATATAGAAAGATCAACTTGACTAGAGAATGGGCTTGACAGGAAAGCAATCACAAAAAGTTTGGATTATTTCAGGCAAAATGGGATAGAGCCCTTGGGTTTGGCAGTGAACAGAGTTAAGGAAAGGGAGGGAGATAGATTTTAGGCATTGCAGAAGTAAAATTTGTAAGATGTGGTAATTTATTAGTGGGCAGGACAGGAAAGAGGAAGGAAATTAGCTGGTGTCTGTTTTGAGCACCTAGCACATGGTGCTATTATGAGGTAAGAAATTCTGGAGGAAAAGCAGTTTTTTGAAGACAGGTGAAGTTCTGTATAAGATCCTTAATTTAAACATTTAAGTGGTGATAACCAAAATATAGCTGGATATATGCATTTGCAGTTACGCGGAAATGTCTGGGAGAAGATACACATTTGCAAAGTGATGATAATTTAAGACAAGGAAATGAATGAGATTACTCAGACCATGTATAATATTGGAATCTAAGAGACCCCTTAGTAGAACTAGTAAGAAGCCAAAAATTTAAGGGATAAAAATAGAAAAAAAAAGTGCCTTTAAAGTATATCAGAGGTACAGGAAATAAGTAGGAAATTATGATGTCTCAAAAAAAAAAAAAAAAAAAGCTTTAAAAAAAGGATAAAATGGCCAGTGTTTGTAAATGTTCTCAAGAATTCAAGTGATGTAAAAACTACAAACTTATCCATTATATTTTCTAAGAAGTCATTATTAGTAGCCTTGTGGATAGCACTTTCACTGAAGCAGTATGGACTGCAGAACTGAAGGGCGACTATGGAGAAAAGAAGCAGAAAGAGATGTAGAAGTTCTTCTAAACTGGTGCAGTTCTCATATTTTAAAGTTTTTTAAAAGTTCCGTTTTGTCTGTCAGTCAGCATATAAATACTGAATTAAGTTCATACACACACCCCCACACACACACGACATAAAGTTTTTCTTTATATCTTCTAGATAGTAGGCATCTGATCACATCCGGACGAGTTGGGGCCAGAAATGAAGACAATGTCAGCTGGAGAGGAGCGCACACAACTCTAGAAGGCAGCTCAACTGCTGTGTGGTTTGCCAGTAGCATATCTTACTCTTGAGGGCAAACTCTTCAGATAATTACAAACACAAAGTCTGCAATTCTAGCCAGGGTCGTATTTCAGAAAAGCCATCTATGGAGAGCAGGAAACTAAAGTTTGCCAAGCAAAGGGGCCAAGAGTAAAGTCAAGTTTTGTTCCAAATGAGACCCTGCCAAGGAAGGCAGGCTATAGGAGGACTGGAATAATTTAAGGATCTAAAATGTCAGGGCAATAGATTACATCCAAATGGGTGAACCAGGGAGCAAGACTGGGTAATATCAAACATGATGCTGAAGAATAGGCCAGCAGGAAACCAGGAGACAAATTATGTCTGACAGGAGAGGCGCAGAAGCCCCATCTGGGTTCTGATTCATGGAACAGTGCATTAGCTCTGCCATTCTAAAATGTTAAAGGCAACACATCAGACAATGAGCTCTGAAAAATGAATGTCCAAACACTAGCTTTCCTGAGTTCCTGTACCCTAATCTACCCTATGATGCTTAATCTTCAGATATGCCTGGCCAGAGAATTTCTTGCTTAAAAAAAAAAAAAAAAAAAAGGGAGGTAGCAGATTTCAGAGAGGTAGGGGATTTATTGCATTTTCTATAAGTGAGTGACATATGATTTGTTGAAGAATACAAATTGTCCCTGACATATAGAAAAATAAGAGAAAATGACACAGGATTTTTTCGGTGCTGCCTCACCAGCCAGAAACCTCTGTGACTGATGGTGCTTCTGCTTACGTTTTGCTCATGGCTGCCAGGCTCATTCTGCCAGTGTGGCGTGGTAAGCTGCACTCAGCTCATGCTCCTGGCCCAGATCCCGCACCTGCCAAGGGTGAGCCAGGTACAGAGTGGCAAGGGGTGTGTGAGAGAACAAGCACAGGGTCTGGCCACTGTGCATAGCCAGGCATGCCAGCTGGTACGGCAGGGCAGGCAGCTCCAGGCACTAGCATAGGCGCTGGGCTGTGTGAGGCTGCAGCTGGAACAGGCAAACTGCAAATGACTTCTGCGATGGGCAGCAGCATTTGGATGAGGGGAACACTGTGGATCCCCAAAGCTCGGAGATGCCAGGAACTACAGAGCCCCACAGCATGTCACAGCCCTGGCTTGGGGAGCCCCAAGGTTCGGGATGCTAGAAGGACCACAGCTCATTTCTCCTCCTTGTCACCTGCAGCAGGGCAAGCGGGGATGGGGGAGCTTGAGGGGTGATGTTTCAGCCTATTTGTATTACAGCTCTTTCAGTCCATCCCACTCCAACTGTGGCTCCTGGGCTGGCCTGGCCCTGAAACTACTTCCCATTGCATGGGGTGGCTGCCCAGCACCAGCGGAGGGCAGGAGGGTTACCCTGTTATAGCCCCTTTTGTTCCTGCCAGCAACTTGGTGAGCTGGCCAGAGAAGTTACAGCTCTTTTCACTCCTGCTGTTCAGCAGATCCCAAGTTCTTGTCCCACATCCAGGAAGAACAAGGTTACTTGGACAATTGGAGGGTAAGCAAGGTGGAGAAGAGCTTTCCTGGGTGACTGAACAGTTCTCATCAGAGAGGAAATCTGAAGTGGAGAGCTCCTAACTACAGGCAGTTAGTCCCAACAAGTGTCTGACTCTGGCAGAGTCTGGGGTTTTTACGGACTCAGAATAGAGGAAATGCATGCTGACTGATCCATGGGCAGGATGAGGTGTGTGCTAATTGGTCCATGGAGGACATGGAAAAAGCATCACTCGATTGGCTAAAAGGCATCAAGGAAGTTCTCACTTTGGGTGGCCGACTTTACCTGGAACTTGATGAAGTTCCCCAGGCTTCAGGATGTCCTTGGCTTGAAGGTGGGGTTTCACCAGGGAACCCACCCCTTTCTGTCTGGGAACCTGTCTGCCTCCTGCTGCCATCAACATGCTGTCCATGGCATTCAGGCTGTTCATGTCAAGGGGCACTCACAGGCCTGAGCTGAGCCACCCTCAACTCCCTGGCCTCCCTCCTGTGCTCATCAGTGACCAAAGTTTCAGTCTCAGAAGCAGTTTCCAGAGGGGACTGAGGCAGCTGCAGGTTGGCGTGTCAGCACCACCCCAAGCATGCACACACCCAGCCAGGTCACGCTAGCACCCAGGCTCAGCTAATGGGACGTGACTACAATATCGCTTTGCCACGGAGTGGGCAGAGGCCAGGGAGTGGGAGCAGACACTTCTGAGCCTGTGGGGCCAGGGGGCTTCTCAGGTCCCCAAGATGACAGGGATGCCCGGATCTGGAGCCACACCTTGATAGCTGCCATGGTGGCTGGGCTGCATTTGCACCCAGGAGCACAGGCTCCACCCCGCCAACTTGTTGTGGCATGGGGCTCCTGCTGGATCACCCGTCCCCAGCCCACGGCCTCCATGGAGTCTGGCTGTGCCTCCCCTGCAGCAGCTGGAGTTCTCCCAGCAGCTGTTCCAGATGGGTTGCTGCTACCATCAATGAGTTCATAACTTAATGATTACACAAGTAGAAGAAAATGCCAGAGCCAACCTTTATATGCTTTTAGAGACAAAATTTGCTTCCTAAAGGAATGAATCAAATCCAAGGATTCTCATAATTCTGTACTCTTAGTAGACACTGTTGTCATCTTGTCATCAAGGATATGATACTGAACAAAGCGGTGAAGATGATCATCACATAAAATTCTCCTGAAGATGAATGGTTGCATCTGCCTTATAGTTGTCCATAACTGATACGAAATCAATTTTAAAATCTCATGTTAGAAGTCAGTGCAATTAATAGCATTGTTCCTCCAATTAGGGGAGAAAGGCATATTTTAAATTTAATTATATCAGTGAATATGAGACTCAGTGAATATGAGACTATACTCAAAACTATTTTGTTACTTATTAAAAATAGTAAAATATTCTAAAGTGAAGAATGAGGGAAATGCACTGTCAAAATCCAGCATAAAAAGTAGTTGCTTTCTGGAATTTAGAACAGCAGCTGATAGAGGATGCATAAATATTTTTCCCAAGCTGTATAAAGAGAAAGTACAAATGACAAATATTCTTAGTAACACATGGCCTAAATTGAAATAAGTAATCCCCTCGTCCTTGAGTAAGAAATTGGAAGCAGCTATTGGTATATATCTATGCTTAAGATAAATTGATTAAAAAAAATAAATGGTATGACAGGTAATGAAATGAGTACTTAATCATTTTACTTAGTACAATATTAAAATGTTTCTGTTCTGACAGAGGTGTGTACCTATCAGGATTATTGAGCCTTGTAAAATGTTTTAGGTAGTAAATATATATGTGCATATCTATACATAAGAATTTTGATAAGCTATAAAAAATTAGAGTAGAAATTCTGCCTCATCTCATTTATTTACATCAATTAATAACTAAAGATCTCATTTGCTCTATTAAGATAGTGTGGACTGGACGAGATGGCTGACAGCTGTAATCCCAGCACTTTGGGAGGCCAAAGTGGGCAGATCACTTGAGGCCAGGAGTTTGAGACCAGCCTGGTCAACATGTCAAAATATCGTCTCTACTAAAAATACAAAAATTATCTGGGCATGGTGGCACATGCCTGTAATTCCAGCTATTCAGGAGGCTGAGGCATGAGAATCACTTGAACCAGGGAGGCAGAGGTTGCAGTGAGCCAAGATTGCAACACTACTCTCAAGTCTGGATGATAAAGCCAGACCTTGTAAAAAAGAAAAAAAGAAAGAAAGTGTGTTTCTGTTGTGGTTTCCTTTCACCCCAAATAGTTCCACAGCTTTACCCATCCACAGGTGGCCTATCACAAATTTAATTCACATTGTCATGCTTATTAACTGTTGAAACTTGATGTTAGAAGTTACTGGAGACTCAGTTCCATTTACGAGCAATGCCCCTGCCATTCCAGATCTCTGACTAGGATTGCAGAGGTGCTCCCACCTGCCCGCCAGGACTGCAACTGTTTGACACTGCCATGTTCTGGATTTTGTTTCTCTAAGATCAACACTTGACCTCTGAGCTAGTAGGAGTCTTTCATAACAATAACATTACATATTCTCCATCTTAAAACATTCCCATCAGATTGTTGTTGATATGTTACCCTCTTAAGCTCTCAACCTTCCTATTTATGTCACCTACCAATTCTCATTCTTATTTCACTCAGTAAGCTTTTGTATTATAAACATATTGTCTTCCTCTAAGCATGTCATTATTCTTGGTAATATCAGCCTCTATGTGACTGTCCCATTCAACACGTGGTCTTTGATTTTCTTTACTTTCTCACTGCAGATGGCATTTTCTTCTGCTCTGTCTCACTCCCCTGGTTGTTAGCTTCTGGAACTTGTGATTACCAGAAGCTACATAATAACTTAATTTTCCAAAACTGACATCACACTTTCTGATCAGTTTTTAACTTTCATCCTGATTTCTGGTCCATGAAATTCAAACTCCTTATCCTGCTCTACAAAGTCTCATTTGATCAAAGGTTAAATCAATGCTAAGGTTAAACCCACACCTTCCACTTTCCCCATTGGAACCCATGCTGTCTCATGTAATCAAGGACTTTTTCCCACTTAACCACTCTGTCTTATGTCAGTGTTCTCCATCTACATGATCATTTCCATTAACATGTTGTCGTATTTCCATCTGAAAAAGCAAAATCAAAAACAACAAGAAACTTCCTTGATCCCACATATCCTTTGTTCCTCTTGAAAGAAAAACTCTTCAAAAGATGTCTATAATCATTGACTCTACCTCCTTTTCTCCCCCCATTCCTTTTGATCCTTTTCCAATTAAGCTTTTGTTTGCACTGCTCTAAGGAAACTTCTCTTGGCAAATTCCCTAATGTAGAAAAAGAGTTTTATAACTTCTGCAATACTAATTCATCCTTGACTAAAAATTGGACTTGAAGCCACAGACAAGAGACTTCAATTAACATTTATCAGAAACCTTGAATAGAATTTGAAGGATATTAATTAACTGAGATGCTTGGAGAAGACAATGCTGTTACTTAGCCTATATAACTGGTATGATTATATAAGGAAAAGTGTTTTCAAGTCATCACAAACATGTATTTTTCATAAAATTTAATTTAAATTTATATTTTTTCTGTGCCTATTTTCGTAGAGTTGTTTGTGTCTAAGTGTATTTGCTAATAACTCTCAAGTAATGCTAAAAGGGTTACTTTATTGTTTCCAAAGACTGTGAATGTAAACTTTAAAACTGCTAAGGTTTGTAGAGGTTTGTGACAGGAAATGACTTTTGTTAAAATATGTCCTATAAAAGTATTTAACTCATTTAGAGTGTAAATATGTTTTGTTATAGAAAGTTATGATAGTTAACTAGCAATCTATACCACGGACTTTCTCTAATCTTATTCATAGTTAAGTGACTTGACTTTGCTTATGAGTCAGCAAAGATTTGATATCCTTTTTTTCACTTTCTCCCTAAGAGACCATTCATAATAAAACTCGTGATTTAGAAAAAGCAATACATACTGAGATTTTTTTTCCTATCACTGACTTCTACTTTGCCAAATCTAATGGATAATTCACTCCTAACTTATGTGACTTCTTAGCTAATCATTTCTACTTTCCCAAAGCCTTTCTTCATGTTCTGATTTTCTACTATATTGACTATATTGGCTGCTCCTTCTCACGCTTCTTCATTGAAGCCTCTTCATCCTCCCCAACCTCCCCACTTTGATCACACCTAATTAGTCTTCTCTTCATTAACTTTTGTCAATTCAGTCCTATCTACGCGATTCAAATGTAATAGCTCCAGGATTCACCTCTTCTCTGAACCCCTGAACCATGTTCCAATCACTGCTCAGCTTTTCCCCTTGGCATCTTAGGCGGAGTCTTGCTCTGTCACTCAGGCTGGGCAGCAGTGGTGTGATTGCGACTCACTGCAACCTCTGTCTCCCAGGTTCAAGCGATTCTCATGCCTCAGCTTCCCGAGTAGCGGGGATCACAGGCATGCGACACCATGCCCAGCTAAGTTTTTTGTATTTTCTTTTCTTTTCTTTTCTTTTTTTTTTTTGAGGCGGAGTCTCGCTCTGTCTCCCGGGCTGGAGTGCTGTGGCCGGATCTCAGCTCACTGCAAGCTCCACCTCCTGGGTTTACGCCATTCTCCTGCCTCAGCCTCCCGAGTAGCTGGGACTACAGGCGCCCGCCACCTCACCCGGCTAGTTTTTGTATTTTTAGTAGAGACGGAGTTTCACCGTGTTAGCCAGGATGGTCTCGATCTCCTGACCTCGTGATCCGCCCGTCTCGGCCTCCCAAAGTGCTGGGATTACAGGCTTGAGCCACCGCGCCCGGCCGTTTTTTGTATTTTCTAATAGAGATGGGGTTTCACCATGTTGGCTAGTCTGGTCTGGAACTCCTGACCTCAGGTGATCCGCTCACCTTGGCCTCCCAAAAGTGCTGGGATTACAGGCGTGAGCTACTGCGCCCAGCACAAACCTCCCATTTCTCTAACCTAAACAGCACTTTCCTTCCCTTCCTTCCTTCCTTCCTTCCTTCCTTCTTTCCTTCCCTCCCTCCCTCCCTCTCTCCCTCCCCCCTTTCTTTCTTTCTTTCTTTCTTTCTTCTTTCTTTCTTTCTTCTTTCTTTCTTTCTTTCTTTCTTTCTTTCTTTCTCTCTCTCTCTCTCTCTCTCTTTCTTTCTTTCTTTCTTTGTAATTTATCAGCATGGTATCAGCTGCTTTACCTCACATACTTATTGTCATTATCAATGTACTACAAAATTTTATTCCCTCAACATCTAAAATCCATGCCCAATCTGACCACTCATTCTAATCTTCATGCTATCACCATGGTCTAAACTGCCATCATTTCTTGGCTGGATCATGTGTTCACTTTCATTCCATTGTCAAGCGTGCATGTCAAGTGATCGTTTTAGAATATAGATCATATTACTATCTCATTAAAAACCATCCCTTGGAACTTCAACATGCTGAAAATATAATCCAAATAACTGCTATGGCCTATAAGACTATGACTGACTTGGCAATGGCTATCTCTTAAATTCCAGCCACACTAGCCTTCTTGTTGCCTCTCAAGAGAGGCTGTTCTTACCTTATTTCCTTTGCACATACTATATCTTCAATCCTGAACTCTTCATAGCCATTTACATGAATACTCTCTCAGTTGACTTCTCTTTAAACATTACCTCCTCAAAGTGGACTATCCCAAACAATGTTTATTTTTTCTTTTTTTTGAGACAGGGTCCATGTAACTCAGGCTGAAGTTCAGTGGCATAATCACAGCTCACTGCAGCCTTGCCACAGGTACATACCACCACACCCAGTTAATTTTTTAAGAAGTTTTGTAGAGATGAGGTCTGTTGCCCAGGCTGGTCTTGAATTCCTGGGCTCAAGCAATCCACCTCAACCTCCCAAAGTGTTGGGATTACAGGCATAAGCCACTTTGCCCAGCCTCCAAACAATGTTTCTTAAGTAAAATCCTGTCATTCTCTGTCTTCAGAACCTGCGTTACTTCCTTAAATGCAAATCTTGCTCTCTGATGTTACAATTCAAATTTAATATTGTTTACTTTATATTCATCTCCATCACAATAACCTAAAGGACTTGATCTTTTGGCTCACTGCTGTATCCCTACACTTAGAATAATGCCTGGCATTAAGTAAGAAGTTAACAAATACTTAATTGAATGCACGGCCTGGCCACCGTCAACTTCCATGCCTTTTTTCCTCTTGCACTAAGTTCTAGCCATGTATGTCTCATTTTAATTCTCTCATGTTATTAGTCTTGTCGTTTCAAACCCTTTGCTAATATATTCATCTCTACCTGAAGCAATGTCCCTTTTACCAAACATTTTTTTTCTTCTTATGGTTGATTTAATATATTTCAAATATTTGGCTTAAAAATTACTTCTGCATTACAGTCAGGCATGATTTCCAATATCACATTCAGTATCTTCTGTTGTGATGTGAATGTCCCCTCCAAAACACATGTTGAAGTTTAACTGACATTGTGATAGTATCAAGAAGTGAGACCTTTAAGAGATGATTCATGAGAATCAGGAGAGCTCCATCTTAATGAATGGATTAATGTCATTACCTCAAAAGTGAACTCCAGGTAAAAGGATAAGTTTGGCCCCCATTTCTTCTCTCTGTCTCACCACATGATACCTTATGCCATGGGATAACCCTTGCCAAAGGCTGGTACCATGCTCATGAACCTCCCAGCCTCCAGAATGGTGAGCCGAATAACCTTCTGTTCTTTATAAATTACTCAGTCTTTGGTATTCAGTTATACCATCACAAAATGAACAAAGAAAACCTCTATATAAACAGTGATTATATCTGCATTACTCAGCAATGTAAAGCATTGTAAATATATGCCCGGGCAGAAATTGTGCACTAAATAAATGTCTATTGAAAAAAAAAAAACCCAAATACGCGAAAGAATGGTGAGGCCAAAAGGACCACTAACATCAGTCACCTGTGATGTCAAGACAAACTTATCGTGTAAACTCTAAGGTCCTTTTCTTTTTTCTTTTCTTTTTGAACTCAGTCTACCAGGCTCCAGTCTATATTCTTCTTTCTTCAATTATTTTTAGTTTTTGTCTTTTATTATACTTCGTTATTCTTCCTTATCACTGGGCATGAACTCACCCCAAATTTAGGAAACAGAATTTAGAGTTTTTGTCACATCCTTTACAGAAGAATGACAATGTGCAACATGGCAGTGGGCCTACCTCCTTTTCTAGGACTCTGCATGTAAGA
Organism: Trachypithecus francoisi; assembly: GCF_009764315.1. NCBI lineage: Eukaryota > Metazoa > Chordata > Mammalia > Primates > Cercopithecidae > Trachypithecus > Trachypithecus francoisi. Next base: position 61,190,075 of record NW_022681469.1, read on the forward strand.
ACAGAGACAGAAGTAAAGAGGTTTTGTTACTCATTCTAGAGTAATAAATGTCTTTTCCTATTTAAGCACACATAAAAAGATTACTAAAGTGGTCCCTGAGAACAGTGTTTTTAAAGTATTTTTGAGGGATCCCCACATCCTTTAATACGTGTTGTGTCACAACCCAGTTCATACCCAAATATGCAATTATTTATATGTGCACACGCAAACACAATTTGAAGAACTTTTATGAAAATATTTTTTTACTACATGTCCATGTATTCTTATATTTTTACTTCTCTCTTTTTTCCTCACTTCTTTTCTAGGTTGTTTAAAATATGTAGTTAGGACTTACTAAATTAGGTTTATGACCCACCAATGGATTCCCAACTTTCTCTACACTTACATTTGAAAACTATTGCTTTTGAAGATACAGAAGATCCATTCCTAGACTGCAAAGTACTCAGGTCTCTGTCACTATAGGTAGCAGCTGGCTGACTCTGATTTGAACATATACACACATATTTAGCTACATAGACACAAACACAAATATTTCTCTTAATAATAATCCTTTGGAGGTCATCTTTAAAAAGGGAAGGTGATGGTGATTCCAGCATAGAAGCCTGTGAAGGTGCTTTCAATACCATTTAAACAAGACCACCTTTATGCCAAAGAAGAATTACACAGTAGCAGTAAGAATTTGGGGAATGGGCTGGGCACGGTGGCTCATGCCTATAATCCCAGCACTTTGGGAGGCTGAAGCTGGCGGATCATGAGGTCAGGAGTTTGAGATCACCCTGGCCAATATGGTGAAACCCCATCTCTACTAAAAATACAAAAATTAGCCAGGCGCGGTGGCACGTGCTTGTAGTCCCAGCTACATGGGAGGCTGAGGCAGGAGATCGGAGAATCGCTTGATCCTTGAGGTGCAGGTTGCAGTGAGCTGAGATCGCACCAATGCACTCCAGCCTGGGTGATAGAGGGAGACTCCGTCTCAAAAATAAAATAATAATAATAAATTGGGGAATGAGCCATGAGGTCTGCCAAGCAAGCTCTGGTGGAAGACACTCGCCATTAAATTGTATAAACTTAATTTACCCAAAACTACTATGAAGTAGGCCTATAAAATTCAGGTAAATCAATTGTAGTTGATGACCTGTCCAGTAGGCAAAAGAATAGTGAAATGTTTTGGTTGTCTTCTGCAATTCTCCCAGCTACTCAAACTACATTCTTCTTAAAATGTAATGTTGTTGGGGCTTAGAAAACTATACCCCAAAATGAAGGCCTCTAAAACAATCTCAGAAGCAAAAGTTTCTGTCTGATCTTCTCCTGTCCTCCTGTCTCCCACCCCTCATTCTCCCCCGAGGCTAGTGAGAACAACTAGATTCTCTCTTCCCCAGGGTGAGTCACAGGAACCAGAACTCCTTTTCCCCCAAGCCAGCCATGAAACCCAAAAATATTATTCGAATGTTTCCCTCAGCTTTCTGTGTAAAACTGGCCATAAAGAAATGATCTGACCTATGTTGTTTGACTGTAGCTCATAAGACTCCCCAGATCCAGAGAGAGTCCTGCCCCACACCCAAAATGCTGCCCAGACATGAAAAGAAGAACCTAAATACACAGGTCTTGCTGTGTCTCCTAACTCCATCTGTTAGCATTAGATCATAAACTTTTTGCCCAATCATATTTTTGCGTGACTGTACATATGTGTTAAGCACAGTATGAATCTCAGGACAAAAGTGTACAGTTTCCTCCGTATCTTTAGATCTTCATTCTGAACGCTCCTGTGTCATGTAAAACTATGATTAAATAAATTTACGTATTTGTTTACCTATTAATCTTTTTTTTGTCAGTGGCTTTTCGGGGAACCTTCAGAAGGCAAAGGGGAAGTTTTCCCTTGGGCCCTGCAGTAAGAATCAACTCTATAAAAATTAAAGAAACAAAACAGAATTTGTTTTAAAAGTTCATTTAAAAAATTATACTTGTTTACTCAAGAAAAAGGTAAAGCACATTGTAAAAATTTTACTAGAAAAACGTCATTAAAATGTGAAGTATGTTTATTAGCCAGATTTAATTTCATACTTAAGAGTTCATCTTTAAAGCTTTGCCACTTAAAAATATTGTTTGATTTCTTTCCTCGTGCTCTTTCCCAATTTTGAAAAGTTCTGTTGTTTTAGGATCTACCATTCTTAGGGCAGGCTATTATCTGATTGTTTAAATATAGTGACATGGAGTTTCAGGGTACAAAAATCCAAAACCTGTTAAAGAGTTTTTCCCTTGACTTTTGTGCCCCCTATATTCCAACCCCAAGAATATATGAGGATCTTTTCCACACTACAGTCAGCCACCTGTCTTAAGACTGAAAACATCTCTTGTCTAAAATGTCAATGGTCTGAGCTGGCATTGGTTTCGTGTGCTGGAGAGTTTCAAAGGGGAGAACCTACCATTTGTGGCCAAAATTCTTTAGAGAACTCTGAGCTCCTACTCCAGCTAATGGAAATGAGTGAAATGACCTGTCTTTTTAAAAGTAATCTTTTATAAACAAAAGCTTGCTAAATCCAAGATAAAGCTTACTCATAAACAGTCTCATGACAAAGTTGCACTTGGCATCCTAATGTGGCAAACTGTTATTAAATCTTTTGAGTTTTCTTTTGCAAGTTTTGGAAAACAAAAGAACACAACTTTCCCAAAATATGTTAAGGACAACACACATACCGAAGGGTCCAGTTGGTAGGGTTCCTAAATTAATGATCTTCAAGTAGGAGATTTGTTTATGCTGCTAAATTTCTCTCAACGTTTAGAGAGAAACAAAAATGTTAAGCAAATCTCCCTTGAAACAAGGTATTCATGTTATCAACATTTTATTTTTTAAGAAGAAAAAATCATCAAAGGTTCAGGCAATTTAGAACTGGGTTTTTTTGTTGTTGTTGTTGTTGTTGTTGTTTTTCTTTCTAGAATCTCATACCAATTTTCTCAAAATGTGTTTTCTGAAAAACTTTGGTATGCTTATAGGGAAATTAATAAAAGATTTGATCAATCTAGTACAGTGATATTCATTCACTGTGTGCTCCATAGACCCCTGAAGTTCCATGGGTACACAGGAGATCTTTTAGATTAAAAATGTTTTCATCAGCCTGGAGTGGTAGCTCACGCCTGTAATCCCAGCACTTTGAGAGGCCAAGGTGGGCAGATCACAAGGTCAGGAGATCGAGACCATCCTGGTTACCATGGTAAAACTCCGTATCTACTAAAAATACAAAAAATTAGCCAGGCGTGGTGGTGGGTGTCTGTAATCCCAGCTACTAGGGAGACTGAGGAAGGAGAATCATTTGAACCCAGGAGGCAGAGGTTGCGGTGAGCCGAGATCGCACCACTGCACTCCATCCTGGGTGACAGAGTGAGACTCCATCTCAAAAAAAAAAAAAAACAAGTTTTCATAATTATTCTAATCTATTATTTGTCAATTTTTGTGTGCTAATATCTGTAGTGATGATGTTCTAACTGTGATGAGGTTCTAACTGTAGTGATTGTATTCATCAGTGCCACGCATTCACGGTAGATAAGAATAATTTCACTTAAGAATATTCGTGGTGAAGGGTAAAGCAGTTAAAAATATCCATTGTATTAAATCTTGCCCTGTAAGCACACAGAACCCTTCTTCTGTATAATAAAGTACAATGTTTGTATTGAAGAAAGACAATTTTGTGACTGACTTGCCACCTAAACTAGCCACTTTAAAAGCGAGCACAATTTTTACTTCAAAAAAATGACTAATAGGTATACTTGAGTATTTGGCAAACAAATCTACAAAATTCAAAAACGAACAAAGTAGACCTGTCTTTTAAGGGAAAACAACTGACATTGTAGCCAATGTTATAACATTTACAATTTCAGATGAAAAATAGATTTTTGGAAAACATGTATCTGTTCCTGTGTGTTCAAGAGTTTCCCAGCAATAAAAGTCTTTTCTATTGGTGCTGATTTAAGAGTGTAATTATTATTTTCATTAATTTTGATATTGTATTATGAAATACTTTGACATTGGAAAGATTACTATAATTCAGTGAATTAATATTCTCCAACTGTTCAGAATCATTCATGGATTCAGATTCATTTAAGAGAGAGCAGTGGATTTTAATGTGTACAACAAGGAAACACTTCAGAAATCCCAAATGCATTGAAGATTATGATAAGATCATTCATAGAAGAGAAATGCTGAAAGATAATTAACATGAAAGATGCCCAATAAAGTGTTTCACACTCATTAGACATTCAAATATTAAGTCAGACAGAACAAGGAAGGGGAAACAAGATGTTCTTGTATTGCAAATGGCGGTATTGTAGGCAGAAGTTTGGCAATACCTAAAGATGCGGAAAATGCACATACTACATGACCCAGCAGTCTCACTTCTTGGCTTATGTCCAAGAGAAATTCTGGCATAAACATATATGAAAACTTCTTATTGTAAGCTTGTGGCACATAATGCTGAAAAAAGAGAAACATTGCCCATGTTGCCAATAGAGAAATTAATGTACACTTTATAGTAGATTTGGGTGGTGGAACACTTTACAGAGATTAAAATAAATAAATAAGATTTATGTTTAGCAACATGGCTAGAACTAAAATAATGTTGAGTGACAAAAACGGAATGAAAAATGTTACATAGTATACAATGCCCACAAAACGTAATGCCAAATATTATTTATGAATACACTTAAATAAAGTAAAAGGTAAGATAAAATTGGTCTGGATATATATCAAATTTAATGACAATAGCTGTTTTGATGGTAGAAGATAGGGACTGGACCTATAATGCACATATTAGGGATTCCAAATTTACCTGTGTTATTTACTCCTCAGTAAATAGAGGAAACTGATGTTACAATTCTGTAAGACTTGGGTATTTTGATGTCGGTTGCATAAAGATTGTTATAGTATTTTAGTAATACAATGTTTTGTAAAAACATGTAAGTAAATAGTAATGAAGTGAATGTGAGTTTGTAAGTTGTACATAAACATTCTTGAACTACAAGTGAAAAACTAGTTGCAAGGATAAACAGATTGCAAGGAAAAAGATAATAAATAACAAGAAACAAAAACTACCGAACTCTCAGCAATAACTAATTGGGGTCTGGGAGTGAGGGTATAAAGGAAGGAGGAGAAGGAAGAAGAGAGAAGTCAGAATAAATTTATAGCATTCTATGGGTATCTTCTTGTTTCAATCTTATTATAATCATCAAACAACTAGCAAGATCGTAATCTTCACAAAGTCAAAATATCAGGATAAACAGAATTCCGGAAAGTTAAAACAAGCCCCAGTGTACAAAATGTTCTTTTACCTTTGGAGCATTTAAATATGGATAGAAGTAGGGAAGACAGAAATGTAGGCTTAGAATGCAACAAATAGGAGATCCTCCACAGAATAAGCTGATACTACATAAGGTAAGAGTGAACCCCTGGCTGCTATGGCACTACTGCTGGGGCACTGTTCTTGCAGTTTTCCATTTCAATGGTGCCTGCTAGGTTGTGCAATGTGTCAGTGTTGGGAGAAAGAAGTAAAAATGCCCCCACCACCCACCTCTTTAGGGAAGTTGTGGAGAGGCAGAAAAGAATAAAGATTCAAGACAGCAGTGAACTCGTGTACAATAAATGAGCAATAGCTGTGCAAAAGAACAGTAATAGCATGTAGTGGGAATAAGTAGATAAGGATGTAAGTGAAGTTAAGGTATTCAAATTTCTTTGTGCTATTTGGGAGGAGAGTAAAAGAACTGGACAATAAGTGTTCTCTAGGTGGGAAGGGAAGTGGGAGCAATGTTCTGGGAGGCAAAAAGTAACCTAGGCAAAGTTTTAAATTAAATTTAAAATTTAAGCATCTGTTATGTATGTATATGTGTGTATTGAGGAATATACAAAAGAATGATCACTAAAATTAATGTTATTTTTTCCTCTGACGGATTTCACTGGATACCATGTTCCAGGCACTGTTCTAGGAATTGATTTAGAAATGAGATAAGAAAAATACATGCTTTCTAAGACAACACTTTCCAGAGAGTTATCATAGAAAATTAGTTACAGATAACTTTTTTGTTTCTTTCTGCTATTTTTAATTTACAATTTAATGAGAACAATGTTAATAATAATTTAAAATAAAGCCATTTTTATTACAAGTAAACAAATTATTTGCTTTACAAATGGCATTTAAATTTGAAATAAAGTCACATTTATTGATTTTCATATGTTGAACCAACCTTGCATCCTGGGAATGAAGCCTACTTGATTATGATGGATTAGCTTTTTGATGTGCTGTTGGATTTGGTTTGCAAGTATTTTGTTGAAGAGTTTTGCATTGTCGTTCATCAAGAACGTTGGTCTGAAGTTTTCTTTTTTATTGTGTCTGTGCCAGCTTTTGGTATCAAGATGATGCTGGCCTCATATACTGAGTTGCAAAAAAGTCCCTCCTCCTCAATTTTGTGTAATAGTTTCTGTAGGAATGGTACCAGTTCTTCTTTGTACGTATGGTAGAATTCAGCTATGAATCCATCACGTCCTGGGCTTTTCTTGGTTGGTAGGCTATTTGTTACTGATTCAATTTGGGGGCTCATTATTGATCTCTTTAGGCATATTCAGAAGATTGAAGTTGAACTCCTTCCTTACACCATATACAGAAATCAACTCAAGATGGATTAAAGACTTAAATGTAAAACCCAAAACTATAAAACCCCATGAGACAACCTAGGCAATACCATCTTGGATGTAGGAATGGGCGAAGATTTCATGACAAAGACACTAAAAGCAACCACGACGAAACCAAATATTGACAAATGGGATATAATTAAACTAAAGGGCTTCTTCACAGCAAAAGAAATAAACTTTCAACAGAGTAAATAGACAATCTACAGAACGGGACAAAATATTTGCTAACTATGCATCTGACAAAGGTCTAATGTCCAGCATCCAAAATAACTTAAACAAAGTTACAATACAAAAGCAAACAACCCCATAAAAAAGTGGGCAAAGGGCCGGGCGCGGTGGCTCAAGCCTGTAATCCCAGCACTTTGGGAGGCCGAGACGGGCGGATCACGAGGTCAGGAGATCGAGACCATCCTGGCTAACAAGGTGAAACCCCGTCTCTACTAAAAATACAAAAACTAGCCGGGCGAGGTGGCGGGCGCCTGTAGTCCCAGCTACTCGGGAGGCTGAGGCAGGAGAATGGCGTAAACCTGAGAGACGGAGCTTGCAGTGAGCTGAGATCGGCCACTGCACTCCAGTCCGGGCGACAGAGCGAGACTCCGCCTCAAAAAAAAAAAAAAAAAAAAAAAAAAAGTGGGCAAAGGACACGAACAAACACTTCTCAAAAGAAGACATACATGTGGCCAACAAGCATATGAAAAAAAAAAAAGCTCAATATCACTGATCATTAGAGAAATGCAAATCAAAACCACAGTGAGATATCATTTCAAACTAGTCAGAATGGCTATTATTAAAAGGTCAAAAAATAATAGCTGCTGGTAAAGTTGCAGAAAAAAGATAATCCTTATATGCTGTTGTTGGGAGTGTAAATTAGTTTAACCATTGTGGAAAGCAGTATGGCAACTCCTCAAAGAGCTAAAAGCAGAACTGCCATTTGACCCAGCAGTCCCATTATTGGGTATATACAGAGGAATATAAAGCATTCTACCACAGACACATGTATGTTTATTGCAGCACTATTTATGATAGCAAAGATGTGGAATCAACCTAAATGCTCATCAATGACAGAATAGATAAAGACAATGTGGTACATATACACCATGGAGTATTATGCCGCCATAAAAAAGAACAAGATCATATCATTTGTGGGAACATGGATGGAGCTGCTGGTTATCATCCTTAGCGAACTAACACAGTAACAGAAAACCAAAGCAACATGTTCTCACTTTAACTGGGAGCTAAATGATAAGAACTTACGAACACAAAGAAGGAAACATCAGACACTGTGGTCTACTTGAGGAAGGAGGGTGGGAGAAGGTAGAGGAGCAGAAAAGATAACTATTGGTAGCTTAATACTTGGATGATGTAATCATATGTACAACCACCCCCCTCTGATGACACGTTTATTTATGTAACAAACTTTCACATGTACCCTCAAACCTAAAATAAAAATTAAAAAAAAATTATCAACACTGTCAACCCTCCATATCTACACGTTCTTCATCCATGGATTCAATCAACTGTGAATAAAAAATTTTTTTAAATACATAAAAGCAACACTGTAACAAAAGTAATAAAAAATTGTAGTATAAGATCTATTTACTCAGCATTTACATTCTATTAAGTATTATAAGTAATCTAGAGATGATTTAAAGTATATGGGAAGATGTGTACAGGTTATGTGCAAATACTTCAGGCCCAAGACTTGGATGTTAGCTAAATACATTACAAACACTGTAATTTTAAACAGGAAAATGTCACGTTCTGGATCGGAAATCAGCACATTACAACATGTGGATCAAATCTGACCCATTGCTGGTGTTTACAAATAAAGTTTTATTGAAAAATACCATGCCAATACATTTAAGTGTTATTAATTTCTCTTTTTGTGTTACAATGACAGAGTTGAGTAGCTGTAATACAGACCAGGTGGCACTTAAAGTCTGAAATATTTACTATCTGGGTTTTTACAGAAAACATTGCTAATGCTTTGTCTTGATGAATATAAAAGTAAAAATATGTTTTCAGTTTAATGTAAAAAAAAATATTTTTAGTTCATGCAGATCATATGATCCCCTCACCTTTTTCTGTGTGCTATGTATCCATACAAAATTTGCATTCATCAACACACAGCTAACATCCATTGAGTAGTACGTGTCAAGTATTTGTTTAAGAAGTTTATGTGTATGATTTACTTGATTCTCACAGCAATCTCATGCATTGTTATTTTGCTTTACAAATAAACAAACTGAGGCTTTGGGAAATCATATAATTTGCACAGGATGACACAACTAGTTCAGTGACATAGGTGGGATCTTAAAATGCTTATTCTTTTTTATTCTTCTATATGCTTATTCTTATTTTTATCGGGAAGGCTCTACCTGACAAATATTAAAAGTGTTCTCTGGATGCTTAAATTGTGAGTGTTTTTTTCCTACTCTTTTCATCTATATATTTTTCTTTTCCTGTAGTGAACCTTTACTATTTTGTTTTTTATTGAATGTGTTATTGAAAAATGGCAAATATTCAGCATTTGTATAATTGCAAATTGGTCAAACTTAACTACTATCATTTGCTGACTATTTTTGCATCATATCTTACAAGAAAGCACAATTAGACGTTTTACAGCATCTTCAGTACTGAAGAAATTATGTAATAATTGTCAAACCAAAGTACAACTTGTTTTTCTTTGTTATCAATTAACCTCTGGTAGGACTAAGAGATATAACTTAGTATTATTTTTTATAAGTCACTGGTATTCTTAATAACAGTCCAAGAACAAAATAATAAGAAATGAGGAAACTTAAGGTTTAGCCTTTCTTTTCCAGATTTCTTGCAAGAGTCCTTCATATTCTCTATTGACAGTTTCTCGCTCCATTACCCTCTGCATTAAAAATTCCACCATCATTATTCTGTAAGAGAGCATTGACATTATAAGCCAGTGACATTTTTTCAGACATCAATAGTGTCAATTTTTTTTTTCATCATTCAGTGTTTTTTATCACCCTTCCCTTCAAATAATCCTCTCCCTTGACATCTTTTATCTTGCACTATCCTGGCAATTCTCTTCACCTGTATTTTTGTCCACCTCTACCATGCCAGTTCCTCAGCATCGCATGCAGGGCACATGACTGGTCCTCTACCATTACATGTTCTACAGGTTCCCTAGTTTCATTTCATGTCTTAGCAACTCTGAGCAAATTTTGGTTTGTTGAACAAGCATGATCTTACCATTTTTGTGTCCCTGCTCATGGTTCACACCCTTCTAGTACAAATTTTCTCCCTTCCTCTCATGACTAGTGTCTACTTATTTTTTAAGCCTCTACTGAAATGTTATAGTCTCCAGAAACATTTCCTTAATTTACTAAAGAGATACTATTTCTTACTCTATCAGATCTCCATTTTGGATTTTTGTAGCATTCTATTTATATTTTGACAGTTGTGTTCTACTACTTTTATGCCATTTATCTGCGTTTATCTGCATTGGGCAATGTAAGGGCTTATAATGACTGTATCTTACTTATTTTTTCGAAGTTTGTGTGGCACATACTACATTGAACACCACATGTGTGCAGCAACAATTAGTCAATATAGATACTCGTTTAAACAAAAATTATGAGAATGGCATGGCATGTGTTTTTCATCATGTTACAGTGAATAAATATGTGTATCATAAAATCACTGGTAAGCATGTCTGAAGGAGTCCTTGATTTCCATTTTCAGCCAATATAATAGGGTAAACGTATATAAGAAAATGTGAAATTCTTAAGGAAGTTATGCTTTTTACAAATGACTCACAATTTTAGGCATTTTCTTACCATTACAAAACCTGTGTGTGATTATAACATATATAAATGTGCTTTACAATCTGTATCCCATTACTGTATAAAAGTTCAAGTGTTTTAAATTAGGTATCACTCCTGTATTCCATTAATTGGAGATACTGATTGTAATATATGTCAGAGATTAACTACACTTTCGGCATTTAAAATGGTGTGAATAATAAGTTATTGCAGCTGGCTTTAATATTTTTATGTTAACAGAAATGTTATAAGCAAAGAGTAATTTGAATGGATAATTTTTTGAGATATTTAATTTATTATGAAGTGTTACCTCGACCTTTGTCTTGAAAAAAAAAACTTGTTCATTTCATTTATCATAATTAATCAAATCTAAGCTATCACCTGTCTTAATTTGGGATACTCCCAATTGCAGAGATGTTAAAATGTGAAAGAATCTGCATATTAGAACTGAAGAAACATGGTATTTAGGCTACATTAAGTAATTATTGAAAACATTAATCAATTAGTTAACCACTTGTTGATTACTACTACTGCTTCAATACTTTTGTAATAAACAGTTGGCCCTCCATATCTGTGGGTTCAATCAACCATGGATCAAAAATATTTAAAAAATGCATTGCATCTGTATCAAACATGCACAGAGCTTTTTCTTGTTATTATTTTCCTTTTTATTTTTTATTTTTTTATTTTCCAAACAATGCAGTGTAACAACTATGTAGATAACACTTACATTGCACTTGGTATTATAAGTAATCTAGAGATGATGTAAAGCACACAAGAGAATGTGCATATGTTATATACAAATACTACCTAATTTTACACAAGGGACTTGAGCATCCATGAATTTTTGTATCCACTCGATACAAAATATCCTGGAAAAAAATCCCCCATGTATATCAAGAGATTACTATGTAATTTTTTATATATTAGTACATGTATATTTTGTTAAGATAAGCACATTCAGATTAACTTGAATGAAGATTAATTTATTGAATATTCTCATATAATAATTTAAAAAATGGTATGATGTGTTGCATAAATGTAAGATGTTACTTTTTAAGCTATTTTATTTAAACATTTTTTTAAGACATCATGTAATTTTAAAGTTGGGCAATTAAGATAAATTAGTCAATAAGAAAGTAATTTGCTCTGTATTGGTCCAAAATCATTATTAAGCAATAAAATCTAATAAATATTAGAGGAATATCTTCTCATGCCTTTGATCTCCAGTTCCTACATACACACACATTTCCAAAGCTTAGAAGTCTTTGTGAAACTGGGGAATAAAAGAGAAAACAGATGCCATTTATTAAAACTGTATGTTCAATGTTGAATCCTTAGGAAGAAAAAGGTTTAGCTACATGAAATGGTGACAGAGCTAACATATAGTCAAGATTGAAGAACTGATAATAAAAGCTGGAAGAACCTCATTGCTTTTGCATTCTTGCATTAATATTTTCTGTTTACATTTTTATATGCAACCAGATTTAGAAACATGAATTGCCGAGATTAAAAATTTAATATATTTGTAATTTTAAAAATACATACCATCCTGCTATATCAATCTATGGATAATAAAATCTCTCTTTAAATAGGGTTGGATTCTGTATATTTTCTTCATAGCTTTGGTGAAAGCAATAAATCTAAAAATAATAAAAGAAAGGAAAATCAATCTTAGAAATATGATCATTAAATAGCTTTGCAGAAATATTTTGAGGCTTTAAAAGTTTGGTTTTCAAATGTTTGTATACATTTTGATACTTCATTTTGAAAAGTTTTTAAAAATTGTGCTAAGACCATTTAAGCTTTTCTCTGAAAATAGTCTTGAATAGTTCCATTACAATGATTCCTGCTGGGTGGGAATTAACCCACATTTAGATTATTGAAGAGTGCATTTAAAGATGTTCTCCTCACTTTTCATTAGTTGTATTATCTCTTGATTCTTCTGCTTAAATGGAATTGGATTTTGCACCTTTTCTTTATAGCTTCAGTGGGAACAGTAAATTACCTCTTCAAGATGTTTTGGTGAGGGCCAAATGTTTCATTATATCCTGGGAGATTAATAAGAAACTCTGCATTCACAGCTGCCTGTCTTATAAGTCATTGGATCTAAAAAATTGCTCTACTGTATATCCATTAAAAAGGTGATTTTTCAGCTAAGCTGTCATAATATTATAATATGATTATCCTATATTCAATGATTAAATTATCAGTTTGATTTTTTTGAAATTACAAATTGGGCTAATTGTTGAAGTAACATAGCTTTTAAAATGTATTTAAATAATCTATCCAAACTTTCATGTACATAATTTATTTTGGAAATTACAACTAATGTTACTATATTTTTACTGGTTTGTGTGTATGGGTATATATACTTATATCATTAATGTATATCACTGATGTATTAAGAGAGCAAAAATTGTGTAGGTTATTTGGTTCAATTTACTCTTTAATCTCTTTGCTTTAATCCATATTTAACTCACTTAATCCATTTGATTAGTATATTTGGCAAGTGAAAACATAAGAAAAGTTTTACATCTCATCTCTTACTTCATTCTGTAATCTGCCATCCATTTCAGACTATTATCCAACAGACAGCGGCAGGGACAAATCTCAATCAAAGCTTCAGGAATGTAGAGTCAGGAGAGTTATGCTGTGACTTCAGTGTTTTTTTGTTTGTTTGTTTGTTTTTTAATCACTGTGTAACTTTGGAAGTGCTACATCTCTACAGACTGCAGTTTTCTCAACCTTGAAATTAAAACAATAAACCAGTGATCACTACTATTGCTTAAGTATAAAATATTTTTATAACTCAATGCAGGTCCTTTATTATCACTGAAAAAAACAAAGGTGTATCCTTTTAGAAAATAAATGTTACCTTATCTTTCCTTATTGAGGTCAGTATATTTGCACTTCATTTTCAAACATAATCTACTCAATTCCCAAATTTTCCAATATTCTGGAAAGTTATATACATCTTATGAAATTAACAGTGGGAGTAATTGAAACTATATAACCAGGAAATTCTAAATATAGGCATGTATAGTCCCAAGATTTGAAATCACCCAAAAATAATTTTCTGATAATATAATCCCCAATGATGCCAATAGAAAATGAGAGACTATCCACCATTATCTTGAGTTCAAGATCAGTACAACCATATTTTGAAATAATATTTATGAAAGATGAGAGAGCAAAATTGAAAGATAAGTAAAACCTTGAAAAAGTATTTAGTAATCAAAGTAGATAAAATTTTGAAAAGATTTGGACATTTTTGAAGTTCAGTTAGAGACCTAATTTGGTGTGTGCAGAAGTCCACTGGTAGACTAGATTAACAGATAACAAAGAGATAAGGCTTTAAAGGCCTTCTAGCCCTCAAAAAAGTGTATTCAAAATTCTTAGGTCTGGAGTGGTGGCTCACACCTGTAATCCCAGCACTTTGGGAGGCTGAGGTGAGCAGATCACAAGGTCAAGAGATTGAGACCATCCTGGCCAACATGGTGAAACTCTGTCTCTACCAAAAAATACAAAAATTAGCTGGGTGTGGTGGCTGGCGCCTGTAGTCCCAGCTACTCGGGAGGCTGAGGTAGGAAAATGGCTTGAACCTGGGAGGCAGAGGTTGCAGTGAGCAGAGATTGTGCCATTGCACTTCAGCCTGATAACAGAGTGAGACTCTGTCTCAAAATAAATAAATAAATACATAAAAATTTTTTTCTTTGACACTCTTACTATTGCTATCACTAACCTTTAAGTTCTTATGTAAGTCAAACTAATTTTTCTTTTCAAATAATTAACTTTTGATCTGTCTGCCATGAATACTTTATTCTCTTCTCTTGGCTAATCTTACTCTTCCTTCAAAACTCTATGTACTCCACCATTATAATCTTTCAATATACAATTTAGTCCATAACATAATTTATTTGCATTTTTATTTGAGTATTTGTTTCACTGACAAGATAGACATAATATCTATTTGGGAATAAAAATGTATTTTGTTGATCCCTATTTTTTCAACCACTTGGCACTATACTAGGGACAAAAATAAATAATAAATATTTGATAAATTTAAACAAATGAAGTAAAGGTACATGTTACCATACTAGGAATTGTTTATTATCTTCCAATATCCACTTCATTTAATCCTTTAGTGTAGAATAACTTGAATATTTGTTATGCAAATAATTACCAAGCTAAAGTCATTCCCAGACTCATAGTAACTAAGTTTGTCCACATGACTAAGTTCTGTCCAAGGACATATGAGCAGTAAAGCTATAACTTCTGGATTCAGCCCTTACAATAAAAGAACATGTCCTCCCCTTGCCCATTTTATCTTCCCAGTGGCTGAGATCTCTATATGTTAGTGAGAGCTGTCAACGCCTTTTTGGAACAGAACATTTTGAGGATGGTAGAGCAAAAAGGGGAAGGACCTGAGCTTGTTGATAACGTGCAGTTGATATCAGGTGTGGGCTACTTCCCTCAGATTTTGAAAGGAAAAAAAAATGTATTTTCCTTAAGCTATTGTCTTAGTCTATTTTGTACTGCTACAACAGAATATCTAAGACTGGCTAATTTGTAGTGAACAGAAATGTATTTGGCTCATGGTTCTGGAGACTGGGAAGTCCAAGATTGAAGGGTCACCTTGAGTGAGGGCCTTCTTGCTGCATTATCCCATGGTGGAAGGGCAGCAGGGCAAGAAAGATGAGAGAAAGTGAGAGGGAGAAAGAGAGAGAGAGCGAGCGAGAGAGAGAGAGGCAAACTTATTATTTTATCAGAAACCCACCCCTGATATAACAAAACTACTCCTACAATGATGGTATTAATTCATCTCATGGCCTAATCGCCACTTAAAGTTCTCATCTCTTAACACAATTGCATTCAGGATTAAGTTATCAACACATAAGCTTTGGAAGACACATTTAAACCATAGCCACTATCATGATATTTGCAATGTTTTTATGGTAGCTGAAACCTATATCCTAATGAATACAACCTCAGATAGTGTCATCTTTAATGTATTTTAGGGACATTGCAGTTATTTAGGGATAATCAAGTACTGATACTTGAGAACAAAAAACCCAGATTCTTCCTCCTCATTCACTGAAGAATAATTAGAGATTTTGGTTAGCTGTAAAAAAAGAAAAAACTTGAATCAGGAATTGGACTGAAATTAAGCCTTTGTTCCTTTTGAGCTCTCTTTTATTATGGGCAATATTTCAAACCTTGTTATAAACAATTACTGTATACAAAGAAATGTGATATGGGTGATTGAATTGTTAAGGGAAAATGTGGCAATAGAAAAAGAACTTTCTAAAACAAAGCAAAATATGTTTCAAAGGAAGTGTGGCAGACTTTTAGAAAAATTTGAGGATAGTCCAAATATTCCTGGGTTTTGGCTCTTTTTTGTTAATGATCTGCATAAGTGATCTGGACATGGAGACCAGCTGCAAAGATGTTTAATTTGATGATATGCAAAGATGAAGGCTGTAGTAGTAAATTCAAAGGCAAAGTGAATGAGAGGTTAGAGTCTTGGTGGTAGAAAAGTTACTTCATGCATGTGGGAATAGACTAAACAAAAGAGGACAAGATTTAAAATAAACCCGGATTTAAAATACAAATGAAACAAATTTTAAAAATTATTAAACTATCATCTTAAATTTAAATAATCAATATATTAAAATTATATTAGCTCATATATTACAAAATAAAGCTACTGTGGTATAATTAATAAATTATTATTTTTGCATGTGCATATCTCTTTGAGAATATGATCATTTGACTGGCAGATATTACAATGGTATGTAAGATAATTTCACTAATGGATATAAAATTTTGACCATGTTTAGAAAAGGGAATGTTTTGTGAAAAACTTGACACAAGACACCAAACACAATGGGAAAATCTAAATGAGTTGTACCTATCAGGTAGCATTATTTTTCAGTGTTTGTTTTAAATGATAAGATGTTTGAGGGAAGAAGATTTGGGTTCCTGTAATTGATTGCTTTGATAATTCTGCTAAAGTCCTTTTAATGTTGTTTACTTCTAAATATGGTTCAATATCATTTTTCCAGAAATAACATGGAATGTTTTTCATTATTTGAGCATTAACAAATGTCAATGCTTTCATAATATCTCTACTTTTGTCTCTACCCAGGAGCTCCCACATATCTAGTTCTTAAGTGGTATGTTTATGACAATAAATAGTTTGTATTAATTTATTTTCTAAGTTCTTATGCTGAGATTCTATGATTCTGTTTGAAGCAAACATTACTGAGGTGCCTAAACATATGCTTAAATGCATCTCACTCTAATTGCTCTAACAAGTTTAAAGTGTTTAACTTCTAGAGTTGCTAGAAACACCCTTCCCACTGGAGCAAACTTTTTTCCTGCCAGCCACCACTAAGGTTGTCAGGGTTAGCAAATAAAGGATACACATCCAGACTTGATTTTCACATAAACAATGGATAACTTAAAAGCATATCCCATGCAATATTTGCCCCATATATTTTTAAAATATTTGATTGTATCTAAAATTTAAAATTTAGCTAGATGTCCTGTACTGTATCTGGCAACAGTATCACTCATCCCACAAAGGCATGATCATGAAGGAGTTTTCCCACAGGAACTTTCAGGTGAAGGAGGACCAAGGGCTGATTCCAAATGGCAGTTCATAGTGTGTCAATCTGAAATAAGAGATTAAATACTCATTGGAAGAACAACTCTTATTAGACTTTTGGCTTCTGGGTTCAGACTAAGTGTTTGCTCCAACCCTTCTGAAAATAGTTTTAAGAGGTTTTTAAAAGGGATCAAAAGGTGTATTAGAAAGCAAGGAACTACTGAATCTCTAAGATCAGATAGAGAGTTCAATGTCACCAGAGGTTGACACCCAACCATTTTACTGCCCTGCTATTCCTCCACCCTTGCCCCAACCCACATCTCCATTCCTCTGCTTTTGAGGAGGTTGGGGGTTGTGTGGAGAAGGAGTTACCAATGTATAGGGGGGTCTAACTACTCTCTGCATACTCTTAGGCTAGAAGGACATGAATGAGAGTCAGTTGCTAGCAAGTCGAGGACTCCTGGTGAAACAGGCTTTATACTCTGAAGAGTGTGAATTGGGAAGTCAGAGTATGGTAATAACCAGTTCAGCCCTGGTCCTAGGCCGCTAGCCCCCTCTGGTGCCTCACAAAAGAAAACAAAAATCCTCTAAAGAAACATTTATTTTCATCCTCGAACTGTGTCTCAAAGTAATTTTTGAAACACCAGCTAGCAAACATTCAGAGATAATGACCACCATAAAGAAGATACAAGCCAGGATCAGTAAATACAGCAGGTGACAGAAATACACCTCCAAAAATTCCAGATATTGAAATTATTTTATTAGATACAGATTGTAAAAAACAACAACAACAAAAACCTATGTTTTCCATGTATTGAATATTGTAAATAGTGCTGCAATATACACACTGGAATACTATTTCGTCATGAAAGAGAACAAAATCCTGTCACTTGCAACAACATGGATGTACCCAGAAGACCTTGTGATAGGTGAAATAAGCCTGTCACAAAAAGACAAATGCAGCATGATCTGGCTCATAAATGAAGTCTAAAAAAGTTGATCTCCTAGAATTAGAAAATAGAATGGTGGTTACCAGAGGCTAGAATAATTAGTGGGGAGGAAGGAATGGGGAGATAATGGTCAAAAGATTGACCAACATCTAATTGTTTTACTTTGCAATCTCCTAATGTAAAGTGATGTTGAGAACCTTTTCATCATACTTATTTGTCACCTCTGTATTACTTTTGGTGACATGTCTGCTCAGATTTTTTAAAAATTTAAATTAATAAATTTTATATATTCTTGAATTGGGTTGTTTTCTTATTGTTGAGTTTTAAGTATTATTTGTATATTTTGAATAGAAGCACTTTATCCAACATGTATTTTCTCCCACTCTGTGGCCTACTCTTTCCTTTCTTTAACAATGTCTTTATAGGTATATTTTTATTTTAATCCAGTCCAGTTTGTAAATTTATTTTCATAGACCATGATTTTGGTATTGTGCCTATAAACATATCAACATACTTAAGGTCATCTAGATTTTCTCTTGTATTTCTTTTAGAATTTACACTTTTGTGGGATTTTTTTTTCATTTTTGTCTGTTTTTTTTTCTTTTGTATATGAATGTCAACTTATTCCAGCACTATTTGTTGACAAAAAGTATCTTTTTAAAAAAAATTTCCTTTTTTCCTTGGTCCAAAATGAATTGACTATACTTATGCAGGTCTATTTTGAGGTTCTTTATTCTTTTCCTTTGAACTATGGGGCTATTTTCTCACCATCAGTACAGTGCTGTCTTGTTATACCTTTATAGTAAGTATTGAAGTTGGATGGTATGAGTCTTTCAGTTTTGTTCTTCTTCAGCATTTTGTTGGCTATTCAGGCTCTTTCATCTACCAAGTAAACTCTACAATCAGTTTGTCAATATTTATAAAATAGCTATCAATGTCAAATAGCTCCAGTTGACTGATAGTCCTGATTAGGTTAACTGTGTCTTTACTGATTATCTGCCTGCTTGAACTATCAATTATTTAAAAGGAATGTTGGGTACTCTATAATAGTAATTTTTCCTATGTCTCCTTAGTTCTAAAAATTTTGCCTGACATATTTTGGCACTCTTTCATCAGCTATATACATGATAAAGACAACTATGCCATCTTGTAGAATTGACGCATCATTACATGATGCCCCTCCTTACCCATGATAATATTTCTTGTTCTGAAGTAAACTCTGCCTAAAATTAATATAGCTACTCAAGCTTCCTTTAGATTAGTGTTAGCATATCATGTCTTTCTCCACACATCTATTATTAAAATAGCAGAGAGTCTTTATAGTTAAAGTGGGTTTTTTGTAGACAACATATAACTGGGTCTTCTGTTTTATCCACTCTGATAATCATTGTCTTTAACTGGTAGATTTATACCTTTCATATTTAAAGTGATTATTATTTATTTAGATTTATATCAATCATGTTAGTAACTGTTTTCTATTGACTGCATTTGTTTTTTGTTCATTTTTCCTGCCTCCTCTGCCTTTAATTGAGTACTTCATAAAGTTCAATTTTATCTCCTCTCTTGAATATTAGTTGTCTTAGTCTGTTTGTGTTGCTAAAAAGGAATACCTGAAGCTGGGTAATTTATAAAGAAAATAGGTTTATCTGACTCATGGCCCTGCAGGCTGTACAAGAAGCATGGCACCCGCATCTGCTTCTGATGAAGCCCTCAGACTGCTTGCACTCATGACAAAAGGGGAGGGAAACCAGCATGTGCAGAGATCACAGAGTAAGAGAGAAGAAACCAGGGGAGGGGATTTCCAGGCCTTTTAAAACAACCAGCTCTTATGGGAACTAACAGAATGAGAACTCTCTCACACCCCCCACAATAAAGAGCATTGATATATTCATGAGAAATTCACCCCTATGACCCAAATACCTCCCACTAGATCCCACCTCCAACACTGGGTATCAAATTTCAACATGAGGTTTGGAGGTGCAAATATCTGAACTATAGCATCAGTTATACTTCTTTTAAAAATATCTTTATGATTGCCCTAGAGTTTGCAGTACACATTTTTAACTCATCTAAGTTCACCTTCAAATGACACTATACTGCTTCACATATAGTGCATGTACCTTATATTAGAGCATTTTGAATTCCCTTTTCTTATTCCTTATGACATTGCTGAATTCATTTCACTTATCTATGTGCTGTAATCACACTATATATAATTACTATAACACTGTAAACAGTTCTAATTTTTTTCTTTCCAACTTTTGTTTTGGGTTCAGGGATACATGTGCAGAGTTGTTACACAGGAAAATTGGGTATTACAGGTGTTTGGTGTAGAGATTATTTCATCACCCATGGAATTAGCATACTTACTAGGAATAAAAAGTTATATTTTAAAGTAAGAATAAGAAAAATGAAGCATTTTATCTTCATTTATTCTTTCTCTGAAAATCTTCCTTTCTTTATTTAGATGCAAATTCATGCCTATATCACTTTCCTTCTCTTTGAAGTACTTCTTTCAACATTTCTTACAAGGGATATGCTATTGACAAATTCCCAGTTTTTATTTTTTCTAAGAATATCTTCATTTTTCTTCACTTTTAAAAGATCATTTTATTTCATATGTAATTCTAGGTTGATGGGTTTCATTTTTTAATCCTTTAAACATTTCCTTCCACTTTCTTCTAGCTTGTGTGCTTTTTGGTGAAAAGTCTGCTGTTATTCTTATCTTTGTTCTTATATAGATAACTTGTTTTTTTCCATCTGGCTTCTTGTTGGATTATCTCTTTGTCTTTCATTTTCTGCAATTAAAACATAATATGCCTAGATATAGTGTTTTTTTTGTTTTTTTTTGTGTGTGTATTTATGCTTATAGATGTTCTCCGAGCTTCTTGGATCTCTGGTTGTGTGCTTTTCATTATTTTTAGAAAATTTTTGGCCATTATTATTTTACATATTTATTTTATTTATTTGTTCTCTCTTTCTTCTCCTTAGGGATTTTCAATTACATAAATATTTATCTTTTGAAATTGTACCACAGTTCTGGTTCTTTACTGTGTTTTTATTATTTTTTCCATTTTAACTTGGGGGCTTTTTATTGATGTATCTTCAAACTTACTGATTCCTTCCTTGATCATGTTCAGTCTGCTGATAAATTCACTGAAGACACTCTTAGCTTCTGTTACAGCTTTTTTGTTTCTAGCATTTCCTTTGATTCTAAGAGTCTCCATCTCTCTACTTACATTACTTTTCTACGCTTGCATTTGTTGCATTTGGCCTCCTTTTTCTATTAGGTCCTTTAAATATTAATCAAAGTTTAAAAAAATAAAAAGTTTTATTTTCAGAGCTGTTTTAGGTTCACATCAATACAGAGAAAAAGATACAGAGATTTCCCTATCCCCTTGTCCCCATATACACATAGCATCCTTCACTATTAAACTCCCACACATGAGTGGTACAACTGTTACAATCAGTGAACCTACTTTGACATATCACCACTCAAATTCCATAGTTTACATTAGTGCTTTCTTGGTGTTGTACATTCTATAGGTTTGGACAAATTTATAATGACAGGTATCCAGCAATATAATATCATATAGAATAGTTTCAGTGCTCTAAACATCTTCTATGTCCTGCCTGTATCCTACTGCCTAATATCTGGTAGCCATTGATCCTTTCACTGTTTTTATGGTTTTGCCTTTTCCAGAATATCATATAGTTGGAATTATCCAGTATGTAGAGTTTTCAGATTGGCTTTTTTATTTTTACTTAGTAATATGTGTTTAGGTTTCTTCATGTCTCTTGGCTTAATAGCTTATTTCTTTTTAGTGCTGAATAGCATTTCATTATCTGGATGTACCTTATTTATTTATTCATTCATCTACTGAAGGAAATCTTGATTACTTCCAAGTTATAATTGGCAGTTATAAATAAGCTACTATAAAATTCATGTGCAGGTTTTTGTGTGGACATAAGTTTTCAACTCATTTTTACAAATATCAAGGAGTACAATTGCTGGACCTTATGGTAAGAGTGCATTCAGTTTTGCAGGAAACTACTTAACTTTCTTCCAAAGTACCTGTACTATTTTGCATTTCTACCATCAGACAATGAGAATCCCTTTTGTTCCACATTCTCACTAGCATTTGATGTTGTTAGTGTTTTTGATTTTGGCCATACTAATAGGTGTGCTGGGGTATCCTGATTTAATTTGCAGTTCCCTGAGGATATATCATGTTGAGCATCTTTTCATATGCTTCTATGCCATCTGTTTATCTGCTTTGGTGACAGGCCTATTCAAGTCTTTTATCCATTTTCAATTAGATTATTTGTTGTCTTATTTTTGAGTTTTAAAAGTTCTTTATATTTTGGATAGAACTCCTTTATCAGATAAGTCTTTTGCAATGTTTTCTTCCATTTTGTGGCTCGTCTTCTCATTCTTTGGGCAACAGTTTTTTACAGCAGAAATCTTGAATTTTAAGAAAGTCTCACTAATTAATTTTTTCTTTAATGATACCTTTGGTGTCAAACCTAAAAGGTCATTGCCATACTCAAAGTCATCAAGGTTTTCTTCAATATTATCTTCTAGGAGTAACAGGTTTGTATTTTACATTTAGGGCTATGATTCATTTTGAGTAAATTTTTTAGAGCATGTAAAATCTTTGCCTAGATTAACTTTTTCACATGTAGATGTTTGATTGTTCCAGCAATATTTCTGAAAATACTATCTTGTCTCCATTATATTGCTTTTGCTACTTTGTCAAAGGTCAGTTGACTACATTATGTTTGTCTTTTTCTGGGCTCTCTATTTTGTCCCATTGATGGATTTGCCTGTTATTTTGCCAATGTCACACTGTGTTGATATTTTAGTTTTTATAGTAAGCCTTAAAGACAGGTGGTAACAGTCCTCCAATTTTACTCTTCTTCTTCAATATTACATTGTCTATTGTGGTTTCTTTTGCATTCCTATATGTATTGAAAATCATTTTGTTGTTATCCATAGAATACCTTGCTTGGATTTTGACTGGGATTGTGTTGTATCTATAAATCAAGTTGGGAAAAACAGATATCTTGGCTATATTTAGTCTTCTTATCTGTAACAATGAAATATCTCTTCGTGTATTTAGTTCTCTCTGATTTCGTTCAGCAGAGTTTGTACTTTTCCTCATGTACATCTTGTGCATATTTATTAGATTTATACATACATGCTTTATTCTGTGGGGTTCTAATGTAAGAGGTGTTATCTTAACACTTAAAATTTAACAAATTGTTAGTATATAGAAAAGTATTTGATATTTATATTTAATTTCGTATCCTGCAAACTAGGTTATTTGCAATTTTTTTCTATTCTTTTGAATTGTACATGTTGATGAACATGTGATCTGTGAACAAAAACAGTTTTTTTCATCCTTCTTAATCTGTATACCTTTCCTTTTATTTTCTTGTATTATTGAATTAGCTATGCCTTCCTGTACAATGTTGGAAAGGAGGGGTGAGAGGGTACATCTTCATCTTATTCTTAATGTTATCAGGAAAGTTCCTAGTTTCTCATCATTAAATATAATGTTAGTTGTAGGGATTTTTTTCCTAGATTTTTGTTATTATGTTCAGAAAATTACCTCCTCTATTTCTACTTTACTGAGAAATGTCATCATGAGTAGGTGTTAGATTTGGTCAATTGCTTTTCTGATCTATTCATATAATCCTGTGAGTTTTTTCTACTCTGTAGATGTGCTAAATTATATTAACTAATCATTAAATATTGAACCAGCCTTACATACCCAGGTCATGATGTATAATTCTTTTTATACAGTCTTGGAGTTTTGTACAGTTTTGGTCTCTGAAATTTTGCTGAGGATTTTTGCATCTATGTTCATGAAAAATAATGGTGTATTATTTTCTTGTAATGTCTTTGGTTTTGGTATTAAAGTAGTATAGTCCTCACTGAATGAGTTAAAAAGTATTCTCTCTTCCATTATCTTCTGAAAAAGATTATAAACTGTTGGTATAATTTCTTTCTTAAATGTCTTCTAGAAGTCACCTCTGCTTCCATCTGGGCCTGGTGTTTTCATTTTTGTAAGGTAATTATTTCTTCAATTTCTTTAATAAATATATGCTTATTCAAACTGTTTATACTCATTGTGTGAGTTTTGGCAGATTGTGTCCTTCAAATAATTGATCAATACCATCTAAGTTATCAAATTTGTGGACACAGTGTTGTTAATGGTATTTCTGTATTATATTTTTCATGTCCATGGGATCTGTAGTGATGTCTGCTCTTTCATTTCTGATAATAATTTGTGCTATTGCAGTTATTTTAAATCTTGTTAATAGATAAGGCTGATCAGATCAGAAAGGTGGTGTTGTAAAACCAAATAGTCTTAAACATAGTAACTGCTGCCCAAGGAGGCACCTATGCCCTCTTAGGAACACAGTGTTGTAGCTTTATCCCTGACAATCAACAGAACATAACAGCAGCCCTTCAAGGAGATAATTGTGCTATAATTCTAAACTGTGCTATAATTCTAAAATTTATGTCATATATGTTTCTTATATTTGCTTTGTCTCTTGAAATTATAGGTTTTTGTTCTTGTCTTCTAGTGTGCCTTGCCATTCTTTTTTTCTTTTCTTTCTTTTTTTTTTTTGAATGCTGTATTGAGGAATGTTGTATTGAGCAAAAGGAAGTGAGGTAAATAGGTCTTAGTGTGAAATTGTCTGTTAACTGTGTTTTCAGGTTTGAGCCCAAGCCGAGGTCCAAGGGGAGTCAGTGGGTGGGTGGTGGGTAGCTGGATAAACATCGAGGAATCATATGTAGTTGCAACATGGCTTTATTCTCTCTCTGGTCACAAGCTGTATGTACAGCATTGGCAGGGTAATTATACCTTTGACAGACAATAGTGGCTCTGAGCCAACCATGAGCTCACATGAGTGGTTATCTAATGTGCCTCATGTAGCATGGTTATACGATGTGTGAGGTTGGCACCTGCACTCCAAACTTGCTGAGTCATGCTTCCCCAGAAGCTGTCTCAGTCTACTCCTGACTAAAATGTAGCCATCTCCCTTATACTCCACCCCCTAGGCCAAGGGTGTCTTATGGGTAGGGACACGTGCCCATAGGGTAAAGTCCTGGATCCATAACCCACAAGAACAATACAGAGAGCAACAGTTCAATACCAGGATCCCAGGTATGCTGCTTATGACTATTAGGGTCAAGTGTAGGCCAGAGCTCAGGGATGCCCCCCATCTCTGCAGGTGATTATCAGTAAGGCTCTCAAATGCCTTTATCTCCCTTTATCTCCTTGAAGGGCTGCTGTTATGTTCTGTTGATTGTCAGGGATAAAGCTACAACACTGTGTTCCTAAGAGGGCATAGGTGCCTCCTTGGGCAGCAGTTACTATGTTTAAGACTATTTGGTTTTACAACACCATCTTTCTGATCTGATCAGCCTTATCTATTAACAAGAAGAGGGCCACTAGGGTGTAATTCAGAGCCTGAGCGGCATGGTCTGCAAGAGCAGTAACTTGTGCTTCTACAGTTATGACACCTACTCCAGGGTAGTTACTGCCAAGGGGCAGGGGGCTCGGTGCACTCGCAAAATCTGAGAGCGTAGCACCTCCCAGTTATGCTGGTATCTGGGCAATGTGGGGAGAACAGTAGCAGGTACATAAGGCCACCCTCAGGTACAACATCCAGTCCAGTTCATTGGTAGGGAAGGCAAACCTGTGTCCCCAAAGACCCATCAACTCTCAAGGAGCACAAAGTCCACTGGGGCCCGACCTTGGTGGGGCCACTTGTTCCGTCATACCTTTGGTGTGGTGATATCCTATGCTTACACAGGCTGTGACAGGTATTCATTCCACAGTGGTGTCACCCCAATGTTGATCTATGCACCATGGTGCCTGGGCTAGGGTAGTACATGTTCCCCCACTAGACAGCCCCACTCATCATAAACGCTATGGGTCAGCCAGGGGGCAGGCACACTGTGGACCTTGCTTTGTCCGAAGCTCGCCACATTGCATTCCAGGCATCAGCCATGGGACCCCAAATCTCCACCCATGTCCAGTTCTCTGCAGACAGAATGTATGTGCCAAGGCAAGTCATCCATGGCTGCTGTTGGAGGGGTGGTACAGATCCAACAGTTGGAAATATTGGTCACCTCAGTGTAGGTGTGGACACAGTCCATGATACAGTTGGAGCATGTTAACCTACAGTCAAAATGACAGATCAGGCACAGGTACTACCAGAGGTAAGTTACATCCCTCAGGCAAAATACAGGCTAAACTTTCATCCCTGGATAACAATGCAGCCACAAAGGGTTTTTGCCCTGGGCAATGGTACCACAACTTTTCAGCTCCAAATTGTTCCTTTGGATCCTGTATCTGTGACAGAGTCACCGGGGAGCTCCTAATAGGCCACACAGACAGTACATATGTCCCCCCGGGAGGAGGGTTCATTCTCTGCCTGTTCCCCTATGAACAGTCAGCCACAAGGGCCATGTATTAAACACCCATGGAGTGACATGCAAGTCATACTGTAGGCCCTCCCCTCAGGGAGCTATGATGACCAACTACCAGGAGTGGGGGGCTTGGAGGGTCCGTGGCCACAGCTAGGTTTTTGTTCCCTTGGTTTCAGGGGCATTGGGACAGGCAACAAAAGGTTACCATTCATCCCCATACCTGGTCAGAGGAGGTCATCCTTGATGTGTATATGCGACTGAATGGGGACAGTGGCCCCATATAACAAAGCCTTCACTGGGACTGGGCTGCCTTTCTGTGGCCATTCATTCAAGGTGTGGAGCACCAGGTCCAGCCTGGAACTCCAGTCCTGCAAAGATGGGGGTGTGACATGCAAGCATAACTCATCCATCAAGAGCCCGTTATATGACTCAATCATACCTGCAGCTTGACAGTTTTATGGCACATGAAATACCCAATTTACGTCCAATTGTTGTGCCCATCGTTATACAACTTGTCCAGTGGAATGTGTTCCCCTATCACTCTTAACAGCTAGAGGATTACCATACACAGTATATAAATGTTGCAGGGCCTGGATGGTGTGCTGTTGGTGGGCCACCCTGCAAGGGTTGGCAAACAACAGGTCTATGGCCATGTCCACAGCTGTTAGCACATGCATATACCCTTGTGACTTCAGCAGCAGCTTGATGTAGTCTACTTGACACCTTGTCAAGGGCACTTGCCCTATCATCACTTGTTGTGTAACACTGGTCAGCTGCCTCCATTTAGGGTATGTATGAGCATATGCTGGACATTTCTGACAAGCCTCCCAAATGTCTTGCATGGACAAGGACAGACCCCCATGCTTATTGACTTGTTACATCAGTTCACCCCCACACGTCCCAGTTTCCAGTGTAGCCACAAGGTGACATCTTGTGTAGGTGCTGACTCTAACCATCAGATTTTAGTCAAGGCATCTGCCTCATCATTGCCAGTGGTGGCCAAAAGCATATGGCCTAACATAAGACAAATAGTTACATCTTTCTGATGGCCCATTTCCCAGAGGTCCTGATTTGGTCACAAATGGGTTGGTGGCTGACTAGCCAATTCTGTATTTTCCAAGTAGTTGACCACAAGGTTAAGCCTCGATAGATCACCCAGCTATTGGTACAGATTACTATGGGTGTCTCCTCCTTGGTGATCACCATCCACACTGCTCTAAGTTCAGCCCATTGGCTACTTTGTCCACACCCGGTTTCAAACCATATGGTGTCAGTATTAGGTTAGACTGCAACAGCAGTCCAGGCAGCAGTAACACCTCGGGTATACCCATCTGTGTAACATGCCCCATCAGGAATGAGGGGATGCCCTTCCTTAGATGGTGAAGACTCAGAGTCCAAGGGTGCTTCAGGCCCCATGGCCTTATCTTGCATTATGACTACAGGTCCCCAAACCTCTTGCAACTCTGCTGCTCATGGGCTTATACTCACCATACTTTGCTGTTTCAAGTAGTTGCCCCACTTTGCCAAAGTGGATGTCTGTGCTATCCCAGTCCGGGGTGTTGTTACCCATGAATGCATCCATCCCGCTATCAGTAAGTTGTCCATAAGATGAGTGTAGCTGGTCCTGTCATGTTCTCACAAGACTGAAGAGTGGCAGATACAGCTGCTAGCTGTTTCTCTATTAAGGAATACCAGAGTTCAGCTCCCTTCCATAGTTGGGACCAAAAGCCTACTTGCATTCTCAGGCACTCCATGTGCTGCCACAAGTCCCGACCAGAAACATCTGTGGTCACATGCACATACAGCTCAAACGGGCACCCCTGGTCAACTACCAATAGGGCTTGTGCCTGCTGAATAGCCTGCTTGACTGCCAGGAAGATGGTCTCAGCTGCATCATCCCAATCCCAAGGGGCTCCCTTTTTTGTTAACTGATACAACAGCTTTTTTATATGAGCCAAATGATGCACATATGCCTGCCAATGTCCCAGAAGGCC
Organism: Trachypithecus francoisi; assembly: GCF_009764315.1. Lineage (NCBI taxonomy): Eukaryota > Metazoa > Chordata > Mammalia > Primates > Cercopithecidae > Trachypithecus > Trachypithecus francoisi. The sequence goes on from NW_022681469.1 coordinate 61,218,557, forward strand.
CACAAGTGTGCAGCTGCCTCACTGTGGTGGGCTGGGGATATGCCTAAATTTTTTCAGTGATGGCCTCTTGTAATGGCCTTCATCTTACCCAACCAAATAGCTCCCAAGAATTTGGCAGATAATCCAAGCCCTTAGACCTTGGATTTGTTGACGGTACAATGGCATGCTGCCAAATGTTGCTGCAAGAGGGGCGCCACTATTCCTAAATCTGCAAGAGAATCGGAGGTTAACATAATATCATCAATATAATGGAATAGGCAGACCCCTTCTGGACATTGCCAGGTGTTTAAATGCATGGCAACGAGATCATGACATATGGTGGAGCTAGGCACATAGCCCTACGGTAACACTGTAAAAGTCCATTATCACCCTTCCCACATGAAGGCAAGCTGTTCCTGGCTCTCTGGAGCAATGTCAATGGAGAAAAATGCACTGACAAAGTCCACTACATAGTGGTACTGTCCCAGCTCCACTATCAGATGGTCCATCAAATTTATGCTTGACAGTACAGATGCATGCAAAGGGGGTGTTACTTTATTCAGCTCCTGATAGTTCACTGTCATCTGCCAAGTTCCGTCAGGCTTGCTACGTGGCCTCACTGGAGAATTGTAGGGGCTGTGGGTGCCATGTACTATCTGCACCTCCTCCAGTTTTTTAATTGTCTCAGTTATCTCTGTGTGCCCTCCTGGCAAATGATATTGATGGGTGGGACTAACCTGTTGGGGTTGTGGCAGAACCTGAGACAGGTGATGCATATGTCCATGTAGCACCCACGTGCTACACCACACACACTCTGAATCTGAATTCCCCGGCTGTGGTTTGTTAATTCCAGGCCATGTAAATTTTCCACTCCCAGAATGTATTCCGGTACAGGAGACACATAGGCATTATACAAATGGGGAGCCAAATGGCCAATGCTGAGGTGCAGAGATACAGGTTTCACTTTCACTGACCAGCCTCCATAGCCATCAATGCATGCAGCCTCACTCAGAGACTTATCCAGGTTCCCATATAAAAGGCTACAACCTGTGCCAATATCTACCAGCACCAGCACCTGCTGTACATTGGTGGGAGACCAGTGGATTGCTAATTCCACATGTGGCCTCCTGTCGTCTGGTGTACCCCAAGCCGGGCACCTTGGTCAGTTTCCTAATCAAACAGAAAAGGCTCTACATCGCCACCTGACTGCAGTGAGTAGTCCTTGAACTGGAGCGCCTGGGCAGGACTGTGTCATGCAGCAATGTCTTTCTCCCCCTTGGGCATTTTCTGGAATTGCTGCTCTGAGGACAATTGCTTCCACAAAGTTAAGAGTATTTCATTGGGCTGCTTATCAGTTTTCTCTCAGTCAACCCCAGCCAGAATCAAATCTATCCATATCTGTGAGTGTGTCACTCACTGGGGCCTCCTTTTCTCTCACAGGGGAGGTCCCCTGCAGATGAGGGACCTTCCCCTTTTTTATGGAGCAGATCCCTCAGTCCTGCTGATGGCCTTCTGCTTCCCCAAGAGCCACCATGGCAGTGGTCACTTCATGTGTGTGGCGCCCTATGTACAGGGTGAGGACAGCAGCTAGGGAGCCAACAGTATTCAGAGGCACAGAACCCAACATGAGATCCCTCATGTAAGAGGTAAAACGTTCATCATCTGGCCTGTGGGTATTCAGGTCAAAGATAGCCTGCTGTGCATTCATCTCCTGGATGACTTGCACCAACTCAGCATACGACTGCCATTTACTTCAGTTTTGAGTATTTCACTGGCATTGTTCCATATAGTTCATATGGCTGCCCATAGCCATTCTGTCAGGGTGTGGTCATCTTGCCCTGCCACTAACCGCCTGCTCAATTGCAACCACTGAGGGAAGGAGGGATGAGTCATGATGGAGGCCAGCTTTTCCATTTCAGAGATGGAACAGAAGGTACAATCTCCTCCCTCATCCCACAGACAAAGCGCCCAGGCGGACAGGGGTTCCCTCGATGTGCTGGCGGCACTGCTTGCCTAATTCCTGCAACTCATTTGGGGTATAGGCAATATATGAAGTATGTTGCATTATGGTAGGGGGTCCCTAAGCCCGCCCTTTGGGCCCCAATGGCTGTTCGTGATCTACCTTCTGACAGACCACTGCACGAACCTGCAATGAGGGTTCTTCCTCCTCGGTATTGGACTGAGTAGGGGTCTCCAGCCAAGATGATGGGCTCAGGCCTGCTTTCAGAGTGGCCTGTAATTCTTTTTCCAAGCTCTGAAGCTGAGCCTCTGGGTGCCCCCTGAGCCAGGAGGTCCTTTACCTGTGCTTAATCACTCAGGAACTGGGTGTGTACTTCTTACAGCACAGTCAAAAATGCCCATCCAACTCTGCCGGCAGTCTCACTCTCAGTGCTCTGTGCTTCCAGCTGCTTCAGTGCCTTCTCCATGCTCATGGGGGGTCCATCTGTCACTGCCCAGATTTCCACCAGAGCCCATCTGACCAGTGCAGCTGCCACTGGGTACAACAATCCATGTTGCGGCCACATGGCTGACCAGGAATCAGCAGGAACTGAAGGCTCACTCACTTTGGGATCCTGCCAGCAAGGCCAGTTGTGAGGTTCGAGCCCAAGTTGAAGTCTGAGGGGAGTTTGTGGGCAGGTGGTGGGTAGCTGGAAAAACTCTTGAGGAAATGTAGGTAGTTGCAACATGGCTTTATTCTGTCTTTCAGTGCAAGCTGTATGTACAGCATTAGCAGGGTAATTATACCTTTTACAGACAATAGGGGCTCAGAGCCAAGCATGAGCTCACATGAGTGGTTGTGTAATGTGCCTCATGTGGAGTGATTACATAATGTGTGGGGTTGTGCACCTGTACTCCAAACCCACTGAGTCATGCTGTGCTGGAAGGCCACCTCAGCCTACTCTGACTAAAGCACAGCCATCTATCTCCCTTACATGTGCTGTAAGTTAAGCTGGGTTTAATATTTGCTGTAGCTGTATGTTCCAGAGGCTTCCATGTCCTCTATTGTCCTTATTTTTATCTCGCTTGTTGATGTGGGGATTTCATAGGTACTTTTCCTGAAAGAAAACTTGTGCTTTACAAAATTTCAACTGTAATTTCTATTATTATACTGTACCCCATTGGTGTGGTGTCAAGGTGTGAGAAGAGAAAGCATTCTACAATTTTACCATTAAATCTCAGTCTTCTTTTAGCAAACCTGGGTCCGTGGGATGTGACCTACACAGCAGATTTTAAGCATTTTCCTTCTTAAGGTGATATAGGAAGAATCGAAGGGGCTAGTGTAGGAGAAATGTAGTTCCCCTCAGATGGAATAATAATCTGGCAAGGCTAGGCATGGTGACTCACGCCTTTAATCCCAGCACTTTGGGAGGCCGAGGCGGGCAGAACACAAGGTCAAGAGATTGAGACGATCCTGTCCAATGTGGAGAAACCCTGTCTCTACTAAAAATATAAAAATTACCTGGCCATGGTGGTGCGCATCTGTAGTCCCAGCTACTTGGGGGCTGAGGGGGGTGAATCGCTTGAACCCGGGAAATGGAGGTTGCAGTGAGCTGAGATTGTGCCACTACACTCCAATCTGGTGACAGAACGAGACTGCATCTCAAACAATCATCATCATCATCATCATCATCATCATCATCATCATCATCTGGCAAAATATTTTCCCTTTAAGAGAAAACCTAATCAGGTTCCTGAAGGCAAAACTCAAAAGTGTGGGAACACCCTTACAATTACATTCTCTCAGGAGTTTCTTTTTCTCATTTTCATTGTAGTCACCTTCCAGCAATTCATCAAAATTATCATCAGGTGTTCCTACTAGCATACCATTCCCATGGCTTCTGCCCCAGATAAGCAAACGCTGGCTGTGACTTTCTGGATTTGCCTGTCTCTTTAGATTGTGGGGATGTGGTTTTTTCTTGCAACATCAATTCTCTTTTGGGTCCAAGAAAAGTCATTGACTTTCATTTTGTTTATTTATTTTTATTGTAAGAATGAGAGTGATGTCTCTTAGGCTCCTTGCAAGTCTGAGCTGAAACCAGAAGTCTCCATAAGATTTATATTTCTCTTTAACATGGAAGATTCTGGAGAATATAAAAAACCATTACCACCAATAACAACCAAAAAAAAAAGCAGTTATTAATTATCTACTATGCCTCAAGCTATTCTAGGTTTTGGCTGTGTAGTATTCTTGAGCACAACTAGATTAAAATCAGGTATTGCTTCATTACAGCTTTTACTCCTTGGTTCTGTTTACCTGAATAGGGCTCTAAAAAGATCATAACAGCAGTAACCTTTTATTGCATATAATTTAGCAGTAATTTTTAAACAGAGCCTTCTTAGAGTTGGAAGGTAGGGCACAGTGGGGATATTGTGGAGTACCTTCATTTTTTACCAAGAGTATTTGGATTTTAAGCCCACACTTTCTTTAGTTAGCACACTGCTTATGCCTATTTCCATTTCCTCTCCTACTTTTAACTGAGTCATTCCTAAAGGAGATACAGACCTACTAGTGTTAAAAAGTGAATTATACTAAGAGATAAGAAATAAAACCTCTGCCAAAGTTTCACAGATAGTTAAATCTGTGACACCAATCATTTATGCCAGCAGATACTTTTTTCCATTAAATTACTCATTTATTCAGCAAGCATTCCTTAGTAGCAACTTTAGTTATGATAATAATTAAAACGTATTTCTTACTGTTGAAGATATCAAAATCTATTATTGAAAATGTACATATTAACAAATTAATCTAATACATAATGGTAAACTGTATGTTAGTTACAAATATGTACCAATAGAGCAAATATTTATAAGAACCATATACGATAAACATTAATACCTTTTATTTAAACCATATTGTCCACTTGTCTTGTTATAAGTGTTATAAATGTGTATCACTCATAGATACGTTTTCCAAGTCTTAAAAATTTGTTTTTATTCACTCAGTTATTTCCAATTTTACTTAAATGTGTACTAAAACATAACCTCAGTGAGCACAGGTGAATGTTATTTCTGGGGGTCACACTGGTCCATAGGGGATGAATAGGAGACAGGAACCTTTAACTAATTTTGCTCATGGATGGTATCCCACATTGTAATTTATTATACTTTACCTTGTTAATTCTAATGTTAGAGAGAGCTGATACTCTTGGGTCTTACAATCAGAACTATTTTTTCCAGATGGCAACAATGTATATATAAGTAATGTGTACATATGAGCTTGCATATGGATATGTTGGAAGGAATCAAAATTGGAAGATGATGAGAAGAAAGTGGAAGACATTTCTATGAATCAATTTTAACATCCTTGTTGATTTTGTGTTTTCAAACATTGGGTCTTGTCATTTGATACTATTAATGAGAAGATAAAAGAATAACTTGTAGCTAAATATAGTTGCATATATTTCAAAACCATCTGGTTTTAATCTCAATAGACATCTGGAAATCTTAATTATATTTTAATAACTTGTTCTTAAAAGAAATTATTGTTTTACTCTGATTTTCAAAGCATGAAAGAATATATTTTGTAAAAACCTATTATTCTTGTGTTTGGTGACTCTATAATGTGAAAATTATACGCATAAATATTATAATATAGGTAGACCATTTGCAATCAGGTTCAGATTTTTGATGTTAAGTATATGATCTTACTATTGTATAAAAAATGTGAGCAAGGGAGTTCCAGGGTTAGATTTTTTTTAAGGAAAATGTAAAACATAATGAAAATACGTCATTGGAGTGGTAGAAATCATTATGACAAAAAAAGTTTGGAAGCTTTTTGTAATAAGTTCAGGAGATATAATGGGGATCAGGATTATAGTTGTGATAGTGGAAGTAGAGTGAAGGACACATTGTACTTCAGGTCACGTAAAGGATGCAGTGGAGTTGAGGTGATCTTAATAATCCTATCATTTATTGAACATGTAAGTGTAGGGCATTGTACCAAAATATTTTCAAGCATCATTTTACTTAATGATAACAACAAAAATGATATAAATACTATTATTTTAGTAGATGTGACTATTGATTATAAACATGAAATTATTTGTTCATTATTGAACAGTGGAATTGCCAGGAGTGGACCACAGTCAAACCTCAGAGACTCTCAAATAGTGATTGCCACTGTTGCTACGGCACCATTTCAAGCCTAGATAACAGCACTGCCATTAACCCAAGCATATGGTAAATGATAAATAGTATGTTTGGAAGGGATAATAATAAGTTTCACTCTGTGCTCCTTTATGTTTGAGAAGCCTATGAAATATCTAGTTGGATTTTTTTCATAAAAAGTTAGAAATCCTATCTGCTCTATTGCAATGACTGTCTGTAATGCGTATTAGTGTGCACTCAATTGCTTAAGTAGGATATATGCCATTATAATGCAGACTTGCTTTGACTTATAAGCAAATTTCCCCAGCATAGTAATGTTTTCCATCACAAAGAAAGCACAACTAAATACAATGTGCACTAACACAACTAAATACTATACATGATGTCCATTCACTCTGTTCTCCTTTGGCTCACGACATCTTTCTTAGAGTGTTTATAGTAAACTTTCTCTACTATGTTTGTAAGTTTTTTGTCTCCATAATTCAGAAAAGCCAACCTTTTCTTATACTACCATAAAATTGCCTCGACCATTTTTAAGGCCAAATGTTACATTTTCTGGAATCATTCTTTATTTATTGGGAATTTTACATCTCTTTTAAACTGCTAGCTATTTTTATTGTTTTGTTAGTACCCTGGTACAAAGTAACATAGCTTTTTAGTAGTCCACTTCAGTCACAGTTTTACCTTAAGTCCTGTTAGTTTTAATGCATGATTTTATGAATTATGAAGTGTGTTCAGTAACCTGTATATTGTGTTATAGAAGAAACACCTGAGTGAGTTTGACACATAAGAGAAATGCCAAGATGGATGCATAAATTTGGGAGAAATCATCATATAAGAGGAAGTTGAAGCAATGGAAGTAAATCCTTCTTGAAGACAAAAGAGAAAATATCTGATGGTAGAACTCTGGAGACGTTTGCTGAGAGATCGAAGGAAGTAGGAATCAATGGAGAATTAGCTCTTGTTGGCTGCTTTCTTCCTTGTATTATATATTCATTTATTCAAATAAATATTTACTGGGCGAAGTCCTCGAGAGAGAAGATTGCGAAAATAATGTAGTCATTTCTTTTATCCTGTTTTAAATTTTAAAATAAGCACATATTACATAAATGCTATCATTAAATCAGATTGCTATGAATTTTCCATTAGCTTCTTGTGAAATTCATTTCCCACTCAAATGGGATCAGAAGTCCTACCTTAGGCTTCCTATGGAACCTGAAAGAATGGTTTGAATTCCAAGTTGGATTGAATTTCATTGGATCCAAGGGCAGAAACTGGGATGTTCTTCTTGCCTGATTCATTTTCCAGTCTGCATTTACTAGGTATAATCACCTTAAAGCGAATCATCATTCCTCTGTGCATTAGCCAAGGGACACAACAAAGCAGTAGGAACTAATATATTCTGTCCCTCTCTTGATTTTCTTTTGGGAGGCACCAAGTCATTAAAGCAAATATATAAGTATTTGTATGCATTGATTGAGCTTGATAGGATGGTACTGTTTGGCAACCAGTGTATTTATTTGCATTTATTTTTAGTAAGTTTTTTGCAGCTCTTGCCAATGTTTCCAACCATGATCAATGTGCTATAATAGATAATCTATCTGTCTCAGTCAGGCTGGTCTCTTTTCATAAATATTTCAGGATATGTGGCTTCCATTTTCAGCCAACAGAATATATCCTTTAAATTTAACCTGAGAAATATTAGAGAATTTAGGGTGATAGATTCAAATTTATAAAGCGAATTGGTGATAAGTATAGTACATTTGAATTTTATTGATTTTAAATTTATAGCATCAATTTGGTCATTAAAAATTTTTTTATCCTCAAAAAGCACCTGCTCTCAACACCTATATGTTATGAATATGATATAATTCAATTCTCAGCTATGACATTGAACATGATTTTAGGGTCTTAATAATAAGATAATTAACTATTAATAGCATAGGAAACATAGCTTAGTCAAACTAAATATATATGTACACACACGAATACACACACACACACACACACACACACACACACAGAGAAATTTACCTGTTAGATATATTTACTTATTAGCTGTACCTTATCAAATAGTACTAGTCTGAACTTGGGCTGAAAAATTACATTGATTATATACTGCCCAAAGTAGTTAGTATTTTTCCATTCCTGACACATTAAGAATACTATGCACTTGGTTTGTTTTATCTACAATGTCAACTTTTATACTGATTATTATTGACAATAGTTTTTGTTTTAGAACCATCCCTACCAATATATTGATAAGAAGCAAGTTAAATCTATGGCATTTTATTTAGTTTGAATTGGTCTACTTGGTGAGTGATTTTGTGTACATACACACATCAGTTAATGCAATTTAAGATTACTAGCCTTATTCAACCTGATAATTCTACAAGAAACACTTGTCAATATGGTCAAGTGGCATCTATAAGAAATGTCATTTAAAAAAGTGAAATGAGGAAAATATTGATATTTTTGAGAAATAACCAAATGTGTTTTCCTTTATATTATGCCCAATTATAATACACTGTGGCCCCCACCATGAGCCTATGGGGAGTACTGCCAGGTTACTGCTGATGTTCTCTTAAAGCCCAAGGGTTCTCCAGTCAGCTTGTGGTGAATGATGACTGACTTAGGACTCACCCTTTGGGGAAGTGGGCTCACATCTGGCTCAAGGCAGGTCCAGAAATGCCATCCAAGACTGAAGCCCTGAAATTAGGGACCCAAAGAGCTTGCTTGGTGCTCTACCCCACTGTGGCTGTGCTGATACCTAAGGTACCTGCTTTTCCAAAGCAGAAGGGGTCTCTCGACATAACCACCACAGCTGAGAATGTGCTGAGCCTCATTTGTAATCAGCAAGTCTCACCCAAGTCCCACAGCAATACTACCAGGTTAACATTGCTGGTTATAACTGTGGTTATACAGAGACCAAAGGCTCTTTAGTCAGCAAGTGATGGGTGCTTCCAGGATTGGGCCTTTCCCTTAAGATAGTAGGTTTCCTTCTGTCCCAGGGTGTGTCTAGAAATGTCATGTGGGAACTAGGGCCTGGAAAGGGTGTTCTAAGACTCTGACTGTTGCCCTATGCTACTGTTGCTGAGGTGGTATCCACAATGCAAGACAAAGACCTCTTTACTCTTTTCTCTCTTCTCCTCAAATAAAAGTAAGGAGTCTCTTTTGGAGCCACAAGATGTGCAGCCTGGAGTTGGGGGAGGGGTGGCAAAGCACTCCTTCAGCTGCCCCAGCTGGTGTCTCGGTAGGTTGTATGGCCCCGTCACTATCCACTGGCTCTGAGTTCAGCACTAAGAACCACCTAGGAGTTGCAGTCTTTGTGGCCTAGACTGCCTTTAAGTGTGTTTAGAACCCCAGAGACCTTTAACTCATGGTGCTGAGGCTTGCCAGAACTCAAGTTCCAACCACTGTGATGGGCACTTGCCCCCTCGCTAGGGCTGGTTTAAATATTCCCTCAGTGGGTGAGCACCAGCTGAGTTCAGCCCAATTTGGCTTTCTACCATGACAGGGCACTGCTGAGTTCAATGTAATGTCTCTCCTTTGCTGCATTCTCCCCCTCCCAAGTATAGAGAATCTCTCTTCAGGCCACAGGCCACTGCTGGGGGATGAGGGAGTAGTGGCATTGGTGATCCAAGACTGTCTGCTGCCCTCCTTGCTGCCTCTTCCAGCTATATGAAGTTAAAACTAGACACTGTGAGTGCTCACCTGATTTTTTTTTTTTATAAAGAGGTGTGTGTGTGTATGTGTGTAGATAGTTGTTAAATTGGTGTCCTTGCAGAGGAAGCAATCAGTGGAACTTGTATTTGTCCATCTTGCTCCACCCCTCCTCCATCGCTCCAGATTGTTTTTTATCACTGACTTGTGGGAATTCTATATGTATTTTGGATATGTTATTTATTGGAATATATGTGTGTGTGTGTGCATGTGCACATAAGTAAATTACCATATATATACATATATAATAAATACTCTCTCCCAGTCCCAGGGATGCTTTTCTGCTCTCTTAATGATGTCTTTTGATGAACATAAATTCCAAATATTAATAAAGTAATATTTATTAATCATTTGATGATTAATTCTTCACTTTTTTCTGCTTAAGAACTGTTTTTATGATTATAAAAATAACTTCTTAAGGTTTTAAACTAATTTTTATTGTTTTAACCACAGCGTTGACCTAGAAGGCTATTGTAACATCTTGTGCAGGTGTATGTAAAGTCATCTGACCTCATCTATACAATTCCACTGGACAAATTTTAATTAGAAGCCCTGTTGTGCAAGATGTAGGATTTTAATTTTAAAAATTAAGAATTTACTCAGACTCTTGTATAATTTAAGGCAAAATAAAGTAACTTCTTAATTCAAATAACTTCCTGTGCAAATATAGAAAAAGGATAAATAAATGTTGACTCTGAGATCAATGACAACTTCAAAGGTGTGCTGATATTTGAGTTGGAGATAGAAAGATGATAAATAATGACAAGAAGAGCATAATAATACTTAAGTACATTAAAAGCCAGGAAGTAATTAGGGCACTTTAGGAACTATAAGTTAATAGGGGGATATTGAGAGATTAAGATCAAAAGACAATTTGAACAACCACAAAGAACATGTCAAAGAATCTGGTGTTTATTCTTTTGGCAATAAGTGGAATGGAAGTTTTCATGTTTGGGAATGAAATTATTTCAGTCATATTTTTAAAAAGTAACACAGGAGAGAATAAGATGTAAAAATTGAAGACATCTTTTAAACAGTCTGAGTGACCTGTGCTATGACAGAACCAGTGGGAATGGAAAGCAGCAAGAGAAGTGGTACTAATTTAACCAATAAATATTGGTTAAGTAAAAATTACATTTAACTGACTTTGGAGACTTTGGAGACATACATGAGCTGTGGCAAAAGAGATGTTTAGAGACAGTGTTAATTAGAGATGAAGGATGTGGCTTAAATAAAAGAAGTTAGGATGGTTTGCTCTGACAAACTAAAGAAAAAAAAGATGTGATGGATAATATTAGTGTAAGCTTGATTGGAAGTGGAGAAGGGTTCCTTGTGAACAGAAGTTGAACATGGGTCAGTTGGTCCTGGGAAACGGGCAAACACCTGTATCCTTGAAGAGCTCTGTGACTGCCCTTCTCTGTATACCAGATCTTACAGTCACTCAAATGAAAAGCTTAAATGGAATGAGAATAATTGGATCCTGAGGTGGCAGGGGCCAAGTGGCAGCACTCATTCGTCAAAGCAAGGTGGTTGTATTGCCATAATGGACAGCAGAGGCAAAGCAGCAATCAGAATAGTCTGAATCCTGTAGAGCTCTGGCGAGGGCTAATTAATCAGAGTGTTCCTAGAAGTGAAATTGATAGTAAGCCTACTGCATTCTTACTTAATTTGTATAAGCAGAAAACTTCCAGGTCAAGTGGACTAAAGAATAATTTGAATGATAGAAATAGGAACTCATGGCCCCTCAATCAACTTCCAGACTTGAACCAGTTTACAGACCCAAAACTCCATAAATGAAGGGGAGGCCCCAATTCCCTTGAGGAAGGACCCCACTACACTACTGACAATTTATACTGTTAACCTTTCTCTCATCCTTCCCCAAGGACACCTCTGGCCTTTTACCAGGGTAACTGTGTTTTGGGAAAGGAGAATTATCAGAACTTTCAGGGACTATTGTACATTGGCTCTGAGCAGACATTTATTCCAGGGAACCCAAAATGTCACTGTCGTCCTTCAGTTAAAGTAGGGGGTTCATGGAGATCAGGTAATTAATTGAGTTATAGCACAGGTTTGACTTACAGTGGGTCCATTGGTCCCCAGACCCATCCTGTGGTCATTTCCCCAGTGCCAGAGTGCATAGTTGGCACAGACATGCTTAGCAGCTGGCAGGATCCCCACATTGGCTCCCTGACTGGTAGGGTAAGGGCTATTAGGTGGAAAGTCCAAATGGAAGCCATTAGAGATGCCTCTACCTAGAGAAATAGTAAATCAAAACAATGTCTCATTCCTGGAGGGATTGCAGCGATTAGTGCCACTATCAAGGACTTGAAAGATGCAGGGGTGGTGATTCCCACCACATCCCTGTTCAACTTTCCTATTTGGCCTGTGAAGAGGACAGATGGATCTTGAAGAACGACAGTGGATTATCATAAGCTTAACCAAATGGTGACTCCAATTGCAGCCATTAATTTACACATCTCCTGGTACCTGGGATGAAGCCATTGATTTGGCGTATACCTTCTTCTCCATTTCTGTCCATAAGGCCTGCCAGAAGCAATTTGCATTTAGCTGACAAGGCCAGCAACACACCTTCACTGTCTACCTCAGGGGTATATCAACTCTCCAGCTTTTTTTTTTGTGTCATAATCCTTTTTGCAGAGCTCTTGATCACTTTTCCCTTCCACAAGATATCACACTGGTCCATTACATTGATGACATTATGCTGATTGGACTCAGTGAGCAAGAAGTAGCAAATACACTGGACTAATTGGTGAGACATTTGCATGTCAGGGGATGAGAAATAAATCCAACTAAAATTCAGGAGGCTTCTAGCTCAGTGAAATTTTTAGGAGTCCAGTGGCGTGAGGCCTGTTGAGATATTTCTTCTAAGATGAAGAATAAGTTGTTGTTTTTGGTCCTTCCTACAATTAAGAAAGAGGCACAACCCCTAGTGGGCCTATTTGGATTTTGGAGGCAACACATTCTTCATTTGTGTGTGTTACTCCAGCCCACTTATCAAGTGACCCAAAGGGCTGCCAGTTTTGAGTGGGCTCCAGAACAAGAGAAGGTTCTACAACGGTCCAGGCCACTTGGGCCATATGATCCAGCAGATCCAATGGTGCTTGAGATGTCAGTGGCAGATAGGGATGCTGTCTGGAGCCTTTGGCAGGCCCCATAGGTGAATCACAGCAAAGGCCTCTAGGATTTTGGAGCAAGACCCTGCCATTTTCTGCAGATAACTACCCTCCTTTTGAGAGACAGCTCTTGGCCTGTTACTCGGCTTTGGCAGAAACTGAATGTTTGACTATGGGTCACCAAGTTACCGTGTGACCTGAACTGCCTATCATGTACTGGGTACCTTCTGACCCATCTAGCCATAAAGCTGGTCACGCACAGCAGCATTTCACCATCAAATGAAAGTGGTGTGTATGTGATCAGGTTTGAGTAGTTCCTAAAGGCACAAGTAAGTTACATATGGAAGTGAATCAAATACCCATGGCCCTCACTCCTGCCACCTTGCCTTCTCTCCCCCAGCCTGCGCCGATGGTCTCATTGGGAGTTGCCTATGATCAGTTGATAGAGGAAGAGAAGACTAGGGCCTCGTTCACAGATGGTTCTGTACGATACACAGGCATCACCTGACAGTGGACAGCTGCCGCACTACAGTCCCTTTCTAGGACATCCCTGAAGGACAGCAGTGAAGGGAAATCTTCCCATTGGGCAGACCTTTGAGCAGTGCACTTGGTTGTGTACTTTGCTTGGAAAGAGTAATGGCTAGATGTGTGATTATATACTGATTCATGGGCTATAGTCAATCATTTGGCTGGATGGTCAGGGACTTGGAAGAAGCATGATTGGAAAATTGGTGACAAAGAAATTTGGGGAAGAGGTATGTGGATGGACCTCTCTGAGTGGTCAAAAACTTAAGACATTTTTATCCCATGTGAATACTCACCAAAGGTTGACCTCAGCTGAGGAGGATTTTAATAATCAAGTGGATAGGATGATTCATTCTGTGGACGCCACTCAGCCTCTTTTTCTAGTCATCCTGTCATTGCCCAATGGGCCCATGAGAAAAGTGGCCATGGTGGCAGGGATGGAGGTTATGCATGGGTTCAGCAATATGTACTTTCACTCACCAAGGCTAACCTGGCTATGGCCACCACTGAGTGCCCAATCTGCCAGCAGTAGAGACCAACACCAAGCCCTTAATGTGGCATCATTCCTCGGGGTGATCAGCCAGCTACTTGGTGGCATATTGATTATATTGAACCTCTTCTGTCATGGAAAGGGCAGTGGTTTGTCCTCACCAGAATAGACATTTACTCTGAATATGGGTTTACCTATCTTGCATGCAATGCTTCTGCCAAGACTACCATTTGTGGACTCACAAAATGCCTTATTCACCATCATGGTATTCCACATAGCATTGCCTCTGTCCAAGGCATTCACTTTACAGCTAAAGAAATGTAGCAGTGGGCTCATGCTTATGGAATTCTCTAGTCTTACCATGTTATCACTGAAGCAGCTGGATAGGTAGAACAGTGGAATGGCCTTTGAAGTCACAATTACAATGCCAACTAGGTGGCAATACTTTGTAGGTCTGGGGCAAAGTTCTCCAGAAGGTTGTGTATGCTCTGAATTGGTGTGCAATGTATGGTACTGTTTCTCCCACAGCCAGGATTCACAGGTCCAGGAATCAAGGGGTGAAACTGGAAGTGGTACAACTTACCATCACCCTTAGTGACCCATTAGCAAAATTTTTGCTTCCTTTCCCCATTACATTATGTTCTGTTGGCCTAGAGGTTTTAGTTCCATAGGGAGGAATGGTGCCACCAGGAGAAATAGCAAAGATTCCATTAAACTGGAAGTTGAGGTTGTCACCTGGCCACTTTGGGCTCCTCCTTCCTTTAAGTCAACAGGCTAAGAAGAAAGTTGCAGTGTTGGCTGGGGTGATTGACCTGGACTATCAAGATGGAATCAGTCTGCTACCCCACAGTGGGGGTAAGGAAGAGTATGTCGATTATACAAATACACAATTTTGTCTCATATCAGATTATGAGAAAGAAAACCACATTTCATTAAAAACCATTATTTCTATGCTAGTCTGAAATGTTATCGTTCTTACATATCCTAATAATAAATACAAATTTGATTCCCTTGAATTCTTAAATCTGGGATTACCTGAAAACGCTGACAGGCTCAGCACCATCATTTTCCCTACTTTCTGGGTAACAAAGGGGGTCTGATTAAATACCTCATGGGACCTGTAATGAAACTCGCCAAGCTTTGAGTCCAACTCTGAGCTTAGGCTTCATGTCTAATAACTGCATTTGGGGATTGGTTTCCTCGTGCTCCAGTCCCTTTCTACAAGTATCTGGGTCTCAGTGCTTTAGTTTCTGTCTTATAAATGATACTTTACCTTGGTCCCTCCAATACTGAGGCCTTGTCTTCACTTTTCCCAGAGCTCCGAAGACTGAAATCACAATACTCCTACGCCACCTGTTCTTCATAATACATATTGACTACTTTTCTGTGTCGCCACATGTTGTTACTAGTCACAGCTCACCTGCAAAGGTATCCAAATCTCACTATATTCTGAATAAGTTGGCTACCTCACCAGACCACGGCAAATCACAGATCCCACTCTTCTGTTTGTTTGTTTTGAATTTAGTTCCACCATTGAGGGCAGGGAATATATGTTTTCTGTATTTCTTTACTTCCCATATTGCCTATATAATGCTATTTATATGTTTGTAAATATATATAAATATTTATATAAATATAAATTTTTATATTTATAAATATACTTTTATAAATATATATTTATATTTATAAATATTTATAAATATTTTATATAAATAAACTTTGATTTATATAATTTTCTCTCATTGTAGAAAAATGACAGTTACAATCCCAGTCTCCCACTGAACTCCTCCATGGGTCAGACTCAATGACCTCTTCTACCTGACGTAAGATTGAAATATAATGTTGCCAGTAAAACACAAAATAAGTACTATATAAGAGTATATTCACTTCATTTACTTAATAAACAGTTACAAAAGTTAAATATTAATTTTTTGTCTGTAAAATGGGAGAAAAAATAATTTTCTCTTTGTACAGTTATTATGATAATTACATGGGTTAGTACATATAAAGGGTTTAGAACAGTGCCTGGAAAATATCATCTGTTCAATAAAGGTGAATTAGTTTTCCTATGCTTATTCTAATTTGTACTGTAACTTGTACAGTACTGGGCACTTTGTAGATACAGAAAAAAAACTTGAGTTAACAATTTTACTTTAGTTCATGATTTGTATTGAATATTTAAAATCACTGTTTAGAAAGAGTACGTCACAATAAATGAAAAGTAATTCTGATCATTTTTAATATTAAAATGAGTATAAGCCAAAAATAAAATAAATAATTCAAGTTATAGAGTTTAAATAAAAATAAATATTGGCATATTTATTATAACTGCAATGCCTGTTGCTTTCTCTAAATCTAAAAGAAGAATTATTTTTATATCATCTAATACTGGGATTCAATATCAACCTACAAAGCCTTATTATGAGTAAATGCTAATAAATTCAACTGTGGCTTGTAGTGCATAACATGAAGTAATAGCAAATCTTTGATATTCTATTTTTTGTAATACCACTATAATGTCCCCTTTATTTTTAATTTTATACAAACAAGACTTTTTATTATTTTTTACCTAACTGGTTTACGTAAATTAAAAGAATTTTGCTTTTATTCTGTAAAATTATTTTCAATGGTAAAAAAGTGAAAACATACATCAAAGCCTCATAAAAGTTCAATAAAGGAATAAATGCATTTGTATTTTACATATCAGTATAAAATTGGGAAGAAATGCACAACAATCTCTTAAATTTTCTCCTCAAAGGATTTGTTCATACCTTAAACATTTGATTTTAAAACATTTTTCTCCTTAAGTAGTCTAAAACTTGAAATGGATCTATAACAATAATGGTGGCATCTGGAAGACATTTTTAGCAACAGACAAAGCCAAAAGTCAATGGAATGCAACATGTGGATAAAATATTATAACTTTAGCTATGTGGTTAGGTATTTAAATGCCCTTTGGCAGCTGATGCCTTTCTTTTGATATGCAATTTTAGAAAGCTAATGCTATGACTGCACTGATATATCCAAAATATTTACATCTTGAAATCTATCATCGAATGTCATTACTTTCCAAGACTTCAACTAGATGGTATTGTAAGTGATGAGAGTAGTTCTTTCATTTACTTAAATTTTATTATATTTGTGAATTAAACCCCTTGAATGTCCACAAATTATGTGGTATTTGTTAAAAATATTTGTGTAAATAATTCAGGAAATAGATTTATTCTATATTATGAAAGTCAAATGCAGGGTATCAGAGTAAATTTAAACCACTAGACCATAACGAAATAAAATGCAAATATGCTGTCCGAGTCTGCCTTTTTAATATGTGGAAGACTGCCCCAGAGTGGGAGGGAGAGGGAAGAGACAGATGCCTTTTAATATTAAGGATGAAATTTGCTCTATCCCTTTGAAGGCCTCAGTCCTAAGTTTTTTACTTCATTTCCTTTTGAGATTTTAAAGTATTTTTATAGAGTCTTCTTTTGTATCTTTTTAAGCTTTCCATTTTTCTAATCTCTCTCTGTACAAATGTGTGGGCATATGTATAATTTATCCATGTATTTATCTATGTTTCTATCTATCTATCTGCCCATCTAATTTACGAGTCCCTTTATCTGTTATCTACTTAGGATATACACACAAAAGAAATTAAGTGGAATATGGAAATTACCCAAATCTAAATAATTACAAGGGTAGTTTTGTAGTTAGGAGGAGAAAATAAAACTCTCATTTTAAACTGTGACTTTCTAACTAAAAACAATTTGAAGTGACTGTAATTCTTTATTTTACTTTTCCTATCTCGAGAAGGATTTTTCTCTTCTCTTTTTTTCTTTTCCTTTCTCTGACTTCACCTCAGCAGAGGAGTCACAAAGGCAGTCTTAGAACTCTCTTCCTGTCTTAGGATTCTATCCACAGAAGCTGAGCTATTCCAGAAAGGGCCTACTAGACAACCCTGCATCTTAAGAATATCATGCACAATATTGAAGCCGGACCCCTACCTTTTACCATATATGAAAATTTACTCAACTTGGATCCAAGATTTTAAATGTAGGACCTCAAACTATAAAAATATATAAGGCAACCTAGGAAATACTCTCCTAGACATCAGCCTTGGCAAAGAATTTTTGGCTAAGTCCCCAAAATCCATTGCAACAAAAACAAAAATAGACAAGCGGGACCTAATTAAACTAAAAAGTTTCTGCACAGCAAAAGAAACTATCAACAGAGCAGACAGACAAACTACAGAATGGGAGAAGATATTTACAAACTATGCATCCAACAAAAGCCTAATATCTAGAGTCCATAAGGAACTTAAATAAATAAACAAGCAAAAAAAAAAACCCATTAAAAAATGGACAAAGGACACGAACAGACACTTCTCAAAACAAGATGTAAAATCAGCCAACACACATGAAAAAATGCTCAGCATTATGAATCATTGCAGAGATGCAAATCAAAACCACAATGAGATACCATCTCACAGCAGATAGAATGACTATTATCAAAAAGTCAAAAAACAACAGAGGTTGGTGGGGCTGTGGAGAAAAAGGAATGTTTATTCACTGCTGGTAGGAATGTAAATTAGTCCAATCACTGTGGAAAGTAGTCTGGAGATTTCTCAAATAAATTAAAACAAAGCTACCATTTGACCCAGCAATTTTATTTCTGAGTATACACCCAAAGGAAAATAAATTATTTCACTAAAGGGACACATACATGAGTGTGTTTATAGTTACACTATTCACATTAGCAAAGACATGGAATGAACCCAGGTTCCCATCAATGGCAGATTGGTGGTACATATATACCATGGAATACTATGCAGCCCTAAAAAATAATGACATAATATCCTTTGCAGCAACATGGATGCAGCTGGAAGCCATGATCCTAAGTGAATTAATGCAGGGAGGAATAGAAAACCAAATAATGTATATTCTCACTGAAAAGTAAAAGCTAAACAATAAGCACATGTGGACATAAATATGAGAGCAATAGACACTGTGGACTACTAGTGGGGAAAAGGTTGTAGGGAGAGCCTGGGATGAAAAACTACCTAGTGGGTACTATGCTCACTGTCTGGGTGGTGGGATCCATACTCTGAACCTCAGCATCAGGCAATATTTCTATGTAACGAACTTGCACATGTACTCCATGTTTCTAAAATAAAAGTTGACATTAAAAGAAGATATCATGAAGACAAAGAGCAGCAGCTGGACTCTTGATTATTCTTAGTTTCTAAAATTCTGAATAATACTCTTAACCCCATGGTAGATTATTGTAGCTCTTCTCTTTGGGTTACTCTACAGAACCTCCAGAATATAAGTCAATACTTAGTTCTTGGACGGTTACCAATGCTTTGGTTCTTATTTCTCATTGAACAAGAAAGGAACTATATCAAGACCATGACTATATTCTTGTTGCAGATTTTCTCTCAATTAACTGCCATGCTCTTGCAAACTTAGAGGCCGACATTTTGACTGATCTGATCAAGGATTAGACAAATTTATTCATTTTTTTTTTTTTTTTCTGAGATGGAGTCCCACTCTGTCACCCAAACTGGAGTATAATGGCACGATCTTGGCTCACTGCAACCTCTGTTTTCCAGGTTCAAGCAATTCTCCTGCCTCAGCCTCCTGAGTAGCTGGGATTACAGGTGCGTGCCACCATGCCTGGCTAATTTTTTGTATTTTGAGTAGAGATGGGGTTTCACCATGTTGGTTAGGCTGGCTGGTCTCAAACTCCTGACCTCATGATCCACCCACCCCAGCCTCCCAAAGTGCTGGGATTACAGGCTTAAGCCACTGTGTCCAGTTGACGAATTTATTGTTTTCTTCAACCATTTCTTTTTCAGAATTAGGTCAATTTCACCAAAGTTAATTTCTCTTTCTAAAGTCAACGGTGTCATATAACCTAATCATAAGGGTGATTATCCCATGAGATTATATAGGGGGTATATAATCTCTGTGGACAAGGATCTCAGA
Organism: Trachypithecus francoisi; assembly: GCF_009764315.1. Lineage (NCBI taxonomy): Eukaryota > Metazoa > Chordata > Mammalia > Primates > Cercopithecidae > Trachypithecus > Trachypithecus francoisi. Next base: position 61,238,500 of record NW_022681469.1, read on the forward strand.
GCTGTTATAGAATTCTGTCTGCCATAGATAATACAGAAGAGGAATTAAGCTACATAGAGAATAAAAAAATTTAATATCTAATCACTGGAAAGGTGAAATATTGAGGAGGCAATATTTAAATAGTTATTGGTTGATAATTTTCAAGGAATTAATGAAAAATTTCTAATATTGTGACATAGGAAATCAAATAATACCCAAGCAGCATAATTATACAGACATACACAACCAACCATAGAAAAACACTGTATTTGTGCCAAATCTCAAGGAAAAGGTATTTCGAAATCTTAAACCTCCAAAGAAAAAATTTACTACCTAAAAGGAAGTAAATGACAATTGTTGACTACTTAAAAACAACGGAAGGTAGAAGGAGAGTGAAAATATCCCCCAAGTAACAAGATAAAATATCCATTCTCTAGCATTAAACACACTGTAAAATTTACTTCTCAGAACAAGAAAAAAAAACATTTTAATTTCAAGAAAAAACTTTTTAATTAAACTCTAAAAAACAAAGAGGATTGCCACCAACAGACCCTGAATAATGGAAATACCAGAGCTATAATTAAGGGGGGAAAAATGGATCCCAGTAGGAGACATGAGGTACAAGGAACAATGCTAAACAAGGAGCATGGAAATTGGCATACATAGGGACACATACTGATACACATTTTTATGTATAAAGCAGTTAAAATTCTATAATATTGTAACGAAAGAAATAGCTAAAAATAAGATGTGATTTAGAATAGAATGAACACAGCTTAAAGTGTTGTAATGTTCTCAGAGTGATGTGATTAACGATAAAATTGTTGGTTATTTTTGAATATTGATGACCAGAGTATGCATGTTAAATTTTTTAGAATAACCAAGAAAAGAATAGAAATATAACATGTACCACAAATACTAGAAAAGGCAACTGTACCATGAGAAAGCAACATTTAGTCATAAAAAAGTAAAGAACAATTTAAAAAGGAATAAAAAGGATGACAAATTAAATATTTTATAAATACGTTTATAAATACAGTATTTTATGAATAGATCCAAATAAATGTACAATAACATCAATTAACTGACTCCTATAACAAATATTATAGACTATAGCTAAAAAGAACCAAAGAATAATACTATATGTTTATTATGTTCTCTTCAAACTTAGCTTATTTTCTCTTCAAACTTAGCTTGCCCTTATAGATATGTTTCTTTTTTTTTTTTTTTTTTTTTTTGAGGCGGAGTCTCGCTCTGTCGCCCGGACTGGAGTGCAGTGGCCGGATCTCAGCTCACTGCAAGCTCCGCCTCCCGGGTTTACGCCATTCTCCTGCCTCAGCCTCCCGAGTAGCTGGGACTACAGGCGCCCGCCACCTCGCCCGGCTAATTTTTTGTATTTTTAGTAGAGACGGGGTTTCACCGTGTTAGCCAGGATGGTCTCGATCTCCTGACCTCGTGATCCGCCCGTCTCGGCCTCCCAAAGTGCTGGGATTACAGGCTTGAGCCACCGCGCCCGGCCAGATATGTTTCTTATAAGGAACCATATTTCCTTGGTTCATGAGCATACAAGAACGATGTTTCTTATAAGGAACATATCTATAAGGGCAAGCTAAGTTTGAAGAGAAAATAATGACACAAATACACACATATGTACATTAATATCTATTATCTTATATATTTACTAGTTAAATCCTAAACCAAAAGAAAGATGGCATAGCTATATTAATTTCATACAATTTTAGACTTCATGTCAAGAAATAATGATAATCAGTATATAAAAGTTTCAGTCCACCAGAGAAAGATAAAAATTTTAAAGATTCATATGACTATTAAAGTGAATTCAAAATAAAGCAAAAGTATGTCAGAACTATAAAGAGTAATATGCAAATACATCAACGCAATGGTAGATTTGAACATATTTCTTTAGAAATTAATAGGTGAATTATTTTAAAGCAGTATAGGAGGTTAAAGCAGGTGATGACATTTGAGCTGACACATGTATATAATGCAGTCCCTTTTGTTTCAATGCATGTCTGTATGAATTTGTTCATATGTGATAAACAGTGTGATAAAAATCAGTGAGCATAATTTTATGCTACATAATATATTTTGAGGTAAGTATGCTTTGCCCTACCAACTAATATTGATTTTGCCCTGTCAAATAACAATCACAATCTATGACAAGTCTGAGATTTTCACCCTACTTGAAAGCTAATAATTTAGCCAGCCACAGTTTTAATTTGTAGAAGACACAAGGTGATGAATCAGAAATAAAGTACAGTTTATTACTCAGAGCAACAGCAGTAAGCAGAATATTAGCATTCACTTGGACTAGTTTCTCCAGTCCCAGTTCCCACAGACAATACAAAGACAGCCAGATGTCACCTGAACACACAGGGTTCACATTACAGGGGAGAAATCTTGAGCTTAAGAAACATTTTTTTAAAGTCATTATGATGGTCATTTATTTATCCCGTTATAATGCTTCCGTTACTTTATGAAGAAAACTATTTAGAAAGACAGAAAAGTGTAAATAGTTAATTCTTTAGCAGTTTTCAAATGTATCTCCTCACCAAAATATTTAATTTTCTTCTTATGTGACTTGACCATTAGTATTCCACAAAGAATTTATCCTAGAACTCCATTTATTTATGTTGATGGTAAATATTTGTAGCCATCCCAAATTTACTGCATCAATATTTTACTTTCCTTTCTAATCAATTTTAGGCTTTTAAAAAATTTAAAACAATTTTAAAAAGTTAAAAAAAGAAACATGGTTCCTTTTTTTTTTTAATTTCTTTTTCGAGACAGAGTCTCGCTCTGCCGCCCAGGCTGGAGTGCTGTGGCCGGATCTCAGCTCACTGCAAGCTCCGCCTCCCGGTTTCATGCCATTCTCCTGCCTCAGCCTCCCGAGTAGCTGGGACTACAGGCGCCCACCACCTCGCCCTTCTAGTTTTTTTTTTTTTTTTGTATTTTTTAGTAGAGACGGGGTTTCACTGTGTTAGCCAGGACGGTCTCGATCTCCTGACCTCGTGATCCGCCCGTCTCGGCCTCCCAAAGTGCTGGGATTACAGGCTTGAGCCACCGCGCCCGGCCGAAACATGGTTCTTTTATGCTCAAAGGAAGTTACTGCCTTTTTCTCCCAAAGTCACTATAAAAACATACTTGACAAGATAGTCTGAAGCAAAGGGACATTAATATCTCACATTCAAAAAATGTGAAGAAAGATAGGAGACCCATGGATAATTGCTCCCAGTAGTTGCTCTCCTTATTTCTATGTAACACATTGTTTCTGTGTTTTTGGTGAATTTCCCCATGAGACTGCTACTCTGTTGACCATAATAATTAATCTGATTAACAGTGAGTTGGGACAAAATCTCTGTAATCTGTTTTATGCAGCATTTAACTAAAGTTTCCACCAACATAACTCCAAGCAGCAGTACGAGACCAAACTTCAGTGCTGACCTCAATCATGGTCCCCAGAGACAATGTCTGACCCAATCAGCTGAACAAAGGCCATAAACGCTCAATGTCTATCGTAGAAAGCCAGATGGCTTTCTGCTTAATTTTCTGTACTGACCTTTCTACTTGGCCTAAGACGTTAATCCAGGTGTAGCAGGATGTGTTAATAATTGATCAAATACTACCTTGGCCCACAAAGAAGTCTAGCCAGTTCTGTCATCAAAAACAGCCCTGTCCAATGAGTTGAGACTGATTTGAATGTCTTCCATGTTGGAGTTGATACCATTAATCACATCAGCTAAAATCAGGGACAAAGTTTATACCACATCTTCTAACTGGACAATGTCCATGATAGGGATCATCCCCACAGAGCATGTAGTAACACCAAATCAACTATATCAAGGGCAAGCTCCCACTGGTCACCAAGGGTAACTTCAGTCACTTGAGTACTGCATGTATCTATGGACGGTATTGCCGTGAAGACTTTTGGTCTTTAATGTCTGTTATGACCATCCTTAATTTGCAAATCACTGTGTTTTCAACAGGGAGGCAAATTAATGCCTGACTTTAACAGTCCTACCTTCAGCATACCTGACATACAATGGTGAAACAGCGACAGGGAAATACAACAAATACTCCGACTGGCAACTGAAAGAATCAGAGCAACACAGTATACACTGGTCCTTCAAACTTCTGAGATCTTGGGCAGATACTTAAATAGCTTGCCATTCTGGGAATGGGATATATCTCATGTTCAGCTCTGATTGTGCTCCTTGGGAGTAGCCATTTTTATCCTCATTCTCTTTTGGCGATTCTGTCTTTTCCATTATCATCTTTAGCTACCTATGAAATGAGTATGCAGTTTCATATGCTCTTTGGAGACTGACGAATTTTTTTCAACCTGCTTCCTACTCTTGGAAGGTTGGCAGCCCAAAGGTTGGTTATTTTGATTCTTATATATTTTTAGTCACAGATTCTTATAGTTCAGCTGGTGGTTTTATTGGCATTACAGATGTCTACAATTTTTAGTAGATGTATCTAATTCTTCCTAGCTCCATGTGCCATAACTGTACCGTATTCTTTTTATAATATAATTCTCTAATCTTCTGTATTTTGTCTCCTTCCTCAGATTCTCCATCTTTCCATTTAGGATTGTATCTATCAGGCTTCAGAAAAAATACAGTTAAGTTTTAGGAACCACCTCACCCCAACCCCCACCCCACCCATTTTGGCCAATTGAAATCACATATTAGGGGCCACGTTAATTGATTCAAAATTTTAACAATGAGTGCGGTCTTTTTGACCACTGAGGAAGTTGAAAGGTTAAGTAATTTACCTCAATCACGAAGCTAATAGGTGACAAATCTAGACATTGAACCTGGACAATGCCTATAGATGCTGCACAGTTCAACATTGTGCTCCACTGCTTTTGAATGATGATGGTTATCATTTACTTTCCATAAAGCAGGACAGATGTGAGCTATGTGGACATCTTCACACTGTCTACAGCTGAGCACAGTCTATCAATTAAGTTATTCAAAAGCTTTTACTTGAGATCATCATATTGTCACAGGCTCCTTTGGGTTTTGTTTTTCCAGCTGGAAACCTCTGTGGCTGGTGACCCCTTTGCCCAAGTTTATCTGGGCTCATTCTGCCCACATGGCATGGCAGGTGGCTCTTGGCTTATGCTACTGGCCCAGATCCCATGCCTACCAAGGGCAAGCCAAGCATGGAGTGGCAAGGGGTACGTGAACGAGCAAGCACTGGGTCCAGCAACTGGGTGCAGTCAGGCACGCTGACTGCTGCGGTAAGATGGGCAGCTCCACACACTGGCACAGGCACAGCCTGTGACTGGATCAGATGCACCACAAACAGCTTCCTCTGTGGGCACCCACATCTGGACAAAGGGAACGTCGTGGCACCTGGAAGCTTGGAGATGACAGAAACTGTGGAGCCCTAAAGTAGGTGTCATAGCCGTGGCTCTGGGAGTCCCTAAGTCTGGGCTTCCTAAAGGGCATTAGCTCTTCTGTCCTCCTTGTTGTCTGTAACGTGGCAAGTTGAAAGGTGTGTTTCAGCCCTGTTTGTCTTACAGCTCTCTTTCAGTCTTGCCTTTCAGAAGGTCCCAAGTTCTTGTGCCATGTCCAGAAAGGGACAACTGGAGGGTGAGCAAGGTGCAGAGGAGCTTTACTGAGTAACAGAACAGCTCTCAGGAAACCCGAAGTGGGTAGCTTCTTCCACAGGCAGGTCATCCTGATGAGTGTCCAGCTCTCATCAGAGAGGAGGCCTGGAGTGGGTAGCTCCTCTCCACAGGCAGGCAGTCCTGATGGGTGCAGCCCTAAGCAGAGAGAAGACCCAGAGAGGTTATCGTCTTTCCATAGGCAGGTCATCCCAATGAATCGAGGAGACCCAAAGTGGGTGGCTCCTTCCCACAGCTGGTAGTCCCAAGATCTCTGTGAGCCTGGCTGAGTCCAGGTGTTTATGGGCTCAGAAAGGATGGAGTGCATGCTGATCCATCCAGGTGCAGCTATGGGTGGGCCCAGAAAAAGCACCTAAGTTCTCATTCCAGGCTGCAGACTCCACCTGGAACTGGCAGCCCAGCTCCAGGCTTCAAGCTGTTTCTGGATTGAAGGAGGGTTTTCAGCAGGGACCTGCTCCTTTGTGTCCAGGTACCTTTCTACCTCCTGTTGTCATCAGCATGTCATCCATGGTGCCATAGCTGTCCATGCCATGGGCTGTCTAGAGGCCTGCACTGAACTGTTCTCAGCAACCCCTTGACTCTCCCCTGTGCTTGTTGGTGCTCCAAGTTGGAAGGGGGCTGAGGCAACAGGGGGCTGGTATGTCAGCGCTGCCATGAGTGTGCACACATCTGGCAGCGATGTGACAGCACCCAGGCTCAGCCACAACTTTGCAGAGCGGGCACTGGGATTGGTGAGAGGCCAGGGAGTGGGAGCAGGCAGTTCTGAGTCTGTGGGGTCAGGGGAGACTTCTTTTTTTTTTTTTTTTTTTTTTTTTGAGACGGAGTCTCGCTCTGCCGCCCAGGCTGGAGTGCAGTGGCCGGGTCTCAGCTCACTGCAAGCTCCGCCTCCTGGGTTTACGCCATTCTCCTGCCTCAGCCTCCCAAGCAGCTGGGACTACAGGCGCCCGCCATGTCGCCCGGCTAGTTTTTTGTATTTTTTAGTAGAGACGGGGTTTCACCATGTTAGCCAGGATGGTCTCGATCTCCTGACCTCGTGATCCGCCCGTCTCGGCCTCCCAAAGTGCTGGGATTACAGGCTTGAGCCACCGCGCCCGGCCAGGGGAGACTTCTTGGACAGGGAGATCACAGTGACGCCTGGGTCTGGAGCTGCTGCTGGGTTGCTGCAGCTGTATATAGGAGTGTGCGTCTCCTGCCCCACTGACTCCGTAGGGAGCGGTCCCACGTGTTCCTGGTCCCCACCAGCTTTGTGGAGTGCACAGCCCTGACCATGCTTCCCCTGTTGCAGCCAGCATCTTTGCAGAGGCCAATCTAGATGGGCTGCTGCTGCCATCAATATGTGAGTTACCTTAAATATGCTTCTGCTGGAATGTAACTGTACTTTTTCTTTTCAATTTCTTCAGCTCCAAGGAATATAAACCTATTTTTAAAATGTTAATCCTGAGCACTCTAGAGTTCTAAAAAATTTAATCCTGACTGAGAAATGATTTCCCTCCCCTAGATTTCCATAAAGATAAAAAAATGTGCGGAATAGTTAAGAAAAAGTGGAGGTTGTATGCGCATTTACAAGGTGGAGTGAAGATGCGTTGGAGTATTAAATTATGTTTGAGGCGACCTCAACCCTCACATGTGAACTTTCCTATATAAGCACTCAAAACTGTATTTCTGTTTTCCCACCTATACATAAATGAATCTAATATTACAGAAGAACGAATTAGGGAAAGTTATTAACAAGCTTAAATACAGGTTTAACATACCATAAAAACAGCTTGTATCTTGATATTGATATTCTTTACTGTTCTTCCCTTAGGATCTACCATCTGCACCAGTTCCCAGGCTATTCCTGATGCTTTTCATCTAATCCTCAAGCAAACAAGCCACATATACTTCAATATTTCTTCTCCTTGGAAAAATGCACTTGTCTTATTTTCCAGCTTTGTTCTCTTCTAGGGTACAAATAATAAATATATGATTAATTTATCCATACTAATGGGTGAATGAATCTAAATGGCTAAATATGTGCTCTCCTCCAAGTAATCAAATTGAAATTTTAACACGATTTTAAAAGTTTCTCTAGGGTTTCTAACACCACAACCCAAGGTATTGTGATAAAAGTAGTAGTAATTACAAACAACCTTCAGGTTAATTGGATAAATAACTTCAGAAAATTAGTCTGAGTACTATCCAAATTATCTGATGCAGGGAGACATCAACTCCACGTTTATGATCATTATTAGGTTAGTTAATTGCTGTCCTAGAAATTCTTCAGCTTTAGTATGTGTAATAATGTACACTGCTTTTTAGAAAAAAAAAGAAACCATATATATAGAGATTACAACAAATTCAAAGACATTAATTTGTGATTTACTTTATATTTTCTTTAAACACATGTAAGTATATAACACAATCATTGAATGATTAACATTAGTGTTCTACCCTTTTTAAGAATACATATGCAATATTGGTACCATGCAAAAAAGAAGTATGTGCAATTAAAAATAGGCAATTGGAGTGTGGGGGAAGGAAGGGAGAGGGAGAGGGAGATTGTGTGTTAAAGGATAATGATCCCGAAGAAGTGACTTAGTCTTTACTACAAGTTTTACTGTAGAAGATGCCATTCCCTGTAAAATACTGAATGTTCTGAGATCTATTTCTTTTCTTTATTCCTTCCTGATATGGTTCAGCCGTGTCCCCACCCAAATCTCATCTTGAATTGTAACTCCCACAATTCCCATGTATTGTGGGAGGAACCTGGTGGAAGGTAATTGAATCATGGGGGCAGGTTTTTCCTGTGCTGTTCTCATGATAGTGAATAAGTCTCACGAGATCTGATGTGGGAGTTTCCCTGTACAAGCTCTCTTCTCTTGTCTGCTGTCATATGAGACTTGCCTTTCACCTTCCGCCACGATTGTGAGGACTCACAGTCTTGGGTATGTCTTTACCAGCAGCATGAAGATGGACTAATACACTCCCTTACATGTGGAAATTGTTACAGTAAGACTGACCAGTGATGACAATTCTGGTGAAAACTGACCTTTACTCACTTGATTTATGACATCTTAGCAAGGCTTTGTCATCGTTAACAGCAAAATATTCAGACAGATCCTCTAAAATAGGGCCCATAAGTGTTATTTTATTGAAATGCAGTAACCGATTTCTCACATTATTAATTTCATGCAGAGAAAGAGAAGAAAACAAGAAAAAATTATAGCTTCCTTTTCTTGAGTTTCAGTTTTACATGAGAAATATTTATTTTGGAAAATTTACTTGGAATATTCACTTACATAACCAATAGTAAGCCCCTGTTATGTTCGAAAAACAAAATAAACAGTAAAAATAATTTCATAGTCAATATGTAAAGTGACTAACTGTCCTGGCTTTCCCAAACCACTGTTATGGTTTTGAAACTGTAAGTGTCACATCTTGGAAGTCCCCATAGTCCAAAGCAAACATTACATATAACTATTTGCACACCTACCTAAAATGAAACATTAATGCAGTGAAAAATTAACTTCAAGTAATCTGCTTTATAGCATTAAGTAGTTTTCAGTTATCCAAAACTAGCAACTTGCTGGCTAATGTGGCTTCTGAAATGTTTTGCTTGATGTATTATGTATTGCTACATCACAAATTGCCCCAACACTTGCCATCTCAAAACAACACAGTTTCTAAGGCACAGGAATCTGGGCATGACTTAAGGTTGTTTGACTGAAGGTCTCAGTTCCTTCCTTGCAAATGGTTGAAGGTTGCTCTCAGTTCCTTGTCAAACAGGTATCTCCAACATGGCAGTTTGCTTTATCAAAATCGGCAAGAGAGTGAGTTTATTAATAAGACAGAAGTCACAACCTTATGTGACATAATCTTAAAAGGAATTTACTGTACTTTATTCATTAAAAATAACTCACTGTGTTCAATCCTCACTCAAGGAAGGAAATACACAAAGACATACATAGCAGGAGGCGATAACCAAAGAAGGCTGTCTTCAAGTCTGCCTGCCATGTCTGGCACTCAGAGACTTTAAGATAAATTAGTTGTTTAGATATAGATATAAATATAGGTATAGATAGATATAGAATGTTACCAGCATGCTCCCTTTCAGTCATAATTTTGCATCCAAAGGTTAATCAGAAGTTTCTGAAATCTGCTACTTTACACCTCCGTTTCAATTCTGTTACCTTCACCTCTTTTTGGTCTTTATATGAATAGAATAATCGAGTAAGTATTCTTTTGTTTCTAGCTTCTTTTATTCAACATTTGTCTTTGAGATTCATACATACTGCTTATGATTTTTGATTACTATAGAGTATTTACTGTATTAATACATCATGACTTATTAGTATATCCTACTATGTCTTAGTCAAAGAATAAATGTCATAGTGAATCATCTTGAATTACAAGATTTTATATCTCAATTTCCTTTGTTAAACATTTTCTCTACTTCAGTGCTTTTTCACTTCCAGTTCTTCCATATGCTCATGGCATTTTAGTCTTGACTCAAAGGGAGATATTTATACAAACTCATTTCCACAAGGTGTTCCTGATATAATATTAGAAGATATTTAATATCCTCTAATACCACCTTTAGGGATTTTGCAATCTAAAATTACAAAGAATTATCTCTAAAATACAGATCTCTGTATTTTAAGAAAAGGCACCTCCTAGGTGAGAGAGCAATTTGGTGATGAGGTGGGCATGCTAGCTGATAAAACACATTGAACACAACATACTCACTTCATTTAATAGAAATATAGATTAGACTTTCAAAATTTTATCATTTAGAGTTGCAAAATAATATGTATTATAGAATACCAAATGGAACTTTGATTTGAGATGATAATATGATATCAAATCTTTAACCAAACACTCCAAGGTCAGGTGCTTATTCTCTCAGTATACTATTGAAATGATATTGAAATAAAAGAGCAGAGATGCACATATGCACTCTTAGAAACAAGATGCTGAGTGTGAACCATGGAGAGAACTAAAGAGGAAACACAAATGAACTACAAATTCAAGAGAGTGATTGGAAAGTTTTTCCAAAAATTTTAAACTCTTTATTAAATTCCTTCAAAGCTTGTTCGTAGGTTAAAAGTATCACAGGTACTTCAAAATTATTTCTCCAAAAAATGCTGAACATGTGTTCTAAGTTCTCCCACTTAGAATCCATAATTCTGAATAAGCCTGTTGTAACCAAATTTAGCATTTTGCATTCATGCTTGGGGAGCCATAATCACTTTTATCTTAAACCATGTGTGCACATGTGCACGGATTTTCTAGAAAACAAACTGAATATTCAGTTATGGGTGTGGTAATTTTCCTGTTTATGCATTTGGAATTTCCCATGCGTTGAAATCCTTGCTTTACTTTTAGTTTTGGACAGCAGTCATATCTTCCAAATAATCTCAATCAACACGATGTGCTGAGGAGGAGAGGAGGGCACTCGCCTAAAGTTATGTGCCACGAGGAAATTTCAACACTTTCACAATCTGGCTTATTTTAAATAAACAAAAAATGGAAGTGGTTCATGCATAATAAATCCCTACTGGGCTGTACTGTGTTTTCATGACTTTGCTAACCACAACTTCTCAGCCTATGACCTTTCAACGGCAGGCATTCTTTATAAAAACATGGGCTCACTGTCAGGGCTGTGCCTTTTCTTACTCATGAACTCCCCAGTGACTTGTTAACTATCCAAACATAGATGTCTTCAAACAACTTATGGAAAATGCACTTGTAGGATTTTTTTGGTGCCATGAAACGAACCTTCCTATTATAAAGTCAAAAACTAAAATAATAAGAAAGAATATGTTGCTACTCAAAGAACTGATTTGACACATTTCATTTTTCTTCACAGAAACAATTCTGATAGGGCATTGAAGCATATTATCTAGTCATCTCTTCATAACTGGGCAGAATGGCAAATCATCTCAACTGAGATTTCTAAGTGACTTGCTGGAGGATGCGGGGGGAGTTTGATGTAGGTGCTAGAATCTCGCACTCCTTCTACTCCATACCTGTTTTATGACTCCTTAACAACCACAGACTCCAGGTCTTTTTGTCAGAGACACTTGCTTAACATTTTCTACTTGCTCCATTTTCTGTTAGGTAGCTCTGCCATTTATTATGGATGTCGCTTAACTGCTTTTGATCTTGTAAGAAAAATCTCTCTGTTTCAGGTGTAATTTACTTACGTAAATAATAGTGAGGTTCTCATCAAAACCAGGAATTATCATTGAACTTCTCTCACTGAGTAATTAGTTCAATAACAGAACTAACATTGTTCTCAAATTTCAGGTTAATCTCTTAAAAGTTGTGATTTGTTTTTTCTCTTTCAAGAGTCTCTATTATTCAAGCACAACATCTTCTTTGCCTTCTCAAGGGCTGAGAATATCCTTAGGAATCTAATGACTGTGCAAGTGGGGAGCAGACATGAACTAGGATATTAACAGGACAAGCAATGAAAGTAACTTTGTAGTGTCCAGTAGGGAAGAAAAAGCAAGCAAGTGTCTTATTTCACTTATTCACCCCTTCTCTTCAGCATTCATAGGTAATATATAGAAGTACCTTTATCCAGCTTCGGTTTTCTTGGAGGTATTGCACAGTCATCCACCTTTAGGAATTCTCCTCTGTAAGTATGCTATTTTGTGTTATTTTTCCCTTCTCCATCCATTGCTAACGGGAGCATAGTTGAATAAAGGTATCCAACCCTTTGGATTAATGAATATGATTTGTTTGCTTCTCTTGGCAGTTTGGAATAAGGATAAAGAGGTAACAACTATATGGCTGCTTGTGCTGAAGCTAAAAGGAAGACGACATATTACTGATCTCACTCGTAATTCTTTTTCCCTACTGTGCTGCTGTTGTTTGCATGCCTCTTTTTCAGTATGTAAAAACATTTTCAACTTGCATTTTATTTTATTTATTTATCACTTCCTGCAATAAAAAACCTCTTGAGGGTAGATGCCATGGCTTGTTCATTTTGAATTCTGACCTGTGTCTACGATAGTGTCTAATAAATAGTATAGTATAGATAAACAATTTTGCGGCTTTTGTCCAGTTGTATTTATGGCCTCTTTTGCTAAGTTCCTTTATTCCTCCTGAGATGTATTACAGTGACCTAGTAACTTAATCCTATTACATTTATTTATGATCCTGATAACCAAGACCAGTTTGAATTTTGAACATGTTTCCTGCCAACTATTGCTCATAGCTGAGACCAAAATTTGTATTGTGTCTAATTTATCATTGATGAAAACATCAAACAGCCCTTATGAAATACTACTATGTATGCCCTGAAGTTGGAGCACTGTTTCATTGATATTTACTTTTTGTTCTGTCCCTTAGATAGCTGTATACCAACCTTATAGTTTTGTAGATTAAATTCTGTTTACTAGTTTAGGGCTAGTGTGCAATGTTGAGATAAAATAAAAAGTTTTTTAAAGTTCAAGTAAAGCAGAAGTAAAAAAGTGTCATCTATCATCTGAGGCTAGTATTGTTTTATGGAAGACAAAAATATAAACATACAGTATATATTGAAAACAAATGATTTACTTAAAAATCGTTTTTATTTCTGTAGAGATCCCTTTTAAGAATCTTTTCACAAAATGCTTAATGATATGACAGTTGTTTTATGTGAAAATGCAGAAAGAAAACTCAACCAGTAAATGTGTAAAGATCTATGTTATTCCATAAGTTTATTTTTCAGATTATTTCAGGGGAAGAATTTATTCCAAAAAATATTTATTGATTATCTACTATAGGGCAAATGTTATTATTCAATGTCCTGGAGATAGAGCAGTTAAAAATCAAACAAAAATCCCTGTCCTCACAGAATTTTATAGCTTTGTAGGGGAAGAAGATAAATATATAAATATGGCATTAATGGCTCTGGAAGAATACTAATAATAACAGAGATGGCGTTATAGATTATTAGGGGAATGTGGCACAGCAATTTCAAATAGGGGTCTCATGGAGGCCTCACAGAGCAGCAAGGATCTGAAAAGGAGAGGAACACTATGTAATCATCTAGGGAAGAGCAGTCTAAGATTAGGCAAAAACAAATCAAAAGCCTTGAAGCTCTGAGCCTGGGAGTTTGAGATAGGCAATTAGGCCAGGGAAGCTGGAGTGGGTAGCTAACAGGAAGAGTACATTAGGCTGAGAGGTAATGATGGCTTTGACAAGGTTGTTAGCCATGCAGGTGATGACATGGGCATGGCCCTATTATGGGTGTACTTTGATGTTATACCTGACTGTGTTTGCTGACAATTGGATGGAAAATGTGAGAAAAAGAGAATAATCTAGGATGACAAAAGTTTCGGTAAAGGACCTGGATTATTTATCTGTGTAAATAATGAATAAAATGCAATCGAGGTCTAGGTCTCTACATATTTTTATTATCTCATTGACGTTTTGGAAATTCTGACTGGAAATATCAAAAAATATTAATAAGATGAAATGACTTATCTGGCATTATGTAATTTTTCCTTTATTTCTAAGGTATTTTAACATTAGAGTTTTTTTAAATCTACTTTTTCTCTCCTGCTTTGAAATTCTGTTTCTTGTACATTAATTTTTCAAATTCTCAATTTTAAATTTCCATTGTTCTATATTACCCTTTCATACTTTTCCTAATTGATTCACTGTTTATGTGACTGACTTAGGGCAGAGTTTTCCAAATACGCAAGTTAAGGCTAAACCAGTATGACCATTATGTTGTGGTTGGCATTGTACTCATTTTGAATATTTAATCCTTATTATTCACATCCACATTTGTGGCAGATAATACTTTCTCTAATTTAAGGTTTAGAAATTAAGTCAGGTTAATGCATCTAAGGCTTTGCAAGTATTAAAGTTGTGAAATCGTGTGAAAATGATTGGCAGAGAGATCTTTAATACACGAAGCCCATAGTACCCTGTTGACTACTTAGGCAGACAAGTAGAGTGACCTAAGAGTGTCTTACGTCACTTTTAGCAATCAGTATATAAATCATGCATTCTCTTGGCAAATTTTCATTTTTGTTATGACTTACAACTTCATTTAGTGAAAACAGTGCTTGACTTACAATCATTTTAAATTGACTTAATCCCAGTTTTACAATTTTCTGGTTTTGTGATCTTGGACAACCGTTGTTTATTCTCTGTGTCTTATTTTATCATTATTATAACAGAGAAAATAAAAAGGTTTTATGTTTCACATTTTTGTAAAGGGAATCAAATATGATTTCTGTAAATGCCTTTGGAAAGTGAATTATTAAACTGAAAACAGTTATAATTTTATATCAAATTCTCCCTTGAGTCTTAAAAAATGAATTCTATTAAGTTATATTAGCTTCTGATGTTTCCTGCTTCTAGCACAATTGTGGCAGGCAACTTTGGCCCGATCTCCAGGTACAGCAGCTTTTTGCTAGCTACTTTACTTTTCAAGGGTTAAAGTCCCAGACAAACCTTCTTTGCCACGGTGAGATTTTGCTCCCAGTATCCTATGAGAAAAATAAATTCCAGACAGAAAGTGACTGCTGAGCTCAGTTCATTTCCTTCAGGATTTTCCTACCTGTGCCTTCTGCTGTCTCTGTCCTCTAGAGGAACTAGGTCTAGTCCAAATAAATCATTTCATTTCAGAGTGAGGTAGCTTTTGTGGATTGCTTTATCCCTCCAGATTGCATTTTTCTAATTTTTAAATGTAGTCACTAATACTAGCAATTCTAAAATTGTATCAACATAAATGTAATATACTGTGATTTGCTGTGAAGTAAAAAGGAAGTCATTTATTACCAATCAGAATCTACTAATGTTGGAAATAATTTAATTTTTCAAGTAAATTAGCAAATTTTCTATTTGTTTTCCTGGGTGGAGGAAAAGGTCGTTTGCAAATGTGATATACAAATTATTTTTATCTATAAGTGTACCTTGTGATGGAAAAATATTGAAAAACATTTGTTAGGACAAATGATTTCTAAATGGTACTTCTAAAAATTCTGATTCAAAACTCAAATTTTTAAAAAATCAACTTTTCTCTATAATGTTTAATTCTGGGGTCACTTCATGACAGCCAGGTATAAGTTAGGTCTGAAAATTGACTGTGATGAAATGAGGAATCAGAGAACAGGAGAAATAGCACCAACCTCCTTCCATGCAGGCTGGGTGCATGCCAGGTGGTTAGACATGAAAGCAGGGAACAAGAAGAGAATTGGGATCCGCAGGACTCATTTTTTGTTTGTTTGTTTCCTTTAATATCTAAAGCCCTAAGAAGTATTCTCTATGCTGGTTGTCTCCAGTTACTCCTCTACCATGGTCTGTTAAACCTATTCTAATCTGACTTTCACCTCCCTGGTGTTTTACTTGAGCTGTTCTTGTCAAAGAGACTAATGATTTCTACGCTTATAAGTCCAGTGGTCAATTCTCTGTCCTCTTAATAGTTGACCTGTAAACAGCATTGGATAAAGTGTTTGAAAATCTTTCTTCATTTAGCTTTTAGCACACAACACCAACCTGATTTCTGTCTACTCCTCTCTTCTCCTCAGACCTCCACTTTTCTGCTCTTTTTCCCAATCTCCAAAGGTTGACATACTCTTTTCTGTTTTTTTTCACTCATTAGCTTCATCTCATCTAGTCTCACGGTTTTAAATATTATCCACAGACTTACCAATCTGAAATATATACTACTTAATCGCTCTCATGGATTCTGGATTCAGATATCAAACTGCTGACTTTACATCTCCATGTAAATGTCTGATAGGTATCTCAAACTTACCATATCCCCAGAGAAAAAGAAACCTCTAGTCATTCCTTCAAACTTGCTCCTCCTGAATTTCTTCTTCATCTCAATAATAACTCTGTTCTTCTCTTGATTGCTCAAACCAAAAACATCGGTATCATTCTCACTCTCTTTCTGGCATCAGATTTCATGTCTGAAAAGAGAGAAGACACTGACCGACATTTTCACACCATTGCAAACCAACACCTATAGTCCAGGCAAGTTATTTTTCCCCTGTAAACAAGGACACATTCAAGGAAATAAAAAATTAGTATATGTTGCACATATTCTATTTGAAAAAGAAATTTGGAGTAGATGGGGGAAGAGATTAAGAAGCGATAAAATCTCAACTATGAATCTTTTTGTCTCGCTCTCTGCCTGTCTATCTACACACAAACAGATACACCTGAATTAAGATTTAAAGACTTAAGAAATGCCTATCCATCTGATAAATAGCAGGAATTGCCTCAGAAACAATTTGTTAACTAATGCCAAAATTCAGACTTTTGCTGCACACTCTTTCAACTTTCAACTCCTTAATTTACATTTTACAGACACCTCTTCTAAGATACCTATTGTTTAAGTATGTATTATTTTTAAACTTCCAAAAGTTAACTCAGATTTTGATATTAGTTGATATGTTCTAAACTCTATAAGTATAACCTCTTTCAATCGTGATAATAAATTAGTGACATTGAAACTGTAGCTATTCCAGTTTTACAAATAAGAAAACCAAGGCACAGAGAGGTTAACTTGCTTAAGTCACATAGAGAGTAAGTGAAGGTGCTAAGACATTAGCAGAAGCACACTAGCTTTACACCACACCCTTAACCTTTGATAAGCCATGGTTTTCTAAACATACAAATCTAATAATTGGTAGATGCTCCAAAAGTATATGGTGCATGTTAAATACATATGCATTTATCAAATTTCTGATAAGAATTAGTTCTCATCTTCACCATTTATTTAGTCAGTTAATAAAAGTCCTGTGAGAGTAGGCACTGACTCAGACAGCTCAGTGCTAAATTCTTTAGGGCCTAGATAAAGGTTTGGCAAAAATTGATGCTCAATGAGTATTTGTTGAGTAAATAAAAACACAGTGTGCTGGACCTATAAATATCAAAAAAATAAATATTTTATGCTAAAAGCTCAAATCTTTGTTAGATTATATGACTGAGTGACCAATATAGGTAAGACTGCTATTAAATTGATCATTAATGTCATGACTAGAGCAAGTGCCATTAACACCATCTCTTGCCATCATTTTCATCAGCCTTGGTAACACAGATCACATCTCTGTTTACTTTGTAACTACCTGCTTACTATCAGATCAATCACTGGACAGCATCCTGGTCATCTCTCTTGGCTGTACTTTGGCCATTAAACTTCAAAATCAGCCCACTGATATATAGACACAACCTTATCTAAGAATTGTAATTTGCTGGCAGTTATTAAAGCCATTAACAAATTAGAGTTAACATTCTCCAGATGAAGAGGAGAAAAAGCAAGAGAGAGAATGAATCAATTATAGCTCAATGTTTCTGAGTCCATTAAGGAGAAGGAAAGAATAGGAATACGTACTTAGTGTAAAAATCCTGGAGTCCGATTATGACAATTATTTTGCCCTCCTGGCAAAGAAAAACAAAATCTAGGGTAATTAAAATGTTGGAAAGGAAGTGGTACTGCCTCTTATTTCAATTCTACTTAACCAATTGTCTTTTCTTTTTTCTTTTCTTTTTTTTTTGAGACAGAGTCTCGCTCTGTCACCCAGGCTGGAGTGCAGTGGCCGGATCTCAGCTCACTGCAAGCTCCGCCTCCTGGGTTCACGCCATTCTCCCGCCTCAGCTTCCTGAGTAGCTGGGACTACAGTCGCCTCCATGTCGCCCGGCTAGTTTTTTGTATTTTTTAGTAGAGACGGGGTTTCACCATGTTAGCCAGGATGGTCTCAATCTCCTGACCTCGTGATCCGCCCGTCTCTGCCTCCCAAAGTGCTGGGATTACAGGCTTGAGCCACCGCGCCCGGCCCAACCAATTGTCTTTTCATTGTCATCATAAAATTATATCCAGCAAAACCAAATACTCTCAACTTCTACCTGTTCATCTATACCAGCTGTTACACATAGCCTAATTTAGCATTTCAAGAAAATATATATATTTTTTATTCTCAAAGCTGCATAGAATTTGTGAATTGATATTTTAGCCTTTTGCACATTAAAACTATTTTCTGCTGAAATAAGTCTATTAGAATGCACTGATGCATATTTTACACAGCCTACTTCTTTACATCATAGTCACCATAACTTTCACTACAAATGTCTTGTGTACCAAGAATGTATGAACTTCACAGGCATGCCCTTGCTATAGATAGCCACAAAAAATTATCATGAAAGTCTAAATTTTTGATATGCTTGAAACTCATTATGTAAAAAATATTTTTGTGTGTATTTTCCTCAATTATAGTCTTTCTTAAGGTTCTAAGACTTTTGTGTAACCTAATAAATGAAATATCCATCTGGCACCAGGGTAAATATGTTCTGCCTGCTATATCAAAGTGCCAGATCAAAATTCGGGACTTAGAAACACACTAAGATTCTAGAATTGAATCCTTGAATCCTAGACCACTTAGTGAAATCAGGCATACCATACCTAGATCAGAGCATGTAGAAGTAAAGTTCCTGAAAACATTTTTCTGTAAACTACATTTTCCCCCTCACCTAAAGGGATATTTGCCAGCTTTGTAACGTGAGGCCTTGTAGGAGGTGGTGCTTTAACTGCACCACTTGAAAACCTAGCATGTGACCAATAAAACTTGGGGAATATCTGACCTAGGAAATCTTGAGGATTAAGAAAGCAGACCAATGCTGTGGTTTCAGGGCCAGGACAGTTGCTACAGGATTGGAATCAGACAGTACTCAGAGTTTGTTGGAGCAAAAGATGTGTGAATGCTTCCCATACAACAAATGGGTCACGTGCTAGAGGGTGCTGGTGGCAATGTAGTATCTTCTTTGGTCTTTGGCCAATGGGGTCACATATAAGGACAAAGAAATCCAAGCAGCAAGAAGCTGGAGGTATACAAGAGCTTCCTAAGGATTCAGAAACTATCATTTGAAATAGAGACTTATCTATCTGCCTCAATGGAAGTACGGGTGGGGGAACCACAAGAGAATCTCTGAAAAACTTTTGAAGTGTCCCACTAGAAAAATAGATGATTTTAAACCTTTGCCAGGCCCAGCACCAACTTAAAATAGAACCCATCAGTCATTAGTTGAAGTATAATCTTTCTTATTCCCTTGATTCTCCTCTCTCCCATGCTTAGGCAGAGTAGGAAAAGAGAAAGGCCATGCATTTCTTAAACCAAATGTCAGAGAATATCAACTGCTAGCAAGATGTAAAAGTCTTTCTTTATAATGGAAATTAAATACTAAATATCATCTTGGACTGGATATTTTAAATTTCTGTTTCAACAGTCTTTTCACTAAAAGTGAATATAGGACTCTCTATTACCAATAAACAAACAAAAAAGTCATGAGATGTGCCCAAATTTCACCCACTGGCACAGGAAGATACTTGTCAATGAAATAAATTTTGAAAAGAAAAGGGGAAACAAAAGTAACATTAGCATTTTGATTGCAATTTATATCTTATACATCATGCTTCTACAAGATGTATGCCCAAGTATATGCTTCCCGAATATATAAATCTGTATATACATATATATGCTTCCTGACAGTAACATTTGTAAGAATCTGAGAATATAATCTAGAATAACATAAAGCTAGCAGCTAAAACCTAAAAGATGAAAACTTGACTTCAAATATTACCTATGATATTTATATTTGTTTCTTTTAAAAATCTTACACAATTCTAGTTAAATGATGAAGACCAATCTGAGCTCCTGTTGTGTTTTGTTTGTATTTATTTAAAATTTTAAATTAGACTATGGTTTTTGTTTGTTTTTTGTATCTAGAGAATAAGGTACTCTAGGGAAGACTGCAACTATATTACTCTATTCGGTAGTTGATAAATAATAGTTGCACACACAAAATTGGAAGAACTGTTAATTCTGAAATTAGCCATAATGATTTGATGCTTTTAAAAATTGAATTTGTTGTTAATATCTATTTTAACATATCTGAAAGATGTTTTATCTTTTGTATGTGCATGTATTGTAATGCCATTAAAATGGGCATGTAGCTAGCAAATATTCATAGTACTTTTTAATGGAATCTTCTGTAAATGTTCTTACAATCTTGTGGAAGAACACTTTTTAACTTAAACAAATATGAATATGAGCTGAAATTTCACAACTTAATTGGTTTTTGACTTAGGACTTCAGTGTATTCATTAGTAAAATGACAGGAAAAATATGACCCTTTTGAATTGCAGAATCACAGATTGTGGTATAATGGATAAGCCTCCTTTGTTAATAAACGAATAAAAGAAATGCATTTTAAATTTCCTTACATTTATACTTCCTATTTCTAGATCTCTTTTCTCTTAGGTAAGAAGCAAAGTAACAGGAAGTGACTATTTTAAAACAAGTAGCTTATAAACTGGCATTCCTCCTTGTGTTATACAGACTATTTTTGTGGGGTTTCCTTGGCTTATTCTTACTCAGCTATATTTTTAAGAAATGTAAGTGGCCATAACCAAGCCTTTAGTTCTCTTTGCCCTTCCTTCACTGTTAACATTATCTTAAACAACTATCCTTCTGCTTTTCCCCATTGTAGGCATATCATATGAAGCAACACATTTATCAAAGAATTTTAAGTTTACTTCACCACTATACAAAGGCAGTGAATACGGTTGCTTGCTTATTTTTTCTCACTGATGAACAAAATCAGGTATTCTGACATTTCTACTGCATGATTGCCTGCAGAGATAATGAAATCCTCTTTCATTCACTGCAGATTCCCGTGGGGCTGAGTTTCATCTGCTTCCTATTATTGTTTATCCCTGCCACGTGGAGAGTTTACATCACATCCACTTGCAAAGGGGCACAAATGATACTTTGCAGTTACAAAGGAGAAAGCAATTGGATCAACAATCTCCGGTAAATAAGTGATTTCCTGGCATTTAACCCTGAGTCATCTTAATTCATCTATTTTAAATTGTCTATGTACATTGAAGGTAGAGAGAATTTGATTTCCTTAGAATTGTATCTTCTGGGTGAATCAATAAAGCCATCAATGCTTCTTTATTCACTGATTTAACAAATCTTGTTTGCTCAGTTAACTCTATGCACTGTGCATAATAGGCCCTATACAAAATTCACCCTCTAAATTTTATAATATTTCATTAATAATTAGGTATATCATACATTATCATACAATGGGATAAATGCTTTCAAATTCAATAACTTATTGTTGGCAGATTTATTTAATTAGTGTTAAAAATTAGCCTGGAACTTTAGGCTTAGAGTATTGAAGGCACTTCCTTGTGTTTGGTGAGAAGAATCGGAGTGTTAGACTAATGACATATAATGACTTTACCCAATGAAATGTAACACACATCTTCATAATTATTTTACTTATTTATTCATGTATTTACAGATATTTTTCAAAATCTTCTAAAATTGCTTAAAAGGCAGTATTACATAATGGTTAACAAATCAAAATTATATAGACCTGGAATCAAAACCTCATTCAAATATTTAAATTATTTAATCGGGTTCTATGCTTCTCATCTGTGAAATGGAATGTTACTACTTCATAGTTTATGGGGAATTTTAATTGCATTTAGAGCATTAGCACTTTTAAGACTGGCTCAAATAAGTGTTCGATAAATAAGTGCTATAATAATATAATATTCATAGATGCAAAAATCCTCAACAAAATACTTGCAAACCGAATCCAACAGCACATCAAAAAGTTAATCCACCATGATCAAGTGGGCTTCATCTCTGGGATGCAAGGTTGCTTCAATGTATGCAAATCAATATATGAGATTCATCATATAAACAGAACTAAAAACAAAAGCCACATGATCATATCAATAGATATAGAAAAGGCTTTTGATAAAATTCAATAGACTTTGATGTTAAAAACCCTCGACAAAGTAGGCATTGAAAGAACAGACTTCAATATAATAAGAGCCATCTATGACAAACCCACAGTCAACATCATACTGAACGGGCAAAAGCTGGAAGCTGGAAATATCCCCCATGAAAACTAGAACAAGACAAGGATTCCCTCTCTCACCACCTGGATTCAACATAGTACCCAAAATCCTGGCCAGAACAGTCAGACAAGAGAAACAAATAAAAGGCATCCAAACAGGAAAAGAGGAGGTCAAAGCATCTCTCTTTGCAGACAATATGATTTTATACCTACAAAACCCCGTAGTGTTGGCCCAAAAGCTCCTTCAGCTGATAAATAACTTCAGCAAAGTTTCAGGACACAAAATTAATGTGCAAAAGTCAGCAGCATTTTTATACAGCAACAACATCCAAACTGAGAGCCAAATCAATAATGCAATCCCATTCACAATAGCCACAAAAAGAATAAAATACCTGGGAATACAGTAACCAAAGTGGTGAAAGACTTCTACAATGAGAATTACAGAATACTGCTCGAGGAAATTAGAGATGACACAACAAGTGGAAAAACTTTATGTGTTCATGGAAAGGAAGAATCAATACTGTTAAAATGGCTATACTGCCCAGAGCAATTTATAGATTCAATGCTATTCTTATTAAATTACCAACGACATTCTTCACAGAGTTAGAAAAAAATATTTTACAATTCATATGGAAACCAAAAAGATCCTGAATAGCCATGATGACTCCTAAGCAAAAGAACAAAGCCAGAGGCATCATGCTACCCAATTTCAAACTACACTACAGGGCTACTGTAACCAAAACAGCATGGTACTGGTACAAAAACAGACACATAAATCAATGAAGCAAAATAGAGATCCCAGAAATAATGCCTCAAACCCACAATCATTTGGTCTTTAACAGAGTTGACAAAAACACGTAATGAGGAAAGGACTCTCTATTCAATAAATGGTGCTGGGATGACTGATTAGTCATATGCAGAAGATTGAAACTGGAATACTTCCTTACACCACAGAAAAAAATCAACACAAGATGGATTAAACACTAAAACCTTATACCTAAAACTATAAAAACCCAGGAAGATAACTTAGGAGATACACTTCTGGAGATAGGTCCTGACAAAGATTTCATGAGGTTTTTAACGAAAAATAATCATTTTGGGGTGGTAACACTGATGACTATATTGTTTTCTTTATTTATGTACTCCTTCTTTGTTTTACTGAGACTAGCCAGGGAAAAAAGACAAGATGCAAATAAAGCCAAAATGTAATCAATTAATTTATGCTATGAAATCTAAACACCTGAGCACTGGCCATTCTTGGTATTGTATGGATTGTTTCTGTTTACTAATTTTAAATGTAGAATAATCTTGTCCATTGGAAAATATTGGTGAAACATTTTTAGGTTAAGGAATTTTAATAAATTTATCTGTAACTTTCCTTAATTACAATCATATATATATATATATTTTTTTCTTTTGCTATCCTTGAACAGAGGGATTATATAAAACATAATGCATGCCCAGCCGTTGTTTTAATACAGTTGAACTTCCTTTGTTCAACAAGAAGCAGCAGATTGCTCTTCCTTTGTATCTGCCATTTAAAGAAGCTGTGATTTGTGATTCTGCAGTTTTTGCTTTAAGCGGTACTTCCATATGTATCCCCACTTCTATTTCTGCATCCCTGAGTTGATGCATTGCCTGCTCAATTTCCCATACCCCATTGGTTTCTATAAAAAGTTAAGGTTGGTGTCTTCTTATAGCATTCCTTTCAAACCTCTGGAATCTTCATGTCCCAAATTGTTTTTCATAAATATTAAGAATCCAATAGCAGGCCTTTTCCGTTTTACTATTTTCTTGGTTTCTTGCTTGGTAGATTGGTTATGTTATTTGGCTACATTTTGGGTTAACCTTTTCTGTATTCAGTGTTGACATAGTTGCCTTATAGACTATAGTTGGCTTGGTTTTGAAAAGATATGCAGAAAATCAGCAAGGGCTATTTTAAAAGGGTTACATATATGACAGAGTAACAATAGAAAAAATGGAAAAGGGTTACATAGCATGACATAAAAAGAATAGATAATATTTGCTGAGATACAAAATAAAATAGAATCATATTGGCGATAATACATCTTAACAGAAGTACATACCAATCAATGTTTTCAATTATACAAAATTCTTCCATCTGGTACAATTCTGGCAAGAAAATAAATATTAAGGTGGAGAACTGAATCTCATTTTACAGAGTTAATAACAATAATAAAGAAGAGTAAAAAAAACTATTCTTGTGTGCTAATTTCTTTAGCAATAGTGTACAGCTGGGTTTTATCTTTTATTGTGTATATTACTAAGATTTATTTTTTTAAAAAGCTTTGATCATGTAGTTTTTCTACATCTGTTTCTATTTGACACTTGCTATAGAGAGTGTATGAAAGGTCATGAACATTAATACCGTAAAGAGAGAGGATTTCTATAAAATATACATGTATATTATTTATGCACAATTTAATTGCCATTTCTATTGTCTTAACAAATGTCTATCAGTATGATATAAAGTGGTGTAAAGTGGTTAAACTTCTGTTACTTTAATTCTGAATTTCACTTTTGGTTATTTAATTCCTGTTTTTTCAATCTACTATAAATTCATTTAAAAATATATATTTTTTATTCTGTTACTTAATACTGGCTGGAAAGCAGCATAATGAGGTTAATACCAGACTTTGCTCTTATCTGGGACTCTGTGCAAGTGACTAAACTTCTCACAGACCCAGGTAACTTAACTGAAAAAATTGGTTTAAGCATAGCCTCACTTCATGGAGTGACTGTAAGCATTTAATGACATAACATACTGCAATGCTAGGTCAATGCAGGGAGTAGACAGAACAAGTTCCTCTTCCACCTATCGGCCCTAAATATCCATTTAATGTAATTGTGACAACATGGCTGAACATGGAGAACATTATGCTAAATGAAATAAGCCAGTCACAGAAAGACAAATATTGCAAGATATTACTTACATGTGGAATCTTAGAAAGTTAAACACATAGTATCAAAGACAGAATGGTGGTTACCACACGGGCTAGGGCAGAGGGGAAATGAAGTGATGTTGGTCAACTAATACAAAATTTCAGCTATGCAGAATGGTTTGGTTCTGGCGGTGACTGTAGTGTATAATACTCTACTACGTATTTTAAATTTGCTAAAAGAGTAGATTTTAAATAATCTCACCACAAAAAAATAAAGATAACTATGTGAGTTGAATGGTATATTAATTAGCCTGATTGTGAATTGATTGCCACAATCAGGTGTTTTATATATATATCAACATTAATACTCCAAAGAGAGAGGATTTCTATAAAATATACATTTATATTATTTATGCACAACTGCCATTTCTATTGTCTTAACAAATGTCTATCAGTATGATATAAAGTAGTGTAAACTGTATATATAGAAATATATATATATACCAAAACATCATGTTGTGTAACTTTATTACATACAGTTTTTATTTGCCAATTGCACCTGAATAAAGCTGGAGAAGTAATGAGATAAAAGATATACACTGAAACTATCTGGAATGGTAGATTACACTTAAGCACTCAAAAATGTTAGCTGTTATTATTTTATCTTTACAAATACATTGCTCATGTCCATAATTTATTTTAGAATAAAGTGCATCTGTACATCACTGTTACCAAACTGTCTATGTTATCAAGCAAGATTTATGATTAGTGAATTTCAGAATCTGCCCAAATTCTGTGTTATTTTGTTTCAAAATAAATGTTCTATAATTGACTCATTGAGAGAAGAATTTATTTGAAAAATGTAAAGTACAGAAGAACAAAAAATAGGATGCTATCTTTCTGTTATAAAAACAGAAAATAAGATTATGCATGTATGTATGTGTTTACTTTTTGTATGCATGCATGAACACACACACATATGCATAGGCACTCAAGAAGGAAAAGACTAAACAATGATACGTGATAATGGGGATGAGAACAAGATGCATAGAATATTATATTTTTCAACATAATTTTGACTTTAGAACTATGTAAATTTTACATATTTGAAATATAAAAGTTATAAAAAATGCAGTTAATAAATAACATAACCATTCAAAAGAATACATTATTATTTGAGGTAACTTTAGAACATTGTGCTAACATGACTACCTGAAACCAAATATTCTATAGTGAGATATACTCTACTACTTGAAATAAGTTATTGTGTGTTAGCGATGTGCCCAACAATTAGATACCTAAATCTTTTACTTGTGTCAAAATATTATGTTTTAAAATATTGTGATGTTTAGTTGTGTCTAAATATTATGATGTTTTAGTTTTTCACTTGTGTCAAAATATTACGATGCTTTAAAACTTTTACTTGTGTCAAAATATGATGTTTTAATCTATGATGCTTTGTGCTAACATGACTACCTGAAGCCAAATATTCTACAGTGAGATATACTCTATTATTTGAAATAACAGTTATTGCATGTTAGAGATATGCCCAATAATTAGATAGCTAAATCTTTTACTTGTATCAAAATATTATGATGTTTTTAAGTTGGAGATTAGCCCCTATGGTTTCTTAATAATAAATGACATGTAAATGGCTCAAACTTTCCTAACACTTGATTTTCTCCACTTTATGGAAAAAGATATTGATTATAAATATCTTATTTATTGATATAAATGGATATAAATTAAGTCATATGTTAAAACCACATTAAATGTTACTGCAAAACATGACACAAAGTATTTTTCTGGTACTGAATGCAATCAAAATGACAAAAGAGGCATGAATTATATTTGCACTATTTCCCAAGTTGGAACTTAGTTTTGCTCTTTTGATTAAAATATTTGTTGGCTTTGAATTTAAAATGACACTGCATATAGTTTCGGTGAGATTTTTTCCCTAATTTCTTGATCAACGTATTTCCCTAAATCTATAGTTGTCTTGTGGAGATCGTAAACACCTGCAGCCATTTCCAAGGACTATACTTTTGAGTTAAGACATCCAAATTAGAAAATGTATGAATTTCTGATCAAACCGCCATTTTAACTAAGTTTGTACGGTTTTGGCCACTCTTGTTTCAAACATAAGCAACAATAGGTAAAACATCTAAAGGAAAAATAAGAATGACATGGTTTTGTTTTACAAAGCAACACAAAATGAAAGTACCATGGACAAACAGGGAAAACTACAGAATACAAAGTGCATATGTATATATAACATAATTATCACATATATATTAGATAATAACAATGTTATATGTTATGGACAATAAAATATACTGAAATGGTAATTCATAAAGCCAACCACAAATCATTCTAGTCCAGTTTTATTATAACTTAATGTGTCCTTTTGGTGACAGGGATTTTTACTAGACCATCTGTCCAAGTCTTAAATTAGAGAGCATTGTCTCTGATTGTTTTTAAAAGATCCCCTTTGATAACTGCATCTTCTATACTATGAGAAAACATTCTGAGACAAATTTCTTAATTTATTATTCAGTTACAATAAATTGTATAGTAATAAATTACTTTTGATTTATTAGGAAACTATTGAGAATATAATATTTCTTAGGATCAGAAAGAAATAATTCAGAGAGAAAGAGTTTATACCTGTGAATGACAATAAAGATGGTTGGAACTTTGTTTTCATAATTTCTAAACATCTTATAAAATCTATAAAATATAGGAATGAAGATACTTTTCTTCTCTTGGTTAAAAAAAATTCAGTTTTTAAAGTAACAAATTCCACAACAAAAATTTTAGAAATTACAAGGTAATTAAAAAAATAGAAAAAAGTCACTATTCATATTTTCTTTCAGTCTTTTAAAACTATTTGCCATATGTTTGTGTTTGTCTAGATGTAAATGTCATATGTTCGTGTTTGTCTAGATGTAAATGTCCTAGCTTTTCTTCATTTTCTATTTCATATTCCACTTTTTTCTTAACATTACAGAGTAATATTTTTATGTTATTATAAATTTGTTTTAATTCGGATAGTTACATAATATACTGTAAGTGCTATTTGTTATTAACAATTCTTATATTTTTGTACACTAAGGAATTTCCAAATATACCTCCAATGGATAAAAGATAACTTGATCTTTAATTTCAATATTTTAATTATGTTTATAAGAATACATTTCCAGAAGTGGGAATCTTGGATCAAGTGGAACATTTTTTAAAACAAATGGAATACAAAAGTAGTCTTTAGGTGTTGCCACTTGCAATTCTCCAAATCACTTAAATATCACAGTTCAAATATTGTTGTCGTGTTAAAGCATTTTTTTTACCTTTTTATATCTGTACAACTGTCTCTTGATTAGCAAAGAAAAAAATTAGATGTCTGCAAATCTTACATCGATATAGACTCATAATTTCAGCCTGTTATGATGATGGCCATCAAGGGAAACAAATATAAATAAACAATTAGAAACTGGATCATGCTGTAAAGGTTTTGGAAGGCAGCTGAAGCAACTGGCTTGAGTAAGTTCTTCATTTTCATTTTCCTTATCTGAAAAATGAGACTATTAATTAGTTCCATAGGGATATTCCTAGGTTAAATAATGTTAGATAAAGCCATTCTTCTCTGGATGTCCTTGCCTTCCCATTCCACTTTCAAAATCATATAAGAAGATGCATCTACCTGTGGATTAAACATGAACTGTGAGCTTTCCTGTCTTTGTCCAGGCCAAGAAGAGTTCATTGCTAGGGTATTTGTAGTCAAGACAAGACTTCATAATTGAGAACTGCTGGCTTCGGGTCAGGAACATGGACAAATGACTCAGTTACCCATCTGTCCAGAGAAGCTTCAGTGGATGGATTATCTTGGTATTATAATATTTATGTATCATCGTTTTCATAAAATGTCTGGGTAAGAAATTTTCTGAAGATAAAGAAAAACTTACCTTTCCACAATTAAAAATTACTGAGGGAATTTTCTCTGTTTTAAAAGGAATTATCTTTTCTCCCATACAGTATTTTTTGTGTTTTTCTGGAACTGATGAAACTTGATTTTTTAAAAAAATTCACATACTTCCAAATATCTTAAGATAATAATTATTTTTAAAATCTTGATTATAATATTAGTATGAGTATAATATAAAATTGAGATAAATTCTTACTTTTGAATTAAATGTGGAATATTTTGTTAATAATAATATATAAAATAAACTTCTATTTTATATGGTCATCTTGATATTTTACTATGTCTTGTGATGCTCTTCTCTATACAGAATTTTTAATAGTGTCTGAGATGAAGACACTATTAAATTATAATTTAGTGTTATAAATTATAATTTTATAATATTTCTTCTACATGTACAACTTCATTTTCTAATCAACATCATTCATTATTTTAAATATTATTTGTATTTAGTATCTTAACTAGAAAAGATTCCTATTTAAATTAATTCATTACTCAATACCTGTGTAAAATTTAAAAAATCATTTTCTGTAATTTGAGCCCATTATGTTTAATAAGTCAAAATAACAATGGGAATTATCAAGGTTTACTTTTAGAATACTTGACTATGTTTTATAGTGTAAGTACAGAACTATGAATCAAATGTCTTACCTTTTCAAAGATGTTATCACTTTATTATAAATTGATCTCATTTAATTTTCATCCAAAGTCTAGACATTGCTTTATTACACATTTAACAGGTAAGGTCATTTGGCTCCCAGAGATTAACTTTGTCTAAAAAATTCACTCTTGTATTATGCCATCCTACCTCGTATTAAATATTGAGTAGAAAGAGGGTAAAATATTGAGCCCTAGATGAAAATATAAGCTTCTATTTAATATATTAATCTTGATATTTACCATGTCTTGTGATGTGCTTCTCTATACAGAGTTTTAAATAGTAGCTTGGATGAAAAAAATCTGAGCAAAGAAAAGGAAGAAAGAAAAGAATGAAGGAAGGAAGGAACAAAGGGAGGGAGGGAGGCAGGAATAGCAGGCTAGAGTGAGATTTATGGACATACCAGTCAGAGTTTGAGAGAATTATGAGAAAAGACATGACTGTGACAAGTTATAAATAAAATGAAAGAAGGCAGTTGACAAAGGTAAGTCTGAAATAACAAAGAAAATATGAATAGGAATAATTTAAACACACTCCATATTTTGTAATAGTTTATGAATAGAGCGTGTGTTCTACCACATCCTGGCTTATGAGCCGAGCATCATACGCTGCTTTCATTCAGTTCCATGCAGATGCAGCCTGTTGCTTTCTTTCCAATACCTTCATTGTCTCTCTACATGTGCCTTCCAGTGTCCTATGATAAATTCTGGGAAAATGTGAGTTCCCTGGGTTATTAAAAAAGATGGTTGTCTACAAAGAATTATTTAGCAAAATTTAGCAAAATCTTGTGCCAATGTCAATTATCTGTCTTATTGGATAGTCTTTGGGCAATTGCCAATGAGAAGTCCTCCCCCAGTCAAATAGAACTTCTAACATACTCTGCGGTGTGAATGGCACTCACTTGTCTGCGGGATACATAGCCTGCAGGTTCTAGAAACATTTCCTTAAGGCTTCTTATGCTTGGTGAAAATAAAATTTACTTGAATCGAGATTAGGGAGTTTTTCAATATTGACACTACTTTTATTCATGAGATATATTCAGATTTGGTTTCCTAGTCCTATGTGAATCTAGCCCTTTTCTCTCTTCCTTTATTTATAATCTCAGAGTCTAGAAATTTCTTCTAAGCAAGATAGCAAAACTCAGAAAACATTTTGGAAAAGATTGGACAATTCTACTAAAATGCAATGCAAATAAACCAAAAAATCTCTATGCAGCAAAAAATTACCTACATAGAGTAAAAATTAACAAGAAATTTGGAAATACACTCACAACTCAGTGAATAGCTATTATGCCCAAAAATCTCATATAACTTCATTTAAAATCACCAATAATTAAATGACATACATGGCAAGAGAACGAGCAGGCACTTCGTAGAAAAACAAACTCTGATAGTGAATACGTATGCAAAGAACATAGTATATTTGCCTTACAATTAAGTACAAATTATAATAGCCTTAATTTATAAGATTAGTAAGTATGCTAGAAGTTTTTGATAATAAGCGATAGCAAAACTTTAAGAAAAATGGTCACTTTCATACAGTGTTGGGAAAGTGAATTGGTGCAAACTTTCTGCATGGCATTTTGACAATGTAAACGTGTATACACATTTGGTTACAGCAATATTACAGCTGGGAATTTACCTGTTGAATATATTCCCCAAAGACAAATGTTTAATAAGTACCTTTATGTTACTGTTTCTAATAGCAAACTGTTAGAAAAAAAATCAAAGCATTCAATAGAATATTCTTTAAAAAAATACTGGAGTTATGTTTAAATAATTTTGCTGCTGTTTAAGAGAATTAGGAAGATTTGCTCTGCTGAAACTGAAGTTTTTGACATATATTTTAAACTTGGAAAAAGCAATGTGCAGGACAGTGTGGATAGTAAACTACCTTCTGTGTAATAGTGGCCACCTTGGTTTTTTTGGAACACATAGTACAGTCCAACTGTTTTATCTATATCTTTCACATAAACAATCACCTTGTGCAATCTAATCCCAGTTGTTTCCCTGAGCCTTCCATTGTCTTGCACTCTGTTATGGATCTAGTTCACAATGAGAATTTCGTTACCGGGCTGGGCGCGATGGCTCACGCCTATAATCCCAGCACTTTGGGAGGCCAAGGTAGGCGGATCACGAGGTCAGGAGCTCGAGATCATCCTGGCCAACATGGCGAAACCACGTCTCTATTAAAAATACAAAAAAAAAAAAAAAAAAAAGAAAAAAATTAGCCAGGCATAGTGGCATGCGCCTGTAGTCCCAGCTACTCAGGAGGCTGAGGCAGGAGAATCGCTTGAACCCAGGAGGCAGAGATTACAGTGAGCCGAGATCGCTCCACTGCACTCCAGCCTGGGCGACAGAGTGAGACTCCGTCTCAAAAAAAAAAAAAAGAAGAAGAAGAAGAAAAGAATTTCGCTACCGGACACAATTCCTGCTGCATGTTTTGAATTACTGATTTATAGCCTCATAAATATTTTGCATGAAGCCTATCTGAATAAAACAACACACAGCTGCATACATATTTAACTTCCTTTGTCTGCTTTTTATTTGTTTGATAAAGCCTCTGGTAAGTAATCTGGTAATTAATACAATTTATTAACTTTTTAGAAGTGTGGTTCTCTATATAACCCACACAACACGACCCAACAACTTTGATAAATAGCAATGCTTTGCTTTGGACCCTGATGACCTTAAAAGTATAGTTCTTCATCTCCACCCCCTCTAAATGTAGCAGCTTAGAACACGCATTTGTCTCAAAGTGTCTGTGGGTCAAAAATCTGGGAGCAGTTTGGCTGGCTAGTTCCAGCTCAAGGTATCTCAGGAGGTGGCAGGCAAGCTATTAGCTGCAGCTGCAGTCATCTCAAGGCTCAATTGGGTCTGAAGACACTACTTCTAAGCTGGTTTACCTGGTTGTTGAACAACTTCAGAGCCTCCTGGCTGTTGACTAGAGGCTTCCATTTCTCCCCACATCCCTGCCTGAATGTCTTCTCACGGGAGTGGCTGGCTTTCCCCCAAGTAGAGGGATCCGAAGGAGATGGCAGACTCAAGATGGAAGCTGCAGTCTTGTTATAATCTGATCTCAGCAGTGATATACTCCATCACTCTGTCATAAGCTGTTAGAATCAAGTCACTAGGTTCATCTCCAACTCAAGGTTAAGGGAATGTCAAATAATTTTTGCATACATTTTTGAAACACCTTCCTCGGGAAACAGAACCATTGAATTGTCCATGTGTTCTTTAATATGTCATAATTTATAACTTCAAATAAGTAACTATAGATAAAAATGAATCTATAATAAAACAACATAAAGAGCTCTGCTCCATTTGTACATTGCAATATTGTTGGTTAACTACTAATGTAAATAATCCAGCATTGATAAATAGCTTTTCATTACGTATAAATAACACCCTTTGATTTAGGCAGTTTCCTTCACATTGACAGTTTTATGTTTTCCCATCAATCAAAATAGCTATATGAAGAATGTTTGATATCCATGTACTTTTTAGGGAAACTGAAACCTCTAACCAAAACCTTCACATTTTTCAGAATTCTGCAGGTGTTACTTCATCTTTCACATTTTTATTAACTTGAAAACATATATACAGTATTTCATATATTTGGAGAGCAATGAATAATTGAACATTACTTCAAGGACATAAAACAATTGAAAGCGTTCAAAATCAAAATAAATCTTAATAAATTTACAATACTTAAATTATATTTTCAGAAAAGTAAATATTTGCAGTTTTATTTAAAATTCATATAATTTATTTCCATCCACAGCCATCACATTGGATGCTTCCCACACATATCATGAATTAGGCAAAACTTAAAATTAAATTAACACATTTTTATCTGAGGACATTTTTATGTGATAATTTACACAAGTGTTCCTACACTTTTTCCTTCTTTGTGGTATTTAGCCTATCGCAGAGGTGAAGTTACGTATTTTACTGAACTCCCTGTATCTCTACTCTTTCCTTTCCAGCTTAGGAAAGTATGTCATGATGTTGCTGTTTTTTTAACTATACATACCTTTCATCCCTGTATGTATTCCTCTTTTATAATAGTAGCTTTATACAAAATCCACAGAGAATATTGACAGGAGCCACACGAGCAACTGAAATACGAAACTCTCAGAGCAGGATGTCTCAGTGGGTTTGATTAAGAACATTGGACTAGGAAATCTAATGACATAATATATCAGGAAAACCAGGAGGAAGACAGGGAGCTTAAAGTAGTGTTTCAGAAGGATCTATAGGACTGAGAAATGGGCTTGAAACAAGGAAAGATGGTAATTCTAGTCCTTAGTTAAAGTAAAAGGAAAGCTGTTGAGTTACTCAGGTTGGAAGTTAAACTAGAGGAAACCCAGAAGGGGATTACTGGATCTTCAGTAAAATGCCCGTTCCAAACAACAAAACAGAAATGTACTCATTGACTTGATCAGGTGCTAGAGCAACTGACTCAACACAGGGTTGACTGAGCACTGAATTACGGTATATATATATGATATTTATATTGTATATTTAAGTATAGAAGGCAGAATGTATATACTATACTGAGAGTAGGAAAAACTAGTTTAACTTTTAGATAGGCTATCAGTTTTATATGGTACATCCAAAGCATGCAAATAGCCATAATATTTTGGTAGCATCTAGGGACTTTCCTACATGCTTGTCTGACCCATGTCAGAGGCTGTGAATGTCACCTCTTGCTACACTCAGAGCTCTATCACATCTATTTGCACTTAGCACCCAGTGTCCACAAGTTTTTCTATCTATCCTCTGGAATGTTAAGGAAATTAACAGAGAAAATATTTGCATATCACACTCCCTTTCTAGTAGGATATGGAATTGCTTTTTGTCTGCACAGCTGTGTTAACAGTGGCAGCCTCTTGCATATTCCTCATTGAATTCCAGCCTCAATGGTACCTTTTTCCCAAGTCACTTGGGTATTTTTGATTTTTAAAATACTTACCCAGATGGTGTGCTGGATCCAGCTCTTATTGGTTTGTGAGAACTGATTGTTCAGTTTTCAGGAAATTTATAAAACTGGGGTTAAATTGTTGGTAGCTAGAAATGGGCCTGGTGGAATATTAATCTCTATCACCATCCTGAGTCCCCACCCAGGCCTTTGGATCTCAGGAGGAGGCTCCCCTCTAATAGCCAGTCTGCTTTCTCAGCTGATTTCTGCCAAACCCTTATTTTTGGGAACCTGGCTTGCAGACCTGCCTTCCTAACCTTTTGGGAAGAATGGTTTTGTTGAACCCTTACTCTGCTTGAAATTACCATATTCTCTGCCTAAACTTTTACAGTTCTCTCCCTTGTACCTCACACATTTCTACAGTTAGGATAGATTCCTTGAGCCCTTCTTTAATTCTGGTTTGTGATTATTAACTTTCTTGAGTTACCACTTTTGCTTCCCTCTTTTCTATCTTCTTACACTTTCTAGCTCTTTCAACCCCTATCTCACCAAAATTTCAGGTGAGAGCTGAGCACCAGGCAATCTCCTGAGAGCCAGTGCTGATGAAGATAAAACCTTTGTAGTTAGGTAGATGTGTGAGAATTTGATTCCTTCTTTGATGCTTTACTGGGTCTCTTTTCTACCATACGTTTAGAAAACCCATTTTTGTAACCTGTAGAGACTGAGACAATAGGGCTTATTGTGCACACAGAATTCCAGTCTGTACCAGATCAGAATCATATGGATCATTAATCGGGAACATGGAAAAAAGTTTCCTTGGCACTGTAACAAAACACCTATTTGAAAAGTCAGAATCAATCTGTCAGCATGGCTACATGATGTCACACAAATTGACTTCGTTTTGAAAAGTGAATCAGCCATTTGTTCTGAATTTAGATAGGTAGGGTGGTGATTGCCAATTGAATTTTTAGTTGAAATCACTGAATGCCTTACACATATTAGCCTATAAAATATTTATCTAGCAAAATTTAGTAAGTCACCTATAAGCACATTTATTTTTTCAACATAGTTTATTAATCTAATTTCATAGTCTAATTATAAATATTGTACAACTACTCAAGCAATATAGAAGTGTAAAAATATACTAAAGTTCTATTGAACTCTACTTGATCATAATTCTGTACTTTTTCCCAAAGAAATTTATTGTCAACAATTTAATATAAATTCTGTTACTAAAATGCCTTTTCATATTTATAAATTCTATTATAACATATTACTTTATAACCATTTTATTTAAAAATGTATCTTTTTGTCTTTTTATTTCACTACATTACATACATACATTACATTCACCTTATTCTATTTCTTCTTTATTGGATGCATAGTGTTATGTTTTAAAATGTGGTATACCACAACTTATTTAATAATTTGTTTTTCAATGGGTACTTTAATTTTAATTTTTTACCATTACAAAAAATGAGAAGTTGAAAACCTGGAACATAAATATGTAGCTGCATACTTTTGTAAAGTAAATTTCCAGGAATGAGATTGCTAAGTCAAAATAAATATTCATACTAAATTGTGTAAGATACTTCCAAATTTTTCAACAACATGTATATAATACACATTTATCGTCCTGTAAAGAGTACCTTGAAAAATCTACACTTTACCATTTTAAAGTTGTCAATCTCATTTTTTAAATATTTTTACTCAATAGGTGATATGATGATGTAAAATTATTGTTGATTTTTCTTCTCTTCACTGTTTAATACAAATTTTATCCTAAAGTATCACATGTGAAAGGATGGAATAGTTCAGTATTTAGTTGACCACTGGACCCATAGGAAGAAATGGGGATCATCTCGTTAAAAATAAGTGCTGCCTGTGAGGGACACATGTAAAAGAACAATGACATAAATATTTAACTCAGGCGTAGGTAATCCTTGGGGCACAAGGTATGATTTTCCAAAGATGTGGCATGTATATCATTAAAATTTTCAGAATAAATAAAAAGTGAGATGAGGATAGCAATCAACCTAGAAAGTAATATTTTGGAAAATCCTGAACATGAGGAAGAATGCCTTAATGTGTGAAAAAATTATTGTCATTGAGCTATAAGGAATTCCCAAAGATCTTTCTTCCTCCACAAATGAGATATAAAAGTCATATTGTTAAATAAGTACCAGGGTGGATTAATGGATTTAATGAAGGGGTGAAAAATGGGCAGGCAGGAAAAATACAAAAAGATCCAGAGATAGAAACTAATATACACATTCTTAAAAATAGGATTGCTTATAATTATAAATTTGGTGATTAGACTTGATATGTAATAGGAAGTTCTCATTAGTAGCTTCCTTTTCTTCTTTAAGAGTAAATGAAAGTTGTAATTATATGTTACCTTTACTGACCATTTGGGCTTACTCTCTTTTTTAAGGTTCCACATAAAAATCAACAATGTTGAGGAGGCGGAGCAAGATGGCCGAATAGGAACAGCTCCAGTCTCCAGCTCCCAGCGCCAGCGACACAGAGGACCGGTGATTTCTGCGTTTTCAACTGAGGTACTGGGGTCGTCTCACTGGGGAGTGCCGGACAGTCGGTGCTGGTCAGCTGCTGCAGCCTGACCAGCGAGAGCTGAAGCAGGGCGAGGCATCGCCTCACCTGGGAGGCGCAAGGGGGAAGGGAGTCCCCTTTCCTAGCCAGGGGAACTGAGACACACAACACCTGGAGAATCGGGTAACTCCCACCCCAATACCGCGCTTTAAGCAAAGGGGCACACCAGAAGGATATATCCCTCACCTGGCCGGGAGGGTCCCACGCCCACGGAGCCTCCCTCATCGCTAGCACAGCAGTCTGCGGGGATCTAGCCACAGGGCAGCAGCGAGGCTGGGGGAGGGGCGCCCGCCATTGCTGAGGCTTAAGTAGGTAAACAAAGCTGCTGGGAAGCTCGAACTGGGTGGAGCTCACAGCAGCTCAAGGAAACCTGCCTGTCTCTATAGACTCCACCTCTGGGGTCAGGGCTCAGCTAAAAAAAAACAACAGGGGAAACAGCAGAGGCCTGAGCAGACGCGAACGACTCTGTCTGACAGCTTTGAAGAGAGCAGTGGATCTCCCAACATGGAGGTTGAGATCTGAGAACAGACAGACTGCCTGCTCAGGTGGGTCACTGACCCCTGAGTAGCCTAACTGGGAGACATCCCCCACTAGGGGCAGTCTGACACCCCACACCTCACAGGGTGGAGTACACCCCTGAGAGGAAGCTTCCAAAGTAAGAATCAGACAGGTACACTTACTGTTCAGCAATATTCTATCTTCTGCAACCTCTGCTGCTGATACCCAGGCAAACAGGGTCTGGAGTGGATCTCAAGCAATCTCCAACAGACCTACAGCTGAGGGTCCTGACTGTCAGAAGGAAAACTATCAAACAGGAAGGACACCTATACCAAAACCCCATCAGTACGTCACCATCATCAAAGACCAGAGACAGATAAAACCACAAAGATGGGGAAAAAGCAGGGCAGAAAAGCTGGAAATTCAAAAAATAAGAGTGCATCTCCCCCTGCAAAGGAGCACAGCCCATCACCAGCAACGGATCGAAGCTGGTCAGAGAATGACTTTGACGAGATGAGAGAAGAAGGCTTCAGTCCATCAAACTTCTCAGAGCTAAAGGAGGAATTACGTACCCAGCGCAAAGAAACTAAAAATCTTGAAAAAAGAGTGGAAGAATTGACAGCTAGACTAATTAATGCAGAGAAGATCATAAACGAAATGACAGAGATGAAAACCATGACACGAGAAATACGTGA
Source organism: Trachypithecus francoisi (assembly GCF_009764315.1). NCBI lineage: Eukaryota > Metazoa > Chordata > Mammalia > Primates > Cercopithecidae > Trachypithecus > Trachypithecus francoisi. The sequence goes on from NW_022681469.1 coordinate 61,277,273, forward strand.
CAAATGCACAAGCTTCAGTAACCGACTCGATCAACTGGAAGAAAGAGTATCAGCGATTGAGGATCAAATGAATGAAATGAAGCGAGAAGAGAAAACCAAAAGAAAAAAGAAGAAAAAGAAATGAACAAAGCCTGCAAGAAGTATGGGATTATGTAAAAAGACCAAATCTACGTCTGATTGGGGTGCCTGAAAGTGAGGGGGAAAATGGAAGCAAGTTGGAAAACACTCTTCAGGATATCATCCAGGAGAACTTCCCCAACCTAGTAGGGCAGGCCAACATTCAAATTCAGGAAATACAGAGAACGCCACAAAGATACTCCTCCAGAAGAGCAACTCCAAGACACATAATTGCCAGATTCACCAAAGTTGAAATGAAGGAAAAAATCTTAAGGGCAGCCAGAGAGAAAGGTCGGGTTACCCACAAAGGGAAGCCCATCAGACTAACAGCAGATCTCTCGGCAGAAACTCTACAAGCCAGAAGAGAGTGGGGGCCAATATTCAACGTTCTTAAAGAAAAGAATTTTCAACCCAGAATTTCATATCCAGCCAAACTAAGTTTCATCAGTGAAGGAGAAATAAAATCCTTTACAGATAAGCAAATGCTTAGAGATTTTGTCACCACCAGGCCTGCCTTACAAGAGACCCTGAAGGAAGCCCTAAACATGGAAAGGAACAACTGGTACCAGCCATTGCAAAAACATGCCAAAATGTAAAGACCATCGAGGCTAGGAAGAAACTGCATCAACTAACGAGCCAAATAACCAGTTAATATCATAATGGCAGGATCAAGTTCACACATAACAATATTAACCTTAAATGTAAATGGACTAAATGCTCCAATTAAAAGACACAGACTGGCAAACTGGATAAAGAGTCAAGACCCATCAGTCTGCTGTATTCAGGAGACCCATCTCACATGCAGAGACATACATAGGCTCAAAATAAAGGGATGGAGGAAGATCTACCAAGCAAATGGAGAACAAAAAAAAGCAGGGGTTGCAATCCTAGTCTCTGATAAAATAGACTTTAAACCATCAAAGATCAAAAGAGACAAAGAAGGCCATTACATAATGGTAAAGGGATCAATTCAACAGGAAGAGCTAACTATCCTAAATATAGATGCACCCAATACAGGAGCACCCAGATTCATAAAGAAAGTCCTTAGAGACTTACAAAGAGACTTAGACTCCCATACAATAGTAGTGGGAGACTTCAACACTCCACTGTCAACATTAGACAGATCAACGAGACAGAAAGTTAACAAGGATATCCAGGAATTGAACTCATCACTGCACCAAGCAGACCTAATAGACATCTATAGAACTCTCCACCCCAAATCAACAGAATATACATTCTTCTCAGCACCACATCACACTTATTCCAAAATTGACCACATAATTGGAAGTAAAGCACTCCTCAGCAAATGTAAAAGAACAGAAATTACAACAAACTGTCTCTCAGACCACAGTGCAATCAAACTAGAACTCAGGACTAAGAAACTCAATCAAAACCACTCAACTACATGGAAACTGAATAACCTGTTCCTGAACGACTACTGGGTACATAATGAAATGAAGGCAGAAATAAAGATGTTCTTTGAAACCAATGAGAACAAAGATACAACATACCAGAATCTCTGGGACACATTTAAAGCAGTGTGTAGAGGGAAATTTATAGCACTAAATGCCCACAAGAGAAAGCTGGAAAGATCTAAAATTGACACTCTAACATCACAATTAAAAGAACTAGAGAGGCAAGAGCAAACACATTCAAAAGCTAGCAGAAGGCAAGAAATTACTAAGATCAGAGCAGAACTGAAGGAGATAGAGACACAAAAATCCCTCCAAAAAATCAGTGAATCCAGGAGTTGGTTTTTTGAAAAGATCAACAAAATTGACAGACCACTAGCAAGACTAATAAAGAAGAAAAGAGAGAGGAATCAAATAGATGCAATAAAAAATGATAAAGGGGATATCACCACCGACCCCAAAGAAATACAAACTACCATCAGAGAATACTATAAACACCTCTACGCAAATCAACTAGAAAATCTAGAAGAAATGGATAATTTCCTGGACACTTACACTCTTCCAAGACTAAACCAGGAAGAAGTTGAATCCCTGAATAGACCAATAGCAGGCTCTGAAATTGAGGCAACAATTAATAGCCTACCAACCAAGAAAAGTCCAGGACCAGATGGATTCACAGCTGAATTCTACCAGAGGTACAAGGAGGAGCTGGTACCATTCCTTCTGAAACTATTCCAATCAATAGAAAAAGAGGGAATCCTCCCTAACTCATTTTATGAGGCCAACATCATCCTGATACCAAAGCCTGGCAGAGACACAACAAAAAAAGAATTTTAGACCAATATCCCTGATGAACATCGATGCAAAAATCCTCAATAAAATACTGGCAAACCGGATTCAGCAGCACATCAAAAAGCTTATCCACCATGATCAAGTGGGCTTCATCCCTGGGATGCAAGGCTGGTTCAACATTCGCAAATTAATAAACATAATCCAGCATATAAACAGAACCAAAGTCAAGAACCACATGATTATCTCAATAGATGCAGAAAAGCCTTTTGACAGAATTCAACAGCCCTTCATGATAAAAACGCTCAATAAATTTGGTATTGATGGAACATACCTCAAAATAATAAGAGCTATTTATGACAAACCCACAGCTAATATCATACTGAATGGGCAAAAACTGGAAAAATTCCTTTTGAAAACTGGTACAAGACAGGGATGCCCTCTCTCACCACTCCTATTCAACATAGTCTTGGAAGTTCTGGCTAGGGCAATCAGGCAAGAGAAAGAAAGCAAAGGTATTCAGTTAGGAAAAGAAGAAGTCAAATTGTCCCTGTTTGCAGATGACATGATTGTATATTTAGAAAACCCCATCGTCTCAGCCCAAAAGCTCCTGAAGCTGATAAGCAACTTCAGCAAAGTCTCAGGATACAAAATCAATGTGCAAAAATCACAAGCATTCTTATACACCAGTAACAGACAAGCAGAGAGCCAAATCAGGAATGAACTTCCATTCACAATTGCTTCAAAGAGAATAAAATACCTAGGAATCCAACTTACAAGGGAGGTAAGGACCTCTTCAAGGAGAACTACAAACCACTGCTCAGTGAAATCAAAGAGGACACAAACAAATGGAAGAACATACCATGCTCATGGATAGGAAGAATCAATATCGTGAAAATGGCCATACTGCCCAAGGTTATTTATAGATTCAATGCCATCCCCATCAAGCTACCAATGAGTTTCTTCACAGAATTGGAAAAAACGGCTTTAAAGTTCATATGGAACCAAAAAAGAGCCCGCATTGCCAAGACAATCCTAAGTCAAAAGGACAAAGCTGGAGGCATCACACTACCTGACTTCAAACTATACTACAAGGCTACAGTAACCAAAACAGCATGGTACTGGTACCAAAACAGAGATATAGACCAATGGAACAGAACAGAGTCCTCAGAAATAATACCACACATCTACAGCCATCTGATCTTTGACAAACCTGAGAGAAACAAGAAATGGGGAAAGGATCCCCTATTTAATAAATGGTGCTGGGAAAATTGGCTAGCCATAAGTAGAAAGCTGAAACTGGATCCTTTCCTTACCCCTTATACGAAGATTAATTCAAGATGGATTAGAGACTTAATGTTAAACCTAATACCATAAAAACCCTAGAAGCAAATCTAGGTAGTACCATTCAGGACATAGCATGGGCAAGGACTTCATGTCTAAAACACCAAAAGCAATGGCAGCAAAAGCCAAAATTGACAAATGGGATCTAATTAAACTAAAGAGCTTTTGCACAGCAAAAGAAACTACCATCAGAGTGAACAGGCAACCTACAGAATGGGAGAAAATTTTTGCAATCTACTCATCTGACAAAGGGCTAATATCCAGAATCTACAAAGAACTCAAACAAATATACAAGAAAAAAACAAACAACCCCATCAAAAAGTGGGGAAAGGATATGAACAGACATTTCTCAAAAGAAGACATCCATACAGCCAACAGACACATGAAAAAATGCTCATCATCACTCGCCATCAGAGAAATGCAAATCAAAACCACAATGAGATACCATCTCACACCAGTTAGAATGGCAATCATTAAAAAATCAGGAAACAACAGGTGTTGGAGAGGATGTGGAGAAATAGGAACACTTTTACACTGTTGGTGGGATTGTAAACTAGTTCAGCCATTATGGAAAACAGTATGGCAATTCCTCAAGGATCTAGAACTAGATGTACCATATGACCCAGCCATCCCACTACTGGGTATATACCCAAAGGATTATAAATTATTCTACTACAAAGACACATGCACACGTATGTTTATTGCAGCACTATTCACAATAGCAAAGACTTGGAATCAACCCAAATGTCCATCTGTGACAGACTGGTTTAAGAAAATGTGGCACATATACACCATGGAATACTATGCAGCCATAAAAAAGGATGAATTTGCATCCTTTGTAGGGACATGGATGCAGCTGGAAACCATCATTCTTAGCAAACTATCACAAGAAGAGAAAACCAAACACCGCATGTTCTCACTCATAGGTGGGAACTGAACAATGAGATCACTTGGACTTGGGAAGGGGAACATCACACACTGGGGCCTATCATGGGGAGGGGGGAGGAGGGAGGGATTGCATTGGGGAGTTATACAAGATATAAATGACGAATTGATGGGTGCTGACGAGTTGATGGGTGCAGCACACCAACATGGCACAAATATATGTATGTAACAAACCTGCACGTTATGCACATGTACCCTAGAACTTAAAGTATAATAAAAAAAATAAAAATAAAAAAAATCAACAATGTTTAGAAATACCCTTATCTCTTGCCGCTTCTTCTCATCTCTAGGAGGCAGTCTTCCTTGGCTTCCCAATCTAGCTTCAGATGCTCCTTTACTAAGTTCCCATGGAATTATAACATTTAGCATGCTTCATTATAAGTCTTGATTTTTTATTGTATTTTGTCATCTATTCTTACTCTTTTTTTTAAGCATTTTAAATTAAGATATATTTCACAAAACACCAAATTTACTCTTGTAAAAAACTAGGTTTTTAGTACATATGCTATATTGCACAAGCACTATCTGACTCCAGAAAATTTTCATCACCCCATGGCTATTAGCAGTTAGTTCTAGTTTCCCCCTGGCTCCTGATCCTCTGGCAATTACTAGTCTATTTTCTGTATATATAGATTTACCTATTCTGGACATTTTATACAATTGGAATCATACAGAATACAGTGTTTTGTGTCTGGCTTCTTTCACTTAGCATAATATTTCCGAGATTTACTAATGTTATAGCGTGTAACAGTACTTTATTCTTTGATTTGGCTGAATAACATTCGATTGCATGGATCTACCATTTTTAAAAATACATTACATTCATTAGCTGATAGAAATGTGTTTATTTTTTCCACTTTTTGGCTTTTTGAATAATGCTGCTATGAGCATGCATGTACAAGTTTTTGTATGAACATATGTTTTTAATTCTCTAAGTAAATACCAAAACTTAGAATTGCTGGGTCAAATAGGAATTCTATGTTTAATACTTTGAGGAACCATCAAACTGTTTTTTTTACAGTGGCTGCACCATTTTTCATTCCTGCCAGCAATATACAAGGGTTCCAATTTCACTATGTGCTCAACAAAACTTACTTTCCTTTTATTGTTTTCAGTGTAACCATTCTAGTAGGTGTAATGTGTCTCACTGTGATTTTGATTTCCCTAATGTTCAATATCGAATATCTTTTCATGTGCTTATTGGCCATTTGAATAACTTCTTTGAGAAATGTGTATTCAAATCTTTTGCCCATTAAAAAATTGTATTTGTTTTTTATTTTTTAGTTGTAAGAGCTACTTTTTTCTGCATACTAAGCCCTTGTCAGATATGTTTGCAACTATTTTCTCTTATTAGGGTTTCTTTTCACCCTCTTGATAGCATCCTTTGATATATAAAATATTTCCATTTCTCTGAAGTCTTTGATTGCTTATGCTTTGGTATATATCTAAAAAATTGTTGCTTAATCCAACATCTCACAAATTTCCACCTAGATTTTCTTCTAAGAGTGTTATAGTTTTAGCTCTTATGTTTATGTATTTTATCATTTTAAGTTAATTTTGTTATGGTGTGAGGTTGGAGTCTAAATTCATCATTGCAGGTGATATCCATTTGTTAAAAGACTATTATTTTCCCGTTAAGTGGTTGTGGCACCCCTATCAAAAATGAACTGACCATAAATTTGTATATTTGTTTCTGGACTTTCAATTCTATCCCATTGGTGTATGTATCTATCCTTACACCAGTGTGTTGATTACTGTATCTATGTCTTATGTTTAGCAATTAGGAAATGTGAGTTTAAATTTGTTCCTCTTTTTCAATATCTTTTTGTTCTTCTGTGACCCTTGAAATTTTATGACTTTTAGGATTAGCTTCTACATTTCTGAAAAAAAGTAGTTGTTTTTTTTTTACAGGGATTTTTTGAATCTATATATAGATTCAAAAATCTACATAGATTCCAAAAATGGCAATAAGGAATATTGCCATTTTAAGATCCAAGTGCAGGAACACGGGATGTTTTTCCATTTATTTAGATCTTGCTTCATTCCTTTCAACAGTACTTTATAGTTTGTAGTGTACACGTACTTCTTTGGTTGAATTTACTCCTAAGTATTTTATTCAGATGACTGCTGCTTTAAATGGTATTATTTTGTAAAATTTTATCTTTGGATTGTTTGTTGCTAGTGTATAAAATGCAACTTTTAAAATACTAATCTTGCATTCTGAACTCACTTATTAGCTCTGTTTGTGTGTGTATGTATTCTTTAAAGTTTGGTGTATATAACACTATGTGATCTGTAAATAGAGATACTTTCACTTCTTTCTATCTGGATGACTTCTATTTCTATTTCTATTTCTTCCCTAATAGCCTTAGCTAGAAAATCCAGTACTATGTTTTCACAGAAGTAGTGAAAGTGAACATCCTTGTCTTGTTCCTAATCTTTAGGCAAGAACTTTCAGTTTTTCACCATTAAGTATGACATTAGCTGTGAGTACTTAATAAGTGCCACTTACCTTTTGAGAAAGTTCCATTCTATTCATAATTTTTGAGTGTTTTAAGTGTAAAATGATGTTTGATTTTATCAAATGCTTTTTTATATCTATTGAACTGACCATGTGAGTTTTTCGCCTTTGTTCTATTTATATTGTGTATTATACTGATTAATTTTCATATGTTGAACAAACCTTGCATTCTTAGGATAAATCCTACTTAGCTATAATGTACAATACTCTTGGCATGCTACTGGAGTGAGTTTGACTGTATTTTACTGAGGATTTTGCATTCATATTTATAAGTGATAATGGCTTGTAATTTTCTTGGGATGTATTTGACTGGTATTAGGTTAATAGTGGTAAAAGTGGTGTCTCAGAATGAATTAGAAAGTGTTTCCTCCTCTTTTTTGGGATGAGATTGAGAAGAAGTGGTATTAATTACTTAACTATTTGGAAAAATTCACCAGTGAAGCCATGTAGTCCTAAATTATTCTTTATTTAAAGTTTTTGATTACCAACTCAATTTCTTTATTTCTTATGGATCTATTTAGATTTTCTATTTTGTTTTGAGTCAATTTTAGTATTATGTGTGTTTATAGGAATTTGTCCATTTCCTCTGCGTTATCTAAATCTTTAGCTTCTGCAGAGCTTGAAGATCGGCAGGAGATGACAACTTATCACTTTATCAGGTCTTTCCTGAGCATGTCAACAGCTCTGAACACGCATATGGCTTTCTAGATTCCCAGGAATATGATGGAGTTTTTTGGCAGGTTTTCGAGACATATCATTACCAGCTTTGCCTGACAAGCATTTTGGTTATTTTATTTTATTTACCCCAACAATCATCTATTGCCTCCACCAGCAGAATCTAAGACATTAATAAGCCTGTAAATATTCTTGACAAATGCCTTTTCCTTGTACCCTAGAATCAGCTTCAGCACTGGAATAGTTCTGAGTTCAGTAAAATAAAGACAAGCATTTTAAGATGTTCTTCCAAAGAGACACCAGCCAGATCAGAACAAATAATTAATTAAAATTCTTTGTACATGAGGTCCGTTGGGGAGTCAAGTTTGGATTCCTCTTGTGTGGAAAATATGGGTTGTTCTTTTAATGACTACTGCTGAAGTGGGAAATGGGAGGTGGAACTAGGGTAAATCCATAAAGTTTACAGCTCCTACCAAGAATCTCCCATTTTTCTCAAATGAACATTCTCTTGGTTGCTGCAAACTTTCAGTTAATTTACAGAGTTCTGTTGATTCTGATAGATTTTGCCCATTTTCAAATTATACTTTTAAAGTGCTGGAGTTTGACTTTCTTAATTCTGCCATATTTGCTGATGCCATCCTTATTCAATTTTGAAGTCCTGGCAACTTGCTCAGTATCTGAGACAATAAATGATGGTTGACAGAGAACACTTCAACATAGGAATGAACTTCAGGTTGTGCAATCCAGATTAAAAAATAGCTCTTCATTATATGTAATTATAGGCAAAATAATGTTTCAATGGATTAGGATGGTTAATAACATTATTTACCCCCAGTATTTTAATTCCTAAAATAATAATCCTCATGAGGGTGACACATTATCTAGGCTGCCATTATGTATTGCTCTCACATTGGCTATTAGAAAACACAACCAGTTATATAGCTAAGTTTGTGTTCATAAATATTTCTGAAGTCTGTTTATATGTAGCATGAGGTCAACCTAATAGGAAACACAAGAAAACATGGTCAATTATTGAATGCTGAAAAAAGGCTTAACTGCATATTTCAGCAGAAAAAAATAACTATTATCATGAAACATATACTTTTTAAAATACTCTAATAAGAGTTTGAAAAGAAAGTTTAGAGGTAGTAATATAATACCAAGAATATTCTGTTTTTTATTTCAAATGACCATCATGCTATGCAATTGAAAACATTGACAAAGAAACTCTCGGGAGCTCTACAAACATCCTAAAGTAAATCTATTTGTTATTTGCCAATCTTCATAAATTTTAAACTAATATTTGGATTAAATATTTATTTATTTATTATTTTTTACTAGGAAAGAAGAACAACTTTAATATCACAGAGGTCCTTGTCAATCCCAATAATATCAACTGACAGTTTTTTGGTACCAGGCAAGATATTTCATTTTTGACCCTAAACTACTTTATGTTTAATATGAGGATAGAGGATTAATTAGATTGTTCTAAACATTGAATGCGATTGAGTATGGAAAAACCACTAGCACATTGCCTGACATAGAGTTGACACACAATCAACTAGATTTTCATTTTCAAACTAGGACAATATTTATCATTTTTAGATTTGTTGTATGTGAATTTTCTGATTTAGATTAATTTTTAAAATATGTAATAAATAATATTTAGCAATTTTATTTTTGTGCATTTTTCCCTGAAAGATGGATAAAATGTGACTTCCATAAATGACATAGAAAGAAAGAAGGCATTTTCCAAGAAGAAAAAAAAAGGGTAGCTAAACATTCAAATGCAATTGTGATTAGCATCTGGACACCATGCCTGAATAAAAATAATTTTAATAAATATATTTGGAATTACTGTAACATACAAGTATTTGGAATATGATTTTTCCAATGTTTTATATATAATAAAAGTCTTCAAGTAAAAATAAATAACCATGAAATAAAAATAGCACCAAAAACATGGAAGAGGTCTGATTTTAATTATAAACATTGTAAACTTTTGTGTAAACTTTTATAAGCAAATTTAACCATATTTACTATTTGTTTGAAAATTCCTCTCTTCCTAACAACAGAAGACTTCAAGCTCTTAAATCAAAGCATAAAATCATTAGTCTATCATTTCAACAAAAATTGATGTAGGACCTTTCATTGTTTTTCACTGTGCAATGGGTAAGCTCTTCCTATTATCATAATTAATCCTGTGATTTGCTATGTTAGAAGGCTTAAATCACTGAAATGTAATTTCCACCATCACAAATAGTGGCCTAGAATTTATGATCAAGGAAATAGATGATATGCATAAGTAGAATGCTACTATGCATCCTGGAATCCACAGTATATCATTATACTTATACTCTGTCTTACTGGCAGTCTTGGGCAAGCCTAAGTACACCTTTATTAACAAGTCAATAAGGGACATAGCTCTGTGTTAAGCTTTTGTATTGATCTAATATGGTTCACACTGGCATGCCAAACAGGTCCACATTTCAAAACAAGCTCTTTCTTAACTGTCGCTGATGTTGGGAGTCTCATGTGTAAAATAATAGAAACGTTTCTGGTTGTAGCAATGTCAAGGTCACAACTGCCAAAATGAATAAGTAGTATCTTGTTTTATGCACATGAGAGCCAGCAGCAGGAAGGCATGGCCGGCATCATGACTAACTCAGTGCTTTGTCTGGTAGAGCCACCTGTTTCCTTCTGGATCCCTTGCATCTTGGGTGCTCTTTTTATGTGTACTACATGTCCTTCTTATGTTCCAATTTTGCTGCTAGCTAATTCCTGACAACTTCTTAAACTATAATTGAGGAGGTAGCTGATAGAAATTAGATGATGAAATGAAAGTGAGTAAAACAAATTATACTCATGTCTTTTATATAGCAACAGTTAAATAAATTAAGTCAACTACTGAAAAAAAATAAGGAAATTATGAAATGCATAGCTAGTTGCATTTATAGTTCTAAAAAAGAGAAATTCTCTCAGAGTTTCTACTAGCTCCGAAGTAAACTGAATTGATCTTACTCCATATAGTGAGTCCTATGGGTATCTCCAGCCTCATCTTAGATAATGGCAGCTCTGTTTCCCTATTAAAATAGAAGAATCTGAAGTGACATTTATGCTTGTTTATTAAGTAACTGCTGTAACAGAAACTCATTCATATAAAAGTGTTTATCAAATAAACTTTATTAGCTTTTAGTATAGTTGAGAATAAAAACCATGCCATTTGAGACAGTATTAGGTAACTGATTAGGGAACCTCATGAGAGATTATATGATAAGGGAAAGAGGACTGGTTAGTTTTGTGGGGGAGAGAGTGGCCTGAAGTTGGTGGTATAATCCATTTACTATACAATAAGCCTAAACAACTGCCCCTGAATATAAATCCAATTTTTAAAAGTGTGATGTGGTACCCAAGAATAAACCATAGCCTATCTTTCAAGTGATTTATTTATTTATTTAAAAAAATCTGGCTGTTTTGGTTGGTTTTTCCAGAATAGAAGGACATGTATATCACTTTCTCCAGATGTAGAGTACCTCCCTTTTTGATTACATGTTTGCTTTGTAATCCTTTCCTCAAGAATGTCTGCTATTCTACCTTTAGAAACTTCCTGAATATTAACCCAAACCTCTCCTTTCTACATTTTTTCAAGAAATTGCCAGAAGAGTTGTAATATTTGTGTTGTTATTTTACTACCCTAGCATTTCATAAATTGTGTTTATGATTCAACATTTCTTATCTCTATCTTTTTTGCTATTTCAATCTCTAGTTACAAAGTTGGGAGGCATTCTCTTTTTTTAAGTAGAGATACTATAATATCAGCAAAATATTATCATTTCCATGGTGTGTCACAATGCCTCTAGGAATTCAGCAATTATAGTAAGTGGGTGAAGGAGGTCAGATGCTGGTTGTGGTGATTTCAGAGCCAGCACCTTATCTAAAGAAGCAAAACTACAGATAATTTACAATCACACAGAAATGTTTAACCAGTACTGCTGTGTCTGCAGGGATAGAAACGGAACCAATAGGATCTACTTCTCTATCTATCAATCATCTGGCTATCTTCCTGTCTATCTATCTACCATCTATTTATCTATTATCTGTCTGTCTATCTATCTATCTATCTATCTATCTATCTATTTATCAATCATCAAAGGGAAAGGGAGATATTTATTGCAAGGAATTGACTTATGTAATTGTAATCATGGGGATCTGCTTCGGTAAATTTGAAATTCAGAGGGTAATCCATCAAAGGGGAAGGCTGGAACTCTCCTGGAGAAGCTAATGCTTCAGTCTTGAGACAGAATTTCCTCTTGCTCAGGAAAACCTCAGTTCTGCTCTTAAATTATTTCAACTGATTGAGTCAGTTTCTCCCAGATTATTGGGAATATTCTCCTTTACTTAAACTTAAATGATTGTGGATCCTAATGAAATTTACCAAATATTTTCATAGCAACACCTAGGTTAGTGTTTGATTAATAGGCTAAACATTTCAAAACAATATTTAAAAAACAGATGATTTGACATTTTAAAGTCAGGATTTTCAGTTTTTCTTGGAAAAGCAGATTTGGCAACTGTGACGGTCAATTTTATGTTTCAATTTCAAACAAAAGAAAACAATTATTTTCCATTCAAATATGATGACTAACAATCTTGGTTTGCACAGGACTGAACTTGTCCTGGGTGAAACGAGATGGTTGATCTCCCTACATTCAAACAAAACATATCTCTTTCTAGAGTGTGCCCATGAAGTTAAGGCCATCCTGAATTCCCATGAGATAAAGAGGTGCCTGTGGAACTAAATAAGCTTGAACAGAGATTATCAGTCTTATGCATATGTTGCATAAGACTTACTTTAACATATGTTGGGGACAAAACATTTTATCACCAATAACATTCCTGCTAGAATAATGGTATTGGTTCAGGTGGGCAGGGGATAAGGGTTCGTAGAGTGAAAGATTCCTTAGTGAAATGTTTATCAGAAAATTCATGGAGGCACAGTTGGGGGAAAGCTCTCACTTAAGTCTAACATCTATTTCTCTTTCAGCAGGACAGGCCACCAAGTATGCTGTAGGTATACATGGGTCTCCTGTCTTAGAAAATTACTAAATTCATCATTAAAGAAAGTTAAATCTAGCATGAGAACTAAAGGATTGGGGTAAATTTCTACATGTAAAAACTCAGAGGGCAAGTGAAGACAACAGGAAATATAACCTAGTTGGATTATATATCTTCAACACTGTTTGCTCATATTAAATATGACAGGGATTTTATTGGTTGGGTATCACAACATCTTAGGATGTAGGCTGATAACATAGTATTAAGCTCAGTTTAATAAAATCAATTCTATTAGAGGATACCAAAAAATATGTTTTTACAAGATTCTTTCATGATTTGAGTGCTTTCTACTTACAGTCAAGTTTTATTTATTAAAAAATGAAGCATTTAAGCTGAACACATTCTTCAATAAAAGGCTACCTTATGTCTGGAAGTGGATATGCTACCAGCTGTGTGGCCACAGCTGACTCATTCGACATTCCTTAGGTTCAGCTTCTTTGACTTTAAAATAATTTTGGTAACCTGAAACTCACAGCTATGTTTTAATGACTAGATATCATAACGTATATGGTGAAATGGGCTATTTCTATTTCTTCTCTTTAGAATAGAAATGTGAACCTCATTCAGCAAAAGTTTTGTTTGTACTTGTCTTATGTATATGTCTATAGAACCAGCATTCTAAGAAATATTTAGAGTAATTGGTTCAATTGTTGATTGACATCATTGTATTATCTAGTTCGTCTATGAAATGTGTATAGTCTTAACTCATTTATTTTAGAGTGGTTTCCTGTGTTCTGGTAAAAGCTTTATTTTCAAGACTTCTTTATAAAATAAAAATGTAAAGAAAAACCTAGCTGTAAGACAATGTAGCTTTTGAGGTCCTGTAATTGGAATGAGTCCACTTTAAATCCTTTAACGAGGATCCATTGGAGGGCAAGTCTGGTGCCAGCAGCCGCGGTAATTCCAGCTCCAATAGCGTATATTAAAGTTGCTGCAGTTAAAAAGCTCGTAGTTGGATCTTGGGAGCGGGCGGGCGGTCCGCCGCGAGGCGAGCCACCGCCCGTCCCCGCCCCTTGCCTCTCGGCGCCCCCTCGATGCTCTAACCCCGGATGTACTATTGAAAAACTATTTAACGAATCTCAAATTAATAGATTTCATGTTTAGGACTACTTGACTTTTCAATGGTTTTTGCAAAATCAAACAATAATCAAAGATTATAAAATAAAACCCATATCAAAGACACAAATACAAAACTGACAGAGGAAAGTCAGTCTATCAAGCCCTCATGTTCTGGAAATGACGGCTTGAGCACATGAAAGTGGATTTTGTTCTCTTGCTTCCTTATCCTGATTTATAGTTGAACACTTACATTTTAAAAATTCATGATGTAGTTAATTGTGAATTAATGATTATATTGATCATAATTCTTTCTTTGAAGGAGATTTTTATAGACAAATGTATTCACTATAGCTACTTCTAACCACCAAGAAATGTAATACCTTCTCATATAAAGTTTTTGTATAATATAATGACCTCGCTCTAACTCCAGGCCAAACCATTATTCAGTATCACAGTAGACTTTCAACGGGTAATAATACTGTACCATGAAGCCATCTATAAAACATGTTTTCTTGGAGATTTCCTTTCATTTGGTGTTAGAATCAAGACATATGGGATACATTTGGATCCAGTTTGCTTTAACAACAAAACTCGTCTGACTTTAACAATCATTGAAGCCATATATCATTCTTATAATTAAGATTTGTTTATCGTTCCCAGTTGTAATGAATGATTGATACAAATAATTCTCTCTATCTGGTTATAACTAAGTTTTATATCATCACAAGTTAAAGAGTCTCAATTTTAGAATTGTATTTTATTACGTAAAATACTTTTCAGCCAATTACAGTCTTTACATGGAGATATAATTAATGACATTAGAAGTCAAATCACATGGAATACTGTGTATTATCAAGTAAATTCATCAAAATATAGTTTAATTAGATCATTAATTAGTCCCCCCAAATTACTTAAGAGTTATGAGGTTCTGATATGTGCTTGACAATGCAGATAGGAAGAGATATAAAACATATTTTCTGATCTCAATGTCTTTTCAATTAGATTGATATAAGCAGGGAAATTTTTTTAAATAATTAATAAAATGAGAACGCATATTCCAAGATCTTTATAAAGTTCCTGAGAACTGAGAGGAAGAGAAAGCTCTGCATATTGTGGTAGAGAGAAGGCACTTCATGAAGAAGCAAGAAACTGAGTTTGTTTCAAGAATGGGTCCAGTTAAGGCAGCGGAGGAATTCTTAAAATGGGGAAATGGTAAGAGCAAAAGGTAAAGGTGTGAAAGCAATATGGCATTCAAGTGACAGCAAAACTGGTTTCCTTCTGAAGTTTGATTCAATTAGAAACAGGCTTTGGAACCTGAAATGACAAACGAAGATTTAACTTAATTTTATAGACAATAGAGAGCCAGTCATTGATCAGGGAAATACAACAAAGTATTCATTGATTGTATATTTTTCATGAATTTAGACTATATGAATAATTGAATAGGATGAATTTAAAAGTGGGGATAACAATTAAGTGTAGGCATTGGTTTAATAGTACCCTTAATACAACTACAGGGCAGATTTGAATTATAGTTTGAAAAGCTAAGCAATTCTATTACATTATAATGATTAATAATATTTATAAATTGATAAATGAAGTGAATAAACCTGTGAACCAGAGCAATATTACAATTTTTAATATTCATAACTGTTTTTCAACTATTTAACACCAAAATAGTATATGTAAATACTTATGAATATATAAGATTAAAGATATAAAATTAAATAATTTTATAAATATTTTGTTCTTAAGTAAAAAGTAATGTCTTTCAAGTAAATTAAGAGAAAACAGATACTAAAACTATGTCAAAATGTATCTTTTATTGTATCTTTTCAAGTCACCAACTAATTCAAAATAAAAATGCTCAATAACTCCACAGTGGTACCTGCTACCAGTCCCAGATACTTTAGAGGAGGATTGCTGAGGCCAGGAGTTTGAGGCCAGCTTGGGCAACATAGCAAAACCTTACCTCAAAAAAATATATATGCTTGAAGGAAAATTATGCAGATGATGTAATATCTAATTTATTAGCAGGTGGCAAATCGCCAGCCTAAGTAACAATGGGTTTCTTAAAAAGTAGTAGATATTTGTCTTTAACAAAGATTTCTGTCTTTATCTTTCTTATTTTCTTATTTTAAGGTGTGCTTCCCTTAAAAAAATTATAACAATATTTTAAATATGTTCAGATTTTATATTATAAACTTCATTTTTTGATAATGTCATATAATTTTTATATTGACATAAGCACGATTATTTATTGTATTAGATTTTCTGTTTTTGTCTGCTTTCATGCTGCTGATAAAGACATACCTGAGACTGGGAAATTAACAAAAGAAAGAGATTTATAGGACTTTCATTTCTACATGGCAGGAGAGGCCTCACAATCATGGCAGAAGGCAAGGAGGAGCAAGTCACATCTTACATGGCAGTAGGCAAAAAGAGCTTGTGCAGGGAAACTGCCCCTGTTTAAAACCATCAGATCTCAAGAGACTCACTCATTATCACAAGAAGAGCACAAGAAAGACCCACCCCCATAATTCAATCACCTCCCACCAAGTTCCTCCCATGACACACGGGAATTGTGGGAGTTACAGTTCAAGATGATATTTGGGTGGGGACACAGCCAAACCCTGTCATTTATATAATGAAGATACACTTTACTTTGCTTATTAAAGCTCCTTGTTTTTACTCAAAATAAGTTTGAGTAAAATAAAAGTAAATAGCAAAATAAGTTTGAGTAAAAGAAAAATAAATGGAATTTTAAAGTCATTTTAAGAAGACAATACAAGCTATGGTTATGAAAATGAGCAGAAACATATAAAGCATTGTAATTTCCCACTGTTGCATTCTTGGAAAGCTTTCATAATCCTAGCTACTAAATCTTTTATTCTCCACTAGGATAGGATACAAGCTTTTAAAAAATGCTATAGTAAATATAGTTGTTCTAAGCTTATTCCTTAAAAATATATTTAAAGTTTACATTATGTATTTAATAATTAATAATTTTTAAAAAATGCTTATAGCCATTAAATGTCTTCATTAGTTGTTAATGTTAGGATTTGTATTTTAAATATTAGTATTTATTTTTACCTAAACTGTTTTTGCCTCCTGATATGTTAAGTTGTGCACTCTGTTAGGCTGTACTGGGGTAAAAATGACAAGATGCCAAGAAAAACAGTTTTATTTAATTTTTCATGAGGAAATGAATTCACACAGTTTAAAATGACAGCTTTTTATCCTAAACTCTGTGGTGTTAGGATAACTATATAAATGTATAAACTGATGTTTTAGAAACAGGGGTCTTTTGTTTGCTTGTTTTGCTTTACATTTAATAGTAATCTGTGTCTCAAAGAAAGTGGCAAAATATCACGTATTTTGACATACTCTTTTCACTAAACAGAACGTTGAAGTCAGGGTTAGGATTGACAGTAAATTAATGAGAATTGCCAACATTCTTTATTTAAAGCTCGAATATTCTTGGAGAAAATTTGATTTGTCCTAACAAGATTTGATTAGTATTTTAACAAGATTCCAGCTCAAAATTTCCGAGCCTATCTAGCTTCCCTCCTAACTGTACTTGGCATAGAAAAATTACAAATGTGAACAAACTAATAACTAAGAAAAATATTAAAGACAAGGTATGAGTTTGGGATTCAGATCCTAGAAGCTGAATTGTTTTCAATATTTACGTTCTTTTTATTTTTGTAATCAGTTATCAAAAAGCATTGTCAAAACTTATGAGGACATATGGAAATATGCTGCTTACACTAATCACCAGCTCTTAAAGAAATAAACTGCTTTGCTGCTTTACTAAAACTGTAGTTGGACTGGATGAACTACACAAATAACTCTAAGTGTATGTAAAAATTCTAAATAAAAATAATAAACTATATTAATTTTACTATACCTCAAGGTAATAAGATAGGCATTGGCATAGAATACGATACTTTTCTTTTATGACTGGTAAATAGTACATATCATATTGGTACCTCACTTTTATGTTTTCCTTATATTTCTACATAATGCTGATTTCGAAGTTACTCTCTGCTAGTTTTGGTAAAAATTTTACTCGTATGTGACTGAAATGTAAAATGTGTTCATGAGATGAGATGGGATATCAGTAATTTTTGCAGCCTGATAATTTTGATTTCTAATGTATTTTTATTATTTGATGAGGTCAGTTCAACTTACTCTTTGAAAATATAATGTTAAATTCACTTTAGGCTATTTCACATGCAACTGTTTAGGGATCATTTAAAATTTTTGTTTCTAAATGTAAGATGGAAAATATTACAGCCTCTTTGAATGCTGATGGAACAGATTCAGTATGGAGTAAAACTGATGTTTTAGGACAGAGGAGACACCTGCAAGACTGATGTCTTTACGTAGTATAATTTAAGAGGTTGGCTTTAGTTAGAACAGAAGAATCATTAATGTAATAGGAAGGTAATGGGGAGTAGGTAGTAATTCTATTCTGATTGCTTCTGAGACTAGTTCATGGGCTGAGAGCAAGGAGAGAAAAAGGATTAGCAGTTGTAGAGCAAGGAGAGAAAGGATTAGCAGATGTTGTAGGACAGGAGAAAAAAGAAACTGAAATTAAATGTCAGAGTCAGATAATGAAATGAAGAAGAAAATTTAGTTGATTTGCTAGTAGCTGTGAGAACTAAATTGAAGTTAGACAATCGTTGACTTTAAAGTAAATATGATAGTGTGGAGAAAGAGATTGGCAAGGGAGATAAAGATGCATACAAGGATGAAATTTTTAGAAATGGACCATGGGATCTAAGCCATGTCTTGAGTGCTTAAGAACAAAACAAGGTCGGGGCGCGGTGGCTCAGGCCTGTAATCCCAGCACGTTGGGATGCCGAGGCAGGCGGATCAGGAGGTCAGGAGATCAAGACTATCCTGGCTAACACGGTGAAACCCCATCTCTACCAAAAATACAAAAGAATTAGCCCCGGGCGTGGTGGCGGGGGCCTGTAGTCTCAGCTACGCAGGAGGCTGAAGCAGGAGAATGGCGTGAACCCGGGAGGCGGAGCTTGCAGTGAGCCGAGATCCTGCCACTGCACTCCAGCCTGGGTGACAGAGCGAGACTCCATCTCAAGAAAAGAAAGAAAGAAAGAAAGAAAGAAAGAGAGAGAGAGAGAGAGAGAGAGAGAAAGAAGAAAGAAGAAAGAAAGAAAGAAGAAAGAGAGAGAGAAAGAAGAAAGAAAGAAAGAAAGAAAAAGAAAGAAGAAAGAAAGAAAGAAAGGAAGAAAGAAAGAAAAGAAAAAGAAAAGAATGAAACAGGGGTGAGGAACAGTGAAAAATCTCTAGGTTCTGGAAGAGTCAAGGCAATTTTAGCAAAATCTGTCTTATGACCACGGGTAGATACAGGAGGAAGGTCATTAGAGGGAGGAGTAAGAAATGTTGATAGAATCACTTCCATATATAGAGAAATCATCAAGCACATGTATAGGGCTGATTAAGACAGGAAATAATTGTTGATATAAAGATCAACAATTAGTGGGGGCTTTTCAGGAGAATTGCAGGCTCTGAGGGTCCCTGCTTCAGTTACATTCCAATGGCAAAGGTCAGGTTGTGGCGGGGGAGCAGCACTGAGAACATGAATATCTACATAGAATCACTAAAATTAGAATGAATTGTTAATAAATGCGTAAGTATCAGTATATAGATTGATCCGTATTCTAATTTTTGCTTTTTAATTTTATTTCACACAAAAGTATGTAGAAACCCTTCATTAAATTAGAGTTATAATTCTTATGTATTTCTTTCTTTTGGGGCATGGGAGGATAGTCTTGCTCCACCGCCCAGGCTGGAGTGCAGTGGTAATCATTGCTCATTGTAACCTTGAACTCCTGGGCTCAAGTGATTTTCCTGCGGCTCAGCCTCTCAAGTAGGTGGGAACTTGGACTGCAGGAGCATACCACCACACCAGGTTAATTTTTGTATTTTTTCCTTTTAAAGATAGAGTCTCACTATGTTGCCCAGGCTGGTCTTAAATCCCTGGGCTCTTGGCCTCCCACAGTGCTGGAATTACAGGCATGAACCACCACACCCAGCCTAATTCTTACATACCTCTAATCAAATAGAGAAAAAAGTTGTAAACAGCACTTTTCAGTCAAATAACGGGTCAACTTCCATTTTTTATGGATTATGTAACTCACATTAGACTACAGGCAGTTAATATAAAAATGAGCCTCATAAAAGTCAAACAGCTTCCTGTTACTTTTAAGCTATATAGGAATATTAGCCTTAGTTTAGTTACAGAGAATAAAAACTCATCTAATGAACCTCCATAAAGGTGATTTCATTTTAAGGATACAAAGAATGTAATGCATCAGAATTATTGAAAGTGTAGCTGACCCTGATGGAAACTGGAATACCATGAAACAGTTTTCTTTCTCACTGATTCCCTCTCCTAGGCTTCATGTTCTCTCTGATCTCAAAATGTTCCTTAATGCCCATTCTCTGTTTATTGTCTTCTTTTTTGCAGACCAGTTCATTATTGCTGCTCAAAAGTGGCAGCCTTGGTCCCTGATCCTTCTCAAAGTAAACTCATTACAACTCTTTTGTCTCATATCCAAATACTTAGGTTGGAAAATCTGTTTTGGCGGCTTATTTACTATAAACTGGTCATCTGGATCTAGAGGGAATGAGGGGTGCTGATGGTAACAGGAGTTGATGAAAAAGTACTTATGCAAGCTTACTGATTCCAGACTGTTTGAGGGATAAGTTCTCCAAGATGGGGCATAGGTTAGGAGGAAATAATTGGCTTCACAGCAAAGAAGGAATTATAAGATAGTATCAATAAATCAACTGAGTTGATTACTACTTTGGGGAAAAAATTCATAATGAATGTCCAATTTACTGATGACATACTATTTGTTAATCATGTATTAAAACTACTTTCCTAAACACAAATTTTATGTATTTATGAATGATATAGTTAGACTTTGTGTCCCTACCCAAATCGCATCTTGAACTGTAATCCCCAGGTGTTGAGGGAGAGACTTGGTGGGAGGTGACTGGATCATGGGAATGGTTTCCCCCATACTGTTATCGTGATCGTGAGTGAGTTCTTGCTAGATCTGATGATTTTATAAGGGGCTCTTTCTCTTTGCTTCCTACACATGCTTTCTCCCCTGCTGCCATGTAATACATGCCTGCTTCTCCTTCCACCACAACTGTAAGTTTCCTGAGGCCTCCCTAGCCATGAGGACCTGTGAGTCAAGTAAACCTCTTTTCTTTATTAATTACCCTGTCTCGGGTAATAGCTTTATAATAAAGCAGTGTGAGAATGAACTAATACAATGAACAATATTGACACTGAGTGGAGAAATGTGACTCCTGTTCTAATTTAAATTTACTACACTAAATTATCTGAACATCTCAACTAAAGTGTCTAGGGCACATTTTTGAGGGATGACGATTAAACGGGATCCTTCAAAATACGAAAGATAATCTATGATCAATTTTTATGACAGTATCTTAAGTTTTTATAGCACTTTACAATACTGAACAGTTTGCAGAACTTAAATTGTTTCCTAGTTATTATAGTACCCCTAGACTCTGAGAGTTCTACTAGATCCAGAGATATTGTTATCTATTGGATTCATTGACCTTCTTGTACTTGTGAAACATAAATTCCATGCAAGTCTAGTAGAATATATTTTTCTCTAGGAGGCTAAAAATAAACATGTGTTCAAAAGAATATAAATAATTTTGAGAACATTTAATATGATAGGAAAAAACCCTAAATTTCAAAATTAGAGCTTTTCTGTTCAGTTTGTTTTTTCTTTTCCAAATTCCAACCAGGTGGCTCCAATGGCACGTCCAAGCTCTATGAGTGCTGTTTAGTCCTCACTAAGGGCACTGAAACACAATAAACCACGTTAGAAAAATGTGTAATTACCATTTATTGATGCAAGACTGTTTGGCTAGGGCACACCCAAGAAGAGAAGCCATAATACAGTTACCACTCTCTATTGACAAGGAAAGCGTTTTTGTTTCTATTTTTAGTGTGATGTTTTATTTCCTTTGACTTTTTCTTTGTCTTTTTAAATTGCGTTCTGTTTGTTTTAAAGAAGAGCTCTATTTTTTTCTAAGCATTTTTTAAATGTCAGTTAAAATTCACTAAATTAATGCTAGGATATTTGTTGAATTAACTATTTTTAAGCTGATGTCAGAAGATACTGATACCAGAGGATACTAATGCAGTACAAATCTGCTCTTTGTACCATACCTACTCCCACCCCAAACATGCACCCCAAATATGCACATCTGGTTGTGTCTCATTTCCCAGTCTTTGCTACTTGTTTATATCTTTTAACTTGTAAACCTATGAGGAAGAGATAATGCATTCATACCTATAAAGAACAACATTTGTAGTCAGTACTCAGATGTGCTTTTAAATATTTTAGATTATTTTGGAAACCAGCCATGGGGAAATTAGGATATGATGTAAGACACCCCACAGGTTGGTTAAGTACCAAGACTTTAGGATACTAAGAGTTGGTCTGTAAGTCCTTCAGTGTTGTTCAAAGGCATAAACATCAAGAGCTGGAAAAGAATGATTTAATTGAACACGAGAGAGATAACAGTAGATTTAATTAATACCATTTTTCTTCTGCATGGTATTGGTCACAGTAGACACAGGCCAAATGCATATTTGCAGTGATTCCAATATAAAAGTTCTTTTACCCAAGTTTTTCTTCCTCCATTCCTTGGAAACATTAAATTAGAAGTAAAAATGAAATGTTGGAGTAAATATTATGAAGTGTGCAAGTACAGTAAACCCTGAGTTTTTTGATCATCAAGAAAGGAAATCAGGTACCATAACCACAGATAATAGCTGGAGTTTATAAATGACAACAAACTAATTGTGAGATTTTACACATACATGACATAAGAGAGTCTAAAGAATAAATTAAAGCAGAATATGAGATAAAAAGAAAAATCACAAAATAAACTCTGGACTTTGATTATTGGTATATAAAAGAAAAGTCGACAAAAAAATATCTGTTTTAAACCCATTACTTAAGAGACTCAAATGGATTACCCTTCTCAGGCCTGAAACCTGCATTTGAGGAAGTTGTCACTATTCAGCATTTGTGCTTTGGCTAAATAATTGAACAATCATAGTAGTGAACTGGGGAAAAAAAGTATCGGCCGGGCGCGGTGGCTCAAGCCTGTAATCCCAGCACTTTGGGAGGCCGAGACGGGCGGATCACGAGGTCAGGAGATCGAGACCATCCTGGCTAACACGGTGAAACCCCGTCTCTACTAAAAAAATACAAAAATCTAGCCGGGCGAGTTGGCAGGCGCCTGTAGTCCCAGCTACTCGGGAGGCTGAGGCAGGAGAATGGCGTAAACCCGGGAGGCGGAGCTTGCAGTGAGCTGAGATCCGGCCACTGCACTCCAGCCCGGGAGAGCAAGACTCCGTCTCAAAAAAAAAAAAAAAAAAAAAAAAGTATCAACATGATCTAGTCGTATTATATTAAAATATTCAGTTTATAATTACTAGTATAAATTAAATAACTATTACAATAACCATGCTTATATAACAAAACAAATTGTATATATGGACATATATGCACTGTTAGCATTTTAAGGCTCACATGAATTCTTAGTTCCACCATGTGTTTTTACAGATGAGGAGCTGAAAGAAACACTCTTGTACTTCTTGTCATACTTTATCTACTCATCATTTTGCAGCATTGATTTTCAATTTGTTCTGGCTTTACAGTCCAGGGTGTGAAGAATATCTTTTACACTGCCTTGAATTTATTTCATCCTGCTTTATTTTTTGTGGAATTTAATCAAAATTTATGTAAGGCTTCTGCTGTTTCTATTTTCTGGTTCTGACTTGAGAGTTGGATGTTAGAGTTTTACATGAACCATAAAGGTATAAATTGTTGTGTGAAGCCTTTAATCACATTAACTATCTTATTCATCAAAGTCCTGACAAACTCACCATATTGCTTAAAATTTAGCATACTACTTCTTTTTGGTTTTAAGAAATTGAAAATTAACTAGTTAGTGGTAACTCTCTTGTCTAGTAAAGAATAACAATCTAACATCAGAGGCCAGATGCAGTGGCTCACGCCTGCAATCCCAATACTTTGGGAGGCCAAAGTGGACAGATCACTTGAGCCCAGGAGTTTGAGACCAGCCTGGGCAGCATGGCAAAACCCTATCTATAAAAAAACTACAAAAATTACATTAGCCGGCATAGTGGTGACTGCGTGTAGTCCCAGTCTTGGGAGGCTGAGGTGAAAGGATGACTTGAGCCTGTGAGGTGGAGGTTACAGTGAGCCAAGACTGACTACCGCACTTCAGCCTAGGTGAGAGAGCCAGACCTTGTTAAAATAAAATAAAATAAAATAAAATAAATAAAAAAGAAGGAAAAGAAAAGCAAATTGTGTTTCTGTTACGACTTCCCAAATACTTCCACAGCTTTGCCCATCCATAGGCTGTCTCACCAGTCTATTACAAACTTAATTCTCATTGTCATACTTATTAACTGTTGAAGCTTAATGCCAGAAGATACTACAGACTCCGTTCCATTAATGAGCAATGCCCCTGACATTCCAAATCTCTAACTGGTTTACAGAGGTGCTCCTCTCTACCACCAAGACTGCAACTGTTTGCCACCACCGTGTCCTGGATTTTGTTTCTTTAAGATCAACACTTGACCTCTGAGCTAGGAGGAGTCCTTCATAACGTTACGTATACTCCATCTTAAAACATTCCCATCAGATTGAGGTTGATATGTTAGCCTCTTAAACTCTCATCTTTCTCATCTTTCCTATTTATGTCTCATACCAATTCTCGCTGTTATTTTTCTCAGTAAGCTTTTGTTTTATAAACACACTGTCTTCCTCTAAGCATATCACCAAAAATTAGCTGGGTGTGATGGTTCAGGCCTATAGTCCCAGCTTCTATGTTTCAAGTTCTTGAGACAAGGTCACTGTGTTAAAATGTAACATGGATTAGTATAATTACAAATAAGATTTTATGAACAAGTGCTTTGTGATCTCTCCACAGAGATGGAATGGACCACCTCCCAGTTAACAGATCCAATGCGGAGACTGATGATAGGACATGTGACAAGAGAATTTTAAAGGTTTATTACTCACACAAGGGCCTTCTGGGGAGAGCAGGTTAAGTGCAAACCAATGTGGAATGGCAAGAACAGGGAGTAGAGAATATATTGGGCCTTTACAGTAGCTAGAGGCTGGAGCTGGAGAAGGGACTCATGCAGCGTTAGGGACACAGGATCAAATTTACTACCAGGACCAACAGCTCAGGAGCAACACTGGTTTTCCTTTAATAAAAAAAAGTACCAGATGTATGGTGATGGGTAAGGAAAGGGTAGAAGCCTAAATGCTAAGTGCTGTCATAAATGGGTCAACAATCAAACAAAAATCAAATTAGCCCATTGCAGTGGCTCACACCTGTAGTCTCAGCTACTGGGGAGGCTAAGGTGGGAAGAATACGTGAGCCTAGGAGTTCAAGGCTTCAGTGAATCATGATTGCACCACTGCACTCCAGCCTGAGTGACAGAGACCCTATCTCTAAAAAACAAACAAACAAACAAACAAACACAAAAGAAAACAGGAAAACAACCACCAAGTGGAATTGTACTATTTTATCAACATTGGAAAAAGACGTGTATGTATGTCTACTCTCTCTATATGTATGTTTATATATATATTACATATGTCTTAACTAAGTGAATTCAAACGTGTATAGAAAAAGCTCTTAATTATGTCTTTTCTGATAAAACACTTCACCAAACATTCATGTTTCTGAATTCCATGATATTATGAGAATATTCATTAAAATTTGGCCCTCATATACATTAAATAAGTGGATTATGCTATATATACTGGCTTACTGAGTAAATTTATAAAATAACTATATAAGAGAATTAAGCATAAATTCTAAATAGGTTTAATAATTAGAATTGATTATGCAGAATTGTTGGTGCGTTCCTTTCTCTAATTCAGGGCAATAGGATAGAAGGTCCACAGAGGTCATGGACACTTTCCCAAGATCTGTAATGTGAAAACACCTGTCTTCTGGAATATGGAACACAATCTACAGTAATTACTCCTAGGGGACTGACTATACAAGGGGACTTTGTGCCCTTGAGTAACTGAAGAGGCTCCTTCTAATAGAGGTCTTTGATATTCTTCACTCTGCTATGGAATTTGCTTTATGGAAGTTGCAAGCAGGTGAAAATTATAGTTTTCCAAAGTTGTTCAACAATTATAGATATATTACTTATATAAATGTAGCTCATTAACAGAAACTAAAACTGTATTTTTAGTACTGTGATTCAAATATTTGAAAAAAGTGTTTAAAACTGCATATTTAATTTTTATGGATATCTAGCACCTAGATCTTGTTTTCTTTTTTTTTTTTTCTTTTATTTTAAATTCAGGAGTACACATGCAAGTTTGCTGTATAGGTAAACTCATGTCATGAGGTGTGTAGTACAGATTATTTCTGTTACCCAGGTATTAAGTTCCTCATTGTCTCCCTCCTTCTACCCTCCACCCTCTGAAAGGCTCCCGTGCCTGTTGTTCTCCTCCATGTGCCCATGTGTTCTCATTATTTAGCCCCCACTTATAATTGAGAACATGCAGTATTTTGTTTTCTGGTCCTGTATTAGTTTGCTAAGGATAATAGCGTCCAGTTCCATCCACGTTCCTGCGAAGGACATGATCTAGTTCTCTTTTATGGCCACATAGGATTCCATGATTTATATGTATCACATTTTCTTTTTCCAGTCTAGCATTGCTGGGCATTTCTGTCGATTCTGCGTCTTTGCTATTGTGAATAGTGCTGCAGTGAACATGTGTGTGCGTGTGTCTTCATGACAGAATGATTTATATTTCTTTGGGTATATAACCAGTAATGAGATTTCTGGGTTGAATGATAGTTCTCTTTTGGGATAACTGACTAGTCATGTGGAAGATTGAAACTGGACCCCTTCCTTATACTATAGAGAAAAATCAACTCAAGGTGGATCAAAGAGTTAAATATAAAATGTAAAACTACAGAAAACATAGAAGACAACCTAGGCAATACCATTCTGGACATAGGAACAGACAAAGATTTCATGATAAAGATGCCAAAAGCAATTGCAACAGAAGAAAAAATGGACAAATGGGATCTAATCAAACTAAAGAGCTTCTGCACAGCAAAAGAAATAATCAACAGAGTAAACAATCTAGAGAATGAAAGAAAATTTTTGCAAACTTTGCATCTGACAAAGGTCTTTTGTCCAGCATCCATAAGGAGCTTAAATCTATAAGAAAAAAACAAACGACCTCATTAAAAATGGGAAAAGGACATGAACAGGCACTTCTTACAAGAAGATATACTTGGAGCCAACAATCATATGAGAAAACGCTCAATATCACTGATTGATAGAGAAATGCAAATCAAAACCACAATGAGATACCATCTCACATCAGTCAGGATAGCAATTATTCAAAGTCAAAAAATAACAGATGCTGGTGAGGTTGCAGAGAAAAGGGAACACTTATACACAGTTGGTGGGAATGTAAGTTAGCTCAACCATTGTGGTTGTGGCAATTCCTCAAAGTCCTAGGTCTTGGTTTCTAATGTCATTCTTCAGTAAAAGGAACCAGGGCTTTTCTGAGAAATGACTGAATCTAGGACTGGTACAGGAAATATATGAGATAAGTCTGGGACATCTTATAGTCCCAGGAACTAAGAAAGTGCTCACAAAAATAATATTAAAAAACCCATAATGATAGGGTATATTAAAGAGCTATGATAGCCAACCAAAAGAACTCCCGATGGCCAAAGAAAGAAAATGAAAGGAAGATAAATAAGGTAGTATTGGATTATAATCCAAAGTATAAAATAAGTATGCATAAATACATACTAATAGAAGTTAATTAATTAATTAATTAATTAAATAGAGGCGAACAGACAAATCTGTCACGCAAAAGAATTCCAAATAGCTTATCTAGCTGCTCTACTCTTAATGAGGGGGAACATAATTTCCCTCTCCTTAAATATGGACTACATATGGTGGCTTTCTACCTACCATACAGTATAGAAAATGAGAAAACAAAAGAGTAACTTTAAGTGGAGAAACTGCACGAACACTACATCAAGCTATGTCATCAAGGTTAAAAACTGATAAGTGGTAAGTCATCCCCATAGTATGTATCTTTGTTATGATGTCATGAGAAGGTACTTTGCCTCTGTGAACTTTCCCTCCGAAACAAATTATTTCTGTGTAATCCAGAGAAACCGTCAGATAGATCCAAGTTACAGGACGCTCCACAAAGTATCTGACTAGTAATCCTCCAAACTCTTAAGGTCACTGAAAACAAGGAGAGTCCAAGAATATATCACAGCCTAAAAAGACATGACTTGTAAACCTAATGAAGCATACTGGATAGCATTTTGGAACCCCAAAAGAAACTGTAGAAAAAAAAAAAACTGAGGAAATCTAAAGTAGAGGCTTTAGTTAATAATGACTCAATATTAGTTCATTAATTGTGCCAAATGTATCAAACCAATATAAGATATTAATAATAGGGGAAATTGAGTGTGGGGTATGTGGAGAATCTCTGAAGTATCTTCATATTAATACAGCAAATCTAGAATGGTTGTAAAATGAAAAGCTTATTAAAAATACTTTTGGGTGAATGATCCACACATTGAAATATGTTTCCATAATGCATACTATTAAACTTTGAAAACATCATGCACATCATGTTTACTTTCTTTTAGAAAAAATCAAGAACTTCAGAATAATTTCTTTATATTTTAATATTTTGTTTAAAATATTAAATAAAATAATAGCATAGTGCTTTTACCAAGGTTTTTAGAACAGATTTTATAATTAAACTATAAATTAAATGAATAAGCTTTTTTAGCAATGAACAGATGTGTGGTGTCCAATAACTCCCTGGATTTTTGACAATAGTCTAGGTACAATTGGGAATCTTTGTAATAGTATGATCATTAATTATTGCAATAAATAATTCTAAAGTGGATTCTTTGTTTATTAAAAAGGTAGTTTTTAAATGAAAACTACACGCAAGGGTATTTCTAAGTTGTTTTAATTATTTCTTCTAAATATTACAGAATTTAAAGTCTTCCTCAAATGTGAAATGGGTTTATAATTTGAAAAAAAGGTAAGCACTTTTTAAAAAATACTAAATCATTAAGTACTGAGTAGAGTACTTAACTTGTGTGATATTTATGTCATATATGGGTGAATATACATATATCACAGGTGTACAGTATTTGCAAATCCAAATATCATGTTCTTCCTAGGAGTTTAATTGCAGAAGTTAACTTATAGAGAGTTAAGAGATTAACTTCTCCAATTAATTTATTATGCAGATGCAAAAATTGGGAGCAACAGTGTGTAACTCTTATCAAATATTAATATTTAGATAAGCTGAGCTGATTCTACCATTCAGTCTTTCTTGATTCACAGTTCAACACTCCTTCCACTCCATTTCATAGATCCAGTTAGCAGAGCAGTATCAATCAGCCATGTGGAAAACTGTGTAGAATGTGTTAAACAGAAGAATATTATACCACCAAATGAGTGAGTGATAATGTAACATTATTGGAACATGTGTTTTAAACTACTTTTAATCATCCTGTAAGATTTAGATAATTCTTAGTTTGATTTATTTATCTTTGCTCTTTTTATCTTTTAACCCCCACTGGAAATCCTTGTTGCATTTTTCTATTCTATTGAGTACTGCCTTTGAAAATAACTAGGAAAAAAAAAAAAAAGAGTTAGAGTATAACATTTACATAGTTGGGATTTTCAGAGGCAAAACAGAATCTTGGGAACAATTTATTCCTTCTCCTATATTTTAGAAATTGGAGAATAGAGTTTCAGAGAGATAAAGTGGCTGCCAGAATACATAAAACCACAAGGCTGGAATCTGGAACTTGGTTTCAACTCCTGGTCTTGAGCATTTGCATGATTTCTAGGTAATCTATAGAGAATATTGAAATTCTCTTCTCATGCACACTCACAGGCACACACACATTCACAGTAACATGTACACAAAAATACCATGCAGCAACAGCTGTGATATTTTCTTCCAGACTGCTGTTTAGAAATAATTTACATAGATGCCAATTTTATATTTATAGTCATGTAGTCTAATTCCTAGAATAGAAACATGAATACATTCTTTAAATGGCTGCCAAATATGTGTATATGTATATAATTTGGAATATGTTATTCTTACATTACATGAAAAATTTTATAGTTGAGAATCTTCCTTTGCAAAGCATCAAGTCCCATTGACAGCCTTTCACTGATGTCCACTTTCAAAATTCATCTTAGTTCTTTAAACGGAGATTAATCCACAATTCTCTAGGGTGTGTAAATTTAATGTTTAGTTATAGTTATTTAAAATTTTACCAGTCTTTAATAAATTATTGCATTGAATTAAAATAATTAAATTCAAATTCTTAATACTATTCAACCTTATTTGGTGATTAAATAACTCTGGAAAGAGCTATTAATGCGCTATTATTTTTCTTTTTTGTGTACATGTGAAATGTGTATGTGTTTGCATATGTTCTAACAAACAATGACAGAAAACTTGTGGTAAGGATATTTAGTGTATTCAGTTAAAGGGTTGCATATTTGCAAAATGTTGAGAAGTATATATGAGGACTCAGAATTTTTCTCTTAATTCTTACAACTATCGTTTGAGGATATAGGCCAAAGCTCGCGTGGAGAGTATTCCATTTGGCTATAAAGTGCCAGGAAAACAAAATTAATCTTACTCAATATTCATTCTGACTCATGCATTCTACACTGATCTCAGTCTTAGCCTAGCACAGCAAAGTCATGTTTCTTTTTCTTTGGATGAATATTTTATGATGCCAAATTGAAACCATAAAGAGTGAATTAATTAAAAGAAGAGACTTTTGGGATAACGTTCTGCCTAACAGTCCCCTAGGGCTGCATTTTCATCAAGACTCCACCTAAAGGGGTACATGTTTTAAGAATTGCCTATTTCATTGCAAGCGTGGTGAAATGTATTACTGGCATATTAAGTTTTGACTTTTTATGAACTTCATGCTCCCCTTCCTAATCTCATGTAATTAATATCACACCCTGAAGAGAGTAAAAGTGGATTAAAAATTGGCACAAATATTAACCTCTATTTGTACTGTAGTTATCATGGCCATTCTAGCAGTTATGCAGAAGAAAAGGCATAGCTTTGTCTACAGAATGCCTGATTGGCTCATAAATTCGTAAGGTATCATGGAAGAAAAAGTCACATTGTTTCATGTGTTCATGTGTACTACAAATACTGCACACACATACACTTCTTTTTTTTCCTTTAAAATATTTTGCCTTTTTTAAAATTATGCTTTAAGTTCTAGGGTACATGTGCACAACGTGCAGGTTTGTTATATATGTATACATGCCCCCCATGTTGATTTGCTGCACCCATTAACTTGTCATTTACATTAGATATTTCTCCTAGTACTATCCCTCCGTCTTCCCCCCTCCCCACGACAGGCCCCAGTGTGTGATGTTCCCCGTCCTGTGTCCAAATGTTATCATCGTTCAATTCCCACCTATAAGTGAGAACATGTGGTGTTTGGTTTTCCATCCTTGTGATAGTTTGCTCAACACACATACACTTCTAAAGGATCATGATTTGTATTTCATGTAGAAACAAACTACATTAGAAATCAAGCTAATTATAGTGGACAAGGCTTGATCTGGGGTTGATTCTTATGTTTATCAAATAAGTCAAAATTTTCATATTCAATAACCAATTTTCAATTTTATTTCTTGGAAAGAGGGATGTATACCACTGTGAAAAGACTTTATTACTTCAAGCTATACGTATCTTTAACCTTATCTTGAATCTGGCACAAGTAGTTGTAGGATCTTAGGCCAGATTTTCAACTTCTTGTAGACTCAGTTCTTTCTTTGCTAATAGAACTGACAACATTACTATGATTGTTTGCTAAGACAGTGGACATATGCAGCTGGTACAGTGATAGTACATAATAAAATGTCAAGGAATAAATAACAGCTACTCTCTTGAGAAATAATTTTACTATCATAGTGAAATTTTCTTGTTAGAATGCTTACTATTAAAGGTAAGGGCAGAATGATATCAGGATATTCTATTGTAAGCAACTTGAGGACAGGGCCATGTCTGTTTATCTTTATATGAGTCCTGTACAGTCACTAGAAGACAATAGGCATGCTGTGTAATAAAATTAAATTAGCAAAGTCTCAGGATACAAAATTAATGTGCAAAAATCACAAGCATTCTTATACACCAGTAACAGACAAGCAGAGAGCCAAATCAGGAATCAACTTCCATTCACAATTCCTTCAAAGAGAATAAAATACCTAGGAATCCAGCTTACAAGGGATGTAAAGGACCTCTTCAAGGAGAACTACAAACCACTGCTCAGTGAAATCAAAGAGGACACAAACAAATGGAAGAACATACCATGCTCATGGATAGGAAGAATCAATATCATGAAAATGGCCATACTGCCCAAGGTTATTTATAGATTCAATGCCATCCCCATCAAGCTACCAATGAGTTTCTTCACAGAATTGGAAAAAACTACTTTAAAGTTCATATGGAACCAAAAAAGAGCCCGCATTGCCAAGACAATCCTAAGTCAAAAGGACAAAGCTGGAGGCGTCACGCTACCTGACTTCAAACTATACTACAAGGCTACAGTAACCAAAACAGCATGGTACTGGTACCACAACAGAGAAATAGACCAATGGAACAGAACAGAGTCCTCAGAAATAATACCACACATCTACAGCCATCCGATCTTTGACAAACCTGAGAGAAACAAGAAATGGGGAAAGGATTCCCTATTTAATAAATGGTGCTGGGAAAACTGGCTAGCCATAAGTAGAAAGCTGAAACTGGATCCTTTCTTTACTCCTTATACGAAAATTAATTCAAGATGGATTAGAGACTTAAATGTTAGACCTAATACCATAAAAACCCTAGAAGAAAATCTAGGTAGTACCATTCAGGACATAGGCATGGGCAAGGACTTCATGTCTAAAACACCAAAAGCAATGGCAGCAAAAGCCAAAATTGACAAATGGGATCTAATTAAACTAAAGAGCTTTTGCACAGCAAAAGAAACTACCATCAGAGTGAACAGGCAACCTACAGAATGGGAGAACATTTTTGCAACCTACTCATCTGACAAAGGGCTAATATCCAGAATCTACAAAGAACTCAAACAAATATACAAGAAAAAAACAAACAACCCCATCCAAAAGTGGGGAAAGGATATGAACAGACATTTCTCAAAAGAAGACATCCATACAGCCAACAGACACATGAAAAAATGCTCATCATCACTCGCCATCAGAGAAATGCAAATCAAAACCAAAATGAGATACCATCTCACACCAGTTAGAATGGCAATCATTAAGAAGTCAGGAAACAACAGATGTTGGAGAGGATGTGGAGAAATAGGAACACTTTTACACTGTTGGTGGGATTGTAAACTAGTTCAACCATTATGGAAAACAGTATGGCGATTCCTCAAGGATCTAGAACTAGATGTACCATATGACCCAGCCATCCCACTACTGGGTATATACCCAAAGGATTATAAATTACTCTACTACAAAGACACATGCACACGTATGTTTATTGCGGCACTATTCACAATAGCAAAGACTTGGAATCAACCCAAATGTCCATCAGTGACAGACTGGATTAAGAAAATGTGGCACATATACACCATGGAATACTATGCAGCCATAAAAAGGATGAGTTTGCGTCCTTTGTAGGGACATGGATGCAGCTGGAAACCATCATTCTTAGCAAACTATCACAAGAAGAAAAAAACCAAACACCGCATGTTCTCACTCATAGGTGGGAACTGAACAATGAGATCACTTGGACTCGGGAAGGGGAACATCACACACTGGGGCCTATCATGGGGAGGGGGGAGGAGGGAGGGATTGCACTGGGGAGTTATACATGATATAAACGTTATGCACATGTACCCTAGAACTTAAAGTATAATAAAAATAAATAAATAAAATTAAATTAATTTTCATAAACTATTACATAGTTTGTTAGCTTTTGTGAGATTTCTTGTTCTGAAAAATAGTGAAGGTCTTTTTCATTCATAGAGTGAATGAAATTCATGCTTAATACGATAACCATTAATTAGATTTAATGTAAAATCACAAGTTAGATTTATGACAGAAGTCTTATACTGAGAAACTTCAGTGAGCAAAGGGTAATAAATAAACAAATGATGAAGATATTCAAGTCTACGTTAAAACAAAATTACATTTTTTATAAAGTACAGTTCATACATTTGTGGCTTTCTTAAGTTAGAAGAAAATTTTACTGAAAAACATTCAGAAAACCACTAAGAAGGTAAAATATTTCTACTGAATCCAGGATACTGGGCTATACTAAAAGAGAGTTACCTTTTGAGCTACAATTCTGCTTCATGTTATGGCTTAGATCCATAGAAAATAGTTTATTTAAAAACAAATATCCATCATGTGGTTAACAGATTTTCCTGATGAATGAGCTAGTTCTGGCTCTGATCTATAGAGTTGTTCATTTTTACAAGTATCAAAATATTTTCTTAGCAACATGGAAACTAGAGTAAAAGTAACTATCATATACTGTATCCTCTACACCTTTCATAAAAAGTATTATTACATAATTGGATCATTTGCTTTTTTTCAATGTTAAGTTTATAGAAATTGGATTCTTTATTACAAAGTTTTTATGTCAAAACTTATATAATGGGGAAAAGAAGGTAAGATTCAGAAGTGTTAAATGCATGTTTACCAGTTTAAATGTAATATAAAATCACTTTCTGAGTCTGAATTTTATTTTCTTTATGCAAGACCATTTTTCCGTGCTACTAGTGTATTATAATCTGTAACTTAAATACAGCTAATTTTAGTTAAAAATTAATTGTTTGCATATTATTATAGATATCTGTTTAGCCATTGAAAACAGATAAATTATCAAGATTTGAGACTTGTCACCATTAGAGGCTTTCCTCATAACACTTCTACACTTCTGAATTATTTTACAAAAGGAAGGTACTCTAAATCAAAGAATAATAATATTCATAATTACTTTGTTTCGCTCGGTTCATTTAATACTCATTTCTTCTCTGAACTTTCTTTTTCTCATTTGCTATTAGTAGTTTGTTTCATTCCAAGAAATAAATTGTTATTTCTTCTCTTATTTTACAGATGTGCATATTTAAAATTAGTAAGCATAAATAAATAACAGTGAAATGGGTATTTATTGTTGTGTTACCAAATTATTTTTATGCAAACTTGAACAATTTTGAGAATGGAAGTGACAGATAATAAATACTTCTGGACATCGAGAGTAAACTGAAAATGTTTTTTTGTAGGCAAACTGGGTTTTAGGACCACCTTAATAATGTGGGGTCCAAAATAGGGAGAAGAGGCTGGGCGCAGTGGCGTATGCCTCTAATCCCAGCACTTTGGGAGCCCGAGGCAGATGGATCATTTGAGGTCGGGAGTTCGAGACCAACCTGTCAAAATGGTGAAACCCCACCCCTATTAAAAAATACCAAAAAAAAAAAAAAAAAATTAGGTGGGCATGGTGGCACATGCTTGTATCCCAGCTACTTGAGAGACTGAGGCAGGAGAATCTCTGGAACCCAGGAGACGACGGTTGCAGTGAGCTGAGATTGCACAACTGTACTCCAGCCTGGATGACATGGTAAGACTCTGTCTCAAAAACAAAATAAATGAAATAAGGAAAAGACACAGAACCTATTATATGATAGACCTATCATATGGTCTATCTTCAAGAATGTTCCATGTGCTGATGAATAGTATGTATATTCTGCAGTTGTTGGGGAGAATATTCTGTAAATATCTGTTAAGTCCATTTGTTCTAGGGTATAGTTTAAGTCCATTGTTTCTTTGTTGACTTTCTGTCTTGATGTCATGTCTAGTGCTGTCAGTAGAGTATTGAAGTCCCCCACTATTATTGCACTGTCTTCTATTTCATTTCTTAGGTCTGGCAGTAATTGTTTTATAAATGTGGGAGCTCCAGTGTTAGGTGCACATATATTTAGGATTGTGCTATTTTCCTGTTGGACTGGTCCTTTTATCATGATATAATCTCTTTTTGTCTTTGTTAACTGCTTTTGCTTTAAAGTTTGTTTTGTCTGTTATAAGAATAGCTTACTTCTGCATGCTTTTGGTTGTTCATTTGCATGGAATATCTTTTTCTTCTCCTTTACCTTAAATTTATTCAATTCTTTATGTGTTACATGAGTCTCCGGAAGACAACAGAATCTTGTCTTGTGAATTCTTATCCATTCTGCCATTCTGTATCTTTTAAGTGGAGCGTTTAGGCCATATACATTCAATGTTAGTATTGAGATGTGAGGTACTATTCTATACACGGTGGTATTTGTTGCCTGACTACCTTGGTTTTTCGTTTTCTTCTTCCTTTTTTTTTTTTTAATCATGTTATTGTTCTACAGGTCCTTTGATATCTATGCTTTAAGGAGGTTCTATTTTGGTATATTTCAAAAATTTGCTTCAAGATATAGAGCTTCTTTTAGCAGTACTTATAGTGCTGGCTTGGTAGTGACGAATTCTCTCAGCAATTGTTTGTCTGAAAAAGACTGTATCTTTCCTTCATTTATGAAGCTTAGTTTTGCTGGATAAAAAATTTCTTGGCTGATAATTGTTTTGTTTAAAGAGGCTAAAGATAGGACCTCAATCCCTTCTAGCTTGCAGAGTCTGCTGATAAATCTGTTGTTAATTTGATAGGTTTTTCTTTACAGGTTACCTAATGCATTTGTCTCACAGCTGTTAAGGTCTTTTCCTTTGTCTTGACTTTAGATAACCTGATGACTATGTGGCTAGGCAATGGTGTTTTGGGGACGAATTTCGCAGATGTTCTTCGCGTTTCTTGCATTTGGACGTCTAGATCGCTAGCAAGGTCAGGGAAGTTATCCTTGAGTATTCCCTCAAATATGATTTCCAAACTTTTGGATTTTTCTTCTTTTGGGGAACACCAATTATTCTTAGATTTGGACGTTAAACGTAGTCCCAATTTCCTGGAGGTTTTTTTTTTTTTTTTTTTAATTATCTTTTCTTCGTCTTTGATAGATTGAGTTAATTTGAAAGCCTTGTCTTTCAGTTCTGAGGTTCTTTCTTCTGCTTGTTCAATTCTATTGCTGGGATTTTTCAGTGCATTTTGCACTGAAATCTAAGTGTGTCCTTGATTTCCAGAAATTGTGATTGTTTTTATTTATGCTATCTAGTTCACTGAAGAATTTTCCTTTCATATACTCTATCATGTTTTTGATTTATTTAAGTTGGACTTCACCTTTCTCTGGTGCCTCTTTGATTAGCGTAATAATCAACCTTCTAAATTCTTTTTCTGACTGTTCAGAGATTTTGTCTTGGTTTGGATCCATTTCTGGTGAGCTGGTATGATCTTTTGGGGCTGCTAAAGAATCTTGTTTTGTCATATTACCAGAATTGTTTTCCTGGTTCCTTCTTGTTTGAGTAGACGATGTCAGAGAGAAGATCTGGGATGCAAGGGCTGCTGTTCACATTATTTTGTCCCATGGGGTGCTGCCTTGATGTGGTGCTCTCCCCCTTCCCCTAGGAATGGGGCTTCCCGAGAGACAAACTGTAGTTACTGTTTTTGCTCTTCTGGGTCTAGCCACCCAGCCAAGTAGCAGACTCCAGGCTGATGCTGGGGAATGTCTGCAATGAGTCTTTTGATACGATCCATCTTCAGATCTTGGCATCTGTGGATACCAGCACCTGCTCCAGTGGAGTCAGCAGGGGAGTGAAGTGGACTCTTTGAGAGTCCTTGGTTGTATTCTTGTTTAGTGCGCTGGTTTTGTGTTAGTTGGCCT
Source organism: Trachypithecus francoisi (assembly GCF_009764315.1). Classification (NCBI taxonomy): domain Eukaryota; kingdom Metazoa; phylum Chordata; class Mammalia; order Primates; family Cercopithecidae; genus Trachypithecus; species Trachypithecus francoisi. The sequence continues at coordinate 61,315,217 of NW_022681469.1, forward strand.
CTAGCCAGGAAGTGGCACTTTCAAGAACTCATCAGCTGTGGTCCTATATGGAGGACGCAAACTTGCCCTAGGGACACCTAGTTAAGTATTCAGGTTTGTTGGGTGATGGGCAGAGCCATAGGTCACTCAAGAGATTATGACCTTTGTCTTCAGCTACCAGGGTGAGTTGAGAAAGACCCAAGGTGAAGGCAGGGATAGGGGTGTCTGAACTCAGCCTCTTCTTGGGTGGGGCTTGCTGTTGCTGCCGTGGGGAATGGGATGTAGTTCCCAAATTCAATGGAGTTATATTCTCAGGAAGATTATGGCTGCCTCTGCTGAGTCATATGGGTCACCAGGGAAGTGGGGGAAAGCCAGCAGTCACAGAGGTAACCCCACTCCCACACAACTCACAGTCCTAAAGGCCGTTCCTACTCCCACCATGCCCCAACAACAGCACCAAGTCATCCAGTGACCAGGGTTGAGAACTTGTCTCAGACCATGAGCCTCCCCATTGAGAAAGCAAGCAGACTCACACTTTTTCAGCATCTCAGGGAGCCTGCAATAGCAATCTAGCTCATTCAAAACGTTGTGGAATCTCTCGGCTTTCCTGGTATGTTCCTGCGGTAGTTCTTGGAGAAAAAATTCACAATGTGAGTCTCCACATGCTGCTCTGTTCATTGGAGTGGAAACTACAAGTTAGTCCTGCCTCGATTTTCCAGGATTTCTTATCTGTCTTCTGTTCTCACATACTCTGGACCATACGTAGGTGACTGAATCTATTCTCAGGGCTCTAGGACTGCCATTGTTTTTCTGTTCCTCATCATTACACCCATTTCAGACCACACTATTTACTTGGTTCTACTCTGGATCTTTATTTTGGTCTTTTCAAGACTCCAATAAACCTGCCTAGAGACACTCAATCATTCTGGACTATAGATGTAAATCTCTGCATGGAAAAAGAACACAACTGCAAGAAATAAAAGGAAAATTTTATTTTGCTATCATCACTACTGTTTATTATTAAACCAATATTTAAATTTAGGACAACTCCACAAACATTTTTTAAATATTTTCTTTATACTAGGCATAATGGTAGAAATAAAAATATATATTATCACTGCTCAAAGAGTATGCAGTTTAAAATGAAGATTTGAAAGTAGAATACTGAATTTCTATTTAGCAATTTGAACTTATTCATGTGGAGAAAAAAAAAAAAAAGAAAAGGAAAGAAATATCTAAGGTATCCAGGTGTAGCACCAGAGAAGCGCCAATCAACTCTATCTACAGATAGAATTCAGTTCAAAATGGAATTGACTTACTATGTCTCAATTTTTTTCATGCATTTCTAGTAATTTTACTTAAACATTAAAAAAATTAAAGTAGAGAAAAAGTACAATTCTTAGAAATGTCCTCTACATTTGTCTTAAATGTTGACAAACTGCTAGGAAAACTGAAGTTTAATTATTACCTTCATAGAATGTTCATCCTTGTAATTTTGCTCTAGATCATGAGAAAGGCACTTACAGAAACACATTTCTTTATTCTTTTAAATGTCAAGTTAAATTTTCTCAGCATTCTAGATCACGAGAAATACATTTTCTGAAACACATTTCTTATTTTTTTTATATGCCAGGTTAAATTTTGTCAGCATTCCCTTGCATCTCTAAAAGAATACTGACAACATACATTGTAACCATATGGCATTTCTCTCATCTCAAGGATAATGGTCCACTTGGGATATTATTGTAAAACTTTTAAAAAACTTGGCTAGAGTAAATGATTTCTCAGAACCACACCTAACTATGATATAATACAATGAGATTTAAGGAGAAAGCAGCCAAGTTTTTCATAACAAATACTTAAAAAGAAAAGCCTTTTATTCCAAACAAGGATTCTATTTCATTTTTCACATATAAACATTCTCTCCTATGGAAACCTAAAATAACTTTGAAAGTTGGTAGAATTGTTAGCAACTGAATAATTAATTACAAAATAGTTTTCATGGAAGCACATGCAAATAACTTTTTAAAATACTTTTGTTTTGTGTTTCATTGAATCCAGTAAACTAATCTGTGTCTTAGGTCTATAATAGAACTATCAAATGCTGAGCTTGAATATACTGTGTATTTAATTTGATTCTCAGTACAGTCATCTATTATAACCATAAGAAGCATCGTTCTTATGAGTTTTATATAGAATAAAACCAAAACACAACACTATTATGATACTCAAAACACAACACTATTATGATACTCAGAGATACTATATTCCAAATGTAAGTCTAAATGTACTCCCTTTAAAGGAAAGCAATTATAAATACTATTATCTATTTAAATGTTATTTGAACTACTTGATTTTAAATTTGTGCTTAGAATGTTTAACAAAAATATTTGTTAATGTTTCTTTTTTTTTGAGGCGGAGTCTCGCTCTGTCGACGGGGCTGGAGTGCAGTGGCCGGATCTCAGCTCACTGCAAGCTCCGCCTCCCGGGTTTACGCCATTCTCCTGCCTCAGCCTCCCCAGTAGCTGGGACTACAGGCGCCCGCCACCTCGCCCGGCTAGTTTTTGTATTTTTAGTAGAGACGGGGTTTCACCGTGTTAGCCAGGATGGTCTCAATCTCCTGACCTCGTGATCCGCCCGTCTCGGCCTCCCAAAGTGCTGGGATTACAGGCTTGAGCCACCGTGCCCGGCCTGTTAATGTTTCTTACAAAGCCCTCATGTTAATGTTTCTTACAAAGCCCTCTTATATTTTTTCTAAAAATCCCAAAATAATTTTAAGCACGTTTATTCTCTATAAAACTGGCATTTTAAATAAATAGCCTATAAAGAAAAAAGGGATTTCAAGTATTTATTCTACTTATATTTATCAAAAATTAAGAAGTAAATAAATGTATTGTTATGCACTCAAAATTAATTTCTAAGAAATATAATAAACGATGTGTTTCACTAATCACCATACCTGGAAACAAGCAAATAATTTATTTTACTTTCACATTTGTGATAGACTTTCTATAACTTTCATATCATTAAATCAGCTTTAATCATTCTGTACAGGATTACAATTGAAGACAGATGGTTCTGGGTCCCTGGCAATTGATTATATGATTATGTAAACAGATAAGATAATATCAAATGAAATAAATCATGGTGACAATCTTTCTTTAGCATTTCAGACATTCAGCCTGTAATCCAGTTTAGTTGGATCTAATTTAATGTGGGAGAGAGCCCTTTTTATTTGCAAATAACACAATATGAAAGAGCTATGCCAGGACAGATTTGCATATGTACTACTATATGGATTCTATCTTGCTTATTTTTTATGCCATAAAGTATCTATAAAATAGGGATATTAACAGCATTATCTCATAGGGTTTCTGTGAATAGTGCCTGCTTCCTAAGTAGGTGGTATATACATATTAACTAGTGTTGTTATTGGCCCATTTCTCCTTTTCTTCCCTCTGATCATTCCTAGGAACTACAAATTTTACTCACTCTATTATACAAAGCATTTGAACTCCCCAAACTCCCATGTGTGTCTCATATTTATGCATCCTCATATCTCTCTTATATGTCCCCATAATATTCTGTGTATCTTCCAACATAATACTTACTCTCTGCTGAATTTGTCTTAGTAGTAGATTGGAAGACCCACTAAGATATAAAATATGACTATCTTGACTATAGTTGTAACTAGAGTAGCTAGCACTGATATATTACTAAATAAATATTTAGGTAGAAAAGAGAGAGAGGAAAGCAGGCAAGAGTATGCCAGTTATTAATTCACTTGTTAAGCACTACTACCCAGTTCCTTATTTACTTAATTCTGATTTTCTGTAATCTACTTCCACTACAGGTTTAAGACCCTTGCTCATCACCCTTGAAGCCAGATATGTTTCAAAATCCAATTTGTTTATTTATTTAGATTTTGGAAATGTATATCTGCTTTATGTTATATAACACTCCATACAAGAGTGTAAGCATCACTTTTAGCCAAACATTAAAATAGTGAAATAAATATCTACACTAAGCTATGCAAGTAAAAAACTGTAAATACCTCTGTGTCAGTCTAAACCAGATCCACTCTCCCTTCCTTGCTTCTTTCTGTCCTTTCTCTTTTTCACTTTTTCTCTTCCTTCCTTTCTTTTCTATTCCTTCTCCTCTTCTTCTCCTGCCTTCTCTCCCTCTCTCTTTCTTAATTTTCCTCTTTTATCCAACAAACAAGCTAGATCGCTTCACTTTTTCCTACCAATATAATATTTTTAGAAATAGATCTTCAGAGCCTTTTGGATTTTGAAATTGTAATTGGAGAATGGTAACTTACCATGGTAGAGTAGTTAAGAAATAATGAGTTGAAAATTTCACTTGGATTGGAGACCAAATAATAAGGCAGGAATTTACCTAAAGAAAGTTATAGATTAAAGATAAGATTTTCTAAAAGTTTTTTTTTTTTTAAGTATTAGGCTCTTTATATTCTGTTTCATAAATGTAACTACTTAAGCATGTGAACCCAATTTTCTCATCATCTAGAATAAACTGCAGACTGAACACCTCATTCAGTATTATTCAAAAAGTCGGCCGGGCGCGGTGGCTCAAGCTGTAATCCCAGCACTTTGGGAGGCCGAGACGGGCGGATCACGAGGTCAGGAGATCGAGACCATCCTGGCTAACACAGTGAAACCCCGTCTCTACTAAAAAATACAAAAAAAACTAGCCGGGCGAGGTGGCGGGCGCCTGTAGTCCCAGCTACTCGGGAGGCTGAGGCAGGAGAATGGCGTAAACCCGGGAGGCGGAGCTTGCAGTGAGCTGAGATCCGGCCACTGCACTCCAGCCCAGGCGACAGAGCGAGACTCCGTCTCAAAAAAAAAAAAAAAAAAAAGTCAAAGATGCACTGAACATTCCCCCATGAAGCCTCTGCTTGGGAATAAAAATGATGTTACCTGATCAGGTAGACCCCAAATCCTCTAATTTAATATTCTGTGGCAGATCTCCTTATTTTCTTTCAGGATGCACTTTGTCATTAATTCATACGTTCTTTTACATCAGTCTGGATGACTGCTGGACATTCCCTGTCACTTTTAACCTTATGTTGCCCTGCAGTCCCCTGCAGCACGCCACCCTTTCAGGGCTCCATGGAAGCCAGCAGCCACCTTGTCCCTACCAGTCCAATTCTTGGAGTCATGGTTCATGGCACTGTGATTTATTCCATTGTTCGAGGTTACCAGCATTGACTTACATCAATAGTATACCACCCTTTCACTTCATTTTTTTGTGAATATTCTACAAAAGAATTCCTTGGGCCCATTATTTTTAAGAAATATACATTATTTTTGTATTTTAATATTTTATTTTTAACATAAGTACTTTTTCTTTCAAAGAGTGACAAAGTATATATCCATACTGAAATTGAAAATATTTTCTATTCTGTATCTCAGACAGTTGCCATGTGCAGCAGCAAATCAGACAGGATTCCTTTTTTTTCCCATGGAGATTTTCCAAAGAGATTTGTATTGTTTTCCCATTTTCCTCACCCCACAATGGCCCTATCTTAAATTTTGCTTTTCAATGCCTCCCATCCCTATGTACACAGTAAGCATTTTTATACCTGCCTGAAACTTGAATTTATTTTCAGGAAGATCCAACCATTTATATAAATTATTATATTTGAATCCACTTCTCAGGCATATCATAGCCTCAATTTTGACGTAATAGTGACTTTCCCTATTTATGCAGTCATACCCAATAGAAGGAAGGAACTTGCGGGTTCATAGGTGGAGAGTTTAGAATTACTCGGTTAGATTTCTCATGTAACTCTTTGCCCTGGAGAACTGGCTACAATTCTAAGTAAGACACCTTGTCTCTATTCCACGCCATGAAGAATTTGTCTCTTGATGAGTGACTCCTATCAATGCAGGTGTGTTCTGCTGAGGTTTTTAAAAGATTGAAAAGCAGTTAATTGACTGGTGAATCATGTCTATAAATTATTTTCTTTGTCCAAAATTATGAACTCTTAGCTTGTAACTTAAATAATACAGTTTTCACCAATAATATTATCTATACTATCCTAGCAAAAAATACATTGTGTTTTGCATTTATAAGTCTCATTTTGATGTTGAGTTAGTACCGGCAATTATAAAAATTATTTTGAGAGTTTGGGTAGGGTCAAATTTTAGTCACAAGTAATTTATTTTTTCTTTCATTATCATAAGTATGTTTATGATTTTGCCTACTATTAAAGTGAAACAGATGTCAAAAATTCCTACTTATCTTTTAAGCTAGTGGTATACCAAATTATATGATGAAAAATATATTTATGTGTATTATGTCATCACATACACACTTGTTACTTCAGAAGTTTAATATAAAAACCTTTAAAGTTATCTAACTGGTGTAACTCATTCCATAGAAGTATTTTTTTGTGCAAAAATCAGATACTTATAGATGTTTAAATATGGCTAATACAACATAATTCTTCAGAGTGAATAGTTTAATAATAACTATCCTTACCTTCAGTTTACACAAAGAATACTATATTTTAAAGGATGTTAAGATTGTGGCTCCTTGGGAACACTTGTTCCATATCTTGTTAAAATTATGAAATGAGTTTAAGATACTGAAACATTTGTAAGATTAAAGATCAATTATTTTATTTTAAAACTGAAGAAAAAGTATTGAAAATAGTTTACATGATCAGGCGAGGTGGCTCACACCTGTAATCCCAACCCTTTGGGAGGCCGAGGCAGGTGAATCACCCGAGGTCAGGAGTTCGAGACCAGCCTGACCAATATGGTGAAACCCTGTCTCTACTAAAAATACAAAAATTAGCCAGGCATGGTGGCGTGTGCCTGTAGTCCCAGCTAGTGGGGAGGCTGAGACAGGAGAATTGCTCGAACCCGGTGGGCAGAGGTTGCAGTGAGCTGAGATCACGCCACTGCAGTCCAGCCTGAGTGACAGAGCAAGACTCCATCTCAAAAAAAGGAAAAAGAGAAAAGAAAATAGTTATACATGATGCATTGAGCCTCATCAAAATGACATAGGAACATGTAAGACTAGACTTTGGTGTTTACAAAATTCCATAGGCAATAGCAAAGGAAAGTATACAAAATTTTAATTGACCTTGTGTAATATACTGTAGGTATTAGGTTATTTAAAATATTACTGAAAATTTAAATTGTTCCATTTCAAGAATGGAATAGGCACATCACTTAATGTTGCACTTTTAGAAAAGCATAACAAGCTTTAAAAGACACAATAGCAAATGTAATGTCTCAAATATCAAAATGAATTTATCTAGAATTATTTTGTATTTTAAACATTTTTTTCACAACAGTCACTGTAAAAAAACAGTTTTATGTAATAGATTTTCAATTAAATGATTGTTAATCTATTGATTATGAATCTATTAATGTTGCAATATTTTATGTGACAGTGGGTATTTTCAAGAAAATGTATAAACAATTTGAAGGCTGAACTCATTGGAGTAGTTTAATTTTTAGAAATGCATTGACTCATTTTCTGAATAAGTATTTTTTAATTTCTACTTTTGTTTCAGGCAGGATTCTACAGGCTGTGCACACTATGGTAAATGAAACAGATATGAGTTCCTATCCACGCAGAACATATGTTCTCTTTGGAAATAGAGAAAATCACCAACCAAGTAGATAAATGATAATTACAAGCTGTAACATAGGCAATGAAGGAAATAAACAGGGTAATGAGATGTATTTTAACCAGAGGCTATATTTTAAAAAGTACATTTGTGTTACAATCTGAAAGGTAAAGAATCAGCAAGTCATGCACAGATATGAGAGAAGAGCATCCTATGCTTAAGGGACAATAAGCTTGAAGACTGGAAAGTGGTAAAAGGATCCACATGTTTAAATACCAGAAGGAGGTCAATGTGGCTGAAACAGTGTGTGCAAATAGAGGTGAAATGGAATGCGCTGACAATGCAGAGACCAGAGGCAGTTCATGCAGTTTTGGTAAGAAGTTCAAGTGCAATGGAAAGTCACTGAAGTCTGTGGGAAGTAGGGAGTGGGCTGTCATAAGCTTATTGAATTTCTTAAAAGGTTCCTGTGGATGATGAACACAGAATGAACTGGGAGACCTGGGCGTGGAGTACAATCCAAGCTAGGGTCAGAGTAGAGACGGAGCAATGTAGGCAGTAATAATAAATTCTTTGGGAAAGGAACGAGTAAAAGGACTTGATTATAGATGAGATTTGGAGGAAAGGAAAATATGTTTCTTATGTTTTGGCCTTGAGCAACTGAAGAAGACAAAATGTGAAAGGAATACTAAGAACTCAGTATTAGACATATTGAATTTGCAATTTCTGTTATAATCCAAAAGAAGATGTCTGAATAGTTTTATATAGAAATCTAGAAGTGACGTGAGAGGGGTAAGCTGAAGATACACAATTGAAAATATTTTGGAGATTAATTTAATAATCCAAAAACTACTTAGACTTTTTAATGCCACATTCATTTGCCACATATACTTATTCATTCAAAAGGCACATATTCTCAGCTTACCATGACATAGGCAAAACATTCCTGCCTTCATGGATATTACATGGAAATCAATTTATCTTTTATTATTCAGATTAAATAACAGATTTTGTTTTTATTTAAAAAAGAAATAATTATGTGAAAAGAGAAAAACTTAGAGTTTCAAAGAATTTGACAAATTTCCATATTAAAACTATTTTAAACGGAATCAGAAAGGAATGGAGGGCAATGGCCAAAATGAAAGCAACAGTATGCACAGAGCAGTGTCAAGGCGGAGAACACTCTGTGGTCTGCAGTTCATAATAGTACTATTTGTTGGAGTTTTATTTAAAAGTCTTATAAATGATGCATAAGATAATGCGAAAAATGAAACCTCAATGCTGTTAAATGTTCTGAAACGTAGTTCAGAAAGATATATTATGCAGGATCTTTCAAAGCTCTTGTTTATGAGATGAAGGGAGACAGTAACGTGGTAAATGAGCTTTTGGGTAGATGATGACAGAAACAGTGCAATTAGGGGGGAAGCACAAATTCTATACTTATAAAAGAATGGCTTTGATTTCTTAGCTACATCCTCTATGTCACACCAGGTGGTTGATGCAAGTAGGAAAGGTTAAAATTCACGATGAGACTTAGCAAGTCAAAGTGTGACAATAACAAATAAGAAACATTCAAGGGAACAGTAGGTATCTAGGGTACACTGAGAAACCAGAGCCCAATAAGGGGCAACAGGTAAAATCGAGGTAAATAGTTAAGATTTAGCCATGTTCAAATGCAATGAGCAGCCTGGTTCCCTGCTTTTACTAGTGTCTAAGCTTTGCCACTGAACACACTTTGATTCTCTTAAGTTTTATTTCAGGGCTAGACTTTAAAATCAATACTACTTATAGCCAAGGGTAATTAAGGAGTCAGAAGCTCAGTGGCGTAACATCGTGCTGAGGTCCGCTGTTCCTTCCATAATGCAAAGCCCAGTTTGAGTACTTAGATTCTCGCTGTCTTGCATGAGAACACAAGATCATTTTGAGACTTGCTTCAATAAATTTAGCCTCAGTCTTGAAACGCTCGTGAGTATTTGAATTTTCTACAGAACCACAGCCTGCATTGTTTTCTTTAGAAGTGGAACATTGCATTCAAACGGAATCTATGTGTGGCTTGTTTATGGTTGCTAACTATAAGTAGGATGGCCAGATAATACATACTATATACATCCAGTTAAACTTGAATCCAGACAATCGATTTTATTTTTGTAGTATATGTCCCAAATGTTGCAACCCAAATGTTTATACTAAAGATTATTTGTTCTTTATAAGAAAGGCAAGTTTAAGTGGGAATTCTGTATTTTTATTTGCTGCATCTAGCATCTCTATCATCAGGCTTTCCTGCCACCAACTGCCAGCTTAGTCCTCGCTTATTATCTAGGGCTCAAATACTGGGCCAATTAGTGTCAGCCAACTTCCCCCGAATGTTGTCATCAGCATAATTGTACCATATCTCTAGCAGCTTCTCCTGGGATCTTCTTTGTTTACCTATCTTGCCATATTCCTGGTCTAAAAATCTAGTTGAAAACCAAACACGACATCAAAAGCTCTTTGGATTGTAGTGGTAGGTGGCTATGACGGTCTTTCCAGCAGGGACAATCGGTGATAAACCTCCCAAATAAAAAACGAGGTTGTTTAGACAATTTATCATAAAGACAGATTATGATCAAGGCAAGGTCATTATAGAATCACTGTAACTTATTATCTGAAGACATGAATTTGGTTTAATTCTGCCTTTATGCTTCACTTCTCCTGGCTCAATGTCACTGGGGTGAGATGCATTGTATTATAATCTAATAAAGTTATTTCCATAACAAAAACAGGATTATTGCATTAATATTTGGTTACAGTACCTCAGTAAAAACATAATAGAACTAAAGGAAGTTTCAGATTAAAGAAACCAAAACAGTTTTTCCCTGAGTAAGACATCTGAGAACAGGTTTAAATATATCACATACCTTCCAGGAATGACTTCCAAAGACACACAACTCCATCAGGCTACCAACAGAGCCAGTCCCACTGCTACTATCAGAAAGCTACCACATTTGGAATCACAACTTCATTACCAGAATCAAGAACCCCCACACATTCAGGCATGTTTCATAATAGGGAAGCTGTAATTGCTACTGCTGCCACTGATATAACTGTATACCTCACTTACAAATTTCACTGGCCAAATGGATGTCTCAGGCGCTGCCTCTTAACTATCCCGACACTTAAGACTGGATACTGAAGCCACTGCTCACTTACTTCAGAAAACTACTTATCTCCATATCTGTACTTACCCGTAGAAATGCAGTTGCATCAGAAGTTTAGTATCTGATCACACCTACCCTCCAAAATATCACGCAAAATCTATTTCCTGAACCTAAACACCTTTCAGAACCTCATTTCCAAAGTGGTCTCAGAAGTACAGCATAAGATTGCCAATACCTAAATGTAAGAGGTACTAGGTATATTTACTGGGTATATTTATTGGGTGCCAATATACCATATACATAGAGGACACCATAACATTTTATAAAAACCTAAAATCCTATGTTTATATATAGGATTATATCAGCCACCTGATTGTAAAATGCTGACAGTAAATAAAATGATCTTAAGTAATGTAAATTGTAAGAGTAATTTTGTTAATTTGATGTGACAAATGCCAAAAATAAATGCCCAATGGAAATCTGAGGGTGCAAGAACTGCGTAGACACAGTCACGGGTAAAGGACACAGTTTATTAACAGAAACAAGATGTTTTAGGTTTTGTGATCATAACCTTTTGAGATTAATGTCCAGCACAGCATATCTCTACTTTTGCTGCCCAGTATACTCACCTAAGGAACTCTGGAAACAATACTGATATCCAAACTACTTCCTAGACCAATCCAATCAGAATTTCTGGATGCCCAAAGATTCCAGGGTGAATCTAATCTGTATTCAGTTTGAGCATCATTAATTTAGCATGAAAATCAGTCCTTCTGAAACACAACTTTGTTCAATACAAATTTGAGAGATATTGAACCCATGGGTCTGACCTAGAATACCATTTATTATAATTATTAAAATGGATTCTATATAGAATCTTTATGCTAATTTTAGGCACATTTCACTAGGAAAGGTTTAACTGTGATTTATATTGTACTGAAAAATTGACTTCGACATTTCCAAATTCATTTGAAGGAGAAAAAAGTCTTCTGATTATCTAATAGTAACAAATAATATTTTTTAAATGTAAGAAAAGGACAAATTATAAATGGGAGGTTAAACAGTCTTTTATAATCACAAACTAGGTTTGGCTTGGAATTAATTTCAGAGATTAAAATTCTTATTTTTCATGGACTAATTTATACATTTTTTGACAAAAGGTATTGCACTTTGGGGGAAACATTTCTTAAAATAATAACCTTGGAGGTTTAAGAAAAAGTATTTATATATCATTAATAGAATATAATCTGTTAAAAATGGAAGGGGGCAGGGGTTGAAAAGCTACCTATTGAATTTTAGGCAAACTATCAGGGTGATGGGTTCAATTGCACTCCAGACCTCAGCATCACACAATATACCCATGTAACAAACCTGCACACATATGTTCTGAATCTAAAATAAAAGTTTAAAAAGTCAAAAACTAAAAAGAAAAAAATAGGCTGTATCTAAATACTAAAGTTATATATTCCCTGTTATATTTTAGTTATTGTATATTAAATATAAATATATATTCCAGAATTCATTATGATCCAATACCTATGGAAATTATTAACATTTTATAAAAACTATATATGAGTTCTTCTAAACTTCTTCTTAGGATCTAGCACAGTGTATTGCATACTATAAACACTTAATAAATTATTTTTTTAGTAGAGTCATACTGGAATTATCCAGCAAGGGAAAAGATAATCACTACCAAGTGAGAAAAAGCACATTATTCATCCTCATGAAATTCTCTTTACATAAACCAAAGGGTATTTCTGCAGAGTATTAAGTACTTTTCTAGGGTGGAGTTGCGTTCCTTGTATTTTTCAGCATTCCTTCATAGTTTATGAAATGTCCCACTTGGATTTTATAGATACTTATCTTTTAATTATTTTATTTAATAAAACTTTCAAAACTTACAAGTAAAAAGGCAAAAAGAGGAAAGATTAAAATTGTAAAATTAAGAGAACAGTACACTGCCAATAGGCAAAAAGAAATATTAATGTAATGGATTTAAATAATCCCTTCTGTGATTTATAATTTTAAAGAAAGCAATTAAAAGTAATCCCTACTTCTCATATTTTAAGATCTGGCTTATTAATGTTTTCAGCCATTTGTATATCAACTAGCCTGAAATTCTTAACAGCCTGATTTAAAAAGTACCTACATTGCAGCATAGTTTGACTATTCAACTGTATCTTGTAAATGAAAAAATAATGATTAAGTTTTCATATTCATAAATAAGTCTCTCTGGGATTTCATAATTTATCAGTTTATGTTGCTGTGTTCTAATACCCACTGGAAAATATTTATAATATTTAGATATTTGGACCATTCTGATGACATTTTTCCCTCCTTAGACTACTTTACATAAGCAGAAAAGCTGACATAGATTCAATTTCTCTGAAAGATACTATGGATTGAATTGCTCAATATTCATCCAACCACCTTCCACCATGCCTTTCAAAATGGCAATGTCTGAAAAACTAAAAAGTTTAGGAGACTCCTTTGCAGCCAGAGTGCTAGAGTCCTCCAGGCAGGAAAACCTCTGATAGAGAATTAGGAGAAAAGAAAAAATTTGAGGCTGCAGGAGAGGCTAGGTACATTGCGTAAACACATAAGAGTAGGCATGTTCTTCTGAGACAGCCCTGGCAGGGATTCTAGCATCTGGTTCCTGTTGTCGTAGGTGCCAAGTGGCATGAGCCAGATCCCACAGGGTTTCTACCAGAAGAATCTTGTGGATGAATGTTTCCTTTGGCTGCCTTCTGGGCAGTATCTAGTCACCCCACCCACCTCCAACTCCTCCAAGGATTCTATAAGCCACAAAATATCCTCTAGAAAATCTCTTTCTGCTTAAAATAGAATGAATTATGTTGAGTTAATCTCAAAACCCTAACCAAAGAGTCCGCTAAAGATTGTTAGGCAACCAGTCCTACTTAAATACTTTGGGAACTTGGGAAGATGCTTCAGCAATACATGCCAGTAGGATTGCTCGGAAGTATGGTCTAGATTGAGTTACATTATGACTAGAGCTGTTGCCAGCAGAAACCTTTCCTACCAATCCCAGTGTCTTATAGGAATATCCGTCTTTATGTGTCCTCACCCACTAAATGCTGCTTTAGCTGTAGATTCAGCCTTAGCTAAATATAGGCAGGTAATGCTTATCAAAAGCATTTTACCTGAAAAACCAGCAGGATTTGAAGTAACTGCTTTCATATCTAGTCAGTCAAATGATGGGATCACTCACAGAATTATTCAATTATTAAATGTAGTGCCAGTCACAGACCAAACTCTTGATTCTAATTTGATTTAACTCAATAAATGGCATAGGTGCCTCAATGAAGAATCCCCTTCCTTTAAGAACTGGTTTCTCTAAGCTAGTGCCTACTTGCAGTGATTATTCTTTTCTCTCATTGGTCACCAAGTCACTTTTTCACAAAAGTTGAAATTTGTATATTTTATGTTATAAACCGGAGGGTACAACATTTTAAAACAACATTTACATAATGTTCTTTACATAAAGAACAGTATATATATATAACTGTTACTTCAGTTGAAAAGATGTGATTAGCCCTTATCTACAAATGTGATCTAAAATGACTGGCAACCTTTTTTGCATATAAAATATAATCATGTTTTCCATGAATGTCCATCCACTCTTGATAAGAGGCATGATTATGCCAGGTTAGCTTTCTATACTCTATGGTACTCTTTCTCTCCCTGGATCAGATTTCCATAAAGAGCAAAATTCCCATTTTCTTAGTGGGCAAAGAATCTGCCAAGTCAACCTGATCCTATTAGAGCTATAACCAGGTTATTTTTGTGTGATGGGTAATATTAAGTGTCAACTTCATTGGATTGAAGGACGGACGAAAAGTATTGTTTCTGCGTATATCTGGGTGTTGCCAGAAGACATTAACATTTGTGTCAGTGGGCTTGGAGAGGAAGACCCACCCTCAGGAGACCCACCCACAACGTGGGTGGCTGCCATCCAATTGACTGCCATCATGGCTAGATAAAGCAGGCAGAAGAAGGTGGAAGAAGCTGACTTGCTAAGTCTTCTGGCCTTCATCTTTCTCTGGTGCTGGATAATTCCTGCCGTCAAACATCAGTCTCCAAGTTGTTTAGCTTTTAGACTCTTGGACTTACACCAGTGGTTTGCCAGGAGATCTCAGGCCTTTGGCCAAAGACTGAAGGCTGCACTGTTGGCTTCCCTACTTTTGAGGTTTTGGGATTCGGACTGAGCCACTACTAGCTTCCTTGCTCCTCAATTTGCAGATGGCCTATCATGCCACTTTATCTTGTGATCATGTGGGTCAATTCTCCTTAATAAACTCCCTTTCATATATACATCTGTCATATTAGTTCTGTCCCTCTAGAGAATCCTAATAGAATTTGCCAGTAGCTGTAAAGAAGAAATAGAAGAGCTTGTCTTTGAACAAGACTTTTTTATCACTGCAAAGTTAGAGGGATGCTAAAAGTATCCTAAAATTACATCAGCATACATCTGCAGGGAGTCTAAAGGATATAGAGACTAGTGGGACATCACAGTTTCCTTCTCCCACCTTTGCGCTAGGCACCATCCCAATACATATAACCTTCCTCACATCTATAGCTAACATATAATAGTAAAGCAGCTCTTTTTTTCAAATTTTTATCTTGATTATTCTAGCTTTCTCAAAAAAATTGAAGAGAACCAAATATTTGAATGTTGCACGTTGATTCTGATGACTCCTTGGCACGTACTGTCCCAAATCTGATACCTTATGTGATGGTTAATAATAGCTGTCAACTTGATTGGATTGAAAGATACCTACATAGCTGGTAAAGTATTGTTTCTGGTTGTGTCTGTGAGGGTGTTGCCAAAGGAGATTGACATTTGAGTCAGTGAACTGGGAGAGGAAGACCCACCCTCAGCATGGGTGAGCACCATCCAATCAGCTGCCAGTGGCTAGAACAAAACAGGCAGAAGAAGGTAGGATAAGTTGGCTTGCTGAGTCTCCTGGCTTTCATCTTTCTCTGGTGCTAGATGCTTCCTTCCATTCTTCCTGACCCTGGACATCAGACGCCAGGTTCTTTGGTCTTTGGACTCTTGGACTTGCACCAGTGGTTTGCAGGGAGCTGTTGGGCCTTTGGCCACAGACTGAAGGCTGTACTGTTGGCTTCCCTGCTATTGAGACTTTTGGACTTGGACTGAGCCACTACTGGCTTCTTTCTTCCTCTGCTTGCAGACAGCCTGTCATGGGACTTCACTTTGTGATTGTGTGAGCCAATTATCCCTAATAATGCCTTTTCATATATACATATATCCTATTAGTTCTGTCCCTCTGGAGAACCTTGACTAATGCATCTTATAATCTTAAGGAGATATGTCTTCTAATGGCATTGGGGTTGGAAAATCATCACGGAGGAATAAGGCTAAACATGACTAGGATGATTATTGCATTCTGGCCCAGCTTCAGGCCTGGTCCTGTATGAAAATTTTAATTTTCAGTTAAAATTGAAAACCATGGCTTTGATGAATTGATATCTTGCTACTTGGAAAGAATATGATACACAGAATAGTATTACCTACACATTCATGGGGAAATCATTAACTTTATGAAGTTATGAAAATTAAGAATGTGATTACTTGTGAAAAATGCACTTTTAATTTAATTGTAAGCCTACATTGCTGTAATCATGGCTGAGTACCACGCAATTTCCACATACCAGTATCTAATCAGGGAACTGCTGGAAAACAAGAGACCAGCAGATACTTTTAACTTACTTCCAAATCTTGTAAAAACACATCTAATTGGAGTAATCTATTTCTCCAGAATCCTAATTGTAAGAGATAATGGAAGATAATGTTTTCAGTTTCTTGCATCTCTAGAATACGCAGGCATTCAAAAGGAGGGTACTACAGAGATTGAACAAATCAACGCACAGTTCTTACCAAAATAATATTTGACATCTGTTGGCAAGAAGACTAGCTCTCAAACTAACATGCATACTGTTAGTTAGACATAATGGACATGACAGTCATCAGGAAGACTCAGAAGTTGAAAACTAAACATTTTGAATTGCAAAAGTGCCCTTCTACTGCCAAGTCCACAAACAAAAGAACACTCAGTCACCCAAACAATAGTGATAGCTCAGAAATTCAGTACTTTTATTGTGAAAGAAAAATGTAGGAGTCCTGAAATATTGCATTAGAATTACGTTTTACTTGTCAGACAAGGCAAATATCAGTAGAATTAAGGTAGAGGTCTAAAATGTAATTTTTAATTTTCTGATGTCATATTTCACTTGTTTTTATACCAAAGGGGTATTTGATGTTAGAAGGGAGGAAAAACCTGAGAGTTATACTTTTTTTTTTTTTTTTTTGAGGCGGAGTCTCGCTCTGTCGCCCGGACTGGAGTGCAGTGGCCGGATCTCAGCTCACTGCAAGCTCCGCCTCCCGGGTTCACGCCATTCTCCTGTCTCAGCCTCCCGAGTAGCTGGGACTACAGGCGCCCGCCACTTCGCCCGGTTAGTTTTTGTATTTTTAGTAGAGATGGGGTTTCACCGTGTTAGCCAGGATGGTCTCGATCTCCTGACCTCGTGATCCGCCCGTCTCGGCCTCCCAAAGTGCTGGGATTACAGGCTTGAGCCACCGCGCCCGGCGAGAGTTATACTTTGGTGAGCCTATATCATGGCTCTCAATTTAGTTTTTTAAACAATAAGACAAAAGCCTCTTAGCATATGAATGCTAAAAAAATAATCAGACCTAAAACACTTCAATATGCTCCTAAGTATTTATATTAGGATCAAGGAGCTTGTTTATGCTTTGGGTAAAAAACATTTCAGTAGCTCTCCAGAAGTAATTTACAATGAGTTGTTACACAGAATTCTTTCAAATTCTTAAACAGAAACACACTCTCCATATGAAAGTACTTCTTATTGGCTAGCAGCAATAAGCTGGCAAGTCATAAGCCATCAATCGACGTTTTATTGCTGTAAATTCACTCAGGATATTCTCGTCATGAAAGAAGAAAAATCAGCAGAGTTCTACAGAAAGCCACGAGCAACTAAATTCTAACAAGCTATCAAAAGAACAGAAATACTGACATTGAAACCCAGTGCCCTCTGGCATATAGAACAGACTGTAAACTGATTTTGAAAACAAAAATATAAACTATTCTTTATTTAAAGTAAAGGCTTAATTCAGTGATTGTAGCACATACTGAAGGGAAGATTGGATAAAGGTAATTCTATCAGTTAATGGGACATTCAAATATGGTAAGAGTATGAACCTGCAGGCATATATATGCCTATTCTGAATATTTGGGTATGAAGGTAAAATATCAAGATAGTGTACAAAATGTTTACCATATAAAAAGTGCTCTGTTAAAATAACACAAATATTCTACTTTTATCATGCAGTGAGTCAAATAGGTTTTTCCATTGTTAATATTTCATCACATGCTTACATATTATTTCAAGATATTATTAAATCAAAGATTAATCCATGTCCCATTGATCTAGTGATATTTAATCTCCGTGTGTGTGTATATATATATGTATATATATATATATTGAGATGCTTTCCATCTCAATATTGTGGCTTGATGGTGTTAAATAGAAAATAAAACCCACATGGTTTTCATTTCCAAGACACTATATGAGGTCATAGGAAACACATGAAATGATGAAGACTTGAGAGAACAGGTATTAGAATGATAAGTCCAAGGATAAAATGACTTTGTGGAAGAATCAGGAGAGCCCTGGGATAAAAGAAACCTCGGTGAGCAGATTCTTTTGGAGGATACTTAAAGGAAATATAATTAATGGTGTGAAACACTAGGATACAATTTATCAAATAACATGACTCTGAGAAAATAGGATATTTACAATTAGAAAGCTACTAATAGTTAGGGTGACCAACACTTATGACTTGAGTTATAAATACCCGACCCTGTTGAAATTTTATTATATTTGGGTCACATCAATCTTACCAACTCACAAAGGATCCTCTTCAACTAGAATAGAGAAAGGCATTGAGATCATATACCCTGGTCCTCAACTGTCTTAATTCACAATGCAATTCTTTTGACAAAGTATTGTCCTAAGTTTAAGTACATAAATATACTCAAAGATATATGAGCAAGAAGGTTGGTAATTGAAGGGATCTTTCAGATTGAATGTCAGGGCCTAGACGATTGCCTCCCCTTTGGGTTAAACCACATTTCATGGTTGCCTGCCCAAATTTGTGGCGTCAACCTGGGATGTAGGAGCTGTTTAAATGCTAAGGAATGTGGATTTCCCCCCAGCTGGTCATAAAGGCCATATAGTACTCTCCTTCTGCAGATGACTCAAGTATTAATTCTTCCTCCACTGATACTCTACCATCTCTCAGGTCTCCCTGGGTAGGCTTCACTCTTCTGCTTCAGGATTGCCACCAATTCCAGCTTCCTAATATCCACAATAAATGATAATGATAGAGAAAATAAATATTCTCTTTACATAGGTATTTTAAGAAGGCAATAAGGTAAGTGTATTTGGATACTTGGATGCACAGGTTTTCTTCCCCAGTCTTCTTCTTTTTTTAATTCAATAGGTTTTAGGAGAACAGGTGGTGTTTGGTTACATGAATAAGTTTTTTAGTGGTGATTTCTGAGATTTTGGTGTACTTATCACCCAAGCAGTGTACACTGTACCCAGTGTTAGTCTTTTATCCCTCACCCACCTCCCATCTTTTCCCTCGAGTCCCCAAAGTTGATTGTATTATTCTTATGCCTTTATGTCCTCAGAGCTTAGCTCCCACTTACGAGTAACAACATACAGTGTTTGGTTTTCCATTGCTGAGTTACTTCACTTAGAATAATGGGCTCCAATTCCATCTAGGTTGCTGTGAATGCCATTGTTTCATTCCTTTTTATAGCTGAGTAGTATTCCATGTATATATGGAATATATGTATATATATATGTGGATATATATACACACACACATATACACCACATTTTCTTTATCCACTTGTTGGTTGATGGGCATTTGGGCTGGTTCTATACTTTGACAAATGCGAATTGTGTTGCTATAAACATGTATATGCAAGTATCTTTTATATATAATGCCTTTTTTTTCCTCTGGGTAGACACCCAGGAGTGGGATTGCTGGATCCAATGGTAGATCTACTTTTAGTTATTTAAGGAATCTCCAACCTGTTTTCCATAATGGTTGTGAAACGAACAACAGGTATAGAACTGTAAGCTGAACAAATACCTAAGCTTGGAAAAGGCTGGTAATGTTGAATACTGACCTTCTAAAGTGGAGAGACCTCACTGGAAACCCAGATCATTAAGTTCTAGTCTCTGAAAGTCCATACCTTAAGAGTAGGGCTAATCTGTCCTAGATAAAAGCTACTACAACCCACCATAATCAAGCTTGAAAAACAAGCTTCAAAGAGATTAAGCTGATTTACAAGTAAATTAACTGACTTCCAGAAAAAAAAACCCAGTGTTCTATTAAGACAATAAAACTCAAATATTGAACAATGCATATATTTAACTATATTAACAATATATAACTATATTCAACCATACACAATAAAAAATAGACATACATAAAAGTAGGAAAATGTAATATATAACAGGAGAAAAAATCAATCAATAAAAATAGAAGCAGATATAATAGATGATGGAATATTAAATAATAATTTTAAAGATATTAATATACTTAAGCATCTCAATGATTACATTGCATATAAATTCATTAGAACCTTCAACTCTTAGACTGGATAATAAACAAACAGATTATGTGACGTTTTCAAGCAATTCGTTTTAAAAATGAAAATGTGAAACAACAAATGTCATGCAAATACTGACCACAAGAAAGCTGGAATAGCATAGTAATATCAGAGTAGACTCTATACAAGGAATACTTCTAGAAATAGACATTTTATACTGATAGGAGAGTAAATTTATCAATAATATCTAACACTCATAAATATATATGTCATGTAATAAGAGTTTCAAAACATACAAAGAAAAAGCTGACAGAACTACAAAGGAAAATAGAGAAATCTACAACTGTCACTGGAGAGTGGAATACTATTTTCTTAGTAATGACTGGAGAAAATAAACACAAATTTAGTAAGGAAATGGAAGACTTATATAATATTGTAGGACTATTTGAACTTGTAGAAATCAACAGGACACTGCATCCCTAAACAGGAAAATACTCATTCTTTCATGTGTATACTGAAGATTCCCTAAGATAGATCATGTGCTGGGAAATAGCAAAAATATCAAAGCAAATTAAATATTTTGAGATCATCCAGATCATCACATCACATTTTGAGTATAGCCTCTGAACATAATGGGATTCATTTAGAAATCATTAAGAAAAAGGATATTTGGAATATCTACAAATATTTGGAAATTAGGCAACAGAATTTCAAATAACATAAGGGTCAAACAAAATTAGGCAGGAATTTTTTTTTTTTTCTTTTTTTGAGACAGAGTCTCGCTCTGTCGCCCAGGCTGGAGTGCTGGAGTGCAGCGGCTCACTGAAAGCTTCGCCTCCCGGGTTCACACCATTCTCCTGCCTCAGCCTCCCGAGTAGCTGGGACTACAGGCGCCCGCCACTACGCCTGGCTAATTTTTTGTATTTTTCAGTAGAGACGGGGTTTCACTGTGTTAGCCATGATGGTCTCAATCTCCTGACCTCGTGATCCGCCCGTCTCGGCCTCCCTGAGTGTTGGGATTACAGGCGTGAGCCACCGCGCCCGGCCAGGTAGGAAATATTTTTAAATATTTTAAATGTAAATAAGAATACTATATATCCAAATGTGTAGGCTGTATTTTAAGCTATACATAGTGAGTATAAATAGCACTAAATGGCAGGAAAAAGAATTTCAAATTAGATGAAAGGAAGGCGATAGTAAAGACATGAGCAAAAGTCAATAAATTAGAAAACAGAAAAAATAATAGAGAAATACATCAAATATCAATTAATTGAAAATATTAATAAAATTGATAAACATTTAGCTCCATTGGCAAAAAAGTGAAATTAAAAGTTATCAGTATCAGTAAATAAAGAGAAGCATCACCATAGATAATATAGAGATTAAAATTATAAAAAAGAAATTATTGAACAATTTTATGTCAATATGTTTGAAAGCTAGTGGATGATTCCTTGAAAACACAATTTACTAAATTAACATAAGAATATATAGGCTTGGGAGGCCGAGACGGGCAGATCACGAGGTCAGGAGATCGAGACCATCCTGGCTAACACGGTGAAACTCGTCTCTACTAAAAAATACAAAAAACTAGCTGGGCAAGGTGGCGGCGCCTGTAGTCCCAGCAACACGGGAGGCTGAGGCAGGAGAACCACGTAAACCTGGGAGGCGGAGCTTGCAGTGAGCTGAGATCCGGCCACTGCACTCCAGCCTAGCGACAGAGCAAGACTCCATCTCAAAAAAAAAAAAAAAAATATATATATATATATAGGCAACATAAAAAAGGATGAGTTCATGTCCTTTGTAGGGACATGGATGCAGCTGGAAACCATCATTCTCAGCAAACTATCGCAAGAACAGAAAACCAAACACCGCATGTTCTCACTCATAGGTGGGAATTGAACAAGGAGATCACTTGGATCCTGGTAGGGGAACATCACACACCCGGGCCTATTATGGGGAGGGGGGAGGGGGGAGGGATTGAATTGGGAGTTATACCTGATGTAAATGACAAGTTGATGGGTGCTGACGAGTTGATGGGTGCAGCACACCAACATGGCACAAGTATACATATGTAACAAACCTGCATGTTGTGCACATGTACCCTAGGACTTAAAGTATAATTTAAAAAAAAATAAAGAAAAAAAAAGAATATATAGGCAAATAGGCAGGGTGCAGTGGTTCACACCTGTAAACCCAGCACTTTGGGAGGTTGAGGCAGGCAGATCACTTGATGTCAGGAGTTTGAGAACAGCCTGGCCAACATCGCAAAATCCAGTCTCTACTAAAATACATACACACACACACACACACACACACACACACACATAATAAATGGACAAATAGACATTTGAAGTCTTACATCTGAAAGAGAATTTGAAATTGTAATTAAAAACCTTTCCAAAAAAAAAAAAAAACAAAAAGAAAGCCCACGCTCAGGTGACTCCACTTTTGAAGTCTATCACACATTTCTATGGTGAGGAAGTAATATCAATTTCACCAAGTTGCTTTAATAAACTAGAGAAATAGTGAACATATTCCAACTCTTTGTATGAGTTCAGATAGTTTTAATACCGAAATTGGAAACAGTAATTATAAGAAAACTATAAAAATTTTTTCCATGAATTAAGACAAAAAAATCCCTAGCCTGTTAGGAAATTAATTCTAGAAACAGAAAGTAAGGGGGGAAATGCAGCATTACCAAATAGTATTTATCTTAGGAATGCAAGAGTGGTTGAACATTTTAAATGTAATAAATGCAATTTAATTCATTAAAATAATAACAGAAAACATATGATCATTTGAATAATAACAGGAAAGGTATTTATTTATTGATTTTACTTTTCTTTTTTTAGACGGAGTCTTGCTCTGTTGCCCAGGCTGGAGCGCAGTGTGAGATCTTGGCTGACTGCAACCTCTGCCATCTGGGTTCAAGCGATTCTCCTGCTTCAGCTTCCCGAGTAGTTGGGATTACAGGTGTGTGCCACCACACCCAGCTAATTTTTGTATTTTTAGTAGAGATGGGGTTTCACCATGTTGGCTAGGGTATTTAAAAACTTAACACACATTCATATTAGGGGGCGGAGCAAGATGGCCAAATAGGAACAGCTCCAGTCTCCAACTCCCAGCACGAGCGACACAGAAGACTGGTGATTTCTGCATTTTCAACTGAGGTACTGGGATCATCTCACTGGGGAGTGCCAGACGATCAGTGCTGGTCAGCTGCTGCAGCCCGACCAGCGAGTGCTGAAGCAGGGCGAGGCATTGCCTCACCTGGGAAGCACAAGGGGGAAGGGAATCCCTTTTCCTAGCCAGGCGAACTGAGACACACAACACCTGGAAAATCGGGTAATTCCCAACCCAATACTGCACTTTAAGCAAACGGGCACACCAGGAGATTATACCCACACCTGGCCGGGAGGGTCCCACAGCCACGGAGCCTCCCTCATTGCTAGCACAGCAGTCTGCGATCCAACCGCAAGGCAGCAGCAAGGCTGGGGGAGGGGTGCCCGCCATTGCTGAGGCTTGGGTAGGTAAACAAAGCCGCTGGGAAGCTTGAACTGGGTGGAGCTCACAGCAGCTCAAGGAAACCTGCCTGTCTCTGTAGACTCCACCTCTGGGGACAGGGCACAGCTAAAAAACAACAGGGGAAGCAGCAGAGGCCTGTGCAGACCCGAACGATTCTGTCTTGTCTGACAGCTTTGAAGAGAGCAGTGGATCTCCCAACATGGAGGTTGAGATCTGAGAAGGGACAGACTGTCTGCTCAAGTGGGTCCCTGACCCCTGAGTAGCCTAACTGGCAGACATCCCCCACTAGGGGCAGTCTGACACCCAATACCTCACAGGGTGGAGTACACCCATGAGAGGAAGCTTCCAAAGTAAGAATCAGACAGGTACACTCGCTGTTCAGCAATATTCTATGTTCTGCAACCTCTGCTGCTGATACCCAGGCAAACAGGGTCTGGAGTGGATCTCAAGCAATCTCCAACAGACCTACAGCTGAGGGTCCTGACTATTAGAAGGAAAACTATCAAACAGGAAGAACACCTATACCAAAACCCCATCAGTACGTCACCATCATCAAAGACCAGAGGCAGATAAAACCACAAAGATGGGGAAGAAGCAGGGCAGAAAAGCTGGAAATTCAAAAAATAAGAGCACATCTCCCCCTGCAAAGGAGCGCAGCTCATCGCCAGCAACAGATCAAAGCTGGTCAGAGAATGACTTGAGATGAGAGATGAGAGAAGAAGGCTTCAGTCCATCAAACTTCTCAGAGCTAAAGGAGGAATTACGTACCCAGCGCAAAGAAACTAAAAATCTTGAAAAAAGAGTGGAAGAATTGACAGCTAGACTAATAAATGCAGAGAAGGTCATAAACGAAATGACAGAAATGAAAACCATGACATGAGAAATACGTGACAAATGCACAAGCTTCAGTAACCGACTCGATCAACTGGAAGAAAGAGTATCAGCGATTGAGGATCAAATGAATGAAATGAAGCGAGAGAGAAACCAAAAGAAAAAAGAAGAAAAAGAAATGAACAAAGCCTGTAAGAAGTATGGGATTATGTAAAAAGACCAAATCTATGTCTGATTGGGGTGCCTGAAAGTGAGGGGGAAAATGGAAGCAAGTTGGAAAACACTCTTCAGGATATCATCCAGGAGAACTTCCCCAACCTAGTAGTGCAGGCCAACATTCAAATACAGGAAATACAGAGAATGCCACAAAGATACTCCTCGAGAAGAGCAACTCCAAGACACATAATTGCCAGATTCACCAAAGTTGAAATGAAGGAAAAAATCTTAAGGGCAGCCAGAGAGAAAGGTCGGGTTACCCACAAAGGGAAGCCCATCAGACTAACAGCAGATCTCTCGGCAGAAACTCTACAAGCCAGAAGAGAGTGGGGGCCAATATTCAACATTCTTAAAGAAAAGAATTTTCAACCCAGAATTTCATATCCAGCCAAACTAAGTTTCATCAGTGAAGGAGAAATAAAATCCTTTACAGATAAGCAAATGCTTAGAGATTTTGTCACCACCAGGCCTGCCTTACAAGAGACCCTGAAGGAAGCCCTAAACATGGAAAGGAACATCCGGTACCAGCCATTGCAAAAACATGCCAAAATGTAAAGACCATCGAGGCTAGGAAGAAACTGCATCAACTAACGAGCAAAAAAACCAGTTAATATCACAATGGTAGGATCAAGTTCACACATAAAATATTAACCTTAAATGTTAATGGACTAAATGCTCCAATTAAAAGACACAGACTGGCAAACTGGATAAAGAGTCAAGACCCATCAGTCTGCTGTATTCAGGAGACCCATCTCACATGCAGAGACATACATAGGCTCAAAATAAAGGGATGGAGGAAGATCTACCAAGCAAATGGAGAGCAAAAAAAAGCAGGGGTTGCAATCCTAGTCTCTGATAAAATAGACTTTAAACCATCAAAGATCAAAAGAGACAAAGAAGGCCATTACATAATGGTAAAGGGATCAATTCAACAGGAAGAGCTAACTATCCTAAATATCTATGCACCTAATACAGGAGCACCCAAATTCATAAAGCAAGTCCTTAGAGACTTACAAAGAGACTTAGACTTCCATACAATAATAATGGGAGACTTCAACACTCCACTGTCAACATTAGACAGATCAACAAGACAGAAAGTTAACAAGGATATCCAGGAATTGAACTCATCTCTGCACCAAGCGGACCTAATAGACATCTATAGAACTCTCCACCCCAAATCAACAGAATATACATTCTTCTCAGCACCACATCGCACTTATTCCAAAATTGACCACATAATTGGAAGTAAAGCACTCCTTAGCAAATGTAAAAGAACAGAAATTGTAAAAACTGTCTCTCAGACCACAGTGCAATCAAACTAGAACTCAGGACTAAGAAACTCAATCAAAACCGCTCAACTACATGGAAACTGAACAACCTGCTCCTGAATGACTACTGGGTACATAACGAAATGAAGGCAGAAATAAAGATGTTCTTTGAAACCAATGAGAACAAAGATACAACATACCAGAATCTCTGGGACACATTTAAAGCAGTGTGTAGAGGGAAATTTATAGCACTAAATGCCCACAAGAGAAAGCTGGAAAGAGCTAAAATTGACACTCTAACATCACAATTAAAAGAACTGGAAAAGCAAGAGCAAACACATTCAAAAGCTAGCAGAAGGCAAGAAATAACTAAGATCAGAGCAGAACTGAAGGAGATAGAGACACAAAAATCCCTCCAAAAAATCAATGAATCCAGGAGTTGGTTTTTTGAAAAAATCAACAAAATTGACAGACCGCTAGCAAGACTAATAAAGAAGAAAAGAGAGAAGAATCAAATGGATGCAATAAAAAACGATAAAGGGGATATCACCACGGACCCCACAGAAATACAAACTACCATCAGAGAATACTATAAACACCTCTACGCAAATAAACTAAAAATCTAGAAGAAATGGATAATTTCCTGGACACTTACACTCTCCCAAGACTAAACCAGGAAGAAGTTGAATCCCTGAATAGACCAATAGCAGGCTCTGAAATTGAGGCAATAATTAATAGCCTACCAACCAAAAAAAATCCAGGACCAGATGGATTCACAGCTGAATTCTACCAGAGGTACAAAGAGGAGCTGGTACCATTCCTTCTGAAACCATTTCAATCAATTGAAAAAGAGGGAATCCTCCCTAACTCATTTTATGAGGCCAACATTATCCTGATACCAAAGCCTGGCAGAGACACAACAAAAAAAGAAAATTTAGACCAATATCCCTGATGAACATCAATGCAAAAATCCTCAATAAAATACTAGCAAACCGGATTCAGCAGCACATCAAAAGCTTATCCACCATGATCAAGTGGGCTTCATCCCTGGGATGCAAGGTTGGTTGAACATTCACAAATCAATAAACGTAATCCAGCATATAAACAGAACCAAAGACAAGAACCACATGATTATCTCAATAGATGCAGAAAAGGCTTTTGACAAAATTCAACAGCCCTTCATGCTAAAAACGTTCAAAAAATTCGGTATTGATGGAATGTACCTCAAAATAATAAGAGGTATTTATGACAAACTCACAGCCAATATCATACTGAATGGGCAAAAACTGGAAAAATTCCCTTTGAAAACTGGCACAAGACAGGGATGCCCTCTCTCACCACTCCTATTCAACATAGTGTTGGAAGTCTGGCTAGGGCAATCAGGCAAGAGAAAGAAATCAAGGGTATCCAGTTAGGAAAAGAAGAAGTCAAATTGTCCCTGTTTGCAGATGACATGATTGTACATTTAGAAAACCCCATTGTCTCAGCCCAAATCTCCTTAAGCTGATAAGCAACTTCAGCAAAGTCTCAGGATACAAAATCAATGTGCAAAAATCACAAGCATTCTTATACACCAGTAACAGACAAACAGAGAGCCAAATCATGAATGAACTTCCATTCACAATTGCTTCAAAGAGAATAAAATACCTAGGAATCCAACTTACAAGGGATGTAAAGGACCTCTTCAAGGAGAACTACAAACCACTGCTCAGTGAAATCAAAGAGGACACTAACAAATGGAAGAACATACCATGCTCATGGATAGGAAGAATCAATATCGTGAAAATGGCCATACTGCCCAAGGTTATTTATAGATTCAATGCCCTCCCCATCAAGCTACCAATGAGTTTCTTCACAGAACCGGAAAAAACGGCTTTAAAGTTCATATGGAACCAAAAAAGAGCCTGCATTGCCAAGACAATCCTATGTCAAAAGAACAAAGCTGGAGGCATCATGCTACCTGACTTCAAACTATACTACAAGGCTACAGTAACCAAAACAGCATGGTACTGGTACCAAAACAGAGATATAGACCAATGGAACAGAACAGAGTCCTCAGAAATAATACCACACACCTACAGCCATCTGATCTTTGACAAACCTGAGAGAAACAAGAAATGGGGAAAGGATTCCCTATTTAATAAATGGTGCTGGGAAAATTGGCTAGCCATAAGTAGAAAGCTGAAACTGGATCCTTTCCTTACTCCTTATACGAAAATTAATTCAAGATGGATTAGAGACTTAAATGTTAGACCTAATACCATAAAAACCCTAGAAGAAAACCTAGGTAGTACCATTCAGGACATAGGCATGGGCAAAGACTTCATGTCTAAAACACCAAAAGCAATGGCAGCAAAAGAAAAAATTGAGAAATGGGATATGATTAAACTAAAGAGCTTCTGCACAGCAAAAGAAACTACCATCAGAGTGAACAGGCAACCTACAGAATGGGAGAAAATTTTTGCAATCTACTCGTCTGACAAAGGGCTAATATCCAGAATCTACAAAGAACTCAAACAAATTTACAAGAAAAAAACAACCCCATCAAAAAGTGGGCAAAGGATATGAACAGACATTTCTCCAAAGAAGACATTCATACAGCCAACAGACACATGAAAAAATGCTCATCACCACTGGCCATCTGAGAAATGCAAATCAAAACCGCAATGAGATACCATCTCACACCAGTTAGAATGGCAATCATTCAAAAGTCAGGAAACAACAGGTGCTGGAGAGGATGTGGAGAAATAGGAACACTTTTACACTGTTGGTGGGATTGTAAACTAGTTCAACCATTATGGAAAACAGTATGGTGATTCCTCAAGGATCTAGATCTAGATGTACCATATGACCCAGCCATCCCACTACTGGGTATATACCCAAAGGATTATAAATCATGCTGCTATAAAGACACATGCACACGTATGTCTATTGCGGCACTATTCACAATAGCAAAGACTTGGAATCAACCCAAATGTCCATCTGTGACAGACTGGATTAAGAAAATGTGGCACATATACACCATGGAATACTATGCAGCCATAAAAAAGGATGAGTTTGCATCCTTTGTAGGGACATGGATGCAGCTGGAAACCATCATTCTTAGCAAACTATCACAAGAAGAGAAAACCAAACACCGCATGTTCTCACTCATAGGTGGGAACTGAACAATGAGATCACTTGGGGAACATCACACATCAGGGCCTATCATGGGGAGGGGGGAGGGGGGAGGGATTGCATTGGGAGTTATACCTGATATAAATGACGAATTGATGGGTGCTGACGAGTTGATGGGTGCAGCACACCAACATGGCACAAGTATACATATGTAACAAACCCGCACGTTATGCACATGTACCCTAGAACTTAAAGTATAATAAAAAAAAAAAAGATAAAAATGAAAAAAAAAAAGTTTTTAACACACGTTCATGTTAAAAACTCTTACAACCTGGGAACAGAAGGAAACTTTCTCAACATGTTTAAGAGCATGTGAAGTAACTTACAGCTAATATCATACAAGACAGTGAAGAACTAAAAACTTTCCTCCAAAGATTGGAACAAGTAAAAGGTTTCACATAGACTACTTTTATTCATCATTTTACAGGAGGTGATAGCCAGTGCAAATATTTGGCAATTGTAACAGTGCAAAACCTAAGAAATTTTTCAAAAAAACTATTAATAGTAAAATTTACAGTGATCACAGGACACAGAGTCAATATACAAAACTCAAATTTATTTTTGATAATAACAATAAATCATTGGAAAATAAAATATATATTTGATAGCATCAAAAAAGATAAAAATACATAGGGCTAATCATTTCCAAGACCTGCATACTGAAACTATGTACAAAAGTCTCAAAAAAAGGAAATTTAAGACCAAACTAGGAAATTTAAGAGTGTGGCTGAATTTGAGGATAATGTATGAGGTATAATAGGTAAAGGTGACTACAGGTAAAAAGGCAGTCAAAGGCAATTGCCTCAAGGAGGCTACATGAGATATTCTTTTTCTGGAAAATGGAGGTCCATGATAAAAGATGTGTCTCAGTTTCATATTCACACTTAGTGCTAAGCAGATCATTGTGTATGTGTGTATCTTCTTGTCCCATATACACTTCTTAACATTACCAAACTCTCTGTTTAAATAAAGACCTCTTGCCTTTCAGCCCCTAGACCTGATGCTGAGTTAAATGGAGCGTGCTCTTTCCTCGTTCAACCTGTTATTACCCAGGCTCTGACCTAGTTATGTGATGAAATGTTTTGTAGATGTATGTACTTAGGTGGCTTTATTTTCGTGCAATTTAATGATAAATTTTGCTTACAAATATATTTATGAGGCTTCAGAAATATGACTGACATATTTATGACCTACCATTTCTAAATTAATCCACAAAAGAAAGGTGTCTGCGTATGCTGATAGTTCCTCGAATGAACTACAGTGCCTCATTACAAAGTGGCCATGGGTCTTAGACCACCCAGAGAAAGCCATTACAATGAGATTAGATCAATTTGCAATATGATGTCTTTGGACACTGCCTTTTTGCACCATTTGCACTTTACATTATTTTAAGAACCAATTAATACCTCAAAAATGCCAACTTTTCAAAAAACTTCTATGATTAGCAATCACAAACTTACCTATTTACAAATATTCTGGAAGTATCTCTTGAACAAAATTCTTTACTATTCCCCAGTTATCTCTTCTAAAGTTTTAAAATACCATTTTCTATTCACAGTCTGTATTTCCTTACCATCCACTCAGGCCACAGCTTCAGAAGTTCTACAGAATATCAGCTTCGACATTCTAATTTAATAAATGAGTTGACTTTAACTTTCTCCTTTACTTCTTTGCAGCATTTTTATTCTATAATGTCTTTTCCCCTAGGACTGAGGACTTAATTAAGTTGTAGTTAGTATTAGTTTGCTAGGACTGCCACAACAAAATACTACACACTGGGAGACTTATTTATTTCTCACAATTCCAGAGTCTGGAAGCCCAAGACCAAGGTGTGAGCAGATTTGGTCTCTCTCGGGTTTTCTCCACTTACAGATGGCCACCTTCTCACTGTATCCTCACAGGACCTTTTCCCCATGTGTGTGCACCCTTGGTATCTTTTTTTTTTCTTTTTTTTCTACAGAGTTTCGCTCTGTTGCCCACCCTGGAATGCAGTGGTGTGACCTTGGCTTACTGCAACCTCCATCTCCCACGTTTGAGCGATTCTCCTGCCTCAGCCTCCCAAGTAGCTGGGATTACAGGTGTCCATTACCACGCTGGCTAATTTTTGTATTTTTAGTACAGATGCGGTTTCACCATGTTAGCCAGGCTGGGCTCGAACTCCTAACCTCAAGTGATCCGCCTGCCTCAGCTTCCCAAAGTGCTGGGATTTCATGCATGAGCCACTGTGCCCAGCCCCTGGTATCTTTTCTTACAAGGATGTCAACCCTATTAGGTTAGGAACCCTGCTTTCTGACCTCACCTAACCTTGATTACTTCTTTAAAGGGCCTATCTTCAAATACAGTCACATTGTAGGTTAGGGCTTGAACATAGAAATTTTGAGGAGACCTCATGCAGTCCATAGCACCCCTTAGCTTCGATGCTAAAGTGTTCTCTAGATGTGTCTATTACATCACTGACCCCCTTCCCCAACTCTTCATTTTCATTCCTATTCTCTAAAAGCAAATGATTTCCAGACCTTCTCTTTTCTTTTATTTTCTCCTCTGTAAAGTACTTTCTCTTTCTCTTCTTTTCTATCCGTTTTTCATTTTAGTCAGTATTATCACCTCTCACAGTTTCTAAAATAATCCCATTAATGTTGGCTCCATGATTTATTTTCCTGGTCCCAATCTCCCTCAAGGTTCAGATTCACAACTCTTGTTGCGGGAAATATTTATCTATGTACCCCGTCCATGACAAACTCAAACTTTCCAGAGCCAAACTCATCATTTACATTCTGAACTTACTCCTCGTGAGTTCTATTTTTCTGAGCACAGTCATATTCTGCTACCCAGATCAATTCCTGAGTCACCATTGCCAATACATTATTTCTAATATATTTTTCACATCTAAGGCCTCCATTTTACTTCCTTTGTTATTTCCACATTTCAGGTGTTTATTGTGAGATCGATTATTTTATTAGTCTCTTTAACTGTTCTCCCAACATCCAGTCTCATCCCTGAACAGCAACACTGGTTGATGTTTTCAAAACATAGTATTAATTTCATTGCTTCACTGCTTTTCAATATTCACTACCTTCCATAAGGTGCTACATAAAATTTAGGGAGCCAGATACTGGCTCTCCAGTATATGTCAGGATCCACCCACAAGTAACTATTCACTATTTTTTCAAGCATGATTTGCACTTTCCTGACTGTAGGTATTTGGCTTTTAGACTTTCAGAAATGGTTGAAATAAAAATAATGGCAACTTTAAAGTCAATTATGTCTGAAAATGAATTCTATCTTTCCCATAATTTGTATCTCTTACTTTGGGCAGTACTTAATCACTTTAAGCAATTTCTTTCCTCCTTTCATCTCTACTTAAAAAATACAAAAAATTAGCTGGGCATGGTGGCGGGCACCTGTAGTCCCAGCTACTTGGGAGGCTGGGGCAGGAGAATGGCATGAACCCAGGAGGCGGAGCTTGCAGTGAGCTGAGATAGCGCCACTGCACTCCAGCCTGGACGACAAAGCGAGACTCTGTCTCAATAAATAAATAAATAAATAAATAAATGGTTTAAAAAAAATTTAAAGTGAGGGAAAAAGTATTTAAATTACATGTGTACGAAATACTGTAAACTTTTAGGTCCTTTAATATACTTTTATCCTCTGCTTCTTACCTATAATAATAGGATTCTTTAAATTTTTACAACATAGTTCTTATTATTGCTTTGGTAAAACTTTCCCATACTAAATTCATTTTTAATTAATGTACTTTTAAATGGATTTTTTAAAAGATTTTCCTCCCCCAGGTTTTGCAAAGCTATTTGTGCTAGATATAAAAGATACTACAATTTATTTTGGTAAATCACTGGGCCACATTAATGACCCAGTGGATAGATTTGACAAAAGAACTTACATTATAAATGATAAAAGTTTAGGTATAAAAAATTGAGGAACATTTATACTATGGCCTATTCAATAGATTTTTAAAGCAGAAACACACAAATAATACAGTCATTGGCAAACTATCAAAGAAGTTTATTCAGGTTTCTGGTTAAATGCATCTAGATACGGCTTTTGATTCTAAAATCTGTGCATGAGAAGAAACAATCTTGGTAAAATAAATGTTGCTGTTAGTGTATTCTCTCCTTCCAAAATGCTTTCTGTAATTTTAACTTTGGACTGAAAATACAATGATGTATTAATAGCGTAAATGGTCAAATATGGTTTTGTATATTTTAAATTTATAATAAAAAGCAAAAAGGATTTATACTAGTGACAACACATCTTTAGGGTAACAGAATGGAGAGAATTACATTTTAAAGAGGCTCCATAGAGAGCAATCAACACATGATTCTTATTCGGGTTAGCAATTTCTTTATGAAAAATGTATTAATCTGTTTTTGCATGTGAATACAGTAAAACTTGAAAAGGAACCATAAAGAACGCTTATGGATACATTATCTACTTTTTTTTTTTGTAAAAAGCCAATAGGACTTAAAAAGCTATTATTAAGACTATTTATGGCTTGTTTTTACTCTTAGTTATCAGGTGTTTAAGAAAGTACTTGACATGGTACAATATATATTAAAGCATAATAAACTAATCATTTAAAGTTTGCAGATACTTTATATACACACGTCGTACAATTTGCAAACCAATAAAACAAAATTAAACAATAAAGCAATTCTGCATCTTGTTTTATCTGGAGAAAAAGAATTTGGCTTGAATTGGAAATTATTGGATTTCCATTTTTCACTTTTCACTATTGTAGTAATTTTTGTCTATGACAGTTAAAAAGAAAACTTTTGAGGTGGGTTATGACTTCAAACATTTAATACCCTTTCATCTCCCTCCTCTCTTCTCTTTTTCAATTTTCCTTCTTCTTTTCCTTTCTTTCTTCCTTCCACCCATCTTTTATATATTTGTATTTTGTATACTTACCGCAAGTAAATCACTGTGCTTTGAGAGATGGAGGTGAAGAAATAAATACATCATCCCTGACTTCAATGTGCTTCATCTAATGAAAGAAATTACATATAAGCACAAGATAGCAGTACTTTGAATTAAGTACTGTGATCTGAATATATAGTTGTAGCACACTCTGGAAAAGAACTTTGAGGGGTGATGGTCAGATAAAACTTCAAAGAGGAAATGCTGCTTGATATTGTTTAAAAGAAGGAATACCAATCCAGCATACAAAGAACAAGAGGCCATTTCCAGTGAATACCACATGTAGAATTTATTCATGTTTGCTAAAGTCACGTTTTATAAGAGGGATTTTCATGTCTACGTTTATGACTCAGAGTCCTAGAATAACTAGTGGAACCACATCTGGAGCAGACAAGGAGTTAATTCTTTAGCTAAGAAATTTTGAAGACTAGCAGCAACAGCAACAATAAAACTAATGGAAAAACAACATCCCTATAATGAAGAATATGAATTGTATATAGTTATAAGACAGCTTACTGAAACAATTATATTCAACATCTAGAAATAGTACATAACGGCCTTCAATTTTTTTTCTCTACTAAAATTAATGAAAACCAATTGCCAAGTCCAACTATGAGATCTTCCATTTTATCTTCTACTACTAATTTCTCATCCTGCTTTCTTCCCATACTGCTATCCCATTTAATAGATTCTCATTCCTTTCTTGGTCTAGTCAGCTCTGTCCTGAAATGGTCCATTTGTCATATTAGAAGCTTTATCCCTAATTTCAGAAAACTCCTGTTCTTTTTGTGAAGTGCTAATAAATATATGGATTTTAGGTACAGAGACATTGTCCAATGCGTTTAAAACATGTTTTCCTCCAGTGCACTCTGTTAAATGCTACCACACGCTATTCATTATCCTGGAAATGGTTTCTGTCTTTTT
Organism: Trachypithecus francoisi; assembly: GCF_009764315.1. Lineage (NCBI taxonomy): Eukaryota > Metazoa > Chordata > Mammalia > Primates > Cercopithecidae > Trachypithecus > Trachypithecus francoisi. Next base: position 61,350,504 of record NW_022681469.1, read on the forward strand.
ATATGGAACTGTAGCTTTATGTCTCCTTTGAACATTGTCTGTTAGCTGACTCCCTTTTTCTGTCTGCTTTATACTTTGCTAGAGTTGGAAGAGAGCTGCTATTTCTGGCTTCTGAGATAAAAACATTAATTTCCAGGTACTGAGCTGAGAACAGATCCCTAAATACAAAGAAATATGGATGCCATTGTATTGCCTATTAAACAGTCCCTCTTTCTGCAGGAGCTTGGATTTTTTTATTGTTCAACCTTCTACATCTACTAACAGTAAGCTGACTCAATCACAGGTTTAAAAGCATAAAACAGCATGGTCAATTCAGGAAACAGAGGGAACTTTTATTTATGGCTAGACCAACTGACTAGGGAAGCAGTAGGAGACAAAGCTAGAGGGTTAAATATAGGCTTAGTAATGGTAGACTCTGACATGTGCTAAATATTTCTGCTTTTTACAGTAGACTGTGCAGAGCTACTAAAAGGTTTTCAACAGAAAGCAACATTTTCAGATTTTCATTTTAGCTATATCACTCTGGTAGGGAAGGGATTAATTTCTTAGAAGTGATATTTACAAAGATACAGGTAAATTAGAAGTTACTCTAAGACTACCTGCTCAAGAAGAGGTTGTTAAGTGACATTTTGATAAGGGCATTCTTGACACGGTATATTTGATGCTAGGGGCATTTGTATTATATTACATTATATTATATATATGTGTGTATGTGCATGTATACATATGTGGATATGAGCTAGATTTTATATCAGTCTTTCTAGATGTAGACATATACATATATATGCATATGCATGGATTAAAACCTTAACTCAAACCCCTTTCCTATCTGCTCATTCGTTAGTAATGGTTTTTATGACCACAGTTTGTACACATCTGACAACCCTCAAACTCACCACATTTCTTTAATACCTCTGTTTCCATATCAAAATAAAATATATTAAAACCTGTTTTATGTGACCAAACCACTTGCATGTTTTAGGTCTTTAAAAATATAATTCTGAACATTTGAAACACATTAAAATATACCTGGCTCAAACAAATGGTTGAGGTCACAAGATCATAGTCAAAGCCTTTTGTTTCCATCTTACACTTGTCAGGTTAGGAAAGAACAATGATTTACACTGACAAGAAAAAAGAAAAGAAAAGAAAAGAACACCAAAAGCAATGGCAACAAAAGCCAAAATTGACAAATGGGATCTAATTAAACTAAAGAGCTTCTGCACAGCAAAAGGAACTACCATCAGAGTGAACAGGCAACCTACAGAATGGGAGAAAATTTTTGGAATCTACCCATCTGATAAATGGCTAATATCCAGAATCTACAAAGAACTTAAACAAATTTACAAGAAAAAAATCAAACAACCCCATCAAAAAGTGGGTGAAGGATATGAACAGACACTGCTCAAAAGAAGATATATATGCAGCCAACAGACACATGAAAAAAGGCTCATCATCACTCACAATCAGAGAAATGCAAATCAAAACCATAATGAGATACCATTTCACACCAATTAGAATGGCAATCATTAAAAAGTTAGGAAACAACAGGTGCTGGAGAGGATATGGAGAAATAGGAACACTTTTACACTGTTGGTGGAACTGTAAACTAGTTCAACCATTGTGGAAGACAGTGTGGCGATTCCTCAAGGATCTAGAACTAGAAATACCATTTGTCCCAGCAATCCCATTACTGGGTATATACCCAAAGGATTATAAATCATGCTACTATAAAGACACATGCACATGTGTGTTTATTGTGGCACTATTCACAATAGCAGAGACTTGGAACCAACCCAAATGCCCATCAATGATAGATTGGATTAAGAAAATGTGGCACATATACACCATGAAACACTAAACAGCCATAGAAAAGGATGAGTTCATGTCCTTTGTAGGGACATGGATGAAGCTGGAAACCATCATCCTCAGCAAACTATTGCAAGGACAGAAAACTAAACACCATATGTTCTCACTCATAGGTGGGAATTGCACAATGAGAACACTTGGACACATGAAGGGGAACATCACACACTGGGGCCTGTTGTGGGGTCGGGGGAGCAGGGAGGGATAGCATTAGGAGATATACCTAATGCAAATGATGAGGTAATGGGTGCAGCACACCAACATGACACATGTATATATATGTAACAAACCTGCATGTTGTGCACATATACCCTAAAACTTAAAGTATAATTTAAAAAAAGAATTAAAAAACCCACATAATTTAGTCATTAAAAGTAGAGTACTGAATTCTGACTATTGAAGTATTTGGAAATTTCATGACTGGGCCTTGTGAGTTCATTCTGGACGATACCAAAAGTATCAAGGCGTAGCCACCTCAGAAGTTTTGAGATGAGAAAAAAAAATATTAGTTTTAAAGAGAAGAGTGAATTTACATACATTTGATTAGTACTGATTTCATTTCTTGGATTTTGCTTTTGCTTTAATATGGGGTACAAAAGGGCACCAAGAGTAGGGAGAGATGAGAAAGCTAGAGGGCCCAGAAGGAATAGGGTCTGGGGTTCTGCTGCAGAGCTTATTTGGTGATTTTAATACAATAACAAATCAATGCCCTCATATTTTGATATTACCATGTTGACTGCTCAATGGCTGCAGCAAATTAGCCACAAAATTGTGTTATTTCAGATGAGAATTTTGAAGCAAGATTGTAAAAAGTAGGAATTAAGAGGGCGACAAACATACGGGAGGCACTGTTGAGTTGAGAGAATAAACAGTTTTAGATTTGATATGCACGATGGCTAAAGAGAAGTTGAGAAGTCTGAAAACAACTCACATGTTTCTGATTTTGGAATTGAAAGGATTAGTGCCTTTTATTTTTAAGGTATTTATTAAGCATCTGTTGTGTGCCAAGACTGTTCCAGATGTTCGAAATAGTGCAGTAAACTAGACAGACTTGTCCTTCTCTTCATAGAAATTTTATTCTGGTGAAGCAGAGCAATCATAATCAAATAAGCAAATAAATAAAGTTTGGCAATGGTACATAAAGTGAAAAGAAGGGATATAGGAAAGGGTTATTTTCAAAAGAGAAAGAGGAGGACTCATTCACGACATGACATCTGAGCCAAGACTTGAGAAAAGTGTGGAAATGAATGAATAGTATTTCTATTGCCTTTGGCCTAATTGTATTTATATCCTGGGCTTTGGGAGCGGTTCTGATTTGCATGTCTATCATAATGTTAATTTCTTATTATTTTTTCACAATCCATCTGGGGAGCTACTTTTCATCACTCACTAAACCAAGTTTTGAAAGCAGCGCAGCTGGCAGGAGTTCTTTAGTTTTCTATTACAATATTGTTGGTAACTTCCTTTTCCAAACTTTACATGCTGTTCTAGACACATAGTATCTGAACCATGATCCCTAGAGATAGATACTCACTTCTTATAAGAATGTTGAATCCCCGAAACATAGAAATCAGTCATTTCTCTGCTCTCCCTGTCACTACCCTACAGGTGAGAGTTTAACTTTTGTCTTACATTAAGATCACAGCCATGCCGCCAACTTACTTCTATAGAGTTTGTTCGGATTTTCAAAAATGTCTTTAAAAACTTTGGAATTTTAAAATGGTTTTAGTGATGAATAAGGAAAAACTTTTGTTGCCATATTTTTGAAGCTGCTACATGTTTGGTGATTTAAGTACGTAAAAGGGTGATTGCAGCCAAATCCAAGTTTGTGTTTATGTTGTTATAGAGGGAGCAAGTAAGCATGATTTATATATACATGTAAAGTGGAAGATGGAGTCCAATAGATAGATGGATTCAAGTGTTTTCATATTCATCAGGCGCGTTCCTGAAAAGTCCTTTATTCCATCTTTATTGAAGTTTATTAGTAAGCTACTTAAAATGTTAGAAGTTATGTTTTTGAGGATCTGAATTCTTACTACAGCTAAAATCATAAAATTATCTGTGGTGACTGAACTCTGATTATGGCAAAGCAAAATTAAAGCAATATTATATAATTATTATTAATTATATTACTTTTTCTTTATTATTCTGTTTTTTTTTTTCCTTTTGCCATGTCCTCTTGCCTAAATTACTCGTAGAATAGCACTCATCAGAACTGTGGTTGATAATAACCTCAGGATAATTTAGCATGGGCTAGAAACATTTGCATTCCAGGGATGAAAACCACTTTACAAATCGCTTAATTAATATGATACACGCTATTCAAAGAATAAGTCTACTGCTGGGCTCTATATAGCTTACTTACCTGTGCTTTGTAAATTGTAAATAATAAATGCTAATATTCCAAACAACTTGATTTCAAATAGTTTGTAAACAAGAAGAAAAAATTTTACAAAAGAAAGTTTTTGACCATTTTCTTCTATTATTACCATGAGAAATTCATCTTCTAGAATGATATAGACTCAGTAGTCATTCACATGTGCACATTTCAAGCACAAACTTCTGCATCTATGTTTGTAATCTTAGATGTGCACACACACATATAAATGTATACATAAACTGATATAAACTTTAATGAAATGAAATTTCCTTGTATTTTTTACAATTGATACCCTAATATTTTCTATTCTATTCCATTCTTCTTATTTTTAAAGTTTAGTTTTTTAAGCTAAAGTTTTTTAAAGATTATTAAGCTAATTCCACAAATTGCTAGTGGTTTATAACCCACAATTAGTAAAATGGCCGTTCGTATTCTGATAACATGCATATGTAAAAAAAGAAAGAAATGAATAATGGAAAAAAAGAGAGAGAGGGAGGAAAGAAGAAGGAGAGAAAGAAGAAGGAAGAGAAACATCTTTCTGAATACAAATATATGCTCTCTAAGCTTCTGAAAATAGAAAATATATGGAAGAGTACAAATCAACATTAACGTTGATTACCTAAGTGAGGTGAGAGTGAGGATTGAAAAGGCATGAGAGTCTTTTATATTTGTGGTTTAAAATCCAATATTTGTATATGTGTGTATACACATAAACATACATTATTTTTATATGTATGCATACTATATATGTATATACACATATAGAGATACATGAAAGTATAATATTTATGTTTATATGGAGAGAGAGACAGAGATATAGGGAGAGACAGAAAAATTATCATTGTTAAATTTATTATGCTGCAATAGAATTTGAAAAAATAACAACATACAATATAGGCTGTCACTTTTGCAAAGTTTAACAAACATCTTATGAAACCACATAACACCAACGAACTTCCTGACTAAAATTAGGATGGAGGTTTCTCTTTCATTCTAAAGAGAAAGAATTCAAGAGTGAGAAAGATGATCGTGGAGGGTTCTGGTGAATATGTATAATACATCTCACTAACGATAATATACACCAAGAGTGTGTGATTTGCTCAAGTCCACTTATTTAGTGTCAGAAAAGTATCTACAAACAGATTTACTAATTCTCATTCTAATGTTTTCGGGTTTTTTTTTTTTTTTAACTTCATCAATGAAGAATGATTAAGATTTAACTGAAAATAGGCTGCTCCCTAAAGTATTTTTGTTGACTTTTTTTTGAATTATGACCCACTATTACTTGGAAGGTCATGCCAAAGATAGTGGGATGTAAATTGAAAGCATCAAAGTTGGGCACAGTGGCTGGGGACTAATCCCAGAGATTAGAGAGGCTTAGCCAGGAGGGTTGCTTGAGCCCAGGAGGTTGAGGCTGCAGTGAGCTATGATCATGTCACTGTACTGCAGCCTGGGCGACAAAGAGAGGTCTCATCTCTAAAAGACAAAACAACAAGAACAACAACAAAAAGACCACCAAGGATACTTTAAAATTGACCTAGGTATCAGGAGTGACCACATTAGTACTAAAAATTTCCAAATCCATATGAATAAGTTTACGATAACTCAGTAAACTCAGCCATTTATTTATATAGTCATTGTAGAATCATTTATTTCAAAACATTTTTAATTCTTCATTTGAATGCTTGTTTATATGGATGTAAATCTTCCAATACAGAATGATTAAGTCAATATTAATAATGTTTATATGTAAAGAGATATTTTAATGTATATTCCTTAGTTGTTTACCAGTGTGTTGCTATTTTCAAAAGTGTCTAGTTCAGTTACATAAGCAATAAGTGAGTGAGAGAAAGTAGGTGAATGTGAATTAACTTGACAATACTCCTTTTATTCTTTCTTTCTAGAAATAAGTTACAAAACCACTAAGGTAGAAAGAAATTTTGACCAGTGCAGAGAGCTTCTTATTTTAGTATTTTGTAATTCCTTTAACCTAATTTGTCTTTTATTCTCTCTAAAGGTAGAGTTCTAAGATTAACTTTCCTTCCTGGTTTGAACTACATATGTTTACATGAATTAGCTAATCATATTATCTTGGTATCAGAAAAAAAAAATACCTTTATCTCACTTTTAAATTGCATTGCATTTTGTAAGCACTTTATGCAGTGTCTGTCACATATTAAGTGCTCCACAAATATTTGTTAAATTAATGAATTAGTGATTATTACTTGGTTTCTTAAATGGACTGTGGGTAGGCAGATGAGCAATTAGCAGCCCCTAGCTGAAGCTATTTCCAGAGGACTTTCTAGAAGTTACATTAGTACAGAACTTAATTTATTTTCTAAGAAGCAAAGCTTTAGTGGCTCTTTCAACTATGCAATTTTAAGGCATGAAATGTTATATTATTCTGGAAGAATCAGGTAATAAGATAAAATTTAATGTTATTGGATTTTGTTTTTAGCAAGGCAAATACCTGGGCCTTAAAGTATGTACACACTTATAGTCTTGTACACATTCATTGGTTTGGAACTTTTTTAAGAATATTAGAAAAGTATTGAGAAATTCTTATAGAGGCTAGGAGGACTGCAGCAAAAAGAGGCTGAGGATCTCCACCTTTCCCCTTTGAATTTCTAATTCATTACTTAATTTCTATTGTAAGGGATTGGTCCCAGCTGATCACACTGGAAGGCAAGCAAGATCCCAGGAGAACCTCACTTTAAGGGAAGGAGTTGAAACCCTTTTCTAGGCTTTCAAGATTTGAGCCTATATGGCTGTAAGGGAGAGCTAGGTCTGATCATCCCAAGGCACTGATACTGGAATATCTTCTGATCATGCTCCTTGGCCCTGTGGTTATGCTGTAAAGGTAAGGCTGTTTGCACAAGTGTAGCTGATTGTAACACTGGTTAAAAAAAAAACTGTATCTGCTCTCCAGTCTTAAAGTCATATAGCATTTGTACTGCTATAACGAAATATCTGAGACTGTAAAGAACAGAAGTTTATTATCGCACAGTTCTGGAGGTTTGGAAGCCCAAGAGCAAAGTACTGGCAGGTTTGGCTTTCTGGTAAGGCCTTTTCTTTGCTTCCAAGATGATGCCCCATTGCTGCATGCTCTGAAAAGGGGAAATTCTGCATCGTTACATGGCAGAGGCAGAAGGGCAACAGGACTGAACCCTGAAGTCTCTTTTCTAAAGGCCTTAATCTAATTCAGGTGCCCTCTATCCAAAACGATCACATTAGCCATTAAGTTTTAACACCTGAAATTTGGAGGGAACACATTCGAACACAGCACCCCCTTATGCCCTTCCGAGTCCAGAGGAACTGCTCTGGACTGGACTGGTTGTGGGGAGAAAAATCTATGGTACTACCATCCCTCTTACAGAAGCCTTCAGTAGTTATTATACTCTGGAAGTGAAGTGGACCACTTTACCTCAGGGCCTTTGGAAGCAGGACTCAGCTACAGAAGTATGAGAGGAGAGGTGAGGCAAGGGGAGGAGAGGTAAGGAGAGGAGAGGAAATGGGAGAGGAGGGGAGAGATGGGGAGGCAACACTGAACCATTGCACCCTCTGTTTTACTGATCTTAATGTACCTCCCTTACCCTAGAGCTTCCTGCTGCAGACAGAATCAGAAACCAGAATGCCAGAGGTTTGTATTCACATCTGATAAATTGAAAATACAAATTATAAAATTAATAATCCAAATTTACATTTTGAAAACTAAATTGTTAAGGAAGGAGTATTGAGATTCTTAGATTTAGGGAAACTGAATAGTCTTTTCAGTTCAGGGCATGACTAAGGGAAGTAATGTGGATAGGAACTGGCTTCAGGTGTACGTAAGAACTGCAGGGGTAAAGCTTAACCTAATGACAGAGGGGAAGAACTACCTGCAGTTGCAGCATCTCTTGTTTTGCTCTGCACTCTTATATTCAAGCCCTCACAGATACCTATCTCATTTTGGGGACTTAGTCTTTGCTCTTTTTGCTGCCTGGATTTTTCTTATTTAGGATATTTGATGGCCCTTCTTCTTCCTCTTTTTTTTTAAAAAAAGAAAAGAAAGTGTCTCACTCTGTCATCCATGCTGGAGTGCAGTGGTGCAATCATGGCTCACTGCAGCCTACAGCTCCTGGGCTTAAGCCATCCTCCCACCCCAGCTTCCTGAGTAGCTAGGATTACTGGTGCCCATCTATTTTAAATGTATTTTGCAGAGACAGGGTCTCGCTGCGTTGCCCAGGCTGTTCTCAAACCTCTGGCCTTAAGAAATCTTTCCAGCCTTCCAAAGAACTGGAATTATAGGCATAAGCCAGCACACCCTGCCAGAGGCTCCTCTATACATTACGTATTGCTATACAGTGAATCATCCAAATACTTACTGGCGTAAAAGATCAGCAAACCGTGTCCTACATACCTAATCCAGCCTGACACCTGCTTTCTTTGTTGTTTGTTTTGTGTTTTTATTTTGTTTACAGCGTGTGAGCGAAAAAGGCTACTTACATTTTTCAGTGGTTGAAAATCAAAATAAGTATAATATTCCCTAATATGTAAAGGTTTTTTATAACATATCCATGCTCACTTAACTATTATCTATCTATTAAGGCTACTGTCATGCTAAAATAGCAAAGTTGAGTATTTGCAATAGAGATGATATGTCTTGAAAAGCCTAAAATTTCTCCTATCTGGCTGTTTATAGAAAGTTTTGCCAATTCTTATCCTAAAACAATGATAATTATTTATTATCTCATGGTTTCTGTCAATCAGAAATTCAAGAGCATCTCATTTGGGTAGTTCTGCCTTGGGTCTCTCATGGGGTCACAGTGAGAATACAGTAGAGAGTAGAGAATACAGTTCTGGGAAGGCTTGGCTAGAGCCAGAAACTTCTGATGATGAGGCTGACCACCAGAGTCTGCCCTTGGTCATCAAAATATCTTATATCCTCACACACACAAAATAAACTCATATATCCGAAGACCCTAGAGTCTCTTCCCTGTGAACCATCAGCTCAAATTCAAGGGTCTTATCTTCTAGAATAGTGTCAGTTGTGCTTTGCGTCTAGTTCCTTCTAACCTGTGAACTGATGGAAACTGGTTATCTGGTCCCTATATACTCAACATACAATGGTGGGGCAGGCATAGCAAAACTGCACAAGGCAGTCCTGATCAAAAAGTGGAGATATGAGAGGCACACAGGAGTTACTTGGTCAACAGCAATTCTGAACTCTTGCTGACACAGTTGCTTGAGCCACATCTCTCATCGTAGCTAGCTAAGACTTGGGCAGCCTTTTCTTATAGTGAAAGAGGGTCATACTCACAGTTTCCAGGAACAGAGTGTGCAAGGTTGTTTGAGAAATTCTAGGAAACTGTGAGCTTCCTCAATGAGCCTGGAGAGATTAGACAAATCTGAGATTTTGCAAGCTTGGACAATGGGCTTAGAGAGCTTTTGTCTTCTTAGAGATAGTATGCCCTCATAGTGCTAAATTTGGTTTAAGTCTAAGAAATACAAATGTAGATGTTGCAAAAAGCAGACTTTCCTCTGAGAAGAACATGCTTGTTTTGCTTTGCTGCATCTGAGGTCTTGTGAAGGAAAAGTTGTAAATAATTGTTTTAATGCCTTTCAGGTGTAGCCTAAATGTTTCCCTGACTTTCAACATCTTTTAGGCTTCGCAGATTTAGAAATGATAAATATTTAATGATAGACTTACAGAATGAAGTTGAAAAGGGTTAAATTGAAGGAAGATAGGAAAACATCTAGGTCATTACTCATCCTTTCGTAAAATTTATTTTAGAGCCATAAGAAAGAAATGAGATATCATACATTTTTTATAAACTACGTAGTAAAGAAACCCACAAATAAGCCAATGACTTTTTTCAAACTGAAAATAGCTTTTTAAGTAATGCATATCAACTATGGAAATTAAAACATAAATATATAAAATGTTCTTTAAAATTATTAGAAATATTTGTTATTTAAAAAATGAATAATATAAAAGTGTGAAGTATAAAAAGTAAAAAGGTCTACCCTCACCCTGCCTCATGTGGAAGTAAATACTTCTAACTCTTTCAAATGATCCAGTCTGACTGGCTTCAGTGCCTCACAGTGTCTTTCTTCAATAGATTATATTACTAAAAATATTCTACAACTTGCATTTTTCATTTTGAAAGCATAAAGATCCTATATTTCACGTGTGTGCATGTCCTTTTTTTTTTTTTGAGATGGAGTCTCGCTCTGTCACCCAGGCTGGAGTGCAATGGTGTGATCTTGGCTCCCTGCAAGCTCTGCCTCCCGGGTTCACGCCATTCTCCTGCATCAGCTTCCTGAGCAGCTGGGACTACAGGTGCACACCTGGCTAATTTTTGTATTTTTAGTAGAGACGGGGTGTCACTGTGTGAGCCAGGATGGTCTCGTTCTCCTGACCTCGTGATCCACCTGCCTTGGCCTCCCAAAGTGCGTGTACCCTTTACCCATTTATCTAATGACTGAAATTCTTTAAAGTTCATTCTGCCTTAACCATGATGATATCCCTCACACCAAGTGATGTAAGATTATTTTAATGTGTGTTAGAACTCCTATAAATTTATTTTCTAGACAATATATATTTTAGATTTATTTTCATATGTATTTATTTCATAACTTTATCATTTATCATAATATGTTGGGCATACGAAAAGTGCTCGGTAAATATATTTTTTCCTGCATGCCATTTAAACTGAACTAGAGGCAGTTTACTGTACATTTAAAACGACTGGCTTTGGTGTCAGAAGCATCTGGGTTCAGATCCTGGTTTTGCCATTTTCTAGCTATGTGGTCTTGGGCATGTTACTTAAATTACAGGTGCCACTGTTTCCTCATTTGTATAAAATATTTCCTGCTCTGAACGCACTAGTATTTCCCTTTTCCAAATTTATTTTGCCTCCTACTATCCAAGTGTTCTCTCATCTCCTAACACTGATGGCTGTCCCTTCTGCCCCTGGAGTAACTATAACAAAACTGCTTCCATTATTCCAGTTGTGTTAGAAGCCACAGTTTACCAAACACTGAGAGTTATCTATGCAAGAGCTATGGAGGAGGTTCAGGTTCCTCCAGCACTTTCGGACTCAGATGAAGAGTGCTTTCAGGTATGTGGTTCATCTTGAAGAGCAGAGGCCTTAATGCCCTGTGTGGAGAAATTAGTCTAGTGACAGAGAAGAGGCAGAAAGAGCCCACAGATAAATTCATTTCCCTTAATCTATCCGAGGACAGCTTTGAAGTCTTCCATCATGAATGGTGGAAGATATCCCCCTTGACTGAACAATCAGCTGGTTTTCTTGTGAATCCACGACCAGCTCAGTAATAACAACTGTCAGCTACATTTGCTGTCCCTTCTTTGCAGTCTGATTTTTCCTTCTGACTTCACTTTTGTCATGCTGGGGTTGCACCGCCAGTAAGGCCTTAGTACATAAAATTTCAGACTCTGTTTTCTAAAGAACCTAGGCTAAGACATATCTAAACAGAGCTAACATGAGGACTAGTACTTAGAAAAATATTTGCAATGCAGTAAATTCTATACTTAAAAAAGAATAACTATTGCATTACAAAAGAATACAAATTATATTTTTAATATTTTATATGAATAAATGATAAATATTTTACGGCATTATTTCAAAAGGACCTTCTAGCTCTAAATATTATGAGTTTATCTACAAAGTGATTTTTACACACAGACACACACAAACATATCCAAGAACCCACTTTTACATATACATACATAACTCTAACATATTTCCCACCCCCACACTTTAGTTCATTCAACTCTGATAGATTATATAATCTATCAGAAATGTTTTTCATTCAGTAGGTAATTCATTTACTCTGTTATTTATCAGATATCTGTCAAGTAACTAACATGCACCTTATATTGAAAGGTGTTGGAATACATTAGAGAGCAAAACATTGTCCCTGCCTTTTTGACCAAGACTGCTAATATTATTCCTTGTAATCCTCATGTTTGCATATTACTTCTTCTTGGCAGTTCTCAGATGTGTCCCTCACAGTGATTCTCAGGAACTGCTGACCTCTTTGCAACCCTTCTTCTTAGACTGGGATGCATGTAGTCTGTGCTAAAACAAAGGTTTGATGTTCCTGGCTGGAATCCAGACAGTCAGGGCAGTTAAAAGAATATGGTTTGTAACCACTTTCACTGTTGCCTGCTGTCCAGAATGACCTACTCATCACCTCTAGGTCTTGCTGATTTTTCAAGTATTGGTGACTTGTTACAATATGACTGGGGTTGATTTTCGAATATAACTTTTGTTAAGGGATATCACACAGCAAAAATTGCCACTGCCTCAAGAATTACAGTTTCAGTAATCTACCTTTCAATACTAATACCCAAGGCAATTTTTCCTGAAGTGTGTCAGTGACAGACAGATGGGTGAATCAGGAGAACGTTTCTCCAATCAACCCATGCTGATTCCTGATACAGTTTGTTATTCTAAAAAGCATGATAATTTCTATGGCTGAAGATGCCCAGAGAATTAGTCTCTAAATCAGGGATGCAAGAAAGAATTTACCACTTTAAGAAAACTAAAAATAATTTGATAAAGCTGAACATATGGAATCAACTTCAACTGAATTTTACCATTCTAGACTCCAAGCATTTAGACATTGTTTGGAATATTGTTAATAAAACCAAAATCTTTTTCCCATGGGACTCAATTGTTTGAAATAAGGGTTCAGATTTTAGCTATTTTATAATACAGAAGCAGTAATATGCTACGATGATAGTAATAATAACATTCTTTTACAAGTTTCTACATACATTTATATATACATATACATATTGTAGTACTTAGTGCTCTTTTATAAACCTTTATAGTGGTGCTTATTGACATACTTTGAAACTGTTGTTAACTTTTCTGCTTCTCCCCTGGATTCTAGGCTCCTTAAGTATAGACAGGGACTGTAGTTGCCCAACATTTTATCACCAGTATAACCAATTTGGTAAAATTGTTTGGCAGCATCTACTAAAGTTCAATATACATATACTCTAACTCAAAAATTTGCCCCAGGTATACATCCAACATAACTGCATATGTGTACACATCAGTAGATTTCAACAAGAATGTTCTTGACCAGATGATGCAAGAAATACTTTTAGTGTGATGTAATGAATTGATACATTTTATTCATAATAATTTACTAATAAAAATTTAAACATAGATATTATGAGTATTCTCCCCAAATCTTATGATGTATCATCAAATGATTTTTTTTCTGTCTGTATAATAGTCCATTCTCACATTGCTATAAAGAACTACCTGAGACTTGGTAATTTATAAAGAAAAGAGGTTTAGTTGACTCATAGTTCCACAGGTTGTACAGGAGGCATGGCTGGGAGGCCTCAGGAAACTTATAATCATCGCAGAAAGCAAAGGGGAAGCAGGAACCTTCTTCTCAAGGTGGTAGGAAAGGGAGAGTAAAGGGGGAAGTGCTACACACTTTCAAGCAACAAGCTCTCATGAGAACTCACTCACTATCATGAGAATAACAAGGGAGAAATCAGTCCTTGTTCCAATCACCTCCTACCAGGTCCCTCCCCCAACATTGGGGATTACAATTCAACATGAGATTTGGGTGAGGACACAGAGCCTAATCATATCATTTGGCCCCTGGACCCTCCCAAATGTCATGTCCTTCTCACATTTCAAAACACAATTATACCTTCCCAATAGCCCCCCAAAGTCTTAACTCATTCCAACATTAACTGAAAAGTCCAAGTCTAACATCTCATTTGAGACAAGGTAAGTACCTTCCACTTATGAGCCTGTAAAACGAAAAACACGTTAGTTATTTCCAAGATACAATGGGGGTTGCAGGAATTGGGTAAATGCTGCCATTCCAAATGGGAGAACTTAGCCAAAATAAAGGGACTACAGGCCCAGTGAAAGTCCAAAATCCAGTGGGGCTGTCATTAAATCTTAAAGCTCCAAAATGATCTCCTTTAACTCCATGTCTCACATCCAGGCCACACTGATTCAAGAAGTAGGTTCCCATGGTCTTGGGCAGCTCCATCCCTGTAGCTTTGCAGGGTATAGCCAATGCCTTTCACAGACTGGCATTGAGTGTCTGTGGCATTTCCAGGCACACAGTGCAAGCTTTTCATGGATCTACTGTTCGGGGGTCTGGAGGATGGTGGCACTCTTCTCACAGCTCCACTAGGCAGTGCCCCAGTGGAGATTCAGTTTCAGGGCTCCAATTCCACATTTCCCTTTGGCATTACCCTAGTAGAGGCTCTCCATGAGGGCTCCACTCCCGCAGCTGACTTCTGCCTAGACATCCAGGCATTTTCATACATCCTCTGAAATCTAAGTGGAAGTTCCCAAGCCTCAATTTTTTCCCTCTGTACAACTGTAGACCCAACATTACACGGAAGTCACCGAAGTTACGCCAGGCACTATATACTGAGGCTGTACAGAGCAGCAGGGCCCTGCGCCTGGCCCATGAAACCATCATTTCCTCATAGGCCTCCAAGCCTGTGATGGGAGGGACTGCCTCAAAGGTCTTTGAAATGTCTTAGAGGCATTTTCCCTTTGTTTTGGCTCCTCTTTACTTATGCAGATTTCTGCAACTGGCTTGAATTCCTTCCCAGAAAATGGGGTTTTCTTTTCCACCAAAGGTTCGGGCTGCAAATTTTCTAAACTTTTATGCTCTGCTTCCCTTTTAAATATAAGTTGCAATTACAGACCACCTGTTTTTGAATGCATATGAGCGTATATTTTTAAAAGCAGCCAGGTCACATCCTGAATGCTTTAGTGCTTAGAAATTTCTTCTGCCAGATACCTTAATCATCTCTCTCAAGATCAAAGTTAAACAGATCCCTAAAGCAGGGGCACAATGCATAGCAAGAGTGACCTTTACTCCAGTTCCCAATAAGTTCCTCATCTCCGTCTGAGACCTTATCAGCCTGGCCATCTCTGTCTATATCACTATCTGCATTTTGGTCAAAACCATTCAATAAGTCTCTAGGAAGTTCCAAACTTTCCCTTATCTTCCTGTCTTTTTCTGACCCCACAAAGCTGTTCCAGCCTCTGCCTGTTACCAGTTCCAAAGCCACTAACACATTTTCAGGTATCTTTATTGTAAGGCCCCACTTCTCTGGTACCAATTTTCTGTATTAGTCAGTTTTCACACTACTGTAAAGATATACCTGAGACTGGGCAATTTATGCAGAAAAGAGGTTTATTTGGTTTATGGTTCCACAGGCTGTACAGGTGGCATGGCTGGGGAGGCCTCAAGGAAATAACAATCATGGCAGAGGGTGAAAGGGAAAGTGCTACACACTTTCAAACAACCATATCTTATGAGAACTCACTATGATGAGAGCAGCAAGGGAGAACTCTGATCCAATCACCTCCCACGAGGTCCCTCCCTCAATATTGGGGATTACAACTCAACGTGGGATTCAGGTGGGGACACAGAGCGAAACCATATCAGTCTCTAATGATAAATCATAGGTAAGTTTATTTTAGTATTTCAGTCCTTTTAATATTAAAAGCTAAATAAATTTGGAAAGTGTTTATTTTGAATGTTCAGTTTTAACATAATAATTTTACATGTGATCAATTATTTCAGTGAAAATTTTCTATCTGAAATCACCTTTCAAAACAAAAGTATGGAATTTATGTGCCCTTTCATTATTCACTTACTGAAAACTTGTTTGCTGACTTTAAAAAAAAAAAAAAGACTAGACAAAGCAGAGTGAATGCTTGTGAACACATTCTTTGTGTTCTGGCTATCACTATAATGTAAATCTTCTACCAACATTCAAAGAAAAAAAAAAAATGAAACAACAAAAACTCTTTTAGTGAGAGCCAAATAATTTCCAACAAAAATATTAATATTTGTGGTCTATTTTCCTATTTTATGTGTATTCCTGCCTTTATACCATAATAAAGTTAACTATTGAGTCTCCTTATCACACTGCATAGTGGATTTAAAAACAGTGTTTCCAATGCAAGCAACCTTATGGCAGCAAGTATTAAATACAGGCAGTTTTATTCAGAGTTATAAACACCAGATCTAAACATTTTCTGTGTATAAGACTATTATTGGCTCTACTGCTCCACACTCTGTTTTTTTCTTAGCTTTTCATTTGGTATAGTATCTGGCACATAAGAAGCACTTAATAAAGTTGTTTGTTGTTTTTCTTATTGTTAACATAAGCTAAGTTATTATTTATTTTTTAAAATTAAATTTTATATTGAATATAACATACATATGTAAAATCAGCAAATCACAGGTAAAAATTTGATAAATATTCAAAAGTTAAAACAAAGAAAAAGAAACTTTGTAACCTACCCAGATCAAGAAATAGAACATAATAGTAGCTTCCTTTTAGTAAATACAGCTTTAACGGTAACTATTATCTGGAGTTTTTATTGCCTTAGGCAAACTTTCTGGCTTTTTGGAATTGAGATGAATGGAATACTGCAGGAGTTCCTCTTGTATCTGGTTTATACTGTTCAACCTTCTGAGATTCATTTATGTTGCCATGTGTACCCATAACTCACTCATTTTAATTTACTTATGGCATACAGAAACTTCATCAAAGAAGATATATGTATGGCAAAAAGCACATAAAAAGATGCAAAAATCCTTAGTGATTAGATGAACACAAACTAAAAGCACAATAAGCTACCTACTAGAATGTTAACATTATCAAGATTGACCATCCCAAGTGTTGATAAGGATGTGGAGCAAATGGAACTCTCATATGCTCTTGGGATTCAAAATGGTACAGCAATTTTGGAAAACATTTTGAGACTTTTTTAAAGGTTAAACACACAGTGACCATCGGATTCAGTCATTCCAATCCTAGGAAGTTCCTAAAGCCATGAAGACATATGCCTATAAAAAGTTTTACACAAAAATTAGTCATAGCAGATTTATTTATAATATCCCCAAATTAGAGACAATCCAAATGTCCATTAACAAATTCTGGTATACCCATACAATGGTATGCTCTGAAGCAATAAAAAGGAATGTACTATTGCTTTATGCAGTGACATTGAATTTTGACATAATTGTACTGAATGAAAGAAACCAGACTTTAAAAGGAATATGTACTATGTAATTTTATTTATATTAAATTCTAGAAAATGCACATTCATATACAGTGAGGGAAAGCATATTAGTTGTTGCCTGGGAGACTAGAAATCAGAGCAGCAGGAGAGAGATTGCAAAAAAGCATGAGGACATTTTTGAGGGTAATAGATATATTCAAAATTTTGATGTGACAACTCTATAGGTATGTAAATATGTCAAAGCTTATCAAATGAACATTATCAAATGAACATTTTATTGTGTGTGGTTTGTATAATCGATTCATATATTGAAACGTAATCCCCAATGGCATAGTATTAAGAAGTGGGACCTTTGGCAAGTGATTAAATCATAGGAGCAAAGCTCTCATGAAGGAGATTAGTGTCCTTACAGGAGAAGCTCAGAGAGATCCCTTACTCCTTCTACCATGTGAAGACACAGTTAGAAGGTACCTTCTATGAGAAAGCAGATCCCTGCCACATACGAAATCTGCCAGCACCTTGGTCTTGAGCTTCTCATCCTCCAGAACCATGAGAAATGAATTTGTTTTGTTTATAAACTACCCAGTCTATGCATTTTGTTATAGCAGCCCAAACAAAAATACTGCAATTATATTTCAAGAAAGTTGTTAAAATATTTTCCTTGATAATTGAATAGATAAGTTGCTGCCCATCAACGATTACAAGCATGAACAAAATTATTAAAACATTAATCTCTAGTTTTTAAAAATTTTGGTTAGTGTTCCACATACATGGGAATAAATGATACATCTTATTAGCTGAGCCTGGAATCAGTATGGCTCTGAACAGTCCCAATGGTGATAAGTAAACATACAGATTAATCCATTTTTTTGACAGATACTTATTTTGTCTTTACTGTCTGCTCTGAGTCAGGAGTTATGAATGCAGAAATGAACCATTGCTCCCCTCCCCAAGTTAAATTCTATTGAGGAATCAATAAACCTACAGTTCTGCTCTGGTATGTATAAAGCTATGGTAGAAATGTGGTGCTACAAGTGTGCTTTTTGGGGGAACATTTCTGCCCAGAGGTGAGCAAGCACCAGAACAATTTTCTGGACCAAGAGGATGTAGTGGAGGGGGTGAACTTAGAAGGGAAAATGAGAAATGAGTTTAGTTAGAAATGATTGTGATGCTTGAAATGCTAATAAGATATTTTAGAAGAGTTCCAGTTTATGCTGGAATTTGGGGTCTGGAAGTTAGAACCTAGGGGTAGTAGAGAAAGCCAAATGTATAGAAAATATTGTCTTAGGAAAAATGTTTAAAAAGCAGCCTAAAACAGGTGTTAAAATAATTAATAAGGCAGTCATTATAGACTGAGGTGGCTCCAGCGCCCTGGGTTCCTACCTAAGCACACAAACCCAATTCACAGTAAATGGTCATATGCTAGGAAATGAAACTTAAGCTCAACCAATCAGAAACTGCCAAATAACCTCGAACTAGAGACTTTAAGTATACTGTTCCACTTTAACCAATCAAATATTTTCTATGTCTTGCTTCCTCGAACAACTTCTATTTTTTCTTTATGGCCCTTTAGTGGAGCCCAAACCACTGCACTCTGGTACTGTTCCATTTATGAATCACCGTCTAGTCAAATAAACTCTCTAAAATTTTGGTGTACCTAAATGTATCTTGTAACACAGTTTAAAACCAGTCTTTTGTTACAAGCATAAGAAAGAGAGCAAGCAAAGGGACTAAGGAATGTCAGTCAAAGAATTGAGAAATAAATTGGCAGATAAAAATGGAGAGAAGAAATACACATCATAGTAAGAAAATGGTGAAATTCATTAAACCCACATTATTTGAAGGTTGGCTGTGGGAAGAGTATTCTAAACATTGTGTTAAAGAGAAAATGACCTGCAAAGACCTTGTTCTGATCAAAATCTGCAGTCAAACTACATATTTCACTAAAAAGAAATCAGCAAGTTATTGACAAGGAGCCCCCAAATTATCACTGAAACCTAAATTGAATAGCCATGCAATACAAAAATTCATTCATGTGTTCATTAGAATAATTTTATGTTTTTTATCATCTGATTGCAAAATTTGCCACATTTATGATGAAGTATTTAAAACCTTTAACATTAGAAACATTTTCCAATTAATATGATTTTTTTTGTGCCTAAACATTTCCAAGTGCTAATGAATGACTGAGATGAATTTGGCTAAAAAAGCCTGCCGAATTTTACTGGTCCCTTACAGCATAGAAAAGCCAGATGATGCTTATAAAATAAGAATTAGAGGAGAATGGAAAAGTCAAATGCCAAGAAAGTTTGAGGGAGCCTCAAAAATAAGTGCTAAGAAAGTTGAACAAAGATAGCAGCAATATTAAAACAAAAACTAATAGTTTTAGTATATTCAAAGTGATACAGAACTTAAATTTTAAATCAAAATTAAATTGAGGTAATTTGTATCTTTAATATTGAAGGGCAGAATATATATTATGCATCCCCCAAAAAAATGAAACAAAGGAAACAACAGGAAATTTTAAAGATTCCTCGACTTAATTTCTGAATGAGGTTTCTTACATTTTTCCCCAAAATACGCAATATAATTTCCCTTTATAACTGTTGACAAAAATGGAAGAAAAATATTCTTAAAAAGCTTCTATTCCCATTTATTTAAAATTTAATTGCAAAGTTTTTTTCTTGTAGATAAACAAATAACTTAGGTGGGGTTTTTTTACATTTTTAAATAATATCATTTATATTACCACATTAATAGTCATTGGATGATGTTTACATGTTCTTGTTTACATGTGCCACGGTTTTCACCAAATATGTTAAAAAGTATGGCTAGGATGAGTATCCAAACTTTTTATTTCCGGAAATATTTGTTTGGTTTTTAAAATAATCAGATGTCAGGAATTCTTGCAAAAATTTAAAGAATTAATTTTGCTATTCAAAAAAAACAAAAAAACAAAATAGCCTTATGAAAATGATATGTTTGACATTTTGGACAAAACATTAATTATAAAATGATATTTGGTTAAGATTACAATAAACAATTCTGTATAGTACAGATTAAACTCTCTTTGCCACAAATATGGCTTTAAAATCAAGGTTAAGTTCTTCAAAAACCAATAAAAAGAGAACTTGAGATTCCGCCAAGCAGGTTTGCTGTTTGGCTTTTCCAGGTCTCAGAGCCTTATGAATACCTGCCTGTGTCTCCAAATGGAGACAAGCCAGACAAGAGGTGAAATATGTTTATGACTGTGGTTCCATTGTTTCAGGAAACACAAAACACTGGTCTGCTGATGAGGGAGTTTCACATTACTTGGAATTATTGTAATACATTTGTATATGAAAATAACAATTCAAACTATTGTCCTCAGGAAATTCCTCCCCCTTTCTGAGACTGAGAAAGATACTATCTTTTTAATTTACCTTAGGCATTTCAATATTATGTTTGATATTCAATGTGTATGAGTCTTTGAAAACACAAATTTTACCCATCCATCTAACATCAAATGGGCAGCCTCAAGTTTAAACTTGTTTTTATTTGATTTTTAGTATTGCACTTATTAATATGAAGGCAACAAAATGAAAACAAACCGAAGTAGATCTGTAACCACCATCATGAAACACTAGCACATATGTAATTACTTCAATATGAGCTTCAGAAAGGCTTGCTAATTCACAGTGATACTGGTTCACACAACGTGGACTTACAGATTCTAATCAATGATGCTTGTTGTAACTTTGCATTATCGTTTGAAATAAGTTCTTTCTATGTCAGTTTCATTATAACAACAAGAAGGATGGAATATTGTTCTATAATACAATCCTGGCATGACACTTTTTCGCTGTTTTTCAAGAGAAACATGGAGGGGTGGTGCAAGGCTACGGATGAGGGGTGAGGGGAGGGTGGGAGCAAGAGCTTCTCTAAAGGAAGTCTGCAGTTTCCTAGATTGTGTGAGAGGTCCAGGCTTTTTGATCTAAAGAGAGAACCAATTTTATTTTCAAGACGTTTTGAATCATTTGAATCAAACTTGTAGAAGAAGATAGTTCAATAGTGGTTGCCAGGGGCGACAGGAGAGAGAAACAGAATTGCTGTTCAATGTGTATGAAGTTTCAGTCACACTGGGTGTATTAGTCCATTCTCACACTGCTAAAGGAAATACCTTAGATTGGGTAATGTATAAAGAAAAGAGGTTTAATTGGCACACAGTTCTGCAGGTTTATAGGAAGCATGACTGGGGAGGCCTCAGGCAACTTTCACTCATGGTGGAAGGCCAAGGGGAAACTGACTCATCTTACGTGGTCAGAGCAGAAGAGAGCAGGAGCTAAAGCAGGAGGTGCTACAGGCTTTTAAAAAAACAGATCGCTTGAGAACTAACTATCATGAGAACAGGAAGGGGGAAATCTGTCCCCATGATCCAATCACTTTCCACCAGGCCCCTCTTCCAACATTGGGGATTACAATTTTGTTAACTGTGGAGATGGAGGGTGTCCAGGATCTTGGCGTCTTGACCAAAGAATTGGACAAAATGCACAAACAAAGCAAGAAAGGAATGAAGGGATTTACTGAAAAATGAAAGCACACTCCACATTGTGGGAGTGGGCCTGAGCATAGGGGCTCAAAGGCCTCATTACAGAATTTTAGGGAGTTTAAATACTCTCTACTTGGGCTATGCTCCATGTAAAGGAAGAGGATGAAGTAAAGTTACAAAGTCATTTACCTCGTGTATGCTCTATGGAGAGGATATTTTCTGTTATAGCTGAAGTGTGAATTAGACTTAGGTTCCCAGCCTCCAGATCCTACTTTCCTGCCTCAGTTTGACATGAGATTTGGGCAGGAACACAGAGCCAACTGGTATCAGTAGGTGAATTAACTCTAGAGACCTGCTGTATAACATAGTGCCTAAATATAATAATTCAGTATTATAGTATTGTACACCTCAAAATTTGTTGAGTGTTGATCTTATGTTAAGTATTCTTACCAGCACCCTACCCCAAGAGATATAAGGAAACTTTGTGAGGTGATGGATACATCTATTACCTTGATTGTGGTGATAGTACCGCGGGTGTTTTGTGTTTGCATAGATCCAAACTCATCAAATTGTACACATTAGGTACATGAATTTTTGTCTATCAATTAAATCCCAAAAAAGCAGTAAAGGAATATTAAGCATAAAGAATAATGAGGAATAATGGAGTTTACATTGTTATAATACTTGAACCTTTTTAAAATACACATCATTTTATATTATGTGGGACTTATTACAGGATATGAAACTTTGTAATTTACTAGAAATGGAGGTATTTGTTTATTGTGTCTTTATGTCAAGTTATTAAATTCCAATAATATGGTTTTCCACGATGTCTTAAGATAATATTTGTCTATTTTTGTATAGTATATAATCTATATTTAGTGATTGCTACTATCACTTTCTACATTCCACTGTGAAGTTATATATTAGGACACAAAAAATTTTTTATTTATAAGATATACTTTCTAATCTTGCAAGTTTATTATCATCAACTAATGTTGATATAAATACTTCATAAACTATTGTACTTTTTGGTCAGCAGAGCCGTGTTTGATGATGTTGACGTTAGTTGTCACTAAGTTTCTAACATGGATTTTAAAAAATTATTCATAGGTATTTAATTTTGCTCTTTTTCTCCTCAAAGCCATCAGTTTGGAAATATTCCCCAGACATTCTTTTTATGTTAGCTTTTGCTACCTGTTCAAAATCACTGTATTTTTTCTCATTGACCCCAACAGAATAAACCAATAAACCACAATATAATATCTAGCTTAGTAGTGCTGTTTCATGGTGGAAAGAAGATGGAGGGGTGATTTCAAGCAGACTCTTAAGCTATAACAGCCCAAATCACTCTGTCTCTCCCTATCTCTGTCTCTCCTGTCTCTCTCTCTCTCTAACTCTCTCTCTCTCTCTCTCTCTCTCATACACACACACACAAACACACACACACACCCCTACATTGCCCATTGTTCAGTTTACATGTGCTCACCTCATGTGTAGGCAAGATTCATTCAGGGTGAAATCACTAGTGCCAGTGCTTTGAAAAGAAGACTGGGACGTTCATTCGCCTCCAGTGATCCAAGTGTGATAGTGAATGTACACATGCCTCTGTTGAAAATCTGCTTATAATATTTCCAATATTATATCATCAATTTTGCTGTTTTCTTCATTTGAAACTCAAAGGCAAAGAATAAATGGAAAATTTAGAAGAAAAATAATGAATTAATCTAATTTAAATCTAATGACTGTAAAATGCAAAGAAAAATATTCTTGTTCTTCATTTTCTATTATTTGTAACTTATCATCTTAAGAAACTATGCTTGTTTGAATGCTTAAGGGAGGATATATCAGATCTATATGAAACCAGTATAGATCAACATCCCACTCACTGTACACAGTCTCAGATCTGAGAGAATAGCCATGATTAATGGGACTTATTCCTTTGCCAGCCTTAGGAGACAGATATTCTATCACCTCCCTAAGACCGATATGTCAGGGCTCTGGAGGAAGACTGAGTTGCTCTTCTGGCCACACAACAAATCTGAACCTCTTAAACAATGTAGAAAATAGAAAACAGTTGAATCCAAATAAAAGAACTTAGCTATTCACAACCAGCATTGCTACCACCTCTACCACCTGCATCTCTCTATTTGCCTTATCAACTCCCCTCTGATCATTTAAACTCTCTTTAGAGTCTCATTTTTGTGTTAATTTTTGCTTCCTCTCTGTGTTACTGTCCTAAATTCCTACTTCCATCTCTTCTAAAAATTTCTACCACAAATCCAGGAATCCACATTTTAAGAATATTTAGAATAAGATCCATATTTTTAGAATATTTCTTTTCCTCCTTATCTTAAAATGAACTTCATGTTTTGAGGCTCATGTGCTCTGTTTATATCAGCCTCTGTTTATCTTTATCTTGTCAAATTCATGGTCATCTTTTCTTGTTCAACCAAACTCTAGAACTGAATCACTTTAGTTCTTTCAAATCTCCTAAATTCTCTTATTTTGGAGGACTTTGACATTCTTGTGGATGACTTTTGATAACTTCTGGACAAACTACTTTTATCCAATCTACTTCAATCACTTCCTCCCCTTGCCACATCCCAAGACATTGTCATTCCTGGGCACTTTCAGGTCATTTGTGTGTATTTGTGCCACTCCCTTTCTAGGCCTACTGCTACTGAAAGAGTACTGACTAATCTCATTGTTCTTCGCACAGAATATACACAGAACCCTGCTAGGCTCCTGCTAGATCAACAGATAGGTTGATCTGTTTTGTGCTTCATATCTCCCATATTATGAGCATATTTGGGCAACATCTGCCTGTTACTCTGATTGATCTGCTCTTACTGTGGTCCAAGTTTTCTGCTGGACTCTATGGGGCAAATCAGATGGAATTCGATCTGTGAGTTTAGTCATTTTTGGTTAATTGGGAAGGGTATAATACGTACTTTGTCTGTCGAGGTTATGTTATGTTCATATTAGTTTGTTCTAGCTCTGTATCACAGTACTATCCCAGTTATTAGTAAAATGGAATATCATTAATATCAGACCTTGTCAAATTTCCTTCTCAAAATAATCCCTAGAGGAAAGAAAAAGTAAGTGTTAGGATTTATAAAACCCCATTCAGTTCATCTAAATATCTATTTTAAATTACTGTTATTTTCATAATTGTTCTATCCTCTCTTTGCACAAGTCTAACTAACTGTTCTCTCTTTCTACAATTCACTGCAAATACCACAGAGATTTCAGGTCTGAGCATAGTCATTATTCCTTTCAGTATGCCCTTTCTATCTGTGCCATTTTTCTTTATTATATTTCAGTTTATTCTCCAAGTATCATAGCTTTCTACTCTCATGGCATTTTTTACATTGTATATTAAATGACTATCCGTCTTTTCCACTGATCTCAGAATTTAAAGTCTGGTGGGGAAAACAGGAAATATCTTTCTCCTCCATTGTATCCCGAGTTCTTTGCACATTTGGTGTCACAATATAGTGATTCAGTAAATATTTGTTGGAAATCATTGACTGCATGCAGTAATGTATAAAAATATATCAAAATGATTATTTTGTATTTTGATTTTATAAATGAAGCACATAAGTGTAACTAAACTATTACTTTCATTCTGGAATGTCACCAACAAGGATTCACTTCAATATGTGAAATTATAGTTTCTGATAAAACAAAAAGAGGAAAATATGTGCTTTTGTAAATTTACCAGTATGATACTGAAATCATTTTAATGATTAACTCTGGTACATAATATTTTATTTATTTATTTATTTGTTTGTTTGTTTGTTTTTAAATTATTATTTTTTTGAGGCAGAGTCTTACCCTGTCGCCTAGGCTGGAGTGCAGTGCGTGATCTCGGCTCACTGCAAACTCCGCCAACCAGGTTCACTCCATTCTCTTGCCTGAGCCTCCCGAGTAGCTGGGACTACAGGCACCCACCATCACACTCGGCTAATTTTTTGTATTTTTAGTAGAGACGGGGTTTCACCGTGTTAGTCAGGATAGTCTTGATCTCCTGACCTTGTGATCCACCCATCTCGACCTCCTAAAGTGCTGGGATTACAGGCATGAGCCACCATGCCCAGCCAATATTTTAAAATTAAATTCAATGCTTTAACAAAGTATTGAAATGTGATACTTTTCATGTTCCAAAAAATAACTTTTGAAAAGGAAACATTTATTTGGGTAAATTGTGAGAAAACATATCTCAAATAGAGTTTAAAATTTGTTTTCCAAGTTCAAGTTTTTATACTGCAGTAAATATTTTGTTTTTAATGGATCATTATTTGCTGTGTTTCAACAAAGGATAAATGCTTGAGGGGATGGAAGCCATATTCTTCATATATGATTATGTCACATTGTACGCCTGTATCAAAACATCTCATGTACTCCATGAATACATATACCTATTATGTACCAACAACAATTAACAATTAAAAAAATTAAAAATCAATTCTTCTGGGATGACTACCAATTACTCACACAATTTTAATATTCAAATTTTAGTCTATTTTTATGCATCACACTTGGACTTCGGGACACTCCTGTGAACTCCAGGGTCATATCCTGTGCTTCTTATGTCACTTGGACATTACATGGGCATTTAATAATTAACAAGCCAAGACAAAAACTCCTTCCAAACCTACTCCTGACACTGTTTCCCCAACAAAGTAAGTGGGAACTCTATATGTTAGAAATCTTGGGGTCATCCTTGAATGCTTGTCCCATTGTACCACACATTAACAGCAGTTGTGTCTTTATATTCAGATCTCAGCAATGTCTCTCTGCAGCCACCACTCCTCTCCCAGTCCAAACCACTTTTTTACATGCATGACTGCAATAGCTGCGGAGCCCTGTTCCTTGCATCTGTCCTTGTTCCCTTCAGTATTTTCTCAACACAGTAGACAGAGTTGTCCTTTTGTAACCCAAGTCAGATCATGTCACTCTTCCTCCACGATGGACTTTTGTTTCCTCTCTGGCATGAGTTCTTACTAAATTGCCTCTCACTTTTAATTTACACAGGCTGCCTTGCTTTTTCCTGCATATGCTAAGTCCTCTCCTGCCTCAGCCTCAGGGGTTTCACTTGACATCTCATCTGTCTAGGAAGCATTCCTTCTGAATATCTGCATTGACTTTCCTCCTTGCCACCTTCAGGTTTTGGCTCAAATGTCACCATTTTTAGTGTGAACTTCAGAGATGACTCTGTGATATTGTACTACCTCATTCCTGGATTGCCTATTTACCTTTCGACTTTGCTGCATTCCTCCATTGTATGTAGAGCCTTTTAACATGATATAGCTACTCTTTTTTATTCAGTTTCTCTCCTCCCATAAAATGTACCTTTAGAAAGAAAAAGGGTAGTGTCTGTGTAGACTGCTGTATTTTAAGTAAACAATGTTTGACAACTAATATGTACCCAGTAAACATTATTGACTGAATGAATAATAGTTGTATTGAAATTATACATTCAATATCTGTTATCTTCCATATAATATGAACATTTCAGGGTCAAGAAAATAATTAATTGCTATCAATTAAGAGGTTGATGCAGGACATAAGGAGATAATTGATGAAGTAGTTGAAATGCAATTCCCAAAGTTGTATGTGCCTACATTAATCATTAGCTAAATGAACAGTCTTCCTTTATATTGAGAAGTGGAGGATATAGATAATTGTTGAGGTTTTGAGGTAGGAAGTCATAGAATACCCTTGTGGTAGCTTATGTTTTCTCTGTGAAGTCAGAGTAGAGGCCTAGTGATTGATTAGTGAAAAGTTTAAGAAAAATGGGCAAATAGGAGTTGTCATCAATATGTGAAAAAATTACAAAGAAATAGGTATCAGTAAAGGATATTGGAAAAATATTAATTGAAATGCTAATTACAGACTTCAAGCTGGATAGGGAGATATATTTAAAAAGGAAAAGCCATATATGAAATAAGGAGTTTTAGAATTAATAGGGGTCTTACTGTCATCAGACAACCAGTGTTTGAAATGAATAATGGGAGAAGAATAAGAGATAAAGTCCTAAATGTGTATGAATTTGTGGCTTCACTCATGGAGTGATTCCTGTTCATGCTACACAGCCATTGGAGAAGGCTGTGACTGGAAAAAGATGAGTTTTTTGGGGGTGAGAAATATTTTGATAGTCACTCAATGACATTTATTTAATGTATACCATACTAGGCATGGAAAATTTTACATATACAAATTTTTTCTACAGAAGAACTTTATATTTAGTGAGTGATAGAAAGTGCATAAAGATGCAGTGAAACAACTTGTAAGAGAAGAAAAGTAGAAATTGCTCTGAATATAACCAGTTCAGCAAAAGCAGGGCAAAGGATGGATAGTCTCAAAAACTTCCAGTATAACAAATCTTGCCAAAGCAGATTAACCCATGGCAAATAATTTTGATAGAATTGAAAATAGATGAACTTACAATTTTAAAATTAGAGACTATGCAACACTTGATTGAAGTTAGGTATGAAACAATATTAGGTATCTTATTTATTTGCTATTCATAATACAACACATAAATTCTGTGAAATAAATAGGAAGACCATGTTGGCATTAGTTAAAATCCTCTTCTTAAAAGCATTACTCTGAGGTACCTGAATTTTCAACAACTCTGTGAATAGATTTTGAATGTATCTCTGAATAACTAAGATGCCATTTTCAGTATGAATATATTTGAAAATTGGAATCTGTCATCATTAAATTGAGCATTGGACAACTGACATAAAACCAATTCTGTGATTTTAATTTATCTTTTTTTTTTCCAGAAGGTTCAACACATTGTCTAAAATGGTTTGGTAGTGCTTCCTAAAGGTTTATATTGTTACATGGAAGATTGTGCCAAATGGAGGGATCATTTATTGAAGTGTAATAGGAATTCAATACAACTGCAGGATACAAAATCAACATACAGCAATCAGTAGCATTTCTAAACACTAATAATGAACGATCCAGAAAAAAACTAAGGCAAACAATGCCATTTACAATATGTCTTAATCTATTTTGCACTTACAAAACAGCATACCTGGCTGGTTGCGGCAGCTCACGCCTGTAATCCCAGCAATTTGGGAGGCCGAGGCAGGTGGATAACCTGAGGTCAGGAGTTCGAGACCAGCCTAGCCAACATGGTGAAACCCTGTTTCTACTAAAAATACAAAAAAAATCAGCTGGGTGTGGTGGCATGCACCTGTAATCCCAGCTACTTGGGAGGCAGTAAGCTCCCTGAGGCCTCCCCAGCCATGTGGAACTGTGAGCCAATGAAACTTCTGCTGTTTGTAAATTACTCAATCTTAGATAGTATCTTGATAGCAGCATGAAAACAGACTAACACAATATACAATAGAATACTATTCAGCTTTAAAACTGAAGGAAATACCATTATTTGTGACAACATGGATGAACTTGGAGGACATTAGGCTAAACAAAATAAGTCATGCACAAAAATAGAGCATGATTTCACTTACATGTGGAATTTAAATAGTTGAGCTCATAGAAGCAGAGTAGAATGGTGGTTACTAGGGGCTGGCAGGTTCGGTGGGGTGGGATTGGGGAGATATCGGTCTGGGGATACAAAATTTCAGTTAAACAGGAGGAATAAACAAGGACTGTATTGTGTAACAGGGTGACTGTAGTTAATAACAGTGTACTATACCCTTGAAAATTGCTAAGACAGTAGATTTGAAATCTCACCACAAAAAAATGATAAGTATGTGATGTAATAAATATATTAATTAGTTCAATTTAGCTATTCCACAGTGTATGTGTATATCAAAATATCAGGTGGTACATCATAAATATATACAATTTGTGTCTGTCAATAAAATAAATTAATATATAGGGATATGTAAATATTTATAGGAACTTGGCTTTTTATTTCTAAAATATAGATGTTCATGATATTATAATAGAGACAGTTGCTAATAAGATAACTCTAGTAGCAATTTGTATTCAAGACAGGAAAGCTTACAGTGGTAACTAGCAAAGTCTTACTTTATTCTCATTCCAAGTTATGCTCTGCCAGCTTTCTTTTGCACCAGCTGCTATACAACATTGTCAACCACATGCTCTTCAAGTTGCAATATGTCTTTAGGCCAAAGAGTACTAGAGCTGATATGATATCTGTAAAACTCCAAATTTAGTAATTATATATATATCTGATTTCTGGGACTTCCCAGAAAACAAAAGTAAACTTCCCAGATTTATCGATGACAAAAGTAATTATTGATCAAATATGTTTCATTATATCATAAGTTTGAAATTATTGAAATAATTTATGGGAATTAGCAAATTGTGGTATGACATTAAAGGGAGATGTGAGGTGAGGCTTCTTTCCTATGGTTTGTCATGAGTTGTTACATGGGGGAAAATAATGTGCAATCAGATCCCACTTACATATGGTAGTGAGGAGGGTGATCCAGATAGTGTTTAGATATTTCAACTGGTTCAACCTCATACAAGCTTTTTCCTAAGCCAGAGTTGTTAAGAAGCAAGACTAAAGGTAGAAAGCTACAGGTATGTGAAATCCTGCCTTTCACTTATCTAAGCCTTTAAATTCTCCATTGTGTATTGGTCAAACATCCGTAAAAATATTCCATATGACAAGAATATTAAAGAAGATCAACTTTAAAGAGGTTAAAGATGCTAAATTATATTCAAACTAGATCTTTATAGTAAAACATTTAGGTTGTGTGTGTAAAGTACAATTTAAATGCAAAAATCTAATTGGATCTAAATGAGTTTTCTCTAACAGCATAAACTAAAAATACATTGTAACACAGAGTCCAGGTGACATTCATGCATGTTTCTTCACGTAAATCATGATAGTCTTGGGCTAAAGTCCAACCCTGGAAAAAGGTATGTGTACATTTACAATGAAATCTGCCATGGAAGTCAAGGAAAGAAGCAGTAACAGCAGCTGGGCTGTTTTTCAAATTAAAGACTAGACTTTTAACCTGTTTTCCAATACAAGGAAAAGATATTTTGTGTATGTGCCATATCAGCAAGACTCAAACTAACAGAATGAAACAACAAAGTAAACTCATTCAGGTCTGATCCAGTCAAAACAAGACTGAGTCAAGTATTTCATGTTAAGTTTGGAAAATATTACCACCAAACTGGATAGATTCCTAAAACCTGGGGCCATTTTCTCATCTGGCACAGTCGTCAGAAAACTGATCCAAGTGTAGCACTCAGTCTCACTGGCCTACAAACTTTTCAGAAAACCACACTTTCTAAGTAAGTTATCATGAAAGAGAGAAGAACCAGAATTTTTGTCAATATTTTTGCCATCCAGACAACTTCATGTTCTTATTTGGTGTTAAACCTACTTCTCTCTACCTGCCTGTTTGCTTCTTTGTCTTTTTTCTTCAGCTCCACAAAATTATTCAAACACTTTGTACACCAGAAACTGTTTTAATCTCAATACTTTAAAAGAATGTCTTTGTGAAAATATGATCAGACATTCTAGTTTTACTGAATACATAAAAACTTCTTTTTAGAAAGCTCTTGTTGATTCTACTTGCATTTATTTATAACTATAGTGTTGCCATATATCCAAGTATCCCTTTTATTTATTCTTTTATCCTTTTAACAAAAGGACAAATGGCATAGACAATGTTAAAAAAATATTAAAAATAAAAAATTATGTCACCAACTAAATCTTTACTACAGGTGATCATAAGTTGGCTAGATTGGACCTTCATAGTGAAATGCATTAACTTTGGTTTAAGTAATATCCCAAACCAGAAATTTGTCGAGTGGACTACTAAATTCCATTTTCTTTTGTTCTAAACAATTAAGCGTTCTAAAATCTTGGGAAGAGAAAAGGATCAATGGTGCAAACATTTTAGAGCTGACAGTTGTGTGCCATATGCCATGATTCTATTATAAATGGAACAGTATTCAGATTTAAAATCAGTCTAAACACAGCATGTCTGTATGTGTGTGTGTGTGTGTATTTTACAGAACCATTTAAATATTAACCACCTTTGAGTATTAGGGGAAAAATAGAAATTAAAAGCGAATATATTTGTTTCCTGAATCCTCCCACCAAACTACTTTTTAAATTAACTATTTCCTGCCTTAGTGAGGATCTTCCTATTCATCAAAGATAAAATATCAAATATCATTTAGACTCCTTCTCTACCTCACCCCCCAATGTTCAACAGTTTTCTATTTTATTTTGATTTTACTTCCTATTGTCTCTCCGTGCATCCTCACTATTGGTTTCTGACCTCAATGTCTCTTTCCATAAATACTTCCTCCAGGGCTTCAGCAGTGCATATTGTAATCCATGAGTGTGATGCCCTTATAAGCTATACAGGCACAACCCAGGCAAACACACACAATGACCGTAATCATGACAGTCATTTCTGGTGCCTTTACTCTGGTCTTTACCATGCCCCAACAATCCATTAATCCTTCACTAGAGTTTATTCTTCTAAGTGAAAATCTGGATTCTTATCTCCCCTAGTATGTATCTCTTAGTGAATTTTTATACAAGACAATCATCACTGTCACCTATTCATTATCCCATCCCATCCACTGAAGGTCTTTTATGGTATGGCCTTAACAAATTACTCTGAGTCCTTTAAATAGATTACAAAGTTTCTTGACTCTTTTTGTACACGTTATTCTGCCCAAAATGCACATTTCACTATTGCCCACCAACGAATACTAAGTTTTCACCCTCATTTAAGCCTTTAATCTCAGGATCTCACAATAAATACAATCATGCTTCCTATATGCCGAATCTTCTGCTTGAGCATAAGTTTAATCCCCTAACTATACTGTAATTATATATATATATATAATATATATATATTTAATTCAGCCACTTCTCTCACTAGAAAGTGAGTTTATTGAAATCAGGGTAAGTATATTTTATGTTTGGATGAATTCCACATCACAATACTTCACAGGTAGTTACCTAGTCACCAATTTTTATTGAAATTAATTGTACATATAATAAAACTTTAATATAAAATGTTTCTCTTGAAGGGAGTTTTTTTTGTAAAACTATCCTTCTGAGCTTTGTGATTACTCATAATGTCTGTTGCAAGATTAAGGGAAATGTATTTGAATGCAAATGAACTTATACTGTCATACCATAAGCAGGATAGTCAATTTCTTGCTTCTGAAATCACTCCCCCTACCTGCCTATTAAAATCAGAATACACAGATCTGTATCTGTTTGTACAAAAAGGTGCCAAAAGACTACTGTTATGCTGCAACATGATTATGTGCCCCCAAAACCTGGGTATTTATAGTATAGTATCCAGTATTTTCAAGCCAAGCCATACTGGAGCCTGAAGCTAAAGGAAAATTAGTAATACTGATGCTCCCTTTATTTAAAGTTTTAAGACTTTATCATGGCATTAATTTTGAATTTTAAAAATACTATCTTTTTTTTTGACTCCCTTAAATTTTGCTCCCAAGTTGAATGCCTCACTGGAACTCGGGTGAATGCTCACCCTAGTCCTAGATTAGGTACTCATCTGAAATACTGTTAGTTTTTTTGTTGTTTTTTGTTTTTTTGTTTGTTTGTTTATTTTTGACAGGGCCTCACTCTGTCCTCCAGGCTGGAGTGCAATGGTGCAATCGTAGCTCACTGTATTCTTAAACTCCTGGGCTCAGGTGATCCTCCCACTTCAGCCTCCTGAGTGGTTGAGACCACAGGTGCACGCCACTGTGCCCAGTTGCAGCTTAAATGCCATTTTCCCCATATATCTTGTGTAACATTGAGGGTTTGCCTATTTAAAGTTTAAACTAAAGTGTTTATGTTTTAATTTTGCATGTTTAACCAAAAAGTTTGTAATTTAAAAATTTTTCCTTGCTATGAACTGCTATATCCCACCAAGGCCAAAAGGAAATGAGACCTTTACTGACAAAGTGGACAGTTTAGATTAATGCCGGCATCTCATATTTCACTTGATTTTTGTGTACTCTCCCTATTCATGTGAAAGTCTTTAGCAAAACCACTAAAGAATCTTAATATCTTTGTCAGTTTTGATTATTAAATAAATGTTTCTAAGGTATGCATTGGAAAGCATGACATGGGCATCTTAGGGGGACATGGTGGCTTATATGCACAGAGTGTCTGGATTTGCTGCTTGTATGCTGAGGGACTTCCAGTTAGGAAAATTTTTATTCCTCTGATGCACAATTTGAGAATACAGGCAGTGGAAAAACATTGTAGAAAACTTAGATTTCATTTATTTCTAATATGAGTTGAATTGTTGACTTACCAAGATTCAGTAAGATTTAAAGGAGTTTTTATGCTTTAACTAGAAGTTATTTGGGGGGAAGGAAAGCTCAGGTGATCATATGTCTCTGTGAGAGGATATTCATCCTTATCAAATTGCCTTGTGCTGTTTTCCCTGCTTGGCATTCCTGCCAAAGATTGGACTGGCATTAAAAGACAATTATTTCTCAATCTTAGAATCCTGTAAGATCTCCAGAGCCACATTACAAAGAGAAATACAAACCTTCTACCAGCACCGTGCTTACTGGGATTATTTCACAGTGCAGACTGGGCAATGTTGTAGTCTGCAGGATTCCTGGCTCTTTGGCAAGAGGAGAGTTTCCAGTATTTTCAAGAGTAATTAGTACAAGTGAAAAAACCTTCATCTCTATCTCTACACTTTAAGATCTTTTTTCAAAATTCCTTTGAAAATATTGTCTCAGAAATGCAGTTTTAAAAAATATGTGCTGCTAAAATTATTTATCTAACACTTAAAAGCAAAGTAACTGCACTGATAAAGCAAAATATTTCACTTGCCTGTTTATTATATACTCTATATTTTTCATTCATATAATCAGAGCTTCAAAAGTGAGGAATTTCTTAGAAATCATCCAGCTAAGTATTCTCATTTTGTAGAAGAGGAAACTAAAGCATTAAAAAGCTAAAGACTTCCACAGTGACTCCTATTTACATATTGACAGAACCTGGAACAAAGATTGGAATCTAGATCTCCTATCTATAAATACAAAGTGCGTTGATTGAATTTCCAAAACCATTGAGTGGAAATCTCATTACAACTTCACCAAAGATAGAATGCTTACAAAGAGGGTATCCTAATTAAGAAAGGCTTCTTCTCTCACCTATAGGACAGCCATTACAAATGGTAAGTGCTATGGACTGTTTTCATACCCCCAAAATTCAAATGTTGAAACCCTAATCTCCAATATAACGATATTTTGAAGCGAGACCTTTGACAAGTAATTAGAGTCAGATAGGGCATACAAGTAGATCTCTCATGATGGGATTAGTATCTTTATATGAAGATGAAGGGACCAAAACTTTTTCTCTCCACTATGTGAGAATGCAGTGAGAAAGTAGTCATCTGTGAACAAAGAGGAGAGCCGTCACCAAGTCCCCAACCATGCTGACACTCTGATCTCAGACTTCTGGCCTCCAGAACTGTGAGAAATAGATGTTTGTTGTCTAAGCCATTCAGTCCATGCTATTCTGTTTTAGCAGCTCAAACTGACTAAAACAGTAGAGGAAAATATTTATTGGAAAAATCACAAGTGTTCAGGGCCTCTTACACAAAGAACTTTAGCTCTACTCCATGTGAAAGGAGAATGAGGAATTTAAATCTAGGAGGGAATATGACTCTGGCTCACTCATACAAGGTTACACCACCTACATGGAGGGTAAAGATATTTCTCTCACTGTTATCATTACATTTCTGCTTCCTATCTCCTCTAGGTAATTCTTCTGTATGATACACATGCCCCTATGCACTCACATGTGTGTGCATTAGCACCTGTGCATGTGTGCAAACACCTACACATACACACATACACATACACACTCACCGTTCATGTCCTCCACAAATCATCTTTTTCAGAGACAGCACTATCAAAATATATATTTAGATTTCAGAAAGAAAATAAATCCCCCCCCAAAAATAAATATTTATCTCACTCTGCAAGGATGTAGTTCTGCTAAAAAAAAAAAAAAGTTAAGAAATAATATTTCAATTAGTTTTAAGTTTGAGATCAATAGAGACATCGCAGTTTTCTTCAAGGATAATAGGTGAGAAATTGCTTTACATTTATGTAACATAGAGAATAATTCTAGGTTTTTTTCCTAAAACAAATTGATTTCTTCTAAAGTTTAATTGCTGTATTCATCTTTAGACACAAATATTGCTGGTAATGTAAACATTACAATTTGGAGCTGCAAAAAAATTTGTATATAGATTCCAAGTTACCTGGAAATGTGTGATAGCAAGAGTTGGTGTTTAGTCGAGTATGGGATATACTGTGGTGGTGTTAAAAGTTTCTGACAGCCACTGGATGGAATGTGGTGCCTGTAAGACAATCCAGGACTTACTTCCATAAAATCACTTGACATACATGATTATGGAACTTAGATGAAGGATATGTGATAATGATGATAATAGTGAATTCATCAACATAGAAATGGTAACTGAAACTATAAACGAGTAGACAAGATGATGAAGAGAGAATAGGCAGAGTTAGAAGTAAAAGGATGCAAAAGACTGTGTCCTGAACATCACAAATGCTTAAGGTTTAAGAGTAGGAGACCAATGGGTCAAAAAAAAAAAAAAAGCAAAAACAGAATGGGATGTAGAAAACGGTAGTTTTACAATGAAGAGAAAGCCTTTTAAGAAAGAATCAGGTCAACGGTATTAAATGCTGAAGAGATATTAAGTCAGATGTGGACTGAAAGTCTCCCATAGCATTGAGAGAAAGGCAATCCTGTGAAACCTTTTGAGAGTAGTCTGGGTGGAGTGGAAGGAGGGCAATACAGATGGCAGAGGGCGGAGTCCATAAAAGGTGTTCACATTGGACAGAAAGTGTTTAAAGTTCTAATAAGAGACTGTGAGAGACCAGTGGCTGGAAAGGGAGAGGTTTCATGGGGGGTAGTTAAAATTTAGGTTTTGGTAGTTGTTTTATGCTTTTCATTCTAATATGGAAGACATTTTTGTTGTTGAAATACTGATGGGCGATAGGCAGAGATCAGGGGCAAACTGAGAATCTTAGGAAGAAAAGAATATTTGTGTAATAGTCTCTGGGGAAAACAGATCCAGGGCGTAGGTCTTAGATAAAGGAGCAAAGGCTCCTTCAGCCGAGGAGTCAGGGAGGGGTACAGAGGCAGATCGGTTTGCAAGACTGGTGTGGGATGTTAGCAGGCCTCCTCTGATGATTTTTAACTCTGTGAATGAAGAGGTATGGCTCTTTGCCGAGAGTGAGGTGAGGAATTAGTGAGTTGAGAGGTTTGAGCTTTACGTATATCCTCAAATGTTTTTCTGTCCTCCAAATATTCATTTTTTCCCCAAAACATAGTTTATTTTGAACAACCTCTCATTTTTTCCTTTATTCTTTCTGCCAGTGGTATTTTAATTCTGATTTTCCAGCTTTTTTATACTTCTTTCTCTCACTCTCCTTTCTCACTGCCCACCTCATCCAGCAAGTTCCCAGTCTCAGGGATTGTGCTTATACATGTATAAGCATGTCACTGTTCATTTCCCTTGTTTTAACATAGCATCCATAATCTATAAAATTCCGGTGTCATTGGAAAAGCTTTCTTCCTGGTCTCAGCAGCTCCCCTTCTTTTCCCATCATTCCCTGCATTGCGGGCAGATTGCTAAAACACTGCGTCAACTTGTCATTTCCTTTGCTAAAACTTTCATTGTTTCCCCTATGCTGACAGGATAAAATCCAAACTCTTATCGTGAAACACAAAGTTCTTTATTACTGGCCTCAGACTACTTGTAACAATTTATGTCCAACTAATGCCAAGCAGATTGGTGATTTCAACAACAAAAAATTTATTCTTTCTATCCAAATCTCACTTGCGCTTTTGTATTTCACTGTTTTTGTGTCATACTTTCTCTCAGTTTGCAATGCAGCCTCAGTACTGACCAATTACATAAAAATCTGGCCTTTTAATACCTTATATGCTGAGAACTCCACCTAGGCTGTCTTCTATCCATCTCCTTCCTCCAACACTTACACCACATTATTTATGCTATTTATCATTGATTTGGCAATATTATAACTTTTTGTTATATGTTTAATATTATATGTTAAAGTTTAAGAGCTAGAGCTCAGAAATGAGTTTCCTAAATTTAAAATGACTCAAGCCTGGCGTGGTGGCTGACACCTGTAATCTCCACACTTTGAGAGGCCAGGACAAGAGGATTGCCTGAGGCCAGGAGCTGGAGACCAGTCTGGGAAACATAGTGAGACCCTGTCTCTAAGAAAAATAAAAACTTAAAAAGTAGCCAGATGTGATAACACACCAAAAGTACCAGTTACTGGGGAGGCTGAGACAGGAGGATTGCTTAAGCCCAGGAGTTTGAGGCGGCAGTGAGCTATCCACTCCACTCCAGCCTGGCTGACAGACCCTATCTCTAAAAACTAAATAAATAGAAGTAAAATCCATTTTCTTGCCAAATAAAACATGATGGTTTTCTGTAGCTTCACAGAGCCCAATATCCAGGCAAAGATACAGAGTCAGGGTATGTTGGAACAGCTATTCGTCTATGGAGGGCTCCCAGCTCTTCCTACAGTTTGAATACTTCACAGGGCTTTACTTCACGTGGGATTGCAGGAACACACAGGCCCCACAGGTACCATGGTGCCTCCTGGCTACTCCAACCAGCCTTATCAGAGCCCTCACACTTCTACCAACCTTGCTGATATGATTAGTCTTTGTCCACACCCAAATCTCATCCTGAATTGTAATCCCCATAATCCCTATATGTCAAGGGAGAGACCAGATGGAGGTAATTGTATCATTGGGGGGATTTCCCCCCATGCTGTTCTCATGATAGTGAGTGAGTTCTCATAAGATCTGATGGTTTTATAAGGGGCTCTTCCTCTCTTCGCTCAGCACTTCTCCTTCCTGCCACCTTGTGCAGAAGGTGTCTTGCTTCCTCATCACCTTCCACCATGATTGGAAGTTTTCTGAGGCCTTCCCAGCCCTGCTGAACTGTGAGTCAACTAAACCTCTTTCCTTTATAAATTACCCAGTCTTGGGCAGTTCTTTATATGAATATGAAAACAGACTAATACACCTACTCTTGTAGATCCTGTGTGCCACCTGCAGCAGTGGCTGAGTGGCTATGTGTACCAGCAGGCCTTAACCTATAGGTATGGTCTGAGCTCCACTCCAAGATTTTCACACCTGACACTGTGGTGAACACCCACAGGTACTATGACTCCACTGAATACTTAGGGTGTCCTATCCCCACCTCTGGGACCATATCAGGCTTGCAACAGGCAGAGATAAAAGTGACCATGGGGATACTCAGAGCATGGTTGACAGGGAACAGCTGAGTTCACTAGAGTGAGCTGATGAATCTCTGGGTCCATGTGCTCCTCAGACTGTGCATGGCTATGTGTATATTATGGAACTATATAGGGCAGGATTCTCCTTCAGGCATTCAGTCAACTGTCATCTCATCTGAGCAAAAACAGCAAAAGCAGCAGCAGAAACAGCGGCACCACATCTGGTGGTGGCAACCAGCAACAGCAACAGCGACAGCAATGGCAGCAATAGGCAGCTTCTCCCCCACCCCATCCCCTATCTCAGAGCTAGGGAATTGCCCTGGTTGTGGCCCTACCTTTTCCTTCCTCTTTATTCCCAATCCCCTTTCGAGGCCGGCACCAGGAGTGGTTGGGGCACTTCCCTCAGGCCTCATTTTTAATGAGTTTTTAGTAATTTTGTTAATGTAAGGCTTCGAATTACAGGGTTTTGTATATTATTTACACAGAGCCCCCAGAGATGATACACATAGCTTCTCTGCACAAAATATCTGGAAAATAAAAAAAAAGATGTTCAGAAATTACTCACAACAACATGTAACATAAAAATCATGACATTTGATAAATTCATGAGTATTCATTAAATAGTTTTTATATCCAAATTATAGTGTTTAACGCAGAGAAAGCTCATACCTTAGTTATACTCAAACACACACACATATGCCAATATAAATATATATGAGATACATATATAAGCACAATATGTCTAAAGGTGAAATTGTTTTTCCTTTACCCACTAAATCTCCTTTTCCTTGATTTGCAATCTTCTCCCCAGAGACCTCAAACAGGAAACTGGAATCTTAGTAATCCTTGACTTTTCTCTCTCTCATCCCTTGCCTTCCCCGTACCTCTTCCTAACCATGTGTCCATTCAAATAATCATCAAGAGCTGTCAAGTCTAGCCCTGAGATATCTGGGGAATATGATCCTCTCTTTATTCTCATAGTTTCTCTCCTCCCATCCACTTAGACTCTGTGATAGCCTTTAACTTCTCTTCTTGCCTATATTGTAAGCTCCACTTCCTCTATCTTTCACACCACTTCCAAATTTATTATTTAGACTCATAAAAGACACTTAATACACACTTGTGGAAGTAATTAAAGACCTGAATAAAACTAATTAATTGGCCGGGCGCGGTGGCTCAAGCCTGTAATCCCAGCACTTTGGGAGGCCGAGACGGGCGGATCACGAGATCAGGAGATCGAGATCATCCTGGCTAACACTGTGAAACCCCGTCTCTACTAAAAAATACAAAAAACTAGCCCAGGCAAGGTGGCGGGCCCCTGTAGTCCCAGCTACTCGGGAGGCTGAGGCAGGAGAATGGCGTGAACCCGGGAGGCGGAGCTTGCAGTGAGCTGAGATCCGGCCACTGCACTCCAGCCCCTGCGACAGAGAGAGACTCCGTCTCAAAAAAAAAAAAAAAAAAAAAAAAAAAAACTAATTAATTATGGCATCAGAAATACCTCAAGTCCATATGGTGCTTTGATGAAAATTAGAAAAAGCTCGCCTCCTTCAAGTAGAAGTAAATGAATACAAATGAACGTACTTTTAAAAATGAAATATATAAACTTAGAATATTATTGCACAATATATTGTCATGCTGTTGGGGAGTTTTTCAGAGCCCCTAATGTGTCCAGAGTTGCCCAATCACAATGCCCCGCCCTTTAGGAAGCACACATGCTGACAGCCACAAGCACCCTGCATCCTACTTCCACCTCTCAGACCCTATCAGACAGGCAGAGATAAAAGCCACTGTGGAGATGCTCAGAGCATGGTCAACAGGGAACAGCTGAGTTCACTAGAGTGAGCTAATGCATCTGAGGTCCATGTCCTCCTGAGCCTGTGCATGGCTGTGTGTACACTATGGAGTTATATAGGGCAGGATTCTCCATCAGTGACTCAATTGTGAAGGCTAAAACTATCCACACTTACTCTCACACAGCTAGTATGTGCCTAAGATATGAATTCACTCTGTTAAGATGTCATCCACAGAGTGATGATACCCTTGTGCCTTGCACAAGGGTATCATCCTTTCATTTCTTCCCATCAGAATATAATCCAAACAACTTATCGCATTTAACTCACTTGGAAGTTTGGTGCCTACATACAGCCATAGCCTCATCTGCCACTACTACATACAAAGGAAGATCTACTCATGTGGAACTATTTTCAGATCACCAAAGAAGGTTATAAAATAGTATAGTGAGATGGTAGCATAATGATTAAGTCCCAGCTCCATCACATACTAGCTATGCACATAACTTGAACATGCAACCTAAGCTTCTTTTGCCTTAATTTTCTGTTATCTCATTATTATTATGTTATGCTTATTTAATCTGATCAGATGTCCTCCGGTTAGAATACACATTGCCTCGTTTTGCTTTTTAAAAATTCCTACATATGCATTAAGTAGGCATATTGAATGAACACTAATAATACAACATGGAAAATAATGAGTCATGCAACAATTTTTCCTAAGATACAGTGGTTGCTCAAAGGTATGAGGGTGATCAGCGAAGGCTTCAGGAAAGAGTTACCAGGCAGGCTGGGCCTGAAAGGAGGGTCTAATTTTTCTCCTTACTGTCACAGGTCACAGGAAAAGAGCTTTTCAGTTAGGAAAAAATACAGTGAAATAGAAAGCTATGAGGCTTATATAATGAATGTGATTATTTTCACTAAATCATAAGCTATGAGAAAAAGGATAGAGAAATGAATTTAGAAAGATCCTTTAAATCCAAATCTGTGGGTTCTTGTTTAAAAAGGTTGGCCTTAATGCTATAGGTTATAACAGTTCTTATATGTTTCTTTTTTCTTTTCTTTCCTTTTTTTTTTTTTTTTTGAGACAGAGTCTAGCTCTGTTGCCCAAGCTGGAATGCAGTGGCTTGATCTCGGCGCACTGCAAGCTCCACCTCCCAGGTTCGCACCATTCTCCTGCCTCAGTCTCCTGAGTAGCTGGGACTACAGGCGCCCACCACCTCGCCCGGCTAATTTTTTGTATTTTTAGTAGAGAAGGGGTTTCAACGTGTTAGCCAGGATGGTCTCGATCTCCTGACCTTGTGATCCGCCAGCCTCAGCCTCCCAAAGTACTGGGATTACAGGCGTGAGCCACTGCACCTGGCTTCATGTGTTTCTTAAATAGAGGGTAGATAGCACCAGAGTTGTACTTGAGGAAAATTTATCTGGGAGTGATGAATAAGATAAATTGTCCAAATGAGAGGGGCTACCTTTCTTTACATACAACATGCTCCTACTTCAATTTTTTTTTTTTTATGGGGAATCCTGTGAATCAGATAGTATCACCACCCTCATCTCCTACACACACACACACACACACACAGCAAATTAGTTACCAATCCTTGGCATTTCTTCTTCTTTTTTTTTTTTTTTTTGAGGTGGAGTCTCGCTCTGTCTCCCGGACTGGAGTGCAGTGGCCGGATCTCAGCTCACTGCAAGCTCCGCCTCCCGGGTTTACGCCATTCTCCTGCCTCAGCCTCCCGAGTAGCTGGGACTACAGGCGCCCGCCACCTCGCCAGCTAGTTTTTGTATTTTTAGTAGAGACGGGGTTTCACCGTGTTAGCCAGGATGGTCTCGATCTCCTGACCTCGTGATCCGCCCGTCTCGGCCTCCCAAAGTGCTGGGATTACAGGCTTGAGCCACCGCGCCCGGCCGGCATTTCTTCTTATGAACAAACTACATCAGGCAGTACCTTGCTTATGTTAATTATGTTAGCGTTTAATGAATTAATGTACGAATGTTTTTCCATAAGGCCTGGCACATAACAATTGCTCAGTAATGTTTATTACTGTTTCAACATTTGTTAGTTTTTGAAAATTTTTCTACTCCCCAAAATAAAGCTTAAAACTGCCTGTTCCCTACTTCTACTACCATAGCCTTGGTTTTGGTTCTTGTCACCTTTTAGAGGGACTGGTGCACTAGTGTGCCTACCGGTTTTTCTAAGTCTCACCTTGACCTTTCAGCCCATCCTCGACACCAGAGGCCAAGGCCAAGAACTTGGTGTCCTTCTTCACTTCTCTTTTTCTTTCCGACTCTACATCTTATACACCTGAAATGTCTGGTTCTACTTCCAAAGTATATCCGGAATCATGCTGTCTCTCACTAACTGAGCCACAACCACCATGATCCATACTGTAGATTTCTCCTTCCAGGATTACTGGGATGTGCTCCTAATAGAACTCCCTGCTTTCACCCTTCGCCCTCAAAGTCGATTCTCAATACAGCAGCCAGAAGGAATGTTTAAATCATAAGTTAGATAACATAATGACTTCACACAGCACAAAAGACCCCTTTGCATTCATAGGGAAAGTTAAAGTTCCTAAAATAGCCAACAACATCCTGGGACACTCTAACCACCACTATCCCCAACTACACACAAATAACTTACCAATTGCCTCCTCGTGTTCTCTCCACTGCACTGACACTCTCCAGTCACACAAGCCTCCTTGCTGCTTCTGGAAAGAACAGGCCTTCTCTCCACTTGAAGGCAGTTCTCTTTGCCTGCAATGACCCCTCATATATTGTGACACATCTTCTTGATCTGTACAAGATCTGCTGTGAACACCTTTAAAATTTCAACCTTCCCTGATTCTGTAGCTACTGATCACCTTCATTCTCTTCTATGTTTCACCTTGTGTTACACTGGGATGCTTAAAAAAATATTATATTTAACAGGTTGTTTTTTTTTTTTTTTTTTTGAGTTGCAGTCTGGCTCTGTTGCCCAGGCTGGAGTGCAGTGGTGCGATCTCAGCTCACTGCAAGCTCCACCTCCCGGGTCCACGTCATGCCATTCTCCTGTCTCAGCCTCCCGAGTAACTGGGACTAACAGGTGCCTGCCACCATGCCTGGCTACTTTTTTTGTTTATTTTTAGTAGAGACTAGGTTTCACCATGTTAGCCAGTGTGGTCTCGAGCTCCTGACCTCATGATCTGCCCACCTCGGCCTTCCAAAGTGCAACAGTTTATCTCTTACTTCTAGAATGTAAGTTCCATAAGAATGAGGATTTTTATTGTTTTTCTGTTCAATGATACACACCAAATATTTAGAGCATTCCCTGGGATATATTGGGTCTTTGCTTAATAAATATTTGTTGGATTAATAAATTAACTTAGGCTTACTCTGTGAAATAAATATACAATGATATTGAAAAGAAAGTCTTTGGGAGGTATTGAATTCCCGTGACAGAAAACTTCAGCCTGGGCTGGTTACTCAAATTGGACAGTTTTGGGTGATGCTAACATTGAAAAGATAATCCGGTTCAATGACTGTGAAGTCTTCCCACTTGTCAATTATGTGATCCTTCAAGTGCAGTCAAGGAGAATTGATATTGTGAAGATGGGAAAAGCATTCACAGAATAAAATAATTATAAAAATATGTATTCAGGAACTATTATGTGCCATTCAGGCTGCTGCAGTTGGGCTACAGAAGAGGAACAAGACAAACAGATCCTACTCACATAGAGAATAAATCTAGGGAGAAGACAGGCAATAGACAATTAAATGAGCATTTAATTAATATAAGCATTAAATTAAATTATAATTTCAGGTAGTTTTGATTGCTATTAAAACACATAAGATGATGGAAAGCAAATCAACAGTATTGAAGCTAACTAGATAGTGTGGTGAGGAAATACGACTTGAGCTAGCAAGTACACAAAGGTGCTGAGAGTGGCATGGCCTATTTGGGGTACAAAGAGAACGCCTGTGGCAAGAGTGAGGAACGTGGCGAGGGGTTGAGGAGGAGAGCAGGGCTGGGGCTGTGGAGGTCACTGGAGGTGTCTCATTACTTTTGGAT
Source organism: Trachypithecus francoisi (assembly GCF_009764315.1). NCBI lineage: Eukaryota > Metazoa > Chordata > Mammalia > Primates > Cercopithecidae > Trachypithecus > Trachypithecus francoisi. The sequence goes on from NW_022681469.1 coordinate 61,395,469, forward strand.
CATTATTTTGTTGCATCTATGAAAGAAACACTTCATTTAGACAACTATATATGTTTAATAACACACTTGCAGCCATTATGAAGCTTAGGTATAATTAATATTTTCTTGTCATACTTTTATTTTTGACATGTTTTTCTTCACTTCTGAAATAAAATAGGCTCACTCAACTTTGCATATTTTTTCTTAAGCTAAATTTACCTCTCTGGAGCTAAAATGTTCTCCTTCATTTGATATTTTCTACCTAAATGTAGTAAGAAAGCCAATCCTTTACTGCATGTAACTATTTTTCGGAGGTTTCAAAAGAAGACATTATTCTCTTATACTCTGAAGATTTATTTGTAAAACTTCTACAAGGAAGGAAGGGAAACCACAGAAAATTTTGCAGCAGGAGATGAAAAGTAAACACAGTAGCTTGTTGAAATATGGTTAGCTAATGAAGAGGCAGGCTGTAGAAAAACTAAGAATTCTCTTCTGACCTGGAAAGTTGTTGGAGTTAAGAACCCATGAACTGATAAAGTCAGGGTGAGAATGTTTCAGTTAAAGTCAAATAAATAGATTCCAAGAGAAAAGGAAAATTGTGAATCTATCCAATCATTGAATAATCAAAAACATGCTTTTTCATCTTTATATTTTGTTTTTGAATAATATAATTCAAAATTAATTTTAAAACAACATTAAAATTGAGCTTTTGCTTTCTATATTATTAAATTATACAAGATGATCATAATAGTTAAAAGTATTCTGTTGATGACCCTTTATTTTCTAGAAATATTATCTTGGGTTATAAAACACTTATTTTTATTAAAAAGGACAAGAGAAATGAGACTTCTTTTGTTCTTTTTTAAGAAAAGTAACTGTCTAGCTATTTTATATCTGTAGTTTAGTTCTTCAAAACTAAAGCTGACATTTTAGTTTTTGTTAAAAAAATCTATGTATGGAAGATTTTGAGTCTATTTTGTTATGGAAGTATTTTAGAACATAACTTTAAAAATAAAATAAAAGTACTATATACATCTAGAAATATATCTCAACAACTCATGTATCTGTCTAAGATATATTCATATAAATTAGGACACAGCAAGACAAACTGTGTGTATCTACATAATAAACCTGGATAATTTATGTAATAATCTCTATTTTGGACAGTTTAAATGCATTTTTTTAAAGTAATTTTTTTTAAATCCCAGTATCTTTCTCTCATTTGTTCTTAAATTACTGAGCCCAGTAAAAATATTGAAACCTATGTTTGGCACATATATGATGCAAATTTTAGCAGTAGTTACCTTTAGGGCTTGGGAAAGATGGAGGGAGATTTAAGGGTGGAGGGAGTTGGAGAAGGAGAAACTCTCATATTTTATCCTTTATATTCTAGATTTATTAAATTTATTATTATTTATTAAGTATGTATTAAAATGTTAGATTTTTAAGAACAAGTAAAAATCTTGCTGTAAAGAACTAAGAAACAGAATCTGCTTACAGATATTTATTGAAGCTTTATTTACAATTGCTCAAACTTGGAAGCATCCTAGATGACCTTTGGTAGGTGAGTGGATAATTAAACTGTAGTACATCCAGACCATGGGAAGAAATGAGCTATTAAGCCATGAAGAAACATGGAGGAAAATTAAGGACACATTATTAAGTGAAATAAGACATCTGGAAAGGCAGCATACTGTATGACTGCAACTATATGACATTACTGAAAGGGCAAAACTTTGCAGACGGTGGAGACAGTAGTTGACAGGGCTTGTGGGGAAGGAGGTATGAATAGGAAGAGCACAGGTGATCTTTAAAGCAGTGAAAATATTGATATGATACTATGATGGATACATGTTATTATACGTTTGTTCAAACCCACAGAATGTACAACACCAACATCAAACCTTAATGTAAACTCTGGGGTTTGGGTGATATATGTTGATGCAGCTCCACTGATGGTGACTAACGTACCACTCTGGTGAAAGGTGTCAAAAATGCGGAAGGCTATGCATGAATTGGGACAGGGGTATATGAGAAATATCTGTACCTCTCAATTTTGCTGTGAACCTAAAACTGCTCCAAAAAATTAAATCTTACAGAAACAGAAACAAAGAATACCTTTAATAGGAGCTCATAGGATATTCGCAAAATGCTTTAATCTTTGAATATAATATAACTTTTAAAAATGTTAACATAAAGACTTAAAAGCTCTGTAACATGGAGAAAAATCAGAATGTAACATCTCTTAGAATAATTTCGACAAAGATGTGCATTTTTCTCAACATACACAATGATTAAATCCCCAAAGAAAAGAAACCTCTTTACTGGGGCTAATTCTTTTTGGAATGTGTGGAAGTACATTATAAGGACTTCATGGTCATTTTGTGACAATAAGATGGAATAATCAAATGAAGCGCAAGATTTTTCCAATAAAACACACAGTGGATCTGGCCTCTGTACAGAAAATAAATATCTCTCACATCTACAGCTAGCAAGCCCTTTTTTAAAAACATAGAATTAGACCCTGACATACAACCATGACTGGTAAGATAAACTGTAGACACAATGTTTTTTTTGCTGATAGTGGTAATGTTTTCGAATTCTTGAAATTCGTGTCTGAATTAGAATGTCTCGTGTGTTTACCTATTGATTTTTAAAAGATTTATTAATATCCAATACTTGTACTCTGTTATGATTCTAAATACTGAGTAATCATTCTGAAGGGGCTTATAAATCTCTTAACAATTGAAAAAATTCTACTGTATATTCTACTGTATATGTAGTTTTTCCCCACTACAAAATAAAAGACTGTAAATTATTTAAGTTATAGTAAGTATTATGGCAGCCTGTAATATTTTACATTCTTTGACTTTAAGTAAATGTGGATTAGTATCTATGTTTCAAGCCATTCCTGTAATCATGAGGCAATATTTATACCTAAGACAATTCTTATCTTTGGAGTTTTGTGGGATGGCAACATGTGGGCAAATAGGATTAGGAAACTTGGTGGCATGTAGTAAAGCTCATGAGGCTTTCCCTTTAACCAATATTAGCTCTCCTACCCACTTTCTGATTACTAGCAGTATCCTAAATGAGTTCAAGTTTGATTAGAAACCCTTAGATCAATGTGTATGCAAATATTCAAACCCATGGTTTCTCTGTCATTGAAGGCAGAGTAAACGTAATCTTAAAAATTTCCCCAAATATGACATGTATTTATTTGAAAATTGTGTGTGCGAGTGTGAGTGTGTGGAGGTGGCAGGGGGGTGAGGAGGGTTAAGGTATCATTCTAAGAAAGAGTAAAAAGAGAAACTAAATTTAATTATTGAATTGTGTTAAAAATGTACATTCTCTGTAAGTGCTACCAAGTACAGTAAAAAAAATGAAAATTTCCAAGTATTATTTTTGCTGATACACTCAAAATGTATTTATTTAATTTTTATATTATTATGGATACATAATAGGTTAATATATTGATGTGGTACATGTGATTTTTTGATACAGGCATACAAAGTGTAATGATCAAATCAGGGTAGCTGGGAGTATCCATCACCTCAAGCATTTGTCATTCTTTGTATTAGGAAAATTCGAATTCCACTCCTTCAGTTATTTTAAAATATATAATACGTTATTGTTAAGTATGGTCACCCAAGTATTCTTAAGAGTATTTTTCCAAAACCAAGCAGGGAGAGCAAATTTACATGGCCATCATGATGATATAAAGATATGAAACTATGAAAGCATATAAACTTGATAGGAATCATATAATAAGGTCATATGGTCACTCATTTTTAACCAATTAGAGTTAAGAAACAAATGAGATTACTCAATTGGTCAGGGTCTATGTATTTTTTCTGTGAACATTTACTCATTCATTTCACAAATATGTGTGAGATGAAAATACAATGAAGAAGAAAGTTGAGGTTCAGATGCCTGGGAGCTTATACTCTAGGACTCTAACATAGAGCCAAGTTAATAACATCATTTGGATTGAACTACTGTTTACATTTAGGTGATTTATTTCCAAGACTCTGTGGCAACTTCCACTTTTTAGTAAAGGGACATTTGTTTGGAATTTATTTTTTTAATTTTTAAAACAGAAGACATTATGGGAAAATCCTAAGTAGAAGCCTCTTCTGCCTCCACTTGGGTTCATCTTCAAGAAGGTACCCTCACCTATCATTAAAAGGGCAGGAAGCTTAACTTCCTGAGCACCTTTCATGAGAAACTCTTCTCTAGCTATCAATGGCAGGAGAAGAAGGGACCCAGAACACCAACAAATCTCTTACTCTGTGATTCCCTAGCTTTATGGGAGCCCATTTTTATTTATATTAAAGTATCTTAACAGAGAAGTTAGGATGGGAGATAATTTTCATTTTTTAAGACTCCAAATTATATTAAATTTCTATTCAAAATTCATTGCTGAACCACTGCCTGGGAGTCAGAGTATTTGTTCCAAATTATTGATTTGGTTACAAAGATCCACAAAGATGAGCAACTTATTGATTTCATGAAAATATTTTTGGTTCTAATATTTCATATTTTTTTCACATTGATAGAAAACAGGGACTTGGGACATATGTATGTTTTCTCCATCTAGCTTTCTGTAAGACTCAAGACTCTCCTAATACATATGCTCTACTTTCTACTTACAATCTTTTTCTTTGGAAAACATCTTTACAATATCAACTAAATGAGATTGGAAACAAGTTATCAAATTCATCAGGAACTCCATACAGAAGAGATAAGAGTCTGCTTTCTTACACCAATAATGTTGGTGCCCAAATCAGTAGAAACAAATAAATAGGGTAAGTGTCCAGTAATTTACTTTTCAATAGTTACTTGTACTTCAGATCTTTACTCTGGCTCTTTCATAAGCAGCTTTCACATCAACATAGCTGAAATTCTTATCTAAAATCCATAAAGCCCCTGGGAGAATGAAGGTTAAGGAAAACGATTTTAAGGGAAACCACATCTTTCTCTTGAAAGTGATTGTACTCTTAAGAGTTTTATATAAATAACTCAATCAAAAGTTCGCCTGTTTGAAGGGTTTTTTTTTTTTCAAGGCACAAATATAAGATTAACTTCATATGTTTTATTTATTTTCATTTACTTGTTTACCTATCATTTTCTAAGTGCCTCAAATATATTCATCTCTCAAGGCTTGCTGCTTTCTTGCTGCTTGCTACACAGGTATGTACAGAGAAGTCAAACAGTAAGTATATTGCACCTACAAGAAATTGGCTCTTTGTAACTATATCGTTAGCAACCTCCCCAAAAGAAGAAGAGAAATGTAAACTCTGTTTTGCTCTGTATTTCAATGTATCCTCTAATTAGATGTAATTAGTCAAAAGGCCAAGAAGTTTCAGACATATCTCCAACATGAATGAACACAACATTTTGAGTACATTATGAATGGAATGCGTGTGTATTAAATGTAGGTAGATGGAACTTATTTTAAAATTGCTAGTCATATTTAAACTTTAAGATAGTAATATTGTCATTATACAAGATATTGCCTAATAGATGTTACGACTCTTTTAGTTTTTAGAAGAGGTTACAGAAAATATTAGCCAAAGGAAATAGGAAAAAAGTTAACATTTTATGTTTACACTGGTGAGCATACTTGTCCCAGAGAAACAAGGCGTATTTGAAGTTCTTCAAGCAGCTCAGCAGGCCCAATATTTTAGGAAGGCTGGGTTTTGGCTTGGGGTGCTTTACCTCTCTTGAGACACGGGACTTCCTGAAATTTACAAGGAATGTTATTCCCCCTACTCAGGAAAATGAGATGTATGTATATACACATGAAGTACTTGACAGACTTCGTGAAACTCAGATTATCTGGTTTAGAAAAAAGATGAAATCGGAATCAGATGCACATAATGCTTTCTAATGCACATGCTCTAGGTGTACATCTAAAGATAATGTTAATTTTAATGTTAAAATCATGTGATTTGCTAAATATTTACTGCTTTTATATTAATGAAGAAACTTAAAATTTGAAAAACATTTCAAGTTTAAAAATTAATCATCTATTTTGGAAAGCAATTTGCAAATGGGGATCAATAACTTTTGAATGAGCATGCCTGCTTTCAGAAACATGTTTTAGAAGAATAATCTTAAATGCAGACTCATGTACAACAATCACAACAATAATACATTATATATCAGAGAGTATGTATTTAGTATTTCCTGTATGCTAAGTTCTTTCTTCTCTATGTGTTTTACTCACTTAATTAATAGCAATTGCCATATGGATGCTATTACCTACTATTTTATGATTAAAAACCTGATGCTTACAGGTGTTAATAACTAGCCCCACACTTCAAATGCTAATTGTCATAGTTGAGACATGAATCTAGATCTACCTGTGCTTTTGCTCTTACAATACACATTTTAGAACATGGTTTATATTAAAAAAAAAAAACAGAAGCAGCATAAATGTCCAATATTAATGGGAAGTTTAGGCACCACATAACTGTAACTATAAGATGGAATACTTTTAAAAAGATAAAATAGATTTAATCAAATATTTTAATGCTATGAAAATTCTTAGGTCATAAAATTAAGCACATTAAAACAAACTCAAAAATATATGTTCACTGTGAACATAGTTTTATATGAGACTGACAACAGTTGTCAAATATCAGTAAAAATTGCTTTTGGATTTTGCTTCTTTTTTCCTGTACATCAAATTGTCTATAAAAAATCATGCAGTGACATTCTAATAATAAATATAAACCTTTTAACTATTTTTGTAATTGTTACTGATATCAAAATTCTTTAACCATCAAAGAGGGCCCTTAAATTGGAAACTGACAGCAGAACTAAGTGCTATGTCCCTGATAAGAAAGCTGAATGTGCCCCCTAGTGGCCAAAAGTTTTCTGCTGCATCTACTCCCTGTGAAGGATTCGTATTTACCTTCATCTGCTATGTGATGGTGGTGGGAAAGAACTGGGCATCACAAGACTGGGATAAACTGGCCGTGTTTTCTAACTAGGAAATAAGTTGTTTGGAGCATTTTATTTATACCTCTCCTTGGGGAAAATTTAAAATCAGATCAATCCATTTATATATAAATATTTAGCAACATTTAAAATTGTACTAACTTCTCTATTTTGTCTGCTTATATTTTAACACATCTTTGTTTTGAGGACAACTTAGCTTTTTTGCTACACAAACTAAATTCAGTGCTATTTATAGTACTTTATTTCTGAAGCCAATCTATATTTCAGGCTAAAACATGGTTCAATGAAATGATGAAAAGAGCTGTGAAGTGATGATATATAAAAACATACGTAGGCTGGTCATGGTTGTTCACGCCTGTAATCCCAGCACATTTGGGATGCTGAGGCTGGAGGATGGTTTGAGGCCAGGAGTTCTAGACCAGCCTGGCCAACAGAGTGAGGCCCTGTCTGTACAAAAAGTAACAGTAAAATTAAAATATTAGCCAGGCATGGCACTTGTAGTCTTAGTTACCCAGGAGGCTGAGGTAGGGAGATCACTGTTGCATCTATCTTCTGTTCCAAGCTATAGTGAGTTATGATCGCACCACTGCACCCCACCCTGGGTGACAGAGTGAGACCCTGTCTTTAAAAAACAGACACAAATATCTAAATGGTGAGTAAATGCATGTGCATATTATAGGAAACCACAATACTTAATAGCATATATTATATTATTATGAATATAATTATATAATTACTTGAACACAAGAAGAGATACATAGATGTACTCTTGGTTGGGAAGATTCATATTATAAAGCTATTATTATCCCCAAATTCAAATGAAAAGATAATATATGTCATATTAAAATCAAATAGGAAACAAGGCTTAGGTTTAGGTTGAGGGCTTTAAAGTCTGGCTTGAAGTCTTAGCTTTAATGCCCACTTGCTGTATAACTCTGGAAACATAACAGTTCTGAGTCACAATATTCCTGTTTCTGTAATATTGATAATAACAATATAATGTTTACTTTGGAAAATTATGAGATTTAAATGAATTCCAGGATTACTTGGCACAAAGAAGAAACTCAGTAAACAGTAAAATAATTATTAATTTTAATTCATTTGCATTCAGAATTCTAACAAAGTTAATTTGTTTTCTTGAAAATTAATAGTAAAATTTATCTTGAAGAATAAGTACTTAGAATAGGTAAGATATTCCTTAAAAAGAATGAAAATGGAGGAATCTTGTCCTTCCCAATAAATTTATGTACATAAAGAATCAGTGAATGTATCTTCAAATCTATGAACTAGAGTAATATTTTGCTGATAAAAAGGTAGGTGGAAATGTAAAATACAGTTGTATCTTAGCAGAGAGTTAGGTTCTAAAGCCAATGTGTCATTCTAAATTTTCTTATAATGAAATTTATCTGTAAAAATCTCTCAGGAATGTGTTACGTTGGAAACAACAGCTCTGAGTAAATTAATTTCTATACAAGGACAGTGTTTTTACAAAATATACATTCTTCAACTACTAGACCAAACTTAGTGTTGGAAGTTTGGCACTAAAAATGGCTCTGAGTGGTCTTATGAACTGAGACCAACAGAGGAAACAAAGAAAATGGAAAGGCATTTATTGTCTACTCTGAGTCAGAAACACTCTGCTGATTGAGCAGAAATGCCAGAGTTGTTTATATATTTTCCTAACTTTTGTTCTTCCAAGTTATATATATTTCATGTTCAAAAAGTTAAATACATGTATAGTGGAGAGGGGTCTTTGAAAAAGATGCAGAACTATATCATAATATGCTATTTTTAAAATACTGGTAGTGAAGACAAAGGGCATATAATCTTGGGAGTTTGGGGGCCTGCCCACTGCCGGTTCCTCCCATACTACCACAGCTGATGCTCTCTGGAAAGTGCCACCTCCTGGCAGGAGGCCAACCAGAACAAAAATAGAGCATTAAACCGCCAAAGCTAAGAACCCTCACAGAGTCCATTGCACCCACTTCCCTGCCACCTCGACCAGAACAGGCATTGATATCCAAGGCTGAGAGACCCATAGATGGTTCACATCACAGGACTCTGTGCAGACAGCCTCCTGTACCAGCCCAGAGCTGGGTAGATTGTCTGGGTGGCTAGGCCCAGAAGAGAAACAACAATCACTGCAGTTCAGCTCACAGGAAGCCACATCCATAGGAAAAGGGGGAGAGTGCTGCATCAATGGAACTCCCTGTGGGACAAAAGAATCTGAACAACAGCCCTTAGCCCTAGACGTTCCCTCTGACAGAGCCTACCCAAATGAGAAGGAACCAGAAAACCAACCCTGGCAATATGACAAAACAAGACTCTTCAACACCCTCAAAAAATCACACTAGTTCACCAACAATGGATCCAAACCAAGAAGAAATTCCTGATGTACCTGAAATAGAATTCAGGAGGTTAGTTATTGAGCTAATCAGGGAGGAACCAGAGAAAGGCCAAGCCCAATGCAAGGAAATCCAAAATATAATACAAGAAGTGAAGGGAGAAATATTCAAGGAAATAGATAGCCTAAAGGAAACACAATCAAAAGTTCAGGAAACTTTGGACACACTTTTAGAAATGTGAAATGCTCTGGAAAGTCTCAGCAATAGAACTGAACAAGTAGGAGAAAGAAATTCAGAGCTCGAAGACAGGGTCTTCGAATTAAGCCAATCCAACAAAGACAAAGAATAAAGAATAAGAAAATATGAACAAAGCCTCCAAGAAGTCTGGGATTATGTTAAATGACCAAACCTAAAAATAATCAGTGTTCCTGAGGAAGAAGAGAATTCTAAAAGCTTGGAAAATATATTTGGGGGAATAATCAAGGAAAACTTCCCCAGCCTTGCTAGAGACTTATCCACAAAGAATAAGCACAATGAACACCCAGGAAATTCATCACAAAATGATCTTTGCCTAGGCACACTGTCATCAGGTTATCCAAAGTAAAGATGAAGGAAAGAATCTTAAGAGCTGTGAGACAGAAGCACCATGTAATCTATAAAGGAAAACCTATCAGATTAACAGCAGATTTCTCAGGAGAAACCCTATCAGCTAGAAAGGATTGGGGCCCTATCTTTAACAAACAAAATAATTATAAGCCAAGAATTTTATATCCAGTGAAACTAAGCATAATATATGAAGGAAAGATACAGTCTTTTTCAGACAAACAAATGCTGAAATAATTTGCCATTACCAAACCACCAGTACAAGAACTGCTAAAAGAAGCTCTAAATCTTGAAACAAATCCTGGAAACACAACAAAACAGAACCTGTTTAAAGCATAAATCACACAGGACGTATAAAACAAAAATAAAAGTTAAAAAACAAAAATAACAAAAAAAACCAAAGTACACAGGCAACAAAGAGCACAATGAATACAAAGGTACATCACATTTCAATACTAACATTGAATGTAAGTGGCCTAAATGCTTACTTAAAATATACAGAACCGCAGAATGGATTAGAATTCTCCAAGCAACTATCTGGTGCCTTCAGGGAACTCACCTAACACATAAGGACTCACATAAACTTAAAGTAAAGGGGTAGAAAAAGGCATTTCATGCAAATGGACACCAAAAAACGAGCTGGGGTACCTATTCTTATATCAGAAAAAAACAAACTTTAAAGCAACAGCAGTTAAAAGAGACAAAGAGAGACATTATATAATGGTAAAAGGCCTTGTCCAACAGGAAAATACCACAAATCCTAAACATACATGTACCTAACACTGGAGTTCCCAAATTTATAAAACAATTAGTAATAGAGCTAAGAAATGAGATAGACAGCAACACAATAATAGTGGGGGACTTCAATACTCCACTGACAGCAGTAGACAAGTCATCAAGGCAGAAAGTCAAAAAAGAAACAATGGATTTAAACCATACTTGGAACAAATGGACTTAACAGATATATACAGGACCATTTCATCCAACAACCACAGAATACACATTCTGTTCAAAGCACATGGAACTTTCTCCAAGACAGACCATATGATAGGCCATAAAACGAGCCTCAATAAATTTAAGAAAATGGAAATTATATCAACATTCTCTCAGACCACAGTGGAATATAACTGAAAATCAACTCCAAAGCCATGTAAATACATGCAAATTAAATAACCTGCTCCTAAATGAGCATTGGGTCAAAAATGAAATCAAAATGGAAATTAAAAAATTCTTTGAACTAGACAGCAATAATGACACAACCTATCAAAACCTCTGAGATACAGCAAAGGCAGTGCTAACAGGAACGTTCATAGTCCTAAATGCCTACATAGAAAACACCGAAAGTGCACAAACTGACATTCTAAGGTCACACCTCAAGAACTAGGGACACAAGAACAAACCAAACCCAAACCCAGCAGAAGAAAGGAAATAACCAAAATCAGAGCAGAGCTAAATGAAATTGAAACAAAAAAGCACAAATGATAAATGAAACAAAAAGATGTTTATTTGAAAAGATAAATAAAACTGATAGACCATTAGCAAGATTAGCCAAGAAAAGAAGAGAGAAAATCCAAATACCCTCACTAAGAAATGAAACAGAAGATATTACAACTGACACCACTAAAATACAAAAGATCATTCTAGGCTACTATGACCACGTTTATGAACATAAACTAGAAAACCTAGAAGAGATGGACATATTCTTGGAAAAAGACAACCCTCCTAGGTTAAATCAGTCAGAATTAGATGCCCTGAAAAGACCAATAACAAGCAGCAAGATTGAAATGGTAATTTAAAAACTACCAACAAAAAAATGTCCAGGACCAGATGGATTCACAGCAGAATTCTACCAGACATTCTAGACAGAATTGGTACCAATCCTTTTGACACTATTCCACAAGACCGAGAAAGAAGGAACCCTCCCTAATTCATTCTAGCAAGCTTAGCATCACGCTAATACCAAAACCAGGAAAGGACATAACCAAAAAAGAAAACTGCAGACCAATATCCTTGATGAACATAGACGCTAAAATCCTTAACAAAATATTAGCTAACCGAATCCAACAACATATCAAAGCTATAATCCACCATGATCAAGTGGGCTTCATACCAGGGATGCAGGATGGTTTAACATACACAAGTCAATAATTGTGATATACCACATAAACAGAATTAAAAACAAAAATCACATGATCATCTCAATAGATGCAGAAAAAGCATTTGGCAAAATCCAGCATCCCTGTATGATTAAAACTCTCAGCAAAATTGGCATACAAGAGACTTACCTTAATGTAATAAAAGCCATCTATGACAAACCCACAGCCAACATAATACTGAATGGGGAAAAGCTGAAAGCATTCCCACTGAGAAGTGGAACAAAGCAAGGATGCCCACTCTCACCACTCCTCTTCAACGTAGTACTAGAAGTCCTAGCCAGAGCAATCAGGCAAGAGAAAGAAATAAAAGGCATCCAAATCAGTAAAGAGGAAGTCAAATTGTCACTGTTTGCTGACAATATGTTCGCTTACCTTGAAAACCCTAAGGACTCCTCTAGAAAGCTCCTAGAACTGATAAAAGAATTCAGCAGACTTTCCAGATACAGGATTAATGTACACACATCAGTAGCTCTTCTATACACCAACAGCAACCAAGCAGAGAATCAAATCAAGAACTCCACCCCTTTTAAAATAGAATCAATATTGTGAAAATGACCATACTGCCAAAAGCAATCTACAAATTCAATGCAATCCCCACCAAAATACCACCATCATTCTTCACAGACTTATACAAAACAATTCTAAAATTCATATAACAATCAGAAAACATCCCACATAGCCAAAGCAAGACTAAGCAAAAAGAACAAATCTGGAGACATCACACTACCTGATTTCAAACTATACTAGTTTGTCACCAAAACAGCATGGTACTGGTATAAAAGCAGGTACATAGACTAATGGAACAAAATAGAGAACCCAGAAATAAACCCAAATGCTTACAGCCAACTGACCATTGACAAAGCAAACAAAAACATAAAGTGGGGAAAGGACACCCTTTTCAACCAATGGTGCTGCTGTAAGTGACTAGCCACATGTAGGAGAATGAAACTGAATAGAACATGAATAGAGAGTTCTCAAAAGAACATATACAAATGGCCAACAAACATATGAAAAAATGGTCAACATCACTAATGATCAGGGAAATGCAAATCAAAACCACAATGCAGTATCACCTTACTACTGCAAGAATGACCATATTCAAAAAATCAAAAAAACAGATGTTGTCATGGATATGGTGAACAGAGGACATTTCTACATTGCTGGTGTGAATGCAAACTAGTACAACCACTATGGAAAACAGTGTGGTGGTTCCTTAAAGAACTAAAAGTAGAACTACTACTTGATCCAGCAATCCCACTACTGGGTATCTACCCAGAGGTGAAGAAAAGTCATTATTTGAAAAAGATACTTTCACACGCATGTTTATAGCAGCAGAATTCACAATTGCAAAATCATGGAACCCACCCAAATGCCCATCAATCAATGAGTGGATAAAGAAACTGTGGTGTATATATATGATAGAATACTACTCAGCCATAAAAAAGAATAAATTAACAGCATTTGCCATGACCTGGATGAGATTGGAGACTATTATTCTAAGTGAAGTAACTCAGGAATGGAAAACAAAACATCGTAGGTTCTTACTGATATATGGGATCTAAGTTATGAGGATGCAAAGGCATAAGAATGATAAAACGGACTTTAGGGATTTAGGGGTAAGAGTTAGGGGTCAAGAGATAAAATACTACAAGTATGGTGCAGTGTATACTGCTCGGATGATGGGTGCACCAAAATTTCACAAATCACCACTAAAGAATTTACCCATGTAACCAAACATCACCTGAACCCCAATAATTTATGGAAAAACAAACTTAGAAAAAATAAGTAATTAAAAAAATACACATACACACACTCATATAACGTTTTCACTTTTATAAAAATAGAGCAACCATATACAAAACAGTATAGTGCATCTATTTATATATTTAATGGGTTTAAAATTTATAAGTGATAATTTGAAATGATATAAACCAAGCTCCTAATTGTGGTTATTTCCATAGGAAAAAAATTTGGGTAGAAGGAGAGATTTTCCTTATATCTTTAAATGGTCAAGGAGCATGAATTACTTTTGTAATAAAGTAACATATATTAACATATATATATTAAATTAATAGAATAAAGAGAGAGACCACCATTAAAATAAAACTTTAGGAATATTTTTTTAAATATGTGGCTTAAAACAAATTAGGGAGGAGGTAAAGATGGAATAACAAGGCAGAAAAATTGCCATTGCTCAGACGAACAACTGCATTCAAATATTGTATAACGAAAGCTATAAATATATATTTCTATGCCTCTCTGTGTATATATCACAGTTGTTCATTTCTATCCAATTTGCTTCCCAGTTGTTTCTAGAATCCACCACTGCCTCTCCACCATTGCTGTCATTACTCTAGTTGAGTCAAGGAAAAACAAATTGATTGTCTTTGAGAAAGATCAAATGTACAGGCATAATTTGTTTAAACCAGATATAGCTTTTAAAATTTTAAATTAACTACCAATTCATATAATTGTAAGATTATTATTTTGGGCTCCCACTATAGGGTTAGAAGATCTAGAATATTGCCACATTCCTACAAAGCAATGAGCTTCAGGAACTGAGTAGATGCCATCTCCTTTAGATATGATATGTGCTCTCTGTTTTCCATAGTTCTTATCAGTCCTGTTTCATTAAGTAAACTGCCTGACCATTGATATTAACTAGCATAAATGTGTCTCTCCAAAGTATTATGATGGCCTCTGTGATGGTTAATATTGAGTGTCAACTTGATTGAAGGATGCAAAGTTTTGTTCCTGGTATGTCTGTGAGGGTGTTGCCAAAGGAGATTAATATTTGAGTCAGCGGGCTGGGAGAGGCAGACCCACCTTCAATCAGGTGTGTGTGACTGTGTGTGTGTATGGGGTGGGTGGGCACCATCTAATCAGCTGCCAGCATGGCTAGAATAAAGCAGGTAGAACAAAGTGGAATGAACAGACTTACTGAGTCTTCCAGCCTTCCTCTTTCTCCCGTGCTGGATGATTTCTGTCCTCGAACATCTCACTCCAAGGTTCTTCAGCTTTTGGACTCTTGGTATTACATCAGTGGTTTCCCAGGTGCTCTTGGGCCTTTGGCCACAGACTGAAGGCTGCACTGTTGGCATCCTGTCTTTTGAGGTTTTAAGAATTCACGTGGCTTCCTTGCTCCTCAGCTTGCAGATGGCTTATGGTGGGGCTTCGCCTTGTGATCGTGTGAGTCAGTACTCCTTAGTAAACTCCCCTTCATATACACGTCTAACCTATCCTAGTAGATCTGTCCTTCTAGAGAACCCTGACTAATACAGCCTCAAAACTGGTCTGGAATTACTCCAAGCTGCCAATCCTATTTCTGTTAACCAAAGATAATGTTACTCTTGGGTGTAAATGAGGCACTTACAAACCTGCCATCATTCCTTCATCACTTTACTTTCTGTCTTTTTTCTTTAATAGTCTCTCTCTGTCACCCAAGCTGGAGTGCACTGGCACGATCTCGGCTTACTGCAATCTCTGCCCCCTGAATTCAAGCAATTCTCATGCCTCAACCTCCCCAGTAGCTGGGACTACAGGCTCATGCCACCATGCCTGGCTAATCTTTTGTATTTTTAATGGAGACAGAATCTCACCATGTTGGGCAGGCTGGTCTTAAACTCTTGATCTCAAGTGATCACCCTCCTTGGCTTCCCAAAGTGCTGGGATTACAGACATGAGCCACCGCGCCCGGCCCCTTCATCACTTTACTTTCCTTGATTTTCCTTTGCTTTATTTAGAGTTCCTGGTTTCTTTCATTGCTCTTACCTATACTCCAAATACACATCTCTTATTCAATGAAGTTAGTGTTTACTGAGTACCAGCCACATGCCAGGCTCTGTGTCAGGGACTATGGATATAAAGTTCAGAGGCCAGCAGGATAGAAAATTAAATTATCAATTTCAATAATTGATGAAAATAGATCACTGAAGAAGACCAACTAGCTTTGCCTCTAGAAGGGTAAGTCAAAGAAGGCTTCAAGAATGAATTGTTGGAGATAAGTTGGGATATGAACTGAGTATACAATATTCATAATATATGGATTGACTTTCTCTTGAGTGATACCTAGTCAGGTAAATACTAGGTGTACTTAAAAAATTAATAGTAAAACAACCATTGGATATTTTTAAATGTGTTTTATTTTCAAAATGTACAACATAGTATATTAACATCATTAAGGCACAAATGTTGTTGAAATTGATAAAGATTCTTTGCTTGACCAAACTTTAGTCAGACTTCTAGACCTTTTCTTAGCCCCATATGTGCACTTACTTCCTTGTAAAATCCAGTTTTAGCAAGAACCTTGTTAAGTCATTTTAGCAAGAACACCCTGCCTTTAGTATCCGATCACCCTCAATGTCTAATCAGATTCCTCATCCTCCACCATCCTCCAGGTAAATTCTAATTACTTTGGCCTATAATCAGCAAGAATCCTGTTAGATTAGTTTCAAGAATCCCCCTTACCTCTAATATTTCCTCTTGGAAATTTTCCTTCCCCTGACTCCCACACAGCTCCTTGGCCATAAATTCCCACTTGCTCATACTGTATCCAGAGTAGAGCCCAATCTCTTCTCCCCCACTACAAAATCCCATTGCAATGATTCTTATACCTATTGCATAGATCCTGAATAAAGTTGTCCTTACTGTGCTGTAACAAGTGTCACTGATTTTTATTTTTAATAAGATATATGTAATCACTAATAATCTCTGTTTACTTATAATGCAGTTTTTTAAAAAAAATATTGAATATAACATTGAATATAACCTATGCATTAATTTGGAAATGACAGATTCCTATGTTACATACATAATACACTTATATAAGTTGAAGTTTCAGGGAATAGGAAAAATACGTGTTTGTGTATCTGGAATCTCCAATTACTTCAAAGGCAGCAATAGAAAGTGCCTGGAGAAGGAAGAGTAATGAACACTAATAAGTTCTATACCTCCATCTGCTGCTTCATCTTATTATTGCATATTATTAATACCTTTTATAAATACTATGAATTTTATGAAATTCCAATTTTGCGTGGAAAAAAAGTCCTAGTTCTACTAAATATTTCATAGAATGTTTAATACCAAGGTAGTAATATGTGGTTAAATATTCTCAAATAATAAGGTAAATCAAGGAAACTGGCACTCATCACTTATCAGAACCTTATCAAATGTAAAATATATTTTAAACTAAATTAAGATTATATGTATTATATATTGTCATTGATAAAATATTTATATATTTCATTATATATTGTAGATTTATATATAGATGAAACCTATATATTTCATAAATACATGTGCATACATAAATAAGAATATGTACACATTTTCTAAGTCAATACATATTGTTGTTTTCAAATTCTATATTATGCCATGCTTTCGAAATGAGAAGAGTAGCTCAAAAAATGAAGAAGGATTTTGTTTTTTCTTTTGAGACAGGGGCTTGTTCTGTCACCCAGCCTGGAGTACTGTGGTGTGATCATGGCTTACTGCAGCCTCAGCCTCTGGAGTAGAGTAGCTGGGACCACAGGCATGTACCACCACACCTGACTAATTTTTGTGTTTTTTGTAGAGATAGGGTTTCACCATGTTGCCTAGACTGATCACCAACTTGTGGTCTCAAGAGATCTGCCTGCCTCGACCTCCCAAAGTGCTGGGACTACAGGTGTGAGCCACCATGCCCAGCCAGGGATTCTTTACACCTTGAGAATCAACAATAGCCTAAGGAAAAAAATAGGAGGAAACATACCAGGCAAAGAGAATTTATTAGGCAAGATATGGAAAATGGGCATACAAAATATAATTGCAGTAAGTAATTTAGAGCATCTGAAGCATCATTTTCATGTAAAAATGTAGGGAGAAAAAGAGAGAAATGAAGTGACAGTGTGTATTTGATGGGTCCTACAAATCTAACCAAGGAGTTAGTTCATGTTTATGTGGGAAAAAAAATACTCATAAAAACTTTTAGGTGCTGTAATGGATTATGTGCATATAATATTATTGGGAGTAGGATTTCTGGAGGCAGTGAGTCCAATTTGTAGGCTATGGAAGGGGCAAATGGAGAAATTATAATATCTAAATGGAGTGGGGTAGCAATGACCATGAAAATGAAAAAAAAGTGCTGGATGTTGTGAATTTAAGGTCTGTTTCTGCTATTTTTTTTTCTTCTGTGACACTTCTCCTTCCCTTGGGGATTGTCCAATTCAATTTTTACAGAGGTTGTGGGTGGGGGGGGGATGAAATAATGCGTGACACTTCTGTGACACTTCTCCTTCCCTTGGGGATTGTCCAATTCAATTTTTACAGAGGTTGTGGGTGGGGGGGGGATGAAATAATGCATTGTTATACACAGTACATTACATATGTGTAAGGCATGACATCTTTCATGTTGGCAGATGATATGCTACAGCTGAAAGAACAAGTTCACTGGAGCTAAGCAGACCTGAATTTGAATCCTCAATATAACCTGGGCAAGTTTGTTGACTTTTCTGAGGCTCAGCCTCTTGTCTAGGGAAGGTTTAAGTCTCTACCATTTCCCTACATACATCTCCAAGTCAGGGCTTCCAGACCTGCCCTGTTATCACTAGCTGCTCCCCAAGCAGGCTTGGTAGCCAGGATGGGCTCTGTCCTCCCCACTGGAGGCTACCTCTCTCTTTAGAATGTGCCCCACTATGCAATCTCTCCCTCCACATGCACCATCCATGTCTTCTTTCTGTTATAATCTCTCTTGTATACTTTGTTCTCACATAGATATTTCAGAATTTATGACTAGGTCAGCACATCATGTTTCTCAATGTATGAGTACTTGATTTGTATTAGTTTTTCTATTTATTTATACACTATTGATTGCATCCTCACCATAAACAATGATGAAACTAATATATTGTCTTTCCCCTCAACCTCTTCCCTCTCTGAACATTCCAATTTTAGTTAATTATGTTGATTGCTTGGTCACCTTTTTAACTTCAATTGTCTCATATATGACTTAATTGATGTTTAACCCTTGCAATAAAGCATAAGGGAAATCATCTCATTCCACTTCTACCTTCCTTCCTTTTTTTCTTATTTATATAATTTTTACATAATCTGGGCTTATAACATTTACAGTCTGTTCTGTATGTATAATCCTAACTTATGTTAGGAAATTGCTATAGTTAAAAAGAAGTCAATTCTCAATTCACTTCTCTCCATGAAGGAGCAGCCAGGACTCGTGTTGCATACCTATCTTGAAAAAAAATAAAAGAGTCTCGGCCGGGCGCGGTGGCTCAAGCCTGTAATCCCAGCACTTTGGGAGGCCGAGACGGGCGGATCACGAGGTCAGGAGATCGAGACCCTCCTGGCTAACACGGTGAAACCCCGTCTCTACTAAAAAATACAAAAAAAACTAGCCGGGCGAGGTGGCGGGCGCCTGTAGTCCCAGCTACTCCGGAGGCTGAGGCAGGAGAATAGCGTGAACCCAGGAGGCGGAGCTTGCAGTGAGCTGAGATCCGCCACTGCACTCCAGCCTGGGCGACAGAGCAAGACTCCGTCTCCCAAAAAAAAAAAAAAAAAAAAAAAGAAAAAAAATAAAAGAATGAGATGAAATATACAATCTAATTTTTGGTCTGACACATTGGACAACAGACCAGCACAGAATAGTGACCCTTGAGAGAAAGGGAGCAAGGTCAACCCTGGGATTACCACAGCTCACTGTCTGGAACTTCTGTCCATGGTACAGACAGGTGGAACCTAAACAAAACCTGGTGATCTGGGTTAAAGAGATACCCAGAGTGGAGGTCAATGTGGCTAGAATTTACAGGGCAGGGAAACAGAAGAGAGCAGCCAGTAAAAGGCAGAGCTAAACACCCTTTTTTGAGATTATTTCAACACAGAACATCATGCTTACTGGAGGAGTCCTTCAAGCTCATTAAGCTATTGCAGAAGTTTTATTAGAATGTTATATAATGATATGTTTGCAAATGCCAGAGCATTTAAATTAGACTTAACATTTAATTTCCTTCCTCTTCTTAATACAATGTTTTATTGAAGGGCTCTAATCAGACAGCTGCAACGATGGAAAGAGATTGTATTTTCTGGGAGAATAGACAGTGAGGTACTGGCAGATAAGAATAGAAAGAGGAAGTCGAGTTTGAGCACCTGACGGCCAGTGGGTGCGCTGTGTTAATAAGCCATTTCGTCAACATTAACAGCCTTCTGTTATAGAGCAGAAGATTTTTTGAAGTTGGATCATGTAAGGAAGTTTCCAAACACTGAAGTTCTCCAAACACTGAAATGGATGGAAAGCTGCTTGAATATAACTTCACTAGCTGCACACAGTTGGACATCCTCATTTGGGCAGAAGAAAAGGGACAAGGAGAACAATTGCAAGTAAGATGATTTTGCTGCTTGCTGCATTATGCCTAAATAAAGTCTTTTCTGTCTGATACTGGAATCGTGTGTCTTCCACAAGCTTCCACAACACAGTAACAAGCTAACTTAGTTGGTAAGCAGGATAAAACCCCAGACTCTGACCATTTTGACAAGGATGAAATGTTGGCACAGACAGAACTTTCTGGGAGGGGACAGACAAGAGCTGACCTAGACTGGGTTTGAAGCTATAAGACTCCCTAGAATCAGTTAATAAATACTTTTGCCTAAGAGATGGGTGAGGAATACTAGTAAAGCCCCCTGCTCTTATATCTGTGAATGAATCTGAGCAGCAGGAAATGGGATTGAAATGTCACTTAAATGGCTCATGCTTTTCCAGGTAGGAGGAAGAAGGATGTTTTCACAACAGGGAAGTAGGGGGACCTATAGCTAAAGGAAATGGTTTCAGCAAGTTGGACTTAGAACTTTAAATGCAAAGAAAATATTAAAAGACTGTTGGTCCTGGGAGACCAAGGGTACAGTTCCTTAAAACTGTAAGTAAATGCTAAGTCTAGTCAAGTCTGGAGCAAAGCTGCTTTCCCCTCCCATGCACCCTTACATGTCCCTTTCTCTCCTTTGTACTGACCTCTCCTGCTTCAGGAAAGAAGCTGAATATGCTAAGGAACACTGGGAAGAAGCAGCACTCACAATTTTAAAGCAATGTTGAATACACGCACACAAGTCACACTCAAGAGGGTGTGCTAAACATAGAGGTGGCCATAGGGCCAAGAACTTTGGGGAGGAACCATAAAGGGAGGAAGGTGGAGTGGCAGAAAAGGATCCCCAGACTCAAGTCCGGAGGCACACTTAAAAGGAGAAAATGCTTAACCTGAAGCTAGGCACTGTAGGGAAGAAAACATCACTTCTTTCCTTTCTCTTTTTAGATTCTTAGTTGAGACACTCTCCTGAAAACAAACATCAAATTAATAAGTGAAAAACAAGCAGAAGCTTATTCACGAATGCTGTACCCATGATTTGGAGAAGCTTCAGTTCAAACGTATTTCTCTCTGAAAGCACTGGCTTGGGCCTTGGTTAAACAGCATTTCAACAAAGAGGCATAAATCCTATAGAGTGACAAGACAAAAAAAAAAAAAAAAAAAAAAAGAGCAGTTGTAGTCTTTTAAAAAGTGGAAAAATGTGGGAAGACAGTAAATCTGTTTCCAGATTTTTCTGGTGTCTGCTGGTGCCTTCTCTGGCCTGATAAGTGCTGTCTGCAGTAAGGAAGGATTGATGTCTGGCCATCAGACAAACAGAGGTTGAGGCAGAGTGCTTTCTTGTGTCCTTGATGTTTTTAACTTAACAATCCTCAATATTTCAGGGGAAAATACTTGTATTTCCTTCAGGACAGAGAAAGAAAAATAATTTCCTCTATGACCTCTTCCCACATCTTAGTCCCTCATGGCCTTACTTCTCTGATTCCTATACTTCTGTGTTAGAGGATAGTATAATCTCCCAGTGGCTGTGGCTATAGCCCCTGACCAGTATAGTTAAACACTTTGGTCTATGCGCTTGAGGAGGAAAAATGTACTTGGACTCAACTAATAGATTTGGGAAAATTGCAGTGGAAAAGGAAAATTAAAGCGACCTCAGGGAGGGGAGGGGGCAGCCTTTGGGGCTATTCAATGTACGTTGTAGTTTCCACTATTGGATGTATAATTGGAATTAATGTGCTATGTGCTTGTACTGTAAGTGCTCATAAAGTCTACAGTTAATTTTTCTATGCAGGTACTGTGCCATGTAGAGTGGTGATTCCTGTCTTCCCCCTATGTGGTCCAACAAAAACAAAATAGAATCCAGGAGGGAGAAGAAAAGAGGAAAATCACAGCTTTCGTGATCATTTAGCCGACAGTTGCTGTGGGAACACTAGGAGTGGCAATTTCCCAGTACGAGGGCGCCACCTGCTTGAAGCAAGTAAATTCCTTCTAAATAGAAGAGAGCGTTTGTCCTAATGAAACTGAGCAGCAGCAAGCTGGAGGTGTTGAGCCCTCCCATATTAGGGTGGATCAATCAGACTCCATGACTGACAAGAAAAGAGACCAGCAATCCTTGCTAATCAAATGTAAATGATATAGCTGGCTTGGCCCTCGTGGCATCTCGGTTTTACATGAAGTGGTTGCACCTACCCTTTTAGGGGAACTTTCATTTCTCATCCTGCTGTCTGGATCAAAGCTACAAGCTCAGTGGAGGCCTTGATTTATGGAGTTTCCTTTAAAGGCTTGGACCTGATTCCTTGATGATTCAGCTGAGTTAACAGCTGATGGTGTCCACTTGGCGGCATCCCCAGTCTTTCCCCAACAATAACTCTGGAAGACCAACTGCAGTAAGTTTCAGAACGCAGGGCTGAATTGAAAGCCATCACATCACCCTTGCCTTAGATAATACTTTTAAAGACTATATAATACTTTAAAATAATAATTTTAAAGACAAAATATTTGATTTTGACTGTCTCTTAGACAATTGCCAATAGCATACCCATCTCCACTGCCACTTGGAGAACTGACAAACTGGCAATAAACCACAGCTGCCTATCGGATATCGGAGTTAGTTAAATACCCATGCTAATAACCTGTTCTCTGATAAGACCAGCTGAAATCCAGCTCCTAATCAAACCTGCACTGCCTAGACTACCGTGACTGCCAACTAGCTGCAGTATTAAACAGCACATGACAATTCATCCAACATTAGAGACTGGGCACAAAAAAAGACTTTATGTTTTGATATGTTACTATTGCTTATCAGACTTTCGACTCCTGCTGAAAGATAGCCATTGGTCCAGTGGTAAAGAAGGCCACAGGATGAAGAACCTACAGTGACCCCACCTGCTCCTGACAGATGGACTACATTGGACTTTTGACCTCCTCTCAGGGTTATCAATGATGCCTCACTCATTGCTGTTGACACTTTATCAAGTTACATTATTGCTCTTCTAGTCCAATGGGCCAATTCCAGCCACACTACTATGGCCCTTGAAACTAATCTGTGTCACCTTTTCAGGTTTCTGGGCCATTTGCATCAGAAAATACAGTGTATTTTATCACAAAAGCCAGTTAACAATGGACTAGTAGTCAAGAAATGTCACAGATATTCCACATTCCCTACCTTCCATAGACATCTGATATTACCAGGTGTGGAAACAGCCTCCTCAAAATCCAGCTCAAAAATTTCTGACTCTATCTCCCACTTCCCCTATGAGTCCATATACTTAGTAAGGCAATTTGGGCATAAAATAGTCATCTTTTTCAATGGATTATCTCCTCTTAGCTATTTCATGAGTAATGCTCAGGACAAATGGGGTGGACGGTTATACAGACCTACATTAAGGATTCAGGTTCTGCACTGACAGTACTTGGGTTTGATGCCTTCTTCATTCCCTTGACAACCACCTCTTAGGGTTGGTAAATCTCTGGGTGGGAGCTGAGCCAAAAAGGGGTTTGAGCACTCAAACTTAATTCTAATTGAGCTATTTCGATTCTTGGAACAAAATACATATCATGACCACTTTCGTGAGCAACCTCATCTTCCTGCATTGAGTCTCCCTTAGTGACCCATGCAGGCCAACGTGGGAGATAAAATAGATACAATGCCCTTATCCTTTATTTGCCTGACCCTTCTAGATAAAGATCTGGGAGCGAATAGGAGATGACTGGAGAAAAGTTGAATGTATAGCCATTGAAATGGGCCATGTGGATTTTTTAGCAGTGGAGGAAGAAAAATCCTGGCACATAGGGAACACCTGAGCTCCAGGAGATTCAGGAAAGAGCAGAACAATTAATGGTCCCTTTTCCCCATAGGTCTAGCACCACCGTGTGGTTAATCAAGAGGCAACTACACTTGACAATCTGACTCACTTCTGTGTTTGTCCAGGGCATCCATGTGCTCTGAAAACAGAAAAACTCATGTGTATATGGTTTGTCCTCTACCACTCTGCTGTTCTTGATGCCCTAATAGCAGCTCTGGAACATGGAGCCTCATTATATATACACAAACCTACGGATCTGCACAAACTTTTCTTAATCTGAATGCTACAAAACCATATGTTTCTCCTGAGGCCCAACCAGCCTTGCATAACACAATTTATGATCAAGACTGAAGCTTCTTGGTGATTCTGCCTATTTACTTACCCAAATCAATGTTATGTGATCCAAGTCAAGTTTAACAACAAATCCGGAAATGGAATAACAAGTGTCCCTTAATGTAATGTTTATATACTGGGGAGATTGGCAGTGGAATGTCTCTGGGGGGTGGCTTTATGCCCCTCTATTGCTTGCTGTAATTATTGACAATGACAGCAAAGATCAACAAGTCAGTCTTAAGTACCCTGCAGGGCTCTCCATGTGTTGAAATTTATATCATATTCTGTAACCCTTCTTCTAAGGCTTTACAGTATGAGCCTTTTTGTTCCCAGGTGTAACATTTGTATATAAAAAAAAAATGATACAAGTTTAAATCTACTCTTTTCAGAAATCTAATTTGAAAATCATAGTTGAACACTTAATTTTTTGTTCTACTACAGTATTCCCTGTCTTGGGAAATTAAGTAAACCTTTCAAGAAGTAAATTAGTGCATCACCTCACTGATTCATTGATGGAGCACTGCAGGGCAAAATGATTTACCGAGATATTTTTTTTTAAGGCGTGAGTTTTCTCTCTTCTGTCAGTATTGTTGATTAGATTTTCAGAGGGAACCTCTCCTTCAGAACAACTGAGACAGGCTTTTTAAGCCACTGCTATCTTCAAGCAACCCATTAAAAGGATTAGGGGAGATAACAGTAGGGATCTGGGGACTGGGTAATAGGATAACACTCAGGGTATATGTGCCCAGAAGCACAACTATCAAGGTGCTGGTGTCCTGGACCCTGCGCCAGCAGTAAAAATGGAGCACAGTATCCACTCTGTGCAGCATAACAAATCAAATTCAGTAGATAAAATTACTTTGGGAAAACTGATTAACAATATGATGACAAATAAAGTTGCTTCTTTACTTCTTACCTTTGAGATAGTTTTTCCAAGATTGTTTAAAATCAAATGAGAGATAAATGATAAGTAAAATAAATAAAAGAGGAAGTATTTTTTAAACATGTCAGAAACCACCAACTAGGCCAGGTGCGGTGGCTCACATCTGTAGTCCCAGCACTTTGGGAGGCCAAGATGGGCAGATTGCTTGAGGCCAGGATTTCAAGAACAGCCTGGCAAAAAAAAAAAAAAAAAGGGTATCTATCTATCTATCTATCTATCTATCTATCTATCTATATAAATTAGCCAGGCATGGTGATGTGTGCCTGTAATCCCAGTTACCTCAGAGGCTGAGGCAAGAGAATCGCTTGAACCCAGGAGGCGGAGGTTGCAGTGAGCCAAGACTGTGCCACTGCACTCCAGCCCAGAGGACAGAGTGAGACTCTGTCTCAAAAGAAAAAAAAAAAAAAAAAAAAGATTATTGCCAGAATCGAGTTAATTCAATATGGATATCTAGCATATAAGGTGAAGTACTGAAAATCAATATAAAAATTTAAAAACTTATTTGGAAAAATATGGATAAAAATATAAATTTATTTTTCATGGAAGAGAAAATAAGGATTGCCAAGAAGTATGTTTGGGGTGCTCAGCTTCACCGGTAATGATAAAAACGAAAGTAAAGAAACAAGGAAAAATTACTTGACACACATTATGTAGGCAAAGAATACAATACTGGTTAAGCCAATGTTTATGAGGATGAAGTGTAAACTTGGGAACATTCTAGAGTGCAGTCTTGAACTAAAGTTGTGTATATCCCATGGTCCTATAATATCTCTTCTAAAAAAGATTTCACCAGAGAAATATTTGGATAGATGCATTAAAAGACATGTGTAGACACTTTATTCAGTATGGTGTGTGTTTAACTGCAGGATCTGTTGCTGTCTATTGCCAGGCATTTATGAATACAATTTGGTGAATGCATAAGAAAGAATATTATATAGCCACAATATTAAAAGCATCAATGTGGGTATACATAAAGCAATGTGGATGGCTCTTAGAATAATTTTGAGTCTGAAAATAGCAACAGAATATAATTCATAACTATTTATGGAAATTGAAATACACACACAATATGTTATTGTTTATTTTTCAATGTAAGTACCTATATCAATCACATTATAATGAGCCCCTATTGCAGGAAGAAGAGAAAGCATGAGCAATGGGAGGAAATGAAATAATATAAAATAAGAAAAAGGCCCAGTACAGACCAACAATAATTGCTTTTTATGAACCAATGAGTTGTGAACTAAATTCAACTCTACTTGAGACCCAGATATGGGTGGCGGTAGGTCCCCATTCAAAAGCCTCTCAAAAATTCTTAAATTTTTAAGAGATGTGTTAACAAAAGCATTCAATGAGTTAATTCAAATGGTTGACAAATTTGGGGACTTTAGGATACTAAAGTGAACCAAAGGAGGAAGTCTTTTTTTTTTTTTGAGACAGAGTCTCGCTTTGTTGCCCAGGCTGGAGTGCAGTGGTGCCATCTTGGCTCACTGCAACCTCTGCCTCCCGAGTTTAAGCAATTCTCCTGCCTCAGTTTCTTGAGTAGCTGGGATCACAGGCATCTGCCACGATGCCTGGCTAATTTTTGTATTTTTAGTAGAGACAGGATATCACCAAGTTGTCCGGGCTGGTCTCGAATTCCTGACCTCCGGTCATCCACCCACTTCTGCCTCCCAAAGTGCTGGGATTACAGACGTGAGCCACCACACCTGGTCAGGAGAAAATTTTTAGTGTTTTCAAGCATATAACTCTCTCAGAGCTGACAAATCAATACTCATTAAGTGGCAAGTTCTGTTCCAGTGAGCTCTGGAATATTTTAAAAGATGCCTTAGAGGCTAAGTGAATAAAGCTTTGGTCTCCTCTTTCAAGAAAGCAATTTTTTATATATTTGCTTTAGTAACATTTAATTTGGCACAAGAATCTATCATAAAAAATTATTTCCATTTTATATTTCATTAAAAACAACCTTGAACCATAACTGAATTTAATACTCTGACTTTGGATTACGTGTAATGCTTTTGCTATACATAAATGTTACCTTTATAATGTCTTCCTATTTTATTTCATCAAGAAAATAATGGCAGATGTAAGCAGTTATTCTTTGATTTGTGCTAAAAATGGAACCCAACTTAGTACTACTTATTTTAAAAAGCACAGAATTATGCAAGGAAGTTGTTTGAATATTATGATAATTTTGTTTTAATGTTTTAGCATTTCATGCAGAAATATGAATCATCTGATCTGATTAAAAACATAGTTAAAATTATTACATTTTAAAATCATTTTTAGATTTTTAATATAGCAAATAACAAATTTAGATAGTAATTCAATTTTATTACATTATTTCCTTTTAGTACATGTACTATAACTCTTACCATGTCTTTCTTTTCTTTGATGATAATACTGATTTTGGAAAAGTTGAAAAGTTGTTTCAATAGAAATATAGTGAAAGATTATAAAAACTTTAAAAATTAAATTAGTAAATTTAAGATATAGATGGTGGGGATGATCAATTTTATCAGATATTGAGAATGGGGAGTATTCATTAAACTGACCCAGCAAAATTCTTGCTAAAACTGGACTAAGTGTGCCAAGGACAGAGCCCAAGGTTGAAACCTAGTTGAGAAGAGGGCTCCGAGGAACCTGACTCGAGTTTGGTCAAGGATAGAATCTTTGTCAGTGATAAGTGATTAGAAACTGATTTGTTTTACGGTGTTCAGGTAAAATGGAACAGTGACTCATTCATGCAAAGAATGTTTTCTGCTTAGAAAACAGAAACTTAATGCTGCAGTCTTTGCAAGACAGTCTTAGTGCCAGCATGGTCAAGAGTGAGGACCCTTTTCTGGGTTGCGGACTGCCAGCTTCTTGTTGTTCCTCATGTGGTGGGCAGCAGAGCACATCAAGCTCTTTCCTGACTCTAATGTGGGCATAATACCATTTCTGAGGTGACTGCCCTCAAGATCTCATCTAATACTAATGAGCATCCAAAGGCCCTACCTCCTAATATCATCACATTGGGAGGAGAGTTTGAACTATGAATTTTGGGGAGACACAAATATTCGATCCATAACAGAAATGAAATATACTGTAGCTCCTACAACAGGTCCTGCTGCTTTGGAGAAAATAGTCCTCACATATTAATTCCTTATTTCTGGTTCTGATAAATCACTTCTATGTTCATCTATCAAAAAGACAATTTCCATTGAGATTTTTTTAGCTAAAAATATTTAGGTAGAAAACATTAGATTGAACCCTATGAAGTTTCCAGTAATTGACACATTTTGGCCTATATATAACAAGAAATTTTATGGGTTTCAATTTAATACCACATGTCCATCGTATAAAACTGGGAAAATAAGGACATGTGGACAACAATATTTTTCAGTAATTTTTATCTTTTAGTTATAATCACTAAAAATATTTATCTCTTCAGACTCTTTATAGAGTTGAGATTATGTTATAAGTTACGTTACAAACTACTTTTTCTAGTTCATAAATATCTTAATATCTTTTTGAAAGTGTCCCTGAATGCTTCTAGATAGTGAGAAAATATTCCACTGATAGATATAATGTTGGAGGTTTAGGTTGTTTCCAATATTTTTGCCATTGTCAATGATGCTTCTATAAATCATTTTTATATAAACTGCTTAATGATTATCCATATTATTGATCAAATTACTTTTTATATGGTGTCAATTTAAGCTCTCAGGAACAAGATTTCAGAAAATTCAACTTATTGTACTTATACAACATGAAATGCTACTTGTAACTTGGTAAAATGTTAAGTGATATTAGAACCAAATTGATGCTTGAATATGCATTGTCATAATTTCTAATGAAAATAAACTTTTGCCGGGAACGGTGGCTCACGCCTGTAATCCCAGCACTTTGAGAGGCAAGGCTGAGGTGGGTGGATCATGAAGTCTGGAGATCGAGACCATTCTGTCCAACATAGTGAAACCCTGTCTCTCCTGAAAATACAAAAACTAGCTGGGCATGGTGACACAAGCCTGTAGTCCCAGCTACTTGGGAGGCTGAGGCAGGAGAATCACATGAACCCAGGAGGTGGAGGCTGCAGTGAGCCGAGATTGTGCCACTGCACTCCAGCTTGGCGACAGAGTGAGACTCCATCTCAAAAAATAAAAAATAAGGAGGGCCGGGCGCGGTGGCTCAAGCCTGTAATCCCAGCACTTTGGGAGGCCGAGACGGGCGGATCACGAGGTCAGGAGATCGAGACCCTCCTGGCTAACACGGTGAAACCTCGTCTCTACTAAAATACAAAAAACTAGCCGGGCGAGGTGGCGGGCGCCTGTAGTCCCAGCTACTCGGGAGGCTGAGGCAGGAGAATGGCTTAAACCCGGGAGGCGGAGCTTGCAGTGAGCTGAGATCCGGCCACCGCACTCCAGCCTGGGCGACAGAGCGAGACTCTGCCTCAAAAAAAAAAAAAAAAAAAAAAAATAAGGAGCAATATGGCATAGTAGAGGGAAAGAAAATAGATTTTGGAGTTAAACTGGCCTATGTTTAAACTGGTCATATGACCTCAAGTAAGTTAATGAAGGTCTTTAAGATTCAATTTTATGTATCTATAAAATCCTGTCTCCAGGATTGTTATGAAGATTTTAGAACAATGTAAACTTTATACCAATAATTATTAATTAAAGAAGTTCAAGCCTTTCTATGTAAATATCCTGCTCACTTTATCCTAGAGTGCTCACAGCAACATTTTTCCCCCAGTTTATGCTTGTTCAAAGTGTTAAGGTGTCCAAGTGTGTGCTGAAGTTAGAAAGACAAAAGCATGAAGATACAGTGGGTGAACCTAGGGGAAGACTGCCAAGATTGTGCTGGCTTCGTGTTATCCCACGCTCTGAGATCTGGCCCTTGGCCTCCCAGTCCAGCAATAACTTCATTACAACACTCAGAAATGAGGAGACACATAGTTATGAACTCCTATGAAGTTCATATGCAACTGGGACATGAAGTGGAATGTCAATGTGTTTTTTTCTTGACGGTGGGTATAGATCTCCAGCTGGAACTATTTACATCCTTAAACCAAGGCAACTCACTCTCAATATTGGAGTGTTCAAGAAACTACAGACATCTCATTTGGCCTCCCTTGTGTGACATCTAGTTGATTATAGTTTTTACTTGCTTTAAATTTTTAAAAAATTTATGTATACCTTTGTGAAGGAAAAAATAAAAACAAGAAAAAAATAAAACTAAATAAAAAATAAACTTCAAACAATGTGCTTACATTTACTGAAATCTTTGAACATTTATGTTTTCAGTTATGATTTTTAAATATCCAAATGGACATTTTTATCAGTTTCTATATTCTGTGTTTTAAAATTATATTTGTTAAAATAATAATTCATATCATCCAAGTCCAAATTTATTTCTTTAATTGTTAACAAAACTACAAGAAGTATCTGTACAAGCCCATTATAGTTTGGGAGAAAACACTGTTTTGGCTTTTCCTACATGCTGTCTTCTCTGACACTGTCATTTGGTTCTGGTTATAATCAGCAACCATTCCTTGAGTGTCTGCTACCTGCAAAGCACATCTTCTGACTGCAGCTCCATGAGATAAATGTAGGGTAAATGGACAACAAAATTTCAACTGCAATTCCAATTTTGAAGTATCACAAAATAAGCATACCTCTACCTACCTATTAAAAAGTAATTGAGGGACTGAGTGCAGTGGCTCATGCTTGTAATCCCAGCACTTTGGGAGGCTGAGGTGGGTGGATCTCCTTGAGTCCAGGAATTAGACAGCCTGGGCAACATGGTGAAACCCATCTCTACAAAAATACAAAAACTAGCTGGGTGTGGTGGCGGGCACCTGTAATCCCAGCTACTCAGGAGACTGAGGCAGGAGAATCACTTCAACGGGGTAGGCAGAGGTTGCAGTGAGCCGAGATAGTGCCACTGCACTACATCCTGGGTAACAGAGTGAGACTCCATCTCAAAACAAAACAAAAACATAAACAAAAAATGTAGGGGTTGCTTCCAAGATGGCTAAACAGGAATAGCTCTGATCTACAGCTCCCAGCAAGATGGACACAGAAGACAGGTGATTTCTGCATTTCCAACTGAGGTACCTGGTTCATCTCATTGGGACTGGTTGGACAGTGGGTGCAGCCCACAGAAGGCAAGCCAAAGCAGGACAGGGTGTTGCCTCACCCAGGAAGCACAACAGGCCGGGGGATTTCCCTTTCCTAGCCAAGGGAAGCTGTGAGTCACTGTACCTGGAAGAATGGTACACTGCTGCCCAAATATTACGCTATTCCCACAGCCTTCGCAAACAGTAGACCAGGAGATTCCCTCCCGTGGCTCCACAGGTCCCACGCATATGGAGCCTTGCTTGCTGCTAGTTCAGCAGTCTGAGACAGACCTGGGAAGTTGGAGTTTGGCGGGCAAGGGACTTCTGCCATCACTGAGGCTTGAGTAGGTGGTTCTATGCTTACAGTGTAAACAAAGCAGCAGGGAAGCTTGAACTGGGCAGAACCCACCGCAGCTCAGCAAGGCCTACTGCCTCTCTACATTCCACCCCTGGGGGCAGGGCATATCTGAACAAAAGGCAGCAGATAGCTTCTGTAGACTTAAACGCCTCTGCCTGACAGCTCTGAAGAGAGCAGTGGTTCTCCCAGCCCAGTGTTTGAGCTCCGATAATGGATGGACTGCCTCCTCAAGTGGATCCCTGATCCCCATGTAGCCTGACTGGGAGACACCTCCCAGTAACTTCCAGAAAGAAGCTTCCAGAGGAAGGATCAGGCAGCAATAACTGCTGTTCTGCAGTCTCTGCTGGTGATACCCAGGCAAACAGGGTCTGGAGTGGACCTCCAGCAAACTCCAACAGATCTCCAGCTGCTCCTGAATGACTACTGGCTAAATAATGAAATGAAGGCAGAAATAAAGACGTTCTTTGAAACCAATGAGAACGAAGATGCAACGTACTAAATATCTCTGGGCCACATGTAAAGCAGTGTGTAGAGGGAAATTTATAGCACTAAATGCCCACAAGAGAAAGCAGGAAAAATCTAAAATCGACACCCTAATATGACAATTAAAAGAACTACAGAAGCAAGAGCAAACAAATTCAAAAGCAAGCAGAAGACAAGAAATAACTAAGATCAGAGCAGAAATGAAGGAGATAGAGGCACATGCAAAAAAAGTAATTCACAAATTCACAACTTCTTTTTTCTTTTCTCTTTTTTTTTTTTTTTGGCTCACCACAAGCTCCACCTCCCAGGTTCACACCCTCCTTTCTTCTGCCTCAGCCTCCCGAGCAGCTGGGACTACAGGTGCCCACCACCACGCCCTGCTAATGTTTTGTATTTTTAGTAGAGACGAGGTTTCACCATGTTAAGCAGGATGGTTTCGATCTCCTGACCTTGTGATCCACCTGCCTTGGCTTCCCAACACAATTTCTTTAGCACCAGTCTTTAGAAATGACTGTGGGAATAGTACAATTTATTGAGAAGTACCTTTATCCTCTTGCTTTATTTGGTGTTGTAACTCCTTCTTCTACCTTAGTTATTTCTATGCGGAGGTAATTTTCTAGTTGTAGAGTTAGTGACTGATGGATGACACCTGATAACAGCAAGGGCAGGACTAGAATCATCATGTTCACTAGCACGAGGTTCTTGTGTCAGAGCACAGGACCAGGTTTCAGGAGGCTTCTATTCTGCCAGCAGAACACAACATTTTCAGTCACCAATGTGAGGTACAAAGAACGGGGATAATCAATGCCTTAATTCAAAGGTGTGATACATGTTAGACAATTAACAATTTTTAGGTTGAAAAAAAAAAGATGTGGCAAGAAGTTCCATGTAATGAAACTTGAAAGCTTTTTAACATTCTACTTTATAAAAACAGAAACATGAATCATGTATAAACTGAACTAGTTTTAGATATTTCTTAATATAAAATTCTCAAGATAATTTATTTAGTGCATCAGTCTAAGTGTATACTTACATTAACATATAGAAAAAAGGGGATCGGGTTTGATCATCTTGTAAAGACTTATGTTGGTGGTTGGAGGCGAGGAATTCAGACAAATGGATTACAGTGTGATTTAATAACAACTTGTTACTTTTCTGATGACACTTTATGCATAAAAATATACATTACAAAAAATGTATGAAAAACCATGGGACTTCATTTCAACAGAATTTCTCCCTTAGGGTGGCATATACAAAGATTCATAAGCATAAACAGAAGTATAGTATACTAAGAAATGGAGAATGTTATGAAGTTGTAAGTGAAGTTTCTTTAGTGCCACTAGATGGCATATGTTAACTGTAAATCTCACTTGAATAAAGTTTAAGATTTAACGTGACTTGTTTCCTCAGAGTATCCAACACATTTTATTTTAAATATTAATGGATTTTTATATGTTTTCTCAAATATATAAAACTCAATACAATTAATAAATAATTGGAAAAATATCACATTTTTTATATCAAGTTAAAATAAAGAAGAATTATGTCATTTGCAAACTATTTTGTGTCTTCTTTTCTAATTTGAATGTATTTTAGTTCTTTTTCTTGCCTAATGGTTCTACCTAGGATTTCCAGTACTATGCTGAATAGAAGTGATGTGAAGAAGCATTTTTGTTTTGTTTCTGGTGGTAGAGGAAAAGCTTTCAATTTTTAACCATTGAGTATGATGTTAGCTGTGGGTTTGTCACATATAGCCTTTATTAGGTTGAGGCAAATTCCTTCTATACCTAGTCTGTTAAGGGTTTTTATCATCGTGAGGATGGCTGTAATATGGTGGAGTAAAGTCTCTACTACACACACTCCCCCAACCTCTTGAAAGTTTATCTAGCAACTATCCATAGACCAGAACATCTTCAAAAGCCCAATATTGGAAACGAGCCTGAGACACCATGTGGTATATATACCTGAGTGAAAATTGAGTGAGAAGGGTCAGAAGAATTGTCTCCCCCTCCCCGCTACACACCAAGCTGGCACAACACTGGTTGAAGAGCATTACCCTGGACCCACAGTTTCTACAGTGGGGAAAGAGAACTGGACGCAGTCATTCAGCTTCCCTAGCATTTTGAGATGCTTTATTTCCAGGAATCCCACCTGTCTCGCCTCATGGGGAAAGAAAAGGGTAAAGGCACGGCTAGACCACGTGGGCTCAAGTAGAAACAAAGAAAGAAGGCAGAGCCCAAGTGACTAGCATATGGATCTGTGTGGCACCTCTGTGTTCACACCAGCTGTGGTGCCCAATCAGAGTTACCAGTCAACTTCATAGCCCACCCACAAAACTGGACTGATCTTTTTCAGAAGCACAGTTGGAAGTTCAACCTGGCTTGAGTCCCTAGATGGCTAGTCTCCATGCCCAGGCATACAGCCTACTCCAGCAACCCCGCCCTCATAGGGCAATGCCCACCTCTGCCCATTTTGAGAATCACAGGGGCTAGGTATCTTAGGTCAAGCAGTGGCTCCACTCAGCCAAAAAGCTTGCCTTATAATCCTGTTGAGGCAGGGAGACATCCACCTGCATACATTTCTGAGAGGCACAAGGGTTAGACCTGTAAGACCTAGCAGTCCAAAGACTAAGTAGCTTAGCTCAGCCAAAAAGCCTGCCCAACACCCTGCCATGTGCATTTTGCAGAAGTGTAGAGACTAAACCTGCCTGACCTCGGAGGTCAAGAAGAGTCTTGACTCAGGCAAAAGTCCACACTACAGCTCTGACCTAATGGAGGCAACCCTTAATCATACATTTTTAAGGAGCATAGCCTCTTGTCTTGCCCATCACAAGCAGCAACTTTCAGAGCCCAGCCTGAAGCCCTGACGCCCAGTGCAGATTCCAAATAGTAAAACTGCCCAGCCAGGGAATACATCATGTGACTAGCCTGACCAGAGAGCATCACAGTACCAAGCCGGCCACACTTCCTAATAGCGGAGCCCAACCAGTAGCTTCCTCTAATAACAGAGCCCAACCATTGATCTCTCTGGACAGCAGAGCCCAGCCATCAGAGCAAAGGCAGTGGCCCAGCCAACTGAAAAAACCACAGCAAGTTCTGCCTGGAGCTGTCAACCCTTTCAGAATCACAGGCCAGACTATTAGTGAAGGTCTGTTCCTACAATGAACACCTGTAAAGGCTGAAAGAGTGGACCATTTCTTCAAATGCACAGAAAATGCAAGGACACAAGTATTATAAAGAATCAAGGAAACATGACAACTCTACAGAAACTAATAAAACTGCAACAGCCAGAGGTCAGAAAAAGCTAAGCTCGAGTCCAGGACATATAAGTATAGTGGAGCGCCAATGAAAATTTAATTCTCATGCAGGTCAGCTCCACCATGGTCAGGACCTTCATTACAAATAAGTGAATCCTGGAATCGAGACATCTGAAATGACACACTTGATAAACTTGAAACTCAGACTTCTCTGAACTTTGTGGGCCTAAAGAAGTGGCCTATTCCTCCCTGTTAAGAACTAGTGCTACCCACTGGTTTGAAGACAATCTCTTGCAATTTTACTTTCAGGTCATTCAGGATGAACCTCCAACTCTTCTCCTGGATATCAGACCAATAACTAGGATCAAGTCAAAACATAACCCAACTGACAAAGAGCTGATTCTATGGGGGAAGGAGAGCTGTCCACTAAAGAAGCTGCAAAACTTAGCTAGGGTGTACCAGCAGAAGCTGGGAGAGTACATATGGGACTAAATCCTGAGGGTGTCCAGGTTGAGGGATCTAGAATTCTGGAACATAAAATTAAT
The DNA here is from genome assembly GCF_009764315.1 of Trachypithecus francoisi. NCBI lineage: Eukaryota > Metazoa > Chordata > Mammalia > Primates > Cercopithecidae > Trachypithecus > Trachypithecus francoisi. The sequence goes on from NW_022681469.1 coordinate 61,431,684, forward strand.
AAGGAAGAATTTATCAATATGAATATTGATTAATACCCTAGCACTAACCACAAGAAACAGTGTTAACATATTCCTGGAATCTTGGAAAAATGAAAAGGCGACACTAAATGAAGAATTATAGAATTTTCATAGCAGATGGTCAAGAAGAGATCAAACAGCTCACAAAAAATGAGATGCTAGAGTAAACACACCATATAAGGGTAGGATACCCACCTCCAACCTGTGCTCCCCAAGAGGACCCAGGGAACACTGCACTTACTAAATCAATAAGAAATTCATTGGTGAGAGTGGCATCACCATTGAGAACCTCAGTGGTTGCTGTTTTCTGTAGTCCAGGGCTGATAGTAGGAGAGGTCATTATAGAAACTGGGCACAATGATTGCAATGGGGATATTAAGAAGCTAAAATGAGAGAAGCCATGCACGTAAGAGTCATAAATAAGAAACATCATAATGAGAAACATGGTCAGAGTAGCAGGTGGAAGTGCCTGATCCAGAGTTATGGGGATTGTTACTAGGACATGTTGTTCTGTATACAAGATTGATGGACAGCCAGTTAGCATATTTCATAATTAATACAACCAAAAAGTAACTCAAAGATTCATGCTCTAAAGTTTTAGGACAGCCACCCCAATAAAAAGCCATAATCCCATGTCCAGTACCTACAGCTGAGATAATTTGCAGACCAAGAGCCCATTAACTGAACGAGCAACTTCCTCGTGAGGAAGAAAAATACCCTTTACCATCACAGCGTGTGTATATGGCAGTAATTGCCCCAGTGTTTCTTTCTTTCTCCAAGGGAATCATAGGCCATTTAATTCTATAAGTGATGAGTGTAAAAGGGGAATACCAATATTTTAAGAACTATTGGACACAGTGCTTAAATTGACATTGATTCCTATGGTCTGAAGCATCACCGTGGCCTCAGATTTAGGACTCATGGAAGCCAGGTAAAATAAACGGAGTCCCAGCACAAGTCTAGTTCACTGTTGGTCTGCTCAGCTCATTCCCCATCTGATGAATATCTCCATAGTGGCCAGATGTATAATTACATAGGCGCATGTGGATATACTTGATTGTTGGCAAAATTATGTTAACTCCTTGGCCTGTGGCAAAGGTCAAATGTACATCTGCAAAACTGCCCCCTCCATGGAAAAGATAGTACATCTAATACAATATCACAATTTGGGGGTAGGTGGTGCATGATAGAGATTTGTGCTACCTGTAGTATGTAAAGAATGATGGTGGTGCCCATTCAAGCCCCATTTAAACTGCAAGTCTTTCCTCTACAAAAATTAAATGGCTCCTAGTGGATGAGAGGGCACTACCTCTCACTCAACCAAGAAGTAGCCCAAATTTTAGTTGCTGAGCTGAGTATAGGAACTCTACTAGAGTTAGCATCAATATCAATATTGATGAAGTTGCTATTGATATCAATACTGCTGCAAGTTAATGGTATAATTATGGACATTGGTTTTGTGAGTGCATTATTTTTATCCATGTGAAAAATGCATTCACATTCATGGAATAAACAATAATACATATTTATGATCTTGCTCAAGTTTGGGGGTTCATTTTCTCACCTTCTGTCACAATGTAGTCCAAAGGGACCATGATTGGACATAACATCACATTGTTCCATTATATCTATGCCATCAAATTAATTGTAGAGATGAGCAAAAGGTAATAAGAAAGTTGGAGGCTTTGGTAAGACATACACACATCAGAGGGTGGGAGATGAATCCTACAAATATTCAGGGGTCTGCCACCTTCAGATGCTTCTTATTGTCATTCCCATAGTTTGGAATATGCTGTGTGACATACCCTCTACAGTAAAGGAAATTTTTACTTTATACTTCTCACCCACTAAGATGGAAACATGACACCTAGTAATCTTACACTGTATCTGTCTGTTCTCACACTGCTATAAAGATACTGAGACGGGGTAATTTATAATGGAAAGAGTTGTAATTGACCCACAGTTCTACACGGCTGGGGAGGCCTCAGGAAACTTATAATCATGGTGGAAGGGGAAGCAGGCACTGCTTACATGATGGCAGGCAAGAGAGAAGTGAACGAAGGAGGAACTTGCCAAACACTTATAAAACCATCAGATCTCCTGAGAACTCACTCACTATCACAAGAACAGCATGGGGAAACTGTCCCCATGATCCAATCACATCCCACCATGTTCCTCTCTCAACACGTGGGGATTACAATTCAAGATGAGATTTGGGTGGGGACTCATGCACCCATCTATTTACCAGGTGACATTAAAAGCTAACAACTTTGAGCAGGGCTTAGAGCAAGAAAGGGCTCTGTACTAGGTCTAGACTGTAGAGTAAGCATTCCTACCTCCTGGACCATATGACCCAGCAGGATTCTATAGCATTATATGAATCCACGGCAAAAAAAGAATTGTGAAGTTTACGAAAAACTTTAATGAAAGAATGACCATGTAAACCCATAAAGCTTAAAGGTAATGGCAAGTCCACGCAATCTGCAGCAGAAAGCCCTCCACCACTGAAAATAAATTTTAATTGTTTTTTAAAATCCCAGTGTGCTAAAAATAAAGAATTTAATCTTATCATAGAATATTAAGTGACCCTCTGGCCACAGCTACCTATCATGAGCTGCATTCTTTCAGAACAACTAAGTCAAAAGTTGGGTGAAGCCAACAACAACTCATGGTAAAACGGAAGTACATCTGGGATCAGGCCTGAGCAGAGCCAGAGGGCACACGCCAGCTGCATGCTCTGATGGCTTACACCTCCAGGTTTGCACTAACACCTCTCCCTCAACCTAAGGTTACATTGGGTGTCCCAGCTAACAGAGGAGGGAAAAGACTGAGTCTGTTTAATGGGTGAGCTAGCTCAGTATATGGAATACAAACATAAAAAGGACTTTTGCTGCTATAGCTATGCTGAAAAATCATGACAACTATTTAGTATCTCCCTCCATTAGTCTGTTTTGGATTACTTATACTCTAGACTAGAACCTCTGATAAGTCCTCTTTGCCACTATACCACAGTTCTATTTCTGCCCATTCCTGCTTCTCTCACAGCCTAGATGTTATTACACCAAACAGGCTTCCAGTAAACCTCCTGCAAGCAAGTACCTGCCTAAGCACTGCATTTTCAGAGAAGCTGACTTAAGATACTATCTGACTTGAGACGCACACTTAGGAAAAATTTGAGCAAGTTGGTTCTTTTTTTTCATTATTGCTACTCAAAATAGCAGCAATTTTGCAGCAGAACTCTAAAGTTTCTGAGGTATGCTGGGAAACTGGAATTAAGTAAGCACGTGATAGTTTCAAAATTTATCAAAGGTCATCATTAAAATGGTACAGAATTGTTTATCACTGACTGTGCCTTTAGAAAATGAGAATCAAATCCAGTTTCTGAGTGGTCTAATAAAAAAATCAATCATTTTATATATTTTTGTTTTATAAATTATTTTATATGAATATCTATTTAAATACCTTAATTTAATATTAGTTATTGAAATACAATCACAATCTAAACACAGTTGGAATCCTCAATTTATTTTCTATTGGTGATTGTCTAGCACTGTAAATGTTTTAACCAAAACAAGAACATCTCTGTGGCATATACACCTTAGCATAATCGCAGCAGTAAAATTCAGAAAAAAATTGACAATAGTTTTATTGTTAAAAGCTGTAGTTTTAAAAGACCTTTTCAAAGAAAGCAAGTGACATGAAGATATGGTGACCTTTATACTGGTTAAAGTGAAATGTTTTCCATTGGCATCACATTCTTTTCTTAATTGTTCAACATCTTGACTTCTCCTGTCTTACTGTCAAATAGCTATTGTATTTCTGTGACTGAAGAAAAAAATATAATTTTTCTATGTTATAAAATTTATTAAAACATGAATATTTATGAAAATTTAAAATGTTTAAAATATTTTAAAACTGTCAAAATTTAAATATTTAAAGTTAAATATGTATATAAATATAAAATATTTATAAATTAATATAATTAATTATATTAAATTAAAATATTTATAACAACTTGAATGTCTGTTAAGTATTAGAAGTATAAAGTTCACCAATAAAAAGTAACCAAAATTAAAATATTTCATAATGCTCATATTTTGGGCAGATAACTTTTATACTTAATCATTAAGTATAAAAGCAGCATATATGCTTCAAAGAAACCTGAGTATGATAAGAACGAGAATCAAGAATCAATCTTTGGCACCATTTTCATCAATAATTAACAATATCACAAATTCTTTATAACATATGAACAAGGAGAGAGGGTGCTTATCACTCTACTGTACTAACGAATTTTCTTGACTCTCCTCCAAGAAATCTGACAAAGTTACCCCCACGCTCTTGAAGGCATAGCTTATTATTATTATTGTTATTATTATTATTTTTTGAGAAACTCCTCTCTACTGTCAGTAGCATCTGCCGACTCCATCTCCCAAGACCTTGCAGAATTTTCTCATTCAAAGATTAGGAAAGAGGTGAAATCTTCAAGACGATGCAAAGCATACACATAGTAGATACACCCAAACAATGTGATGAATCATTAAAAATAGCCTAATCCCTGTTCACTCATTCATTCAACATATAGCTATTGAAGACATTCAACACATTCAACAATCTCTGAGTAGCTGGGATTTCAAAGCTCTGGAGTCAAACTACTGGAATTTGAATTGTCTCTATATTTGCCATCCAGGTAACCTCATTCAAGTTACTAGACTTTGCTCTGTCTCACATCCTTACATGTAAAATGGCACTGGTAAATATATTACTTATCTCCTAGGATGGAAGTGATCATTAAATGAGTTTATGCATATGCCTAGCAAGTTAAATTTGCTCAGTAGTCGAGAAACATTTGTCAACTGCTGATAGAAGAGAAGCAGAGAACTTGTGTATAATGCCTCTTGGGTATAATGCAACATGAAAAAATATTAATGTAGGAATGGAATTGACATTTTGACGAATTGTCTGTGGCATACATGATGTTTCTCTAGGTTTGTTTGGTAGCATGTAATAATAGTAAGATGATGTTTTTAATTATACATATTTATATTCAAAGTATACCATAAATAATGAGCAGATATACTTTATGTGCTTTATTTTGTTATATTTACATTTTATTTCTAAACTCACTCAATGTAATGCTTCTCTTCATCTACATAACCAACTTTTTGATGTTTTACTTCAGCTATCTTTCCACTCAAGGAACAAAAAACTCATTCTTCCTATTGGCTCCTTCACCCTCATCCTTATCTATTAGCTCCTGCTTCACTAATTTTATCTGTACCTTTTAGAGTTCCTCTCACTTGTACCTTCTGATGGGTTCCACCTATGCCAATCATAAACCTATTATCAGCACTTGAAAAGGAAGGACATTAAGAGAGTCAATCCCTCTACATAGTGCAGTGTTTCTCAAGCCTGCTTGCATTTCCCTGCATATCACCTGCAGGGAAAATGGTCTTTTTAACACATCCCAGTCCTACTCAATAAATACTTCTGTTAGTAGTACACAGGCATCAGTATTTCTTAATAACACTCATACATCCCATTTACATATGAGGAAACTGAGGTTCAGTCAGACTAAATGGATACCTTATGATTATGTAGAAATTAAAGGATGAGCTATGACTCCAATTGAGCTCTATCTTATTCTTAAACCCTAATTGTTACCTCTGCATGTTTATGCCTAAAACAAACCTTATCTATTGTTTACTTCATCTATGGTTCCAGTAAAATTTTCCCCTTAGCTTATTGTACACACCATGTGCACACACACATCTCTCCTCTACTCTAGAGCAAAAAATGTTTTTATAACTACTGCTTAAAATTATATTGTATCATCCTACTTTCCCATATCTTCCTTCCCTTCTGCTAGAAACTCTCTGGAAAGGACAACTTACACCTGATTACTTATTTCCATTAAGTCATTAATCCCTTGTACCATGATATTTACCTTCTTAAAGGTTACCAGCAAGCTCTTAAACAGCAAATCCTCTCTTAAATAAACATGATTTGAGTGCCTAGTATTTTCTTTGCACTGGAGCTAAACACTCAATTAATATATCTTACTGTCTTCCAAGAAGTTTACAGTAAGAATGACAAAGAGGCCAATGATATTACAGATGGTGATAAGTGTTTGAGGAGTACAGTGGAGACATGCCCATTCAAGTAAGCTTATACGGGGGATGTGATGTCTGAGGTACCTTGTTTTGCAAGTAGAAGTTAGCTATTTAAAGAAGAGTGAAAGAGGTCAGAGACGATATAAAGAGAATATATGCAATAAAGTCCTATGCAAAAGAATAAAGGCATGGCATTGTGATAAGCTTTGTAAGCTACAAATGGTGCTATATTCCCAGGATTAACATATCTGGGATTGTATAGGTCTTAGGGATAATAAAAAATATGCTTGTTTTTATTAGCTAAGAATTTGGAATTTGGGCAATGGGAATTTGGCCCAACTATCTATTTTCTTATAGGTAAAAATTGGAATAATATTACCTTCCTCCTCATGGTTTCATGAGTATTACATGTTAGGGTGCTTTTTGCTCATGGGCACTTAGCACCTACTCACACAGTGTGGCTCATAAATATTTTGTGTCATTATATAGGAGCAGTGTAGGCACTATTTGAAGGTTTTTAAGAAAATGTAGAACAGAAACCCTGAGGTCAATTAGGAGCCTACTGCCTTGGCAGGCAAAAGTGATTAATGAGGGCTATTCAAGTGGTAATGGAGATTAATGGGAGATAACAGAATGCAGTTAAATCTACTTAGGAGGGGGTTTGTGAACTTTCAGAATATAGTTTCAAGAAAAAGTATTTCAAGAATTTATGAATTATTGTGATTAAGAAAAATTAAATAATGGATTTTTGAATAGTAGAACTTATTAGACCTTTAAACAAAAGTATTTATAATTCCTTTAATTAGGCATCTTTCATGTAACTAAAACTGAACAATACATTAATTAATCACACCATAATTCTTCTCTCCGTATGGTGAAACTTTTTCCATGCTTTGGGGATACTTTTTTAGACATAAGAACATTGATATTATAATGTGAATGTGCTTCTTACCAGGGTCAGTTGTGCGTCCATCACGAACTATTCATGGCTAGAGGAAATACTTTACAATTATTATTCCATTTTAAATTTGTATTCCTATATAGAGAGGCTGACATTATCAATGACCTTACAATTCCTAATAGGATTACCACTTTGATATTCACAGGCCCACTATACTAGAATCATTTACATAACAAGAAATCTGACAACTGATCCAAATGATTGTCTTGTTTACTCCCATTACTCATGTTTTAAGTAAATACACTTATAACATAAAGGATGCTTCCTTATAGTTTCATAGCAATTTACTTGTTGATATTAAAGCTTTACCCAAGCCATATCCAAGATACTCGTCACTATTATACTATGTCTCCAGGGCAGCTAAGAAACATGTGCACTGTTACCTTTTTATTGACTCCATAAAAATAGATTTAGAGAAATCAGGCTTGGGCCACATCTCCCCTAAATTGTAGGTCATTGCATATATGGATAAGGTCTTTTCAATGAAATGTTGGAGCATAACCCCCTTTGGAGTGGGATGAATAGCTATTAGAAGGCAAAACAAATTGTATATAACTAGCCTAGACAATTCTTTTAAAGGGTATTTGCTACAAAAATAACAGAAATGGGTTGTTATTTTTACAATAAGCAACAGAAATGGTTGCTGAAGGAAGGAATGGGACAGAGAAGGTATTTTGAAAGTAGAATATTTTAAGTCATGTCAGGCAATGTGAATAATCCAGTAGAGAGAGCAGAATTTTCTGTGAGAAGACCAGAGGGATGGGTATCCAAAACATAACCAGAGAGAACAACCTTAGAAAGGAGCAAGGAGTCTTCTGGAATGAGAAAGGTCAGGCTTTGTAGTACTGATGCAGACATATTTGTAGAGTTGGTTTTAGGAGTCAGGGAGAGTTTGTGAAGCCAACTGTGTCTTTTTTATTTAGGAAATGTGTGGAGATACCACAGATTAGAGTGAGAAGAGATGGAAGTGTTGGAAAGCTGTGAAATTGTTATTACTGTAAGGGGTAAAGTGAATTTATGAAGGACGTAAGGTTAGGTGTGTCTGTATTGAGCTGCCATTTGAAGGCATGGTCATCAATCTGAAATGAGTTCAGAAGGCATAACCATGTTATTTTCAACAGGAACACACACTGCTGCTTAGGTGCAGTCATAGAGCAGACTGCACCTAGTTGGATTTCATCAGGATTGAGAATTTTTTCTTAAGTTTTAAGGAGGCTGTTGGGACAAAGGAGTTAAGTGTTTGCAGAGAGTAATTGTGCTGGACAATGGAATCCAAACCATGTAAGAAAGGTGACACATGAAAGAAGTAATGGATAAAGAAAAAGTAATAGGGTCATCAGCTTAGATCCTTAAATAAGCACAGAAATATTTTGGATTAAGTTGGGTAATAGAGAATGGGGTCCTTTGTAATCTAGATTTGTTGACAATGTTGCAACTACTGATGATGACAAAGTCTTGAGTGAGACCACGCAAATGGATGTTTGGAACAGGGAGAAGGACCAAAGAGTAGGAACAAAGGAGTTAAAAGAACTGATCGGCCATTATATTGGTTGGTAGCTTTTGTGGAGGTTCAACATGCCAAAGAAACATGCCAGGAAAAGTAGTAGTGAAAAAACCCTGTGAGCCAGAAATTAAAGTTATTGATGATTTTGAGTATAACAGTAATAGCAATTAATGGCTATTAAAATCTGATGATAGATACCTCAAAAGGCAGCAATTTGTGAAGGAAGAAAGAGACATATTCCAGAAGAGGATGAAATGGGGAATAAGTAAGTCACTTATTCCATCTTTAGACTCTGTAACATTGAGATGTGTGTGCAAGTATGAACACCTCCACAGCAGTGTCCTTCAAGGTAAAAAAAAAAAAAAAAATCATTAGTACAAGAAGTGAAAGGAATACTATGGTGGGAAACACATATACACACATATGTATGTACATATATATGTACGTGCATAATATATTAATATGGTTTGATAAATGCAATTATGAAGCATGTGTGAGTTTCTATAGATATATCTAACTTGGTCCAGGTGTGGGATTGGAGAAGGTGGCAGTACACATAACTGAATTTAGTTCCAAAATATGACAACGGCAAAGAAGGAGAGAAAGCTGGGTGCAGTGGAAGGGAAGCTTGCTTGTAAAAAGTCTGGGAGTTTGTATACAGTGCTTAATGCCAGGACTGTGCAACCTCTTTCCCACTGTTCTCCATCTAGAAAAAGACATATATTCTTCATGTGACCCTCTGGACTAATTATTGTACAAACTTTCCTCTGACTGGTCTAGCTCACTTGTTCTCTGAATTCCTATGGAGTGTATTATATGTTGGCATGCACAGTTGTCAGGAATTAATAAACCACCACACATTATTCCCTACAATATTTTTCATATCTTTTCCCAACTAAAATATGGGTTCTTGAAGAGTAAAGACCATAGTTTATACTTCTCTAAATTTCTTAAGTAATCCATAGATAACTGTAAAGCTCTACAGTTAAGTGTTGCATAAATACCTGTTGAATTAACCTTATAGATCAAATTGGGTACAAATTATTTTGACATTAACTGGAAAATATTTTACCAACGCAAAGACATTGAATCAAATATAATTTTACATAAAAACTAATTCTGTAATTGAGCAAAACTATGTGGTTTGGGGTTGATTTGAAAGAAATATATGTTAAATGAATGTTTCAATGAAAGAACTCCTACAAGACAATTTGGCATTCAGTAAATATTTGTTAAATATCTGAGTGTTATAAGGATGAATGGGCATCATAGGTGTCCTTAGCTACACCCCCACTAGATTATCTATGTAATTTAATTTCACCTAATGTTTTTCAGACTTCAATAGGGAGAAAATACAGAATAAAAAATTGAATGCCATCTCACTAATATACATCATCCATATATCTACAGATACATCAACATTATTATATTATTTTCCTCATCACTGATGTCACACAATGTCAATCACTTAAAATTGAATTCGCTCTTTCTTTCTTAATTTCCACCTCAACTGAAATGTCTAAATTCTCTCATTTTCATTGAAGAGTTACCATTCAGTATGACATATTTGCAAGTGCTTTTTATTGTCTGGACACTGTGAAAAATAAGAGTAGCTATTGTAATAGTTATGACATGCTTTTTCTCTTTGTCCTTACCTGATGATTTCCAGGAAGCAAGTTTGGTCTCATGTTTGGTTTGGGGTCACTACTCAATAAGTTTCCATGCCCATAAAAAAAAAAAAAAAAGACATAATGGAAGTATTTATTTTATCCTTTAAAAACAAATAATGGCCGGGCGCGGTGGCTCAAGCCTGTAATCCCAGCACTTTGGGAGGCCGAGGCGGGCGGATCACGAGGTCAGGAGATCGAGACCCTCCTGGCTAACACGGTGAAACCCCGTCTCTACTAAAAATACAAAAAACTAGCCGGGCGCGGTGGCGGGCGCCTATAGTCCCAGCTACTCGGAGGCTGAGGCGGGAGAATGGCGGGAACCCGGGAGGCGGAGCTTGCAGTGAGCCGAGATCGCGCCACTGCACTCCAGCCTGGGCGACACAGCGAGACTCCGTCTCAAAAAATAAAAATAAAAAAAAAAAAAATAAAAACAAATAATATATTTTAGTGCTTTTCTGCATAAGTACTAGATAATTCCATAGTTTAGTTTTTTATAAAGAAGTAGGTAAGCAAATACTACATAATGCTATATTTAAACAGCCCTTACATTAACTGTTGATAAACTTCTATATATAACAAATCAATCATTTTGTGTTCTTAGGTTCAAATCTTTCTATTATTACTAATAATTCCAGTTAATATCTTTTCTAGATAGAGATAATGGATCTTGATGCTGCTCTAAGTAATAAATTTATATATTTCATCTTAAATTCTTGATAAACAAACTGTATTTGTTCTAATTTCTGTGGCAGTTATCACCCCTAATCATTATATAAATAACTTCACTTGAAAATAGTAACAACCCTGTAGAATTGGTAGAATACCAGTAGCAGATCCCAGTGTTCATCTATAAATCTGATTTTGCTCTCTGCTATTTCCCCATACCTAGAAGAATATTATGTAGTCAGTAGATATTGTTGAATGAACATAAGAGTCATTTTTGAAAATTCCTCTGTTAAAGAATTTAGGAGCAAAATTTAAACTCCTAAAACACTAATTGCTGTGATCTGAATGTCTGTGTCCCCTAAAATTGATATGTTTAAATTGACCCCTAAGGTAATGACATTAGGAACTGGGGCCTTTTGAGAGATATGTCATGAGGGCAGAGCCCTTGTGAATGGAATTCGTGTCCGTTATAAAGGAGATCCCTGAGAAACCTCTCGCCCCTTCAGCACGCGAGGCTGTAGTGAGAAGGCTCTGTCTCTGAGGAAGCAGGCCCTCACCAGACACCAGATCTGCTCCTGCCTTGATGTTGGACTTCCCAGCCTCTGAAACTGTAAAAAATAAATGTTTTCTGCTTATAAACCACCTATCTTATGGTATTTTTGTTATGGCAGCCAGAATGGACTAACATACCAATCACTATTTTGTGGCTCTATATTTGAAAATTAATAAAGCATTAAGAAACACATCTTATTGCCTAAAATTTCTTTCCTTAAAGCATCGGCCCTACTTTTACCTTGGTACCAGTCCAGGCCCTTTGGTTGTGAGACTTGGTTGACTCTGGTGATGTTTGTGACAGCGGGGAAATAATCTTGAACAAATGGGAGAACTACAGTAAAAGAACAAAAAACAGGGGTGCAATATGTTTGAAAAAAGAAACTGAATGCTTATGTTTTGATCAAAATTGTCAAAATTTATCAAAATCAGCTCCCTGCTTTGATCTTAATCAAATAGCCTTAAACTTCTAGTTAACCCTCCACATGCAAAAAATAAAACAGTTGCATATAATGCCAATAATATTTCTTTTGAATGTGAAAGTAAAAATAATATCCTTAAACTATTTTAACAAAATCAAATAAAAAACATCAGCTCCTTAGATATAAAAATATTTCAGATTACTCTGCCATTTCTACATTCAGAAAAAAAAGTATGAACATGGTAGATGACATTGAAATATCTGGGGAGAAGTTTCCAGTATAATAGATTTCATTCTAGTGGAATATCTGGGAAGAAGTTTCTAGTGTATATGGTAGCACTATTACTCTGTTATATTCTTCTTGTCTATTGCACATTCACAGATCTCCTTCCATGATACATGTGAACCAGATTTCATTCAGGAGTTAGTTATAGGGAAAAGGAGGAAATGAGTGCAACACTTACTTCTAAACCTACTTATTACACTTTAATTCACTATTTTTTTGAACAAATGGTTCCTTTTTAAAATTCAATAATAAATTGCTTATTTATTCAGGCACTTGATATCACCATTATAAATCCAAATATTGTGCTAAGGTATATATCACCTTCAGAACAAAAATTCAAATTTACTATACTATCTCCATTTTACATAAAAGTGGCAGCTTCTCAGTTGTCCTTAATACATTTTTACTTTCATGTTAATACAACTATTATCTTTAGGTTTTATTACTTTATCTTGCAGAATCTATACTCCATATTCCAGGATAAAAGTCAGACTTTTGTTAGTGAGGAAATATAGTAGTGTTCATATAATCCTGTTTCCATTTTTATGCCTCTCAAAAGAAAAATCACCCTTAAATATAAACTAAGCTATATTTTATGTATTTCCTTTATATTTTCCTCCATTCATTCTTCTACTGCCAGTTTCAGTGGCATGTTCTCTGTGAAACATTCCCTGCCCAATCTCTCTGAGTCAGAGTTAAGTATGCCATAGAAAGATATTTAAATTTCAATTACCCTCTCTTTTTACTCTCTCTTTTAATCTATTGCAACCATTCATTCTCCTGAGCCCTTTCTAGTCAAGGCTGTGCTCCTGGAGGACGGGTACTGCTTGTTATCATCTCTGTATTCTGCTCACCTGGCACAATCTGAGCTGTGAAAGCTCAGGAGGTATTTCCTGAATTAATTCACTCCTTCTATAATTACTGTTGAAATTCTTTCATCTTACCTTTTTGAGACTTCTGTCTATCCTTTGACAGGGAAATACAGGCAGAGGACTTGATCTTATTTAAATATGTACCAACTAAATTTCATCTGTTCCTTTTCTATGGGAAATTTTAAAATCTCATTTCCTTTCTTTTTTTTTTTTTTCAGACGAATGGTTTTATCTTGAATCATTTGATTGATCACTTAGCGAAAGAACATTAGCTTTAGAACCAAAAGATCTTGGTTAAAATCATTTATCTAAATCTAAAACACTGATGCTGTTACCTATCTCTCAGCATTGTTGTGATTATCAGCAAGGAAAACATCAGTAAAGCACTTAAAGTAATAGATGCTCAATGACATTTTCTCCAATTTCTTCTTTCTACTTTCATCCTGCTCTTTTTAAGCCATTGCTGATGGACTTTATGAGTAATGAACAAATTCAAATAGAAACAGCAATTAAAATCTTACTCTTTAAAGAGGCACCACGCAACAGCATAGAGGCACTTCACAAAAAGAGCTCCTGTTAGAGTTAATAACGCAGGAATCCAGTTATCAGGGATCCAATAATATGAAATCTTTATTAAGACAGAAGTAGTAATCTGAGAAATATAATAAATATGAAGTATTAATAGCAGTTCAATAGACAAAACTATAAAGATGTATATGCTGTGTAGAATATCTTGCACATTTCACTTTACTTCTGGTCTTTGAATAATTAAAAATAAATATAGCAAATAATAAGGCATAATAACATCTCTTAATGCCACAAAAAACAAATACCATTTTTTCTAGAAACAAATGTCTTTGTTTATAATATTTCTTCTGGCCAGACTTCTTTCTCCCATCTTGCCTTCTTGGTGAATATTTGTTCATTATCATGGTTATTTTCTACCATTGCTCTTGCAAAAAGCCTGACTTTGGGGTAGAAATTACCATATCCACACCCTCTTTTCTTATATTTCTACTGTAACATCTAGAATACTTTGCCACATTTACTTACTTTGTGATTCTTCCTACTAGGAAATAAACTCTTATTAAACAGAACCATTTCTTGCTCATCTTTGTGGATTCTCTGTAGTTCTTGGCACAGAAGACAATAATTAGTGTTGGCTAAATGACAGATAGAATGAATCAGCAAGTTTTTTATAGGGCAAAGCATTATTTCAAAAATGGGTCAGATCACTGTTGCCCTTTCCTGCTTCCTATCATAAAAGCACAAAAAGTTTTTACCCAAGTAATGTTCCATTACTATCTAAAGTGTGACCACTTAAGAAGTTAGCAATACAAAGTTCAACACAGATTTTAATGTAAAGTCCATGACCAAGCAACATTACCTTCCCAGCAGATGGCAGCATATGACAGGATAAGTTTTGTGAACACTCAAGTATTAAGGTGTCTTTTCTTCTTCTTCTTCTTCTTCTTCTTTTTTTTTGTTGTTGTTGTTGAGATGAAGTCTCGTTCTGTCACCCAGGCTGGAGTTCAGCGGCAGGATCTCTGCTCACTGCAAACTCCGCCTCCGGGGTTCAAGCGATTCTCCTGCCTCAGCCTCCCGAGTAGCTGGGATTACAGGCATACACCACGACACCCAGCTAATTTTTTGTATTTTTGGTAGAGACGGAGTTTCACCATGTTGGCCAGGCTGGTCTAGAACTCCAGACCTCAGGTGATCCGCCCACCTCAGCCTCCCAAAGGTATGTCATTTCTTAAGGCAATATAATTCATGAGGCTGATTTCACAGAAATAATAAAAGGAGAAAGCAGACCTCTGCAAAGAAGATCAGTCCACAATGGTAGTAACAGAAATAACACTACTTATACAATTGAGTGAGAGGACTCCTGGTTACTTTGTTGAATTTCGATAGTTGCAGAGATGAAGTATTATAGGACTGAACATTCTACTTTATACAACAACAATAAGGGCATGTCTGGACAAAGAAAGAACAAGAAAGGTTCCAGTAATGTCAGTTGAAGTATTGTGGCATTGTTTTCTTAAATAAATACTATGCTGTATTTCCAGATCATAGACTAAAAGAATGACAGACAATTTGATTACCACACTTAATCACCTAGCTCTATTTACAACTTGTTAAGAAATAATACCTGCACTAAGCACCGGTATGGGGAAGAATGTTGTGACTAATGTAAGTAAAGATACCACAGCCCACACCTGTTTAACTTGCTTTCTCATTTCTTCTTCCATCCTTCCTTATCTCCCTCCTGACTTCCTTCCTTCCTTTTTTTCCTTCTTCCCTTCCTTTCTCTTTAACAAATGTTTATTGAGCAGTTAGGATATTTCAAAAATCGCCATATGAAGGAAATATAGAACCTGACAAAGGTGTTTGTGAGAAAACATTGAAAACATATTCTTAGAACATGTTTCTTTCTTCATTGGGCACATTTGGTGACATCATGGCAGATTAAAACAAAAAGGGTAGGGGTAGCATTAATTTAAAAGCAACTGTTTATCATGGTTGGTGCTAAGCCTTTTAGCTATATTATCTAGTTATATTATTAACATAGCCTTTTAAAACTATATTACTTGCCCATTCTAAGAGAGATGTGTTCAGTACCACCAATTTATGAAGGAGGAACCGAAGCTCTGTATGTTAACAAAAGTTCCATAGCTACTAAGTGGCAGAATTTGTATTCAGATAAAAATTCATGTGTCTCCACTAAGTGGCAGAATTGGTATTCAGATAAAAATTCATATATCTCCAAGACCATGTTCTTTTTAATGGACTAGACAACGTGCCCCAAAATGAGGATATGAGAGTTCTGAGAAAACAATCCAATTCCTATATCAAGGCGTGTAGGCATCATTTTTTAAATCACCATTATATTCATATAAAAGTAATTACAAATTTTCATCCATGAGAACTTAACTGTATAGAGCCAGTTCGAGGCATCTGAAAATTGCTTAGAGGTTAGTTGAAGGAATCATCCTAACTTTCTGCACTTCCCTTGCCTGACAAAAAAGAGTAGATTTCCTGATTTCTGTTTTCTCTTTTATTTCCCCCTCTCTCTCATATATGCACACAAAGAAACAACTAAAGCTTTTATATTAAATAATTCACATTTTTTCATATTTCAAAATCTAAGATAAGTAGGAATATTACTTTTTTCACTAGCAATGTAAAAGCAAAATCTTTGTGTAGGGATTAAATATAATATTAATGGTTTATATTTATATAACATTACAAGAGCTTTCATATCCCTTGTTTCATTTAATCCTCACAAAATTCTTTGTACAATACATATAGCTATTCTAATCTAATCGCCATAGTAATCCAGGTACACAGAGTAAATATTGAAGTGTACATTATGTGCAAGCTGGACCCTGTCAGCAATATCCTTTTTCAATTGGTGAGTCAAAACATTTTTAAAGAGCCGAATTTGGGGATTAGCATTTGTTCCTCTCAGCACTTCCATAGCTTATTCCTTTATCCCCTTATGTTTTCATTGTTTGTAAACTCTTTGGAGGCCCCAGTAGGTAGTAACCATGAGGGTAAAGGCAAATGCCTGGTCTTATTTCTGGCAACTGCATTCTGCCTGAACCTGCTGCCTCCAGTCTTCTCTTCTGCATTCTATCTTTCACTCGGCTGGTTTAGTTCCAACGATTTGTTTGCACTTCCTAGGAATCTAACATGGCTTTGTATTAACTACAAAACAAAGTCTAAAACCCATAGCATTGACTCTAGGCCTTTGTCAGTCTCCCTACTATCTACCTTTCTGGCCTTGCCTCTGGCCAGTGCTCCTCACATGCTCCAGACATGCTTGGTTTCTCTCCTTTCAAGAAAAGACTATGCACTCCCATATCCATACTCCTCAATTTCCACCATTTTGAAATGTCTTTGCTTCTCATTCTATCCATCAAAGACCTACATAAAATACAAATATCTCTTCTGGGAGTTTCTCAATATTCTTCAAGTCAGAATTTGCCATGTTATCTGTCCTACATTTATTTACACTTCCTTTACAGCACTTGTCAAAATGACTTGTAATTTGATTAACTGGAAATCAATCTCTATACTTACTATGGCTTCTAAGTCTTTACATAATATGATCCCTGTCAATCTCTTCACCTCATTTCATTATCTTTTGTCCAACTCACTTGCCTTACAAGTCAGGAGATTCCTCAAGCCTTGACCATTTCTCTGTCTCTTTGCTAGTCTTTCTGGTTCTACCACTCACTATGTCTGTGACCTTGATAAAGTTATTTAAACTTCTGGTGTCTTGATTTTCCCCTTTGTAACATGTGCAAAAACAGCTGACACTAAATATGATTTAATCAAATGTTTTTTTTTCATGTGGAAATTTTACATATAAATAGATTTATAAAGATCATTTCCATGACTAGGAAGTTTTTGTCAGATGTTAATTAAATTAAAATAATAAAATTTGATTTGATTATTGCATCTTAAAATTTCTGAAAATTATTTTAGATTATGTATATATAATTGTGCAAAGTGTACCTTTTTATATTTACTTTAAAAATGTAACTTAAAACTTTTTTTCCACAGCTTACAGTTTTGCCTAAGCAGAAAATATGAAGACACTTATACTTGGACAGTTGAGCAGTTACTCCCTGTCAGGAACATGACGAGTGACAAAATAGATGGCCAAGGATTGACAGGACCCTGGTTTTTGTATGTCATCAGACATTTATCTCACCATTAGGTAAATCATGAGTGAAAACAAAAGAATTTCCCATCTGTCATGTGGTCATGCACTAAGCTTCTTACAGCTGTGCACAGTTAATTTGGTTTGATTCATAACCTTAATTACTTAACTTGTTATATTTTACAGAAAAGACAATAATAATAATCTTCCCTGTCACGAAATCTTTCGTCAGTGGGCATTATAGTCTCAGCAGATGTGCAAGGCTATGACCTAGATGAGTAAAATTTATACTATTTCTACTGGCTTTCAAATTATTTCATTTAATGCTCACTGGAAGAAGATTATTTAAAAGGTTGCAATTAAGAAATTCTCATTCAAGTGTGTCTAATGGATGCTTCTCATGATCTGTTTCAAATAGTGTAAAACTTCCAATTTAAGAAGAAATACTGGTCCTGCCCACTTGCTAAGAAAATTACTATAAAATTTAATAAATATTAGAAAACATTTTTAAAATATCAGTATAAATAATAAATAAATATAAAGTAAATAAGTAAAATAATAAAATAAATACAATTGTAAAATAAAATATAACATTTTTTTCCTTAAGGAGAACTGTAAATGAGAACTGGCGGTTTGGTAACTATATCAGCAATCACTTACACTTGATGTTTTCAAACAATCTTTCTGTGTTTATAATCAATTAATACACATTTATAAAATAATTAATAAACATTAATATAATGCTACTAGCTATTAATGACTTTCTATATTCCAGGCACTGCACCAGGAGAGGCTTCTAAAATAATTTAATAATTTCTATTGAAAATTGGAAACGGAGGTTCAAAGGTGGTAAATAACTCAACCCAGTTTTACAGGATGATCTAGTCAAAGAGCTGGAATTCAAACCAAGACCTGTCTTATTCCTAAGGCCACACTCTTTCTATTGCACTACTTGGACCTTAGGATTGCTTACTATAAATACAAAAACTGTTTGGATACAATGTATGTGAAATTATGTTGTTTACATTTAATTTCAAAATTTCATTTGAAAACTTTACTTCCCTTTGATTAGAAGGCCTGGTCATATTATAACTTATTGAATATGATTAAAATTCAAAAATTAATGTTGTCAAAATTGTTTTCTGAGCCTTGTTAGTATAAAAAAGTTAAGTGCTTTTTTCTTTTACTATAATATTACTCCTTGAGCTTCTTATTCATTCTTAATCCTAGGTACTAATTCAATTAATGTATGTCATACAAATTAGAATGCATGAAAAGAAAAAAAGGAAAAAATATTTAAAAATATAAAGACAGAAATTTTAAGGGATTGGCTGCACAACTATTATTTTTCTTGAGTGAAAGGTCGTTATTTAGGAGATCAAAAAAAAATGATCCAAACCTAAAAAATTGTTTAAATCTCTTTAATCAGTGACTTGTCTCACTTTGACTATCCATATCATTACACCAGAATGCCATGTGACTTCCTTTATATTGTATAAAATATTAAGTACAATATTAGTTTCTAGCTTATAGGTAATCTTTAAAAATAAGTCAACTATGCTAATAAAAACTAGTGTATGTAGTGTTCTCTTTTTAATAAGGTAAGACATTATTTTCCTTAAAAATAAACTTTAGCTCTTATGTTGAATGGCCTAGGAAGACTTCATTGAGCATCTTTAGGCAGCAGAGTCATCAAGTGGAATCAGAAAAGGAAATGTATATCAATTGTACAGGATGTAATCTGCTTATGGAATGACAGGCAGATATATGTCATGCTGGTTTTCCTTAACTGTGTCTATACCCTTTTAAATAGTTCCTTCCACAACTTTTCTCATTCTTTGTTTCCTTTGAGAGTCAGATGGACAAAAAGACCAATAAATAAATTAATGTAAAATGTGATTCTCACTATTTATTCATGCAGTTTGTTTTTTTTATGGAGTGATTAAATGTGAAATAATACATACACAAATAGTAAAAGAGTTGCATAACTTACGTCCCTTATCAAATAGCAGAAAGTGAAATGTTTTGAGGGTCACCAAGATACTTTGCTCCAAATCCACAAATAGAAGGGTGACTGAGCCCCTTAGTTCCCATATTCACAATTTAAGAAGAATAATTACACAGTTTGTAGGTTGACTATCAGAGTGTTCCAAGATAAGCAGCAAAAATTTCCATTGTACCCCAATAAATCTAAGGGATCTTCTATTGTTGTTTCACACAGGGGTAAATACATACATCATATCTCATCATGCATCTGTCCTGTATGCTTGGCCAGACCAGATAAAAATGGGCATGCTTTCTTTTTAATATGTTTTGTCACAGCCTCTCCAATTTCTGGCATTCCATAAAGGTATTATTTTCATCATCATCAA
Source organism: Trachypithecus francoisi (assembly GCF_009764315.1). Taxonomy (NCBI): domain Eukaryota; kingdom Metazoa; phylum Chordata; class Mammalia; order Primates; family Cercopithecidae; genus Trachypithecus; species Trachypithecus francoisi. The sequence continues at coordinate 61,451,791 of NW_022681469.1, forward strand.
CTCATTACATCAATGCTTCTTTACTAGTTCTTTCTCAGAAACAACTTGAGGTAAGAGATACAGATTTGTTATAATTCTGCTACTGCATTTAAAGATATATAATCTAATATATATATTTTTGTCCCTCTTACAAAACTAATATAAATCAATATTAGATGTCTAGGGGATTCATTTTTATTTAAAAAGCATGCATGAATTAATCAAATTTGAAAAATATAGCAATACTAGTATAATGGAGCAAACACGTTCTCTGGAAATAGACATATCTGGGCTAAAATTATTACTTTCACTTAATTTGAGCAAGTTTTTTTTTTGTTTGGAACAATGTTGTCTAGTTTGTAGAGTTTCTATGGGGAAGAAAATGCCTTATGGAAGTTTATAGCATTCAGTAGGCAAACAATTTGTGACCATTATTACCACTACTATTATTTTGCAATTTAAGTCTTCATATTAGGAGAAGATAGAGAACAAGAAAACCTTAATTTATGGGTTAGAGACATCAGGTGATCATTGAAATATCACAATGAGCTCCACTTCCTAGGTTGACAAGGCAGGGTGGATATTAAAGCATAGTTGACAGCAAGTAATATATATCTCTAATCTCTACAGGCATTTTGGATAGAATCTAGTGAATATTAGACTCAGGCTAGCAGATAGTGCTAGTGGCTTCCATGGGTACTCTGGCTTCAAAAAATATCCATGTCATACATAAACATTGCTAATTTCTCTTAAACTTTCTTCCTATTCACCATAAATTTTTCTGCCTTTCTATGTCTACTAAAGAATAAAATAGGTCCAATAATGTGCTGGTAAACCAACTTTTAAAAGGTAAAACAAAACCAAAAACATGGTATGCATTTGCCAATTTTTGTGATGTAAATATTCCCACCATTACCCATTTCAAGCTACGAAATGCTTAGCAACAAGACTACAAAATTTCTGCATACTTAACAATGGGCTGTCTCAGCTGGGATAAGCCAGCTCCAGCATACGACTGTTTCAAACTATCAGCTGAAAACAAAGTTCCAAGAGTATTTGGTTGTAAATTATCTTATGAGGTGTATGTAGTAAGGGTTTGGTCTTTGATGAGTCAAATCAGCCTTGGAAAAGTAATGTGCCTGTGCAATGAGCACAATAGAAGAAAAAACACATGAGATTACAAAGATACAAGTCTCTGGTGTGTCTAAGCAGCCATAATATCCGCAGGATACATCTTTAATGTCCAAATTAAGTGAAAAGCACTGAAAAATTCCAGTTTTGTCACTCTATGTGGCTCTTAAATTTTTTTTAGTTCTTCACTGATTGTTTAAAACCTTTTCATTAATGATTTGCATCATGAAATATGAATGGTTGAAATGATGAAAATATTGGACAGAGTTATTTATAGACCTTCCCCTTCCTAGTCTTCTGCTTATACACTGTTTATGTTGAAATCAGAGTAAAAAACATAGTTATAAATTTTGATGATTTAAATCTACCTTTCTTTCATTTTGTCAAAGTAGACATTAGTTCTGGAATTTTTATTATGGGCTCAATTTGCTACATGCAGATAGTTTCAGGAATTTTGATTCATCATTCCTTGGGGATCACATTTGCAGGAAATTGTGTCTAGTCAGTTACCTCATTGTCTCTTTAGCCAATCTGGACTCAAATTGGAAGGGTTTAATTCAGTTCATGAAACATGGCTTGATGTCTTCTCTACCTGCCCTGAGACCTCCGAATAATTAGGTATGGGTTAAAAGACTAAGGTGAATCAGAAGACAATATACAACAGTTTTGTTTATTTTATTTAATTTAGGGTTGGGCTTATTTATCATTACCTTATTTAACTAAGTTATTCTACACTTAAGATAAAAGGATTTCTTTCTATTCTCCTTCCTAAGTTTCCAGGTATTATTTTACTTATTCTAATGTCTATAAGTGCATGCCAAATATTGACATATTTAAGGAATATATTAAGTAAAATTTCATTGTAGCTATGTTAGTGACTTTCACTGTATACTAATAGAAACATATTTTGCTCATGAAAACACTTTTTTTTTTTACAAATTAAAAAGCACTGATAAACTCTTGTTTTTAGTCAATATTCTGTAACCTGGATTCCATGGATGGATTTTACAGGATCTAAAATTGAATATAAAATTGTGTACACACATGTATATATGTATGTGTTGTTCTGGAGAGAGGAGCCATAAGCTTTCATCAGATTCTAACATGGTTCATGAACCTCCCCTCCTCCCAATTATGAACTATCACATACCTTTCTGATAACATATGGCATTGGTCTTTGATTTATCAAGTACCATATTTGGCACTGTAAAAGATGCAAAGATCTTTATTGAATGCTTTCAGTAGATTACAGTTTATGGGATGCTCTAATTTTTTTCTAAAGAACATATAATGAAGTTTTCCTTTAAAAATCTACATTTATAATGAATTTCATGCTGAAAGGGTCTCCTATAATATTTGTAATGTAACTGAATTCATTCTTAATTACTTTGAACTTTTTATCATTAGGCCTTTTTGTTCCTCTAAAATTCATAGACATTGTTAGCAATCTGGCTTTAAGAATGTTCTATTTCTGAAATAGGCTTTTATAGTTACATTTTAGAAGCACATAAAATTCTGGCATTATATTCTAACCACTTAGAAATGTTTTTAAGTTTTCATATCTCATCCAATATTCTAAATAGAAAGATCTGCTTTGTATTAATAATAATAAAATATATAGTCTATAATAATAATGGCTAGGTCCTAAGAGAAATTCTCTTTCCCATGATATATCATAATATATATATACTAATGCACAAACTTTAAATACAATAGATGGTGAATTCTATTAAGTATGTATATTTTAGATGTAGTAGTTCATCTTCACATAAAGTACTATTGCCTTGGTTTAGAGCCTAAGTCTTTCATCTGGATTATTAAAACAAGCTCCTAGCTGGCTTTGTGAGCACTTTATCTGCATCCACCAATCTTCCTTTCATATTTTCCCATCCTTAGTCTAAAATCATTCATACTTAGAAATATCTGATACCGTCACCCTCTCTTGTAATCTTTCTTTAGATCCTCTCTGATTGGAAGACAAAGTCCATCTTCCTTAGGACATTGTACAGATATCTTCAAATTTACGCTGTAATAATCCTCCACTTTCTGAACATGAATGTTTATTATTTAAACCAATTACAGTTTTATATTCCACCATTTATAGTAAGAAGGATTTTCTCTGACTTTCTTAACTTTGTTCACCAATACCGGGCACAAGGTTTGACCATACAGTTGGGAAATAGATAGATAGTTGGAAATACAGGTGACCTTTATAACATACTGATACGGTTTGGCTGTGTCCCCATCCAAATCTCAACTTCATATGTTTTGTATCTCCCAGAATTCCCACATGTTGTGGGAAGGACCCAGGGGGCTAAATTGAATCTTGGGGTCCGGTCTTTCCCATACTATTCTCCTGATAGTGAATAAGTCTCACGAAATCTGATGGGTTTATCAGGGGTTTCCACTTTCGTTTCTTCCTTGTTTTCTCTTGCCACTGCCATGTAAGAAGTGGCCATGACTCTGAGGCCTCCCCAGTCATGTGGAACTGTAAGTCCAATTAAAACCCTTTTTCTTCCCAGTCTAGGGTATGTCTTTATCAGCAGCATGGAAACGGACTAATAGAGTAAATTGGTACCACTAGAGTAAGGCATTGCTGATAAATACCCGAAAATGTGGAAGCGACTTTCAAAGTGGGTAATACAGCAGAGGTTGGAAGACTTGGGAGGGCTCAGAAGAAGACAGGTAAATGTGGGAAGGTTTGGAAATTCATAGAGACTTGTTGAATGGCTTTGCCCAAAATGCTGATAGTGATATGGACAATAAGGTCCAGGCTGAGGTGGTCTCAGATGGAGATGAGGAACTTGTTGGTAAATGGAGTAAAGGTGACTCTTGTTATGTTTTAGCAAAGAGACTGGTGTCATTTTGCCCCTGCCCTAGCGATTTGTGGAACTTTGAACTTGAGAAAGATGATTTAGGGTATAAGGCAGAAGAAATTTCTAAGCAGAAAAGCATCCAAGGGGTGACTTAGATACTGTTAAAGGCATTCAGTTTTATAAGGGAAGCAGAGCATAAAAGTTTGGAAAATTTGCAGCCTGACTATGCCATGGAAAAGAAAATCCCATTTTCTGGGGAGAGATTCAAGCTGGCTGCAGAAATTTGCATAAGTAGCAAGGAGCCTAATGTTAACCTCCAAGGCCAAGGGGAAAAAAGCTCCAGGCCTTGTTGGAGACTTTGACAGCAGCCCCTCCCATCACAGGCCAGGAGGCCCAGGAAGAAAATGTGGTTTTGTGGGCTATGCCCAGTGATCCTGTGCTGTGTGCAGCCTAGGGAAGCGGTGCCCTGTGTCCCAGCTGCTGCAGCCATGGCGGAAAGGGGCCAACATACAGCTCGGACTGTGGCTTCAGTGGGTGGAAGCCTCAAGCCTTGGCAGCTTTCACCTGTTGTTGAGCCTGCAGGTACACAGAAGTCAAAAACTGAGATTTGAGAACCTCTGCCTAGATTTCAGAAAATGTATGGAAATGCCTGGATGCCTAGACAAAAGTTTGCTGCAGTGGCAGAGCCCTCATGGAGAACCTCTGCTAAGGCAGTGCAGAAGGGAAATGTGGAGTCAGAGTCCCCACACAGAGTCTCTGCTGGGGCACTGCCTAGTGGAGCTTTGAGAAGAGGGCCACCATCCTCCAGGCCCCAGAATGTTAGATCCACAGACAACTTGCACTGTGCACCTGGAAAAGGCACAGACACTGAATACCAGCCCGTGAAAACAGCCAGGAGGGAGGCTGTACCCAGCAAAGTCATAGGGGTGGTGCTGCCAAAGACCATGAGAACCCACCTCTTGGATCAGTGTGACTTGGATGTGAGACCTGGAGTCAAAGGAGATCATTTTGGAGCTTTAAAATTTGACTGCCCCAAGGCCGGGCGCAGTGGCTCACGCCTGTAATCCCAGCACTTTGGGAGGCTGAGGCAGGTGGATCACGAGGTCAGGAGATCGAGACCACCCTGGCTAACACGGTGAAACCCCGTCTCTACTAAAAATACAAAAAATTAGCCAGGCGTGGTGGTGGGCGCCTGTAGTCCCAGCTACTCGGGAGGCTGAGGCAGGAGAATGGTGTGAACCCAGGAGGCGGAGCTTGCAGTGAACCCAGATCGCGTCACTGCACTCCAGCCTGGGTGACAGAGCGAGACTCTGTTCCCCCTCCAAAAAAAAAAAAAAAATTGACTGCCCCGCTGGATTTCGGACTTCGATGGGCCTTGTAACCCCTTTCTTTTGGCCAATTTCTCCTATGTGGAATGGCTGTATTTACCCATTACCTATACCCCCATTATATCTAGGAAGTAACTAGCTTGCTTTCGATTTTACAGGCTCATAGGCGGAAAGGGACTTGCTTTGTCTCAGATGAGACTTTGGACTATGGAATTTTGGGTTAATGCTGAAATGAGCTAAGACTTTAGGGAACAGTTGGGAAGGCATGATTGGTTTTGAAATGTGAAGAGATGAGATTTGGTGGGTCCAGGGGCAGAATGATATGGTTTGGCTCTGTTGCCACCCAAATTTCAACTTGAATTGTATCTCCCAGAATTCCCACTTGTTGTGGGAGGAGCCCAGGGGGAGGTAATTGAATCATGGGGCCTGGTCTTTCCTGTGCTATTTTTGTGATAGTGAATAAGTCTCACCATATCTGATGGGTTTATCAGGCGCTTCCGCTTTTGCTGCCCACACGTAAGAAGTGCCTTTCACCTCCCGCCATGATTCTGAGACCTCCACAGCCAGGTGGAACTGTAAGTCCAATGAAACCTCTTTTTCTTCCCAGTCTCCGGTATGTCTTTATCAGCAGCATGAAAACAGACTAATACACGTACCCAAATATAAATAATGGCTAGTCAGTGCTGCATTTAGGCCGGGCGCGGTGGCTCAAGCCTGTAATCCCAGCACTTTGGGAGGCCGAGACGGGCGGATCACGAGGTCAGGAGATCGAGACCATCCTGGCTAACCCGGTGAAACCCCGTCTCTACTAAAAAATACAAAAAACTAGCCGGGCGAGGTGGCGGGCGCCTGTGGTCCCAGCTACTCGGGAGGCTGAGGCAGGAGAATGGCAGAAACCCGGGAGGCGGAGCTTGCAGTGAGCTGAGATCCGGCCACTGTACTCCAGCCTGGGCGACAGAACCAGACTCTGTCTCAAAAAGTAAATAAATAAATAAATAAATAAATAACAAATGTTTAGAAATATTAGTTTTTTTTTTAAAGGCTATCATAAAATATACAGGTATGTTTGTATGTTTATTTACTCACTCTCAAGCAAATGTAAGTGATAACCTATCTGCATATCATTTTCCCTTCTTACGCAATGAATTAGTTGAAACACAGAATTTCTAAGGTTACTTCTGGTTTGGTTACACTTTTTGCACATATGTCTCCCTGCAGAGATGTGTCTATTATATTAGTACACATATAAATATAAAAGCTGATACTGGTTATGGAGAAAAGATGGACCATTTGCTACACAGTCTGTGGCAATAAATTCATAAGTCACAGGTTGGTAATCATTTGAGGACAGTATTAATTGGTTTGCCTCTTTTAGCAAGCCTAATGTAGATTACCAAAGGAAGTACATAGATTAGAATACCCCTTAGCTCAACTACAAATTTTAAAATCCGTTCCCATCTTGCTGCAAAATTTGTTTGTCTATTACGTTTTATTACAATGTCTTCTGCTTTGCTAGATTTTGCTTTACTAATTGGGAAACTGAATGGTGGAAAGCCATGTGTTAACAAAAATTAGGAGCTTTTTTTTCCCTCGATGATACAGGCTAAATATGATCTCTCCCAAAGGAGCAAGATTTTAGCAGAGAAAACTGACTCAGAATTAAAAAGGTGAGGTTCATGTTGAGCCAGAAATGAAAAACAACACTTTTTAACTGTTTGAAATTCTACCATAATACCTTACAATATCACTAACAGTATAACTTAGTCTTAGGCAATATTTATCAGACTTATCAAATAATTTTAATATATATTTGTGGAATATGAAAGAAAGTTCTATTGTCATATGCCATGGAGTGGGGAGAGGGACTCAGAAGCAATTTGATGATGACCAGGAGAATATTCATGATTTAAATAATAAATTATGGAGTTTAACCATATAAAATATATGACTAAAAGCTCTAAAGCAGATAACAAAGTTTTAATGAAGCACTAAGTAAGTGAGAGTATTTTATCTGTGAGGGTAATTTGAGGAGCACTTTGCCATGTTAAATACGAATAGTTTAACAAAATTTATGGGCATCTCAGATTATTTTCCTTTCCATTATTTTACAACTACTTTATATGATACTTAACACATACACAGAAGTATAAAAATATTACAATAATCCACCAGGTACCCATCATACAATAGCAATAATTGTCAATGTATACTGTTTTATTTAATCTTTTTTCTTTCTTACTCCTCTCCACCCCAAATTATTTTAATCCAAAAGTTAGACATCCTATCCTTTCATCTACAAGAAGTTCTTAATTCTAAAGTATTCAATTTTCTCAATTTTTTCTTATTCTAGTTTTGTTTTGTCTTATTTATGACATCTTTCCCTATTACAAAGTTAATAAGGTAGTCTCTTAAATTCTTTCTAAAGTATAGTTATTTTATTTATTATTGCCATTTTATGTCTATAATGCATTTAGACTTGATTTATAGGGGATTGTTTCTACTCTGTCTATATGCATATCAGTTGCCCAGTATAATTTCTTGAAACTCTCATCCTTTTACCATTGCCTTGTAGTTTCATTTTGACAAACATCATATGACCACATGAACATTTACAAAATTGGATCATATATCAGACTGTAAAGCAATTCCCCATCTATTTCAGTTGACTGAAGTCACGAAGGTTATAATCTCTGATCCTAAATAATTATACTACAAATTGAAACAGATAACTAGAAAATTCTCCATATCTTTAGAAGTTAAAGGAATAGAGAATATTTTGGAATGAATGAATAAAAATACTACGAGATGCAGTTAAAGACAAATTGAAAGCTTATATATTTGACCTAAATGTATTTTTTGCTGGGTATAGAATTCTAGGTGGAGTTATTTTCTTTTGGTTACTCGAACATTTCAATTTTTCTAGCTTCCATTATTTTTATTATAAAGTCAGCTGTCTTGTGAACACTCATTTGAAGGAAATCTTTCTTTTTTTTCACAACTGATTTTAATATTTCTTGTTATATTTGGATTTTATGTAGATTTTCCATGTTCTGTTTAAGTATAAATTTCTTTTCATTTTTTCCTCTAGGGAATCATGAGACTTCTTCAATTTACTATCTTTAATCAATTTTGAAAATATTTAGACACTGCTTCTTTTCCTCTTCCTGTCTCATCTCTCAAGTTAAAATAAATCAGCTCTTCTCTTTCTCATTTTTATGTCCTCCCTCTCCCTTAGTAATTCCCATCATTTTTGTCTTTCCATATCTCATTCTAGATAGTTTCTTCTGACATATCTTCAGTTCTTAATTGTCTCTTTGGCTGTTTCTAATCAGCCATTAAATCCATCTGTCAAGTTGTAATTCGTTATTGTATTTCAATTTCTAGATATATTTGAACTATTTTAACATATTCTAATACCTCTATAGTCTCCAACACCCTAACCAAATTTCAAACTTGGTTTACATTTCATGAGCTTAATAATAATTGCGTTTATGTTTGATAATCCATTACTTATAGCTACTGTGTTTCTGCTTTTTGTGGTTCTGTTGCTTCTCAGTTGGTTATAGTATCTTATCTTCTCATGTGCCTGGCTATATTTAATCATGAGGTGTGTCAATTGGATTGAAAAATGAGTAGACTAATTGGAAGGCTAGACTACTGTTACTGTGTCACAGGGAAAATTTTAATTTGCTTCTTTGAGACACTTGGTAGAATGACCAGTCCTATACCACCCCAATCAATTTTTTTCCCTGTGGATCAAGAATGTTCAAATATGTGTACAGTGATTTTGTATAACTAATGCAAAACTTCTTGACTCTTAAGTCAAGCAATGGGAAGACTTTTCTGTAACTTCTTAAATAAATGTGTTATGGACAAAATGTTTGTGTTCCCTCAAAATTAACATGTTGAAATCCTTACCCCTCAATATGATGGTATCAGGAGGTGGGACATTTTTGAGGTGAATAGGTCATGAGGGTGGGGCCCTCGTGAATGACATTAGAGTCCTTATAAAAAAGACCCCTGAGAGTTGTCTATCCCTCTTTCCACTGTATGGGAACATAGTGAGAAGACAGCCATCTATGAACTAGAAAAAGCACTAAATGTGCTGATACCTTAACATTGGACTTCCCAGCTTCCGGAACCATGAGAAATATGTGTCTGTTGTTTATACCACCCAGTCTATGGCATTTTTTAAAAGCTTGAACTGACTCAGCCAAAGTATATATCTTGTTTTCCCGTCAGACTGCATATTTTTCAAAAAAACAAGCTTGTTAAATATTTTATGAGCTCAATATGGTGTTATTTACATTAAAAACTTTTATAAGTTCTAATTTAAATAGAGAAAAGTACACTGTGATGAGACTCAACAGAATTACTAAGAATTCTAAACTAAATCTTGAAAGGGCCCATAAAAATGATTAACATTGATGTATTTACTTTGATTCAAAATTAGTGTTTAACGGCCTCAATAATTTCTCCTTACATTGATGAGGAGAATCCAAATGTATTAAAATAACTGTTTTATTGATGTCTTTCATTGCCAAAACACAAGGTTAACTCCTGTGAGAGTTTCCAGGCACTTTCTATGTTTATGACTAATTCAGATGACTTTAGAATTATATTTCATCACGAAGTACTTACTGTAGTTGTAGTTGTTTTTGTGGAAGAAGTTGGCTGTGTTGTGGTCCAGGGAAGGACATGAATTATGACTGTTGTAGTGGCTGACAGCTGACTAGGCTTATTCCCACCTAATTCATCAGTGACTTCAATAAGTAGCTGGAAAGTCACAGGGCTCTGAACCCCTTGAAATACATCATACTGGAAAATCTGCGTGATGGCCAGAGAAGGAGGATCACCACCTAGTCTCCGAAGTGTGAACTGATTATTTGTATTTCCTGAGAATGATTAGGTAATAAAAAGGAAATAAAATTACATTACGTATTGTGATTTATATTGTCTTACATTTTTATTTTAAAATATGTTTCATAATATATTTCCAATGGTTACAAAATATCTCATATGAGTATCTTCTAAAACAGCAGAGAAATAACATTTTTGAAATGATACATCTCACCTCCTATAATTGTATAGCTCAGATGTTCCTGTGGAGAATCTTTGTCTGAACAGTGGAGCTGAATGAAAGGACTCTTAACAGTGGAATAAATTTGAGTTTCCAAATGTGGTGGATTGCATACAGGAGGCTCATCATTTATATTCTATAAAACATAAATATATTCTATTTCAGGTTATGTCTTAACAATCTTGCTGTATTTCATAAATGATTTGCCTAATTTTTAGATGTATTATTTTCAGCTTTATAACTGCTCATTATTGCTCATCACTTACCATTCGTCTTGAATAATCTATTTTAGTGTTTCATCACAGATACTTTCTAGTTTGGGGTTACTGAGAAGTAAATTCTACATCTTATTTTTAATTTTATGAATGAGGAATTAATTTTTATTTAATAGAAGTCTGTTTCCTATGTAATAAGGCTAGGACAGATAATCATGACATTCATGAGATTATTGAATTTTAAAGTTAGATTGGAAACTCAATGGTACAGACATTATTCATCTTTTAATTATTATAGATAATATTAATAATTTCCCTTTATTCCAGAAGATATATGACATCAAGTCTCTTAAACAATACCTCAGGAGCACTCAGCACCTAAAAGGGAGCATATTTCACTATTAGACAATCTTGTTTGTTAGAAACATTCACTTTTAATGATTTCAAGTACTTTTTTTTTCCATGTAAACTCAGGATAGATTCTGTTGTAAAGAAATTCACAATCTAGTAGATCATGTAACTTGTTTCAAACATGCTGATGATTTCAGCAATTAGATTGACAGGGGAATTATATTATCTTTGGGAATGTTTAAATTATTTGACTCTAGATTATAGAGTCAAAGAGCCTAAGCTTTGACTTTGATACAAACTGTCTGATAAGCTACTTGCCACCATCTTTCTTCCTCCCTGTAACGGACATTGCTAGTCTATTAAAGTAACTGTTTCATTGATATCTGTCATTGCCAAAACACATGGATAACTCCGTGAGAGTTCCCAAGCATTTTTATGTTTACAACTAATTCAGACTCTCTAGAATTATGGTTCATTCCTAAATTCTTACTGTAGTTATGTCTCCTGAAGAATATACACAGTCTCAGAGTTATTTTCAAAGAATACTCAAGGAAGACACTACTAATTTTTCAGAATGAAACGTAAAAGCAATCCAATTTATGCCCTTGATTTAAGAAAATGAAGTACCTACTTCAACTTATACTTTCCTTATTTTCCTTAGTAATACTTGAGCATCCTCCTCCTCTTTGAACAGTTAGTTTCTTAGAAGCCCACCTGAGAGTGCAGAGCAAATTCCACTATATTTTTCTCTCCACTGCAGATGCAGCTTGGTTTGCTGGATTGTCTGCTGGAGGCCATAAAGGACACTTGCTAATATTTAAACTCAATTTCACTATTGAAGTACTGATTCCTTTAAAATTAAGGCATTGTTAACCATATTTCCCAGGAAATGACACATCATTAGTCTCCCTCTCTCCTTCCAAGTATAGCTTAAAAAAGGGAAAGATAGCATCTGTTCATTCACAATATTTTTCACAGCTGCTGTAGTAATAGTACATAATGATAAAACAACTAATTATTGAATATCTACCTAAATTAATACATATACCACACAATAACCCCGTGTAAAATATACTGTAATAGAAAGTGAAAACAGGCAAAATAAAATGTTCAAGCTCAAATATAAATAAACTGAGAGAACCTGAACTCAAAACACATACCTCCACGGTCCAAATTTTAACCGGTGTGCCATACTGCCTCTCTACTTAATATTGCTTTCTATTTCACCATTATCAGAGTTTAAACTGTTACCAAATGTCCTGCTTCTGTTATGCGCTCTCAGAAAAAGTCTCTTTTATATCTTAAAAGATATTCTGAATTGTGTCAATTCATTGAAAGAGGGGCATTTCTCAGTCTTTTAAATGATAGATCAGTTTCCATGCTCTCAAAGCTGTTTCACATCTAACAAACTATGGTTTTTCTGTTTTATAATTTATGTTTAATTTTTTTTTTTGAGACAGAGTCTTACCCTGCCATCCAGGCTGGAGTGCAGTGGTGTGACCACGGCTTACGGCAATCTGGACCTCCTGGGCTCAAGTTGTTCTCCCCCCTCAGCCTCCCTCCCCCTCAGCCTCCCAAGCAGCTGGAAGCATGCTGTATACCCAATCAATTAAAAAAGCTAAAATTTGTAGAGATGAGGTCTATATTGCCCAGGCTAGTCTTGTACTCCTAGGCTCAAGTGATCCACCTCCCTTGGTCTTCCAAAGTCCTGGGATTACAGGCATGAGTCGCCATGCCAGGCCATAAGCGTACATTTTAAATAAAATTATAAACACTTTCCCCTTGCTGATCAAATATTTCTTAAATCAACCAGCCATACTTATAACATTTTAAACTGAAATGTTGGTTATAAAACACTTTCAAATCAAACACAGGTATCTAGGTTTGTCTATGAAAAGAAAAATTATTGCCCAGTATTTAAACTTTCATTTCTTCCTATTTGTTTCTTTCCATTTTATAAGAAAGGAAAAATATGTACATGTATCTTTCAAGAAAATGCCTGTATAAAACCAGATGTAGAAAAGTTATTGAAGGCACAAACAGAAAAACATTGCAGAAATCAATGATCAACAGCTATAAGAAGATGTAGGTGGAAGTTATTGTTAAAATACATTTGTTTGTTGTATGATCTTATACTGATTTTCCCTGGAGTAAAATAAAAATTTCAGAAACACTGTTTTCCTTTGAGTTAGAGAAAATTTCCTATTAATATGAACACACACTGAAATCCACTCCACTACTTAAATAACTCTCATGTCCTATAACACTGTTATTTAATTTTATATTATCCTTAAGATGCCCCTCCCCCTTAAGAAAATGATATTTCTTCCATGTAAGGAATGCTTAGTAACCTTTTTTGAAGTAAGCTGAGAGTTCTTCAGGGAACTATTTTTTTTTTATCTTATGATGTGATCTACACAGCTCTCTTGCTTTGCAGAGTGTGAGTGCTAAGTTATAGAGTTTTATGCTATAGATACGTTCATACAAACTACAGATACATTTCTCTCTCTCTCTCTCTCACACACACACAATCTATCTAATGGTTGAGATCCTATCATTACAGAATAATCAGGCTGTTTTAAATCCTCAAAACTGGACATTGGCAGAGTTCCTCACCTCTACAACTTTGCATGATGTGTCTCTTCACAGAAAATTCATTTTACCACTTATTTGCCCACTGGACTTACTCATTCCTTTACCTTTTCCTCTCTCCTCAAGTATTCATTTGTGAAATAAGGCAGATATACTGTATTAGTAAATACTACTGATTGGAATATGCAGCAGGTCTTCCATAAACAATATGTAAGACAATATATTATTTCAATTTCAATTGTCTCACACTAAAAAGTCATAGAATAGCACTTATGACCTCTAATGGCTTTATTACAGAGATTCTAGCATAATACCATCACTGTAAGCATAGTGTCAATTTATAAAGAAGCAATGGGAATTGTTTAAGAACAAGCACTTTATGGTTATAAGAACAAGAATTATTAAATGGGAAGAGCATGAGTTAGTTAATTGAATTGAAATTATCCATGGATTTTCTTATGAAGCTTGTTACCTTTAAAACTGAATGCATATCAATACTATGCAGACATAAAAAAGAATGAGTTCATGTCCTTTGCAGGAACACCGTTGTAGCTGGAAGCCATCATTCTCAGCAAACTAACACAGGAAGAGAAAACCAAACACTGCACGTTCTCACTCATAAGTGGAAGTTGAACAGTGAGAACACATGGACACAGGGAGGGCAACATCACACACCCGGGCCTGTTGGGGGTTGGGAAGCTAGGGGAGCGAGGGCATTAAGACAAATACCTAATGCATGCAGGGCTTAAAACCTAGATGACGAGTTGATAGATGCAGCAAACCACCATGGCACATATGTACCTATGTAACGAAACTGCATGTTCTGCACATGTATCCCAGACCTTAAAGTAAATTTTTTTAAAAAAGGGAATCCATATCTTTAATGAGGAATCAACAAGCCTAAATAGAGTAAAAACATTATTAAAAGGATATAGTATAAGGACAATATCCTTAGTGAGTATAATAATATTCATTATCCAGAAATTGTCAAAAGACTTCCAAAAATATTTATATGATTATTTATGGCTTTTATTTATTGGTAGCTTCCAAGTTCATCTCTTGACCTAATTTTCTAGAACTGTAATTTTTCAACAATCTTTTTGCCATCTCCTCTATATTTTTGGACTCTGAGAACATGTTGGAAGGAAGAATTATTCCTTTTCCAATATCATTATGACTAGCCTTTAAGCTAGTTCTTAACATTAAGCACTAGGAGACTGCCAATCTTGAATCCTCAGTTCCCATTTCTGAGGTGCTGTTTCTATGACATGGGTTTTAATATATTATGCCAGTGTTGCTTGCCAGAATTAATCTTGGTAAAAGACCGTGATTTCTCTAACTGAATCTCCAGTTACAACACAATATAGCACATCCACGTTTCTAATGTTCCCAAATAAAATATTAGAACTATTGGTCTATGTAAAATTGTTCGATACAAAATCTACGAGAGAGAGAGAAACTAAAGTTTTTTAGGTATTTACAACCTTTAAATAATTGGAATTATTAAACTTCTGGAATGCTCATACTCTATAATTTTGTTACATATATTTATTAAGTGAATTTCAATAACTAAAACAAACAGCCAGTTTATCTAGTACTTTTTAAAAATCTGTTCCCAATTAAAGAGAAATAAATTAAGTTGGAATTATCTTTAATAAGAAAAAGACATTGTAATTTCTGTATTGTTATATACTTAGATAATATAAAATTTTAAATATTTATAAATAAATCAAAGCTATATTTTCTGTATCTCAATATAGAAACTATAATTTTAACATTATTTCTTATTATTTTCTTCTTATATTCTGGAGATAGGATAGACCTTTTAAGTGTAAAATTTTTGTGTCAATTATTAGAATACAAATAAGAAACTTCTGGACAATTTGGATAGCTAAGAGCCATTTCCTTAATATAAATTTCATTTAAATGAATTATTTTACATGAACACTGAGTAAAGTTGAGCCAATTTTTAAATAATAACATGCCAAGTGAAAATGGACACTATATACTGTTTCTTATTACCTAAAGAAGAGAAGTAGTCATAAAATTATGAAGCTGAGAACTCACTCTACAAGAGGAAATTAGGAGCCTGAGTACCTGTAAACAAGGCATTCTCTTGCAGAAATGTTTAGAGAAAGTGTGAAATTTTTGTATCTCTTTTAACATGATAGCCAATTATTTGTATGAATATTAATGCCTATTGGGAATTCATGGACAAACAGGTTTATATATTACCCTTAGTGTTTTAAAATTTTGGTTCTCATAGATTAATAGACTAAATGGTGATAATTTTGGCAAAACCCTTTGAATGTAATATTCTTTTTTTATATCATATATAAGTTTGTGACAAGTTCTCGAAGTTTTTATTTTGGTCTCTACCTAAATATTTACCAACCATAAAAAACAAAATGGAATTCTAAATTTCCCAAATCAGGTAAAATTAGTAAATTTTTCATTTCATAAAATAATCAACTCTATTAAAGAATCCCATTGTATTTCATGTTATTTTTAATTATATTTGACACAAAATCTCTCAAAAACAAACCCATCTTCAAACGTGAAGAATACTTATTATATATTATAAAGATTACAAACACCATCACTTTTAAGTTTATACACTACTAATTTAACATAAAATGATTCTTTACATTCTTGTTAACATAAACTAGTTTGCTTATATTTTTGTTGAAATTAGTACTTAACCTGGGCAACTTCTATTATTTAGAGAGATACAATGTTTTAGTTTTAACTAGAACTTTAATAATCAACATTAGTGTATACCATAGTGGTTAAGCTCAAGGAGCTTGTTTCTATTTGATAAGATAGAACTGGAAACATGAAACAAAAACGATGTGCTAACCCCAATGTTACTGTTAAAGTTCAGAAGACACAGTGATAAAAGTTAAGAAACAGTTTATAGAAGACTAACAGGCAGGAACATTCAGAAATTTACTATAATCTCATATAAATATTTTTGGCCTGTTTACATTTTGAATAATCAGATAAAATTCTCTAAATTTAGGATTTTATTATACATATTTAAGAATAAATGTATATGTAGTTATTAATTAATGTAAACTCAAATTATTTTATTGACTTTAAAAGTTAGAAGAAATTTAGGGATTATCTAGATTAGAAGTCACCAACTGGTCTATACAACAAAATTTGAGGGGCTTTTAAAATGTAGCTACTCAAATCTTTTCTAACTATTCATGTCTTCTTCCCTACTAAATTTATATATATGGAATTAAAGCCTCATCATTTCCAAACACAGTTCAAGTAAATGTGTTTAACACCGAAAGACGTTTCTTTTTCTATTAGCATTTATGCTCTTGCACCTATAGATGTCTCTATTTTTTGGTATGTATATATGCATACATATGTATTTATATACGTATCTATGTGTATATACCTGTTATATTTAAATATATATTTGTATGTCTATATTTATATGTTTATTTATACTTATACAAATATATATTTGCACATATATAATTGTAGGTATTTATAATTGGGTGTGTGTTTGGGGTTATAGATTCATATGCACATAGGGGGATACTTGGGGATACCAGAGAATAAAATGCTAATTATAAAAACCTAATTATGTATTTTTAAGACATGGACAGAAGAGTGAGGGAGATGTCTTTGTGTAAAGGCAAGATAAGTGCTTTTTCTTGTTTCAAAACAAATGGATAACAATATAGTACATTGATTATTCCTATAAATGAGAATAGCGATGATCTCTGGTGAAGAGCATAAGCTATGACTTGGAAAGGAAGGAGATCCCAGAAGGCACTTCTGGTACAGTGGTGCACAATCAGTCAAACCAAAGAATTCCCAAGTTCCTAAACTGGACAATAGTAGCTTGATTGTTTTTGTTTGTAAATGTAACATGCTCTCTGCTAAATAAAAAAAACATATTTAAATATAATTGCAGTATTACATATGTAAGTAATTGTACATATAATCCATAATATAAAACTACTGTACATTAATAATGTGTTTGTACACTTTTTAAATATTGTTCTAGAAATTGTGGAAAAACAATACCATACGGCAATATGCCTGACTCCAAAAAATGAACATTCTGGTTGTGAGATAAAACATTTATATATTAAATCTTTAAAAAATTCTGTATGCTAAATCAATCACCTGAGTGTTTTCAGAGCACAGAAAGAGATAGCAGTTAGAAAAGAATTCTTACAGGAAGTAGGGGAGAAATACAGTACAGAAATTCATCTTCAGCTAGAAAAAAATTACAATTTATTATTATTTGCTTTGCCATTATAAATGGCCAAATGAGAAATCCCTGAATCCTTTCAATAATTATGTTTCTATTTTAATTTTACTAAATAAATATATGTCCAATTGTTGGTTAATGTAAGATCCAATTTATTTCACATAATTTGAGTATAAGAATTAAGTTAGAGATTATCTAGTCTACTGTTTTTGAATTGTCTGTTCTGGAATTTTCTTAAATTCTTAAAAATTAAAAATACCAGCTTTTCAAGGATTCTAATTTTATAGGCCTATGATGGGTTCCAACAATTTCTGTTTTGAGCAAGCTACTCATCTGATTGTGATGTGCAGGATGTGTAAGGTCACTGTTTCAATGAATTGTCCAATAAATACTAGAAAATATGGTTGAGGATTTGATGGAAAATTCTAAGTCTTTGCAGTAGAGTTCAAGATGTAAAATGATAGTTATGGATTCCTAAATTGTTCCAATTCCCCAATTAGATTTTTGTTCAAGTATTTCTATTTGTTATATGAATTTTGTATTTGCCTTTTGTAAAGTGACAGATTTTCCACTCTAATATTTTGTGAGTGCTTTATGGCTTTATTTTTTCTAACACTAGTATGATGGATAATGTATGATACATATTATACAAGCCATGATTCAACTTTGCAGACTAATAATCTAAATCAACAAGAGCTATATTAGCACTACTATTCATATGATAAGTTTCGTTTAGTTTACATGAAATTTCAGTAGAGGTCTAAAGTCAACAATTTATTGTCCACATCAATGTAGCTCTTGGATTTGGGTTCCCATTTTTACTAAGTTAGTGAGAACAAAATTTTTTTATATGCATGGAGAAAATATTTAGGTAGCAATTAAAACAAATCATCTGGAATATGTACTCAAGTATATCTTTAAATTTTATATATCAATTTTTTTAAAAAAACCTTTAAAAATCTCAAATGGAAACTCAGAAAAAAATGATGATGCTCATCAGATGAAAAGTTAAGAAGAGTGGGGGATAATTCTTTAAAATTTGTAATCAAAATATATAATTTTCACTCTAAGATATTCTTAAGTACGTTGACTGTGTGCACCAATGATTTCCAAACAGCAGGTTGTAGTACTATCACCAGCATATATTAATTGGATTAAAGTATTCAAAAAGTCTATTTGAGAATTTTGCTTTTGATGGTAATCAGATCAGCAGCTCTGAATGGCTATACTGCTACAAATAAAGAGGTTCTAGATAAAATATTATGATTAATGCATACCACGGGATATATAGTGTTGATATTTTATGGTCAGGAGAAATTTTTTTAAAAAAAGAAAGAGAGAGAGAAATTGCAACTCAAATTTGTAAGTAAATGATAAAGCTGGCCAGTGACTTTATCAGCACTTCAATCCTGAGGTTCAGATTTGAAGCAGTAGGAAATGAGAGAGCTGAAAACCAGGTACAGAAGCCTCCTTGAAGAAGATTACAGTAGTCTTTAATGGGTAGTGAGACCTGTTTCAAAACAGAAGCAAAAAGTAAACTCTTTTTGGAAGAAAGCATCCTTAACTTTCACTCCAGGATTCCCATTAGATCACTCATATATGAATCAAAACCAAAGATCTCATAGAGGAAAATGCCCCCTTAAATGAGCATTTACTAACACAACCAATAGGATTTTAGGCCTCTAAGTGCTTCATATATTTAAATTATTAAGAGATAAATATAAAATGATTAAAAAGTAAAACATAGACTATCAGGAAAATGAAGCAGAGACTATAAAAAATGATCCAAGCATATTTAAAAAGAATTAAATGTAAATTTTGGAAATTTTAAAAAATGGTTTAACACAATGAATAGGTTAACAGTAGACAAAACATAGTCAATGAAATAATCATTAAATTGAAATGTAAATGCAAAGAAATTGCACAGAATGCAGTACAAAGGAAATACAAATAAAGAGGAATGATTAAGAGAAATGGAGAATCAAATGAGAGTGTCTCATATCTAACTGGTATCCAAGTTCTACAGAACAAAAAGGAAGGAAAATATGTACTGTTTGAAAGCATGGTGACCATATATTTCTAAGAACAGATACATTCACAGATCTAGAAAGCAGAAGGTAGTTGAAGCGGCATATCTAAAAAAGAATCGATATCAGGACACATCATAAAACTAACACTAAAGAAGAAAAGATATTCACAGAAGTAGTATTTGCAGACTTCTCAATGATTGCTACTATTAATTTGTGTTAATTACATTATCTTTCAAGAATATTTAAAATAAAATGTTAAATGAAATGAAAAAAGAGTTTATCTTTACTATTCCTACATTCTAAAGGCATTTATAAATATTGATTTGAAGAAAAGAAAAAATCACAGAAGGAATGTCTGAACTTGAAGAAAGAATGAAAAGCAAAGAAATGGGGCAATGTGTTGGTACCTCTAAACATACAACTTTCCATTTCTGCTTACAATCAATGATAATGAAAATAAGTAAATAGTGTTACTAAAACTACAAACATTGAAATACATATTAATCATATGTATGTCAAAGAGACAAAGCTAATTTAACTATTGTAAGATTTTGAAGTTGACCGGGAGAAGCTTTCAATATTTAATACGAATATTTGTTAAGCTTTTATACCAGTTTTCCAATTATTGTCTTTCAGCTTCAAATCACTCTTTTTGCCCTGATTGTGAAGCTGGAGCGCTCTAACTTTTGAACATTTCTCTTTACTAACTGATATAGTTCTAGGCTTTGTGAAAAGAGAGTTCTGGAGTTACAGTACCAAGAAAAACCCTCAGAAGTATGCCTCTCTTCCAAGTTAAAATCCTCCATTTATTATAATCATTATATATATATATATATATATATATTTGTTTATTTATTTTTGTCATGGGATTCCAGTAATCCTCAGACTGTGTCCTACCCACTATTAGCTCACATTCCCCACCTAGCAGCTTCCAAACAACTCCAGGAAATGACTTCCACTGGTAGTTTGACCTACAACCTCAGGCATGGTCTCAGAGCAGCATTGGTGGACTACTTTCCTGGCAATGCCAGCTGTGTCTTCAAGGTACTCTGTCTGTTTCTAAAGATCAGTTCGGGCCAGAACCTTCGGGCAGTTTTCTTTACCATGAAGAGGCTGCATGTTCTTGTAGTAGCTACACCCTCCTCCAGAGGTAATATTCTCAGCCTTAGAGAGGGAAGCCCTCTCCTAATCTTTTAGTGCTTTCACTGCCCTTTCTTCCTGAGCCTAGAGTTAGTAGCTATTCTTTTATACTTGCTATTTTTGAAACACTTAGTGTTTTCTTATAGCACCTTTGTAATTAACTACCATTTATTAGTTAAAACATATTTATATTGAATTTTAAACTGTATATTATTTTATGGTCTGCATTTTTAACTTGGCAAGTTGCATTTATTTACATTCATTGTGGTTCTCGATATATTTGAATTGACTTGTATAATCTTACTTGTACTTTTTATGTAAAATTCTTTATATTAAATTTTGCCTGTTCAAATGAGTAAGGTTTTTATCTATTTAATGGATTCATTCTGACTGGTTCAAGAAAAATTTTCAGGGTGGCCACTAACTGATAAAAATATAATGTATTATTTTGAAACCAGTGGAGGGAAAAAAAACAGAAAAGAATTCAGTGTACCAAAAAGGGGAAGAAAATAAGAAAAGGAACAAAAGACAAAGATTTTAGAAAGTACAACTAAGATCATAAAAGTCAAATTCGGATATATCCACAACTACAATAAATGTAAATGCACTCAGTTGCCAATGAAAAAAATACAGACCACAATATTGAGTTTAAAAATTATACTACAGAGTTACACAAAGAGCTTTTTACATAGCAAAAATATGAGGACATAGAGAGGTTGAAAGTTAAATGAAGAAGGACAGATAGGTTGATAAATACAAATGGCAGGTCAGTATTAGGTATAAACAGCATTCATATATTAAAGAATAAAAGAAATGTGGTCATTTAAGCAAATAAGCATAGTTTAAGCAAATAAGCATAGGAAGAGATGCTCAACATTTTATTAGTCACTAAGGAAATGCAAATTAAAACCATAATGAGATACCACTACACATTTATCAGAATGACTAAAATAAAAATAGTGACAACACCAAATGCAGGTGAGGATGTTATGGAACTGAATCACTCACACTTTGTTGATGGGTACGTAAAATGGTCTAGCAGATGGACCAAGCTTGACAGTCTTATTTTTAGTTTGTTTTTGGTTTTCTAGTTTCTTGACATAGTAATTTAGATCATTAATTTGAAACTTTACTCATTTTTAGCATTTACTGATATAAATTTAATTTTATGTACTGTTTTAGTTGTATTCCATACTCTGATACTTAATGTGTATTTATACATTGAAGTATATTGATGACAAATGTTTTAAAATCCTCCTCAGACAATTTCAAAATCTGATTCAACTCAGTGCTGAAGTCAATTGATTGCTTTTTCTCATTCCATTTGTGATTTTCTAACTTGTTTGTATTACAGGTGATTTTCTATTGTGTCTTGAATATTTTGTCTCTTATATAAAAAGATTCTGGGTCCTAGTTAAATTGTTTTGTAGCAACAGCTGTCATGTTTAGGTTTAACACACAGGACATTGCTCACTTTCGTGAGCTGTGTTCCCAATGACTAGTTTAATTATCAGACGCTTTGCAATGTTATTTCAGTCTAGTTTGTATATCTGGTGTCACTGGGACTTTTGCTGCTCACTTTTGGTTCTTTCTGAGGTAGTAAAAAGGATTTTCCCAATCCAGCCCACTGGGTGTCGCTCCATCAAGAGGTGAATCTGAAGCCCACAGGGACAAAGTGTCTTCCAAGTCTGATGCCTCTGCCTGCATCTTTCTAGTTACTCCCACTTGCCCCAGTGTTTGCTGGTGGAAGAGAGGAGTCACAGGCATACATGAAGATGCTTCTTTGACTGGCACTTTTTATGTTGAAAAGCATTGCTTTTGCCTTTAGGAGACATAGACCGTTTTCTGGGCCAGGTTCTTGTTGTACTAAGGATTCCCCCTTGCAGTGTCTTCTGCTGTACCAGTGTCCCTAGGTGGGGGAAGAGAGTCTCAGGCCTATGAGGTTGAAAGGTGTCCCAGGGCTTGCCACTTATAGTGGTTGGGTGTCTTTTGCTGGTTCAGTTTACCTACGTTGGTGTCTGTTTGTAAGAGATCTAGTCTCAAGAGAGCACTTCTAACAGCTGCTTATTGTTGGTGAAAATCCTGATTAATCCTCGATTTTTTTTGGACATCCCTGGCATTGTCAGAAGGATTCCCATTCCCTCCTGAGGAGAAATGAGTTTAAGTAGGCTGTCTTCTACTCCTAGGTTTGAGCTCAGGAAATAAAGTCTGGTTTACCTTCTCCTGTTGGGTGGGAAGACGTGAGATGCTATGCCAATTATTTAGGAACAATTATTGTTCCTCAAATCCTGGGGTTCCAAAAAAGAATATATTCTTCCTGTCTTTCAAAGTTCTTCCTAGTTGCTTCCTGTGTTATTTCCAGGGTTCACGGTTTCGTCTGGCAGGGAAGCAGGGAGAAAATGGACTATGTGATCTTGACTGGAAGTTAACCTGCTTTTATTGAAAAGGTATTTAATAATTAGTCTATTCCTAAAAACTCCAAGACCAGGGAGAAGGCAGAGGTCACAGAACATTCTGGACCTTAGGGAGAGAATATTAATTTGCAATTGGTTCCAGGGTTCTTTTTATCCATTTAACTATCTTACCTTTTACAGACATTCACCAAATATTAAATAATCTTTCCTTTCTCTGGAGAAAAGGAAATTAAAAAATCCTTGTTAATTATATTTTTCTTTAAAGTCACAATAAGATTTTCCTTCAAAAAGTTTAATTATCCATTATTGTGACAAATGGCATATGCTGTGGTTACGAAATTTTTGTGAGACATCTTTATCTCAATATTGTCAGTTTATTTTTGTATGATACCATAAAATATCTGCTCTAACCAGTGTATCTGTCTCAAATGAAATAATGGAGCTATGAATTAATCTCATCATTATTGGTTATCTCTGTCATAGGGAACCTATAAAAGGGACATTAATGCCTCCCGAGCTCGAAGCAGACACTTTCGTGTGCAATCCCACAAATGGTATATACTCCTGAACTGCTTGGGGCTGCAAAGTAAAAAGAACTTCCACGGAGGGCCGAAAGCAGTGTGGTAATATTTAAATTTTACATAATGTTGCTTGAGTTGAAACTAAAGAGGTTACGAAACACTGCTCAAAGAAATCGGAGATAACACAAACAAATGAAAAAAACATTCCATGCTCATGGATAGGAAGAATAATACTATTAAAATGCAAAAGCAATTTAAAGATTCAGTGCTATTCCTATTAAACTACCAATGACATTCTTCACAAAACTAGAAAAAAAAACTATTTAAAAATTTATATGGGACCAAAATAGAGCCCAAATAGCCAAGAAAACTAAGTAACACATGTCATCACTTATGAGTGAAAGCTGAACAATGAGAACACAATAATACTGGGAGAAGAAGAACAGACACTGGGGCTTACTTGAGGATGGAGCGTAGGAAGAGGGAGATGATCAGGAAAAAAATAAGCCATCAGTTACTATGCTTATTACTTGGGTGACAAAATTGTATGTGTGCCAAACCCCCATGACACACAGTTTACCTATTATAACAAATTTGCTCATATACCCTTAACCTAAAATAAAAGGTTAAAAAACAAAAGAGAAAAGAAACGAGTTTGAAAATAGTGTATGCCTAATTATGAGGTTTGTCCTGCCCCCATTGTTTCATTCTTCTACCTGCCTTCAAGATATCATTATCATACCCTAAAATCCTTGACTTACATACACTCCATACATTTGTACAAATTTAAAATACCATCATCAAATACAACCTTCATCCTGAAACCAGTATTCAATATTGTCTTGCTTTGTTTTAACTTTATAACTTTACAAAGTGTGTATAATGATGTTTGCAATCTTTTGGCGCTTGAATTATTAACCTAATCTTCCCCTTTAATTAAGTCATTAAAAAAAAAACAATAGCATATTGCTAGGTTCCATGCATATTGCTGGGTGTTACTACTGATCATTTCACCATAATTTCTTCATTTTGACAACTGCATTGCTGTTTACCATTGTTTTTACACAACATCAAGGTCTTGGGTATTATTTTGTATGGCAAGTACTAATTTTTAATAAAAATGACTTATCTAATGAAAGAAGGCCATAGCATAACAATGATGACAGTGAGTCATGAATGTCCAATTTTGTGTACTTGAAGTCAACTTTATGAATTAAATGAAAATGTCCTTTCGGGCTTTTGTTTCCAAAAATCCGACAGAAGCCTCTTTACATTATTCAGAATTTTACAGAGAAACAGAACCAATAGGAGATGGGTGGGTGATGAATGGATAAATAGATAGATAGATAGATAGACAGATAGATAGATAGGTAGGGAATTGGCTCACATAATTTTGAGAGGCTGAAAAGTCCCACCATCTGTTGCCTGTAAGCTGGAGAACTAGGAAAACCAGTGATACAAGTCAGCCCCCAACCAAAGGCATGAGAACCAGGGTTGAGGGGGTGGGGTGGAAATCTACTGGTACAAGTCTCAGAGTCTGAACGTCTAAGAATCAGGAGATGTGATGTCCGAGGTCAAGAGAAGATGGATGTCCCAGCTCAAGAAAAGAACAAGATTTACCCTTTCTCTACCTTTTTTTCTGCTCAGGCCCTCAGTGAATTAGATGACATTCACCCACATCAACAAAGGCAGACCTTTACTCAATCTACAGATTCAAATGCTAATCTATCCCAGAAACACCTTCACAAACACACCCAGAAATAATATTTTACCAGCTATCTGGGCATCTCTTAGACCAGTTAAGTTGACAGATAAAATTAATTATCACAATCTTCTATTACAAAATACCTGAAATGATAAATCTGAGCATATGGAATTGAATTTACAGGTTAGAAGGGGAAGCTTATAGATGTCACCCATGGAGAAGAAACTGAAAGCCAGAGCAAACTCACTTTGCATGGACACTGGAGGCTCAATTTGGGCAGTTTTGCACATGGCCCAAATGGTAAAAAGGCTTGGCATTTATGGTTTGCTCAGGGATCATGGGACACTAGGCACTGAGACTATGTGAGACAAGAAGTTAAAACTGGAAAGTCTGTGCAGAGTCAAAACTCATGAAAGCTGGTACTCTCACTGGGACTAGAACTACATACATTCCACAGCAAGAAAGATTTCTCAGCCCAGAGATCTACTAAGGAAAATCAAAAGTTCATTTAGATAAATTAAAGTCACAAACCTGTGTTTATTTTGGTACAGAGTTCAAATTTACCTTATTTTCATACTGTGGGAATCCTGATGAAAAGATTAATACAAAATCTGATTCAGAGTACGTGGTATTCACAGAGTACAAGACAGAAATAAAGGCAAATGTGTTCTAGAGGGATAATTTTATGAGCTAAAAACAATGGGCTTTTTATTTTTAAAAATCCCTGCAAAAGGTAAGTGCACAAAATGGTAAAATGCAAATAATTTTCCAGGAAATAATAGGACTACCTAAAATAGACAATAAATATAAGTATATTTGAATTACACTTATTTTATATTAAGTAAAATTTAAATATTATAAACCATAAGCAAAGCATAAGGCCATATGAAAAATATAAGATTTGATCAAATGTCATTATTCCTGCCTTATAATTTGGAAATTACAGTAAACACCATGTAACAAGTATTTTATGTAAGGACAGACTTTATGCTAATTATAGTTTATGATCTTACCATTGAACTCTATTCTGCCTTAATAATTATAAACAAATGCAATAAGTAATTTCCCAAATACAGACAACATGGCCTCTCAAGTATCCCTACATAGTAGGAAGCTCTCTACAACTTAGGCAAGATAAATTTGCACCATTCAACAGCTCTATTTGAAGGAAAACAAACACTAATCTGAACTACCATATAATACAGGAAACCAATGAAAGTAATGATCTCTTTCTCTCTGTTTTGAAAACGGATTTAGTTTGCAAGTAACAAGTCAGGGTAGCCATTTGTACAAAGGTTTGCTAAGAAAACCAGAAATGGTACTTGAATTATTACTCAAATCCTTCCTTTTAATTTGGTTGTACTTTTTGGAAATTAGGTTGAAAGACTGGAATATATCCCTTAACTGGCATAATGGGATTTAAAAATCATTCCTTTATTATGTTTTCTTCTTAGTTTATGGGATCAATTTTCCATATGGTATTTGTAGTACTTACAGGAAAGTTTGTATTTTGGCTTTCTCCCTTGTAAAACACATGTTCTTGAATTCTTGGAATCTGATTGAGCATCCTCTGTCTCAGAGGATGCCCAAAGGCTGTTTTTATGCTATCTCTGGGGTTTATACATACACAGCCTCCAGCTCGACTTTAATTATGTTAACTTAGGAGGGCTTTCCAGTTGAGGAACTGTGGGTGGGCATCCACATAATGTCCCTTTTGTCTCTTTTTCCCCCTCATACAGACTCTTTTAAAATAAAATAATATAAAATAACAACAAAGTAATAATAATGCTTCCCACCCTTGCTTTCATCCTGGCTTCTAAGATTTGCTGCATTAGAAAAACACAAGTAAAGTAGTAAGGATTAAGCAACATCATTAAAAATGGAAGCAAATTCATATTCAGGTTCAAACAAATCACAAAAATAAATCTAACATCCCTCTGGCTTTATTTCTACATTTTCTTGTTTGGGCCAAAGAAGAAAAGAGAAAACTGAGAAAGAAAACTTTCATGTGTATGTGTATCCAATGTTGTTGTCATCCTAATGTTCAGAATCTCATGAGAAATCTGTTTCCCTTGCAAGTGCAATTTGATGTCTGACACACACCACTAATATATTAAGATGGTATGAATGTTGACAGAAAGCAAAATGGCACTGAAGCTAACACAAAAGTCTCTGCTAAATCATAATCTGGAATTTCCTTTGTTATAGTCTGGCAAATTTCCCATTATTAAACTGGAGTAAAAATATAATACTACTGGGGATTATCCAGTATTAATTTGTCCAAATCTTTTCCATGCCCCTTAAGTTTCCAATACAATTTATTTATATTCAGCACATGGCCTTGTGTACTTTAATGAATTAATACAGGGCATTCCAGATTAAATCCCTTAATTTTTATCCCCTAACATAAAATTTCAATGACCGTTTGTCCATTTTTAACAAAAATACACCACATGTCTATCATACTTTACCTTTTACAGGCACAGTTTCTCAAGTAAGCCTCATAATAGCTCGAGAAGTTAGATGGGAAACAAAACATTGCTCCTATTTGATGAGTAAGGGAACAGAGACTCTGAATAGTAAATGGCTTGGCTAAGTCACCAGCCTGGTGAATGAGCAAACAGCTGCCAGCCACAGGCTTCTGCCTACCAGCCTACACATTCTTGAGTCAGAATTTGGGGTTCAAACTTTGTCTCCATGGCAGTTCCTAGACAAGGAAATCCCAGTTACTTTCTTGTAAAATAGAAATGAAACCTTTTTATCTTTTATATTTTTGTAAGAATTAAAGGACATGTTCTATACAAAGTATTTAGAACAGCAACTAGATGGTGTGTTGTTAATAATTGTTTTTATTTTTTCCTAAGAAATAATGTTTTTCATCCCTTTGTAACCTTAGTACCCCTACTTATATTCTTTTTCTCATTATAGTCTATAAATATCCTTCCTCCTTTAAATATTCTAACTTACTCTCTACCTCAGATCTTTTCCACCTACCAACATTTTCAGGATTCTTTCTTATACATGCAAAAATGAACATTATTACTCTAAGTAGCATCTTTTTTTTTTTTATCCTCTACTTACTCAATTTTTTTCTCTCAAAGAACCATGCATGAATCATGTAACTTTCCAGCTGGAAATGACCTTCCAATTCATCACCTTTGTTTCACTGATTAGGCACATAGATCACAGAGAAGTTACCTTTTTTCTTCGTGCAAGAAAAAAGGCACCACCTAAGAAGTAGAATGAAGCCTTGAAACCCAGGCAGGTCCCCTGATGGGAGGGAACAGTGCACTCTTTCACACTCCCACACTCGTTCTGCTTCCACTTATATACCAATTATCCATCAGTTTGTGCCTTTTGACTTTTAGCTTCACTACTCTTCTACAAAAAAGAAAAAAAAGTAACTTTTGGCTCACTCTCTTCAGAATACAAAACCCTTGACTCCCTTTTACACCTCCAGTTTGCAATAGAACACACAAAGTTGAATTTACCTTTTAGTTCTGGTATGCACAGGAGGCAAGAGGGTGGGGGTCCCTGGTGAGGGCTCCACCCTCAAGCCTGGAAACCCATGGCCCTAAATAAGAATAGGCATTCCTGTTTTCACGTCCAAATGTTGCCTTTTCCAAGACCACTCTGGCCCGCCACACCCCTATCCTGTACCCATATAAACCCCAAGTTCCACTGGCAGAGCAGCAGAGAGGCACAGCAGAGAAGGAGAGGAAAGGCAGACAACTGAAAGTGGAGAGAAGAGGCAAATGAGCGTCAGAGACTACGGATAGATGTGGCTTAACTTCAGACAGCATGATTTTGGACAGAAGCCCAGGCAGAGGCGCCCAGGCAGAGGCAACCAGGCTTCAGGAGAAGATTATCTTCCCACTCCATCCCCTTTCCTGCTCCCCATCCCACTGAGAACCACCTCCATCACTCAATAAAACCTCAGCATTCACTTTCCTTCAAGTCCGAGTGACCTGATTCATCCTGGATTGTGGACAAGGACCCAGGTACCAAGAGGGTAGGGTGAAAAAGGCTGTCACCTTGACTTTCCACTGAGCTGGTTAACACTTAGCTGTCCACGGACAGTAAATGCTAAAAGAGCACTGTATCACCCCTAGACACTGACATGGGGCTGGAGCCCAAAGGTGCTTGCCCTGGCTCCTGCACCTGCTGACCTGCGTGCTCTCCCTCCCATAAGGGGTTTGAGTTAGAAGCAGCTGAGCAAATGAGCCACACGCCTGTCACAAGTCCCGTGAGGGGTTTAGGGAACTCTTCCATTTCATTTCTTCTGTTAAAATATGCCAAATTTTTAATTCTTATCTTACCTACCAGAAATGCTCTACCAAACTCTCATTTCACCCTCTTTTCTCAAATGCACTTCCACCTTTGGTGACTAAGTTCTCTCATTTGGCTTCAATCATAACATCACTGTAAATCACTTTATAAAACTGATTAATCAATTTAACATACATTTCTGGACTCCAACTATGTGACAGGCCCTATGCCACAATAGAAACTTTAAAGGCTAGTGGGATTGATTCAGTGGTGTGTTCTTACTTAACAACTGACTCAACCCCCTCTCCAAAGAAAAAGAAGTCTCTAATTCATAGAGTTTGCCAAATTTCATGATGTAAATATTTGAAAAATATTTAAGCTACCAATGTGTTACTAAATGAAACGTTGGGAAGAGACACTAGTAACAAACACAATCCAATATGAGCTCATTCCAACATGTCAGTGAACTTGTGAATATTCAATGGAAAAATTCAAATAAACATATATTTATAAACTTCATAAATGCTAAGTCTAACTTTGACTTTTCACAAGTATTTGCAAAGAACCTACATTAATTTTCCATTACAGACCCCCAAATCCTCACAATATTCATCATACATTTGTTTTTTCCCTTTGCAGAAAAAAACGCACTAAAAGTATTACAGCAGATATTACTGAAAAGAAGCCATTCTTTGATCTGTGTGCACCTTTAAAAACATTATTAAACTTCATTCTTTAGAAAAGTTTTGGGTTCATTGAGCAGAAAGTAGAGAGTTACCATATACTTCCTCTTCCATACATGCACAACCTCCCCACTACAGATATACTGCACCACAATAGTACATTTGTTGTAATCAATGAACTACATTGACACATCATTACCAACTAAAGTCTATAATTTACATTAGGGTTTACTCTTGGTGTTGTATATTGTATGGTTTTGGGCAAAAATATGACATGTATCCACCACTGTAGTATCACACAAAATCCGCTGCCTAAAAAATCCCCTGTGTTCTCCCAAGCTAAATCATTCCTTCTTCTCTCAAACTCCAGAAACCACTGATATTTTTACTACATTTATAGTTTTGAATTTTTCAGAACATGATATAATTGGAATCATATAGTATGTGGCCTTTTCAGACAGGCTCTTTTCACTTAATAATATGCTTTTAGGTTTTCTCCTTGTCTTTTCATGACTTGACAACTCATTTTCTTTCAGCACTGAATAAAATTCCAATGTCTAGATGTACCACAGTATATTTATATATTCACCTACTTAAGGCCATTTTGGCTGTTTCCTCCTGTTGGCAGTTATGAATAAAGTGGAGCAAACATTTGTATACAGATGTTGTATTGACATACATTTTAAATACCAAGGAACACAATTGCCAGATCATACAGTAAGAGCATGTAAGAAACTACTGCACTCTTCCAAAGTGACTGCATTGGTTTGCATTTCCAGAGCAATGAATAAGGGTTCCGGCTGCTCCACATACTCATTAGCATTTGATGTTGTCAGTGTATTAGAATACTTTTCATCATTCTAATAGGTTTGTCATATTTTATTATTGCTTCAACTTGTAATTCCCTAAAGATACATGATATTGAACATCTTTGCATATGGTTACTTGCCATCTGTCTATCTTCTTTGGTGAATTATCTGTTCAGTCCTTTCCTCATTTTTTAATCTGGTTGCTTGTTTTCTTATTGTTGATTTTTAAAAGTTCTTTATTTATTTTGAATAACAGTCTTTTGTCAGGCATGTCTTTTAGAAATATTCTCTCTCAGTGTGAGTTTTCTTCACATACTCTTGATGTTGTAATTCCTAATAAAGGGAGATTTGATTTTAATGAAGTCCAGATGATCAATTCTTTATTTTCATGTATCATGCCTTTCATGTTGTATAATATCTAAAAGGTCATTCCCATCCCAAAGTCCTCTATTTCTATGTTATCTTCTAGGAGTTTTACAGTTTTGCATTATATATTTAGAGCTACGATCCATTCTTAGTTAATTCTTTGAGGAAAGGCATGAGGTCATCGTCTAGGTTCATTCCTTTGCATGTGAATTTCTGGTTGTTCCAGCATCATTTGTTAAAAAGGCTATCTTTGCATGACTTTTGTCAAACATCAGTTGACTATATTATGTGGGTCTATTTCTGGACTCTGTTCTGTTATTCTGTTTTATATTCTTTCAGCAGTACCACACTGTCCTGATTACTGTAGATTTATAGTAAATTTTGAAGTCCCATAGTAGTATCAGTCTTTTTTCTCCTCCAATAGTGTGTTGACAATTCTGGGCCTTTTTCCTCTCCAAATAAACTGTAGAATCAGTTTGTCAATATCCACAAGATAAATTGCTGGGCTTTTAACTGAGATAACATTGAATCTATAGATCAAGTTGAAAAGAATTGGCATCTTAAAAAATTGAGCTTTCTATCAATGAACATGGAATAACTCTCCATTTATTTAGTTTTTCTTTGACGTTTTAGAGTCAGTTTTGTAGTTTTCCTCAAATATATCTTATACATATTTTGATAGATTTATACCTAAGTATTTCATTTTTAAGGGTGCCAATGTAAATGGTATTGTAGTTTTAATGTCAATTTCTACCTGTTTGCTGCTGATACATAAAATAAAGCAATTGACTTTAATATATTAAACTAGTATCCTGCAATCTTGCTATAATGGCTTATTAGTTCCAAAAGTTTTTTGTCTATTCTTTGGGGTTTTTTTACATAGAAAAGCATGCTATCTGCAAACAAAGAGAGTTTTATTTCTTATTTCCCAATCAGTATACTTTTTAATTCTCTTTCTTGTCCTATTGCATTATCAATGATGTTGAAAGCAGTAGTATAAGAACAAATCCTTGCTTTATTCCTGATCTTAGCAGGAAATCCTAGTTTTCCACCATTAAATGTGATATTATTTGTAGTTTTTTGTAGATTTTAAAAATCAGTTCAAAGAAGCACTCCTCTATTCCTGGTTTGCTTAGAGATTTTATCATGAATTAGGGTGGATTTTATCAAATGCTTTTACTGCATCTATTGATATGCTCCTGGTATTTTTCTACTTCAGCCTGGGATATGATGGATTACATTCATTGATTTATATATTTTGAACTAGTGTTGTATACTTTGGATAAACACCAGGTCATGATGTATAATTATTTCTATAGATTTTTGGATTTGATTTGCGAATTTTTTTGAGGATATTTGCATCTACATTCATAAGAAATATTGGTCTGTAGTTTTCTGAATAGTGTCTTAGTCTAGTTTTGATATTAGACTAATTCTGGCCACATAACACCTTTTTAAAATAAATAGATAATTGTGCTTTTTCACAAATAGAACACAAAATTCTTACAAAGTACTTCTGATAACTTTGTCTAGAAATGGAACCAGCTTGTACTGTTTGTAGTTAAAAACAAGAGAGGTGACTGCATATTAACATGACTAAAAATAAGCAATACGTTTATGGTTCTATAGAATTACTGCCAATTATTTTTGCCACAGTGAGGTTTCAGCAAGGGTCAGAAAACTTCTATTTACAAGGAGGCATATGGTTGTGAGTACAATACTTTGGGACTATATCTTCAAAGTTTGACAAAAATTAGTTCTTATCATAAAAGAAAAAACTTTGTCATTTATTTTATCAGTAGATTCTGAATGTTTCATAATATTGTTTTGGGTAGAAAACAAAGAAATGCAAAGCAATCATTTGTTGTCTTTATTTTTTCCTCTTCTTTTTTGGTGGGGGGATAATTAAAATTTGGGGTGTTAAAAGTAAGACCATGTTCCTTACTTTAAAAGATCTTAATGTTAGTCCTGTATTAACAAGACATTCATCCTGATTTTGGTACCTAATTCATAAAGATCCAACCTATTTCTATTTCCCTTTATCTGTCTTCAAATGGGTTCCCTTTCAGTACTTGAAGCCTGAATCATAATTTCACCTAGGTCCTATTTGTACCTAGAATTTCAGTCTCTCTATGAAACCACTCAACGTCAAGTAAAACTCAACTAGTGATTGTAACAGCTAAAACAATAATAAATACTAAAATGTATTCACTATGTCTCTGGCACTGTGAGGGATTCACATTTTTATTTAATCATCTGCCAAACCCTTTGAGCAAGTATTGTTAGCAGATGTCACTTGTGAGTAAACTGAGGCCCACAGAGTTAAGTAACTTTCTTAAGATATCCAGTCCATAAGGAAAAAAATGGGAATGTCTGCCAGGTTTACATAATGCCAGAATCCATGCTTCTAACCATTATTTTAAACTGGCTTTCCAAAATAGAAATTGACTAAGATGACATACATGATTGCTATGATTTGAATTGCCCTTCAAAAATATATGTTCGAGTGTTATCCCTTGATACCTATGAATTTAATATTTTTTGGAAATATATTAGTTGTGTATGTAATCAAGTTAAGATGAATCATATTAGAGTAGTGTGTACTCTTAACCCAATACAATATCCTTATAAGAAGGGGAGAATCAACATAGACAGAGATACACAGGGAGGGCATCATATGACAACCAAGGCAGAGATGACAACAAAGACAGAGATGGTAGTAATGTGTGTGCAAGCTAAGGAATACCAAGTCCTTCTAGCAACAGCAGATGCTAAGAGGGAGGCATGGAACAGATTACTCCCTAGAGTGTTCAGAGAGAACATGGCTCTGCTGACACCTTAATTTTAGACTTCTAGCTTGCAGAACTAGAAGGGAATACATTTCTGCTGTTGTAAGCCACTCCTAGTCTGTGTTACTTTGTTATAGCAGCCCTAGGAAACAAATAAGAATAATCAAGTACACTCAGCATTTAAAGCTAATAGGATGCACATATTTCTCATATTTTCAGAAATGTTTATAGATCATTAGGAAAGTATTGTTATAGAATATAAATCCCATCCCCAAGATTATAATGCCACGTAAGTAATTAAAATTATTTTCAAGTTCACGCATCTAAAATAATAACAATAATACTATGTGAATTATTGTTTAGGAAATAAATATACATGTTTTTATTTAACGATGTGTTATATATGCTTACTTTTTACTAATTTTGCTAAAATTTAAATTAAATAAAAGATTCTGTATTTAGGGTTAATAATATATTATGGAGAATAAGTCCTGTGATTTATTTTTTTCCCCACTTAATAATGGAATAACTTACAGAAGAATTTGAAATTGTCAAAACAGGAAATGCCATTTTATGCCCATTTTTGTGTCTTGGTTTTGTTTAATTTCAAATTCTCTCTCTGTATATACATATATGTATATTATATATATAAATATGCACACATGCAGATACAAACATATATCTATATGTGAGTATATATTTGTGTGTGTTTTCCAAGAAATACACTGGTTTCTTATAATGATATATAATACCCTCATATAACATTAATTCATTAGCCCCAGGACAGTTGTATTCCAGTAAAAATAAAAGATGAGGACAAATCAGAGACAATGTTCATCTCAAGTAGTTGATTTAATAAATCACTTAATACTGGAATAAAAATGCCAATACAGATAAATTTCAGATTGCACAGATATCTCAATACCATTTTCTGTGATTTTCAAAACACAGTATTATCTTTTATTATTGTCAAAGCTGAAATAAATATTTGTTAAAATAAGTATTAAACTTTACCAAGAAGCCTCTGGGTTTCCTTATATTTTATCATTTACCAATACTGTAAAAAATATCAAACAATTGGAAAAGCACATAGTTTCAAAGAATATTAGCTGGTAAAATTGAAACCTATAATTTTTCCCCAAACCAGTTGCTTATATAATTTTTTACAAACTCTTATAACCTAAATAAAACCATGAGAGCGTTAAACAAGTGTCTTGATACTAGAAAAAGATTGCTGTTGCCAGGTGTGGTGGCTCAGGCCTATGATCCCAGCACTTTGGGAGGACAAGGCGGGCAGATCACAAGGTCAGGAGTTAGAAACCAGCCTCACCAATATGAAATCCCGTCTCTACTAAAAAAAATTAGCCAGGCATGGTGGTTTGTGCCTGTAATCCCAGCTACTTGGGAGGTTGAGGCAGGACAATTTGTTGAACCCGGGAGATGGAGGTTGCAGATCATACTACTGCACTCTAGCCTGGGCAACAGAGCAAGACTTTGTCTCAGAAAAAAAAAAAAAGATTGTTGTTTGCTATAAAAGCATGCAACATAAAGATGGGAAACTTGTGGAAATTCCAACTATTTGGGAAAATCTGACTATCCAGGAAATTCTGCATTAGGCAAAATAGATTATACCATGTTGCAGTAACAACTAAAACATGAAATCTGATTCACTTAACTTGGAACAAGGTTAATTCTTCCCTATCACAATAAGACATGTTAAGAAGCTCACCTTGGAAAATTTTTCTCAAGGAGTGACTTAGAGATCCAAGTTCCTTTCATCTCGTAATGTTTCTGTCTTTAAAAGATGACCTAAAATCACCTTGCAAAGGCAAAGTGGACTTTACACTTGGGTTTTTATTGCAGGCTTGGGAAAGAGCATCTGCTATATCTGAGTCACATGGCCCCAATCTCACTGAAAAGAAGTCAGAAAATGTAGTATCCCTCTGTCGCCATAAAATAAAACAGGATCTGATGAGCACAAAATAATTTATCTGTCATTAATTCAACTACATGACTGCAAAGCTGCACGTTTGAGAAACCATCAGTAGTCACATTGCTTTTGAAAATCAGTAAGGCAAGTCTAAGTTTCTTGTGTGTAAAATGATAGAGAAATATAAGTTTCTCTTAGGTTTTCTCCAGCTCTAGAATTCTCATACTCAGTGACAATAAGTACTTAGGCCATAATGCATTTTTTTCTGCTCAGAGTCCCTAAGAAATTTATAGATAGATAGACAGATGGATAGATTTACATACAGTAATTATGTACTTAATTATTTACTGATTATATATACATATATATGAAAGAAAGTCTATGCTTATTTCATAGAGGTAAAAGATAAGAAAGAATCCTGCCTTCAAGGACTTAACTACTTCATAAAATAATGTTTATTATTATATAAGCCAGAAAGATTTCTGTGACAAAATATAGATATAAAAAAATTGCTGGGACACTGAAAAAGAACAATTAATTTCCAATTTAAATATCTACTAGAACTGTGATGGGTTTTTCCTTCTTCTTTTGTTTCCTTCAGCTTGCATTTTTAAAAATTTTTTTCTCAAAGTGTGATCTCATATCTTATAAATAAAATCTGTAGAAGGTTAGTTCTTTACGCTATATTTTTAAAATTTTTAAGTTATGCCATATTTATTGCATGCAAGAAATTGACTTACAGTTTCAGTTTTATATTAATATAAACAAGCTAAGAAACATTATGCTTTTAAAAAATATCCAAGCTTAGTGATTTTTTATGCTGAGGCTTTTATTCCATAATCTCAAAAAAATAGAACATTTTTGAAGCGTTTATCAGTCACACTTAAGTGGTTTCTAGTTTTTGTTTTGATGAGGCAATGACAAAAATCCAATCTTAACTATGTACACACAAAAGAACAACAATTTTCATCACTTTCTTCTCCAGTTATGGAAATGTTTCTAGTTTATTCATTTGTAGGACACTTGTATAGTGCTTATTACTAGGAGCCACTCAGTACTTTATAAATATTTGCTTTTAAAAACCTCTTATCTACCTTCAGAGGTAGGCACTATTATTATCACCATTTTACAATGAGGAATCAAGTTAAGAAAGGTTCAATAACTTGCCTACCTTCACAAAAACCGTAAGTGGTGAACCTGGGATTCTTAACCAAGCATTCTGGCTGAAGAATCTGTGCTCTAAACATCATGCAATGGTATAAAAGAAATGTTGCAGTGTCATTGTCACTAAATACATATACATATAGTTAATAGCTCTTGTGGTGAGTAGGCATCCAGGTTAAAGATAAATAGATTCAGTATCCATTTATTTTTATTTTTATTTTTTGCCACAAAAAGCTTTCCAAGAGAAAAATAGCCACAGACAGACATTCAGCTCTTGGTAATGCCTTCAGGCTTCAGATGGTCATTTCTGAATTTTCTAACATCTCTCTGTTAGAAAGCAAAATTTTTAAAATTTCTTTTCCAAAGAGGCAATTTTCTTATAAAACTAGATAAATTTAATGTGGCTGTTGCCATGTACTTTCAGACTAGTTCCTTAAAACAGTAGTCAGTTTTAAGAGTTTGACTATTCATAAACACATTCAAAGAAAGACAAACAATAATTTATGTCATTGTATTAGTATTTTTAGAGGTAAAGGAAATAGCTTATATTTGTACATGTCCAGTTTAAAGTACTATACTCCAGTTCACAAATAAAGAGCATGTGTTTGGTAACAATTTCTTTAAAAGAATCACTGAAGAGACAGTGAGTATTTAGAAAATACGTTCTAAGGAAATTTGTCATGCTCTTTGCAGGAGACAAAAGAACCTTCAAATTTTTTTATCCAAATTCTTGTCAGCAAGTACATGATGGGGTAATAGACAATATATGATCATGCTATTTTTTATATATCAGTAAAAATATTCTTAATTTTTCTTCAGATCTAGGCAGGAGCATTATTGGTGAATATTGATTTATTTACCATGTGTGTTACAGATACAAAACTTTTGTCTCTGATCAGATAAATGTACATTTCCTTGTAGTTATCTGCTTTATTTTACAAGAAAGGCCTCCTTCTATGTGGTTTCCCTAATTTCCATAAGGTGCAACACTAATAGCCAAGAGAAGCCACCAAGGTCACACCCATTTAAAAGGACAAGTTTTCGTAACTTTATAAAAACTTGTTTCAGATATCAGGACTCAACTCATAAATTATGATTGGATAAGAAAATCTGTTGAAACTTCTTCAGCTTATCTGGTCTCAGAACTATTTTTCAATTTTCCAGTAAATTGTTTTTCTTCGCTTTTTATGAATGACGTGAGGCTCCTTGTCTTGTCACAATGCAACTTGGCTGGATGCTTCTAGTACAACTTCTCAACCAACACAATACTAAATGACCTACAGCTTATTTTATTACAATAAATAGTGCCCTTCTAAACATTAGGACCACATCTGATTTTCACTAATGAGCACTTTGTTGAAATATTCAGAATGCCTTGATGATTTGAAATTAGGTACGATGTAAACATTGTAGTCATTAATTTCTAACCATTGTCATTGCAAAAATGATCTATTAAAAATATAGTTATTTTTCCATATTTCTTTTACAAAAGGTATACTGAAATATGCCAATACTACCTAGAGCTGCTGTGCAGATTTTTGTGAAGTAAACACTATAACATATGTTGATAATTAGCATCTCAATAACAATTAGCAGCTCACTAATATAAAATAAAGCCACAACACTGTCATATCATCATCTATGCTGAAGTCAGAAACAAATCCCACAACAGGAGGAAGTAAACAATTCCTTTTCATGAAGTCAACTTGCAAAAGTACACCAGCCTGTGCATTGCACTCAGGTTTAAAGCCACTTATCCTCAGGCATTTCGGGTTACGGCCAGTGAAATGGGCGTGAAATAGCTGTGCACTGGTCTATAGGTTATGGCTGTTTTCTAAGAGTTCGTAATTTTAGATTCTGAGCCCATATTCAGCCAAATTTTTTTCTTTAGGAATTGTCTGCAGCTTAGGTGGATGTTAGGCCTCTCTAGGGAAGTTTTGCGTTTGTTTCTGCCAGGAATTCCTCAAAATAAAACACCAAGACCCCTTTTCTTCTAATGTCTTGTCTGGGTTTTCCAATACTTTGTAGTGTGCATAATTCAAACCCAATATATGAGGATGCTTTTTCTGCTTAATTCAGAGCCTAGTCCTAGATGGGCAAACTTTCTTATTGTCTTCCCAGGCTAGCATGTGAAGGTGTCCTTTCCAGGTTTTCATCCTAAAGGACCGCTTTATGAGGTTCCAACTGCCTGCCCTTATTACTCCCAAAGTTGTACTTCCTGTTTCCAAGTGGCTGTGAAAACCTAAGCCTCTTCTTTACAGAGAAGATGCTCTCAGGGCACATGGCAGCTTTGAGGAGGCTCTGTTTTTGGCCTCTGAAATGTGCCCTAAGTATTTTTTAGGTCAAATTTCCACATTAAAGGATAGTTATATTCCATCATACATTTCTAAGTGTTTTCTGCCAGGAAATTCTTTGGAATATTTACCTTCTACGTGAAAATGGAAATAAATTGTAAATTTTAATACTGCTGATTACGGTGCTCCTGGTGAGGCAGGAAAATAGGGTCTGGAGGCAGGGAACATAAGACCAATTCACGCTTCAGCTATGACAGGAAATATCCTCTCCATATAGCGAAGGCCAAGTAAATGACTTTGTAACTTTACTTCATCCTCTTCATTTACATAGGGTATACCCCAAGTAAAGGGTACTTAAACTCTCCAAAATTCTGTAACAAGGCCTTTGAGCCCCTATGCTCAGGCCCTCTCCCACACTGTGGAGTGTACTTTCTTTTTTTTTTTTTTTTTTGAGACGGAGTCTCACTTTGTCACCAGCCTAGAGTGCTGTGGTGCAATCTCGGCTCACTGCAACCTCCAACTACCTGGTTCAAGGGATTCTCCTACCTCTGCCTCCCGAGTAGCTGGGATTACAGGCATGTGCCACCATGCCTGGCTAATTTTTGTATTTTTAGTAGAGATGGGATTTCACTATGTTGGCCAGGATGGTCTCGATCTCCTGACCTTATGATCAGCCAGTGCTGGGATTACAGGCTTGAGCCACCACGCCCGGCCTGGAGTATACTTTCATTTTCAATAAAACCTTTCATTCCTTCCTTGCTCTGTTTGTGCATTCTGTTCAATTCTTTGCTTAAGAAACCAGGAATCTGGACACCCTCCACTGTTAAGGTATTTTGGAGAGCCAGCCAGGAGGAAGAGGTTAGCCCAAAGTTTGGGATTTTTCTCCTTTCTCCTTTTCCTTTCTGCTCCATACAGGGGAATTTCTCCCTCTCTCTCTCTCTCTCTCTCTCTCTCTGCTTGTCTCTCTCTCTCTCTTTGTGTGTGCGTGTGTGTCTTTCTCTCTCTCTTTTCCTTTCCAACCTGGGACTCTTGGTGGGCAGCGTGTAAACATGGAAGCAACTGCAGGTTTCTGGCCATGGCCAGTGAAACTAAGGGGTTTCCATGCGGAGATGCCTAACTGCCAACACCAGGTTTGTAGTCTGGGTCTTTTTGATTTTTGTTTCCTTTCATTCTTTTTCAGTCTTTCAGTGGCTGTTTATAATTGTTCTGCTGCAAAAGGGGAAGGACTTTTTAAAAAATATTTTCTGCAGGTGTTCCTTGATCCCTGCGTGTGGTACACCTTAGTGCAAACTCACACATGTTTCAGGGAACTTAAACCTTCTTGTCTTATGCTAAATTCTTCCCTTATCATGCTAAACTGGCTAAGGACAAAAAGGCCCACCTGGTATTCAGTTCTCATTATGAGAGGTGACTAGGTGCTAGCAGCCCTCTCTCGCACACGGTGCCACCTTGGCCTTGGCATCCACTCTGCCCACGCTTGAGGAGCTCTTCAGCCCGTGGCTGCACTGTGGGAGCCCCTCTCTGGGCTGGCCGAGGCTGGAGCCAACTCCCTCTGCTTGCAGGGAGGGGTGGAGGGAGAGGCACCAGTGGGAACCCTGGCTGCATCCGACCCTCGCGGGCCAGCGTGAGTTCCGGGTGGGCGCGGGCTGGGCAGGCCCCGCACTTGGAGTGGCCGGCCAACACCGCCAGCCCTGGGCAGTGAGGGGCTTAGCACCCAGGCCAGCAGCTGCCAAGGGTGCGCCAGATCCCCCAGCACTGACGGCCTGCCCTCACTGCACTGGAATTCTCTCCGGGCGTCAGCCTCCTCCCAGCAGGGCAGGGCTCAGGACCTGCAGCCCACCATGCCCAAGCAAGCCCCGCCCCCCCACCAGCTCCCACATGGCCCGAGCCTCCCTGATTGGGACCGCCCCCTTCTCCGCGGTGCCCAGTCCCATCAACTGCCCAAGGGCTGAGTGCGGGTGCCTGGTGCTTGCACAGGATCC
The DNA here is from genome assembly GCF_009764315.1 of Trachypithecus francoisi. Taxonomy (NCBI): domain Eukaryota; kingdom Metazoa; phylum Chordata; class Mammalia; order Primates; family Cercopithecidae; genus Trachypithecus; species Trachypithecus francoisi. The sequence goes on from NW_022681469.1 coordinate 61,493,619, forward strand.
ACTAGGGGAAGCAAGCTGGGCTCCTGAGTCTGGTGGGGACTTGGACAACTTTTATGTCTAGCTAAAGGATTGTAAATGCACCAATCAGCACTCTGTGTCTAGCTTGGGATTCGTGGATGCACCAATCAGCACTCTGTGTCTAGCTCAAGGTTTGTAAACCCACCTATGGATGCTCTATGTCTAGCTAATCCAGTGGGGACTTGGAGAACTTTTGTGTCTAAAGGATTGTAAAGGCACCAACCAGCACTCTGTGTGTAGCTCAAGGTGTATAGATGCACCAATCAGCACCCTGTCAAAATGGACCAATCAGCAGGATGGGGGTGGGGTCAGAAAAGGGAATAAAAGCAGGCTGCCCCAGCCAGCAGCGGCAACCTGCTTGGGTCTCTTTCCAGGTTGTGGAAGGTTTGTTGTTTTGCTCTTTGCAATAAATCTTGCTGCTTCTCAGTCTTTGTGTCAGCGCTGCGTTTATGAGTTGTAACACTCACCAAGAAGGTCTGCAGCTTTGCTCCTGAGGCCAGCTAGACCATGAACCCACCAGGAGGGATGAACAACTCCGGGCAGGAAGAACGAACAACTCCAGAGGCGCCACCTTAAGAGCTCTAACACTCACCATGAAGGTCTGCAGCTTCACTCCTGAAGCCAGTGAGACCACAAACCCACCAGGAGGAAGAAACTCTGAACACGTTCAAATATCAGAAGGAACAAACTCGGGACACACCATTTTTAAAAACTGTAACACTCACTGTGAGGGTCCGTGGCTTCATTCTTGAAGTCAGTGAGACCAAGAACCCACCAATTCTGGACACAGTTACAGTTCATGGCTATTCTTAGGAAGCTCATAGTATGCTCTGGAGGGGAAAACCGGCATGCGCCACTGGTACCCACCTCAGGTCAGATTGGACCCCACAGGAGGACGCTCCAGGGTTCCTACAGACCTCAACCTGCCCCAAGGGGATGCTCTCTGTTCTCCGCAGAGTTTCTGAGGTCTAGTACTAAGCCCTTCTTAGAATTTTCTCTCACAGTTGCAATGCTGTTTGGCCCCAACATTGTTTGGAATCTGGAGTTTACTGTTGAATGGGGAAGCAGAATGGCATTGCATGTATCCAGGCTTTTGTTCTGAGGTTCTAAGCATGGGGACTGATTGTGTGACACCCTCCTTTGGTACTGTTTGGCACCAGGGCTCTTTGGAGTCTGGGGAGGTTTGGCCTTTAAAGATCAAACTGCCAGGCCGGGCGCAGTGGCTCACTCCTGTTATCCCAGCACTTTGGGAGGCCAAGGCGGGTGGATCATGAGGTCATGAGTTCAAGACCAGCCTGGTCAACATGGTGAAATCCCATCTCTACTACAAATTGAGGATCCCTTCGGTCTGCTGCTGCACTGTGAGACCCCCTCTCTGGGTTGGCCGAGGCCGGAGCCGTCTCCCTCTGCTTGCGGGGAAGTGTGGAGGGAGAGGAGCAGGCGGGAACTGGGGCTGCGCACGGTGCTCGCGGGCCAGCATGAGTTCTGGGTGTGCGCGGGCTCCGCAGGCCCTGCACTCGGAATTGTTTGAACCGGGACTGGGATGTGGAGGTTGCAGTGAGCCGAGATTGTGCCACTGCACTCCAGCCTGGGCTACTACAGTCCAGCCAGAGCAAGATTTCATCTCAAAAAAAAAAAAGAAAAAGAAAGAAACAGAAAAATCAAACTGCCATGGAGAATGCTTTACCCGAAAGTTTGGTTCACAGCCTTTATTGGATTATCTACTGGGGCAAAGTAAAACCAGCAAGCTTGTATTGCTATCCCATGGTTAAGGTTCGAAGCTACTAGATCTTCATTTGTGTGCATATACATGTCAAGATGTGTTTGTTTGTATGTACACTTATTATATGTTTTACCAAAATTATCTTATAATAAGTGTAAGCAATTTTCAAGTTCACGTGATGCAAAGTGTAACTTTACTAAACAAGCTAGCTTTGAAATTATTGGTGAAATAAAAATAGAAATGCCGTCAGAATTGTCAGCATACATTTTTGTCTGAATTTTATGTTCGTCTCTGCTAGATATTTTAAAATGTCAGTGTTAATTCAAGCTGGGAGCTGCTTGGGGAAGCCTGCCTCCCATTCTATTCAAACTCTCAATGAGATACATACATATCTGATTGTTTCCTCCAGAAAGGCTAATTAGAAACTCAGAAGAATGCAACAATTCCTCTCACACCTACCTGTGACCTGAAGCCCCAACTCCCCTCCCACTTTGAGTTGTCCTGCCTTTCAGGACCAAACCAAGGTTCATTTTACATATGTTGATTGATATTTCATGTCTCCCTTATTAAAATTAAAAAATTAAGTACAGTGATTGGGATAAATGTTTGAGGTAAACTTTTTGCGTAAATTAAAATCTTTAAGTTATGCTTAATGCTCATTTAATATCTGGGTCATTTCCAATTAAGAAAGTGTTGTAATATGGGCAAGTATGCTACTAAAATTGTGGAGTTCTTATCTATAAATGCCCATATCTAATAGTTCAGGATTTCTTGCTTTTTAGGGTTTCACTAAAGTTTTAGTTTACTAAGGATAAAATTCTGGTTAACACGTAATTCTGTATACAAAATGTGCCAGAAAGAGTTTTGTTATCAGTAGAAAAAGAATAATTTTGTCTAATTCAAAAGTTATCTAAAAGTTAAATTACAGATTTAAAAAGGTTATTTATGAAACAATGTAGTAAGGAATCATTAAGTAAGGGAGAAAGATGTGGAAAAAGTTTATATAATAAAATATTCTTAAGAACCTGATAAAGAATTGGGGACATTTTGCTAACTAACATGTTCATAGTTAAAGCTCTTGGTCTTGATTAAAGTCAAATAAGAAGTATCATTAAAAAATGCATCAGCAGTTTGGCAATTCTTTTTTTCATATAGTTAAGCATGAAGCTGGATTTAGCATAGAGCCAAATATCACATACATGCTTGCTTTGCTTCATGCTATGTTTACTGTTTTGCATGGATAGTGCTAGAGTACTTATTGGTCATGTGTCTAAAGTGGATTTCTTGATTGCACAGAATGTATAATGATATTGGTGAACTTAAGGATACTGAATTGTGTGTCAGGAATGAAATATTCATTATGTGGGTTTTGGGGGCCCTAGGTAACACTATAGCCTCCAGGGTAGATTAAGTAGGAAAATTTAGGGTTGGTTTCCTGTTTGTTTTTGCTTCTAGTTTTCATTTGTTTGCTGTTTATTCTCCTCTGGCTTTGCTTGTGTATCCTTATATATAAAAGCATGATGCTTTTTAGTTTCTAGTGGAAGGCTTGTATTTGGTTCTGTGAATAGTTATTTTGTTTCCTATGCATTTCTAGCGAGTCATCATTCATTCCATTTATCTGGAATTCCTAAGGTACCTTGGTCAGGCCGCAGTAATTAATGGAGCACACCAACTTTTTATCCTTACAAACTAACTTTTTGGATTTTAGGCTTTCTAATAATTTAAGCGTGTTGAATATACTTTCATAAATAGAATTGGAGTCATACTTCTCTCTCTCTGCTTAATTTCTCCAAAATTTGTAAACCATTTGTGAATATTCTTAATTCATGGCAATATATTTGTTTGCATACAGTCAAGCAGGGTCACTAAGGCTGTTCAGGGAGAGAGAACTCTGAAACCCGGCATGCCAGCAAAAAGATAAAAGTTTCTTACCAATCTCTGGTCTCTTTCTTTCTGTGCAAACTGGTTAATCTCCTCTGTAAAGTTTTAAATTAATTGATTTAATAATAGTAAGAGCTTAAATCAAATATTTTGCCAGAAGAGTAGAAAACGTATTGCCTCTTATTTTACATGACTTTAGCAGTCTTTGGGAAATAAAGACGGTTTTACAGATTATTGGTAAAATACAGTGTATTCAAAATATAAATATGTGGTCTAAATTATGTTCAAATATTAGGTTTTCTAAATGTTTTCAGGTCATAAACTGCTTCTTTGGCTTTTGAAAATTGTTTCACTTGCCTGCTTTTCAAGAGATAAGGCCAGGAGAAATGTGGAGTTGGCCACACCCCTAAACTATGCTGGAAATAGTCAAACCTTAGAACACAACTTACCAGGTTTTACACTAAAGTTAAAATTGCTAAGAGTTGCCACTGTAACTTGCAATTAAGACAACTAGAAACAGTTTTACATGCAAGATGTGTAAAAACAGTAGAATGTATTTTTTTGTAAAAGGTTATAAAAGATTTTTGCTTCTTTAAAATTTCCGCATCATCATTTTGACAAAATAAGTACTTTATGGTAATATGGAATTCCAAAATCAAACTTCAGTTTCAAATTTGTCTTTCTTAATGCCTGGTTTTCTGGATGGATCAGAGGGCCCCTGAAAAATCTAGAAATGAGGTAAGTAGGGGTATTTGTCATGTTTAGGTACATGGAATTGCCAAAATAATGTTCAGTCTTCTTTAGGTTATATTTTTGTGAATAATACTAATATATGTTCCGAAATAGTATGGGATTTCTAAAATAGTATATGCTATCAATTATAATTATGGTTATTATGCTAAGTTATTGTAAACCACAGATATAACCAAATTTCCTTGTATAAAGCTACTGACCCAAGGGCAACAAAAATTAACTAAACACCAAGAAAATACTTTGTCAGATTTTTATGTTAAACCAGCTGATACTGAAATTGTTTAAATAGTTTATAACCAGTGCTTGATCCCATATTCCTGGGCAGATAATTAAAGCTTCATGTACATTTGGTCACTTGGTGGGCCATTTAAACAGTTTGTAAAGGGATTTCATTCAATTGTCACTGTCAATGCATGTTTTCTGGTTGTATAAAAGTTTTCCCATGCAAGAGGGCTGATGTTATAATAGATTATTATGCTACACTGTATTTTCACCAGGTAAAAAAAACTTTTTATGGTTTGGATCCTCTAAGAACATCGGAGAAAGACTGTCCTTGCCATCCACACTACAACAAAACTTCAGGAACTTGGGCTTTGGGTTCATAGTTTCACAACTGAGATCCCACCACACTTTTGGAACTGTGTACCCATTGGATTGTATTTTACCAATAATCTGTAAAACCTTAACAAGGGTAAAGTTAACCAGGGACATTTCTCCCCAGAAGAACATGGCATCCTTGATGTGAACAGCCTTTCCCAAGTTCACAGGTTAAGACTTTTACTATCGTGAAACTCTTTTCTTTGAATTTTTTTTTTTCTTGCTTATGCCTCTACAAAGAAAAAAAAGCATTCTGTTATGTGCACTTATGGGATTATACTTTTATTTGTGAAGGAGTTGGTCACCAGCCTTATACATGGATAACCTTATCTTTGATAGATAAAGATGAAGGCCCAGTGTAGGTAAGAAACTTTAATGGTACATACATTGCCTCATAATCAGTCAAAAACAAAACATTAGTTTCCTCTTAATCCACATCATGGGTTAAAGAGTACACTGACAGGACTCCTTCACTCTTCTAGAAGGGCATCATTTGTTAGGTCCTTTTTCCATGGTTTAAAGTAAAAGAAGCAATGATTAGAAATGTATACCTCATGATAGGCTCTATAGCTAATTCTACTTTAAAGGTTATCGTCACACAACAGACTTTGAATTCTCTTGTGAAAATTATGCTAAATAACAGAATTTAGTAAACAGAAAAGTACCTGTGCAGCTGCTGACACTTGTTGCCTATGGAGAAATACATCAAATGCAGATTATAAAAATTCAGTTGTAGAGGATTAATGAAAAGACCACGTAGTCAAGAGAGTAGACTCTTCATTTAGCTCATTCTTTAATCTATTTAATTTTAGGTGGTTTGGTTTATGGGGACCCTGGGTAAGGAACATACGCTGAACTATTGGTATTATCCTCCCAATAGTCATAATAATAGTCTCCCTGGTGAGCTGTATTCTCTTAAAGGTTTTAAATGCTTGCAAGCAGCCATCTCTAGAATGTCATATGATCTCTTTTCAACAGGAATGACAAGAGCTGAAAGAAATGTGCAACAATAAGGACACTGTAACCTATAAGTGACGTGCTGAGACCAGAAACCCAAAATGATGGTAACTAAGAGTGGTGCTAAGGCCTTAAGTTTTAGTCACACTCTCACCTAAGTGAGAACCTGACCAAAAAGGGGGAATTTTTAAAACAAAATTCTGGGAGGCCATTGTTTTGGACTCAGCTCATGCACCAGGCCCCAACAGACCAAACCAAACCAAAATGGAGTCTTTGTGCTAAGACTTTAAGGAAATACATGGATTCGAGAAAACACCAAGTTTTGTTTTTTCTTCTGCAAATCTTTATAATAAACGTTTCTGACAGCATAGGTATCCACTCCCTGAAGTTCCCATTAAATATTTTAACCAAATTCATTTCCTCTCACCTAGAGACTATCCTCCTTCAGATGATCATGCAACAAAGGTTCCAGCCAGTTCCAGGTGAAGACACCAGCCCTGGCCATCAAGAAGCTACCCTGCCTCCACTAGATAGAGCAGGATGAGTTCTGTGATCCCCAGCAGATAGGGACTATGCCTCAAGCCAGTATGAGCAGTTACAGAAAAAAGATCATCGGTCCCTCTGCCTCCCACAAAGATTTATGGGGATCGCATCTCTCAGGGGGAAGATGAGGCAGGAAAATAGGGTCTGGAGGCAGGGAACATAAGCCGATTTACACTTCAGATATGACAGGAAATATCCTCTCCATAGGTCAGTAGGCCAAGTAAATGTAACTTTACTTCATCCTCTTCATTTACATAGGGTGTACCCCAAGTAGTGGATGTTTAAATGCCCCAAAATTCTGTAACGGTGCCTTTGAGCCCCTCTGCTCAGGCCCACTCCCACACGGTGGAGTGTACTTTCGTTTTCAGTAAAAGCCATCATTTCTTCCTTGCTTTGTGTGTTTTGTCCAATGCTGTTTTCAAGAGGCACCCTCTACCGTTAATACTGGGATCAGCAACAGCAGGAGGCAGTAGCAATTTGTTCTTTCATAGCTTAACTTGAGTTATCTATAATTACATTTGAAACAAATTTGTAGATCTTACAATCCCAAATGGAGCATCTTAGTGGGTGACATGCAACCTGGATAAGAATAACTATACCAGGCTGCAAGCTTTTTGAAAGCAGGTAAGTTAGTTCTCAGAATGACCAGAGGCACTACCATACAGTTTGGCCCAACGTTTGTACTGTATTTAAAAAGTGAGGCTTCATGTAAAACGAATGCTTTGGGCCTTGAAGGATAAGAAGAATACTAAGAGGTACAGGAGGGAGTAAAGGATGCATTAAACTGAATTCAAAATCCAGAGTTCTTAAAGCTGGTGGTATGATCCAAGAAGAAAGCAGATGTGTAGACGTCATTAGGTAATGACAGTAGCCAAGAGAGATTTCAAATATCCTTGAAAGTCACAGTAGTTAGGAATTGCCTTTATTATAAAACATGTGATATGGCCAGGCGGGGTGGCTCATGCCTGTTATCCCAGCACTTTGGGAGGCGGAGGCAGGCGTATCATGATGTCAAGAGATGGAGACCATCCTGACCAACATGGTGAAACCCCATCTCTACTAAAAATACAAAATTTAACTGGGCGTGGTGGTGCATGCCTGTAATCCCAGCTACTTGGGAGGCTGAGGAAGGAGAATCACTTGAACCTGGGAGGCGGAGGTTGCATTGAGCCGAGATCATGCCACTGCATTCTAGCCTAGGTGACAGAGCGAGACTCCGTCTCAAAAACAAACAAACAACAACAAAAAAAACTGGTGATAATTATTTGTAGGATGAAAGTGGGATGTGTGCTGAACTTCCCTTCCTTTTAAAATGTTACTTGAAAATCTAGTGCCTGATTTTGTCAAAACAAAGACGTGTGCCACCCAATTCCTGCTTCTGTGAAATATGCATTTTCTAGCAACCAGTTTATCATAATGCAGTTTATTATCATGACCTGAGTTTTCTTAGAAACATGAGCTTCAGATCAATATATCAATTGGCAATAACAAATTTGAAGTTGGCAATAGCTAATGGCATCTGTAAAATTTATCTCATTAAGACGTGCTAACTAACATATATTTGGAAATTAGTTTATCTGGGAGGACATAGCAGAATCGTGTATATGTGTTTTTTTGGGTGCTATATTAGGAGACTTTTGTTGTTATTTTAGAAACAAAAGGTAGACACTCTGTACCAGAATTGCTTCAATTAAAATTTTCAAGGCATAGAGATCATGTGGAGAAAAATATTTAATCACATGGAAAATCATCTATGAAAGATTTCCAGATGTTTATAAAATAATGATTGCTATGATTTCAGATACTTTTTCACCACAGGAATCATGAGAGTAGTCTTTGTGGTTATGTTTTTGTCAAAAAATAGAAGAGTATTGTGACTAAAGGGCTGGGACTAAGGACTGGCTCTACTTTCAATAACCATGCTAGGTTCATTATTTAACTCTGTAAACAAGAGCTTCTTCACACATAAAATGTGAATATTAATTTGCATGTGTTGCCAAAAACCTTCAGAAAAACCTAGTGCCAATTCAATTTGAATTCCCAGAGAAATGAGCTGTCAATTCCCCATACCATTTCCGACAAAAAATATCATCTGCTTTATTTTATAATTCAATACAAAAATAGAAATTAGATTGTTTCATTTTCCTTTCTTTACTTGCTAGTAAAGTTGGTAATATTTTTCATATATTAACTTTCAATTCCTGTTGAGATTTTTTCTTTCTGATTTATAAAAAGCTCTTTATTGACTAAAATATTAATATTTGAAATTATAAATGCTTCAAATATATTTGTGCTAATGTTTTGTTTCCTTTTTAATTTCCTTTATGCTATTTTTGGACGGAGGACAGGTTAACTGTCTCTGTAGTTAGACCTACCAATCTTGTCCTACATGAGGTCCCAACTTGCTTAGATGCCACACAGGATAATTTGCATATAATAACAATTGATGCTTGCCTTGTGATGACTCTTCCTAAATTAACATTTCATAATTATTTTCATGTTTCTTCATATTAAAGATTATATTACATATTAATTTTTTATATTTTTAAAGTAGGAAATGGTGTTCATTGTTTTCCAAAATGGGTTCTTACTCTAATCACATTTATGTAATAATTTGTCATTAACCTACTATTTTATCACTTGGATCCTAGACTTACTATTATTTTCCATTGATATATATATACGTATCTATCATTTGCTAGAAATGTATATTTTAATACTATAACTTTCTAACATTTTTGCTAAACCAAAATTGGTATTTCTCTTAGGATACTTTGAACAGCCATTACAAAATACCATACACAGCATGGCTTAAACAAAAGAAATTATTTTCTCACAGTTCTAGAGGTTGAGCAGTGTTCAGTTTCTGGTGAGGGTTCCCTTCCTGGTTTGCAGGTAGCCACCTTCTCATTGTGTCCTCACATGGCAGAGAGGGAGACCAAGCTCTCTGGTGTCTTTTCTTACAAGGACACGAATACCATCACATCATGTTCTCACCGTCATTTCTTCATCTAATCCTAATTACCTCCAAATACAAGTACGAGTAGTTTCCAAATGCAGTCACACTAGAAGTTACAGCTTCAATGTGTGAACAGAGAGGGGAGGTATAATCATTCAGTCCATAACAGTATTAAACTTCCATTTATAAATAACATAAATTTTTGTTATTTGTTTATTCTTATAGATAAAATTCATCCATCTGCCCTGGCTTTATGTAATAATATTCTATTGTGTGTACCTTCATATGTCAGCTTCAGTCTTTTTTGAACAAAGTGTAGTATAATAAACTTTATCGTACTAGAGAATTTTGGCTTCAACTTATTTTTTCTAAATGATGCATTTTGATAACTTCTACCTAAAGTTTGGTTGAAAGTATTTTTAGAGAAAAAGTATTTAAATTTAGTAACAATATCTTCAGCAATGTTAAGCTAACCCATCTGATGGTGGGAAATGTATAGCCTTTTGCCTACCCTCAAGAAATCAAGTATTCTTTCCTGAACCAATCCTTCTAGTCCCATAAGAGAACAAATTTGAATGATTTTACAGATGAAGAACAGAGATCGTTTATTCTCATACTTATTGGAATGTAGGAATTCACACATGAAATGAAAGTGACACTAGTAAGTTTGCAGAAGTGCAACTATGAAGGACATCTACTGAGAAACTGTACCTTAGAGTGTATTGGGATTATTATTGAAAGCTGGCATAAGGAGAGTAGGTTTATTAGCTTATGACATCCTCTGAGTCATTGTTGAAGCCATGAAAGTCACTTTATTAAATTTCTCCCTACAAAGATTTTTGGCCGGTGTATTGTGTTTTCCAGACATAATAAGCCTAAAGTGGGGATTGTAACACTGAGTCATGACCGCTAACTATTTTAGCTCACTAAGAACACATATGAAAGTGTTCACCATGCAAGAGTACGCACAGGCTCTAAACAATGTTTGTGGTTTTAAATATTTTTTATGAGAAGTTATTGTCTTTTCCATAGGATCCAGTGTTAGAATTCTTACTGTTCTCAAGTACCAAAAAGAGTGTAAACAAAATCATAAGATAAAAAAATTGGCACTACCTATAAAGCAAATTTTTCTTTCTATATGCTTCTGCCAACGAAAGTAATGTACAGAATTTTATTGATGTAAGCCTTGAACAAGCCAAGTAAAATATATTCTTGCATTAATTAAAAAAAAAAAACTTAGAATTTTTTGCCTCTATACTTCATGTTTGTGAGACTCTGAGGCTGATCTCTCAGAATCTTTATTAGTAAAAAATATTAAGATATTTCTTCGTTGAAAACCAGAGAGGGTGAGAAGAGGTAGACAAACCACCGAAATGGATTAAAATGTATCAAAGTAACTTCTTAAAGCTCTAGGACATATGTTTGCTTGCTTATGGAAATATGGTTAACCACAAAATAATCCCTCCAAAAACTTCTGAAATACAACCAGAGGTATCAGCACCCTTCATCCAAGTTCAGATTTGTAAGACAATCAAATTAGTTTAGAAGTCACACAGGCTAATTTGCATATAATGACAATTGTATCAATGTATGTTACAATTAGAATATTTTTGGACCAATATGCTACTCTCTCAATTTAGATCCATACCAAGGACTCTGAAATATAACCATTTACAACTTCCCCTCATTTTTATTTCTCCAGAATGTGCTTTCAAAGGGATAACAATGTCAGAAGCAGTGACTCATTCTTACCAGAACATTGATGGTCACCTGAGCAGTACCACTTCTCTGTCTGAGGGGATCAGGGATGGCATCGTTGTCCAAGTCTGTTACTTTCACAGCTATCTTGTACTGTGATTCCGTTTCTCTGTCTAGTGAATCTAATAGCTTTATCACTCCTGATGCAAAAATAAAGGGAGACCTGTTATCCCAGGATTAGTAAATATTTGCAATATATTCTAAAATGTTAATTCTATAAATGAAATTATTACAATAATGAATAGAAATTAACTAATACAAATAAATTCATTATATATTCATACCCCTAAAGTGTAATTATAACAGGTATTAAACTATGCACTATTTTACTCACCTGTTAAGTCACATTCTTGGATACATGGAAAAGCACAAGTGCATAGGCTTTCTGAAGATCAATATAGCAAAGATCAAAGCTTTAGTGCTTTGCCTTAGGTAAGTAAGAATTTATGGATACAGCTAACAAATCCAGGTGAACATTAAATAGTTCAAGAGAAAGTTTTTAAGATGTTCTCATGATCACAGTTTCTAAATAAAATACATTTCCAATGAGTGTATATGAGATCTTTACTTTTATGATTAATTGATATCAGTGTTTTTACAATACCTGTATCTGGTTCAATGTAAAATTTGGGAGGTGTTCCCAAATTGCCTCCAACAATGGTATATTTCATATTATTAAATGGCCAGTCTGCATCAGTAAATGTAACTTTTCCAACCAGCGTATCAATTGGACTATTTTCAAATACACTGAAGGTAAATGCTGATGCAGTTCCAATTGGATTCAGTTCATTTATGCGACTCACCCTTACAATGACTGTAATAATTGCTATGGAAAAGAAAGCACATAAAAATGCAGCTGAGGCAATAATGTGTCTTCTTCAATAATCCTTTTTATCTTTTCTTTTTAATTAACACCTCCTATTATATTACATTTATTATATTTTATACTAAAATCTCAGTGTGTAAGTTTTACATTTATACTGATAAGTTTTATTAAATTATTACCTTTTCAATCATAGAGCATTCAGAAATAAGTTTAGGAGTGAAACATTCCATTGATTCTTTTCGAACACCTGTCAAAGCAATTGTCTTTTATAGTGTGTTTATATATAAATGCTACTATTCTGAATTAAAGACCATAGTTTCCAAAATCTGACAAACTATTCACTAATTGAAATATAATCAAAATGCTTCAGTATAATAATGAAAGAAATGCAATTTACTATGATAATCTGAATATTAGTATTTTCTCTAAAGTAGAATAAACAAATAATTCCTTGAGAAATATTTTAAATACACAAGTATTCAAAAATGTTTATTTTTTGACATTGTATTTTAATAACTGTAATATGCTGTATTAAACATTTGGGTTTCATTCTCTAGTTTGTTTTTATGTAGACTCAGTTTTTAAATAGCTGTGCATGAGCACTAAATAAGTTAATATAATAATAGATTGCATACTTTTTTATAACAGATTATTTAAATACTTATAAATACGACAAACTTCTGAGACCCAATTTTTAAATGCACTGGGTGTTTTCTATGTCAAACTATTTTAATATTTCAAATTAGTAATTTCTCACTTGATAGTACAGGACTTCCTTCATCAGACACTTTCACAAACAATGTATGTTTGAAATGCATTCCTGCAAAAATAGCATTATCAAAATCCAGATGTCTAGGTCCAATCTGTAGATGAAAAACAGTGTATCAATGGTTCACTTTGTTTTCTTTGGTTAAATATCTCTTTTGTTATTTATATGAATCCAAAATGAAGACATACGAAACTGATATTGGTAACGAATTAGTAAAAATGATATTCTAGAACAGCATTGTCCAATAGGAATATAACATGAGTCATAAATGTGTGCCACATATGAAATTTAAACCTTTCTAGTAGCCATATTTTAAAATAATACAAATAAACAGGTAATATTAATTTTAATAAAGTATTTTAGTCAAACATATCCCAAATGCCAGCATTTTAAATTACAATCAATATCAAAAATATTGATGAGATGTTTACATATTTGTTCATTCTAATTCTATGAAATTATTTGCTTAATTGAAAACTGTAGCATATCTTAATTTGGACAAAACACATTTCATGAGCTCCAAGGTATATGTAGCTAGTGGATTCTGTACTGCAAAGTTTTATATAATATACAACTATAAGTTTATTGCAAAACTAAGATGATATTACTTTATATTCTGGCACTTTGTAATTATTACCATACATTGTAAAAGTATGCTAAGAGCAAAAGTAGGGTATCATATTTATGTGCATTTGTTCACACTGATTCATTTGTCATAGACTGCCATTTTCTTATGCATTATCTTCATAAATAGTTACTATGATGTGTAAAAAGTAGTCGTCGTGAATTTGTGTTCTTTCAAAATGAGTTAGATCTGGGTTAGTATTAGTGGAAATAATCTGTAGGCAGCAAGCTTTGAATTGCAAGCTTCAAAATTACACAAAAACAGAACTTGAGATCCATTCTGCTGGGAGAGGTCAAAGCATCTCATATTTTTGCTCTTTCACTTTACTCTCCTGGGAAGAATGTGCATGGCAGGCATGATGCTTTCAGGATCTTTAATAACATTAAATACAAAGGGAAGTGGCAAGAGTCTTCCTCCTCACAATCCTCAGGGTGGTTGTAGCCTAGAGCTGGGGCCATCCAAGGGGAGGAGTGGAAAGAATGTGATCGCGTGCTGTGTCTTCAGTTCTTCTGAAGGCCTTTTTGTGCCTCAGCCACATTCGCATTAACTATTTTTTCTCAATAAACAGCCAATACCTATTAAGGAGGGAAGTTATGTGTAGCAACTGGATACTGAGTTTGTGCAAAAAGGATAGGTGAATAAAACTGTTTTCTCAAAATTCTACAGTGTTCCCAGAATTATAGAAATCAGAGTCCGTAAATGAAATAGTCAAATGGGGCAAAATAGTTTTTTGTGAACGAAGTAGCATATTAAGTAATCTCTAAGGTGCTTTTCAATATTAGAATTCTGTAGTCTATATTCTAAATAGATAAAGTAACAAAGAGAACAATGGCACTGAATCATATATCAGTCAGGAAGTTAACAATTTACACCAGTAATTATTTTGTAAATTTATTGTATGCCTTTTCTATCAATATTAAGAGAATATGAAAATACAGACATAAATTTAACAATGAAAAGAACTACAACTACAATAAGGAAATAGCCAGAGGCAGACACAGCATCTATGGAAATTCTATATGTGTCAGAGATAGCATTAGAAGTCTCTGTAGAAATATCACTGTGAGAGTAGGTGCTCCAAATAGTGAAAAATAATTAATTGCTTTCCTACTTTACTGCAGACCACAAAATAAGTTCTTTTACATTTAGAAAAACTTAAATATGAAATGCCACTTGTAAAAATATTTACGAGAAAATATAGGATATTTTCCAAAATATCAGAGTATATCACACCAATAATAACAAAACAGAATGGATAAAGACATGATTATGCTTTTCACACAAAGGAAACACAAATATTTAATGTCTATTCACATATTTGGTGAATATATGGAATGATGTGCAATCTGATTATCAATTAGGCAAAAACATGTTAAACGATGTGGCAGTAGCAGTTATTATAAGAATATTGCTCAAAAGCAATGCATATCCATTTCAGGTGACAGTATAAGGTGGTATAACCTCTTTGGAAAGCAACTTGGCACTAACTCATACAGCTGAACATTTAAATACATTATAACATGGCAGTTCTGATCTGGGGGCACTAAGAGAAACACACAAGAATGCTCATTACAATGATATACATAACACACAAAAACCAGGAGGAAATTCAAATCTCTACCAATGGGAGAATGGTTATAGTCATACAATGGAATATTAAGATATATAATGGAACATTACAGCAACTAAGTGACTGATAGACAGATAGATGATAGACAGATAGATGATAGATATGATAAACAAGTACTCCCTAAACAATAATGACTCAAACACATAATGAATCAAATATCAAGTTACAGAAGACTGCATAGGTATACCACTTTTTTAAAGGTCAAGAACTAAGCAAACATAACAAGGCTATCTAGTAATATGTACATTGATGACAAAACTATAAAATCCCCAAGTCAATGACAAACACAAAATTCAGAATACTGGTTGTGTCTAGAAGACAAGCAGAGGGATGGCAAAGGGTAGCAGCACAGCTGTTAGTAATGTTCAATTTCTGAAGTGAGATGATGGGCTCAGGGGTTCATTTTATTGCTATGCTTTATTACTTGCAAATATGTTACTTCTGTTATCTAATATCAAATATTACATCATAAAATAATAATTTAAAAAATGAATTGACTAGTAAAAATATATTGGGGTGATTTTTCAGGTCAATGCTCATTAAAGAGAAATAACCTCATAAAATACATGATTAGTAATACTGACTTAAAGAAATATTCCTTTTTATTATTTTATTAATAAGTTCAATATATTGCATATGAAATCATTTGGATTCATTAAATAGTAATTCATTGTTAAACATTACAATTGTATGGCTATCACTGGCACCCTGGTGAATATCATTCCTCCATGAGTAAAGGTAAATTTAAAGTTAATAGCTACTAGTCTACTAGAGCTGTAATCATTATTTTAACAAAAAATTTTTGGTGCTTATTATAAATCATAGTTTTGAGTGATTGCTAATCTTTTTATCTCATTAATATAATACATATGCCAATGTATGGCATCTAAGAACAAATGTTTTATTTTTAATTTTAAAAAATTATATTTTAATTATGCCCTTTTATGAGTTTAAAACTCAAACATCATTGGAGAGCCAAACACATGTTCTTTCTATGTTCTTCTAGTAAATGTTTTATTCCCTAAACATTAAAATTGTGTCAGTTTCTTTTTTTACACACTAGCTTCTTTTCTCTAGCTTCTTTAAGATAAGGATGTTGCTACTTTATGACTTTTTCTGAACTTAATCACCCTTTGAGAAAAATGCTATTGTTCTCCTTCCAATAATAGTTGGAAAAAAGAAAAAGAGGTTATGCCATATGCCAGGGAATTTAATAAAGATCAATTTTTCATAATTTTCAGGCAAAGGTAGAAAGCCATCATAAAATACTCTGTATCAATGGTTTCGCTTCTAGGAAATTTATGTGGCTGGTTTTATGGGTTTAGTCAAATTAGAACAGGCCCACTACAAAAATTTTGTTGTTTACTCATGTATTTTGTATGCTTGTTTTATTTGTTTTATTCTTGTTAGAGTTGCATGAATAAGGGAGATTCAAAGAAATGTTTTTCATGCCATGATCTTCATATTCCTAATTGAGGATATTTTTGATATTGTATTATTTTCCATCATTATCAGGATACAAATGTAACATATGTAGTTTACAAGTATCTGTTTTGATATTCTAGTCATATCAACAATATATTCTAATTGCAAGGAATTATGAAAACGTGGCATTGATGCATCTGGCAATAATGTTAGTAAATCCTGTCAATGTCTTACAAAAATGACTTTTACAGTATAATTTTGTTCATTTTATTTACTCATTCAGCATTTTTAGTGTTTTATTGATACATAATGTACATATTTTGGGGTACATGCAACAATATATTTGTATAATTTGTAAAGATCAAGTCAGTGTAATTGGGATATCCATCACCTTAAATATTTGTCTTTTCTTTACACTAGAAATATCTATATTATTTTCTTCTGTTTTGAATTATACAATGGATTATTGTAAACTACAGTCACCCTACTGATCAAACACTAGGTCTTATTTCTTCTACCAAATGGTAGATTTATATCCATTCATTGTTCATTAATCTATCTATATATATATATCTAAAAACATTGAATATATGTCAGAAACTAGTTTAATAACAGATTTTTTCTTTTACCATCTGATGGGAGAAACAGATGGAATGTGTGAATAGTGCTATGGTGGGAGAGATACAAAATGATGCAAGAACCCAATGAGATGTGCCTGTGCCTAATCCAGACAAGAGGGAGAAGAAATATCAGGGATGGCTCTTAAAAGAAACAATCTCTAAACAAAGCCATGAGAGCTATGCAGAAGTGTGTGAGTACTGGGGACACAACATAACTGAGGAGGAATTTCTAGCAGTATGAATATCATGAACAGCAGGACTAAAAGCAAGGTGAAGGACATCCATTGTTTTAAGATTGTGAAAGTGGTTCTGTGCATGTCAGCCACAAAGTATAAGACAGAGAATGATAATGTTAGGGGTTTGTATGGAATGCAACTTGGATAAAGGTCCATTTGCAATGAATTCAGTATCAAAATAAGGTAAAAAAGAAGTGCTGTTTCCTGTGTCTACTCATCCAAACCGTGTTTGGTTTCTTATCTGTTAATGAAAACAAACTCAACATGGGTTTGAACAACTTTTATCATAGCAATGTTCAGCCATTACCCAGGAATCTTTGTTGAACACAATGTCTAATCAAACCCCACCTATTCTTTTAAAAATATGTGAGTATAACAACATATAGCCTGACTTAGGTCTCAAAATTTATTGGAAATAAAGTTCTAGATTTCTTTAATTGGTAAAATATTTGAGCTATGGCACATCCCAGAATACAGTAATAAAGTATGCATATTATCTTCATATACCATTTTTGATAGTTATTGATTATATTTATTAAAAGTAACTATGGTAGTGATATGGACAGGAGACAGGGAAATACTGGGTAGAAGAGGGTGGTCCCCAGCTAAGGCCACACCCCCAAGCCTGGGACTATGGGCCAAAGTGAGAACATGTATTCCTGTTTTCCCATCCAAATGTTGCCTTTTCCAAAACCATCTTGGCCTGCCCCACCCCACATCTTGTACCCATAATCTCAGGCTCCACTGGCAGAGGGACAGCAGAGCAGCAGAGTGGCTGAGCAGCAGAGAAGGAGAGAAGAAAAGCAGTAGCTGGACATCAGAGAGAGCAGCTTGACAGTGGGACTTCAGAGAAGAGTTTGGTTGGGGCCAAATTCCAGAGGAAGACCACCTTCCCACTCCATCCCCTCTCCAGCTCCCCATCCCACTGAGAGTCACTTCCACCACTCAATAAAATATTCTACGTTCACCACTCTTCAGTTTATTTGTGCGGCCTGATTCTTCCTGGATGCTGGACAAGAACTTAGGTACCAAGAGGATGGGTGTGAAAGGCTGTCACCCCGACCCTCCACTGAGCTGTTAAACACTGAAGCTGTACATGGACAGCAAAGCTAAAAGAGCACACTGTAACACATGCCCTCTGGGGCTCCAGGGTCACAGGTACCCCCTTAGAGGCCATGGTGAAGCACAGAGCTGTACTCCTGCCAGTGCCCAGAGGCATGAGTCACAGCCACCACATTGGCTCACCTGCGTGCTCCCCATCCCGTGAGGGGTTTAGAGCTGAGGGCTGAGTAAATGAGACACCCCCTTCACAAGTCCTGCATAGGGGTCAAGGGAATGAACCCGTTTCAGTAGTTTTGACACATTCCAAAGAAATAGACAGTATTTTATTATACAGCCATTTGTTTTAGGAAATTTATATCCTTCCTAGTTCAGTTCCAAAGATCAAAACTGCATTCCAGCATTCATCTCAAACTAAGATATGTTTTTGGTAATTTAAGGTTCAATTAAAAATCCAGGAACAAATTCTGCCATCAGCTATTTGAATTACTGTAGTTCATTAAGAATTTTATAATCATGAAAATATTTTTCTATCTAAGGTTAATCACAGGGACACAACCAGAGAGCAACTTAAAAATACTTACTCTCAGTTCATTGTTTGTGAGGGTAAATGTTACATTTGAAAAGGCATCCATAATCAAATGATATGTTATATTGTTATTGGGAGCATTTCCATCCTTATCTGTACAAGTTAGAGAGACTAAAAGTTTCAATTGGGATGTTTTCAGGACATTCAATTCTGAAATGAGTAGAATATGAGAAAAATGTGGTATAGCATGTTAATCTAGATTTATGCAGATGATAATATTTAATAGATGTTTAAAAATGTGATCTTTTAAATAATCACTTCTGCCAATAAGAAAAGTACATTGATGAAAAAGTGTGTAAGATAAGAAATTATTTGGCATCCTTGCTGAGGCTAAGGGAATTGAATTGCTATTATGCTAGATGAATAAGCAGCAACTTTAGTATTATGCACACATATTATCATTGAACAAAATGGAAATTAGTATCTCAGATTAATAATTTTATATTTATAAATCCTAGATCTCTATGTGATCTCTTGAAATTAAATGTCCCATACTTTTTCTTTACTCAGATAATATATACTTGTCTCCCACTTAAAAATAAGAAAACAGAACTATTGACTATTAAATTTGATAGTTAGCAGGGACTGTTTATTCTTACCAATATTCCTATGTCCCTCTCTATATCCCAGTTTCCCTATAGCTACTGCAGTAGGCTATGTGGGATATGCTAGCAAATGAAATGCAAGTGGAAATGCATTATATCAGTTCTCAGTATGATGATTAAAATCTGGGGGTACCTTCCACATGCTGTCTTTCTCACTTCTCTTCATGTGGTTGGGAGCACAAGGCAACATACTGCAAAGCCAAACAATTGAGTAGTCCAGGATCCCTGAGTCACAGCATAGAGTGCCACACAGTAGAGCCCACCAACCTGCACCACTCTTTGCATAAGGGGCAAAGAAATGCTTATTGGGTTTAGCCAGTGATATATGCGTACGTTATTTTTTAAAACAGCAATCACTAGTATCTTGACTAGTACACAAAATTATAATGATATTTTTCTCTTTTTTAAAAGAAAATATCTAATGTTAAACATTTAAAATACATTACAATTAAAATAATAGAGGAATAAAAGGTGAGTTGTCTAATTTGTTAATATGAAAAATGTTTTAGAACAAAAATGCTAACACCCTCCAATATGAATCTGTAGACTACTAGCTGAAATAGAAAGTAAAAGCAAACAACTATTGGAGAGGCTACAGAATTCTTGTTCTTTGGCCTTTTGGTTTTCAGCAGAACATCTCTGACAAAAAGTTTACAAACAAACTAAAAGTTGATTTTTGAGTATAATGGAGCAATGGCACCATTTCAGTATGTGTATTTTGGGCATTTTTATTATAAAGTGGTCAAATATACTCCTGCATTTGTATTCATAAAATATTGTTTTCAGTGGGAGAAAATAATTCAAGGGCAGACCACCAAAAATCTTTTATAATGTATTATAAAATATCTTTTCTGCTATGAAAGTGAACATTTTAAGTAAGCAGGAGCTTTTATTGTTGAACTTGCAGGACTATCAAAATTCTACTGCATATAATTTATTTTAGGTCCATCTAGATAGTCTTTTGTTGCTGGAAGCACAGATTACTATGGTTTTCCTCAAATTTTCTATATGATATATAATAGTATAATATCAATATTACTTAAGTGATCATTATCATTGGTGATCGTTAATTATTAACAGATTATCATGTGATCTATCATTAATTCTGTAACCGCATACTGTTGGAATGAGATATGTTACTAGAATATCAAAGAAGAATATGTTACCAGATTACTCCTAGACTAAGTTAAGTCTTTCTAAGTTAAAGACCTCTTGTATTCTGTAGAGAGCAATATACTAAGGATCAGAAAATCGAGGTTTCAGGATCCAGCCCACTGTGTATTAACTGTGTAATCTTTGTGAGTAAATTAACTCCATTTTAATAATAGAAATAATATATCATACTTGCATTTTAAATTTCTATGTAGTTTAAAAGCTAGAACAAAGAAAGTAAGTTTGTATGTGGCTTTAGAGGTATCATTAAGTTAATGTCAGTAAAATATAAAATGAACTATAACCTTGTATTTATACAAATACATGATTTCTCATATAATAGCTCTTTTAACTCCCTGAAAGCATGAAGCTAAATAAAATAATCCTTTGGCTTTCTAGCTTTAATTTTTATACTTTTTAAATAATTAATAAAGTAGATCCACTTGTACCAGGGAGGAAATGGAAAGAGAAGCTTCATAGTGTCTGAAAATAAAGGAAAGAATGAAAGGCTTCGGCTTCATTCCAGGGATGGTACGATGCTTATCCATTTGTTTTTCTCCTACTTTCTCTGTGCCAAAATCTGAAGACCAAAAATTGCTATCATAACTTACATGTAAATATCCTGTGAGCATTGAGGTGGATTGTCATTTACATCTTGTAGAAACACTGTGATTGTCCCAGTTGTTGAATGTATTCGTTCATTGTCATAAGCTCTAAAATATAATACCCAAGACTTTGGGGTGACTATGTCTTCATAATCCAAAGAATAGGCAAGTGTGACCTCTCCTGAATCTAAAAGGCAGGCAGATGCAATTTTTTTCATTACACATAAAATGAGTAAGTTATGAATTAAAAATAGTGGCATGGTTAGTTCTAAGGATAAAATAAAGGTCAGTCATTGATCTGATGAAACTCACACGCTAGTCACAACTGTGGATCTGTAAGGAATGGTGGTTGGATAAGTGACAGGGAAAGAGAGAAGCCTTCTTAACTACATATTTCAGAACATATTTCATGGGAGGGTCATGGTGGGTGGGGTAGGAAGCGCAGAGTGCAGGCTAGGCTGAGTGTTGAAAAATGAGTACAGGAAATCCAGGCAGAGACAACTGAGGTGGAGTAGGGGTGGTGAAGAGGGTGTAGGTGGAGTTGGGGACAGTAGGCAATGAGAAAAACAACAGAAATCAACAAAAAGAAAAGCTGATAATGTTTTCATTGAGAATTGCTTTCTAAATAATTTTATCTCATCTATATTTGCAGAGCATGTAACCCTTATGTGAAATGTGCTCTCTCCTTTATAACCTTGATTTTTAATCTAGAGGTAAAAATATAATTGATGCTCATTCTCATTTCTTACATTCTTACCTTTCTAGGTATTTTGGTTGTCTAGAATGCATTCTCCAGTGGATGCATCAGGAAGAACTAATAGGAGATATTGTTTCCCATGTTCTCAAATATTTATATGTTGTCTTTTATATATGAGGTCATTTTGCTGAATGTAAACTTGTTAAATCACATTTTGTGTCCTTGGGTTTCCTAAATATGTTACTCTGTTAACTTATAGAAAAGTCTTCTAACAATTTATTAATATTACTCCCTTGTAAGTGACCTACTCTTTTTTCCTAAAGGCCCAAATACTTTTCTAAAAAATTAACATCTAATAGTTTATTAAAATCTGGCTCAGATTCAGCCATTATGGATTAGTTTTTCCAAGAACCTAGTTTGCCTTTTCAAATCTTTTATTTTAGGAATTTTTTTTGGATGATACCTCTGAGTATTTGTCAGAGGTTTGCTTCTTCAGGAATTTTTAGAACATGATTTAAAGTATTGGCTCTTCTCTGCTTTTCTTCTATAGCTATCATTCTTTTCTCTTTCATTTCTGTTTTACTATAATTATTAAATTTTAAAAATAATTACAAGTTCATGTAAGAGTTTTGTTTGTTTTTTCAGAACAATTTGAGAATAAGTAGCTGACCTGATGCCTCAATATACATTTCCTAAAAGCAAGGGTATTCTTCAAACAGCCATGGTACATCAAAATCGGAAAGTTAACGTCAATACATCTAACACCAAGACCTCCACTTAAATTTCAGTATATGTCTCAACATATTTTATAGCAAAAGATCCAATTCAGAATAGCATGTTGTCATGTGTCTTTAGTCTCCTTCAGTATGGAAAAGGTCTTCAATCTTCCCTTGAGTTTCATGACTTTGAACTTTTTGAAGATTACAGACTAGTAATTTCGGAGAACGTCTCTCAAGTTGGGTTTGCCTAATGTGAGCTCATGATTAGATTCAGGTTATGTAACTTTTGATTAAATATCATAGAAATTACACTGCATTCTTATTAAATGTTATCAGTTTGTCTCATTACTGATGAAGTCCATTTTAATTACTTGACTCTGTGAGTATCTGCCAGTTTTCTCTACTCCAAAGTTGCTATTTTGCCCTTTGTAAATGGTAAGTTTTTGTAGGCTGTGTGCAGTGACTCACGCCTGTAATCCCAGCACTGTGGGAGGCCAGTGTGGGTGTATCACAAGGTCAGGAGTTCAAGACTAGCCTGGCTAGCATGGTGAAATCCTGTCTCAACTAAAAATACAAAAAAAAAAAAAAAAAATAGCTGGGCATGGTGGTGGGTGCCTTTAGTCCCAGCTACTTGGGAGGCTGCGGTAGGAGAATCACTAGAACCTGGGAGCCAGAGGTTGCAGTGCTGAGATCATGCCACTGAACTCCAGCCTGGGTGACACAGTGAGACTCTGTCTCAAATAATAATAACAATCATAATTTGAAAAGAGATATTTTGAAACTATGTAAGCATCTTGTTTTTCATCAAACTGTCCATTTATCTTTGTATTTATATCCAATGGACTCATGGAGTCTCATTTTATAATTTATAAACTGTATTATTTATTTTGATGTTTAGATTGCTCTAGAATTGGGAAGGGGGAACAATTCAAGCTGATTTCTGGCATTTTTGTTTGTTTTTGACATACCTTCATCATTCTTTGAGCATGTTCTTGCTTTCTTGCTCATTTTATACTTTAACTACTGTGGCCTCAAAAAGAGTCATTCCTCTAAAAAGCTTCTATGGGGAAAAATGGTATTTAAAACGCATTATCTGAGTAATAGCCGTACTCATGGCCATTCTGATATTATGCTCCTAAGTTCTTTCACTCTTTAAGTAGGGACACAAAAATGTATGCATTTATGTTTGCGTGTCTCTGCATATATGTACACATATAGTTACATCAATGTTAACCACACACACGCATATACACAGATATACATGTACAAATATATATATATATATATATGGAAAAATATAAGTTCATTCTGATACCTTTAATTTATCCCCACATGGTTCATTACAGTTTTCTCATTTTCCACAATTGTTACTCACATCTCTGACCGAAGAAACCATCCCTCATTTATCTTTAGTTTTTTATCAATTCCCCGGTATGTAATTAATCACCCATCTCTGCTACCATCCCCTTTTCACTGCCAGTTCTGGCACCCTTTCTTTATATATGTATGTGTGTGTGTGTGTATGTGTGTGTGTGTGATATATATATATATCTCCCCCCTTAACTTGTGACTCACTGAACCTTCTCTCCACAAGTCATCTTCCCTGTCCCTCTCAGATTCTGGCTCTCTACCAGGAGCTCTTTTGGCTGATATGATAGATGGTTTGTGTTTAACTCAGCTCTTTTCATGTGTGAAAATGTACATCACCTCTTAAAAAGAGAAGACATCTTTCTTTTCTTCCTCTTCTTGTTTTATATTTATGTCGTTAGGGCTAGAAACTCCAAACTTTTGGCCATGTGGAAGGTAGTTAAGAGTTACAAATGTCAAAATCCAGCAGATTGAATTTAAGTGCAGATTCTACCACAGAAATCGGCTGCATGAGCTTGGATAAATTAAAATATTTTCCAGGCATCATGTTATGTGAGAATTAGGATAGTAAAAACCCAAAGGGGTTATTATGTATGCAAAGTTATTATATATGTGATATAATAAATATTCAATTTATGTTTACGACTGCTCTGGTTTCCACAGGAAAACTTACTCCTCAAAGAAAAAAAATAATCATACAATAAAATCCCAGGAAATGCTATTGTGAGTTTGAATTGTTTGGGAGCCTCCTGTAGCAGCCAGATTATACCAACCATTTCCATACTTCTGAGAAGGAAGAAATAATCATTTCTACCTCATGAAAATATGCTAAAGATGCTGCTAAATATTTTAAAGATTGTTTCATCTTGATAGAATAATAATCAGGTTTATTTTTCACTAGTTAAAAAACACTTTAATATATTTTATAAAATCATGCTCCATAAAATTTTTACCTTCATTTATAGAAAATTCTTTTTGTGTCCCTATAAGCTCATAATGTGCTGAGTCCCCCATGTTTCAATCAGTCACTGTCAACGTGACCAGCTTTGTTCCAACAGAGATTTTCATAAATATTTATAGGTGCATCTGGTATAGATCTGTGGGACCAAATGATGTTTTTTATCAATCACTATAAACAAATGTCTCTTCATCTATGTTACACAGCAAATATTTTAAATTTCATATAATATGTATCGTGTAACAGTTTCAGGTCTGGCCTTCTTAATGGTTTTTCATTGTACATTATTAAATCTATTAGAAAATGTTTACATTTTATAAAAAGAACCTAAAAGTTTCTTTTACCTGTATCATTTTTCAAGTCCTTCTACTGATTGGTAAATTGTACTTTATTCCAGATTACAAAATACTACAAATGTTTTTGCAATGATTTTCATTATCTTTGTGTTTGGGCATATGTCGATATCAGCAAGTGCTTATTGCGCAAATTCTCTTAAATACCTACATTGACTTTGCAATATGAACATATCAATGTACATTTTCTATAATATTTTATTATTAAAAATAAATACCAGAAAAATATGAAGCTTTGGATATTCCACCAAAAAAATATTGATTCTCTTTTGTAGTTTCAAGGGCAAAATATCAATGAGTTGGCTTCCAGTGCATGTAAAAAGAACAATAAAATACAACTCATCGAGGTTTACCTTCTAGATCATTTAAAACATTTTAAAAAAATTAACAGTGGAAACAATAGCCAAACACTGGTCTTTATCCTGCTATGAGAAAAATTTCTGTGGCTTAATCTTATCAATTAAATATTTAGATTACTCATTGCTTACATAAGAACAGGACTCTCATCATTGACATTCTGGACGTTGATACTGATGGTGCCAATGCATAACTCCAAAGACCGGTTTTCCCTATTTCTCACAGCAATCACTAAATGGAAATGCTAAAATAAATAAGAGAAGATAGAATGTGGGTTTTTATAAAGTGCTTAAAATATGCAGTTTTGGCCGGGTGCGGTGGCTCATGCCTGTAATCCCAGCACTTTGGGAAGCTGAGGCTGGCAGATCACCGGGGGTCAGGAGTTCAAGACCAGACTGGCCAACACGGTGAAACTCCATCTCTACTAAAAATACAAAAATTAGCCAGGTGTGGTGGCAGGTGACTGTAGTCTCAACTCCTCAGGAGGCTGAGACAGGAG
This sequence comes from Trachypithecus francoisi, assembly GCF_009764315.1. NCBI lineage: Eukaryota > Metazoa > Chordata > Mammalia > Primates > Cercopithecidae > Trachypithecus > Trachypithecus francoisi. Next base: position 61,519,900 of record NW_022681469.1, read on the forward strand.
AATCACTTGAATCTGGGAGGCAGAAGTTGCAGTGAGCCAAGATCATGCCACTGCAGGCCAGCCTGGACAATAAAGAGTGAAACTATCTCAAAAAAAAAAAAAAAAAAAAAAAGCAATTAATTTCCCTTTACATAAAAAATACTTTAAAAATAAAATTGAAAAACACTTTAGAAAATTGGAAGCATAAGAATGTAGACCCACACCCCAAACAGTATAAGGCCATTTGTCAAAAAGAGTATCTTTTGTACCTTTGTACAGATTTCTGCAATTATGCTTCTAATTTTCATGTAACTTAGATCATATTTTCCAATGTTCGTTTTGGGCATACATATCAGATTTAAATTTGTAGAAGTACCAAAATAAAAGAGTAAGCTTTATTGTTTAGGAAAAACTAATCTGTGCAACTAAAGAACTATCTTACTTTTGGAAAAATTAGAAAGAACACAAATCCTTTAGAATCCTTAAAAAATCTAATGCTTCATTTGAAGAGATGATATTACAATGCCTCAAATAATGAAGAAATGTGGTCTAACAAGGTAATCACGAATAAGTGTGATGAAGTCAAACAATGATTTTAATTTTGTTTTATTAAATGTAATTCTATGGCCAATAAGCAGATTATATTTATAAAGAAAAATAACTCAAAATTATATTTAATCCTATGAGATTATACGTTATTGGAACTTCTATTTTGGGTATATTTTAAATAGCTGAAAAAATGTCTGAAGATCACAAGGAATATTTAACTAAAATCTGACACAACCAACAACATATTACCATTTAATTAGTGTTGTCCAGAAAAAAAAATTTACTATTTGTTCAGTAAAATAGTAGGAGAAAAATGTATAAATTGCTTGTTTTGAAAAAATATGGGAGAAAAATGAAATGTGTGGTGGCGTAGAAGTTGGGATAAGAGTATAAACACAGCATTTTGCATACAGAAGGTATTAAATACAATGTTTTTGAACCAATGAATTTATTGTTTCTTGGTGTTTTACATTTTATAAAGCACTTAAAATTGGTAGCTAGAGTTCATGCTTTTATTCAAGAAATACTTCTTGGCCACTTTTGATGCACTGTGCAGAATAGTAGAGAAAAGATCTGAATTATAAATAATCTTACCATGGATGAAGTCACATTTTAGTGGGGAAGACTGACATGTAAACCAAAAAAACAGTGAAATTTTACCAGTGAACGTTTGCTTTTGTTTGCTTTTAGAAGAGGTTGTTGGAAATGTAAAACAGTTTGCCACAATCCTTCTAGGATACTACTGAAAAAAAATTATATGAGGGACACACACACACACGTGGGTTCAGAAAGAAATTCGTAATCAAGATTATACTAATTATACTACCAATACATACATATTTGGTGTGAGAATTGTCAAGGCATGAAATTAACATGTAAGCTTGCTGAGGCCAGTGATGCCCTATTGAGGCCCAGCAGACAATTTCTCAACTGTCCAAATAGATTTTGTATACCTTCTAAAGGTGACTTCATGGGTGGGGAGTAAAGAAATAAGTAAGTTTTAAAAAAGCACCATGAACTTTAGTCAGAGAAGAGGTAAAAAATCAGGACTCAAATATCAAAATTAAATGATTGGTAAATTGAATTCAGCACTATATATTGAAGACGATCTCATATGGGATTGGTTACAGGTCAGAACACAAGGATGCTATAAAAATTAAAAAATGTATTAAAGTAACTCAAAACATTGATAAATTAAGGGAAAATAAGCAATATAATCATCTGAGTAGATGAAGAAAAATTATGAAAGTCAACATCGAATTTCTGATAAAACCTCTAAACAAACTAGGAATAAAAAAAATAATTTTCTTTACTTAAGGAAGATTACCCACCAAAATTCTACTGTAAAAAGCATTGTTGTTTGAAACAATTAAACAATGTCTTTTAAAATCATGACAAGACAAGGATGCCTGCTATTACCATTTCTAAGAAACGTTGTTTTGGAAGTCCTCATCAGGAAAATAAGATAGATAATATAAATAAAATTTTATAAAGATTAGAGAGAAAGAAACAACTGCAAATTTCCACAGATATTTTATGAATGTTAACACAGAAAAATAAAAGATCACTTCAAAATTATTAGAATCAATGTAAAGTTTTAGCAAGTTTGCTGTTTTTAAGAGTAAGATACAAGATCAATAGTTTTCTATAAAACCAGAAATAACAATTAGAAAACAAGTATTTGCAATAAAACTCAAGGAATATTAAACATATGATGTGTAAGAACTTTATAGAGAAAATACAAAATGTTATTGAAGGATTCAAATAAAATTATTAAATAAATACATGAATTTGCTAGGTTTATGATGATAAAAATGTCAATTCTCTCTAGTATAATTTATGAATTAAGTACAATTAAAATCAAAATGTTGGCTGGGCACGGTGGCTCACACCTGTAATCACAGCACTTTGGGAGGCTGAGGTGGGTGGATCACCTGTGGTCAGGAGTTCGAGACCAGCCTGACCAACATGGCGAAACCCTGTCTCTACAAAATTAGCCATGCCTGATGGCAGGTGCCTATAATCCCACTAACTCGGGAGGCTGAGGCAGGAGAATCACTTGAACCTGGGGGGTGGAAGTTGCAGTAAGCAGAGATTGCCCCATTGCACTCCAGCCTGGGCAGTAAGAGTGAAATTCCATCTCAAAATAAATACATAAAAATAAATAAATAAAATCAAAATGTCAATATGCACTTTCTAAATAAAGTTAATCCTGAACTTTGTGTGAGAGAACAAAGAAACAAAAAGAAAAAAGGCAATTTGTTTAGGAGTGAATGGAAAACAGCAAAATTGACTATACAAGAAACGATCCTCTAGTACCAGGGTGAAAAGTATTCTTATAAGCAACGAGCCAAATGTCCTGGAAAAATAGCTGTTGCTTTTTTTTCTTTAACTCTCACATAGTGAGATAAGTTCTGGTAAAAATATTTGCAGTTTAGAAAGTCATGTTTTAGTTAAGATGATGTTAAACAAACAAACAAATACCACCACCACAACAACAGCCTGATAACAACTACTGGAAATGTCCAGAATTGCTTAAAGAAACTGGAAAACATTTGAAATTTAAATGGTCTCATTTTCCAGGATGATTTGGTAGGAAAAAATGATATGTTACGTGTTTTCTTCTCCTTATACCTCACTCTTCTTTCCAATTATTCGCAAATTTCAAATGTGATCAGGACATTGCAGGGAAAAAAGGCCACACCAGGTCTCCACAATCACATAAAGCCAAAGAGAGAGGCACTTCTTCAGATAATTCAAGACTAAAGAAATGTACTTTTAGTGAATTACCCAGAACATTGCCTCTGTTCCATGCTGTTGAATATGGAGACAATCCCTTCTCCAACTTTTATATACACCCACAGAAACACCCACAACGATTGAAATGATATTTAACTAAGGTCTAATGGAAAAGTACACATAATGAATCATATAAGCGTCTAAATTTATTTTCTTTTAAAATCAATTTCTGCTTGATCTGGGTGACTATGAAAACGCAATTATATAAATTTGATAACTTTGTATTTCAACTTAGGTAAACTTTTAAAAATTATTTTATTGAAGGGTATTTAAAGGTATTCATTGTTTTATATTTAGTCTCACCTTAGGATTTGTTTCATAGTCCAAAAAGGTTCAGTGGTTTTAGAAATGACACCATTACGCGAATCCAAAGCAAAGTAGGCAGTGGCATTAACTGAAGAATATTAAAAACTGCAACACACACATACACACACAAACATGGTTAATACATTATTAAGCATGAATCCTGAACTGCCAGCTTTGATGCAATGATTTGGCAAGGTGTAAACCAAAATAAATTTTGTGAAGACAGTGCCTATAAATTAAAATCTGAACTTACTTTCAGTTCCAGACTTCAAAAATAATCTACATATTCTTTCACATTTTAGTTGTATTTTTTCCAATGCATTTTATACTAAAATACTAGAGCATTTTTGGTGAATAGCTTTCAATAATTTCATAATTAGTTTACTTTCAAGTGTTGCATTTACAGATTTTTCCAATATATATAAAAAAAAGCTGTTCCCTCTTGAATATATCTAAAAGAGGATATCTAAAGGAGGAAGTATAGCTAAAGGAGGCACTGAATTATTTGGAAAAAGCCATTTGATTTCATCTCTGAATTGATTTTCTGTATGGCAAAAATAAAATATTGCCTTGCACAAAGCTATTACTTTTATGGGCATCGGCATGTTTCTCTCCATTATTATCAAAACAAATATTAAAGATTTTGAAAAGGATTTCACAAAGAAATTATACTATAAACACTTACATCCAGATTCTGGCTTATAAAAAAACCCCCAATAAAACCTGAGAGATCTGATACCCAATGCCATTTCCAAAAAATGCATATTAGCCATTTTGATGATCATATTGACCATCTTTCATTTGCCTGTAAGTGAACAACCAAAGTTGGCTTATATTGGACTAAAATCCTCTTAAATATCCTTATGAAAATAATCTCTTTGTTTTTCCCATTATGGTTAATCATCATTTTCCAAATTTTTGTTTTCTCTTTCCTAATGACTTTTACAATAAAATCCAGATATTACATTAATTTTTGGTAATGCAAACTATGCACGTAGACACATAAATATAACTGATACTATTGTAGACACCCATCCACCACACATATGGACATATTTTAGTTTAAATGCACACATCCACATACCCCAATATCCTGACTCTATCCTCCCAACACACCCACTAACACATTCACACAAATAGATGAGCTGAGCCTGGTATACCAGGAATTACATTGTTCCTGTGTTGTCATCTGTCCTCAGTCTGAAACTCACATGAGCAAAAAAATGTAATCAAGTGTATTAATCAATATCTCATTATAATCAGGTAACCAGAAAAATTATATATAGACTAAATTCTCCACAGAGCTTTCTCCCAAACTTTTTAGTTTTAACCATAGTCCCAAGTGATATTTGTAAGTGTATCACTATAGCAAGCATGAACAAACAGAAAAAAACTTAGTCTCTTCTGTGGAGAATTTGACTCACTAAATTTAGGGCAGAGTATTGCAGTGTATTAATCAGATTTATGATATATTGCATCATCAATAAACCATTTTTTTCTTACAAATATAATTAGATTATAGGTCATATGTATACCAGAAAAATTTCTGAGAAAGTATACAGTGATGAATAATCTTAAATTTCTTCTTTACCCCCACTTAAGCTGTAACCATCTTGTTATTTAAAATTTATTCTCTCCTCTTTATGAATTATTGCTAAAACCAGAATTAATATGAAGACCTAAAATATCCTTTACTCACATTGTACGTATAGTAAAGAAAATATAACTGATTGGGATGAATAAAAGGCAATGAACAATGAAAGAACATTCTATTCATGCTCATAAATGTCATGAGATAAATGCCAATAGATGTAAGCTCTAGTTTTTCACAATGCTTTCAGACCATTTGAAATCTGTTGCTTTCATTTTGAAGCCAGAGCATTTTAATTCTATGTTACTACATCAAAAGGTTTAAGTCTCCTCTCTCACTTCAGTGACTACCATACATATGAAGAACACTTTAATTAACAGCCTGGCAAGATAATATTTTGTGCATTAAAAATTGAGCACTCTTTTGGGTTTTTTTTTTTCATCCAAGTTGGGCAAAAATAAATAGATGAAAATTAAAAAAAAAACTTACTTCAACTTCCTGTCCTAGATCTGGATCTCTTGAAAGAATCATATATATAAAAGTAGATGCAGGAATATTTTCAGGAACAGACACTGAAACACCTATACAATTACACAATTATAAACAATAATTTAAATTCAAATGTCTTTCTTTCACTTCTTGCTTCATGATGGTACCATAAATTACCATGCTGTATTTGCTGTATTTTCCTTAAAACGGTCTTCTTCATATTTGTTTCAGAGAAACAAAAAACCCACACAAATACTTACTCCCATTAACATCAACATTTAAAAGAGCCATCATAATTCAGGTTCATATTTCTGCATTTAAACTTTGGGCTACTATATGGAATGGGATATAATTGCTCAAAGTCAATGGTCACTAAGATAACGATTTCTACTTTTATTATTTTATATTAGGATATTGAAGCTTTTTGTCTCCTTTCACAATCACGTACAAAAAAATAGAGCACAGCCTGTGAAGACAGGAAGAAATGCACTTGAATTCCTGCTCCATCACTATTTTCACCTGTACAATGGGGATAAAGTACATCTCCAATCTTAGAGTAGTTCTGGAGATTAAAATACTATACATAACACATCTCGCAAATGCTCAACAAATGCTACTTGCCTTTTTCCAACCACAGCTCCTCATCCTTCTTCCAATGCTACCAACCATGATTCTGTGTAATCCCAAAATCAAATAACATAAATGCACATTTAGACTACTGATAGTTTCTTTACCTGTTACGTGATTCTACAAATACTTCTTTTAAAAGAAAAAAGGCTTACTGTTTACTGTGCAGCTGAATCTTGGATATCAAATCCAGTGAATATTGTATCACAATCTAGTCTGGGTAGTCCTGTAAAGGTCTCATATTGTTTGACTTTCTAAGGATATTATAGAACAATATCCTTAGAAAGGATTGGTGTGACTAGGACTTGCTTATTTTGAACCTTTGTTTCAAACTGAACATGTGTAGGCAGATTCTCTAATTTAGTGATTTGTTCTGGTTAATTACAGCAACTGGATAATTAAACCCAGTAAATGATTTGAATATGTATGTGCCAAATCAGCAGCTTGAAAATCATGTCAATGTCTTTTCTTTGGTAATTGTTGGTCACAGAGACCCACAGAGTTGCCTTACTTTAAACAGAAAGTGACTTCTTGTCCTCTCTTCTCTTATGTCCCAAGACCCACAGCCCAGATGATGGAAGAGAAAGACATCCCAATCTTGATGCTTCCCTAGCAATTTATGCTGGTTTAGCCAAACTTGTGGTAGAAATTGGGTCAAAATGACCTTCTTGAGATCCATGTGTATCTTTTTAAAGTTTACTATAATTTTGGAGGACTGAAAGGGAATTACAAAAAACATCAACTAAATTGTTTCAAAGTGGTCCAAAAGATCATATCTTCACAAACACCAAACCCATTCATTGGTACATTGCCAAAGCTCACCTAGGAGATTTTTCTTGGTTAAATTTAGTTTCTGTGAACAAATTTCTTTAATATAAACTTCTATTTTTAGATAAGTTTATTATTATGTATATCAGAAGATTATGTTCTGATTCAAAGTAAGACATCTGTGTGTTGTGCATTTTGGAACTTTTGGGTTTCCAAAAAGATGTTTCTGAAGATTGAGAAGAGATAATTCTGGTGGTAAGACATAGATAGAACAGCAATGAATGGGCATCCAGGAAAAACAAAACAAAAAAGAGACTATTTTAATATGGTTTGCCTTGTTCCACTTGCCCTCAACTTCTTTTTTGTCTTATTGCCTCCCAGTTAGTTGGGTAATTTATTTTAATAGAAATAGAGAAGGAAAAGCAGGAAAACAAAGAAGGTAGAAGGAGTAAAGTCTTTATGGTAGATGAGCAAATAAAGTTAGAAATAAATGGAGAGAAAAAAATGAAAAGACTAATAGAGCAGATATAATTGTTGAGATCCAGTGGAACCAGCCAAAATTAAATCAAGCCAATCTATGTTTTCTGAGATCCAATCATGTGCAAGGTCTCAAGTATATTCAAATGTTTTAAAGATTGTGTTTTTAGGTCCTCATGAAAAACACAAATACACATAAGAGTGAGGTTAGGGAACAGTATATGAGGTTGTGATTGGTTTGACACAAAGTATAATAGCATATTTTATCATTTTATACACAAAGACACACTGATTCCAATAGATGATGCATGCTTTCTTTTATGAGGTAAGTAAAAGAATAAAATTTGATTTACAAAACTTAATTTATCAAACTTTTCAGGACTATGTCTATTGTAATCATACTGAAAGCTACCTCTATATATTACTTTAAATCTATTATAGTTTGTTCAACTGAAAACTTATTTTAAGCAAGTATTTTTGGAGGCAAGTGTAGCAGATGAAATAACTACATACTACTAGGAGTAATGACGACACTTAAGAGGCTGAAATTTTATAAATCAGGTAGAATTTTTAATTTAAGAAACATTAAAAATTAATAGTGGAGCATGTTTACTAAAATCTTGGAAAAGAATAATTTATTAAAATCATACAAAAATAAATAGATTATATACAAATGGTATATATGTTTATAATTATCTATTTATATGTGGTATATATATTATTGTATACACCAAATTAAAGGAAATGTGTTTATAGTTTATCATGTATCATTTCATGCTTATTATTTTTTGAAGATAATCTTTAATGGTTCGATAGCAATTCATCAAATAGACAGTGTCTTTTAATCAATTTCTTATTCTTAGACATTTTGGTTATTTCAAACCTTATACTATTACAAACTTTGAACATAAATCTTGATTATATCTCCAATATTTCTGTAAAGAAGAATTCAGGGAGAAATACTCAGGTACAGATTATAATCATTTTTAAAATAACTGTTTATGAAATAGTATTCTAGGTGGTTATTCTAAAATCCCACTTTATGAAAGTGATAATTTCTGTATACCCTAGCCAATGCTTAATTTTTTCCTATTATTTTCATATTTTGGCCAATTTAGTAGGTGAAAATTGTATTTTACTGTTTATATTTTTATGTATTTGATAACTTGTGAGGCTACATATCAATCCATATGCTACAGATACACTCAGAATAATTTTGTCATTACTCCTATCTGCTATCTATCACACACAGAAAAAACGATAATTTGAACTCAAATTTGAATTATAGTAACTTTATTTTTTTTTCTTTTTAGGAACATGCTATGTCTCACTTTATTTGCTTTTGTTTACTTCCCATTTATAAAACTAGAAAGCTTAAACTACAATTCCAAGTTATATTTTTAAATTTTATTATTGTCTCATGAATTTTATCAATAAAATTGACTTGCATTATACCTGCTCCCGTAGAAAAACTTGGATCACAGGAAATAGGATCAACTACATTCTCCACAAAAACTGTAAACATATACCTGCTGGTATTATTCCCATTATCTGTTGCCTCAATTTCCAAAGAGTAGATTTTGGAGTTACTTGGGTTGTCAAGATTCAAAGGCTGAAGAAGAGTGATTGTTCCTGTGACTAATAAAAATAAACCAAATGAAGAAAAATGACCAAACTAAGACAATTAAGTCTATGTTAACTTATTTATATTAATGATGTTTTAATTCACTTAACGTATACTTTTTTCATACACAAGAAAAGCAACATTTAGCAATTCTATGTCCATTGGAAATACTTTCTTAAAAGCTTCTGTTGAGTGAGATGGCTCACGCCTGTAATCCCAGCACTTTGGGAGGCTAAGGCGGGCGGATCATGAGGTCAGGAGTTCAAGACCAGCCTGACCAGCATGGTGAAACCCCATCTCTACTAAAAATACAAAAATTAGCTGGGCATGGTGGCACATGGTGGCACATGCCTGTAGTCCCAGTTACTTGGGAGACTGAGGCAAGAGAATTGCTTGAACCGGGAGGCAGAGGTTGCAGTGAGCCAAGATTGCACCACTGCACTCCAGCCTGAGTGACAGAGAGAGACTGTCTCAAAAAATAAAATGAAATAAAATATAAAAAGCTTCTGTTTATGTTTACATTGTAAATATAATTAAATATTAAAAATGGTTGCATATTTTTCTTCAAGTTTCTAAATTATCATTCATTTACTAAGCATAGATAGCATCCCTACTTAAAACAATATCAAACACAAACCAGAATACTTTAATTACAATAAATGCTGTTTTTGAGCATGAAAAATTAGTCAAACCATATTAAAATCTTAATCATTCATTGCTTCTGCCTTCTATCTTAACTCAATCTTATTGTGTACAAAAATGAAAAATGATCTCAAACGTCAAACTTACAAAAAAAAAAAAAACGGCAGCAACAGAAGTGGCTCTTTATTCCTGGTACCATCACCTATCTTCCCTCCCAGAATTTCTTCTTGTTCAAAAATCTTCTACCTTGACCCTATCCTGAATGTCTCCATAATTTCCACAAGGCCTTATGGAATCTCTTCTAAATTTTCTCTAGCTAGTACATCATTATATTTAATAATGGACTTCTTATCCCACTGGTTTTTGGATCTTGAAGTTAAATGCATAAGTTGCCAACAACTTTCAGGATTCAAATAAATTATCTCAAATATTGAATGATTAGTATGATGGCTTTGTAATGTGCCACATTTGCTAAGCCAAACTGTATTTCTCAGAATTCTATTTTGTGTGTTTGTCAGTTTGGTGAGACACAGGGAAATTCTTGGCCAACTTGGAGGGTAGAAGGGTAGCAGCAGCCATTTTGTTTGTTACGCATATTTTTGTTGATCTGCTGTGTTATTGTTGGTGTGAACTAGCTTCAGCTAAATCTGAAACTGCTTGACCTACTGCTGGATCTTCTTTCAGCTTCTCTGACTCCTAGAACAGGTCTGTATACTCAGCCCTGTGATGAAAGGCTCAGCTTCTGCAGAACACCCACACAAGCAAGGTCAGAAGCACAAAGAACTAACATGGGTTTCAATTCATTCTTATGGGGCCCAGCACATGCTTGTGTGTTCCAGACTGCCCTTAACCTCCCCAACTTTGTATGCATCTTCTCTTCCTTACTTCCTGCCTGAGGGGTGAAAGCTTCAGCATCAGACACAAAGTCTTACAGAGACTACTTAACTCACTGCTATAGTGTAATTTTTTTTTTTTTTTCTTTTTTCTGTGAGATGAAGTCTCATTCTGTCACCCAGGCTGGAGTGCAGTGGTGCAATCTCGGCTCACTGCAACCTCCACCTTCCAGGTTCAGTGAGTCTCCTGTCTCAGCCTCCCGAGTAGCTGGGACTACAGGTGCCCAAAACCATGCCCAGCTAATTTTTGTATTTTTAGTAGAGACGGGGTTTCATCATGTTGGTCAGGATGGTCTCAATTTCTTGACCTCGTGATCCACCCGCTCGGCCTACCAAAATGCTGGGATGACAGGCATGAGCCACTGCGCCCAGCCTACAGTGTACTCTCAGTGGTTAATTTTCCCTGGTTGTACCCTGATTGATAAAACCAGCTAGTGTGACAACCCGTAAGAGATAAATAGTTCAGAACAGCAATCCTGTTCACACAGGCAGAAATCTGTTCATAACAAATACCCAAAACCTAGTCATTCTGGAAAAGTCCCAATTTTCTCAAATCAAATTGAAAAGATAGACATGACATTTCATCCTATAACTTATAAGGATGCACAGAGCATTTGTATTGAGTGCCTCTGAAAAATGATAGCCAGTTATAAAAGCAAGGTATTACATCACCTATTATTTCACAAAAATGTCATTTTCAGAAACAGGAAAACAGCAACTGTCAAATACCACATGTTTGGGGAATGTTTTATTCTTCATATTTAATTTAATTTTGAAAGGGCAGTTTTACCAGCCGAAGATCTAACGGAAGTGCAGAGATTAGATAGTGAATGTTTGGCCAAAGTAGGCTAAAAGTATTTATTTAAAACTCACAGGGGTCCAAACCAAACATTTTCTGCTGAGTCTTAAAGGAATAAATGATACTGCTATCTTCATCTCGATCTGTTGCTTTTACTCTTGCTATAATTTCTCCAACAGATTTCTTCTCAGTCACATTAATAGAATCCAAAGGAAATGGCCTTAAGAAAAAATGGCAATAAAAAATTTTGAGGATGCAAATTTGAGAATTCTTACACACATAATTGCCAAGTTACGATAACCTGGAAATAATCTTTTGGATTTATCATATCACCTTTCTCTTGTCAAGAATTTAAGAAGTCTCAAAGCTATTCAAATACTGAACAAACCCATTTGTGGCACAAAGTTATTTAACTTTTTGCAAAAGCATTATTTTTTAATCATATAGTCTCTAGCACTATGCATGTCAAAGACATGGCATAAAAGAGATGGAAAATGAAAAACAAAATGAAACAGTGCACCTCCATTATTCCAGATATTCAATGCATGGAATAATTGGCAAGTGAACATAAAGGACTAAATATATTCATTTGCATCTTGTTATCTGATATGATGAAATTCTGTCCAAAGTCACCACTTATTAGGGCAAGTTTCCAGACAGTTCTTGTAAATATATTGCTTAACCTCTTCAAGTTGTACGTAAAAGTCCTTGATCAATTTCCAAAACATTTCTGAAAGTTACATTTAGTTCTTATTCAGCCTTTCAGGCATCAGACATTTATTGATAACCTACCATGTGTCACCCCAGTTAATGCACGTATGACTAAGTGTTAGCCCTTGTTCAGATCTCACTGCTAACAGGAAACACAAGGATAAACAGCTATAATACTAGGTAATAGATGCTGTCAATTTGCTGCAAATTTTAAAAAGAGAGAAAACTAATTCTGGGGATAGAAGAGGGGTTCAAGGAAGTCCTCAAAGGAATGTAAATTCAAAGGAAAAGTGAGTGATGCCATCCCTTGAGCAGCCTTCTTGATCGCAGTAATCTAATATGGTTTCTTCTCTACAGAGTGTTTTCTCATTTGTGCCATAATATAATGTAAATTATAATATTTATATTCTGGACCACATTAAATATTTCTCTTCATTAATTGTTACTTAACGTGCAGTATCACTTGAGAGATGGAAAAAGGTAGTTGAGGGCAGTATTTTGATAATTTTTGTATTGTTTATAATATCCATCATTAAATTCTACTAAAAAGTAAAATCAATAAGTTCATGCTTATTGAAGACATGAAGGCCGTAGAAAATTTTTCCTAAAAGTTGATGGTGACTCTACTACAAACAGTTAGGAAAGTGATTCATACAAATCAAGGATAAACTAAGCTCCAAATTACCTTAAGTTGTTCAGATAATATAACTTAAAATGAATTTGGGGAATCAAACAATGAATTATTCTCCTTAGTCATCTGTAGAGATATAACTTAGTGATATAAGGAAAGTAACTTGAAAACTATTTTTCTTTTTCCCTTTCATAATCTAAGAAGTATTTGATTCCTCTTAGATTGCAGTAATACATTTCATTACTACATTTTGAAGCATAGAAAAACATCTAACATTCATTGCGTTCATTATCTGCAAATAGTTTTGAATGCCACAACTATGCCTCCAGAGTATGAAAGTAAAATATTTTAAATTAAATACTTTAAGCTTAAGGTCTACCTTTCTTTTTATTTAAAATTAATGTAATTATTAAAAAGCAACATAGCAACTATGAATAATCATCAGGAAAGCAAAAGAAGATACATCAAGATCTTTTACCATATTACAATGTTGGTAACTTCTAAATTTGCTTTCCAGTATTTTCTAATGCATATTTTACTTATTTTCAGTGTATACCTTAATCATTGATACATAGTCATATATTTTAACAACATCAAGAAAAATTTCTGTGTAGTTACATAATCTTTATTATCATTATTTATAACACAGTCGTCCTTGGTATCCATGGGTTTTATATTCATAGATTTAACCAACCATGGGAACAAAAATATTCCCTAAATATGGTATAACAACTACTTACACAGCATTTATACTATATTAGGTATTATAAGTAATATAGAGATGATTTAAAGTATACAAGAGGATGTGCATAGGTTATATGAAAATAAAACTACTGGCATGGTGGCTCACACCTATAATCCCAGCACTTTGGGAGGCCAAGGGGGGTGGATTGGATCATTTGAGGTCAGGAGTTCAAGACCAGTCTGGCCAACATGGTGAAACCCCATCTCTACTGAAAATACAAAAATTAGCTGGGTGTGGTGGCGCCACCTGTAGTCCCAGCTACTCCACTCAGGAGGCTGAGGCAATCGCTCGAACCCAGGAGGTGGAGGTTGCAGTAAGCCAAGATTGTGTCACTGCACTCCAGCTTGGGCAACAGAGTGAGATGAAAGAAAAGAAAGAAAAGAAAAGAAAAAAGAAAAGAAAAGAAAAGAAAAGAAAGGAAGGAAGGAAGGAAGGAAAGAAGGAAAGAAAGAAAGAAGGAAAGAAAGAAAGGAAGGAAGGAAAAGAAAAGAAAGAAAATAAAGCAAAGAAAGGAAAGAAAAAAAAGGAAGGAAGGAAGGAAAGAAGGAAGGAAGGAAGGGAGGGAGGGAGGGAGGGAGAGAAAAAGAAAATAATACAGCATTATAAAAGATTCTTGAGCATCCATAGCTTTTGGTATTCAGGGGAGTCCTGAAATGCATGCCCCACAGACACCAAGGGCCAACTGTATATGGGAAAAGTTTATTTTAACCATTCTCCTATGTATACACCTTGAAATAAATATGCTTACTCAAATTGAGGCTTCTCATCATTTATGTTTCTAATCAAGATAATTAGTGTCCCTTGACAGAACAGACCTGTTGTATCTATTGCTCTCAGTACAAGATGGAAAACCCTGAAAAGAGTTTTTTAAAACTTTACAAAATACTATTTTATAATACATATGTACTTTCACAATATGCATCCTGTTAGGTTTTTGTTTTGTTTTCTCCAACTAGCTTATTTTTCTTCTCATTAGTTAAAAGAAACACAAGTGATTTCTTACTTGCATTTACTTCTCTTTCTTACTTAGATTCATTATAAGTTGCTTCATTTCATATGCCATTAAATTTCACTCAAAAGTCTGTGTAGCTTGCCTCATCCAGTGCACTGAAACTATTGACAAAGCAAGCTGTTTGATGCTAAACCCTAGACATAGGAAGATGGGCTACTCTTTGGGATCTATGACACAAGGAATTTCTGAAGAGTTGAGAATGTCATCAAACATTGAATATTCTTCTCCTCAGCCTGTCACCCTTCTCACCCCTTAGAAACCATTTACTCATATCAGGAAACGCCCTTTTGTAAACAAAAACAAAAACCAAACACCGCTGAGGCAGTAAGTATCCACTAAAAACCCTTTTTGAGCAGATCTTCAATAAAACTTTACAGTGTATAAAGACTCCATGCTGAGGAAAGGGCTGACAATGATTGTACTAAACTTCAGTCCCTTGGATAGGTAATTACATGTCAGATGTCATAAAATGAATTGATCAGTTATGCAGTGGAAAGATGAAAGTGATCTTAAAGGACTTAGTAGGAGATAGGTTGAATGTTGGTCAAGGCAGGAAGTGAAGAGGCCCAGGAAGAATCAGAGATGTGGAGGTGAACTGTTTATATGCATGATGTCCATTTATCTTCCACCTAACCTATCTCATATTGTAGACTTAATACTCAAGCTGCTTAAAAGATATGTATCACTGGCCTCTCCACCATCCTCTGACATACAACACATCAAATTGAAATTTAAATAGAATTCATTGACTTTCTTATGTTCTTTCAGGCCAGAAAGTTAAGATTTGTAACTATTAACTCTTCCCTCGAATTATCTTATCAGCAGCAAATTCTCTATTGTTATTCTAATCTCTTGCATGTTCCCCTTCTTCCTATTTTCTCAATTACCTATTTTCTCAATTTACTATTTCCATAGAAATAGTAATTTGAAGACACTTCTGAAAATAGAAATTTTTTTACAATGTTGTAAAACATTATTTTACGATCACAATAATACCAACCTTTATTTATCGAACTGCCCATTTCATTTCTATGTGGACAGACTATCTCCAGTAGCTGGTTTCTTTCCAGTCAGTTGTTCATACTTACATATCATTCATTTTCCACTCAGAAAAATCATCCCTGAATACTTTGCTTAAATTATATTTCTCATGTAAATATCATATACTGTTCTTTCTTACCATGTTAGTTTCAAATTCACCTATAAGGTTTATGCCCAATCTTACCTTTGCTACTTAAGCGAGTTAACACTCTAAGTGGGGTAGGGTGTATGAATCATAATAGTTTCCACATGAAAACTTGACTGATTTAAGTTTCTTTCATATCTTTGATGTTCAGAAATATTTAAATTGTAATGATTTATTGATTTGGTTTTCCCAGATTAAAATGACACTTAATTTTTTTTTTCCATAAACTTTTTTTGGTAGAACTAAAATGTTAAGATATAATCTCTATATTTCCAGTAACCATAAAGATTGAATGTAGGCTTTTGGTTAACTGCACAAATCCTCACAAATGAATGACATAAAATATTAATCTTCCTTCAAAATAACAAGGTGTCTAATTTTTCATGAAGAACTCAAAGTGATAAAAATTCTGTTTCATTCTGCATGGAAAAATAAATACACGTTTTAATTACATGATATCCAGCATCAAAATCCAGGGGATCTTCACCTCTTACACTAACAACACCACTTATAGGATCCACTCCAAAAGAGTTTGCTCCTTTCTTTGGTCCAGATAACTGTGTCTCAATGGTGTACTAGAAAAATAAAATATGTATTACTCAAGACTGAATAAGTGAGAAGGCATGGAAGATCATTAAGACACGATACTGGGGCAAATACATAGAAAGTTATCTATTTTCACACTAATTTCAGTTTTTCTTTATGATCTATTAGTATTAGAACCACTGACATTATCTTTTTCAGAATAAAGGAAAAACAATATGGTTGCTTAGCCTATGAACACAACCAAAATATTTGCTATTTTTTAAATAGAACTGAACAACCCTTTACAGTTTTCTAAGATAAGTTGTTAAAAGCTTAATTTTTTTTTAAATGGAGTCTTGCTTTGTCGCCCACGCTGGAGTGCAGTGGTGTGATCTCAGCTCACTGCAAGCTCCGCCTCCCGGGTTCACGCCATTCTCCTGCCTCAGCTTCCCAACTAGCTGGGACTCCAGGCGCCTGCCACCATGCCCAGCTAATTTTTTGTGTTTTTAGTGGAGACGGGGGTTTCACCGTGTTAGCCAGGATGGTCTCGATCTCCTGACCTCGTGATCCGCCCGCCTCGGCCTCCCAAAGTGCTGGGATTACAGGCGTGAGCCACCGTGACCAGCCAAAAGCTTAATTTTTATTATTTAATATTAATTTAATTCTGCAAATTAATACAATGCTAAAAGAGTGTACAGAATAAACTATCACTATCATTAAAAATATACAAAATAAACTCAATATCATTTTTAAGAAAAAATAATTATAATGGTATAAACCCATTTCAAGTGTTACCATTTCAAATATTAATGCAGTTTATAATTTATCTTATGTTCTTAATCTTCTTTTTTATTTATTTGCTGCCACTTCTTAGAATAGATAAAAGTAGGTAAGTATAGCCTCAAAAGTATCTGAAAACTATTTAGTTTGGAAGGAGGTAAAATTTCGTTGAAGAAAAGTTTAATTACTTCTGTGTGCGTCTTTGTAATCTGATATGATTTCTAGCCTCTAAAAATAGAACTATTTCTCAAAACAATGAATTTTAAAACAATCACCTGTTTGGTTCCTATGATGTTTCTGAAAATGACACAAGTGGCAATAATTAGTTTCAGCTGGACCACAGCGTTTTAAAAAATTTATTGAAAAGACATCATGTAATGGGATAGGTCTTGTGTTTCTAAACAATTTCATATTGGCTGGTCCACAACAAAATATTTTTTGGAGTATCCCACAGAGATTTTGAATACTTTGACAATGGCACATCTATCACTGAAGGTTAATGGAAGGAAAAATTATCTCTTATAATTGTGAAAATCAAACGCAAGGGGGATTAAGCGACTTCTCCAGTATTACAGCACTAGTTGGTGGTAAAGCCATTCTTAGCCCAAGTCATCTGACAACCCCACCGCCATTTGGTGCTCCATTACTTTATACTGTGAGTTACTACATTAGAAGTAGTAAACTGTTTCAATACATGTTCAAAAAGAACAGCTGCAGAGCAAGCATGCTGACTTTTGTAGTCCATTGCATCGCTAAAGTCTCCAAAACAAACTTTATAGGTTCTTTTCATTTTGCCAAATCTCTAAGAGACTTTACAACCATGAATCAATTAAGAGAAAAAGCGAATCTCTTAGGGTTAAATACTTAGTAATTAGGATACTGAAACATCAAAAAATATATAATCACATTCATATGTGTCATTGAAATAGCCTGGAAAGAGAAATAGTTCTGATTAGCTTCCAAAAGGCAAAGCCCCAGTTTTGCCTCAGCATTGACATCTTCCTCCCAGTCCTCCACCTCAATTAGAAGTCATGTAATTTTCCTGTATGCCTCAAGAAAATAGCTTCTTCTAAAAATGTGATTTCCAATATTAACATGAGTATTGCATCCTGGTGGTTGTAAACTTCATAGTCTTTAATTATCAAATTATATTAACTGTCCTTGAAAATTGTTTGAAAAGATTGCACTTTACACTGAAGTGATCAATGCATCTGGCACAATGATCGCCACCTACATTCAGCCAATCACCATTTGCGAAGTCCTCATCTGTGGCCGTCACTCTATAAATGGATTGAAATAATGGATAGTCCTCATCAATTTCTAAGGTAGCTGTGAAGCAGAAATCTACAAGCTGCATCAGAAAATTAAAATATAGTAGGCATTCATTATCTCTTTATATAATAAAAATAGAACAACATTAATTTCGGATTGCATTCTGAGTCTGGGATAATATTTTAATATTTTAAGATAGTAATTTATATTTTTCTGACTTTTGTGTTTTTCCCTCTGGCTTCTGATCATCCTTCCTGCCCTTACAGAATGCCTTTTCCTTACTTCCTGGCACTATTTGAGGCAACTATAGCTTAATGAGAAAGAATATGATATATGCGCTGACAAACTGTCCTGTGGGAAGCCAGAGTGGTAGCTTCATAAAATATTTCTGTACTACAATTTCTAGACCTGATTGGGTCTTAAGGGGGAAGAACTCTGTTTCTTACAAAAGCACATGTGTGAACAGCTGATTAACATCCAGCTCTCACACACCTCCTAACATCTTCCCACAGCCTTGACCATGGGTGAAAAGCTCAATCTACAATATAACATGGATGCAGTGACCTCAGGGAAGAAGTGGGTAAAATTGTTCCATTTGGAGTAATAAGACGTTTTATAATTTCTTATTTCTTACACAGAGAAATGTGTAGACCAAATTTATATGTTATTATAAACATAAATTTTAACAACTTGCTCAACTAAATTTAATTTTTTCAAATGTAGTTATATTTAAAGTTAATGACTAGGTGGTTTTTGAGTAGCTAAAGATAATGGTGGTTACCCAGAACCATGTCTCCCAGTATTTTCTCCAAAAACAATACAGAAAAAAAAAAGAAAAAATAATATTACACAAAAGCCATGCCCTCAGCATAAATTGAAGACAGAATATGACCAAACCTTATCATAACTTTAAGTAAATTTTAACATGTCATGTTTCCATCCCACCATGAGCCCTCATGGCAAGCCAAGAATGGCCCAGAAAACTACAGGTATGAGAAAAAGAGAAAGCTGATATGATACAAAATTATTTCCAGAAAGAGTAAGTCTACTCAAAGTGTAAAACAACAGGCCAGGCGCGGGTGACTCATGCCTGTAATCCCAGCACTTTGGGAGCCCAAGGCAGGCAGATCACCTGAGGTCAGGAGTTCAAGATCAGCCTGGCCAACACGGCAAAACCCTGTCTCTACTGAAAATACAAAAATTAGTTGCGCGTGGTGGCACACACCCATAATCTTAGCTACTCAGGAGGCTGAGGCAGGAGAATTGCTTGAACCCAGAAGGTGGAGTTTGCAGTGAACCGAGATTGCGCCATTGCACTCCAGCCTGGGCGACAAAGCGTGAAATGTCACCTAAAAAATAATAATAATAAAATAAAAACAGAAAATTCTATTATGTTAAAAGTATTATCCATGCTTAGTACTGTGGGGAGATACATAAATGAATAAAAGCAAGTTTCTCATAACCCAATTTATATTTTTCTTAAGGACAAATAAATAATAACAAAATTGATTTTAAAATAAGCATTTTAAACAAAGTAATAAGCTAAAATGTGTGTTAGAGGTATAAAAGCATCTAGAAAAGATTTTGAGTCACATAATCAGAACAGTAACTTAAATTAAAAAAAATTTTTCCAATAATTAGATAAATGTCAGATTTTGTGATACTTCATAAACATAGGCCTGAGCTATTGGATGCAAAGAGAATTATTGGAGGAATAATTACAATAACTCAGTGCCCTTAAGCAAGTCTCTGTTCTGTTACTCTTCCACTTTCTACAATAATTGTTTCAAATCTTGCCTTTTTGACCAAAACCTCTTACACCTACCCTTCCGTTCTATCTCACGCTTCATAGAGGATCTCTCAACTTACTGCATAGAAAACAGAAACCATTAGATCAGTAGTAGCTCACTTTTTCTCATAGGATCTACAAACTCACCTACATTGGTACCTTCTTTACTATAAAAGGAAAGAACTTGTTACTAAAGATAATCCCTGTTCATTGGGTGGTGACTCACCTTATACTTTCCCAAGGACTTGTCTCTTTACCTCCCATCTTGAGTCACTCCCTCACTTCTGGGTACTTTTCATTAGCACTTAAACATGCTCAAGTCTCTTTCATTTTAAAAGAAACATACTTGACCCTAAACTTGCCCTAACAATGTCCCTATATCTCTCTCCTACCCTTCTGGGCTAGAGTTTGTACATTTCTTTACCCCCTGTTCAGTCCTTAGTTCACACTAGTAGAGGTTTTGCCTCTATTAACAGAAGCCATTTCCAATAAGTATCAAAGACTTCCATGCTGCCAGACTCACTGGACACTCAGTGTCCACCTTACTTAACCTCTTTTCCACATTTACATAGTTGACTCTTCCTTCTACTCTTGGCAGAAAAGGAGCACTGCACATCTGTAGGAATCACTCCTAAACTTCTGAGTACCTTTGGAAAAATTGCTTGTGAAAATCAAAATTGGCAAGTTTCCCAAACAGCCATTAAATTCCCTGATCAGGCAAAGTCCTTATTACAGTTTTCCAAATCTTAACTAACAATTTCTTAATCTGCAGTCCCCTCTAGCTACCACTCCATTCTCTCATCCTTGAATGTATTTTTTTACATCTTCATAGACTGGACAGAGTCAGCACTGGGAATGGAAAACAGGAAGCAGAAACAGGTAGTTATAAGACTCAAGGGCCCTCAGTAACCCTTGAGGTTTGACAGAAAAAAAGGGGCTAGGAACTCAGGAGAGCTCAGAAGAGATGACCTGGAGTCTAACCCCTTGACCAAGAGAGTAAGAAAAAACCATGAAGAGATTTCAGTTGCTTATTCATATTCATAGGCAATATCATTATTGAAAGTGGCTATGTGTGTGTCCACGTTAGTTTTGAAAAATAACTGCACATGGTTATCAGACAACACTGCCTTTCGCAGTGAAAATTTAATAATGATTTTGCATCAACCAAATTGAGTAAACATTACATTTCTGAATGTAATCAATGTTCCTGCTATAGCTTTTAAGGAGATAATTGTAATATATGAGCACAATGTAATAGAGATGTATTCACAAAAATCCTAGTTTATTTTATAATCTTAAAATGTTCTTAATATGACTCATTTAACGAAATAAATAATTGGTTTTTGTTAGTATGGTCCAAACTTAAAAATGGTAAGTTTTTATTCATTTATATTTTCAAAAGAAATTGATTGTTTATATTCATGATCTTTCAGAGCATGTTTTTGAGTATTTTATTTATATATTTAAGTATATATTTCAGTATATATTCTAACTGCAATGATAAAGAAAATTTCTTTCAAGCATACACTCAAATTGGGACTCCCAACTCACTAGTACTTTTCCAGAGATTCAGCTGCAAGTAAAATCTGAATAGAAAAATCTTAAAGCTTCAAAACATTTCAAATTTGTTAAACATAAAAAATTGAAATTGTAAATAGAGACATGGAAGTGTTTAGGAGATAATAGATGAGTAGACCAGATTGAGAGATGATTGATTGACTGATTCCACCTGTGCTTTGTTCCCATTTCTCACCTACTTTCTTATTTATTTGTCTTCAGCCTCATCAAATGGATTCTCCATGTTTGTAAAATTACTCATGTCTCCCTTTAAAAAGAAATATAGAAATATAGCAGACCCAACTCTTGCAATCCCATATAATTCTGCCTCTCCATTCTCTCCAACTTTATGTGAAATTTTTTTTTTTTTAAAGGTGTTTTCTGTTTTTATAATCTCACTAATCAATCTGCTCCATTCTGGCTCCCATCCCTATAACAGCCTTAAAATAGTTATCAAACTCATTAGTTATCACTTTCCCGATATTGTTAACTCAATACATTTTACTTTTTGTGGAATATAAGACGACTAACCACTGGCGCTCTTGAAACATTGTTCTTCTTTGCCATTCATGATATAATTCCCCTTTTTCCACCACCACTTCAGCAGCTCCTTCTTCGTCTCCTTGGCAGGCTGAGTTTCTTCCCCACGTCATTAAGTGTAGGAGTTCCTCAAGGTTGGCCCTCTGCCCTCCTTTCTTCTCATTCTCTACTCTCGGGTTAAGTAATCTCATCCAAGTCCATGGTTTCAATTACAAAACATTAATAGCCCTGGGGAAGACTTTCAAGCCCAACTGCTTACACAAATCTATCCTTATATTGACATAACAAAGGCATATTAAAGAAGACCTTTGCAAAAGTGAACTCTTGATTTTTCTCTCCAGATTCGGTATATTTCTTTCTTTCTTTTTTTTTTACACGGAGTCTCACCCTGTCACCCAGGCTGAAGTACAGTGACGCGATCTTGGTTCACTGCAACCTCCACCTCCCGGGTTCAACCAGTTCTCTGCATCATTCTTCTGAGTAGCTGGGATAACAGGTGCCCACAACCATGCCCAGCTAAGTTTTGTATTTTTAGTAGAGATGAGGGTTCACCATCTTGGCCAGGTTGGTCTTGAACTCATGACCTCATGATCCACCCGCCTTGGCGTCCCAAAGTGTTGGGATTACAGCTGTGAGCCACTGCACTTGGCCAAATTTGGTATATTTCTAAGTTTTCCTATATTTCTTGAGGATTTCCACACCAGTTACACAAATTAGAAAACCCAAAGTCCCTTCTCTCTTTCATTCTACTAAATTCATCACCAGATATATTATTTGTCCTAAGATTATCCTTTTCTCATCTCTATCATCTTCCTAGGCCAAACTATACTATTCCTTGCCTGGATTACTGAAATGAATGTCTTCTTTTTTCTTGAGCCAAATCTACACTATTGCCTGGTTTTGTATGCTCTGTAAGCTTAATTTTTGTACTTTAAATAAAAATGGTTTAAAAATAGTTTAAACAATCAAAATAAGTCTAATATTTTGTAACACATTAAATTTATATGGAGTTCAAATTTCAGTATCTATAAAGTTTTAACAGCACATATATACTCATTTATTTATAGGTCATATATTTTTGCATTCTTGTTACTGAGTGATGGAAATATATGGTGCTCTCATCACCTCAAATACCATAAATTCCAGTTATAATGGTTATAATCCAGTAATCCAGTTATAATAGCATTCTGAGTACCATATTGTTTTTAATTATCATATCTACCCACCAATGCAAAATAAGAAAAGAAGAGAAAAGTAAACTGAATGACACACTTTCAAGGCATAATGCAGTGTGGATTATTTTGTTTTTAAGTTATATGACCGAAAACTGTTTTTATTATATAATGACACTATAACTTTGATATTAATAAAAGAATACAATACATGTCTGAAAAACAAGACTAAGAACTCATCCCAGTATTCCCACTTAACAGAAAAACAATGATGAGAAAAAGTAGAAAATTTAAAACAAAATATTTCATGAAGACAGACTTTACTCACAAAAATAAATTAACAATGACTTTGCAGTAAAAAAAGATTCTAAGCAGTTCATCAGTTAGCTAAGTAAGGAAAGAGATTTGCTGACGGTATTTAATGCCCCATCCAATAAAGAGAAATTCTATCCCCTCCTAAATGAAAATTCACTCCTCTCATTAGCAGAGCTATAGTACAAAATTATACCCAATTGGTATTGCTATTATCTTTTAAAACTTTTATCAATAAAAATTGTAGATATTTATTTCCTTGCTTATAAGTACTACCTAAATAATAGACTCAATTTATCTTTTAACTTGCAAGGCCTAAAATATTTATTTTCTGGCCTTTTACAATGCTTGCTGACACCTAGACTAACTTTGTCCCCTTCTAATGTTTCTCTATACTCAACAAGATGGATACATTTGAAATATCTATCAGCTTAAAATACTTCATAGGATTCCCACTACCCTTAGAACTAAGACTGGCATTTTTAAAATACTCTTCTTTACTTTTCAATTATCATTTTGTACCATATTACTTAGTGCTTGATTTCAATTATACTAGACTTCCAATTATTCTTAGTCAACATATTCTATGCTGCCTCAGGGCATTTATACCTACAGTTCCTTCTGCATGAAATGCTATTTTCCCTCCTCTTACTTATTTACTATTATCAGAGTTTAGAGCTAAAGTAAACTGTCAATACTTTAGAGAAAACTTTTCTTATATCTCTGACTTGGTCAACTGCCCCACATTCATACACAGTATTTGATTGTGTAATACAAGTGTCTCGTATTTCTATGATCATATTATAATGAAAATTCACATTTATTTCTGTGCATTTTTGATTGATGGCTATCTCCCTTACTTCTTTGGAAAACTAAAATACCATTTGAACCGTAAGGGTACTAAAACTAAATTATTCTTTGTAGCATTTTTACAAGTGAAGGTTTAACTTTGTGTATTAAGTTATGAAAACCTTTTATTCAATTTTTTCTCTCCTGTCTTGCTTCTCTTACGGCAAGTCTTTTGTAGAATCTCTATTGCTGTTTTTAATGTATGTGCTCTCCTACCTCATAATTGTGGCATGAAAATTTTTATAGGGTAAACATGTTTTTCAAATTATTCCTTAGAGAGGTTATGTTTTCTTACAAACATGAAGGTCTGCACATAGTTTTGTATATTTATATAAACACACATTATATGCATAATTTAAAGAATCACTGAATCATCTCTAACTGAAGGAGTATGCCTGGCCTCTGTCATCATACATAGCTCTTAGAAGTAAACTATAGGAAGATAATGCATCATACCTGTGCCTGAAGAAAATCTGGGATCAGCAGTACAGTTTGGAGATTCAGGAACATCAATAATATTAATGGTCAAAACATGTCTAGAGAGCCTGGTATCAACTATCAGAAGAAACCTTATTGGATCTGTTTCATAATTAAAAATTTTGGTAGCAGTGATTACACCAGAACCTATGAAACAGATAAGCCACAAATTATAATTACCATCAGTACATAGAAACATAACTTTCGTATCTTAAAAGATTTTGGAATTACAGATTTTAACTCCTTTAAAAAGAACTTAAATTGGAGATTATGTTGTCAACCCAAAGTCACACAATTAACAAGCATCATCTGAATCTTTAACTGAAGGAAAGGAGGAAAAAAAAAAAAGAAAGTTCTAAACATATTTCAGGTGCCTCACAAGGAAAAGATTCAAAATATACAAATGATAGAAAATATTAAATATTGACTTATTTTCTTTTCAAAATGTTTCAAGATTCAGACTTCTATTATTAGTAAACCATATATGTCTCTTGAAAGTTTTCATCCAAAATCATTTCCAAAGATCACAGGACCATCAGTGACAGAGATAATATTATCATCACAGTACATGCCTACTTTTTATTAACAGAGGGAAAAAAAGTCATTTGTTTCTGTTCAATCTCATTAATTATTATGAGTTTATCCCAAAGCCATAAAATAGATTTGACATCATTTTTTGCTGGCACCTAGATAAACCGTATCACTGAGAATTCTGTTGTCATAAGTGGCATATTGCCTTAAAAGGGATACTTTTTTTTTTTGAGACGGAGTCTCGCTCTGTCGCCCAGGCTGGAGTGTAGTGGCCAAATCTCAGCTCACTGCAAGCTCCGTCTCCCAGGTTTACGCCATTCTCCTGCCTCAGCCTCCCGAGTAGGGAGTGTAGTGGCCAGATCTCAGCTCACTGCAAGCTCCGTCTCCCAGGTTTACGCCATTCTCCTGCCTCAGCCTCCCGAGTAGCAGGAACTACAGGCGCCCGCCACCTCGCCTGGCCAGTTTTTTGTATTTTTTAGTAGAGACGGGGTTTCACCGTGTTAGCCAGGATGGTCTTGATCTTCTGACCTTGTGATCCACCCGTCTCGGCCTCCCAAAGTGCTGGGATTACAGGCTTGAGCCACCGCGCCCGGCCAAAAGGGATACTTTTATATGCTACTTATTGCAACAATAATCACTTCCCTACTATGTTAGACTAAGACCTGTATGTAAAAGAATTAGCTGATTTAAGTGAAGATAAGAAAGAAAGGTTGTGCCCCATTATCCATATAGAATATACTCCAAGACCCCCAGTAGATTTGTAAAACCAAAAGTATATATGTAAATATATGTAAATAAATATATGTAATAAATGTAATAAAAATATATGTAAATATATATGTAAATCAAATATATATGTAAAACCATAGTATATACAGAACACTGTATATACTATATTTTTTCCTATACATATATACATACCTATAATAAAGTTAAATTTATAAATTAGGCATGGTAAGAGATTAACAACAATAATAAAATAGAAGAATTATAACCATATACCCTAATAAACATCATGAGAATGTGCTCTCTCTGAAAATATCTTATATTAATAAATACAGGCCAGTCACAGTGACTCATGCCTATAATACCAAAACTTTGAAAGGCTGAGGTAGAAGGATTTCTTGAGACCAGGAGTTCAAGACCAGCCTGAGCAACATAGTATGACTCCATCTACACACACAAACACAAACAAACAAATAAAAAATTAGCTGGGCATGGTGGCATGTGCCTGTAGTCCCAGCTACTTGGGAGGCTAAGGAGGGAGGATTGTTTGACACCAGGAGTTTGAGGCTGCAGTGAGCTGCAATTGCACCACTGTACTCCAGCCTAGGCGACAGAGTGAGATCTTGTCTCAAAAAAATAAATAACCAACGTGATTGCCTATGGGTAACTAAAACTAGGAAAGTGAAACCGTGGTAAAAGGGCAGTACTGTATAGATGAAGAAAAAAATACACTAGTACAATTTAAAAAATTTTTGTTATTATTAGCAATAATAGGTCCACTTAATCTGGGCATTCTTTAAAGAATTTATATCAAGTTTGTAGCAAAGAAACAAATGTAATCATTGAGATTCTTTTTTTTTTTGGATGACATTTAGCTCTTGTTGCCCAGGCTAGAGTGCAATGGTGCGACCTCAGCTCACCACAACCTCCCCCTCCTGAGTTCAAGTGATTCTTCTCAGTAGCTGGGATTACAGGCATGCACCACCATGCCCAGATAATTTTGTATTTTTAGTAGAGATGGGATTTCTCCATGTTGGTCAGGCTGGTCTTGAACTCCTGACCTCAGGTGATCTACCCGCCTCAGCCTCCCAAAGTGCTGGGATTACAGACGTGAGCCACTGTGACTGGCGAGATTCTTTCAGAAAGTCCTGAGTCAGAAAAGCTACTGATTAGAGGAAGAATAAAAATATTCTTAATTTTGAGAAAGCCAGTAATATGCATAGGCAATAGTTTATAAAACTATATATACTAACTTGTCTTAGCTAATGGATTTAATAGATGCAAAATGTGAGTCTCACTGGAACAAATAAATTTCTTACACATTTTTGTAGAGTTTCCTTCTCAATCTTACAAAATAAGAATCAAGCAAAATCAAATCATAACAAAATGAATAACCCAATGCTGAATTTCTTCCGAACTGAAGTGCAGCTTATATGTCCCTTCTTAATAGCACAAGAAACAATCTCAAAATGCAACATTGGATCAAAGCTGGAGAAAACAGAATAGGTTCAACCACTGAAAGGTTATTGATTATGACGTCTTCCGTTAAGTCTCCTCCAGCCAGATTAAAAGAACTAAAACTTGACTGAATAATCCTGTGGGCCTCCTTTCACTCCCAAGAAAGATTTTTTTACCCCTTATATTTGGTGTCAAGAATACTAATTTACTGACAACGTATCAAACAACTTGTAGCACAGCACAAACAGCTGGATTCATCTGGGGGCTAGAGGGATAGGCTAAGAAAGGAAGAATTTTCTATCATGTGATATGATTTGTGTTCCCACTCAAATCTCATGTCGAATTATAATCCCCAGTGTTGACGGTGGAGCCTGGTGGGTGGTGACTGAATCATGGGGGCTGATTTTTCCTTTTGGTACTGTTGTC
The DNA here is from genome assembly GCF_009764315.1 of Trachypithecus francoisi. Lineage (NCBI taxonomy): Eukaryota > Metazoa > Chordata > Mammalia > Primates > Cercopithecidae > Trachypithecus > Trachypithecus francoisi. The sequence continues at coordinate 61,548,142 of NW_022681469.1, forward strand.
ATAATGGAGTTCTCAGAAGATCTGGTTGTTTACAGTGTGTGGCACCTCCCCCGCTCTCTTCCTCTTCCTCCTGCTCTGGCCAGGTAAGACGTGCCTGCTTCCCCTTCATCTTCTGCAGTGATTTTAAGTTTCCTGAGGCCTCCCCAGGAGCCAAGCAGATGCTGCTATGCTTCCTGTACAATCGTGGAACCATGAGCCAATTAAACCTCTTTGATCTATCAATTACCCAGTCTCAGGTCTTTATTCATAGAAATGTGAGAATGGACTAATACAGTGATCCTAACTGGAACCTGTCTCTCCAGTGCTATATAGCACTACAACTTTGTAGATGAGTCACCAGTAATAGCATCAGAAGGCTTTGGCATCTTAAAGAAACCAAAGATAGACTTTGGTTAATTTAAAGGACATTGCTAGACTAGGTTTCAGAGGTTAACATAGACTTTCCATTGGAATAGACATGAACAAGCCTTTGGAATTCAGCCCTATGAATGAACTCAAGCAATAACAGTAGAATAATTATTCAGCCAACCCACAGAATTTTAAGAGATAAAACAGTGTTGTTTGAAGCCACTATGTTTTGAGGTGGTTTGTTATGCAGCACCAGAAAACAAATACAGGAGGCACGCAGATCTGGAGTTGGGTGAAGAATTAGAAATACAACTAAGAATTATCAGCATAGGGGCATCCATGTGTATATTACATCAAGAGGACCAACAACTGAATCAGGCATAGTCCTTGTGCTCAAGGGATTCAATCAGGGAAATAAAACTATTAAAGAAAAATGGTTTAAAAATACATAAGAGGAGCATTTTCCCTAATGTTGAGAACAGGGTAGATGCTGAACTAAGGAAACTATTTCTGAACTAATACAGGAAAGATGTGAATGAGTCAGTCAGGAGAAGGAGAATAGAGGAGGCAGAAGACATGATATGTGCAAAGGCTCAGGGGAGAAGCAAGTTTTGCATTGGGAGATGTATATTTAGACTAAAATATAGAACATACAATGGGGAATATTATCTTTTCAGTCTGCAAAGATAAACAAGAGCCACATTTTAAAAATAATTGTGTGTCAGTTTAAAGAACTTGGATTTTACTTTGGGGGAAAATGGAAAGTTAGCAAAGAATTACAGGTGATATCACCTATATATAGACAGCAAAAAATTGTGGGAATATGATCCTGTTTGTACATTAGTAAAATTACTTTCAGTGAAGAGAAAATTGTGAAGGAATTCTGAAAGGAAGGAATCAAGCGAGAACGTTGGTACAAAAATCTAGAAGAAGGGTGCTATGGTTTGGATGTTGTTTGTTTGTTCCCACCAAATCTCAAGTTGAAACTGATCCCCAGTGTGGTGGTGTTGGAAGGTGGGGTCTAGTGGGAGGTACTGGGGTCATTGGGGTAGATCTCTTATGCATGGCTTGGTGCCTTCTGTGTGTGAGCTGTCCTTCTCATGAGACTGGATTAGTTATGAGGGAATGGATTAGTTTCCAGAGGGTGGGTTGTTATAAAGCCAGGATGCCACTCAGATTTTGTTCCTCTTCACACATGCCTGCTTCCCCTTTGACTTTCTCTGCTATGATATGATGCAGCATAAAAGCCCTCAGCAGATGCCAAGCAGATGCTGGTGTCATACCTCTTGCACAGCCTCCATAAGCATGAGCCAATCTAACCTCTTTTCTTTACGAATAACCTAACCTCAGGAGTTCCTTCACAGCAACACAAAATACACTAAGACAAGAGCTTATAAGGATGTGACATGAGATAGTAATCATAGACATGCGATAAACATACCAAGGATTTAAAATCTATAGAATTTGGTGAATGACTGGAAGCAGAAGGTGTGATAGAAGGAGTCAGTAAGGCATGCCTGTCACAGAGTTTTCTGAAGGGTAGATGGCAGCAAGGCTACCATACATGATGGTGTTTATGATGTCCTGCAAAATGGTAGATGATGACTGGGGGCGAGAGTAGCTGAGGACTACATGCCTTAGTGCTTGACTGCATCTGCTCTGAAGAGAGCTGTTTTACATAATTCCCACAAAGATTATATTAGAAGCAGGTTTTTGGAGAAAATAATCTGTGCAGATTTGAATAATTCAATTTAAAATATTTGAGAATATTTCTATAAAGTAGATATATTGGTCTAAAGTTAAGTCATAGTGTTTGAGCTTGTGTGTGTGTGTGGTGTGTGTGTGTGTGTGTGTGTGTATAATTCAGATAATCAGAATATATATTTAATTATAGTTAAGGGATACATAGATGGGTTTGTAGTCAAGGGATAAATGTAAGGTAAACTGTGTAGAATATGGAGAGAAGAAAACCTAAGTACACCTGAATAACACAAACATGTACAGAATAAGTGGAGGAAAAATTTAGGAGGAAGAAGAGGAGGGCAAGGACGAAGAGATATAAGGGGAAAACTAGCAGAGTATAGTGCCATAAGAATAACAAAATGAGCATGTTTCAAAACCTAAGGAGTGGTTTTCACCTCTAAATTTTAAAGAGAGGTTACATATAAGATGAAGACTTAAATATGGCATTGTTTTTAACCATAAAAATATTGGTACGTATGGTGGCATGTCTTTTTGAAGTGACCTGTCACAACTCTGTTCAAAAATAAATGGAAAGTGTAGGAGTAAGGAAAACATAGAGAACTCTAAAAATATTTAACCAGTTAGATGAAATGCCAGATGTTCTATAAAATGTCAAAAAGAAGTCAGTAAAAGAAAAGAGACATAGGGCAAGAGTGAATTTTATTAAGATAGGGAAGACTTATAAGATTGGTTGAAAGTTATTGAAAATAATCAGTAGAGAAGAACAGAAAATATAGGAAAAGGGGATAATCAGTATAGAAAGAAATATGAGGAGTGGGGATATGGAACTCAACCAAACTGAAAGGAATGAAAGTAGACAAAGGAAGGCATGAATCTTCTTTTGCAGCAGAAGAGCAAAAGGAAGGAAATCATTGCAAAGAAGTAATTATATATAGGAAATAGCCTAAGAAATTTCCCTCCTGACTGTTTGTAATTTTCCTCAAATTTGTAAGCTGATTTTATCTGCCAAGAGAAAAGGTTTTAGGTGAATAAGAGATTTGAGATGAGACTGGAGAAATTCTAATATAACCAACTTGGCAAATTAAAGAGAGCTCTAACCAGAGAAATTTTGAAGAACTACCAAAAAGCATTTAGGACCAAGCAAAATCTAGAGTGAACAAGCTGGCTCATGTGATTTTTTTCCAACAATATCCATAAGCTTAGGCACTTCAATAATTGGGTCTCAAATTGGAGTTTTCATGGGTAAAGTTTACAGAAGAAGTACAGGACAAATTATCTGAAGATATTGTCCAGGAAGGGTTAAAAGATAGATCATACTGACAGATACAGAAGTAAAGAGAAGTGGTGATGATAGAGAGCAAAAGAATAAATCAATGGATTGTTGACTTCAGAGATGAAGCATCTATCCCTTGACTACAATTAAAATGTAGAGATGATAAAATGCATAGTGAGGATAACTGAATAAAAATACGAAGTAATCTTGTTCTGGGTGCTGATGAAGTTCTGACTGCAGCCATGGCAGTGTATGGATGGAAGTAAATTTTCAAGTCACTGAGATTTAAGTAGAGAGATTTACACCAAATAAAGTAAAGGGCCTGAGAATTTGGAGAGCTGGAGAGGCCAAAATGTGAATATCAAAGTAGCCTAAAAGATGGTGGCCAGATCTGAGACAGGGAGAAACACTGTGAGTGATATATTCAAGTCCCCAGGACTCAATGGAGAGTGATTAGTACGGTTTGGTAAGGAGCCAGATATACTGAGCTTCAGTTGAGCAAGGGAGTTTCCAAAGAGGATCAGGGTAATGGTCAGGAATCAGCTTTGCGGAGTGAAAAGAATGCCGTCTCCCCACTTCCTGACCCAGAGATATGAGATGTGTGGGAGAATGAGTAACATCAGTTTGAGGCATGCTGCGGTCATCCCATAGGACAGCAAATTTCAGTTAAAGTCAAGAGGTAGGGAAATGTCACAAAATAGGTTGAGAAAGTAGGGGATTTTATTTGTCTATTTATTTACCATATAAAAGTCATGACCATTTCACAGGGCACCACTGAAAGGCATGAGAACGCAAGAAGCTTGAGACATTAGTTTAAGGGGCACATATTTTCCATATAATCTGATTCAGATATTTCTATACTATTAGGTAAGTGTTATGTAAAGAGGATGGGAGATTCATCTGGGAGTCAGGCCAAGGTTTGTAGTATCACTTCTAGCAGAGGACAAATAGGAAAAAAAATGTCCTGGGTCAGAATGGCAGGCAAACCAGCCGTCTGAGACGATGGGCCTTATTGCAGTCCAACTACCGGAAATCAGCAACTCTCCTACTAAAGGAAGGTTTCCAGTATCTGATCCTAGTCAGAAGGAAACAGTTGTTCAGATTTTATTCAAAATTTGGGGTTTCAAGCACAGTCCTGTAGACAGAGAAAAGGGAGCAGGTGAATCAATAGAAGTTGGAATTGACTTCTGTAGAAAAGAGTGAGCTTGTTCTATGTGTGTGGAATTGTGTTCAGCCACTGGTAAATCATTCCGGTGAGGTGACACTGGGTGGTGAGTAAGACATAAAATTATTTTTGTTTTAAAAACCATTTTGTTAAATTTATAAAAATCACGTCCAGCAATATTTTGACATTTTCTGAGAATGCCTCACAAATAAACACACACACATTTTTACAAGTATCTGAAATGTGCATAAAACGGCTATGCTACCTTATATCTCATTTCAGAATTAACCTCTAATTAAAATTGTATATAACTGTAGAAATCATACACTGAGGAAAAAACATCGCAGTAAGAAAATAGGTTGATCTTATGTCAGAGGACGTCAGAAACATCATTTGCGTTTGCAATTTAGCATTGGTTGGATTCTTAATTGTGAAAACAAATACTTTTTTGTTTTTTTTTTGTTTTAAATGCGAGACACTGTCCCACTTTTTCATTGAACCTACTGAGAGTCTACTATCCAGCCACTTGGTTAGGCACAGGATGATGTGAGGAGTACAATGTATTTTCTGCCTTCGTGGACTAATGTATTAATACTTCTTCTTGGGAAAAATTCCAGTCCACGGTCAGTTATCAAGCACTGACAATACCAGGGTTGGTAGTCAGCAAACCAGGATTTGTTTTGGAGAAAACTAACGTAGAACTTCACCATCTTTCGCTATGTTCACAGATCAAACTCAGTTGATGCAACTATCCACCCTAAAGTGTCATCCCTCACTACCGTGGGCACTGCAATTCCCCACAAGCACTTTGGAAGAAAACAGGCAAAGTCAACCTAAAATTGGCTATAGTATTTTCGCTAGGGGTTCTTTTAAAAAGGGACACAATCTTAGCATTTAGTTAGTTAATTTTTAATGTAATTTCAAACAATTAGATTATGAGCCAAGGATGATAAACAATGCAAGGTAAACAGAGCTACCATATCGTGATTTCATTTAGTGATACTGATCTAGTTTTTAAGCCACATGGATGTAAAACTTAATAAATGATATTATTTATGATGTTTATCTTTACTGCACCAAAACTAAAACATTTTAAAACAAAAAATAAGTATTAATTATTTGTCTTGAAATTGGTACAAACATATCTATCTTCACTTTATTATCTTTTTCGCCTTAAAGGAACAATTTTTGGCCAAACTTTTCAGATCTAAAATTTAGGACTGTTAAGAAATAATTTTCAAATGTGATGATGCTTAAAATAATTTTTGAAATTCAGTGATGGGGTAGAACTAGGTCAGGAAATTGAAAGTTTTCTAATGGTATGAGACATAGGAGACAAGGTGATTTATTTTATTATTTAAACCAAGGCTAATTTTTAGTTTTTAGTTCACTTTATTTATTTATTTATTTAAAGCCAAGGTTAATGTTTAGCTTTCATTGTTTAACTGCACTAGAAAATTAAGTTTGCACAGGGATTGTTTTAAAATAAATAAAAGAGCTATGCTAACCCACAGATGACCTTTGTTGGTAGTATCCCTTTATTTTCATATAAAGTTTAATGTTTGAAAAGTTATCATTGTTATAAAGCAAAATTATCTCTTCCTATTCTAATATTATTATCATGTATTTCAGGCATGTACTTGAAAACAAGTATAAGAGAGGACATAAGAAAATCACATAGATAATGCATTTGCTTGATGGACTAACATAATCACTGTGTTTCATAATAAGTGCTTATGGAATAATGGGAAGTTTTATAAAGTGCTGGCCTTACATATATCTTAGAATGCCAGTTTAATAAAGTGTGTTTACATGCATTATATACATAGATGTAGAGATAGATGTATAGATAATGGATATATCCTCTTTCCTATTTTTCAAAGAATATCTTTTTTCCTAAAAAGAATGAGATGACTCTCATGTCATTTTTACGAAAAAAAAATTTACGTTTTCAGGAAACAACACTTGTGACAATGTTGTAATATCACAAATATGGGGCAAGGTGGGAATGGGAAGCCCCCTTAGAAATTGTGTTGAATTTATGTGATTATCTGCAGCAAATTTTGACCAAGAAATCTAATGTACCACTTGGGTTCAACAAAATAATTTTCTTTACAGTCTAAACCTGAAATGTGTTCTCACTCATATGTGGAAGCTAAAAAATAGTGATCTCATGGAAGTAATAAGTAGAACAGAGGATACTAGAGACAGGCAGGGATAGCAGGAAGGGAAGGAAGAATAGGGAGAGACTTGTTAAAAGCTACAAAATTGCAGCTAGGTAGAAGGAATAAGTTCTGGTGTTAAACACTGGTACTAAGCACTGTAGTATGGCTATAGTTAACAATAATATATAGTTTCAAATAGCTAGAAGGAGGATATTGAATATTCCAGACACAAAGAAGTGATAAAGGTGTGAGATGATAGATATGCTAATTATTCTGATCTGATCACTAAACATTATATGTGTGGAAACATTATGTACCCCATAAATATGTACAATTATCTGTCAATTTTAAAAATAAAATTAAAAAGTAATAACTATAAAGCAAATAAAAATATAAATGTCACAGTTACTTACTTGCATCGATGACAAAATCTTTTGTTTTATTCAGAAAACAGTAGACATCTCCCTTTCCAGCCACATCTTTATCATAAGCACAACTTAGTTGTGTTCCAGGAAGCGTATTTTCAGGCAAATTCACTGGGTTAATTAAAATCTGAATTTCTGTCTTCATGTATGAAAACACTGAAGAGATAACACAGAAAGACTTCTTAATACCAAGAAAAAATATAAAAGTGAACAATTTTATCAATATTTCCATTTGTCTTGATACATTTCAAGCTGAAATCGGAGTACAAAGTTTCATCTAAAACTGAGTAAGCTTTTTTAATATATCAATATTGTTTTTCAGTGATGAACTGTGTAGAACAAACTTGCAGAAAAGTACAAGTTTAGATCCCAGCTTTAATATATCTTTAGTTTATTCCTTTGTTCAATATGAATTTAACAATTATCATGCAGAATGGTTATTTCAAAAGAAAATTTTGCTAATTTCTTCCTTCAGTTTATTGACCATTTCAGTGAAATCATTTCACATGCTCACATAAGCTATATTTTTAAATATGAAGCTTGTTGTATTACAATTTAAAATGCTAATTGAAAAAATCAAGGAAAAGACCTTTCTTCTTTAATTTGCTTATTTTCATTGCTTTTCTTTTTTAGAAAGAAAAGGTCTGTTTTTGGTTTAGTTGTGAGTCATTGTAAATTACATTATGCCGTACCTCAATAGTGGAAAACAGAAATAGGCATATTCTGAAACTCATTCCCAGAATATGTAATATGACTAAAAGGAAATAATATATATAAGAAATATCTAAAACAATAACTAAAATGTGAAAAATATTAATAAACTGATAGATAGTATTTTATACGACTTTTTGTTATAAAATAAATATTTTTACATAGCAAATTACTCTATAAAAAGACCCTTACCGAAAAAAAAATACCCAAAGTAGAATCCTGTCTAAAATAATCCAAGATTAAGAGTTTTTTGTTCAATATCACTTTCTCTCTCTCACACACACACACATACACACACACACACAAACAACAAGAATGAAAATGAGAAATAAATATTCAATGAATTAAAAGGATCTCAGCAGGGATTCAAATTCCATAACTAACAATTAAACTTAGTTTCCTTAAAAACAAATGAAAAATCAAATTTATATAAACCTGTGCATATTAATAAAGTCTTGAAGATGTTCATATTTAGACCAGCTCCCCATCTGCCCTTAGCAATGTCTACAAACAAGTGCATGGCTTTGGCTATTTATACAAATTCAATCTTTACACAAATTAAGCCAACAAGTCAATACATTGTTACTCAATATTGAAGCCAATAGTTTTATTCTATTTAATTGAGTGATTATGCACATAGGTCATATTTCAGCTTCTGTTTCTGTTTCCCGTTTGTACCTGGTAAGAAGATTGTCAGCAAGGCTAGGATCATTACATAGCAACAATTTAAAACATAAGTCTTTAGAGTTGACGAGGAGTAACCTATGGACAATTTTTGGCAAGAAGTTCAGGTGATTTAATTTTTAAACCCTGTTTACCTAATAGAAGCTGTTCTGCAAGTAGAATAAAGAATTATTTTTAATATGACTGCATACATATTTGCAAACCCTGAGATGATTTAGTATTATTTCTGAGTGCAACTAGTTGTATACTCACCATTTTACTGTTGGCTGAGTAACTCCAAAGTTAAACAAGACCCACTCTTAGGTAATTTATAACCTAGCAAAGATAATGGCTGGATAAAAAATGGCTATGCCACAACAGAGTGGGTAACATGTTTCAGTAAAATAACACGGAAGTTCAGAAAAGGAAGGAAACACTTCCAAAAGAGGACGAAAGAGAGAAACCTTCAAAGAAGTGATGGCTTTTAAAAAATGAGGCTTTGAGGCTTTGAAGCACCAAAGTCTTGATAACAGCATCCTATTAGAAAAATAGTTTTCAGCGTGTTTCTCTCAATATGTGTGCATTTCTATATTCATAAATTATTTAAATGCACCACAGCACGATATATTTCATATGCTCATGAAATACACATAAAAACTAGAATAAATGCAAAGGAATGATATAAATGTGGAAAATATTGTATTATATTATGTTATACCTATCACATCATATTATATTGCAAATGATATATACCACAGTAAATGTTTTTCTGTTTCTAAATGTTACAAATAACATTTTATAGTACTTATTATTTTATTAATTTTCATAATGAGATGACAGATAAATCAAATAGTTTTAAAACTCATTTTATGCATTAATTATACAATAAATATTAAATAAGCATACATATATTTGTATAATAAAGTACTTAATATTTATTTCATAATACTTGGAGCGGAAAAAATTAATATGCTTTATTCTTGTTGAAAACATGATTTTACATTATATGAGATTACATGTTCATAGCAAAGACCAAAGTTCAGTTTATGTTCATACTCAGTGGCTCTTAAAGATACAAAGGATCCCTAACATCCCTCACAAATATAACTAAATAGAAACACATCATTTTATACTTAATAAATCATAAACTCATTTTTTTGGTTTTATCTACCAACACTAAAAAGTATTGAATAAAGCCAGTTGTAAAATATTCTTCATCCTTGATGTCAATCCGATTTTATTTCAAATCAATTGGATAGTATTTCATTTTACATTTTTACTAGTTTAAAACCTACTGACATTTTTTATGTGGAATATTTTTACGCTGATTAGAAAATTCTGTTTTCCGGTACATGTAGGCAGATAAGTGTTTGTGGAGGTGACACAACTGTAGTGGTTTGAAGTCTAGAATGATGCAAACATTTTCAAATAAGCCTCTCCATACGGAGTTTCTTTCAGATGACAATTGCTTCCTTATTCATCGGTAAATGCCAGAATTATCTTTATGGGACTGATAAAGTACTCATTATTGTCTTTCATGAAGCAATTGTATATTATAAAATATTTTAAATAAATTTCATAGTCTTTATTGTATTATTAAATTGTATTTGTTTAATAATAAATTAACAAAGCTGGAAAACTTGTCCTTTTCTAACGGAAAAATATGTAGCTCATCCTTAAATTTGACAATTCTATAAACACGATGCCAAGGGATCACAAATAAACATGTAGGGTACAAAATATTTTCATTATTATGCTTTATCTCTTTATATAACTTTATGATTCTTAGGGATCTGGGTTTTGTTTTGTTTCCCAAGTATAAATAATTCTCATTTTAGTAAGGAAAGTATAAAACATTGAATTCTACATCTTTAAACACTATTGTTTCAAGAAGCAGTCGAATCAGTCTGGTCTCTTCATAGTGCCGGCATGTCCAATACTTCCCCGACTAAGTTTTTCTTCATTGGTGGTAAATCAAGTCTGCATTCTGCACTGTAATTTTCTTCTGGCTTTTTAATAAAATTATCTATCGCTGCTTTTGCTTTTGTTTGCATTATCTTGCCGCTAAAATTTTTGAGTAACGATTCTGGTTGTTCTTGCATTGTTTAGATTGCGGTGTTTGTTGTACTTTGTATATTCTTTATTTTTGACCCCACCGCGCTCTACCCAGCACCGCGCCGACAAAGTGGTTCTTCAAAGCAAAACACTGCGGCGGTTCCCGGTGACCAGCAGCCACCGCCTCCCGGAGTCTACAGGGGCCTCTCCAGCCGCCACCTCGGCCATCCCTATGGCCCTCAGGACCTCTTCTATTCACCTCCTCCGCCGGCCTCCTCTCTGGTGCCCGGGACACCGACGAGCTTCACCAGCTAGCAGCGACCCAGGCAGAGGTCTGGGAAGCTTCTCTTTGGAGAGACATTGTTCCAAGAATGGGCGCGTCCGACGTCGTTCCCGTCCGGCTCTGCACCATCTCACCGTGCCGTTGTAAGACTAGAGTGCGATCTGTGTTTAATGACTGCTTTCCACTTCTGGCTTAAATTTTCACATCTTTTCTGTAATAAACTTTCTTATGAATATTGCAAATGAATGTATTTCATACATGATGCTATTTCTATAAAGTAATTCTTAAACTCTTTGTTTGCTTGAATTCTCTGGTCAAACAACCATTATATAAAAATTACCCTTCAGTTTTTCCCCACGAATTATAAATTCTATTTTCTTTCCAGTAGTCACTTTTGGATGAGACCATGTTTTGCTTAGCGAATGTTTCCTTTAGTAGTTCAAAGAAAGTGATACTTTTTCATTATTAAAATATAATATTGCAGATATCATAAGCTAAGACATGTTTAAAAACCTGAACTTTCATTCAACTGTAGAGCAAATTTTTCACTCTAAATGATTAATTCTAATCAGTTTCCTAACATTTCTCTATATCTTACCAAAATGTGATAGCGAGCAATACGTTTTACTTTGTCTTTTATTTCACATCATCTCTTTTAGCCAATTTCCACTGTAGGAAGAAAATTTATTACCTCAGTCAAATGTGAACTTCTGTCTTCCACTATTTATTTATTGCTGAATTGGTAAAATTTTGTCAGGTTCAAAATGTACGCATAATTTATAACATTGCTAAAATATTGTATAATTTTGACTTCATGTTCTGGGTGCTAAATTTTAACATTTTGCCACCTGTGATATATTCATGCTACCATGAGCAAAAATCTCCAGGGAAAATGTATACTAACGTTAAAATTCATTATTAACAATAGTGCATGTAAATATTTACTGCAATGATTTCTTCTGAATAATGTTGAATGTTGTTTGGCCAACTTCTGGGTAGATCAACTTTTAGCTCCTAACCCTAGAGGTAAGCATGCCCAGTATCATTTATTTACCCCAACTCCCTCCGCACAAACCTTTTTTAATCCTCATTCTGGCCTAATTGAATTTAAATTTCATTTTTATTTAGTGACGAGAGATTTAAACAAGATTATATAATACATAAATCCAGTTCAACTGCATTTCTATGAAGTCTAAATGATTGCAATATGCTGAACATGAACAAGCGTGGGATAATTTCCTTATCTGTGCAAAACTCCCACCCTGCCTTCTACTTGTAAATGTTTGACATGAGAACGCCGTAAGAATGCCAATACCTACGTAAATATTAAAGCTTAGTTTTTTTCTTGTATTTGAGATTTTAAAAGAATAAATGTAAATAGAAGTTCTAATATTTCCTTCTCGCACCAAAATAAATCATTTAACACACTGTCTTGTGTATAAAAATCACATTTTGGAAAATGCTAATTAATATTTATGAAATATTGCACCAGTAAATACTTGCTAGTTTATTCATTTAGCAATGTATATATTCATATAATAAATGGAAGATGAAAAGGGAGAACTGAGACATTGGTGGAGAAGGTAGCATGACCAAAAGTAGGATAGCAGGAAAATTTTTGTTTAATAAAATTCACAGACAGTTTTCATTATTTGTTTTTGAGAAAGGCTGCAACATGACCACAAATGCATTTCAGAAAGATTCACATGGAAGGACACTGAGGGTTGAGAAAATGGATGATGAGAAAATGGAGGAGCGAATGGTAATTTATAACTTTCTATATGAGAGGTAATGAGTGCAAAAAACAAGATGTCAGGAACATATAAAGATACTCACACACTTTATACTTGTAAAACAATCTCTGGCATGTGAAATATATATCATAAATAATCATATATCCATAAAAAGTACTTGCTTTTATACAGTATTGCAGGACTATAAAAATGCCTGTGTAAGCTGAAATTGTGCAAATCAATCTTAATAATCCATAGGGAAAATCATAATGGTTACAGTATTTTTTAAAAATTTGTCAAAACATTAAAAATTTTTATTATAGCTTAGAAATTGATAGAGGTGAAAGAAATAGTAAAACAAATATGTAGCTGATACACGGTAAATGAGAATTAAAATGTTTTATTTCTTTGTTAAGAAGGATATTTCAAGAGTAGTTCAAACAGTGCTTGCTGTCCGCTACGGAGCAAGGATCTTTTCTGGGCCTTAGCAAATCATCCTATTCCTTTTTAGGTTTGGATCAGCTTCCCACATTTTACTATTTGTACTTTCAGTGTTGTAAAGTATCTTTGAGTTTCCTTAATGTGAAGTTTTTTGACAATGTCACTTCCTCCGGGACATCATTATCCTTTTAAGCACAACCACTTTCTTAATTTTGGTTTATGCCACCTTCACTAAGTTCCTCTGGCTGCAAACCTGATGTTTCTCAAACAGTGGCAGTGCCAACATTCCCACAATCAGGGATTTTTTTTTTTTTTTTTCCTATTAACTCCATTTATGTTAACTTAGAATCCTGAAAAGTTATTTTCACAGTGTGGTAAATGTTTCTGCAATACTTCATGAATATTACTCGGTTTACTTTCTGAATATCCTCATGATTTCTAATGCTTGCTTTAAATCATATTTATCCAAAGACGAGCTAAGGTTAATTGCTTGATCTTCAGTTGTAGTGTCAATGGCTTGTCTGAAAATTCATCTAAAGTTATAGGCTCTAAAAGTTGAAATAATTCCTTGGTCTATCCACTGATTGACTTAATAAAGTTGAGTTTGGTGATAAAATACAAATTTTTGCATCATGACCTTAAGAAATTCAGGGTGACCTGGAGCATTATCCATCCATAATAGTTCTTTAAAAGTTAAATTATTTTGGCAACAGTATCTCTCTACTGCTTAGAACAAACAAGGGTGTATATGATTCAAGGAATCACAGTGCTAGAAAAATACACTGAAGCATACTCATCCTTCAACTGTGGCATCATAAACTACCAAAGAGTGATAGCTTTTATACTTTGATAAAAATAAATTCCACACAGTCTTATTAAACATACAATAAAATAAAATAATCTTCCATATGGCAGTGGAATAGAACTTAGCTTAGATTACCCAGGTCAAGTTCTCGGAAATGTTTGCATTTCGAGAATTCCATGGGATTTCAAGTGTGTAAAGTAGAAATGGTGGGATAAGCTCTCCTTCCTGGGCAAAGATCAGGTAGACTTAATGTCCCTTATAAAACATTGGCATTCCCTAAGCCCCAAATTCCTCTTCTCTAACCCAACCCATGGTCATGTGCAAGCATCACTTGGCCCTCTTTGCCTTACTTTTTAGGATTTGGGACTGAAGGAACCAGTGTGAATGATGGCACTCTGGCTTCTGCAATTCCTGTGAATAATAATAATAATAATGTCCTGTGTATCTGACCCCAAAGTCTTATGTCTTGTACCAGTATACATGAACCTGTGAGAAGTCAACCTCTCAGCTTGCAAGTAAGGCAAAATCTCAGACCCTTCATATTTCTTGCCAGAAGTAACTCATTATTTTTCTAGTCACCAAAACATATTTTGTGAATGCATAAACCAGCCCCAGGTCAAAACCTGTAGAAGAGAAACCATTTCAGATGTGTGCTACGCCTTAATGGCAGAATGCTACCAACTCCAAAGTCTGACACATTTTCAGGGAAGAGGTAAAGCATCACATTTGCAATCAAAAGTACCAGATTTTTTAAAAAAGCTATTTTATCTATGCACATAGTTTAACTTCCCCTAGAAATCTTTTTTTTTTTCATTTATAATATGTGGAAAGTTATAACTAACTCAGAGCTGTTATGAATATATGAGGTAATGCATAAAAGGAACTAGCACAATACCGTATATATGAGAAACACTCATCAAATATTTTATATTGCTTTAGAGTTACTTAGGATACCTCATTAAATAAGTCAAAGTCTAGAAAGGAATTTTGTAGACCCTCATATTGAACGCCCCCATGGGATTGTGATTTGAATATTTTAGGAAGTAACCTATCCTATTCTGAGTTCTGTTCTCCATCAACACTAGCAATAAGATTCCTACGTAATGTTATAAAGCTTTCCCTGAAGAATTAAAGCATCTTTACATGTGTATATACAGGGACCTCTTATGAATGGCTGGTAACTGGAGATGGTTGCCGGCATGGTGCAATCCATCCTCCATATCTACCATCAAATAGTTGTAATTTACAAACCTGATTACGTCATTTTTATACTAAAACTTTCTTCCTACAGAAGAGAGAGTCCAAACCACTTAGCATGCAGTATTTTACATTTTACTTATTTCTTTTCCCTTCTAATGTACCACACATTCAGCGAATTCAATGCTTTTTCATATTCTCTTCCATACTTGCATTACAGATATGATTCTATGCCCAGAAATGCATCACTCTCATTACTTTCTTGTGAAACTTTACAAATTCTTTAGGAACCAAATCAAATGTCACTTCCTTAGTGAAGGCATTCATGACATCCCCAGGATATTTAGACATTCCCTCCCTCTACTATTACCCCCAAAGTGTTCTGTGCACTCTCCTATGGCATTTGTTCTATGTAGTGTAATGCTCTGTTTACATGAATTTTTTCCTATTTGTGTAGCTTGTGTTTGTGTTTCCAGTGCTGAGGACAAGGAAAGGCTTGTTATATCAGTGAATGAATAAACAAGATTTTGTCTATCATGATATTCTAGATTAAGTTCTATCATGAGAGTTTACTCCCTTTGAGTCTTAAGCATGTATATTCTCTTAGAATCTAATATTAAAATCCCAAGCTCTTTGTCAAGTACGTTCTACCAGACACACTGCTGTCCCACGCTCTTGGAAATGACCATTCTCTCTGACTGGAAAATTCTTACCTTAGATGTTCACATGTCTTGGGTCATCAACTCCTTCAAATTTTTGCTCAATTATCATTTTCTCATTGAAATTTACCTGCATCATCTGATTTAAATAGGAACTCCTCTTTTTTCCCATTCCTTTTCCCCTATCCTGTTTTCTTCCATAGAATTTATCATCCTTTAACATACTATACAATTGTTTAAAGTATAATATCTATTGTCTATGTACACTCACTACTATGTCAACAGTTTTCGGGAAGGTTTCAGGGAAGGGTTGTAGTAGTTTTCTTTTTTTTTTTTTTTTTTCAAGGAGGCATTTTCAGTAACTGTAAGAATGTCAGGTTCAATCATTATTTGGAACAGTAACCATAAGGGTAAAGATTTTACATCACATTCTTTCTGAATTCAGTCTCCAATAAAAACTGGTCCAGAGAAAAGTGCAAGGATTTGATTTATGATATTGAAATAAAGTTTGGAATGCCTCTAACAGATTTCATAGTTCTACCCAGGACCAGACAGATTTAGAGATTTGTATGTTTATATAATAGGTGTGTATGTATGTATGTATGTGAGATATATATGAGGGAACTTCAAAAAGTTTATGGAAAAATGGAATTAAAATACTAAAAATAAAAATATAAATGTTATTTGTCAACATCAACTTCATCACTTTCCAGATACTTTTGTAAGCAATAATACCAGCCATTTAGTCCACCCGTAAAGAACTGAGGGTCCTGGGAATTTAACCATGTCAATGCAGTCTTTTTTACATTATTAACTGAGGAAAAAATGAGTGCCCTTTACAGATTTTTAAGAATAGGAAACAAAAACAAGTCAGAGGAGCCAAGTCAGAACTGTAAGGTGGATGACTAATGATTTGTTATCGAAACTCTCACAAAATTGCTCTTATTTGAAGAGAGGTGTGACAAGGAGCATTGTAGTAGTGAAGGACTCCCTGGTGAAGTTTCCCCGGGAATTTTTCTGCTGAAGCTTCAGCTAACTTTCTCAAAACACTCTCATAACAAGCAGATGTTATCGTTCTGTGGCCCTCCAGGAAGTCAATAAGCAAAAATGCCTTGAGCATCCCCCAAAAATTCTTGCATGACCTTTGCTGTTGACTGATCTGCTTTTGCTTTGACTGGACCACTGCCACCTCTTGGTAGCCATTGTTTTTATTGTTCTTTGTCTTCAGTTCACTGGTAAAGCTATATTTTATCTCCTATCACTACTCTTTTAAGAAATGATTCTTAATCCCACTTTTTAAAAATTTTCATTAAAAGCTCTGCTCTTGTCTGCAACAGACCCAGGCACAACAGTTTTAGCACCTATCGAGTGAAAGGTTTGCTCAGTTTTAATTTTTCCACAAAATGTGTGGTAAACGAAATGAGATGTCCATGGTATTGGCTATTGTTTGTGCTATTAATCATCAGTCCTCTTCAGTCAGGTCATGGACAAGATTAATTTTTTTTCTTACGAATTGATGTGGACAGTCTGCCTCTTCGGGCTTCATTTTCAGTATCATCTCATTACTTCTTAAAATGAGTTATCCATTTGCAAACTGCGGATTTCTTTGAGGCATTGTCCCTATACATTTTTGGAAAGCATCAATGATTTCACAATTCTTACACTAAAACTTCATCACATATTTGATGTTTTTGCTTTAATTTTGGTAGAATTCACACTGCTCTGATAAGGGCTCTTTTCAAACTGATGTATTACCTGTATTATCTTTTTGGGTGCCTCAAACCAGGTCCTGTTCAGATATATTATAGCAAATTAGCATGTAATTATTTTGATGCAAAAATATTTTGAAATCCATGCATTGATTTTTCATAATATACAGTTTCCATGAACTTTCTGAAGACCCCTCGTGTGTGTGTGTGTGTGTGTCTCAGAACTGTCAGACACTTTTGTAAGCAATGAAACCTGCCATTTAGTCCATCCCTAAAGAACTGAGAGTCCTAGGAATCTAACCATGTCAGTGCAGTCTTTTTTATATTATTAACTGAGGAAAAAATGAGTGTGCCTTTACAGGCTTTTAAGATTAGGAAACATAAAGAAGCCAGGGCAGCCAAATCAGAAGTGTATATGTGCATGTGTATATATAAATTTGTACATTTATACCAAGTAGTGCAAGTATTAACATCTCTATTTAACATTATAAAAATGAAATATAAGTAAATAATATATCCAGTCTAACATTAAGTCATAAAATAATGTTTTTCCCTTTCATTGATTATTCATTTGCTCCTTCTAAAATACAGTCTAGTTATAAAATCGCCATGGATTTTTAAAGCATCTTTGAATGTCAAGAGCTAAGATAAGCAACAGAAGGGCATGCTAAAAACAGTCAATTAATTTGTATTTTCTGGTGAAGCAGGAAAGAACAGAGGAGAGAAGGGGAGGGAAAGGAGATGCCTGGCCCTATTACTCATCCTGAGTCACTGGTTGCGTGCCTGAAAAAGTACAGACCTTTCATGGGGAACTCAAGCTCTTTTGAACCAAAGGCTTAAGTAACCCTTGGAGAAAATGGTAGTTTATGCTTTCTGAATTATTATATAATCTTATTACTGGTATAAATTCCCATTCATTATATGAATTCTTTCACATAAGATATCAAACTAACATATATAGAAAGTTTAGTAAGAAACATTCTATTTCTCCTAGTTGATACATTTATTTAGGACCATAGTATTTTAGCAGTGCTATAAGACCATTCAGGTATTTGCTTGTTATTTGGTTGGTCAGTGAGTTTCAATAACTTTTTATTTTAAAATGCCCCCCAAACACTTCAAAGAACCTAAACTTCAAAAAATTGCGACTAATTTATCTCTGATAAAAAAAGGTATCCAGCTTAAAAAGCACTGTTTTGAGTTTTGTTTTTCCCTAATAGAGTGTTTACGTTGGCAGATGAGGAATGAAGGGCAAAATTGAGGGTAAATGATTTTTTTTCTCTTTTTGCTTTCTAAAAATGTTCTTTTCAAGGTTTAACGATTTATGGAGTTTGGAAAAGTAGTCAGGCCTTGGATGCTTAGTTATCAAGCAGTATATGGATAACTCCCAATCAATCTATCGCAAAATGAAAATTGAACAAAATTTTGCTGAAATTGAAGTAGGCAGTTTTAAAGAATAAAAGTTAATTATACTCGTCCCTCAAATTCCCAAGTTTATGATAACAAAATAACTCATCGATACTCTTACAAATTAGGCCTGAACATATGAACACAATCTTGGTCAATCTGGTGTCTAACGGGTGATAAATCTAGTAGAACATGAGGCAAAGTGGCATTGTCTGGAGATGGAAAAAAAGAATTATAAGTCACCTCTAGCATTCTCATTTGCACATTAAAAAATCAA
The DNA here is from genome assembly GCF_009764315.1 of Trachypithecus francoisi. Lineage (NCBI taxonomy): Eukaryota > Metazoa > Chordata > Mammalia > Primates > Cercopithecidae > Trachypithecus > Trachypithecus francoisi. The sequence continues at coordinate 61,567,162 of NW_022681469.1, forward strand.
GACTACAAGGAAGATGTGTTGGACATTTCACTCCATTCTTGGAGAACTCAATTTATACATATGGCTTCATGGGGAACAGAACAGGAAGACTACTAGCCTCTTAGCAGTTCTATTACTTATAGCTTCTCGGAACCCCTCACTTGTCTTATTTTTAAAATGAAGATGATACCAATTTCCTCACAGGTTTTTAAATAATTTACTTATATATATAAACCTATTTATTTGTATATTTTATACTATAGTATATATCTTTATATTTTAAAAATATTTGTATTTGTATATATATATGATATAGACAACACGCATATGACACCCTTGTCTCAGAGCTACTCCAAATTTTAAACTCCATTGTCTTTCTCTGCATTGTGAGTGAAAATTGTCTCTTTATCTTCCCCTTTATCATCTTAATCTTGCTCTTTGGAGCTACCTTTAAAAAGCTTCATTGCAATTATTTTCATTGTTTCATGAATTTGAAAAGGAATATCACAGTTTTACTTAATTGTTCATTTGTTCTATTCTCTAGGTTAAATATTACTAAGCCTGTAATTCTTTTTTAGCTGATATAATCTCAAATGCCCTCCAAAATATATGCATGTTTTTCAAAGCATATCTGCAGATTTCTTAAATGCAATGTACCAAACTGTACTTGGTTGTTTTGCAAATGAAAGTTGATTGGTTCAGAGTAGTATATAATCCTCTTGAGGTATACATTATACTTACATGATAACAGGGTAAGATTGCATCGACATCTTATTTTCTACTCTTTTGTTTGGATACTTCTATAAGAAAGACAAAATGGCTACTAATAATCATATTCAGAGATACTTAGGTTTGAGTCCTAGCTACATTGTCACAAAACCTAAAATGTATCTCATAATGTCTATTATATTATTTGAATAAATGGTGACTTTATTTAAGTCTCATTGTTCTCTTTTGTAAAATAGGTATTTAGGTTGTGCTAAGTATGGTGTCTGGCACATAGCACACACATTATGTGTGATATTAGCAGGAAATTATCATTTCTTACTTTCATTTGCAACATTATTATTATAAAGTATTCTAAGAAGCCACATCTTACAGCTAATTTGCCTTTTTCCTTCTTGAAAAGGAACTCATCTTCATAAGTATAGTTTTAAAATACTCCCTCTCTTTTTAGTCAAGGGAATTTTAACCAGTGAAGCCTTTTCCTTGAAGATGGGGAAATCCATAATACACAGGAGGTATCTTTGATCAAACTCAGTATTTTCTGCCTTGGCCATCATGTATATTAAGATCGCATGCTCACTTTTCTTCCAATGGCATTAACTTTACTTAATCCTTGTTCTTGCAGATTCATATCCAAGATAGCAGCTCACCCTACTTACTCCCTTTACCTTCTTGAGAATCCTCTAAGACAAAATAAATATATAATAAATGCTCTTATTTTAGTAAAATATAATTCATACTCATATATATTTATTGCTATCTGAATTATCACATTTCCACATCACAAGTACTTCTTTTCTCTGACTTAGTTTTGTGATCAAATCTTCATCACATCCTGTAGCTCACCTTTCAACTCGTCCTTTTAAATGGCTGACCCATTTACATTAATATCATACAGCCTACTGTATATTTCTATTTTCCTTCTTCTTAAAATTTTACGAAAATTTTCCCCACCATCCTATAGCTTTTTATATATGTGGATATTTTCTTGATACCAAATATAGTTATATTTTTTGTGAGAAAAATCTGTCCTTTCTTTTAAATATTACAGGCATGAGCCCAGTATGACTAGTGTTAGTAATTTTCTAATTTCATATTTTTCCAGTGAGTATTTAGAGAAACTTGTAGATGTCTGAAACATACTTTCTGTCAATTACTGCTGTGACTATTGGTAAGATGACCATCCACCCTATCCTGGCATAATTACCAAGTGTTCTTTCACTCTCAAAATGACCATTTTGAAGGGTAAATTATATAATTTCTCTTGTTGGAAATATAAGTCTACTTAGAAATGTTATATTATATTGATAAAACTATTAAAAACAATATAAACTGAAGACGTCTTCAATCATATATGTAAGATTTCAAGGCTAATTGTCGACATTGTATTTATATTCTGATTTTAAAAAGAGTTCAATTACATATTAATTTTAGTGCAGACATTCTAAGGCAAGCAGCCATCAGACTCATTTACTAATATGTTAATGAGGAAGTGCATACATGTATATTGGTTGCACTATGACAACTCTCACAATATACGAGGATGATTATTATGGTGTCTATGCATTTCAAGATGTATTTGAGGAAAAGAGCCAAACATATACATATGAATAATATGCTAATAAATATAGATGTGATCATATGATCAATGTTCATATTTAGCAATATAATGTGTTCTGTAAGATATTGCTTATTCTCATAAATCTATATATTTTGGTTTTCCACTACTCCCAATAACATCTTCTGCTCAAGCAGTATAGAACTTCTAGATCTTTTTTACAACTTCTTTCTGTTGTTCTAAACCACCTAGGTTATGTATACTGCACTTTCTGTGTCTTTTTCCTGTGGCAACTCCCACTTATCATTAAATACCATCCCCAGATGGAGTTAATTATTCCTTCCATTATCACTGCACTCCCTTCAAAAGCATTTTAATTGCCTGTTGATGTATTTCTTTCCTATCTCAAATTATGAGCACCTTGAAAGTAGGGATCATTCATTTTCATCATCATATTGTATGTCTTGCATACAATATGGAATTCAGCTAATAATGGAATAATATGTGAATATATGAATCACATGAATGAATGAGTGAATAAATGAAAGTGTGAGTGACTTACTAAATGTGTAATGGTTATGAAATTTAGAGTACAACCAAACGTGAAGAATGCAGCCTTTTTATTTCCTACTTATAAAAATAATTGAGTGTCGACCAGGCGCGGTGGCTCAGGCCTGTAATCTCAGCACTTTGGGAGGCCGAGGTGGGCAGATCACCTGAGGTCGGGAGTTTGAGACCAGCCTGACCAATATGGAGAAATGAAACATGTCTTTACAAAAAATACAAAATTAGCTGGGTGTGGTGGCACATGCCTGTAATCCCAGCTACTCAGGAGGCTGAGCCAGGAGAATCGCCTGAACCCAGGGGACAGAAGTTGCATTGAGTCGAGATCATGCCATTGCACTCCAGCTTGGGCAACAAAAGCGAAACTCTGTCTCAACAATAATAACAACAACAACAATAATAATAACAATAATTGGGTGTCAAAGGGACCATATTTGGGTATTAAAGATTAGAAACCCATTTTCCTCCCAAGAAAAAAGTGAGCAAAATGATAATAATCAAAATCTGAAGTTTTCACTTAAAAATCCAAATTCCTAGCTTCCCTTGGAAAATCATAAGCTTTGGCAATACATAGTATGCATTCCTAAATGACAACCATTGGCTCAAGTTAAACAGCAGCTACTTCTTTGAGCACACAGTCCGCATCCCTATATTCTATATGGGATGTCTCATTTATTATTAGTGCATAAATTTGCCACCCAGGATTCAGTGAGTTCTGTTGAAGCACTAACCTGGAATTGTCTTAAGTTAAACATCACCAATTTCAGTAAAAATGAGTGACAGGCATTTTAGGGAGGAGAAAAGGAATGGAGAAATATGTAAAACTGAGGCATATTTAATGAAAATAATGTAAAAGGCCTTGTCTGAAACGTAAAGGTAGCAAAATAGTGCAATGTTTAAGAGCCTGAATTTTAGATTTGGAGAACTGATCTAGAATTTTGCTAGATTGAACAAACTGCTTAATTTCATAGAGGTTAAGTTTCCTCATTAGAGAAATAGAAGCAATAATAATAGTTTAGATCTACCTCTTAGATTTGTTGCAAGGATTAAATACAACCATATATATGCAGGCTTGGTTGAGTGTAAAGGTTTTAGACATGCCTAGACATGCTCGGACATTTATGATAGCCTAAGACAACTCAAAGACATATATAGAGAAGGGCTACAGGAAGAAGGTGAAGGACAAGGGGGAAGGTTTCTGAGAGACAAGCATCAATGCCTGGAGCCACGTCTAACAGCCTCATCCACATTTTGCAACAGTACTTAGTGTAAACTGGACATCCCAAGGACCTATGCTGCCTTCCCTTCAAATGCGCATATTCTGTTTAGACACAGCAGTATCTTGCAGATAATTCACTGGGAGGTGGTAGGCTTCATTGGAAGTGGTACAATAATGAGTAGAGATGGTGATACCCAGAAGCTGCCTAGCAGAAAAGAGGCAGTACAGCAATAGCAAGTGTCTTCATGAGTGCCAGTAAGACACTTCCAGAAACATATCTGAGGGTTACTTTGTTAGGCAGCTAATATCCTTTGTGATAAGAAGAGACAAAGGACAGTAACACTTGTAAAACAGTAACTATGACTTTATCTGACAATTGCATTATATAGGTAACAAAATGCAAAGTGTGGTATTTTAATATTTGAAGAACTTGCTATGTATTCAGAATTCTCTGTGTAGCAGAGGTAACTTTGCATTCACCAACACCCATATCCTATTCTTCCTGATTCACAGTTACAGGACATTTCTGAGTCCTTTATGTGTGGTTAGTGAACGTGGAAGTGCTGTACACAATTCCAGGCCTGTCACCTAAAAACCTCCAGAACGAGCCTATTCACTCTCTGTGATGATCAGACACAGAACCATCTTCAGAGATCTTTGAGCCCTACTTACTGGGAGAGCCACGCAGTTTAATGAACTTGGGTCCCTAAATGACAATGCTGAAAACTACCCAACAAACACTAACATCTGCAATAGGCTTGAGTGAAAAAGAAATGTCTGTTGTGTTAAGCCACTGGTATTTGGGGGTTACTTACCATAACAAATAAATGTAGTCACCCAAATATTCTGAAATACCATCTCTTCAGGTCATTTCAGTTATCTGAGTCTATGTAAACAAGAAAAAAATAATAGCCAGAGCTAGCTGAAACCAGAAACCACAAGCAGTCTTTGTTCACAAGTAAGTAGTTACTTGATCGGTCCCACAACCATCATTATTTCCATCTTTGCATTGTCTACCTGAGAACTATCAAAAGCACTGCCTGACCTACTCTGTTCTCCGTCTGGAAGAAAGTAGACGTGTTCAAACTTCCATGATCATTTCTGCGGTATTGTTAAAAAATTAGCGCACACTCACAAACCTGTACTTTTCTTCCTAAAATAGGGTGTTGACCTCAAACAAAAACAGGTTTAGGCTACATCTACATGGGTGACCATGTGTGGCATAAAATAGATTTTCCAGCATGCGTTTATTTGGCAATGACTTAAAAGTGCAACCAGATGTTTTCATAGAGAACAGCTCTTTTAGGCACAAATGTTTCCAATTTAAATGCATTTGTTTTGACTCTATTTTGCTGCAGATGGAAAACATCCATTTTCTCTCTTTCCATTGGGGATAGACAGTGAACGTTGGCAAATCTCATAGAGAATGATTACCAGTGTCGACAAAACTTCGGTGAGAGCTGAATCTCCAGGAGAAAATTTTTAAAAGACAAGTTTGCATTTTAAACAGGTTGACTCTTTTAAGACCATTTTCCCCCTCTAATTTGTACCATAAGTCTTAAACATCTGTATGTGTTTGATCCTAGGGAACTTACCTTACTTTTAAGTGATAAGTCAAACAGATCTATTCAGAATGACAGCATAGCTTCCGGACGTGCCATTGATAGTTACTGCAAACAGATATTTCAGATTTTCTTATCAAAAGGCAAATTATGTAGGTGTGCTTTACTAAATTTTCTTGCAATTGGCAGGTTGAAAAATTACAAGAAGTTTAAATGTCTTATAAAAATAACATAAAAGATTTTATTTTTTCAAAAACAAACTAATGTGTACGTGACAGAGTATAAAATGATCTTGGCAAGAGTATCGATTTCTGTTTTAAGAAGCTGGGAGTTATATTTTAACTCATGAAATATAATGTTTTCTTTAACCAAATTATCCTTAACATTTGTTGTTTTAGTTTAACTCTATGATTTCTGAGAAGCTTCTTGAAAACAAGAAGATATTTTAAAATTTTATTTCCTGTTTTAGACATTTAAATGAGTGAAAAAGGTCCAAATACTGTTTTGAGCAGTAAAATTATTATTTTTCCCCTGGAAGAGTAAAATCTCTGTCAGCCAGACTGTAATACTTTCATAGACTGAGCACTGTGATATACATATGCTATTTTAAATATATAGACCCTGTAAGAAGGAGCTAGAAATGCTAAAATGAATATTAATTCTTGCATTAGTAATTAGACTGATGTAAGAACAATTGTCTGTTTTTCTCCTATGTCTTCCAACTTGCAAGTATTTCAGTTAAGATGTCATTCTTTGTGGAAAGTATTTACATCTATGTTTTCTTAGTTTTTTCTTCTAGAGAATATTAATTTTTGTTAGCTATCTTTTGATTACTTTATCTGTCATAGATATTCCAATGAATTTTCAGTAAATTAAAGTTCATCTTTTAAAAAACCACTTCACCCACTCTTCAAACTATGTTAACGAGTTAAGTATTCACCACCTACTACATAGTCACTTTGGCCTCATTATACAGGATATTGTTCTTACCAATGATTATCTATTGAGGGAAATCTGGGTTTCTCCTAGACCCCTGTTAAAGAGAGGAACACTGTGAGATCTTGGCCCTGTTGCAAAACCTTTCCAGTCGTTCTCCCAGTTTGATATCACTGGGGAAATAACTTATTTTGCCAGACTTATTTTGCCAGACTGCAGAGCTGGACAGGGTTCTAAGAACGTAAAGTAGTCATAGACTGTTTAAATGATCCATTGGAATTGGCTCTCGGCTGGCAGAAGTTATCTGGAAAAGGAAAAAGCCATGGTTGTTCAGTTTTCCCCTAATAATACTATGTTGTTTAATTTGTATATTATAATGATAAATAGCAAATATTCTACTTTACTATCATCTCAATCTGAAATACTATATATGATGTGAGTTTCTAATGGGAGAATAAAGGAGAGGACTATCTCTGTATTCCACTTGGGCTACATAATTCATGCTACATTTCATTTTTTAAAATTCTACAGCTCTATATTTTTTTCTAGGTAGTTTGCCATTTTAAAGTTATAAAGCATTTTCAGTAGGAACATCTTATATTATCATAAAATATAGTTCTTTTGTTTTACATTTGTTGATAATTGAAATATATTATGCTTTTGTATGCATTTTTACATTACATTATGCTTAACAGCATAGTTTTTGTGTTTTATTTAAATTAAATGTCTCAATATAACCTTGCCTCTTTTAAAATACTATTCAGAATGTTTTCTAACATGTAAAGAAAGACATTTTCTCCTGCATAAACAGCTTGACATTTAGTTTGTCAACTTAATATATGAGAAAAATGTAAACAGAATATGGAAATAATCACCATAAAATTTTTATTGTTTTTAACCATTATTTGGAAATAAAATAAATTTCTAAAATTACATTTTAAGATTAAATATTTATAATTATTTTTCCAAGTATCAGAAGAAGTAATGTTCAAGAATTAGCCCACAGAATTTACTTACTTGGTATGGCTTATAAATATCAGTTTTCAGATGAATAACATGAATTTTCCCAAGTAATCACTCTTATTGCCATTCTTGTCTTAATGTGAAAATTTATTTTTTTGTCCACTGGTTTAAAGTCTTTAAATGTAGCTCATCTATTTGAAAATATCTTGAAAAATTGCTAGGCTAGTGAGATTCATAAATATCAAGTTACTGTCTTGTGAATTACATTTTTCTTAAAATGTTTGCTTTCACTATTTCACATGCACTTAAGAAGGGATGAATGCTAAGGTTTTTGAACCTATGTATATAGCTTTAGGTTACTTTCATAAATGTATGTTTGCCCTTTTAAAAATCAGAAATTCAAGAGAATCCAATCAATATTTTATATTACTTTATAGTTACAGAATGCAGTCAGAATATAGATAAACGCTACTTTAATGATTATCTGCTGCATCGACAATGAAAGTCAATGTTTCATGCTCTGTGAAAGTGAAAAGAACTTAATTTTAGGAATTTCAAATAAGAGTAGATATGTGACATAATTTACCTAAATTTAGAAAGCCATTGTTAAAATATATGGTACAAAAAGTATAAGACGATGAATGTAGTAAACAATAATTTCCTTTCATAAATGATGTCATTGACTTATGGGAATTACTAGGCTCTACATCTGGTATTTAGTGACTAATACTGAGCAATCAAATCAGAAGATCTTAATTCAGTAAAACTGAGTAATCATAAGGATGTTAAGACTTCATATAACAACTCAATCTAGCCTATGAAAAACATGGTTCTGTAAAATCAGAATACTTGTCTTTGAAATTTATTCATACATCTTTAGCACAATTTATTGAAATCTGGGGAAAACTGAAGTTCCCATTATTCTCATCCCAAAGAATTACTTAAAATTTAATGTGTCAGGAGCCATGAACTAAAAAATATAAAGTAGTCCCTAAAATAAATGGGATCTAAACAAAGACTCAAGAGGATAATCAAAGAGTAGAAACTTGGTAAACAACGGTCTCTTACTTTATGACTAATCTTAGTCACTGATTTATATCTATATTTGTATAAACTGAACTTTGATGAAAATAGGATAAATTAAAAAGGCAGTAAGGCTTCAAGCAGTGACCTTGGTATATTCATTATAATTATGTTCCTTTGTATTCCTTGTCTTGAAAGGGAAGCCATGGGAGCTTATATTCTTGGAATACAGATTTTGCCTAGTCTTTTTGAGCCTTCATTTAACTGTATTTTATTCTCCACTCCTAACTCTTTATCCTATCACTTACTTCAAGAAACAAAAATAACATTTCAAAAATATATTATCAAGTTAATGTACATGACACTCTATTCTTTTGTTTCTACATTAATGAGAATTATTCACTCATAAATCTGTATCAGTTGTTGACATGAAAATTACTAGAATTTTAAGACAAGTAAGTGCCAGAAAATTATACATAATTATAATGCTTTATGATGAAAACCATAAAATCTTGACATTAGACCTAGAGGTTAATTAGAAGTAATGTAGGTAGTATTCTCTTTGTATGCAAATGATTTAAACTGAACATGAAAGCAAATGGTTAGAAATGAAAATTTAATCTTCAAATTGCTAACGAGATTTGATTTCAAGGTCAGAAAGCCTAGATGACCATCCTGCTTCCAAATCTATTCTAGTATTTACATACCAATTCTATGTCTTTGACAAGTTACTTGATTTTCCTAAGCTTTAGTTTCACGTGAACCAAATATGAATTTATGCAAAGTTCTTACTACAGAGCTAGGCAGAGAGTAAACATTTAATAAAAGGCTGCCTAATCTTAATAAAAATAATACATTGTAAAACAATTTTAGTTATTTTATGTTTTGTACTGTCTAGACATGTCAAAAATATAGATTACTATATTTGCTTTTAGATTCATGTGGTGTAATTAGATGTTAAAGTGCATATGCAGACTACTGTTTATCAACTGAATCTGTCACCATATTCATGCATATACTGGGTCTTTTGAAAGACCAATTATAAGCAACAACAAAACAATTTCAGTGCTAATGCTTGCATATGTGTTTACAATCTTGTTAGTGGTCTGTTAGCAATGAAAATTACAATATTGAATTTGTTAATATGCTGGAAAACCACCATCCTATGTATGTTGTTATTAAAGTCATGTTTAATTGTTTCTCTAAGTGTAAAAGAACTTTTTTCAGTCATAATTTACAGTTTAAAAAGCTTTAATTTGGTATCAGGAAAATGAAAATATGGTGATCTGTTTTTTAATGAGAAAAGGAGAGGAAGACATAAAATGTAACCAATATGGCTAAATGAAGTAAAATGACATTGTTTCATGAATAACAATTGCATAGTAATTAAAGAAAAATAATATTGTTGGTATAATTTATTACCCGGTATGTGGAACTCATGTTTTGAGTTTCTGAAAAACTCATGTTTTTCAGAAAAATGATATATTAAACTAGTTTTCATTTGAATTTCCTTAATTTTGTTCTATTTGTAAATATGCTTGGGATTTATAGTTCTATGTAGCTATAAACATTAAGAGTTTATTCTATTCTGACTATAAACCATTTCCAACCCAGTGGTATGTTCTGAGCTATTCCAAACTTAGTGGTGAAAAAGAGCTATCATTTTATTTTGCTCATGGATTTTGCAAATCAGGAATTCATATAGGCCACAGTGGGAATTGCTTGGTTCTGCAAAAGCATTGGCTTATAGCTAAAACTATCTGGAGGTTTCTTTACTTAGGTTCTAGCGCTGAGATGAAACTAAGAATAGTTTATCTGGGATTATCAACCAAAGTGTCTACAGGTGACCTCTCAGTGTGGCTTGGGCTTTTCAGACTTGATGTCTTCAGACTTCTTACATATGACTTAGAAATCCAAGACCAAGTTATCTAGGAAATAAGGTGTCTGATCTTTTATAATGGCCACGCAAGTCACATAATATTACTCCTGGTATACTCTGTCAGTGAAATTGTCAGAGAGCACTCAGATTCAAGTGAAAGAAACCTAGACTTGATTACTTGATGGGAGAAATATCAAAGAATTTGCCACAATTTTTGAAAACTACACTTGTATGCCTTCTGACCATAAATTGTTTATGCACATAACACACAGCCAAATGAACTTACTCTCTTCCAAGACCCTCAAATGACTTGTAAGATCAAGTTCATGATAATTTCATTATTTAAATAGATCCAAATACAATTGAGTCTCCTCAGATGCAATTTGTTTTTATTACAGTTCATCTGGATCAATCTGTCTCCTACCACTACCACATCTGACATTCAATGGTGGAATTACTTCAACAGACATTTTATTTTTCCTAGAGTAAAAAAGAAGATACATAAGAAGTTGCTTCTAGTCCATAAGAATTCTGTAAACCAGCCAGACCTACCTGCCATTATTTTATTAGGACCCAGGCCTGCTCCCTGAAAATGATTATCTGCAGCATGTGGCTCCACCTTGCCATTTGTATCATGTTCACATTTTAGTTTACGGCCCATAGACATTTGAGGCTATAAAGGCCCCTTTTTATTTTATATTATTCACATCCCTTTCAATCTAGGCTGGATTCTACTAAAAACTCTGTCAGATTTTTATGCATCAGTATAATTCAATTCATTAGGCAAAAGCCATATCTATAAATATCTTTCACTTATGCCTTTCGCTATTTATCTTAAGTCCCATTACTCTGTAGGACTGCTGTAGGACAAAGCCCTTAAGATTCCTAGAAACCCTATTTAGTAATATCTCCAAGACTTATCCTTAAAATCCTTGGGAGGTCTTATGTCTTCCTGAAACATACATAAGAAAAATATTTTAACTCATTTTGGGATCTTAACACAGTTTTTCTCCCAAACATTGGCTTCATTTTTACCCCAAAGCCATGTTTTCTTGACAGCATTCTGGATCTGATCTTTGTCTTGAGGACTTTGAGATTCCTCTGCTGGCTGGACAGATGGTTCTGGGTTCCCTGTGTATTTTCTCTAAATTCTACTTGAAAACGAATGGTTTGTTCTTTAGTTTATCTCTCTACTCTAAAATTTTATTGTAAGAAGCTAGAAGAAGTCAGGTGGTGCCTTCAACATCATGACTGGAATTCTTACCCATAATAGTGATCCCATTAAGTACATTTCATTTTTTTTATGTTACTACAGATGCAGTGATGCAAAATTTTCTTCAACTGCATGACCAAAGTCCCCTTTCCTTAAACTTCCAGCAACATTTTCTTTACTTCCCTTTAAGTCTTTATGGATAGGCTCCTCAAGGACCAGCCCACTTCCATGTAATTGGTCCCCAAACCAGCATGATACAGGTTTTTAAATGAAACTCCCCTAAATTTTTGTCCTGTTCCCAAATTATCTTCCAGTCTTGTTTTTGTATAGCAAACCCCCAAACCTTAATGACAAAAACAAAAAACAAAACAAAACAAAACAAAACAAAAAAACAAGCAATCTTCTCTTGCTCATGGTTCTGTGTCAAGATTTTAAAGACAGCATGGTAGAGACAGCTTGCCTCTGCTTCACAATCTTTGCAATCTCAGCTGGAAAAACTGGACTATCTGGGAGTAACTTGAATGGCTAGTCTGAAATGATCTAGATCCTTTTTTGTTCATATATCTTGTATCTGGGCTGGGAGGACTCAAAGGCTACACTCCTCTGGAATTGTTGAGCGGAACTGCTATACAAGATTTCTCCATTTGGCCTGGACTTTCTCATAGCATGGAATTTTTGGGGTATTCAGACTTATATGATGACTCAGTTCTTTAAATAGCAAGTGCTCCAGCAAAAGGTAAAACCCACATGGCATTTCATTACCTCATTTGGAAAGTCACATAAGGTAACTTCCCGTGTTCTTGTATATGAAATAGTCACAAACCTGAGACAGATTCCAAAGAAGACTAGAATTCACTTCTCAATGGGACAAGTGTCAAAAATTATGGCGCTACGTTATAAAACAACCATAATATATAAATAATACATATATATAATAAGTAAATAATAGTGACTTGTTTTTACTATAGAAATAACTACATGTACATATTCTTAGAATACATGCTTCACATATTTATTGTTGGGAAACTGATCTAGATTTGTATACAAATATCCAACTTAACATAAATATTTCTTTAGTTTGTATTTGGTTTTCATATGCAACACAGTCTCCAGGAGTGATCTGATCAAAATGTGAACATCTGGAATAATGTTATATATATTAGCAAATGTATCAGAAAGCAAATTAACTTTAAAAATCCAAAACAATACCAAATATATTGTCCTTTCTTTGTATTAGTCTCTCCAATTAATAAAAATATAGTCTTCTCTTTCTGACTTATTTATTCCGGTTTATATTATATCTACTTTTTAAAAATCAGAAATTTATACAAGAAATTTTGGACAAAAGTACATAAATTGTTTCATATTAATCTTTTAATTAAAACAGCTTTCTGAAAGCATCAGACAGCTAGAATTTTCAGGGCCAAATACAGAAGAAGAGAAAAGAAAAACAAATTGACCAGTATTTTTCTCTGCCCTTAGGATTATATCTAGACCAGCTGTGGTGCCTCACACCTGTAGTCCCAGCACTTTGGGAGGCATAGGCAGGAAGATTGTTTGGGGCCAGAAGTTCAAGACTAGCCTGGGCAATATAGCAAGATCACTTATATACTATACATATATAATATATATTATAATATATATATTATATTATATAAGTTGGATGTAGCAGCACACATTGGTAGGCCCAGCTACTTGGGAAGCTTAAGTGAGAGGATGGCTTGAGCACAGGGGTTCAAGCTTGCAGTCAGCTGTGATCATGCCAACACAATCTAGCCTAGGCAGCAGAGCAAGACTCTATTCTGAAAAGTAAATAAATACATAAAACCATTTTTTATTCTGAAAGCTGGAGGTGAGAAACTAAGTAGGCAAATGTTTTAGTAGAATCAAGAGATTTTGTTAAAGAAGACATACCAATAAATCCAACAGATTTTCAGATGAGACTCAGATGTACTAAATCACAGGATTCACAGCACTGCATTATAGAAGTTTACCAGGTTTTGGAAGGACCAAAGGCCATATTTGATCAATTTTACCAAATAAGAAAATGTTATTGCAGAATAGAAAACATGAAAAGATTACAAAACTGAAAATTAAATATACAATAACTGGGAAGACAGCTTGAGCTCAGGAGTTCCAAGCTGCAACGAGCTATAATGGCGCTCCTGCAGTCCAGCCTGGGTGACAGAGCAAGACATGGTCTCTTAAAAACAAACAAACAAACAAATATAATACTATAACTGAAACTAAAAAATTAATATGTAAACAAAGTTGAAGAGAGACTTAGTTAACCGAAGGAGAATATATCCTACTAAATAAAGCTACAAATGATGCAAAGTGTGGAAGTTATACAAAAAAGTATTAAGCAAACATATAGTAGAGTTTTTAAAAGTCTAGCATACATGTAATTGAATTTAGAGATGGAAAGAAAGTATAAAATTGAGAAAAAACAATGTTTGAAGAGATGACAGCCAAGAATTTTCCAAAACTGACAAAAGATAACAAATTACAAATTCCAGAAGCACTACATGTACCTAAGATAAATATGAAGAAAACCACATTTAGTGGCAAAATTTACATTAGCTTAAAACTAAACATAAAGAGAAACTTTTATGACAATCAGGAAAAAATACATATTAGCACGAAAGGAAAAAAGTCAACAGAAAAAAGTCAAATCAGTGACTTCTCAATAATAAAGGACACCACAGGAAAAGGGAATTACCATATTTTCAAAATGCTGAAAAACACTTTTAAACTCAAAATCTATATCCATGCAGCTTATGCTAAAAAAAAATGGTAATAATTTTATAATTTTTATGTAGGCAATACTTTTGCAGAAAACAAAAACCTCAACAATAAAATAGAAAAATATATAAAATATGACCTTCACAGAAAATCATGAATTTCTGTCAAGCAGAAGCTATCATTAGATAAACAGACAAGCTATAGATCAATAGAAAATGTTTGTAATACTTATACCTTAAAAAAGACATTTATGACTACTCTAAAAATACTCCTAATAGTCAGTGATAGAAAAAACAAGCAACACAACTAAAAATGGTTAAAAGACTTGAATAGACACTTCATAAAAAATTTTTTTGGTTGGCCAAAAGCTCGTGAAAATGTGCTAACATTACAAGCATCAAGTCAATGCAAATTAAAATTGCAATGAGATTTCATTTTACACATAATAAAAGGCTAAACAAACAAAAAGACTGATATTGCCAAATGTGGAGAGGATGTGGAGCAGCTACAGTTGAAGTGTAAATGTTACACCACCTTTGGAAAACTAGCAGTTTCCTACATGTTAAATAGACACATGACTAAATAATTCATTTCTGGGTATTCACCTAATAAAACATATGTTCACACAAAGACTTGTGCAAGACAGCCATAGCCATCTTATTTATAATATAAAATGGAAACAACTCAAATGTCAATTAATGGAAAATAGATAAATTGTGATATAGTCATTTAACAGAATAATATTAAGTGACTAACAAGGAACAAACTATTCATTTATGCAACACTGAGGATGCATTTCAAAAACATCACATTGAGAGAGAGGAGGTAAATACAAAAGAATATATACTATATGATTTCACTTATATGAAGTTTATAAACAGGTGAAAGTAGACTAAATGAACAGAAATAAGAAAATTTCGGTATTCAGACCTGAAAGAGGATTAGATTATTCTACTCTAAATAAAGATCAGAAATTTTATTTCTTCTTCATTACTCCCCTTTTCCATTTTTAATCAGAGTTAGAGATTTTAAAGTATTGGTAAAGTCATCTGTCCTTTCACCATTCTGTTATCTTAATAATAAAGTAGAGCAATAAACCAATTTTTTTTCAAATCCAATTTCAGAGTGATTGGACAAACTGATCTCACACTGGGAAACAGCTTGAAGCAATGTAAAGTTGGGAATGGAAAGTAGTTTGAACTTAAAACATTTTACACTTAAAAAGTAGACATTTTGTTATATATATACATATGTACATAACATCTTAACAAATGTTATATACATTAATGAATAAAAAATGTAGATAAATGTGTAGTCTTTAATCATTACAGAAATTGAATAGGCGATTTATCCTCCCCTCAATCTCCAGCAAAGAAAACTGCAATTTACACATACTGACACAGAAGTGAAAGTAATGTTTTCCAACTTAGTTTAAGAATGTAGCTTTAATACCAAAACCCGACAAGGATAACACAAGAAAGGCAAGTTCCAAGCAATTACTCTCATGAATATTTTTTATTTTTATTTTTATTTTTTTGAGACGGAGTCTTCCTCGGTCACCCAGGCTGGAGTGCAGTGGCGCGATCTCGGCTCACTGCAAGCTCCGCCTCCCAGGTTCGTGAATATAAATTTTTAAAATTATAAGTGAAATATTAGCAATCCACTGATTGTATGTAGGTGCTGAGAGGAGATGTAAAACCACAACTAGGCTGAGTTTATCCCAGGAATATAAGGTTTATTTGATATTTAAAAATCCTTCAATATAAGTCACTGTATTAAAAGAACATAACAGAAAACTCATATTTTTGGTATTCAAAAAGAATTTGGTAATATCCTTTTCATGACATAAAGATCTTTGTACACTAGAAATATAAAGGAACTTCCTACAAATGTTCTGTAGAAAATGTAAGATTAATGGTGAAATAGAGGAAACTTACTCTTGAATGTTAGGAAGGAGACACTGCTATCTGACATCATTGCTTCTTATTTTAACATTGCTAGAGAATTTTCCTAGTCAGTTAAAAAAAAAAGAGGGGTGGTCAAGTGAAGGAATAGTGGAAAAGAAAAAAAATATAATTGTCATTATTCCAAATGACCTGAATTTGCACGAGAAAACACTCTATATTAAACTATTAAATAAGTAAATTTAGTAAGCTCATACCATAGAATAAGTAATTGTACTCTCATAAGCCACTACAATTAGAAATTGAAAATGTTTTAAAAGTCCTCTAAACCTTTGACTCAAAAAAAAAAAAGATACCTAACTCACTCCACAGAGAAAACAACAAATCATTACAGAGATACTTTAGATTCAAAGATTTGTATTGAAATGCAAAAAGTCAAAAAATAGAGAATATTTAAGAAGAAAATTAGAGAACTTAGCCTACTGAATAACAAAATGTTATTAAACAGCTGTAATAATATTTGTTGAATGGCACAATGTCAGATTGCTAAAACAATACAGTATTATAGAATTCAGAAACAGACTCACATACAATAGACTGAAGAACAGTTGGGGAAAGGATAATCTTTTCAATAACGTACATGTCCATTAATAATTGAATAGATCAATAATTTTAGGCATATTCATATAATAAAATATTATACAGCACAATGATTCTTGAAGGATGGTTCAGGAAACCCAGTGTGTCCTGAGGTCCTTACAGGTGGTCTGCAAAGTCAAAACCATTTTCAAAATAATGCTATGATGTTATTCATCATTTTCACTCTCTCTCACAAATGTTCAGAGTATGGAAGTTTATTAGTACAGCTTCGGTTATAAGTTCTAACTTATATTTAATAAATTGCCATTGTTGGCCAGGTGTGGTGGCTCATGCCTGTAATCCCTGCACTTTAGGAGGCCAAGGTAGATAGATCATGAAGTCAAGAGATCGAGACCATCCTGGCCAACATGGTGAAACCCCGTCTCTACTAAATATACAAAAATTAGCTGGGTGTGGTGGCCACGTGCCTGTAGTCCCAGCTATTGAGAAGGCTGAGGCAGGAGAATTGCTTGAACCCAGAGGCAGAGGCTGCAGTGAGTCAAGATCATGCCACTGCACTCCAGCCTGGTGACAGAGCGAGACTCTGTCTCAAAAAAAAAAAACATTGTTTCCCTATAGTGTCAAAGCTTTTCTGTAGTATCACAGAAGACTATCCACAATTATCCGAAAATGACATTTAAAACAATCTTTTCCTTCCAACTACATAAGATTAAACTTTCGTAAAGTATTCAACCAAATATAGCAACAGATTAAATTAAGGAGCTGATGTAAAAATTTCAAATTTCTTCTATTACTATAGATATTAAAGAGATTTGCAAAAATGTAAACAATGTCATTCGGCTATTTTTGGTTGGGAAAATACTGTTATTTTCCATAAAATATTTATGAAACATTTATGTTAACATATAGTGATTTTATTATATTAAACATTTTAGTTTCTATTTAATTTCCAATACATTAAATATAAATGAATGTATATGTTCATTTAGTAATAATTTATTGCACTATACACTTATGACATGTATATATTATGTGTATATTTTATTTCAATAAAGGTTGGTAAACTATAAAAATATTTAATGTGGAAATTACGATTTTATGTCACAAAAGAGGATTTCTTTCCAGCTTTTTCCTTTTAAAATATCACTTTTAGATTATACTTAAAAAATTTTTGATTACCATTTTCAAAAATGAATAGGGCCTTAACCTCTAAGACTAGAAACTGGATTTCTTCTTCATTATTCCTCTTTTCTATATTTAATCAGAGGTAGAGATTTAAAAGTATTGCTAAAGTTCTCATGATTTTTAGTGAGGTAATTATTTGGCTATCCTTTAAACATTCTGTTATCTTAATAATAGAGTAATAAACTAATTTTTTTAAGTCCAATTTCAGAATGGTTGGACAAACGGATCTCACTTGAGATGATTACCAGCAGGGGAGGTATTATTTCAATAAAATCAAAGACTACCAATGAAACACATGGAAATATACCCTGCAATTCTTTTAGGTCCTAGTTCAAAGATGTCAAGCAGAATAAGCCAAAGTCTTGAAGAAAAAGAAAAGATGGATTGTGCATGGAGGATACATATTTCTTTCCTACTATAAACTAGGAACTGTCCATATTTATACTAATATTGTCAATAACATTATGAAATAGGTGTGGATTTTTCCTGCTTTAGTTAAACAGTAGAGAGGCTGTCACATAACTATTAATGATCCAGCCAGAGGGCAAATTAAAGTCTGCCTATTGCTAAGGCTGGTGGCCTTCTAGTTCATCATAAATGCATTATGGTCACAAGAAGTGTTTTAAAGATGGCAAATCCCTAATCATGACACAGTTATTATTCTGCTGTCACTGGAATTATAAACTTAGAAACGTAGTAACCAGGTTGACATGCCACCTGAAAAAAAATTCAATGTCAGCCAACACTGAGGATCCTTGGTGCCCCCAAAATGATCCATAGACTAGAATATATGAGAACTAGTATTCTAGAAGATATTTCCTTAGTCAAAATCTTGTCTTCTTTCATATAATCACATTTCAGTAAATTTATCCTTCAGATGATCTAATTCTCTCTGGATATATGTGACTTTTCACTTGGGTCTGCTGATTTGGGCAAACTTATAAGGGTCATATAACATATTTCCTTTTCAGTTTGTAGCAACTTGGTCAGATTAAATATCTAGAAGTAGAAAATAAAAATAGAAAGGCTTTTACTTTTTAAATTTTTTTTATACTTTGAACATTTTCTCTCATGATCCAGTATTAACTTTCACTTAACAGCAATCTCAAAAGTATGCCTCTTAGTCAGTTCCCTAGGGAAAATGGTAAACCAATAAAAACAGAGACAGTGCAATCTTTTTTGGCACGAGAGCATAACTTATTTGAACAGATCAGGAAGCATCAGTAAAATATAGTGACGCACAAGATAAATGGAAATGTGATATACTGTAGAGTTATAGACTAACGAGTGTCTCTTTTCCTAATATACATGTCAATCTAGCAAGGCGATGGTCTAAAGCTCTCTGATGTCTATCAGGTCACGGGGTCATCCTGGGAAAACATACTGCAGATTATGTAGAAATCTGCAAATAGAACAGTGCAAATAAAGAGAGGGATTTATGTCTTCATGGGTTTCAAGAGATAATGTTTCAATTGGAAAATTATAGTATTTGGGCCTTGTGGGGAATGTCACAGTTTTGAGATTTAAAAAAATACCTTTGTTGAAACAGTCATTTATGAAATACACAAATCCTTGATTTAAAAACAAAAAATAGCAAAACAGAAGGAAAGAAAACCCCAGATTTTGCACTTTTCAGAACATAAAGAGAAAAATTAACTATACTTTCTGAGATAATATCTGTGTGAAAGGTTAAAGTCTCCAGCCAATTGATTTCTAGCAAAAGGATTAATAGTTCATATGTTAAATTTTCAATTTCAAATGCTTAAATGTGAAAACATTTATTAATCTTATCTTTGGCAAGTAGATGAATTAAATATATAGATTGATAAATAATGTTCGGCAGGCTCCAATTTTATTTGATTACCATATCACTACCCACAAGACAAATTATATGCTACCATTAAAATATCTATAATCAAAAAACTTAATAAGTGTAAAGTTTATTACATGTATCAGATCTTTTTTTAAGACGAAAATCTAAACCTGAAAACATTTTAATTATGCATCTTTCCTGAGGCAATATATTATACATATGGTTTTTCAGTTCAAAATGTAAACCCACATCAAGGAACTCTTACTGACTTCACTTCTGAACTAGTCATTTCTAGGCACTAGGAAAGAAAGATAAATAGGATGCCATCCCTGCCAGAAGAAAACTCACAGTGCCATAGGAAAATGAGGAAGCAAAAGTAATTTAAATTTACTATGGTAATTTAGGTGAGAGAGATTTGCATTGAAGAAATGTAGTTAATTAAGTTTTTTAAAAATTAGAAAACTCTTCCTTGAGGAAATAATACAACAGCTGAGTCTAAATGTATTATACTGACTCATCAAATTAGAAATGAAGTTCCTTCCAGGGCAAGAAAACAGCATGAACAAAAGCAGAGAACTGTGAAATAGCATAGTGCATGCACTAATGTCTGTGTGTGTGTGTGTGTGTGTGTGTGTGTGTGTGTGAGAGAGAGAGAGAGAGAGAGAGAGAGAGAGAGTCCAAGTATGAGGGAAGAGTAAGGGAATAACAGATGATGCAGCTGAAATAGCAGATCATGATGATCTTAAGTGATTTTTGTTAACAGATGATACAATCAGACTTACTAAAGTTTTACTTAAGTTTTAGACTTACTCATTTGTGTGTATTGCAAAATTTTAAGAGGTAGAAACTGATACATGAATCACATGGGACTCTGCAGTTACTCAGGGATGGGTAATAAGAATCCAAGATAAAGCAATATATATATACAAATGGAACAAAATGGGACAGTTTTTTTTTCATCATATGCAAGTGATGAAAAGTGTAAGACTCGATACTTAATTAGATGTAACTAGTAAGAGCGAGGGGTAGCCTGGTTAGCTCCCCAATCCCTATCTTAGGTGTTATATAGATGGAGGTATCACTAAATGAGATGGAAAATACAGGAAGAATACTAAGACTTGTGATTTAAAGGAGGAGAGAACAGTGAATAATGATGTGAGCATGGGTTACATGTGAGACATCCAAGTGATATGCACTGGGTAATTTTATATATTTTTTCTAAAGGGCAAAATAGAGGTAAGGTCAAGAAATAAATATCTGGCATAAAAATAAGCACAGGGTTGTTAGTTAAAATTTAGAATATAATTAAGATGGTCTAAGAAAAAAGAAAACTTTTTCTTAAAAACTTGGTATTTGAAAAGTAGTTCTAGAATGACAACACTGCAATGGAGAATGGGAAAAAATATACACATATATATACACATATTTACATATTTATACAAAATATACACATATTTATATATATATAAAGCAACCAAGAGAAAGGGTTTCAGAAAACTAAAAATACAGAGTTCAGCCATTAATTTTACATCATGAAAGTTATTGGCTCATGTTCCCTTACCAGGATGAGTGACTGGGCTTGAAAACAGTTAACAGTTGGATAAAAAATTAATAAGAGGTCAAGAACCTTGAAGAATGACTACTGGGCCTCTCTCAAAAGAACTCTTCTAAAAAGGGAGGAAGGCAGAGAGAAAGAGGAATTCCCTATACCTCCCCTGTAGAGGAGAGGAAGAGAGACAGAATTAGAATTACTTAGAATTTAAGAACAAAAAGAAGTTATCTAGAATAGGATTTAAGAATAGAAAGAAGTCACTTAGATTAGGAGAAACTTGATCAATGAGGCTGATAAAGAAGAGAATGGATAAGCAATGGTTTAAGATCCCTGAGAAGAAAGGACATGGAACCAAGAGCTTGAAAACAGAAACTGGCCTCCATAGAGAAGGCCACTCAAATTCTGAGAAGAAAAGAAAATATTACAGTAGAGTAACATAGATAAATTGGGCTGTGGGATGGGATTGAATTTCAGTCATATGTGACTGTACATCTCAATTTTTTAAAGGAAACAGGAGAAGAGATTAAAGAGAATAGATTTGGTTTGGGAGCTTAAAGAAATCAACGAAAAGTATGACAAAGTATGACTGTCAGAGAGGGAAGACTTTTCTTTACCCTCTTAGGCTCTATGACTGGGCAAGAGAAATAAACTGACAAAAGACAAAATAACAGGAAATAAGTATACACATTTATTTAATGTCTTTACTTGCATATGAAGGGCTCTATATATAAAAAATGAAGATCCCAAAAGTAGATATGCCTGAAACAGCATATATACCATTTTAACAAAGAGTGATAAGTTGTGGAGACATGAGAAAACAAAGAAAAAGAGAGAGAGATTTACGCTGGGAACAGTAAATTGGGGAAAAGTGACTGGGAAATATATAAGGAAAACTAATTGAAGATAAGGGTTATTTTAGTAGATTTGTTTGTACAGATTAATCTTGGCACCAACTCCCCAACTCCAGTGATAAAACAAATATTCTCTCCTTGGTACAAGGACTTCTTTCTAAGAAAGTCATGCCCTACTTTTTGATAAAAAGGGAGAAGAAACTCTTTCCTGCATCTATCTTTTCTCAATTGGCTTCAGCTCAAAATAATCAATATACCAAAATGGCATATTTTGGGGTAACATATTCTGATTCCCTTCAGAGCTAAAAATAAAAAGGTAAAGAAACATAAAGGCTATAGGGGAAATGAACTTTTCTATTCTACATTTTTAATTAGAACTTTCAATCCCTATGTCAAATTCAGCATAATTTCAGCACACCTCTCCATTCAAAGGATAATTTAAATAACTAAAAAATGTAAATAAATGACAAAAACTATAAAGGTGTCTGTAGAAAAAGAAAACACAAGGCAGTCCAGGGATTATGAAAACTCTTGGAATATCTAAAACAAATGGAATTATGAGAGAAATAGAAGGAATACTACAGTCCTGAAATTAAGAGCAACAGGGCTTGTAAGAAGTTTCATGCTGAGAGTCAATAAACTTAAGATCCTTGAGTAAGCTTTCGACTACTAATCACAGTCATTACATGGAACTTCATTTTGAACAGCTCAACCAGATAGGTCCAGTGGCTTTTACCCTCAGCCTAGAAACCTAGAACTGCTATGAAAGCAAAATGAAACATCTGCCCTGGGAGTTATGCAAATATGGGTGTTGCGGAGTAGGAATCATTTGCAAAGCTCACCTTGAAGTACCTCTAGAGTCTTGACCAACATACTCAGAGCTACATAAAAGCAAAGATCGCTTTACCCAAGAGTGAAATACAATGAATACAAAACTCTTCTTGGATTTGTAATGGTGGGGACTATAGCCTTTCAACTTGCTGCACATGTACACACACCGAATCCTAACAGCAGTAAGCACTGATGTAGAGCCCTCAGATGTGCTCCTCTACAGAATATGCCTATTGGAGAAATTTACCTAAACCAAAGCAGAGGAAAATTATAGCAGCTACCCAGATAATTAACCCAGCCCTTCATTTTGAAATAGAAATTAGTAAGTAGACAAAGATCTTCACATAAAGAAAAGGACAAACCTAAATGAAAGGAAGCAAAATAAACTGAACTGGAAAACAAAATTAATTCAAGAGGGAAAAAGGAAACTTGTTTCAAATTTGTGATTAGTGTAACAATAGATAACTAAAACAATATTAACATATTAATATTAATTAAAGGGGTACTATGGGCTGGCTGCTGTTAAGTGATTTATAAATATTTTATATGTAATTCTCATTAAAACCTCATTAAATTTTATCTAGGTACTATTCCTATTCTTGTTTTACACAAGGCCATCACTTACTAAGTTTTACAGTTTGGAAATTTAAAATGTCTTATAGTCTGTATTAGAACACGGATTGTTTGATAAACTGGGCTCTTGACCTACATTTATATCACATTTTTTTTTTTTTTTTTTTTTTGAGACGGAGTCTCGCTCTGTCGCCCAGGCTGGAGTGCAGTGGCCGGATCTCAGCTCACTGCAAGCTCCGCCTCCCGGGTTTACGCCATTCTCCTGCCTCAGCCTACCGGGTAGCTGGGACTACAGGCGCCAGCCACCTTGCCAGGCCAGTTTTTTGTATTTTTTAGTAGAGACGGGGTTTCACCGTGTTAGCCAGGATGGTCTCGATCTCCTGACCTCGTGATCCACCCGTCTCGGCCTCCCAAAGTGCTGGGATTACAGGCTTGAGCCACCGTGCCCGGCCTATATCACATCTCTTAAATGGAAACAGACTACTGTAAAAACAATAATGTATTTATTAAAAGTATGACTGTTGAAATTAAAATAAGAAGAAATAATGAATTGTGTAATCAAGTGAATCAAGTTGGAGAAACACAAGATAAAATCTAGTAATCCACCCAAACAAATCAAAGACACAAAGACGTGGAATATATTTAAGAAAAATTGGAAGTAATAGAGGATAGATTAGGGAATTTCAGAACTCCAGAGACGAAGTAGGGCAGAAAATATTCAAAGAAATTCTATATTACTGAACGAGAGTGACTAAAAGAGTTCACTCAGTAATTAGCAAGATGAATTAAAATAACCCACACCAGAAAATTAGAAAAGTACTTCCCAGCCCACATAACTGACACCCCAATTCACCAGCATTGTTTCTTTTTGTGTTTCCTTTCTGATTTAGTGTAAATATATAAAAAATGATCATTGTAAATATAAATAGCTAGTCAAACATTTTATAAAAGACAATTTAGCCATTGAAATTAATAAATGGTTAAGTGAGTAAAACAGAAAAAGCCAAGGAAGCATAGAAGTAATTTTCAAACCAATATACAACTAATATGGTTTGACTCTGTGTCCCAACCCACATCTCATGTTGGATTGTAATTATCAATGCTGTACAAGGGACCTGGTGGGACGTGATTGGATCATGTGGGTGGATTTCTCCCTTGCTCTTCTCACGGTAGTGAGTCCTCACAAGATCTGGTTGCTTAAAAGTGTGTGACACTTCCCCCTTTGCTCTCTCTCCTCTACTCTGCCATGTGAAGATTGTGCCTGCTTCCCCTTTGCCTTCTGTCATGACTGTAAATTTCCCGAGACCTCACCATTTATGCCTCCAGTACAGCCTGTGAAACTATGAGTCAATTAAACCTCTTTTCTCCATAAATTACCCAATCTCAGGTGTGTCTTTATAGCAATGTGAAAATGGACTAATACAACAACTTATCCAAAAAAAGAAAACACAAGAAGTTTATTTTTAAAGAAAAGCCAGCAACAAAAGATCAGCCTGAGTTTTACTTGGAAACATGAAATCTCAAAAGATGAAGACTGAATAATTAATAATAAATTCTTAATAAATATGTAGTTAATATCTAATTTTATAAATAATAATAAAATGTAATTTTCATAGGGGTCCTTTTATAGATACCATTTGGTAGATATATAAATTTTGCTACAAGTTCAAAGTGAATTTTTTCTAATGCAAATGGTATTTAAGTACAGTTGAAGCCAAAATATTAATACCTGTTTTAAGAGAGGGAAGATGTAGGCAGAGAAAGATCATTTGAGGCTGGCCGCGGTGGCTCACGCCTGTAATCTCAGCACTTTGGGAGACTGAGGTGGGTGGATTACCTGAGGTCAGGAGTTTGAGACCAGCCTGGCCAACATGGTGCAATCCTGTCTGTACCAAAAATACAAACATTAGCCGAGCATGGTGGTAGGCACCCATAATCCCAGCTACTCGGGAGGCTGAGGCAAGAGAATTGCTTGAACCTGGGAGGCGGAGTTTGCAGTGAGCCACGATTGCACCACTGTACTCCAGCCTGGGCAATGAGAGCAAAACTCCGCCTCAAAAAAAGAAAAAAGAAAGAAAGATCATTTGTTCTCAAAGAATATAAGAACTTTTATCAATATAAAAAAAGTCATTCAGATATGTCCATTTAAATGAGACTTTTATTACAATAAAATTTGAGAAGTGAGCAACAACTAATGAGATTAGAAAAACTTAATTTTATCAAAGTATAGATTTTGTGCCCACCTAAAGGAAAATGCTTTTCACTTGTGTTTTTAAACAGTGGTTTTAGTTCTATGATACTCAAGCTCACTTGGAGTAGTAAAATAGGAAGCAGGCTGGGATATAAAGCCGCCACACTGTCCTCCTGGGGTGCTTTTTTTTTTTTTTTTTTTTTGGCAACACAGTGTGTACAACCAATGCTACATGTTTTGGCAACGTTATTTTTTGTTACGTCTCATTGGGAGGCACATAAATACAAGGTTGTTTCATTTTTAATGATGTTGAGATTGATCATGGGGCCTGTGAAAATTCCTGAGACCCAGGTGCAAGCTATACCAATTACATCTGAGTGTCCAGAGTTGGTCAGGCATAGCAATTTTTTAAAGATACTCAGGTGATGCCAATATGTGTGTGGCAAAGTTTGGAAAACACAGGGTCGAAGTGATTCTAGCCTAATCTATTCATGTATATAATTCGCCATTAACATTTAATTCATGGTTTCAGTGTAATGATTAATGCTTAGATTCCTTATTCATTAGGGTTTGTAAATTATGACTTATCAAAGTTCTATCTATTTCTGAACTCATTAACTGGACTTCTATAAAGAAATTTTTGTCATCAACTAGTTGGTTACCCTAAAATATAGTTTTTATAAAAAATCCAGATAAATTTGTTATATTCATCATGACTCTCTTTATTCTAGAAATATACTGGATAGCTGTAGTCCACACATGACCCAAGGCCTCTTTCTGTATTGCCTACAAGCTGAAATTGCTTTTAAAAAAAAATTTCTCAAAGGGTACTAATAAAAACAAGAAAAGACTATGCAACAGATAACAGTATGTAGACCTACAGAAGAAGTGGAGGAAGAGGAAAGGGAAGAAAAAAGAGAAGAAAGAAGAAGGAAGAAGGGAGAAGTAGAAGAGACTGATGTGAATCCCAAAGTCTAAAATTCTTATTACGTGGTCTTTCACAGAAAACATTTGCCAGGCCCTGGTTTAGAATAAAGAGTTTGTGTCCTTATAAATTCTCAATGGTAAAAATAACCAGTATGTGTGTTTCATAATAAACTCATAATTTCTAACATTGCAGCTATTATTTTTTGTGCTGTAGCTCTCTTATATTTTAAGGAACACTTTCACATAATTTTTAGTTTTGTTTAGTTAGTTTAGTTTTGTGATGTTAACTGGACTCCAGCAATATTTGATAGCTTCCTTTGTTTCTGGCAGAAAATTTTCCAGAAACATCTGACCCTTTTCCTGCTCCAGACCTGGAACCAGCCATTTCATCAAGGAGTCCTCTTTTCCTTTAGTGAGAGATTATATTTAGAGATGAAAATCTGGGTGATAATGGAATACTATGAAGCCGTAAAAAGGAATGAGATCATCTCCTTTTCAAGGATGTGGATGGAGCTGGAAGTCATTATCCTCAGCAAACTAATGCAGGAACAGAAAACCAAGCACTACATGTTCTCATTTATAAGTGGGAGCTGAACAATGAGAACACAGGGAGGGAACACACACTGGATCCTGTTGGGGGTTGTGGGGAGTTGGGGACGGAGAGCATTAGGATAAATAGCTAATGCCTGCGGGGTGTAATACCTAGGTGATGGGTTGATAGGTGCAGCAAACCACCATGGCACACATTTACCTATGTAACAAGACTACACATCCTAAACATGTATCCTCGAACTTCAGTTGAAAAAAAAAAATCTGGGTAATAGAGGCACTAATTGCTAATGAGTTGTTTTTGCTTATAGCCTACATTGTTATTGTTTCTATGACTTTTCAACAAGTTAGATAATACATATTTATTTTAGAGATATAAAATAAAACATTAAACGTATCTGATATTTCCAAATTACATTTAATTTGTTTTATTTAATATTTCTTTTCTCTTATGCTGAAAGCTTAATTCCTAACAATATAAACATAATTTCTTATTTATTTTATATTGCAATAACAGCAACATTATTAATATATTGTTTCAAATTACATAGACTTGTGTTATAGGTGATTCTGTTTAAAGACACCTCATGTACAGTGTTGATTCATATAACACTGAACTTATAGTCAACCACAGTGTAACTCATGCCTGAAGGAAGCCGATGTGACACATCTATTTTCTGTGAATGGCACATCACAGCCATCTTGCAGTCAGGATCACTAGACAGCATTGAAGTAATATGCTTGGGGACCATTTTAAAAGCAAAATCACCAACAAGCACAAGAATGTGAAAATGTGGCATTAAATAGACCACAAAAATGACACTGTTTATAGTATAACAACTGAAACAAGAAAACAGAGTGTCTCCTTAGTCAATGTGTACTGGGAATAAGCACCTTGGGCAATTCAATTTTTCTGCCACTTTTAATGTCTGCAATTAACTGTACCTGAATGTCTGCAAAGGACTGTGAGAGTTTTGTGAATGTTGGTTTGGGGGTTACAAATACATTTTAATGTGTAGGTAGATTCTCAAATATGGAATCTGTGAATAATGAGGATTGGCTCTGTGTGAAAGATTCATAGGTAATATATATACAGAGAAAAAATATGATGCTGGAAGAGTGAGGAAGGGTAATATCAGACTGATTTCTCAAGCTTAGAAGCTTTAGCCTGTAGGAATTTTGCCAAGAGACAGGAATATTCAAGGATTTTTAAGCTGAGGGGTGATAAAATGGTATTTCTGTTTTGTGATAATCACTGTATGTATTGTGGGAAGGATAGTGGTGAGGCAGAAGCTGGAGACTATCAGGCCCCAGCGATGATCCCAGTAAGAAGTCATGAGGCCTGTACTAAGGAAGTGGCAATGGGCATGATGTGAAGGGGTTGACCATGGCAAGTTCTTCAGTGTGAAGGACAAGAGAAGAGAAATCAAAGATGACCTTCTGGCTCATCAAGTTGCCATGTGGTGGGACAACATTTAAAAGCATCAGAATCAGTTTCAACAGGAAAAAATGCAAAATTAAGTTTAGCCAGGTTGAGCTTTAGTTGCCTAGAGGTTATCTAGGTGTAAATTTCCAGAAAATATTTACATATAGAAATCAGTTTTTAGATAACATTTAAGTAATAAGTTGAGGGCTGAGAACTGAATTTAAACAAAACAAAACAAAAATAAAATAAAACTAAGAGATTGAAGAAGGTAGAATATATGAAAAAAAAAAAAAAAGCAACCAGAATACTAAGAAGGCAAGCAAAAGTAAAACATTTTCATGAAAACTAAGTAAGAGAAAGTTTCAACAAGGAAGAAGGGGATAATAATGTTAATTATGACAAACAAGTAAAACAAGATAGGCTTGGTAAGACATAAAAGAAATTTGGCAATTAAAGACTTGGTGACTCTAGCAAAGAGAGTTTCACTATAATATAAGCCAGATTTCTTTTAGGTTGAGAGAGAAACCTGGTAAGAAAACCTAGACAACCTACTGGTGATCAAGCACTTAGATTAAAGTACATCATTCAAATTTCAATTCTGCCACTTGAAAGCTGTGGTAGCCTTTGATAATTTGTTCAGTGTCTGTTTTTGTCATCTGCAAAACCAATCCAATACTAGTACTTAAAATATTTGAGTACTGTTTTGAGAAAGAAATGAGTGAATGCATGTGAAGTAATTACAAAATTTTAAAAGGTTTTAGCCCAAGTAGAACTAAGATATGAAACATCATAATGTATGGTATAAAATTTATTTTAAAATGAGGATACTAAAGTTAAATATGTAGAAGTAATATTATAAAGGCTCTTTGAAGGCGTATTTCAAAGGTAAAAATAAATATTGGTTTGTGAAATTGAATTAAATAACATAATTAAACATAAATTAACATAAAAATTAGTAAGGTAAATTTCTAGAAGTGATGACCTGAGATAAAATAAGCACTTAATAACATAAAAAAGATAGACTGTAATAGCATATTTTTATGATAAACACACTGTCAAAAGAAATACAACAATCCAAAGAGTACTCTGGCATATATATATATGTGTACACACACACACACACGTACATATAATATATTTTCTGGAGAAGAAGGAAGGCATATATAATCTCTATAAACATCTTTTTGGAGTAGTCTCACTAACATGTATTAAAATAGCCAAAACTTGGAGCCCTGGCAGCACCAAATGCTAGTTAGTATGTGGAACAACAGGAACTCTAATTAATTGGTGGTAGGAATGCCACATGGTACAACCACTTTGAAAGACAGTTTGGTAGTTTCTTAGAAAATTAAACATTGTCTTACCATATATGATTTAGCAATCATACTCCTTGGTATTTACTCGAAGGTGTTGAAAACTTAAATCTGCTCAAAAATCTGCAGATAGATATTTATAGCAGTTTTGTTAATAGTAGACAAAACTTGGAAACAAACAAGGTGTCCTTTAGGAAGTGAATGGATAAACTGTGGTACATCTAGACAATGGAATATTAATTAGTGCTAAAAAGAAATGAGTTACCAAGACATGAAGTGGAAGAAGCCAATCTAAGAAAATTACATACTGTGTGATTTCAACTATATGACATGGGAAAAAAGAAACTCTGCAGATACTGAAAAGAGCAGTGGTTGCAGGGGTTGAGTGGACAAGGAGGGATGAATAGGCAGAACACAGAGGATTTTGAGGGTAGTTAAAATACTCTATATAATATAATGGTGGATACATGTCATTTTACATTTGTCTAAACCCACAGAATATATAACACCAACTATGGACCCTGGTGTAAACTATGGACTTTGGGAAATTAGGATGTGTCAATATGGCTTTATGAATTATAACAAATTTACCATTCTGTGGGAGGACTTGCATGTGTGACAGAAAAAAGTATATGGGGAATCTCTACTTTTCTCTCAATTTAACTAGGAACTTAAAATTGTTCTTAAAAAAGGTTTTAATTAAACCAAAATTTTTTTTTAAAGTATAGTCCTTGTTTACCATTAAGTAGAAACAGACAGCAGAAAGTGTAATTGGGTTATATACTTCATTTTCACAAAACCAATGTTTATTTTTAACTGTGAAATCATGCTGCCTTCAAAGAGCCTTTATAATATTTCTTGTATATATGCAACTTTACATTACCATTTTAAGAGACATTCTATACCATAAATTCTGATGTTTCACATCTTAGTTTAACTTAGGTTTAAAATGTTTTCAAAAGTTCTAAATTTTAAAAAAAGGTAGGATACATTGTACCTTTATTTGATTTCTACTTTAATAAAAATGTTATGTTTCATTTATTTATCCTTTAACATCATGAAGTGTTGAAATTTTTTTTTAATGGTGTGGTTTTTCTGGATGCTGCATTACCATGAAACTGCAATGTTTTAAGTGTGAAAGCATTAGAGTTTCAAGTTTGATTTGGCCTGAATGTTTTTCTTTGGCAAACCTTCAACTTCAAAAACATACAAGCTTATTTGTGGTTTCTTATGGTTTTGAGCCTCTTTGGGGGAAAGAGATTGGCTTAATCTGGTTAAAACTGTCTATGTGGCATGCTGGCAGGTACAAGGGGAAACACAGAAGAAACTGACTAAACAAAGGATTTTCCAAAGATATTCCATCCCAAGAGGAAAAAAAAAAAATCATTCTTTTAACCATGTTAAAATACCCGTATTAGGTACAGTTCATACTTGACAAAATTGTGCTTGATGTTTATTTTAGCTAGATTTGCTTTGGTATTAATCCAAGCTATTCGGTTTTCTATTTTTGGAACTTACTGTTAGAATTGTCTTTACATTAAAAAATGTCTCCTCTCTCCTGAGCAATCCACAGTTGTCCCACCAAACTTTAAGCTCAATTTTTCCAAATACATAATTATCAGCTTTCTCCTACTATTCCACATCCTCCTACATAAGTATATTTTTATCATTATGGGAGTTCAGAATCTTTATTTATTCTTTCACCATAATAATTCAACAAAAAATGGGAGGCAGCTAATATATATTGTACATTTTCTGTAGGTATTGGTGACAGACATGAAGAAAATCCATTCAAACATTCCACTATGGGACATCAATCTAGAAAAGAGTCAAATAAAAAAAAATGATTTGAAATAATTATAATTAAATTCGTGTAATGAGGTACAGTGAGAGTGATTCATAAGCAGACCTACCTTGTCTAAAATGAGAAAGCAAAGCTAAATTCTGAAAGTAAAAAGGGAAACTGTAGGTGAGAAGACCTTTTAAAACAGTAGGTGCAAAGACCACAAGGAATAATGACCTCAAGTCATTCTGAAGCTATACCAAGGTCAGTAAGCCTGGAGTTAAAGAATGGTTGACAGGTGGAAGAGGTGGGATGATATGTTGAAGTAAATACAGAGATAAAGGTAAGGATTATATCACGCAAAACTTAATATCTATCAAGATAATTATTGTGCTTTTTAGGCACTGTTCCAAATTTACTATCATTTAATCTGCACAATAACCTCATAATGTGTATATATTTTTTCTCCATTGTATAGACGAAGAAACTTGGCACAGAGAGTTAAAAACTTGCCCAAAATTACATAGTTAGTGAGCAGGAGAGCTAGGATTTGAAGGGGCTCCAGAGGATGTTTTCTTAGCCAGAGTTTCTCAGTCTCACTAACTGTACTGCTGAGCAATGCTAAGGACTTAGCCTTAGTTTCTTTTACATATACATTGTTCTAAAACTATTTTTAGAAACGGCATGAAAAGCTACTGAAAACTTTCAAGAAGAGAGGCAAGTAACATGATTTTTTTTTTAACTTAAAAAATCACTCTGATGGTTTATTCATGAGTAGAATCAAGGAGCTGAATGTGTCTATTACAGTTACTAGGTGTGCAATAATGGTGGTTTAGACTCGGTTGATGGCATCAGAGATGTAGAAAAGTGGGTAGATCTGAGAGCTATTGAGGATTTAGAATTAAAAACGATTGGTGATTGGTTAGATTTGGGGCAGGTTGATATCATAAAAATCTTTTAGGTTACTCTCATAAACAACTTTCATGCCTACATTATAGAAAATACAGCCCCTTTGCCCAAAAAAGTAAATACACTAACACATGTATGTATACATGGATATTATTTTCATACTTCATGAGACTAAGAACAATATGAAGCACAGGCAATAGACACACAGGGTTCATGGATCTCAACTTAAGAAGTGCTGCCCTATATATCCTCCACACTATAGATTACCTGTATCACAAAAGCACTACAGGGTGGTTACAAATTTCTTGAGGTGACAGCACAGTTAAGTTTCAATGCTTAGAGAACACTGCTAGGTCACCAGAAATTTGTCCAAATAGTGAAAGCAGAGTTGAAGGGAAGTTAAGTATGGATCCAATTCAAAAGCAGAAAACAGCCAGTCTGCCGAGTAAACTACAGAACCAAAATCCAAATAGTATATTCTATATTTGAACCAGCAAACAAAACTTAGAAATCAAATACCATGATTCCGCAGTCTGTGTGACTACTGTGGTAGATACTCATGAAAGGGCATAGCTGGGTGTTCAAAGTTTTTCTTGACTATTCTTCAAGGTAACATATTTAACCTAGTGCCATAAATTTATAATTAGTTTACAAAATTCCTTTAAAGAGTTACTAAAAATCTGACTCTCTTTTCTATTTCTACTGTAACTGTCCTATTTCATTAGACTATAAGGCCCATGTTAGGAGAGATATTTGCCTATTTTTTCACCTCCATGTTGTCAGCATTTAGAAGAGAGCTCAGTTCACAGTAGTGCCTCAGTAAGTATTTGTTTAAAAATTAGTAAGTTTCCCACCTTCTTTGTCTTGCGTATAAGCAAATAAAATAGCATCCTGCTCAATCTCACCTTAACTATACATCCTGGAAGTGTCCAAAAGGTACAACATGAATAAATACATTTTTGTCTTACCTTTCCAGTGGTGATGGACTAAATTATAAAAGACAAATCCTCCTTCTGAGAATAACTGTAAAAACTAAATGAAATAGAAATATATCAGCTGTTAGGAAACATTAGAAAAACTACAACAGCAGACAGGACTTGAGGAGTTACGTCGTGGAGACAGAAAACCACAATTAAGGTAAGCACAACATTTTCCATTACTTTTCAACCCAAAGGATTGCACATATGTAACAAGTGTTAGGACAGGCTTATCAATGGCTTCATACTTTTGGAAGGCTGAAGATAGGCAGAAAATAGAGATGAGCAGTACAAGGTAGCCAGAAAATGAAGGTCTGACATCACAGAGAAACCAGAACTGTAAAGATGTGAGCATGACACTCTCTACTACTTTTCCGAATGTACTTCCTGATCCCTATGCTGCATATTGTCAGTGATTAGAAAGCCAAGACGGAAGCAGCAAAGGTAAGAAAGAAAAGAAAAAGAAAGAGAAAAAAGGCAAACTTTAGCAGCAACATAGTGCTAGTGAGACAAAAACTGGAGCTTAGGGCATTGTAAGACAGAAGATACCTGGAACACAACCCAAACCTTCAGCCAAGACTTCGGAAGGACCTCATCATAGGAACAAAAGCAGACAGGATCAGTCATCCCAAGTGCTGAAATACAACTTCAACTCATTTGCTGGTAATCTGCTCCTACTCTAACAGAATGCCCAGGCCAATCAAATCTTTCCTGAAATAAGATAGTGGCACCCACAGAATAAATAATGTTAAAAAAAATAGTCATTAAGTCAATATAAATACAGACATATCTGGAGGATCAATTAATGAAAAAACAATAAAAATAACTGAAAATAAAAGTCATTGGAAGAGTGACTAATTATTACAGTTTTCAAATATAAATTTTAGAAAAACAAACATGTTCAAGAAAATTTTCTAGTTTTAGAAAAACTAGAGAATTTCATCTGAGAACTTGAAGTTTTAAAAAAGAAACAAGTAGAAATACTCGAGTGGTAAAATGTAATAATTTCAAAAAAGAACTAAGTGGATGAGGCTTACAGTCAAATAGATACTGCAAAAAGTGGGTTACTAAATTGGAAAACTGGTTGGTAGAAATAGTTAAAACTGAAGAAAGGTGAGGAAAAAAACAGAAAACAAATACAGGTGTGAAAAAGATAACTTGGATCATAGTAAAAAGTTCGGACATACAGTTAACTAGAATCCCAGAAAAAGAAGAGAGAAATAGTTGGGCAGAGGAAATACTTGAAGATTCTGGCCAAAAACTGTTTCAAATACTTAATTAGGTTATCAAACCACAGAGTCAAGAAACTCTGCAAATATCCAACAGGATAAGTGTAAGAAAGCCATACCCAGCTACATCTTAATAAAACCCTGAAAATCAAAGACCAAGGGAAAAGTCTCAAAAGTAGCCACCATCTCCAATGGACCGATAATTAGGCTGACTACTGACATTTCAATAGCAACAACAAAAGACAAAACAAAATTGACATTTTAAAATGTTAAAAGAAAATAACTGGTGACCTAGGATATTATCTAGATGAGGTCACACAGAGTGTGAAGGGGAGCTATGGGTGGCTATGAGCTCTTGGCACCAGCACTGAGGTTCTTCTTATGTGAAGTAGGTGGCAGTAGAGGCTGGACTTGGTGGGGAGAGATTGTCTTTGCCCTCACAGCACTGTTTATTCCCCAGTGCTTCTGCCCTAATGCATTGCCCACAGAGGGATCACCTGGGGTTGGGTTCTGGCCTTAGACAAGAGGGCACAGGCAGTCCCCATTCAGTAGCTTACTGAGAACAGGCATTCTCACCCTGTCCTCTTTTGCATAAACATCCCTTAAATAACTTCCTGGAAGATTCTCTCTGGTCCACCAGCTTCCACAGGAAGGGAGATACTGTCCTTATTGGCTAAGTTTCTATAGAGGAATTACTCTGGCTGGAGAAGTCTAGAGGATCAATACCTACAGACTGCCTCTTCAAGCAGGAATGATAGGAATTTCAGATTCATCAAACAGAATGGTCCCTGAATACCTATTATTATTTTGTCAGGTTCATGTCTTGCTACAATAAGCCTCCCTGTACAATTCAACCATTCATCTTTATTTTATCTGCCTACATTGATCAGGCAATCCCAGTATCACTAGTACCAGCACCAGGAGAAGCTTCAACATTGTGTCCTCTACTCATTCCAGCTGGAACTCTCTCTTTATTTCCCATCCCTGTGCATCAGTGTCATGACTATTGAAAAAGACTAAATGTCATCTACCTCTGCTTTCAGTATTTCCTGCTTTCCAAATGAGAAGTCCATCAGTCCCCTCAAGGAAGACCACCTAAAGGCTTATGTCAGAAGTATCCCACAGTGTGGTGAGAGGTGGCAGGGGATGGTTTATTGGTTACAGGGTATCCAGCAGCCTTGGCCTATCTGCCTTTCATGTAGGGTATGATAGCAAAGTGTTTCAGACTTTAATGGCTAAAAACAGCTACTGTTTATGTTGTTGAGGATCAGCTCTTTGATATGTAACAAGCATTTAGGGCTGAAAATTGGGCTAAAATTCAAGTGCTTCAAGGATGGAGACATCATCTTAATTGGCCAACCTGTCTATGGAGTTATGCTATTAGTCAACATTGAGGTAGCACTGAAATATTAATAGATGCTTTATCAGCAGGAATGGTGGTGTTCTATGAGAATCCATCTAGTTTGAATACACAGACTGCCAAGTAAACCTGACAAATGTGGAAATCTGTGGATTTGATAAGCATTTTGATCCAGTTTATAATTCTTGTAGTAAAAGTTACATAAGCTGTGTATAATGGCAATTTATCACATAATTACACTTGACACTCTATATCCAGCAGCATCTCTCATCATCTTAAAGAAGTCAGGTAGAAATCTCTGTAATGTTGCTGCATCTAATATGAATATTAGTAGTATGTTACTGGAAAAAATGATCCACACACAGCATTTGCAATGAGAAATGAATTTTGTTCAAATATGACCTCCTTAAATGATACTGACACTTTTCTGATTAGCATAGAATGGCCGGTGCTAGCGAGTTATTCTTAGCTTAGATATCAGAACTTAATTAAAATTTCTGATCAGACTAAAGCTCCTTGTTTTTCAAGGAACACAATAGGGAGATAATAAGAACACTTGGATCCCAGCACTTTCGGAGGCTGAGGCGGGCAGATCACGAGGTCAGGAGATCGAGACCATCCGGGCTAACACAGTGAATCCCCGTCTCTACTAAAAATACAAAAAAATTAGCCAGGCGTGGTGGCGGGCACCTGTAGTCTCAGCTACTTGGGAGGCTGAGCAGGAGAATGGCATGAACCCAGGAGGCGGAACTTGCAGTGAGCCGAGATCGCACCACTGCACTCCAGCCTGGGTAACAGATCAAGACTCTGTCTCAAAAAAAAGAACACTTGGGGGGGTTTCAAACAAGTGGCACTCTTATGCCCCTATGCTTACAAAGCCATGCCAGTTGCCACCAGGAAGTCAGAGCTCCTTCAATATTTTCTCAGGACTCTCAAAGGAATAGAAGCTCCTGCTATCACCAAAGTAGTGTCTTGGGACCACTCAGGCAGCTGAAGCAGCTGAGGATTCTTAAGGTAATGGTCAGCTTTGGTTTTTGTTTTTGTTTTGGGGAGGGAGTCTTGTTCTGTTGCCCAGTCTGGAGAGCAGTGGTGTGATCTTAGCTCACTGAAACCTCTGTCCCCCGTGTTCAACTGATTCTGCTGCCTCAGTCACAGAGTAACTGGGACTACAAGCTCCCACCACCACGCCCAGCCTTTATTATTATTATTATTATTATTATTATTATTATTATTTTACTTTTAGTAGAGAGAAGGTTTTGCCATGTTGGCCTCGAACTCCTGACCTCAAGTGATCTGCCTGCCTCGGCCTCCCAAAGTGCTAGGATTACAGGCATGAGCAACTGTGCTGGGCCTAGCTTCGGATCTTCAAAATGAAACTCTAGATACCTCTGTTATCAAGATAGAAATTCTGTGCCATCCACCATGGTTTGAACACAAGATCCTACCTAAAGTATAATTTTAAAATAAAAACATGGCATTATACCCACTGCTATTTAGACCAATTACTAAGCAGAATATACAAAATTTTGTGGTAAATTTTTTCACTAGAAACTAGACTGGGGAACATTTTTAACCTAAAGTATATGTTTAATTGCTGGTATACCAAGTGCTACTTTAAGATGTTACAGAAAATTCAGGAAAACTTACTAGAGGGAGATGCTTTTGGGTTATTTTGCTTTGAGATAAGACTTGGAAAATCTGAAATGCCTTCTTAATCAAGGTTTTCCTTGATGGAAGCCCTCAGCCTGAAACACATGTTGATAGAGTCTATTAGGATGAATTTAAGTCAGGAGTTCAACTATATAAAGTGAGTCAGAAACCTTCAGCTTCAGCAGTGAGTATATTTTTTGTGTATGTGTGAAAATAGTAAAAGAGGGCTAAGTTTATTTTTGATTAACTCTGTCACGAAATAGGTTGCAGTTTTCATTTGAGCTTTTTTTGAGCAAACATCATCACACTATGTAAAACTATTTTTTTAGAATCTCTAATATTATACAATGCTATTTCAAAGGAATATGATGAAATATCCATATATAATATGAAGAACAAGTTTGTTGTTCATACCTGCATATAAATCTTCTCTTCTGACTTCAGTAGGGGAATGGAATGATCGTTTCCTTCCAGTAGGGGAATAGCAAGTATTTTAGCAATAGGATTTATCTTTCATATTTAGCAGTTAAGTATTCGGGGTTTCATGGAAATGTTCCAGAAAATGTTCATGCAACGTGGGCAGATCAGCTTTAAAATAGGCCATTTGTAACTTTTTTTTAAGTGCATGTAAAAATTTATTGCAGATGTTTTTATATGTTCAAAAACAGTTATCCATCGCATACCCTGTGTTATTTTTTAAAATACTCTTGTGATTAAAGAAAAAAAATGAAGGCAAAGTAAAAATGTTTTCAGGCAAAAAGAAAACAAAAAACAAAGAAAGAAAAAAAAATACAGGTTAGGTGCAGTGACTAATTTCTATAATCCCAGTAATTTAAGAGGCCAAAGCAGGAGGATTGCTAGAAGCTGAAAGTTCAAGACCAGCCTGGGCAACATAGTGAGACCACATCTCTACAAAAAATAAAAATAATAAAACAAGGAAACTTATTTTAAGCTCTTCAGATAGAGGAAAAATCACCTGTGATGGAAGCATACAAATTCAGGGAGGTATGACAAACATAAAAAAGGGAAAAATAGGCAAATCTGAATTAATATTAATTATGTAAAACAATAATAATCTGAGTGTCAGTATATCTGACTAAAACAAAAAAGACAAAAGAGAAGTATAAGGAAAACTAAGTGATCTAAAACCCTTGCATTGTCTTGGAAATGATGAAAATACCAATAGACATCACACTGTAGTAAGTCAGGGGTATATATTGCTATCTCCAAGGTAACCATCAAAACAAAATTGAAAGAATGTATTAAGAATAGCTATCACAGGGGAAAGACACAGGATAATTAAAAGAAACCCAATTCTTAACCCAAGATGAAGAATGAAAGAAGGAAAAAAAAACAAGAAAAAAGTGATGCCAGGAGACAAAAAAGTAAAATAATAGTTATAAGACTAACTTGAAATTGAATTGTAAGTAAACAGTAAGTAGTCCAATGCAAAGGCAAAATTGTCAGATTGTACTAATCAATAAGCAATAGATCAACCCATTAACTTAAAGAACATGGAAAGAAAGAAATAACAAACTATAAAAAGTATTTATTTAAATAATAAATAAATATGTAATAGCAAAAGCAACTAGCCAGATTTACTTCTCCAAAAGATGAAAAAATTGGTCATTTCTAGGGAGACTAAATTTTAATAAGAGAAAAGGCACAAGTTAGTATCAGGAATAGGAATCTGGACATCTCTAAGCTCCTTTTCATATTTAGAATTTAATAAGGATTTCATAAACAATATCATACTAACAAATTTTAAAAATATAAATTCAATGGATCAATTCCTGAGACAAAAAAAACAAAATTTACCCAAATTATACAAGAAATATGAATTTCAAATTGTATACCTTAAATAAAAACTTTTTCACAAAGAAAATTCCCACCTAGATGCCTTCTTTGAACTTTTCCAAATATTTAAAAAATAAATAACATAAATATGACATCAACTTTTTCAATAAATGTAAGAAAATGGGAAAACTTTCCAACATGCTTTATAAAATTAGCATAAGAGTGATACAGAAGCTGACAAAAACATCACAGGAAAGGAAAATTATAAGTTAAACTTTCTCATAAGCATTGTCACAGAAGTTCAAAACAAATATTCACTAACTGAATCCAGTATATCTACTCATATAACTGAGTATATGTTATATACATACATACATTGCTGAGAAATATTACATTTCTCAGCAATGTACATACATTGCTGAGAAAAATTAATTACCCAGAATGTATGCTAGTAATAGATACACTTAAGAATGCCCATATTTGTTTCCTGGCCCATGGAGTAAGGACTATTATGAGAGGGAACAAAATGTGACATCCCCTGGAACCACTCTACCCCCACTCCAGCCAACACTGTGTCTAAAATAAAAAGCAATGCCAAATTTCTGGATTGGCCAGGATTTTAGAATGTACCCAATTCCCACATGAGCTATAGGGCATTTTGAGTGGAGTTCTAGTTTCAATTACTAGTGCCAGATTTGGCAGGGAGTGCAAGACTAGCTGCTCTAAATTCCATTCTGTGTTTTAATCTAAAGAGAAGTTCAGGAAATAAACCCCAAGATTCATGTGAATTGTCCATAGGATTTTAAAACTCACCCTCTACTCTGTGATCTCAAGTTAGGCCTGACTTGGTTAATTACATAAATACTGATAATATTCTGCTTCACCTAAATGTCAGCTTCATCCAGAGAAACATGATAGTTTTTATTAATGAGCAACTGAAAGGAATATAGGTCTAATGTATAGGCCTTTCATTTACTCATTAATAAAAACTATGTATGTTTACAAAAGAAATACACATCTTCTTGGGTTAAAATAAGACTGAGAGAAATTATCCAAATCCACATATAAGAATGTAAATAAACAGGGCTTTGAAACAAATCTGTATCTGCACCTAACAATCAAGTTTCTTCAAATAGAAAATATGGTGGCTTATAAAACCATAAGCTTTGATATGAAAGGAGTAGCTAATAAAAAGAAATGAAAAATAATTAAAAGACAGGCTGACTCAACTAGAAGAGAAATGTGATTTGAAAAAAAGATTGACATCCAAAGTTTACACAAGAAATATAAACTAGAAAATGATATACTGAAGAGAATAGTTGATGTTTCCAGAGCTAATCACGCTCTTAAAGAGATAAATAAAGGAGAAACATGTATTAGCTGTTACCAGATATTATTTTTCTGAAAGAATATATTGGAATATTTTCCCCAAAAGTAAGACACAGGAAATGATGGGGAAGTGTCTCTTAAGTCTTCATAGTCAATTTGTACCTTGAAACCCTAACCCCACCTCCGTGAGACGGTATTAAGAGGTAAGGCTCTGGAAGGTGATTAAGTCATGAGGGTAGAGTTCCCATGATGGATTCATGCCCTTATCAAAAGAGGAAGAGGATTCGGTTCAAGTTCAAGATGGCTGACAAGGAACAGCTAGCACAAGTCATGTTAGATTAGCATGGAAGTGAGGAGGCTTGGCAGCTTTGTGTGCTCTCAATAGCAAAATCCAGCATCACTTGTGTGGAGGGAAATGCCAGTGGGCCACCTTCCCCACAGCCACCAGTCTCCATTGCCCCAGCTGAGAGGTCCTCTCAGTGTAAGGCCCACAGAACAGCTACCTTCCCCCTTCATGAATATTTCAGCTGTAGCCCATAACAGTTCTGAAACCCCATTCCCTACAGGCCTGTGATACTCCCTCAGGCTCTCACCACCTCAGTGTTCTGCCTGTCCCACCTGAGAGTTCGGATGGTGAGCCAGGGACCAACCCGTTTCACTCATCACAGTGAGCACCTGAACACTGGGCTAGCCCAACCCTGGTCCAGCTCTTTCATGACTCATACACACTCTCCAGTGGGCCATCTAGGGGCCAAAGAACTGAGGAACTACCTACCCCATTCCAACTCAGCTATTAGCTGACCACTTCCTTAAGAGCAGAGCCTGAGGTGGGGCTGACCCAACCAGTTGACACCATTACAACCAACACCCACCCACACAGACCTAACAGTGGAGCTCCCACTTTTAAACAAAGTGGCAATGCTATAATGTTGGAGAACAGGTGAGAAGCAAATCCAAAAGACCCTTCTGAACATACTCTATAATCACACTGCCTAGGTGAACAATAAAGCTATCTGTATTGTGCTCAGTGACAAGGTTCTGCCCTGAAAGCAATCTCAGAGAGAGTCACAAAACCAGGTTTTCCCCACGACCCTCAAGCACATCATGGTCTGGAGATAGCCTACAGTGTATGCCTGAACTAGAAGTCACCATCCCTGGAACAGGGGTGAGATAGGGAAACAGATCACATTCCTGCTTCTCTTGGATGGGGAGCCAGTGACAGTCCCTCACTCTCCCACAGACATCTCAGTGTCTTTCGACAGGAGCTCCCTGCAGCCACCCTCATCAGGGTTGGTGCTTGTGCTCACTACTGGGGTATTCCAGGGCAATTCAGGGACTCTAGCTCTGCCCAGCTGTGTCCCCTCACCCACACAGAATAGGAAGCTCAGGGCACTGGGTACTCCACTATCTAGTCCATCACCTGAAACAACAGAGAGCACCTCACAGTAAACAAAAATCCACAGTTGATTGTTGCCCAAAAGTGCCTTCTACTGGCCTGTACATTAAACCACACAGCCCAATATAAAACTTACCAACAGAAGTGGCAACATGTTATATAGTCACACTCTCTAGTGAGGGAAAGATGGGAAAGAGAAATAAATATATAAGCAAAGAAAAAAATACGATTTCTACTAAAATAATTACAAATTTAGAAGTGCCAGCCACTTCAGGTAAGAAGGAACCAGTAAAAACACTCTGGCACTATGAAAATTCTGAATGTTGTAAAACTACCAGAGAATCACACCAGCATTCTAGCAGTGAACCTTAACCACAATGAAAACTCGGAAGTGACAGGTAAAGAATTCAAAGCATGGATTGCAAGGAAGCTCAGTGAAATCCAAGACAAGGTTGAAAATCAACACAAAGAAACTAATAAAGCAATTCAGGAAATTAAGGAAGAGATAGATATCTTTTAAAAAATCAGTCAGAACATCTGAGATTGAAAAACTCACTTGAGGATTTTTAAAATAAAATTGAAAGCTTTATCAAAAGACTAGACCAAGCAGAAGAAAGAATTTCAGAACTTGAAGTCTTCCAAACTAACCCAATTAGAGAAAAACAAATAATTTTTAAAAAATTTGAGAAATATGGAAATATACGAAGCAACCAAAA
The DNA here is from genome assembly GCF_009764315.1 of Trachypithecus francoisi. Classification (NCBI taxonomy): domain Eukaryota; kingdom Metazoa; phylum Chordata; class Mammalia; order Primates; family Cercopithecidae; genus Trachypithecus; species Trachypithecus francoisi. The sequence goes on from NW_022681469.1 coordinate 61,610,390, forward strand.
CTATGAATTATTGGCATTCCTGAGAGAGAAGGAGAAAAACCTAGATTTTAAAATGTTTTTAAACACTTATGTTTAAAACATAGAAAATTTAAAATTTCTATGTTTTAAAACCTAGAAAACATATTTCAGGGAATAATTCAAGAAAAATTTTTGTAATCTTGCTAGAGACATAGACATCCAGAGGACATTTGTGAGATATTATGTAAGATGAATATCACCAACGTGTGTAGTCATCAGACTATCCAAAGTCAATGTGAAAGAAAAACGTTAAAGGCAGCAAGAGAACAGGGAGCCCCATCAGGCTAACAGCAGGTTTCTTAGCAGAAACCATATAAGACAGAAGAGATTAGTGAGCCTATTTTCAGCCTTCTTAAAGAAAAGAAATTACAACCAAGGATTTCATATCCTGTCAAATAAGCTTCATAAGCAAAGGAGAAATAAAATCTTTTCCAGATAAGAAACTGCTAAGGGAACTTGTTACCGCTAGAGCAGTTTTATAAGAGACCCTTAAGGGAGTTATTAACATGAAAACCAAATAACAATAGTTGCTACCACAAAAACACACTTAAATACATGGCCCACAGACTCTATAAAGCAACTATACAATTGACACTACTAAGCAACTAACAACATCATAACAGGATCAAAACCCTGCATGCCAATATTAAGTTTGAATGTAAATGTTCTAAATGACTCACTTAAAAGACACAAAGTGGCAAGTTGGATTAAAAAAACAAGACCCAGTCAAAGTAAAGGATTGGAGAAAGATCTGTCACACAAACAGAAAACAAAAAAAGAGCAGGAGTCACTATTTTTACGTCAAATAACAGACTTTAAACCAACAACAGTTACAAAAGGACAAAGAAGGGCATTACCTAATGATAAATGGTTCAATTCAACAAGAAGACTTAATTATGTATGCAACAATATTGGAGTGCTCACATTCAAAAACAAGTAATTCTACACCTAGGAAAAGCCACAGAGTAATAGTGGGGGACTTTAATAGCCCACTGACGGTGTTAGGCAGATCATTGAGAAAGAAAACTGACAAATTTTGAACTTAAATTTGACACCTGACCAATTGGACCTGATAGAATACTCCACCCAACAACCATAGAATATACAGCTTTCTCATCTGTACATGAAACTTACTGTAAATACCCGATGTTCTCACTTGTAAGTGGGAAGTAAACACTGGGCACATATGGACATGAAGATGGGAATTGTGGGGGGGCGCTGTTGAAAAATTACCTGTTGCGTACTGTGTTCACTACCTGACTGATAGATTCAGTCATATCCAAAATGACAACATTGCACGATATACCCTTATAACAAACCTGTACATGTACACCCTCAATCTAAAATACAAGCTGAAAAAAAATCTGCATAGTTAGAGCAATTAGGAAACCATCTCTTTATAGACACATCTAGGCCACTTGATTAGATAATTCACTGACTTGAAATGAGAAGACCAGAAATATTGGAGTAAAAAATTCAAAATATTACAAGAAGATTTTCAAGTTGATATAAGTATACATGCAGCTACAGACATTGCCTGTGCCTAAAATATGCATGAAATTAGTCTTCCAAGGGAAGTTCTAGAAAAGAGAAATAAGTACGGAGGTTAGAGATGGAAAGACAGGGACAGTTTGACTCCAGGCCTTAGTGACGTTCTTATGGGTGACACATCTTGAATGTGATTCTTCCAAATTAGAAACTTGAAGATGGAGAAGATTACCTGAACAGGGGCTCATTTGGGAAGTCCCTGAACTAATTTTCACTACTTACCCTATGGAACGCAACATGAGACAATATAAAGAAGATTATGAAGGAGGGTGCAGGCCAGCTATGAGGAGAGAAAATGAAAATTAATGAAAGAAACCATTCTGTCCCAGAAATCAATTTGAGCCCAAATGTACGAAAGATGTAAAAGAAACAGGCCAGGCACAGTGGCTCATGCCTGTAATCCCAGCACTTTGGGAGGCTGAGGCAAAAGAATCACTTGAGCCCAGGAGTTTGTGACTATCCTGCGCAACATAGTAAGACCCTGTCTAAAAAAGAAAAAAAAAAAGTGTAAAGAAAGCAATGGACACATTGATTCAGCTGGGCCTCCCTAAAAGAGATAAAAAAATATAGAGCAATGAAATAACAGAGGTATGAGAGGCATGACTCACTGCTGCAAAAAATGATGGAGCAGATAGAATGTTACTCAAGGCTAGAAAGCCACACATAAGCCTTTCAAAAGCTGAAGAAATATACAGACGCTGTGGAATGACTAAATCTAGCTAATTAACATGTATTAACTCACAAAGTTATCATTTTCGTAGTGGGAAAACTTAACATCCACCGTCTTAGAATTTTTTGTACATGATAAATACAATTTTATCTGTCAATTAAAATAACTAAAATTAAGAAATGCAAAAATAAATAAATAAATAAATAAATAAAATGTCAGTGTAGAAGAAAAAATCCTGAAGAAATACAGTGCCTCGGGAAGGACATATTCTGATTTGACATACTGACTTGACATCTTCTGACATTCAGAGTTTACTCCTAGTTCTGACTTGAGCCATGCGGCCCAAGTTCCAAACCTCAGTGGCAGCCTCAGTTCAGAAATCTCATAAGGACAAATACATATCTGAAACAAATGTGGAAATGAAAGAAAAACCTTGCCTAAGAGGCAGATATCAGCTGAAAGCCTGTGGAAGACATATCTTTCCTAGAGGCTGTACTCAGCAAATTAAGGGGCATATTAAGTAGGAGAGTTCACATGTGCTGGATGGGTACATCTTGTATAGGCTGGGCCAAAATGCCATTCTCTGAGAAAAGACAAAGTATGAATCTATGACGTTTCCTGCAACAGAAAAATGCACAATGTCAAAATTATCATTTGAAAGGAGGGTATTCTAATTACATCTTAAGTCTCAAGCGACGAACTCTGGACAACTAGTGCAGACAAAATGGTAGCTATTGAGGCAAAACAAACAAACAAACAAAAAAAACTTTCTCTTCTGCTCTTCATCTGGAGACACTACTGAGTCTCCATTTTATGTTTTGGAATCACTCTGGAGTCCCAGATTTGCCAGGAGTAATTGGTTTAGGGGCTTTTTTATTTAAAAGGTTGGACTTTTAAATTTTATTTATTTATTAATTTGATGGATGAGGAGCTGGTGCTGTGATCTTATTTATCCCACTAACTCTTGAGCTCCTTTAAAAGGGAACACATGAGACTAATTAGGACTCGAAGTACTGGAAAAATTACAATGATTTTCATGGAGAAAAGCCCAGGATACAGATGCTTGAAGGTGCTCACATCTAACCAGCCATTGAGAATGTCTTTGGCTGAGGCTGAGCAGAATAAAAAATCAGGGAGATGAGCTTTAGATTTTAATTTATTTGAAGTTTACATGGTAAAAAGAATTTAATTTTGTTAGTCATTTCTACTCTTTGAACTAGAAACTGGAAACTTGGCCAAAGTCAGCCACATAGAGCTCCAGAAAAATAGGCCAAAAATAATTATTACTTTTGCATGTTTGTGATAAAGTTTGGTAAAACATTCATAACCAAAAATAGGACATTAGTTGGAAGAATAATATCCAACAGTTGGTGAACACATACATATGTATTTGTAGGTTTATATAACCATATACATAATGTTTTTATAAAGAAGATAGAGTTGGGGCACAGAGATTGATACCCCAAATTATGGTACTCCGACATGCTAGGTACCTTGAATTTTAAAAAACTGGAATGACTTAAAAGATGCTTCAAAACCCATAACTTCCTAAACTTCTTTTGTTCCTCCCCACTATTCTCCCCGCCGTCAGCGCAGGGAGGAACTCTCTTAATTTCCTGATTCAACTAAAGAAGCTTCTCTCCAAAAGAAATGAAACTGTCTTTAACACATCCCTTCCCCCAGGGATCTCATTAAATAACCAGGAAAGATTAACCACTGGAGAAAAGACTAAGAGAAAAGATTAAAAGTCGCTATGCTCAGACAGACTTTTCATCTGTTCTGAGGGCAGCACTGAGAGATTATCTAGGGGGCCGTCTGCGTCATAAGAACCTTTGTTCATGGTGAAGTTCCACCCCTCAACTTCTCTAAATGTGCCTCCACCTTCCCCAGAGCTCAAAGAAACTCTTTTTCAAGTCAATTGTCTGTTCCTTGGGCTCTTGCATTTTCCCTGAAAGTGGTTATTTGCTACTCATAATTTCTTACATCCCCCATTTCCCCCCGTCCCTATAAGAGAGTATCTAACCTTCAAACATCTGGCTCTTCTTTGAGTCTCGTATTTGTGGGACTCCGATGTCCACGTGCATGTAAATAAATGTGTATGCATTTTTCTCCTATTATTCTATCTATTGCAAGTTCAGTCTAGCGAATATTCAGAGAGGACAGAGGGGAGCTTTCCCTCTGCTCCTACAATACACAGATACATACATACATACATACACACATACATAAAATCTGTGACTCTTAGTGATTACATCATACTTTATCAATAAAGGTTGCCTCAAGGTGAGAAATATTACTGATATGTATTGTGATTGTTTTTTTCTTTCTGATGATTTGAGATATATGAAAATACGATCAAGAATTGGGGCAGAAATAGGTACTGTTTTGGGAGGACCGGCTTTTTTTCCTGCTCTGAAACAAAAGAACTCCAAAATTAATTCTTTTATTTCTTTTCTTACTTGCCTACTTTTGATATATTTGAATAAACTATATATATATATATATAAAATCTTCTAAAAGATCACCTACTGTACATATTGATTTTTCAATGTTTCCCTAACACAAATTTGGAAAAAGAAAAATAGCTGATTGAAAATGAAAGTAATAAAACAATACTGACAATAATGGGTAAGATTTTAATAACATTAACTTATTAAATGCCAGATGCTGTTCTACAGGCTTTACAAATCCTAAGTATTTAATCCTCATCATACCAATATGATGTTTTACTCTATTATATGAGATTAAGTGTCTTGCTTAAGGCCATGCAGCTGTTTCTGAGAAAATGATTATTAGGATTGGGACATCATTGTTGCTTTGCACAGAACTTGATCAAAGACATTTCAATTTTCAGAACCTGGCTGGACATTTCTGAAATTTTTTTGTTTCTTCACTTGTTAATGTGTTGTCACAAAAAAAAAAAAAAAAAAAGAAAATCATCTAGGGTGATTTGAATTTGCACCTGATCTAACAAATTACTAGTTCTGGGATCTTAGCAAGCTTATGAATTTGATATTCATTCCTTCAATAAATACCTATAAATAAATACCTATAAATACCCAATGAATAAGAAAGTATTCTCGGCACGGCACTGAGGGTATGGTTGTGAAAAGACAGAGCAAGATCTCTGTTCTGGGGATTGCATTCTAGTGAGGGAGATCTACAATAATCAAAAAAACATATAATACAAAGTAATATCATTTTAGGTGTTTAATATTCCTTAGCCTCAATTTTCTTTTCTATGAATTAAGAAAGATACTACCGACTTCAGGGCTGTTCCTGAGATCCAATAAAAATAATATGTGGAAAGTGTTTAATACAGTAAAAATTGCAGCTCTTCTCTGGCTACTATAGAAATACATATTTAACTTTTGTTTGAATCTTTCTCTGTATATAGTTTTTTTCTTCTAAAATAACACATGCATACTTTTTCATTTAAACAACACAAGCGACTTTCTTAGGTATTACACAATAGGATCTCAGTTTATCTTTGAACATCTAGGCCTCCTTGTGTTCCCAGTGTTAGCAATAATCTATTCTCTGTTTAAAATTTTTGCTTTTATTAGTAGCTTTAAGGAATTTAAGATAAATATTTGCATAAGAAAGACTTTTTATTGAAATGATCCCAAATCAACATATGCTTTGTCATTTGTGATATTCCCACTAGGGAGTAGAATGAATAATAAATGGCCAGCCAGATGTAGGACTTATTTAAGTACTTAACAGAGAGTTTATATTTGAGGCATTTAGCCGTAACCATACTTCAGCTGTGCTTTTGCCTTAAGACACATTTTTTAACTCCATGAATACAGAGAGCTTCAGACATCTACTCTGATTCTCTCTCTCTCTCTGGGCTCAAACAGAATTGAGTAGTAAGAGAGTACATAATTAAAACATGGTAAAAAACAATCTCAATTAAATTTTGGTTTAATCTGCTATGAAAAATGGCATTGCTCACATTGAACTACCTGTAGGTCAATGGTCAGTTTACTATAAATACGAAAACATAGTCAATTGTAAGATATGCCTTGAGGCACTTTATCCTGGTCAGAATTCTACAAAGTACTATAAGCTTATACATTATATATAGCAGACAGTGCACTGTACATTTTTAAAAACAGACATACTAAAGGTTTATTAACAGCTTTTATACTTAGCATGTATCAGCCTGTTTTAAGCAATTTACAAATATTATTTCATTTAATATATTGCAAAAATCTAATGAGGATAGTTCTAATATAGACCCTATTTTACAGATAAGGAAACAAAAGCCAGATAAAAAGTAAATTTCTCAAGATTGTAGAGCTAGTAAGTGGCTGCAAGTTGGATTCAGCACTAGCACATGGGGGAGTCTAGATAAACCATTAATCATATGCTATTTACCCCCATCGGGCCATCACGTTCTCCTGTATCATCATCGCATGTGACTCTATGGCAAATGCACCTGAGAGCAGTAACTCAAGCATACCCTTAGAATGACCCTGTGTGGCAGACACACCTAAATGTGTGTTCCCAGTTCTGAGCTAAGGAATCCAGGAATGACCAACCCAGAGATTCGTTCTATGAGGAGCATCTGAGCCTCCGTCTTGTACCGTGGACCACAGGCTGGGTCATATGCAGAATCAAGGCCCCAAGTTTTGGGTTGAATAAATGTTGCCAGGTGGAAGCTGTTAGGGAGAGGGTGCTAAGTGAAAATGCTATATAAACTGCCTGCTTTTTGCAAGCAGTTGCAATTCTTCTGCTCAGCCTGCCACCATCAAGCCATGCGATTCTCCTGTCCAGTCTGCCACCAATGGACTCTCTTTGAGATGTAAGCCCTTCTGAAACCCCTCATTTGCTAGCTCTGGTTTGGCTTCTTGAACCTGGTGCCATCCCCATTGGCATCGATACAGGTTGGCCACAATGGCGATTGACCCTTAACCCAGATCAGCTGCTTGTCAAAACACAAAGTCTTCAGACTTGACCAATAAAATTAAATGGCTCTAAGTGTGGTGGTTCACACCCATATCCTCAGTATTTTGGGAGGCAGAGGCAGAAAGATTGCTTGAGGCCAGGAGTTTAAAACCAGCCTGGGCAACAAAGCAAGACCTCATCTCTAAAAATACAAAAGAGTTTTAATTAAAACAAATAGCCAGACATCGTGGTGCACACCTGTTTCCCAGCTACTCAGGAGGCTGAGGTGGGAGGATCGTTTGAGTCCAGGAGTTCAAGGTTACAGTGAGCTACGCTTGTGCCATTGCACTCCAGCCTAGGCAACAGAGCAAGACCCTATCTCTAAAATTAAAAAATTAAACAAAACATAAAACTAAATAGCTCTATATAGGTACCTAGAAGTTTCATCTTGAATTCCTTTTAATGTCTATCAAAATTCATCATTATTAAACAGTAGTTGATGAATCTGTGTCCCATCCTCTTTTCTAAAATTTTCCGAGAGTCTACATGATCAGAGAACAGTCTATTGGACATTATTAGGTGCACAAATTTCCTGAAGTGTTTCTTATGCAATGGTATTAGTTTAGGTTTTAAAATATTGTCAGAAATAGGCCCATGAAACATCATCACTCCAAGGATTTTGAGAAGTACATTGCTTATTAAACTGCCTTCTTTATTGGGACACTTAGAACAAATTCATGTCCGGTCTTAGCATCAAAAAGAGCTTTGCCTCTTCTGAATAATTTTTGACACAAACTTTGTGGCTACCTACATTTCCCCCTTTGTTAAAAAGCTTAAAAAATAGCTACCTCTGTTTATCAAGCCAGTATGTTTTGGGGCAGAGTTTTATGTAGTACCTTCATCTTTGCTCACTGGTGTGTTCCTACCATTTTCTTTTGGAATCATGTTATCCACTTCTCATTTATGTTATTGTGGCAGTCCTAGGGCTCACACTTATCTATGATTGTCTTCCCAGCTCCTCTCAATTGGTTTCCATTGTGTTCAGCCAATGAGAGGCACTTTGGGAAGGCTGGAGCCCACAGGCTGGGAGAAGCCAGGGTACTTTTCCCTCTCTCTTTCTCTCTCCAGAGATGCAGTCAGCAACTACATATCTGCTGAGGCCCTAGTTCTGCCAAAGAGCCCTGCAGTGGTTCTAGCTCCTGTGGGAAGGATTCAGTCCTTAGGTTCCATTAACACAACCTTATCTTCTTTCAGCTGCAGGATGGCAGCTGTCTCCTGCTGTTGCTAATTTCTGTGTACCTCATGATCCCCTATTTACCATTTTCCTCAGTTTATCGCCTGTGTAAACACTGTTTTCTATTAAATTCACTTTATTAAACATGTTTAGACCAGTTTCTGTTTTCCTGGTTAGACCCTGACGGTTATCTTGCGAAATGTCATGCATTTCTATATAAGGTAACGTAAATCCTTTTGGAAGACAGCCAGAAGTCTGGATAGATAGGGAGAGGGGGCTGAGGAAGATAGAAGGAGACAGAGATAGAGATGAAAGAAAGTGTGAGACACTATGTAAATATTCTAAGTTCATAGTGTTTGTAAATAGATTTCTCGGCATAATTGCTTTCAAACTTGTATTTCAGACTCTTTGCACTTCTCTTTGCACTTCAGATATTTAAATTCATTTTTGCTTTCTTAATAAGATGTTTGTGATAGAATGTTAAGGAATCTAATTTATGAAAAGAAATGATTAGCTATTTTTTTTCATGACAGTGAAAGTAGCAGTAATCTTTTAAAACTTTCCATTTTTCATTTGGATTTATTTTAAGCATTCTTCAGTCTTGCCTAAAATAACATTTCTTACTTACATACTCTTACACTTTAAGTCACGTTGAAAATTATGTGCAAAATCTGATTTTTTTGAGAAAGACACACGTGTTTTCCTTTTAATGTCATTAATATTAATTACTACTAGAAGGCCCTGATATTAACATGTGGGAAGTATAATGGCGATATTATAAATCTGGTTAACCTTACAACAACCTAACAGCTGTCTTATTCCATATGGGCTCCAGATATTTTTCCAGGATCTTTTAATGGGAAATACTCGTATTATTATGTATACACACAATTGTAATATATTTGTTACGAGGTTTTTACATTCCTCCCTGATATACCATGACAAGAAAAAGACCTGTAATATGTGAGCTATAGCTCTTCAGTAGCAGCCATATGTTCATGGGAGACCTTGGGTTTCCTTTTGTTAAACATTTCTGTGACATTTACACCACAAGCTAAGCTCTCAATAAGCAGCCCTGATTATTTTCCTCCACACAAATCTTTATTTAAGGAATATATTGGCAAAGGCAGCCCAATATTAATTATCAACATAAAATCAGTAATTATTACTAATTAAAATTTAAATTCTTGAGACAAAAACTTTCTCCTCCATCAAAAGCAGAGATAAAGTTTCACACTTGGTAATTAGTATTTCTGTTAATAATGATGGTCTTTATTACAACATTTATTATTTTTTCATAATTCATTAATTTTTTTATCCTAATTTACTTATGATATATACTCCACCCTCTTCCAGTAAGATTTTTGGTAGAATAAAATTAAGTGTGAAAAAAATGGGGAAAAATATTATATTATGAAGTTAAGGAATGAATTTAAGACCACATATATATGAGTTGCCTAGCACTAGATCAACTAATCATCAATATTAAGTGATAAATATAGTTATATATTTCCTGACAAGATCAAAGAATCCAAACAAATATTGTCATTCACAAACATATGCCAATTCATGTGTAAAGATCCTTTTTCCCCCCCAGAATTCAATTACAGATTTACCCTCCATAGCATTTAACAATTGAGAAAACAAACATTCTTAACTATAAAGTTATCTAAATTTTATTTTAAGTAGTTCAGTAACACCTGTTTTAGCTAAAAATTTCCAGAAGATGCAGTTACTGTTTAAATGGTTAATTCTTAAAACATCCTTCTATGCAGAAGATATGATATTAAATCAATATATAAGACTAAGATATAAGGTCTGGACACTTTGCTACTTTTTTAATGCTATTACTTAATATTGGACTAGAACATGGCAAATGTATTCAAGTAGACAGTAAACATGTCCATTAGGCTTTCCTGAAACATCTGTCTTGAAAGAGGTTTTGGCCGGAGCCGGATGGCCATCAAGACATGATTGAATCCCCTAAGTATATTTCACTCAGTTATATCGCTTAATTGAAAGTCATATGCTCTGTTTAGCAGAAATGAGGAGGATAAGTCCTCATTCTGCTTTAAATTTTTAAGAATTCGATATTTAGTCTCAAAGACAATTCAGAATTGATATAGGCATCAGGCACTAGCTATTAGATCTAGGTTCATACACAGAAAAAAAGCTTTGAATCTTAAGTACCTTCAGAAAATGTCAAAAGTGTGGACTTTAAAGCACAGAAGATAGGACAGTATGAAAACAAAAAATGAGGAAAGTGCTAGTTCTGTATAACTAATAGAATGTCTAATATATATTTCTTATATAAAGAATTGTACTTGGACATGGGGAAATAAGCTGTAAAGCTGGAAGAAAGATTCAATGCTATTATTTAAATCTCCTGGTTTAAATGTTGAAGAACACATATGGAATGCAATCATTTTTGATTAATCATTAATCAGAATTCATACTGAGATGCCTTTCTAAGCATCTGTCAGTCATCAAGCCCAATCTCAATATAAATCTACTACCAAAGCAATAGTGATGCTTTGTTTTTGTCTTTTCATAGATAAAAAATATTTTTCCAATGCACTTGGAGGCTAACAAGTGGTTATACAATAAGCAGTAAGAAGATATGAGAAAATGGCTGTTTCACAATATTTAAAAGTTGAAGTTTTATGTAAATGTAACTGATATGGGAATACACAGCATGAAAGATAACTAGCAAAGATTAAAAGAATGAATTAAAATTTGTGAAGATAGAAAAAGATTCAGAAAATTAGAAATAATGTTTGAAGAAACATCCTGATAAATTGTCTTTTATTGGCTATCCCAGGAGACTAGTTCCAGGGATTTCAGATATCATAGAAGACAGAAGATAACTGGCTTGTGATGTTTCCAAAATTAATTTTGGTTTACACTCAAGGCTTTACATGATAGCCACCAAAAAGTACCTCGTTTATTAAGCCCTGGTTCTAAGTGGTTTGAAGGACTAAGAAAACGCAAAACAATTCATTAAACTGTATAAAACCCCTTCTGAAACTGCATTTATTTATTTGTAGTTTTTCTCTTACAGGACTTGTTGTGATGAAGTGATACCTACTGAGAATGAAACAATTCAAAGTATGTAGGCAGACTGTTAAGAAAAGCTAAGTCCTTTGTGTTTATTTGATGCCACAGTTTAAATAGGAGAATTCTTTTAACAGCTTCAGGGGTTGCTATTGTTTGGATGTGGTTTGTCTCCACTAAAACTCAAGTTGAAATCTGATCCCAAATGTGGCAGTGTTGAGAAGTAGGGCCTAGCGGGTGGTATTGCGGTCATAGGGGCAGATCCCTCATGAATAGATGAATATCCTTCGGTAGGGATGAGTTCTTGCTCTCATGGGAAAGGATTGTTAAAAAGTCTGACTTCCTTGGTTTCTGTCTCTGGCCTCCTCTCTTCCATGTGATCTGTTTGCACACACCCACTCCCCTTTTGCACTCACAGTAGATGGGGGCAATATGAGGCCCTCGCCAGATGCGGCTGCCGAATTATAAACTTTCCAGCCACCAGCATCATGAGCCAAATAAACCTCTTTTCTTTATAAGTTACCCAGCCTCCAGTATTTTGTTATAGCAACACTGAATGGAGTGAGGCAGTAGTGGTGACAGTAAATTTTAAATACTTCTTTTTGAGACTTCTGGCTTTTGTCCACTTAAACTTAATGGCCTTGCAGTCAACTTCCAATTATATCCATCCAATCCTAGTGATTCCAAAGTGCCCTACCACATCACCAATATCTGTCATCACTAATGATTTTAGTTGGAAAAATAATAACTATGAAATGCATGGTTGCAACAAGGAAAAACTTTTATAATTTTGAATTAGTAGTAGTACTTTAATTCATCTGTTTTGTATTTCTAGTCTATGTAAACTAGGACCACAACTAAAATGCAATACCAGCCCCAAACTCTTATTTGACGATTATATTCTCCCAAAAGACAAAGGTAAGGTAAATCAGTAACTTTAATCACAACATTATCTATGAAGAGATTGACAAATAAATATAAGATAGCTGAATTTACCCACAAAACTGTAATTGCTGTTAGTTGTTCACATGCATAGTGTAGAATCCTCACATTTCGAATGCCTAACAAAACGTAACTGAAGTCCTAAAGTAAATGTTAAAATTAGTTAAAGTTAAAATGTGTCTTTAAGCCAAACTTGAAAGTGTCAGAAAGTGCTATAGGAACTTAAAGGCAAACTTGGTGACTTCCTTTCTCTAAAAGAACTGAAAAATGATTTATTTGTACTTAGATTCACAGAAGTATATGCTCTAGTTTAAGGCAAATTAATTTAAATTAACATTTGATCTTACTTTATGGTTTGGTTTAAAATATATTTGTGTATTTTAAATTAATTTATTTGTAAAGGAAAGTAATTTTTGTCCAACTGTGGTAATGTTCTCTTCTGCTCTGAAAAGGAAGGAAGGAAAGAAATTTGAAGTTTTGCTAATGAAACAACTTAAAAATACAATATATTTTATTATATAACTGCATTATATTTGTGCAGGGGAAAAATTGTGGCTAAAATATCCCAAAGGTAAACACTAAACTAAAAAAAAAAAAAAAAAAAAAAGTTAATTTGTTTCTGCAATTCAGCTAGGAGAGTCAGAGCAGCAAGCTAATTGGAGCAAGGAGGGTTGCATTAGGGTAACAGTTTTCAAATTTAAAATATATACCTTTTTCCCTCTTAAGAAATACTTACTTCTTTGCTGGCTTCCTCACTGCTAGTATTTATCATTTTTTTTCCCCATGGATTTTTTTTTTTTTTCTTCTTTAGTCCCTTCTAAAAAGGGAACAGGAACTCCATTCTGGAACTGACTCCCTTCATTAGGAGCCAAGAATCTACCCTACGAACTTTCTGGAGGAACTCCCAGTTGCTGAAACATAAGTTAAAATACAGCAAATAGAGTTATCAATTGTTACGAAAATAATATATAGGTGTTTATGTGGCTATACTACAACATTAGCACCACTTCCTAGATCATACTAATGGAATAGACTGAACATTATTTCAATAACCATCTTCGTCTTAAAGCCAAAATAATGTTAAAAGTCCTATTTTATAACAGATAAAAGTACATTCACACATTATTGAAAGCTACATTTCATTTTATGTCATTCTTTAAAGAGAATTTTACTTTTAGATTTTTTGGGAAAAAAAAAACCAGCTGCTTTTAGTTTAAATAGTTTACTCTTGCTAAATGCAATGGCAGTCTAGAAACATTTTTCTATCAAGGTTTATCTCCACTTGTTAAAGTTTAGATAAGAGACCGCCAGATTTTCTGCTTCAAAAGCGATAAGAACAAATGTAACCATCGATTCTGCTCATTTATCATTAGTATGTATGGTTTCACAGAACAAAGTAAAAATGCATCCAGCTCTGCTTAGAAAGAGGATACATTTGATTTAGACCAAAAGGGAAACATCAGATATTTAATTTCAAAAGATAGTGGTACAGGTTTTATAGAAGAGGAGAATAATTCATAAATAATACAATAATGGAATTTTAAGTATAAAGTTATTGGTTTGAACTTCACTAGACTCAGGTGTTTTTAAGGGTTTGTGGGGCAGACATCTTAAAACAGTCACTCATCATTATTCTAATGCTTAAGGTTGAAACACAGTGCTTTCTCTATTCAAGACGATTTGCAAATACTTTGTATACCTACATAGTATCATTTCTAATTCAGCAATTAACATTTACATGCACTTAAATATTGCACAAAATAACTATTGGGAATCATAGGACAGATAGTATAGTCTAGGCATGCTAAACACAGCAAGATAAAAGAATGCACAGGGAGATGATACACAAAGATACAAATAATCCAAATGTAGTATGATAGGCATTATGGGTGAAAAATGAGTGAGCAATTTATGGACAAGGCACAATTCATGGAGGGAAAAGGATTGGATCTAGGACTTGAAGAACAATCAAGATGATTCCAAGTAGAGAATGAGAAAGGGAGAAGACAATTCTGCATAAGGGGCATAAGTAAAGGCACTGAATCATAAAAGGATATCAGGAGTTTGGGAACAGAAATATTGTTTAAATTGGTCATACATCATCAGTTGTTGAAATGGCATAGGAAACAATGGAGGAGATACAGATTTAAGTCAGGATAATGAAGGAAATTTAACTGTAGCTTTGGCAAAATTGCATGATATATTTCTGTCATGGCAAATAGGTCACTGGCTAAAATATGTGGTATCTTTGACTAACAAAAGAAAGAGGCAGATGAAATGACTGGAGAGATACATATGTAAAAAATTGAGAAGGGTCTTGCAGAGTGTGCTAAAATGTTGTATTTCAGCTGCAGTCAATGGGGGTCCACTGAAGAATTTAAGCTGGGAGATGACATGATGAGTTCTGTCATTTGGGATAACTGGGTGCTGCTGTGTAGCATGAGAATGTGAAGGAAGTGAATTGCATAAGACCAGGTCATGTTAATTTTGCCTTCCCACCATTCTTCCTTCCCCTTCTACCGAAAGGATCTTTTCCTTTCTTTCTTTTTTTTTGCTGGTTCTGGGAGCAAAAGTCATCGTATTATGTCTTGGCTAGGTTAATTATCTGGGCTAAAGAATACTATAGTATTCTTTATCTCTGGCTACAGTGAAAGAATCAGAGATAGGTATGTATCCCTAGTGGGGTTTACCCTGGGATATTTTTTTCAGACGTTTCTTCTGAGGAAGAATGTAGTTTCATTTTAAGTGCGGAGCCACTTACAACTTTAGAACCAGCCTCGTGGGATTAGCTGGCCTGAAAATAGATCAGAACTGAACAGAGGAAAGGAGAAAGGAGACTCCTGATAGACTCTATCCCCATAGTCAGCCTTCTCTGGAAGTAGCTCTACCTCATTTCTAAATTGTATTTATGTGATTACAGTAGTTTGAAAGTGGCCCCAGTTCTTCCCCTCCCTTTATCTGTGCCCTTTGCAATGTGAATTTTCAGCTCCTCCCATCGAAAAAATGGATTCTATTCTCCACTTCTCAAAGCCAGGATAACCTTGTAATTAACTTTGGCCAATAGAATGAGGAGGAAGTGATCATGTACCAGCTCTGAGCCTGAGTTTCAAGAGGTCTATGGCAATCTGTCCTCTTGAAACCCTGCCATTGCTGTAAGAACAAACCTACACTGGCTCACTGGAGTTTGGAAGACCTTGTGAAGGAGAGCTGAGTCATCCTGGCCAGATGGCAGCCGCCTTGCCAGCCTACCTCAAATATGCTAGCACAACCAAAAGTATTCAAACCCAGTCCAGCTTAGCGGTTGTGCTCACCTAACTCATAGGCTTACAGGGCAAAATCAATGTTTAGTGTTTATATTCCACTGAGATGTAATGACTATTTCTGACATTGTTTATTGTGACATTATATAATTGACAGTGTATGGCTGTGACAATATATAACTGATGCAAGAAGCCAATAAATTTACCCTTTTTAGAGTAAATTAACTGGATTCGAGATTATGAAACAACTAAATGAATCCAAACATAACCAGTTAACGAGGCATTTCAATCATCTAGATGACAGTTCACAGCCTTAAATACCATGGAATGCACAATTATTTAACATTGTAAACAAATTAGAAAACCTAAAGTTGCACTAAAATAATCTTTTAAAAACAACAAATGTGATGGGTGAAGCACAAAACTTGTTATACAGTTGGATGCAGTCTGGGAGTAAGGGGACATTGTTAAAAATGATGCTAAGATTTCAATTTAGAAAAATTAGGAGTTTGATAACTAAAATGCAGAATAAAGAAGCAGAGCAGAGGACTGAGAAAACATGACCTAAGTGGCAAAGACAGAAGTTAGGGAAAGAGTAGAATTCAAATGTGTTAGCATTTAATGATTTCCATGGTTATGGAAAGATCAAGTATGATGGAGTCTAAAACGAAGGCATTGGTTTTGATAATTAGAACAGAGTGGTTGAATTTTCCATTGCAACTTCAGTGAAAACAAAGTGGAATGTATGAGAAAATACAATCTGCACCAATTATTAAGCACTATTATTTATATTGTATATGTCTGTTTTTAAGTATATATGTCTATATTTACTTTGAAAGGAAGGCATACATGTGTATTTACTCATTCACGCACTCAACATTTATGCATTGTCTGCTTCTTGTCATGTTGATTGCCAGAGATATAGTGTCTCTGCTCATATTCCTGTGAAGAAGATATTATGTAGACATACATATGAAATGTGTAAAAATTAGAAGAAAACATTTAATAAAATAAAATATATCACAGAGAAATCATCAACTCTACCTTTCAGAAGGCTTCCTAAAAGACAACATATGAATTGGGTTTTGAAGCATGAATCTAAATTCTCCATTTGAATAAGCAAATATGTGACCATCTAGTCAAAGGAAACTATTGCCTAGATGGTCATAGATTGTAAAATTGTACTGGATATGATAATGACATTTCAAAATTTGATTCTGATGAAGCACAAAGTGTGCTGGGAAAGCTGTGATCATTGAGATTGGTGATGAAGTCAGAGGCCAAATCTGCCTTTGTTGCAGTCTCAATGATCACAAAGAGATTTGTGCATTCCTAAGGCTGACATCTGTACTATAGGGAAGGCTAAGAGTTGAAGACCCCTAATGCAAGGGGGCCACAGAGTCATATTTTTGTTTGGAAAGGTAATTCAGGGGATAGCAGAGAATTGAAAAGTAGGGAATGAGACTGGGGTAAAAAGATGGTCAAGATAAAAATCTTTCTAAATATCAGTGACTATTCCTACAAAATGCTATCAAGATTTTTTGCATATCCATGTATTAACTATATATCTTTACTTGATGCTTTATATCAACGTGCTTTAAAATTCAAACTTATTCATTCAGAACAAAACTAATTTCACTATCTTAAAACAGAATAACTTTATTTTTATGATTTATTCTTACATGACATCTAAAATAATCTTCTGTACTACTAGTGCCAAGTAAACTGAAAACAGTATCATCTGTCAATGATGGTAAGAAAAAGGAGAGGATAGAGTTGAGAGACACAGAGAGAGATTCACCAAGGCCTGATAATTGATTGGGTGATGGTAGTAATACTAACTTTACATTAGACACTTCATATGTGCTGAACACAACTGTAAGCACTTCAATATGCCTACAATGAGAATAGAGTGAGTTGTCTCAATTTTTATGGCATTATCTACGTTTTACAGATGGGAAATGCACCACAGAGTCTAATAGAATGGTTCTTAGGTTTCTCATCCCACTGGTTTTCTCTAAAGATTTACCTGGATAAAATAAAGATTCCATATCATTCTGAATAAGCTAGCATTTATTGGGTGCTATATATTATTAGATAATGTAATGGGACTTTGATAGTATTTGATGATACTAAGTCTAGGAACAAAAAAAGAACCATAGTCTCCCCTGCTAATAAAAACTAAAATTGGCCCGGTGCGGTGGCTCATGCCTGTAATCCCAGCACTTTGGGAGGCTGAGGCAGGCAGATCACGAGGTCAGGAGATTAAGACCATCCTGGCCAACATGGTGAAACCCCGTCTCTACCAAAAATACAAAAATTAGCCGGGCATGGTGGCAGGCCCCTGTAATCCCAGCTATTCAGGAGGCTGAGGCAGGAGAATTGCTTGAACTAGGAGGCAGAGGTTGCAGTGAGCCGAGATCACACACCATTGCACTCCAGCCTGGGCGACAGAGTGAGACTTGGTCTCAAAAACAAACAAACAAAACTTTTTGTCTCACTACCACATTAATATCCCTGTGGAATTATTATTACAGAATGGTAGCAAACTTAGGTAAAGTGCCAATTGATTAAGAGCTGAGGTTGTCTTATTCCATATCCTAAAGAATTCTGGTGAAATTGAATTGGAATGTATAGTGTGGGCATTCTACCTTCTGCTCATTTATCTGTATTGCTTTTTTTTTTTTCGATTATTTGGAAAATATATATTAAAGACTGACTCTGACAAGTACTCTGGTTACAAGATCCAAGAAACACCTGTTGACCTTCATGGAATTTATATCCTATTGAGGAAAGAGATAATTAATGTTGGATGGCCGTAAGTGGCTTGGGCAAATAAATAAAGCAGTGACAAATGACAAGGAAAGCCAAAAGGCTCTGAATGCAGTTTATAATGGATGGACACGGAAAGGTCTCATTGAGAGCTTTGTGATTTTGACAAAGATCTGAAGGAAATAAGCCGTAAGATAACCCAGGTGGAAGTATTCTATACAGAGGAAGCAGCAACAGAAAAAAAATCCCATATGTTTCAACAGGCATGGGGAAGATACTCTCCCCTGGGTAAGGTAGAGAGAGCTAGAAGACTCTGCAGGGTCTTTTTTTTTTTTTGAGACGGAGTCTCGCTCTAGCCCGGGCTGGAGTGCAGTGGCCGGATCTCAGCTCACTGCAAGCTCCGCCTCCCGGGTCTACGCCATTCTCCTGCCTCAGCCTCCCAAGTAGCTGGGACTACAGGCGCCCGCCACCTCGCCCGGCTAGTTTTTTGTATTTTTTAGTAGAGACGGGGTTTCACCGTGTTAGCCAGGATGGTCTCGATCTCCTGACCTCGTGATCCGCCCGTCTCGGCCTCCCAAAGTGCTGGGATTACAGGCTTGAGCCACCGCGCCCGGCCGACTCTGCAGGGTCTTAACCACTAAGCTACAAAGAGGAAATAGGAGAGAAAGTACCTGATAATAGCAACTACCTTTTAAGCCATAATGACTCCATTGGCTCGTTACTATGGTTTATAGTAAATTCAAACTCTGATCAAGTAGATTAGCAACTAGTTCCTCCCTGAGGAAAAACTAGAAATGAGTTTAACAGGAGCAGGTGTAGCATGAAAAAAGGGAAAAAATTGTTCTTTCCAGTGGCAGTCTTAGATGAAATATAGGTGAATCGGGGATCTTCCTTCAGATAGCTCCATTTCATGCCAGATTGCATTTCCAAACTGGCTTCCCTGTGTTATCATCATGTATGCATCCATATCCTTTCATTTATTGCTGAAATAAAGCCAATACTATGCTTAAATACAACAGCTGTTTTATAGTATATTATGGAATAACTGAAGATAGGTTTAAACACCATAATAATGCAACTAACACTCATGTTTTCAGAGTTCTCTCACTTAAATGTAATCTTATTTTAATAAAGTAATTGAGTTTCAATTTATAGAAATTCATACCTTATTTGAAAAGAATTTTATAACAGCATAAATATGCATATAACCAGTTAAGTTGCTCATGAGAACAACTTCCAAATATAAGATACTGTTGAAATGAATTTACTTCTTTCACTTAAAAGATTATTTCTAACATAAGAAGGTGCTTATAAAAAATAAATCAAAAGTAGCTCAAACATCAGCAAAATCCAATAAAAGAGACATTCAAATGGCTTTTCAGTATTGGATTTACCAGAGCTAGAAAATTATAAACAGAGCAGTCATAGATGTCATGAAGTTACACAAGGCTCTAATGCCTTAAAAAGAGGCCAGGGGTAATTTCCCTAGGTTTTTTTCTTGTGCCCAATAAAACAATATGCATTGGACCTAAGTTCATAGTAAACTCTGGCAATATCCGTTGGAATATTTAAATGGTCCTAGAGTGGAAAGAGAAATCTGTCCTATACTCTCAACTTTTCATAACAATCCTAGAGTAAAACTGGCTACAGCAGTAGAGAAGGTTTGGGACATAATTAGTATGGTCCATCCATACAAAAATACTCATCCCTCAGATATGCAGATTTAGATTATTAAAGCTGATCTATATTCTCATGGTAGATTTGGTAATTTCTTATTCAGGGGTCAGAGTAATTTCTTATTCAGGGGTCAGAGGAACCTAACCTCAAGTATTCTATGGTATTTGTTTAGCTCTCATTTCTTGAGCACTATTTGTTACCTTAAGAGCTAGACTGGGTAGAAGATAAATAGAAGCTACAAATACAAATTTTACTTTCTAAAAGTTTGTGCTCCAGTAGAAATAAAACCATAATTGCACTATATTATGATATGATATAAACTATGGTAAAGGCATGTCTAAATTGATATAGCAGCTCATAGAAGGAAGTGATTATTCTCTCTGAGGAAGTTTAGGAGGGCTTCCCAGAGGTGGTGACAATTTAGTTGTATGGAAAATACAAGTATGTTTACCATGTATAGAAGGAAGGTATAGTAGCATTTGAGAAAGTGATATGCAAAGTTATGACATGTAATGTTTGGTGAATGAAAATTAGTTCTGCATGATTATAGGATTGAGGGCTTGGAGACAAAAGAGTTTAAATGGCTTTGAAACTCTGTTGAGTATTTCAGACCAGATACCCTAGAGAATTGCAAGCCATTGCAGGTTTGTAACTAAATTAAATTTTATTTTTAGGAAGATGAATTGTGAAACAATGTGAAACAAATATTATTTATTATAAACACTTAAATGAGTAACCTTAAATGGTTTAATAGAAAAATAAACACTATGTTTTTATACAGACATGTTCAAATACTATCAAATCCATTTATCACCTTTAGTTTTTAGCCTCTTGAAGTCAGTTTTCCCTTCCCTTTATGAAATGATCACAATATATCTAACTTGCATGACAGCTAGTTCATACAACATTGGGCACAAAGGAGGTGTTCAATAAATATTGAATTACCAATGGGTTTTATTCACAGAATTTTTATGAAGATAAAAAACATACATATTTAAAAGTCCTAGTATAAATCCTGGCACATATTAAGCACGATGTTTCATTTCCCTTTCTTTTTCAATTTTTGACTGAAATAATTGGATTTTGATACTTATTTTTATAAGAAAAGGCAAAGAAAAATTACTTATTTTGAAAATGCCATAAGGAAATCTAGGGGATTAAGCAGTGTGATTGAAAGAAAAAAATGACGATAATAAGGTTGTGTGATATCCATTCACATAAAAAGCAATAGCTTCCCAGTGGAATACTGATCTATATAAATATATACACCTAAAGTATAGAATAATTTCAGTTATGGAGGATGGAAATGGTCTTTGAATGTGATCATGGAAAGATATATATGATAGAGTGTTGAGAGTATTAAAAAAATTACAGAACAATATCTGTAGGCTGATTACATTTTTGAAAAGAGCATAAATTATATAAATAGAATAGCATTTAAATGATATATGTCAAACTGCTAATATCTCTGTGATGATGTGCTATTTTCAATTTTACTCTATACTGTTCTGTATTTCTTACATTTTTATATTCATAGGCATATATTACATTTATACTATAAATACAAAATGGTAACACACACACACAGACACCTCTCACCAAGCTCTTTATTTTTTGCTAAGCTAACACACAAAAGATAGCACTAAAGAATAAAACACCAGCTCCTTTTACCAAGGGACTCAGCACACAAAAATGCAAAGGGAAAGTGGTAGCTTTGCCTTAATGAAGATAAAGCTGACAGTGAGAAAGTCCAGGGGAGGGTAATTGAAGAGATGTGCAGACGTATGCCTCCACTCACTTATGGTTACTGACTACCAACGCTGCTGCTGTGCGTGGATGGCAGAGGCAATCTATGAGGCTTGAAATTAAGTAAATAAAGACAAATTTCCCCTTTTATTACACATAGAATTAGAAGCAAAAAGAATGAGGGAACGTGGTGATAAATAGTGTAAAGCTAAACCTTAGCATATGGCACCTACAGCCACACAGGATACATTTTTAGAGACTCCTACTACAGTTAGAAACAAAATTCTGAATCATTTTAAATGACAAATTGAAGGTATAAGATTATGAAATTGATTAATATGGAGTCACAAAGAGACTCGTTCTAACTTGCACAAAGAAAACATGGCAATGTTAAGGGGGAAAATGCTATTTTTCATGTCCATGAAAACTCAGATTTTCTCTTTTAAACACTTTATGAGCACTTTGTATGTGCATATATTATGTTTTCTGCTTAATTTCAAGGCTGAGAGAGAACATTTGGAAAAACACAAACTAAAATTACCTGCTAATCCAATACATCATGTTTAGTTTCTTTTCTCCCTCAATTAAATCTTGTTTTTCCAAAGATCAACCACAAAACTCTACCTTCCAAATCCTGCAGGCCCTATTTTGTTCCATATTGTGTGTATATGTTCTATATTGTGTGTAAATATCATAGGGTGATGACATTTTGTTAAACGTGGCAAGAATAATTTAAAATCACTCTTTTGTCCATCTTATGGCTATAGATGTCACCTTTTTTCCTTGCTATCCAGAAATACTCATTTTCACTTTTATTTTTACTATGTTTTATATTTACACACAGACATACACACACACACATATACATCATCACATTTTCACAAGTAACTCTCAACAATGTGACATATTTTAATAGCAGCAAAATATATCTGAGTTTATGCTATATATTAAACCATCCTAAAGTCAGATATTCAGGTTGTTTCACGGTTTGAGTATTATAGAAATGCAATGATAAACATATTAGCACACTTTTTTCTCTGTATATATAATTCTATCCTTAGGCTAGATGAGTTAGCCTCCTCAGCCTTGCTCTCAATAATCAATACTACTACTTATGACAATAAATAAGTCTCTGATGCCACTCATCGTAAACCAAACCAGAGTCATCTGTGAGTGACAGGTTAACTCTAAATCAACACCTCTTCATTTGGAGTTTCCACCTGTCTGAATTTTAATTTTGACCTCATACATGAAACCACTATTTGTTTTCACATTCCATAGAATCGGAATGCTTATTGTGTGCTGTTACTGATTGACTGTCATGTAGCAGTCTTAGTGTGCCTTCATTTCAATCTTCTGAAGTGTGATTATTTCAGTCAAGATAGTCTAGGTTATGCCATGGTAATAAACAACACCAATATCCTAGTGTTTTTCTAGACAAAGGCTTGTTTCTTTCACACCATTTTCCATTGCAGGTGGAGAGGACATGAAAAAAAAAAAGCCATCTTCAGAGCTAAACACACAAAAATTCTAGCTCTTCTTACAAGCCAGAGCAGGAGAAAGTACCCCTGTTATATCAAAACAGCAAAATACAAGAAGTCAGAAAACAAACTGCTAATGATGCTTCAATGACACTTAAAATTCTCATATGTTGTTATGAGCTTAAATTCATGAAAATTCTCATATGTTGTCGATGAGAGCATAAATTCATGCATCCTCATTTTGTAGGCAATCTGGTTATATGTTAAAGAGCTTCAGAAATAATTATCTCCCTTACTTTAATCCAGTCATTCCTTTTCTGGAGCTTTAAATAAATAAAGCCAGACCTGTCTAGCTGATCTGTTTCAATGACATAGCTGATTTTTTTTTTTTTCTTGCAAAGTTGGGAAAAAGTATTTTAAATTGTATGATTTAAATTCTGTCATATGGAATATATGAAATTCATTTGGGGTCCCAGAGGACCCTCCAATTAACAGTTACTTATGATAGGTTGTGTTATGATTCACACATGTTCCTTGCTCTTTTCTCAGGGAGAATTACATTCTGACTCACTGACTCAGGACTGGCCCTGTGACTCACTCTCATCAATGAACTCTAACAAAAGTGACGTGTGTTGCCTCTGGGGAGCAGCTGTGAGTCCCTTCTGCAATGCTGACTGGCAGTGGTCCAGAGTGAGGCTGTTCCCTCAATCTGAGTAAGCAGAGCTTCCTACTAAACTCCTAACCATAGCCTACAAAGCTTTCCATTTAGGATCTGGCCCCTGTCTATCTCCAACCCTACTTCTAGACCTCCTCTTCCACCACTTTCTAAACTCATCCAAACATGCAGACCTTCTTGTTGCCCTAGAGTTCTCCAAGCATGCACCCACCACTTCATGTCCCTTATGCTTGCCGCTCCTCCCCATGGAGTATATTTTGTTTTGGTTTTCTTTCCTTCTTGTGTTTTCTGTCTCTACTCAAATATGATCTCATGAAGAGAAAGGTCTTATTTGATCATAGATCTTATATCTCAGACTCTTCCTCAGATTTCTTTAGCTCCCTCCTTTTTTTTTTATTTTTTAAAACTGTTTTTATGTTTTTAAGTTGTTTATTTATTGCCTAAGTCATCCCTACTGTGTTCTCAATGCTTAGGCAAGTACCTGACACATAACATCTGTTTAATAAATATGTCAAGTGAAATTAACAAATGCAGTTTACAGCAGGGCCGAATTTCACATTCTTGAATAAACGGTTTGTTCTATTGCCACAAGGAATTTTCATAAATAGCAACAAGCAGAAATAATTTAACTCCTTGAAATATATACTTAAAAATAAGGGAGGCAGAACACAGAATAACATTAGTATATCTTTCAAAATAGATATGTTAGCTTTTTCATCCTGAGATTATGAAACAATGAAAATAAAACATATGTCATGGTGGAGCAAGATGGAAAAGTCTGTGGCGAAGAGTATAAATTGGATGCCCATCACTTAATAATGATCACCATGCCTACTTCCTAACTTTCCATTAACTTGTTGGTAAAATGAAGATAGACAAATATACTAGTCTGTTCTCATACTGCTATAAAGAACTGCCTAAGACTGGGTAACTTATAAAAGAAAAAGGTTTAATTGACTCACAGTTCCGCAGGGCCAGGAAGGCCTCAGGAAAGTTACAATCATGGCAGAAGGGAAAGCAAACACATCCTTCTTCATATGATTTCAGGAAAGAGACGAATGAGAGCCAAGCAAAGGGGGGAAGGAAGCCCCTTATATAACCATAAGATCTTGTGAGCACTTACTATCACGAGACTAGAATGGGGGAAACTGCCCCCATGATTCAATTATCTCCACCTGGTCCCACCCTTGACATGTGGGGATTATTACAATTCAGGATGAGATTTAGATGGGGACACAGAGCCAAACCCTATCAACAGATTATTGTGAGATTAAAAATCTATACTCGTGGCCAGGCACCATGGCTCATGGCAGTAATCCCAGCACTTTGGGAGACCGAAGCAGGTAGATCACCTAAGGTCAGGAGTTCAAGAGCAGCCTGGCTAACATGGTGAAACCTCGTCTCTACTAACAATACTAAAATCAGCTGGGCATAGTGGCGGGCACCTGTAATCCCAGCTACTCGGGAGGCTGAGGCAGGAGAATCCCTTGAACCTGGGAGGCGGAGGTTGTAGTGAGCCGAGATTGTGTTTCTACTAACAATACTAAAATCAGCTGGGCATAATGGCGGGCACCTGTAATCCCAGCTACTCAGGAGGCTGAGGCAGGAGAATCCCTTAAACCTGGGAGGCGGAAGTTGTAGTGAGCCGAGATTGTGTCGCTACTAACAATACTAAAATCAGCTGGGCATAATGGCGGGCACCTGTAATCCCAGCTACTCGGGAGGCTGAGGCAGGAGAATCCCTTAAACCTGGGAGGCGGAAGTTGTAGTGAGCCGAGATTGTGTCGCTACTAACAATACTAAAATCAGCTGGGCATAATGGCGGGCACCTGCAATCCCAGCTACTCAGGAGGCTGAGGCAGGAGAATCCCTTGAACCTGGGAGGCAGAGGTTGCAGTGAGCCGAGATTGTGCCACTGCACTCCAGCCTGGGCGACAGTGTGAGACTCCATCTCAAAAAAAAAAAAAAAAATCTATATTCACTTTTTATATCGTGAATACACATAGTTCTGCACATAGAACGTATTCAATAAGTATTGGTTCATTTCTTTATCTTGGCTTACTTATATTGTATTAATTGTAATGTTTTAAATGTTGAACATATAACACATCATTACTTAAAAGTAGATTACCTAATCATAAATATTTTCCAAATAGAAAGCCTATCTAATGGTGAAAAAGTAAGCATTACATTATACACTTTAACTAAAATTTTAACCATTGTAAATTAAGTCTCTTTCCTCATGAATATATGAAATTCATATAAATTCCTATAGATTACTAGGCTTTAGTGAGATTAAAAAAATTTATAGCTTACTTTATTATAGGAATATAAGTATGTTTAAATTGAAATGGTTGCTAGCAAATGTATTTTAAAAACTCTACTTTCTTTCCCATATAAAATCCAACTCTCATAATTATCTAGCATATCATCAAATCACATGAGTGTTGCTTGAAATAGTCATGACCAGATGTTAAGTATAGTTTTGTCTTCATAATTTTAAGATATTGTTTAGTTTTTTTCTTGTCTTTTAAAGCTCACTGATTACACAATACATTCTCTCTACACAAAGTCTATAAAGTTTGTTCCAACAAAAGTATAAAAAATAAAAAAGTAAAATATATTAAAAATGAAATTTTAGAACTGTGATCCGATGAAAACAGTAGAAAATGAAGGTAAGAGGAAAAATTTGGAGATAAAAATTTTTTCAGTAAATATTCTTATACTCACTCTGAATCACTAGAAATGATGTCTCTAATTGTCCCTTTATGTAACCTGATCCTTCAATTCAAATAAAGTTCTACTGTCATTAAGTGGGTTAAATAATTGTTTGTATCGATACTCCATCTAAGGAAGTATAATACTACTACTTTACCTTTCCACCCTCACCATTTATGTTCTGCTACACAAGGAAAAGAGAACTATATGTCACATTTTCCTCCTTAAAATTATGAAGAATTCTGAATCTTTGAAAAGAACGGGAAAGAAAGTTTAAAGTTTTTCTTTATAAAAGTAAATATCCTTTAGCACAGAGTTGGCTGGTGCTCCCCTAAATCTATTTTCTACTTCTGTTAGTAATAGAATTCCAAATATTTAGTTGGGCACATGAAGCCTAAGTCACCCTTTCAGCTAGGTTTGGCCATGTAACTAAGTTCATGGTCAAGGCAACATAAGCAGGAGAGCCATGCTTGGGCTCTTGGGATACGTTCTTAAGGAAAGGCTGCACTTCCTTCTTTTCTCTCTCTGGGTGCTTGGAACACAGACTTGATAATGTCCTTAAGCAACCGTTTTGTATATGAAATGGAGCTGAGTATTGGGAATAATTCAGTACAAAATAAACAGTATCTGAGTCCCCAGTGATTCCCAAAACTACCGTGTCAACTCGGGACTTCTACCCCTACTTTGCTTTTATATGAAGGAAAAATAAAATTATTATCTTGTATTTTTGTCAATTTAGCAAAACCTAATTCTAACTGATAAAACCACATTCATGAGACTTTCTTTCATATTAATAACATACTTTATATTGCAAACAACAACTCATAAAGGCATAGATAGAACACCTTAATATCACACAAGTGATGTTAAATATTTAAATGTAGGGAAATTACAGTGATTCAAACTACTGCTGATAAACTAAAAATCTAAAATTAAGATCAAACAAACCCAAGGTCATAATTATTTTAAGAGCTATTTATGTGTGCCTTGTTCTAGATTTCATTTCATGGCAGAGAAAGCAAAGATATCGATTCATGGTTCAGTGGTGTGCACACTAGGCAACACTTGATGTAGAAACCGAAGCTCCCAGGAAGAGAGAATAGCTGTGAGAACAAGGTCTAAGGGGTTTTATGTGCAACAATGTCAAGCTCTAAGTGGGCTAAGCTCAGTTACAGAGCTGAAATCCTATTGCTTCAGGAAAAGTAGGTTCTTTCAGGTTACCCACTTAAAAACAGATGGAACAGATCTAGAGCAGTGTTTCATGCCCCGACAATGGGGCTGGTAGGAACTAAACTAGAAAGGCAGGACCCAGCCAGTCACTTACTTGGTTGGGATAAGGGCCAAGAGGAAGATACAACTGAAGTCAAACTCAAAACCTAAGTAGGATTTAGCAAAGAATATAGATGATAGGTAGAATTATTTAAGAAAGAACACCATGACAAAACACCAAAATGCAACACCATGACAAACACCATTGAGGCCAATAAAACAAAGGGACAGATAAAAACAAACAGCAAAACAAAAGATATGAATATTCTTCCAAAGAAAGACCATGCAATCTCTTCGCTTAAAGCAGAACTAACAATGAGGGAAGAGGTGAGGGTAAGCTCTAAGGTCAGTAAAAACCTGCCGCCTGCATCATGGCAGTTGGAAAGCCACAGAAGGACAGTAGTGTTGGCTGCCTTTTCCACATGTGCCTTTTAAAGAGGTCACTCCAACAGAATAGGGGAGAGGGGCTTGAGGAAAAACTAGTTTGCATTCAGCTTTTTAGAACAGAGGCAGTGGAGGGAAATGATGACAGTTTCTACCAGAGCGAATGAGGCAAACAGGAAGAGGAATGGTAACTCTGAGGGCATAATTACAAGCACTTAATGAGAGAGCTGAGCTGTGGGGCAGTGGCAGAAGAATGGGATGAGCCAGGGCTCTGGCTTTGGTGGTTTTGCAGATGCTACTGCCAGAACTGGAATAGAAACTTGAAATTTTTAGAGAAAACTGGGTTCTGGAGGGAAATGACATGATCTGTGTTTGTAAGATATCATTTGAAGTACCTATTGGACATCCAGGTGGATAGATGCACAAGAGTTTGTCTTTTTGAGTAAACCTCAGAAAAGCATCCAGATACACTAAACTCCAGGCATGACACTATAAGAGGGTTCCAGAAAATGTAGCTAAAATTTGGGCCACATTGCTATAATGTTACTCAAAACATGAAAGTCGATATAATACAATTGTACATCATTGACCACATGCAGACGTGATCAGGATATCTCATTTGCCAACCCTCTCTCTTCCCCGAAACAGTACTATTTCGTAAAGGAGACTGCACAGTTTCCACAGGGATCATTAGAGTAAAGAGGGCTTTTGTTTCATTTTTAAATATGTGAAAATCTTGAGAATACTCATAAGATACACAGAGTTTGAAGATTCAAAGTAATGAATTAAGGTGGCTGAGAAATCCATAAATCACGAGCATATTGAGAAAGATGAGAACTATTTACTAAGCCTGTAATCAAAGTGTACAATCTGTATTTGGGAAACATCAAGTTAGAGTCTCAAACTGGTCTATTTAAGAACTCATCTTACAGGTTGCACAGTCACAGAACACCCCTAGTTGTATAAAAGTAAGTGAAAGCAATTTTAAATCTGCAAGTAAAGATAGTCATCTAAAGCTGCTTAAAAAAAAAATAAAATCACCTCTCTAAGTCAGGAACTCTTGCAGGTTTCTGAATTAGCAGGGTCATTTCCCCAGAGGTTGAAAACAATGGACCTGCACTCATTCCATTTTATGCTACCGCTTGCTGGCTTGTGCTGTTGTTTGATTTGCATTTCAACTCCATTTCTGCCAACAAATTCAGCCCCAGGTTTTCCTTAGGAGAACTTCTTCCTGGCCAGGCATGAAGTCAAATTACAAACTGAATTGGGGAAGGAGGCCAAATGAAGATCCACCTTGGCTTGCTCCTTATGTAGGAGTTTACTAGGGCTGCACCTGGGATTGGCTTTCTCTGCCAGGCCTTTTCTATTATCTCTTTCAGCTGTAAGGTAGGTTGAATCGCTCCTTTTCTCTGACAGTGTTTTAAATTTTTAAACTATTCATGCTTTTAAACTCTTTTAAAAGTATTGCAGATACTTTAGAATTTTGATTAAATTTTAATATACTTGAATATGATTAAAAATAAGTAAATAATAAAACTAAGGTTTTAAATTTAAAATAGAGTAGATCTTGTTTCCAGGACTGGCTCTGCCTCCAGCTACATGACCCTGGGCAAGTCATTATACTTTTCTGTTTGTGTGTGTGTGTGTGTGTGTGTAAGTAAAATGAAGAGCTGATTTTTAACAGGCCTTGGCAGTTGTCAAAGTCTATGTAATATAGACTTGTAATGCAAAATGACCCTACGAAAAAGATTGTAATTTCCTTTGAAGGTGTTTCTCTCTTTCATAAAACACCTTCTAGTATCAGCAATAAAGGGCAAGGGACCATTACTGCTTTTCTTTGTATCAGAATAAATGTTGAACTTTTTCCCAACAAAGCCCCTTAGAATTCTTACCAATACACATTTCTCTACAGTTCTATTTCTGTCTCACAAGCCTGTTGCTTTTCTTTTTCAATAGCTGCATTCCCTTCCCCAAAAAAGATAAATAAATCTCCTCTGCTAAACTGGCCTTTCCCTGCTAACTTTCAACTCCATGGTAAGAAGCAACTCGCATGTTAGCCAGGTGTATTTAGAGATGAGGAGGCCATGTTCCTTTAGTTGACATCTCAAAGAGCTTTCGGCAAGGCCTGCCTGAAAAGCAATTTGACCTCCGAATAACTTCTTGCTCATATCCTACCCAGATGATAGCAGTGTTTTCTTGTTTAAATGAGTGTTTTCCCTCCTTCCTACTTTCCTGGAAAATAATTAAATCAAATGTCCACCACACAGTATAAAGCAAAGGGCCAGGTAGAATTAATATTGAAAATCCACTCCTTAATGTATTCTAATTATCAATTATTTGAACATTTCCTTTTCTCTAAAATGGATGTAGTTTTAGAACCTGACTATGCAAAGTTGTAATGGTGATTAAATGAGATAAAACAGAGCCTGGAAAACAGTAAGCACTGAATAAGCATTATCTACTGTTATTTGATCATCTTCAAATGTAATTAAAAACTTATGATGAAACATTTGTCAATTTCATCCTAACTAGAGAAATCTTTGTAATTTCGTGTGTAAAATTTGCTAGTGTTTTCACTATTTGAGAAACTACGTTATTCCCTTGATAATAGACACAGACCTCTTGAATCTATTAAGTGTTATAAGATTCTTGGGAAAGTAAGGAAGAAGGGGCAAGACTTAAAAGATTAGGAATCTCGAAAAACTCAACAAAGTAAGAGGGAGATAAAAGATAGAAACATTAAATATAATTAAATAATTATGTCATAATGGAAGTGTTCATAAAAGAGAAAAAAAATTCAAATACAGGATTTAAGATCACCACAATATTGAAAGATTAAGGAAGGGTGGACTGAAAAGCACAGTAAAATCTTGCTATAAACTCCAGAAGCTATTTGCACTTCTCAGTTAACACTTTCAGATTCTCGGTTTGTGCCTGTTTCCCAAACTTGTTTGTATTTATAAGAAGGCTGGGTCAAGGTTTATTTATTCATGACGGCATCCACAGCACCCAGTACTATCATAGTAAATGCTCAATAAACATGTGCTGATTTAAAACAGAAGTGTATGACAGAAGGCAGTGGAAACCACCTCCCCAACACTACTGCCAAAGGAATTTGGAGATGCTATTACTAAAAGAGTAAACAAAAGAGATTGTAATGCTGTCATATATTTGAATTGAAAGAAAACAAGACAAAAACTGTGCACATAATTACTGACTCATTCATTTAAAAAATATTTATCATGTAGTAACTAGCCTAGCCCATGTTCTCCTGGAGCTTAGAATCTAGGAGTAGAGACATCATTTGTATCTATGTATGCAAATAACAATTTAATTAATTGAGGTAAGTGTCCCGAAATAGAAGTGTGTCATCCTGTGCGGTGTGTAACTGGGTCAGGAAGGTGGGTGGGGGGACGATTGGTGATATTTAAGCTGAATGATGAAGTAGGCATTAGTCAGGCAAAAGTTCGTGGGTGGGGGGATAATTCCAGGCAGAAAGAACAGCAGATGCGGAGGATCTGAGGCAGGAAAGAGTTTCCTGGCCTACTCTCAGGACCAAAAGATACCAGTGTAGCTAGAATATAGTGCACAAAAGGAAAAGAGGTGACTGAGGAGTTGAACCATCAGGGACAGTTCATCTATTGGTCAGCTGATAGGAGATTATTGAGAAAATTCAAACAGGAGAATAACACAGAGTTACATTTTAAAATGTATATTCTAGCTGGATATGGTGGTGCATGCCTAGAGTCCCATCTGCTTGGGAAGCTGAGGTGAGAGGATTGCTTGAACCCAGGAATTCAATACGGTATTGAGCCATGATGGCCACTGCACTCCAGCCTGGGCTACAGAAGAGAAGCTGTCTCAAAAACAACAACAACAACAAAAAAAAAAAAAAAAAAAAAAGAAAGAAAAGAAAGAAAAGAAAAAAAGAGAAGGTGGAGAATAAATGTGGAGAAACAAATTTTGAGATCACTGTAGTCATGAAAGAAAACTGTGCCTTGGGCTAAAGTGGAGCCATTGGAGATAGAGACATGTGAGTGATTTAAGATGAATTTAGAAGATAAAACTGATGTCTGGGTGATTGGCTGAATGGAGAAAGGACACAAATAGGTTAAAAATCACTTTCTGGATCCTAACTTAAGCAAGCCCGATGGATGTTCCTTTTATTGAGAAGAAGATTGAAGGGCAGGGAGAGATTGGGGTTCAGTTTTAGAAACATTCAGTTTAGATGCTGAGAGCACATCCAAACAGTGAAATCAAGTGCATAGATGAGCCTTTGCTTTTGTCTCCACCTGCTTCAGTGCTTTCCCATTGAGCTGCTTTGCTGAGATCCAGCCAAACTCCTCTGTAAAGTCATGGTGGTGGAAAGATGCTAAAGCATTTGAAGCTGAGAAGGGAGTTATAATATGCTACAGAGCAATTTTACTAAGTACTGGAGCCTTAATGTACATCTTGGTAACTATAGTTAAGAAGATGTTGTAGACTTGAAATTTGTTGAGAGTAAAAATCAAGTGTCCTCATCATACACGGTACCTGTGAGGTGATGAATATATTAATTAATTTGATTGTGGTAATCATTTTGCAATGTGTACATATATCAAACATTGTTTTACACCTTAAAAATATACAATTTTTATTTGTCAATCATACCTCAGTAAGGCTGATAAAAAAGACATTACTGAGGAAGTTCAGAAGTAAAAAGAAGAACAAGGATGATTAAAAAATAAAAATGGGACGTTTTGAACGTGGAAGAACTGAATTCTCTGTGCTTGTTAATTTCGGGATGACTCATTGTATTTGGTTTGTAAGTGGATTTTGGAAGTACAAGTGATTGTAATTAAGAGGAAAGAGGCTAATAAAGAAGAATAATGTTTTATATCTTTTTGTTGACCTCACTTCTAAGGACATGTAAATGCCTTCAGAAAACTTTTCTCAGCTCCCCTCAACTTCTTTTTTAATCTTTTTTCTTTTTTCCTTTTTCTTCTTTCGTTTTTATTTTTTTTCATAATCTTTACATGTCTTTCTTTTCCTTGGTGCCCCATTTCTAGAGCTGGAAATTTAGGCAGACGAGGGGATATTGTAAACACTAGAAAGATTTTTAAAAACAGACATTTTTTTTTAAGCTTTCGTACTGTTAAAATAGGACTACCTTCATAGTTTTGTGTAATCAATTTTGGTTCTGTATTATTGATAGGAAAGTTCCTATAGATGGTATGTATATGTGAAGAAAAATATGCATCAACTCCTCCTGTCTGAATTTTACTCAAATTAAGTAGAAAAGAGTAAATCAGGTAAAAAAGAAGTTTGATCGGGAAAATTTGCTCTGAGATGCTTTTGTTGAGAAAAAAATATTTTACATTATAGACATAGAAATCTCAAACCATATAGTAATAACTGCCTCTCATTTAGAAAGTAAATTTGAAAATCCAGTTTTTCTGGACTGCATTTATCAGAATTCTAGTGTCTTAAGAGGAAATGAAATATTGGCTCTGTAATTGTAAGGGGGTTCTGTAATACAATAAATCTGAAGGATGTGCTCTACCATACTCCCTCATGGAGCTTCAAGACACACATAAGCACCTAAAGGCTCTCAACTGTCCCACAGCAAAGTGGCCTGTATAAAGCATCCCAGCATCTCCAAAGCTTACTTAAGCCTTGAACAGTTTATTCTTCTCAGTATAGCTTTTGAGGATCCTGCAAAAGACGAGTTTGGGTAAAGCTTATGAAAGTCATTAAAGAAATATTTCCTTCTTTAGAAAACGTTTGTAGTTAGAGACTCTATCCTTCTTGTTCATTCTTCTGCAACCCTCACTTTTGGGAAGTACTGCCTGGTACCTAAACTATCTGATTGAAATGTCAATCTTATTTTTCACAAATTCTTACTTTTTTAACCAAAGGGACCTGAGCATTTCCTCTCCGAAAGACTTTTTGGACAACTGAAGAAACATTTAATCATATTTGCACCTTCTCTAATCTAGAGATCTTTAATCACTTATTTCATAAAGTCAGTTTTCCACGTATTAAATAATTTCATTATTTTTAATAGGATGTAAATTCTTTGTTTTACGGCACAACAATATATTTTGAACTATCACTACATTTAGGTTTTAATTCACCTAAAAAGTCAGAAACTTGAAAACCGCACACTTTGTAAAGCTTTAAAAATACGTGGCCGGGCACGGTGGCTCACGCCTGTAATCCCAGCACTTTGGGAGGCCACGAGGCAGGCAGATCACGAGGTCAGGAGATTGAGACCATTCTGGCTAACACGGTGAAACTCCTTCTCTACTGAAAACACACACAAAAATTAGCCGGGCATGGTGGAGTGCACCTGTAGTCCCTCCCAGCTACTGGGGAGGCTGAGGCAGGAGAATGGCGTCAACCCTGGAGGTAGAGCTTGCAGTGAGCTGAGATTGCGCCACTGTGCTCCAGCCTGGGCAACAGAGGGAGACTCCATGTCGCAAAAAATTAAAAAAAAATAAAAAATAAAAAAAAGGCTTTAAAAATACATGAAAAATAATTAATACGAAAATCCATCTGCCTTCGGTCCACCTCATTTCTTGCAACATGCTACCCATGTTGATTTCTCTCAGTTAAGAAAACTCATCAAATGAAAACCTCTTGTTCCTTAAATAATGATACTGTGAAACTTCTCAATGCACAACAGATTGGATATATTTGGCACGTATGTAATGAGTGGACTATTGTGGACTCAGGATATTTTTGCAATAATTTATCCTTTAACTTCATCCTCCAATGTTATGACATCAACCTTTCATAGAAGAATCTTTTCCCAGATGGGAAAAAAGTGTTCACTAGCATAATCTAAACTCTATTAGTTTGATAAAATAATATATTTATCCATAAGCAAACTAAAATTTAAATTTTCGTTTCTATTTTTAATAACCACATTGCAAATGTAAATGTATAAACTCTCTAAAGTTAATAATTTCTCTTTTCCAGCTGCATTGTCTGTTGTATAAATACAATAAACTTTTAAAAAGCCCCACTTACTAATTCAAATCTAAATAATGCAACTAAATACAAAATCTTAAAATTCTTAATCCACATTGAGAGTTGCATAAGTTTTACAAAAATCCCAAACGTCTTGTTAACATTGATAAGGCTTCAAGAAGAGGGTGAATTATAGAATATTAATAATTATAAAATATATATTGGATACCATATGTGAAGCACTGTACAAAATAGTGTACAAATATTACTAATGTGACAATGCTAAATGTCTTCAAGGAGCTCAAACTCACTGGGTGATTGCACATTGAAAACAAAGCAGAATAGCTGGGCATCGTGGCTCAGGCCTGTAATCTCAGCACTTTGGGAGGCCAAGGTGGGTAGATCACAAGGTTAGGAGTTCAAGACCAGCCTGGCCAAGATGGTGAAACACCGTCTCTACTAAAAATGCGAAAATTAGCCAGGCATGGTGGCATGTGCCTGTAATTCCAGCTACTCGGGTGGCTGAGACAAGGAATTGCCTGAACCTGGGAGGTGGAGGTTGCAGTGAGCCGAGATCATGCCACTGCATTCCAGTGTGGGCAACAGAGTGAGACTCCGTTTCAAAAAAAAAAAAAAAAAGAAAGAAAACAAAGCAGA
Organism: Trachypithecus francoisi; assembly: GCF_009764315.1. NCBI lineage: Eukaryota > Metazoa > Chordata > Mammalia > Primates > Cercopithecidae > Trachypithecus > Trachypithecus francoisi. The sequence goes on from NW_022681469.1 coordinate 61,646,343, forward strand.
ATAAAACAAAACTAATCTAATTCAGCCATACACACACTATTGTAACAAACAAAAAGAAAGCATCAACAATTCACAATTGCCAAATTGTGGAACCAACCCAAATACCCATCAATCAACGAGAAGATAAAGAAACTGTGGTGTGTGTATGTATATAGATGGAATACTATACATATAGTATACATTTATATCATGTATACATATATATGATGGTGTATATATATATGATGGAATTCTACACAGCCATAAAAAGGAATTAACAGCATTTGCAGTGACCTGGGTGAGATTGGAGATTATTATTCTAAGTGAAGTAGCTCAGGAATGGAAAACCAAACGTCGTATGTTCTCATCAATATGTGGACATTAAACTACGAGGACACACAGCATAAGAATGATGCAATGGACTTTGGGGACTTGGGGGGAAGAGTAGGAGGGTGGCGAGGGATAAAAGACTACAAATATGATGCAGTGTATACTGCTCAGGTGATGAGTGCACCCAAATTTTGCACATCACCACTAAAGAACTTGCTCATTTAACCAAATACCACCTGTACCCCAATAACTTGTGGAAAAAATAATGAAATAATAAAACATTTAAAAATATATATTAAAAAATAAAATAAAGCATAAGCAGCCACTGTAGCAGGCTGAGGAAATGATGATTTTTTGGATAGAGATGTTGAGGATGGAATCACATAGGAAACTCAGTGACATATAAAGGTTTTTAAGTCTGATATTCATAGGGACTGTTTGAACACAGACATGAAGTTTAAATATGAAGACATGTTCAAAAATGATGAAAATAAAATAATGAGTGTTAAGGAGTATTTGAGAGGATGAGGGTCTGAAGTTGGTTTGGTGTTAGATTATATGCCAGATTGATAAGTTTTTTGTTTTCATTGGTGGTTTTTGATGTAATTATTTACTTTTAAAATCCATAAACAAACATATAACATATGATCCCATACTTCTTTTGAATTATATAAAATAAAAGTAAGTTTCTTTCCTTTGCCAGGTATTTTCTGTCTTGCTTAGCTGTGCTTTAGGCAATAATATATTCTTCATAATACTGTAAACTCTTTGCCAATTACTAGAAGTATTCCTTTTATTTTTTAATTCTCAGCTTTTAAAAATAACACATGCAATCGAGATATTTGTAAATACAAGGGACAAAAGAAAAATATAGAGTGCCAAGAATAAGACTTCTAATGTGAATTACACATGAGAGGCTTGTAATTTGGTGAGAGTGACATAGAAAGCCTGTAATCTCAGCACTTTGGGAGGCCGAGGTGGGTAGATCACAAGGTCAGGAGTTCAAGACCAGCCGGGCCAAGATGGTGAAACACCATCTCTACTATTGTATAGGTTAAAGATGGTGCCTGTGTAGGAGAATAATAAAATACAATGGCAATAGAACTCTGGGACTAAAACACAGAGTTCTATTCAGGACGTTGACAAATGGTAACTATTTAGAGCATGGCAATTTATAAGAGTAAATAAATAAGAAACCAAGAAAAATATTTTCTAAATATTATTTATGAGACCCCAGGTATCAAAATAGCTCACTCCTTAACTTTTACTGAGGACCCTGTTCAAATATCTCTTAAAGAAGCTTAGCTGGACTATTTTATTAAAATAGCAGAATATAAGTTTAGAATGGAATGGAATTCTAGAAAAGAGAGAAAAAAGGTCAAAATCTAGAGAAATCAAGTTAATATATTTGAAATATTCTTACTGTCACCATAAGTGGATAAGTATATGTTCTGCTTTAATCATCATCACTTAAAAGATTAGATATCTTAATATGGGCTGTAGAATTAGATGCATTAAACATCACTTGAGATCACTATCTATGCCAGAATAAACTAGTACAGCAACCTTTTGAGGGAAAAAGGCAGTAAAATACAATTTGAAATAATCAGTGGTGTTATAGAGCTCTCTTTGCATAGATCATTGATGACTAGTTCTTCCAATTTGAATTACATGAATCCATTGGATTATTATTTATTCTTAACTGAATGCACACTTTAAAGAGATACCCAAAGTGATTCATTAAATAATTTAAAATCACCTTTGTATTATATAGTGGCATGAGACAGGAAATTAGGTGACAATTCATGGGAATATGTTGTATATCTTGGCAAATAACAACATAGCACCATTCTAGCAAATATGAAGAATGAATAAGTAGTTACATTTTACAGTGGGAGAAACTAAAGTGCACAGAGATTAATGGTTTACTGAAGACCATCTATATTGCTGTGGATATTAGTTGGAATAAAATAATACTTTTTGTCTTAGTTCTATAGACAAGTTATATTTTTTGCAAGAACGTATATGTAATTTTTGTCAGTGATGTTGTTGTTGCTATTTTCTGCATTTAAGCCATAAGATACAAATATGTACATGTAAATAATTATAACAGAGAAAATAAGCATTTTGATAAAATATTTTATTAATAATAATAATATAATCATGGTTATAAAAATAACAACTTTATTAACTACAGAAAGTTTATAATACAAGTCATAACCACAGTGTTCCCTTTTTTGGGTAAGCATACAGCTATACCACTCAATAGGCAGCTTATTAATTTCCTATTTACATAGAAGACAAACAGTCATAACATCCACAGTATTTCATTTTCAGTTTCCTAAAGACAGAAACTTTCTGTGCAAATGGAAATGAACCTACTTAAAAGTTACACTGTCAAGATATATATGGTCCAAAACATTTTAACTTTTTTTGTATTAGTAAATTCTTAGCTCCAAACTTAGTTGAATATTGAAAGATAACTTCTTTTTGGACTTTATCATGACAAGTGATTTATTTTAAAATTATGTATTTTAAAAACAAACACCATGTACTTTTACCAAAATTAATTTTATTTTTTAAATGAGTTTGCCTACATATATAGGATATAATTGATTATAATAGTATGTTTTGAATCTCAGTAAATCGATTTAAGGCTTTTTAGTATAAGAGCTTATTGAAATTCTTTACCTCATGATCTCTATCTTGCAAAACCAGTATTTCTTTTTAAAAACGTTTAAAAACAACAACGAAATGCCTACAGCAATTTCCCACTTCTTGACAGTGTTCTTTTCAAGAGAATGTTGTGGCTATAACATTCACTTTGTACAGTACCATTGGTACCAACAAGAAATATTCACAGGAATAAGTGAAATACAATTTTGCTATCACATGCCATTACTGTTACTTTTCTTGCCTTCCAGTGTCTCACACTTTCCATAATTTGAAACACTTAGATAGCAAGCAAAAGCCTGTTAATACTAGAAATTGACTCAATAGATTTTACTGAGGACCTGCCCACAGCATATAGGTAAAAGTCATTACACATTTTACAATAAAATTAAAGAAGTATACAAAAGGATTATCATTCCTTCTGCACGGCAGAGGCATTATGAAAAATATTTTAGTTTTACACTTCAATTCCTGGTAGACATGAGAAAATGTCTGCAATTATAACAGTACATAACCATTATGCAAACAGCCAAACCAAAAATCACATTGAAACCTCTGATTTAAAAAATCCTTTTGTCAATGACACAAAATAAAGTGGATAATTGGATTTTAAAAAATGTTTAATAATTTATTCAGCAAAGAACACGTGGTAAACAGTATCTTCCGCCCACAAATAATGATATGACTCTACCCTGTTCTATTACCTAAAATAACATGGACCTTGTTCATCTAACTTTCATTGTCAATTCCACCCATGTCCCTCTATCACAAAAGGAGCCTCCCAAAGAGACAATTATTTTGGACAGTTTGTTTGATGATTTATTGGTGGTATTGTTTTTAGCCTTTAATAAAATGAAAAATACTGGGCTCAAAATGTCTAAATACTTAGCTGCATCTTGTATCTAGCTAATCTTTATCTGTATTTCCAGGAAATTTAGAGAAAGAGTCATAAAAGAAGTATTTTTAAAATGTGAGTATTTAAGAGTATGACAATTTTTATAAAAGTTTTAAAAGTATCATTAATATGCAACAATAAAATTTCACTGGTTCAGCCAGAAGAAACTATGAAATATACTTTATATTTTGGCAATATACTCTTGAAATTTCTAGGTGTTCTTATTAAAATGGCGTATTATATAAGGAAAGGAGAGAAATACAATCAGATAAGATGACGGAGACTAGCAACTAGTTGGATGTCTTATTGCTTCCACTTTAAGTTTCTTGATACCAGCACATACCTTATTATGAAAAAAAATTTTGTATAAGCATTTCTGGACTTGCCGCCAGAAGTCCAGTTAGTTCTGTGGACTAAACTCTCCATAAACTTAAAACCATTTTAGTCCAGATTAAACAGTATTCTAAAGAGCTGTTAGGGAATCATTTGGGGACTTAGCTTTGATAAAAATCACTCAAGAAAACTAAGTCAGAGAAATGGGAATACTGGATTCACACCATTCAAAAAATTATTTTTAAAGATGTTTTGTACAGGAAGATTTTTGCAAAAATTCAAAGCCTATCCTATTACTGTTTGTTATTCTATTTCTCAACAATACATGATTTTTAGCTAAAAATGACAAATACAATGATAAATATGATCATTTGGCTGTTATACAGAACACAAAATTTAAATGTCTATTACATATGGCATTGGGAGTGATCTTTGTAAAATGAAATAAGAAAAAATGAAGATATCTTGATAAAATATCTGATTCAACAGATTCCACTGTACTTCAAAAAAAAAAAAAATGAATACAGAGTTTAGACAAACTAGTTTCTTTCCTTTTACAAGTTTTCTTTTACTTCAAAAAAACTTTATTAGGCTAAAATCTCCAGGTTGAGAAAAGTGTTTTTATTTTTTTCTCCTATATATACTTTAACACATGACTTGATGAAGGGTATTTATAAAACTTTGGAGACATGGAAATTTTCCTCTTAAATTTTTGTAAATTTAAAGGCAGTGAGCTAGAAGTCAATCACAGCAGCAAGTCTTAGAATTAACCTATTTAAATACGTTTTTAATGACCAAACAGTTTTAATCTTCTTCAATTAGACACTGATCTGAGCACTTAAGAAATGCTTTAGGAAAGTAGATACACAAATATCTTGTGTAAATAAGTGGCCTTAAGTTTGGAGGAAACAAATTACACAAAGAGAACTATTACCCTCTTTCCTTTCAGAATTAGAAACTCCATGAAATAACTAGGATATTGAATACATGTAAACACCTAGATTAGGTGTTATTGAACCGGGGTGATGGCCACACCTGAAATGTTAACCAAAGAAGATCATCTGCAGATTATATATGGAGAATTAGCTAGTCATTTTGATTTTGCATCATTTTAAAATATTTCTACTGGTCTTTAGAGATTTCTATTTTTTTGAGGTAAAACTATAGGTATATACTTCTAAACTATTTAGGGGTTACATTAGGTACATCATAATTTAAATTGTAGTGCATGCACATGTGTACCTAGGCATGTGTACATGGGTATGTGGTTTTGTAAAAAGTGTGTTCGTGTACCAGTATTGCAGGATACATGGTGAAGAGAAATGAATGAACTATAACATATAGCATATGAAATGTAATATAATTTAATATAGGGCTACAATGTAAGGACACAAGGTATAAATTGTTTTGGTGAGGTTAAAATAACATTTAATTTATGGTTTACTCATTATTAAGAAACCAATCTCAGAAAGCAGCTTAGAGAGATTAATTGATTTTTTTCCCACGAAATCTTTATCCAGCAATTATACCTGTGTGTTTTTTTAATCCATTCAAGTATCTTCAGGAGATATGTTACTACACTTGCATGTACCTTAATTCACTTCAACACTGACAAAATAACACTGACAAACAAAACAACAGAAAACACCCATAAACATTAATGAGAATTTTAACAAACATGACTCTCCAGTAGTTGTCTTAGGATTGTTGTAAGTGACACTTTTAATTCCACATTCTCTGAAATCTTCATGTAAAAGACAGTTGTATTGGTGGGTGCTTCAGACACACTTACTTCAGCTATGACTGTGGTACCTTATATGTTAAAATAATTTTGTGTATCCATTTTGCATAATATGCTACTCGGACAAAAATACCAGGACGATTTGGAATGGCACATCCACGGCCGGGAACAATGACACCAAGAACCATTCTCATTTTATGTTGCTCACAAACAAGTGGGCCACCATAATCCCCCTAGGAGTAAGACATACAAAAACAAAGTATTATTAGGAATTTAAACAACAGTTCATTAACATTATCGCATATAGATTTGCATCTCAGAGATATATACAGAAAAAGAGAATAACTGCAACTGAAATATGAAGATATAAAAATTAGTGTACTAGACCATTTGTTGACTTTCTACTGAATTAGCCAAGACTGAGATAATACAAAATTTAAAGTGTTCTATTATGTGTAGTATTGTCCTAAAATGACTTGCCTTTTCCAAAATAGTCAATCATCCTTTTAAGTGTACTCTGCCTTTGTTGGATGCAGACTAACATATAACCGTTGGTACCTATTTAATAAGGTAGATTTTATATTTATTTCAATCTTCTTATGTTCAATATAGAAAATTTGGAACATGTGGAAAAATACAAGTAAAAAAGAAAATAACTTGTAATCATATAATCTTAATAATTAAACTGCATTATATTTTATCTTATTTCTAAACCTTTTTTTATTTGCCTCACCCAATCCTGCCCCAGATGATTTTAACAAGTTAAATAAAAAACTTGTAGTCAATAAAATAATTCTGTTATTGAAATTGCTTTTCCAAGCAAGGAATATTCCTCCACTTACTGCTGGTATTAGTAGTTAATATAGTTATATTTATATTTTATACCCTCCTTTCTGTAGGATGTCCTGTGATTTCATGGCATTTCTTATATGGTAAGCCTGTTGCATCGTCAGATAGAGATAGATAAAAGATTAACAGATAGCTTTACTTGTGTTATATATATATGCATTCATATATTCATCTATGGTTTTATTTATTCATATAAATATAATTATATAAAAATATATAATAAGTCAATATAAATAAACAATGCACTTATTGTTATATATAACCAGTACAACTGTGCTGCACCACTTTCATGAACCATGTAGCCTCCTAAGAATGCAATGGCTGGCTTTTGGTATCCTTATATGCAGAAGAGTGTTTGGAACTACCTTAATTTTCCCCCAACAGCGACGGGGGAAACCACTGCAAAATTAACTTCTGTGATTCAAATGGGAAAGAAGAGAGACATTGGCATTCTATGATGGGGAAAACCAAATTAGGGGTAAAGCAGAATATTAAACAGTAAAGAAAAATTGTTTATTCCAAGAGACTTTGCATAAACTATGCCAGTTGAGGAAAGAAAACTGATTTTTATTTATTTTATTTTTTTTCTGAGGCAGAGTCTCGCTCTGTCACCCAGGCTGGAGTACAGTGGTGCAATCCCGGCTCACTGCAAGCTCCCCTTCCTGGGTTCACGCCATTCTCCTGCCTCAGCCTCCCAAGTAGGTGGGACTACAGGCACCCGCCACCATGCCTGGCTAATTTTTTGTATTTTTTTCTTTTTTTTTTAGTAGAGATGGGGTTTCACTGTGTTAGCCAGGATGGTCTTGTCTCCTGACCTCGTGATCCATCTGCCTCAACCTCCCAAAGTGCTGGGATTACAGATGTGAGCCACCGTGCCTGGCCAAGAAAACTGATTTTTAAACAAATGCACTAGTGATTACTGACACAAACTCCTCAAAGTAATTTACTCTGGAAACTTTCACTAAATATGATGTTATTGCTATTATACAAACATTTGGGAGGTATCTCCTTCAAATTTATTTCAGTGGTTAAATTGCCTTGATTTAAATGTCAGTGACATATATATTTTTAAAAACATTCTGGAGGATAAATTCATTTTTTAGAAGTGGCAGAATCTATTTGAGGTCAAGTCTTATCAATAAGGTTAAAAACAACACATATAGTAGACAGAGATGAATAAATCAAGCTGAAGAAGGGAAATGAAGAATATATAGTTGATAATCCAGATTAAAGGCTATTCTTCAAAAGCAGTTGTCAAATTGGTTTTGGTAGTGACAATAATTAGATGATCTGTAAGGTTGGGTCTACTTAGAAACTTCTGTGTTTCCGGGATGCTTATTGCTTTTTCTTTTTAAAGTATAGTCATTTCTTTCTCCTAGTAAAATTTCCCCTGTTACAATGAACAACGGTTTCATTGTTCATGATTTACTAGAAAGGCAACAAATTTGAAACTGGTTATAAACATGTAATCTGTTTCTAACCATATCATTTTTAAGCAGTTCTAAAAACTGAGTAAACAGTAAACATTTTCTCTTCTTTTCAGAAATAAAATCTCAGAGCAAGGTGTATAGCACTTGCATTTCAATACATATTTATGTTCCATACTTACAGAATGCATTTTCCTATATATCAAAGGACATTTCACTATCATTGAACTCATTTCATCCTTTGCCACACACAGCATTCCACAATCCCACAGCCCTGAAGCTTGGAGAACATGTCTCTCACATTTAAAAGCTAATTAAACTAACAGCTTAACAGCTTGTCTATGTAAAATAGGGATAGGAACATTGCCAAGCCGAAATAACAGTTGCCTAACAAATGAAATGTCCAAGCTCATAAAGTCACAAACTTTGACCTTTGGGCTTTTTAAAACAGAATGTTTAAACACATACACAGAGCGAGAGAGCAAAAGAGAGACCAGCTTACCCAAAAAGAGATTTTAAAGTTTAAAGCCAGGCATCTCTAAATGATACAACTAGTGGAGTTCATTTCGAGATAATTTGGGAAGATGAGATACATTTAGAAAAACATTAGAAAAATGCAAACTGTTGATTTAACTGATTTGGACACTTCTCCTTTGAATAGCTCTCCCTTGGAGTTCCGGCTCTACACACTTAATTGTTTTTTGAGTGACAAATGTCATCATAGTTTGCTGCTAATAAAGCATTGATTATCTCACTGTTTAGTTAAATAAATGCAGAATATTACAGAGTTAATTTTCCCAGTTCCTCTCTCCTAGAACAGGTTGGTATACAACATTTTTGATTTGAGAAAAATAAACAACAACAACAAAAAAAACCATGAAACACTAAGCTATTAATCACATCCTTCTTATGAAAGAACTTCCTTTTTACCTCACATGGTCCTGATCCAATCTTCTCAGCCCCAGCACATATTTCAGACTCATTCAGAGTCACCTTCCCTCGGTGGTGCTGGCTGCATTTCTCATTTCCCATTATATAGAGATGTGCCACTCGTAATAGACCATCATAGTTGATCACTAGATTGATGCAAAAAAACATGATAAGGTGAAAAAAGTAAGAAACAAAAATAAAATAAATATAGCCTCATCTTTTGAAAACTAGCTTACATCCAGTGTAGCCCCAGCCATAAACACTGCAACTGGTCTTTTCAGGAATTGTGCATCCATAATTAGGTAAATCAATTGTACTAACAAAATCATCCAGGACAGCAGGCCTGAAAACACAAAATAAAATGGTAAATACTCTTAACTGGATTCAACACAAAATTAACATATTACATGTAGTATTCATGTTTAATATGGCATGGACTTTACAGAGAAGTCCTGTTTCTTAAAAAAAAAAAAAAAAAAGGGAATGTCCAAATGTATTGATGAAATTTGGAATAGGTAGTAAAGAAATGAGTCATGTATTTGCCAATATTTAAGAATAAATGGTCAATGCTATTTTTTAAAAGAATTATTTTACATTAGAAAGTTATCAAATAACTGCTAAGTTTCCATTTTAAAACAGACTGATCAGACTGTTGGCCCAATGTTAGTTATTCATTTTTTACAGTTTTGCAAATACTTCTCTCTATATACACACAGAGAGACCCATAGGCACACATATATACATATATATAGCATGTGACATATGTTTATAATGCATCTGCATGAGAGAGAAACAACTGCCACACAGCTGAAGAAAATGCTCCAACAATTCTAGTCCAGGTGAAAAATACAAAATCTTCTAAAGTAACTAACCTGGCAAGCTTCATTAAAACCAGATCTGATCCTTCAGGGCCATATACCAGCTGGGAAACATTGAGAACCTGTTTGCGTTTCTCATCTCCTCTTCCATGGACATCATGAATTCCAAGCCAAGCTTCATAATCTTTCAAGTCTCTGTTTTGAAGGAAAAAGCTTTAAATGTAAAACACAGTAATTCCAAATTCTGTAGTATTATTCCTATCTATTGTTATTTTAGACTATTAAGGCACATAACCTAAATTTAAAATTTGATTCATAGTATAATAAAGATCAACACATTTGTTATAGGTGATTCTGAATACTACAAACATACGTAAGCAGAAAGAGGCTTTTAAGTTGCTGAGATTCTAAATGATTATTTTAGAAACTTGCTTATGCTTGCTAGAGTAAGTCACTTGTGAAAAATGCTCAGGTAAAGCACTTTACATGAATTACAATTTTTTTCTGCAAATTTTGTTTTGTTTATATCAGCTGTGTATATATTTGGTTGGGTAACAGGTGTTGAAGTTTTCTACAAACAAAATCAAAGTGACCTTGCTGAGAAGCAGGAAGGAAGTTTACGAATGCTACCTCTTTATCTTTTCCTTAGGCCAATTTTCTGAAAATTATGCCCAGGATGATCCTGAGGCTGACTCTACAAGAGAAAGAAGCAGTGAGGATTGGAAAAAGCCTATTGCTAATTTAGAAAAAAAAAGAATTATATCTAGAAATATAGGGTACAAGTAGAAAGGTGGGATATAAAATATTTACTATAATTCTAGCAAAAATTTTCCCCAACTGAGAGTAATGCTAATTGTGAAAAGAGGTGAACTGAAGTAGTGTCTTATAAATATCAGTGAAGTCAAAGTAAGTTTTGTAAGGCAAATTCTAAAAATAAAATAATTTGTTCACCCCACTGGTGAATCTCTGTAAAATGAATACATATTATAACCTTAAGAGCAAAGTGGAAGACATATAAATTTTAAAGACTCAAAATAATACTAGTTTTAAAAATACTTTACCGAGAAGGGAAACACTGTCGTGCAGTAAGAACCCAACTTTCCTTTATCAATGATCCTCCGCAGATATGTTTATTTCTGTGAAAAAGAGGAAAGAGAAACAAGTAACATCTGTGCAGAAAGAGTGACTGCCAATTAATGCAAAGCTTGTGGCTCCATTTGTTAAAAATAAATGCACTGCAGAAGAAAATATATAAATTAACCCAATTGGGATAAAATGAGAAGTTCTTTTATCTGAAGGTTGATACTTGGTGATTGTAGCATTAGAACTTTTTTTTCATAATGTGACTACAAATTTATGAAATCAATTTTACTTTTGTGTAGTCTAAAGAACTCAGTTATTACACATCAATAGCCATCCCGAACATACACATTTGTGTGTATGTGCATCTATCCTTATGAGGAAAGTATGTGCTACAAACATAGAATAATTATAATTTTTTAAAACTGTGAACCTATTTTAAATTCAGTGTTTCCTTATTAAAAATGCAAAGTTGAGTTCTATTTGAACCCTGAAAACCATCCAGTGGTAGCAATTTTATTTGTGCACTATTTCCTTCTTCTACTACCATTATGTAGTTTTGATATATTAACTTAAAATGTAACTGAATCTGAATAAATTACTTTCTCCAGTATAAGATCAGGAATATAATATTTCATCTCTAAAGTAAAACAATTTTGCGAGGCAAATCATTTAGGAAATTGTAAGATATTTGTAGAGTATGATGAGTACTAGTACATTTATTTGATGGTATCCAAAATCTGTAAATCCATTCTTTTTTGGCAGAGACATGGAAAAAGTACAACTTTTCACAATTTACATTTCCAAAGAGTACAGATGTTCAGTGCTTCAGAGGGTAATACTAGAAGATTCCCAGACTGAGACCACAGTTATTTATGGCCTTTACCACACAGGAGGATAAGAATATATATTGACTTTTAATTTCTATCCTTCTCAGTATGAGTTTTGGAAGAATAACTAAGCAGCTGTAGTTGCTAAGAACTTGGACTTATAAAGGAAAAAAACTAAAAATTTACAGTACTCTAATCTGATGGAAAAATAGCTTCACCTGCTTCTCCAAAAATGGAGATGACCAAAGGAGTATCCTTGTGAATTCTCTTACTAGAAAAAATACTTTAGAAGTATTAATATATGTCTTCTTTTATCCTCTGGGGTTATAAGAAAAGCAAAGAATCACCAATTAACTCAAATGTGGATTATTGAAAGATTTCTCCTTCTTTCCTTCCTTCCTTTTTTTTGACAGAGTCTCACTCAGTAGCTGGGATTACAGGTATGTGCCACCGCCACCATGCCCGGCTAATTTTTGTATTTTTAGTATAGATGGAGTTTTACCATGTTGTCCAGGCTTGTCTTGAACTCCTGACCTCAAGTGATACACCTGCCTCAGCCTCCCAAACTGCTGGGATTACAGGTGTGAGCCACCACACTTGGCCTCTTGAAATATTTTCTATAATTAAGAAAATTAAACACTCCAACAGAATTCTAAAGTCTTTACTAAATCCTCATACTGCACACTCGGCTTTAATATTCTGGTTAGTTTCACAATTCTGTTTTAGTACTACACACTTAGGACAGCTATACGACAATTATTGGCATAAATATTTGTAAAATCTGATGAGCCATTCCTTGAGAAAAGGGTATACTAAAAAAGAACGTCAGGCCATCTCCTACAACATTATGGTCATCTAAAGTCACATATATCAAATGATATAAACTCTTGCTTTCTAATAATTGGTTTATTCATAAAAGGACTTACGTTTCAAGTTGTCTCTATTCTAATGTCACTGTGATTTAATAATAGTAACACACATACTTTTTTTTTCTCTACTCTAGGAGGCTAGGGGTGAGGGAACAGGAGGGTATTCTAAAAGAGAGGGTATTTAGGCTGAAATTTGAAGAAGGAGAAATAATTTTCAGGCATAAAACATGGAGGAAGAAAGCCACAATATGCTGTGGGAACAATAGAATAAAGGCTTGGAGGAAGAAACGTGAGGTATCTAGAAAACAAGAGATGATGTGTTCAAATTCAGATGTACCTTGGGGTGTGTTGCATGGCGAGGTTCTGATAGAGAGAGCCAAAACATAAATATTTTAGCATTCCGATTAACATACGGAATAATATATGTAGTATATGAAAGTTGTAAGATCAGATTTTTAAGTTAACTTATATTTTCAATTGTTAATTCTTATGACATAATTATTAAGCTTAATTTCCTCTAACAACATGATTTGCAGAGTGATTTTATGTAGAACATATCATTGATTCTTAAGAGCATTGAGAAATAGATATGTCAAGAATTTTGTATCCCCACTGATTATAGTAATACCACGACTATTTAACTATTGGCCTTTTTGTAATGATAAAATGCTCTAGAATTTAAAATTGCCATTTTTCTTTTGATTGACAAGGAAAAAGTCAGAAATTAAAAACAAAAATAAATGTTTTGACATGATGATGCCTAAACATATTAGAAAATAAACCCATAATATTCTAGATTGGAAATTTAATAACAAGTATAATAACTATTATGGTAATAATAGGGCTTCCATAGGTCCTCCGTATTTTGCTTAATCAGAACCAAAGTGTCCCTTGGAATCAGGGACAATGCCAACACATATGGGACCTTTGTGAAGATTTAAAAAGGCACTACCTCTGGAGGCACAGATTGCAGTCCGGAGCTTACAGTTTGGTAAGCAGAATGTGATCAGGCTCCTCTTTTACTGCCTCACCCAGGTGCCCTGTAGAGGCTACAGCCTTCATGACCACATGTGTCCATATTTTGGGGAATATGACTCTTGCACATATTCTGGATATGCATGATTTGCATCTATTAATAATTACCTGTATCTCAAACTAACCATCCATCCTACATTTGTTCGTGTTGGAATCCCATTTACAACTCGCAACTGTTTCGTTTTGGCGCAAGATATTACAGGATCTAAAAGAGGACCAAACAACATTTTAAAATAGGAATTTGAAATAATCAGTGCCTCTTAGTTTTCTTAAATGCAATGATAATTAGACAAATGTAACTATTCTTGTTGTGTCCAAAGAACAGTTTGGAGAAAGAGTAGTTTTATATGACCACAGCATTATATTAAGCCCTTAACACTTGCCATCCTCATCTAAGAAGTTGAGTAACTCAGAAAAACAAATCAACTCAAAGCAGACAGGATTGCCGTGATAGTGACAGTGGCTTTGCTCGCAATCCACTAACACGGAGCTCCTCAGATCTAATCCCTCACCACCTTCAACATAAAATAAACCAAAGTTATTTACAATGATTATTTCTAAAGGTCAGTAGAAATCAATAGCTTCAGTGAAAAAAACAAAACCAAGCTTTACTTGGATATTACTTCTGAATTTGTACAGTTAGATTGTAGATTTATTCGATATGTCTTACCAACATTTGATTTATTGAAATCATATCCAAAGGATATAATTATTATATTCAAATCCTTATGTCCAAAGACATAATACAAAATTCATTGGAGTAGATGTTTTCCTGACCCTTCTCTGTGCTCCTCACCTTATCCTCTCTACTTCTGCCCACGGTCTAGAATAGATTTCCCTTTGCTTCCTGAGCCTGGGGCACAGCAGGTGGTATTTTAAATCAAAAACACTTGAGTAACTTCCTTCAACTCAAGAGATATGTGAAAATAAAATACAAGTGGCCGCCAACAGATTCTTAAACTGAGGATTAACTGAATATCTCAGACTGTGTCATCTCATGCCCACTGGACTGTAGGGCCTGCAGAGATGTTTACAAATAGAGTAGAAGAGAGGCACTGAATAACTTTCCAACTTTCGGGTTTCATTCTTCCTGATTTCAGCATCCTAATTTTATTAAAGCATGGTATATATAAAGGTGGTCCATTATATACATTGTGCCCCAAATTAGAAATAAATATAAACACTCTTTTCAAAATCACAGATACCATCTTATAGATTTTTTGCAAGAGAATTGAATTTTCATATTCAGTATGCAGTTGCCTTTGAAACTCCTTTACACCTATGCATAGAAAAATATATTTTAAAAAGTAAAACTAAATAGATTAACTTTTTATAATGAAAGCTAATATAGATAATTTTCTTTGAAAGAAATAATGACATTTCTGACACTCAGAGAGAGACTCAGAATATACTTCACATTGTGAAAGATTACTTACGGTCTAAATTGACTATTGTAGGTGTGGTATCACCTTCACCTGTAAAAATAAATGTATAGATAAATACATAATTCATACATGCATGTATCTGTTATATAAAACCAAATATATATTAAAATCCAAGTATCAATGAATTCAATAATTTACTAAAATTCTTTTTTGTTTTTGTTTGTTTGTTTGTTTTGAGACAGAGTCTCATTCTCTCACCCAGGCTGGAGTCCAGTGGCGCTATCTCAGCTCACTGCAACCTTCCCCTCTCGGGTTCAAGCGATTCTCCTGACTCAGTCTCCCAAGTAGCTGGGACCACAGGTATACACCACCACACCCAGCTACTTTTTGTATTTTGAGTAGAGATGGGATTTCACCATATTGGCCAGGCTGGTCTCAAACCCCTGACCTCAAATGATCCACCTGCCTCAGCCTCCCAAAGTGCTAGGATTATAGGCATGAGCCACCACATCTGGCCAATTTACTAAAATTCTTGACATTTTATTCAGAGATGAAATCTAAACTCTTTTGAGTAATTATGCATCACTTTTACTGGATAATATTGTAAATATATGCCCTCTGGTACTAGGTGATATGAGCAGAGCCCTATTTTGTGACTTTGGAGGCTCTCAGGTGTGTGTTTTAATGATCACTGGCCATTTGAATTACATTGCCATCATCAAGGAGCTGCCTCGATCCACCAGGATGTCCAACATCCTACACAATGAACATTCCATTGAATAGCACTCATGTTCATTATTGTCTACTTGGACTCTTCATATTGATAGGCCATTTTGCTTCTGTAATTTGAATCATTTATTTTTTTTCTGAAAACTTTTAGTTTTATATGGTTAAGGATAATTGCAACTACACAAACTTCATAAATCTCTGCAAGGATTCTAGAAGATAGAAATCAATGTCACTAGTGGAAAAAGAGGAGTAACACTATATAATTATGCTTTGTTAATTGAATATTTCAAGGGTTGTTTTTTCCAGATGCTAGTAAAAAAATATGGAAAAAACAGAACACTGAAAACTACAACTTAATTCTAATTAAAACCTGTAGCTTACTACTTTTTCATCTCTACTGGGGCTTAATTGCCACAAATAAGAGAAAGGCTTGGAAGATGTGAGGATTTTGAAATACTTATGCTGTAATGAATGAGACACAAGACATTTCCTGGAGCTTAATGTCTGACTATTCAGAATTGATGGCATAGAGTTCAGTTAGGCAGTGTTTAGACCCAGATGGTTGTTAATCCCTGGAAATGCCCTGAGCTCAAATAAGCCAGCAACAAACCAATAATGCATATGGATTCCTTTGTAATAGACACCAATGTGATTGTTATTTATGATGATAGTTGTGAGAATTAATATATACTTATTTATGCTCAGTTTCCAGATCTAGATATTTTAAATGAATAGGTTAATGGTGAACATACAAAATTCATCATTTCTCTTGCCCTGTAGCTTATCCTAGAGGAGGGTTTGTCAGTCAGCTGAGGACAGTGTTTTAGTTCATAAGTATGAGTTAAGATTGGGGCCGACTATGGTAACAAAAACATCAAGGATATTGGTTTTCCACATAAGTCAAATACTTGAAAATGTTAAATAAGTAGATATTTATTTCTTATTTTGTGATGAGAAAGACTGTTCTATCTTTACTTGTATATTAAATCTCTTATTTGTAAGCATTAAGCTAATAGGTCAACAAAGTGCTTAGTTAACTATTGTATCTTACAATATATTTAGTTTTAAAATTTTGTAGATATGGCCTTGCGCGGTGGCTCACGCCTGTGATCCCAACACTTTGGGAGGCCGAGGCGGATGGATCACAAGGTCAGGAGTTCAAGACCAGTTTGGCCAACCTAGTGAAACCCTGAATCTACTAAAAATACAAAAAATCAGCCAGGTGTGGTGGCAGGCACCTGTAATCCCAGCTCCTTGGGAGGCTGAGGCAGGAGAATCGCTTAAATCTAGGAGGTGGAGGTTGCAGTGAGCCGAGATCATGCCACTGCATTCCAGCCTCGGTGACAGTGTAAGACTCTGTCTCAAAAAAAAAAATTGTAGATACTATAAATTTGGGGTTTTAATAATTAATAGTAATGTATATGTTTTCCTTTCTCTAATCCAAATATTTCTCACACTTTAGCATAAACTGAAATATCTTTTAAAATTAAATTTCTGGGGATTCTGGGTTGGTAGCTGGACTCTTAACTTTTAGCAAGCATCCTAGGTTTTTCTGTTGCATACCTGGAGTAAAACTTGAAAAACTACTTTCTAGGCCTTTTCCATTTCACTACCAAATACTATTCTCACTTTACTTTCATCACTATCTATACTACACTATCTATACCACACTAGTTTCAGACTCATGTCTAAAAAATATATGTGATACAATACTTATTTTTTATTGATTCAACTTAAATTTGAAGAGAGAAAACACGTCAATGACAAAAGTTTTACCTATGGAAGAGTAGGGGTGTGTGTGTGTGTGTGTGGTGTGTGTGTGTGTGTGTGTTTGTATGGCCTCAGAACCAAACATGGACTTTTTCTAAAAACATAAAGAAAACTTTCTCCCACTCTTCTTAAAGTGGATTTAACTCAATTTCAAAAGTTTACAAACATCATGTATTTCTCCATGAAGAAATCTATGTTCACATTCTCATTTTATATATTGTCAATATATACATATTACATGATTATATTGCTTTGTAATTGTTTACATAAATGTCTCCTTTCTATATTATGAACTATTTGAAATTAAGAAGCAATGTTTGTATTTTTATAAATGTAGTCTGTTAAATATGGCTTTGTACACAACAGCAGCTCAATTAACAATAATGAATGAATAAATAAAAACAGAGATGGAAGTTAAGGCTTTGACTGTTTACTATGCAACAGACACTGTTAACAATAGCCCCATATAATAGGCACTTTTATTATAAAATATTGTAAATACAAATATGAGTCCTAAGTGGGTTTAGTAACTTGCCCAAGATACTTAAAAGTGATGGGTCTGGCATTCTTAGGAAATGTGGACTGAAGTTGTTAACCACTACGCTCTTGGTAGTTAATTAAGATTTTTCTAAAATAGTATACCAACTATGTCTGTGTATACTCATCATATAGGCATCTCTTCATTTTTATGTTTGCATATTTGATAAACTTAAAAACATGTAAAATAGTATTTTGTAAGCATGTTAGAAAAAAGAATAAAAACCTTTACATATTTTGTAAGAGAATTTTACAGTGTGAAAATGATTTATACAGTCTCTGCAGTTATATAAATAATAAGAACTCAAATCTTCTAAAGATAAATATTATTACCCTTTCACCAGGGAGAAAATGTAAATAAATCCTGGCTATAAATATTAGTTAGAAAAATGACAGTGTAAAAATCTTTATTGAAATTAATGTGTGGTATACATTGAAATAAAATGACTCATCTGCAATAGCATTTAATCAAATACTAGTAACCCCCTCAAATCTTTCAACAGCACATTACTTTTAGTTTAAAAATATTGGTTGAAAAAATTTTTTGAAAACTTGTAAATTATTAGAGTCCTGGCTCCCTTGGTTTGTGATTATAAACCAAATCACAGTGCCTTGAGATTCTACAGGACATTTCACTGTTAACCATGCATGTGTGCTAGATGGAGCTGCTGTGATCTTCAAAAAATCTGGAAATCTGTAGAGGAAGCAAAATAACCTGTTTTAGAAGGCAGATAATTGCCTTTTTCCTTCTTCCTACACCATTGTCTATTTTATGAGCCTCCATTAGTCTTAAACATAGAGACTGAACAAAAACATAGTGCTATAAAACTAGTACTTAGAAAAATAATAATCTTTTAATAATTTTTAAATATTTTTGTAAGGCATTCTCTGAAAAGGTAGGTGTGTTTCTTTTAGTATTAACATTGGGGCTGTGTCAACCTTAATATGGGAAAAGTGAAGAACATTAGGAAAACAAATTAATTTGAAAGGCTATGATCATGGCTGATAATATGAAAATAAACTTATTAGAAATGCCATTTATTTGCAAGCATATATTTAGTTATTTATTCTTATAGAGAATTTCCCAACCTATTAAAAATAGATGGAGCAGCTCCAAGTCTTAATTATAGGTAGACTTGATTAACATCATATTTTAAAAGTTTGCCATTAACGCTAGAATTTCATAAAACACGACTGTTATTTCCATTTAAGGTGAAATTTACCGCTTTAATTTGACAGAAATTCTAGAAAAACATAGACTTGTGTTTGTATTTCGTTTTTTAAAAGCAACATATTATTTCTTCAATTTAATCTCTCTTTTTAGAGTAGACAATTTTGCTGCTGTTCTCAAGGTACTTGCTACTACTGGCTGGTCTCACAAGAAAAACATTCTTAAAATTCTTATCGAACTATAAAAGTATTTCCTTTCTAAAGAGAAGGTGGTTTAACATTGTGGTAAAGGATGTTTGTTGTAAACATAGAGTTACAGATACATAGTATAGTAAAATGGTCTCTTTCTACTGGCACAGCTTTATAAAAAGGCTTTTTCACTCAATAACATATTTAAGACATACTTCCATCTCAATACATATTACTCTATATCACTGGTTACCAGTGGAAATGACTTTGCCCTCCAGGGAACATTGGCAATGTCTAGAGATAGTTTTGATTGTCAGGACTTGGGGCAGGTGTCATGCTACTGGCATCTAGTGGATAGAGTCCAGGAATACTACTAAACATGCTACAATGCACAGAACAGCATCTGTCGGTGTGCAGAGGCTCAACAGTCCTGACTATGTCAACATTATTACTGCTTTTGATACATTTTATCAAACTGACTTCCAAGCAGGATTTTGAATTCACACTCTAAGTAGCACAGAATTGAGACAGCCTGATTACCCAGGTCCTCACTAATACTGGATATTTACAATCATTTCATTTGCTAACCTGACAGGTAGAAGTGACTTCTCATGTCTTAATTGTTTTTTCCTATTAATACATTTTAATGTCTTTTCATGTATTTATTAGCTATATTCTTGAAGACTTATTTTCTACTTTTTTTCTCCTGAGTTCTCACATCCTTTTCTTATTGATATCTAGAGACTTTTTAACATGAATTATACCAGACATGTATTTTATATGAACTATGTCAAACAGGTATTACATGTTTTTTATATAACTTTTATTTTATGCACTAATATCCTTTTTAAAAAGCCATCTGGGAATCAGGTAACTAGGTGGAAAACTCCAGGCTCTTCTTTAGTCTTAAGTTAAAGAACTGAGAAGGAAATAGAAGTACCACTAGTTCAGATCTGCTCATGGCTCTTTTAGTGGGCTGGGAACTTTGCTGAGAGCTCTGCTATATTCAGAAGTCGAACAGGTAGTATTGGTGTTGGGGAGTGGGGAGATATTTCTAGCCCAGTCACATTAGAACTGTGGCAATGAACGCTTTTGGAATCCAAATGGAAATCTTCTGAGGAAAGAGAATCTCCTTTAAAATGTTAAATCTCTTCTTATCTATAAGAGAGATGGAGAGAGAGAAAGAGACCATGTGGTGTGTCTGCGTGTGTGTTGTGTGCATTTGTGAGTGTTGCTCTCTGGAGAGTTTCCTCATTTGGGAATAAATGCCAGACCGCCTATATTATTTACAACTTTTAGATGAAATGTAGTATATTTAAAATATTTCACAAGACACCAATCCCTAACTGTACTTACAACGAGAAATAGGGCAATAATCCCAAGGAATGAGTGGATTTCCCGTGTAGCACCAGGGTCCATGAGCATCATCATCCGGATTTCGGCAGTAATTCTCATTCAACTTACTTGCATCTGGTTCCCAGAAGATATGACTGCGGAAACAACAGGCTTTGCATATCACAAGATGCTCATTCCATCCAAGAGACACAAAATATTACAAAAAGATATAATCTCAGCACATTACTTTCACTGTAGATACAGCATAACCTTCTACTTGGGATGAATTTTATCTATTTTGTTTGAGGTCTGTTTTGTTGCTGCTGTTGTTCCTACACTTTAGAAGCAGACTCTCTAACTTGGAAATCTGGAAGAGGGCTCCATAATTGGCATATTAGATTTTGTGATTTTGCCTCTATTTGAGAATCCCAGTGGCATGGTAACAATACTTCTGTGCATAGAAATAAGAGAAACATTGCCTAAAGCAAGCAGATGGCAAAGATTAAAACTATAAAGTACATAAAAATACAAGCTATTACACAAGTTTTTTTTTACATTTTAGATACAAATGAAGCATCACTAGCAATACCACTATGACAGAGTACAAGAAGATATACTGAAATTAATAATGTGTTAATTAAATAATTAACATTCTAAATTATACGGGTCATATGGTTATAAAATACTAGTTTCTGACAGATAATTGAGCAATACTTTATTTCTAATTTACATCTTAACAATTTACTACAAAAGAAAAGCAAAGATTGTAAATTTACTGTAAATTATTTTATACGGCCATTTTCATTCATGTAACATCAATATTTACATTTACCTCAATAACATGAATGAAGTCAATTCTACATGGTCACTCTGACTGCTCATAAAAGTCATTAAAACTATGCATCTTACTGAATTTGTTTCCAGTTATTAATTGCTACCATGCTTGAATATAATTAATGTGTCATTTTAAATAAAACTTTAAAAAGCTTGAACATGGAAACTTGAACTATATTTCCAGAACAAGGTTCATTTTTCTGGACCAAAAATAATAGTAAACACATATAGTACTTATTACATGCCAGATTGTGTTGTAGGTTCTTCATAGATACAACCTTAGACCAATCTTATGAGATAGTCTTTAAGGTTATACCATATTACATTTGTGGAAATTGAAATCCAGAGAGGACAACTAATTGGTGTAATGTCACATGGGTTGCAAACACTAGAGCTGGGGTTTGAACCCACAGCTGTTTCAAGAGTCAGTGCTCAAAACCGCCATGCTCTATCTCCTACTTACAAAGTTTGTCCTTAAGCCAAAATGGTACCATGTGACTTAATCCTTGATCAATTTCCTATAAATTGTTTCCAAAAGTCAAACCTAAACTTGATGAATTAAGTATTATTAGGGACCCATTGATAGTTTCTAAGTAAATATATCCCATATTTTCAGTGGCATGCTGGTAAAAGTTTACCAACTGGTACTTTGAGGTATGTGTATGTTGAGGATGAAGAGGAGGAGTCCTCGTTTGTAGCTGTTGCTGATTTCTGTCATGTAAATACTTCTACCATGAAAATTTCAAGCTTCTAATGTAAAATCACTGAAGGCAACATTTTTGAAAGAAGATGAGAACAATTATATCTCACAACTCCATAAAAGCAATCCGCCCCACACACCACTGCATGTTTCTAAAAATGCTTTAAAAAATAGCAGTGCTGAAATTAGCATTTATTTTAATCATGCCAATTCTTATTTAAAATTATTTAATAAATCCTTTTAATCTTCAGGATAAAATTTACATTTCTTAACTGAGCTTACAAGACTCTCTATATGGTGTTGTAAAGAGGTAAAAATAAACATGTAAAAAATTCACTTTGTGAATTCCTTCTCTGTGGACATTGACCAAGTTACATTCTTTCAGTCTAACCACAATTATTTCCTATATTCAAATAACCTAATGCTTTGGCCTTTGCACATGCAATTTCTTGTGTCTAATGTCCTCTTCCTCCTCTACTTCCCTTGCCCAATTCCTACTCATCATGTACATCCCAGTCAATTTCCCTTCCTTTAAGAAGGCTGCCTGACCACTTATGTCTGAGTAGGCACTTCTTTGCATTCCCATAGCATAAAATATGCTATCTTTCATAGTGTTCATATGGCATTTCCTGTTTGCTTGCATCCCACACTAGAGTGGGAGATCTAGAAGGACAGAACTCTGCTGCTCTTTGAAGTCCTAAAACTACAGTGTCAATATAGTAGCCATTGGCCACATATGGCTAGCAAGAAATTGATCCAGTCCAAATTGACAGGTGCTGTAAGTGTAAACAGACACCAGATTTTGAATATGCAGCATGAGAATATAATGTAAAAGATATGTTTAATTATTTTGTATTAAATACATATTGAAATGAAAAACTGTAGATATATTGAATTAAATAAAATATATTAAAATTAATTTTGCCTGTTTATTTTTACCTCTTTAAAAGTGGCTCCTAGGAATTTAACAGAACATATGTCGCTTACATTTGTGAGTTGCATTATCTTTATATTGGACAGCATTATTTTAGAACTATCCTTTTTGTGTGAAGTAAATTAATTGAAACAATATAATCCCCTATTGAGTACATTTTGGAAGAGAATAAGGAACTTAAAAGACTGAAGCAAAGTCATTCCATCTCTCTGAGCCCTTAAATTCCTATCCATACATAGGAATCTTTCCTATAGGATTATGGTGGTCAAATGGCATAACTTAGGTAAAGCAGGCACTCCATCAAATGACTGTAACTTGTTTTTTCTTTTATTCTAGTGCATATACTCTGGGATGTTTACGAAAAATCTGCTTTGGGTCACAATTATATGTCATACTGCTTTCACAATTTTGTAAACACTAGCACTATTGCTAGGGCTGAGTAGATGCTACCTTCTCTGTCTATACATTCCTGTAATTATTGGAACATTTTATGTATCAAAGTTCATAAGGAAACCTGTCATTACACATTTTTAATAGTTAAGGTTTAGTATTTTAGATATTTGAATTATATATGAGTGATTATTCATTGATTTGTCATAAATTACTATCAATTACTATGAAAACAATAATCCCATAAAATGCACTATTTCAAACACCAGATTTGCCACTTAATTATACACTCTTATTAAATTATGTAATTATTTTGTCAATGTGACCATCTCCTCCTTAGAGGTTGGAACTAACATATTACCACTTTTTGTTGATGTTCTCCATGATAGCAATTACAGTACAGAACACACAGTAACTGCTCAATAAATATCTACTAACTTGAATTGTATATTTAAAAGTTTGCTACATAAACAATGTTATGATGAGTTGTAAAGCAAAACCAATCTAATGTTTTTATTAGTTTACCATGATATATAAAAGAATAGAAAGAAATAGCAATGTACATATCTAAGTATACAATTTGTTGGTATCACTACATTCTATATATTTGAAAGGAAGAAATTTACACACCGGTGTAAGTCTTCCATGTTCTTGTCCCACATTGAACATGTTAGTCCAGATCTTGTTTGGGATAAGTTGCCCATATAATTTTTGCCATTCCCACGATAACAATCTAGACATAAAATATACAGAAATAAGTCTAACGACTATTAAGGCAGATAAAATAAAAACATTTTTTACAAGTATATGGAATCATGAAATCAACATAAAAATTAAAGTACTTGAAAGGGCCGGGCACAGTGGCTCATGCCTATAATCCCAGCACTTTGGGAGGCCGAGGCAGGCAGATCACGAGGTCAGGAGATTGAGACCATCCTGGCTAACATGGTGAAACCCTATTTCTACTAAAAAAAACTCAAAAAATTAGCTGGGCGTGGTGGCAGGCGCCTGTAGTCCCAGCTCCTCAGGAGGCTGAGGCAGGAGAATGGCGTGAACCCAGGAAGCGGAGCTTGCAGTGAGTTTCATCATGTTTCATCATGTTTGGCCAGACTGGTCTCAAACTCCTGACCTCAAGTGATCCACCCACCTCGGACTCCCAAAGTGCTGGGATTACAAGCATGAGCCATCATGCCCAGCCATATTGTTCATACTTTTAATCAAAAGTATGCACTCCAGCCTGGGCGACAGAGCAAGACTCCGTCTCAAAAAAAAAAGAAAAAAGAAAATTAAACTACTTGAAATCTGTACAAATCAAAAGTACTCAAATATCTCAGATTAAAATATCTTTATTTTAAGCCCAATATCTTCATCAAAATAAGGGTTTACGCAAATTCAAATATAACAAATAATAATTTAAAAACAAAATAATTTAAATGAGTGGCACTTTGGAACAGCAAAGAAATAAGAATTTTTAGAATAACACATGTATTTCCCAATATTTTCTTCTGAAAAATTTCATTCCATAGAAAAGTAATATAACAAACATTCATCTACTAGTCACATTCCTTATGTTTTGATTTTTGTCTTTTGTGACATTGACATTCTGAGTCACCCAAGTCAGCTGTTTTACAAATGCTCTTTAACTTCAGTTTGTTTGATTTATTTTCTCATGAATAAAACCAAGTTAAAGATATTTAACAGGAATATTGCATCAGTGGTGCTTTGTCCTTTTTAGAGCATAACATCTTGTGGTACGTGATGTCACTTTGTTCCATCACAGGTGATGTGTTTGATCACTTGGTTAAGTGGTGCAAAAGAAAAACTCCTCTTTGTATTTAACAAAAAATCAGTTGGGGTCTTTGAGTCTGAATAAATATCCTATTGCCAATCAAATTTTCACAAAATAGCTTAGGCATACGTCAACGAATTTTGCATGAAACACTTATTGTCATGCTGATGGTAAAATGGTTACTTTGCTATTTCTAACATTTCTTTGTATTTGTTAGTTAGCATTCTTCTGTAAATAAAAATTTTTCTTTTTCCTTTACCCCATGTATTTATGTATTAGTAGTAGAAGTTCTAGCACTAGCTGTAGAAGTAGTAAATGAAATGTGGACATGGGGATTTTCTTTTTATTTCATATGATATATAATCTATTCCTGTTATTCATTTTGATGCTCAAATTGTTCCAAATTTGGCCAATGGAACCTACTTTAAACTGACTCCTGTGTCTCTTACTATGCTCCAGGAGGTTTTCTGTTTCTCTTTTTTTTAATTGAGCAATTTATGTTCTCCTGCCTCAGCCTCCTGAGGAGCTAGGATTACAGGCATGCGTCACCACACCTGGTTGATTTTTTGTATTTTTAGTAGAGATGGGGTTTCATCATGTTTGGCCAGACTGGTCTCAAACTCCTGACCTCAAGTGATCCGCCCACCTCGGACTCCCAAAGTGCTGGGATTACAAGCATGAGCCATCATGCCCAGCCATATTGTTCATACTTTTAATCAAAATAAATGCAGTCAGAAATCAAGTTCTTCAAAAAATATAAGTTGGTCAGGTGCTGTGCCTTACACTTGTAATCCCAGCACTTTGGGAGGATGAGGTAGGTGGATCACTTCAGGTCAGGAGTTCTGGCCAATGTGGTGAAACCCCATTTCTACCAAAAAATTGGTGAGGTAGGTGGATCACTTCAGGTCAGGAGTTCTGGCCAATGGGGTGAAACCCCATTTCTACCAAAACCCCATTTCTACCATAAAAAATTAGCTGGGTGTGGTGCTCACGCCTGTAGTCCCAGCTACACAGGAGGCTGAGGCAGGAGAATTGCTTAAACTCCAGAGGCGGAGGTTGCAATGAGCCAAGATCATGCCACTGCAATCTCGCCTGGGTGACAGAGCGAGACTCCATCTCAAAAAAAAATAAAATAAAATTTAAAAGATTTTATCTCTCTCTCTGTATCTATATATTGCATTCCAAATTTAAAAAGAATTATTCTATTTTTAAAAATACTCTATAGTTTTAAATAATACCAAAAATTTTTAAAGTAACTTTTATATTTAAGATTCTTAATTTTTATATGAATGAAAACTATACATTTGACTATGAAAAGTCATCTACAAATTTACATCAACATTAAGATTTTATGTCGGGAAAAATAACTAATGAGTACTAGCCTTAGTACCTGGGTGATGAAATTATCTGTACAACCAACCCCCATGACACAAGTTTACCTATGTAACAAACCTACACATATATTCCAAAAAAGTAAAGAATAGAAAATACACAAGAGCCATAAACAAGAAATTAATGATCTACTTGCAATGGTGAGTAGAAAGTAGAAAGGGAATGGCATGGAAGCAAGAGAAAAGGACACTTCTATGAATTTACCCTTTCATATAGTATTGACTATTATCCAATGTCAAGGTTTTAAATATTCAAAAAATAATATCCAGAAAGATGGAAATAAAGACAGAAATATGCCCATGTATATATCATGTGTATACCATTAATACAGAGAAGGAAAAAAAATCCAGATGATTTTTGGGTACAATTTTCTGATTGTGTATCTGACTGTATATACTCTCACTAGAATATATTTTAAGACTGAAATAACTGTAAATACATTCTATGATATCAATATAAATATTTAAATAAATTATATTGTTTACTGCCTTAAGTGTGTAATATATAGTATATATCATAAGTAGTGTTTTACAACATTTTAAAGAAATTCTGTCATTTCAGTTTTCATTTTTCTTTAATAGTTTTTTAATATTCAGTTGGAAGAATATTTATATCTATGTTAATTCAGATGTTGCAAGATTTGAAAAATGTTTCCACTCATCTAACTATATGTAGCACTTATATTTTCTGTTTTTAGAAAAATTCCTACATCTAAGTGTCCACTTAGAACATTACATAGATCTATCTACTTAGATCTAGGTATTTTTCAATAGATATAAATATAAACATTTTTCTATAGATATAGAAAACAACACATACTATTAGCTCAGCAGTGTCAAACAACAACATAACTGACAGTTAAAATTCCACAGTTGAATGTTGATTTAGCCAACAGTGTTTTTCTTGAGTAGAAGGTCTATGGCTTCTTCATTTTTAAATTGTCCCATAGTCTAGTAGTTTGTTGCATATATCAGGTGCAATGGTGCAATATATTGTTAAAGAATAGTAATATAATGTGGTGTTAAAGAATGAATGAAAGGAAAAAAGGATGAAAGAATGAAAAGGCCAATGTAAAGAGAGTCAGATTTAATCCCAATGTGCCAATTTGAGAATTTAGGAAAGTTACTTAAATTCTGTAAAACTAATATTTTCACCTATGAATGAATTATCTGATAAGCAATAACATGTTTACTCTCCAGAATCCAAAATTTTCATATTCTATTACCTGATCCTTTTTAAGTGATGTATATGTATATAAAATATCTTAATATACACCAAAAGTTTATCAAATAATTATTTTCCTTTATCACTCACAAATTATTAACAAATGTTCAGGTAAATGAGACAGGAACACAGAAGACTCAGCTGGTACCAAACTTCCCTTAATCATTGACTTCAACTTTATTTCCAATTGACCCTTAAAAGAACAGTGAAACGGACTGAAAAGAGACTCATCCCCTCTTCCCTCTACAACTCTCTTTTCAGAGTTGCTCATGAACAATGGCATTGTGGAAAAAGTTAAAGGATGGAAGAAGTATGCATAGGGCAGTAAGTCTATGAGATGGAGCTTTAAATTTGGCTTGGGATTTCAAGGATGATTTAGGGCTAACTGTGATCATGACCATCACAATTAAGTCTATGTGAAATAGAATATGATCATTTAAAAAGGATAACTCTCAATTTACTATACATCAATAATTCCCAGGACTCAACATTATTTTTAATATTTAATGAATTATTTCTTTGAAAAATCTACCTTTTTAAAAAATTATTTTAGGTTCAGGGGTACATAGGTAGGTTTGTTAGATGTAAATTGTGTGTCACCGGGGTTGGGTGCATAGATTATTTTGCAGGCATATACATGCATGTGTCTTTATGGCAGAACAATGTATATTGCTTTGGGTATAGACCCAGTAATGGGATTGCTGCGTTGAATGGTAGTTGTGTTTTAAGTTTTTTGAGAAATCTCCATGTGGTTGAATTAATTTACATTCCCACCAGCAGGATATAAGCATTTCCTTTTCTCAGCAACCTCACCATCATCTATTATTTTTTGACTTAAAAATCTATTTCAATCTGACTTTACTACCGCTCCCTGAGACAGTTATCTTCGATGGCATCTATGTTTCCAAATGCAATGGTCATTTCCCTCAAACCCCACGGTTATCCAGCAGCTACACTGCTAACAACCAGGGTCAAGTCACTCCCATCTGTAGTCTGAATTATTGAAACAACCACTTCATTGGTTCTCCTGTTTTAACCCTTGTCAAGAATTCTAGCTATTTTCCGGAATGCAGCCAGAGTGATCCAGTTAAAACTTAAGTCGGATTGTATAACTTCTCCTTTCAGAGCCCTAAGAGTCCTTTCTCTTTCAGAGCAAAAGTGCAAACGTTTACAATTCCTGAAAGGCTGATACAATTTTAGCCCAATTGCCTCTCTAACCTCATTTCCTACTACTCTTC
This sequence comes from Trachypithecus francoisi, assembly GCF_009764315.1. Lineage (NCBI taxonomy): Eukaryota > Metazoa > Chordata > Mammalia > Primates > Cercopithecidae > Trachypithecus > Trachypithecus francoisi. The sequence continues at coordinate 61,675,748 of NW_022681469.1, forward strand.
ATCTTACTTATTTTGTACTAGCTATAGTGATGTGCTTATTTACTTAACTTTCCCAGAACTCCCTCATCTCACACCATTTGCATTTGCAGTTTTCTCTATCTATAATACTCTTACACATATATGTACATGGCACATGCTGCTCCCTCACTGCCCTTGGCTCCTTCTTATATGTTAACATAATAAGTATGATCTTCCCTGAACATTAAAATATAAAAGAGCAGCAGCCCTCTTTTCTAACTCTGAGACATTTTTCTCTCTACTACTTATGACAAACTACTGTAATATTCCCATTCTCATTTTTATTTTGCTTATTTTCTATCAGTTGGATATTAGCTCCAGGGGGTCAGATAACCTAGTTTTGTTTACTGGTATATCTCCAAGGCTTAGAACTGTGGCTGTCAGTAGCATACACTCAGGTAAACAAATGTTAAGTGAATAAACATATAAGAAAAACCCAACTTCAAACTTGGTGATTTTGTTTGCTAGCCAGCAAAACCAGTGCAGCAAGAAGTAGATCTTATGCTGTAAAATGTGTCCTCCCTTTAGGCATTTCCCCTGAATTTAATCATGCCCACCCTGCAGAATGTCAGCTATTACCTTGTCCATTTGACATATCACAGTTTGGAATTTGGGAGCAGTAACCAACTCGGATGTTTGGATCAGTGGTAAAACACCAGGGTGATTCAGACCCATCTGGATTTCGGCAGTAATTTTCTCGTAGGTCCCTATTGAGAATAAGCATGTTAATGTAAATTACCAGAGTTGTTACGTTGGTGAAGTCAGAGCTATTACATTGCTAGAATTCTAGAATGTATGCATGTTTATAAATAGAGTTCTAAGTTTTTGCACTTAAAATAGCTATAACAATTTAATATTCAGTATACATAACTGACACTGCCCAAATTACTGAAATAAATGCTGTCATATGTTAATATTTTTTTCCTTCCACAGGTCTAGAGTTTCACCCAAACATTACCGCTTCATAAAAAAGAGAAACGGTACCACTGCATTCTTCTCACTCAGTCTCAGATTTAGACTCTGAATTGGTACCATTTCAAAACATTGGCCTGTTATTTATTACATGTTCATGACCCATATATTGTATAGGAACAACATGTGGAAGAAATGTTATTATCAATAGTCATTAACTACTCTCATTTAAAATGGAAGTTCAATCTATTCAAATATGTCCCACGAAAATTATGATAGCTATTTTTTCCTTGAGTTCTGCATTTAGTCAGTTAGTCAGGATGGTCTCGATCTCCTGACCTCGTGATCTGCCCACCTCTGCCTCCCAAAGTGCTGGGATTACAGGCGTGCGCTACCACGCCCAGCTGAAACTGAGAACGTTTTAAGGAAGAAGCTTGTGTTGGCTTAGAAAATCAACAAGTAATAGTCTTATCAAAGTCAGTCCTGACACAAACTATTATTTAAGGATATGAGAACATCAGCCGCCAATGGTTAAAGCTACGGTATAGTTAAGTGTTCATAACCCATATTCAAACCTTTAGTCTTCCTATACAATTATTAACTGGAATAGATGAGACAAGCAATTTATACTTATATATATTTTTAAAAATCTATGTCAGTATAAAATACGTGTGTTAAATTTTACATAAACTTTGCATACACTTTGGCTTTATTTTCTATTATTTGGTAGAGATGGAGTCACCCTTTGTTGCCCAGTCTGGTCTTGAACTCCTGACCTTAAGCCATCTTCCCGTCTCATCCTCCCAAAGTTCTGGATTGCTCATTTAGACAAGCTAATTAAGTGAAGATCGAGGGCTATCAAAGTCTTAGTGTGGACTGACTTTAACATCTGTATTAGAAGCACCTCTGTCAATCTAGATGAAGCAAGAATGAAAGTCAAGATTTGCCGAGATATTTTTACTAAGTCCTTATCTTTCACTTGAAGAAAGGATGGTTTACAATTACTAAAGAGAATTGATTTTATGATTTGTGTAGATTCATCAGAGGCAGTATTGTTCAGTTACAGTGTTCCAAAGATTGCCATTTGTAAGGTCTCAGTACCAGGGCAAGTAATATTCCATGTTTAATATTTAAGAGACGCCTGACCAGTACACCCCTCAGTACTGGATCACAAAGAGTAAATGGTAAATCAATGTCCTGAGAAAAATGTTGAGTCAGATTTTATCAGTTTTGTAACACAGCACAAGCTTTGTTTCATAATATTTATGTTTGGTTATTTAAACCAAATAACAAAATTAAGAAATGGTGACTTAAATTCTGCCAAGATATAACAGGTAACTTTTGATACTTAAGTTTCACTTGTGAAGTCTGTGAAGTAAATGTTTATAACCATTCTGTTTTTCTTACAGATGAATTTCACTAGGTATCTTCACATACACAATTTCTTATTGGGTATTACCAGTCATTAGAAGTTAACAAAAATGTGAATGGCAGTGACACTATCTCCTTTGTCCCTTATAACTAATATTCTCTGTGTTGCTTTGTTTTTCCTACTTTGATATGTATTTCTCAGGTGTGAAACACATGGGTCAGGAATAGAGAGTGAATTGCTGTGATGGAAATTAGGGAAATAAACCCAGAATGACAACTATCAATTTTGTTATTGTAAATTAATGGGAAAACAACCTTAGATTAATATTTACTATTTAAACAAATAAATTATGGAACTAGCTAAAGTTTGTGCATGTACACACACGCACATACAACACAAATCTCCCGTCTCCTATGGTGGATGGGCCAACTAGTGCTCACAGCTCCTCATTCAGAAATGTTAGCCTGTCTTATTAAAAGCCAATTACATAAAGCCAATATATGTTATTTATAGGTGCTATTTCAGGAAAGCCACTACAAATGATGTGTGTTATTAATTTCAAAAGCAATCACTTTATGTTCCTCATAACAAGGTGGACAATTTGAAAACGCATAGCATTGTGTTTGTGCCTGTCTACAAAAGTCAAGTGGTGTGAAAAGTACCCATAGAGAATGCACAAAACAACTATGTAATTGATGCTCAAGGGCAGTTTCTTTGGCTTGAGTCATCTACACAATTGTTTTGCTTCCTCACTTTTCAAAGCAAATCCAGAAGCAATTGAACACATTCATTTAAGCTTTGAAAAATTATTTTATTCACAGATCTTTAAGGCTAATAACTCTTCAGTGGAAGGCCTTTTCTTTCCATTCTTTCAAAAGGAAAAATGTGTAATCCTCCCAAAGCTAACATGAAAATTTAAGAAGGCAGTATTTTGAAACATGCCTGGCTATCATTACTATTAATTGATTTATTAAACAGACCCACAAGAGCAAAGTTGTGATCAGAAATCCACCTAGGGATATATTTCCCAAAGCATAGTGAATCCACCCTCTGGATCTGAACCACCTAGAGTGCTTAATGAAATGCATATTTGAGGACCAAATCCCAGATCGAAAGAATCAAAATCTCTGAGTGGAGGAATAATCTGCCTTTTAACTCCTGATTATCACTGGGCACGCTAAAGTTTGATCACTAACACAAAATTAGTAAAAAGTAACCACACTACCTCATTTTCCCCAGGGCCTACTGAAATGTATAACATTTGCCTACTTTACTCACTTGCACTTGAAATTTTCAGGAGTCATGTCATGCTCGTGAGGATACTGAGAATCCCAACGCTGACATGGAATTCCATTCCAAATGGTATTGACAGTGCCCCTGTAGCCTTCTCCTTGACCTTGGATGCATTCAGTTGTTTCCATAGGAACATCAGTATCATTTACAGTATTGTCAGCTATTGGAAAAACAATAACAAAAAAACTTACATAAAATCTTTGAAGATGCCATCTGCCTCTTAGAGTTCATTGGCATTTTTATTAGCAGATTTTTTTCCTGTTACTTATAAGCTTTTATAATAATTGAGTGGAATAAGAAATTTCACTTAACATTATTACTAACTTCACTCCAATTTTCCTTTCATTCAAATCCTAAATTAGTTTTTTTCTTGAACAGTTACTTAAATGCATTTTACTTCCACATGTATAACTTACATATGCTGAATATATAGTGTTTCTGAAATGACTATACAATTATTTCTAAAATCAGCTTGCTTATAAGTACATACAAAGTGGTAATGAAATTAACCACAATTTTGCTCCAATATAATACATACATTCTGGCCAGGTATGGTGGCTTATGCCTGTAATCCCAGCACTTTGGGATGCTGAGGTGGGTGGATCACCTGAGGTCAGGAGTTTAAGACCAGCCTGGCCAACATGGTGAAACCCCATGTCTACTGAAAAAAAAAAAAAAAAAAATAGCCAGGAGTGGTGGCAGGTGCCTGTAATTCCAGCTACTTGGGAGGCTGAGCCAGGAAAATGGCTTGAACTCAGGAAGCAGAAGTTGCAGTGAGCCAAGATTGTGCCATTGCACTCCAGCCTGGGCAAGAAGAGTGAAAGTCGGTCTCAAAAAATGAATTAAATAAATAAATAAATTCTAAGTTTCTAAGCTGAAAAGTTCAATATATTTTTAGTCAACTTGTTTACAATAAAGAAAAAAATCAGTTATTCCTAGGAAGATCTATCTCCTGCTTTTTTCCTAGTCCAACTTCAATGCTTACTATACTTCATGAAGGTTATGAAATCCTCAGTCACTAAGTAAAAAAAGTATAAATTTAAATTTTTACCACAATTTGGTCTCTCTCTGTGTGTAATGTTTAGTCAATCAAAATATAACTCAAAACATTCCAAAGCAACTAAAATTCATATTTCTTAAAACATACATGGAAATGTTTATGGTTTGATAAAAGTGTAAACTTCCTAGCTACCTTTACAATCTAAATGGCCATTCAAGATGCCTCTGAATGAAACTCAAGTCAACAGCCTCTAGGACAGTTTTAAGATCTGAGTAAATTTCATTGATGTATCCATTTTGGAATTGGATGTACCACTGTACAAAGTACAGGCCAGAATTAGACATGCTTTCAGTGACTAGGAATGCCTATGAAAGTTTTCTATAGTTAATAGTGTAAATATTTTTAATAGCTCTTAAATTTCATCTAAACATTTCTCTCACACAAACCATTGCTAACTTATGTAGTTAGCTGAATGCTTTATTTCATTGCATTCTATGAGCTAACCTTGGGCAAACTAAACAATAGCCTATGTTTAGAGTTATTCTATGAAGCTTTGTGAGAAAAGGGAAAGCATTACCTTAATGACTACCCTAATTACTGAAATAAGTTGTACTATGCAAATTTCCATTAAATTCCTTTTAAATAACTTTATTGCAACCCATTTAAAAAGTGTCTCAATGTTTTGTATATCTGCTTTAGAGAATAGAAATATAACTCAGAAATACCCAAACTTAAAAAGAAATTCAAATGAAGATGAAAAATGTTCAGCAATTGACCCATAAAGTGGCAACTGAGAGCTGATAGCCTAGAGAATTCATCTATATTGATACTGATGATATATATTGATTTTAGGAAGAACACAAATTACTGAACTTGGGGAAATGCCTTGTATAGAAAAAGTTGATGCTGATTATGCAAGTCTTTTATAATTTCAATACCATCCAAAGGTCTTTGGTGAAATACAAAATAAGATAGATTTCATAGGTCCTAAGGAACTATATTTCATCAATATAAATGCCATTAAGTTGCTCTATTTCTGACTATGTGAATTAACTGTTAAATGATATGAGGAGACTGAATGTGTGGGGGAACATTTTAATAGATGATAACTCTAAAACAGGTAAAAGGTCGAGTTTGTACTGCTATATTTCATATCTAGTTATAAAACTGATGGGAAAGGAGACAAAAATAAATGTCCTTGGGCATCTATCAATTCATTAGCTTAACATGCTAAAAAAAAAGTTTTGGGGCACAAGCTCTTGGGCACCAAACTTGTGACCTCAGTCAAAACTAAGTCCTGACAATGGAAGGGAGTTCAGAGTCAGAACAGCCAGTGTAAACACACTTCCACTAATCTCTTAGACTTCATTGTCTGCCTCAGGTACCTCAACTCCTTTACTTTCCTACTCAATTGTGTGTGATTTGTTTTGATTGTTTACTACTGAGCCATTCTTTTCAAGCACTACTCTTATATTGCACACATAACTCACAGATCCAGTCTTGATGAGTCCAGGTGTCAATCAGTGCCATCTTTGGCTGGATATGGACCCATTCATTGCATCTCACTGATAAAATAGTTCAAGGCTCAGTCCAAGAAAAATTAACACACCACTCCGTGGACACAAGTATGATTTGCCAGATACCAATCAAGACAATAAATAAAAGGAATGTAATATTTAGACATGATTAAGGATTTGAACATTATTTGTTGAAATTTCTAAATATGGAAGCAGCTTTAAAAGGCTGTTTCCTCTACTATGTGAAGGTAACTTCCTACTGTAAGGATATGCCTGGGTGGGGGTGAGAGAGTAAAACTGTCTGTCTACATTGTCAATGTAAGCTTAAATATCAATGATCATTTCTAGAGCATGTTATTAGTCAAGGGTGATTCGAATTTCAAAGTAATTTTTCCAAAAATAATACTTTAAAGTTACCCTCTTACAGAAATGACCCATGATAGTTATAATCTAAAGCAATACTTAGAGCCTTAAAGTCAGAAACAAGTGGAAATATACCTTATAAAAAGGGAGACAGTAAGGTAGACATAGGTTATCACAATTCATTAAAAAATCAATACTTGGCAGGTGCAATGAGCAACTATAAGCAATCACGTGATAATCAGGTAATATTAAGAGGAATGGTAAAATGTAAATACTGATAAAGGATAAACATGTTCTTAATTTGAGAGCAAATTTTGAAATTTTAAGAACCTCTGTGAAATGAAAGATCTATATTACCAAAATCCTAAGTCAAAGAAAAGGCTACTTGCTTAAAAATATTCAGGAAAATAGTTCACTGCTGATTTATCCACTGAAACTTCAATGTCAATTCAGACATGTATTGTTAGTGCTAATTCTCTACTTCAACTGGAAGTTTCCAACCAGATTTAATAAAATAATCTTTCACTTTTAAAAATAGCAATGATATAAATCTCATCATTTGACTATCATGTTGAATAGGTTTTTTTCTAAACTTTCATTAGCATATTTTAAAGCGTTTACTATAAACTTGAAGAGTCACTGAACATTCATTTTTTAAAAAGTATGTTAAATCTTTAAATAAAAACCAAAATGCTGGCTTTGGATTAAAAAATTTAAACAGTTTAATATATTTTAATTTGGACATGGAAAAATAAACCTTTTAGAATTTTTAAAACTATAGAATACAAAGAATTACTGTAATTAATATAAATATAATATTTTACCAAATAAATATAACTTTTTCATTAGGTTTTATTAAAATGTAAAGAATCTAAATAATAACATTATTATTTTTCATCTTTTAAAAAATAAATATCTATAACTTTAAAATGTGTTTAACTCTAATAACTTCATAGTTTTATTTTTCTTGTGTTTTAATTCATTGGAAATATTTGTCATTATTTTAAACACAAACTAGAGTATTTAGCTGGTATTTTTCTTTAACTCCAAAGTACCTTCTGAAATCAGTGCATTGTATTTATTCCCTTTGACATTCAACTTCTAGAAGTCACCCCATAAATAAAAAGTACATAATTCTGGTGCAATGTATAGAATAAATAATACAGGCGAATAAAGATATATTAGTATGACAAGGTAACTAAATAGTTTTCATCAATAAATGAGAGTTATTATGAGTCTCCATGAAGCTATTTAATAAATATCTGATGAGGACCATGATGAATGATTTGTCCATAGACCATTTAACTGTGATATAAATGTTTGATCTTTGCTGCTCACATACTTACTATTCAAACAAAATTAATTATTCCTCAATGGCAGTAAAACAAACTCCTCCTGCAGTCCTGCTGTATAAATATCAAAACCGGGTGTAAAAATAAAACAAACGTTTCATGACAATTGATTTGGAAAGGGCTATTAAATGTTGGGAAAGGCATTCCTTTGTACTTAATACTTAACATGGGACCTGAGTAAGGGAGGGTTTTGAAAAATCTCCATTGGCCAAACTAAAATGTCAGAAAAGACAGAAACATTCCCAAATATCAGCTGAAGTTGATTGTTTAGACAAAGCAACAGGTATTTTAAAATACAGTAGCCCCACATACACAAATATATTTTCAATTATGTCTGCCAAGTTAACACTGAAAATATCTGGAACTCTTCTGAGAGTTTCTAGAAAGGAAACATTTTGTCAGGAGTATCAGTAGTGGCTACCCATTGGAAGCAGAAGCAAAGGTATTTGTGTAATCATCAGTGGTCTATGAGTAAAGGAATGCTTTTCTTTGATAATTGACACAAAATTTGCTGTTTGGAAATGCTTTAAGTAAAACATTTGCTATCAAAAATTTTCACTGTCCTGTTTGAATATGATCAAATACAATGAGTGTCTCTTGGAACATTAATTTCACTTTGCTGGTGTGGTTGTCATGTGATCTGATTGCTACAAAATTTGGAAGTGAATTTTTAAGATTTGAATAGATTATTTTTGAGACAAAGAGTATTCACTGTTGTCTAATTCTTGGGATAACCATCTTGCCTCCCAACAGTGACCAATAGAACAAGATCAACAATTAAAAAAAAAATCTGATTATTTTCCTCTGTGAAGCGCTGGCAAAGCCTTGCAGAGAGGCCACAGGGCCCTGTTGGAAGTCTGAATGGTAGCTAGTGAGTTGGAGTGCACAGTATATTATAAACAGCGACACGCAGGGCTCTATAAGCTTCATATGAATGACAAGTAAATTCTTACATCTACAGTTTCCACCACCCCCACCCTGCCCCTAACATCCCCATCAAAAGAAATCCCAGATTTCCCAGTGGAGACAAGCTATTGCTTCTCTTTTCCCTATAGCCAAGAATAAGTCAATTCATAGTCTGGTAGACAAATACCCAATTATCCCTTGGAGTAGTTCAACCTAACCCACTGCTTCTTCCCAGCTACTGAAGAGCAACTGAAATAGAATTTACTTTATGAAGGTCTCTCGGGATTGAGAACAGTGTGTAATAAAGCCACTCTCCCATCAACAGTAGTTATGCTCTGTGGGCCACTAAGACGAGGATGAAGCTCATTGTAAATTTAAAGAGCTTCTTGTTTTAAAATTGGCATGGGAAAACAGTAAAGACCTCCAAAATAATGAACCTCAAATTGTTTGCACGTTTGCTTTCTATGTGAAGCCAGGATTCACATCTCAAACTTTTCCCTGGACTTTATCGAAGCTTTTGCTCGTACAAAATGCTCAGGAGACAAGACTTTCATGAAAGGTCTTCAATTCTATATAGCTTTATTCTTTAGGAAATGATTTGGAAGAGACCTCCAAGTAAAAGACTTTTCCCTTGAGAAAGGGTATTGATAGCACTGTTTTCTCTCTGACACAGGGCACAATATTTTATTTCTATGAATGTCTATTCTGGCCTTGGATAAATTAGGAAAACTCAAAGAAACAATCAGCTTTCTCTAAGAAAGAAAATAATTTGTAAAAATTATGCTGTAATTGTATACAATTTGTAAAAAATATTTTCTCATCATATGAACACACTGAATCTTAAAAGATGACTATGTTCTTTTAAAGTGATGTCCATGTTCATTGGTTACTAAGGGAAAGGATTTTTTTTTTTTTGCATATTTGTTTCCAATGGCAACATACCTATATTAGTCTGCTCATGCTACCATAACAAAGTACTGCAAATTTGCTGATTTAAACGAAAATAATTTATCTTCTTACAGTTCTGGAGGCTAGGAAGTTCAAGACCAAGGTGCTAGCCAATTGGGTCCTTGATGAGGGCTCTCTTCCTCACTTGAAAATGGCCACTTTCTTGCTATGTCCTTACATGGTAGAAAAACAGAATTCTCTCTTTCTTCCTCTTGTTATAAGGCCACCAATCCTACCAGATTAGGATCCACTATCATGACCTCATTTAACATCAATTACCACTTACAATCCCTATATCTAAATATAGTCACAATGGCAGTCGGGGCTTCAACATAAGGATTTGGTAGGATAAGCAATTCACTCCATAGCAAGACCTCAAATAGAATCCTTAGTTATCAAAGATCTACCCAGGTCTCATTTCTAAAGTGTTTCTGGGCACTTAAGTATATTAGTTCCTCCTTAATTGCAGTTTTGCTTTCTGCCATTTCAGTTACCTGTGGTCAACCATTGTCCAAAAATATTAAATAAAAAATTCCAGAAGTAAATAATTCATAAGTTTCAAATTGCACACTCCATTCTATTTTGCCTCAAATGTGCCTCATTTCTTTGTCCAGTGTTGTAAATGCAACTCGCCCATTTAGTCACTTAGTAGCCTTCAGGGTGATCAGGTCAATGGCCATAATTTTGCAGTAACCTTTATTTTACTTAACAATGGTCCCAAGGCACAAGAATAGTGATGCTGGCATATTGTTATCATTATTCTATTTTATTGTTGTTGTTAATCTCTTATTGTACCTAATTAATAAATTAAACTTTATCATAAGAATGTATGGAGATGATACAGTAGGGAAGCTCAAATGAAGGAGCTGATGTGAGGAAATCATAACTTAGTTGAAATGTGAATGAGTGAGTAGCTGCCAATTAGGTCAGGAAGAAAGTAAAATTTTTGAAAGGCAGAAGTCATGGTCGGGGTAAAGAGACTATAATGAGAACATGGAAAATACGAGGCAAAGGAAGAAAATTATTGTGGCTGTAACAGAGAGCAAGAGAGCCTGGAGAGAAATGTGGAGGTATATGAAGTCATATATAAGGTTAGAAATATAGGTAGGGGGTAAAAGATGGTTATGTTTTGTCATTGTCCTAAGATCAAAGGAAACCATCGAAGGGTTTTTAATTTATCTGTAGAGGTGTGTATGTGTGCGTGTGTGAGTGTGTGTGGTGTTCTGTAGATGAGGAATGATATCATCAGATTTTTGAAAACATTCTCTTTTGCAGGGAAAAATAATGGATAGAGATATTTCACTCTGAAGGCCATTCGTGTTAAAAATGATACTCTCTTAGACAAAGTAGACAATGATGGAGTGAAATGGTCTTACGTGAAAGGTATATAGAAGATAAAATTGACAGGACTTGGTGATAAATGAAATGTGAAGAGTGAAGGAGAAGGCTATATCTGGGATTATGCCAGGCTTTTGGATTTTAAACCGGGCAAATAATGGTATCAATCATGCAAAAGAGAGTTTACAAGGCAGAACAGATGCTCTCAACCCCCTTTACAGGATTCATGAAGAAAATCAGGGTAAAAGATAATCAATAAGAGAAGAGGCGAGTTTCTGGTTCCGAGGGGCTGAGGGAAATTGGAGTAGCCCATAGGTAAATACTAATTAGTGTACTCTTAAGGGGACTGTGTCAGTCTTGCATGTTCTGATGTATAGCAAAAAGTTGTTCTTAGAGCGTCCTGGGACACCTGAGGTTCCTGAGATCCTTTCAGGGATCCAGAAGATCAAAACTATTTTCACAGTAATGTTAAGAGATCATTTGTTCTTTACACCACGAAGGTTTCAGATGGCATGTGATATGTGATATCCTGAAAGACTGACGGCAAAAGCAAATACAAGACACCCAACTGTCTTCATTTAAGGTGTCATTAAGTAAAATCTTTTTAAATGCCAAATTTGTAAAAAGTTGACAATGCCACTGTTTACTATTTTTCAGTAAAATATATTTATTAATAGCTAATGGCCTTACTGCTGTTTTAAATGAATTAATACATGTTTTGAATTTCCTGTTTTAATTTCTAATATAGTAAACATGGATTCATATAATCCACACAGATAATTTGGGCTTCCCAATAATGTTGAAGAGTATAAATGTATGTTCAGTCCAAGAAGTTTGTGAACTGATCTAAATACTCAATGTGATTTCTAAGGGGTATCAATCACAAGACAGTTTTTAAATTTCCAGGGACCTGTTGAAGTTTACTTCACAAAAATACTAATACTGCATATTCTTACTTATAAGTGGCAGCTAAATGATGAGAACGCATGGACACATACAGGGGAACAATAGACATTGGGGCCCACCGGAGGGTGGTGGATAGGAGAAGGGAGAAGATTGGGAAAAATAACTAATGGATCCTAAGTTTAATGCCTGGGTGACAAAATCATCTTTACAACAAAACCCCATGACATAGGTTTACCTACGTAACAAACCTGCACATGTACACCTGAACTTAAAACTTAAAGAAAATACAATAAATTTAACAAATGTTATTATTTGTCTCCGAAAAGCAGGAAACTAATATATAGAACCAACTGTTATTCAGAATATGAAGTTATAATCAGGGAAAAGCATAAGAAAATCAGTCCTTCATTCAAGGACTATGCAGGACTTCTAATCTTATATTTGTGATGTCTTAAAATTCCATATGCCCAAAACACTGTTAAAAATTATATACACAGAATATTTGTGGGCTGATGACGTTTAGGTATATATCCCCTCCTGAGAAATACAGTGTAAGGAAGTCTGAAAAGGCCCATCCCAGAGTACACTGGCACACATTTGTCAATGAGCAACATTCATTCTTTACTTTGAGTGAGACATTGATTGTAACATACAAGCTTGGAAGCAAAGTGACTAGAACAAATTTGTAGTTCATTCAGCTTTTGAACAAATAAAAGGAACAAATAAAAGGAGAGCAGTATTCAAACGTTGGCTGGCAGGTGTGAATATCCTAATATCAAGCCAGTGTCATCTTTTGCTTTACTGGTTTGTGTTAAAGTTCTGAATTTTCTATCCTGTTATAGGCCTTGGTCTGTTTTATTCACTTCTGTATCCCCAGCTACTAGAAAAGTGTTTGTTTGACACATCATAGCTGCTCAGAATATATTCACTGAATGAATGCTATGGAGAAAGGAGCAAACAACACTCTTTGCGTTCTCAATATGCCGGGTGGAACTGCCGATGCCGAAGGCTTTTGCTATCTCTGTTTACTTGTGACTTTCCTTGACATTCTGGAGAAGAATGAACTTAGATGTGCTATAAACAAGGATGCCAAGTGCATGCATCTCAATATAAGCAGAACTAAACCTGTGCTCTTTCTCCTCAAATTAATTTTTATAATTTATTTTATAATTTATTATATATAATTTATTTTATAATGACGTATATTATATATACGTCATCTACCCAATAACTTGGAAATATTTTAGACTTTTCTCTCTCCCTATCCCATTTCCTAGTATAACCAATTTGTCATTATATACTGTACATTCCCCCCTTTTGCTATTGTTCAGATCCTTCCTCACCTTGTTTTTCTCACCGCTTACTGCCTTAATCACACTCTTTTTATTTCTTACTGGCCTGCATTGTATTTTGTGTTCAATAGTCTTTTATTCCTCACCTAATCATACTTCTCTGAAAGCTTTTCATTCATTGAAATTACATTTAAAATGTCTTGTGACCACAAGGTTTTAAGAGAAAAATACACACATACACTGAATACATGAACATATGTACAAACATATAGAGTATATAGGGATACAATTGTTAGTAGTCCATAAATTATAAACAGCATGAATACATGTTTAATGTATTTTCAAAGATCTCTTTGTCGTCCCCAGGGCTTTTAAACCCAGGGCAATGAGCTACAGTAAAATTCAGGTAAAGTAGGGAAGGGCAGCAGTGTGGGAGGGCAGGGGTGTTGATGTGCCTGGCTTCCAAGAAACACATGCATCTCAAGAAGGGACCTTTGGGAAAGAATTCACCTGAGAGGAGATGGAACTTTAGCCCCTTAAGCAATCTATGCCCAAAGGCCCCTAGGAGAGTCTTTGTGTTTTCCTGGTCTCATGGACACCAGTTTAAAGATCACTGTTCTAGATCACAAATGAGGTAAGATCCCTCCCTTTGCTTAATTTTTCAGTGTTTCTCATGGCAACTGAATGGGCTACTCTTGGATCTTACTTGATCTGCCTCATATCAACTTAATTTTTCTCAGCTTCTTTCATTTTTCTGTTTTTACCCCATACCCTACCCATATCAATCATGTACCTTGTCTTGAATTGCCATCCAGCCATCCATGTCTTTACCCCTTTCCTCACTGGCCTAATTGCAGACATTTGCTAAGAATGAAATAAGGATTGTTAACTCTACAATAGAAAGCACCTCTTTATAGGTGTTAAATAAATGGTGGTAATTATGATTTTCTAATACAGTTATTATATGATAAAACAAGAGTTTAGAAATTCCCCTCCAACTTTCTAGAGAGTAAGTGACATAATCATTATCTTTAGTCTTTGTTTTAGAATCATTGAAAACCCAGAATCAGTTCAGCTGGACTGGACTAAGAGAAAACCAGAAAACTGTCCCAGTTAATGATATGAACAAAAAATAATAATTAAGTATCTGTTACAACCAGTACAAGTAAACACATGTGTGGTCCCCCCAGATCCCCACCCTCTAGTGTACACACTGCATAATCTTCTCCCCTTGGGTATGGATGAAACTTTTGAATACAATGAGAACTACTCTTGTGATTAGGTTATATTATACAACAAAGATGAAGAGATTTTGCATATCTAACTAAAGTCCCTAATCAGTTGACTGTAAGTGAATTAAAAGGGAAATTAACCTAGGCAGGACTGACCTAATTAGGTTAGCTCTTTAAAAGAGAGTCTGGAGGTCAAACGCTCAAAGCAGGAGAGATGCTATCCTGTTGGCAGGAGTAAACTGCCATATTGTAGAGAGGGTTATGTGTCACAGAAAGTTAGGCAGTCTCTAGAAGAATTATACTACAGCCTTAAAACCACAAGAAACTGAATTCTGTCAAAACCAGTGAACTTTAAATGCAACATGGAGTTTTACATGAGACCAGAGGTGTGGTGGGCACCTTGATCAGGACCTTTTGAGACCCTAGCAAGGAACCCGCTTGAGTTATGGCTGAACTCCTGACCCACAGAAAATATGAGATAATAAATGTGTGTTGCTGTTAGCCACTGAAGTTTTGATAATTTGTTATGCCACAATAGAAAATAAAGGCACAATTGAATCCACCACCAAATTTTTGGTTTCACATTAAAGGCTTTACTATATATGTGAACCAAAACATTTGAAAGAATATTCATAAAACATTATCTCTTATGCTTTCCAGTATGTCAACTTCATTTCATTCACTTTAATAGAAGTATTGTCTCTTTATAGTCATATTTATATCTCTTTCATATATGTATTTTTTAAACTAAAAGCTATCCTTCCTTTAATAAAATATTTCCAAAATATTCCCAAAACTCAGAAGACTTTTTAAATCTGAATGATACAGGTTTGGCTCACAAATTCTGTTTTTGTTTGTTTGTTTGTTTGTTTGTTTAGAATTAACACCCTATAAACACTATCCTCTGCTTAACAAAGACATTGGAATTATATAGCATGTTACTTGTGTAACTAGCCAGCTCCTCTTTGGACAGAAGAGAAAAAAGAAACCTACTTAATAGCTAGAAAGTGTCATAGTCATTCTATTTCTTGCCTCTCAATCTCTTTTTAAAAATACCCTAAAGATTGGTTTGGAACTGAAGAGGAGGGCAACACTTGGATTTCTTGGTGTGTGCATGCCAGTTGAAGGGTGAATGTGCAGGTGAGCATATGTGTGTGTGTGTGTGTGCGTGTGTGTGTGTGTGTACAGGTTTTATTCCAGAAAAGATTTATAAGAGTACCTAAACTGACCAGGCATGGTGGCTCATGCCTGTAATCCCAGCACTTTGGGAGGCCAAGGTGGGCAGATCACCTGAGGTCGGGAGTTCGAGACCAGCCTGACCAACATAGAGAAACCCTGTCTCTACTAAAAATACAAAATTAGCCAGGTGTGGTGGTACATGCCTGTAATCCCAGCTTCTCAGGAGGCTGAGGCAGGAGAATCGCTTGAACCCAGGAGGTGGAGGTTGTGGCAAGCCGAGATTGTGCCATTGCACTCCAGCCTGGGAAACAAGAGTGAAACTCCATCTCAAAAAAAAAAAAAAAGTACCTAAACCACACATACATACATACACACACATACACACACATACACACACACAATCAAAAGGGAAATAGTTGGTTTATTATACCTAACTGGTGTAGAACAATGGGAAGACTAATACAATATTAAAAGTCAGTAAGTGAAACCAACCCAATCTATACAGAGAAACACTATCACAGGAGTCATTTTTTATTTTAAAGGACAAAATAGATGATTTGATTTCCTGGGAACACAGTGTTTTACTCTGAAAGGCTTCCAGATTCTTCAGTTATTTCATATATGCCAGACATATCCCCTGCCTATGGGATTATTGTCCAAAATATTAAGAGTTGTCCAAAACATTTCCTTTTATCAGTAGGTCTACATTGAGAGAGATTTACCTTGGCAGTATCATGGCATGGTTAATATTCAATTAGGTTTGTTCAGAGGAATTTCCCCATTATTCTGCTATAGTGAAATATATGAAAATCAATCCATGCCCTCTTAATTGTATATTTTACTCTAGGTGCTGGTGCCTGATCTTATGTAGCTTATTTAGCTTTACATATCTGTCCATATATACATAACTTTATATTATCAGGCCAATTTATAACATTATTATACCTTACTAAATTTATGCAATTCTATTGATTTTAAAGAATTTTAGGATCCAGTTGAAAAAAATAAGAACTGTATTCAAAGAAACGAAAATATTATGTAATATTATTTAAGAGAACAGTGAAAATGTGTGAGTTAACCATAGAGGAGAGGACCAAGTTCATAGAGCGAAAGGAATAATACAAAACAGGTTAAAAAAATAGTTTTTATCGTAAATTCAGAAAAGCTGGGTAAGGGTCAGCATATAGAAAAATGGTTGTATGGACTGCTAAAAGACAGATTGAAACAGAATGCAGGCTGGGTACAAGGACAGCCAGAGAGGTAGGGATCAGCTATAGGTATTAGAGACATCTGTGATAAACTTCTGTTAGACTTATTATTCTTCATTGCAGCCTCCGTCACTCACCACAAGAGGTTCACCATCAGTTGAGAGCTCATGTTATATCTCTGGGGAGGAAAGGTAGGTAAAGGATGCAGGAATGGAAGGTAAGGGTCTAAGGTCCTAGCTTTTACTCCCCTAATGACTTTGTGATGCTGTGCACATTTCCGATCTTTCTCTCTCTGTGATTTTTCAAATTTTCTTGATAACATTAGAATGTTTAGGCTCTTGCCATGTTGAACATTTTGCCATAAGTAAAAATGTTTTCTGTGGATGTGTGTATTTGCATATTTATCACTGTCAAAATAATCAGTCTCTGAAAATGCAAAAGATTGGATAGGATTATGTAACACATTCTTAAAATATTAAAACCTGCACACATTAAAGCATCAAGTTAAATAGTTGTTAACCTGTCTCACTAATAATCGCCTGCTTAGATCCAGTCTGTGAGAGGAAAAGGAAGCAATAAATTTGACCTTCACTTACCGCATGTTTTAATTGCACAGTACTCCCAGCGGGTGTGAGGGTCAAGAGTATAGCACCATGGCCTCGGCTGGCCATCGGGATTGCGGCAATAATTATCATCAAAGCCCTTGTCGGGATATCTGCAAACCACACCAAGAAAAGTGTCACGTAAATCTGCCTGGAAACACCACCCACCCCTCAGCTCACAAAATAACTTTCCACTTAGGTTGTCTACACCTAGCTGAGGAAAGAGGACATTTTCTATGTCTTGCCTTACAAGGACTGCTGATCACTGACTATTGAATCTACTAATTTATATATCCCACTAAGGATAGAGTATCATCCCCTGGCTATTAAGTTAGGTCCATGTGGTACCTTCCCACTAGCTGAGGTTCCAAATCGAGTCTCTTTGTCCTAGAACCCAGTTAAGGGCAGATTACAAAAACATGACCTCATGTAGAGTGCTCATTAAGAAAACAGGTCCTCTTCTAGCGAAGGCTTAAAGTTAAAACTGAAAGTTCATTTTCAATAGCGCTGTTACTAATGACAGCTCAGTTTTGGAAATAGAGCCTTTCGAGGTCATGCCCTCACCTTCACCAGATCATGAGACAAACTTCATCACACTACTTTCTCCACACCCCACCTCCCTTCAAATGAACAAAGTCCTGAATTGGTGACTTGATTTTAATTGCTACCATATCCCTTCTGCTCTCACTTAAACGACAAGACAAGCATTTATTTGGAAAATAAGCTGGAGTTTTAATTTCATTTAAAATAACAACAAACACAAAAGGATAGAGAAAAAGAACAAAGAGAAAACACCTAACATCAATTTCCGAAGAAAGGAGGGGACGAAGTTTCCTGTGTAATTATTTGTATTTTTATTCTTTATAATCAAAATAAAGGAAGTTCTTCCTTTTTTTTTTCACCTTAAAAGTTTAATGTAAAATACATGGTCAAAAGTAGACATTATTATTATTATTATTTGGTGGAGTTGGGTAATGACTTAAGCTCAAAACCTACTCCTGGGGAAAAAAGATAGATTTAGCTGCCTGACTTCTCCAAATGGGCTTTTTATATGGGCAATTTCAAAACACACCAGGATAAAGCAACCTGAATGGTTTGCTCTTTTACTCCCTTTCTATGAGCACTACTTGTTTCATGTTGTTATGCGTGTCGCCTGCAGTACCTGAGTCTCTGAAGATGCAACTCCAGATTTGCCTGCAATTAGTAACAATACCTCTAACCACAGCTAAGGCTTGTCAAAGTGGTCATTACTGGATTGGCCCTGTGGTTTGCTTTGGTTTTGTTTTGTTTCTGCTCTGAGAGAGAAAGAAGATTCTTTTAGTGCTTCCACTCTACATCCTGCTGATGATTTTGTTTAGTACCATGCTGATTTTAGAAACTCTGACCAATTCAGTGTTCTCATATACCTCATCAGAAATATTTTTGCCCTTTGACTATTTCCTCCAAATATAATGGCCAGAAATTCTGTCAGAAGAACTCCTGAACATTCTGGGAGTTCTAAATGTTATGTTCATGCCCTATCGGGAAAACACAATATAAGGAGAATTTCCACAGCGGTGTGTCATAGAGTGAATAGAAGTTTATAAAAGAATCATTGAAAGCATGATTCATTAATATTTTACCTTTCAGGCAAGAATTTGTGCCGGTGTGGTGTCTGATGATCCCAGCGCTGACAACTCTTGCCTGATTCTGTATGATCCATGAGACCTCGATAACTCTCCCCATTGCAGGTCATGCATTCAACTAATAAAATTAAAGTATGGCATGTTAATTGTTTCTGACAGCAAAATCAAAAACACCACTGTTCCATTTAAAGAACAGCACCTGTTTAGTAAACAGATTTTTAAAAAATCCTACACATCATTCTAACTTTTTATTAGGTCCTAATGTCCACAAATAGTGACATAAACTACTCCCTATGGAACACATCATACAGTTTAAGTGGGATTTTTGTAATTAGTGTCACACAGATTTACTATAGGGCCATGATGCTGTCTATCTATTTTTTTCAATAACTGTCTCAAAGGTATCTAGAAAATGGAAATAAAAGACATATCCTTGAAAATTTTTCCTGTGTTGGTCTAAAGTGCAAAGATCTCAGTATCTATTTGTCAGTACAATAGTGTTTCTCTCTCAATTTGCCCTCCAAACACATACACAGGAATTACAAAGGTTAATTGAGTGTGTGTCATACTTTTATGGTTAATGCCACAATCAGGACCACATAGATTTAAGAGATTGGCTTCACATAGAAATCTGGTGCAATTCAAAGAACACGGATCTTTTAAAAAAATAAATCACAGCTCCTTTCTGTTAGCAAACATCCATGTTGAATAGGCTGGGCAGGTTTACATTCCTATCTGGCTTAGGATAGAAGATGACCTGCTATTGAACTCCGTGTTTCTACTCTTTTTAAAATGTATAAGCTAATGTAATTAGGTAGGATCTTACAAATGATTTTGTGAGGTTAATTCATTGTTCTCTTCTGGCTGGCCCCTTATGTCACACTGAAAACTGAATCACATCAATTGCTGAAAGTGAGA
Source organism: Trachypithecus francoisi (assembly GCF_009764315.1). Classification (NCBI taxonomy): domain Eukaryota; kingdom Metazoa; phylum Chordata; class Mammalia; order Primates; family Cercopithecidae; genus Trachypithecus; species Trachypithecus francoisi. The sequence continues at coordinate 61,695,729 of NW_022681469.1, forward strand.
CTTCTCAAACAGACAGGTTGATTTGTAGCACAGCAAGCATCCTGTGGAATAAATCATTGCTTGGCTTTCCTATGAATCAGGCAAACTTCCTTAAACACATCATTTGTATCTTATAATTACTGATAATCTAACTTTAGCTGAAGTGGGAAGAGGCATCAATGTTTAGTTTTATCCAATGGAATCTAGCCTAATGAGTATTTGTAGTAATTTGGGATTATAGTATTAGAATAATCACTTTTGAATCCTTGATTCTTATAATCTAATAGGGACATTAACTATTAACTTTCTGAAACATGAGTAACTTGGCTTGATCCATCTACTTTCTTTCATTTATGTTAATATATCGGCTAAGAGGCCAACTCAGCTTCCCTTTATTTGATACTGAGATTCCCCAGACTACACCCAATAAGCATCTGAACTGTAAATGAGTGGAGTCCATGAGCGTATCAATAAAGGTGCTCAGGTTGGCCAAGGTCATTGCAGTGCTCAACACAGGTGATACAATGTTACATTTCAGCTTTCCATTTGAATGGTTAACAGGTTCATTTAGTTCTCTCTCTTTTTTTTAAAAGAATACAAAGTTTGATACCATCAAGGAAAATGATGCAGCATTTATCATTATTTGTTCCTTTGTATTGAATGAAATGTACAATAGAGTACTAGGGTAGGGTCACATATAAAAGATAAGTATTCATATATACAATTTCTACTCTTGTACTCAGGAAAGAGATTACATCTATTATGCCTTCTTCAGCAAATGCAGCTTATGATAGTATATCCATTTCCAACGAGAGTGAATAGAATTATTTTCTGCTAATCACTACATTGAGCAATATTATAAATTTTTTTCCTCGACTTATACATTTTAATGGTTTTAAGAAAAAATAGCTACATGAATGAAACAGTTCCATAAGATGACCACTTTTCATTATGAGTGTGGCAGATCAATGTTTGTTCAAGTATGAATGTGCATAAAATCACCTTGAGATCCTGTTAAGAGGCAAGTTCTGAGTCAGTGGGTCTGGGCTGGGGCATTAATAACAAACTCCCAGGGGTTGCTGCTGCTGCTGGTACTTGGACCTCACTTTGCTTTGCAACTTTCTAGATAACGGGATCTATTCTAAAAGTTCTAAGTATTGGCAGTCATAGTCTAGGCAGAGACTAGTCATAGTCTAGTCTCTCATAGGAGAGACTAGATTTTACTGGGACCTTGAATAGATGAGAGTTGGATAAATTATAAAGGGACAAAATAATATAAAATCAGAAGTATACTTATACTATCTGGATAGTAAAGTGAAGAGAGAGTTATTATTGCAGTTGTGGGCCTAAAAATAAATAAATAAAAGTTAGCAAGAATAACGTTACATTTTAGAAAGCAATGAAAGTTATTGTTGGGGTGGGAATTAAACATGTCATGATTGCATTGAGATATTTAGATATATTATAGTTACATATTATTTGATTGTTTATACCATAATTTTAACATAAAAGGTATCAGCCAGGTGTGGTGGCTTAAGCCTGTAATCCTAACACTTTGGGAGGCCAAGGTGGGCAGATTGCCTGAGGTCAGGCGTTTCAGACCAGCTTGGGCATGGTGGCACATGCCTGTAGTGCCAGCTACTTGGGAGGCTGAGGCAGGAGAATTGCTTGAACCCAGGAGGTGGAAGCTGCGGTGAGCCAAGATGGTGCCACTGCACCACTCCAGCCTGGGCAACAGAGCAAGACTCTGTCTAAAAAAAAGAAAAACAAAAACAAACAAACAAACATGAAAAGTATCTGATTCTTACAGTGAGGAAAACAAGGCTCACAAAAGTTTTAAGAGACTTACCTAAAACACAAAATGTTAAACCTGAGCCTGGAACACAAATCTTCTGACCCACAGTCTTAGTATTTTTTGCAATATCCCAAACTGCCTTTTTGTTTTACATATTTTAACTTATTTCCTACATATTCTAACTGGTTATACTTTATGATATACTGATAGCAATAACTTTAGAAAGTTGGTATCCCTACCAGCTTGTCCTCATTGCCCTCTGCTTTTTTGTTTACAATAGTTAACTTGCTCTCCTTTTGCAGTCTCATCTACTGGAGCATTGCAAGGAAAGTGCATGGGAATGTAACTAGATTGGATACCTTATCCAAAGTCAATGGCTGAAAAGTTGGCTGTTTTTCATGGAATCAAATCATCAAGTTAGTCATAAGAATTATCTCAAGAAAGTCAAATTTTTAACTCATATTCACTTTTCAAACTTTGGGAATTCTCAGATTCTTCTAAATTTTCTTAAAGTCAAGCAGTTCAGGTGAAACCAAGTCCATGTACTCAAGGAAACAGGTGAACATATAAACTATGTAACAGTTTACATGTAGGAATGCCCTCTGGCTCTTTCTATTGCTATCAGTACATTATTTAACTGCTCCAGCAAGTTCTCCTCAAAAAAAAAAAAAAAAAAGAAAAAGAAAAAGAAAAAGCTACCTACTGCCCTAGATAGATCACAGAAACTCAAGAGTAATGGTTTCTGTTCATCGGTTCAATATTTTTTCTAAGTACAGCTCTGGACTGAATAATACTAGACTACTACAAAAACTGTATATAAATTATAAAACACAGAGGATTAATTTAACAACTTTCTCATCATACTAACCAACCAAACTTTAAAAATGTGTTTCATTTTTCTCAGTCATAAAACAGGAGTGATATGAGTATACAGACTAAAACAGTTATTTTGAAAGTATCTGAATCTATTTTGAATTAGTGTTTATTTTATTACATTAAAGACAATCTCAGAAAAATCCATGCAGGTGATTCCTTCAACTAAACTAAATGTTTAATTTATGAGTCTCATAAATTTACATATATAAATAAAAGTTTTACAAATAAATTATAAGTTGCCATTTAATCTTTATAACTTGCCATTTAATCTTTGTTTTAGAAAGTTTTTCTTCACTTAGAGTGTCAAATTATACACACAAACTTATGTCAGTATTATTTGGGATTTTAAATGTAATGTATTTTTAAAAATAATGATTATGGCTTAATTAAAATATATTGACTTGGTCATTTGACAATCATTAGAAATGACATCTGTTCCAATGACTAATGATTGTTCTCAAGCAAATGCTAAAGCAAGAAATTGGATTTTACATACCTCAACTTTCTAAAACTTTTGAATCAAGCACTAATTATTTTCTTTGTATAACTCTATAGGGTTCTTTTTGAAAATTGTCCAATAAAAGTGTACATATTTATCATGTACAACATGATGTTTTGAAGCATATATACATTGTCAGTGGACTAAATCAAGCTAGTTAACATATACATTACCTTACATAGCATTTTTATGATAAGAACATTTAACATCTAGTCTCTTAACATTTTTTTAAATATATGATACAATATTATTATCTATAGTCAACATTCACAAAATAGATCTATTGAACTTACTCCTCTTATCTAACTGAAAGGTGGTAAGTGTGATCAAAGAATATTTGTTTTCCTTTGGAATATTTACTATATTTTACAGTTTTAAAAGAAAATAATATTAATCATTGACTATCAGATACAATCCTTTTAATTTTAAACAAATTTCAGGTGATTATAAGCCAAGTTTTAAGCATGGTTACAAAAATTTCAAAAAAGATATACTGTTCTATATGTCTTTTTCATTTGAACCGTCTAAAGTTTGATCACGGGTGTTTTTCTTGTTTAATTTTAAATATGCAAAAAGATTTTATAGTTGCTACCTTAGCCATAATAAAATAACCTTTATAACTTACCATTTAATTTGTATCCATGGATAGAAATGGCCCATCTATTATACAACTTAAGCACTCTGGATTTTGAGGTTTCCCCCTTATATGTATTTTAGAAGAAATTTATATCATGTCTATACTATTTTGTATATTTTATATTATTGATTTTAAAAGTCACTCTTTTTCTCTGCCAATGTTTTGACAATGCTTCTTATTTTGGATCTTTTTCATTAAAATCCTGCTAACACATTGCTTGTGTTAGCTTGAATTTAAAATACCACAGTTTAACTCATACTCTCTGAAATATGTTTAACCTACAGGGCAGATGTTGGTTCCCTTCTCCCACAGGAGAGTTATTCCACTATTGTCAGGCCACTAATTATTTCCAGAAAGAACATGTCTGCAACCTTTAGTGCCATGGTGACCAACAGCATCATATACCATCAATACCAAGGAGCAACGCCCTTTTCTAAGGGAGGTGTGATGACTTCAAATTATTAAAGATACTAGAGAGTTACATTCTAATGAGATAAGAATAACTGAAAATAGGATTTATTCAAGGACTTCTTTTCTAGCACTTTTAATCTATGTCGCCTAGCAGTCCAGTCCTATGTAGGTAAGCATATTTTGATGAATGTTTTTCATATAAACCCAGAGTTGAAAAATCATATTCTCACAAGAACCAGGCAGGTAACGAAAACAGTAAGCTGTTTAAAGTTTGGCCAAGGTACCAGTCTTTGAAAACACTTTTTCAGGTCAAACGACACCCCTTGCCAATGATTTTCAACCTCAGAAAACTGTAATAGGAGAGATTCCCTTAAAAGTAGGGTTTTTTTTTTCTTCCATGTGCAAGTTTAAGACAAATATTAATTCATTCAGACTTATTCATACAAAACAGACTTGTTCATAACGTGATCATAGAAAAGTTTATTATTTTTAAAAGAAAAGAAAACAATGAAGAGGTTATAGGGAACAGAATATGATATGGAATGGAAAGTAAGAATTTACAAACAGAGATGGAACTGGCTCTAGCACATAAAGTCAAGGATTTCAAATTCACTAACAACAGAAAACAAATCCTTTTCTGTGACAATTAGGTAACAGTAGCCTTTACTTTTTATGGGATAAATATCAACCTAATATTAAATGAATATTTATGGAGGAAATATTTTTAAAAAATATTTGGTTAATAACAAACAGGTAAGATATCTTAGTATAAAACTTGGACAGCATTCCAGTAGTCCCCCTCCCCAAATACTTTGAAATCCTAATAATTTTCTAACAGAGTTTCATCCATGTTTCACTTAAATTTTTGGAAATTTAGAGTTTCTGACAGAACTGAAAACCCAGCTATTCAGTAGCCAGATAACTAAGAAAAATGAACCCACATACAATGCTGAAATGGTTACTCTTCCATCTTGTCAGACATTCAGTTTTCCACTGCAAAAGTAAGGACAATGCCCTTTTATGCTGTGAGAAGAGCTGAAAACACAGACATGGATTTAAGGTGCCTGCCTTCAAGACAGTTTGGGCTCCATTGCTTTGATCTCTTCAGATCCTATTCTGAATGGTACTCAGTTCCAGTCTATGTGTCAGATTCTAGGCACATTTTCACCAAAACGTGCATGGGGTCAAGCTTCCAGTGATCCCTTCTTATATTGTATTTTCTTCTGGGTCCATATGCCCTTGTCACACCACTTGAGAATAGTTTTGACAAAATTTCTGTGGAAGCAGGTGCTGGTTGAATAGAATTAGCATTGCTAATGAAAGGCTAAGCTTCATTCAACTCCTTTCAGGTGCCACACAGTAAGTAGATTTTGAGGTATGTGAGCTCAAGACAGTAGATAAGTAAACCCTCTCTTTCACTTTCCCCAGAGGGATGACTCAGGCAGTGTTGAAATTCAAACTGATAACTTGCTCTGTGATTTTGCATTAATCTGGTGATAATCCAACAGTTTTAAAAACCTTGTGTAAAAATATTTAAATAATTATTTGTAGTTGCATTTGCATGAACAACATATTTATTATGGTTGATTCGTTGCTGTTAACCTTTAATGTGAGTTACAGTTCTACACATAGGGGGAATAGAATGGCCCACGTGGCATTCAGGTTTATTTACCTTCTGAACACTGAGGAATGTCACAGACTTCGTAGCGTACCTCTGGATTGCTTGTGAAACACCAGGGTCCCCCTTCTTCCCCTCGAGGATTTCGACAGTAGTTTTCCTGTAGGTCTTTACCCCGATAGCTCGAAGGCAAAAAGCTAGTTTTAAAATGATAATCATTACAGTATAAGAGCATGCAACTTTTTTTGGCCTATTAATTTTACTAATTAGTGGGTATGTTTTTGCTGAAAGTAGAAAAATCCGTTATCTTATATTCCTTCATATATTTTAATTTAAATTCTGTCATTTCCATCTATGCTTAAAACCTTTGAATTTTATTAACATTCATTTAGCTGAATTTCCATATTCACTATCAAGTTAGAACGATTAGCCTCTTAATTTGCTAAGAGTCAAACATTCTAGAACTTAATCGATGTTGTTTGAAACATAATTTCAAAATTCCATTAAAAGATAGCAGGTGGTTGAGCAAGGCCACTTAGGAGAGAACTGAGAAAATGCTGCCACTGACTTTGAAATCTCACTATTTCTTGCATTACTTGAGATTACTTGTTTATTGTTTTTCTTATAAATAGCCCCCTTTTTTCTGCATAATTGAGAAACAGATTCATAAAGTAACATGAATAAAGAGCCCAGAATCCAATTAAATCTGGGCTGAAACTTCAGCTCACTTTCTTACTGTGAGACCCCAGCGAGTAATTTAGCTTCTCTTAGCCTATTAGCTTACCTGTGCACTGAGTACAACCATAACCTTTAACATCTTACACCTTATATGGTTATTTTGAGAAGTTCCAATGGATGATAGAGTAATTGGCACCTAGCAAATGCTACCTCTCATTAAGCACACTCTACTTTGTAGTCTGTATCTACTCTGTCCTAATAAAGAATTGCTTCTTCTCTTCAATAATTTTGATTATTTTGACTGACTGGAGCTTAGTGATCCCAATTTTGGTTTATAATAGTAAGCCATTGGGTGCAGTAACTGCAACACATTATCTTCACTTAAAATTTCTAGTGCCCTACTCTTAGTTTTATTACCAGCATAAAGTATTTTAACACATCAGAAAAGGCCAAGTCTTTTTTATACTTTTGTACTGCTTGTGATATTGGACTCAGCAATTAGATATCACATCTGTCTGCCAGACTTTACACAAAAGATCATAATAAAGAATATACATCGACAGGTAATACCAGTAAACATTTCTTTGAAATTCCAGTAACATTTTTAATATTCAGTTTGATTTTGTTAACAGGCTTTATTTCTACTTTTACTGAGACTTTGAGTTCTAAATGGCCCTAAAAGTAGAGTGAAGTCCAAGGATTTTGGTCTCTTAGTAAATAGCATTTAAATGTGTTTCCTACCCAATGAAACTTCTAATAAACCATCATTCTTCATGTTGTGACACAAAACAAATACAGGTATGCATCATGTACCAAGCAATATTTTGCAATGAAATTCTTCCATTTTGGCATGAGTGCATTCTAGAGTTAAGTCTTCAAAAAATATAAATTATTGGACAAAACAAATAATGTAAGACACTTACTACTAACTAAACATTTTCAGGGAACCAATTAAACATTATCCACATTATGCAACTTCAATGCATCTAAACAGTTAATATCCTTGCTTCACCAGCATTCTTCATATGGGGAAATAGAAATAAGACACGTTGTCAGACCGTATGACTGACAAAAATTATAATGCAACTAAAATTCAGCATAATTTCACAATTCCTAACAGTAAACTTTTTAAAAAAGCCATTTTTCTTACTTTTAGCTCTATCATTCCAGAATATTTTAATGCATCTTTTGTTTGGGTCATGGCTTACTCATTTTTCTGACAGAATCAAATGTGACTTTTGCTTTATATGTTTTCAAGAAGTCATGCACTAATCAAATTTATTTATGCTTTATATGTTTTCAAGAAGTCATGCACTAATCAAATTTATTTAAGCAAAGTATACTATAGCTCTCTTTTATGGAAAAGTTGATACAGTACACTGGTGTGAAGTTACTTGTTAATCATAAAACTCATACGGTTGCCCCATATCTATCACCTAAATAATTATACGACCTTAGTCCTTAGACAGTTTATTTACTTCCTGGGTTTTAATTTCTCCACTTAGATGAGTAATACGAACTATAATTTCCCTTTTTCTATATCATATATTAAGATTATTTTATATATTAAGATTATTTAAGAAGCCTAGTAGTTATAGCAAATGTTCAATACACAAATACTCAATATTTATACTTAGAGAGAGGATTTTAGTCCCCTCTACACATGCACACTGAAATACACAAAGTGATACACCCGTATACCTTTCCAGTGGATTTGTAAAGCCAAAAAAAGCTGTGAAGAAGTAGTGAATTAATCAGTCAGCAATTTATTAGGAAAAATACAGGTAGAAAGGAAGAGAGAATAATGTAGAAATCAAAAGTAGATATGGCCAAAAGATGAATAAAGTTCCCTCATTGGAGTTAATAAAATCAAAACGAAGAGAAAAGATGGGCTCCTTTTCACAATTCTGAATCAATCCATATCAAATTACTCTCTAAGACATGAAGGTTAAAGAGCAGTCTGTGTCATCTCTTTTCTTCATTCTATGGTGCATTTTACCTTTTACCTAAATTAACTTTTTTTTTGTTAGTGTCCCAACGTGTTTCGCCTGATTTTCTTTAGCACCCCATATTTGACCAAGGGAAGAAGCCTAGCCATGCTATTTCACTTATGTGTGTTCATTCAGCAAGTGTTTATGAGAACTCATTACACACAAAGCATGTGCCAGTCAGCAGATTCTGTAATAAGCATTTATTCACATATACACTATTTTTGGTTCTCTGTCCTTGCTGTTGGCAAGGCTTTAAGAGAGATAAGTGAGGAAATGTTTAAAATTGGGTTATATCCAAATATACTTTGAAATATAAACTAGGTCTTCTAGGTGCTAGACTCCCTTTGTTTTCCTTTAATATTCACTGTGTTCCTAGGAAACTTGATCTAGTCCATCATCTGATTCATTAATGAATGCTGGGTGGCCAATGAAGGATACAGATGTAGATATCAGGTCACCTGATTTTCTAGTTAAACTTCTACACTAATTTCATCATCTATCATCATCTTTCCATTAAGCCACTTGTAAAATATTTCAATTTAGGGGTCAACAATAAATCATTCCTCCAGACAGAAACATATTTTCTTTTTCTATTTTCTGTAAAACTAAGCTTTAGTCAACACTTAAAAGTGTTAAAACATCATGCAGATATTCCAATAAGCTGCTAATTGATGAAAATTATGTGTTTCCCTCATTGAATGCAAAAAAGGATTTTATTAATATATTGGATGCTCTCAGCCGTAAACATCTATATCACAAGGAAGTGTTCATTGGTAAAATAGCTGATTGGACTGGGAAGCCAGTTCCCAGGGAGACCTATTTCACATTTACTCCTCCAGCGGAGAATCACAACCATAGAGAACTCAGGGTGAAATAAGACCTCTACTAGGTCAGTCCAGTGCATTCTCCTGGACTAGGGTAGGATTGATTTCAAATGTTATTCCTTTGTTCATGAAAAACTTAGATCCATCTACTTAAATAAAATGTTTTCTTCACTATGCAGGGAGTAACACCATGCAAACTCTCAAGAAAGGACGAAACCAATCATAACTTTTTTTGTAATGTAAGGAAAACACCATGTTTTAGAGGTATTTCGACATAATTGTTAAGTAACTAATTTTGAAAGTTGTTGTTTTCTGTTATTGAAACGTAGTAGAACTGCTCAGCTTGGACACTTACTAGCTGGTGTTAATTAGGCCGAGATCATATGTTTAATCCCAGTGCGGAGCAACAAGCTCTTTTTCTTTCTGTGTTGGTCAATTAACTCATCTCTGTTTCCTAATTAGAATCATCTTGCAGAATTATGTCCCCAAAATGGAATAGAATAAAAAGTGGATTCAACAAGGCAGTCATCACCACCACCGCAAAAACAAATTACAGCATGGATCCTACTGATAAGGCCAAATGTTTCACGCCCTGAAGTTGTTAAAAGCACAGGTTACAGAGTGATGGTGACTGGGCTTATATTCTGGCCAAGTGATTTCCTAGTTGTGCATGACACTGAAAACTTACTAAGTGTTTTTATGTTTCAGTTTTGTCATATAGCTAAAATAGAACCAATAAAACTACCCACTGTGTGGTTCTTACGACGAGTAAATAAGATTAACGAGGTACATTGCTCAGCATGAGGTACATGGTAAAGTAAACCCTTCAAAGCATTACTAACAAGGGGAGAGTTGTTTTAAACTATTTTGGTTTCTGATAAAATTGTATGTGAAATAAGCCTTGACTAATACTCCAGTCAGTATTAGATATCTATGTTTTTCCTCAGTGATGATTAAAACTCTCAGTCTGACGAGCCTAAGTATATTGTGTTTGCTCATCTCTAAATAAATAAAATCTGTTGTAATGAACACATTTATCCAATTTGGTCTTTAGGCAATAGGTGAGATGGAAAAGCTGGTCAATCTGAAGCTTGAGCTTCTAGCAGTGGTTCTCAAATTTGGCTGCACTTTGGAATCATGGTGGGAGCTTAAAAAATACTGGTGCCTTATTCTTCCCAGAGATTCTGATTTAATTGTTCTGTGTTGTCATCTTCTAAGTAAGATTCGTCGAGGGCTTGCAGCAGGTGATTTTAACGTGCAACCAATGTTGGGATCCACCAAGGTTAAAGAACCCTCAGCTTTCAGTAAGGGAAGAATCTCATCTACCTCTCACTTTTCAGTCAGCCTCTACCCCTGCACAGTGCCATACTTTTTCAAAGACAGAAAGAAGAAGAATCCTTTTAAATGAGGTTTACATTATTATTTCACAAATACCGAGATCTACAAATTGAGGCATTAAGGTAAGATATTGTTTTGGCTATGTTTTATTAACATATTAATCATTTGCTAAGTATCAGTCATGAATTCATATAAACCTTGCTGTAATACAAATCAGCAAGTTGGCTAAGTTATTCTAGGATTGTAGAATTATTCTGAAGGACTAATATGAGACTGTCAACATATATAAAAGACAGAGGCTTCATCCTCTTTTCTTCATACTGTTCTTACCTGTGTTCGTGTGGTATCATGGAACTCCAGGGCTGACATTTGATGCCACTCTTAGTGATAGATACTGTTCCCTTGTAGCTGCGTCCTTTACCAATGATGCAGTTTCTAATGTAGTCTATTGAAGAAAGCAGATAAAATTATTGCAACTATGCAAAACATATGCTGTATTTAAGAAAAAAAAAATTCCATTCAAACCTGTAAGTAATTAACTCTTGTAAACTATTTCAAATAACATTGAAATTTCTTGCCTAAAGCTTCTACTAGTATTTTCAAAATAACACATTTTGAATAATCCAAAAACAAACAGATGATTGAGAAGTTTATATTTTGTGTATATATGCATAGATAACTCCAGAGAGCAGTCTCTGTACTTAACATAGTCTGTATAGTCAACTAGCCAAGCAATTCTGATTTGCTCACATATATAGACCATTTTTAAAAAATATTAACAACAAAAATTAAATGATTTTTAAAACCTATATTGAATTCAAAAAGTTACCTAAGATAATTACTTTGTCCTTCTTAGTAAAATTGTGTCAATTTTTGCTTACATATGTATATGCATGAGGTAGCTTGCTTATTTTTTCCCATATTTTTGCAAACATTTCCACTGCTAACTGATATGACAACCAAATTGTAATAACCTATATATTCCTACCAAATAATAGTACATGTGGTTGTGAGCAAGCTAGAAGACAGTTTGAAGTAAGAAAGGTCTTATACTAGATCATGAATTATGTTTAGGATTTGTAGTATTATTGAGGTATATAAAGATTAACTTCTACCATGAATTTATTTTTAATTTTATTTAAACATTTACCCTATTAACTTGAAAACATCTACATATTGTACCATGTTATGTATCCAAATTTAATAGGACACAGTTAACAGTCTTTAATTTGATTTACTTGATTCTGCTTTTGAACAAAGTAAATACCTAGTGAATACAATATCAGACCACCAGAATAGGCAATCAACAAATAATATGGTCTCAATTCCTCCTTTAAATATTTTTCAAGTATATATTGAAACATAGTCCCAACTCATTTCTCCAAAATCTCCATATTTTGTTATTATCAGTAATCATCACTATAATTTAGTTATCCAACATTGTTAAATGCAAAATACTGTAGCAAACTCAAAATTTGCTATAATATAAAGTGTTTTAAACTAATGAATTAAAGTAGCACTTTCTAAAATGAACACGGAGAATGCCAGTTCTAGGAGATGCTCCTCACCCCACCTCCAAAAAAAAAAAAAAGAGGGAGGAAGGAATCTAGATTATGAAGTTTTGAAAATGTTTTCCTTAAAGTACCATACTAAAAATAGTCAAGATACTAGTTTCAACTGTCTTAATGGATGAATTGACTACATAAGATATCTCATATATACTAGAGAAATCAGTGAGAAAGACCACTCTGGCAGGAAATTACAACAAATATTTCATTATACTTTATTATGCACTATTTAGGGAGAAGTCAGTTACCTTTGTTTTCATAGAGGTCAAATTCATGGCCAAATTCTTTCTTCACTCCACTTGACATGCTATTGAAGGGGAACCAGAGGCATTGTTTTCTTGCTTTATCAAAAACAAAGGCCCTGAAAAAAATATCAGTGTGAAAAGAAGAAATACTACTGTTTATACAGTATTTAAAGAAAGGGCATATGGTTCATCAAGGAGGACAATATAGAAACGAATGCATAATTACATATACATAATAAAAATATGAGTAAAATTTGAAACTACCATTTTGATAGCCAAGCAAGAAAGAACAAAATTAAGTTTTTGTAGTAGTAGATTTAAATATCCGATTGAATACTCTTTGGAATATTCTCATGTTATTCCAAAAGACTTGTAGAAAAATAACAGTTTTAACATGCAAAATCAATATGTAATACTACTATTTGAAATATTTCTGAAGGCTTTATTTTTCTGTAACTTCACAGAAAGTTGGATGATTTTTAGCCGCAGTTGTATAAAATGGTATTATATTTGAGATATTTAAGCTATCTCAATTATATCTGGGATATCAGGAGTAATTTACAAAGTGTATAACTGTAAAAAATATATTCTAAAATGACATTTTCTAAGGTGCATTAGATATATCAATGCCCTAGGAGATTCTCCTAAAAAGTGGGATCTGAAACCAGTGTTTGGAAATTTTTGCATATAATGTAATTTTTCGTGAATTACAAAACATTGCAGTTTATTAAAAGCTATGAAAATGTTGTTGAGGATAAATATTTAAGCTAATATTTCCTAAATAGGTTTGTTTATATAAGCTTTTCTTTTTCTTTTTTTTTTTTTTTTGAGACGGAGTCTCGCTCTGTGCCCCAGGCTGGAGTGCAGTGGCGCAATCTCGGCTCACTGAAAGCTCCGCCTCCCAGGTTCACGCTATTCTCCTGCCTCAGCCTCCTAGTAGCTGGACTACAGGCCCCCGCCACCGCGCCCAGCTTATTTTTTGTAGTTTTAGTAGAGACAGGGTTTCACCGTGTTAGCCAGGATGGTCTCGATCTCCATCTCCTGACCTTGTGATCCGCTCGCCTCGGCCTCCCAAAGTGCTGGGATTACAGGCGTGAGCCACCGCACTCGGCCTTTCTTGTGTGTGTGTGTGTGTGTGTGTGTGTGTGTGTGTGTGTGTGTGTGTCAGAGTCTTGCACTGTCGCCGAGGCTGGAGTGCAGTGGCGTGATCTCCGCTCACTGCGAGCTCCGCCTCCTGGGTTCACGCCGTTCTCCTGTCTCGGTTTCCTGAGTAGCTGGGACTACAGGCATCGCCACCACGCCCGGCTAATTTTTAGTTTTTGTATTTTTAGTAGAGCTAGGTAGGGTTTCACCATGTTAGCCAGGATGGTCTCGATTTCCTGACCTCGTGATCCGCCCGCCTCGGCTTCCCAAAGTGCGAAGCATTTTTAATTTTAATTTAAAGAAAACTAGTAATATTAGAGGATATCATTTTGATATAACATCTCAAAGAAAGTTACGAAAACTTGCTACCCCTACTATTCCTATAGCTAAGTATTATATTTTTTTGTCGTTGTTCACTAAAATAATCTATGTATATAACAAAATGATAAATACCCAAAAAAGTGATAAATTTGTTTTTAAGTAATTCCATCTGTAAAGTGGGTAACAAGATTTCCAGTTTGCTGATCTCATTCACTCTTTTCTCTCGTTCCAATACAATGACAAATTCTTTAAGAAATGTGTTTTTTATATTGTTTTACACGTCCATATAAAGTGGGTGGAAGCCATCAAATTCCATGAGTTGCATCTTCTTTTAGGTTTGACTTTTAGAGTCTTTATCTTAACATCATTCTAGTTGTAATCTTTTCAACAGCTTCTTTTGTCTATTTCCTGGTTGTTTATGGCAGGAAGGCAATTCCAGTAGCAGTTGCCAGCCATAGCTAAAAGAGGAAAGCTTCTTATCTTATTCTTTTAAGTGAGTTCATGAATGAGCTATTTCCTGAAGAGCTTTGAATCAGACATTCTTGGTCATCTTTCCTACCCAGCAAAGAATAATTTGAAACTCTAGAAAACCAATATTATTGATATCTTCTCAAGAACAAACAGTATTTAAGAATGTTCCACCTCACACCCATTTACTTCACAGATGGTTTCGCACACTTCTTTGGTATTTTATAAGTGGTTTAGGGTATTTTTCATTGTTTTTAAATAATTCTGTTTTATATAACATGTCTACAAATAAGATCCTTTGATTTATTAAGACCCTAAGTTCATAGTATCATAGTATGTTAATTCAATTCTCTATAGCTAACATATTTAATAATTCCAAATACATAAGTGTGTCTGTGTATGTATGTGTGTGTGTGTGTGTGTGTGTATATGAACGAGGAGGATTTTACCATTTCTGGGCCAAGAAATCTTGGCTCTAATACATATTACCTGTGGTTTTCTGCACAGGTTGCCATAAATTTGGAGACCAAATATAACAACCAAAATATGGTAGGAAAGTATGAAATTTCATATGTGAGCACTTACTAATTTATTAATGTGTTCTCTAGCAAAATCATTTTAGTTCCTACTAAATAAAATAAGAGGAAAGTTTTTCTTTCCTAAGGTTCACTAATGTGAAAATTGAATGGTAGCAATACTTTCCTTACTTGTGGGTCCAAGAGAGTTTATTTTCAAAGTTAAAAAGCAGCAGTGAGGTGTCCTCTCCTTCCTTTTACCCTGCCCTTCCAACCTGGAGAGGGGAAAATACAACTCTATCCTCCTCAACTGCTGGAGCATCTCCATGAATCTACACAGCTGAGATGCTGATTGAGAGTAGCTGTCTCTATTTTTAACAATAGTAAGGCTTTCATAGGAAACTCAGGGAATGAAACAGAATTATCATAGGAATATACTTGCAAAGTCAATTCCCACTCCCCTTGCCAGGAACTATCTCCCTGAAATTGGCAGTTTCACTCTAGATATTGAAAGCAGATAGTCTTTCCTCAACCTAAACCTGATAAAGATCTTTTCTGACCATGCTGTTTCCTCTCAGGCCCATAACATTTATTTCTCTGAAAAAGGCAAGATGAAATTAGGACCGCTTGCCATGACCTTACTAAACCCTGTGGTCACATTACGGGTCATCACCTAAATGTAATTGAGTAGAATTTAATATGTAGAGGATTTTATGCATGACCCTATTAAAAAAAAAAGATAAAATAGGGAGTGAGACTGGGAAATAAGTGAGGGAAGATAATGAAGAACTAAAAAAATGTGTCTTCTTCTGACAGTTTAGGAGACTATTAGAACGAAATTGTCACCCTCTTAGCCCAAAACAAAAAGTTTTATGCTCTGGGATCACTGGCAAAGTAGTAAGGCATCAGTTCCCAACCTTTTTGGCACCAGGGACTGGTTTATTTTTCCAAGGGGGTGGAGTGGGGTCGGGGGGCCAGGGGGCGGGGGATGGTTTTGGGATGAAACTGTTCCACTTCAGATCATCAGGCATTAGATTCTCATAAGGAGCACACACGCTAGATCCCATGCATGTGCAGTTAACAATAGGGTTCAGCTCCTATGAGAATCTAATGCCACAGATCCAACAGGAGGTGGAGCTCAGGCAGTAATGCTCACTGGCCTGCAGCTCACTCCGCTGTGAGGCCTGGTTCTTAACAGGCCACAGACTAGTGGCAGGGGTGGGGGGTTAAGGACCCCTGTAGTAAGGAATTCTTCCCTATGAGGTCACACAGGGACTGTCAAAAGACATGAAACTCTCCATTTAAGTCCCCTCATGCCTCTTTAAACTGCCCCATCAATTTTCACCTGAAACTTTACCATTGCTATACTCTTATTTTAAACAGTCTCTGCTGACACCAGTCTCCCTAATTTTTAAACTAATTCTCTCAACACCTTTTATTTAAATCCCTAAAAGCAATGATATAATGAAGTTGAAGTAAATTTTGGCTGCTGCCCAATTTCTGTTCTAAAAATTCCTCGTTCCTCTTGCAAGGAAAAAAAAAAAAAAAGAAAAGGTTACTCTGAATAGATATTTTAAAATATTAGGGAGATCAGAGCCAACTGAATTTCATTTTAGTTACTCAAATTCAATTGCTCATCAGATGAGAAAAGAAATTCCATAAGCAAAGCCACTGTGGATTTTAGAAGGTAGCAGTTTTTGCACTCTCCCTTACTTAAGCTATGTTTCGATAAACTGAGAGCTAAGTCTTCCTTTGTAGTAAGTTAAATCTAGAGTCAAAGTTACTTATGATCACATCACATTGAGTACAACACAAAAGACACATGATTATAATACATGCATGCTATATTTGGAAAATTATTCTAAGAACAAAATGAAGTAACTTACTTGCAAGTGAATGGAAGTCCATTATTCCTAGTACATCTGTTAGCACATTGGTCTGCAGTATTCACTTTTTTGGTTTTTATCTTCAGTGCTGGATCTATTTTGATTAGGGTAGTCTTTGCTGATTTTTTGAATTCATGAATTGTATTTCTTCTTTTCTTATGTCCCTCTATTAAATACAAAATGTTTGAAAAAAATAAACATTGGAGAAATGTTTTTAAGGCTCATATATTTAAAAAAATTCTAAGAATCATCTACAAGAAAGTGATTTTACCTGAGAATATACTAGATTTCCAGGGGTTAGGAGCAGAGTGAGGTAGGGAATAGTTAAGAGAAAGGAAGGAATATTGTAAACACGTAAAAACAAATAACTTGTCATATAGAGTCACTCATTTACATTCCTTCAAATTAGGGAACTTTTAAAAATCAGGACAGAGTTCACACTAAAGCAATAAATAACATGATATTTTCCAAACATCATGAAAGCAAATATCAGTGCTAGAAGCATATCATATCATGCTTTATAATTAAACTTTTCATTTCCTTCTACAGTTGGTCCTCATGTTCATTATAGTATTTAATGAGATAAGCCAACACAAAGACAGGCGAGAAATTTCTCACTAAAAACTGTACAGTGGACAAATTCTTCTGACCTACTCTTTAAAGTCTTTCATATTATTCATATTTTAGCCCCTCTCTCCTCATTTAATGCATAAATGTTTTCTGTGCTTTTGGACACTATTTCTTGGTATCATTGAACTATTTGTCTTGAGATCAAGCCAAATGCTGTAAATCAAATGTATGTAAAACTTCATCCTTTAATGTAGCAATATCATTTTTCTTCATGAAAATGCAAGGCGCCTAGATAGCATGAAGCCTCCTACTGAAAACCTGAAAAACAGAACTAAAACATTCTAAAAGACTTAATCTTATGGATAACTTCAGTGTATCAAAAACTTGTTCTCTGTATTCTCAATTTGCCCAAAATAGCTCCAATCTGTTAGTGATCAGCATCTTCATAATGCAGATCAAAATGCTGAATAGAATGCAACTATTGTGTAATAAGGATAGATGTGCTTGTGCTCCTCTGCCTGTCAATTCTTTTCGAACACGCTTATACCAAAGGCGGTAAGGATACATTCATTTTTCAGTCAAAGAAACCAAGACATAGAAAAAAATTAATTGACCACTTAGAATATCTCAGATTGGAAACCCAGCAGGCTGGCTTAAAAACCACCACTCTGAATCACTGACCATGCCATCTGTATCTAAGAATTGCTAAGATTGTAATGGAAATATGGCATGTAGCATTTTCCTGAAGATTTGGTTTAGAGCTAGCAGTAGAGAAGAAATGTGGATAGTAGAGCAGGAAATACATTCCTGATCTGTATCTGTGTTGAAATGTGTCAAAAAAGGAGAGTAAAAATGTGTGTGCACAAAATTTGGAAATACACCTAGCAGAGTGAGGTACCAAAAATGCCCTCATACTCTAAGTTTGTCAGGAACCACTGGCTCCAGTTGGTTTATGAGATGAGCAGATGCTACTAATCAGTGTCCATCCTAATTTGAAGGCTGCAATAAATTAGAGAAAACATGAGGTCCTCTAAATTTCTGAATCTCTGTAAAACTCCAAAGCAGAGTCTCCAAAAGATAATACTAATTCTGCAATGATGCTTTCATTTTTAATTTTTATTTGCCTTACAGGATAGAATGGCTATGGTACAACACATACAGTTTATAAGACATTTTAACATGAAAATGAAATTAACCAAAAATTCTGTCAACATGTTATTTATTGAGCATGGACCAAATGCCTTGTATAACACTGGTAATCTTATTGACTTGCCAAATGACTTTAATTACCTGAAATGTTAACACCCCAATTTCTCAATCTAAAATATAAAAGTTATGTTAACTTGATAACCTTAAGTAAATGTTTGAAAATCAATTTGGATTTTTTAAATGTTATAGATGTGCAAAGTTTTAGTTTTGTTTTTGAAATTTTATCCTTTAATCTCTGACACGAAGAAGGAACTGTTATTCTTCCAAGCAAAGAAGGCATAATTCATTTCAAATTTTGGTTTCTGTCACAGAACGATGTTAATAGGAGATAAGTTTTTCCATTAAGAGTTTCTCTTTCCTTTGACCTTATCACCCTGTTTCTAAGGTGCTTTGAAATGCTTCATAGCATAATAGTTAAATAATTTCCTGTATAAATCTGAATGTTTCTTAGAAATAAATGATAGTTAATGGATGAAAAAAATCTATGAAACAACTGTTCACCAAAATAGAAGAGTTTTGTACACATATTTCTCAAATATGTGTATAATTATATTAACTAAAAATATAAAATTGAAGTTGGCCTGATGTATAATGTATTTAGTATACATGTCTAAGTGTGAGGGAAAAGCATAAAAATCAAAAAGTCTAAGACAAATATTAAATGTGTAATGTATTTTAATCTATCAAATGAAACAAAATCTCTGGTCAATGTTCTGGTTTCTTTTCTCAATGCCACGCAAAATGAAGGCAAGCCATGAAGAAGATTCTGGAGAACGGAGGTCTCCATGGAATTGTTGATTGTATTTAATTCTGAATCTCCGCAGTTGTCCTACTGAAATGTGTTAATGTTTTGTTGTACCTCATAAAAACAGTCTACCCTTGCTTGCTGACAAATTTTCCAATCACTACCTTTCATCTAAAGATCAAAAAGCATTTTGAAAAACAAATAAATCTATTATTTCCCTTTACTAGATAATAAATAGAAGTGAAAAGCCTGTCTGGGGCTACAAAGCTATCAGGGGCAATCAGAACCAGACACCAGAATTCTCTTCTCACTATTTTGTTCTCATGACATAGAAACTTTCCCTTTTAATTAAGTCATTTATACTAAGCCAGTAACTAATTACTAAAAAATATGAAGTTGGAGCTAATTGTACATCATGTAATCCACACATCTATAAAATTAATTCCTTATTCAATAAAAGAAAAATTCAAAACAGAAGTCATTCAAAAACAGCATCTGAAAATAAAATTCCTTTGCTGAAAATAGTTTCAACTTTCTCCTCCATATGCATTAACAACTGATGCTTGTTTTACTGAAAACAGTTAAAAGCCAAGCTTAATTTGGGAAGAAACTCAAAAATATCTTTGGATCAGATTTGTCCCTACTATTTTTTGTGCGTGACTGTTAGCTGAAGTTTATAAACAAAATATTGAAATGAAATCAAAGGGTGAGAGATCACTACAAATTTATCATGCTTCCCTGTGCTTTAAATTACAACTGCTTTTTCCTCTTCTCCCAGTATGGTAAAACATTCTGGAAGCTATATTTCCTGAAGAACCCAAAGTCCCTGTTTTAGAGCTGAAATCATTAGGATCCTAGTGAAAACCTACACACAGCAAGTAGGGTCAAATGTATCAAGGTGCTTGAAGAAAGACACATTTCTCCCTCTAGTCCCGGCACCTCACACTCATTTCTCTCAGTACCTCATATATTTTCTTCTCTGTGTGGACTAACCATTTACTTCAAAGGAAAATCATGCAAGGAAAGGATTTGCAGGGTGTGGAAAGAAGCAGGAATCTGGCTCCACATATTCTGAGAAACCTATCCACATGATTAGTGATTAACAGTTTGAAGTGGCAAGATGTTAAGATGAAAGTACACAAATAATTAATGGAAGGGAATGGTTGGGACTGGAGATTGTAAACTCTCCAAAGCCAAGAATTTCAAATAGAAATCCAAATTTTCATTATTATCTAAGACATGGATTTTTGCAAATTGGCAGTCATCTCCCCTTATTTAGCGAAGGCAACAATATCACAAATAAAGATACCAAAAAGACAGAGACTGTGTCAGATGTAAATCAAATGCTGGTATTTGAGAAGCTGCAGCATCATCTCTTCCAAGGGGATTTACAAAATGAAGTGATGTTCAGTGTGACTTGAGGGGCCTCCCTAGGTATTTTCTTCCTTCTCCTTCTTTCCAGTTCTTATTTAAGGCTTCATTCTTCTAGAAGCCTAATCCTGGCCTCCACCTTCACAGTCTGTTTGTGCCTACAACTTTCCTTCCACACAGGAACTGAAGCAACCACACTGAAGAACAACTTCAATCAAGTATCTTTTCAACAAAAAAACTTTCAGCTGCTCCCATGACATTCATTTTAAAGACCATATGGTTGAGCATGACATTCAGTCCTATCCATTCTACCCTCATCTTACTTTTCCACTCAGAGACAATATTCCGCATCACATGCCCAGTACTTCTGCCTCAAATGCTTGCCTTCAGTTGCTGTGTGGGGTCCTTCCTGGGACATTCCCTATACTTATGAACCTCTGTACTTTGGGCCACTTGTGTTCCTGTGCTAAGGTACTGACTATTCTACCATCCATCTTTTCATATTGACTTTAGTACCATATGACCCCTTAACCTGGCTTGATTCTCTATGCTAGAAATGAACTCGCAACCATAGTACAAAGTATTTCTAACCGGGGTTTTTTTTTTAATACATCACTTAGTCAAATGATTTTTTAAAATTAAGTTTCAGTTGATTTCACTGCTGCTGGCTTCAATATAAATGAAAAAAGAAAAAAAAAACCACGACGTAGTTCATTCACATAGATTTGGGTAGGAACCTGAGCTCTGTCCCTTAACTCACAAAAAAATAAGATAACTGAGGTCTTTGAACCTAGTTTCCTCAGGAAAAATGAGTCCAATAGTGTCAATCTTATTAGAATTAAGTGAGATGTACTTTACCACTTGGTTCATATCAGTTGCTCAACAAATTTAAGTTCCTTTCTCATTTGTTCATCTTTACATCCCCCACATACTCTTGAACATTAGGTGCTCATTTAATGCTTCTTTTATTACAGAGGATTGGATATTTGTTTCCCATGTAGGTGGGAGTGAATAGAGGGTAATTCTAAATCGGCTAACTCCTACAAAGATGGCTTGGGCCCTTTATATTGAATATTTCTTAAGAAGCTTTTAGAAAAAGTATCTCCATAATGTCTTCTGTTGATAACTGGTTGTCAACTTACAGTATATACTTCTTTCCTAACAATGTGTTATTTTACTATATGTACAAATATAAATTCATAGAATAAATAATTATAATCAAAGCTAGTAACAACAACAAAAGAAACCTCTAAATAGTCAATACTAAATGACTTTTAAAAAAGAACAAACTTTTATGTGTTTAAGAGGCTACCCATGTTTTTTATTTTAAAGGTTATTTAAAAAACTAGCAAAATAAACTGGCCACCTAAACAAAGGCAGACCCTCCTTTGATGACAATTTTAGAATTATCCACTTCAGGAATTATTCACAGCATATTTGTAATTCCCAACTGGACTCTCCTTGCCTGCCAGCACTCTTGGGCTGCATTCTGCCTGTACTCAGGAAACACAGTGATTTCTACATTAGGCAAAGTGAAATATAATTATAAATGTATGTCTCCTGCCAAAAGTTCATAATGCATGCCAAAAACAAATAGAAACTGCCTATGGTTGATCTACTGTTTGGGTTTTCCACACTGTGTTCCCCTTGGATTCGCACAGATGAATTCAGGTAACCAGATTCTACTTCAGAACAGTGACATTTTAATCTTTAAAAATGAAAACCCTCAAAATATTAGCCATTATTTCAATTTAAGCTCAAAATCCCCTAAACCAGCAATTGTCTGTGAAACTTTTTTTTTCTTCTTCTTCATCTTGAGATGGAGTCTCACTCTGTTGCCCAGGCTGGAGTGCATGGCACAATCTTGGCTCACTGCAACCTCCACCTCCCAGGTTCAAGCAATTCTCCTGCCTCAGTCTCCTGAGTAGCTGGGACTACAGGCGCCCGCTACCACGCCTGGCTAATTTTTTGTATTTTTAGTAGAGACAGGGTTTCACCGTGTTAGCCAGGATGGTCTTGATCTCCTGACCTCATGATCCGCTCGCCTCAGCCTCCCAAAGTGCTGGGATTATAGGTGTGAGCCACTGCACCCGACCCTGTGAAGCAATTTTAACATGACACATCTCAAGCATGATAACCTGCTTGATTTGAACTCACTTCTTTTCAACTTCTTCAGAAATCTTACCTAAATGCTTTCAAAGTGACCCTTCCAAACAGCGTCATTTTCCAAAAGGGCCACTTCACAAAATAAAAGAAAACCATGTGGGTTGAATGATTTTCCTTTTCATTTAGCAAATTCTTGAGGTTTTTAACCCTTGTACCATATCAAAAACTAGATCCGAGGCCTGATAAATTTCATATTTAACATCTCAAAAGATACAGCCAGTTTCCTTTTTTATATTGTAAAAAGGCCATGTCTCCATCTGGGCATTTGTTCCACTCTTTTATTCCCCTGTGCCCACCCTTGATATTCACTGCCTTCTCCCGTTGGCACTTCAGCCTCTACAATGATAATACAACAAAATACAGATGTTTCCTCTTGCCCTGATAACAAGAGAAACTTCCCAAAGCAGCAAATGAGATCTCTAAACCTCCAGGCAATATGAACTTTCAAGCGACTCCTCCCCAGCTGGCAAACCCAAGGGAGAAAGTGGGAGACAGAGAGGGGCAATTCTGCAGCTTTAATCAAAGTCTTCATGCACTGCAGTTTCCAAAGGGCAGACATCCGCACCCAGAAAGGATAAGATCTTCAAACAGAGGCTTTCTCTTTCATTTTTATGATATGCAAATAATCAGTTTATTCTGCCTCCTGAAAATGAAAACCTGTACAAAGTTGTAATTTGGCTCCAAATGTTGACTAGGTGATGTGGAATAGTGGATTATTATGAAAAATTTTTCTCTGGAAAAAGATGACTTCTTGCTGGACTGACCATCACTCTTGCCTCTTCAGACCAGACCCTCTCTTTAGCTTTAAACTAGTCCAAAACAGCCAAATTCAGCCAGTATTAGCACTTCCTCCCTATCCCATAATCCACAACTATTAGGCTAAGTGGGACAGGGCTTGGGTTGGGGGTGGAGGGGAGCTGAGGGAAAGTTAATTATCATTGTAAATGCTATTCAAAGAAACAACAACAACAAAAAGAATGTCAAAAGCAAGCATAATGAGAGCTTTTAGAAACTTAGACTACATACTGAGTTCAGAAAGGATGCTGGGAATAGGATAAAAAGAGGGTGTTAAAAGGAATAGGGAAGGTTAGCAGGAGACTTAAATACTAATAATAATAAAGAAGAAGAAGAAGGAAACTAACCTGCATAGGGGATGGCGATGGGGAGCAGGAGGAGATGCAGGAGAATATGCTGCAGCAGCAGGGCTGGCAGGAGTTTGGTCACCCACATGGTGCTGCTGGACGGGCTGGCGGATCCCTCTGGAGGAGATGCCTGGGTGAAAGAATCCTGTTCGGAGTCAGTGCCTAAAAGAGCCAGTCGGCTCTGAGCTGCTTTTTATTGCGATGAGCTAAGTTTGTTGTGTGATTAACTGGAAAGATCTAGGTCTGAACTCCCTCTTACGGTAAGAAACTGTTTAACAACAGCCCTTTACTCTCTTCCAGCCCCCTCCTTTCCTCACTCGCCCCCCCACTTCAACACCACCAAACAGATCCCTGCACTCCCCCATTCCCCGCCTCCCCCCAACCCCACGCTTAGGAAAGAAACTTACAAAGAAAAGGTCACCTGGCCTGAGGCCAGCTTCAATTTGGAAGCTGGAGCTCCAGATCCCTGTGGCTCCTATCCGAGTAAGGCAGGGAGGAGCAAGGCTGAGCCCAATAGCTAAATCAAGGCACAGGCAGAGGACCATTCGCTCAATTTAAACAGGAAAATACATGTGTTTATATATCTATTTGGGAAAAGAGGAAGGGGAAGCAGCATAAGAAGAAAGCGAAGAGCTGTCTTTCAGCCAAATGTGCCCCAGCTCCTAATCTGTCTAGTTTTCCTGCTAGAGCAATTGAGGGATTCAAAACACTGACACAGGTTCTCTAGGGGTTTAGAGACCTGGGAGAGGAGGGAGAGGGGCCAGGGAGGAGAGTCCAGGCAAGTCCAGCCCAGGTAGAAAGAGGTTAGGTAAGAAAAGGGTGTGGTGTTGTGGGGCCAAAATAAGCAAGCAAAACAAAAGCACGCAGATTGTCGAATGAAAAAAGTACCCCTGCCCCATGGGCTCAGAGAAAGCAGTTTTTTTTTTTCCCCCCACAAACTGTGCTAAACTCACGAAATACCACACATTTTCCCAAAGTATACAAAATAAACTTGTCTGATCTGACTTTTTAAGAGAAAGTCCAAGAAATAGTCATTGTCCACAGCCTGTCCCTGACAGGTAAATATGCCATGTGTTCTTGTACAGGCACACACGTGCACACAACACATATTCACACGTTGGTGTGTACATACGTATGCACTGGCTAGGACTGACTTTCACCGGAAGTCCCTCAAGCTGTTGGAGTTCATGAGTGTTGAATATGCCTCTCTTTTCCAGCTTCATCCGCCTGTACACGACAGCCAGCTTCCCAAAGTGGAAGTGGAAGGATGAGGAGCTTGTATGGGGATGGAGGGACTGCTAGGTATCAAATCTTTGTGAGGTCATTGCACAGACCGCTCACTTGATTCAGAGATTTTGTCTTTGCACCCAGAGGTGGATGCTCTAGTAACTTTAAGCCAGAGCCTCCTTTATGTCTAATGGATGCTGAGGGAGAGTTGCCCCTGTGTCTCTCTAAGATGGATATTAGTAGAGAACAGTGCGCCTGTCCACAGAGGAAGAGAAAGCAGGCCGAATGTGGGAATGACTAGAGCAGTGTGTAGCTGTACAGAAGTAATTGTGGGGCTGAATTAAACTCATCCACAGAACAGCCTTCCCTCCACATACCACCTTCATTTGTCCTCCAGCTCCCCTACCCCCACTTTCAGGGAAAAACGACCTGCCTGGTAAGTCCCTGAAGTTGTGGGATATCTAGAGAAGCTAGGGATTAAGCGAATTCCTTTTGAGGGATCTATTTTATATGACCCATTTCTATTGCTAATCCTTCTCTTTTATCATTTTCTCCTTACTTAAAAATCATTTGTCAGCCTCTCTCTGGTGTCCCCAGGATCCATTTTACTTTCTTTTTACTGTTCATTAGACCTTTTGGGAAATCTCAGTTCAATGTATTGCCTGACCATGACCCTGAATTGCTCCACTGCATCTCTTGTGCTTTATTAGGGTGTAGGGGCTCAGAAAAATGATACCCCAAGTGAAGACCTCAGAAGCAGCTCTCTCCGACTTTCTCTTGCCCTCCAGTCTCTGGCCCTTCATTCTCCCCAAAGGCGAGCCATAGAAATTAGAATCCCTCTTTCCCAAGGTGGCTCTTAGAAACCAGAACCCTTTTTCCCAAACCAGCCATAAAACCTAAACATATCACTCTAACACCTCAACTTTCTGTGTGAAATCTGGCCATAAAGACATTATCTGACCTACCTTGTTTGATCGTAGCTCATAAGACCCCATTGCAGAGAAGGTCCTGCCCCATACCCAGAAGGAATGAGTGTGTGATATACCAGGAAGAATCTCACCTTGCCAGGCATTCCCACTCAGTTTGTTAGCATGAGATCATATTCCTTTTGTCCAGTTGTATTTCTCCACACCTGCCCACACTTTGTTGAACCTAAGCATAAAAATGGACAATTTCTTTTGTAACTTTGGGTCTTTGTTCTAAAGGCTCTCGTGTTGTGTAAAATTATGATCAAATGAATGTGTATGCCTTTTTCGCCTATTGATCTGCCCCTTGTCAGTAATTTTTTTTAGCAAAACTTCAGTGAGTAATGGAAAAGTTTTCCCTTGGCCCAACAAGGGATTAAGGCTGTTTTTAAAAGAAGCTAGATTTTTTCTGTAAGTAAATTCCTGTAGGTAAGGAAAGAAAAAGAACAGTGTTTCTATTTATTTTTTTCTCTCAGGAAAAACTAGAGTCAGGGTTGTAAATTATTGTTATAAGTTAGGAGCAAAATCCATCTGGGATAAGGGGTTCAGGACATTAGAAAACTGAATAAACTTATTTATTAGGTTACACATTTTCACAACTTTTTTTACTGTCATATTAAATATCGTAAATACAACTAAAAACCTATATAATTTATTTGTATTTCTTTTTGACAAAAATTATTTGGTCTTTCTTTACTGAAATGGTTGCTGATATGCACTGAGCTCTTAATGTATGCTAAGCATCATATTACATACCATTGAAAATTATTTAATCCTTATAATAAGTTTAAGATTATTAAAATTCTCATTTTATAGTTGAGGAAACATAGGTAAGTTATTTTTATTCTTAAATAACTTGCGTAAGATCCCAAAGTAATATTCAAGTGTGAGATTCATATTAGTCATTCTCCATAGGATGGTATACATTTTCTTTAACCCCAGGAGGAGAAGAATCACCTATGTTCTGGAGTATAATCACCAAAATAAGTCTAAGACTGGATATATAGGAGGTGCTCCATAATAATTTATAAAATAAATCAATACACAATTTTAAATCTCGCAAAACTACAAAGAAATATTCAAATGAAATTCTAATGATGCTATTAGTTTAGTCTATTTTGATAACACATTCTCTTTGTTCTTTCTACATCATATACTGTTTTTTTCCCATCATCTACTGATTGCCTTACATAGTCATACATCATTTTATTGCTCTTCACTTTATTGTACTTCACAGATAACGTGTTTTTTACAAATTGAAGTTTTGTGGTGTCCTCGAATTGAGCAAGTCTGTTGGTGCCGTTTTTCCCACAGCGTGTGCTCACTTTGTGTCTCCGTGTCACATTTTGGTAATTCTTGCAATATTTCAAGTAGTTCATTATTATTTTACATGATGATCTGTGATCAGTGATCTTTGATGTTACTGCTATAATTGTTTTGGGCACCACAAACCACAACCCAAACTTAATCCATTAATGTGTGTATTCTGACTACTCCACTGACCAGCTGTTCACCCATCTCTCTCCCACCCCTCAGGCCTTTCTATTTCCTAAAACACAACGTTATTGAAATTAGGCCAATTGATAGCCCTGCAATGACCTCTAAGTGTTCAAATGAAATGAAGAGTTACATGTCTCTTCCTTGAAATCAAAAGGTAGAAATAATTAAGCTTCTGGGGAAAGGCATGCCGAAAGATGAGTTAGGTCAAAAGCCAGTCCTCTTGCACCAAACAGTTACCCGAGTTGCGGATGCAAAAGAAAAGTTCTTGAAGCAAGTTAGAAGTGCTACTCCAATGAACACACAAATGATAAGAGAACAGAGCAGACTTATTGCTGATATGCAGAAAATTTAAGCAGTCTAGATAGAAGATCAAACCAACTGCAATATTCCCTTAAGCCTTAGGCCAAAGTCACAGCAACACTCTGAACATCAAGCAAGACTCTCCATCAGCAAAAAGATTACCACTCACTGAAGGCTCATATGATCGTTAGCATTTTTTAAACATAAAGTATTTTTAAGTTAAGGTATGGACATTTTTAAACATAATGCTATTGCACACTTAATAGTCTGCTGTGTAACTTTTATATGCACTGGGAAACAAAAAAAAAAATTCATGTGACTTGCTTTATTGCGACTTTTGCTTGATCACAATGGCCAGAAACAAAATGAGCAGTATCTCCAAGGTAAGCTGGTACTTCTTAAGTATTAAACAGTTTGTATAAATCCCCAAAAAATTGTGTCTGAAAAGTTTTTGATAAAATAAAATAACTTGTAAAGAGATTACTTTAAATACTGCAATTTATGTAAATACTGAAATGCTAGATGGATACTCATTACCCTATAATACCATTTTAAATCTGTCCTATGATTGAGGTTTCTAGTATCTCATGGATACTAGATGGATTTAATGTAAAAGCCTCTATTACTATGCTTTTTAAAAGGCTGCTGCTTTAACACAGTATCTTTCTTTGTCTTAAGCTCATGTTTCTCCACAAGTGATGCTTGTGAGTTCGTTCGTAGGTGGGGAATAAACTGACACGACCTTATGATCTACAGATTACTAATGAGTTTTGTATTCTTGAACTGGTTATTTTGTTTACTAAACGCTTGTGATTACTAATGCGTTTTGTGTTCTTGAACTGTCATTTTGTTTATTAAATGCCTGTCACATGCCAGGTGCCATTCTGTTTCTGCTACCACTTGGATAGGCTCAGCTTAGTCATAGGCCTGCTTTCAAATCCCAGCTGAGTTACTTACTAAAACAATTACAAATTGAAGGAGCTAATTTATTGCCCTAATACCTCAGTTTCCCTATCACCAAAATGGGACCCTATGTGTCAGGTGCTGTACTAAACACTTCATACGTATCATCTCACTTGCCCTTACACCTTGTCTCAGGAAAAGAAAAAAAAAAAGTATGTGTATCTAAGAGGTATATCTTATTATTGTCATTGACTTACAGGTAATGAAATCAACATTTAGAGATGGTGACTTGGTTTAGGTTAAATTGTTAATGAAATGTGATTTGAAGACACCAGCTATCCAGGTATCAAATCACTGCTATCAAACACTATGCCACATTGAAAGAGATCCAGATTAAGAAATTTCCAACATTGCTTCTATCTTTAAAATTAGATTATTCTACTTAGCTGAATTCTTTAGTGGCCACTATACTTCTATACAATTCTTACCTTCCAAACCTATGAAGGAAGCATTTGTGTAATCTTTGGTATTGCTTATTTTTCCTACATGACCGTAACTTCTCATTCTTTTCCTGTTAGTTGATTCTACCCTCTAACTGATCATTTTTTATCTTTAGACCTCACCACTGAATATGTTGACTACCTTCAGTGTAGGAAATATTACAAAATTCATTACAATTTGAATCAGACAAAAACCACTTTAAACATGAAACAGAAACTAAAATCTATATGACAAGCAAGCATGATGACATATCTATTTGCAAAAGTATTGAAGAGTGGGTACAACATTCATGCAGACACCTAGACCTGTGATGTCTAATATGGTAGCTATAAGCCACATGTTCCTGTATATATTCAAAATTAAATTAATTAAAACAAAACCTCCTCTGTTGTGTTCAGTAATCACATATGTGTGGTTGGTGGCTCCCACAGTAGGTAATGCAGATACAGAATATGTTCATCATTGCAGAAAGCTATGTTAGATAATGTTGATCTAGTCTAAGATGATTGGTGTAAATGTTGTCTAAATGTGATTATGGGAAAAGCAAGATAACGACTATTAAAGGTATAATTTTAAAAGATACTAAAAGGTTATCTGTATGTTGGTGGCACTTGAGTTTGAAATCGCCCTTTCTTTCTACCAGTAGTTTGCATAGTATATTATGAACCAGGATAACAGGACTTTGATTACTTTGTCTTTTGAATACAAGGTAACAATGACTGAAGAGAGCTTCTTGTTTGGAGAGTATGCCAAGCACTTACCACAGACACAAGTCCAGAGAAAATGGTTAAAGAAAAGTGTTTTAAAATAGTTATGTCTAACAAAACACCTGTCTGCTAAGGAATGTGGTGCAATCTATAGAGTCAAGTATAGAGTCTCTGGGAATTTGGTGAGTCTTTGTCCGTTACATAATAAAAATGACCTAATTGAAAGCAACTTACAGGACTTCAGTACACATTATAATTATAGACTTAATGTAAATATTTTATTTTTATTAATTCATCATTGATTAACGACTAAAAGGACTCTAATGGTTACTCAGTCAAATCATAGTCTCAACCACTCACCCATGACTTTGCCACACTCCCAGGAAATCTGTTGCAGAATTTGTGGTGAGACCACAAAGCAACATCCAGGAAAATGACAGTAACAGTTAAAGTACATCATCACAGGGTAGGAATTGTCATGTGTGTAAAAATAGCAGGGTTATTTTTTTTTCCTCTAGAAATATGCCATATATACTTAAACATCATTTTTATATTGTTCACTATGACTATAAAACAATAGCAGGGTACATATTAAAAGAAATTCTTCTCAAACAGAAAAGACTGTCGTGACTTGAGCTGTGTTTTGCCTTTTGGGAGTAGAGAGAGGATAGGCGTTGAGAACACCAGGAAATCTGAGCTAAAACTAAACTCTGATGCTGCATTTTCAGTTTTCTTTTCTGAGCCACGAGGGGCCAGTTTTTGAATCCAGGGGGCCTAGTTAACTAACACTCATCACCTTGTGCTTAGAGGCCAGCTTTTATGTATTTCCAGGTGTTGGCTGCTTTGTTAAATCTGGAGTGCCCCCAAACTTATAAAGCCTAAGCACTCCACACCTGGTATGTTCGACACTGGCATATTAGTAAAATGCATGAATTGGAGGAATCTATTTCTTTTTTCCCAGTTTACAATCCAACCATGATAAAATCATTAGTATAAGAAAATGGGAATATTCACAATAAGGTACTTTCCAAAGTAACTGTTTAATCCATTTATTCTGCATCTTAAAAGCCATGTAATAAAATTGAGATTTCCCTTTTACTATATGTACATGTTCCATGTTTATTGTGGTCCTGGGGATATCTGAGGGCAATTCCACTTACCAGATGGCACTCAATACCAGGAATTACATTTCAAACCTGGGAGGAAAAGGCTCCACCTGGTGGAGCACTGCTTTTTTTGTGTGTACCGGGCCGAGGGTTGGGGGGCAGTGTTTGTTTCTTTATAATATACTATTCTGTACACCAGTCATCTGGTGCATTGGCCCTTCTTAGGAACTACTTAAAGAGTTATTTAGCTAACGCTATGATAGCATGGCCCCATATGATACGTTAATCTTGCAACATTTTTTAAATGACTGAATTTATATCTAGTTTATGCTTAATAAGATAGTATGCTTTAAGTTTTTTAAGAAGCTTCTACTTAAATTCCTAAACTATGAGCCTGGGAATCCTCATTCTAAATGGGAGAGTTCTTGGCAGACTTCTTACCATTTTCAAGTTTGTGAGGATTTGCAGTTACTGGACTCCTGGAGACTTGATAGAGCTGAGGGACTATCAAATCCACCAGAAACATTGCTTTTTCTAGCCATGGAACAAAGCATGTGAGGGAGGCAAATGCATAGTTCCTGAAATTTTCTATATTCTTTATTTAATCTTGTTTTAATTATATGTTTTTACAACTCACAATAATGAATATAGCAAAATTATGGAAAATGGTAAGTGTAAAGGACAGACGAAGTATATTGCCCGATGCTTTAATCTAGTCCTGAATGAAGGGACTAGAAGGGAGAAACATCTCTAGAATGAGCCTAGTGTCCTCATGCTGCAACTCCAAAACAGAATTATGCCTTGCATACTGAATAAGTGATGACATTTAGCAGAACACCCACTATGGAGAGCACCAGATTATAGCTATCCTTAAACTGCTTGTTTGCTTTGCCCTGATAAAAGAAAAAATGTTCATAGAGTTTTCTAAGTCTCTTTTGTGTGGTTAGTTTATTTGCTTCTTTTATGTGAATAAGAAAGATTACATATGGCCTTCTCTTTTAAGAGTTAAGTAAGAGAATTCTCTTTTTCAGCTGTCTCTGTCCAGCCTCAAAATGATGTATTTATCCTAGCATTTCTCACATTTAAAGGTGCATTAATATTTTTCTACAGTGTTTTTCTGTCATTTTCCTAAGAGACAATCTTTTACCTCTCCAAAGTGCTAGTGCATCTTATGGTTATTTAGCCATTGTCCCAAATATTACTTATCAGAAAAAAATTTTGTGTCTTATTTAATTTTTAATTCAGGATTTCTGTACAATATATAGCTTGAATACCCTACCAATTAACATTTCTTGTTAGGGATTTATTTATTTTCTTCCTAACGTACACAATGAGATAGCACAGTGTAGACCAGCTGGTTGAAGTCTTAATTATACCACTTACTAACTGAGAAAACCTGGACAAATTATTTTATGGTAATCATTTGCAAAATGATTATAGTAAGAGTTGTAGCAGTTATTTACACTTACATGTCTTACATGTGAATTATAGTGATGATTAGAGAGTAAACATGCAAAACACAGATGACCTATTTAGTAACACAATACAATTTTATTACTAGTCTTATTAATACTGAAACATTTAAGATAGTCCTTGAGTCATTTAATATCTCAAACAGAAAATACCTAAATTAAAATGCAGAGTGAAGGCATGATCTTGGCATAATGATATTAGGAAATGCCTTAGTGTTTAACAATTATTTAATCTAAAGTATCTGTTCATATTTTACAATAAGTTTTAAGTGAAATTAAACATGAATTTAACTTTGCTGCATGTATCCATGCATTAACTAATGCAGGGAAACAGAAGAAGCCACAGAATTCCATGTTATAAAGTATTGCTAGTAAAAAATTGTATTTAAGTGAAATAATTTGGTATTTTAAAATGTAAGAAGTTTTGAGCATACTTAACTTTGCATTGGCATCATTTATTGATAAATGTCATTAAAATAATTTTCTTGAAGTTCCGTAAGGGGTATATAGCACCCAGGAACTAAGCATTTGTGTTTTGTACCATTAAATCAGTAAAAGGAGAATAAATACCGTCATGCCCTGTCCAAAAAATTCTTATTGACTCAGCTTCTCATTTTTATTAATAAAATGTTAACTGAATTTTCCTATTTCAAAAGAACTCAAGCTAGCCACTCATTCTATTAATAGAGTACATGATTGACTATATATTGTCCACCTTCTGAGTTAGAGCCTATGGCAGTGTCTGGCATATCTTAGTGACTACCAAAAGATATTTAGCAGTCACTAAGTAGGCTTTAATTGTTTTCACCTAATATATTCAAAGTATTTGATATTCTTATTCAAACAACATTGCAAGGCTGACACGGTGGCTCGTACCTGTAATCCCAGCATTTTGGGAGGCCAAGGTGAGTGGATTATTTGAGCCCAGGAGTTTGAGATCAGCCTGGGCAACTTGGTGAAACCTCGTTTCTACACAAAAATACAAAAATTAGACAGGTGTGGTGGTACGCATCTGTGATCCCGCCTACTCAGAAGGCTGAGGTGGGAGTGTGTGAGCTCAGGAGGTTGAGGCTGCAGTGAGCCATGAATCACACCACTGCACTCCAACCTGGACGATAGACTGAGACACTCTCTCTTTTTTTTTTTTTGAGACGGAGTCTCGCTCTGTCGCCCGGGCTGGAGTGCAGTGGCTGGATCTCAGCTCACTGCAAGCTCCGCCTCCCGGGTTTACGCCATTCTCCTGCCTCAGCCTCCCGAGTAGCTGGGACTACAAGCGCCCGCCACCTCGCCCGGCTAGTTTTTTGTATTTTTTAGTAGAGAGGGGGTTTCACCATTTTAGCCAGGATGGTCTCGATCTCCTGACCTTGTGATCCGCCCATCTCGGCCTCCCAAAGTGCTGGGATTACAGGCTTGAGCCACTGCGCCTGGCGAGACACTCTTTCAAAAAAAAAAAAAAACACAGATAATAGTAAATTCACTATTTAATTTATTTCACATAGACATACATATACATGCATACATACACACACACACACAAGAATGCATAAGTAAAATCTGTTCATCAAAACCACTGTGAATTACTCTAAGTCAGTTTATCATTTAGTAGACTGCTAGATTTATAAGTGACTCAAGGTCTGTCAATTTACAATAACAGAAATTGAAACTGAGAGCAGATTTCTACTTTTCCAGCTTTCAAAGATTCCCATTCTCTGATACATATCTTTATATATAATTTTAAGACAAAACCCAAGATCTATGCCTATTGGCATTGTATTGAGATTGTGTTAAGCTCTAATAAATGGCATTCTAAACAGTATATGATTTGTAATAGCAGAACTTATTAACATGTATTGACACTAGAATTTATTTTTTATAATTGTAACACCATTCATTAATGCATTTATAAGTACATACTTTTAAGTTCTTTTTGAAACATTTATTTTTAGAGATGGAGTCTTGCTATGTTACCCAGGCTGGAGTACAGTAGCTATTCACAGCCACCATCATGGCACACTACAGTCGCAAATTCCTGTGCTCAAGCAATCCTCCTGCCTTTGCTTCCAGAGAGCTGGGACTACCTGTGCCTACCACCTCAAACAACAGTTTATAAGTTCTAAATGGAATCTTCAAATTTTTGACTTGAAATAATTAGATATTAATTAGATATTACTGTGCCAAAAACAAGTCATGTGAATTTATGTACAAGAGAGGTCTATTTCCATAAACCTAAAAGCCCTTTTCTTGTATCATCTTTATTGCTTTATACATCTTTCTATTTATTCATTGATTAAAAACATTTATGAAGTATTTTCTAAATGGTAAAGATACGATATTGATTTTATATGTTGTGGTAGGCAGAATAATGTTTCCCAAAGATGTCCATGTCCTAATCCCTAGAAGTCGTGATACCTTACATAGCAAAAGGGACTTTGTATATGTGGTTGAGGTTAAGAACTTTGAGACGGGAGATTATCTTGGTTTATCCAGGTAGGTTCATCATATGACTACTTTAAGTCAGAGAACCTTTCCCAGCTGTGCTCAGAGAGAGCTGTGCTGTCTGAATAAGGGTCAGAGGAATGCAACGTTGTTGATTTTGAAGATGGAGAAAGGGGCCAAAAGATAAGAAATATGGGCAGCCTCTAGAAGCTGAAGAAGTTGAAGAAACAGATTCTCCCCTAGAGCCACCAGAAGTGAACACTGCCCTGCTGTCACCTTGATTTTATCCCAGTGAGATGCATATCAGACTTCGGAGGTGCACTAACAAAGAATACAGCTGTGTTGCTTTAAAGCCAAGTCATTTTGTTGTTGTTGTTGTTGTTATTTTTTGTTTTTTATTTTTTGTAATTTGTTATATCAGCAATTAATACCTAATATCTTCTAAGTATGTTTTACTTCTGTGAATGTTTTGTAAACTCTTTAAAGGTAGTAATTAAGTCTTATATTTCATTGTATCTTTCCGAATTACCTATTTCTATGCTTTGCACTTCGTATTAAAGGAAATCTCTGAATGATTGATATAATAAGGAAGGTTTGTTTTAGGAAACTATTTGTATTGAT
This sequence comes from Trachypithecus francoisi, assembly GCF_009764315.1. Taxonomy (NCBI): domain Eukaryota; kingdom Metazoa; phylum Chordata; class Mammalia; order Primates; family Cercopithecidae; genus Trachypithecus; species Trachypithecus francoisi. Next base: position 61,731,462 of record NW_022681469.1, read on the forward strand.
TAGGTTACAATGATAATCTTAACCTCACAGTGGTTTTTGCCTTACCCTGTGCAATGATGCATTAACTGATCTTTGAGAGAAACATTTTGCAATGTGCTGTTTATTCAAGTAATCAGGAGAAAGCACAAATATTACACTTGACTTTGCAGGAAGATTAGCAAATAATAGTGCTGTTTTGAAAGACACAGATCTGTATCTTTGAAAAGGGAAGTGGCAAAACTGTCTTTTCCTTTATCTATTCAGATTCCTTAGGAAGGAGGATTTTACAACTAGTATTATCCTTGTTGGAGACTCTTTTATATGGCTGGCACTCTTTCAGTCCAAGTTTATCTGATACCCTAAGGTTTCCCGGAGCCTCCTCTGGGATGTAGATCCAAAGTTTTTGTGCAAAATGTAACTGAAAAAATTTGATGTAGCAGTACAGAAACTTGTCAAATAATTTATTAAGAAGAAGCAGAAAAATAGTTACAGAACTTGCACAAAATTTGTCAAACAGATGATTTTTGCTAAAAATCCTGGCCACATCCTCTAGAACCTATGGGTGTAAAGTGGGAAATTGAAAGTGTTTTTATTCCCGCCCCTCTTACCTTTTTAGCTCATTTACTATACTTTGGATGACTCTTGTATTTACATATCTTATTACGTACATAAATCATGTGTTAAAACCCACTCTAATTCTTGCACCTGCTGGGAAATGACATTAATAATCATTGAGTGCCCCATGTATTAATAGATATGAAATCATCCAGAGAAATAGGAGACAGCTTCCCCACCCAAAGGAGAAATTATCTTCTACCAATAGGACTAACAATAATAACCCGAGTAGAACCACTAGAGATTCTATATAATATATATTTAAAGTTATTTCGTGTATTTTTATACTTAATTTTATATTTCCATTCTTTGTATTTTATTTCTCGTAACTTTTTTGACTCAGTAACTAGAACTCAGTTTATTTTTTCTTCCTTTTTCCTCAGTTACTACAATCTTTGGTGACCAAAACACTAGTATATGGCAAATCTGAGATTGGAACCCAAACATTTTGCTTCTGGAGCCTATTCTATTATCCTTTAGAAAAAAGGACAAAAATAAGGCACAGCAGTCTAGGGAAAGAAGATAGAGATTTTCCTCTCAACTGAACTTGAATGTAATGTAGAAAATGGGGAGAAATCTATCCATTAGTAATAAAACTGATTTCTCTCCATCGGTAGCTGACAGCATGCATAAGTCAATTGTTGCAATCATTATTCAGGACTGCCCTATCCCCCACATGCATTGATCTATAATCCCTTTCCAGTTTTTTCCGAACACTATTAGTTGTTACAAGTTTTTTTGATATTAAAGTAAATTATTGATGCTAACATTGCAGCTTTACCCATTGCTGCTAACAACACTTCAACTACTAGTCATTTACCCTCTCTTGCATCTCCAAAGACAGGAGATACACCATCATTCTTGGCAGTTCTATTACTAAGCCGCTGTACATTCAGAAAATGCTCCTTCGTGTTGATCTGAAATCTACCACCTTACAATGTTCATGCATTTGGTTGTGATACTGCTTTCCAGAGCCAAAGAAAATAAGACTACTCTCTTTAGAATACATAAAGATGTGTAGTACTTCATAGGATGCACCCTACTCCAGTCCTTTCAACATTCCTTCTCAGCTGTCATGTTCAAATGCCCTTTTAAACCACCAGGTCCAGAAGAGAATAGAACATGATAAACATGATCCACTCCATGCAGAATGGAGCTCTGATTATCTCTATTTATGAGCTAAAAAACAAAGAAATATCAATTAGATTCAATTCTTTTAACACAGAACCTGCCATCTATTGACAGGCTATTATATGTCCAAAACTGGCAAAGAACTTCATATAACACCATATCATTTTATCCTCATAACAACTCCCTAAGGTGGGTACTTTGGGGAGCAAGGCATACTATTTCTATCCAGATGCAGTTTTTCTTTCTCCACATTTTGTTCACTGTGGTCTCTCAGTGCCCACTCAGTATCACTTCTTCAGGCAGGCTTGTGAAACTTCTCTTGCGTGCTTTGTGGATATTTAGGAACAATAAAATATAAAATGTACATAAATATATTTTATAGCAGTATTAAAATGATGTAGTAAAACCATTCTCACATAATAAATCCTCATAAATGCAGTAATTTTAAAGTGTTATTTTCTCATGTAATCCGTTCTTTAACTCACGCTTATAAGGTTATGTCAGCTCATATAGTTACATATGATTTGATTATGTAATATTAACAGGTAAACATTTGATCAAAGAATTTTTAGATGTTTTTCAAAACTGAAATCCACAGTAATTAGGAAAAAAATCATTAAGAGAAAGCTGTTTGGAACATGAAAATTCAAGCAACAGTAACAAAAGTATCCACAAATCACAAAAAAAACCTTTGAGAAATTTATCCAGATTTAAAACAAAGATCATTGTTTTTCAACTGGAATAAAATTTAATTATAATAGCATAGGATCAAGAGTCACTGTCCAATAATGTGTTTTAAATTAACTAAATGACACCTTACCCTCTTTTTATATCTACTCCAGGAAACCCTGATCTTTATAGTTCACAAAAATATAAACATACTTGTCAAACCTCACTAAATTTATTAAGATCTGGCAGAATGCCTATGCAAAAAAATATGTTTCAGAAGGAAGTTTAAAATGAGTAAGAAAAATAACTTCTTGAAGTCAAGCAGCAGAGCAAAGCAGGTTGCAGCTAACTAGTGAAATAATGAGTTCCTTTAGTACTTATCTATCATATACTAACCATTTCATTTTTTAAACAAACTTCTAAAACAGATTTGCTGCACCCTGAGTTCTGTTCACTTTGGCAATAATAAAAATTTCACTGAGATAAATCTGTGTCATGAAAATGAGGGATAAAGATGAAAACATTAAATAGGTGATGCTATCACCTACACTGATACTTTAAATTTGTTTTCACCTGTATCTTGAATTTATGTAGTACTTGGTTAATCACCTCTGTATTATGCTGGCTTGGCCAACATTAGGCATAAAACAGGGAACCATAGTTACTTCAAAATAAATAATGAAACAATAGATAAGAAGTCTTTCAAAATATTCATAGAAATAAAATGCATTTTAATCACCATTTATTTCCTTATTTTGTATGCTCATTAGGATTTTATTTGCCCTTAAGGAATAAGAAAATATTAATGAAAAATAAATACACACATACAAATATACATTTATATATTCAAGCTATGTGCAGAGAATAATAGTAAATTCACAAACATTCCTTAAAATAATTGATAGTTTTAGTGTAATTATTCTTAAATGGTCAATTCCCCAAAATTGTATTTCCTTTTATTTCCAAATATTTTGATGTTTAAATATTAAATATTTAATTCATTAAGAATTTCTGGCAGGGTAACACTTTTCAAAGACAAATTTCTTGGAATTTAATGATTCAATATCTTTGATTTAAGAATAAAAATAATTTTTTCAATATCATAAATTATGCCAAAGGTTCCCTAATGTGGTCCATTAAATGTGTTCATAATTAACCTAATTTTCTGCTACTGTGGTTAAAAGTGTTTATAGGATCTAGTCCTGAAAACACAAAAGATGTAAATTTACATAAGTTACTGTAATTTAAACTGATTGTTGCCAATTACAAAGGAAAATGACTTCTGAAAACAATACAGTTTCTTTATAAATTCCTTATTTTGCTTTAATTCTGGCAACAAAAACTAAAGAAACTCAACATTTTTTGCCTCATATTGAATGTATTATAACAACAAAGGCATTCAAGATACAACAGGTGAGACTCAAATGATTTTGGAGACTAAACTATTAAGGACATAATTACTCCAGAGTTATACATTAAGTTTCACTAAAATAAAATTTAAATGAAATTAATTAAAATGTAATTATGATTTTCTTCCAAGAGACATATTGTTTTCCTTCTTGCTAATCTTTTCCAGGTATTGAACTACCATTAATATTACATTTATTTCTAAATAGGGCCACTGATTTCAGAGGAAAATGATCATATATAATAGTTCAAATACTGTTCTGTGATGTAGAGAAAGATAATTCCACTTAACTGCTCATATGTAGTTCATGTTACTATACTTTTTCCTATTATTGTTATATATTTATTATACTATATATACTTGATATGAAAACACATGCAAATTTATATGTAAAACATCACTTAAATAAGCATTTCAAGGATGTTTGGGGCCAAAAGCAAGAATGCTTTACTATAGTTTTTTTTAACTTGTTACTTATTTTGAATAAAACTGAAAGGCTAAAAGTAGAATTAATAAGTTAGCATTGAAGTAGGACCTGTATATTTTTTTATTATCTCTGGCATTCATTGGTAAATGGCAATTTAATTTTTTTATCTTATCCCACTAATATTCACCATAAAGCATCTTTATCACTTGGTTTCCATAATATTATACTGTCATACTTTTATACTATGTGCTTTTATTTTTCTCATTTATTGGATCAGTTTGTCTCCATACACCCTATCTTTGGCTACTTGCCAGAGGCAGAGTACTTCATTGTGTTCCTCTGCCTAAATATCCTTCCTCAGAGGGCTGCTTTATTGTCATGGCATAGCTCCTTAATGACAAATAACATGTTTCATTAAATTATGATTCCTCAGTATTTAACTCAGAGACCCACATATATTTCAGTCAAATTATCTATATTCATTCATTCTTTCTTTTAGTGTTTTTTCTGTGAATGTTTAATGAGTGCCTATTTTCAGCCAATAATAATTGTAGTCTGTGAAGCACTGATGAATGAAAGAGGCAAAGGTCCCTCATCACCTAGGGATGATATTTTAGTGAAAAGAGACAGCAAGCAAGTAAATGCACAATGACTGAGATTATTTTAGATAAATAGTGCTCTGAAGAATATAAAACATGGTGATATGTTGAGAGTGCTGAAACAAATAGGGATGGAAAATTTAGACTGGACTAAGAAAGACTGAGTAGGAGAGGTGACAAGAGAATTAAGACCAAAATGTCAAAAGCAAACGGTTTTGAGAAATCTGGAATAAGAGCTTCCAGAGCAAGTATGATTTGAAAGGCGTATGTCCAGAATGAGCCCGTCCTCTGACTGCACCTTCTCAGTCCCTTCTGGTCATTTCAATAAATATTTGAATGTCAACCCAGAGTTAGTTTAATAGACCACTGTACTAACTTCCTCAAGACTTGCTAACTCTTTTAACATTAAAATGTTTTTTGGTGACATTACCATTTTCAAATCACCAAGTTCGGAATCTTGAATTAGCTGAGACCCTCATCTTTCTTTTTCATGAAGAATCAGCCAAGATTCTTTTCAGATGTGTTCTCTCTCTCCCTCTCTTTTTTGTTTGTTTGTTTGTTTTGTTTTGTTTTTTGAGAAAAGATCTCAGTCCCATCGCCCATGCCAGACTGTGGTGGTGCAATATTGGTTCACTGCAGCCTCGACTTCCCAGCCTCAGGTGATCCTCCCATCTCAGACTCCTGACTACCTGGGACTACAGGCATGTGTCACCACACCTGTCTAATTTTTATTATTATTATCATTTGTAGCGAACAGGCCTCTCTATGTTGCTCAGGCTCGTCTCTAACTCCTGGGCTCAAGCAATACGCCTGTCTCGGCATCCCAAAGTGCTGGGATTACAAGACTGCGCCACTGCATCTGGCCTCTCCTATCTTTTTCTTTCTACTTCCCTAGATGTGCCACCTGGTCCAATTACATGATTTCCTGAAAACATAGTACTTCATCTGTGAAACAGAGGTGATACTTCTAGTGGTAATGTAACTGCTGGAAGTGTTCTTCCTGCCTGTTGTACAAAGAAAGACCAAGGGAAATAACATGAGTTTTGCAAAGAGGCACACAGATTAAAATCTGGCCCACTGCTTATTAACTATCTCATCAGGGCAGTACCAAACTATTTGAATTTTTGCTTTCTTGCTTTATAAAAAAAGAATTCATTAAATAAAATGATGTGCTTGCTTTACAATAGTTTTGTAAAGAATAAGGAAGATATCACACAAAAAGAACCTAGCATACATATTTAGTGAGTGTTAAATAACCTCCCTTGTCTTTTTTTATTATAGCACCAAAGGAATTAATATACAGGAAAGTACTTTATTGATGATATAAAATATTTTGTAAAACATTTTTTTTTTAATATTCCCAGGGTCCCTACCTGATCTAACTCTCAGTTCTTCCCACTTGAATTTTTCTTTAATTTTTGGAGGCTGCTGTGGTTTGAATGTTTATGTCTCCTGAAAATTTATATGTTGAAATACTAACCCCCAAGGTGATGGAATTATGAGGTGGGGACTTTGGGAGGTGATTTGGTCATGAGGGCAGAGCTCTTATACATAGGATTAGTGCCCTTCTAAAAGAGGTCCCAGAGAGATCCCCCCACTCATCCACCATGTCAGCACACAGCTAGAAGTCACCCCTTGAACCAGATGTCTGGCCCTCACTAGACACTGCATGGGCCAGCACTCTGTTCTTGGACTTCTCAGCCTCCAGAGTTGTGAAAAACACATAAGCAACCTAACTGATGCTATTTTATTAAACCAGACTGAATGGACAAAGACGGATGCTAAATAAGGAATTGATCATTCTTTTCCTTAAGATCTCTCATATCGAGCTCATTTGAAACAGGGGCATCAGAGCTTGGAAACCAGAGATTTTGCTTAGGACAGATTATGTGGGAGATATCACTGACTATGAAATCATCAAAACTTCATTACACTTCCCATGTGAGTTTCTAAGAGTGCAGAGGTTCACATGGAGAAATCTGTGACCCCTGGCACCATGCTGTTTGAGTGACAGGTTATTCTGAAAAGACTGCAATCACTGAGCCAATTGGGAGAGCAGTCCTCAGCTTAGTCCTATACACACCACACTACCCATGATCAGGAGCCTGGCAGCTTCTCCAGAAAATTTTGCCAACAGAGTGACTATACTATCATAAAGCAGGTCATAGCCCTCAAAGATCAAGAGAAAAATCTCTTTTTGAAGCTACCATCCCCTTCACTGGAAGTTCCAGCAAAGAGGAGGTTTTGCTGTGGTTGTTTTATTTGTTTTGGGTTGTTTTTGCTCTTGCTTTTCTTGTTTTGTTGTGTTTTGTTTTGTTTTTAACCAAGTTCAAGGCCAGAAAAGTGTATCACCCATAAAGTAACCCCAGCACTTCATGCCAGAGGAATTTCTGACAAAATGAATGGTTTCAAATACAACAGCCTGCTGAACAAGTTCCCAGCTTGCAACCTCCCTGGAATCTGCAGTCTTGGATTAACCCTCAGCAAAAAAGCCCTTCGTTCTGGTGTCTTTGCCATATCTATTGTCTGCTCCAATCCTATGAACCCTCTGAGAAGGGTAAGCAAATTTGGACAACCAGAGGTGCAGTCACACTATAAAACTATTTTGTTCTACTTCTTCTAAATGTGTTTTTAAAAGAACTTAAAGAAAAAGTAGCAAAGTCTCTTTAAAAATCCACATTCAGAACCAGCAGAAGGAACACAGGAAGTTTTACTGAGTAATTGAAGTGATTACATGCAAAGCACTTTCCCATAATCAGTGAGTTTCAAAGAAGGGCACAGGGTGATTGACAGTGTTGGCCACCCTTGAAACTACATCCTGATTGGAGAAAATAATTACAAGCAGGGAGAAAGAGACTCAGTGCTCTACATCTCTTTTATTTTTAGATTTAATCTGAGAGAAGAAAGATTATAGAAGAAAATAAAGTTTAGAAAGTTTAGAAATCTTGTTCTTGGACAAGAAGAAAGCAAAAAGTCCCTGCTATACCAACCACAATAGCTTATTTTATGTTTTCTTTTCCTTTTATTCATTTACTGAGCACCTACTATGCTCCAGGTTGTAGAAAAGATCAGAGGATGTTTTGGCATAAAAGCACGTGAACTGCAAACCGATAAACAGATATAAAGCTGTCACTGTGGATATAAACTTTTCAAGAAAAAGAGGGTAAAATGACAAGCTAAGATTCCAGATCAAGCTTGCTGTCTGTTTGCTGGAATGTATATCTATCTACACATATGTGCAATAGATAGGGTAGAGCAATTTCAGTTGAACCAGACATGGAGTCACTTGACTAGAAGGATTCCAGAGCTCTAGGAAAGCCTTTGAAAGCCACTGGCCTATGAGAAAGTATTCATGCATCGTTGTCTGCTGTTGGTGTTCCGGCCCTTCAAAAGGAGCCAGGCTGTTTCGCTATCTTTGAAATGCTTCCTCCTTTCTTCCTCTGTCTTGTTGAATGCTTCTACCTTGAATTCTTGATCTCTCTCTCATTTTTTTTTTTTTTTTTGAGACGGAGTCTCGCTCTGTCGCCCAGGCTGGAGTGCAGTGGCCGGATCTCAGCTCACTGCAAGCTCCGCCTCCCGGGTTCACGCCATTCTCCTGCCTCAGCCTCCCGAGTAGCTGGGACCACAGGAGCCCGCCACCTCGCCCGGCTACTTTTTTGTATTTTTAGTAGATACGGGGTTTCACCATGTTAGCCAGAATGGTCTCGATTTCCTGACCTCGTGATCCGCCCGTCTCGGCCTCCCAAAGTGCTGGGATTACAGGCTTGAGCCACCGCGCCCGGCCTCATTTTTTTTTTTTAACAAAAGGTTGCCCTCTTCCCTGAAGATTCCCAGATTCACATTTATCTTTTGATTTCTCCCAAATGCCTATAGCAAGTACTAAAAACACAGTATTTGGTCGCATACCATTTTTCTATCACTCAATGTATGAATTTCTCATAAGTCCTATGAAGCGCATGATATACTTATCTACCTCTTCTGGAGTGCTTATTACAAGCACCTAGGCTTTGCAGTCAGCTTTTGAGGGTTTAAATTCTGGTTCTACCACTTAATTGTCAAGACCTATGAGCAAGCTATTTACCGTCTCCACATGTCATTTTCTGCATCTATAAAATGGTGATTGATAATACTCGTATATACCTTATATGGTTGTTTTAAAAGTTAAATAAAATATTGCATACTCGATACAGTGCCTGCCACACAACACATTTGAAGTATTATTATTATTATCAGTATTATAATTATTTTCTCAGGAAAGACTTACTGAATGGAATTCTGTTAAATAAAAATTAGAATAGGTCTGTTCCACATTCTGTCCCAAGGAGAAAAATGGAAACTTTTCAGAATGTCACCTATTCACAAGAATGTGTTGCTAAAGCCAAATGGGAGGGAACTAGAAAATCCTGAATAGAACTGGCTAAGCAGAAAGTATTAATATATTAGACTAAACAACAAGCTGGGTGATGTAGGGGAGTAAGGCATTAATATGAAAGCATCAGCTTGGAAATTCCTGGTTACCCATGGTCAAGTTGGATGAGCAGAAAATGATGCAGCCCAGCTGCCTCCCTCACCGCTGCTCCTCCCATGTTGCAAGCACTCTCTTAGGAGAGGTTTCATATCAGCAGCATTTAGTCTTCCTTTAGGTATTCTGTTCCATTTTATGATTAAACAGTTTCCTAAAGTCTTTAGTGGACTTCGTAAGTGAATTATCAGTGGCAGAATTTAACTGGTCTAGAAACAAGTGCAGAATCTGGGTGTTTTTAGAGACACAGATGCAGGGCTACTCTCAGTACAGAGATTAGACCGTTAGTTCTGTTGTGTGCTTTATTTTGGCAACAAAGCAGTGAACTGTGAAACATTGAGCAAAACTTCAGATTGCTACCAAACAGAGAACATCATGATTTATAAAATGAAACATTTCATAGATAGTATGCACAATGAAGCCTCTTAAAAGGATTCCTCCTTTTAATCATGTTTAATATTTTATTCTTGTCAATTTTTCTAATTCACTTGACATTCTCTCAGCAATCTTGTTAACTACAAATTGTTGGCCATTTGTCTGACATCATCTTCTCTGATTTCCCAAGACTCCTCTATGGTAATTGGGGTTTTTACAATGAGCCGTCACATGGTTTTATCTAGTAAGTGTGTGTCTCTCTTACTAGCCTCTTAGCACCTTGAGGACAAGGACGTTATTAATCAGTCATGTAATTTTAGTTCAAGGCACATGCTAGATGAACAAAATATTGATGTTGAATATACAAATGCTAAATATTTTATGAATAAAGAGTTGGGATTTTTTTTTTTTTTTCAGTATTTTTACTAATTCTCAGGCCTAGGCTTTAGAACTCTTCGAAGTTACTTTCTTAAATTCAGAGGTTTATCCAACATCTATCCCATTTCCAGAAAACCCATTAACAATGTTATGGGTTACCCATAAACTGCTTGCGTACAATATTCTGAGTTGTATTCCCTTGTCTGCAAATAGGAATACTATCTATTTCCCAGTTAATATATTAAAACAAACAAACAAGAACCAAAAAAGAAAAGACCAGAAACTCAGGGCACTAATTAGCTTTTACAAATGCAGAAGTTATTTTTGGCACTAAGGACTAACAGCAAGACAAGCAATCATCTTTGAGAGAGTGCTCACTGAAAGACCACTCCCAGGAGGGAAGATTTGTGGACCATATTTGAACAAACTCTTTTTTTTGTGGAAAGCTCTTAATCTACATTTCAGTAAACAATCCACTGAATATGTTGATGAAGATATCATATAGTAATCTTGCAAAGGACGAAAATAAATATATCTCCAAAAATTTTCAATAGCTAATAATTACATCAGGCTTATATCATTCAAGATACTACATTAGGTGACCAACAGTTTACTCTATATTTGGCTGTTTCTCCATTTAGTGTAATTAATTATGGATTAAACATCTCCTCTTCTAAAACAATATCCTCTCATTAAGAAGTAGATTGAATATTGTAGATTCTGTGTTTTGAAATTCATTTATTTCCAAGAGAATAATATCATTTGTTTCTAAATATTCTTTGGCTTAATGTAATTCTTTGATCCTATATAAAATAGAGATAGATATATAAATTTCTCTGTATTGATTGCAGATATATATACATATATATGCTTTCTACATTAAAATGCAAAAATCATTTAAAATTTTCAGATTTATATGCCAACATATTTAGCCATGCCTGCAAGATTTTTCTGTAACCTGTCCTCCTAATTTAAAAGAACTTTAAAATATACATATTGAAAAATAGATTTTATTTTATTTTATTTTGAGATATGGTCTCCCTTTGTTACCTAGGCCGGAGTACAGTGGCACAATCTTGGCTCACTGCAGCCTCCACCTCCAGGGTTGAAGTGATCTTCCTGCCTCAGCTCCTCAAGTGGCTGGGATTACAGGAAAAGACCACCACAATTCGCTATTTTTTTTTTTTTTTTTTTGTAGAAATGATGTTTCACCATGTTGCCCAGGTTGGTGTCGAATTCCTAAACTCAAGCAATCCACCCATATCGGTTTCCCATAGTGCTGGGATTACAGGCATGAGTCACCGCGCCAGGCCAACAAATAGTTTTTTTAAAAAAACGAATTCCCTGATAAATCTTAATCTCCCTAAGTAGCACCTTAATGAATTTCACTTATTTGTTGTGTAAAAATGCACAAACTTTCAGGTGAATTTTCAAGTATAATGCAGATTGTCTGGTGAAGTTCATGAGATGCTATAAATGATAAAAAACTTTATTTAAGTTACTCTCAATGAAAATGTAGATGTAGCTTAGAAAGTAGTCAAGATGCAATACAAAATGGAAATTGAATAGAAAAGTAGTGTCCATATTTCTTTTTGGCTGGGAAAAATAAATGGTAGTTATTTGCTTCAATAAGATAGCCCTAGATTGAAAAGGTTAATAACAGATTTTCACTAATTAAACAGTGGTTTAAAAGAATATTTGCACAGAATTTTAAATCCTTGTTTAGCCAGTGTTGGCTAAGAAATCTCCTCCAGCACCAAAACATGAAATCAAAATGTAAATAAAAGATCAAAGGCTTTGCACAGCTGGCCGTGGTGGTCCCTGAATTCACACCAGGCCTCACTGAGCAGTTAGCAAAATCATGTTTAATAGCTATGCTGAGTGTCAGTGTCACCCTGAAAGCAGTGTAGGTTTGGAGATCAGGGAAGGAAAATGAAGAAGGGGTTATAAAAAGGAGAAGCTGAAACTCAGTAAAATCTTCAGGAAAAACTTGCCCAAACAGAAAAGAAAAATGATTTTGTCTGTAAAATTTTTTTCACCTTTAAATAGCAGATTTATTTTGCAGACAATGGTTCTAAATTGTTTCTTAAATTAGCACATGTTTTGATTTTTCAAACAAAACCACAGACCATTACAAAGTAACCTTAAATAAGATGTGATACACTGTACATCATCAATTTTTCTCTTTAAATCAGGCATGCAAATTCCAAGTCATTTGCTAGGGAGCAAAAGTGAATTATGTCTTGCTTAGATGAAATTGCTTAATGCAGGAGTCTTCATTCATGGAATCGTTTCAAAGAACATGATGATAAATATTAATTGAAATCTTCCAGAATGAGATTATAATACAGAGCAACAATGGGTGGATCCCATAATTTTAGAAGTAGCCTATTCCCCCTCTTCTGTTTATAATGCCCTTTAAAGTCTGTCTATAATACATCTGGTGTTTGTTCTCCTAGACTGAAACTAACTAGTAGACCACCAGTAATTTAAATTGTACCCTGTTCCAAGGATATTTGACATGTGGTCCCTTTGGAAGAACTAATGCAAAAAACTGCCTCTAACCCTGGAAATAAGGTTACTATAGACTAACAGAAGGTTGCAATTAACTAATATCAAGAAGGTTAACCTGTAAATTTCTCTCTCAAATACTTACTAATCTCATTTGTAAACCATTTTATGCAGTTACAGAGAATGAAAATAATAAGGGTTATATTGTTTAATTTTAAATGTGATTTTTTTTCCTCTGGAAGAAAAAATAAAAAGAAAATGTCACATTTAGTTAATAGTTACCAGTCTACCAAACACAAATACAGACACACACACACACACACACATACACAGACACAGACACAGACACACACTGAATTTATTTAATGCCTAAACTTTATCATAGATAGGTAGATGAGAGAGAGAGAAAACAAAAGAGAAAGATTTTTTTCTAAAAACCATGATATGTCTTTTATTTTTATGTAAATGTTTACAAAACTAAAACAGTATATTTTAAGGTCTTCCTCCATCATTCTCCATCATTGTGATTTCTTAGTAGACAGGAAAATCAGACTCATTAGAGTATCAAGGGATGAAGAGTTCAAAATTATGTAATTTAACCACTACACTTCACAGATTAGAAAACAAAAATGCAGATCATTGAAGCGACTTGCTGCAGTGTGCACAGCCAGTCACTGGGTAATGCAAACTAGAAATCTGTTTTTCTGATTCAACGTCCAGAACACTTTTTTACAATACCATAGTGTCTCTCATAAAATATTCTGCATGTATCTCCATAATTGGTAAAATGTGGGCATACTTAACTAGAAGGTTAAAATAGTAGCATATAAAACTTGGTGACAAAGTTTTAAAAATTCTTGTATAATAGTTTCTCTTACAATATTTTACAAATGGATGGGAGAGGCAAAGAGAGTTAATATTCTAATGGGAAAAAGTAACATTTATTTGTATTTAAATAAATAACAGAACCTGATCACCAAGCATTTAACACTTACGTATGGTTTAAAGAATTGCTTTAGTTTCATGTTGACTATTTGGAACAAAGTGCATAGAGTAAGGAGGAACAGGCTACTACAGTATCATATGAATTATGGTGCTGCCTATCCATGGAAGATAGGATTAATAGAAATCATTGTGATATTTTCTTTTTTACCTCTGTTACTCGAAAGAATGTTACAGAAGCACATGCCAAGCTTAAAAAGCAAAATAAAATAAAAATTGAATCTCACCTAAAATATTAATTTATATGACAAAAAAGAATTGTTTATGTAGATGTATAAATATACTGAAAATAAGAAATGTATCGCTAGTTCTAGTCATTTAAATTTACCCTGCACGGATCACTTGAGGTCAGGATTTCAAGACCAGCTTGGCCTACGTGGCAAAACCTCACCTCTACTGAAAATTTAAAAAATTGGCCAGGCCTGGTAGCACATGCCTGTAATCTTAGCTACTCAGGAGGCTGAGACAGAAGAATCATTTGAATCTGGGAGGCGGAGGTTGCAGTGAATCAAGATCATACCATTGTACTCCAGCCTGGGCGACGAGAGCAAAATTCTGTCTCAAACAAATAAATAAATTTGTCCTGCAGCGCACAACCCTACTCCCCAGTGATGGGCCTTCCTCAAGTGCATTCCAGTTCTTTTTCATCTTGGCTCTTGAAGGTAGTAAAATCATCTACCTCTGAAAAATGAGTCACTCATTTACTTCCTCCGTGTAAATATTAAATGGAGAAATAGCTCATTAAATCTTAAAACAGTAAATACTGTTGCATTAAGATCATTCGTAATTTTTAAGTAATATATATTCAAAATGTTTAAAAACCTAAGCAACAAATTTGACACTAAAAATGTGACAGCTTGACTGAAGTACAGATCTTCGATGGGGAAGAGATAAGTATTTGAATACCTTAAAACATCGCTAATACTAAAGTTAACTCTCATAAATATACTCAGCGAATTGCATATCTATAATTGATATTTATACAAAGTAAAAATATTACAAAGTATTACTTTATAATCAAAACTCAAACATACTTTTGACATAATAATACTGCTGGACAATTGATCTTGATAAGTACCAAAATTCAGGAAAGATAATAAATGTGAATAAAAACAAAATTTTGCAAATCCTGTATGCATGATAAAATTAGTTTCCAAAGTAGGTGCAGGCTACCTTTATTTGTTGACACAAAGTCATCCTAAACAGAATATATTCAAGTTTATATCAAATTTTCTCTTCAAGGTCTGGAGAGAAGGTCTCCAAGAGGGTGAAGTTATAAAGTAGCAATGAAACCATGGAGATTATTGGTGTGATTCATTGCTTTCATTTCTTAAAGCACACTTTTCTCATCTCAAAACTATGGAAACTAATAAATATCTTGCAAAGTTGTGTTGAGTTTCACAAATAATATATGTAAACTGCCTGGTGCAGAAGAGGAATTTAATACATGCTAGCTAGTGTTATTAATGTGACTGGAGAACATAGGCTCAACATAGCATGGGAGACATCTCTGAAAGGAAGGAGGAATAGAAGATACCACCGTGTTGCTGAGTTTGGCTCTATTAAACATCAACTTGGCAAGAACAAATATTTTGTACAACGCAGCATTTTTTCCATGCAGGTGCAAATGCATGATTTATGCATTTATAAATAAATCTGGCTTTACACATGGCTAACTATGTAAAATGAGGCTTTTTTCCCAGAGGATATATGATCATGGTATACATACAGAGAAGAAAGTGGGACTGTTGAGAACCAGCAACAATAGAAATTGTGGAAATGATGATGTCAGGAAAAGCTTGAAATATTTGAAAATTAATTTTAAAAAAATATGCCTAAGCTTATAGTCATAATTTACTTTTTAAGAAGTATGTTTAAGAAGTATTTATGTTGCTACAATCAACATAAATATGCAGGAAACAATGTTCTTCAAGCAATTATATAAGTGAAAAGGAGTTTAAAACTGAAACTATAGGCAGTGCCCTATCATTTAAATATCTATACTAGGGTCAGGAGCAGTGGCTCACACCTGTAATCCCAGTACTTTTGGAGGCTGAGGTGGGTGGATCACCTGAGGTCGGGAGTTCAAGAGCAGCCTGACCAACTTGGAGAAACCCCATCTCTACTAAAAATACAAAATTAGCCGGGTATGGTGGCGCATGCCTGTAATCCTTGCTATTCGGGAGGATGAGGCAGGAGAATCACTTGAGCCCGGGAGGCAGAGGTTACAGTGAGCTGAGATCGCACATTGCACTCCAGCCTGGGCAAGAAGAGTGAAACTCTGTCTCAAAAAAAAATAAAAAAGGGCCGGGTGCGGTGGCTCAAGCCTGTAATCCAAGCACTTTGGGAGGCCGAGGCGGGTGGATCACGAGGTCAGGAGATCAAGACCATCCTGGCTAACATGGTGAAACCCTGTCTCTACTAAAAATACAAAAAACTAGCCAGGCGTGGTGGCGGGCGCCTGTAGTCCCAGCTACTCGGAGGCTGAGGCGGGAGAATGGCCTGAACCCGGGAGGCGGAGCTTGCAGTGAGCCGAGATGGCGCCACTGCACTCCAGCCTGGGCGACAGAGCGAGACTCCGTCTCAAAAAAAAAAAAAAAATATATATATATATACACACACACACATATATATACACACACACACATACTGAAGAAATCAGCAATATAAAAGTATATATATATATATATACACACACACTGAAGAGATCAGTAATATAAAATAAAAATGTGTGTATAAATATACTGTATATAAATCAGTAATATAAATCAGTAATATAAAATAAAAGTGTGTGTGTATATATACAGTATATATACATATATACTGTGTGTGTGTGTGTATATATATACACTGAAGAGATCAGTAATCATCGGACAGTGATTCAGTTATTCACTTGCTATGTGTGGGACCAGAGATAAAACACTAGACCTTAGTTTTATTAACAGTTATCTAGGTCAGTGTGTCTCTAATTTCCCTTTATTTCATTTTACTTTTTATTTTTATTTATTTATTTAGTTAGGCAGGTGGTAAAGCCAAGAAATCCTTCCTTCAAAAAATAGCTTATTCAGATGCCTACCACTTAAGACAGGTAAAACTATCTTTTCTGATTGAAGCAGAAATAATGGCCCTGGAAATCCAGTCTTTCAGCTTCCACTTTGCTCTGTACTCTCTCTTTCCAACGATGTTAAGTGCATCATGGAATCTAATTTAAAAAATCTTTCAAGAGTCTTTTGATAGTAAGAAATATTCTGGTCAAATGGTTCATTTAGAGTGTTCTACTTACCTCAAGAAGTTATCTTCCCTTTTGTTTATTAAAAACAGGATAATTACTTCCTCCAATTTATTTATAACAATTTGATATGAGTCATTTACAGTTCTTCTGAAAAGACAACATAGTTAAAAGTAAATAACAGTGAGTTTAAAGCCACAAAATCTCATTTGGTTCTGCTTGCCTCCATTTATAATATAGGTGACCTTGATCAAATCGTTTAACTTCTCGAAGTCTCAGCTTTCTCAAGTATCTAACGGACACAATGATCTCTACCTGCTTCAAAAACGTGTTGTGAACTTTCAATGAGATAAACATATCACAGTGTTTGTAATAGTCACCTCATTCACATTCTTTACTACAGCCCTCATTCTTGCAGGTTCAGGTTATAAATTTTTGTTTAATATTCAACTTAATTACAGACTTATTTCTCACTTTAGCTTTTTAATAACTATTTTTTCATAGAATACCAACCTATAGAGTCATCATTAACTATTTCAGAATTTTACATTTGCAATAATAATTATATCCTTATTCTTGGACTACTGATAAAATTTCAACAAGGACAGACATACATTCTTTCAGTCCAAGGGAAGAAAATATTCAGAAATGAATAATACATCTAAATGACACAGCTTCTTCCTTTTAGTGGCATCAGTGTGGCAATTAGACTTCTTGGAAACCAAATAACTTTTCATATACATGCTCAGGAACACTAAAAATGATATGGAAATAGACATTCACCTTTCTGGCTTTCCAAAGGTCAGGGCTGAAGTCAAAACCAATAAGCAGATTTTAGACAAATCTAAAGACTGAAGGTGAACTTTGGTGCATCCTTAAATATATTTAATCTCCATGAGTTCTTTCTTGTTTTCTATTTGCTCTTCTCTTTATTTTGTCTTATTCGTGTTTTGTGGACATGATTGTCTTTTCAAATATCTTCAAGAGTATTCAGTAAAGACATATTAAAGTTTGATTCTGTGTTGCAGGCAGGGACTGCTTTACATGTGTGCAACCTGTGGGTTCTCACAGGGCCCCATGATGAGAAGGTGTAGTTCTTGGTTTAATGCTCTACTGTGGCCATCTTGAAAATTTTACTAATTTTAGAAGGGTCTCATGTTATTATTTTTTCACTGGGCCCCACAAATTCTGTGGCCATTCCTGTTCTAAGTGCATTCTCCTTCCTGGGCCAATTTTGCTTTCTTCTTCTCATTGTTTACACTGTTCTCTCATTTTGATGTTGATTCTTCCCCGCAACTCTTCAGTCATCTTTGGTTGCCCACTCATTTTCTAAGAGTGACACAATACAAAAGGCTCTTGGAATACCTGTGTTTACAGGGAGAGTTTTGCCTTAAAATGCTCAGGCAGGGAACCTTGCCCTCCCTCCAGGACTAGAAGCTTGTTCCTGCAACATTCAATTTCTCCACAGAACAAATTTCTAATTAAGGATCATATTGATACAATCACCTTTCAAGTTAGGGTCGCTTCAAGATACAGATGAAAATAGACCTTACTTTATCATCCCCGCATGTAACAGAATATATCTATATAAAATTTTTTCCAGAAAATCCATTTTCTACAATAACCCACCTGCTATTTTATCATCACTCATCGAAAAATGATTTATTTCAAGAATTAAGCAATATAAAGTGTTAAGATTGAGCTACCGAAAGAAATGCTATTTTGAGTAGGTAAAGGAAAGCCACTTTATAAATGAGGTGGTTCCGGCAAAAAAATTCTGAGGGAACTTCCAGATAAGATATTTAGTATTTATTGTGGACATGAGAAAATATTAGCTTCTGTGTGTAGCATATATGGGTACCTAGAATATATGGGTACCTCCCTCTGCATATTTTTTTTTCTTTTCTTTTTTCTTTCTTTCTTTTTTTTTTTTTTTGAGACGGAGTCTCACTCTGTTGCCCAGGCTGGATTGCAGTGGCGCGCGATCTTGGCTCACTGCAACCTCTCCCTCCCGGGTTCAAGCAATTTTCCTGTCTCAGCCTCCTGAGTAGCTGGGATTACAGGCGTGTGCCACCACGCCCGGCTAATTTTTGTATTTTTAGTAGAGATGCAATTTTACAATGTTGGTCAGGCTGGTCTCTAACTTCTGACCTTGTGATCCTCCCACCTCGGCCTCCCAAAGTGCTGGGATTACAGGCATGAGCCACCATGCCCAGCCCCCTCTGCATATTTTTAATGACAGAAGTAACAGGTGCATTGAGAAGAGTAGTGGATATACAGAGAAGGCTAGAGATGCTACGAAAAGTAAAATCAAGTCTCACTTTTACCTTATTTTTACCCATTTCATATTCAAGGTGTTTGTTAGTATTTTAAAATTTGGAAAATATCCGATAAATTCAAGTTTTCTAGCACTCAGTAATTCGTTGCTTGAAAGGGCTCAAAATATTAAAAGTTCAGGGTATACCCACAATGCACATGACAGAGATACAATTTAAAATTGCAGCAAAATATATGATTCATTATGGATATCATTGCATATAAAGAAAGGCCATATTTCCTAGTTTAATCTTTCAATAAACATTTCCATTGAGTATAATATATAATGTATATATAATATATAATGTATACAGAATATATAATGTATATATTGAGTGTATATATACATATAGTAATGTAACTATATATACATAGCTTTTTCTCCTGAGAAGAGGGAAATAAGACTCAGGGTTATTATCAAATTCTAATTCTCTCATGAATCTGAAACTCAGCAAAGTTAAAAATATTGGTCCTTTTTATGAAATTAAGAATACAAAGCACTGACAGAAATTGGGATATAGCAGAGGGAAATATTTTTCAATTTATTACTGTCACTAATCATGTAATTTCATTTTCACCTTCAAGAAAAATATAAAAGACATTTAAGATTTGGAGATACGTAAGTTCAATCAATTGATAGCTTTTCCTATTATCTGGCTATGATTCTCGGCTAGAAATATCCCACAGATGTCAAGGAGTCTGTGTGTTCTTTTAAAATAAGGCTATTTTTAAGATTACACATCACATTTACATCTAGAGAATGCTACTGGCAGGCATTAAAACAAAAAGAGATTTTTGCTTCGAATGCCTCAATATTTAAATTTTAATAAAATGGTCATTTTAATTTTTTTGTATTTTGAGATACACACATACTATATGATAATAATTAACTTAAATTACCTATGTAGATCAGAAATATCTATTTATGGAAAGTTCTAGAGAAAGCAACTTCAAACTCTTTTTTAAAACCTTTTTTATTTTTTCCTAATGTGATACTGATCTTCATCTACAGCCTCATTTATGTGGCTCTTTTTAAATACAAAAATAATGCTACAGACTTTTTCTGATAATATACTTAAGATGTATTTTCAGAATATGTTTGATCGTATATGCAGACTGATCAGGGAGCTCTAATTTTACATTTATATTTCTAAGAAGCAACTGTATGAGGATATGTTCGGCATCTGTTTTGAGACAGCTCTTAACGGCGTTCGTAGAAATTAAGAACACAATCCCTGAAGTCAGGGTTGAATCCTGCCCGGTTCCATCAGAGACCATCTGGGTAACCTTGGCAATTTACTTATTACAATTATAATTACGAGCTAGTGTACTCTCTTCATTGGGAGGCTGTGAGGTTTAACAAATGTAAAGTACCTAAAATGGTGCTTGTTACCTTATAAGACTGAATAGGTGTCAGATAAGATATTTCTACTGTTGTTGCTGTTGCCACCTCTATTGGGCATGATCTGATCCTGTTTAGATGGATTGCCCAGCAACTCATTTCCTCATTTTCAATAGCACGCTGGTTTCCTTTTGGGAAATTGCCATTCCCCACTCTGGGTCACATTGTTGGGATTGTGAATTCAGGTGCCTGGTTTCCCGCTAAGGAAGTCCGTGGGGTCCTTAGAAAAGTCCTACCTCAGAACCTTCCTCTCACTGTCCCATACAAGTCAGAGCTATGAATGTCCCCTAAGCTCACCCAGCTACCCTCTCACAGGACTTTTAATCCTAAGCATCACACAGATAGGGAAACATTTTTAAAAACAGTTGTTCTTTTGTTTTATCAGGAGTGGCTCTTTGTATCTCTGTCTCACTGAAAGTGATGGGTTTACCCTCTCCATCAGTGGAGATGGGGTTGGTGGTAAGGAGGACAGAAGGTAAGACTCCCAATTAAAGTGTTTCAATGTTTTCTGAAAAATTCTGTCTGGTACAATGACAGCTACTCATATCAGATTATTACATTTGACCCTCATTTCAGTTCAATATTTCCTCTCCCCTAAGCATAGTCAATTTGCTTAATTATATTTGTCTTGACCAAATAAGGTCTACATGGACCTGGCCATTGACAGGTGAGAAGGGGTGGGAGCAGTTGATGGCAAGAGAAGGAAAGCAGTTGGATATCTCAAGTGCCTGCCACAAGTAAATCATTGTAAAAGCAAGGACATGGGAAAGTCGGACTTATTCATGAGAGTGCTAGTGCCTGGGAGAAACTGTTAAACTCTTTCTGCTATTGAGACACAAGTCACCTTATTATAGTCACAGATACAAACACAGCAGAAAAGTGGGACTTACTGAAATGCTATTGCCTGGGAGAGGCTGTCAGACTGTTTCAGCTACTGAGACTCTAAAACAGCCTGGTTCCTCATGGGTCCAAGCTGGTTCTTCAACCTATCCTTTGACTCTGTAAGTTCTCTCATATCTTTCCTCACTTAAGTTATACAGAGCTGAATTTTGTTGTTTGCAACTGAAGACTTACAACATCACTGCTTTACAGTGAGATGTATAAGAAAAATTCCTTCTAAAAATTAACGCTAGAAGATTTGTTTTCCTGGCATTCTGTTATGTTTTGCATGAGATCATTTATTCTATTTCTCTTTTTGTGCTTTTTCTTCTTGGAAGTTTAGGGCTAGAATTAGTTCACAACCACAGTAGCTATCTTTAAGCATGGATTTTGAAAAAAATAACACCGTATTTTTTCTCCTTTGAGTATTTCTTTACCTTTATTTTAATTTTTTATTATGTATTTGCCTTTTATCACAAGTTCCTTATTTTATACTTAAATGGATGAATAAAAGAATCCAAAACTTTATAAAAAACAATTAAAGATAAAGATGGCACGTTTAAAAATTTCAGACTATTAAAGTCTCCATCCATTCTGCTATTCACCTACACACATACAAAAATGAATTACCTATGAAATATACATTTTTATTCAATGTGATAAATTTATCTTTAAGTTTCTATTATCAGATTTCTTTTAAATCTGATATTTGCATATATTATAGGCATGAAACTTTAGTGTCAGTAAGGCAGATTATCATGAAAATGTGCACGACTCTTCTTTTCCTTCTGATACTTAATGTCATTGAATGCTTTTCTTTAAACTCTTCAGTGACACTCACTAATGATTAATGACCCACTGACTCGTGCTGCCTTATAACATGAAAGTCACCGAAATGCCTTTTCCCTGGAGAGCAATTATTCTATGGAACAATATCCCCTACCTGGTGCATTGAAGTCCCAAAGGTTGGCTGTTAAACTTGCAGTTGTAATTCGTGAAAAAGTCCAGAATGCCAAGTTTCGAACTGCTGGGGATTTTATGCACAGTTTCATTTTACTACAAACAACTTGCTTCTTTTCTGCCTTTGCTTGCAAAGATTTTGAATAAGTAGCTGAAATGGCAGAAGCTTGAAACAGAAGTTTTCGTATTTAAACCCAAAGTTACCTAAGACCTGTGTATCTTCTAGCTTCTTGGTTTGTGAAATTATACTGCTGACTTGGAATTGTAGACATTTGGGTGTTTGTATGTTTTCAGATGATCATCTATTTTGATATCCCAATGAGGTAAACCGATTAGACAAAAGGAGAAAACACAGGCCTCAGAGTTACATTTCAAAGGAGTAGAGAATTTCAATACATAATACAATTCTGCATATGAATCTCTGGGCCTTGAAGTAAAGGATTCTTTCTGAACACTTCCCTTGTCCGCAGAATATTCGGAATATTTCACTTAGTATGTACACAAATAAAGCCACCATCATTAGACATATAAAGTCTAAAGAAGTCACTTACCTCCTTGATGTATTTGATACTGAGGGAGACCTTGCCAGCTTTGCCTATGCTTGTGAAAAATGATAACACCTGTTCAGTGTGAATCAGTCAATTAGGAAAAATATTGCTTTTATGTGCCGTCAGCTATTTTAATGCTATGAATGGTACAAGTAATATTAGTCTTACACAGTAAGTATTTATGGTCTTTTTGATAAGAAAAACATATATTTACTAGAGCACAGTAAAAGACTAGACCCTATGATATTGATGAAAATCATATGATTCCGAAAATGGAGAAATTATTATTAACTTGCTTGATCATAGAATATGCGTGACAAGTATTTTGAGCTGAGCATCCAATTACAGTTAAAGTTTGAGTGAATGGAAATGAAGGAAGAAGGAAAGCAGGAAGAGAGAATAAGACAAAGTTTTGAAGTAGAAATAATGTGACTTGTGTAGGAGAGTGGATGGAAAATGGCCTCTCTCGAGCTTAAATGTTGGACTATCTTAGAAAGTAGATGTAGATTCAAAAGACCCAGACATCCCAGAAGAAGTGTTTGGACTAGCTAGGGGCTGTGAATATTGACAGGCCACTGATCTGAGGCCAGAGTGGTGGATGATGGAGTGTAGGCAAGGGAGTCATCCTAAAGACTTTTTAGTAATTTACGTCTAAGGCGATGAAAGCCTGGAGTAGTGAGGTAGCTGCGGGAAGGAAGCAGGGGAGGAGAAGATGAAGGAATGATAACGCTTGGGGACAGATCATAATTAGATGATGAAGGAATAGAAAGAATAAAAGATGGCTCCAAATTTTCTAGTCTCATCCAGATGACTGGAAGAGTAATAGCACCTGTGAGAGCCATGACACACTTAAAACTTGATAAATTGAATGTGGTGGAAAGAAAGTTCAGTGGTAGCACCCTATAAGCAACTGGACTCAGGAGAAATGCTCAAAGATCCAAGCCATATATTATGTATGTGCAAATATATACATACATGTATACTATATATATGTAAATATACACACATATACATATATATAATTTATGGATGAATGTCATAGGAATAAACAAACAGGAAACTGGGAGGCCTAAGATAATTTTAGTTTTGATATAAGTAAAATAAAATGCTATATTCAGAAATGTCATTGATTTAAACTTAACATTTAAGTAATCCCAGATGAGTGCCCTTCATCTCCTCATCTGTGAGCTGGAAATAGTAACCATGGCGTTTCCCAGCTCAAAAAAGGTATCTACATTTTTTATCCTAGTTATGCATTATACTTATATTTTTAAAAATGCTTGCTTAGTGAATTAGTCAGTAAAAAATGTTTTTGTGTTCGAATTTTGTGTTATCTCTTATGATAAAAGATGTACATGCAATATATAGAAAAATATATTTAATGTAAAGCATTGCAGTTTCTGACTGGCATACACATTTACATTTTTTACTTATTGCTAACTACCTCGACTAGCCAGCTGTGAGACCTCCACAGAGTTTTAACTCATCTTACCCTCTATTTTATCCTACTGAAATCTAACATGTCTACTGCAACTCACCACCATTTCCTCCCACTTCTGTCACCCTGGAAGCCCATGGGGAGCAGTGGAACATGGAAGCAGGGACATGTGAGGAAGGGAAATGACTGAGAAGAATGTACACCGCTATCCAGATCCCATTAGGCCGTTAGCAACCACAGAACCCACCAAGTCTCCTGCTGCAATAGAGAGGACGTAGAATGAAAGGAAGAGAAGGAAGAAGCAGAGAGGAAAGTTAAGACGTTAATAATAACCTGGGCAACAAAAGGATGCCCCCATCTCTACAAAAGATGAAAAACAAAACAAAACAAATTAGCCAGGTGCAGTAGCACACACCTGTAGTCCTACTCAGGAGGCTGAGGCGGGAGGATACCTTGAGCCCAGGAGTTTGAAGTTGCAGTGAGCTATGATTGTGCCACTGCACTCCAGAATGGGTGACAGAGCAAGATTCTGTCTCAAAAAAGAAAAAGGAGTTAATACATCATGGGAGAAAAAGAGAACAAGTCCTTTTCAATCCTCAAGGAGTGTTCTAGAGTCCTTCTTTATCACTTCGGCATCTCACTACTATTTCTCAGTCCCTAACAGCTGATACTAGAATTCTGCTGTGTCTCCTCTACCCTCTACCTAAAGTTCTTGCTCTGCATACACTTCAGGTCCAGGGTATTGAAGGCAGTGCTGCTAGTCCAGAATTGGGGACGGTTCTTTTTTTATCATCATCTATTATGGTCTAGCAGGACACAAAGAAGTGGAACAGAGGGAGACCCTGTATCAATCAAACAATCAGTCAGTCAGTAGAACAATGAGAAACAGGGATTTTCTGCCCCTCACCCTATTGAGTGATCTTCCTGGACTTCACAGGCCATGACTCTGAAAGAAATTGATCTCACTGAAAATGTAAAGATTTTGTTGTTCATTTCTTCTTCTTTCACTATATATGATGCATTTTCAAAACTTTTCAGCACTTAAACCTTGGGAATTATATTTTATATTGTTCTAGTCACAATGTGCTTGTAAATTTTTAATCTCTACACTAGACCCAGTCACTGATATTTTGTTTCCTTAATTTTTAAAATTAAATATTAAAAATCTGCTCTATAATTTTATGTGGAAGAAAGCATTGGATCATAAGGAAATATATATATTCACAGTTCATGTGAAGACAATATATATACATATATAGATATAGATATAGATATTCTTGTCCCAACTCTGCCACAAGGGTGTTGGGCAAGTCAGATTTATTTTGTTCTTTTTAAAGTGTATACCATCTCTGAAATTCAGTTGCTTCAATGTAAACTGGGGATAATATTTATCTTACTGGGCTCTCCTGATCTTTAAAATAGGTAATGTATTTGATAACTATTATTAAATGATAGCTTTAACATTCTACCTTCTTTTCCTTTTTAATGAGAGAATCAGGTCAGGCACAGTGGCTCATGCCTGTAAACCCAGCACTTTGGGAGGCCGAGGTGGGTGGATCACTTGAGGTCAGGAGTTCGAGACCAGCCTGGCCAACATGGTGAAATCCCATCTCTACTAAAAAAATACAAAAATTAGCCAGGTGCCTATAATCCCAGCTACTTGGGAGGCTGAGGCAGGAGAATCGCTCAAACCTGCAAGGCAGAGGTTGCATTGAGCCGAGGTTGTGCCACTGCACTCTAGCCTGGGTGACAGAGCAAGATTCCATCTGAAAAAAAAATTAATAATAATAAAGAGAGAATCACAAATGTTTGGGGATATGAGGTGACTTGGGAATATGGGATAATAGGTGGGATACAACCTATTATAGATGGGATAAAATTGGGAAATTAAACCACTTTATGAAATAAATGTTATTTAATTCAGAAACTCTTGATTTTATAAATATTTTATAAAATGCTTATTTATTTATATATTTATTTATTTTGGAGACAGGGTCTCACTCTGTCACCCAGATGAGTGCAGTAGTGCAATCTCAGCTCACTGCAACCTCTGCCTCCCAAGCTCAAGCAATTCTCCTGCCTCAGCCTGCTGAGTAACTGAGATTACAGGTGTGCACCACTACTACCCAGCTAATATGTGTATTTTCAGGAGAGATGTTGGTCAGGCTGATCTCGAGCTCCTAAACTCAAATGATCCACTTGCCTTGACCTCCTAAAGTGCTGTGATTACAGGTGTGAGCCACCACACCAGGCCTAAAGATGTTTTTGAGAAGAGAAAGAGGGACTTTAAGCCAAAATACAGCTAGAAAAAAATAGATTAAATAGATGTTTGTATCTTCAAACGAGTAGACAGATATCGCCATATTCTTGCACAATAAGGCAGTAAAATCACTACTGTCCCTGATCCACTGTCCACTTGCTAAAGGTGGAACTCTGCTTTTGCCACCTGCTGTGTGTTTAAGTAGCATTTTAGTCCCATTGCTAGGACAGCATCAGGGAAACAGATGCATAGGGAAAAATCCAGTTGCCTGCTCCTGCGGGTATAACAAAAAACAACTAGATTGATGAAATGCTGTCTCAAGTACATATTTTACATAAATTGCACATATTTTAAATAAATGTACATATTGTACATATTTTAAATAAATTTAACTTTAATTTTTGTTGATTATTAAAATCACAAGCTGGATACAGTGGTATATGCCTATAGTACCAGCTACCTGGGATGCATGGCAAAGGATTGCTTTAGCTAAAAAGAAGATTAAAAATAGTTCATCAATGCTAGACTGGATAAAGAAAATGTGGTACAATACAACATGGAAAACTGTGCAGCCATAAAAAGAACAAGATCATGTCATTTGAAGGGAGCTGGAGACAATTGTCCTTAGCAAACTAATACAGAAACAGAAACCCAAATACCACATGTCCTTACTTATAAGTGGGAGCTAAATGATGAGAACACATGGACACATAGAGGCGAACAACACACAGTGGGGCCTTTCAGAGGGTGGAAGGTAGAAGGAGAGAGAAGATCAGGAAAAACAACTAATGGTTACTAGACTTAATAACTGGATGACAAAGTAATCTGTACAACAAACCCCCATGATACACGTTTACTTATGTAACAAACCTGTACTTGTACACCTGAACTTAAAATAAAAGTTAAAAAAAGCCTTTTCAAATAAAAATATAAAATTGAAAGATTAAGGAAAAATTGACATTTAAATGTTAAAATTTATAACATAAAGTAGTTCAATACCAGTCATTTAAAAAATTTACATTTTACATGTTACATATGTTTTTCAGTTATCTCACTATAGATTTGGGTACTATATTCATTTTATGCACAGATGAATTATAAATTGCATTTATATTCAATTAAAATTTAAATAAACATTTTAATAATGAAGTAACATATTAATATATGTGTATTTTCCATTTTAAGAAATTTTACCTCAATTATTATTTTTTTTGAGATGGGGTCTCGCTCTGTCACCCAGACTAGAGTGCAGTGGCATGATCTCAGCTCTCTGCAACCTCTGCCTCCCAGGTTCAAGCAATTCTCCTGCCTCAGCCTCCCAAGTAGCTGGGATTATGGGTGCGCACCACCATGCCTGGCTAATTTTTTGTATTTTTAGTAGGCACGGGGTTTCACTACGCTGGCCAGGCTGGTCTCAAACTCCTGACTTTGTGATCCACCCGCCTCAGCCTCCCAAAGTGCTGGGATTATAGGCGTGAGCCACTGCACCTGGCCCAATTTTTTTATATCTATAATATTTATACAGACATTTCTATAATCAATAAACAAGATATATAGTTACATGTTTATTCCTCTGGAAGTTAGTAATATCATTTTTGTCTACTCATTCACATCTTTAGGGAAACAAAGTCATGTTTGTATTATGATTTCTATCATAAAATATATTGTACCAATTGTTCACAAGCATCCTACTATATTCTCTGGCTACCAATGAACTCGAAGGGAAAAAATTCGATTTCTTCTGTTCCAGAATTTTGCATATAGAATTCTCTTTCTAAAATATTGACTAATTTCAGAGGTTTGGTCTTAGCCATGTTCAGAGGTAAAATTAAAAGTATATAAACACGAGACTAAGGAAGAGTTAGTCAAATTTCAGCTGAATTCATAGAGCATCCCTTAGTTTCCCTTTGCTTCCTTCTATGAAATAGGATTGTTAGGAGCAAAGAGGCAGCTCATGGGAAGACAACACATGACCTAGTGAGACAATGCTAAGCACCCAGATGAGGCTTGGCACTGCCCGGGAAACTGGCGGTTGAGGGCACGAGCATGCGTGCATGAAAGCACACAGGTACACAGCCACCCGTATCCCCACCCCCTGCCCCGACACTTTCCTTCTAAGTGCTGAGAGATGCTATGGCACTGCTCAGAAAAATCCTCTCTGTATTTTCTTCTAATGAAATCATAGTTTATAAATACAACAAGGTGCACATTAACATGAAAAGCAATAGAGTTAAATTATTTTTCTCTTTGGTCCTCCTGTACCTTACTTCATCAAACTGCAGACCCTCAGGATAGTGAGACAGCGACAAGATTTACTCTCTGCACTTGATTGCCAAGTGGACCAGAGGCATCATTTCAGCTTCCTATCAGCTGGTTTATAACAACCTCCACTCAGGTCTCACTTAGAAGAGAACACAGATCCGAGGGAAAATCATTCTGTTTGGGACGTTTTCCAAAACATATTAAACTGAACATTAGAGAAAGCTGTAAAGAGAAAAATTATAGAGGCCCAGCTTGGATACCTCTTTGCTACACTGCTTTGGGGTTATTGGCAGTCTGCCGGAAGGTACCTTATGTGCTCATGAGAGAGGCCTTCTTAGACTGTTTTAAAACGGCTTCATCTAGACCCAGAATGAGATAACATAAGACTGAGACTTGACTCTCTCAGAAATGAGCATTGGATGGGGGAAGTGTAGCTTCATATGTCATCATACCAGAAATACTGAAGTTCGTTTAGGGAACTTAGAGAGGGTTTATGACAAAAATATATTTACAATGGCATAATCTTTACATTTTGATACTTTCTAAAGTTAGTTTTGCCATGCTGAAAGGAGTCCGGTTTTAACTAAGACCAGAGCAATGGCACTTTGCAGATGAAAAGAGAAGCAAGTGATGCTGTCCTTAGATCAATCCTATTTCTCAGGGATTCAGAAGGGAAGATATGCTAGGAGGCATGCCCACAGCGGTTTGAGATGCTGACCTTACCCCACCCGTCTCTACAGATCATGTGGTCCATCCAGAGTCTTGTGCTCACATGCGGACTGCTTGCTGACACAGCAGGATTATTTTTAAGTATTATTTAATGGTCTTGAGTCTTTTGTTGGGGAAAAAAATAAAAGAGTGGGATGGAGAATTCCTCTTTTTATCATAAGTAAGGGTATGCATTTCTGGAAGCTCTGACCAGATCACCAAGACCCGAGGCAGTGAAGCTCACCATCTGGAATAAAGTTCCACTTAGCCATCTGCAAGCCACTTACAAAGACTATTTTAGGCACAAAATAGCAGCAAATTCTGTAATGTTCATCCAAGAGCCTGCATTTCTGAAATTTCCTCACAATATTTTCTAAAGGAAATCAGTCACTGAATGAGTGGGTCTACCCTGTGTCTCTAAAATCCAGTACATACTAACACCAACTGAAAGTACTTACACAGGCCAGGCACAGTGGCTCACACCTGTAATACCAGCACTTAGGGAGGCCGAGGCAGGTGGATCACGTGAGGTCAGGAGTTCAAGACTAGCCTGGCCAACATGGTGAAACCCCACCTCTACTAAAAATACATAAATTAGCCGGGCGTGATGCATGCCTATAGTCACAGCTACTCCGGAGGCTGAGGCGGGAGAATCGCTTGAACCCGGGAGGTGGAGGTTGCAGTGATTCGAAATCATGCCATTGCACTGCAGCCTGGGTGACAGAGCAAGACTCCATCTAAATAAATAAATAAACAAATAAATAAACTACACATACACACCCACACACATACAGGACATGGAGCCATTATGAAATGAAAACAGCTAAGGTGAGACTGGGTTCGGCCAGCTATGTGACTTCTAAGTGGCATCACAATTTGACAGGTCTTTTAGGGAGTTCATAACTGAGAAGTACAGAAACTTTATTTGGTCAACAAACCATAAGTGGTCTCTAGAAATAGATGAATTCAACTCAAAGTAAACACTAAATTAGCCAAAATGGTAATGATCAATTTACAACAAAAATGCAGTTGCATTTGAGACTGAAAACATTGCCCCATGGGACCAGTTCATTTTCTTTCTGTTGGGGGCTGGCATGGGGATCCAAACCATAACTCGAAGTGATAAGGACAAAACCAGCATGGTAAGAATTCCATATCTCATCTGAACAAGCATGCAAATCTGGATCGCCAAAGAGTGTACTAGAAATAGATTATCTAGCCACACCCTGCAGATTCTGGGACCTGGGAATTGTATTAAAAAAGCACCTCAGACAAACCGTTGACATCAGTTTTGAATTGGGGAATGACTGAAAGCTTATCCATTGTGCCAACATCACTCTAGGACAATCAAATATACCATCTGCACTTTAGAGATATACCAGCCCCCTGACTAAACAGTTCATATTCTTATCTCCTGCCGCCTGGACCTATTTGAATGAGCACTGCCAGTGAAGCTCTTTCTGGAAATATCTATGGCTGAATAACTTCTTTCTAACCAACACCTGCTTTCATTACTTGCATTGTTACCTTCACTTAATTTTGCTACATCCTGTGATCTATTCTGCTTCCTGAAAAGCAGATTTTTCAGACAATAGTACTGAAAAAATCCCAGCAAAACTGGAAATCAGATCTATTTTGGGTTAATTTAAGCTTCAGTGTCATAATCACTAGGCATATTGCTTTCTACATTGGTTTTTACACTTCATCTCACAAAGGACACTGTTAATTCCAAACACTGGTGTAACCTCTCACTGTTCCTGTTCTTCTTCATGTATTACCTGCCTAAAGAATTGAGATAGTTGGTTGTCTAACAGTGGGTTTGCCTGGTCCAAAGGTTTCAGAAATTTTATTAATTTATTTATATCCATTCCCTCATTCTACTCATAGGCACAGTAAGAACATATTTCAGTTATGTTAAAAAGCACACATTAATTTTAATAGAATATTAGAAGTCCCTAACTATCAAGAGCGAGCTGTTAAGTTTTTTTTAAATGGAGACTAATACATGTTTTGTTTTGTTTTGTTTTGTTTTGTTTTCCGACAGGGTTTCACTCTGTCTGTCACCCGGGCCAGACTGCAACAGTGTGATCTCGGCTTGAGGCAGCCTTGACTTCCCAAGCTCAAGCGATCCTCATGCCTCTGCCTCCCAAGTAGCTGAAACTACAGGCACATGCCGCCAAGCTTGGCTAATTTTTGTATTTTTTATAGAGATGGGGTTTCACCATGCTGCCCAGGCTGGTCTCAAACTCCTGGCCTCAAGTGATCCGGCTGTCTCAGCCTCCCAAAGTGCTGGGATCACAAGCATGAGCCACTGCACCCAGCCATATATTAATTTTTATTAGGAAAATACACACGTATAATAAAGAGAAAATGACTAATATTGAAGAAAATATGCTTGTAACTCACCACAGACAATAGAGTTTTTTAAACATGTAAATCTCTTAATCTTGAAATGCAGAAGGTCAGGATCTCCCCTTCCTCATTTTTGTTCCTTTCCTCATCCATTGTGGAAGGTATAATTAAGGTAAAATGTGTTTGTCAGGAGGAGGACAATACCGGCAAACTCTGTTGAGATGTTGTGATGTTCCAACTGGAAAAATATTTATCCAGCAGTGAAAAGTAAGGCATGGCTACCTGTCTGCAAGGAACATTGCCTAGAGTTTTCATTTCTGCATGACAAGTTCCCCTAAGGACCAAGTCACAAACTAGGAGACTTGGCAGATAATTGGAAAAGTTAAGAACATCATGAGAAGAAGAAAGAAGGTAGTAAGAGACCAGGGTCAGAAGACTTCAGAACACCTGAAAGGGATTCTAATCGAGCCAAACATTAACAATTAACGTTAACAATTTGAATTGAGAGAACATCAGTAGGAAAAGGAAATGAATGTTTGGTATAATTCAACAGCATTTAGATTTCACTAGTTTCCTTTTTTTTTTTTTTTTTTTTTTTGAGACGGAGTCTCGCTCTGTCGCCCAGGCTGGAGTGCAGTGGCCGGATCTCAGCTCACTGCAAGCTCCGCCTCCCGGGTTTATGCCATTCTCCTGCCTCAGCCTCCCGAGTAGCTGGGACTACAGGCGCCTACCACCTCGCCCAGCTAGTTTTTGTATTTTTAGTAGAGAGGGGGTTTCACCGTGTTAGCCAGGATGGTCTCGATCTCCTGACCTCGTGATCCGCCCGTCTCGGCCTCCCAAAGTGCTGGGATTACAGGCTTGAGCCACCACGCCCGGCCTCCTTTTTTGTTTTCTTAACTTTTATCTTAAGTTCAGGGGTACATGTGAAGGTTTGTTATATAGGTAAACTTGGGTCATGGGAGTTTGTTGTACAGATGATTTTGCCACCCAGGTATTCATTTTCTTTAGTCTGTCACTGATGGACATTAAGGTTTATTCCATGTCTTTGCTATTGTGACTAGTACTGCAATGAACATATGTGGCATGTATCCTTTGTCATCTAAAATGATTGTTTTCTTTCAAGTAGAAAACTATACCTAAATATCCTGCCAAATGTTAAAGATAAACTAAGAGTTTAGCTTACATTATCTACATTTTTTTTCTAACAACTAGTCCAATAACAATAGTATCACTACACTTCAAATTCTGTCCAGTCCTTACCTTAATTTTGCAAAAAGCATCAGTGGTACCTGTTAAATGCCCAAAGAGGGGGAAAATGTTTATTCTATCTCCTCCCTAATTTAACACTTGATTTTTCTTCGCAATTTGATTTGAATGTTGCTCCACTTTTATTCATGCAACAAAATTTTACTGAATAACTACCATAACTCAGACACAGTTAGGTAATGGTTTAATCTGCCTGTTAATTAAAGCTTTGCCACTTGATGAGTTCACAAAAAAATATTACCTCCCAGGCTGTTTGATGTCTCTATAATTTTACTAAAGGTCTCTTTACTTGCTCTCATGTCTTACTTCTTTGGTCCAAAAATTAGCTGGGTGCAGTGTCTCGCCGGTGTAATCCCAGCACTTTGGGAGGCCAAGGCGGGCGGATTACCTGAGGTCAGGAATTTGAGACCAGTTAAACACCATGGTGAAACTCCCGCCTCTACTGAAAATACAAAAATTAGCCGGGCGTAGTAGTGTGCGCCTGTAGTCCTAGCTACTCGGGAGGCTGAGGCAGGAGAATTGCTAGAACCCAGAAGGGGGAGGTTTCAAACCAAGATGGTGCCACTTCTCTGCAGCCTGGGCAACAAGAATCATACACCAGCCTGGGCAACAAGAGTGAAACTCCATCTCAAGGAAAACAAACATACAAACAAACAAACGTCTACTTTATATTTTAAAATGTAGGCCAGGGTTTACTTACCATCTTAAGCCTTCTTTCCCTTCCCACCCCTCTAAAATATTGGACACCACTTCCTTTGTGCTCTGAATAAGCTAATCTATATTTCTATAATATCTATGTTATATAAATATATCTTTAAATATCCATAACACACACTGTATTTTATTTTCCTAGCTACTTTTTGGAAAATTACTTCTTCCCCTTTTCATCTCTGTAGTTCAGTTGGAACTAACTTCACCTTCACAAAACTCACATAAAAATGATATAAGTAGTAAAAACCAGACTTCATTTTGAAATTGATATGAATGCTTGAAAAGAAAAGGTCTCTTTTCTGAAATCTTAATTGCTAAGCATCGTATAAAATCAAGGATCATATATGCCACCATTTGTTGGTGGCAAGCCTGAGAGTGAAATCATTAGAGTAAAACTCAGCCAAGAAGTAAAGAGGTAGACAATGTGTCCTAAAACTATGTGAGTTCCTGGATCTAGCTGTGGCTGAAGCCATTTGTACCCCCAGATATTTAGATGTTCTTGCTAATGAACATTATTCTGATTAAATCAGTTTAGACTGAATTTTCATCATTTGCAAGCAGAAAAGCCTGCAGTAATACATCATGTCTGTTGCTGTAACTATACTGTTCTGTCTAAATTGCCTCTTCTAGTCTATGACAGAACTTGGAACAAAATGGGTACTCTTTTGGTTTACTGATTAAAGAATGAATATGAATGAATAAAATAAATACATGGAGGAATATAGAAAAAAGGTAAATTTCTCGTTGTAGCCCCAGTATACCAACAATTTGGTGCCCTTGTTCTAAAACAAACAGAAATGCCCAGTGAAAAAACTAATTAATTATTTCCAAGTTATTGTACTGCACTGTGCTGGTCAAAGTGGATCACCATCCCTTGAAAAATCCTAAGATGGCTTACTCAGGTTGAATGGATTTAGGAAATATCTCAGGATAACCAAACCCTTTACTTACTTCTTAACACCAAATGATATCTTCCAGGTCCTAAAGTTATTTTAAATGGCACATGAGATGGCGTCTCTGTCTGTTCTCTTGAGATCAGGTTTCATGGTCTAATCAGACTCACCATTAACAATCTTCCCCTGGACAGGAACAGAGTTAATATAGTGTGATGAGAGAGTGTTGGCCGGTGGCTCAAGCAGCTCTGCAAGTCTGCACATGTGGATTCTATTTTCAAACCTATGATTGATTTACTTTCAGACTATGGCAAACCCTCCACTCTCCCACATGATGCTTATCAACAAATGGTGTCTGCTTAACTCATTTATTGAGAAAATGTAACTGCATTTCAGAAATTTAAAATTATTTCCCATGAACAATTTTTGTTTCTCTTACCACAATGTAGTTCTGCATGCATAATACACTACCTGATCTAAATAGTTACATTAAGACTTTTTTTTAAATTTTGAAAGTTCAACATTTCCTCTTAATGAAGATATTGGCCTATGTTTCCAATTTGATATTCTTCTTATCTCGATTTATGTTATTTATAGCTGTAAAAAAAATCACTCTGAAGATCCATTGTTTTTGAACATTCTCTTAAGTTGTTTCCTATGGATTGTAAGCTACTCATATAGGGATGAATGAGTATTGAACGTACATCTGTTGATTTGACTTAATGACATTTGAATTTGATACAATAATCATCAGTTCACATATATAAGGTGATATATGTGTGTGTATCATTTCCAAATGCAAACTGCTAGAAGAAGGGAGTATATATACATTTGGAACTCATTTTTCTTTTGATGGTATACAAAGTTGAGTTAGCTTGTGTTGGAAAGAAATGGCAGGGGCTGTGAAAAACAGAGTTTCTGAATTATTACTGTACCTTAAAGTCAAGAGCTAGGATAGATGACTTTGAGGGATACTTTAGAAGTCATTTTATTATTTGAAAACCAATACTAGATACCATAAGAAATCATATAAGACACTATCATCCATAAATTTTCTTTAAATTATTTTTAAATGTACTTGGTGTATGGATTTGTGGTTAGAGTTATGCTGACCTACTTAGTTCCATGTTATGGAACACGTGAAATAATATCAGCACTGTCTGTTTCTTCAAAGACTGAAAAAGAAAAGTTACTGGGAAATCATCTCGGCCTGGCACTTTGGGAAGGATATTAAATCAATGTTTTGTTCCATGTTAGTCTCTCTTGCTGGGTCAAGTTTTTTGTTATTTGAGTTTGTTGGTTATTTAGTTATTTTGGTTTTCATTGTTATCTTCCATTTCTTCTAGGGTTTTGTAATTATTTTCCTGTACTTCTATAAATACACACTAAAAATGATTTGATTACTTCTGTGTCTGTACCCTTTAGCTTTTTGTCTGTATAATTGTGTAATTCTGTTTTCTCACGTAATTTATTTATGTATTGTAAAATATTTTATTTAAAATTTGGCTCTGCATTATTTATCAATGTTGTGTTTTTATATTTGGTTCACTTATTTATGTCTTTAACTTTATTTGTGCCTTTCAATCTTCTTTCTTTAGATTTTTTTTTTTTGGTCTATTTCTATCTTATTTTGTTAGATGTTTAATTTTTCAGATTTATTCTATATCAGCTTAAGTTGCATGAAAATATAATGCTATGAAGCTGTGTCTAAGCTGAAGTTTGGCTCTATCCTATACATCATATATAGCATATCATATCTCATATATATATGGGATATGTAGGGGTTCATCTAAAATATTTTCTGAGTATTAAATATATTTACATACATAAGCATATACAAACATATATATGTGCATGTGTATGTGTATATATGCATATATAATAACTGGATAATTTTTTTATTTCATTGGTGTCATTTGTTCTATACTACATTTTGGAATATGTTATCTAAAAATACTGTTTTTAAAACACGTTCAAAATACCTTGAGAGGAAGTGTTATTCTAGTGATGTATTTATTTATTTTATATATTTGGATTAACCTGACTAATAACTATATACATCTACATGCTTTTATAGACTTACTATTTCTCGAGATATAAGATTTCTTAAGTTAGCCTCCTGCTTCTACAATTTTTTTTATAGTTACACCCATGAGAATCTGCAATTCTTGTTTAATATACTTTATTATTTGCTGCGTAATAATCAATTCATTTCTCTAATTCAAGAACATTAGTTTTCCATGAGTTGAGTGTTTCCATGTTGAGTTCTATACCTAATATATACCATTTTTCTATGACTACTTTAAAGAAATTGTCTTTTCTGTAGTTTTTAGTTTTTAAGATATTTTATTTTTTTCCTAATAGTCATTTGTTTATTCTATGATACAGTTTTTGTGCTCATTTGTTTATATTTTTCCAGTCTCTAATTTATATCACTCTTTTGTTTCATGAGATAATGAAGCAAAAAAATGGTATAAATTAGACTTATTTTTTGTTTGCTTACCTGTTTTATTTTTTGTTTCATTTATTTCATGTTTTCATGTTTTTTGTACTTCTTGGAGATGTGCAAGTATTTTTGAAATAATTTTTTAAAATATTTTGTGTAAATCCTATAAAATGTTTTTTTCCAATATTATATTATATGTTCTTAAAATTGGAGTAGCATTTTTTATAGGGCTCAGGGGATTATTGTTTTCATCTTTCTGATAATTAATGTGGGCAGTTATATCTGGATATTATCCCCTGGGATATAATTTATATAAATTTCCTGTAATTATTTTACTTCCTTATCTGAGACCTGTTTGTGTTCACATCAGAACATTGTGAAGTTTGAGGGTGATTATTGCTGACTTGTGTTCTATGTGTAATAACTTTATAATCTCATATTAGATCGGAGCCATGGGTTCGTCAGTAAAAACTGCATATTAACATGATTGGTGGATTGGTCTCTGATATTTTAAAATTAAAGGTTTTATTCCATCAAATTAGGAGTCTTTCCTAAGCCAATAGGAGATATATTTGAATTTAATATCAAAGTTAAATCATTAAGGTTTCTTTTCCCACGGATTCATTCAGAGAAGTTGAGTTCCACACCATTGCCAATCTTTCCAGCATCATTCCACCTCCTCTCTCAGCCAAAGGAGAGAAAAATAGACAAACTATGAAGAGCTCAAACATGACTTTCTTTGAGAGCTTTCCCTCAGGTACTTGCACAGCTACAGAGATTCTTGTGTAATTTATTTTCTCTTTTGTGATTCTGATGGAAAATTCTATATTTATTTTTGTTGACCATTATGATTTTATGTTGCCTCTGCTGCCTTTCTACCTGCGAGAAGACAAACTCATTCATCTTTAATGAATAATTCTCATGGTGATGATGACATTTGCCTTCTCTTTCCTTTAGTTATCTGTCTGCAGATAGAATTAATTACTCTTGAAATGGGGTTTGCCAATTATTTAACCTGAAATAATCTCATTTTCCACAGCTCAATCAAAATCCTGGGAGGTAAAACTTCTCTAACAAATGTTCTTAGTATCCTCGATGATCAATCCACCAGAATACTCATTTTCTTCTAAAAATATTACTTTACTTTTTTAGCTCCATGATGACAATCATACCTTCCAGTCAAAAAAAAAATAGCTTTTTATTTTAAAATGTTTAGAGGCTATGATTTCTGTAAAATTAAAGACAAGGCTCTTTCTTTAGCTTTTGCCACACTAATTTGTCCTGGTCAAGCCAAAATATCATTTTAGTTCGTGTGGTACTTAATTGTGAACAGCAATGGCTGGAGGATTTTAAGGGTCACTAGGTCCAGATGTTTGGTCATTAGTCACCACCATATAACCCACCTTCAATATAATAAATATGGATAAAATAAGGAAACGCTTCAGCCGTCAACAAGATTAGTGTTCAAGACTAATAGGAGCCTGATTTCTGCTTTTTAACTTTGTTAACATTTAACCCTTTGAGGGCACAGAATTTCACTTGAAGTAAATCTCTCTCCTCACACACTCTGCTCTTATTTTCTGAAGTTTATATACCTTCATTAATGGCACATCCATTCACCAAAGAAGTGCAGGCATGCTTTTAAGTATTTTAATACTTTACATCACACTTCATATCTTTTTCTTAACAACATATTGGAATGTTTAAGAAGGTGGTTTTGCTGGACAGTCAGGTAATTGTCTGATAAAGTGACCTATGTCTGTGGCTATAGAACAGCCTATTTAAAAGAATTTATTGGACATATTGGGTTGATCTGTACTCCCTAAAACAATAAAAGGATTATTTGAAAACCTTCTTTGTGGGTTTCCTCTTCTTTTTATTTTTTGGTATTTGTATAGAAAAAAAAGTACATGTCCTAAAATCTTCTATCTCTTGTGTAGTATTTCTCAACTGGTGCAATGAAAATAAAACTTGCAACTGTATGCTGCAGGCCTTAGAATCTAGCTACAATAGATGCCATTTCTGTCACTTCTGTAGGCACCGCTGTAGTAAATGAAATAGTAATAATACTAACCATGTAGAGTTGTTATTTGGATGAACAAGATAATGTAGGCATTCAATTAATACTAATTTTATTTTTCTTATTTGCATTGATGTTTGAACAATATTCTGAACGATATGTTTGCAAATAAAATACCCACTTCAAGAGGTGGATAAGATTGTTGGCTACAAGCTGCAAAGGATCCTTTTGCTGGTATTTTGGCATTATGGAATGCCTATAATATCTGCTATTTTAAATGTAACTCTTTGTGGAAACTCACTTTTTTGTTATTAAATTAAATATCATCTTGAGTCTGTTACTCGGACAACTTTTTTTCTGTTAAAACAGGCCTCATCCTGAATTATTAATAACTCACTGTAATTATAGCTTTATATTAAAATAAGAATTCCAAATTGAAAAAAAAGGAAAATATATATCTTTGGCTAGTTGATGCAGTTCACAATGCTAATTGTTTACTATATATGTATCAGCATTCTTAGAAACATCTTTTTTATTTTAGCTTTACTGATCTATAATTTACAGATA
This sequence comes from Trachypithecus francoisi, assembly GCF_009764315.1. NCBI lineage: Eukaryota > Metazoa > Chordata > Mammalia > Primates > Cercopithecidae > Trachypithecus > Trachypithecus francoisi. The sequence continues at coordinate 61,771,335 of NW_022681469.1, forward strand.
AAAGTGGTATATATTCAAGGTGTTCAATATGATGATTTGATATTGTATAATGATCACCACAATCAAATTAATCAACACATTCATCACCACACAATTACTTTCTTTGTGTGTATGTGTGTGTGGTAAGGACACAACATCTACTCTCAGCAAATTTCAGGTAAATAATACAGTCTTGCCAACTAGAGTCACCATGCTGTACATTAGATGCCCGTGAGTTACTCATCTCATAATTGAAAGTTGTATACTCTTTAACCAACATTCACCACTTTTCCCATGCCCAAGCCCCTGGAAACCACCATTCAGGGTATAATTTTGATGATAATACAATGGTGTCAGTTGTGGCCTCCTGAGTACCAATCTTTCTGCTCTGTGCAAATGCTCCAGAACTCTAAGCCTGGCCATGTGAAAATCACAGATTGTCTCTTCCAGGTCTTTAAGTCCTTTCTTGACATGTCACAGGAGCTAACTGACAATGATCTGGGTGAAAATAATTACTCAACTGAAAGAAACCAGTAGAAAAATAATGGATCATCCGCTTCAACCAAAAAGTGGAGAGGTCCATTGACTAAATTCCAAAACAACCTCAGAATCCTTCCTCTTATCATGAATTGTTTTTTGTTTGTTTGTTTTCTTCTCTATCTACTGCTAGTTCATATATTTCCTCTGTAATTTATTGTTTTCTTTGCTCCAAAAATAATAACTATCTCATTCCATATGGTCTATTGTGATGGCACAATGCATTTATAGATAAAAAAGAAGTAATTGATTGCTGTATCAATTATATGATCCTAAAAAGGCAAATTTGTATAGGCTTCTATATAGTTAACTGCATTATTCATTTTCTATTAAGATGTTTTTATATTTTGCAAACTCAATCGGCTTTCGGTCTTATTTATGCACTGTACTAAACTCTTTTTTGTTTCTTCGTTTGTTTGTTTGTATAGAAACAAGGTCTTGCTCTATCGCCTAGTCTGTATACAAAGGTGAAATCAGAGCTCACTGCAGCCTCAACTTCCTGGGTTCAAGCATCCTCCCATCTCAACCTCCCAAGCAGCTGAGACTATAGGCATATGCCACAACACCTGGCTACTTTTTTTTTTTTTTGTACAGACAAGGTCTTGCTATGTTTCCCAGACTATTTTCCCAGGTCTTGAACTCCTGGCTTCAATTGATTCCCCCACCTTAATCTCCCAAAGTGGTGGGATTACAGGTGTGAGCCACCATACCTGGCCTGTTTTTTTGTTTTGTTTTGTTTTGAATATATAATATTTATTTTTCAAGATTGTTTATTAATCCAGATACATAAAATAGTTTACATTTAGTATGTGTGTATAACATACACAGGGTAATTACCTATTGTCCACACCAGTGTATATATACATGTACATCAATACATAAATTAATATTCATTTATAATTTATGTTCCCTTATAAATTTGGAAATTAGCTTTCCAATGCTTATATCTATTTCCATTGAGTCTGGGAAAATTGTCACAATTTATGTATTATGCTGCTGTGAAGCTATATATGCAATATATAAAATTTATTTTCAAATGTCGACTGAACACTTTATAGATTTTTATTTCCTCCATCTCTTTCTGTAACCCTATTACTTAAATTATTAGTACAGCTGTCTGAGAGATCAGATTTAAGGCCTTCAAATGTTTCCTTGGTCTTAGAACAGATGCCTCAGGAGACTTTCCATCAGAAAGGTACATTGGATTAGCACAGCCTGTTTCTCTACCATATTCTTTAAGCAGAACTGACAGCCTCAAAATAAGAAAAACAATTTTTGTTAGGATGTGTATGGAATTTAAAGAGAGGGCATATTTTCTCCTTACCAGTATGAAGGATACCAAAATTGATTATCTAGAAAACAATTTCATACCATTCCAATGAATGAAAGGAGGTCAAATGAAATCCATAAATGTGTCAGGCTTCTATCAAATGTAATAGATGCTTACAAAATCAGAAGAGTGTTTTAATGAAGACGGAAATTAGTGTATCAGCTTGGTAGACCTATCAATCCAGGCATAATTCTTTGGCATATGATAGCAATATTGAATGCATACACGGTGATCTAGTTTTGCCAGAACACATACATCAATGTTTACTGATTAAGTGGCAGTGAAGTGTCATAAGATCTGAGACAGAATCTTCAATTCCTTAGCAGAAGAATGGATTTAGTGAAGAATGCTGCACCTGCTACTTTTCACCAAGTGAGATTTAAGGATTAATTTTTTCTTTTAACTCTGAACTGAGTATGTAGACTGGATTATACCTAAGAATTGGAAGACACAATTCTAAGATGACAAGTAGAAATATTTCACAAGTTATAGACAGCTAAGATTAACTCATGAAAAATAAATGGAAAATGTAAGCAAAATATAAATCATTTTATTGTACTTCTCTAATTGTATGAGAGGGGACATGTGTCTGAATATAAACTTGTGTTTGGGCTACAAAAATCTTCATATTTGGCAAAGGAGTTTTTCATCATAGGACTGCAGCTTTTCTAGACTAGATTTCTGCCTCTGACTATACATTATTTATGCAGGCACCAGTTGAACTAATGATATTGTTCAAGCAATGAGATACTTTCCTACAGAGTGAAAATCAAGAAATCCCATGCAAACTGCACAGGCATTTTCATTTCATTATTTTAATAGTAAAATATACACTTTAAAACCTGGAAGGCAAAAAAAAAATGTATCTAATTTTGACTTGTTAAGCATATCTAAAATTTCCTTTTACAAAACTACACCAAATTCAAGATTTTTTAAATAATTATTATTATACTTTAAGTTCTAGGGTACATATGCACAACACACAGGTTTCTTACATAGGTATACATGTGCCATGTTGATTTGCTGCACCCATTAACTTGTCATTTACATTAGGTATTTCTCCTAATGCTATCCCTCCCCCAGCCTCCCACCCCATGACAGGCCCCGGTGTGTGATATTCCCCTCCCTGTGTCCAAGTGTTCTCATTGTTCAATTCCCACCTATGAGTGAAAACATGCAGTGTTTGGTTTTTTGTCCTTGCAATAGTTTGCTCAGAATGATGGTTTCCAGCTTCATCCGTGTCCCTGCAAAGAACATGAACTCATCCTTTTTTATGGCTGCATAGTATTCCATGGTGTATATGTGCCGCATTTTCTTAATCCAGTCTATCATTGATGGACATTTGGGTTAGTTCCAAGTCTTTGCTATTGTGAATAGTGCCGCAATAAACATACATGTGCATGCATCTTTATAGTAGCATGATTTATAATCCTTTGAGTATATACCCAGTAATGGGATCACTGGGCCAAATGATATTTCTGGTTCTAGATCCTTCAGGAATCGCCACACTGTCTTTCACCATGGTTGAACTAATTTACACTCCCACCAACAGTGTAAAAGTGTTCCTATTTCTCCACATCCTCTCCAGCATCTGTTGTTAAGTTCTTTGTAGATTCTTGTTATTAGCCCTTTGTCAGATGGGTAGATTGCAAACATTTTCTCCCATTCTGTAGGTTGCCTGTTCATGCTGAGGGTAGTTTCTTTTGCTGTGCAGAAGCTCTTCAGTTTAATTAGATCCCATTTGTCAATTTTGGCTTTTGTTGCCATTTCTTTTGATATTTTAGTCATGAAGTCCTTGCCCATGCTTATATCCTGAATGGTATTGCGTAGGTTTTCTTCTATGGTTTTTATGGTTTTAGGTCTAACATTTAAGTCTTTATCTTGAATTAATTTTTGTATAAGGTATAAGGAAGGGATCCAGATTCAGCTTTCTACATATGGCTAGCCAGTTTTCTCAGCACAATTTATTAAATAGGGAATTCTTTCCCATTTCTTGTTTTTGTCAGGTTTATCAAAGATCAGATGGTTGTAGATGTGTGGCATTATTTCTGAGGCCTCTATTCTGATCCATTGGGGGGTGTGTGTGTGTGTGTGTGTGTGTGTATGTCTGTTTTGGTACCAGTACCATGCTGTTTTGGTTACTGTAGCCTTGTAGTATAGTTTGAAGTCAGGTAGCATGATGCCTCCAGCTTTCTTCTTTTTGCTTAGGATTGTCTTGACAGTGCGGGTTCTTTTTTGGTTCCATATGAACTTTAAAGTAGTTTTTCCCAGTTCTGTGAAGAAAGTCATTGGTAGCTTGATGGGGGTGGCATTGAATCTATACATTACCTTGGACAGTATGGCCATTTTCATGATATTGATTCTTACTATCCATGAGCATGGAATTTTCTTCCATTTGTTTGTGTCCTCTTTTATTTCATTGAGCAGTGGTTTGTAGTTCTCCTTGAAGAGGTCCTTCACATCCCCTGTAAGTTGTATTCCTAGGTATTTTATTCTCTTTGTAGCAATTGTGAATGGGATCTCAGTCATGATTTGGCTCTGTTTGTCTATTATTAATATATAGGAATGCTTGTGACTTTTGCACATTGATTTTGTATCCTGAGACTTTGCTGAAGTTGCTTATCAGCTTAAGGAGATTTGGGGCTGAGACGATGGGGCTTTCTAAATACACAATCATGTCATCTGCAAACAGGGATAATTTGATTTCCTCTTTTCCTAATTGAATACTCTTTATTTCTTTCTCTTGCCTGATTGCCCTGGCCAGAACGTCCAACACCATGTTGAATAGAAGTGATACGAGAGGACATCCTTGTCTTGTGCCAGTTTTCAAGGGGAATGCTTCCAGTTTTTGCCAATTAAGTATGATATTGGCTGTGGATTTGTCATAAATAGCACTTATTATTTTGAGATATGTTCCATTGATACTTAGTTTATTGAGAGTTTTTAGCATGAAGGGTTATTGAATTTTGTCAAAGGCCTTTTCTGCATGTATTGAGATAATCAAGTGGTTTTGGTCATTGGTTCTGTATATGTGATGGATTACATTTACTGATTTGCATATGTTGAACCAGCCTTGCATTCCAGGGTTGAAGCCGACTTGATCATCGTGGATAGAGTTTTTGATGTGCTGCTGGATTTGGTTTGCCAGTATTTTATTGAGTATTTTTGCATTGATGTTCATCAGGAATATTGGTCTAAAATTCTCTTTTTTTGTTGTGTCTCTGCCAGGCTTTGGTATCAGGATGATGCTGGCCTCATAAAATGAGTTAGGGAGGATTCCCTCTTTTTCTATTGATTGGTATAGTTTCAAAAAGAATGGTACCAGCTCCTTTTTGTACCCATGGTAGAATTTGGCTGTGAATATGTCTGGTCCTGAATGTTTTTTGGTTGTTAGGCTATTAATTATTGTCTCAATTTCAGGGCTTGTTATTGGTCTATTCAGAGATTCAACTTCTTCCTGGTTTAGTCTTGGGATGGTGTATGTGTCCAGGACTTTATACATTTCTTTTAGATTTTCTAGTTTATTTGCATAGACATCTTTATCATATTCTCTGATGGTAGTTTTTATTTCTGTGGGATCAGTGGTGATATCCCCTTTATCATTTTTTATTGCATCTATTTGATTCTTCTCTCTTTTCTTCTTTATTAGTCTTACTAGCAGTCTATCAATTTTGTTGATCTTTTGAAAAAACCAGCTGCTGAATTCATTGATTTTTGGAAGGCTTTTTTTGTGTCTCTATCTCCTTCAGTTCTTCTCTGATCTTAGTTATTTCTTGCCTTATGCTAAGTTTTGAATTTTTTGCTCTTGCTTCTATAGTTCTTTTAATTGTGATGTTAGAGTATCTATTTTAGATCTTTCTTTCTTTCTCTTGTGGGCATTTAGTGCTATAAATTTCCCTCTACACATTGCTTTAAGTGTGTCCCAGAGATTCTGGTGTGTTGTGTCTTTGTTCTCACTGGTTTCAAAGAACATCTTTATTTCTGTCTTCATTTTGTTATTTACCCAGTAGTCATTCAGGAGCAGGTTGTTCAGTTTCCATGTAGTTGTGCAGTTTTGAGTGAGTTTCTTAATCCTGAGTTCTAGTTTGATTGCACTGTGATCAGAGAGACCGTTGTGATTTCTGTTCTTTTGCATTTGCTGAGGAGTGCTTTACTTCCAATTATGTGGTCAACTTTAGAATAAGTGTGATGTGGTACTGAGAAGAAGGTATATTCTGTTGATTTGGGGTGGAGAGTTCTGTAGATGTCTATTAGGTCTGCTTGGTGCAGAGATGAGTTCAAGTCTTGGATATCCTTGCTAAACTTCTGTCTCATTGATCTGTCTAATATTTACAGTGGGGTGTTAAAGTCTCCAAGTATTATTGTGTGGGAGTCTAAGTCTCTTTGCAGGGAGTCTAAGTCTCTTTGCAGGTCTCTAACAACTTGCTTTATGAATACAGGCTGCTCCTGTATTGGGTGCATATATATTTAGGATAGTTAGTTCTTCTTGTTGAATTGATCCCTTTACCATTATGTAATGGCCTTCTTTGTCTCTTTATATTTTTGTTGGCTTAAAGTCTGTTTTATCAGAGACGAGGATTGCAACCCCTGTTTTTGTTTTGTTTTGTTTGTTTGTTTGCTTTCCATTTGCTTGGTAGAACTTTCTCCATCCCTTTATTTTGAGCCTATGTGTGTCTCTGCACATGAGATGGGTCTTCTGAATACAGCACACTGATGAGTCTTAACTCTTTATCCAGTTTGACATTCTGTGTCCTTTAATTGGGGCATTAGCCCATTTACATTTCAGGTTAATATTGTTATGTGTGAATTTGATCCTGTTATTATGATGCTAGCTGGTTATTTCACCCATTAATTGAAGTAGTTTTTTCATACCATTGATGGTCTTTACAGTTTGGCATGTTTTTGGAGTGTCTGGTACCAGTTGTTCCTTTCCATGTTTAGTGCTTCCTTCAGGAGCTCTTGTAAGGCAGGCCTGGTGGGGACAAAATCTCTCAGCATTTGCTTGTCTGTAAATGATTTTATTTTCCTTCACTTATGAAGCTTAGTTTGGCTGGATATGAAATTCTGAGTTGAAAATTATTTTCTTTAAGAACGTTGAATATTGGCCCCCACTCACTTTGGCTTGTAGCGTTTCTGCTGAGAGATCCACCGTTAGTCTAATGGACTTCCCTTTGTGGGTAACCTGACCTTTCTCTCTGACTGCCCTTAACATTTTTCCTTCACTTCAGCATTGGTGAATCTGACAATTATGTGTCTTTGGGTTGCTCTACTTGAGGAGTATCTTTGTGGTATTCTCTGTATTTCCTGAATTAGAATGTTGGCCTGCCTTGCTAGGTAAGGGAAGTTCTCCTGGATAATATCCTGCAGAGTGTTTTCCAACCTGATTCCATTCTCCTCATCACTTTTAGGTACACCAGTCAAACGTAGATTTGGTCTTTTCACATAGTTTCACATTTCTTGGAGGCTTTGTTCATTTCTTTTTTTTCTTTTTTCTCTAAACTTCTTGCTTTATTTCATTAACTTAATCTTCAATCACTGATACCCTTTTTTCCACTTGATAAAATCAGCTATAAGCTTGTGTGTGTGTCACGAAGTTCTTGTGCCATGGTTTTCAGCTCCATCGGGTAATTTAAGGTCTTCTCTACACTGTTTATTCTAGTTAGCCATTCATCTAACATTTTTTCAAGGTTTTTAGCTTCCTTGCAGTGGGTTAGAACATGCTCCTTTAGCTCAGAGAAGTTTGTTATTACCAATCTTCTGAAGCCTACTTTGGTCAACTCGTCAAAGTCATTCTCTGTGCAGCTTTGTTCTGTTGCTGGCGAGGAGCTGCAATCCTTTGTAGGAGAAGAGGTGCTCTGTTTTTTACAATTTTCAGCCTTTCTGCTCTGGTTTCTCCCCACCTTTGTGGTTTTTATCCACCTTTGGTCTTTGATGTTGGTGGCCTAAAGATGGGGTTTTGGTGTAGGTGTCCTTTTTGTTGATGTTGAAGTTAATCCTTTTTGTTTGTTAGTTTTCATTCTAACAGTCAGGTCCCTCAGCTGCAGGTCTGTTGGAGTTTGCTGGAGGCTCACTCCAGACCCTGTTTGCCTGGGTATCACCAGCAGAGGTTGTAGAACAGCAAATATTGCTGAACAGAAAATACTGCTCCCTGATCCTTCCTCTTGAAGTTTTGTCTCAGAGCGGCACTCGCCTATACGAGGTGTCTGTAGGCCCCTACTGGGAGGTGTCTGCCAGTTAGGCTACATGGGGGTCAGAGACCCACTTGAGGAGGCAGTCTCTTCATTCTCAGAGCTCAAATGCCATGCTTGGAGAACCACTGCTCTCTTCAGAGCTATCAGACAGGGACGTTTAAGTCTGCAGAAGTTGTCTGCTGCCTTTTGCTCAGCTATACCCTGCCCACAGAGGTGGAGTCTATAGAAGTAGTAGGCCTTGCTGAGCTGCGGTGGGCTTCACCCAGTTCGAGCTTCCTGGCTTCTTTGTTTACCTACTCAAACCTCAGCAATGACAGACACCCCTCCTGCAGCCAGACTGCTGCCTTGCAGTTTGATCTCAGACTGCTGTACTAGTAGTGAGCAAGGCTCCATAGGCATGGGACCCACCGAGGCAGGCACAGGAGAGAATCTCCTTGTCTGCAGGTTGCTAATACTGTGGGAAAAGTGCAGTATTTGGGCAGAAGTGTCCTGTTTTTCCAGGTACAGTCAGTCACAGCTTTCTTTGGCTAGGAAAGTGAAATTCCCTGACCCCTTGCACTTCCCAGGTGAGGCGATGCTCTGCTCTACTTCTGCTCACCCTCTGTGGGCTGCATCCACTGTCCAGCCAGTCCCAGTGAGATGAAGCAGGTACCTCAGTTGGAAATGCAGAAATCACCCATCTTCTGTGTCGATCATGCTGGGAGCTGCAGACTGAAGTTGTTCTTATTTGGCCATCTTGGAATGGATCCAAAGAATTTTCTTTAAAGTAACAACAGGCTAAAATAACAAGTAACAATAATAATCTTGTATATGTATATGTGTATATGTATATGTATAGAGAGACACAATACTTATTGTTAATATGGGTCATTTGACTTCTGATTTCTAGTCCAACATATAAAGAACTTGGAAGTCATCGTTATCATCCAAATATGAAAGAAGTTGAACAAACTGAAAATCAACAGTTCTTAGCTCAATCAGACAATTGAAGTCACAAGTCGAACTACCCCTTGAAAACTGGAAAGATGGAGAAGTGGATTCAGAGAATAACAGCTTACCTGAAGTGGAAGCCCAGGAACAGAACCCTGCAACTGGCATCAGTAACAGGATTAACATGTTAAGCTAGAAATGATGAATTGCTGGAGGTACAATGTAAACTAATTTGACAGTTAAAAACTCTGAGGTGTCAAAGTCTTAGTAAAGACCTTCACTTTTTTTTTTTTTTTTTTTTTTTTGAGGCGGAGTCTCGCTCTGTTGCCCGAACTGGAGTGCAGTGGCCGGATCTCAGCTCACTGCAAGCTCCGCCTCCCGGGTTTATGCCATTCTCCTGCCTCAGCCTCCCGAGTAGCTGGGACTACAGGTGCCCGCCATCTCGCCCGGCTAGTTTTTTTTGTATTTTTAGTAGAGACGGGGTTTCACCGTGTTAGCCAGGATGGTCTCGATCTCCTGACCTCGCGATCCGCCCGTCTCGGCCTCCCAAAGTGCTGGGATTACAGGCTTGAGCCACCGCGCCCGGCCAGACCTTCACATTTTTATGAGTTTTACCTGCAGATTCTCAGTCAGGTTCTAGCTTTAAAGATTTAAGCAAAATTACCTCTTGTTTCCAGCAGGATGACGGGAAAAAGCAACTATTTTGGAATATACTCTGAGCTCTCAGTTCTCATCAAAAAACTATAAAAATAAAATCATGTCATTTTCTGCAACATGGATTGAACTGGAAGACATTATGTTAAGTGAAATAAGCCAGGCACAGAAAGATAAATATCATGTTTTCTCATTCATATGTAGGAACTAAAAGAATTGATCTCATGAAAATAAAGAGTAGAATGGTGGTTATCAGACACTAGGGAGTATAGGGAGTAAAGGAGTATGAAGGTTAACGGGTACAAAAGTACAATTAGCTAGAAGAAATATGTTCTAATCTTTGACAGCACAGTAGAACAACTATAGTTAAAAATAATGTGTTGTATATGTCCAAATAGCTAGAAGAGAAGATTTGGAATGTTCTCAACACAAATAAATTATAAACATCTGAGGTGATGGATATCCCAGTTACCCTTATTTGATAGTTGCACATTGTATGCATGTACCAAAATATCACATGAACCTCATAAATATATACAACTATTATAGCTATTGTATATCAATTTTTAAAAAGTCCTGGCCCCGAGGAAACCATTTCATCAGAGAATAACTGGGGTTTTGCCAGACCCTAATCAAACAGAGAGAAGGGAAATGCCCAACTCAGGCTCACTAAAAGACTGAGACCTAATCACAGGTTTGTAGAACACCTCCCCACCTACCTTACCAACACATAGATAGCACGACTATATAACAGGAATGTAGCTAAAAGAACTATAAGTTCCAGACCCTATTTATGTAGTCTCTCGGAAAACCTGAGAATCACAGGGGAAGCAAAATCATGGACATTAAATAAAATGTTAGTTTCTGACACCAAAGCTACAGCAAACTGAACATGGCCTAAACCCCAGAAAGAAAAACATAAAACTTCACACTAAAGACCTTTCTATATCAGTTCCTCTTGGCAGGTAATCATGTCTTGCTTTCAATGAAAAATTACAAGGCATGCTAAAGGGCAAAAATTACACTCTGATGAGGCAAAGCAAGCATCAGAATGAAAACCAGATCTAGCATAGGTTTTAGAATGATCACATTAGGAATTTAAAATACCTATGATTAATATGCTAATGATTCTAATGGAAAAGTAAGCAGTATACAAAACAATGGGTACCATAAACAAAGAGATAGCAATTCTAAGAAAGGATCAAAAGAAAATGCTAGAAATGAAGAGTCCCTTTGATGAGCTCATCAATAGACTGGACACAGTTGTAGAGCAAATCAGTAACCTCGAATATGTGTCAATAGAAACCTCTAAAACTGAAATGTAAAGAGAAAAAATTAATGAAAAAGATAGAATAGAATTTCCAATTACTGAGATAAATACAAAAGGCATAACATATGTATAATGGAAATACCAGAGAAAAGAGTAAACAAAAAAAATTTTCAAGTAGTCATGGCTGAGAATTTTCCAAAATTAATGACACCGAGCCATAGATCTAGAAAGCTAAGAAAACACCAAGCAGAACAAATATCAAAAATTCTATACCTAAGTACACAATATTCCAACTATAGAAAATCAAACACAAAGAGAAAGTCTTAAAGAAGCCAGAGGGGAAAAAATACTATATTACCTACTGAGGAATAGGGATTTGAATTACAATTATATTCAGAAACCTCAGAAAGCATCCAAAGAAAAAGAACATGGAAAGAAATATTTAAAGTATTTTTTAAAAGCACCGTCAACATAAAATATTTTATCTAGCAAAATTACCCTTCAAAAGTAAAAGAGAAATAAAGACTCTCTCAGACAAACAGAAATGGATGGAATTTGTCAGTGGTAGATCTGCTTTGCAAGAAATGTTAAGAGAAGTTCTTCAGAGAGAAATAAATTATATAGAAACTCAAAGCTATATAAAGGAAGAACATTCGAGACACTGAAAGCTGTATAAAGGAAGCATTAGAGAAAGCTTTATAAGTTATATAAAGGAAGTATTAGAGAAACTCAAAGCTATATAAAGGAAGAGCATTAGAGAAGGAGTAAGTGAAGGTAGTACAAAATCTTTCATTTTTCTCATTCTTAATCAATTTAACAGATAACGTATTGTCCAAAATACTAACAATGTACTTGACCATTATAGCTTTTTGATAAGTAAAATTAATGACAGCAAGATTACAAGGGATGGGAGGAAAGAATTAGGAAGATCCTGTTATAAGGTACTTGCATTACCCATGAAACAATATAGTTTTATTTGAAGCTGAATTTGGATTACTGGTAAATGTATACTGCAAACTCTAAGGCAAAAATGGGCTAGCCATTTTACATCAATTAACTTACATATTTTTATTTTTATTTTATTTTACTTTATTTTATTTTTTGAGATGGAGTCTCGCTCTGTCGCCCAGGCTGGAGTGCAGTGGCCGGATCTCAGCTCACTGCAAGCTCCGCCTCCCGGGTTTACGCCATTCTCCTGCCTCAGCCTCCCGAGTAGCTGGGACTACAGGCGCCCGCTACCTCATCCGGCTAGTTTTTGTATTTTTTTAGTAGAGACGGGGTTTCACCCTGTTAGCCAGGATGGTCTCGATCTTCTGACCTCGTGATCCGCCCGTCTCGGCCTCCCAAAGTGCTGGGATTATAGGCCTGAGCCACTGCACCTGGCCAATTTACATATTTTTAAACCCTTGTAGTAAACATATGCATCATATTATAGATGTGAAATTAAGCATAGATTCAGAAGAAAATTTTCAGAAAATATTTTTTTCTAGACAAGAAAACTAAGGGACGTATAAATTTTCAATTTACTCAAGTACTAAGTGGAGGACTCATAATTTTAACCTCTATCAGCTTTCAAATCCTGTAATTTCTACCACAGGCTCATGATGCTTCCAATTTGTGAACTGTCTTTGAAATATGAACCAAATCACAAACTCATGAGTAAATGGTCAAAGAAAATCAAAGCAAAAAAGAGAATAGATATTTTTTTAAATGATATCAATATAAGAAATATGTTTGGAAGTAGCAAATGTCCTTTGTACATTGGTATTGAATAAAAGATAGTGATGAGGAGTACATATTAAAAATAGTCCAATTATTTACATTCCAGGAATAGTACTGTTATCAATCAACTTAAAGCTATACAACTTTAAAGTATGGAAAACTGAATTCAATGTCCTAGAGAGGCGTGCCTTAATTCATTCCTTCAATAATAAATGTTTGCCAACCAAGTACAACACTGCCCTGAACAAGTCTCTCTGGTATTTCTGTACTCTCTACTTGTATGTGACTTATAATTGTTCTCTTCCATCTTAAACTGCTGAAGTATTAGAAATTGTATCTCAATAGCCTTCATTAGTCCTAATTCTGCTATTTGATAAGTACCAGTATCTTTGCCACATGACAGCCCTAGAAATATTTGAGGTATATTATATCCCATTGTTTCTCTGAGCTAAACATTCCTATAGTATTTCTTCTTGAGGGGAAAGTCATGACTTGCATTTTCTACCTGCTACTCTGAGGAATAGTTCCAGATTGGTGACCTATGCTTACAAAATATTTCTCAAAGCTGTGGCAACAAAAGCCAAAATTGACAAATGGGATCTAATTAAACTAAAGAGCTTCTGCACAGCAAAAGAAACTGCCATCAGTGTGAACAGGCAACCTACAGAATGGGAGAAAATTTTTGCAATCTGCTCATCTGACAAAGGGCTAATATCCAGAACCTACAAAGAACTCAAACAAATTTACAAGAAAAAAACAAACAACCCCATCAAAAAGTGGGCAAAGGATATGAACAGACATTTCTCAAAAGAAGGCATTCATACAGCCAACAGACACATGAAAAAATGCTCATCATCACTCACCATCAGAGAAATACAAATCAAAACCACAATGAGATACCATCTCACACCAGTTAGAATGGCAATCATTCAAAAGTCAGGAAACAACAGGTGCTGGAGAGGCTGTGGAGAAACAGGAACACTTTTACACTGTTGGTGGGATTGTAAACTAGTTCAACCATTGTGGAAAACAGTGTGGCGATTCCTCAAGGATCTAGAACTAGAAATACCACATGACCCAGCCATCCCATTACTGGGTATATACCCAAAGGATTATAAATCATGCTGCTATAAAGACACATGCACACGTATGTTTATTGTGGCACTATTCACAATAGCAAAGACTTGGAATCAACCCAAATGTCCATCAGTGACAGACTGGATTAAGAAAATGTGGCACAAATACACCATGGAATACTATGCAGCCATAAAAAAAGGATGAGTTCGTGTCCTTTGTAGGTACATGGATGCAGCTGGAAACCATCATTCTCAGCAAACTATCGCAAGAACAGAAAACCAAACACCACATGTTCTCACTCATAGGTGGGAATTGAACAATGAGATCACTTGGACACGGGAGGGGAACATCACACACTGGGGCCTATTGTGGGGAGGGGGCAAGGGGGAGGGTTGGCATTGGGAGTTATACCTGATGTAAATGACGAGTTGATGGGTGCTGATGAGTTGATGGGTGCAGCACACCAACATGGCACATGTATACATATGTAACAAACCTGCACACTGTGCACATGTACCCTAGAACTTAAAGTATAATTTAAAAAAATATATTTCTCTTGGCCCACACAGAGTTAAAAAAAAAAAAAAATCACTTAGCAAGATTAAAAGTCACAAGATACTACACAAGAATACATGTTTACCACATTTTTCTAAGTATCTAAGGGTTCCAAGAATGAAGTCCCCATGTATATTGGAGTAGTTGCCCCATAACTAGGGCAATACCCAGTCCACCACACATTTCACCAGTCCTTACTGCCTTTTCCCCACTAAGGAAGGCCAAGCAGCAGTTGTCATTTAGTATCTTGCCGTTCTTTCTTTGTTTTTCTTTCTCTTTCTTTTTCTTCCTTTCTCTGTCTTTTTCTCTTTTTAATTCTGGGTCCACTTCACTCCTTTACATTACAAACCTGGCTCCTCAGGCGATTAAATTTGTCCTGAAACTGTATGTCACTTTGTCTCATAAAATTTCATATCCAGAACTAAGCACAATACACCATTTTTAGACCACCCTCTTTGATTCTGATGTTATATTACTATATAAAAATAAAAATTGCATTACATTTTTTGACATCCCAAGTAAGCTTACAGTGAATTCACAGTCAAGTAAAAGTCTCAAGGCTGAAGCCCTGCATGCCACACAGCTGGAATTCCTTGAAAACCACCTGCAGACTGAACATTTCCCTATATCCTAGTGGGATACTTGGAGCTCTAGCTAACTGTGAGACTAAACATAAGTCACCCCTGCAATGACCCATAGCTATGTTCTAATAACAGCTTTTACCTTATTCTCACTTGAATCTTTATTCTGATGACTTGATCTTTGCCTATTAATACCTATGCAGAAGTTCCTGCTTTATATTTTGCCATGTCAGTACATGTGCTGCCTCATCCCTAAACCCTAGCAGAGTAACTGATACTGTTACTGGCTTTAGACAGCAAGCTTGTGTATATTTCAAAATGAACCTTGTGGCTAGATTTGCCTATTAGTCTGACACTGCCTTTTACCATTGTTTCTGTTCTATCTCTTGAGTGGATGTGCCAGGCCTCTGCTAGTTGACAAAGGACTCTCGTCCCCCAAAGTCAACTAGCAGACAGGGCCAGATGAAGGTCCTAGGCACTACTACTTATCTGCATGGTGCTTCTATTAAATATATCACACTTACATTTTTATGCAAATAGTTAAGGGATTCTTTGTACTGTAACAGTTAACTATAACAGTTAAAATTTGTTTTAATTATAAATAATAATATCTCTCAGTGGTATATTCAATAATATAAGTATACTACATACTCAATAATATAAGTATACCATATAACTATTTTTATATTAGCATGGTGTTACATTCCCAAAATATTCACAAAAGACCTTTACATGGTTCACGTTTTCCGAATGTTCTTTCCTTTCAGTTACCATCAACCTCTTTGCTGCTCACTTTAGCACTAAACTACAGCTGATGCTTGGAATTTTTGAATGAAAAACTTTACAAATGTTCCTACTACATTTACCGAAATTCTTCCTTTCACTTTATAAACCCCTTTCAACCTTGATTTGCTCACTCAGCATTTTACTTATGAATTCTAGTTTTAAAGCTTCTGAAATTTTGATAATTATCCCCTGATTATCTACAAAGTAAAGCAAACTTGGATAGCGACTTGTGGCTCTCCTCTATAGATAACTATTTGGGTTAATATTTTAATATTGAAAGGTAAATTTGAATTGTGGCATTTAAAACTTCTTAGTTACAATTTATTAATCAATAAAATCAAATAGTTCAGGCAAAAATGATAAGAATCTGGTATAAGTGGTCTAACTAAGTATTTGAGTTGTAGAATTCACAGAACTTGCTAACAATTCCATGCACTCCACAGAAGGTACCAAGTTCAAATAGTCCCCTAGATAAATTTTGAAAAAACATTAAACTTTCCAAAACATACACCAGTGGATTTCAACCGGAGGTGAATGTTTGCCAAAGGACATTTGTCAACGTCTGAAAAACATTTTTGATTGTTACAACTGGGCAAGCTGGCAGGAAGTGGGGTTAGGTGTCCCTAATGGCTTCTAGTAGGTACAGGCCAGATATGCTGCTCAACATTTTGTTACACATAGGACAGCCCCTACAGCAAAAAATTATCAACCCCATAATCAAAAGTGCCAACATTGAGAAACCCTGGCATAGAGAAAAATGATAAATAGAAAGCACATTCTTAGTTTATATTCAAAGACAAATGAAATTCCAAAACTAAAAACTACCAAAATGGCTATAATAAATTTATGCATAAAGCTTACTTATAATTGTCTATGCAAATGCAATGATAAAATATGAACAATTCCAATTGTCTTACTGAAATAATAATCATGACAAATGTTTTATTTCATGAGCAGATGGATAATTCAACAAAAGCAATCTGATGATAATATCTCATTTTATTGAATAATAAAAACAACTAGATCTCAATACATCCCAAACAGCATTTCAAAAAATTTACTATCCAATTCTAATTTAAAAATACAATCCTCATGCCTATAATCCCAGCACTTTGGGAGGCCGAGGCAGGCAGATCACAAGGTCAAGAGATCGAGACTACCCTGGCCATCATGGTGAAACCCCATCTCTACTAAAAATACAAAATTAGCTGGGCATGGTTGCACGGCTGTAGTCTCAGCTACTCAGGAGGCTGAGGCAGGAGAATCGCTTGAACCCGCGAAGTAGAGGTTGCAGTGAGCCGAGATTGTGCCACTGCACTCCAGCCTGGGAACAGAGCAAGACTCTGTCTCAAAAAAATAAAAAATAAATAAAAAATAAAATAAATAAATGAATAAAAAATATAATCCTAGTCTAGTGATTGAAATAATCTTTATTAATATGGTAAAAAGCATTTGTGTGTGTGTGTGTGTATATAATTAGGGATTATACTACATAATGTAAAGTCTATATACTTGATATAAAAATATGCACAAAATCATGTTGAATAATGAACTACTAGAGGCATTTCTGTTAAAATTAGAAATTTAAAAATGTGACAATTACCAGTATATTAGGTTATATTCTAGAATGTAATAAGACAAGAAAATATGTATTAACATGAATTTTATATGGAAGAGGCAAAATAAGCAGTAGCACCTACATATAACATTATTGAATCCCTAGAGAATTCCAGAAGACAGAAATCTATCCCAATGATTGAAAGAATGCAAATTTGTTAAAGCAATATTTTGAAAATTATAGATTTACTTAATACAAGAAATAACCAACCTATCACAAGTTAAAATGCCTCATTTGATTTGCATTAATAATCATGATACTAAGCTTAAAATAGAGGCTATTTTTGCTTTGGATTACCTACTCTCTCTTCCTCCCCTTCCTATGGCAACATCCCAATTTTATGGTGCAGAACTAAAGATGTCCCTCACATGCTGCTATCTAGATCTTCAGTTACTCTGGCCATCTATTTTTTTCTAAACTCATTATTATTCTTTGTTTATAGAGATACCCTATAAAGGTTCAGTGGATTTGAAGTTGCTTGTTAGGGTAATTTTAGTGATTATAACCAAAGAACTAAAAAAGTGAGATATAAAGGACCAAAGGAGAGAAAAGTTCAATGACAAAAACAAACTGAAAGATGAACTATTGGGTTCATATTGTGCCTGGATGGAGAGACCTAATCAGCAAAGGTGTAAGTTTTTTTTGCAAATAATGATTACAATTCCATGTTATCACAATTCCACTATTAGGATGTGACCCTTAACTAATTAACATAGTATTTTATTTTTTAAATTAATTCAAGAAAATTAATTTTTAGAGGTATAATGCAAAGTATCTGCCTATCAGATAATAAAACAAATCAAATAAGCCCTTTTTACTGCAGGAAAAAGTCAAAATAAACACAGAGATGAACAGACATAAAAAGAAATTGTAGCAATAACTTCATATATAATAAAATTATAATTGAAAACCTATAAAAAACATTCAAACAAATGAAGTTAACCCCTTCCCATATTACATATACACATACACACGTGCACACACACACACACACACAAATAGATTCCGGTTCGATTAAAGGTTTAGATTTATGTACGAAACCATAAAAACTTAAGAAAACTTCAGGAGACTGTTTTTAGCACCTTAATGTAGAGAGAGTCTGTATTTGTAAAAAGAAATCTAGGTCAGACTTTAGAAAGGGAAGGACTGATAGATCTGTTAACATAAAAATATAGAAATAAAAATCCTACACTGTATGACAAAAGTCACCACTAAGAAGGTTAAAAAACTTATTTGACAAATGCAACTATGTTTTACCTCATTAATAATCCAAGAATTACAGTTTTAACCAACCAATCAAACTGAGGACAATTGCAGAGGCCTAGTGATAAAGACATTCCAAATACTGTTGATATAAATTAGAACATTTCTGAAGCACAATTTGGTAAAAAGGTTTTAAATTCTGAGTTCACAGCAATTTTTATTCAGTGAATTTATTTCTAGGAATTTTTTAAAAGAAAATAATTTGACAAGTCTGAAAAAACACATATTACGCTTGTTTCTTTAAACATGATAGCAATAATTTGGAAACAACCTGAATGACCGTCAATGATGGATTTTTCATGAACAAAGTGTAATGCAACCATACAGAAAAATATTATACAGCCATTAAAAAGTTTGAATTATGACTACAGTTAATGAACAGATGTTTATAAGACAGTAAATAAAACAAAGCATGTTGTTATATCAAGTGTATAGACTACATTACGGAGTATAATTTCTAATTATTAAAACAAAGTCTGGAAGAATATACATCAAATGATTAATTACTGAAGGATAAGAAATTAGGATATTTAATTTATTTTTACTTCATACAGTTTTATACTGCTTGAATTTTTCACACAAATCAAACATTATCTTCATCATTGTAATGTACGTTAATATGAGTTCAATTTGAAAAAAATAATTGGGTCAGAAAAAATTAATCATACATTTGGGCCTAATAATTTCACTTTTAATAGTTGATCCAAAGAAAAGAATTCAAAATAAGAAAAGTCTGCAGAACTATCTTATTGGATCACAATTTACAATTGTAAAATATTAAAACCAGCATATATGTCCAACAATAAGAGATTATGCCATTTCACAAAATATTATGAAACCACTAAAATGCAATTAGGAAGATTTGCAGAAACTTGACCCAACATATTTGACAAATAATCAGTGCAAAAGCAGGATACAAATTATATGTTTGTAAACATTAGAAATATTTGCATATACATGGTAGATTTAAACAGGCATATTAAAGTTGAATAGGATTTTTGTTAGTGTGTATATGTGTTTCAGAGTTAAACTCTTCATAATATCATTTATTTCTTGAAAAAATTTTTTAGAATGAAACATTCTTTGTTTCTTTTCCTTAAGCCTTTTTGGCTGGTTGGTGAACTCTGAAGACCGTCAGTTTACCATTGATTCTATATTGCCATTTCATATCACATCTCACAGTTAGTGATGATGCATTGACATATATTATTGGTTTACAATCCTTACAAACTTAATTACATATTCACAAGTTCTATTTTTTTTCTCACTTCACTCACTACATTATCTGTAATGTGGTGACAGGTACCGTAAATTTACTTACACACTTCTTTTCTTTTTTTGTTTTTCAACTTTTATTATAGGTTCAGTGGGCACAGGTGCAAGTTTGTTAAACGGGTAAATTGTATGTTCCTGAGGTTTGGTATACAAGTCATTCCCTCACCCACGGAGTGAGCGTAGTACCTGATAAGTAGCGTTTCACTCCATGCCGTGCTACCGATGACCCACCTAAAGTGGTCCCCAGTGTCTATTGTTCCCATCTTTGTGTCTATGGATATTCAATATTTAGCACTCACTTATAAGTGAGAACATGCAGTATTTGGTTTTCTATTCCTGCGGTAATTCCCTGAGAATAACAGCCTCCAGCTGCATTCATGTTGCTGCAAAGGACATGATTTCATTATTTTGTATGGCTGTGTCGTATTCCATGGTGTATGATACAGTTTGGCTGTGTCCCTACCCCAATCTCATTTTGAATTGTAGCTCCCATAATTCCCATGTGTTGTGGGAGGGACCCAGTAGGACATAACTGAATCACGGGCGCGGTTTCCCCATACTGTTCCCGTGGTGGCAAATAAGTCTCACAGATCTGATGGTTTTCTAGGGGGAAACCCCTTTCACTAGGTTCTCATTTTCTCTTGCCTGCCACAACATAAGATATGCCTTTCGCCTTCTGCCATGGTTGTGAGGTCTCCCCAGCCACGTGGAACTGTGAGTCCATTAAATCTTTTATTCTTCTTAAATTATCCAGTCTCGGGTATGTTTATCCGGTATGTTTCAGCAGTGTGAAAATGGACGAATACAGTGTATATGTACCACATTTTCTTTGTATAATCCATTGCTGATGGGCAACTAGGTTGATACGAGGTATTGGCTATTGTGAATAATGCTGCAATGAACGCATGAGTGCAGTGTGTTTTTGGTGTGAAGGTTTATTTTCGTTTGGGTATATCCCCAGTAACAAAACCGGTGAGACAAATGGTAGTACTGTCTTAAGTACTTTGAGAAATCTCCACTGCTTTCTACTGTGGGTGAACTAATTTACATTCCACTAGTAGTGTATAAGTGTTCCCTTTTCTTCGAAACCTCAGCAACATCTGTTTTGTGTTGTTTTGTTTTGTGCAGTGGCACGATCTCGGCTTACTGCAAGCTCCGCCTCCCGGGTTTACGCCCTTCTCCTGCCCCAGCCTCCCCAGTAGCTGGGACTACAGGCCTACAGGCGCCCGCCACCCGCGCCCGGCTAATTTTTTGTATTTTTAGTAGAGACGGGGTTTCACTGTGGTCTCGATCTCCTGACCTTGTGATCCGCCTGCCTCGGCCTCCCAAAGTGCTGGGATTACAGGCGTGAGCCACTGTGCCTGGCGTTTTTTTAACTTTTTAATAGCAGCCATTCTTAATGGTATGAGATGGCATCTTATAGTGGTTTTGATTTTATTTTTCTAATGATTAGTGATCATGAGTATTTTTAAATATATTTGTTGGCCACATGTATGTATTCTATTAAGAAGTGTGTCTATTCATGCTGTTTGCCTATTTTTTAATGAACTTGTTTGGTTTTTGCTTATTGAGTTAACTTCCTTATGGATTCTGGATATCAGACCTTTGTTAGTTGCATAGTTTGCGAATATTTTCTCCCATGCTGTAGATCTCTGTTTACTCTGGTGATAGTTTCTTTTGCTGTGCAGAAGCTCTTTAGTTTAATTAAATTCCACTTGTCAATTTTTGTTTCTGTTGCAATTGCTTTTGAGAACTTAGTCGTAAATTCTTTGCCAACGCCAGTGTCTGAAATAGTATTTCTTAGGTTTTATCCTAGGGTTTTATAGTTTAGGGCTTACACTGAAGTCTTATATCCATTTTAAGTTGATTTTTTTAGTATAGTGAAAGGAAGGGGTCTACTTTCAATCTTCTGCATATGGCTAGCCAGTTATCCTAGCACCACTTATTGAGCAGGGACTCCTTTTCCCTTTGGTTGTTATTGTTGACTTTGTCGAAGATCAGATGTTTGCAGGTGTGTTACTTTTCTTCTGGGTCCTCTATCCTGTTCCGCTGCTGAAAGAAATCAGAGACAACAAAAACAAATGAAAAAACATTCCATGCTCATGGATAGGAAGAGCAAGTATTGTTGAAAGGGCCATACTGCCCAAAGTAATTTACAGATTCAATGCTATTCCTATCAAACTATCAATGTCATTTTACACAGAAGTAGAAAAAACTATTCAAAAATTCATATGAAATCAAAAGAGTCTGAAGAGTCAAAGCAATCCTAAGCAAAAAGAACAGAGCCAGAGGCATGGTACTTGTACGAAAACAGGCACATGGATTTACACTATTTTCTAATAAATTTCTTACAATATTTCCACATGCACACCTAATATGGTTAGGCTTTATGTTTCCACCCAAATCTCGTCTTGAATTGCAATCCCAGTAATCCTGATAATCCCCACATGACAAGGGAGAGATCAGATGGAGGTAATTGAAACATGGAGCGTGGTTTCCCCCATGCTGTTTTCACGATAAGTGAGTTCTTAGGAGATCTGATGACGGTATTTTAAGGGGCTCTTCCCCCTTAGCTTGGCACTTCTTCCTGCTGCCTTGTGAAGAAGGTGCTTTGCTTTCTCTTTGCCTTCTGACATGGTTGTAAGTTTCTTGAGGCCTCCCAGCCACGCTGAATTGTGAGTCAATTAACCTCTTTTCCTTTATAAATTACGCAGTCTCAGGCAATTCTTTCTAGCCTATGAAAATGGACTAATACAACACCTAAACAAGATTAATCTCTTATACAAAAAAGTTAACCAGACAAGATAAATATATTTATAAAGAGAAAGGGGCACAGCAAAGGAAAAAAAAAAAAATTAAAGCAACAACAGCAACACAGTTAACAGTTAATACTTTATAAGGTACCAGGCACTGTTGTAGGCACTTTACATCCATTAACTCCTTTAATAATCATAACAACCTTGTGAAGTAGGTACTGTTGGTCAACTGTAATTTACAGATAGAAAATACAAAACAAAACAAAATGAGTCACAGAGTTAGGAATCACAGAGTTAGGAAATCTAGACATAAACCTGGGCAGTCTGGGACCTTCTTGCTCCCAAATCTACATCATTTACTAAGGGTGTCATGTAATATAGCCCTTTGGTATTGTTATTAAACCACATTTCAATTACCATTATGTAATATATACATTGAATATGTCATCTTAAAAAAACTCGAATATATGCATATATATCACACATAGTGTTAAAACTGTACTATTTATAATTTCTCTAGGCTTTCATGAAGGACTCACAGGAGTTGATCTCAGAATCCATTGTGATCTATTGAAACTGTACTTTAAGGTCTAATTAATAATTTTCTGTGAAAAACTATTAGATAGTATTTTTTAAAATCCGACTCCAAAGTGCCCTTTAAAATTGAGAAGCAAAATTTCATGTATCTAACTTACACAGAATTTAGACTATTTGGGTATTTCATCTGTCTTCATTGTTTTTTTTTTTTTTTCATTTGAGAGAGACCAAGGAAACAAAACAAGGAATTGTAAAATACGATTGGTCCTTGGTTTTCCTGAACCATCTTAATGGATTCCTGGCAGTGGAACAGGAATTTCCATTATATAGAGAGCAGCAGTCACTAATTTTACTTAAAGCCAAGCAACTGAAAGAGTTTGGTCAAAAGAAAAATGTTGTAAAGTTGCTTGCAATGCATCACCAAAAGTATTTTCAGGAAGACAAAATGATTGTTTTAGCAGATAGGTTCTTCCACAGCTTGAAAATGTGTTTTTCACTTGTACTTCCTACGCTATTGGTAATTTGGGAACTTTACTAATTAAGCTTTTTGCCTACTGTCAATGCAGTACAAAGTCAAGCTATTAAGCTATAAACTGTAAAAATTGTAAAAATGATTAAATCGTACAGCTTAGAGATAATGCTTTACAAACTTAGTCATACATTCATAAGTTCTTTTTTCCCATTTTAAAATGGTTTGAGGCTATTATGTAGCTGTAGCTAGGATAGTTTCTATCTAATCTGACATGATCGTATTGTTTTGGTAGATTTAACAATAAAGAATATAATAATCTTTTCAACAAATTTAGCATCAGTAGTATCAGACATTAGCAATCTGAAAAATACTCATGTTTTAATACCTTTTTTAGGTCAATCAAAACGAAAATAATGTTCGATTGTTTTGTTATGTATGGCAATTGCTGGTTTTTTTGTTTTTTTGTTTTTCTTATTTGAAGAGCTCTGTGCCTTCTATAAAGAGGGACTCACTCCTCAGGAATACTCTAAGTATAAGAGAAGATAATATACATAAGGAGAACTATGGAAAGTATAAATTAAGCAAGATATTCTTCATCTTTCCTATGGCTTAATTCTTATGTTTTTGAATTGTATTACATTTCCCTATTCCTTTTCTTCTGCCTAAATATCAAGCTTCCTTCCCTTCATCACACGTAAGGTATATTTTCCACCAGTCATTAATCAATGTAGCCATTCAGTCAGTCTACTTGGGATACAGTGAGGGAATTTCCATTGTATTCACTTTTTTTTTTTTTTAATACTTCAAGTTCTGCGATATATGTGCAAAACCTGCAGGTTTGTTACATAGGTATACACATGCCATGGTGGTTTTCTGCACCCATCAACTCATTATCTATGTTAGGTATTTCTTCTAATGCTTTCCCTCCCTCATCCTACAACAGGCCCTAGTGTGTGGTGTTCCCCTCCCTCTGCCCATGTGTTCTCATTGTTCAATTCCCACTTATGAGAGAACATGCGGTGTTTGGTTTCCTGTCCCTGTGTTAGTTTGCTAAGAATGATGGTTTCTAGCTTCATCCATGTCCCTGCAAAGGACATGAGCTCATTCATTTTTATGGCTGCATAGTATTCCATGGTGTATATGTGCCACATTTTCTTTTTCCAGTCTATCATTGATGGACATTTGGGTTGGTTCCAAGTCTTTGCTTTGGTGAATAGTGCTGCAATAAACATACGTGTGCATGTGTCTTCATACTAAAATGATTTATAATTCTTTGGGTATATACTCAGTAATAGGATTGCTGGGTCAAATGGTATTTCTAGTTCTAGATCCTTGAGGAATTGCCTCACTATCTTCTACAATGGTTGAACTAATTTACATTCCCACCAACAGTGTAAAAGCGTTCCTATTTCTCCACATCCTCTCCAGCATCTGTTGTGTCCTGACTTTTTAATGATTGCCATTCTAACTGGCATGAGATGGTATCTCATTGTGGTTTTGATTTGCATTTCTCCAATGACCAGTGATGATGAGTTTTTCAAATGTTTGTTGGCTGCATAAATGTGTTCTTTTGAGAAGTGTCTGTTCATATCCTTCTCCTGCTTTTTCATGGGGTTCTTTTTATTCTTGTAAATTTGTTTAAGTTATTTGTAGGTTCTGGCTATTAGCCCTTTATCAGATGGATAGGAAGACTCAATATCATGAAAATGGTCATAATGCCCAAAGTAGTTTATAGATTCAATGCTATCCCCATCTAGCTACCACTGACTTTCTTTAGAGGATTAGAAATAAGTACTTTAAATTTCATATGAAACCAAAAAAGAGCCCATATAGCCAATACAATTCTAAGCAAAACAAAACAAAACAAAACAAAACAAAAAAAACAAAAAAAATACACAGCTGGAGGCATCACGCTACCTGACTTCAAACTATATTACAAGGCTACAGTAACCAAAACAGCATGGTACTGGTACCAAAACAGATGTACAGGCCAATGGAACAGGACAGAGGCCTCAGAATAATGCCACACATCTACAGCCATCTGATCTTTGACAAACCTGACAAAAACAAGCAATGGGGAAAGGATTCCCTATTTAATAAATGGTGTTGGGAAAACTGGCTAGCCATATGCAGAAAACTGAAAGTGGACCCCTTCCTTACACCTTATACAAAAATTAACTCAGATGGATTAAAGACTTAAATGTAGGCCAGGCATGGTGGCTCACACCTATAATCCTAGCACTTTGGGAGGCTGAGTGGGGGGGGAGGTGGATCACAGGGTCAGGAGTTCAAGACCAGCCTGACCAACATAGTAAAACCCTGTCTCTACTAAAAAGAAAAAATAAAATAAAATAGCTGGGCATGGTGGCAGGTGCCTGTAATCCCAGTTACTCAGGAGGCTGAGGCAGGAGAATTGCTTGGTCCTGGGAGGCGGAGGTTGCAGTGAGCAGACATCGAGCCATTGCACTCCAGCCTGGGCATCAGTGTAAGACTCCATCTCAAAAAGAAACAAACAAACAAAATACTTAAATGTAAGACCTAAAACCACAAAATCCTAGAAGAAAACCTAGGCAATACCATTCAGAACATAGGCATGGGCAAAGACTTCATGACTAAAACATCAAAAGCAATGGTGACAAAAGCCAAAACTGACAAATGGGATCTAATTAAACTAAAGAGCTTCTGTACAACAAAAGACACTATTATCAGAGTGAATAGGCAACCTATAGAATGAAAGCAAATTTTTGCAATCAAAATTTTAATTATCTTATGTTTAAACAATGGGAGAAGATATGCTGCCAATTCACAATGTAATATTCTCATCATAGAACACAACATATGTAGTTAAGTTAAACTATTTGTGATTTGAGACTTTTTTGGGGGGAAGGTCTTTAAATTTGTCTCATTCCCCCAAATAGAAACAGACTCACTGTAAGAAATATAAGGTAATATAAAAACACCTTTTGGAATCAGAAAGAACGGCGTCCCAATTCTTATTTTGCCATTTCGTGTTCATGGGATTACTATTAGCTAATTAACCTTTCTTAAACATCAGTTTCCTTGTCTGTCAAACGGACACAGCAAGAAAAGCTCTTAAACTGTTAGAGGCTCAATATACTGCTGTCTCTGTGAGATGTTTAGTAAATCTTCTGTGTGAGATATTTAGTGTAATTTTTTCTGTAACAATTAAACTCAACTCCTCTTTGGATGGCTATTTTTTAAAGTCCTAAATTATCTTCTTTAATGATACCTATATGATAAGAGTTATAAACTTTCTGTTGTAAGTGACCAAATTATATGTAAAACAAAACTTTGAAAAAGTTCAAAATGATACAGTATTTGAGACTTAGATGTATCTTACAGACTAATTTGGATTCATGATGTTTCGTTTCCTCTTTTACTCCACTCGCAACCAAGAGATGATAACTGAAGAGAGATATAAAAAATGTTTACAGTTTGGTTTATCCTCTCATGTCCTTCATTAACGTACTGTGGGTGTTGTTCTTTTAAAAGGCCAAGGTTCATGGTTCTGTTTTTTAATTGCAATTCAGTCTTTCCTCCGTCTTCCAGGAGCATCGGCTTTATCATTGCTTGTGAGATTTACAGCGCTTCCTTCCATGGTCAGCTTGCTAATAGGCAGTTGTTGAGCTCCCCAGAGTCTAAACTAGGAAATATGAGCAGTATGTAGTTGCTACAGCTGGAGTCGCATTCCACTTCAGAAGCTTCTTAACAGCATTCTCAGATGTGTGAATATCCATTAGTGACCCAAGGGGATTACTCCCTGGCACCAAGTATACCTTTATGAGGGGTCTGGATGATGAGACTTTCCCCTCCCATCAGCAGAAAGTAAGGCAAGGCAAGGGACTTGGAGATTGGCGAATTCAAAAAGATAAATAAAATAAATAAATGTGTGGGAACAGAGAATGCTTCTTAAAAAGAATTCAAAAGGAAAATTATAAAATTTGGCGATGGGGTACATAAGTTGAATATTTATGTTGAGTAAATAGCTAACATATTTATCAAAACATTCAAGGGCACTAAGGCTAAAGTAACATGACTTGATCTTCCTGTGTCTGTTTATGTGGATGGCAATTGACAGTAAGCAACACTAAACTTTCACTTCCTGTTCAGTGTATCTAGGACAGACAATACTGGGAGGATGACTCAGTTGCTCCTGCAGCAACTGCCCTTTGAGGAAAAAGCTTCCTGATTTCACCATGTCTCTTTTAAAATACTTCTACTCTTCCTGCCCACCCCAACAGTTCTGCAGCTTCTCTTTTTGCAGCAGTATCTCTAACCACTGTCCTCTAGATGTTATAGCAATCAGAAAGTCTCCCTTTCAGTTTTAAGAGTAAGGGGTAAATATTTGTGAGTAGATGTATTCATTTTATAGAAGAGGTTCATGAATTTTCTTGCATAAGCCATGCCTGCATTATTACATTTGTACAATCAGAGGGAAAGACTACTGCATGTTCAAGTAGTAGGTACAGTGAGAGGATCTGCAAAGAGAAAATGCTAGGGATTGAATGCTGATTAAATCCATGATATTAGCTAAGTGAGGAAGAAAGTTCGTATTAGAATCTTGCAAGTAACTGTCTGCATTTTATATCCTTCACAATTCCTAGTACAAACTTTTGCTTCTAGTAATAATATATAACATGTAATATTTATGTAACAAATATAAGATGTAATAACATATAATTTAAAACTATTATATGTTTTGAATGAATATATGAATGAATGATTCCAGAATTATTTAATTAGAATTAGAAATTTCCTAGGCCAAGAGTAATGGTTTGTATGGTTCATGAACAGATGGGTATTCAGATTTCATCCATTAGAGAGCATGTTTCACAACTCTAGCTGCACATTAGCATCATCTAGAGAGCTTTTAAAAAAATGTTGCCTGAGCCTCACCTCCAGAAATGCTGATTTAACTGTTCTGTGGTGGGCCTAACTTTGGGTGTTTATTAAAAGCTCCCCAAATAATTCTAACACGCAGCCAGCATTAAGAATCATTATGGTACCATCTCGTAGGTAGATTCTTAGAATGACTTGCACATTACAGGAAGTGAACATCTTTTGCTGATCTATTAGGGGGAGGAAACTATGAGAGAAAGAGAGAAAAAATACATGTATTCCAATTATTCCACATTTTAATACATTTATTCAATAATTGGTAATATGTATTGAGTTCTTATTGTCACACACTCTATGTATTGATGCTATAAATATTGAACATAAGCAGATATTGTGGAGCTTATAGTCTATTGAGAAGAAACAGACATTAATTAAATAAAACAGAAATGCCTATGAAATTGTAATACTGACAAAGCCATTTAACAAAAATACATCATAGGAAAGGAATTTTTCTATATTCCTTGAGAGGCATGGGTTTCCCAGTGAAGTGATATTTGAACTGAGAATCTAATTACTAGCAAAGATGAGAGAGTAAAGTGCTGTAAGACAGAGGACACTGCATGTGCAAGGGCCCTGAGCCTTCAGGGACTACTCATTGTAAGAAAGTCAGTAAGGTTGTCATATAGAGATTAAGGGGAGGGTTAATTTGATACATGCCTGAAGACATAGGTAAGAGATGTTTCATGCTTGTTGGCCATGTGATGTTAGTTGGTGGAACACATTAAGGCTCTTGATTATTATCCTAAAAGCAGACAAAGTCATTAACAGATTTTAAGAAGAGGTGAGGTATTATCAAACTTGAATTTATAATAACAATCGATTGAGGAGATTGTATTGGGAGGAGATAAGAATGGATAAGGGAGACTAATCTGTAAACTATCCAAGTAAGAGAGGATAGAAGCTTGGCTTACAGAGCTACCAGATCAAATGGAGAGAGGTGGAAGAATTTTAAAGGGTGTTTTAAATATGCAGTGTAATGGAGAAGCAAAACTGTTAAAGACCACATTTAGGGAGAAGATGAGAAATATTTTTGTAAATAAGTAAGTTAGAGTTACTTTTTATTATCCAAATGGAAACATCAAGCAAGTTGTAGGTTCTGTGGGCTTGGGGCTCAATACAGAACTTTTAAATAGAAAATACAATTTTTGGAGTCATTTTCAAACAAAGCAGGTTAATGAATGCCATTAGATGAAATTTTCTTTCAAGAAAGTACAGGGTTTGAAAACAAGAGAGCCTAGGTCCTGATCTTTAAAAAAAATCCAACATTTTGACCAGAAGAAAACCAGGAAAGCATGGTCTACCTTTACTTCATACTCTACCCCTTTTATTTCCTCATGTTTGTGCATTATGTTATAGAAGTTTCCATACAGTTGGAATCAGTTGGAACCAAAATTTTGTCAATAATGTCTTTGCTCACAATCAATTGACTTATCAAATTCTAGATTTACATGAGTTTTTACAATAAAGATAAACTAAGAAAGACCAATCTGCTACTGAGAAAAATAGATTATTCAAAAGGGTATGAGAGGTTTCAAATTGTGATGGTGTTCAAGTTTATGTGAAAATTAATATGGATCAAGTCAATGGTATTCTGGTAATTATGTGATATCACTGAACCCAGTGTTTACAATAGATTCGCAGACCTGGTTTTCAAAAGTCATTCAGGCCAGCTTCAACCCACAACTGGATCTAATATATAACAGATAATAAAATTAAATCTTGGGAGACCACCCAACTTCCATAAGCTCATAGTTCTAGCAAAGGAAACATCTGGAAAAGGATCTAGATCTTCTCGGGAGTCCTGTGCTCTATCTAATCACCATGCTAATAAATGTAATATACACCAGTGGTTCTCAAAGTCCTGAGACCAGCAGTCTCAGCAGCATTTGCGAAATTCTTAGAAATGCAAATTTACAGGCTCCTCCTCAGACTTCCTGAATTTAAAAAATCTGGGGGTAGGACCCAGCAGGGTATCTTTTAGCAAGCACTCTGGGTGATTCTGATGCATACTAAAGTTAAAAAACCACAGGCATGGACAATAGTGATATCTTAGGTCACTTGATGGTTTTCAAAGAATTATCATCCTGTCAGCCATGTTTCCCATAAATGCTAATCCTAGTAACACCGTAAAACTGGTCTTTAGGAAGAGCAATCTAGCAGCTTTGTTAGATTTAACAGAGAAATTGAAAATTTAGAAATGAGTTGTGGTTCTAATTTATTATGCTGACTGTGAATAAAGAAAGAAATGGTCCCAATGTAGAACCTGTAGCGATGACATTTTACATGAAGGATAACGTACAGAAAGAAACTTAAAGTGCCTTCAAGGTTTAGAGCTTCAAAAAATTTAATTAAAGAAATCCTGTCCACAAATCTATCCTGCTTTGTCCTCAACTTGTTGCTATGGTTTCCCATCTTTTTCATGCACTCAGAACTTTAGAAGTATATCACATATCGCACATACTCTCTCTAATAGTATTTTTTTCAAGCTCCCCATTTGAGGATACAGAGCTTTACTCATCCTTATATCCCCTGCAAAAACTGGCAGAATGTCTTTCACATAGTCAATAACTCGAATAACTGAAATAAGAAATCCTTATGTAAGAATCATTTCAGAAAGGTGATTAAGTTAATATTTACTTTGATGCCTCAGAACAATGGGAGGCACCCAATAAAAATATTAAAAAACAGATGAACCTGGAACACTCACAGCAACATATAAACCTTCAAACAAGTCTCTATCACAGCTTAGTTCAATCTGATACATTCCTAAATGAGCTTCCTTTGTTTCAGCCAACACGCGTTCCTTGTATGCCAGCTACTAATTTTAGTGCATCCCCCGCTTTCTTTATAGTTTCTATAGTTTTGTTGTCCTAAAACTGATAAGCTTTTTATTTTGTATTCATTTAGAAATCAACCTCAAATATGGAACCATTTGCATACTTAATATGTGTAATTGTATATTGAAATGTATTTTTAAAATTTATTCTCTACTATTTCTCGCTCTTTAAAATATTTTAGCTAAATAGAAAAAATACATTTATCTTCACATTTACGTGTTACAGTGTGCATAGACTATTTTGCAGATAATGAAATAGAAGCTTCTACTAAATTTAGTCAGTGAATAGGTGTTCCTGCATTCATAGGTAAAATTATGTACATTTACTGTCAAAAAAAAGAAAGAAAAGAATTTTCTATATTCAAATACATATGGAATTACCGAAAAGGTGGTATATGTATTTGGGTAGTATTCCACTCTGTATATTCATCTATGCTAAAATATACTAAATGATATAGAGGTGGGTAAGAAGGAGTCCAGATAATAGCATGAGATACTTGTAATTGACTTAGTTTTGCCATTAGATCCATGACTTCAGGAATCTGTTTCATGTAGGTCTCAATCTAAAAAATACAGAGAAAATAATAATTGTTTTTCGAAAGACTAAAATATTGACCCAAGTACCACAATTAGCACAGGACCTGAGTCACAGTGCCTGTCTCAACATTTATTAGTTTATTATGAACTGCTGTTATTATTGTTAATGCAACTTTTCTTCAGCATTCCCAAATATCAACTAGGCCATCATATCTTTTATCTACAAAAAAGTATTGTTGTCACTCATATTTACAAAAAATTTACTTCATTCATATAAAACATACTCGATTTCCATAAAAATCCCCTTTAATTGTGTGTGGGGGGGTGGGGGGGGGTGAACACCTATCTGCTGCTAGGTAGTAGCTACAGAAACAACCATTTATTTTCCTTCCTGTAAACTTTGTGTATTTTGGCAGTCAGTGAAGCCATGGCATACAGGTGAGGCTGTATGCAGCCCAATCGTCTAAACTTAGGTAAGAACATTCTAAGAAGTAAAAATATAATTATTTGAAAATTAATCATAAGAAATTACTGCACTCATTTTAGTTGTCATAATCATATTATAGTTCTGTTTTTGCTTAAAGAGTACTTGTCTTTTAGAGATATATCAAAGTATGTACCTATGAAATAATTTAATGTCTTGGATTTCCACATATATAATCTGGAGGGGAAGCAATAGATGAACAAAATTAGACATACTGTTGAAATTAGAGTTTATATACATATGTTTTAATTTACTATTCTCTACACTTTTGCAAATATTTGAAAAAATTCTGTATTAGTTCGTTTCACACTGCTATAAAAATACTACCCAAGACTGGGTAATTTGTAAAAGAAAGGAGGTTGAATTGACTCACACCTCCAGATGGCTGCAGAGGCCTCAGGAAACTAGTCATGGTGGAAGGCCAAGGAGAAGCAAGGCACCTCTCACATCTCGCTGGCAGGAGAGAGACGAAGAGAGACAGAAAGAGAAAGGAGAGCGCACACGAAAGGAGAAGAACCCCACACTTACCAAACAACCAGATCTCCTGAGAACTCTATACAACAACAGCAAGGGAGAAGACCACCCCCATGATCCAATCACCTCCCACCAGGTCCCTCCCTTGACACATGGGGATTACAATTCAAGATGAGATTTGGGTGGGGACACAGAGCCAAACCATATCAAATTCATAAATTAAAATAACTAACAAGTGTAAATGAATAAAGTACATTTTTCTATGCCTTAATTCTTTTTGCTAGTCTTTGAAAATCTGACTCTCAGCAGCCTCACCTGTATGCCATGGCTTCACTGACTGCCAAAATACACAAAGTTCACAGGAAGGAAAATAAATGGTTGCTTCTGTAGCTACTACCTAGCAGCAGATAGGTGTTCACCCCCCCACCCCCACCACACACAATTAAAGGGGATTTTTATGGAAATCGAGTATGTTTTATATGAATGAAGTAAATTTTTTGTAAATGAGTGACAACAATACTTTTTTGTAGCTAAAAGATATGATGGCCTAGTAGATTTATGAGCCTCTGTATAGTTGGGTGAAGTATACTGATATACTGATAAGATAGCAAGGAATAAGGCAATTTCAGTATAAAGTTATATCACAGTAATAAAAATATGCTAAAAGTGACCGTATGATGAATTTACCATGACTATTATAAAAGCAAATACAATTCCAAACTTTTGCAAATCTACCCTTGTGGAAAAGCTTTCTTAGTAACAGATGGGATATTTTGGAATCAAAGGGGAAACGTATGAGTAACGTTGAACTTTATTTAACCTAACCAAATCTCACATAATTGATATAAGGAAGTTTAAAAAATCATCCCAGAATAAATAAATGCATCTCATAAATAAATGTACCATATATGATATTGAAATACATGTATGAGGTACATTTATATATAAATATATCCTATTTTAGCCTAATTTTTTCAATTTCCCTTATTATGTTTCCATTATTTTATCAGAATAATATTATTCTTTATGTAGACAAATTTGCCATGAAATTCATTGCTAAGTAATTGTTGTGGTGGGGAATGTTGGACTCCCAAAGAATTTTTATGATAAGGGGGTATTGTACTTCAAAGTCACTTTTAAAAGTGACCTTGGTAACTGATGTGTAATTGGATCTACTCTTGCAAGTGTCCTAAACTATTCTAAAACTTTTGGCTTTATCTTTTGCAAATATATGACTTTCTGACAACCAGATACTTGTAATTAAATATAGATCCAGTATAAACATGAGAAGTCATAAATCATAGAATCATTTTTAAACTAGCATAGTGTACTGTGTATGTACTTCAGAAAACCTGGAGCATGTTAAGCTTTCTCAAAATGAAGAAAACAAAACCACCTTCATTGGGCTTGAGATATCTTATTATGAACATTATTAGTGTGATGGCTGTTTAACCTAGTGATTAACAAAAGGAATAGAGACAAGCTTCTAATTTGTGAAAGCTAAACATTTTTTAAAAACCGTATCCTATTTTACCTCAGAAAAACATCCTGACCTATCATTTAATCCTAAGGATCAGACTATAGAAAAGCAGTCATCTCCATTTTAAAAAGTTTAAATGGACAATATTTTTCTTATAAATATACAGCATGTTTTTTAGACTAAATATATTGACACTCACGGACATAATTCATATTTTTCTACTTAAAGGATTATTTGCATGCAGCTTAATTTATTGAAAAGAATGCACCAAGAAGTCACAGAGGGCTACTATTCTTTTTAACTTGATATTCTTAGCTTATGGCAGAGTTTATCATTCATAAATATTTTCTTCCAGTGTTAAGTTAATGCTAATGATTTATAAAAGAAAATAAAATACGTCCATATTAGATGACAAGAAAAAATAGTGCTTGGAGTTTTATAATTTGGGATACATTTTCTTTTTTCAAACATACAAAAGTCCCTTCTCAACCTACGTGTAATCATTATAGGATGTTACTCACCATTAACGATAACCCTTGACTTTTGTCATACTCTCAAGTGGTAGGCTGAAAAAAAAAAGGAGACTTAGGTTGTGACATGATCATGTATTCTTTTCAGCTGGATATAGGCAGTATAAGTGTGAAGTTACATTCCATTCATCATGATAACATGATGTGAAGGATGCAGTATAGGATCCACACTTCTGAATTCAGTCATTCTCCTCCACATGGATGCTTCTTGATTTGCACTCTGAATCACCGAACAACTCTTTCAATTTAGCTGACAGGCTAATTTAAGCAATCCTAAATATACAGTAAGTCCATCAGATGTTTCAAAATACAATTCAAAATTTCATATTTATTAAAACCCATTATAGTCTTTCGATTTTGTCCTTTGTGCACAAGTCTCCTGATAAGGATTGCCTCCTTGGGGTAGCCGGTAAAACCAAAGCATAACCTGATGACAGAAGGAAGAATTGACAAAGACATGTCACCTGTATTTGACATATGTGTATTTTAAAGAAATTGAAATCCAAATGTCTTCATTAGATATAAAGTATCAAAATTTGGAGGGCTAGTCCAAGAAATATTGGCTTCCTATTTGGAAGAAGACAATGTTAGCATATATCTACCAATCTAAAAACTATACATTCTAGTTATGAATACAAAGAAGAAAGATTTAATACACAGAACACATTTTCTCATCCATAGTTCACCATTGCTCCATCTGTAAGGCCGCACCTTTCTACAGAAGTGCGTTGCCTTGCTGAGAATTAAAAAGAAAATTTTATATTCCAGTGCTATTTCTTTTGCAGCACCAAAACTTTATTTTTAAAAGAATCTTTTGATTAATACAGTGGCATGTTAAATAAGCACATCCTCCGTGATCCTTTCATTTTGTCATGAGGTAGAGCACTCACAAACTCTGAGATAAATAAATGTTATTTTAAACAGTTAGAGTTTGTGTTTTGTTTTTTGTTTTTTTTGTTTTGTTTTTTCTGGCAGCAATAAAAAACTAATACACGTGGGTGGGTGGAAGAAGAAGGGGCAGGAAACTGAGGAAGAAGTACGTAAGTAAAATCACCTTATTTCTAATGTTCTAATTCTTAAGGAAATGGGAATAAGGCTCATGTTTGCTCTTTTTCTGTGCTTCATAACATATATACAATATTTTATATTTTTTGGTATCTATCTCACCTTATGGGAAAACAGTTAAAAGCTCTGGCACTATTTCACTCATGGATCTGTGGCAAAAGGAAGTTATAGTAGACTGTCATTCTTTTCAAATGAAACTTTTTCCTTTCACGAAAAAGAAATACAGAACTCATATCTAACAATTCCATTTCCCTACATAATTTGCACCAAAAGCTAGTTCCTGAGTCTATTTCTCCAGGTTTCTGGCCAGCATGCCCAGTGTATTCTGAACCAGCTGAGAAGCAGACACAAGGATCAGATGGGACTCCAGATTTTCATTCTCTCCAGTACAGCTAGATTAGAAAACAAAGCTTGACTGCCAGAACAAATTGCACCATACTCTTCCTTCTTCTGAGATTAAATTTACCTTCCCAAGCAGAGGAACAAATAATCAACATGGTAAACTTACCATGGTAAGTTGACCATGGAGAAGAGAAAGCAGAGTGGAAAGCACATACTATGTGAAACGCAATTTATTGATTCCTGCAGGAGCACAGTGGGCTACACTCTGGCTAAACAGTGGGCAGGATCTTGCAAGGAATGGTCTAATCTGATTATAGACATTCACTAGCTTTTCAGATGATACATGTTCAAGTCTTTGATGAAACCACAGGTAATAGAGTTACTTTCTGGTTTATGTTGTTTTTAACAAGATATAAGCATCATTGGCAGAATAACAATAAGTATTATTTTTGTCAGAATAATTTAAGTGGAATAACTTAATTAGAAGATATGTTTGTCCTGTGAATAATGGCAGTCTAAAACATTATATATGCTGCTAAAACTTTAATAATGTAAGACTAATCTGTATAATAAAGGTGGTAAGACGGAGGCACCAGGAAGAACATCTTGATGCCAAAAGACGTTAGCTAGCTGGACTTGTAAGAGGTACAGCATTAGCTAT
Source organism: Trachypithecus francoisi (assembly GCF_009764315.1). Classification (NCBI taxonomy): domain Eukaryota; kingdom Metazoa; phylum Chordata; class Mammalia; order Primates; family Cercopithecidae; genus Trachypithecus; species Trachypithecus francoisi. Next base: position 61,808,197 of record NW_022681469.1, read on the forward strand.
TTTCCCATATGCAAAAATCTGCAGATGCCTATAAAAGCTGTAGAACTCCTTTGAAGTCTGTTACTGATTTTAGCGTGTGTTTGTGTGTCTGTGTGTGTGTGTGTGTGTGTGTTTATGAGAAAGAGTCTCGCTCTGTTGCCCAGGCTAGAGTGTAGTGGTACAATCTTGGCTCACTGCATCCTCTGCATCCCAGGTTCAAATGATTCTCTTGCATCAGTCTCCTCCAGAAGCTGGAACTACTGGCACCCGCCATCACACCTGGCTAATTTTTGTATTTTTAGTAGAGATGGGGTTTCACTATGTTGGCCAGGCTGGTTTTGAACTCCTGACCTCAAGTGACCCACTCGGCCTCCCAAAGTGCTGGGATTACAGGCATGAGCTACCTTGGCTGGCTGATTTTATTTTATTGAATAAGAATTTACATATCAATTTATAACATGTATTTTATATAATATATAAAAATGTATATTATAAAAGTATGATGTATTTAATCTTCCCCTGAAAACATCACTAATCATCAAGAAAATGCAAATCAAAATCGCAATGAGATATCATCATACCCCAGTTAGACTGGCTATTATTAAAAAGACAACAAATAACAGATTATTTTTGGTGAGGATGTGGAGAATCGGGAATGTTTATGCACTGTTGGTGGGAATGGAAATGAGTACAGCCACTATGGAAAACAGTATGGAGATTTCTCAAAAAACTAAAAACCACATAATCTAGCAATCCCACAACTGGGTATTTATCCAAAAGAAAAGAAATCAGTATATCCAGGGGATGTCTACACACAAATATTTATTGCTGCACTATTCACAATAGCAAAGATATGAAATCAACTTAAGTGTCCATCAATGGATGAATCGATGAAGAAAATGTGGTTTGTATACACAATGGAATGCTATTTGGCCATAAAAAAAGAAAAAAATTCTTGTCATATGCAGCAAACATGGATGGGCCTGGAGGTCACTATGTTAAGTGAAAAAAGCCAGACACAGAAAACTTCACAGGTTCATCGGTGAGTGCTAAAAACATTCACTCATGGAGGCAGAGATTAGAATGATAGATACCAGAGGCTGGGAAGGTTTGTGGTTGGGAGAGGGGTATGAAGAGAGGTTGTTGCATGGGTATAACCATATAGTTAAATAGAAGGTACCAGTTCTAATGTTTGATAGCAGACTAGGGGGACTATAGTTTGCAAGAATGTATTATATATTTTAAAGCAGCTAGAAGAGAGAACTTGAAATGTTTTCAACACAGAGAAATGATACTCAAGGTGATGAATACCCCCAAATACCCTGAATTAATCATTATACAATCTATGCATGCAACAAAATGTTACATGTACTCTCCATATATAAAATACTATATATCAATAAGAATAAAGGAAAAACTTATCAAATAGAATTTTGAAAAAGTGGTGTAGTGAACACATTTACCACCATCTTATATTAATCTTTTTTCTTCTGGCATACTCAGCATCAAGGATAGAAGCATTACTAAAATTAACTTAATTGCACTAAAGACAAAGGAGAATGGTGAATGTAACTTGAAGCATATTAAGGAATGCCTGAATTTCTGAACACAAGCTTATCCCTATCTTTAAAAGCCAACTACAGGAGTATGGTTCTTTTTTACTATTACACACTTCTGTGACAGGGTTGTTAGCACCTGTAGCTATCCAAAAATAATCCCAAACATGACTTCACGTAGTGCTGGGAGTTTGACTGTTTGCTGTCAGATCTTTTCTCTATCTTCCCTTGTTTGACTCTGTAACAAAGGGGACTGATCCTCACAATTATTATTTCCCAGTCTGCTTTGCAACTTGGTTGCCCATTGGGTCCAGCAATGAGAAGCACTGCCGGGAGGCTGAAGGTTCTTTTTAAGTGAATGAATACTATACTTGAATATCTACTTTGACTTCATAGAGTGAATTAGCTTGCTTCCAAGACACTAATGGAAAATAAATAGTATCTTTATCCTTGTTAATTATTTTAACTTGCTAATGATATGCATTGAATTCTAGTTTAGAATTTATTTGAAGTCTGGGAAAATAGTAAATATTTTGAATAGTTTTCTCACTCCTAGAAATTTTAGTATATTGGAGTAAAACATATTACAATTCTTAGAGGGTAGTGAATAATATATATACCTATTTATTTCAATCACAAAATAATGATATAAAAGAGTATAGTTTTCAAATCAGAACAGAGCAAGCAAAAGCAAGTGGTCAAAAAATATTAGTTACTTTAATTTAACCATTGGAATCTAACATTGTTTATCACTCCCTATATCTCAATATCTCTCTGTCACTGACTTTTGTGGGACAATGCTCTTTTACAGTTACCTTTTCTCTGAACGTTCTTTAGAAACCACTTCACATTTTACATTTTAAAAGTATTTCATCTTTTATTCTATTTCAGTCTTGCTCTATAATTTATCTTCATGGTGACCTCAGCTTTAATTATCCTAATATGGTTCATACTAGTAACTGCAACATTTATAATTCCATGTCTGTGCCCTCTTTTGAGCAATGTTAATTGAGTATTAACTCTGGGGATCTGTTAACTTTGATCACTGAAAGTGGGCATTTAGATGTCTCTGTTACCAGTCGGAGTTGCGTTAGATATTACGAGATGGTAGAAAACTTCAGTGAGATCATTTAGGCCCTCAGAGTATGGCTGGAGGTTAAACACCACATTGAAATGTAGAAAAATAAATAAATAATGGCCACCAATAAAGAAATACTTTCAAAAGTCCTTGTAATGAAGGAAGATATTCAAATATTCATTAATTTGACAAATTACTTATTATTTTGTTGCCTTTACTGCTTGGTAGATGATTAGCACTTTGTTCAAATAGTCACTGCAGCAATTATAATGTGTTACATGTATATTTATATACTCATGCTGATTAGATTATGATCATTTCAAAATGTGGATCGCTCTTATTCATGTTTATATTTACAGTACTCAGTACTGTAAATGTACAGTACTCACTGGCTTTATAGACATTCAGTTTCAGGAAGAAAGTTTTTTATCAGCTAATAAATTTACAAATGAACTTAAAGAAGAAAAATCTTAGCTAGAGTGATTAAGAAAAACATTACCAGTTTTCATAGAAGTCTGTATCAAACCAGGTTGGAGGATTGATCTAGAGTAGGTCATTGATCAAGATTGATGGCCCCCAGACCAGTCTATGATTCAGAAATATAGGACCATCATAAGTTTGATTTTGACTAGCTTCTGTACTAAAGGTAGCCCAATTTGGTGGAGGCAAATTCAGCAACTAGAATCATCATGGAATTACACTACATTTGCTGAGGAACAATGATATTGATCAGGCTATCTGTTCACTTAAAAATGGTACCACAGTCAGCCTATGAAAGTACAGAATAGAGAGTACAGGGTTCATCCCTACAAGCCAAGGAGTTAGATTGTCAATTCAGATATAGGTTCTGAGTGTAGTTTTAAATCAACAAGAGAATTCCAGTGCTCATTAGGAACTAGAATAAGCTATTAAAGAATTACTAGGAAGATAGGAGAAAACACTGGCTTAGTGGAATTTCTGGTGTTCAGAGTTCAACCACAGAAACCGCTGTACACAAAAGTTTCAACATCAAGTATATGTAAACATCTTGATATGAAGCAAGCCAAGTGGCTTTGCTTTCAGATTAAAAGTAGATGTGAATAAACTCGAAGGAAACTATAAAGGATGAGAACTAAATGATAAAACTTTAGAAGAACAAACAACATCAATAGTTTCCAGCAATGTAACTATTAGCTCCCTTAAGAAATGTCGATATAAAATTATACTCAGTATTCATTGTTTTATAAACCTTAGTACTGATGGAAAATATTGTTTCTTCCATAATTTTGGTGTTTCTTCCAACAAGGCAGGATTCAAAATGTGATATATTTGATGTCTTTATTTTCCCACATACACACCTTTTGTGACATCATAATTTCTTACTTTCTTCTCAGTGTGTGGACTTAAGGAACTTTACTAGATTTTACTATTCCTACCATAAAGAAATTGTAAACACAATGATAAAGTCATTTTATTACTAGCATATCCTGGGGAGCTTCCTAACTTAATCTGTGTGGAACAGACTCATCACTGGTATGTACTTCTCTTCCTAGAAATCCAACAACACTACATTTCCAACCTCTCTTGAAATTACGTTGGAATCATATGACTGGCTTCTGACTGTTGAAATGTGGCAGAAACTAATGCTGGCCTTTTCTTGAGTTGTGTGTTTGTCCTCACTGTGTTCCATTTCAACTGTGATCTTGGAGATCATATGTTCAAGATGGCAGCATAGTAGGATGGAAGAGCCTCCGCCCCTGGGTCCCTACTTGCCCAACTCATGTTAGTGTATTGATGTGAACAAGAAATAAACTTTCATTGTGTTATGTCATTGAATTTGGGTGATTATACATTATAAATACTTGCATCAGTTCCTTTGACTAATACTTCCAGCCTGAGTTAAATTTTTCCACTTTGCAATAGTAACAACATGTTTATATATCTATTATGATTTTTATTTCAGCGCCTTATTAGTCTTTTTGTTGTTTACCTCCTCTTTCTCTTTGTCTTTCATAAGTTCCTTAAGGACAAGGACTTTGCAAGACAATGCATATATGGAAAACTGTAGATGCACAAACATGACTAGTGAATGAATATTTAGATGCATTAGATTTTAAAATAGTTACATTCAAAGTATTAATTAATGCTGAGTTTTTGAGATTCTATTAGTCAAATAATAGTTTACATGCTATAGTCCTAAGCCAGGTAGAGAAAGTAGCATGAAATTAAAAAGCAAATTTTTAAAAAATTATTATATTCCTTTAACACTACTATAGAAGTCATATCCTGAGTTGATAGAAATAAGTTAGGCATTACAAAAGTCATCACCTTTGTGCCACATGATTCATTGATTTCTTCTAGGTATGGATTTTTATAAGTCAAAAATAAAAATAAAACTTCTACTGTAGTTGCTAATATTCTTTTAAAGATTTTAGAGGAAAAAACTTGTTTTGTATCATATTACAAAAAATGAACTTTGTTTCACACTGGAAATGAGTACACTCAATAGTACCCTCTCTCCCCAATAACTCTTAGTCATAATAGCAAAAATTGTAACCATATATATGTGTACAGTATATGCATCTGTACATGCAAGTACCCATGTATGTGAGTAATCATTTAGACACTATGCTCAAAAACAAAAAAAGAAAGCCTTAAATGCCAGAAATGATTAGGATTACTAAGAAACTAAAGGGGGATGATAAAATTAAACAATGACTTGCTAACCTAGAATGTAAGTAAGAGCCTGAGAGAGAATGGCACACAGTGGCAGCACATTGAGTTTCTCCAGACCCAAGGAAAGTAGAGACTGGAAATATTAAGAGAGTTGGAGCAACACAGAGTAAGTTTGACCATCAAACCATGGAAGATACCTTTGACTGCAGAATTCTGTACTCAGTTAATCCCATTGATATATGGGATGAAGACATTTTCCTAATATACAGGAACTCAGTTTACAACCAAAACACTCCCAAAATACTACTAAAGAAATTAGTCCATTAATAATGAAAGTGAATTCTATGAGGGGGTAGTGAGTTGAAAAAAATGTAATGGTGTACCACAGCCAAAAAAAGTAGAATAATATGTCACCATGTAACTTAGCTAACACTTGGAAAAATACAGAACAATTGTATCTTTTCCTGAGCTACAAACACTAGATATACTAGCTAAAAGCACTAACAAAATAATGAACATATATACACACACACTACTAGTGAACAAATGGTATATACACTAATAGTGAACATTATATATATAATATATACTATTTATTATACAATATATATTCTATATATATACACTACTATTAGTGAGCATATATATATATTTTTTCCATCATAGCTGAAGTATAAAAAAAAAGAAAATGAGACTTGAAGCTCCCAGAAAGAAACTTAAAACTTCATTCATTCCAGAATGAAGAGGGAATGTAAAGACAAAATGGAAAATTCACTATTTCATGCTTTGAGAGGAGGAATCTGCCCAAATATAGACCCTACATCTAGGAGACTAGAGTTTTAATGGCCAATGGCAAGAGAAAACATGGCACTGGGTCTTAATTCAGTATAGAGTTGGAAATGAGACTTCTAAATAAAACTGGGACTTGCAAGGTTTGTCCATTCAAGACAAATAAAGAAGAGAGTCTAAAAAAAAAAAAACTGTGTCCCAGTGGAATGATAGTGAAATCTTCCCTATACCAGGGCTTTAATGACAAAAACAAAACAAAACAAATAAACAAACAAAAACACCACCAAAGAAGGTCTTACGTTAGAAGTAAGTCCTCCAAGCTTCTATACAACTCCATGCACATGGCACTGTTTAGGTAAGTGAGGAGGGTGGCAGGGGGCTGGAAGATGAGGCTTAGGCAGACTCACAAATGAAACTTAGGAAACCACAGTAAGAAAAACATTTATCATAATGCAAAACCAGTAAACAAGGGTCTGTCTAAATGGCCTTATTAGACTCTTTAAGCCAATGTTTCAGAACAGACATGCATGATAATTTCCTTTCTGCCACAAGCATAAGAAAAAAGATTTCACTAGCATTGAAAGACGTTCATCTTAAAATCCCTAAATAATGATGATTTTTAAAGAAGGATATTGTATTAGTTTCTCAAGCCTGTTGTAACAAATTATCATAAACTGGGTGGCTTCTAACAGCAGAAATTTACTCTTTCATAGTTCTGGAGTCTAGTCCAAAATTAAGATGTTGGTAGAGTCATTCTCCTAAAGAAGAATCCTTCCTTGTCTCTTTTGGCCTCTGTTGGTTTCCAGCAATCATCAGCATTCCTTGATTTATAGCAGCATAACTCCAGTCTCTGCCTTCATCTTTGCAGGGCCTTATTCCCTAAGTCTCCTCTGTGTCTCTGTATGTCTCCAAAGCTCCCTCACCTTCTAAAGAGTCCAGCATTGGATTTAAGGGCTGCACTAATCCGGTATGACCTCATAGTAACTCGATTATATCTGCAAGGTCTTATTTCCAAACAAGGTCACATTCACAAATACCTGAGGTTGGGACCTCAACGTATCTCTTTGGGGGACACAATTCCACCCACAACAGACATGTAAATGCTTATGATGATTCAAAAAATAGACATTCTCCTAACTTTCTGTTAAAGATTTCTCAACTTTTCTGGAGGAAAACTCACAATGATTATCAAAAGATGCAAAATTTCATATTCTTTGGCGTGACTTCATTTAAAAAACTATATCCTCAAGAAATAATTGGAAATAAGTAAAAATTAACAACAAAATATATAGAGTATCATGCATAATAAAAGAAAATCTTTATATACATATTTATATAGTATTAAAGCCTTTAAATTATAGATCAAGTAATTTTAAAATATAGTAAAATACTAATGAAATACTTTAAAGTAAAAAAAATATATACCATAGTTTTTTTGAGGTGTGATAGTCGTATGTTTAAAGAGTTTTTCTAATTGACATTGTTTTTATTTTTTCTTATATGTATATTTTTCAAAGTTTCTCCAGTGGATGTACACATGTGTTACTCTTATGAATCAGGAAAAAAATAAAACAGTGTTGTTCAAAAACCCACCTGTTCTAGTGGTCATTCCAGCTGCAATGATTTCTTAGTCTTCAGTTATAATAAATGGTATCTGTTCATCTGCTTTTTTGTCTTTTGCTTTCCTGTATTGTAATTGTGTCTTTCCTCTGGCTCTTTTGATCAACATTGTTATTGTTTTTCATGTCCTACTGAAATAATAATGTATTGTGTGTGATTACAGATCTGCTGAAGTACATAGAAAATGATTCTGCAAAACAGCTACTTAAAAAAATTGCAATGCTACAAAAACACAACACACTCCATAAAACATGCTGAGAAGTTATGCTGTTTCACAAACATTTCAAAAAACCATCCAGAAATGGTAGCAATGCAGCCAAAGCAAAAAGTGTAAGGAGCAAGGAAGAACACAAGCCACAAATCAGAAACTAAGGAACTGAACAGCTAAATTACACCCAGAATTATTGTATTATTTTAATACAATTGTTAAATGATTTGTTATCCCCTTTTCAATAAAAGCCATAGCCTAACAAATAGACTCTCTATAGCACTTATTTTATGAATGCATGTTGTTAATATTTTAAATATTTAATGTCCAGTGTGTGTTAAGCACTACTGATGTCAATCCAGGAAATCCACTCTATTGGCCTGCAACATAGGAATTTATAATTTCATCAAAACCAATGCCCTGACATTTAGAACAATGTGGGACACATCTTTATCCTGTTCTGTGCCCCAGGAAAGTTATATCTTTATATATTTTATCAACCAGGTTCTCTTGTCCTCTGGATCCTAGTTGAATTTGTACAATGGAAGTTACCAGCAGGAGATCAGAAGGGAGAGAGGTCTGTTTATTTATTTCTCCTATCCACCCACTATGGGTCATGGTTTGGTGGTGGCAATGGTCCACTATCCAAGACACAGTTACTGTTGTGCAACTTTGATGTTATCGACACACCACTTGGATGTAATCTCTTAATTGTTCCCCATTCTTGCCTATCAAGCCTAGGAGGTTTAAGGACTTCCCATCAACAATTCTCCTCAGGTGATTTTCTATCACCTACATCTTCCCTTATATAAAAAACCTGTATACTCCTTGTATAAAAAACCTGTGAATAACTTCACCAATAACAAGGAGTTACAGATTCTCTTAATTGTCTCACAGCAATTCTCCTTGCCTCTAGGCATATAGAAAGACATATTTCAACATACCACAAATATAAACTATAAAATCTGCTCCAAGGATGAGACAGCTTAAACAATAAGGATCTTGCCCATTCGCATTTCTGCTTATTCCTATGTACATACTTACCTTAAACTGTTTAAATGCTCCTTTGAGTGAACTATCTCCTACCTGGAAAACTTCTGACACCTTAATTTTTACCAAATTTGCCTTCAAGAAACCGACCTTTTAAAATGGATTTGTAACTACTGTTCTTCTATTCAATCTATGCAAAGAATCTCTTTGTTGAAATTAAATGAGACATTGTGAATTTGTGGCTTACATTGGTATTAGGCTTACTCAAATTATCACTAGTGGTGGCATGGGTGGAGAGTAAGGCATTTGCAAAACTTGTGGTAGTGAAGTCTTTCATCACTATGGTGATGATGATTATAAAAACCACATGATGAGCTAGCTTTTTCTAATTAGTCTAAAAACATGAAAAACGAGAAACACACTGAAAGCCTTGAATTCACAACTCAAATCATGGGTGGAGAGTCAACTGATTTTCAGGGCGTTCTAAGAAATATTAACTTATTTAGTCACAGAGAAGTTATGACTGAATACCCAGCCCAAGGCCTAATAACTAGGGTTAAACATTTGAAATTCCAAATAAATATGTAACATCTTCAGTCTCTTCTGTCAAGAGAAGGACATAGGCTTACCAGGAATAGCACTCTAAAAGGTGGTATGGGAACATTTGGGCAGACACAGAAAGTCAAGATAGAAGTCACAGAAAATTCAAATCATTCTCCATAGTCCCTAGAAGAGAAAACTGCCTTTCCCCCGACCTTATGCTCTGAGAAAACAAGCCTCTCCTTGTATAAAAAACCTGTGAATAACTTCACCAATAACAAGGAGTTACAGATTCTCTTAATTGTCTCTTACAGCAATTCTCCTTGCCTCTAGGCCTATAGAAAGGCATATTTGAACATACCACAGATACAAAACTATGAAATCTGCTTCAAGGATGAGACAGCATAAACAATAAGGATCTTGCCCACTTGCATTTTCAGGAGTTTTGGTAACACAGGTGAAAATGATTTTTAAGAGTAGACCAAAAAGCTAAAATAAGATTTATTTTAGCTAAATTTAGAGAAACTCACCTGAGATGAGCTAACATATTAGCTTAAGCCCTGGGAGTAAAGTTAACAGTCTACTTGGTCCATTAATCAAATGAAAACTGAACCCAAAAGAGAAATACTATCAATGCAGTGAAAATGGCAACACTTCCTGGAATGCTAAAGGAAGAAGTGTGAAGGAATGTTAGCGTGGATCTACTCTGTGCCAGTTGCTCACCCACCTCCTACTATCTTCCCAGGAAGTCCAGAGGATACTCTTTTCTGCAAGGCATTAGTAAAACCTCTTTTACTATCTTGTGATGACTGTCTTCTGTAAGCTAAAAATAGCAGGGAGAGATGATGGCTGAAACTGAGATCTGTGATTCAATTTTTATAACAGAATCCTGGACCACAGATTCAAGAAGTAGGCCTAAACCATCAGAGACAATGTGGCCACACATATTGAAAAATACTCTGCAATGTGGCCATGAATAATTGTCTTCAACTAACACCATGAATAATTCTCTAAGTCTTCCCCAAAAGGAGGGAGCAGTGTTAGAATTCTAGACTGGAGAGAATGCACAGATGTTTGCAAGGTTAAATAGACACTGGCTTTTCACTGAGTTTAATTCTTAGAAATCCAAAACACCACTAATATTTATCAGTTAGAGCAGATGCTTATTAAAGTAAGATGATAGATGGTGTCTTGACCCGAGTCTGTCTCGCAGTGGAACCAGTGATCTAGCCTGTGGTTATTTAGCACAAGCATTCACAGTAAAAATTACAACACTTAGTAACTGGTAAAATTGCCCACAGTAATTACCTCAGCATGGATAAAGAGATAGTATGATAGAAAATTTTTAGTGGAAGGCCCTATAAATGTGGCTGTTCATCCAAAATAGTACATTCAAGGCAACACTATGCCTCTTGGAGAATTAACATTATCATTATCGTGTTGAAAAATACAGGATTGGCAAATCCTCTCTTCTCGCTATTCAACTGGTCTCTTTAGGCATTGCAAAATGAGATGGATCATGAATGAATAATGATTGTGGATTTTCTTAAAGATGATCAGAAGCTGAAGCTAAATTCAGTTGCTCTTCTTGATATGATTGGAGCAAATCAGTCGCTGGTACCTGATATACAGCTTTTGAACAAGAAATTACTTTCTTTTCAATTCTCATCAACAAAGATTTGTAAAGTAGTTGTCCTGTACCTGGAAAGGGTGGAAGAGTTTTGTTTGCTGGATGTGACATATGGAAATAAGCAAACGTATTAGATATGTTGTAATAACATGGCATGATGTCCTTGAAATGGACCAGCAAGATAATCATTGTTGTCCTGAACTATAATATGACACAGAGAAGAGTTGACATGGCCCTAAGGTAAGGCAGCAAACATATGCTGCTGACTTTTCCAGGTACAGATTGATCATTTCTTCCTATTTTTGTTGATGGGAATTGAGCTTTAAAATGGTTGATTTTATGGCATGTAAATTATATCTCAGTACAGCTATTTTTTAAAATAATAGATTTTGAAGTAGAAAAGGGATGGTCAATGAGAATATTCTCCATTTTTCCATCCACCATCTGGCTGGTAAAGAGAGACTTCCTTTCTCCCACTCTGACTTTGACTTCCTCTTTCCCACTCTTGGAGGCTTGCCTCACCATATGTGGAACTCCTTCACTCTTGGCCTTTATTTGAGTCCAACCAATGTGAGGCCCAGAAGGCAATCATATGACAAAAGGAGAGCGATTCAAGATATCTATTCTGCTTACTCTCTCCCCCGATGAATTATAATTAGTTAGTGCCTCTGTTTCTCTATCTACAGCCATAAGCTCCTATCTGGTAACTTCTCTCCCAAAATTACATCTCCCTGTACATTCAGTAACAGCTTTTTTCCCCTTGTGCTTTCACTCTCAAGAGACTAATAGGTTCCAGCTGTTGCTAATCTCTGCATGCTTCACCATCTTTTTGTACTTCCTTAATTCTTCCCACACTTTTTAAATAATGCCTAATCATTTCTTAAGTTACTTGTTTGAGGTACCATTTTCCATCAGAAGGCCAGCAAATACAGAAGGTCTCACGGAGATGTGAGAAGGTAAGACTGGCAAAAATACTTTTAAAGAGAAAATGAAGCAAACCATATGAATATATTGGGAAAGAGTGTTCTACGCAGAGGCAAGAGCAAATGCTAAAGCCTGAGGCAAGAGTGTAATCAACCAGCTTGCTTAAGAAGCAGTAAGGAGGCAAATTTGGCTGAAGTGAAGCAAGTACAAGAGTTGTAAGAAATAAGATTGCAAAGAGGATAGGTTCGATGAGATGATGTAGTAAACTAACGGATGTTGTAGAAATTTTGGAATTTACTCTGAACAATAGGAAGCCATTGGGAGGTTTAAATGCAAAAGTGAAATTATTTAGCAGGATCACTCCAGCTGTTAGAGCTGAACAGACCCTAGAGACAAGCGTGGAAAATAACGTTGCAATAATCTTGCAGTAAATAGGCTAGAGATGATGGTAGCTAGGATCAAAGCGATAGCTCTGGAGGTGATGGAAAGTAGGCAAAGTCTCAATATGTTTTGAAAGTAAAGCCAACAATAGTTGCTTATAAATTGGATAGAGAGTGTGAGTGAAATAAGAGTCAAGAATGACAACAGCCATTTTGCTTTGAGCAATGGAAAGAATGGATTCACCATTAATTGAGATGACCTTTGAATTATTTCAAAGAAATATAGACTTCTGTTTCTGCAATCCATACACAACTTAATTCTTCTCAAGAAACATGGTATTTATCATTAATCTCTTGCAAAATATCCCCCAGGTCCTCTAATAATGTCATTTCATTCAGTGTTGTTTTGTTGTAGCATTGATGAGAAAATTAAAATCAATTTCCGGTGGGAGCCACTGTCTTGCATGGTTTGCAGTCACGTCATGTCTGTGTGAGTTTTCTCCGGGTACTCTAGTTTCCTCTCATATCCCAAAGAGGTACATGTTAGGTTAATTGGGGTGTCTCAATTATCCCAGTATGGTGAGTGTGGGTGTGGGCATGAGTGCTCCCTTGAGGGATGGTGTCCTGCCCAAGACTAGTTCCCACTTCGCACCCAGAGCTGCTGGAACAGGCTCTGGCTACCCACAGTCCTGAACTAGAATAATTGAGTAAATTACCTTACTTGTTTTCACTAATCTTTCTTATTTATTTATTTTTTTTTTGAGGTGGAGTCTCGCTCTGTTGCCCGGGCTGGAGTGCAGTGGCCGGATCTCAGCTCACTGCAAGCTCCGCCTTCCGGGTTCACGCCATTCTCCTGCCTCAGCCTCCCGAGTAGCTGGGACTACAGGCGCCCGCCATCTCGCCCGGCTAGTTTTTTGTATTTTTTTAGTAGAGACGGGGTTTCACCATGTTAGCCAGGATGGTCTCGCTGACCTCGTGATCCGCCCGTCTCGGCCTCCCAAAGTGCTGGGATTACAGGCTTGAGCCACCGCGCCCGGCCCACTAATCTTTCTTAAAGGTAGGTGTAGCTCACATTTATCTTGATGTCTATTATTAGAAGTCTTTTGGTCTTTAGTTAGAGATTTGGTCATGTTTTTATGACCAGTAATGTGTGGTAGGAACTAAGCTCTTGTTTGTATCAACTAGCCTATGGTAAAATTAGTTTTGTTGTATGTTGTTTCACTTGACATCGCAGTTTTCAAGAACCTATCTACAACTCTAAGTAAGGACTTGCTGTGCAAATGTGTTATATATCATTTTGTTGCTTTATAAGGACTCGCTAAATAGCAAACTAGTTGACATTTTCACAACTTACTCATTTTAAAAGTACACAGGGGGGTGATGGGTGCACCAAAATCTCAGAAATTACCACTAAAGAATTTATCCATGTAACAAAAACCTACCTGTTCCCCCAAAACTACAGAAATGAAAAACAAAAGTACACAGGGTTTTTACAGTTTCATAATACAATGTAAACCAAAAATAATTGTTTGATGATAGCCACTCCTTTAGACTCATTCATCAGAAAAAGAGAAAAAAAAAAAAGCATTTCCTAGGAATGGCTAGGACCCTGAAGATCATAAAACATACCATCAAGAGTACTTTTTATAAATTTTTAGTTCATGTGGTTAGGTCACTGACGTCAAAGCAATGATGTGTCTCACAAGAACAGATGTAAGTTTTCAAGTATTTCATAATTTAAACGCATTGTTTTCTCAGTGTTTCAGTTTACAGTAATCAGAATCTGATGTCTATTTTAAAGAATCTGAGACTATTGCTATAAATAGCCCTACAATTTGCATAAAAGTAATATCAATGAATTGATGAGTTTAAGGTTAAATAGTTATGTAGAGGTAATAATGTAAGTTAAACATGATAAATAAACACACTCATTTTCCACACATGGATTCATCAAAGTAAAACATGAATGTTGTCTTTAATACCTCTTAATGCATGCTTTGTTTTGGCTATTTCCAACTGTATAGTTCTGTTTTAGAGAAATACTTAATGACAGACAACTGAAAGACTAACTTTTTCATATGTCTTTAAAATTTCGATGTAAAAGTGACAGGAAGAGGACACCTAAGTGCCAGAAATAAGTGCCAGAGTAAACCTGAGTGCCAGAGTAAAAATCAACCTTCCAACCATCACAAAAACTTAATGTTTTATTAGGGTTTTAGAATGTAATGCATTTTTGTTGGAAATGTATTAATTTATGTAATTCTTTTAATGATCCCATAGGGGCCTATCTAATATGTGTGTATGAGACGTCATGACTCAGATTATGAACTTTAATATATTAAAACAAATATCTTCATTTTTACTATATATCCCTCTAGATCTAAAGTTGATAGACCAGCTTTGGATAGATGCTCTGAACTATGCTATCTCACCTAAGATGTGAATATCAAATGGTAATTTCTTGTTGCTTATTAACCAATACTTATTTAAAAATGATAAAGTCAATACATTTTATAATGGTATCTGCACATATACTTTATGAATAATAATAGAATTAAACATACAATGAAATCTTGCTAACCTAGGAAGATATAGAAAGCAGATGTGAATGAATAAACAATTTAAATTACCATTTTAATACAGTTGGTCTCAATAAGCAGCATTTTTAAAACTACATTCATGGGTTCTACAATAACCCTACATTCATGGGTTCTATTATTAAAGTGTGTATTTATAATTATTATTTACATATAGGTAGCACTCTGTTTTTCAAACTTTTCTGCCCCATTTTGTTGGCACTGTTAATTTGCATTGAGTTTTTTTAAAGTTTATCAAAAGTTAATTTAAATCTGGTTATCAAATTTTCAGTCTAAGTTGATGGACTCTAAATTAATACCAGAAACTTGTTCTCAAGTGTCCTAATTCCACTCCTAACCATCCAATCTTATTCATAATAACTTTATATCTCTCTTCAATCTATAGATTTATTTTCATACGTATCATATATATTACAACATATGTTAGTCTTTTTACGTCCGGTCTTGAATTGCTCTAAGTGCTTCTCCATACTGCAAAGATGTCTCTGAAATACAAATCTGATGCATTCATTTGTTTAAACCCCTCGAGGATTCCTATTATTCCAAAGATAATATCCAATATCCTTAGTAGAGTTTTAAGGCCCTTTATCTTCTGGCCTCTGTTTATCTTTGCTCCTCATCTGCCCCAAGCTTTCTAACTCCTAGACTCTAAACACCAACCGAAAAACAAAACAAACGTCTTTATTTTTTGCCTCAGTCATACTGACTTCCTTGAACATCTCGCACTTAACTCACACTCCCTTGCTTCCAGTCTTTGAACATTTTTCACCATCCTCCTATCTTTTTAAAAACTGATTTAGGTATTCCTTCTGTCAGACGATGTCCTTCCAATGGATTAATCACTTTTTGTATTTAATTTCCCCTGACTAGTTTGAAGTTTCTTAAGTGACATCCTCATAATTTTATTCCCAATTCTTAGTGGTTTTTCCATGAAAAAATAACTGATTCAATGCAATGAAATTAATTTTCTTATAAAGTGTTTACTTGTAGTTACCAAAAAAAGTTGCTAGCACAATAGAGGATGGACAAAACTTATTATTAAAATTAAAATGGTCAAAGTTCTTCTGCTTCACTCTGCAGACCTGCTCTTGCAGCACAATAGTCCCATAACAGAAGCCATGGAAATGATTTAAAACAAAATCAGATTCTTCTCGCATAATCCAATCCCCATAACCTCTTCCCATCTCATCTCCTACCTCTCTCATCCCTACTCAAACCTTCCTAGATATTTTGCAGTTTCATGATTGTTGGATCCTGCCTTAGGGACCTTGTAGATGTAATTTTCTTGGACCTCAATTACTTGCATTAATTCTTTCTCAAATAACAACACTCAAAGAGAGCCAGCTGCTCTAGGTGCCTTATCTAAAATATCAAGTCTTTGTACATACCATCACTCTCTTACCTTACTCTGAAGTCTGTGTTTTCCTAATAGTACTTTTCAATACCTGACATTAATTTACATATTTATGTACTTACTGACTTCCCTAATTAGCTCATTGGTGGCATGATTTGAACTTGTCACATAAACAGCTGTATTTCTAGCACCTAGACCAGGGCTTCACACTTAATAGATGTTCAATAAATATTTCTGGAAGGAAGGAAAAAATAAACAATGAAAGATTAAACTGTTAATACTTTTTAAAAGTTTATTTGATGCTTTAAACCAATTGAATGGCTGACTTAATCATAAAATCGGGCATGCAGTCATCAATCCTTTAATTAGTCTCAAATAACAGGTTGAATAGTAGATTTGGTGATTATAAATAATCTTGTTAGTATTACAATATATTGTGAATACAGTTATTTATATTATATTTTAAAATTATAATACTTGTGTATTATAGACAAAGGATGTTTATTAAGTCCTTGGACATTTTCCCCCAATGTTTATATTTTAACAAAGTTGTCTCTGGGGGTATTTACTTCATAAATATTTGAGAGTTGACCATTGTGGACACTGGTGACAGAGTAGGGACCCCAGCTGGGTCAATAATAATATTTCATTCCCCCAACCTTGGTGGTTCAAGTGTTGGCAAGTATCCCAATCTGACCTAGGCAGAATATTTTGGAAGAATTTTTAAACAGGAGAGGTGGTCTCAGTTCTCTGTAGCTTCAGACGTAGGAGGTTTTGAGTACAGAGCTGCAGGTGGCTATTTTGCTCATTGTGTGGAGAAGCCCATCTGTAGTCAAAGATAATAAATATGACTCATGGAGAGAAATAGAAATTTGTGATAGACCAAATCCTCCAGGCATTTGTTGTATGGTTTGAACTGCTCTGACTTTGGAGCTACCCTTTCTGCAGCTTGGGATGTTTAGCCGTTCCTTCAGTTCTCTACATTACCACAATGTATGTCTAATATATAGCTTGTTATTGATTAAGCTATTACAATTGGATTTCTATCTTTACAACGAAGAGAGTTCTAAGAGTATTTATGACAAAATGTCTTTTGAAAATATTAGTGTACTTGAGCCCTATGAAATTTTATGATGCTGTTAAAGGAAATGGAAATAATTCATAAAATTTAACTTGCTACATTAAGTGAACAAATTAAAAATTGGTGTAGATCATGAGATACCACTAGGGCTGGGAGTATTGGGGGAAGAGGAAAAGTTTATATATTGTATTTTTTTTTTTTTTACAAGAAGCACTTATCCATTTTTAATTAAAGAAAAAACATACAACTATTTAAAAGTAACAAAATAAAGTAGACAATAAAGAATCTGTTTACTAATTTAAAGCAATTTAGCTTAGATAGAGAATAATAAGGCTAGATCTAGACAGGCAAACCATGTATGTATATCTATTGGTAAAATACTGTCTTTAAACTCTTACTATAATGGCAATCTCACTCTGACCCTTTTTAGAGTGCTACAAGCCTCCACTCATAATAAGGCAACCTCACAGGGGTAATATATGCTTCTAAGAGCAAATCACAATCTTTAGTCAAGTTATTTTCTGTATTACTTGACTATAGGAATTTAACAATGTAAAATAGGATATATGTTGTCAAAAGAAAAGGAAATAAAAGTCTTCCAATAGACAGAAAAATAGAGACAAATTTCTGTCCAATATCCTTTAAACTATATTTTGATACACGGAGAGTGAAGCTGCTAGCTTTGTGGTTCAACTGCTCTGTGGATTCATAACAATGGATACATATGTAAGGATTGGTCAGTACTTTGGGTTTAGAGTCTCATTGAACTAGGATGTGACTTTCTGGCTGTTGGCAATCAATTAACTTCACACAGAAAATATATGCTACTCCTCATATCAAGCACTGATGGCAGGTGCTATTTAAACCAGCTTCTGAATCCACATTGCCTGGATCCTTTTTAGCCAAGTAAATATGATGTGTCAGCAGAAAAGGGCAGGACTTTTGAGTCATTCAAAGCCGAGTTTTAAATGCTGATTCTGTTAATTTTAAGCTTTGAGATTTAGGGGTAACTATTTGTCTTATGCTTGTTTTCCTAATATGAGAAATGGGTTACTAGCATGGAACATTCAGAGTTTTTGTTAAATTTAGTATTTTTCTATAAGCAATTAATTTAACTTTCACCAAGTAAAGTATCATCATTGTTATTATTTGTTTTAAGAATATTGTTTACTCAGACGATTAAAGTGCCCTGTAGCAATATGATTAATTCATTTTGATTACAGTAAACATTAACATAAATTATAAATTTTCAGAGATGATGTCTATAGGGAAATTACCTGGAACTTCAAAGCTAACAATATTCATGCTTTTTGGAATAAATGTAGAATGAACTGTTTATGTTGCCTATAAGAATTTATTTAAAGTTTCCTTCTAGTGCGTAATTTTCCCTGCAACTGTAATTAACCTTCAAGATTTTATGGGACTTAAGTGTTGTTTTGATAATATAGTTTTGATAATATAGTATGATTTTTCTTTTTTTTTTTTTTTGAGACGGAGTCTCGCTCTGCCGCCCAGGCTGGAGTGCAGTGGCCGGGTCTCAGCTCACTGCAAGCTCCGCCTCCTGGGTTTACGCCATTCTCCTGCCTCAGCCTCCCAAGCAGCTGGGACTACAGGCGCCCGCCATGTCGCCCGGCTAGTTTTTTGTATTTTTTAGTAGAGACGGGGTTTCACCATGTTAGCCAGGATGGTCTCGATCTCCTGACCTCGTGATCCGCCCGTCTCGGCCTCCCAAAGTGCTGGGATTACAGGCTTGAGCCACCGCGCCCGGCCTGATTTTTCTTGAAGGTCCAAGTATAGGTGTAGTATCAGCTCTATGAGTGACAGTTGCTACTAGAAGGTGGGAAAACAGATGACAGACCAACAATGGGCAAATAAAAGGGGCAAGGAGGGGTTCTGTCCTCCATTAGATCAAGGTCACACTCAATATTTGATCCTTTAAATTAAAATATTTCAGTATATGTTGTCCTCTGGTTTTTGAAACAAGCTTTAGTGAGAAAGTTGTGATCTATAATACATCCTAGGAGACCTTTAGATCCAGAAATTTTACATAGCATTCAATATTTCTATTAATTAAACTTCAAATATTTATTCCATTGTGCTCTGTGTTTTGGCATTGCAGGACAGATTTCCCAAAAAAAATTTGTCCCTTTTATTTTAATTAAGAAAAATTTGTACAAGAGTTTTTTTGAATACTACGTCAGGAAAAATAGACATAGAACAGAATGTTAAAAATTCCAATATTTTAATGTTAAAATGTATTAATATCTTAAAACGTATTTTTAAATGAATCATACTATGTAACATGGAAAAATATAAGGTCTCATATCTTATAAAATCTCATAGAAAAATAGCAATAATAACAAAACAGTAACAATAAAATCCAGATTTGTTTAGAATTTAAGTATAAAAATTACTTTAAAAATTATGAAAAACTGGAAAGATGTACAGTTAAAACAAATTCAGATGACAGCAGTTGACCACACAAAAACGGTATATTTCAAGAGGCTTAGGAATGATCTTGAAATTTTGCTTCTAGGATTTTATTCTAAATGAGTTATTATCTATATGTA
Organism: Trachypithecus francoisi; assembly: GCF_009764315.1. Classification (NCBI taxonomy): domain Eukaryota; kingdom Metazoa; phylum Chordata; class Mammalia; order Primates; family Cercopithecidae; genus Trachypithecus; species Trachypithecus francoisi. The sequence continues at coordinate 61,828,148 of NW_022681469.1, forward strand.
TGTATATCTATAATTTTATGTACAAAGATGTTTGTAAATGAATTAATATTAGCAAAAATTGAAAACAAAACCTAGAACTTAATTTCAACAATAGAGAAACATCTAAATTTCATTTATTACAGACACAAAATTATTAACATGTTTTAAAGAACTTTTGGGAGATGAAAATGCTAATGATACAATATAAAAATATGATACACAGTGCATTTGTGTTAATAAAAAATAATAAAAGAAAATAGAATGTTAATGAATATTTTGGGGTGGTGAAATTATGATTATTTTTCTCTTCTATATATTTTTCTATATTTTCAATTTTTAAAAGGTCACATTGTTAATGTATAATTTAAATCAAAATGAACATTGACCTAAATAATAAATACATGGCATACCCAATGGAAGAATATGACTGTTTAACTTCCATATATGATGAAGACTATGTTTTATGTCTTTTTCTTTTAGTTTATATTATCTTTTATCTATAAAAATTCCAAACAACTAACAAACAGAAAGCAACATCATCATCAACAAAAAAGACCCTCCACAAAAACCCCATCCAAAGGTAATCAGCCTCAAAGATCAAAGGTAGATAAACCCACGAAGATGAGGAAAAACCAGTGCAAAAATGCTGAAAATTTCAACAGCAAAAATGCCTTTTGTAATCTTAATTTGGTGCTAAATGCCCCAATTAAAAGACACAGCCTGGCAAATTGGATAGAGTCAAGACCCATCAGTGTGCTATACTCAGGAGACCCATCTCACATGCAAAGACACATATAGGCTCAAAATAAAGAGGTAGAGGAAAACTTACCACGCAAATGGAAAGCAAAAAAAAAAAAAAAAAAAAAAAAAAAAAAAAAAAAAAAAACAGGGGTTGTAATTCTAGCCTCTGATAAAACAGATTTTAAACCAACAAAGATCAAAAAAGACAAGGATATAATGACATAATGGTAAAGGGATCAATTCAACAAGAAAAGCTAACTAGCCTAAATATATATGCACCTAATACAGAAGCACCCAGATTCATAAAACAAGCTCTTAGAGACCTACAAAGAGACTTATACTCCCACACAATAATAGTGGGAGACTTTAACACCCCACTGTCAATGTTAGATAAATGAGACAGAAAATCAACAAGGCTATTCAGGACTTGAACTGAGCTCTGGATCAAGCAGACCTAATAGACATCTACAGAACTCTCCACCCCAAATCAATAGAATATACATTCTTCTCAGTGCCACATGGTACTCATTCCAAAATCAACCACATAATTGGAAGTAAAGCACTCCTCAGCAAATGCAAAAGCACATAAATCGTAACAATCTCTCAGACAACAGTGCAATCAAATTAGAACTCAGGATTAAGAAACTCACTCAAAACCACACAACTACATGGAAATGGAATAACCTGCTCCTGAGTGACTCCTGGGTAAATAACAAAATTAAGGCAGAAATTAAGAAGTTCTTTGAAACCAATGAAAACAAAGAGACAATATACCAGAATCTCTGGGACGCAGTTAAAGCAGTGTTAAGAAGGAAATTTATAGCATTAAATGCCCACATCGGAAAGCTGGAAAGATCCAAAATCCACACCCTAACATCACAATTAAAAGAAATAGAGAAGCAAGAGCAAACAAATCCAAAAGCGAGCAGAAGACAAGAAATAACTAAGATCAGAGCAAAACTAAAGGAGATAGAGACACGAAAAACCCTTCAAAAAATCAATGAATGCAGGAGCTGGTTTTTTGAAAAGATTAACAAAATAGACCATTAGCTAGACTAATAGAAAAGAGAGAAAAATCAAATAGACACAATAAAAAATGGTAAAGGAAATATTACCACTGATCCCACAGAAATACAACTACCATCAGAGAATACTATAAACACTTCTATGCAAATAAACTAGAAAATCTAAAAGATATGGATAAATTCCTGGACACATGTACCCACCCAAGACTAAACTAGGAAGAAGTTGAATCCCTGAATTGACCAATAACAAGTTCTGAAATTGGGGCAGTAATTAATAGCCTGCCAACCAAAAAAAGCCTAGGACCAGACAGATTCTCAACTGAATTCTACCAGAGGTACAAAGAGGAGCTGGTACCATTCCCTCTGAAAGAATTCCAAACAATTGAAAAGGAGGGACTCTTCCCTAACTCATTTTATGAGGCCAGCATCATCCTGATACCAAGACCTGGCAGGGACATAACAAAAAAAATAAAGCTTTAGGCCAATATCACTGATGAATATCGATGTGAAAATCCTCAATAAAATACTGGCAAAACAAATCCAACAGCACATCAAAAAGCTTACCCACCACAATCAAGTTGGCTTCATCCCTAGGATGCAAGGCTGGTTCAACATACGCAGATCAATAAATATAATCCATCACATAAACAGAACCAGTGACAAAAACCACATGATTATCTCAATAGATGCAGAAAAGGCCTTTGATAAAATTCAACAGCCCTTCATGTTAAAAACTTAATAAACTAGGTATTGATGGAGCATATCTCCAAATAACTATGACAAACCCATAACCAATGTCATACTGAATGGGCAAAAGCTGACAACATTCCCTTTGAAGACTGGCACAAAACAAGGATGCCTTCTCTCACCACTTCTATTAAACATAGTATTGGAAGTTCTGGCCAGGGCAATAAGGCAAGAGAAAGAAACAGAGGGTATTCAAATAGGAAGAGAGGAAGTCAAGTTGTCTCTGTTTGCAGATGACATGATTTTCTATTTAGAAAACCCCATCATCTCAGCCTAAAAACTTCAAGTGACAAGAAACTTCAGCAAAGTCTCAAGATACAGTTGAATTATCAGTGTTTGGTATGTAAGTACATACTTAATAAGTATTATTATTCTTATTCTAAGTTATAAAAGTTAGAAAGTCTCACTGTACACATGATGATATCAATTTCACTGGCTAAGTCAAACACAAACAAATGTGTTTTCAAGTGTGTTTAAAATATATGGTTGTGTTTTAAATGTTCTCTTCAGCTCTAAAAAATTCTTTCTTGTGGAATTTTTAGGCCTTGAACAGTTCTAGAATATTACGATGTCCTGTCCTCATTTTACTTTCAGCCCGGGTTGAGAGGAAATTATTACTCCTTTATCTTAGCCACAGATATTTCCTGGCCTTTGGTCATTTTAGGAATTCTCTATTTTCACAACTCTCACAACAGCCATTTTTAACAATCTAAGACCACAGCCTAAAAACAAATGAAAAAAAAAATCAAGTACAAATTTATCACTAAAACAATTTACATTATTGACAACCCTAGATTTATTAAAATGAAAGAAAGACATCAATGTTACTGAAGATGGCCACAAAAATGGTACTAATTCTAGTCTAAGCATTTGGAAAGATTTTTTTCTTTAGTTCTGTAGATTTTCTCATATGCATGGTCAACCGAAGCAGAAAACTCCAGTTTGTATTTTCATATTTTTTCTATAGCTTTATAAAGAGAGGAATTCCCATTTTATTGCCACTATTCAATTTCATATGGTCAGAGCTGTCAACAGGAAAGTTCCCATTGTAATGTTCATTGTCCTGGTACTAGTTTACCTACTAGTTTTGTTCACTCAGAACACCAACTTGCTAGTCTTGCAGAAATAGTTCTTCCAGCACAAAATATAGTCATCTCTGTCTCTGAGAAGGTTGGCTTGACCATGCTTTCTATATCTGCTCTTAGGAAAATCTCTAGAGAATTAGCTTTTGTGACACGGCCCTTTAGATTTCTTATATAATTTTTTTATTTTTTAAATAAACTTTTTTTCTTTTTTTTGAGATGGAGTTTTGTTCTTGTTGCCCAGGCTGGAGTGTAACAGCATGATCTCAGCTCACTGCAACCTCTGCCTCATAGGTCCAAGAAATTCTCCTGCCTCAGCCTCCGAGTAGCTGAGATTACAGGTGCCCGCCACCACACCCAACTAATTTTTTTAATGTTTTTTTTTAGTAGAGATGGGGTTTCGCCGTGTCAGCTAGGCTGGTCTCAAACTCCTGAGCTTAGGTGATCCTGAGCTTGCCCATGTCGTATTTAACATCCTATATTGTGATATGTCTCAGGTTTTCCTTTCATGTGACGTTTTTCAAAAAAGTTGTTTTTTCTTTGTGTGGTAGTTTATACTAAATTTTCCACAGATTCTTTTGAGTGTCTTTTCACTGTCATAACATGAGCTACCAAAGCCAGTCGGGAGAGTAGGTCAGCCAATATGAAACATAGCATCAGTGCTTCTCAAAAGTAAATATAGTACTGTAAAGAAAACTCTAGTCAAATTAGCAAATATTTTCCCGACAAATAATTTATTTCTACTTTACCAGTGAGAAAACTGAGGTATAGAAATACCTTTTATGGCATTTTTTTTTTTTTTTTTTTTGAGACACAATCTCATTCTGTTGCCCAGGCTAGAGTGCAGTGGCACGATCTCAGCTCAGTCTAACCTCCGCCTCCCAGGTTCAAGTGATTCTCTTGCCTCAGCATCTCATGTAGCTGGGACCACAGGCACCCACCACCATGCCTGTCTAATTTCTGTATTTTTAGTAGAGAGGGGGTTTTACCATATTGGCCAGGCTGGTCTCGAACTCCTGACCTTGTGATCCACCCGCCTCAGTCTCCCAAAGTGATGTGATTACAGGCATGACCAAGGTATAGAAATGTTAAGAAATGAGTCTAACCTTATTCAAAAAGAAAGTATAGCACCTACTGCCACGTCTTACTGACTGTGTAGGTTTTTTTCTAGTTAACAACTCCCATCAACTAATCCAAGACATTTTTGCTCTCTCATATCTGATCCTATGTCTCTGGTAGATGCTAAGTGGTCGTAGCACACTTTCCAGCTGAATCTGAACTTAACCTCTCAATCTTTCTCAAGAGAAATCAGTACAGAGACACTAGCAATTGGTTAGAGTTAGCGCTCAAACAGAAAGCTAGTTTTTAATCACATTAGAATGCATTCCCTTGCTGAAATGATTTATGTCGTTATTTACCTGTCTGCAAAATGGGAGAACTGGACTAGAAAATCTCTAACATCTTTACCACCTTAAAATTTTATGAAGATCCCAAATCTGTATGTTACCAGAAAATATGTAATTTAGAAATTCCTAAGTATTTTCCATAGAAAATATATTTGAATTACAGTATGTTTACAATATGAAAGTAGAATTACCCATGAACTTATATTCATTTTATAACCTTCAAATGTTTTTCCTCAGGATAGAAATTTCTCATGCTTGATCACAGCCCAAAGATAATTATGTCCTGAAAACACACCACATCTTTATTCATCTAGAAGTCCTGTCCCGTATGTGAAGAAATAAGGGGAATAATGAAGAGCCACACACAGTTGAAATAGACCATGTGTCTGGTCTTTACTAAGGCATATTCTCCTGAGACTAACCATTTGATATATGTTTTACAAATTGCATTTTTAATGGAGTATATGAAGTATGAGGTCAGATGAAATTCTTAGGTTATTTCTGTGAAGTCTGATGTTTTACAAATAATGCCAATACTGATTTAGGAATCTTTCAAAATTACATAACTGTGGTTTAGTTTTGCTTTTTCACCTAGAGGTATAATCTTTTTTTCCTTTCAAAAGACAATAGCAAAGCTCTGCTCTGAGAAATCTCTCCCTTTCCCACTCCCTTGTTTTTTTGGCCAAAATGAGCTCACATCGGTCCAGATCTGAGGAAGTCACAGCCACCATGTGCAGTCTTTTTGCTTTCAGCCTGCAGCCCAGGAAATTACTACCTGTGTGGGCAGATCTTTAGTGCATAACTGCTAAGTTCCACAAAACTGAGGATTCAGCCAAAAGAAAAAAAAAAAAAAGGAAAAGAAAAAACTAAAAACATTGTTTCTTCTACCAAGAAACCCTCTTTCTTTGAGGTTTCATAGCCCAGGTTACAAACAAAAAAATGTAGAGTTAGCAAGGCATAGTCCCTTACAAATGAGAAAAACAAAACAAAACACCATAGAATATCCTTAATAACACTTAAGAATTTTTTTTTATTATTATACTTTTAAGTTCTGAGATACCTGTGCAGTACGTGCAAGTTTGTTACATAGGTATACATGTGCCATGGTGGTTTGCTACACCAAACAACCCGTCGTCTACATCAGGTATTTCTCCTAATGCTATCCCTCCCCTTACTCCCCATCCCCCAACAGGCCCTGTGTGTGATGTTCCCTTCCCTGTGTCCATGTGATCTCAATGTTCAACTCCCACTTATGAGTGAGAACATGTGGTATTTGGTTTTCTGTTCCTGTGTTACTTTGCTGAGAATGATGGTTTCCAGCTTCATCCATGTCCCTGCAAAGGACGTGAACTCATCCTTTTATATGGCTGCATAGTATTCCATGGTGTATATATGCCACATTTCCTTTTTCCAGTCTATCATTGATGGGCATTGGTGTTGGTTCCAAGTCTTTGGTATTATGAACAGTGCTGCAGTAAACATGGGTGTGCATGTGTCTTTATAGTAAAATGATTTATAATCCTTTGGATATTTACCCAGTAATGGGATTGCTAGGTCAAATGGTATTTCTAGTTCTAGAGTCTTGAGGAATTGCAACGCTGTCTTTCATAATGGTTGAACTAACTTACACTACCACCAACAGTGTAAAAGCCTTTTTATTCCTCCACAATAATAAAAATAATATGCTAAGTGAAAGCTCTGTGCCCACTTACTCATTTAATCATTATGTCAACCCTATTTAGTACAGATTTTTATCTCCACTTCTTAGATGAAGAAATTGAGGCAGAAAGAAGTTAAATACATTGTCCAGGGTTACAGGGATGAAGTAGAGATGCTGGGATCTGGCTCACGGGTCTCTCACTCTGGTTCACAAACTCAGCCTCTGGAGTCCGTTGTCCCAGTTACAAATATGGACTTATGAATACTTCCAGAATCCTCACAGCCCCACAGAGATTAAGTCACTGTAATTAGTTTTCAGTTCTTTATAGGTAGAAAGTATGGAGGAAAAGCATACTCTTCTGAGTGTACATTTTAGTAGTCTCCTATATCATTCTCTCCTCTGTGATAACTCAAGACTCTCCCCTTTATAATCTAGTTGGGTGACACATCACTAAGTTTGCTTCTTGCATTCTGTTACTCTCTTGCATATAATCAGATGATTATGTGCCATGGCAGGGGCAAAGAATCTGGACCTTCTGTTTCTTATGTGCCCTGTAGTGCCTGACTTTCCAGAGTGTGTTGGATGACTGTGTTCCAGGGGGCTGAGAGCCACAGACATACAGATGCCACTTGATAACCACATGTCATTATTAGCATTATTATTCCCAGAAAACACTCCCTCCTATTCAGGATTCTGTTACATAGCAAAAATAGCTGAGGAATGGAAAGGCAACATTGTTTGGTGATACAAGCATTCATGCATGACCGACTAAAGAGGCAGGATGTACAAATATGATGTTTTCCTCTTTTTCAAATGTGGCACTTAACATTTTAATTCCATTCAACATATCTGAGTAATCATCAGGAAACAGTAGCCTCAAAGGTATTTAAAAATGGATTTGTCTCAGTAATCTTTGAGTTCCACCCCCTCCCTATCCAATATGGAAGTGTTCAAGCGGAGGATAGTGGCCCATCTTCCAGGGCAGTAATAGAGAGAATACCTGCACTACCATAGAATTTGAATGAGACATCTTGAGAGTCTATCTTGTTATAAGCTTTCATAATTCTGAGACATTGGGTAGTATTGGTATATTAAAAATGAAAAAGAAGAATATAAATCTTAATTATGGGTTTTATGTTATTTAGAATATCATTTAAACCTAAAGCAATTTCCATATGAGCAGTGGTAAATTGAATTAGGTTTTTAAAAAAAATTCTTCTGGCTAGATTCCCTGCAGCTAATCTATATGGTTATGCCATGTGGTTAGAAACAGGAAACACCTGTCTCTCTGCTTGCTAGCACTCACTTAACATGATCCCTGGCAAAGCAGTTTTTTCAGCCCAACTCCAATTCACCAGAGGTCATTTCAATATGGACTATTTCAACTTGTATTACAAACCATCAGTGCTTAACAATTTTCAAGCACTTTCTGGATATGAATCATTATATAGTCACAAGAGGTTTTAAAATTATTGTCCTGAGGTCCTCTGAAAGAGATCATTTGCAAATTTCAAATTCATTGGGATTTCAATACATAAAATACCTTATTTTTACATTTTTATTGTCATAGAGAGAATATATCTCACCTTGCAAAATGGAATGTGTATTTCTAGTTCTTTGTTTTTAAAAAGCATGAAATGTAAAATCTATTGTAAGAGTTTCAAATGTCAGCACAGTATATCTGCCTTAGGGCTTTCAATATTTTACTCTTTACAGTGCTTCAAAGTAGAAACCTCATATTTAATATCCCATTCAAATTCTGGCTTTGAATTTTGTAATACAAAGTTTGACAGCTATAACCAATACAGATGCTTCAGATATGCTAACAATTTATGCTTTGAGAGTGACTATTTTTTTTTTAACATTACCATAGTTTCATAATTGACAATATGCCTAGGTTAACCATGGAAAAAATGAGGTTGGGGAATTGCTTTACCATTCCCTCTGGTTGTGATTGTACTCATTTCTAAAATAAGGGGATGAATAAATAGACTCCTCCCCACCCCCAACTTAAAGGAGTTAAGAAACAAATATTGACTTAAAAATAGCAAATTGCAGAATTCCTATTATAATAAATATTCCACAATTATTATACGATTTAGTCACTCTTGTAGAACTACGTGGCTGTTTGAGAGAGCTCTTTTCACCCCACCCCTGAAAATTTTCTACCTATGCACCAGACAAAATTATTTGGTATCTCCAGTAAATACAATGTAGCACTGGCTTTAAATTATTATACTGTACATTGCCTCTTAAATTATAATCTGCTACATGTCATGTTTTACATCCTCTTCAGTTAAAAAGTCAATTTGACAGACAGACAACATAACAGCATGTTATGAAAGTGAAAATTTTTAACATAGATTAAAATTTGGCAGTTTACCTATTAATGTGTTTTGATCTATCAACTTGCCTTTGCTTTTTTATACAGGAATAGAACTAACTGATTAAACATAGGTTGACCAAGCAGACAATAAGGCAAAAGACAGGACTAACATTTGATTACGTAAGTAAAATTAGAAATGCCGGTAGATATGCCTCTGCCTTCATCTTTAAAATGTACAGAAGTTTTTGGACAACTAATGCTCTAATAATGAGGTTGGTGCACAGAGAAAAGAGAGTTGGGAGTGTAGCAGTTGCATTGTGTCAATAACAACTGCCAGACATGAGTTCTCTGGGCATAAGTTGTACTTATAGAAATAGGCAACCATATGTCAAATTTTTTCTAGAAATCTCAGTCTCTCAGTGGAGATGCCTCTTGAGATACAGGGAATTCTTCCAGCTCTAAACGTATGCTATAGTTTTAAGAAATACATTACACTTTGAGGGTCATGTCACTACCAACAGGACTATAATTTAGACCACAGAGAGCTAGGAGAACAAGAGCAAGGCTTTTTCCTTACATCAAAAATCTATCAATTCCTACATAGAAATTTCTCATAATTGAAATGAATTCATGATTTGATACCTCATTACTGCAATGCGGAGGTACAAAAGGAAGCTGGAGGAAAATAACCCCCTTACACACACAATTTTAATTTTAGAAAAGGAAAGAAAGAAAAAAGAAAGGGAAACAATACAATTCATAAGGTGATGGAGATGAGAGAACTTCTTAGGTTATCGAACACATTTTGACTCCTTTTTCTCAAGTCATTGACTGAAAAACTTGGGCCATCTTCCCTGGTGAAAGATTTTAGTAACATTCTTCTGCTATAAACATTCACCAATCACTGGATAAACACAGACACAGACATAGCTAAGTTATAATATCTAGTCCAAGAGGTTTAGGAAGATGTTTTTAGGAATAGATTGGTGTGGGTTAGTTCAGTTTCTAGGTAAGGAAGTCAAAAATTGGATAACAAAGATCTGATTAGAAATTTGCCCCATAGCCACACCCCTAATCTTTTGTCTTTTTCTCTACCATTTCTCAATCTGAGTTCACAGGAGGTGGAAACTCTTTTGAACTCCTTTGAATATGGGAATCTCCATACTGATGTTTACTAAGTAGATCTTAAGTTTTAAGAATCTGCTTACTTTTTTAATGATCTGATCACTTTTGAGATTTAAAAAAAAGGCAAAACATTTTCTCAGTAATTTAAGCAAAACTGGCAAGTTACAATCCTAATTATATATTACTGAAGAAACTGGCTAAAATACTTCGTGTTGTGATTTCAAATCCAGAATGAAATCTACCATGGCAGGAAACTGGGGGTGGAGGCTATGTAAAATATAGTGGAATATTTTAGTAAGACCTTAAGTGAGGTAAGAAAGGAAGGGACATCAGTCATATGGAAGCAGAGAGAGAGAGAGAGAGAGAGAGAGAACATCATTTTTAAAAAAAGAAAAAAAAAGCCCTCTAATAGGCAAGGTTCTAAAATTACTGAATCCAAAAATATCATGTCCTGCGAAACTCTAATAGGCCAATTATCTGCCCTATGCTGAATAAAGGTCCTATATGACAAACCCACAGCTAAAATCATTCTCAATGAGAAAGAGTTGAAAGCTTTTCCTTTAAGATCAGGAATAATACAAGGATGCTCACCTTCACCACTTCTATTCAAGGTAGTACTGAGTGTTCTGGCCAGAGCAATTAGGCAAGAGAAAAAAATACAAAGTATCCAATTTGGAAAGAACGCAGTTAAATTTTTTGTTTACAGATGACAGTCTTAAACATAGAAAGCCCTAAAGACTCTCAGAAACCTCTTAGAACCAATAAATGAATTCAGCAAGGTTGCAGGATACAAAATCAACCTATAAAAACCAGTAGTATTTCTATACAATAAAAAACTTTCTGAAAAAGAAATTAAGAAAACAATCCCGTTTACAAAAGCTACAAAAACAGAAGTTTAAGAAGGTAAAAGATCGTAAGCATTGATGAAGGAAACCAGGGAAGACACAAATAAATGTTAAAGAACTCTTATGTTCATGTGTTGGAAGACTTAATATCACAAAAATGTTCCTACTACCCAAAGCAATCTACATATTCAGTGTAGTCTTTATAAAAATTCAAATGACATTTTCACAGAATTAGAAAAAACAATCCTAAAATTCCTATGGAACTGCAAAGACACTGAATAGCCAAAGCAAGAACAAAGCTGGAGGGGTCACATTACCTGACTTCAAAATATACTACTAAGCTCTAGTAGCCAAAACAACATGGTACTGGCATAAAAACAGACATATAGACCAAAGAAACAGAAGAGCCCAGAAATAATCTACACATTTATAGTCAATTGATTTTTCAACACAAATGCCAAGAATACACAGCGAGGAAATGACTGTCTCTTCAGTAGATGGCGTTGGGACAACAAAATATCCACATGCAGAAGAATGAAGTTAGCACCTCTTCTCACTTCTTATACAAACATCAACCCCAAAAGATGAAAGACTTAAAGACCTGTAACTGTAAAATTTCTCAAAAAAGATATCCATTGCATTGGTCTGGGTGATGATTTTTGTTTGTTTGTTTGTTTAGATATAACACCGAAAGCAAAAAAACAAAAGCAAAACCAGATAAATGGTATTACATTAAACTAAGTAGCTCTGTACAGCCAAGGAAACAATCAACACAGTGAAGAGAAAACTTATAGAATGGGAAATTATATTTGCAAACTGTATGTCTCATAAGGGGTTAATATTTACAATATATGAGGAAATCCAGTAATAGAAAACTGAATTAAAAAATGGACAAAGGATCTAAACAGACATTTCTCAAAAGAAGGCACACAAATGGCCAATAGGTATATGAAAAACTATTCAATATCACTAATCATTAGAGAAATGCAAATTAAATCCGCAATGAGATATCACCTAACATATTGGGTTATTAGAAAAAAAGATGAAAGATAACAAGTGTTGGCAAAGGAGTGGAATAAAAGGAACTCATACACTGTTGGTGGGACTGTAAATTAGTACAGTCATATGTTAAACAGTATGGAGCTTCCTCAAAAAAGTAAAAACAGAACTACCATATTTTTCAGTAATCCCAATACTGGGTATACATCCAAAGGAAATGAAATCAGTATGTGAAAGATTCCTGCACTACCATATTCATTGTAGGATTATTCCCAACAGACAAGCTATCAAATCCACATAAGTGTCCATGAATGAATTAATGGATAAAGAAAATGTGATATATGTCCACAGTGGAATATTGTGAGTTGTTTAAAAAAAAAAAAAAAAAAAGGAGATCCTGTCATTTTTGATAACATGAAGGAAACTGGAGGATGTTACATTATGAGAAAAGTCAGGCACAGAAAGATAAATATGGCATGATTTCACTTGCATGTGAAATCTACAAAATTTAAGCTCATAGAAGTAGAGCTTAGAACCGTGGTTACCAGGGGCTGGTGGGGGAGAGATGGAGAGATGTTGGTCAAAAGATACAAAATTTCAGTTAGGAAGAATAAGTCCACGAGATCTATTGTGTGACAGGATGGCTATAGTTAGTGCAAGGTACTATATTCTTAAAAATTGTTAAGAAAGGAGATTTTAAGAATTTTTACCACAAAATAATAAGTATGTGAGGTAATGTGTATGTTAATTAGCTCAATTTAGCTATTTCACAATATGTGCATATTTTAAAACATGTTTCACACAATATATACAACTTTTGTCAAATAAATAATGTTTGCATGGGCAGAGGTCCAAGACTTGAGATAAAATTGGTTTGCACTGTAAAGACAAGAGAAATGAGGAAAGCCTGAACCTTTAAGCGCCTCCAAAATAACTCAGGCTGTAAACCATTTACCCCAGATTAGTAAGATACTCTCCCAAGTGCCAACATAAAATGAAATCTCCTAAATGCCACCTGGGGACAGTGGGCATATTAGATTTGCCTTATATTTGAGTAGGTGAAGTAAGAGATGAGACTATAGCATTAATCTAGGAGTAAGGTTTTTATCACAGAAGTTACCATCAATACCTGATAAATTATTGAATCAACATTGGCAGAATACACCAGGAGTGGTAAACACAGGCACATTGTTTCTTGTACAGTCTTCTAGTAAAACGAGATTCTGAATCACTGGTTTTCTTAATTCTCCATCCATTCAGTCAGCTATCTCAGCATACTTTCCAGAAAAATGAGGCAGTGTTTTTATCCCCAGTTAAATTATTTTAAGTCAGTTTCTTTTTCTATTAAGGAATTGCATGTCGTGCAATTATAAGGAAACTCCATTTGTTGAAAAGATAAACTTTAGAGTTCACTTGACATAGCTTTTTGGAGAATATTTTTCTTTTTCCATTAGCTGTAAGGCCAATAGTATAGAGTTTCCTAAAACTTTTAGAAGTTTGTTTACGTAAACTGGCACTCTAGAAGGGGAGATGGGAAATAGACAACATGTGAACTTCCCAAAGCTGGAAATATGTCTGCAGAGTGTATCAAGAGTTTATACATCAGATTCACTACAGGCAGGAATCAGGGGACATCTGGGAACTCTGAAGCCCTCTTGTGAAGATTACTTTAGCTCAGATAACCTCAACATTGAAACGTGGATTTTATATTCATTTCTTGTCTAACACAGACAACATCAATAAAGATATACCTTGCCAAAGATGATGTCAGCCTTGAAGACAAAAGATTTGACATGATTTCAAAGAACTGTCTTAGAGAATTCTGGGTTTCCTCGACATAAGCCATGCTTGTCTTGAGAAGTGGCAATGAGAATTCACTGTTTGTGTTTGTTAATGCATACTTTTTTGAGTCTGGATTTTCTGCAGCCTGCTGTCAAAGAGAAAATGGTCAAAATTAATTAATTGTCAATAATTTCAAGTGTATTGCCATGTGAAAGATCACTCACCAATTCAAAACACTGTATTCCCTACAGCAGTCTTCATAATAAAAAATAGGAACAGAATTAAAGTTTAATGAATATAAGTTAATTAAAGTTAAATATAGCTTTGTTTTGAAATAGATATGTTTGCAGTAAACTAAAGACAATTTTTGAGGTATAATTTTAGGATTTTCATTTTGTGAAAAAAATAAATTTCTAATGCAATAAGATGAATTTCAGGTAAACTTTTAAATGTGTTGATATGTATTGAATGAAGCAGCGATAGAAGAGGTTGATAGATTTCTTTAGTTTTAAAGAAGTCTATGGCTCTAAAAGTTTGAGTCACTTGTATATGGTTCACATTTGTTTATATTTTTCAATAACTAGCAATATATACATGCTTCATGCAAGTATAAGTTATTTAATTTTTTTGATGATCAAGTCTTCTGAATTCAATCATGTAAAAAGAAGAATTTGACATTTTTATGTCCCTTTAAGATTGGAGTCCCACTTATTTCCTCTTAATTGAATATATTCTTTGCTTTTCATTTATGGATAACTACATTTAAAATCTATATTGTCTTTGAAGAATTATTTTTGTATTTAGCTCCCACTTATTCACAATATTTATTAAGATTGTTAAAATTAGGTCTCAAGATCCATCTGCTATTTCTTTTAATTATCCTGTTCTTAAATATTTTTGTTTTTATATACTGAGAATATGTCAAGTTTTTTAGTCATTTTTGAATCTGAGAACACCTTACAGTAGTTCTCAAACATAAATGACATTCTGATTGCAAATGAAATTCTTATTTTATAGCATTTTTCTCTTAAAATGCAGTGAATTCTATGATTTCATGTTCTGTCAGTATCTTCAGTTTCAGTCTGATTTGTGTTTAATTTCAAATAATTTTTGCCCCTTTAAAAACTTACATGTAGAATAATGTAAATAACATTTATATTGCTTTATTTAATGCAGAAATATGTGCTAAGTTTTACTAATATTTCATAGTCAAAATTCATTTTAACTTTTTGCATAGTTGGGTATGTTTTGCTAATAGGCTGGAGGTTTTTGTCTTTGGTCTTGTTAGAGCATTCTTTATTACTTTTGTATAAGTTTAATACTTCAACAATAACTACTATTTACAAACACTTTTTATAGCTTTCTGGGGGTAAAAATGCCGCTTTGTTACATGGATGTATTGTGTAGTGGTGAAGTCTATGCTTTTTTGCATAACCATTGAAATTACTTACTGTACATTGTACCCCTTAAGTAATTTCTCATTCCTCACCCTTCTCCCATCCTCCAATCCTTCCAAGTCTCCAATGTCTGTTACTCCATTCTCTATGTCTATATGTACACGTTATATAGTTCCCACTTACAAGTGAGAACATATGGTATTTGACTTTCTGAGTTATTTCAGTTAGATAATGACCTCCAGTTCTATCCATGTTGCTGTAAAAGACATGATCTCATTCTTCTTTTATTATTTTGTTTTTTTTTTTTATGGCTGAGTAATATTCCATGGTGTGTGTGTGTGTGTGTGTGTGTGTGTGTATCTCGTTTTCATTATTAATCTTTTGATGGATGCTTAAGTTGATTCCGTATCTTTGCCATTGTGAATAGTGCTGCCATAAATATATGGGTGCAGTTATCTTTTTGATATCATGACTTGTTTTCCTTTGGGTATATACCCAGTAGTGGGATTGCTGGATCAAATGCTAGATCTACTTTTAGTTTTTTGAGAAATTTTCATACTGTTTTCCTTAGAGGTTATACTAATTTACATTCCCACTAACAGTGTGTAAGCTTTCCCTTTTCTCCACGTACTCATCAACATCTATTATTTTTTGATTTTTAATGATAGCCATTCTGACTGATAGTATCTTAATGTGGCTTTAATTTGCATTTCTCTGATTAGTGATGTTGAACATTTTTCATATGCTTGTTGGGCATTTGAATTTTTTTCTTTTTTGAAAAATTTGTGTTCATGTCATTTGTCAATTTTTTAATGGAGTTATGTTGTTGTTCTTGTTAAATTCCTTGTAGACTCTGTATATTAGTCCTTTGTTGTATACATAGCTTGCAAATATTTTCTCCCATTCTGAAAGTTTTCTGTTCACTCTGTCGATCATCTTATTTCCTGTGTAGAAGCCTTTTAGTTTAATTAACTAAATTGTCTATTTTTGTTATTGTTGTCTTTTGAGATCTTCGTCATAAATTATTTGCCTAGGCCAATATTCAAAGGTGTTTTCTTCTCTTTACTTATAGAATTTTTGCAGTTTTAGGTCTTATATTTAAATCTTTAATTCATCTTGAGTTAATATTTGTATATAATGAGAAACAGGAATCCAGTTTCATTCTTTTGTATATAGCAATCCAAATTTCCCAGCGTCGTTTATTGAATTAGGGTGTCCTTTATCCAGTGCATGTTTTTGTTGACTCTGTCAAACATAAGTTGAATGTAGGTGTGTGGCTTCATTTCTGGGTTCTCCAATCCATTTCCTTGATCTATATGTCTATTTTTATACCAGTACTATGCTATTTTAGTTACCATAGCCTTGTACTATAATTCAAAGTTAATGTAGGAATACTTCTGGCTTTGTTCTTTTTGCTTAGGATTGTTATGGTGATTGGGTTTTTTTTTTTTAGGTTCTATATGAGTATTTTGATTGTTTTACTAATTTTGTGAAAAATGATGTTGGTATTTTGATAGGAATTGTATTAAATATGTAGATTGCCTTGGAAAGTATAATTTTAACAATACTGATTCTTCAGATCCATGAACATGGAATATTTTTTCATTTGTGTCATCTGTTAATATAATTTCTTTTATCAGTGTTTTGCAGTTTCCTTCTAGAGATCTTTTTTTTACCTCCTCGGTTAAATATATTCATATGTATTTTATTTTCTTTTTTATAGCTATTCAAAATAAGATTGACTTCTCAATTTGGTTCTTAGCTTGATTGTTATTGGGGTATAGAAATGCTACTGATTTTTGAATGTTGATTTTGTATCCTGAGACTTTAGTGAAGTCACTTATCAATCTAAGAGTCTGTTTGAGCAGTTGTTAGGGCCTCCTAGCTATAAGATCATATTATGACCAGACAGAGATAATTTAAAGTCCTCTTTTCCAATTTAGATGCCTTATTTTTTTCTTTCCCTTGCCTGATTCCACTTGCTAGGTTAGTACTATGTTGAATATGAGTGCACAAAATCAATGTGCAAAAATTACAAGCATTCTTATACACCAATAACAGACTAACAGCCAAATCATGAGTGAACGCCCATTCACAATTGCTTCAAAGAGAATAAAATACCTAGGAATCCAACTTACAAGGGATGTGAAGGACCTCTTCAAGGTCCTTCTACTACTCAGCCATAAAAAACAATAAAATAATAAAAGAAGAATGAAATCATGTCTTTTACAGCAACATGGATAGAACTGGAGGTCATCATCTTAACTGAAAAAACTCAGAAAGCCAAATACCATATGTTCTCACTTGTAAGTGGGAACTATATAATGTGTACATATAGACATAGAGAATGGAGTAACAGACATTAGAGACTTGGAAGGATTGGAGGGTGGGAGAGGGGTGAGGAATGAGAAATTACTTAAGGGGTACAATGTACAGTAAGTAATTTTGATGGTTATGCGAAAAAGCACAGACTTCACCACTACACAATACATGACCTCTTCATGGGAGAATCTACAAAGAACTCAAACTTACAAAACAAAACAAAACAACCCCATCAAAAAGTGGGTGAAGGGTATGAACAGACACTTCTCAAAAAAAGACATTTATGCAGCCAACAGCAGACACATGAAAAAAATGCTCATCATCACTGGCCATCAGAGAAATGCAAATCAAAACCACAATGAGATACCATCTCACACCAGTTAGAATGGCAATCATTAAAAAGTCAGGAAACAATAGGTGCTGGAGAGGATGTGGAGAAATAGGAACCCTTTACACTGTTGGTGGGACTGTAAGTGAGTTCAACCATTGTGGAAAACAATGTGGCGATTCCTCAAAGATCTAGAACTAGAAATACCATTTGACCCAGCCATCCCATTACTGGGTATATACCCAAAGTATTATAAATCATGCTGCTATAAAGACACATGCACAGGTATGTTTATTGTGGCACTATTCACAATAGCAAAGACTTGGAATCAACCCAAATGTCCATCAGTGATGGACTGGATTAAGAAAATGTGGCACATATACATCATGGAATACTATGCAGCCATAAAAAAGGATGAGTTCATGTCATTTGTAGGGACATGGATGAAACTGGAAACCATCATTCTCAGCAAACTATTGCAAGGACAAAAAACCAAATACTGCATGTTCTCACTCATAGGTGGGAATTGAACAATGAGAACACTTGGACACAGGAAGGGGAACATCACACACCATGGCCTGTCATGGGGATGGGGGAGGGATAGCATTAGGAGATATACCTAATGTAAATGACGAGTTAATGGGTGCAGCACACCAACATGGCACATGTATACATATGTAACAAACCTGCACATTGTGCACATGTACCCTAGAACTTAAAGTATAATTTTTTTTTGAAAAAAATGGATATCCTTGTCTTGTTACAAGTATTAGAGGAAATGCTTTCAGCTTTTCCACAATCAGTATAAAGTTGGATATGGGCTTGTTTTATATAACTTTTATTATTTAAGAAATGTTTCTTATATACCTAGTTTGTTGAGGGCTTTCTTAAAAATTTCAACAGTTTTGGGAGTAGTTTTTAAGTTCTTTAGTGTTGATTTCTGATATTTTGGTGCACTCATCACCTGAGCAGTATACACTGTACCTGATTTGTAGTCTTTTATTTCTCATCCCCTCCCAACCTTCCCCCAAGTCCCCAAAGGCCATTATATTATTCTTATTCCTTTACATCCTCATAGTTTAGCTCCCACTTACAAGTGAAAACATACAGTATTTGGGTTTCCATTCCTGAGTTACTTCACTTATAATGATGGCCTGCAGCTCCATTCAAATTGCTGCAAAGGCCACTACTTTCTTGGCCTTTGTATTTTATTTTATTTTTTGCCTGAGTGGTATTTCATGATGTATACATACCACATTTTCTTTATCCACTTGTTGGTTGATGAACCTTTAGGTTGGTTCCATATGTTTGCAATTGCAAATTGTGCTGTTATAAACATGCAAGTGCATGTGTCATTTTCATATAATGATTTATTTTCCTTTGGGTAGAAACTCAGTAGTGGGATTGCTGGATTGAATGGTAGTTCTACTTTTAATTCTTTAAGGAATCTCAACACTGTTTTCCATACAGAGTTTAATAGTTTACGTTCCCACCAGCAGTATAGAGGTGTTCCTTTTTCACCACATCCACACCAGCATCTATTATTATTTTATTTTTTATTTATGGCCATTCTTGCAGGAGTAAGGAGGTATGTCACTGTGGTTTTAATTTGCATTTCTGTGATAATTTGTGATGTTGAGAATTTTTTTCATCTGTATTAGCTGTTCGTATATCTTTTTTTCGAAAATTGTCTATTCATGTCTTTTGCCCACTTTTTAATGGAATTTTTTTTCTTGCTGATTTGAGGGCTTTGTGGATTCTGGATGTTAGTCCTTTGTCAGATGTATAGCTTATGAATATTTTGTCCCACTCTGTGGGCTGTTTACTCTGCTGATTTTTTTTTTTTCTGTGCAGAAGCTTTTTAGTTTTAATTAGGTTCCATCTATTTATTTTTGCTTGTGGGTTCTTAATCATGAATTATTTGCTTAAACCAATGTGTAGAAGAGTTTTTCCAATATTATCTTTTAGAATGTTTATGATTTCATAACTTAGATTTAAGTCATTGATCCATCTTGAGTTGGTTTTTGTATAAGATGAGACGTGAGGATCCAGTTTCATTCTTCTACATGTGGCTTGCCAGTTTTCCCAATACCATTTTCCCTGCTTTGTTTTTGTAGGCTTTGTCAAAGATCCACTGACTGTAAGTATTTGGCTTTATTTCCGGGTTCTCTATTCTGTTCCATTGGTCTATGTGCCTATTTTTATACCAGTACCATGCTGCTTTGTTAACTGTACTCTTGTAGTATAATTTGAAGTCAAGTAATGTGATGCCTCCAGATTTGTTCTTTTTGCTTAGTATTATTTTGGCTATGTGGGCTCTCTTTTGATTTCATATGACATTTAGGGTTGTTTTTCTAGTTCTGTGAAGAATGATGATGGTATTTTAATGAGAAATGCATTGAATCTGTATATTGTTTTGGGCAGTATGGGTATTTTCACAATATTGATTCTACTCACCATGAGAATGGGATGTGTTTCCATTTGTTTGTGTTGTCTATGATTTCTTTCAGCAGGGTTTTGTAGTTTTCCCTGTAGAGGTTTTTCACCTCCTTGGTTAAGTATATTTCTCTAAGTTTTTTTTTTTTTTTTTTTCCCAGCTATTGTGAAAGGGGTTGAGTTCTTGATTTGATTCTCAGTTTGGTCACTGTTGGTGTATAGCAGAGCTACTGATTTGTGTACATTAATTTTTGTTTCCTAAAATATTGCTGTATTCATCTACCAGTTCTATGAGCCTTTTTTGGATGAGTCTTTAGGGTTTTCTAAGTATACACATATCATCAGCAAACAGCAACAGTTTAACTACCTCTTTACCAATTTATTTCTTTCTCTAGTCTAATTTCTCTGGCTGGGATTTCCAGTACTATGTTGAATAGAAGTGGTAGAAGTGGGCATCCTTGTCTTGTTCCAGTTCTCAGGGGGAATGCTTTCAATGTTTCCCCATTCAGTATAATGTTGGCTGTGGGTTTCATGTAGATAGCTTTTATTACCTTAAGGTTTATCCATTCTATGCTGATTTTGCTGAGGGTTTTAATCATAAAGGGATGATGGATTTTGTCAAATGCTTTTTCTGTGTCCATTGAGATGATCATGTGATTTTTGTTTTAAATTCTGTTTATGTTGTGTATTACATTTATTGACTTATATATGTTAAACCATCCCTGCATCCCTGGTATGAGACCCGCTTGATCATGGTGAATTATATTTTTAATATGCTGTTGGATTCAGTTTGCTAGTATTTTGTTGAGAATTTTTGCATCTATGTTCATCAGGGATATTGGTTTCTTTTTTGTTATGTTCTTCCTTGGTTTTGGTATTAAGGGGATACTGGCTTCATAGAATCATTTAGGGAGGATTTCCTATTTCTCTATTGCTTGAAATAGTGTCAATAGGATTGGTACTAACACCTCTTTGAATGTCTGATAGAATTCAGCTGTGAATCCATCTGGTCCTGGACTTTTTTTGGTTGGCTTTTTTTTATTATTATTATTTCAATCTCACTGTTATTGGTCTGTTCAGAGATTCTGTATCTTCCTGTTTTCAGGAAGGGTTGTATATTTCCAGGAATTCATCCATCTCTAGGTTTTCTAGTTTATACTTGCTCATAAAGGTGTTCATAGTAGCCTTGAATAATCCTTTGTATTCTGTGTTATCAGTTGTAATACCTCCTGTTTCATTTCGAACTGAATCTTATTTGGATCTTCTCTCTTCTTTTCTTGGTTAATCTCACTAATAGTAAATTTTTCTTTTCAAAACAACAGATTTTTGTTTGATTTATCTTTTGTATCTCTTTGTTACAATTTCATTTAGTTCTGCTCTGGTTTTTATAATTTCTTTTCTTCTGCTGGGTTGGGGTTTGATTTGTTCTTGTTTCTCTAGTTCCTTAAGGTATGAGCTTTGATTGTCTACTTACGCTTTTTCACTTTTTGATGTAGGCATTTAATGCTATGAACTTTCCTCTTAGCACTGCTTTTGCTGTATCCCAGAGATTTTGATAGGTTGTGTAACTATTATTTTTCAGTACAAATACTTTTTAAATTTCCATCTTGATTTCATTACTGATCCAAAGATTATATAGGAGCAGCTTATTTAATTTCCATGTATTTGTATAGTTTAGAAGGTTCCTTTAGGAGTTAATTTCCAATTTTATTCTGTTGTGGTCTATGAGAGTACTTGATATAATTTTGATTTTCTTAAATTTATTGAGACTTGTTTTGTAGCCTATCATGCAGTCTATCTTTGAGAATATTTTATGTGCTGATGAAAAGAATGTCTTTTCTGCAGTTGGTTGGGTAGAATATTCTGTATCTGTTAAGTCCATTTGTTCCAGGGTATAGTTTAAGTCAATTGTTTCTTTATTGACTTACTGTCCTGATGACCTGTCTAGTGCTCTCAGTGGAGTATTGAATACCTCCACTATTATCGTGTTTCCATGTAGCTCATTTTTAGGTCTAGTAGTAATTGTTTTATAAATTTGGGAGCTCCAGTGTTAAGTGCATATATATTTAAGAGTGGTATTTTCCTGTTGGACTAATATTTTCATCATTATATAATGTCCCTATTTGTCTTTTTAAAATTGTTGTTGCTTTAAAGTCCGTTTTATCTGATGTAAGTATAGATACTCTTGCTCACTTTTGTTTGCCATTGGCATGGAGTATCTTTTTCCACCCCTTCACCTTATGTGAGTCCTTATGTATTAGGTGAATCTCTTAAAGACAGCAAATACTTGTTGGTGAATTTTTATTCATTCTGCCATTATTTTAAGTGGAGAATTTAGCCCATTTACACTCAACATTAGTATTGAGATATGAGGTAGTATTCTATGCATCATGCTAGGTGTTGCATGAATAACTTTTTTTTTTTCATTGTTTTATTGTTTTACAAGCCCTGTAAAACATGCTTTAGGGAGGTTCTATTTTGGTGTATTTTAAAGTTTTGTTTCAAGATTTAGTACTCCTTTTAGCATTTCCTGCAGTGCTAGCTTGGTAGTGGCGAATTCTCTCAGCAATTATTTGTCTAAAAAAGATTTTACCTCTCCATTTATGAATCTGTTTCACTGGACACAAAATTTTTGGCTGATAATTATTTTGTTTCAGGAATTTGAAGACCCCAATTCCTGCTTGATTATAGGGTTTCTGCTGAGAAATCTGCCATTAATCTGATAGGTTGTCCTTTAAGGTTAAGGGAGGAGACCACCCCTTATATTGTCTTATGCCCAATTTCTGCCTCCAAAGAAAGAAGTAAAAACTAAAAGGCAGAAATGAAATCCACAGGCAGATAGCCCAGCGCCATGCCCTGAGCCTGGTTAAAGATCGACACCTGACCTAACTGGTTATGTTATCTAATGGTTTCCAGATGTTGTTTGGAAAAGTGTTGTGAAAATCCCTGTTCTGTTCCGTTCCATTCTGATTACTGGTGCATGCAGCCTCCAGTCAACTGATCAATTGCTTGCTCAATTGATCACAACCCTCTCACACGGACCCCCTTAGAGTTGTAAGCCCTTAAAAGGGACAGGAATTGCTCACTCGGGGAGCTCAGTTTTTGGAGACATGAGTCTTGCCGAAGCCCCTGGCCAAATAAAGCCCTTCCTTATTTAACTCAGTGTCTGAGGGGTTTTGTCTGTGGCTTATCCTGCTACGTTTCTTGGTTCCCTGACTAGGAAGTGAGGTAATTAATGGACGGTCGAGGCAGTCCCTTAGGCGACTTAGGCCTGCCCTGTGGAGCATCCTTGCAGAGGACTCTGGCCAGCTTGAGCGACACAGATCCTGAGAGCACTCCTGGGTAGGTAATTTCCCCAGTGGAATGCCCCACCAGAGCAGCACATGGCAGGCCCCTGCAGAGGATCAACGCAGTGGCTGAACACTGGGAAGGAACTGGCACTTGGAGTCCGGACATCTGAAACTTGGTATGACTGGTCTTTGGAACTTACCCATTCCATTTGAGTGGAAGTGTGGCCTGATCACCCATGGCATGCCTGTACCGACACTTTGATTTTTGCTTTTGACCCTGCCTTGGATTTCTTGATACTCTGATTTTGGTTTGATTCTGGTTTGGCATAAACTCTAAAAGTGTGTGTGTGCCCTTTTTACCCGTTCTTTGTTTTGTGGTGTGCGTGTGGTGTGAGCATGGTGTCTTGTCTTGAGGAAGCATGGGTCAGGCACAAAGTAAACCCACCCCACTGGGAACTACGTTGAAAATTTTCAAGAAAGGATTTAAGGGAGATTATGGTGTTACTATGATACCAGGAAAACTGAGAACTTTGTGTGAAATAGACTGGCCAGCATTAGAGGTGGGTTGGCCATCAGAAGGAAGTCTGGACAGGTCCCTTGTTTCAAAGGTATGGCACAAGGTAACCTGTAAGCCAGGACACCCAGACAAGTTCCCATATACAGACACTTAGTTATAGCTGGTTTTAGACTTCCTCCACCCATCCCCACCCCCGCACAGTGGTTGAGAGAATAGCAGCATAAGCTGCTGGTAGAGGCAAGGAAAGACCAGCAGAGAGAGAGAGAGGAAACAGACAGAGAGGAAAAGAGGTAAAGAGAGACAGGAAGAGATAGAGAGGAAGAGACAGAGAGACAAAGAGGGAGTCAAGGAGAAAGAGAGAAAGAGAGAGGCAGAGAGAGAAAGGAAGAGACAGAGACAAAAGGAAAGTCAGAGAAAGAAAAGTCAAAGAGGGAAAGAGATAGATATACAAGTAGTTAAGAAAAAACAGTATACCCTATTCCTTTAAAGCCAGGGTAAATTAAAAACCTATAATTGATAATTGAAGGTCTTCTCCGTGACCCTACAACACTCCAGTACTACCTTGTTGTAAGTATAAACAAGAGCATAGCCTGAAATCATTGAGGCCACTGACAACCGGTAGCCTTCCTATCAAAAATCCTTAACCTAGTAATCTGCAGATTGCCCAAATGCATTCAATCTGTAGCAGCAACTGCTTTGCTAACAGAAGAAAGTAGAAAAATAACTTTTATAGGAAACCTCATTGTGAGTACCAGTTCAAAAGTATCCTAAGGAAAAAAAAAAAAAAAAGATGATTTAACATTAACCACTGAAAATTCCCTTAAACCAGCACGTTTCCTAACAGGGGATCTAAATCTTAATTACCATACAAAGGACCGACCAGACCTAGGAGGAACTCCCTTTAGGACAGAATGATAGATGGTTCCTCCCAGGTAATTGAAGGAAAAAAAAATCTATACCAATTCTATGTTAATTTGGACTAAACAAGCTCTTACAAATAGCAAAGGATAACTGAAATCCCAAACTTACAAGGTTTTCAACAAAAGTAAAGTTTGCTAAAAGTTAACAGTGTAACACGTATTATAGTAACTTCTAATCTTGTGGCCTTAGACAGTCTAGTCCACAGATATAAAGGAAGTTTGCTTTGGAAAAGAATGGTTATCTTCGGAAAAAAAAAAGGGAAAAAAGGTGGGGGGCAGAATTTATATAAAAAGAATGTTATATGGTAAATTCTTGTCCTGAGATAAATTAACTGGTTGTTTAAAGAAAGAAATGTTTGTAATAAGTCTGAAAGTTGAGGCAGGTCAAAGAATTGTCTGTGAAAGTCGTGAAAGAGAAAAAAATGCTATAAAATAAGAATTTATGCAAGAAATGTTATATAATTTAAAAGCAACTAGGCCTCCTGAATGTAAAACTATTGAAAAAACAGTTTATGTGCAAGGTGTATAAGGAAAGTAAAATATACTTCTGGTAAAAGGATTATAAGGAGGCATAAGAATATGGATTTTTACCTACATTAAAAGGTTAAAAATTGTTTTGAAGGTTTAAGCAAGTTTTAAAACATTAATTGTAAAGGAAATTTATGTGTGTAAACATATTGGCCAAAGTTAAAGGGGTGTCATCCAGTTTTTCTGTGAACTGAACATTAAAATAAAAACACAACGGGTTTTTCTTAAAGCACTAACCTGCCCTTTAACAAGAAGGTTACAAAGAGTCTAGAAAAATCTTACCTTATGGTCTGACATTAAAAAATGAAATGTGTCTACAAAGTTTTATTAAAACTAAGTTTAATGCTAATAGCACACTAATATAAAGGTAAAATTTATCTGGTATAAAAATCATACAGGAAGCACTGTCAAATATAAAATGGTGTTTGGCTTCTTTGGTCTAAAAACTAATAAAAAATAGGTGCTAAAGGAAATTTCTCAGTAGAAAGGCACTAAGGACTATAATATAGTCCACTGTTGATGTCCCCACATTTAAAACCAAAGGTCGATTTCTTAAAAATTATATAATTGGTTTATCTTCCACTTTCCTTTCCCTCAAAACTAAAAGTCTTCTAGCACGTGTAGCACCCCTAGAATTTCTGGTAAACCAGCACCAACCTGAAGATCATGTTCTCATCAAAAGGTGAAACAAAAGGAAAGTTGAGTCCACCTAGGAAGGACCCTACCTTGTGCCGCTAACCACCAAGAGTGCTGTTTGTACAGCGAAAAAAGGATGGACTCATCACAACTGAGTCAAGAACGTGTCACCCCCTCCAGAGTTGTGGGCCACAGTCCCAGGGGAAAACCCTACCAAACTAAAGCTAAGAAAAATTTAACTCTTTCATCTGTTTTATTACTCTTTCTTCTTTCCTTGCTCTATTGCTGACCATCAAGTTATTAACATAACAAAGTCAATTTCACCTCAAACTATTGCATTTAATGCTTGCCTTGTTATACCCTGTGGGGACTTGCCAAGTCAAAGACACCTCTCTACTTCAGAAAAGTACCTCTGTCCCTCTTGACTCTCCTCAGACTGGGCATTAGTAAATTAGGATCATTTAATCCGGGGAAATTTCGATAGTCTCCAGTGTCAACCAGGAGTTTTGGCCCCCAATATAGAGCTTTTATGCCATAGTTGGTCCAACGTTCTGTGGACTACTAAAGAGCAAGGATGGACTGCCCTAACTGGTTTTTGTAATTTCCTAAAATCATACATTCATTTTACTAGAAGGATCATAGAAGTTAAAGACTTGAAACAAACTTTGGCAATTAAGACAGGATACCAAGATGCAAATGCCTGGTTAAAGTGGATCAAATATTCCATCCACATGTTAGACAAAAGCAACTGTTATGCTTGTGCACATGGCAGGCCAGAGGCCCAGATTGTCCCCTTTCCACTAAGGTGGTCCTCCAGTCGACCAGGCATGGGCTACATGGTAACTCTTTTCCAGGATTCTACAGCCTGAAGTAACAAGTCGTGCCAAGCTCTCTCTGCTATATCCCAAAGTCCGGCACCCTGTGGGTCAGCCCCTGAAGGCCATCCAGCTTCTGTCTCCCAACACTAAGTTCACTTTGTGTCTCTCGTGACAGGGAGGAAACTTAGCATTCCTTGGAGACCTGAAGGGATGCAGTGAGCTTAAGAATTCTCAAGAGTTTATCAATCAGTCAGCCCTTGTTCATCCCCGAATGGATGTGTGGTGGTATGGTGGTAGACCTTTATTGGGCACTCTACTGAGTAACTGGAGTGGCACTTGTACTTTAGTCCAATTGGCTATCCCTTTCACCCTGCCATTTCATCAACAAGAGGGAGGAAAAATAAGACATTGTAAAGCAAGAGAAGCCCCTTATGGGTCTTTTGACTCTCATATCTATTTAGATGCAATTGGAGTCCCACGGGGAATACCAGATCAATTTAAAACTTGAAATCAAATAGCTGCAGGATTTGAGTCAATATTTTGGTGGGTGACAGTTAATAAAAATGTAGGTTGGATAAACTACATCTATTACAACCAACAGCAATGAGCTTTTCATGAGTTAAAAGAAAAACATGTCGTCCCCAGCCCTGGGGCCACCTGACCTGACAAAACCCTTTACACTCTATGTATCAGAAAGAAAAAATGGCAGTTGGAGTTTTAACCCAGACTGTGAGGCCCTGGCCAAGGCCAGTGGCCTATCTCTCAAAACAACTAGATGGAGTTTCCAAAGGCTGGCCCCCAGGTCTAAGAGCACTAGCAGCAATGGCCCTGTTAGCACAAGAAGCAGATAAACTAACCCTTGGGCAAAACCTGAATATAAAGGCCCCCATGCTGTGGTAACTTTGTTAAATACCAAAGGACATCACTGGTTAACAAATGCTAAGTTAACCAAGTACCAAGGCTTGTTATGTGAAAATTCCCACATAACCATTAAAGTTTGCAACACCCTAAACCCTGACACCTTGCTGCTGGTATCAGAGAGTCCAGTTGAACATAACTGTGTAGAAGTATTGGACTCAGTTTATTCTAGTGGGCCCAACCTTCAAGACCATCCTTAAACATCAGTAGACTGTGAGCTGTACATGGACGGGAGTAGCTTTGCTAACCGCTGCAAAGTGACTCTGAAAAAGACAACAAGCCCTTCTCCAGTCACACCTGGAAGCTGACTGGTCTATGCATGGCCAAAGCATGAGAAAACTCGTGGTGGAACTCATTTTCCTTAAAATTTGGCCTTCTACAGTAAGGACTTCAGCTGACCTTCCTCAGACTGAGGACTCTTCCCAGTGTATGCATCAAGTCACTGAGGTAGGACAAAAGGTTGCTATGGTCCTAATTTATGGTTATTGTAAGTGTACTGGAACTCTAAAAAGAACTTGTTTGTATAATGTTATTCTATACAAGGTATGTAGCCCAGAAAATGACCAACCTGTTGTGTGTTATGACCCATTTGAGCCTCCCATGACCACAGTTTTTGAAATAAGATTAAGGACCGAGGACTGGCGGGGGCTCATAAACACTAAGAGTAAAGTGTTAGCCAAACAGAAGAAAAGGGGGCATCCAAACAAGTCACCTTGAAATTTGATGCTTGTGCTGTCATTAATAGTGTAAGTTAGAAATAGGATGCAGTTCTCTTAATTAAGAAAGAGGCTATATGGCAGAAAATAAGTACATTTGCCATGAATTAGAACTGTGTGAAAATAAATGTGGATACTGGTCTTGTGTCATTTGGGCTACTTGGATAAAAAATGAAAAGAATCCTGTCCACCTTCAGAAAGGAGAAAGTGGCCCTTCCTGTGGTCAGTGTAACCCCTTACAACTAGTAATAACCAACCCCCTTGATCCTCACTGGAAAAAAGGGGAACGTGTAACCCTAGAAATCAATGGGGCTGGACTGGATCCTCAGGTAAATATCGTGGTTTGAGGAGAAGTTTATAAACACTCTCCTGAGCCAGTATTTCAAACCTTCTATGATGAACTAAATGTGCCAGTACCAGAAATTCCAGGAAAAACAAGAAATTTGTTTTTGCAATTAGCTGAGCATGTAGCCCAGTCTCTCAATGTCACTTCATCTTATGTATGTGGAGGAACTATAATGGGAGATCAATGGCAATGGGAAGCCTGAGAATTAGTACCTACAGACCCAGTTCCTGATAAATTCCCGGCTGAAAAGAATCACCCTGATAACTTCTGGGTCCTAAAAGCCTCAATCATTAGACAATACTGTATAGCAAGAGTGGGGAAGGACTTCACCCTTCCTGAGGGAAGACTCAGCTGCCTTGGGCAAAATCTATATAATATATATAATAGTACTACAAAAACAGCCACCTAGTGGAGTTCAAATCACACTAAGAAAAACCCATTTAGTAAACTCCCAAAGTTGCAAACCATGTGGACCCACCCAGAGTCCCACCGGGACTGGACAGTCCACTGGATTATACTGGATATGTGGGCATAGAGCTTATGCCAGATTACCTGACTGGTGGGCAGGTCATTATGTTATCGGCACTATTAAACCATTTTTCTTCCTACTGCCCGTGAAGACAGGTGAACTCCTGGGCTTCCCTGTCTATGCTTCCTGTGAAAAGAGAAGCACAGTTATAGGAAATTGGAAAGATAATTAATGGCCCCTGAGAGAATCATACAATATTATGGGCCTGCTACTTGGGCACAAGATGGCCCATGGGGATACCAGACCCCCATTTACATGCTCAACTGAACCATATGGTTACAAGCTGTCTTGAAAATAATCACTAGTAAGACCGGCAGAGCCTTGACTATTCTTGCCTGGCGAGAAATTCAGATGAGAAATGCTATCAATCAAAATAGATTGGCATTCGACTACTTGCTAGCAGCTGAAGGAAGGGTCTATAGAAGATTTAACCTTACTAATTGCTGTCTACACATAGATGATCAAGGGAAAGTAGTTGAAGACATAGTTAGAAATATGAAAAAACTGGCACATGTATCCATGTAAGTGTGGCATGAATTTGATCCTGGGGCCATGTTTGGTTCCCAGTAATAGAGAGATTTAAAACTCTTATGATAGGAGTTAAAATAGTAATAGGAACCTGCTTACTGCTCCCTTGTTTACTATCTGTACTTCTTCAAATGATAAAAAGCTTCATTGCTACCTTAGTTCACCAAAATGCTTCAGCACAAGTGTACTACATGAATCACTATTGATCTGTCTTGCAAGAAGACATGGGTAATGAGAATGAAAGGGAGAACTCCCACTAATAACTGAGATTCTCAAAGTGGGGGAATAAGGGAGGAGACCACCTCTTATATTGTCTTATGCTCAATTTCTGCCTCCAAAGAAAGAAGTAAAAACTAAAAGGCAGAAATGAAATCCACAGACAGACAGCCCAGTGCCATGCCCTAAGCCTTCTCAAACTCGGTGTCTGAAGGGTTTTGTCTGCGGCTTGTCCTGCTACAAGGTTACCTGATGCTTTTGCCTCACAGTTCTTAAGATTCTTTCCTTTATCTTGACTTTAGATAACCTGATGACTATGTGCTTAGGTGATGATCCTTTTGTGATAAATTTCCCAGGTGTTCTTTGAGCTTCTTATGTGTAGATGTCTAGATCTACAGCAAGGCCAGGGAAATTTTCCTCAATTATTCCCCCAAGTTATTTTTCCAAATTTTTAGATACTCTTCTTCCTCAGCAACAACAATTATTCTTTGGTTTGACTGATTAACATAATCCCAGACTTCTTAGAGGCTTTGTTCATTTCTTTAAATTCTTTTTTCTTTGTGTTTGGTGTCCCGACCTGCAGGACAGTCGAACGGGCCCTGGAAGGGGGAGTGGGAATGGAGGAGACAAGAAAACACAAGAAATGGAGACAAGACAAGTAGCCTGATCAAGTCTCGTTTATTGAATGCAGGGTCATGCCTTATATAGGCTGGCAGAGGAAGAGGTTGGGCCAGGGCGGTGACGGGGGGGCCGGGTCTTCTCAAATTACAATCGCGCATGCGCCATGGGTTTGTACTTTTCCCGGGCGCGGGATCGCGCCTGCGCCCTAGGCTGCATATCTTCCTGGGCGGGAAAATGTTTACGCGCGCGCGGGAAAGGTTGGCGCGCGCGGGAACAGTTTGGGCGCACCCGGGAAAAACTTAGGCGCGCGCGGGAAGGGTTTGTAAATAAAGAACCCGGGAATGTGCCGTCCTGTCTCCGCTTTGCGGAGATCAAGCAACAGAGGTCGGCTAATTCCGGGCCTCATGGCTTTGGACAGGTCCCCCTTTTTTATATATAATTACGGCTAGAAGATTGTCCCTCGGGAACTGCGCCTGTCTTAGGTTGGAGTAATGCATCTCATCACTGGTACCCGTCATGGGATTAGGCAGTAGCTTATGACGGCCCTCCTGTCTTAGGTTAGTGAGAGATGATGCTCTCTTACCCGTCATTGGCTGTCCAGTTCAGCGCATAGGGAAGGTGGTCAAAATGGGTGTGAGTATGAACCACCGCGATCTTCTTGTTCTAGGCGATTATAATGGACCTGTATAGGCTTCGCTTGGATAGCCTCGACTTGTTGCTTAATGAATGTCCTGAGCTTATTGAAGACCAAAGGTCCTACAGAGAGTAAGAGCAATAGGCAAAGCAGGGGGCCCAGGAATGGCATAAGATAGGGGAGGAGTCCATGGAACCCAGTCCAAAATGGGTTATGGGTTATTTCTTTTCGTCGTTTCTCTAGGTCTTCTTGTAGATGCCTGATTTTATCCCTGACGATCCCGGATTTGTTGGCATAGAAACAGCACTTCTCCTGTAAAGCCAAGCAGATGCCTCCCTGTTCTGCAGTTAGTAAATCTAGGCGTCTTCTATTTTGGAGCACTACTTCTGCCAGAGAATCTACCTGATCTTGTAAATCTTGTATAGTACTTGAAATGGCCTGCATATCTGAGATCAGTTGGCGAGACAATTTGGTGTATTGAGTAACAGAGACCCCTAGGCCTGTAGCCCCAGTTGCTACGGCAGTAGTTGTGCCTAATCCTGCAAGTAAGGGGATAAATTGTATTGCCCTTTTGTTTCTTCCTAAAAAGTGATCTATAGCTGGGATAGGTACAGGTTCATCTCCAGGGATAATGTCTATGTCTGGCAAAAGTGTGGCTAAGACACAGCGTCCTGTCCAGTTAGTAGGTAAATAGGTATAAGCCCTATTATTGCCACATATAAAAACTGAACTGTTTGGGGCACACAGCGATTGGGAAATATTTACTATGGTGGAACAATTATTGAATTGATTGAATCCTACATCAAGGTCGTAAGTGTTATTAAGGGGAGGGGAGTAGATGCAAAAGGAACTAGGAAATTCTAAAGGCTGTACCTTAAGGGGAGGAATTATGGTGCAAGGGGTATTGGATGTATAATTTAAGTTATTACTGGGTATGGCAAGAGGAACAGGATCTCCTGATTGCAGACACAGCCAGCAGTCATTAGCCAGACTAGAGTTGGAATTGTTAAGCAGGTTATGAGTAGCCGTGAGGAGGGCAAAGGTCTGGGCATCAACTTTCTCTTCCCTCGGGCTTTGGGCAAGGCCAAGGGGTGGTAGTGAATTTCCGGTACAGGGACCTTTGCAACTCTTCAAGTTTTTTGTATACCCTAATTTCTCGGACCTTGTCTTGTGGTCCTCCTCCATCAGAGATATGAAGGGGGGGTGAATATTCCAGCAGACAGGCTGTCCTACAATTCCAATACAGCCAGCTGATATAATGTTATTGGTATTTCCTACAACTGTAGGAACACTACTGGCCCCTATAGTGGGGGTTCTAGATCTTGTTAAGATAGCAGTATAGTATGTTTTACCGCCAGAGGTACATTCTAAATAAGTATTGTAGCAGGAACTATGCATAGCAGTCTCAAATGTGTCACAAGGGCAGGTTGTGGTATCCCCTCCGCTAAATATTCTTGGGGTTGACACACACCTCCACTTAAGAGAGTCACTAGACAGGTATGCTGTGTAAGCGGAGCAGGACACAGCTGAGATGTACGTATTTGGAAGGGAGGTCACATAGCCCCCCAAACAATCACAGGGCTTACCGTATCGTTGTCGTATATATTTACGGGCCTCATGGGGATTACCAAAGCCGGCATATACCTGGAGTGCTTGGCAAATAAGCACCATGGTCCAGAGGGTTGTAGTTGAAGTTCATCTCTGCAATAGAGGAAAAGAGTACTCTCAGGGAGAAAATTACTCCCTGGATTGGTTATTGTTAGGTACCTGTCTTACCAGTCGCTCTGGTAGCCATCTGGCTGCATCATGAGTTTGAGAAAAAACACAAACTGAGCCTCTTCCCCAGATTAACACTGGGTCTGGACCATGCCATGTGTTGTCTAAGGGGTCTTTCCACTTAACCATGGCAAATTGTTTTTTGGACTCAGAATGCCAAAATCGATCGGCTGCTGATCTGTTCAGGTTGTCCAAATTTAAAAAATTTAAAATAAAAAGTGTGTGATTAAGGATATTTCTAGGGGTGCCCTTAGTAGGGTACCATTCTCCCTTTTATTTTGTCAATGGTGGTTTTTAAGGATAGGTGTGCTCTTTCAACTATTCCTTGTCCTTGAGGGTTATAGGGATTCCAGTAATGTGTTTTATTTGTAATTTAAGACAGAAGTCTTGGAAGGCTTTGGATGTATAGCCAGGACCATTGTCTGTTTTTAGTTGTTTAGGCTTTCCAACTATGGAGAAACAGTGTAGTAAATGAGCTATAACATGCTTGGTAGCTTCGCCTGTTTGTAGGTGGCCAGTATAAATCCACTAAATGTATCTATACATACATGGACGTATTTTAAGTTACCGAATTCTGAATAATGAGTGACATCCATTTGCCAGATCATGTTGGGAACTAGTCCTCTTGGGTTAATTCCTAAGTGAGGGACTGGCAGGTATGTTATACAGGTCTGACATTGTTTAACTATTTGTCTTGCTTGTTCTCTAGTTATCTTAAACATCAGTCTCAAAGTTTGAGCATTAAGATGGTGTAAGGCATGAATAGCCTGTGCTTGGGCTAGGTTTGTATTTGTAGCTATGGCTACTATCTTGGTTGCCATATCAGCCAGTTGGTTGCCCTGGGATAGAGGTCCTGGTAGTCCTGAATGAGCTCTAATATGTCCAAGAAAGAAAGGTGTTGATCTGTCATGTATTAATTGTTGGCATTGTAAAAATAACTTGGCTGTGTCTGACACATGTTTGATTTGTGCTACGGTCTCAAGTAAAGGTATTGAGTGAGCTAAATATGCACTGTCAGTATAAATATTAAGGGCCTGATTAGGGAAGGCTGACAGCACTGCGATTAGGGCCTGCAATTCTCCTAGCTGAGCTGAAGTATGGCTGGTTTTGAATTTAACAGTGGTGTCTGCAAAGGTATATGCAGCAGTTCCTGTGGATGACCCATCAGTGAATACTAATAAGGCATTGTCTAAAGGTATTTTACTGGTGACATGAGGGAAGACAAAAGCATGTAGCTTACAAAATTGAATAAGCTTGTTTGGCGGGTAATGGTTATCTAAGTTACCGGCATAAGAGGCGCAAGCAATTGGCCACGTTTCAGTATTTTGCATCAACCAATGGATTTGTGGCTTAGAATAAGGTTGTATGATCATAGAGGGTTCAATTCCAAAATATTTTTTGCTATTGTCTCTACCTAGAATAATTAAATCTGCTATGGCATCATAATAGGGGAGTAATATACCTTTTTGGGTGATGAAGGCAAGTGGACCCACATAATAGGGTTATTTTGCCAGAATAAACCAGTGGGTGTTAGTGTTGTGTTAAATATTAAAAGGGTTAATGGCTGTGAATAGTCTATGTTAGTAACAAATTGTTCAGCAATGGCCGTCTCTACCCTATTAAGTGATAAAAGAGCTTCTTTTGATAACGACCTAAGGGACTTAGGGTTGGGGTCACCTCTCAGGGTGTCAAATAAGGTTTTAAGTCTCCTGTGGTGAGTTTTAAGTAGGGTCGAAGCCAATTTATGTCTCCAAGGAGCTTTTGGAAATCATTGAGGGTTTGTAACTGATCTTTACGGATAACGGCTTTTTGATTGTAATTTTAGGTCCTTTATTTGAAAACCTAAATATGTATAAGGGTCTTGTAGTTGTATTTTTTCTGGAGCTATTTGTAACCCCGCTGTGGTTAGTTCCTGTTTGAGTTGGGCAAAACACTGTAAGACTTGTTCTCCTACTTGTCCTGCTATAAGAATGTCATCCATATAGTGTATAATATACATTTGTTTCCATGTCTCTCTAACTGAGTGTATGGCTGTAGCCACATATTTTTGACACAAGGTGGGACTGTTGGCCATACCTTGAGGTAACACTTTCCATTGGTATCGCTTCATTGGTTCTTTGAAATTTATAGATGGTAAGCTAAAGGCGAATCGTTTTGATCACTAGGATGTAAAGGTATTGTAAAGAAACAGTCTTTAAGATCTATAATGATTTTAAAATATCTTGAGGGATTGCAACTGGAGAAGGTAGCCCGGCTGTAAGGCACCCATAAGGACCATAGTAGCATTTACTGCTCTTAAATCTTGTAAGAGTCTCCACTTTCCGGATTTCTTTTTTATGACAAATATGGGGGTGTTCCAAGGAGAGTTGCTTTCTGTAATGTGTCCTGCCTCTAATTGTTCCTGCACTAACTGTTGGGCAGCGGCAAGCTTCTCATTGGTTAGTGGCCATTGATCAACCCAAACGGGTTCATCTGACTTCCAAGTGATTGGATCAGCAAATTTTTGGGGTGCAGCCATGTCAATGGCCACGGTTAAAAATTTCCAAGCCCCCTTTTATCTAATTTTCCTATGGCTGGGATTGGCTGCAAAATGCCATCTTCTCTTCTTCTTCTAACCCTTTCCCAGGGTGGTAGCCCTGAGCCAACATTTGTGCAGTGACTATATCATTTGGGCTACACATCATGACCCTCATTTGGGAGAGAAGATCTCTACCCCAAAGGTTAACAGGCAAATCAGGGATAACAAATGGCTTAATGAGACCGGAATTACTTTCTTGATCTCTCCAGGTGAGATATTTGGAACTTGGTCTAGGGTTACTACTTTGCCCGATTCCTCGTAAATTTGTTAAGGTCTCTGAAGTGGGCCAACTGGCCGGCCAATCTTGTTGTTTAATATTGTTACATCGGCCCCTGTGTCGATCAGTCCTGTAAATAACTTTCCGTCTAGCCACAAGGTGAGAGAGGGTTTTTGATTAGTAATGGGCTGTACCCAGTAGATGTCTGAGGATCCGATTCCTCCCTTTCCTCTTAGGGGCGATTGCACTTTATTAGCTGTTTTTAGCGATGGTAACAGGAGTAACTGCGCTATTCTATCCCCTTGAGGAATGATAATGATGTTGTCAATAGCCTTGGCCATGATTTTGATCTCTCCTATATATCACTATCAACTATTCCCGGAAAGACCTGTAGGCCTCTCATGGTGACGCTGCTTTTCCCTAGGATTAATCCAAACATGTTTGAGGGTAGGGCCCATATATACCCGTACTTAGGGCCTGGGGTCCCATTTCAGGGGTTAATACTGTGTGGGAGGTGGAACAGAGGTCCAATCCTGCACTTCCTGGGGTTGCTCTACTAAGCTGTGAAATGGATTGTGGTTGGTGGTACAAAACTGACCGCCCCATAAGCTTGTTTCGGGGCCTGGGGCGGCCCCTCAGTCCGTTTCCCTGTTGAGGTGTTAGGGGATTCCTTGATTGTCAGTTTTAGATTTACATTCGTTGGCCCAATGTTTTCCTCTTTTACACCTAGGGCAGAGGCCTGGAGCTTTTGCCTCTAAGGTCTTAGCTAGTTCTCCCTTACAATCCCTAGCAAAGTGTCCCATTTTTCCACACTTGAAGCACCCCTTGCTATTCTTATTTTTACTGGCGAGGAAGTCTTTTACAGTTTGTCCACTAAAGGCAGCAGCCATAGCCAAGCCCTGCTGATATGAGGGCCCTATGTCTGAACAGAGGTGGATGTAGCCTGTTAAGTCTGTTTTCTTTCTATAAGGTCTGATTGCTGCCTGACAAGCCGGGTTAGCGTTTTCGTAAGCTAGCTGTTTTACATAATCCACCCCTGCCTCGGCATTTCCAAATATTCTGCTGGCCGTGGTTAAAAGTCTATGTACAAAGTCTGCAAATGGCTCATCAGGTCCTTGTTTGACCCCCGTGAGCGAGGCTCCTGGATCCCCTTTAACAGGAAGTTTTCTCCAGGCTTTGGTAGCCGCTGCTTGGATTTGAGAAAACAGTCCAGGATCATACTGCATCTGAGCATCGGTTTCTGTGTAATTACCCGAGCCAGTTAGCATATCAAAATCCCAACCATTTCTGGCTTGCTGGTTTCTCTTGGCCGTATCTCTACAATTCTCATAAAATTCTGACTTCCAAATCATATGGTCGCCTCCGGAAAGAACTGCTCTAACTAAGGTATTCCAATCTATGGGAGTGAGCCAATTTTCGGCCACAGATTCGACTATGGCCAGGGTGTACGGGGCAGTAGCTCCGTATTGCGAGACAGCAGTTTTTAGTTCTTTTATTACAGTAAATTCAAACCCATTGTGGTGTCTCCAGGCTCGGCCCTGCGCATCTGTAGTTTCCGTTACCGGAAAAACATCTCGAGGAGAGGAATCCTCCCTATCCCTACTACCAAGTGACCTTCCTTTTGGGACATGCTGTCTGGGTCTCTGAGGGTGAGAGTGTTTCTCTATTCCTTTAGGGTATTGAACGCTCTGACTTCCTGTCCTTAATTTCTGCAATCTAGTGATTAAAGACTGATGTAGTTCTTCGAGCTTTATTTGCTCTTCAAGTTGTGCAATTTTTTCTCTAAGCTCCTCTTTTGGGTCTATTACTGCCATAACTGTGGGGGCAGAAGCCTTATTATAGGGAGGGGGATAAGTAAGAGTTTGTGGCCAGTCAGAATTATGATATTTTGCTGCCTCTTCCTCTAAATTATCCCAGTTTACTTCTGAAGGTTAAGGTTATTTTTACTTTTGCTTTCATTAGTTGTAGGTAAAACTGGGTATTTTTTAGCCTTTT
Source organism: Trachypithecus francoisi (assembly GCF_009764315.1). Taxonomy (NCBI): domain Eukaryota; kingdom Metazoa; phylum Chordata; class Mammalia; order Primates; family Cercopithecidae; genus Trachypithecus; species Trachypithecus francoisi. Next base: position 61,866,131 of record NW_022681469.1, read on the forward strand.
CCTTATTTGATGTTTCTATGTTTGTTATTGAGGGGACCCCAGCCTCTTCCTCATCCCTTTGTAGCGATATAAGGTCTATTTCTTTATTAGGTATGGATTTTTCGAGGTCGCTTTGGGAACTGCCTCTTAATATTTCCTCAGTCTGAGTAACCACCGCCATTACCTCAGGATCTTTTTCTTTTTCCTTTTTATCTATTATATCTCTGATTAGATTCCAATAAGAAAAAGCTGTCACCGGGACCTTTTCTGGTCCAAAAGTACTATAATAATCTTGAAAACAATCTCCCACTCTACGCCACCTCTTTACGTCAATGGTCCCCTCTTGTGGAAACCAAGGGCAGATTTCTTTTACAAAATCAAAAAATTAAACAAATCATTACTTTTAACCTTTACTCCTCGTGTTTTTAAAGCCTCTTTTAATTGCCCTACATAAATCTGATGCTGGCTTAATTCTTGCCCCATAATCAGACACTGTTACTCACCTCTGGTTCCAACGCGGCAGGCTCCCGCGACGTCCGGAGGAATTTCTTCCACTTTCACTTTCGGCCGACTTTAGTGCCTTCTTCCTCACTTTTTCCCCCGTGTCCAGGTCCCTGTTCGGGCGCCAGGTGTCCCGACCTCCAGGACAGTCGAACGGGCCCTGGAAGGGGGAGTGGGAATGGAGGAGACAAGAAAACACAAGAAATGGAGACAAGACAAGTAGCCTGATCAAGTCTCGTTTATTGAATGCAGGGTCATGCCTTATATAGGCTGGCAGAGGAAGAGGTTGGGCCAGGGCGGTGACGGGGGGGGGGGCTGGGTCTTCTCAAATTACAATCGCGCATGCGCCGTGGGTTTGTACTTTTCCCGGGCGCGGGATCACGCCTGCGCCCTAGGCTGCATATCTTCCTGGGCGGGAAAATGTTTACGCGCGCGCGGGAAAGGTTGGCGCGCGCGGGAACAGTTTGGGCGCGCCCGGGAAAAACTTAGGCGCGCGCGGGAAAAGCTTTGGGCGCGCGCGGCAACAGTTTTGGCGCGCGCGGGAAAAACTTAGGCGCGCGCGGGAAGGGTTTGTAAATAAAGAACCCGGGAATGTGCGGTCCTGTCTCCGCTTTGCGGAGATCAAGCAACAGAGGTCGGCTAATTCCGGGCCTCATGCTCCGGACAGTTTGTCAGATTGTGTTAATTGGAAAGCCTTGTCTTTGAGCTCTTAAGTTCTTTCTTCTACTTTAATTCTATTGTTGAAACTTTCCAGCATAATTTGCATTTTTCTAGGTGTGTCTTTTATTTCCAGAAGTTGTGATTGTCTTTTCTCTATGATAGCTATTTCTCTAGATACTTTTTCAACAATATTCTGTATTTTTTTTTAATTTCTCAAAGTTGGTTTTCACCTTTCTCTGGTGTCTCTTTGAGTAGCTTACTAATCAACCTTCTGAATTCTTTATCTGGCAATTCAGAGAGTTCTTTTTGTTTTAGATCCATGCTGGAGAGCTAGTATGATCTTTTGGGAGTGTTATAGAACCTTGTTTTGTCATACTACCAGAATTACTTTTCTGGTTCCTTCTTATTTGGGTAGACTCTTTCAGTGGAAAGATCTGGAATTCAAGGGCCGCTGTTCATATTACGTTGTACCACAAGGTGATCCCTTGATGTAGTGCTCTTCCTCTTCCCCTAGGAGTGGAGCTTCCTGAGGGCCAGACTGCAGTGATTGTTATTGCCCTTTTGGGTCTAGCCATCCAGTGAGCTACTGTGCTCCAGGCTAGTGCTGGGGAATGTCTGCAAAGAGTCCTATGATGTGATCCATCTTCAGGTCTCCCAGCCATAGATATCAGCGCCTGCTCTGGTGGAAGTGGCAGGGGAGTGAAGTGGCCTCTGTGGAAGTTCTTGGTTGCAGTTTTGTTTAGTGTGCTGGTTTTCTTGAATGCTAATTATGCTAGCAGTGAAGTTGTCACACAGACAGACTCAGGACCTTTGGTTATTCAGGGTGCTGCAGGCTGTGGAATTAGCTATTGTTTTCTCCTTCTTTGGTGCAAGGTTGTTCTGAGTTGCTGCAACGGCTTGGGTTGGCTGGCCACCAGCCAAGAGGTGGTAATTTCCAGACAGCACCAGCTGTGTTAGTAGAATGGGGATATAATCTTGCCCTACTTTGGCCAGGATGAGTACTTGGGTTCCTCACATGATGGACAAGGCCATAGAACTCCCAAGAGTTTATGTCTTTTGTCTTCAGCTACCAGAATAGGTAGAGAAAAACCATGAGGTGGAAACAGGATTAGGTGGGTCTGAGTTCAGACTCTCTTTGAGTGGGGCTTGCTGCAGCCACTGAGGGGATAGGAGGGTGGTTCTTAGGCCAGTGGAGTTATGTTCCCTTTGGGGATTTTGCCTGCATTTTCTGCAACATACAGGTCACCAGGGAATTCGGGGGAAGCCAGCTATGACAGGCCTCACACAGCTCCCATGCAGCCAGCAAGGCAAGTCTCCCTCCCACCATGCCCTGCTAACCACATTTAATTTATATCCAGGCAACTGGCCAGCAGTGTTGAGATCTTGCCACAGTCTACAAGCCTCCCCAGTGAGAAAGCAAGAAGGGCTCTCAGATCTCACCCCTCCCTGCCTGCCCTCACTGTTGCCTGTGGCTTCTGTGATCATATCTGCATCATATCATTCACCCCCACAGGATTCTATTCAGGAAAATTTGTGCTAAATTGAAATAATTACAAAGTTTAGCAACGAGATTCCTTCACACTCCAGCTCCTCCCAAGTTCCACTGTCTGCCTTCCTTTCCCCAAGGACCTCTGTGAGAAAAGGACAGGAATGATTTCCCTGAGTTTGAGCTGGGGACCAGGAGTTTCTATAGGGTTTTTCCTGCTGTGGCTTCTACTTTTATGTTTTTCTGGACTCCATTAATCTGTTTCAACTCTAGGTAAGCTTAAATCTGTGAACTACAAATATCTGAGACAGGTCCCAGTCAATTTAGAAAGTTTATTTTGCTAAGGTTAAGGGTATGTGCCTGTGGCACAGACTCGGTGGGTCTTGATGAAATGTGCCTTGTGTGGTAGGGGCACAGCTTAGCTTTATACATTTTAAGGAGACATGAAACATCAATCAACATATATAAGATGAACATAGGTTCAGTCTGGAAAGGCAGGACAGCTCAAAGCAAAGGTGGGACAACTTGAAGAAAGGAGGGGTCTTCCAGGTCATAGGCAGATAAGACAAATGATTGCATTCTTTTGAGTTCTGTTTAGTCTTTCCAAGGAGGTAATCAGATGCGCATTTATCTCAGTGAGCAGAGGTATGACTTTGAATAGAATCGGAGGCATGTTTGCCCTAAGCAGTTCCCAGCTTGACTTTTCCCTTTAACTTAGTGATTTTGGGGTCCCAAGATTTTTTTCACAAATCCTTCTCCTGTGATCTATATTTTCAGGTTCCCCAGTGGGGATGTGTGTTCAGAGACCAACTTTTCTCCCTCTCACACTTTGGAAACTGTTTTTCAGCTGTCTCACAGAGTTTGTAGCAGCAAGTTGCTTCTTTCAGAGTCTGTAAATTTGTTCTGTTTTCCTGGTATGTTCCTGTGGTGGTTCTTGGAGTAAAACTTTGGTGCATATATGTATTAGTCTGTTTTCATGTTGCTGATAAAGACTTACCCAAGACTGGGTAATTTATAAACAGAAAGAAGTTAAATGGACTCACAGTTCCATGTGGCTGGGGAGGCCTCACAATCATGGCAGAAAAAGAAAGGCACATCTAACTTGGCATCAGACAAGAGAGAGAAGACAGCTAAATGAAAGGGGAAACGAAACCATTATATCTCGTGAAACGTAGTCACTACCATGAGAACAGTGTGGGGGAAATTGCCCCCATGATTCAATTATCTCCCACCAGGTCCCTCTCGTAACACCTGGGAATTATGGTAGCTACAGTTCAAGATGAGATTTGGGTGGAGGCATAGCCAAGCCACATCAACATATATTTTAAATCATTGTATCTTCTTGCTGAATTGACCCCTTTATCATTATATACTGATGTTCTCGGTTGCTTCTTATAATCTTGACTTCCATTTTGTCTGATACCAGTATAGCTACTGTTCTTTTTTGGTTTTCATTTGTATGGAATGCTGTTTTTCATCTCTGTATTTGTAGTCTTTGTGCTTTGAAAGGTGAAATGTGTTTCTTGTAGGCAACACATTGAACATTTTGTTTGTTTTGCTTTGTTGTTTGTTTTGGTTTGGTTCATTCAGCCACACTATGCCTTTAAAGAGTTTAGTCCATTTACATTCAGTGCTATTGTTGATAAATAAGGACTTCCTCCTGCCTTTGATTTATTTGTTTTTTGATTGTTTTGTATTCTTCCCTGCCTGCCTGCCTGCCTGTCCAACCCCTTCCTCCCTCCTTCCCCTTCCTTCCTTCCTTCTTCCTTCCTTCCTTCCTTCCCTCCTTCTTTCCTTCCTTCCTTTCCTCCCTCCCTCCCTCCCTCTTTCTTTCCTTTTTTGCTGTCTACCTTCCTTTCTTCCTACCTTTCTTCCTTTATGTGAAGGTGGTTTTCTCTGGTGGTATGTTTTAATTTCTTGCTTTACGTTTTTTGCCTATCTGTTGTAGAATTTATTTGATGGTACCATGAGGCTTACAAATAACATCCTATAACCCATTATTTAAAACTGATTATGACATAACACCAATTGTAAAGAGAAAGTAAATAACACAAAAGTGAAAGAAAACTTTTTCATTAGTTTTCTTTATTAGTTTCCTACACTCTAACTTCATCTCCTCCTCCACCTTTTAACTTCTGTTGTTTCTATTTGTATCTCATTATACTGTCTATGTCTTGAAAAGCTGTTGTAGTTATTTTTGATAGGTTCATCTTTTAGTATTTCTACTCAAGATATAAGTAGCTTACACACCACAATTACAGTGTTATAATATTCTGTGTTCGTGTACTTATTATTGACAGTTAGTTTTGTACCTTTGGATGATTTCTTACTGCTTGTGAATGTCCACTTCTTTAACATTGAAGAACTCCCTTTAGTATATCTATAGGACAGGTCTGGTATTGATAATCCCTTAGCTTTTGTTTGTATGGGAAAATTTTATATATATATATATAAAATTTTATATATAATATATTTTATATATACTTTATATATATTATATATATTATATATTTTATATATATTATAAATTTTATATATACTATACTATATATATCCTTCAAACATGAAGGAGAAATAAAAATATATATCGTATACTATATATATACACACACACTGTATATATATATACACTATATATACTATTTATACACACACACACACACACACACGTTTACTTTCCTATCACTGCTATTTCTTACTCATTATCACAGATTATCACGTATATATTCCAGTCACTCTAAACCATAACTTACCTGGCATGTAAGTTGTAACTCAGATGATCATGTCTGCCCTATGTCTCAGTTTCCTTGGCACTGATTTGTTTGTGCCAGGGATATCAGAAAAATAATTATGTTGACCCTTTCCTTTGATGATCATTAGTTATAGATGATAAATTTTGATCTCTAATTTTAATCTCACCAGCAGATTGCACTAATAAGCAGCACAGTTAAATGGCCCTGTGGTCCATTAGACCATCATAGACTTAAATGTTATTATGTACACACTGTAGTATAGTTCTAACCTAATATTTTCTTTCTTTACATTTTTATATAAAACCAAAATAAAACAATTAGGAATCATAAGATTTTAAGTTTATCTTTTTATGTTTTTCTCTTCTTTTAAATCTCTGAAGTTTGCAAAAAGATGGCCGTCTAGATGCAACCAGGAGGAATATGTACCACATAGGGACCAGGACATCAGAAAGACTGGCACACTCTGAGGAGATCTTTGGAGGGAAGGCATTGAGAGTAAATGGAGAGAAGACACAGGTGTTGGGCTGAAAGGGAAGGAAGCTGGGGACACTGTGTGGGGCTACCATGCACTAGGATTTGTTCCTGGCCCCTAATGATTCCTGAAGAGGGGTGAGTTGAGCACATGAGGTGCAATTCACTCTATGTGATATGGTTTGGCTGTGTCTCCACCCATATCTCATCTTAAATTGTAGCTACTATAGTTCCCACGTGTTGTGGGAGGGACCCCATGGGAGATAATTTAATTGTGGTGCAGTTTCCCCCATACTGTTCTCATGGTAGTGAAAAAGTCTCATGAGAAATGATGGTTTTATAAGAGGAAACCCCTTTCATTTGGCTCTCTTTTCTCTCTTGTCTGCCACCATGTAAGATGTGCCCTTCTTTTTCCACCATGATTGTGAGGACTCCCCAGCCACGTGGAACTATGAGTCCATTTAACCTCTTTCTGCTTATAAATTACCTAGTCTCAGGTATGTCTTTATCATCATTGTGAAAATGGACTGATACACAATGGATCTCTGGAATCCTAGCAGTAGGACATCTCAAAACTCCCATGGACACTTGAGTTGACAGGGACAGCTGCTTAGAGAGGTGTTAGAGGTGCATTAGTCCATTTCATAATACTAAAAATAATTGCCTGAAAGTGGGTAATTTCTAAAGATAAAAGGTTTAATTGACTCACAGTTCAGCAGGAATGGGGAGGCCTCAGGAAACTTATATTCATGGCAGAAGGAGAAGGGGAAGCAAGGTACTCTCTTCTCAAGGCAGCAAGAAAGAGAAGTGCCAAGGGAAGAGGGAAGAGACCCTTAGAAAACCATCAAATTTTGTGAGAACTCACTATCATAAGAACAGCATGGGAGAAACTGCCTCCATGATTCAATGACCTCCACCTGGTCTCTCCCTTGGTGTGGGAATTATGAGAATTACAATTCAAGATGAGATTTGGGTGGGGACACAAAGCCTAACCATATCATTCTGCCCCTGACTCCTCCAAAATCTCATGACTTTTTCACATTTAAAAAGCAATCATGCCTTCCCAACACTCCCCCAAAGTCTTAATTCATTTCAGCATTAACCCAAGTGTCCAAGTCCAAAGTCTCATCTGAGACAAGCCAACTCCCTTCTGCATACAAGCCTGTAAAATCAAAAGCAAGTTAGTTACATCATGGATACAGTGGAGGTATGAGCATTGGGTAAATACACCCATTCAAATTGGGAGATATTGGCCAAAACAAAGGGACTACAGGCCCCATGCAAGTCCTGAATCCAGTGGGGCAATCAAATGTTAAAGATCCAAAATAACCTGCTTTGATTCTATGTCTAACATCCTGGTCACACTGATGCAAGAGATGGGCTCCCACAGCCTTGTGCAGCTCCACCCCTGTGGCTCTACAGGCCCCCTCTCCCGGCTGCTTTCATTGGCTGGCATTGAGTCTGCAGGTTTTCTAGGTGCACCGTGCAAGCTGGGTACAAGCTGTCAGTGGATCCATCATTCTGGGGTTTGGAGGCCTGCTTCTCACAGCTCCACTAGGCGGTGTCCCCATGTGGACTCTGTGTGAGGGCTCTGAACCCACATTTCCCTTCTGCACTACCCTAGCAGAGGTTCTCCATGAGGGCTCCACCCTTGCAGCAAACTTCTTCCTGGCCATCTAGACATTTCCATACATCCTCTAAAATTTAGGGGGAGGTTCCCAAACCTCAATTCTTGACTTCTGTTTACCCGTAAGCCCAATACCATTTTAAGAAAGAACCAAGCTGATCTGAAATAGGTGAAAAACTGAAAAAGTCACTTTAAGAATGCAATCTCAAGTACTAACAGCAAAATCGAGCAAGCTAAGGACTCTCCAGGTTCAAAGATCAATGATCTGAAATAACTCAGTCAGACAAAATCAAAGAACAATTATTAAAGAAGAATAAACAACACCTCCAAGAAATATGGGATTATGTAAAGAGATCAAATATCTATGACTCATTGGCATCCCTGAAAGAGAAAGTAAGCAATTTGCAAAATGTATCTTAGAATATTGTAGATGAAAATTTTTCCAATCTTGCTAGAAAGGCAAACATTCAAATTCAGGAAATGCAGAGAAACCTTGTGAGATAGTACACACACATACACACACACACGCACACACACACACACATACACACATAACAAATTCCCAAGACACATAGTCATCAGATTCTCCATGGTCTCAATAAAAGAAAAAATGTTAAAGGCAGCTCGAGAGAATGACAAGTCCTCTACAAAAGGAAACCCTTCATGCTAACAGCGGACTTTTTTTTTTTTTTAGCAGAAACCCTACAAGCCAGAAGAGATTGGGGACCTATGTTCTGCAGGCTTAAAGAAAAGAAATTCCAACCAAGAATTTCATATCCAGCCAAACTAAGCTTCACAAGCAAAGGAGATATAATATTCTTTTCAGTCAAGCAAATGCTGAGGGAATTTGCTGTCTATGAGATGTGCCTTACAAGAGGTCCTGAAGGGAGTGTTAAATATGGAAAAGGAAGATCATTACTGACCACCGCAAAACACCCATAAGTACATAGACTACTGACATTATAAAGCAACCACACAAACAAGTCTGCATAATAACCAGTTAACAATATAATGACAGGATCAGATTTGCATGTATCAATATTAATCTTGAATATAAACAAACAAAATGTCCCCATTAAAAGGCACAGGAGCAAGTTGGGTAAAGAAGCAAGACTCAACAGGATGCTGTCTTCAAGAGACTCATCTCACATGCAGTGTCACTAATAGAGAAGCATAATTCTTTTTTTTTTTTTTTTCCTTCAGATGGAGTCTTGCTCTGTTGCCCAGGCTGGAGTGCAGTGGCATGATGTTGGCTCACTACAACTTCTGCCTTCCAGGTTCAAGTAATTCTCCTGCCTCAGCCTCCCAAGTAGCTGGGACTACAGGTACATGCCACCACACCCAGTTAATTTTTTGTATTATAATAGAGACAGGGTTTCACCATGCTGCCCAGGCTGGTCTCGAACTCCTGAGCCCAGGCAATCCGCCCACCTAGGCCTCCCAAAGTGCTAGGATCATAGGCATGAGCCACTGCGCCTGGCCGACAAGCATAATTCTTTCTCTGGTATATTAAATATTTCATTGTGGTAGGATCTATTGCTGGGGAGTTAATATTATCCTTTAGTAATGTCATAACCCCTGCTTTTTTATACTTCCAGAAATGTTATGCTTGTTCCTTCACAGCTGAAGAAACAGTCACTTCTTTTTACTTTGAATTTATTTTTCTTTGAAAGGACATTTTTCTCTTGTTGATATGACTGTATGTATATTTAGTAGGGCCATTTGGCTTTGCTTCTGGGTGTTTTCAGTGGCAGTGGATGTATGAATTCCTTGGTTATAGATAGTGTGCTGGCTTTTTCAAATGCCAATAGTGGTAGCGGTATACGGGGAGTTTGAGCAGGCCCATGGCCTCCCACAAAGACAGGGTGGCACAGGCCTTGAGAAGCTAAGGCTGTCTTCTACATGTTATCTTCTTTGTTTTCTTCATTATGATCCACTTGTCCATTTACATGTCATTACACCATTACACTAAAATAATTTCTTAGATTTGTTTTCTACTTGATTGATTTGATTTCTAAAATGTCTATTCTGCTATTTACAGTGTAGAATATATATTTTTATTCTAAAATTTTAATTTTGTTAAAATCATTTTAAAATGTCATCAGTGAATAATGATTGCTTTAAAACTACCTTATCAATATAAACACTTCCTTTTCTTAATTCCCATATTGCACTAAGTATAACCTGCAACATAATATTGAATAAAAGTGATAAGAGAAGATATTTTTGTCTTGTTTCTAAACTTAGAGGGAAAGAATTTAGGCTTTCACCAATAAGTATGATATTAACTGTAGGTTTTTCAAAGATGCCTTTTATCATATTGAGGAAGTTTCCTTGTGTTTCTAGTTTTCTGAGAGTTGCTATTATGAATAGTCATTGTATATTGTCAAATATTTTGTTGACATATACTGTATTAAGATAATCTTTTGTGGTTTTTCATTTATTACTTTGTTAAGATTTTTAATTTTAAAAATATTTAATTGACAAGTAAAAACTATATAAGATTCTACATGAGTACAATATGATTTGATATATGTATACACTGTGAAAAAATTACTATATCATGTTAATTAACACATCCATAATATCAAATAGTTACATGTCTATGTATGTGTGTGTGTGTTAAGAACACTTAAGATCCACTCTCCTAGCAATACAGTATTATTAACTATAGTCACCAGGATGTATACTAGATTTCTAGAACTTCATCATCTTATAACCGACAGTTTGTGTCCTTTGAGAAATATCTTTCCTTCCCCCAAACCCCAATTCATGGCAAGCAGTGTTCTTCCCTCTTCTTCTAAGACTTCTACTTTTTAAGATTCCACATGTAAGTGAGATCATACAGTATTTGTTATTCTGTGGCTGACTTATTTCACTCAGAATAATATTCCCAAGGTTTATTCATGTTGTCACAAATGACAGGAGTTTCTTTATTTTATGGCTGAACAATATTCCATTGTATTTCTATGACATATTTTCTTTATTGATCTGTTGAAGGGCACTTAAGTTTGTACCATACCTTTCTTTCATTTTTTCTTAATGTAGGTCTTATCACTATACATTTCCTTCTTATAACTGCTTTTCCACATACCATAAGTTTTGGTATGTTGTCTTTCCAATTTTGTCTAAAGATACTTTTTGATTTGCCTTTTGATTTCTTTGACCTATTGATTATTTAGAAGTGTTGTTTAATTTCTATATATTTGTGAATTTTTCAAAATTCCTTGTATTATTATTTCTAATTTTTTGATATTGTGCTCAGAAAAGTCACTTGATATGATTTGAATCTTTTAAAATTTGTTAAGACTTGTTTTATGGCCCAATATATAATCTCTCCTGGATAATGTTCCATATGTGCTTGAGAAGAATGTGTATTCTGTTGGTGTTGAGTGAAATGTTTTACATATGTCAGTTAGATCTATTTGGTCTATAGTGTTATTCAAGTTTGTCTTTTAATTCATTTTTGGTTTGGGCAAACTACCCTCTTTTCAAAGGGGGATAATGAAGTTTCCTGCTGTTATTACATTGCTGCCTGTTTGTCCCTTCATTTCTGTTAATATTTGACTTAAAATATTAAGTCTTTCACTGTTGGTTGAAATATATATTTTAAGTATTTAGGCCCTGAGTTACAGGGCCTTTATGTGGGAATCACAGTAGGTGTGACTCCTGGGACCCTTGGTAGATGGCTCTGGTAGCAGGACCAAGGCCAAATGGAGATATATATATATATATATTATATATATATATAAACACTTAAATATATATATGATATATATATACTTAAAATTTTATGTTATCTTGATGAATCGATCCTTTATTATATAGTGACCTTATTTGTCTCTTGTGACAGATTTTGTCTGAAAGTCTATTTTTTCTAATAAAAGTGTAGCCAACCCTTGTTACATTTACTGTTTTTATGGAATATATTTTTCATCCCTTCCCTTTCAGCCTATGTGACACTAGGGCTAAAGTAATACTCTTGTAGGCAACATATTTTTGGACTATTTTTTAAATTTATTCATCCACTCTCTCTTTTGATTGGAGAATTTAATCCATTTATATGCAAAGTAATTATTGATAGTTAAAAAAACTTACAAATTTTTCATTGCTTTTTGATTGCTTTGTAATATCTTTGGTCCTTTCTCTCATCTTCCTTTATTATTTATTTGTTGATTTTTACAGTGGTATGCTTTAATTTCTTTGTTTTTGGTAGATCTGCCAGAGGTTTTTTTCTTTGTTGTTACCATAGAACTTATACAAAACATCTTACAATTATTACCATGTATTCATGAATCTGCATGTTTATTACTTCTCAAGACTTTTCAGTCAGTATTTCTTTAAACTTTCTGCCACTTCTTTTTCTTTTCCTCTTCTAGTGTTCTCATAATTTTATATATGAAGGCTTGATGGTATTCCATATGTTTCTTATACTTTCTTCTCTTTTTTTAATTTCTTTTTATTTCTCTAATGCTAATTTCAAATGGTGGCCTGTCTTGAAGTTTGCCATTTTTTTCTTCTTCATGATCAAATCTTCTATTAAAGCTCTCTATTGAATATTTAGATTTATCATTGCATTCTTTAACTCTAGAATTTGTGTGGTTCTTTTTTATGGTTTATGGTTTATATTTCTTAAGCTTCTCATTTTGTTTATACATTCATTTACTAATGTAATTTAGTTGTCTGTGTATTCTTAAATCTCATTGAGCTTCTGTAAGGATGATCATTTTAATTTTTTTTCAAGCAATTTATAAATCTCCCTTTATTTGGAGTTCTGATGCTAGAACTTTATTAATTCCTTTGGTGGTGCCTTGTTTGCCTGATTCTTTGTATTCATGCAGTCTTGCATGTGTATGTTTACATGGAGTAAACATTTCTTTCTGGTATTTATGACTGATTTTGGCAGGTAAAAGCCTTCTGTTGGGTCCCCAGGGTGATAGGATTGCCTCTGGGATCACAGTTGAGTCAGGGTGGGAGCCAGGTCAAGTGGCTGCTGCTGGGTCTGCAGTGGGGTCTGTGGTTGGTGCTTATCACAAGGGGTTGGAATAGATATGGGTCCTGTGTAGTTCCTTGGTGGACTGGACCGTCACCCAGGTCTACAGGTCTGTCTCTTGGAGCACAGATGCGCATGTCTCCTTCTGGGCCTTTAAGTCGGCAGGACTGCTCTCAGACCACAGCTAAGAAGGAATAGAGCTGAGTTTTAGGGTCATTTCAGTTGGGTCTGAGTTACAGGGCCTTTAGGTGGGAATCACAGTAGGTGTGACTGGGTCTCTGAAACTATAGTTGGTGAGTGTGCCACTTGGGAGTACGTATCCCTTCTCATGGCTGTGGAATATTGGTGCTGTGGAGATATAAACAAGGGACCTCTTACTCTGTTATCTGGTTGATATCACCCTTTTCTAATTTGTAAATATAGTTATTTACATTTGTCGATTCCTGAATATAAAACCAACCTTGAATTCCTGTAATAAACTCTACTTAATCATGAGGTATTATCTCTTTTTCATACTGCAAGATTTGTTGTGCCAGATTTTAAGGGATTCATGTCTCTGTTCATAAAGGTATTGGTCTATAGTATTCTCTATAGTTTTACATGTATGTGTGTGTTATAATCCCGGTGAACATGAATTTGTGTTAATATCTCTGACTTCAATAAAGTGCCAAAGGATTTATTATAGCTTTTTGTTCTTCATTATCTGTAACTTCCCTCTTTAACAATAAGAAACCACCCACCACTTTTCTTATGTATTTCTTTAAAAGTTCATTTTGTCTTTAATGTTATAGTTTAGAGTCAAACGTAGTTTTCTGAGGTTTATTAAGTCAGTCTCTCCCCACCTCCCATTTAGTGAGGCTATGTTATATATTTGTGATACAATTACCTTCATTCGGTCCTGGAGTATCCCAATATTTTGGTTAATTTTAAAAAATTTTTCTGTTTACATACATTAAATTTAACCATTTGAGGGGTATAATTCTATGGCATTTACAGTTTTTAAATTTTTATTTACATTAATTTTTCAGAGAGAGGGTCTTTCTTGCTATGTTGCCCAAGCTGGACTTGAATTCCTGGGTTCAAGCAATAACACCTGCCTCAGCCTCCTAAGTAACTTGGAGTACAGGAATACACTCGTTATGCCTGGCAATTTCCATGAGTTTTGACAAATCTGCAGACCCCTGAAACCACAACTCACTGCTATATATAACAGTTTGTCTGTATTTCTTTTTCATATTCAATCCTCCTACCACATTCAACCAACCACTAGCAACTACTGATTTGTTTTCTATCTTGATTGCATTGCCTTTTTCAGAAGATCACATTAATGCAATCATACAGTAGGTAACTTTTTTCTGTCTGGTTTCTTTTACTTAGCAAAATGCATTTAATATTTATCCATGTTGTATGAAGCAATAGCTCATTTCTTCTTATTGCTGAGTATTACTGCATTCTTTGTTTCTCCATTCTTTTGTCCGAGGACATCTTGGTCACTTCTAGTTTTAGTGATTATGAATAAAACTGCTATAAAAGTTTTTATATGTGAACATAATTTTTCAAATCACCTGGAAGAATACTCAGAAGTATAATTGCTGGGCCATATGGCAAGTCCATATTTAACAACAACAAAATAAAAAACACAAAAATAGCCAAACTGCCACCCAAAGTGCATGAATCACTTTGAATTCCTATAAGTGATAAATGTTCTATATCCTTGCCTGCATTTGGTATTGCCCATTATTTAGATTTTAGTTATTTTAATGGATGTTTAGTGGCATCTCATTATTGTGTTTTTGTTTTTGAGACAGAGTCTCCCTCTGTTGCCCAGGCTGGAGTGCAGTGGCGCAATCTCTGCTTACTGAAACCTCTACCTCCTGGCTTCAAGCAATCTCAGCCTCCCAAGTAGCTGGGACTACAGGCATGCACCACCACACCGTCATGCTAATTTTTGTGTTTTTAGAAGAGACAGGGTTTCATCATGTTGGCCAGGCTGGTCTCAAAGTCCTGACCTCAGGTGATCTGCCTGCCTCAGCCTCCCAAAGAACTGGGATTATAGGCGTGAGCCACTGCACCTTGCCTCGCATTATATTTTAATTTACATTTCCCCAATTACAAATGGCATTGAATATCACTCCAAGTATTTTCCATCTATGTTTTTGAAGTTCTGTTTAGATCTTTTGTCAATGTTTTATTGGGTTGTTTGCTTCTTGTTGAATTTTAAGAATTTTTACATATTCTAGATGAAGTTCTTTATCAGATACATGATTTGAAAATATTTTCTCCTAATTTGTGGTTTGTCTTTTTTTTATTTTTCACTTATTTATTTATTTATTTTTAAGTTCCGGGATACATGTGCAGAACATGCAGCTTTGTTACATAAGTATACGTGTGCTGTGGTGGTTTGCTGCACCTATCAACCCATCACCCAGGTTTTAAGCCCGGTGTGCATAAGCTATTTGTCCTGATGCTCTTCCTCCCTTCACCGCCCCCAACCAATAAGCCCCAGTGTGTGTTGTTCCCCTCCCTGTGTCCATCTGTTCTCATTGTTCAACTCCCACTTATAAGTGAGAATATGCGATATTTGGTTTTCTGTTCTTCTGTTAGTTTGTTGAAGATGATGGCTTCCAGCTTCATCCACGTCTCTGCAATGGACATCTCATTTCTTTTTTTGTGGCTGCATAGTATTCAGTGGAGTATATGTATGTGGCTTATTTTTTCATTCTCTTAACAATATATTTTGCAGATTGATTTTTAAATTTTTATTGATATCTATTTTATTGATATTTTCTTTCATGGATGTTGCTGTTGGTGCTGTCTCTAAAAACTGATTGCCAAAGTCATGAAGATTTTCTCCTATTAATTACATATGTTACAGTTTCATGTTTTACATTTTGGTCTATGATCCAAGTTTTGTATGAGGTGTGAGTCATGTGCTGGGGCTTATGATTTTTACTTTTGTCTTTTTGCATATGGTTATTCACTTTTTTGCAACACAATTTGTTGAGAAGACTACCCCTTCTTCATGGAATTACCTTTGAAACTTTGCCAAAAACTGTTGAGTATATTTGTTAGGGTCAATTTCTGGGCTTCTGTTGATGTTTATGTATGTGTCTATCCTTTCTCTAGTGCCGCATTGTGTTGATTGCTGAAGACTTGAGTGAGTTCTCCAATTTCCTTCTTTTTACAGAAATGTTTAGCTAATAATCTAGTTAGTATCTACTAAAAATTTAATGGATTTTTTAATGGGGATTGTGTTGACTATATGCACCATATTAGAAAGAATTAATATCATAACAGTATTGTGGTTTCCAATCCATAAGCTTGACGTCTCTCTCAATATATATAATTTCTTTAATTATTCTCATCCATGTTTTATAGCTTATAAAAATAGATTCATATAAAAGTGGTTCACTTGAGGATGGTTATTGTGGATTGAAATGTTTTATATTTCAAATGTGAATTTCTGATACATCAGAATACAATTAACTTTTGTAAATTGAACTTGTACCTGGCAATCTTAATTAGGCTTATGGACTACTCTCAGAAAAAAAAAAAGTAGATTCATTGGGAATTTCTACATAGAAAATCATGGCATCAGATTACAAAAGAAAACTTTTATTTCTTTCCTTCTAATCTGTATGCCTTTTATTTGTTTTTCTTGCTTTATTGCACTAGCTAAGACTTTCAATATGCTATTGAGTAGGAGTGGTGAGAGAGCACATCCTCTTCTTGTTCCAGATCTTAAGGAGGAAGCAATCAATCTCTCACCATTAAGTATAACGTTCACTGTAGACTTTTCATAAATACTCTGTACCAGGTTAAAGAGTTTACTTTCTACCACAGTTTGCTGAGAGTTTCCATCATAAATGGATATTACTTTTTACCAAATTATTTTTCTACATCTGTTTAGAAGATAATATGGCTTCTCTTATTTAGTCTGTTACTATGATCAAATTCACTTATTGACTCAATATTGAACCAGTCTTCCATTCTGTAGATAAAGTACCAGGTCATGATGTGTTATCCTATTTATATATCATTAGACTAAATTTGCTAATAATTTGTTAGACATTTTTGTGTCGATTTTCATGAAAGACATTAGCCTGATTTTGGTAATATGTTGGACTCATAAAAGGCTGAGAACTGTTCCCTCTGATTCTATTTCCTGGAAGTATTTATATAGTACTGGTGGTATTTATTTTTTAGTCTGATAGAATTTATTGAAATCATTTGGTCCTAGAGCTTGATTTATAAAGTTTTTACTACAATTCAAAAGACATAGGACTATTTAGCTTATCTACTACTTTTTTGATAAGCTTGGGAGTTTGTATTTTGTGGAATCAGGCCATTTCATCTAAGTTATGGAATTTATAAGCATAGATTTTTAGTAGTATTTTCTTACTATTTAAAACATTGGTATTGATATCTCCACTTGATACTGGTAAATTATGTCTCCTCTCTTTTGTCTTAGTTAGCTTAGCTAGAGTGTAAACTTCAGTAATAAAGCAATGTAATTTATGAGAGGTACAATGAGAAACAGAAAGTGCATGTTAAGAAGAGGAAATTTTGATTTATGTTTTTTCCTTTGCACATTAAGCAAGAGGACAACTAAAGACAAACATAGAAGACCAACAAAATATCTTTAAGAAGGTAGATAAAACTGATATACATAAAATTCTGCACTCTAAATAAATAAATAAATTATCTTCTTTTTGGGGGTTCCTGGAATAGACACAATAATTTACCCTATATTTCTTCACTGAGATAACTTCCTAAAAATCTAAGCTAGTAGTACTACTACATATAACATTCTCTTACTTCATTGCATAAAAACTAAACATTAATTAATGACAAATATCATAACAGTGGTAAATCCTAGTAATTGTGATCTTATTAGATATTAAGCAATTTGCAAAAGAAACTGGAACCTTCTGCTTCGTAAAACAAGGCAAAATGAGATATAATCAACTCTTCTAAGATATATTAATTTCTCTTTGAAATGTAGTCAATTTTAAAGGATGACTCCACTGCTTGGAACCATGTAAAAAATGCTATGTGTTAATAATGCCATGGGATCCTTAGGGTGTTACTTGACCAACCAGAAACCTCTGTGGCTGGCGCCACCTCTGCTTGAGTTTTGCTCATGCCTCCTGCTCTCGTTCTGCCCACTTGGCCCAGCAGGCTGTGTTTGGCTCATGCAACTGGCCTAGGTCCCACAGCTGCCAAGGACAAGCCAGGTGCAGAGCAGCAAGCGGTGTGTGGGTGAGCAAGTATGGGGTCTGGACATTGTGCACAGTCAAGCATGGCTGTGGTGGGGCAGGCAGTTCAAGGCACTGGCAGAGATGCCAGCTACTGCGAGGCTGCAGCTGGACCAGAAGTAAAAGTGGCTTCCACTGTGGGCACCAGTGTCTGGACAAGGGGAAATTAATTACACCCAAAAGCTTAGAGATGCCAGGACCTGCAGAGCCTCAAAAAGGATGTTACAGCTGTTGCAACTCTGGCTTGGGGAGCCCTGATGTCTGGGCTCCCAGAAGGGCTGGAGCTCTCTTCTCCTTCTCATTGCCCGCAATGTGGGTAGTGGGGGATGTGTTTCAGCCCTGTTTGTGTTATAGCTCTTTCAGTCCTGCCATTCAGCATGTCCTAAGTTCTTGTCCTATGTCCATGGAGAATGAGGTATGTGGACAACTGCAGGGTGAACAAGGTGGAGAGGAAGCTTCCTTGAGCTACAGAACAGCTCTCAGGAGGTCCAAAGTGGGTAGCTCCTTTCTGCAGCCAGATCGTCCTGATAAGTGTCCAGCTCTCAGCAGGAAGGAGACCCACAGTGGGTAGCTCATTTTTACAGGCAGGTCAGCCCGACAAGTTGAGGAGACCCATAGTGGATAGATCCTTCCCATAGCTGGTAGTCCTGATGTCTGTGTTAGTCTGGCTGGGTCCAGGGTTGTTACGGGCTCAAAAGGGAGTTGGTGTGTGCTGACTGGTCCATGGGCAGCCATGGGAAGGCCTGGAAAAAGCACTATAAGTTTTTCTCTTGGCCACTCAGAACTAGTAGCACTGTCCCCAGGCTTTAGGCCATCTGTGACTTGAAGGTGGAGCTTCACCGGGTACCCACCCCTTTCTGTCCAGGAACTTGTCTGCCTCCTGCTGCCATCAACATTTTGTCCATGGTGCCCAGCTGCTCGTGCTGAAGGTGCCTGCAGGCCCACGCTAAGCTGCCCTCTGTACCCCCTCAGCCTCCTTCCTGTTCTTGTTGGTGCAAGGTAGCAAAAGGCTGGTGTTTTAGCACTGCCCTGAGTATGCAGACTCCTAGCTGGGTTGTGACAGTGCCCAGGTTTGGCCACAACTTTAATCCAAAATCAGAGGGGTTACTGGGAGCTGGGGAGGAGCGGGAGCAGGCATTCCCAAGCCTGTGGGAACAGGGGGTCTTCCTGGGCCCCTGAGAGCACAGGGATACCTGGGTCTGGAGCTGAGTCTGGGCAGCTGCAGCTGCACTCAGGAGCGCAGGGTTCCTGCCACGCCAACTCGATAGGGGGTAGGGGTCTCACCTGTTCCTGGCTCCTGGTGGCCTGTGGGGCGTGCAACCCCAGTCATGTCTCCTGTGCTGCAGTGGGCATCTTCACAATGGCTGCTCCATACAGGCCTCTGCTGCCATCAATAATGAATAGCATAAATCAACATTTTTGTTTGTACTTACATTTTTTTAAAGTAGAAAATTAGTGCAGTTCCTTTGACTTGTAGCACAAATGTATGTTTTCTTTATATTTTTTATAGAAATTTCTATCAATATGCATCTACATCAGAGAATGCTTCTGGTTTGTTATGTAATTTTTATGATGCTCTGAGATTATTATGGAAATATTGGGGAGAAGTAATTAAACATTCTTTATTCCACAGCTTATCTAATAATGTTTTTATATTCTTATTAATATTAGACTGGGAGAATTGGCAATTTATAATTTTTTTCTTTTTTAATAGCAATAATTAAGAACCATTACTAATTTGAGGTCAAACTATTTCTTTAAGTACATTTAATTCAATACACTGGAGAATGAAAAATTGTAATACTATGAAACTCTTCTGTAACACCTGTAATCAGATAAGCCATTTCCAATATGTTAAGACTTTTTATTCATGGAAGATGCTACTGAAGAAAAAGTATGTGTCTCAAGCTTACCAGACCTTTGTATGTCTGAACACAGTTGATAATAATAGATTAATTTCATGTTTCATATACTTCAGAATGAATTTTCATTCTAATTAACTGCAGTGTTTTTCAGTGAGTTACCGGCTTATTTTGAAAGGTTACAAAAAGTGCCTATGATAGGTCTATATCTCTACTAAAAAAATCTGTTTGAAGCAGAGGTGATTGAATAAAGTGTAGTTATAACAAATAACCCAGATATTTACTATTACCACTGTAAGTGTTAAAATTGAGTAAAAAGGTAACACTCTACAAAATAGAATATTAAAGGATTCATGTCCATTTAATATACAAATTACAATGATTGTCTCACTTAATTTTCCTTACACTTCTTTGCAGCCATTTTAATCCTGCAAATTTGTCAGTAACATTTCTTATGCAAATTTGCTAAGAGTATAAAAACGCGTATTTGCTTCATAAAACACTATTGGACTTCTTTTTCTCTATAATTTTATCTTTCTACTATTATTCACTATAAAACACATTGGCCTAACTAGCAACATAACTTGTTTTTAATGTCTCATCTCAATTCCTGGTTAATTCATCAAGGTGGCTTCTGTCTCTAACACTTAATTGTAATCGTCATTAATTAGGGTCAGTTTTTTGCTGTTTTGTATCTACTTTGCTTAATCTCATCAGCACCATTCACCTAATAGATTATTGTTTAATTTTTCTTCTTTTTCTCCCACTCCTCCTTTCTCCTCTCCCTCTTTCTTATGATTCCTCTTCCTTCTCTTCTCCTCCTCCTCTTTCCCCCAACCCTACCACCCTTGAGTGAGATACCCTTCTTTTCTTATACATTGCTGCTGTTGGGCATGACATGAATTTGCAATGAAAAGTTACAATAATAATTATCCAGTCTTTAAGCAATTTATACACTGTGGCAAAAAAAAAAAAAAAAAAGAATTCCCAAAGTGTGTAAAAAACAAAACAAACTTTTCGTATGGCTCAAATGTCATTTCTGTATTTTAGTTGAAACAATATGTCTTTCCTAAAATATATTATAAAATGAACTTTAGTGATAAATTAACCATGTTGCTTAAAGGATATAAAATGAATGGCTTCTTCTAAAATGAAAATGAATACATACAATAGAGTTGCTTTGTTAATTTAAACATCTTAAAGGTAATTTTTCAAACTGTTTCGGTGGCCTGGAGCCAAATTTTATGCTTCAGGTGAACAAAAATCTATCCTTTCCAAATGAACACTATGGACTGGCAGTTTACTCAGAGGAAAGAAATGTTTAATGTATTTTCTTTGCTATAACTATCAATAATGATATAGATAAACTGTAAAATATAAAAAGAACCTTTTGTGGAGAATAAGCTTTGCTTCATCACCCTGTTAAGATAAATGCAATTTGCACTCACAGAAAAACAAAAATTTAAACTAAAACGTAGTACCATGTCACATCAGTTTTAAAAGGCTTACTTATGTCTCAGCCATATGGTTGAACATCAGAAAAATAATGTCAACTAAATATATTATTTCACCAAAAGACAAAAGTGTGTTTTTGTTTTCTGGCTTAAAATATTGCTGTTCTAAATATTTTTCCCTCAAAGCTCATGAATATACCATATATATAAAATAATACCAGTGAATTATGAAACTGTAAACTATTCAGCATTTGAATAAACTAATAATGAATCTCAAAGTATGGAATAAATCCGTATACTATATAGCACACAATTAACTCTTCATAGGCTAATAGATTTTGAAACTATGAAACTGGATTATTTTCCTATAAAACTTGATTATTTTAGAATTTTGATAGGGAAATTAAGATCTAGTAAAAAATAGTGATCAAGATTTATTGAGAATTAGTATGTAAGACCAGGAGACAGTGATTATATCTTTATAGCAGCAAATAAAAAATGCTTGGCAGTTTCAGTTGCAGTTAAGTGGAATGGATTCTAATGGCATTATTTGCCTTGGAATCTACAGGAAGGAAATGCATTATTTGAAAAACTGATGAATAGAAGAAATGAGGTCAAGGCTTTGGGCAGTGAAAGGGAGGCCTCTGAAAAGAGTTGAAAAAGGAAAGTGTGGGCCAGATCAGAAGAACAACGCAAGTGTTATGTTGTATTCTAAGAAAGTGTAATGCTATATCAGGGTGCCTGGGGGAACAAAGTTCATGAACAACATGAGTACTCCCAATTCAAATTAAATTTACAAGCCTAGTTTTTGATATGCAGATTCTTAAAAAAGGAGGTAAAAAAGCCAAGAACCAAATAACATAGCCCAGACTTCTGTTTGTGATCGATCTATGATTGGATCACTATGAGTCAATACCATCAACCAAAAAATAGTACCTTCCTGGACAAAAATCCCATATTATTTAATAGTTTCTTCTTTTTCTTTAGTGTTCTATACTGCCGAAATACTCTTGTTGAAGTTATTTTCATTTCTTGTCCTATAGAAAAAGTGATATTGTTACATAGGTAATTATCATGTTTCATTTCAAAAATAAGTTTCTATTGTATTTCTTTTGTGTTAACTTTTAAAATTAGTAATAACTGACATCTTTATCATAGATCTTCTTACCAATTCAAACAAATTTTTTTTACGCATTTGTTTACTTTTTTGTTTTAGTAGCATTTTTAGAATTATTTTTTCACATTTTCTGTTAGGATTTTGTTAGCTCTTTACTCTTTCTGTTCTTTGTCACTTTTTGTTGGATATAAAAAGACTCCTAATATTGCATATTAATTTTCTACCCACCACTTTACTATATAACTTAGTGTTTATAATATCCTCTTGGTTTAGCTGATACAGTTATCAAAACAAGTAATAAATTTACCTTCTTTCCAATTCCTGTAATTCACTCTTTTCTTTTCTCCTTGAAGTTGCTATTTAAATAGCAACACTCAAAGTCACTCTTGAGCTCAGGTGTCATGATAAATTCATTAGGTCATTTTGGATGTTTTTTTTTTTTTTTTTTTTTTTATGAAAGCAGTATACTTTAGAATGTTTTGAAGTACTAATGAACAGAATGAATGAAAGCATGCCTCGGAGGGGAATGCTTGTGAGAGGGTTCTGAAACAGAGCAGTTGACTTATATGGCCCTGAGTATTCCAAGAAATGATGTGTTAACCTTGTTTTACTGATGAAGTAATCAAGGCAGAAGCAGCATCAGCCTTTTGTTCTTTCCTTTGTTTTATCTAACATTGTTTGGTTTGCTGTCTTTCTCTCAATCACTTTCTGATGCTCCTTGAGGTACTTAAGCTGCTCTGGCATCAAGTTTCCCTTTTCGATGGTTTTCCTTTAGTACTAAGGGCTAAGTGTGCTCATCTTCTCAAATATGTTGTCAGTTAGACTTGGGGGTCTACTGTCCACTTGGTTCTAGTGATCACTCACGTTAATCCTGAAGTGATACTAACCTCTAAATCTAGTTAGTCTCTTGGCACTACCAGGTACACTATTTATTGACCTCCCTTTTGATATGTGTCACGTATGGGACAGCATAGTTACAACTTAGTGTAAACTGAGAGCCTTGGCTGTTGCCAACACGGAGATCAGAAACTTTCTAAATGGGATGCAAAATGTGGTTGAGGTTATAGCACCAGCATTCCTTCTGAGGGTTCACAGTGGAATGAGGTAAAGAGATCCTGTAGAAGAGGCTATAGAAAGACAGCCCGTATTGGGAAGCAGCTACGTGCCTCAGTCCTCGTGCTGGAGTTCAGCTTTTCTCGTGGGACTGAATCCCAGTCCAATATCTTAATGAGCAGCCACCTCAAAGGCAAAACTTTCTAACGTCCATATAACCTACCAGTTCCAAACCTTCGCTACATATTAAAATTCTCTGGGTAATTATGTAATTATAATGTGTAATTATAAAAAAAATTTACACATGGTCAGGCACGGAGGTTCACACCTAAAATTTCAGCATTTTGGGAGGTCAAGCAGGGAGGATCGCTTGAGTTTAGGAGTTAAGAGACCAGTCTGGACCACATAGCGAGACCCTGTCTCTACTTTTAAAAAAAAATGGTGGGTGTGGTGGGGCTTCCCTGTAGTCCCACCTAGTTAGAAGGCTGAGATGGGAGAATTGCTTGAGCCCACTGCACTCCAGCCTGGGCGACCGAGCAAGACTCTGACTCAGAAAAAAAAAAATGCATGTCTAGGTTTTAGGTTTCAACTATAAATTACTGATTTCATTAGTAGGTTCAACAACTGTGTAGTCAGTCTAAGAATCACTGATCTTACTTGGCTGTAAAATATCATCTGTCTTTCTTCTTTACTTTTCTGGCTGGCATTCTACCACTACATGGACACTCTGGGCACTTATGGTGCAGAATAGCCTGGGTCTGTCAATTCCCTTTGGCCATTGTTCTTTGTATTAACTACTTGGTAGATGCTCCACTGCTACCCTGGCCCACCTAATAGTCTATTCAAGTCTGGTAAATTGTTTACTGAGCTATAAGGAGTAAGCATAATTCACACTTAAGTCACTTACATAGGTAGTTAGTAATAGAGCCATCCCAGAAACCAGGTGCACTAACTTCTAGACATCTGTTCTTCGCATTTTGTCTGAATGCTTTTAACTTATTTCATTATTTACTTTACTTTGTTCTAGAGTCTTCCTCTTTCCCCACATTTGGGCCTAGTATACTAACTAAATATAGATTACTGATTTTTTTTTTTTACATATTTTTTCCTTTGTACTCATATCTCATTTTAGACAATGCTAAAAAGATCACTATTCATTATTTCACATAGTAACTAACATCTGCAGTCAATTAAAATGAGTCTAACTCATATGCCACATGGTACAGAAGCTGGATAAAGTTTTTTTATTGAAGCTAGACATTGGTAATGTAATATGTAATGTATATGCACTCTGTCACATTTCATTCCTCATGTCTTTGGACTTAGGTGCTATAAGAAGTCATGACCAGATGATGAAAAATTATGATATCTTTAATTTTTTCAAAGAAATAACTGTTTTGCTTTCATCTGGGTCCCCAGAATTGTGCTTTAAAATGAATTACAATATGCAAATTATTTTCATACTCCAAGACTGAAAGGATATTGAAATAAAAGCAAAAGTGTGACAGTGTTGCATACTGATGTTTCTCAGAAGAATCTGAGTTCTCTCATTTTTTTCCTTTCTCTTTAAACCATCAAGGAACAAGCAAGAGGCCATTTATTACATATATATTGTGGCTGATAATCAGGATTTCTATTTTAGGAATAATCTATTTTACTTAGCTAGGAAGGAAAATGAATCAATTTAATTACATGGGTGAAAAAAATCATTCCTAAAAATCATGTTACTCTAAATTAAGCATCACACTAAATATGCACGTGAAATTTTACAGTTTGATATTTTGATCACTAAAAAACTTAAAGTGGTGTCATGTATTTGGCCTACAACAAATAATAGTAAATGTGCAATCATTCAATATTGTATTATCATATACAGTTGGACTAAAATGAAAACATCATAAAATACTAACCTATGTTTTAATCTTACGAAATCACATTCTAATTGCATTATATATGAATTTCAGAGACATCTTTAGCCTTTTTTTTTTTTTTTTTGAGTCTCACTTTATCGCCCAGGCTGGAGTACTGTGATGCTATCTCAGCTCACTGGAACCTCTGCCTCCTGGGTTCAAGAAATTCTCAGGCCTCTGTCTTCCGAATTGCTGGAATTACAGTCTCACACCACCATCCCTGGCAAAGACATTCTTAGACATTAAAGCTGCAAATAGAGTCTCAGATCTCAGTTTCCATGTATAATATTACATTAAATTATTTAGTAAGAACTCTACTCTTATTCATATATGGCAGTTTAAATAGTGGAGAGTAAAATTTTACCCACCACATATAATTGAGAAATGGGATAGAGATCATTAGGAAAGAGTGAGCCCAAAATAGAACTTTCTTCTCAAGAGAATATTTTAAGTATAGGTTACTCTAATTATAATTTAGTATTCTTTTCTTTTATAAATAAAATTTACTCTCTTTCTCCCATTTACTCCAGTCACTGTGTGATAGCATACTCAAATTTCCTTTACCTCTAAATTTATTTAGTATCTTCATACTACAGTTATACTATTTATTTATACACCCTTAATATGTGTCATGTAGGTGACAGCATAGTTGCAACTTAGTCCAAACAGAGAATATTGGCGATTACCAACATGGAGAAGATCAGAAAATTTCTGAATGGAATGCAAAATGTGGTTGAGATTATGGCACCAGCATGCCTGCTGAGAGTTCCTGGAGGAATGGGGCAAAGGGACCCTATAGCTGAGACTACAGATTGACAGCCTGTGTTGGGAGAAAGCTACTTTTCATGGTATCAGATTCCTTCAACAAGTACTAAAGTGGGAAAGTGGGACCCAGATTGACAGAGGGAGAATCATCAAGCTCCACTTGAGAAAAAATGCTGTACATTTCCTATGGTTAAAGTAGATAGCATAAATTATTCCATCACGGAGCATACGTATTGCAGTGGAGGCAATGGCCCAGTGTCTTGGGCCAGACATGGGAAACTATGAAAGCAGATGAGATGTTAGTACTTGGAGCAGGCATTACATTGCTAGATACCTCCCGTTACCACTCATTTTTTTTTTTTTTTTTTAATCAATAAGAGAAGCAAGAGAAGAGTCCTGAGAGTTCAAGCTTTAAGCTCTTAAGAACCTGAGTTACCTTGTATTAGCCAGATATTCATTTGTACTACCAGACACAAATTGGGATTTGTGAGTTAAATTTCAATTAGGTAGAAATGTAATTGCAAAGGAGCACACTGACATTGGGTCCATTTTGTAACCACAACTATTTAAAGCACATTATAAATTCTGAGTGCATTGCCCTACTGCCTTCTCACATTCAAGGTCACCCTTGATAAGTCTGAAAATTATTATAGTCAACATGTATTAACAGCTTATTAGGGCTAAGGTATAGTCTAAGCACTTAAAGGTCTGAACCATAAAAGATAGAAACTATGATTATCCTTATTTTGTGGTAGAAGTCATTGAAGTATAAGTTAAATGAATTTCCTGAATCACATGTTTAGTAAATTGCAGCATCTGAGTCTAGAGTTTTTTAATACTACATTACACAGCTTCCCAGGGCAGTCATTTTCTCATTGCTTTTTGTATAACTTAAAAAATGTCGGCCGGGCGCAGTGGCTCAAGCCTATAATCCCAGCACTTTGGGAGGCCGGGACAGGCGGATCACGAGGTCAGGAGAGCGAGACCATCCTGGCTAACACGGTGAAACCCCGTCTCTACTAAAAAATACAAAAAAAAACTAGCCGGGCGAGGTGGCGGGCGCCTGTAGTCCCAGCTACTTGGGAGGCTGAGGCAGGAGAATGGCGTAAACCCGGGAGGCGGAGCTTGCAGTGAGCTGAGATCCGGCCACTGCACTCCAGTCCGGTCGACAGAGCGAGACTCCGCCTCAAAAAAAAAAAAAAAAAAAAAGTCTTTAGAAACTTTGAATATCTTCTTATCTCTACTGTTCTGAAGTTAAATGCATATATGTCTAATTATGACTCTTTTTAAATTCAAAGTGATAGGACTGTTGTGGGCTCTTTTATTCTGAAATTTGTTTCTCACATCAATCTGTTTTCTCACATTCATTTGTCTTTTTTCTTTTTTGTGTGGAAACCCTCACGTGGCGAAATAATGGGAGCTTAATTCTGGGGTGCAAATGCCTACACTAGAAGGCTTGGTTATCCCATTTTTTTCCCTAATTTTTTTGAGCAAGAGAATAGTCAAAGTGAGAATTGACTAGATGAAGCCTTCAGCAAATTACAAAACTTAGTGACTTTCAAAATTGTAGAAACTTCTATTTTTGTTCCATGTCTCTTCACTCTGGAATGCAGGCTGATAAAGCAGCCACTGTCTCAATGTTGCTGTTTGTGGTTGATGGAAGGAAGGTTCTTGAAGGGCGTCAATCACATGATCCTGCCTGAAAAGGATTTCACATCACTTTCTCTAGCAATTCATTGGCCATAACTAGTCACATGGTCCTATACAATTATATCAATGAATTAGTTTGGGAATAAATATGGATTGCTTATGATTTGCACGTCCAGCATTAGTGTTAGCAAGTTGTTATCTAACAACAGTTACTTGTTAGATAAATTCAGTACATACACAGTCACTGAATTTCAGCCCTATTTTCCATTTCTATGTTTTACCATACTGACTGATTCTGAGATTAGAGCTTCTCTGAGGTCTTCTTTTGTGCATTAGTTCCTACGTTCTTCCTTATAGCATATATCTTCTAGCATATGCTAGGTTGTAGCTTTTCTGGTTTCATCCAATGATTAATTCTCAATTACCTTCTGCGTTCAACCAAAGTGTTGATCTTTCTCCCTGGCCATAACACTCACTTTTTACTTTCTGTTCTCCTTATCTTATATCTTTCATTCTTCATTGTAATTCTAGTGGAATATTACAAATAATGGGGCAAACTGTATGTATTATCTGCCATCATTAATATGAAGTCAGGTGAGAAAACTGGTTTTTCAGTCTTACAGTTTATTCATATATTGAGACACATCTAAATATATGAGGAAAAATACTTCCGATGTATGAGATAATCTTTCCTTATGAATCCAAAGTATAAATCTGTTCTTATTAGATTTCAGGAACAAGTATAATATCAAAATTTTAAGCTTTGGTATTACAGTGGGATTTAAAAAATAACTAGTTCTTGTCTTGAGGAAGTTCAGGATTTATGAGAGAGGTAAGTTACACAAATATAAATATATAGTACTAATTTAAAAATAGAGTATATAAATAGTATGACATTACACAAGATGGAGAAATTCTTTTCACCTCATAAATGCAAAAAGTTAATATAGGAGAATACTTATTCCCTCTGTTCCTTACCCACCTCACTTCCCTTTCCATATTCTACTTTTCCTGCTTTACCAATCCATCCATCTAAACTAAATGTATAATACATTTAATTCTTTCATAAGAAATTTGAGACAATTCCTAATTAGTACTTAGGATTCATTTTAAGCATGGCTATTATAGGCTGAATGTTTGTGTCCCCCCAAAATTCATATGTTAAAACCCCACCTGCCACTGACTCCCTACAGTGTGATGGTATTCGGAGGTAGGGCCTTTGGGAAGCAATTAGGCTTAGACGAACTTATAATAGTGGAGCCCTCATGAATGAGATTAGTGCCCGTATCAGTGAATAGAGAGAGCCTGCTCTGCCCTCTGCCCTCCACCATGTGGAGATACAAGTCAGCAGTAGTCTTCAGCCCAGAAGAGGCTCCTCACCAGAAGCCAACTGTGTTGGTAACCTCGTCTCAGTTTTCCAGCTTTCAGAACTACAACAAATACATTTCTGCTGTTTATACGCCACCCAGTCTGATAATTTATTATTGCAGCCTGAACTAAGTCAGTGATCTAAGACCTTAGACACAGTTTAGTTATAGAACTTACCTAAGAAGTAAGCAATTATTTATGCATACACATGCAAATTCATACCTTTTTAAAAGACATCTGTTGTATCCTTTAAAAAGCTATATTTATATGAAATTTGAATAAATAAGATTGGCATAAAAGAAGGTTGAAGGGTCCAAAGATTCATGAGACTAAAAATAAATGTGTTGCCTACTTTTACTTTCCTGACCTACTACATCTAAGGCTATGACTTCAAGTGGTGTTTATATATTGATTCCAAAATCTATATTGTTTCCTCTGAATTTTCTTGCTGAGATACAGACTTTTATATCCTATGACTGCTCTATACCTTTATATCCCTATAGACTTCTAAAACCCAATCTTGCCAAATAAACTCATTATTTCTCCTCCTGAATGTAGTCCCTCTCTTAACTTCCCTTACTCAGCAATGGCTCCATCACATATCTGGAATCATGGTTAATTTCTAGATCAAGTGGTTTCAGGTAGGATTCTTTGGCTCCAAGGAATGGAAAGTCTGACTAAAATCTGAATAATTCATTATGCTATCTAATGGGTTATACTTTCAATTGTCTCTATTCACCCCATTGGTGAAGGATGACTCCTATTCATCCCTAGGATTTCTGCCCCAGGAATGTGGGAATTGCTGAACATACAATATCTAACAGTGGAGAGATGAGATTGATAGCAAATTATACTCATAGCTTGGGGAAGAAGGACTCTGGACATCATTCAGGTCCACATGGGGTTGCATTCAATGACAAAGTGAACAAATAGGGTTTCTGGGAGGCTTTGTAGTACAGTATCAAGAGGGCGCAATTCCTTCTAGTTTTAGAGGGAGGATGTATTTGGCTTTTTTGACCAATTCTACTGAGCTGGCAAGGAACTGAAACCCATTCCTCTGAGATAAGCAGGAATGGTGCCTGGTTCATTGAATATGGAAGTGACCGGATTCCAAGAGCTGACTAGAAAGAAGAACCTGTGTTTGGGCCATGCATGGATGTCCCAGTTTCAGATGTCAAAATGGCATATAATATTTGGAATTAATTTTAAGCCTTACACTACAGTTATTAAGAGTTGTTTTCTGGAGGGAATTTCTGGTGATCTCTCCTAAGGAATAAATGTTAGAGACTTTAGCCACATTCTGAGAGCTCCAACCACATGATTGCTTCCCAAATCTTCATGTTATCAATCTTTTGGTATTAGCCTTAGGCCCTGATCACCTGGCCGAACAAACCATGAACTACTAGTCCAATGTACACCCTGATCTCAGGCCATGACTTCCAGGTTACATGGAAGATAAAGCATAGTGCTAATTGTCCCACCTACAAAGGCTATTTATTTTATTCATTTTATTTCACAGCCAATCTTCAGTGGGACTTAATACTGTAGAAATCTTCTGTAAGTAATGCTAATGAATTACACAGAGGTATCTATAGTAGTTGTTGTTATTTGTCCTCTTTGAACTGGTCATAAAAGCAATCCATGAAGCCCTAATTAGGATAACTAAAGAGGGGCATGAGTAGGAAGGCTGAAGTCAGAGCACCCAGCTCATGCAAATTGATTTGTGCCTTCCCGGTGTTCTCAGGTCTAGTTCACATACCACAATTCCACCTTAACTGTGGAATGTTATCAGGCACAATTGACCCCTTAGTAAGCTAGGACAGATGGATAATTTTGGACACATAATCAGTTCATGTTCCAGACACACATTTGACTTGCAAGATTATATATTTCATTTCCTCCATAGACTTTGTTTTGAAATCTATGTTGTCTGTTTGTTTCTTAGTTGTCCCCCAACCCCCTTCAATAAGAAAGAAATTTTTAGCTGAAAATTAAGTACCTCACTTAAATACCCTATTATTCTCCTACTGGGGAGAATAATCTCTACAAAGAGTCTAGATTAGATGCAAACATTTTGAGCTCCAATGAATACATAGGTTTGTAAGGTTGAGTAGCGGAGGTACTTGCACTGATTGTGTAATTGCCCAACAGGTTCTTGCTGTGCACTGCACAGACAAAATTAGCTCACCGAGACAATGGTATTTCAGTAAAGAAAGCGTTTAATTGATGCAAGGCTGACCACACAAGAGACAAAGTTATTACCCAAATCAGTCTCTCTGAAAGATCAGAGGTTAGGGTTTTTCAAGGATAGTTTGATGGGCAGCGAGCTAGGGAATGGAGAATGTTGATTGGTTGGAAATGAAATCATAGGATACAGAATATGGTCCTCGTGAACTGAGTCATTCACTCGGCAGGGGCCACAGGACTGGTTGAGTCATAGGTCTGAGTGAAGTCAGGTGGTTGTCAGAAATGCAAAAATCTGAAAAAAAAAATCTCAAAAGACCAATCTTAGGTTCGGTGTTAGTGATGTTATGTACAGGAACAATTGGGGAAGTCACAAATCCTGTAATCTCTGGCCATTTGACTCCTGAGTAGTAAGGGATTATAGAAACTATGCCTACATGTTAGCAGAATTCAGGCTCCTCTCATAACCCTAACATTGTGGCTTTCACGAGTTTTATAAAGGCAGTTTAGTTTAGGGAATGGCTGTTAGCATCCTGCTTTAAGGTTAAACTATAGACTAAATTTCTCCCAAAGTTAGCTTGGCCTATGCCCAGGAATGACCAAAGACAGCTTGGTGGTTAGAGGCAAGATGGAGTCAAATTTCTCCTAACTGTATAATTTTACAAAGGCAGTTTCAGTTGTATCCTGGACTACATGGAACTTTATCCTGTTAAGGGCATCATTCAAATCTGACAGTTATTAATATAAATATTTTGAAACCGCATGTCCAAAACTTTTAGTCTCCAGTATCCAAAGAGGCTATTCAAGCATTTCATGTTTTTAATTTCAGAGGGTACTTTTTTTTTTAATGTTAGAGATTCTACCATAACTTACACGAGAGCTAAATACTGATAGAAACTTCCTGATGTGGAAGTTCGGTGCATTTTTTGTGTAATATTTTGTGAACATTGTCATTTCCATGGTGTTTATGCTTTTTTGCAACCCAATGGCAAAAAAGGGCATGAGGGGAATTGGGAGCCTTCTTTTTGCTCAGACAAATAAATGTTCCAACATTAATCTAGTTATTTCAACTAGATTTAGAGAGGGGACCAAAGTTTATTAATTTTTTTAGCACTCAGCAATTTCTATTTGTGTGTGTATGTGTGTGTGTGTGTGTGTATAGATATATAATGTAAACATTAAAAACTTGCTGAATGGATATATAAACAATAATAAACAATAAGAATAAAAAATAGGAAGAATTTCAGCCAGGAGTGGTGTCTCATGCCTGGAGTCCCAGGATTCTGGGAGGCCAAGGAAGAGGACAGCTTGAGCCCAGGAGTTTGAGACTAGTCTGGACAACATAGTGAGACCCTGTCTCTATAAGGAAAAAAATTAACTGAGTGTAGTTGTGAAAGTCTGTGGTCCCAGCTAATCAGAAAGCTGACGCAGGGGGATCACTTGAGCCCCACTGCATTCCAGCCTGGGCAACAGAACAAGACTCCCATCTCAAAAAATAAAAATAAATAAGTAAAGTAAAAAATTAATTAATAGAAAAAATGGGAGCAATTTAAGCATAAGTTTTTAATAAATCAGCCTTGGCTCAGTTTTATTAAACTTCAACACATGCTTTCCAATGGCTATATTAAAAAAAAAAAAACTATAATTCCCATGTCTCATTATACTATTGTTGTTACAAGTAATAGACTGACTTAATAAAATGATCTACTTATCCATGATAATGGATTTAAAATTTATACATTCATGTCTTATGATCCTTGTTAAACTTCACTGTCAAGTAAAATGTTATACAGTAACCTAATTCATGCTTTGAATACCTGTTTTATCTAGGGAAATGTTTGGCACTGGCTCACATATATAAGCTTATATTTTTGATCACTACATTTTAACTATAGTATCAGAGATATTCAAGAAATGATTTTCCTATTTAGTTACCACAAAGTGTGGGAAGGGATGATAAGAAGAAACAGAGTCAAATACATATTTTTACACATCTGTGGGAATTTTTATAGACATTAACCAGCAAGCAAATTCATGGCAGTCAGACGATGTTGTACTGGAAACAATCAACCCACAATGTGCTCCTGGAATGCACTGATAGCCTGTACTTCTGGGAGCATCTGAACTGCTTGTTCTTGAATTAGAGCCATTTAGATAAAATTTAAATACTGTAGTATTTAGAAAATATTTTATATAACATTTACTTCGTTATTATATGTGCATATTGAATATTTACTTTAAAATAACTTGGGTTCTGAGATTCCACCATATGGAATAATATGGTGCAACTATATGCCATGAGATATGCATGATTTAATACTAGGTACAAAGCCAACCTCTGGAGAAGTCCACGGATAATTCTCCTCACTCATTTGTATTCCTTTCCCTTTCCCACTACAAGAGGTGACCTAATTAAATTTCGGAATATTTATAGTAACTGACATGATAGCACTTACTATATGCCAAGTATTATTTTAGCCCTTCTACGTTTTTTAACCACTTAATCAAAGCAACTCTGTAATGTTGAGTACTGTTATTATATGAGTACTATTATTCTTTCGTCTTCATGGAGGCTTGGAAAGAGTAAGTAAATCGCCCAGGATCACAGTTCTAATAATTGAGAGTAGTATGGGAGGAGATGATGATCACACTAGGGAAGTGTTAATGGCAATGTAGAAAACTAGACAGATATCCAGTATAATTTAGAAGTAAAATTACTTGACTCAAAATAAGATCCTGGTAAAAGAAAGCAGTACAAAGTACAATAATTCCTATGCTTTTGGCTGGAAAATTCTGTGGATGTTGATGTCATTTACAAAGTTGGGGAATGGGGAAGGAACCCTGTTAATGGAAGGGAGAGAATGTGAAGTGGTGGAGGATACATTGCAATAAGAGTTATGTAGGGACACGTTAAATTGGGGGTCTTTTTTTTCTAGGCTGCATTCTAGGGGGGACAAACAGACACTTGCATATAGGTGGTTTATTGCAAAGAACCCTCAGAAGCAATACCTGTGAAGGAAGTAAGCAGGATTGAAAAAGAAATTGGTGATGTACAGTTGAAAGAGAGGTGTCGGTCAATCTCATGGGAAACTGGAGCTGGGATGGCCCTCCAGAGATGTGCTGAATTGAGACATGTTACCAAACCTGTCCTTTTATCCCTTTGAAGTGGGTATTACTTGGAGAAACGCAGCTTCCTCCACCCCAAAGTGATTTCTGGGGAGAATCTTGGCTGTGAACTACAACTAGTCAACTCCCCTGGAAGATGGAAGAATGAGTACCTCAGTTTTGAGGCACACTCAGATGGAGAAATCAAATTGGCCATCTACTATATCAACATGGATGTAAGAATCCAGACGTAAGGGAAAAAATCAAGGTGGGAGATATAAATTAGGGAACTCATAATAAGCATTTTCCACTCATATAACATAATGCCAAGGGAATACGTATGGTGGGTTGAATTGTGTCCTCAAAAAAGAAATATCCAAATCCTAATCCCTGAAACCTGTGAATGTGACTTTATTTGGAAAAAGGGACTTTTCAAATGTAATTAAGTTAAGGATCTAGAGATGAGATTAGCCTAGATTTAGGTTAGAACCTAAAAACCAATGATACATGCTCTTATAAAAGACACAGGAGGAAAAAACACAGACAAAGGGAAAAGGGACACAGGAGGAAAAACACAGACAAAGGGAAGGCAGAGGCCAAAATTAGAATTAACTGCTACAAACTAAGAAATGCCTGGAGTAACAGAAACTGGAATAGACAAGAAAAAAATAAATTCTCTCTTAGAGGCTCAGAGGGAGTGTGGTCCTGCTAACACCTTGATTTTGAATTTCTGACCTCCAAAATTGTGAAATAATATATTTCTGTTGTTTGTAAACTACCACTGGGTGGTAATTTATAGCAATGCTAGGCAACCATGATCATATGTAACAAACTCCCTATGCCTAAGGGATAAAATGATATTGAGAAGCTAATTCCCTATAAGGATAATAACAAAGATTTATATACTACTAAGGAAACCACTGGACGAAATTATGTTTGTTGTTATTTGTGAGATACTTAATCTCAGTAAAATTTTGTATTTCTCTTTAATTTGGAAAATAGGAAGTTCAAAGTATTAGTGAACACTGTTTAATATTTTATTTTTATGTACATATTGATCCTACTACATGAAGGGCACACTACTAAACTTCCATAATGCATATTTAGGAATAGCCTGAAAGAGAAATACCAAAATAAATGACAACTTGAGTCACTGAGGACTTTGAAACCTTAGGAATAACCCTTGGCAGGTGAGAACAGAATAGGGTTCAGAGGGTTGATGGAATTTTCTCCAGGTACACCCTACTCCTCCTTTGCAATCAATAACAATACAAGGAGAGATTAAGGAGGAGCTTGCCCCTGAGTATTCACTCGTGTAAGCACAGTGGTATAAATACTTCAGTGTTACAAAACTGAGGCATCTACTATCTTATTATCAGCAAGACAACAGCATTGATCAACATGCTCCTGATTCATAATGAGTGATTCAGTGACTTCAAGCTCTCAGTATCCCAAGAGACAAATACAGAAGGGTTTGAGATATATTAGGATTACAGTCTTTCCTTTGGATTAGAGGGAGTGACTCAGACTGGCTCAAATCAGCAGCAATCTAGCTTATGAGGCCACCTCACACCCTAAATGGTATCTCTTGAGATGGAGTGGCCCTGCAACATCACTATTATATAGGGATTAATAAGACATGTACTTGAGTGTTCAGGAACGCACACTATAGTTTGAAAGCACAATTGTAGGTTTTTTTGGATCATCTTGAAGCTATGTTTTCAGGTTTAGCTTAACCATTCTCTTAGGTTTTTTTATTCATGAATTTCTTGATTCTCCATTCTTGTTTCACAGCATTTCTTACTTCTATAAATGAAACAATAATAGTGTATACAGAAATCTTTTACTGAATTATATAGTTAATAATAAGTTAGGGCTATAGTTTAGGTCTTTTGGTATTATGGTATCTAATATGTAATTTATAATATAAATTGACTGAGATTGCTTTACAATTTTGCTCTTTTCTTCAATTTAATGCCATTTGGGTACAATGACTTTTCACCACAGAAAAAAATGTTGAGGTATCAAGGCAGTAAAGGATTCAAGCTTTAAAGAAACATTTTCTACCATAATTTTGCCTAGTTACAGGCCATGTTGTATTAGTCACAGTTGAAATAGAAACAACTGGACTTGAGACTTTTGCCCTGTCCGTATTGCTCATCCTAATGTTTTTAAAAATCGAAATGTGTTGTTCCTTTCCACTTGCTTTCCTCTCTTTAGTGACTAAATTGACTTGCTTACCATCAGTTGTGAGCCACTTAATGTCTTTCTTGAGGCTCTGCTGACTCTAGAATTTAGGAAAATATAGAAAGTCCATCAGTAAACTTAACGGCCCAGTATTAAATCAAACTTTCTCTTGAATTCTGGTTTTGCATCCCAGTTTTATTTTTTAAATCATTATACTTGTCTTATTTAAAAATGATCCACATGATCTGCCCATTTTTTCTAACTTTGTCCAGTCCCACTTTTACTAATTCCAGAATTCTGATTCAAAAAAACAATTTAGGGATAGATTCTTGAGTCACAGATGAGACAGTCTGAGATGCAGGTTGACATGTCTTATTAGGTTTTCCTAACCTGACATGGGGTTGTACTAAGTGGAATGATGTTATATTAGAAGGAAAAGTAGATGTCCTCCAGAAGATGTCACAGCTTAACCATTATTTAAAATGAGATGGAAATTTAATTGAAAAATTAACCAAATGTTTGACTACTTGAAGCATTCTTCTTATTCTGGCAATACTAGAGATAGTATGGTTATTAGTAGATTAGGATCTTATTTTACTAGAAGCTGGTATTATTTATTAACCTCCTATTTTGTGTCTGTCCTGTATCATTAATAATTGTTCCCACCATATTGCAAAGAAAATGCTGCGACAATTTACAATTGCAGATTCTGATCCCCTAAGCTCACACTAGTAAAAACTAAAGCTACAGTTGAGACTAGGTTTTTTAACGTTCTAAAGTCCACACTTTTTTTTTAAGTATGCCACATTTTCATAGATTGTAACAGAGATATGTTCCAAATATCTCTCTCGGTCCAAAGCAGAGTGTCTAGTAAATACTTGGGTTTTCTTTATTTCCAAGCTCTTCCTCTTTGTTTCCTAAAAGGAAGTAATTTAATATAAATGTTATTTAAGATAATTCTGACAAACATTCAAACTCAAATCTATGTTGAAAAACAGAGGAGAAAATGGCCTAACCACTCTAGAACACCAGAGAATGCTCTAGAGGAGTGGTAGTGTTTACAGTGGGTATTAAAATATAGGTAATGGTAGAAGGGAGGTTAGGAGAAGGCATTGTGGGAGTTGTGTTCAGCGCAGAAAAATGAATTAGTGCATTATATTTGAAAAACTTTAGGTAATTTGGTAAGGTTTAAGTTAAAATTGCATTTCTTTTTTTTTTTTTTCGGTATTAGGATAGGAATGAGGGGAATATGAAGTCATAAGTAGCGAGAGGCCTGCTTCTAATTGGTGTCATATGTCCTCCTAAGGCACTTATATTTTATTTTATAAGCAATGGGGAGTCACTGAATATTTTTTAAAGGGGGAAGATGTGATCAGAGGTAAATTTTAGAAAATAAGTACCACGGGGGTGGATTGAAGTGGAAAGGAACCCAAAGTAGGGAAACCAGTTGGGAATCATTTAAATGGTTTGGGCAGGAGTTGACAAAAGTCTGAAGAAAGAAAGTAGTAGTGGGTGTGGAAAGTAGTGGGAAATCAAAAGGTATTTAAGGTGTAGGCTTGTCAGAATTTGGTCATTTAATGACACTAAAGCTCTAGCTTAGCTGACTTTGCCTCTTTGACTTGGTCCTGAGATACAGAGGGCAAAAGGAGAAAGAGATATTGAGAAAGATGTTAGTTATTTTCTAGGTATGTTAGATTAGTCATATATTTAAGACTCCTAGGTATGAGTATCCAATGACGATTGGGAATTTGGACCAGAATGAAGATAGGAAACCATAACATTCAATAAAATCATATAGGTAAAGATTTTATAAATGCCAATATTTAAGGGCCAGATGAGTTGGACTATCTTGAGAAGGGAGTGAGTGAGAACAGTGAAGCACTGGAACTCAGAGAAGTCTGAATTTTCAGAGGGAAACTGACAGAATATATTGAGATTGGAATGAGCAATTAGGAAATCATCCAAAGCAGTTTTGGAGGAGAGGTTGAGATGAAATTTCAGGAGATTGAGAACTAATGAAAATGAGGACAAGTGGAAATTTAGCAGAGAAAATTAAACATTTTTGATGAAAGGAAATAAGAAAATGGATGAGGTAATGCATTTTTGTTGAGGGAAACTTAAGTATCTGCCCATAAGTGAGAAGAAGTTTCTTTCTTCATACCCTAAGCTGTTAGCTGAAGTCAAACATTCTCCCAGAGCTAACATTGCCATCTGCTTCTCCATTACTAGTCTATATCTACTGTGCTCCAGATGTCTAATTGTTGCTGAGATTTGGATGAAGACACCCAGGGCAGTGTGAATCTTCCATCTACCTTCTTCCCAGCTCAGCCACTAAACACAGGTCAGTTCCCATCAGGTTCTTTCCTTCCATCTGCCATCAACGCCTTGTTACCAACATCTTTTTATTACATAGTGCTTTTTTTTAGAGTTAGTAATATATGCCTCTTCATGCAATTTTTGGACGAATACTCTCCTGTGGTCTCCTGCAACTCGCGCTGTGTTTGTGTTTCTCATCATTATATTTCCAATGCCCAGCAGAGAGAAAATTTTGAGGTCTTGGTAATATTTGTTATACATTAGAAATCTTTTTGATGTCATGTTTCTCCAGGCATTCCTAAAATCATCAGCATCAGAATGATTCAGCTTCTGAGGTAAGAAACAGAGGCCTGAGTGACTATTAGGTAGTGACTATAATCATTGTTATTATACACATGTATTTATTGAGTGAATAAAATAAATCAGACAAGGAACAGAAACTTAGAGGTGTCATATGACATGCCCAAGTTGGGGAGCGGGGATGTGTCCCCAGGCAATCTGACTGTAGAGCCAGGAACTTCTATCATGCACCACAGTCTCTCTTGCCTCTGTCAGATTTCTTTGAGGGTCTCTAAATGAAAATGAGCAGGCAGCCTGCCATCAATCTGAAATGGGGATTTTAAAAGTTTGATGAGCTTTTTATTGTGTCAAGAAATAGCCATTTAATTGTGATATGTAAAAAAAAAAAACATATTGCCAAGTCACAGAATTTTCTAATTTTATTCTGTTGTTTGGTATCATTTACCATAAGAAAGAACCTGACTGACAAAGTTCTTTTTGTTTGATATTTATAGAAATCTGTGGTGCAACTATATAAGACATTTGATATTATTAATGTGACTTAAATAGGAATAGAATATCTATTAAAAAGAATTATCCCAATAGTAGTCCTAAATGTCAGCCACAATCAATGAGAACTGTATTGATTATCAGGTATGTCCAACTATAGAATCCAGATCCAAAGAGAAAAATGAATAGAAAAGCCCTCAAAAATAATGCAATTAAAATGGGATTGCAGAATGTGTTTTAAAATATGCTCATAAAATGTGTTCAATTAAAATTGAAACAAAAAATTGCATGTAGATACAGTTTTATAAAGTATAATTCAGAAACATCCTGCATCTGAGTCGTCACTAATGTCACTTAACATCCCCCTGGCTGGTGTAACCCTGGCTGCAGGAAACACTCGAGATTCTGAATTAATTAGAGTGGGACCTAAGTATCAATATATAAAACAAAACCAACCAACAAAATTTTCAATAAGCATTTCTAACATGCAATCAGTGTTAAAAATCACACTAAGTGTATATAGTCTTGGGCAGCAGTGACTCACCCATCTTGGCATCTTCTTGTCTTCGTATCCTCAACACTGTACAAAGTCTCCCTCACGATATTTCTGAAGAGCAATTTTTAATTTTCTCATCTGGATTTGTCCCGTCTACCTCACCCCTGCCTTGGGCACCCTCCTTTGTCCCCTGCACTTTGGGGACTGCACTGCTAGTCAGGATGTTAAACTTCAGAATCCTGAGAGTAATTCTGTTTCTCCCCCAACTTTTTTTTTAATATAACCAGTAAATCATAAAGTCTTCTCCTTTTTGTCTTCTAAATATTTCAAAGATCAGTTCACTTTTCTCTATCTACCTTCCTACCAGTCAACAAAAGTTTCACACGTCGATGGTAGGCTCTTAAGTGGTCTCCTTATCTGTAGGTGTTCTTCTATCAATAACACATTTCACCCAGAGTGGTTGTCCAAAAATGCAAACATGATGATACTGTTCTCTGCCTAAAACTCTTCAGTGGCTTTCACTTACTTAAATACCCAATGTGATTCAGAGAGAGTTTCAGGCCCTGGTTCTTCATCTCTCCAGCGGCATCTTCCACTTCATCTTCAGTCACCCACGCCTCCAGCCAGACTTAACTGTCACATTGAGCTACTTCCAGTTCCCTGGATGCATCTCTTTTCATACACTCCTCTCTATTTCTTACAGTATTGCCTGCTCTTCCCGTCAGCTTAAGATCATGGCCGCCTTCTCTGACCAGCCTAGTCTTGCTAGGTTTTCTGTAAGCTCCTATAATATTTATTTCCTACAGGATAGCACTCATCTCACTATTGTAAATATTTATTATATTTTCAATACTCTCAGCCAGTACTCCCTCAAGGAATTATTTTTATCTTGTATAAAGGGTCCACATCTAACACTTCAGTTGAATAAAGAATAAATGCATGTTTCATGGAGTACACATGGATACAAAGAAGAGAATAACAGACAATGGGCTCTACTTGATGGTGGAGGGTAAGAGGAGGAAAAGGATTGAAAAGTTACCTATCAGGTACATATTTATTACCTGGGTAATGAAATAATCTGTAAAACAAACCCCTGTGACATGCAACTTTCCTATACAACAAACCTGCGCATATACCCCTGAACCTAAAAGTTAACAAATAAAAATAAAAAAAATTTAAATTACACATTAATGGTTACAGTGATATAGTTTGAAGATTTGTCCCCTCCAAATGTCATGTTGATTTGTAGTCCCCAGTGTCCGAGATCAGGTCTGCTGGGAGGTGTTTGAGTCATGGGGGCCGATCCTTTATGAATGGTTTGGTACCCTCCTCATGGTAATAAGTGAATTTTTGCTCTATTAGTTCATGCGAGAGCTGGTTGTTTAAAAGAGCCTAGCATCTCTCTTTCTTGCTTTCTCTTGCCATGTGACATGCCTGCTCCCCCTCTGCCTTCTGCCATGATTGAGCAGATGCAGATGCTGGTGCTATGCTTATTATACAGTATGCAGAACCATGAGCCAGAACAAACATCTTTTCTTTATAAAAGACCCAGACTCAGGTATTCCTTTATACAACACAAAAAGACTGATGCATGTAGATAATTAGGATCTTTAGTGCTTCAGCCCAAAATGAAGATTGTACTAGGAAGATGATTGTCATGATAACAATTCATAATAATGTATGGCATTGATGAGTGATAACAGTGCTGGGCTCTATGCTAGGTTATTTACATTAATTTTATCACTTAATCATGGCAATCCTTCAATGTAGTTACTGTTATTTTTATTTTAGAGATGAGGAAACTGAGACTTTTAGATGTTATGTAACTTGTCCCTGGTCCCATAGCTAGTAAGTGGTTAAGTCAGGTTTTAAATCGAAGCAAGGAATTCCAGTGACCACATGGCTACACTGCCTTCACAATGTGGACTAGGGTAGTATTATAGTTCCTGGATTAAGAAATTTTACAGGTCACTGTAACTATAAAATATAAAAGAAGGGAGGGTAACAGAGGTAATGACAACTAACATGAGTTTGCTAACTATTTTGCTGTTTACAATAGTTATAATCAATGATGCCATACTTTCACAAAACATCCTTTTTCCTTAAACAATTAGGGGAAATAAGAATATCTGGAAAAGGGAATTCCTCCTAATATAGAAAATTGCCAACATTGCTTGCATTTTACTCCAACCTATACATACATTGTCCTTATATCAACATGTTGGATAGCTGGTGTCTGGAATCATTGTTTCTAGGGAAGTTACTAACAGTCAGCCAACTCGGGTTCTTAGTTCAGTTTTGACAAAAGGAGCTGGTGGCCTTGGACACAATTTAACTCCTCTGGGCTGCTTCATGTGAAAAGAGAGCACTTAGAACTGCATAAGCTCTCTGTCTTAGAATCCATTAGCTATTTTTTTAAACTTTGAGCATTTTTTTTTTCATGGAAACTTCATCCTACAGTATAAGAAATGTTTTAAATCATTCATCCTTATCATATAAAGTTCATGATGAACTTATTTTTTAGATCAAAAAAAAGTTTCAAATGACTCAAAACTATTACATAATAAATCATTTGGGGGAAAATTCTACACATCTAAGAAAAGCCAAACTTTGACAAAATTTCATGAGTATACATTTTTAACATATTAATAACTAAAGTATACAGTTTGATATTTGGGTCCAGGTTTATATTTTATGCAAAAACTTCCTAAACTTTCATAATAAATACATTAAGCGTTTATTAAATGTGGCACATTTGACAACTGGTGTATGCTGAGTTTGTTCATTTTTTCTTATCGTCATAGCTATGAACCTACTTTAATGTGACATACTAAATTGGGCAAGTTATATTCCTTTTCCAATTATGGTAGTGATATTAAATTTTCTTCTCAAATACATTTTTAAACAGTTCATTTATTAAATATAAAACAGCATTGTTGAGTTGTATAGCAATTTATAGGAAAGTATATAGGTTCTCTGGTGGGTAACTCCACTTTGAGATACAAAACATTTAGGAATTTAGAAATGTCCAAGAACTTGAATTTATTAGGACTTCATACCAGTAATTAAAAATTTTCAGCAGTAGTGAAAACTGGTGGTCAGAGGTAATGTCTTACAGATCTAAAAATCTAAGGTCTACTTGAATATAATGCAAAGAGAAAAGACTACCAATACATGTCTGTGGATGTACAAATGAATAATTCTAGTTTCATACATCTAGGAAGTAATAGGGTTAATGGGCGGGGGTAGATGTTTGATTGTTCAGTTTGTTTTAGGTAGAGGTGTTCCAAATGACTTTAGACCAGAGGGAAAGAAGCCTGTTGAGAAGGGGAGAAGGGGGATGGAATATCCTTGAGAAAGAAGAACCGATGAAGCAAGGTCCCAAGAGAAGAGGCAGGAGTGGGATCAAAATAATTGATAGAGGAAATGAAGGTCTCTGGGGAATGAGAAAATTAAAGAGAGAAATTGGTATAGAATGAATCCAGATGTTCAAAAAACAAACGAAATCTACCTTACACTTTTGTCTAGGTTTTTTTTTTTTTCTGTTAAAATGTCTTTATCAGACATGGGGGTCAGATTTTCCAGTAATCACCATCATGGGTACCCACATACTACAGTCCACCCATATGTAGGTATTTTTCAAATTCTCCAGATAGAAAAAAGACGAGTAGGCCTATGTTCTACTAGATTCCATACAACATCAGGCTTATCACTTTATCAGATAAGCATAGGAAGGCAGGTCATAAGCTAGCATAAGTGTAAAAGGAACCTAATAGGGTTTTTAGGGAAAATTCTTTATACTTCATTGCCTCAGCTGCTGTTCAAATGTTAGATGCATAGAAGATAGATAAGCACA
The DNA here is from genome assembly GCF_009764315.1 of Trachypithecus francoisi. Taxonomy (NCBI): domain Eukaryota; kingdom Metazoa; phylum Chordata; class Mammalia; order Primates; family Cercopithecidae; genus Trachypithecus; species Trachypithecus francoisi. The sequence continues at coordinate 61,909,971 of NW_022681469.1, forward strand.
TTTCAGATACTCTAACTTGTTTCTTTTAACCTACTTTCATGAGGTCTTTAAAGAAACATGGAAACATTTTTGCCTAGGGAACTTTTTTTGGTAAAAGAAGTCCAAAGTCTGATTGATTAGTACATTCCTAAATGCCTTGATGGAGAAGGTAAGTTAGAAGGTTAGACTTAAGTAAAGGTGTTGTGAGTGAATTGACAGTCGTCCCTCTGTGTATGTCGGGGAGTGGTTTCAGGATGCCCACATGCATCAAAAGTCTGGAAACTGGCCCTGCAGAATGTGTGTATAGAGAAAGTAGGCCCCTGGTATATGTGGGTTTTCCATCTTGTAAATATTGTATTATTTTTCAATCTGAATTTGGTTGAAAAAAATCCATATAAGTAGATCCATGCAGTTCAAACATATATTGTTCAAGGATCCACTGTATTTGTGTGAGTTGAGGTTTGTAATTGTAAAAGCACTATTTAAGCCTAACTTTTATTTCCACAATCCAGAATTCTCTCTTAAAATATATTTATGACAGAGCCATCTGTCTCTTCCAACTGGATCTTTAAAAAAGCAGAAAACCCAAACCACGTGGTGACTTTAAATGATAAACTTTTATTCTGAATATACTGTTTTTGCACAAGATTTAACACAACATTTTCTGGGATTATAAATATTTTTAACAGTATTATACAAATTTTTACAAAATGTTTTTATCAGGCTAGATAATTTTCACAAAAGTGTCAAGAGAACAAAATAAAGGGGAGAAAAAATCTATTGTTCACAAAAGCCAGTTGGCCTTTTGCATGAATGCACACCATTTTAATAAAAGTATTCCTAAAAGCATGATCTGACACTCATACAACACAACAAAAAGACAGCTTTACTAGGTCACATTATAAACTGAATTGGCATCTACACAAGACAGTATCCCATTAGTTTCAGTGGAATTTCTTTGAGATAACTGTGTGAACTAGAAATAAGGTAGATGAAACTATTGGTAAGGGTTAATTCTTTAAAAATCTGGAAATTTTTTCACCACTCGATATATTGTATTGGTTTGCTCTTCACAGAAATATACTGTGAATATTAACATTCTGCTATGGGAAACAATACAAGTTTAGATGAAAAAATATTTAAAATTTTGGGCAAGTGAAATAGTCATTCCATTCTATTCTTTTAAAAAAGTCACAACATCCATTTTGTTTCACTAGGTCAGACTATACCATTAAACATTTTAACGTCTAACATGATCAATGGAATAGATTCAGAGTTTTAAATTAAGACAAAATTTAAGCTTTGTTGGTCACAGACAAAGATTTAAATGAGATTTAAAATACAAGAGAGCATCAAATAAGCAAGTAACACTTGGGTTGCAAAGGTCACTTAAAAGGGATACTGCCTATTTGAACCCCATAAGGCCAGTTTTAAAGTTAATAAAAGGAATATTATAGGAAAACTTACAAATGGCAGCAACACTGTTTTTTTTTCCCCAAGTTAAGCAGTAATGCCTCAAGCATTAGAAACATGAAAAAAGATCATACTAAAATCTTATAGGCCCAGGACCTAAAAATCTCTTCAATCAAACTTGCTAACTATGTCATGTTAAAAACCTGTTACAAATATGGACCACGGTTGGTGTTTGGCAGTAATGCTGGTTGTTTAAATGAGGAAAATATAAAGAAATCATTAATGCAAAATTCTTTCTTGTTACTCAACACCATCGCCAAGCTTACCTGAACTCTGTTTTAGTGACTACATTAAGCCACATGAGGATAACAAAAATTAAATAGTAAAAGCAGTGTATAATTTTTTTTATTGATCTGTTATACTGTTCAGTCGTTGGAAATCAATATTAATAACAGGCTATAATTTAAGTTCTTGTCAACATAACTCAAAGAAAAATACTAAATGTAATATAATAATTTGATGGGATGAGTGTTACTGTCTTAAAGAAAAGTATGCTAAAAGCATGAAGACTAATATTAGTCATGGGAACAATTTTTAGTAGTCATGGGAACAATTTTTAGTCAGCTTGTTCTTACCCAATTTATAATCGTATTTGTCAATTTGTCAATAATATATAACTTTATAGCAGAAAATAAAGGTTTATAGCAAAACTCATGCATGTAAATATATTTTGATGGCAACAGAAATCAAATAGGATCCTGCCAAGAGATGCCAAGTTTAACTGCGATTAATACAGTAACAGTGTAATTGATGAAAACATATAATCGACATTAGCCATGAAAATATATTTAATAGATTTTGAACATAATTTTAAGGTAGTTTGTTGTATGCTGGAAGCAATTCAATTGTTTCAATGTGCATTGTTTATATACACAAACTAACAATTTTATATTTTGATACCCCGTTCCTAACACTATCATGATTTAAGATAGTCTAGCAAAAATTGAACAATAACTTTTAAATATTGAACAAACAACATGATTTAAACGTTGTTACTAGAGTGAAAAGTTTTTTTCCACATATATTTTAAATCACTTTGGTGTTTTCTAAAATGTCAATACCAGTTATGAATGACACTACAAAATCACAACAATGCATTAGAAATGGTAACTGATATCAACTCTTAGAACAATAGTTGGCAAAGTGATTCCATTTCCCCCTCCCCCCTTTTTATTGAAAAAAAAAAATCTTAAATAAAGAAATGTACACAAATGGTACCTAAGGTATATTGGTGGTGGGAGGGAATTACAAATGTATGCAAAGCTAAAAACAAAACAAATATTATCTTTTAAACTACGTTAAATTATTGGTTATATCTTTGATATGTGGAGCATATTAAAGCATGCTGGATAATGTTAATAACTTTGACTTAAAAAGGATATGTAAGAAAATTTCCAGCATATACACATACCTTTAACTGGCATGTTCCAAAAAAAGAAAAACTGCATTTTATCATAAAAAATATCTACATACGTTCAGCCTTCAGTAAAATTATTAACTATTCTTAGAAGTACACATTCATAGTTTTTACCCTTTTTTCAAATACTGTTTGCTCCAGAAAATAATTTTTAAAAGCATAAATAATCTGCTACCGTATTAGTCTATAATGAAATATCTGATTTACTACACTAACCATTTTCACCAATGAGGCTGTATAAAAAACAACTTTTATTATTCACAATCAAGTATTCATGTGCATACATAGAGATTCAAGGTTTCCTATTTGTTCAGATTATTGTAAAACCCTTATCAAATTGCATGGAAATTTTGGTCAAACGATCATACCATTTAAAATGGAAGGGCAAAAGCAGCAGTAGCAGGAACTTTTGGATTGTATGTGCTACCATTGAAACGAACAAAGAGGAAACCTAGGATGAATCTTCATTGAGAACATATATGTACTTTTCAAAAAATAAATGTGTCAAATCTGATTTATGTACTTAAAATATCTGTACATAGGTTATCAGGCGAAAGCACGAATCTGTATAAAATTCATTAATTCTCATTTCACCATTTATCTAACCCCAATCATTCAGCATTTACATTGCACAGTATATTCAGAGTAGTTTAACAACATTTTAAAAGATGACTTAAGTGCATTTACACTGCAAGGTTCAGATTCTTACGTAACAATAATATCACTCAGTTAACTTTTCAATGACTACACTCTACAGTAAGAGAAAAAAGAACTGAAAAGTTAAAATAGCAGCAGCATCATGCAAAATACCCTTGGTAAACCAAAGTTCATTTATCACAAGAAAAACATTTCCCCCTCCCCCCAACGAGCTTTTCTTAGAGCATTTTTAAATATCTGGCTAGCACTACATTACTGTGAACAAAAGAAACATTACATCAAAGCACTTATTAAGGGCTTGCTTACATTTATGAGGAAATATGTCACATATTCTAATTTCTCCCTCAAGCACCTTTAGTTTAATAATTTCTTAGGTACTATTTTCAAACCATCAGTTCATTACTCCAAAATTTAATTGGTCATCAATTGTGTTTTATTTTTGGCAAAGAAGCCATTCTTCATAAGGCATTTTATTCATGGCAAATTTTTCATAGAAAATTAGCCATTATTTGTGTTTCAACAATTTAGACCAATGTTAATTCTTTCTCTATACATTTCAATAATTGTTACTCAAAGCAGGAATTAACTTTTAACAGAAGAATAAGTGAAGGCAAAAATAATTTATTTCCCCTTAGAGATTTTCTTAGTAAAACTGCAACAAGTCAAAATTCCAGGTCAATATCAAGACATTTCTTATGATTCATAAACAATTGTATGGGGTACTCTTTCACATGTAATCACCAACAATGCAACAACAAACTCCCAAATTTTCCAATAGAGGACACATACAGGATTTTGCTTTGATGTTATACATAGATGATGCAGCATTCACACACGTTTAAGGATCTGACACCCTGACATGCAGCCAGTGGGTGCCTTAGGAGTCTGCGCCTTAGTGCTATGCCATGGTATAGGCCCAGGTAATGTGTGTCTGATTTTATAGCTGACCCTACTTTAATGTAATTGAGGGCTCATATTCTGGCAGGGTCTGGAGTTTAATTATGCAGATTTGGTTTCAGAAGGTCACAACAGGCGGTGTCTGCTGCCAGATACCAGCCAAAGTAGTAGAAACTGGATTCCGAAGATATACCACAGGGAGGGATTTAATCCAGAAACACCACCACAGTCAGTATAATCCTCCTGTTGTAAAAAATAAATAAATAAAATAAAAATAAAAATAAAAATCTTGAAAAATCTTTAGTAACACATCTTTTAGAGTAATCCATATTTACTTCACTTCTGAACTTACCTTATAAAATTGCTTTAACTGAAATCCAAATAAATTACTTTCTTCTGGATTTTATCATTGAGGAATTTTGGTTAAAGCAACTTCCCTAGCATCATTTGACAAATGCTTTAAATTTTTAGTTGTAGATTTTTATGATTATGAAAGAAAATAAATGCTGTTTGAATAATAATTTTAAAGTAAAAACTTTCAAAAATCCTATATATTTATAAATATAAGAAATGTAAAATTGAATAGGTTTTATAATTCCCAAGAATTATGATTTTAGCAACTATGCTCCATATGGGAAAGTTTGGGACTGATAAATACATTTCCATTTCCCAAGTTTCTTACACAATTTCTAAGGTTCAACATAGAGTGCAATCATAGCATCTGGACCTTCATCAAGAATTAAAGTAAAATGAAGAATAATGTATTTGAACCATAAACAATGAAAGGACACTGAAAATACATATCCAAAATAAAGAGCTAAGCTAGGAAGAGATTTGTCTTGAGACAACAAAGAAATATTAGAATGAATATACTCACATTAACTCCCCACAGTCTAGTGGTAGCTCATTTAGTTCCCTCTTAATGCAAAAGTATTATTCATCTTTTATTCCTAGGTTCTATATTTGATAACAATTTCCACATCCTTTAATTCCTTTTAACATAGTGAATTTCATTTTTAAAAACCTCATATTTTATTTATTTTTTTAATTTCAATAGTTTTTGGGGAACAGGTGGTTTTTGGTTACATGGATAGTTCTTTAGTGATTTCTGAGATTTTGGTGCACCTGTCACCCAAGCAGTGTACAATGCACCCAACGTATGTAGTCTTTTATCCCTTTCCCCTCTTCCTCCTGAGTCCCCAAAGTCCATTATATCATTCTTATGCCTCTGTGTCCTCATAGTTTAGCTCCCACTTAGAAGTGAGAACATGCAATATTTGGTTTTCCATTCATGAGTTACTTAGAAAAATGGTCTCCAACTCTATCTAGGTTGCTGCAAATGCCACTATTTCATTCCTTTTTATGGGTGAGTTGTATTCCATGTTGTATATATACCACATTTTCTTTACCTACTCATTGGTTGATGGACATTTAGGTTGGCTCCACATTTTTGCAATTTTGAATTGTGCTGCTATAAACATGCATGTGCAAGTGTCTTTTTCATAAAATGACTTCTTTTCCTCAGGGTAGATACACAGTAGTGGGACTGCTGGATCAAATGGTAGTTCTACTTTTTGTTCTTTAAGGAATCACCATACTGTTTTCCATAGTGGTTGTATTAGTTTACATTCCCACCAGAAGTAACAATTGTTCCTTTTTTACCACATCCATGCCAACATCTATTTTTTGATTATGGCCATTCATGCAGGAGTAAAGTGGTATCACATTGTGGTATTAACATGCATTTCCCTGATAATTAGTGATGTTGAGCAATGTTTCATATGTTTTGGCCATTTGTATATCATTTTTTGAAAATTGTCTATTCATGTTTTTTTGCCCACTTTCTGATGGCATTATTTGAAAGATCATATATTTAAACATCTTTAAAGAATCTAATCTAAGGTAGATGTACTAAGAATCAAAATAATAGGTTGAATAATTTTACAAAGATTCTAAGTTCCCAAAGAATAAGAACTTTGACTATTTTCATTCACCAGGATTTAATACAGTGCTGCCACATAGTAAATACATAAAAATTATTTCTTTAATTGTATTTTAAGGCAGCAGAACTATTTTGTTTGTTAAGAAGAAAGCAAGCTTGGAGAAAAGAATCTATGAAAAAAATTTTGGTTTCAATCAATGTACCTCCCAAATCTAAACAGAATCATAAAATAATCAATTCTTAGTCTTTATCCTATTTGACCTTTCAGAAACATTTGACAAATATATAACATTGTCTCCTTGAAATATGTTCTTGTGTATCTTTGGCTAACCCACTCTTCTGGTTTTTCTTGAAACTTGTTTGTGTATCTCTCCTTGGCTTGACCTCCTTTTCTTCATGCTGTCTGCAATGTTAGACTTTTCCAGGTGTTACTTCTCTCTCCTTTCTTCTTTTTCCTTTACACTTTGTTCCTAGATGATCTAATCCAGTCCTACAGCTTTAAATTTCATCCATTTCCTAATATGTCTTTTATATGTTCAATCCTGTATTCTCCTCTGGTCTCTGTATTCACTGATCTCTACTTTCTCCTCTTGTATGTCTCATAGGGATTTCAAACTTGACTTGCCCCTAATATAATTCTTCTGGTATCAGTAAAGAGCACTTTTAGAGTAGCAGATAAGGCCAAAGACTACAAGTAATGTACGATCCTCTTTTTTTCTCAAATCCAATCCATTTTTTTTTTTTTTTTTTTGAGATAGGGTCTCACTCTGTCCCTCAGGCTGGAGTGCAGTGATCTTGACCTCCCTGGGCTCAGGTGATCCTCCCACCTCAGCCTCCCGAGTAGCTGGGACTACAGGTGTGCACCACCACACCTGTCTAATTTTTTATATTTTTTGCAGAGTTGGGGTTTCAGCTGGGAATCCATCCTCTAACTCTAGCTTCAAAATAGATCCCCAAACCTACTGCTTGTCACTACTGCAGGTCCAAGTCACCATTACTTCTTCCTTCTATTTTGCAAAAGCTGCCTCACTTGTCCCATGGCTTCTACTCTGCCCTTTTGCAAATACTTCTCCAAAAAGCAGTCTTCTTAACACCACACAATCTTTCACTCCCTGCTCAACATTTCTCATCATTCTCAGAGCAAAATCTACATTCTTTATTAAGGGCTACAAAGTCTTATGAGGTCTGGAGCCTGGCTGTCTCGTCTTCCCACTTTCTCTTCTCCCACATACTCACTCTGCTTCAATAACACTGGCTTCCTCTGCAACAGGCCAAGCTCTTTAGTGCCTTTGCATTTGTTTAGTTCAGATGCTTTTCTCTCCAGGTAGGGTAACCAGATAAAAAGCAGGGTACCAGTAATAATTGAATATGAGATTAAAAAAAAGAAAAAAAACAAATACTTTATATAAATGTATTTCACACACAGAAGAGTGGGTAGATACATAGTAACGATTTGATAAATGAATAGTAGGTACTCAATAAAGCAGCACACACTGACTGGTTAGAAACACTAGGAGGTATTAACTTAAAGAAGTCATTGTCACTTAACCAGGAGTACTCTCCAGTTATGATTAAGTGTTAATTTGAATAAAAATTACCACACAACAAGACCCATTTGTGTATTAAGAATATATTTTGTCATCTTGATAATATACAAATGTGTTATGGAAAGAAAAATATTCTCTTTGGCCCTTATTTCAGTGTTTTTATTTTTATATTTGGGTGTTTTTTGTTTCATTTTCTCTGTGTGATGATGAGATATAGCTGTTTCGATTTGGGAGGTGGTAGTTTAGATAAGTTATTGGGGCTCCCTGTAGTCTGCATGTCAATTCACACTGAAAAATGTGCCTTTTAAGTTTCCTGATCATGTCTTCCCATACATTTTGCATGGTGCAACTCCATGTAATGTATTTCATAGAATCATTTCAAGTCTTATTATGGGCTACATTCTAAATCACAAATGCACTGATGTGGGAGCAACTCAGCATTATCTCTGTCCTATAGAGACTGAAATCCCACTGACACCATGAGCAGATATAATAAATCGGTCTGATTTTTAAACAATTATTTAAGTAGAAAATAACATATTGGTACTTTAAGTTTAGAACATTAAAATGGAAGAAGAATCAGTGCCAATATTATATATTTATTTTAAAATATGATAAAACTAATTTTATTAGACTTCCTTAGAGGGGAACGTCTCTTAAAAGATTGTGTTTTTAAAGATATCAATTGAGAACTCTTTATTCCTTTCTTTCTCATTACTCTTTAAAATATCTAAACCATAGTAAAATTCATATGGTATTTGCCCCCAAAGTTTTCTTTATACAGCATGTGTTACCAGTGGCTAAAATCTTTTGAATTTACTGTTGCTAAACTCTTATTCTGCCTTTCTTTCCCCATATAGAACCTGGGACAACTAATTGCATACAGTACAAGCTTAATAATTTTTAATTTATTAAATTTAGAAATACATTTTTCAAAAGAAAATGTTCTGGTCATTTGGCTAAAAGGTTTTTGATCTTTTTTTTTTTTCTGAATTATAGCCATCTTTAATTTCCTTCAAAATGCAAGTCACTGTTGAAGCCAGCCATCAAATCATGGATTAACTTTTGAATTCAGGTAAGTCTGTACTACAGTTACCACCAGCAACTTCAAAGAAAATCTATATTTAAAAATTTTTAGGCAGGTAGATACTGCATAATAATAGGAATAATGCCCCTAGCAAATAATTTGTTCTCCTACATGGCACCTTAACACTCTTACACATTAACTCGAGAGATAGGCAGCATATTTATTCAACTCTTTAAATGTAGACAGATTATGTACCCAATCATATGCTTTATAAATTGGGTTTGCATAAAATAATAAATTTAATGGACAGAATTGGCTTGCCTTCTTTGATTAATAAACGTTAGCTTTTTCATTTGCTTTTGTACTTGTGTGTGACTTGAGTCTTCACAAAGCTTGTTATCAAAAAGTCTTGTTTGAACACTTGAGTTCTGATGAAGTCGTCATGGTATGGAGCTTCATAATTGTTTATGTATAATCTTTCTCCTTCTGGAATCTACAGGATATAATGGCCCTTTGGTAGGCTTTGGAGATTACATTACCATTCTACCTTGCTTGTGAGCAGAACCTAATCCAACAGAAATTGCTAGTTTTTAGCCAGACTATATTGGAGCATAGACCATGACCTTTATTGGTCCTTAATGTGGGAAACAACTGCCAACTAACCTTTCAGTACTTTTTGTAATGATTTTTTTTCAGCTTAATTGTTTCAGAGAAAATAATACTTCCTCTGATATCATTATATCAACATTCAAATAGCACTAAGGGGATTCACTGTTCTATACTGATAACTGTGTTTTTAAATACTGAAACCACATCTTGTTAATGTAAAATATACACCAATATGTATTCCTGTGATACGATAATATAAAGGAATCTCAAATGTGTTCTTTATAGAGATCAGGATATAGATTATTGAACATCTACAATTATGAAGTTCCATACCATGAGGACTTCATCAAAACTCAAGTGTTTGAGAGTTTTTGATACAAGCTTTATGAAGACTTAAGTCACACACAAGCAAAAAAGATAAGCAATGAAAAAGCTAACATTTATTAATCAAAGAAGTAAAGCAAGTCAATAATTGTCCATTGAGAAATTTATTTTATGTAAACCCAATTTATAAAGCATATTATCCGGTACATAAATATCTAGTTGAGTCCATGGTGATATATAATTATTTCCATGATACATTTATAATGGTGGTGGAAAGAAAGTATCATAATAGGAAAATGTTATTTTCTGTGTGTTTTGGGAGGAGGTCTTAGGTTAAAAAAAATTTACATTCACTGTTGCTATAGGAATTTTTTTTTTTTTTTTTTTTGGAGACGGAATCTAGCTCTGTGATCCAGGCTGGACTGCAGTGGCACGATCTCGGCTCACTGCAACTTCCACCTCCCAGGCTCAAGCAATTTTCCTGCCTCAGCCTCCAGAGTAGCTGGGACTACAGGTGCATGCCACCATGCCCAGCTACTTTTTGAATTTTAGTAGAGATGGGGTTTCACCAGGTTGCCCAGGCTGGTCTTAACTCCTGACCTCAGGTCCACCTCGGCCTCCCAAAGTGATGGGATTACAGGCGTGAACCACTGAGACCAGCCATTGCTACAGGTTTTTAAGAGAAAGGTAAAAAGAGAGCTGGCCTACTCAAGACCAATACTTACGTATTTTTTAGTGTAATTGATAACCTATAAATCTTACCTAAAAGTTCTATAATTGAGAGAAGTAAGCTTTTGAATCAAGGGAAAATTATGGAAACATATTTGGTAACACTTTTCTTGTGTAATGGTCGACTACCTATGAACTTCTTTAAGGAATCAATATTTCAAATAGTTGCATACATATCAATTTTTAAAATGTTTATATGAAGATATTTAATTTTAGTATTTTAATTATTAAAGCAACGTTTCCTTTGCTTGGAGTCTTTCGCCATGAAAACCATTCTTTTATTATCCCAGAAGACAAGTGGTTATTTTCTGAGACTCCCTCTGCTATTCTACTCCCCACCCTCTACCACCCCTGCCTGTGAATTCACTCCATTCATAGTAATGGCCACATCTCCATCTAGTGGCTTCCTAATCAATGACTACCTGGAAACCGATGACAAACACAACAAGTGTGTGCTCTAGTAACACAATCATGATGATTCCAGAGCATTAGAAAAGAAATTGCATAACAGTAAATGAAGAACTAAATGCAAATGCAAGTGCCGAAACCTCTCTTTAGTAGTACTGAATATAGAACTCAGAAATTTCTTCAAAGGTTAATAATTTGGGGCTGGATAATATTAAATAAAATGAACTTAGAAACTGGACGCACTTATTCTAAAATATTTCAATATTTTGAGAGTAAAAATCTAAAAAGTTATTTAAGTCAGATTTATTTTAAAAAGTAGAAAAATCTGAAAGGAATTGAGTCCATTAAATTTGCATTAGCATCTTTTGTAAATAAACTGAGATAACCACCTGTAAAAACTGTCATTAGATAGTTCTCGTAAAATATCATGAAGCATGTATATCTGTCTCTGCAATGACGACTTTTACACAAAACCTTTATGAAAAAATCATTTTTACATAAATATTGAAAATTAATATGTTTCATTTAGGATTAGAAATTTACATGTCATTTGAAATCAGCTATTTCCAAAACAACATTGGTCCTGAGATTTTAATAACCTGGTTTCAGGAACACTAATATTGTGGATTTAGGGATATGGGTGATTTTCTAAAATTTCAAGCCAAAAACAAAAAGAAAAATTAGAGAAAGTGACTGACCATCCACACCACATGAAAACTTGCAGTAAAATGAAGATAGGAGCTGACATCATGGTACAGGCACGACTCGTTGTGCATTTAAGTTGATCCTATTAATAACGGGCAAAGTAGCAAGTACAGGAAAAGGAAAGAAAACACAGAAAAGAAGACATACAAGATGAGATTTCATGCAATTTGCTGGCAGTTAATGTGAGTCTCCATCCAGAGCAGATTCACAGTGACCATTGCAAATAAGCATTACCAAAATACTCCACTGCTAAAGAAACACAAGATATTATTAGCACACCAAGCTACTGAGCAACAGTTGTACTTTCACACACAACCCGTTTATAGGAGCTTCAATTGCTGAACATTTGTGTCTTGGTCAAATCTTTTTAATGCCTTGATCATAAGATAGAGCCTCCTAGAATGATATTTTGGGCAACAGGGTTTTTATGTCATTTTTTCAAGTTCAACTGAATTTAATATTCCTACTGTTAAAAAACTGGTGACAAATAGTTGATGAGTGAAGTTTCTCTAATGAGTGACATGACCCTTGGCCCTTCATAAAATATTCTTTGGGAAATAATTTTACATGGGCAACCTGCTGAAGGTGTAGTAGGCAGAATAACATGAGTCCTCCTATCTGGACTTTATATGTCTTTAAAAAAAAAACCCTTAGTGGCAATGTTGAAATACTTTCCCTAGCAAGGATCAATAATCCCTCACAGAGATAACTGGGATTGACTAGCTAATACATCTTGAATTTTTTAGTCCCCATCACTGATTTTATTTCTTCTTTGCTCCATTTTTAATTTATATTATCTGTGAAATGTTTTATCCTTTCTGGGACAAATGCAGCTATGTATTTGAGTAGGTAAACCTCTTCTAAATAACTCTTAAAAATGCACATTAATCAACAGATGTTCTGCCCTATTTTTAGAATAAACAATTTATGAGATAATGCATTACACGTTTGGATAGATGCTCATTGGTGTGTGCAAGCCACTTCATGCAGTGGCGCACCTTGAAGAATCAGAATTGGGAAGTATTGTATTTAAAATTAATTAAAAAGAGGTGGACAGAGATTTTTATGTGGACTTCATCTTTGAGAATAGATTAGTATTTCTAAAGCATAAAGCTAATGTATTACATACTGATGATGTATTACCTACCTTGTACATAATCTATACACAGTAAGTCAGAATAGTATTTATTAGGGAAAGATAGATGAACTATAGGAAACATAGTAAGCCATCTTTAAGTGACATATATTTAATATGATTTGTAATATTTTATCAAACTAACCCTGTGTAATTGACCTGGTCTAATTTCAAACACCAGAAAACGAAATTAGTACAATTAAAGGAAATAATACAAGTCTAATATGTGATAGAATCAGAAACCATCCGAAAGAAACTAGAACTCTATAATAATAAGACAATGGCTGTACAACAGGTTTTTCAATTCACTGAAGATGAATATAACTAATAAAAATATAATAAACTTAATTTTTATATCTTCAGGATTAGAATATAAATGGAGGCAACAAGTATACCATAATTAACATTTACTATGAGTTAATTATTTATTAATCTTGAAAATCAGACTTATGACCTTGGATTATTAGTAAATTGATTGGAATTGTGTTTGAAAGCACAATTTCTGTGGGAAGGACATAAAGAAGCAACTGTTAAGTTTATGCTAACCATGAAAACTACTGAAATGAAAAAAATCTACCAGCAAGTATGTCATGTTAATGAGAAAAACTATGGTTAAGACATTATGTTTGAGTTAAATTGTCTCCTTGAATTCTTGTGGACAGTGAGCATTAATTTATAGTATTTTAATCCAGTAGAAGTGTGATCTTACCAAGACATTGTTATCAAAGCAGACATCAGGCCCTTTTCGGTATCTGGGTTGCTTAACCATGTCACAAGGATTTGGACCATCAGCTAAAGAGGCTTGTTAAGGAATCTCTTGTTAGTTTTTTTTTCCACATGACTAAAAATAAATACAATGCAATGTATTTCCCGAAACATGTAAGAGATCTCATCCAACACAACTCAAGTACATTGGGATTTAAAGAACTAAATTGTGAATTATCCTTTTCTGGGGCATGTGTAGCATAATTATTCTTGACATTCCAACTAAATTTTGAGTGAGGAATCCATTCTGCCTTTGCGAGGTGATCACAGCAGTCTAATATTTTTCCTCTTTATGAGCATAAACAATGTGACAAGATTCAAAATGCATTGTTTTAATATGGTTTTCCTTTCCAGATAGCTCTGATGTCAAAGGATACAAGTCTGCTCTGCTTGTATGAGCAGTCGTGTGTCACAGGGACATGTCCCTTTGCTCTCAACCATTATGAATATTAAGTTGGTGTTCATAAGCTTTTCACCATGAAAGATTCTGCAAAATATGATATCACAGAAAATGAGTATCTTTGTCAAAATAAATGGAAATATTTCAAAGATTCTTACATATTAAAATGAAAGACAAAATATGACATTTGAAACATAAAGCATTCCCAACAGGAGTATGATTTTAGAATAAAAAAGTTTCATTTATTAGTGTGAAAATATTACCTATGTCAAATGAATAAAAAATTGCAATAGATGTTTTCTGTGTGACCATTTTAAAGTATTAGTTCTCATTGCAAAATAAGCACTATTTAGTTGTTGATGCACATAGAAAAAAGTTTTTCTTTACACTTACAAATAATTGTGATACTTATCACTGAAAATATGCCAAAGTTGCCTTATTTTACGGATAACACAACAGGAAATACAAAAATGTCTAGGCATCTTGCCCAACTAAGGGCAGAGAAAAGTCTGGAACAGTGCTATGAAGCAAACTTTCTGTGAAGATGGAAAAGTTTTTTGCACTGTCCAGTATGGTAAATACTAGCCACTCAAGGGGTATTGGGCACTTAAAATGTGACAAGTGTGACTGAGGCACAAAATTTTAATTTTAATAACTGTAGTTGAAATTTCAATGGCCACCTATGGGTGGTAACTACTGCACTGGACAACACAGACATGGACAGAATCAAGGGTTTTGAATTCCATCCCCTGTTTTGTCCACACCCTAAGCTGCTCTTTCTTTAGTAACCAACACAGAAAATGTAAATATATATCATTAAAAAAGTAATTTCTTCATCATTATACATTTTGCAGAAAAGTGGGATTTTCTTTTTGCTCTGTTAAGCTTTGATTTCCATAAAACAAATCAAAAGGAAAGTATGATTCAATTTAATGTCTTGGTTATATTGACCTTTCACTTTACAATTTAACTTACTTCTTTAAGCACACGTTGCTCTTGCTGGATGTCAATTAATAAAAGGCCAATGACTGTGAAACTCTGATGTATCCAATAAACATGCCACAATTCCATTTCCTAAGGTCCATACTCTGATACGCTAATCTCCTCTAAACAAGATAGTCTGCTTTTTTGTGAATTCATGCTTGACTCCTCCTTCCCTTTCTTCTCTTCTTCATATATTCTACCTCCTCCTTGGACACAGAGGTTTGCTAGAGAAAGTCATAAACCATACCACGTCGGCCGGGCGCGGTGGCTCAAGCCTGTAATCCCAGCACTTTGGGAGGCCGAGACGGGCGGATCACGAGGTCAGGAGATCGAGACCATCCTGGCTAACACAGTGAAACCCCGTCTCTACTAAAAATACAAAAACTAGCCGGGCGAGGTGGCGGGCGCCTGTAGTCCCAGCTACTCGGGAGGCTGAGGCAGGAGAATGGCGTAAACCCGGAGGCGGAGCTTGCAGTGAGCTGAGATCCGGCCACTGCACTCCAGTCCGGGCGACAGAGCGAGACTCCACCTCAAAAAAAAAAAAAAAAAAAAAAACATACCACGTCTACTAAAAATTCATGAGAGGCTGCTTAGCCTCTCTTGCAAAAAATTTTTTTAACTATTCTGGCACTTTCATAATCTCAGATTACCTCACCTCCTCCTATTTCTTCTTCTGCTATGGTAACATTTCTTCTAAAATAACCTGCCCTCCACCTCTGAAAACAAAGTGTCTCTACTCTGTGCTTTGTAAGCTGTGACTTGCTGCTTTCTTCTCAGGAATCTTGTGGCATTAATTATTACTTTCCCCTCAAAATCCCCATCTTGCCTTTCTCCTCTATCCTCATTACAACAAAATTAAATTCTCCATCTCTTCCCAACATTTTAAAAGATATTTTATGGATACTGACTAAACATTAACCATGACCTAAGAAAATTGTATTTTTTCCCAGTTCCTTCAAATTCAAATAAAGATAACTTTCAGTTCTTCAAGTCAGAGAAGACCAGAAGTAAAAACAAAACAAAACGAGACTTTTTTTGTAAATCTGTTTAGTTACCAATAGAAAAATAATTCATATTTGGCTTAGAATTATTTAGAATTACTAATATATTTAATTTTATAACTTTATATTAGAAATTTTTAATATAAGTTATTTTAGGAAAAAAGTAAAAATATCAAATTTCTCTATGTTCTGCCTAAAGAGAAAGTAATTATCTTGATCATGTAATTATTATTATAGTTGAAGAAATAACAGCTTATCAAAGTTAGAATTTTAAAAATTATACATTTTAAAAGCCTACAGAGAAACTAAAGATCTTTGACATTTTCAACTTAAAACAATTACTCACATTTCTGGCTCCAACACAATTTTCAGTTTTTTCTGTAATGATTATAACAGTATATACAATTTCTTAATGAAATAGGACTACTCCAGAAATAAAGAAAGAAATTACCTGGAACAGTTTCCACAGTCTAATACACCACTGAATGATTTACTATCATTATCAAAGAAATACTGGGTTTGTTCAGTAATGCAGCTCTGCTTTGACAGGGAGGCTGTAAAGTCATCATCTTCCATCTCAACTTGGGTGAGGAGAGGGGGGTAAAAACAAAGAACACCATTAGGAGGGGCCACTGTAGTCAGTCCCCTGGAGTCTTCACTTCTCATAGAGCAAAATAAATGTCGCTAAGAC
This sequence comes from Trachypithecus francoisi, assembly GCF_009764315.1. Classification (NCBI taxonomy): domain Eukaryota; kingdom Metazoa; phylum Chordata; class Mammalia; order Primates; family Cercopithecidae; genus Trachypithecus; species Trachypithecus francoisi. The sequence goes on from NW_022681469.1 coordinate 61,926,661, forward strand.
CAGGACGCCTGGACTGGCTTGTTTACTGCTGTGTAATATCGTGGCAGCCTGTAATAGATGCCTGATAAATATCAATAGAATAAATTAATTTAAATACATGATGGCTATGAGATCAAGGCCAATGTGACCTAAGTAATTTCTAAGACATTAGGAAAGGTTGGACAAAAAGTTTCTAGCTCTAAAATTATGAGATGGGTGATCTGTTTTCTCTTTCTCAACAAATATTCTCTGAATTTGCTGAACTCAAGCGTATTCCCCCAAATAATTTTTATTGCTATGACAGTGACAAGGTCTGAGCATTTACATACCTGCCTCAAGGAGTCGTGGAAAGGTCAAACTCAAGAGAAACTGCTGTAGAATAGACCTGAATTTTTCAAATAAAAAAATATAATAAAAATCTAGGGAAAAATGTGTTTTTACATGCACACATATACATACTGTTTCCCTTTATCTTTTTGGGAAGGGAAGTCTAGGAGTGTTTTTATTTAAGTATTTTTAAAATTATATAACACATTGTAACCTTTCTTGAATGTGTCAAAGAAGTCATGAAATCAGAAGTGTTCAGATCTTGTTCTGGACCAAGTGAGACACAATGTGTTAAGAAGCCTAATAGGCAATGTTATCAAGCAGGAGTGTTCACTCTAAGAAGGAGAATGTCAGTGTTGCAGCGCATAGGTTTTTACGTTCATTACATCTCCTTATTTTAGCTTTTAAAACTATTTGTTTTTTGAATTGCCCCCGCCCCCAACAAAGAAACAACACTGTTTATACCATGGGTTTGAATTTGTTAACTATTTACTTTGTAATATAGAATATATTTGTAAATATGTAATATAACTTTCATGAGACAAAATATACATATTATATTGAGAGATATGGCACATTTCAGTTTTACAGTAACTGACAACTGAGCCAAATTTCTAGAACTGAATTTAGTTTAAAAAAAGTGGGGGTGGGAGGGGATATAGGATAAAGAAAGTATTCATTTTAAAAGCCTACTGAAATTAATATATAAAATCACATCAGAAAATACCATTTTTCAGAGTAAAACAGAATTTTCTAAATCTTTCAAAAAATCTCAAAATTTTAAAATCCTAAAATCTTCTTTGCTGCTTTAATGATATCATCACTTAATTTTAGCTGGGCAAACCTTAACATCAAATGAATATTGTACATTAATCTACGTGGAATAGGGCTAACAATACAGTGTGATGATACTAAAAAAAAAAAAAAAAAAAAAAAAGATTAGAGGGGAGAGAAGGAAGAGGGAGATCATGGATCCCAGACATAACAGGAGGTTTAGTTACAACTAAACAATAAGAAATGTGATCTTCCAGACTTTCCACAGTGCGACAATTGACCATTTGAATGTCTTATTTTCATAGGTTGTAGGATCTACAGGTGAGGGATGGGGGAGGTTTGGAAGGTAGAATCGGTGAAAAGAAACAATTAGATCCATTTCAGCAACATGATGCCCCTAAAACAATACCAGTACTTATATCAATAGTAAAGAGGTAGAAGGTTGCCATCATGCCATGAATTTGATGCATGCAGACATCCAATTTGGATACTAAAGACAATTAAATTGTAACTTCTTACAGCTCAATACACCTAAAATTGGTGTAATACTTTTATAAATACTTAATACAAATGAAAAAGAATTTCAATAGATGTGTAGAGGAAAGAAGACTCTAAAGAGGTTGAAGTTTACATCCACATAACATTGTTTTCATATGAGAAACTGAATAATGGTAATTTTATAGTGTTCACTTAGGAAAAAATACCAGTATTACCAATAAGTGATGTAGAGAATGAAAAAACCTTAACTCCCTTAATAAAAAATTGAGTGTCCCCTAAATCCATATTTTCATCAGATGCTTTCCTATTTTACAACTTATTTCTTTCATTACCAATAAAACTAAAATTTTGACCTACCAGGCAGCAGCAGTGGCCCACCAGCCAATTTGTAATATGTCTGCTATTGATGGCTATAAAACAAAATAATAAAGTCATTTCAGTAGTCTACTTGATACTGAGGACACTTGAGTATCCTCTTGAGAAGAATTGATTAGACTGTGGATATTACTGACCACATATGCTGAGCGATGTCCTGCTCCTTGTTTTGGTGCAGCACCAGGCTCGCATACTGACTGATAATCATAAGATTTGTTAAAAGCATAAACTGATATATTAACCAAGTGTCTCATCAAGCTGGGATCAATCTCTCCGAAAAATCTTCCAATCTGGTGAAGAAAAAAAAAAATCATAAAGCAATGTGTACTTAAAATGTAAGTCAAAAATGAACATTGGAATCACCACTACAGTGAAAAGAAATAATACAAAGAAACTGAACTACAACTGAGGAGCTTAAAAACAAAAGCAAATGAGAAACTGTATATGACACTGTGAACAAATCAAAATGAGAGTAAGTGTTCTCATTACTCAGTGGGGCTGTGTGATGTTTTATTTGTGGAAGAAATGGACACACATTACTAAGCACTAAATCACAATCAAATGCCTCCCAGATGAATAAAACAGGGGTGGGGAATGAAGAGGTGTAAGTCAAAGGGTACAAAGAAGCAGTTATGTAGAATGCATAAGCCTAGAGATTCAATATACAACAGAGGACTGTGGTTAATAATATTGTTTTGTCTACCAGAAATTTGATGAGAGTAGATTTTAAGTCTTCTTACCATACTGCAAAAAAGGTTAACAGTCTGAGATGATGGATATGTTAATTGGCTTGACTTCAGTAATCCCTTAACTATGCAAATCAAAACATTTTGTTGTACATCTTAAACATATACAATAAAAAAAAGATCAAATGTCCCCCCTGGGGAATGGAGAAGTAGCATAAATGAGAGAGCAGGCTGGCCTAGAAAAAGAATTTGTAGGGACTGTGATGAACTGGAACAAGTCCCATCTAAAGGGGCAATCACGAGTTAATCAGCTTCACCCCATAAACACTGTCATCCAGAAAACAAAAAAAGCCCAGGGTTGAGATCTCTTTTGCTTTTTCCAAAAAAGAGAAGCCAGGAATACAGATTCAGAAGCGAAATTAGTTGGCATCTAATTCAAATTTGTTAAAAATCTTGTATGAGGTAAATAGCCTATGTGCTACTAATTTGCAGATTTGAGACTAGAAATCACATCAGTTTTAACCAGCTATATATTAAATTAGATATCATCAACTGACAAATTTTGAAGTGAAAATTTTCTAAGTATCTGAAAGATTAAAAAGGTCATATCATGCTACAATTCGGAACTGTATGTTTTAATGATACCAGTACTAAAATGTAAAATCAAATAACATAAAAACTAGACTTAGCACGCCTTTCTTAATGGTTTACATAATATTAAGCATTTTACAAATTATTTTATGACAGAAACAAAACAACTCATCAATTTCTAAAACACTGAAAGAGGTTTTGTAATGTTCATCCGGGAAACACACTTTGGAAAGCCTAATTCTCTCTTATTTCAGGCACATACCTGATTAGTATAATCATCATGATTTGCCATCAAAAGAAACCCACCGTCATCCAGAATTACACAATCCATTACCTACCAAAATAAAATGAACAGTTAACACATTTTTAGAAAGGTTTGGAGGTTGCATTGTCTTTACCCCATTATATGTACATGATTAGAACAATAAAAAATAGAAAATTTTAAATGACAATCTTCTCTTGAACGTATATGTTCATGAAATTCTGGTGAAATAAAGGCATGCATAGATTTATATCAAACCATCACGCTTGATAATCCAACACCAACCATCCATTTGAGACTGTCAATTCAGTCTGTACAAATCATAAAAGCAAATTCGAAATAACTTTTTACCACTTTCTTGTCATCTAAATGATCCAGAAAACTGGATAGAGAAAATTATTTAATAATGAATAACTGATTTAAACAAATACTTAGGATTTCAACAAAAAGATATTTTAAAAAATATCATTTGAGTTATCCTGTTTCACAGACATAAAACACGTCACTACTATAAGACTATAATTATTTCATATTTTTAGATTGAAAATATGTAGTTGGATAATTGGAGAATTAAAAGCAAAATGCAAAACAAAAAATGTCCATGGTTAAGAAAATACTTAATTCACCCTGAAACATAGGATAAATTCCTACCTAGTTTAAATCATGTTTTAATGTATGAAAATCAATGTAATAATTTGTATTTAATAAAATCACAAATAAAAACATTGTTTTCAAAGTTGAGGATGTAATGCATTGCATTTTCCTAATGTGGAAGCAGCTTATTACTAAATTTTTTGCTCTTAAAACAGCTACTTCATAGTCTATGTCAAATAGATAAGGTACAAAAATCATCGAAATTATTGGCTCATAATTCCACAGGAGTAGGAGTGATAAAGATGATATAAACCCCCTGTTTCCCTTGGAGATATGCAGACACACATAAGAGGACTGGAAGAAAATATCGTTTCATCATTGTTACTCAATTTTTAGAATAAGAGCATCTTCAACTTTTGAACAAAGTTCACATTTCCTTTTTCAATTTCTCAAACAGATGTGAAAGTAATACAAGACAACTTAAAACTCAATCCATGTAACTAGAACTTTATAATAAACTGAAATACTTCTGGGTTTAGTTTAAAAAAATTTCACGTTCAAAATCAAAAGCATATAAATTCAAAGGAATATATTATTTCGCATTTCCGTAGAAATTTTTACCCTTTGATTAAATTCCTGCATATTTTTTGTCATCATTCTAGTCTTAGCAAGAGTAACACAGGGAAATATTGTACTCAAAAGTGATTTTCAACAGTTTTCTTACATCACTGTTTCTTTTGCAGTCACAAACTGGACCAGCACACTGAAAGACAAAAATCCGATTATCACATTTTTTTTAGCAGTTGGATTTTAATTACATTATTACCATGTTATAATTAGAAATTCTGGAATAATTTATCCAGTAGAAAAATGAGATTAAACAGTCTAGTCCATAAGAAACAGAAGTTTTATCTTTAAAATTAGAAAATGTCAATCAATATATAAACTAGCATTGCATGTTGTAACCTTGAAATACTTTTATTACATATTGACTAATTTAAACAAAAAGCTTTGAAAAAATAGGAATTCAGAATTCTGCTTCAGTGTAGTGGTACTGAGAACGTATTTGCCTTATGTTTATTTGTATAAAGACCTTATGTTTTTTTCTACTGAATTTTGAAAACATTAAATATAGCATAAGAATTTTTTTAAACTATCTTACCGGATCTCTGATTGAAGTTTTGGTGAAATTCTCTATCCAGGAATTTACATCGATTTTAATTCCAACAACTGAAAAATTAATTTGAATTAATTCAAAGGCATAATTACCTGTAATACAACTTTTGCAATATGACAGTTTAATTATTTTGATAGCAAGTATCAGATTATAGTTTATTACAGAAGTTTTAGTCTTTTGTTCTTCATTAAGAAATAATGCTAATAGCTCTTAAACTATTACATAAATTGTAATTTATATTCACAAAAGAGTATATTCATTAGCCACAACCTGACCAATTAACTAATACAACAAGCTAAATAAAAAACATTAGTGTCAGGAGAGCCTCATAAACTTGAGGTCATTCAAATGGTACATTTTAGGAGGTTTCCCTAACTCCACCAGTGCTTGCAGTAGGTGCTTAATAAATCTTATCTGAAAGAGTGAACAGATGAGTGGATGAGTAGGTGGGTTAGTAGGAGAGTGGGTGAATAAATGAATGGCTGAGAGAATAACTGATTTAGTAAGTAAATGAGCAATTGAGTGAATGAAGGAATAGGTGGATGAGTTAGTAGGTGATGGAGTGAATTAATGTAATAGATCCACTAATGGGGTAAAGCTGCCCTGAGGAGCAGGAAGGCTCAAAACACTGTCCTTTATAACTTCATCAAACACTGAATCATACAATCAAAAAAGCTAATAGCTTTAACCTTATTGTATGCACTCACTCTAGCTCACTTACGATCCTCATTGATGCTCACTTTTACTATGTTTGTTTACTTGCCTATTTTTCCAAAAAGTCATTTTTCTATATATTTTATAGCAAGTTTTTAACTGAGCCCTACTTAATTCACTTTAACAGACACCTAGTAGAATATAGTATAATTATACCATATTTATCTTTTCCCTCAGGGCTGGAAACTTAACTTTTTTGTACAAATATGTAACTCCTTGGCCATATAACTTTGTATGTATTTTAAAGTATTAAGAGAGACTTCTGGAGTGGGGTTGCTAATCCAACATTAAACATTTTTATTATTATACTAAACTGATTCCATAAATTTGTGTCAGAGTATAAACATACACACAGTTTTGAAAATTCCTCAAATCTATGTAGTATCAATTTGATTTTATCCCAACTTCACAGGTAACTAGTTATATTTTATTTAATTTTTAAAGTATGCATGCCTTTTTTGTTTGAGACCTTCTGATGACCTTGATAAACATTGCCAGTTTATAACATAAATGCCAAGCAACATTTAATTTTGGTTGTGTTTTTGTAATTAATATTTATCCTTACCTGCAGGTTTAAGAAGTTTTCCTTGAATATATATTTCTACAGCTTTGCTTACCATAATGCCCGATTCATAGGCACCAGGTCCACTTTCTAAAAAATAAATAAATAAACACCTATCAAGATATATTGATTAATAATATTGATTTTCTGTCGTTAGATACAGATGGATAGTATTTTGCTTAAAAATTCTAGCATCTATAAACCATAAAAATGTTTGTGCTCTCCTTCCTCTCTTCTTCCTTTGTATATACTAGGCTAACTGGTATATCCATGAATTGGTTTGTATTCATTGATTTGGGGGCATTAATTAGCTTGGTTACATCTTCTCTCACAACATTTGTTAAAATATTAGGGAGTTCTGTTGAAGTAAAGTGGAAAGATTGATTTTGGATACATAAAACTGGCTTTGTCTAAAATATATGTCACTGGGTAAAACTTTGAAATTCTCTGAACTTGTTTCCCCATTTATGAAAATAAAGGGAAATAGTACTTATGTGCAAAGATATTCAGGGATTAAATTACAAGGTTTTTGGGAAATAACTCAAAATATTTTAAAAGATAAGCTATTAATTGTATAATTATATAATTAATACAGATAAAATGTAATTAGTCAATGGAATTACTCTACTTTATTTAATTCTTTAAATGTTTTTCAATACATTTTCAGTTGTAATATGAGGGATTATCTACATGTGTTTCTACTTCTTATGCATGCCTGACAGATAGGCTATCTCTAAATTATTGGAAGACTGCTGTGTATGTATTTTGCCTCTTCAACTAAATGATGTTTCTTTGCTATTTTCCTAATGCCTTGCAATTACTCTATTTTTAATGATGACTATTCTGAGTAGTTGACATAAAATGTAGTGACTTTGGGGAAAAGCAGATAGTAGCAATAATTTATTTTTAAAATGATTGAGAAAAGCTGAATTCCAAAGCAATACTTACTGTTAAAGTAGGGAGCAGTGAAAACATAGTTATCATTATCTAGGCTCCTTTTATAGAAGCTGTCCTCATATGTCTCTGGGTTTTCTTGCCAATTTTCTCCAGCCCTAAGGAGGAAATGGCTCATCATTTGTATTCTTTAATCTATCTGATAACCTACTTTATCCTATGTGGACTTGCTGAGCTTTACAGATATGCCTACATTTCAGGTACGTCTAAAGAAGTTAGTGGTAATTGATAGCATAACTGATACTCATTACTGAGCAATGCATCCGCATAGCACTAAATTAAGAATCAGAAAAAGCTAACTCCTAGTTTTACTCCATTGTTTACTAGTCAGGTAATAGGACAAGTAAGTTAATAGGTCAATTAATGTTAGTAAGCATTGGTGACTACTCAGCCTACTTCATGGACTGTCATGAAGGTAATAGAGACAAGATGCATCAAAGAAGAGTGAAAGACCATGAAGTGCTACATAAATATTGCTGATAGGCTATAATCATTTGTGTTCATTTCACTGGTTTAGCTTGTATCTACAAAGAGAAAAATATCTTTAAATGTCTCTTAAATTTGGTAATAAATATATTTAGCAAGCATTCCAGAATTTTATAATGTCATTTTTCAGAGAAATAAAATCTTTTAATAATGTAAATACTGTAAACAATGGCTCCAATGTAATCTAACGGCAATCAGTTTATTTGAAGAATGGCTTCCTTATGCTGTAATGTACAAATCCTTGGTGCAGTCTTTTGTAATGTACTTGTTTTTACAGATGTTATTTGAACTTACTCTTTGGGATAAACTCTGGTAATCCCACCATCAGTCACAACAAATCGTGCTTTCACTCCCTTGCTGGAACAGAAGACAAAAGAAGGAAATGTTCTATTGAACATATTCTAAGATACAAAGTTAGGTGTTGGTGATACAACACCTAAAGTTTCTAAAGTAAAGGAAGTAAATATATCAATAGATGCACAACAATGTTTTAATAATTTAAATTATGTATGAAATTTGTTACTTGAAGGATGTTTAAGGAAGACATCTCATAGGAAAATAATGACTGAGGTGCATTTTGAACATAGAATATGAATTGACAGCAATGACACAGAAAGCAGGAAGGTATCACTTGTAGAGAGGAAAGAATGTATAAGGGAAAGCTACCAGAGATAGCTGTTGTTTGGTATAGAAAAAAAACATAAGACAAAAGGAGAGAAACAGTAAGAGGTAAAGTTTCAAGTACAAGTTTCTCAATGGTCAGCTAATGAATGATTTTGAATTCCATGTCAGAGAGCTTCACCTGTATCTTGAACTTAGAACTGCATTTTAGGAGTTAGATTCTGGTAAATACGAATTGTATGGAGAATTGACTAGGAGCTGCGTGTGGAGGAATGGAGAATGTTAAAGGCAGAAAAATCAGTTGCCGTGATTTCTTAGAAATGGGATCTTAGGGCCTTGATTATGAGGTAGAGAAGAAAACATTGCTAGGAGAAATATTTAGCATTTAGTGACTGAAAATGGGGTGGAGAAGAGATTATAAATAAGAATCATATTCAGATTTTCTTGACTGGATGTATGGTAGTGCTATTAGAAATCCAAATAAACACTGACTAGAAATCCTACTTCAGCACAAACAGAAACACACAATCATGCCCATTTAATTTGGTTTATTCACCCTGAAGTGTATGTGCATGAAAAGCTAAGTAATGGCAGACATTAGTACTGAAAAACACCCACAAGTGAAAATGCAAGTTGTCAACAACTGTACAGTGATTTTCTTGAGAAATAATTATTAAACATTACTAATGAACTGTAAATTTTTGAGACTCATACCCAACTTCCACAGGAGAAACGAAACTGAAATGCAGAATATATACTTTTATTAATAAGAACAAATACTTACATATTTTTCTGCTTACTCCAGTAATTTTGGACAAGTTCATTTGTAAAGCCTGCATCAAGCAAGACTCTATTAATCAAATCCGTGTTACCTTACACAGAAAAAGGAGATCATCAGTTACACTCACAGTTCTAAAATTATGACCATAATGAAAAATATATTTTCTATTTTCAAAAGCAATTTAGAGTAGATATTTCTATGAATTTTAAAATATATTCCATATTCATTTTCTTTGTAATTTTTATATTGTTCATCTTGCCTCACATTTTCCAGGAAATGAATGGATTTAGTAGCAGAAAAACCAATTCTAAATGAGACAAATTATTTTGTAAACTTTATCAAAATATGAAATAAGCATGTTAAGAAACAGGAAATAGTCTTTCTTTTGTGTTTTTGTTTATTTCTGTATGGTAGCATGATGATTCCCAACCACCATAATTTTGTGACAATTTAATGTATACACACACATAAAATTTTATATATGTATATAAAATGTATATATATAGAGAGAGACAGAACTACCTCTGAAATTATCAAATAAAAACATTCAACAAAAAGTTACTGCCTACTTTCACTTTCATGGTTATAAGAAAAGCTATTTTCATTCTTTTCTATCATAAATATCAAAACATAGGATAATCTTGGAGTAAGAAAGACTATAAAAAGTTCAATGCCACCCACTAAGGAGCAAGGAATGGAATGAGTATCACAGAGCAGTACAATCCCAAGAATGATTTTGAAATCTACTGGTATTGGTCACAGAACCAATACCAAAGTAGATAATAGGATGTCATTTCTTGAGCAGCTGAAGTGCATATTAGCCCAAGCTTAAAGATAATTGAGGAGACAGATGATGAGGATCAAAGGTCAATTATTACATATTCTTAAACAAAAACCTCTGCCTTCTTCCCATTCTCCTTGTTCCTCTCAACCCACTAAGCTCTGACATAACCTAACAGGTACCCTCTGATATTTCACATTTATGATAAAATTTGACTCTTTTCAGATAAAGAATATATGTTCTTAACATCCTATTACTATACAAGGTGGTGGTGAGATAGGCTGGAAACATTTTTGTTGCTTTTAATTATTTTAAGTTAATATATCTTACACCCAGGATTAAAGGATCAATTTAATCCCTATTTTGGAATAAATTTTAATTCATTCTAGACACTCTTTTTTTTACTGTATTATTTTAGAAACGGAATCATTTAAAAAACAGGTCATTTGGAAAGTCAATGTTTTAATTGCCTCCAATCCCTTTAGGTAAAACTAAATAAATAGATATAGATATAAAAATTGGATTAAAATAAGTGATTCCAATTATTTTGGAATAAAAAGGAGTGATTCCAATTTTCATGGTGTTCTGAAAAGTTGTATGTTAAGAAAAACATTTCTGATAAACTCTTTTTGCAAGGAATATGAGAGTGTTTTATAACTTTGGTATCCAGTTACAGGAATAATCCACAATCTTATTACAGTTCTCTCGGAAATGCCTAGTACTCATTAATAGGAAATAAACAATGACATAAAATAACATTTCGAAGGCACTAGCTCAGTCTCAGTGAGCTTGTACTGAGTAGAAAGGTTTGGAATCATCATGTTAAGACATGATCAATGTAGACGTCGGCTCCCATGACAGGTTTTCAGAGTGGCTCACTGAAGCCACTAACTAATTTGTGGTAAAGTGAAGGAGCTAGAAAGTTATTTCTTGTCATATGCAATAAATTGAAGTTAAGGGCAGCTTTAAGAAGGGCTTTGCCTTTTTGATAACTGATAAAGTGCTTTGTTTGACCTTTCCTGATAGAAAGATAAATAACTGAAAAACAAACAAACAAAAAAAAAAGGGAGGAGGAGAAGGAAAAGGAGGGAGGGGGAGAGAAGAACAAAGAGACTCCTCTTTGAGAGAGAACCAAAAAAGTCAAATATGTGTACTTATTCTTTTTCCAAATTTTATTTATGAAGATAAATTTTGCCATGAATTTGGTTTTCCTCTTATTTCCCATTTGTACAGTATCTGTTCTGGTAGTGCTTTTATAATAAATATTTTTAGGAGAAAAAAAGATTTAGATTTTCTAATGATTTAAAAGTCAAGTGTCCATAATTTTCTATTAAGCTTAGAGTATGAATGATGCAAATTTACCTGAAAGACAAATATAATGGTTAAAAACTAATTTTCTGTTGTCTATTTTAACTTGATTTACCTCATAAATGAAAAATTACAGAAGCATAATTTTTTAAGACATAAAGTTAACTTGTGATGAAAATAGAATGTCAGGAAGGAAGAAAACCATTAAGTGATATATCTTTATTTATACTTTGGTTTTTATTCTACCCATATTAAAACTCATTATAGTATTTGAAGGATACAAATACATTTATAAAAATGTATGTTTTTCTCTATATAGCAGGCAAAATGCTTTAAAAAATCTTCAAAAGATCATTCAAAATTAAATTTCCTAAATTTGAGAGGAGCTAACATAAGCGTGCCATATTTACGTTTAACCATTTGAAAGAATCTATTACCTTAATTTTTGTTTTGAAAATTTGATGTAACTAAATAATGACATAACATTTCTTTAGTTTGCAAAATTAAGGATCAAATTGTTACATTTTACTATTAGAAAGTTATAAAGTAAATAAACAACCAGCACAACATAAAGTAATATGACTATCATATCCTATGATATACTATAAACCAATAGAACCACACTCAAGCAATCATTTTGAATTAATGCATACTTACATGATGGGTTGTTTGGAGTTTTTCTATCAATAAACTCATTGAAATTTAAAAGAAATTCAGTGTTATTATCCGATATTTTCAGGTCATTGCAGTAATCTCTGAAAAAAAAAAACATTTTGAGATATTAGGTATTAAAATCGAAACTTTACAGGGTAATTAAACGTAGTGAAAACTCTATTTTTTTTTTTTTTTTTTTTTAAGCTATAAGACTTTGCAAACCATTGAGCTTCTTGTAACTTCCATTTCCTCACTTCTATAATGGACCAATACTTTGCCAGTAAGTGGTGATTATAGGCAATGTGAATTAAACATTTGGCCTTTGGACAATAGGTGCTCAATAAATATTAGGTTTTGGTGTAGCTACTAAACTATTATCATTGTATATCACAGATTTAGAAGTCTCATATAGCAATTAAAACAGAAATCTTGGGGCATGGGAGCAAGGGGTGGGAGAGCATTAGGACAAAAACCTAATGCATGCGGGGCTTAAAACCTAGATGACAAGTTGATAGGTGCAGCAAACCACCATGGCACATGTATACCAATGTAACAAACCTGTAAGTTCTGCACATGTATCCCAGAACTTAAAGTAAAATTTTAAAAAACTGCCTGGAGTTTCATACATACACAAACGCAATTGAGTGGATATAAAGCTAGTGAAATTTGAATAATATTAGTGGATTGTATTTATGTCAGTTTCCTGGTTGTGATACTGTGTTAAACTTATACAAGATGTTGCCATTGCAGGAAACCGAGTAAAGGGTATATAAGTTCTGTCTGTATTATTTCTTGCAACTGCATGTGAATCTATGATTGTCTCAAAATAAAAAAATAAAAAATAAATAAAATAAAAAATAAAATAACCCAGAAAATAAAAAAACAGAAATCTTAAAGTTCATTACATATTAACATATTTTAATAAAATATTACCATTATTTAAAAAAATATTTTAAAAAGTGGCAGTGTTTTACATATTTGCAAATTATCTTTAATTCCTGATAAGACAAGTATGTCTCTGCAATCAATTGCAAGATTTTGTTTTGGTACATAAACAAAATTTGTCCTCACAGAGACGAGAGGCTTGTTTTTTTCCGGATATTGTGGCTGGTTTTTTTTTTTTTTGATAACATACTCAAACTTGTTTATTTGTAATTTATTGATGGGTAGTTGTAACAGAATCTGAAACAACATTAATAGTTGTTTTTTGTCTTCTGTTACATTAAAATTCCATAGTCTTTCTTACACTTTAATCTTTTAAGCATCTGTGATTTTGTAGAATCATAAACTGGTTATTTACAAAATGAGTTGTGTACAACTTCCAAATAATGACACATTATACAATATTGACAAATTACACTCATTATTAAGTATTGGGAAGGTATCATGTACATAGTAGCGTATACAACTTTCCCAAAATTCTAATTTTTGTTTGAAAGCTCAGTTTCTGTCACTGGCAGCAAATACTCTTAGTTGTTTTCTTCGACGTAAAAGGCTCATCTGATTTATTTTTGAGAAAATATCTGCTGAGCATCCAAGTCTGAATAACCATAGTTCTGTAATTTGTTCTTTCAAGTAATGTTACATTAAAAAAAAATGCAGAAAGCACCTTGTTCCCTTCCTCACATAATCATACAAATTCTGTACTTTTTGAGACATCCAAGTTACTCTGGGATACAGTAGCACTTCTAGTTTTATCACATATAATATTAAAAGACATGCACTCAAGGGGAAAACTTCAATAAAATTTATAATTCTGAAATAGGGTAGCATGATGCCTCTAGCTTTGTTCTTTCTGCTTAGGTTGTCTTGGCTATATGGGCTCTTTTTTGGTTCCATATGAAATTTAGTTTTTTCTAATTCTGTGAAGAAAGTCAATGGTAGTTTGATGGGGATAGCACTGAATCTATAAATTACTTTGGGCAGTAAGGCAATTTTCATGATATTGATTATTCCTATCCATGAGCATGGAATGTTTTTTCATTTGTTTGTGTCTTCTCTTATTTCTTTGAGCAGTGTTTTGTAGTTCTCCCTGAAGAGGTCCTTCACACACATCCCTTGTAAGTTGTATTCCTAGGTATTTTATTCTCTTTGTAGCAATTGGGAATGGGAGTTCACTCATGATTTCACTCTCTGTTTATCTATTATTGGTGTACAGGAATGCTTATGGCCGGGCGCCGTGGCTCGTGCCTGTAATCCCAGCACCTTGGGAGACCAAGGCAGGCAGATCACGAGGTCAGGAATTCGAGGCCAGTCTGGCCAAGATAGTGAAACCTCATCTCCACTAAAAATACAAAAAATTAGCCAGGCATGGTGGTGGGCACCTATAATCTCAGCTACTTGGAAGGCTGAGGCACATGAATTGCTTGAACCCAGAAGGTGGAGGTTGCAGTGAGCCGAGATCGCGCTATTGTACTCCAGCCTGAGAAACAAAAGCGAGACTCTGTTTCAAAAAAAAAAAAAAAGGAATGCTTGTGATTTTTTTTGATTTTGTATCCTGAGACTTTGCTGAAGTTGCTTATCAGCTTAAGGCAATTCTGGGAAGAGATAATAGGGTTTTCTAAATATACAATCATGTCATCTGCAAACACAGACAATTTGACTTCCTCTCTTCCTATTTGAATACCTTTATTTCTTTCTCTTGCCTGACTGCCCTGGCCAGAACTTCCAATACTATGTTGAATAGAAGAGGTGAGAGAGTGCATCCTTGTCTTGTGCCTTTTTCAAAGGGAATGTTTCCAGCTTTTGCCCATTCCGTATGATATTGGCTGTGGGTTTGTCATAAATAGCTCTTATTATTTTGAGATATGTTCCATCAATACCTAGTTTATTATGAGTTTTTAGCATGAAGGGGTGTTGAATTTCATTGAAGGCCTTTTCTGCATTGAATGAGGTAATCATGTTGTTTTTGTCATTGGTTCTGTTTATCTGATGGATTACAAGGCTACAGTAACCAAAACAGCATGATACTGGTAAAAAACATATAAACCACTAGAACAGAACAGAGGTCTCAGAAATAACGCCACACATCTATAACCATCTGATCTTTGACA
The DNA here is from genome assembly GCF_009764315.1 of Trachypithecus francoisi. Lineage (NCBI taxonomy): Eukaryota > Metazoa > Chordata > Mammalia > Primates > Cercopithecidae > Trachypithecus > Trachypithecus francoisi. The sequence continues at coordinate 61,941,838 of NW_022681469.1, forward strand.
AACCTGACAAAAACAAGCAATGGGGAAAAGATTCCCTATTTAATAAATGGTGCTGGGAAAACTGGCTAGTCACATGCAGAAAACAGAAGCTGGACCCCCTTCCCTACACTTCATACAAAAATTAACTCAAGATGGATTAAAGACTTAAATGTAAGACCTAAAACCATAAAAACCCTAGAAGAAAATCCAGGCAATACCATTCAGGACACAGGCATGGGCAAAGACTAAATGACTAAAACACTCAAAGCAATGGCAACAAAAGCCAAAATTGACAAATGGGATCTCATTAAACTAAAGAGCTTCTGCACACCAAAAGAAACTATCATCAGAGTGAACAGGCAACCTACAGAATGGGAGAAAAATTGTGCAATCTATCCATCTGACAAAAGGCTAATATCCAGAATCTACAAAGAACTTAAATTTCCAAGAAAAAAACAAACAACCCCATCAAAAAGTGGGCATAGGATATGAACAGACATTTCTCAAAATAAGACATTTATGCAGCCAACAAACATATGAAAAAAGCTAATCATCACTGGTCATTAGAGAAATGCAAATCAAAACCACAATGAGATACCATCTCACGCCAGTTAGAATGGTGATCATTGAAAAGTCAGGAAACCACAGATGCTTGAGAGGAAGTGGTGGAATAGGAACACTTTTACATTGTTGGTGGGAGTGTAAATTGGTTCAACCATTGTGGAAGACAGTGTGGCGATTCCTCAAGGATCTAGAACCAGAAATACCATTTGGCCCAGCAGTCCCACTACTGGCTATATACCCAAAGGATTATAAATCATTCTACTATGAAGACATGTGCACACATATGTTTATTGCAGCACGGTTCAGAATAGCAAAGACTTGGAACCAACCCAAATGCCGATCAATGATATAGACTGGATAAAGAAAATATGGCACAGATACACCATGCAATACTATGCAGTCATAATAAGGATGAGTTCACGTCCTTTGCGGGGACATGGATGAAGCTGGAAGCCATCATTCTCAGCAAACTAACACAAGTGGGAGTCGAACAATGAGAACACATGGACACAGGAGGGGAACATCACACACTGGGGCCTGTTGGAGGACAAGGGGAGGGACAGCATTAGGACAAATTTCTAATGCATGTGGGGCTTAGAATCTAGATGACTTGTTGATAGGTACAGAAACCACTACAGTACATGTATACCTACGTAACAAATCTGCACATTGTGCACATGTATCCCAGAACTTAAAGTAAAATTTTTTAAAAAGTGTATATGCATATATATACACATACTGCTCACAACAGCACATATAATATATAATTTATATATTATATAAATTTATTATATATTTATATATATTATATATGTATAATCAAGCACATAAAGGGCTTAACATACATTAACTGAAGTAGACATTCATTGGCTTGTCCCACATGCCAAATACTCTTCCTTCTCAAGTATTTTCTCCTCCCCTAAACACATCAGTAAATTCCAGTCTTCTAGTCAGCTGTATTGATATCATTCAGCTATAAAAAAGTACTGATATGTGCTACGACATGGATGAACCTTGAAAACATCATGCTACATGAGATAAGGCAAATGCAAATGGTCACGTATTATATTGTTCCATTTATACGATGTGTCTAGAACAAGCATATAGCCGTAAGAGACAGAAAATAGATCAGTGGTTGCATGGGTCTGGGGAGGGTTGGAAGAAGGATGGGTAGGTAACAGTTAAGGTTAGAGAATTAATTTATCTTTATAATGATGAAAATGTTCTAAAATTAACTCTACTGGTAGTTGTACATATATGTAAATATATTTTAAAACTTTGAATTTTTAAAAAAAATGTGTGTGACACTGACTACAGAAATTGTTCCTACACTAATACCTGCTGGATTAAACAAAATCCATTGCCTATGAATTAGGAATTAGAATTGAAGACTTTCTTTATATATCTAGATTCTACCCTAGTTTCCACCTTGTCTTATAGTGAAGCTGAGAAAACCAATGTGCATAATCTGCTACTTAATAACTGGGAGAGACAAGGGAAGAAACTGTAGAGAACAATACAGACCTGAGATGGAGAGTCTTGCCAACCTAGCAGGCCTAATTCAATCCCTTCTTAAATTTTTTGTTATGTTCATATTCTGCGGGACCTGGTTTTTTTCCTAGCTAATGTTCTCCTTAATACTGAGAAAATTCTTTCTAGTTAAAGTGGGTTAAAGCTGCTCTCAGTAATTCAGAGTAACTTGAAATTAATTAAGTGACTTGCGTCCAAAAATTACTAATAAGATTGCAGGTATTATTAGTGATATAATTTTTAAGAATATTCTTTATATTTTTACAGATTCTCCAGTCACCAGGTATTTATACAGCACCTACTGTGTGCCAGCAATGGATTCAATATGGGGTACTGAATGTTAAGTCAAATAGACAGTCATGGTCTGTTGAGGAAAGTAAATAAAATGTGGCCAGTGCTCCCCAAGAGAAATAGAGAATTCTATGAAGCAGGAAGGATGTGTACACCAGTGAAGAAAGGAAAGAAACCCCACATCAAAGAACTTTTAAGTTTGGATTTCGGAGGGAGTGGGATGCATGTATATGTGTGTGTAGCCCAAAAGGGAAGAAAGAAGGTAAAACCAAAACCAAGCAAAAAAAAAAAAAAAAAAAAAAAAAAAAAAAGAAAGAAAGAAGAAACAAAGAAAAAAACAGTGCATTTAGGAACTGAAAGAGGTTAGTATGGCTGAAATTTAGAGTAGGGGTAGGGAAACTTTCCCTGACAGGGCCATGGAGCAAGTGATTTAGGCTTTTGTGGCCCATAAAGTCTATGCCACAACTACTCAACCCTGTGTTTGTAGAGAAAGCAGCCAAAGACATTCCAGAAACAAATAAGCATCACTGTGCTCCAATAAAACTTTATGTTTAAAATTGATAGCTGATCTACAGGATGGAGATGGTCCCCAGTTTAGAGTGTGAGGGACCACACTGGTACACCAGGGCTTGGCGGAAGAGCATTTGAAAGCTATAATATAAAGCACAGAAAATCATAAAGATAATATAGAACCACTGGCCTGTATTTAGAAGATGAGAAAAATGATTTTCTTTCCACATTTTAGAAACTCTCTCTTGTTACAGAACAGAGACAGCATTAAGAAATATGGGGTAAATATGAAAGTAGGGAGATCAATTAAGAGGCAATGTAGTAGTTTAGATGAAAGAAGGCAGAAGCCTGGATTAGGGCAGAGGCAGCTGAGATTAACAGATATACTTGATACTCATAAGACAGAATGGGCAAGACGTGGTGATTGATTAGAAGTGAGACACAAGAGAAAGGAAGCAGGGAAGGACAACTAGCAGGTTTCAAGATTGCTCGTTTGGGAGGATGGCATTTTCTCCTCTGAGGCAACACAGGTAGAACTTTCCAAAGGAAACAAGTATTTATAAGATGCTAAATCTGAAGCACATTGAAGAGATATTCTTGTCTGGTTTCCAGGAGATATGAATGTCTCATGTTGAAATATATAAAGTCTGAAAATAGATACAATATAGGATTCAATAACTTAATGAAATATTAATGAAACACATATGTCTTTGTCTCTAGATGTTTATGGCCATCATATAGCTTTGGGAGTTATGAACCTAACCTGTAGGCAGGGAACAGATGGGTGGCTTGTGGTCTGAATGCAGTCTCAGATAAAAAGAGAGCCTGGGCTAGCACCCTTTGCAGCCTTCTCATATGACTGATCAGCAGAAGAAATGAAACTCATGAAAGAGACAGTGAATATGCATCCAGAGAGGCAGTAAGAAAATCAGAATAGTGTGTCATCAAGCAAGAGAAAGCATGGAGTGTCAAAGGACAGCGTGATCACCAGTGTCACACACTAAAGGACATTCAAGCAAGATAAGTTTCTCAAGGATAGGGGCACTCACAAAGCCAAGAATATGCTTTGTTAACACAGATTTCTCAAAAAACTCATATTCCCTATGTTAAAGTAGAAACAGAATCCAGAAATATCCTTTTGCAGGAATTAAAAGGTAACTCAGAACAATTTATATGCACCTTTGGGGTTTTGGGAGTAATTTAAGAAAAGTGAAAAAGTAATAATCCAAGCTTCTATGTAAATTGTTCCCAGATTAATGGGAATTATATTTGAATATTATATGTGTCTGTCATGGAGTAGGAGTCAAAAACTGAGGAAAGAAAGTAAAATAAAGAACATCCTTCGATTATTGAATAGTTTCAAATAATTACAGAAAATCGAGATGGGGAAAAAGATGTGTATATGTGATAAAGAAGGGGAATTATATGGGAGAGAAGTAAACTTGGGTAGGAAGAAATGAGGTGCATCTAAAAAACTATGTAAAGCAATGCCACTGTAAACAATTTCTCCCAGACAGTTGAATTACACCATTAAAAAAATCCATTATTATGTTCATTCTATCCGTATGTGTAAAGATACACATAAATATTGGTATATATATGTGTATTTATATATGTATGTGTGTGTATATATATATATATATATTCACAGGTACAAATACACAATTTTCTATTATTGTTGGATGCACTGGTTGTTTTACAAGAGCAAAGCCTATATCCATCTCATTCCCATTGTATCGCAGAGTCTACATTGCTTAGTAATTGCCGTTTTTTTTTTTTTTTTTTTTTTTTTAAATGGAGTCTTGTTCTGTTGCCAGGCAAGAGTGCAGTGGCATGATCTCGGCTCACTGCAACCTCCGCCTCCCGGGTTCAAGTCATTCTCCTGCCTCAGCCTCCCAAGTAGCTGGGACTACAGGCACGTGCCACCACACCCAGCTAATTTTTGTATTTTCAGTGGAGATAGGGCTTCACCATGTTGGACAGATGGTCTTGATCTCTTGACCTTGTGAACCACCAGCCTCGGCCTCCCGTATGTGAATGAGTAAAGAAATGAATAAATAAGATTTTGTTTCAGTTTTAAAGTAATTATTTCCTTTGATTCCATAATGTGATACGGAATTAATCCAGAGCAGTCTTGACTCAATTCTGAACTATTGTTGAAGGCCTAGCTACTAATACAAGATGTATCAAAAATACAACAAAACCAACCTTGGTGCTATGAATGTATAGCCAGATTCTTCAAAATTATCTGGCTTCAGGGTTTCCGAATCTGCAAAGACAATGTTACAGGATTAGATAGGTAATTCAGAGTATATATCCAGAGATTCTATAATAATAATAAGGCATGAGAAAGATTATCTAATAAGAAAAATTGAAAATAGAGTACTTACATCCTAAAATTGAAACATATCAATGAATATAAATGTCCTCAATGCTTCCCAGTATAATAACATTATAATATGGATTAATTTCATAACATGGATCCCACAGTTATTTTAAAGAAAATGCTATGTCTATAATTTTCTGATCTAACCCTACTATAACCAAATATCTTTTAAAAAAGTGATTGATATGAATGTTATGCCAGAGGTATTTTAAAGACCAATTATTTATATAAACAGTTTACCAATATTATGATACAGAAAACAATGTTAAAAAAACTCATTAATGCCTTTAGTGAATTAATAACATTCCTCATATTAGGTATGAATTAGTAAGTGGAAGGCTACAAAACAAAACTCCTTAAGTCCAAGAAAAAAACTTGAGTGTGAACCAGGTTGCATATGAAAATACAGCATATTCTTTCTACCATTTTTTTGCTGCTGAGTTTTGAGTGATCATGAAGGAAAATTTAGTAAATGAGAAGCACAGAGGATGATATCCAATAGGAAGGAAAATATCAGTGGAAATGTCAAGTGTACTAAACAGAAAGAAATTGAGCAACAAGAAAATACTTGCCCTTCATTTTGCCCTTTTTTGCTGTGAAAATCCATCAGAAAGAGAAAGCAGGGAAACAAAAAAAAAAGAGGGTAAAGCAAAGGGGGTCACAAACAATATTTTATTCAATGACTTTCTTGAATAAAAATATTGTGCATAGATCAAAGGTTCATTTATGTACAGCTGTAGTCAGGGGGAAAAAAGACATATTTTGAAGACTGGATAGTATGTCCTGTCAATTATCACTAGATTACCCTCTCTGTACTGTGGTTATTTCAAGGGTCTGTTTTGCAAAGTGATTAATGCAGGTGTAATACCAATGACGTCAGGCTATAAACATAATATAAACATAAGCATTTACCAATAAAAAACTCACTAGTTATCGCCTTATTTATCAATTGAAGAACTAGCTCATGCAGAATTGCTGGTTGTGAAAAGACCATCATATCTATCTATCAAGTGAAAATGGAAATATAAATGTACTATGTATAATACACTATGAACACCAGGCCTGCTGAGGGCAAAAAAGAACTGACAGAGAAATGAAAGAAACTGTAGCTTACTTTAAGATCAGATGCAAAACATATATGTATATTTTTGGTATTGTTTTGTTTTTTACTTCATCCTCACAGAAAAATTTAAGGTTGTTAGCAATAATCGGCAATGTGCAAAGGATATGATGGTCATTTTACTTTACAAAATCTAGTCACCCCAAACAAAATAAACAATAACTTGAAGTATGCACTAGTATTAATTACTCTACATTCCAAATGAGGCTTAAAAAATTAATCCATTTGCACTACTGAGACATTAATTTGGATTACGAAAAGAAAGTTAATTGCCAAACCAAAGCCAAAGACCAGTGCAATTTAATTTATTCAAAGTAGAAGAAGTAGAAGATGTGAAGCACAATATTATTCTGGCCAAATGCAAAATAAATAAATAAATAACCAGAAAGAAATAAAAGGAAAGAAAAGGAAAAGCTTTACTAGCACAGTGCCATGAGAGTAGAGACTATGTTGATAAGTAGCATGTGAAACATTTTGCTCCAGCTAGCAGACCCTTAAAACGACAGCAACAGGACACAGCACTGCAATGATTCTATGAGCACATAGCAAGGCAGGGAAGGGCGGTGGGGACTGCCAGTGAGACTGGAGTACCTGCTCATATTCTATCCATGTAGAATATTTCTTGTTCCTTGCATGTTTGGAATGGGTTAGAATCATTGCTGTAGATTTGGTAATAACACCTACTAAAATATTTAATAAGCCTTGGGTATTCCAAAATCTAGACGTATTTAAACATCTGGTACTAGGAGATAACAAATGGACCCTGAAGTCACTTTCACAGTACTTACATCTGGCCTGAGTTATTGTCTCTTCTAGTTTGGCTTTTATATAGTAAAAACTGTAGGTTGGTAATACCAAGGCCAAACTGCAATAGAAACAAGAGAAGCATAAACACAAACAAACAAAAATGAAACATAACTTAAAAAAAAAGACACATCAAGTTCATGGGAAAATCAAAAGATCTTCCTCATGGGAAGGAAAAGACATATTATTTTCACAAGAAAATGCATTCAGCAAATACAGTACTTAATTTTGGTCTTGCCATCCAGAGTCATCTAGCTGTCTACATTGTAGGAAATCAGAAGAGACAAGTGGAAAATAAGCTCCTGAATGAACCCATAAATGAGGCAAGGAAGGAATGTCATGTCCCCCTACTATATTTCCAGAAAATTAAAGTATTTTGAATTTTAACAAAAAATTGAAGAACATTAGGGTTATGTTTAAACAAAGTAAATATATAATACCATTTAGATACACTTCCTTAATGTATTATATATCATGTTAAAGTGCTTTCTATAAAATGGACATACTATTAAAATAAAATACAAACGGAAGAGTTACTATTATCATTACCTTGTTTTTTTCTTTCTTTCTTTTTTTTTCTTTGGAGACAAGGTCTCACTCTATCCCCCAGGCTGGCATGCAGTGGTTTCAATCATGGCTCATCGCAGCCTCAATCCCCTGGGCTCGATCGATCCTCCCACCTCAGCCCCCGAAGTAGCTGGGACCATAGTCACATGCCACCACGCCCAGCTAATGTTTGTATTTTAGTAGAGACAGGATTTACACTATGTTGCCCAGGCAATCTGCCTGCCTCAGACTCGCAAAGTGCTGGGGTTACAGGCATGAGCCACCACACCTGGCCATTATCATTACTATTGAACAATGCATAAAGTCATCCAAAATATATTCTTCTGAGGGATTAAATACCCACTATTTTAAAACTCTAATCCTTGGGCAAGTTCTCTAGTGTCTACTCATAGGCAAATTCAGATTCCTTTACTGCACTAATAGAAATTGTCTGCTCAGCTCATTAGTTCATACCCAATAGTAAAACTAAGTCATAGTATTTATTTCAAGTTTATTTACTGTGGCTATTCCACATTTTTTGGAAGTTTGTTATTAGGTGCAACAGGAACTGTATCTTGAGTTTGGTAGTTAACAAGAGTCATGGCGCTACTCTAGTCTTACGGTGGATGTCCAAAGCAGAGGAGAGTTCCAGTGAAAATCTTAGGCCAAATTCAGAATGTTTTAGAAACAAAGAATGTCAGACAAACCGGCCATCAAAACTTGCCTTAATGACTGCCCAAAATAAAAAGCTGTTAGGTAGGTATCTTACTTATTTTGAAATTGCCAATTAATAATAAAATAATAAAACACATATCAGAATTGTTAAAAGATTTCAGAATTTTATGCACTTTCTAGTAACACAGCTGCATATGTGTAATTCTCCTACTCTCACGCTAATACTCAAATGTAGGACATAACTATTCCATATCCACATGTGCTATGGAGCCACATGATCTTTGCTATGCTTTGAATATACAAGGAAACTTGTGAACAGTGGGTTTACAATACCTTTAAAATGCCCAATCTAACTACTTTCCAAAAGCAATACTTGTTTAATGTGACCCACTTGGTCACCTTCGGCATCCACTTTTAATAGCCCAAATTTTAGTAATGTGCAGGAAAAGGTGTGCATATCTAGGCTTTTGAGTATTTCTAGGCATGTGTAGATCCTTTAATTAATTTTTAATAATTTCAACTTTTAGATTTAGGGATGTGTAGAGCTTTTGAATCACTTAAGCCTCACGTAGCCCCAGTTTTGGGAATGGCTATCCCAATGCCATTATGTATTTTTATAGACAATATAGAATAGGGAAAACCATGATATTTCAAAATTTCATTCTTATGACTATAAATATTAAAATTTCACTCTATGAAAAGGAAAAAACACCAAGGGTTTATTTGCTAAAATTTAATGATATAATAAAGATAGCAAAATGAATGGATGCTTGTTACCTCCAATTCCCAAACCTTTCCCTGTCATTAAGTAATTCACAGACATTCCTTATGGGAAAAGGTCAGAGAAATAAAATGTTATGTAGATTTAATGAAAATTTCTATATTCACTTTATAGGTAACTTCCTTTAAGTGCAGGCAGAGATTAAAATTAAAATAAGTAGTGCAATCACTCTGACAGCAAGATGACCTTTCCTCATTCACTTGCCATTTACAAAATGTACAGCAGAATTACTGAGCACTGAAGATTGTCTCCTACAAATTCTTCTCAAGGGAAATTAGGACATTTTTATTGCCCCATCAGCATTTATTGCTAAGAGAAACTTCTAATTAAAACCGATAGCGTTATATCATACAACTGCTAAAGTGTCACTCTATAAGCTTGGGTTACATCTAATATACCATAAATATAGTCTGGAAACCCATGAGGAAGAAAATAGAAGTCTTAAAATTGGCATATCTACTATGTGTTTTGTTGGCCTGTAAGTCTTTGGTTGTTATTAATAGCTATAATCAGTTCTATAGAAAAACATAGCTATACTTAATTATGTCCATCTCAAGCCGAGTTAATTTTTCAACATATAGCCAGATAAGATCTTTATCAACATTTCTAGTCAATGGTGCTGTCATATACAATGTCTGCTGTCTCTGTCCCTACAAAACCGATAGACCAAGACTGCTTTATTTCCTTCTAGAGATTAAAGTTTAACAAAGCAAGTGGCCACCAGATGAATGGTATAGCCCAGGCACTGTTTTGTGACTGACAGAAACATGGTTAACTGAGTTAAGTGGACTATAACACACCTATCAACTCATTTATCTCCATAAAAGTAAATTATTCTCTAAAAAAGAGAAAGCATCCTATTAAAATAATTGATTACATTTCAAAATACAGTACTTGGTTCAAGACTTAGGGAGAGAGAAATCACCAGATGAAAATTTTGTATCTCATTCATGTAATCAAAACGTATCATGTTTTTTCCTTCAACTTAGATGTAATATTTTGTTCTAAATCTCTGTGAATTTGTACAGTGATTCAGAAAAGTATTTCCAATGGAAATAGATTTAATCTGGCCCAAAGTTGAGACTTGGAAAGTGAATGTGTGAAGAAAACACGCAAAGGTGGGAAAGTTGGGGCCTTGTCAGAGAACAGTGATATGTATAGTGATGGAAGTGGCAGAAATGACAGGACAGATACATTGGGCTAGAAATGTATGAAGGGACTATCAGACTTGGAAGTTCAAATTAAACTTCGATGAAAATGGAAGGAGATGAAAGTTTTGTCAACAAGGAGTGATATGAACTTGAGAAAAGAACATTAACCTGCCCACACTGTATATTATCACTCAGTGTATGAGGAAAAGAGGTTGAGTGTAGAGGCCATTCATGAGACACATAAAACACCCCAAACGTGTCCTTATAACTGTGGGAGAGCCAGCTATCACATTGTAAGGGTCAAAAGAATCCAGTTTTTCTCAGAATTAGTTCGTCTAAGCAACAAGGGCACAGAACACATTCTCATACAATTCCCTTATACTCTGTTTTATCATAAAATCATCTCTCAAGAGACAGACCTTCAAGACTTCCTCTTTTTGCACCTTTTGACAAGTTAATCTAAAAACTGAAAGGTGGCAATAATCAAGGAAGGGGGAGGAAAAAGAGTAACTTGTGTATACACATGAAGATTATGCATGTATAAATACATGCCTAGAAATTAGAGATAGAAATCAGTTGATGGAAAAAAGTAAAATAATTAAAACAGCCATTCTGGTGTTTTGCAATATGCTCTCTTCTTCTCCGTCTATTCTACATGCAATCCTAGGAATATTAAAAGAGACAGGTTCCTATGATAATAACATAGGCTCCCATAAAAGGTTATGCATATGTTCTGGGGAGTTGGTTTGATTTTTATTAGGAGAGAAATAGTTGAGTCCATCACAGCCTACATATTAATTGTATATTAATATGTAGTTAAAGAGACTTCCGTACTTAAATATTGCAATGGAAGTTCAGTACACCATTATATAAATTTGAAAGGATGAGACAGATCGAAAATTTCTTCAATTGGAAAATTCTTCCATTTCTCCAAATTGAAATTCTTCAATTCTGTAAATATTTGTAGAGTGCCAACTATGTGCCACTGTCATACAAGCTGATGATTCAGAAGTAAATAAAGCAGGGAACAATCCCTGCCCTCTTGGAACTTACTAGTGAGAGAACAGATGATAATCAGTAGAAATAAGTTTATATATGCTTCATGTGTGTGTGCGTGATGTTAAATGTCAATAAGGGTTATGGAGAATATGAAGTGCAAGAGGGAGATAGAGTGTGGAGAAGCATTATACATTTTAAATAAGATTGTTGAAGAAGGCCTTTCTGAAGAGATGAAAAGTAAGTAAAGATGGGTAGATGAGGGAATGAGCATGTGACTGTTTGAGAAAAGTAATTCCAGGCATAAGTAATTTCATATACAAAAGTGCTGAGGCAGATGGGTGCCAGTGTTTATGTTGTTTTGCAAAAAGGACAGTGTGGCTTAACCAGGTACTGTTCAGTGGAGAATCTGGAAGATAAATTCACAGAGCTGATGGTGAGTGAGGTCAAATGGTTTAAGCCACTGATGGCCTTGCCAGACTTCGGGTGTCAGACTGAATGAGATAGCAGATTTACTGGTGGGAGTTGAGTAGAGAAATGAAACAGTCTACTCAAGGGTTAAGAACCTTCTTGTGATTGTGTTGAGAACAGAAATAAAGATAGAAGATGGAGATACAGATGCAAGTAGTTATTATTCTAATAGTGGGAGTTCTTTCTGACTACTTCTATTTTACTCTGTGAAATGGAAAGCAAATTCATCACCTGAGCGAAAATGATGAGAATGTACTACAGGTTTGGAGAGTGAAGTGATCAAGAGTCATGTACGAGCATCCTAAAATTACAGGATTATGGAGACTGTCAGCCATCAGTAAGGCCCACTTCAGGTTAGAGGTCATGAATTTTAGGTGATATATCAGCTAGTGAGTATTTTACTTCAGCCACTTTTAGCTGTATGGGTACAGTGTGGTGTGGCTAATAATTTGAATGTAACCAGGACTAGTATTTGGTAAAATGCTGTTTGCCAAACTCAACTATGATGAAAGGAGTTGGTGGTGTGCACAAGACAGTGAAAGACCCACGGAATTTCTGCTAAATAAAGAAGGGCACAAGGACACGAAGAGGGCAAGGCAGTAAAAAGGAAGAAGGGATTGATGGATTTCATGTCTTGAGTCAAGGGTTACTACTAGTAGCAGGAGAGGATGGAAAGTTAAAATGTGGTAAGCTGAGAGTTGGATGAAAAATTCTCATGTAAAGACTATGAAGACATTGCAGACTTGACACTGTAAAAGCTGCAGAATATGATTTTGGAGTCAGTGGCTAAGGTAGGGGGGTAGGCAGATGACAAGATCATTAGAGGAGAGGAGGCCAAAAGTAAGAGAGCCCAGGTAGTAGAAACATCATCTATGTCAATGCTACTTAAAGTGTTTCCATGGACCTAGCCAATTTACAAACTATTACCAGCCCATGATAGCAAAATACAGAAACTGGGAGGAAGTATTCAGAAAATTTTATAGCAATGTAACAGACTAATTTTATATCTGTGAAATCTAATAGTAAAAATTTTGAGCTTATGTTTTCTTTTCTTTTACAGTTTATTTTATTAAATAATTTTTATTTTTCTTTACACCAGTGTATGTATGGCATCGTTTGAAAAACAGTGAAATATGTGAATGTAGGAGAGTGACAATGAGCCAGGGGCTGAAATCTTTATAGGAATGAGAGGGACATGATTGTTAAGAAGGAGGAATAGCAAGTGGTGTGGTTTGGTGGCATGAGATTCAAAGATGGAAATTTTAGAAAGAAAAAAAAAAAAAAACAATGAGTAATAAGGACACACTCATATTACCCTCAGTATTCTGAAGACTGTAGAGGAATTAGTGAGCTCAGAGGAGAGTTACAGCAAGAAAGTGAAGGAAGTGTTGAACAAGTGTTGAAGAATGGAGAATTACCACTAGATTACTAGGTTTTAGGCTGTCCAACTTTCCAAAGCCCAGCCAATAAGAGGAATCAGAATATTATAGAACTGATACTCATATATCAGATACTACAATGATGAGATAAGCTTTATATCTGAGGTTAGTTTTCAACTCAAATGTGTGTAATGTAAACTAAACAACTAAAAGAGGAAGTCAGTGGAAGTGAACCCTACATATTATTATGGGTATTTGTCAACATTTCTCATGTACAAATACAAAATATATAGATTTATATCACATACATTTTCATTTGTAAATTTTATATTACTAGATTTTTTCCATCTTTTCCATTTTAAAAATTAGTCTATAAATTTACTATGTTTTCATGTTGGGAACTCTTCTATTGAAAATCACATGAAAATTCACTTATGAAAATGCAGACTTAATATTAATCCATTGGAATACACAATACACATAGAATACAGTTAATTACCTGTAATCTGTGCCATTGACAGGTGTCCATGTATATGTCCTGTTTCCTTTGTCAATATATCTCTAGAAAGAAGTTTGATGTGGTTATTTTCATGGTTATTATCACATTTTGTATGAATATATACGAAAAGTAAAGCAGTAGAATTTACTTATAAATTTTGCAGTCATTTAATACTCATCTTTACAAAGGTATGATCTATTTTATTCTATGTTTATTTATTCTGTGTGTCTAGCAAAATTTTTGACAGAAATAAATATAAGTACAAAATTGTAACAGTTTATGCCAAATTATCTTCAAAACATTGAAAACAGTATTTCCTGAAAAACAAATTTTAATAATGAAATAGGACTATGAAGTATTTAGACAAGGCTCAGATATGTCCATACTAAAGTATGTTTAAGAGTAACAGGCAACATCAGGACATTAACGCAGTGTGTTTAGATCCAAATGTGTGATTAGCATATGACTGTTTTTATGAAGCCACTATTATAGCATTATTATGGTATCATAAGAGGCTATTCAGTATCACTGAAGGTTAGGAAAATACCTAAATCCACCAGGGAAAGAAAATACAGAGCTAAAGAAGTTCATGCATGGCTATATCTTTTATACATGCACTCTTCCATTAGGTATAGCGATGACACATGCGTAATTTTTAATTTGCTTAGTTATTTTTGAGTTTCATCATTCTCACCAAAACAGTGACATGTACCGAAGTATTTCTTGGTATAAGGCACCATGCTAAGCACCTTAAAGTCATTCTGTCACTTGATCCAACCCCTGGAGTATATACTTTTATATCCCACAATTTATTGATAAAGAAATAAGGGTTAAAGAGCAGGTAACGTACTTAAGTTGGCAAAATGTATAATGTCAAATTCATGTTTATAACAACTACACAATGTATGTGTGTGTATGTGTCTGTGTGTGAGCATGTGTGGGTGTATGTGCAGCAGATGGGGGGAGGGGGAACAGGGTTGGTGAAGAGGGCTTAGTATTCTTAAAAGAATTAGAAGAAACAATGCTTATATATTTGTTACTACTCATATACGCATAAACAAACAGGGCAAGCAAGTGTTGGTCTGCAAGTTATAAATAAAATACGGTATCAGAAAATAGTATCAGAGCAGAGAAATAAAAATACAAGCTTTTTCAATATCAGTAGCAGAAATTATAATCTGGTTCAGTCTTCAATTTGTAATGAAATAATCATTACAAATCATTGAAACAGACAATTTTAAACATTATTACTATCTATTTTGTTAGTCAAGAAATCTATTTTCCAACTGTTTTCAAAGTTTGGAAATGTTCTCAGATTAGCTTCTTAAGGAAGTCGTTATTCAGTAAGTTTATCCTTACTAAATTCTGCCATCTTGCAGTAAATTTTCTGCATGAAATAGAACAAATGCATTCTAGTTTTAGCCCAAGCATATAGTTATAAAGGACTGTTGATGGAATATGTGTAATAAATACAAACTATTTTCAGATTCCAACAAAACAGATTCACTTGGGCATAAATTAAATTGAAAAGCTCTAATTCTATTTTAAACTTATTTCAGTAGTAACACTAAAATCCATAAAAATACAGTATCATAAGGGTTAGCATATATGTATTAAACATTTGATTATTCATATAATTTCTCATGTATTTCATACACTTACAATTTTCATAGAGTAGTAAGACTCATGAAAGACATGACCATGAAAAAAATGTTTACAAATTAATTTCAGACAGGTTTTGGTGAAAAATATTCAACAAATCAGGTGTAAAGAGAGGTTCTGTGGGAAACATTTCCTAGGTGAGGAATTTCAAATTACTTCCAACTCATGCCAAACATTGTGAAATGTGCTAACACTGGAGATTCCTAGCTCATCAATACGGAAAATGGTATAAGAAAGGTTATATAATTCCTACAACAACCACAAAAATCAACTTCAAAGTTAATAGCTAACCTAAGCCTGTGGAATTCAGCTACTTTGGCTAAACCACATAATACTATAATGTGAAGGTTACTATCACATCCTAAATATCTCTGCAAAATCCCTTACATAGACCATTTAGAAAGAGCTTTTGAAAGATATCACCTAAAAATTAGAGTACTATGTATGCACAGAGTTGTAACTGTTTTGATTGTCTATAAAATAGTGAATAGTGATAAAAATTATAGTCACTCATAGAGTAAATAATAACTTTTCTTGAAATACCAACATACATAGAAATCTGGAGTACAAGGAAGGCAACACAGTAATTGAAGATTAGCAGTTATATCTATTTACAATAGTGTGTTCATGAGAGACATTTTAAAATTCTAAGATAGGAAAACATAGACTTTAGCTGAATATTTGTCAAAAAAAGTAATTTGCAGTAAATTGAAGGGGGAAAAATATCAGTGGAAGTTAACAGAAAATTACTTTGTAAGCTGAAAAAAGAATGTGCAAAAGTCTAAGTAAATAGATTTGAAGTTTCAACAAAGACTGAAATGTAAATATACCTCCCTTTGTGTTCTGTAATAGGGACTCATAATGATATTAAAATGAGAAAGGCCATGTGCTAATGAAGGATCATATTCAGATCCTAGCTCACCTTCCACCTAGGGAAGGATCTGATGAGGAATTTCAGAGAAATGTCATCCATCTAAAAAGGATGAGATTGTGAGGAAAAGGATCTAGGTTATACATAAAAGCTTAAATTACACTTCCAGGTTCAAAAGCTTCTGAGACCTATATTTTTCAAATACTCAAATGTAAAAATGTCTGTATGTACTCCACATCTGACTGATAATAGACATACTCCAATATGATAATAGACATAAATCAATTATTTGTGGGGGTAGTTGTGTTATCACAGGATTTAATTTCAGATGTAAGTGCTGGGAAATTTTAAAGTGTGTAACTAGTAAATGAAGATAAGCCAGAAACAAGTAAACAAAAAGCTAAAAATACAAAATAATTAATATATGGAACTCAATAATTAGAACAGCTACCTAGACAAATCATATAAAACACATAGCTATTAAATATTAACTTCAATTTTGCAACATTGGCATGGTGTAAAACATGGCAAAATTGCGCATTCTATTTCTCATAAAATATATGTAAAGTATAATTTCAAGAATATACTGTTAATGTACAAGAAAACATCAAGAAACCTAAAGCAATAGTGTTTTATAAAAAGAAAAAAGAATTAAAAATATATCTTAGTGAAAATATCCCTCCAGCTAAGAAGTGTTTTAAAAAAAGAAAAATTGTTTCCTAGAGATATCCGTTTTATAATAGTGGATTAATAGAAAAAAGGACAAATTACCAATATCAAATTTTCTTGATATAATTTTTATTTAAGAATAAGCTAGAATCAATTCTTACCTCATCTTGAGATTTAACCAGAGTTCTGAATGTTTTTTCTCCACTTTCCCCATCAATCATCTTATTTCGAATCTAAGAGTAAATGAAACAACTACTTTATTCTAGAAACAAAGCTGACCTGCCAAAGTATGACTATTAACATGGTAGTTTTTTAAGTTTTCTTTATGTAGAACAAATAAAATAAAAATAGGGAGTTAGTTTTACCAGTATCTGCAGTTGTTCTCTGGGAATTTTTTTAAGTTACCATATTATACTCATTTTACACTATTTTAAAATTTAAATAAAACATCCTTCATGAAATATTTTCAATCTGTTGGTAGTTTTTGAAACATAATTAATAAAATGAATGGTCAATTACGTTACGGCTGGCCACATTGGAGTGGAAAGTAGTCACTGAGACATAGAAATGTATATGTACAAAATTACATATAACACAACACGGAATGCTTCGAATTTCTGCCTTACACAATGAGTTTCATGTGAGAAAAGATTTTTCAAGAGTACTCTTTATACTTTTTTGTTAGTAATTCTTATATCTGGAGTACAAAAAAATCTAAATAAAGGATAGAGAAAACTGTAAACACCTATTTGGATTTCAGATAATAGAGTTGAGTCTCCTTCAGTAGAATACTCCAAATCCTTAAAAATGCAAGGTTGGCCAGGTGCGGTGGCTCACTCCTGTAATCCCAGAACTTTGGGAGGCCGAGTCAGGCAAATTGCTTGAGGTTGAGAGTTCGAGACCAGCCTGACCAGCATGATGAAACCCCATTTCTACTAAAAATACAAAAATTGGTCAGGCATGGTGGCAGGCGCCTGTAATCCCAGCTACTCAGGAAGCTGAGGCAGGAGAATGGTGTGAACCCCGGAGGTGGATGTTGCAGTGAGCCGAGATTGCGCCATTGCACTCCAGCCTAGGTGACAGAGCAAGACTCCATCTCAAAAAAAAAAAAAAAAAAGGTGCAAGGTCACATTATCTACTAAATATTCCAGTCTACTGGCAATTCTCAGAAGTTTCCTCAACTTATTTTTTATAACTCAACCAGTGATTTACATTTGGCTTCAGGCAACTGCAAATAATAAGTAAACAAACTTGGTGTGATTAAAGGAATAAACTGAAGAATATACGAATGTGTGATGTATCTAATTTCAAATATTTGGGTCTGAAAGGAAGGAGTAGATAACAGCTTCTAGTGTAAGTTGAGTGTGCACTTATGAAGAGCTCAAAAATAATAAAGACTTTACCATGAACCAGGTCTTTTGCTAAGTCCTTTCTATATATTATTTCATTCGATCACTATTACTAATTGATTTAGAAGAAACTGAGGCTTGGAGAATATAAATAAGATCATTTTGGTCACTCAGTGGAGTGACAGCCCAGACACCAAGCTTATCCCTATTACTTTATCCTACTTTATTATGTCCAGTACTTTACAACAAACATTATTAATCACCTAAACACCCTAACACAAGGCCACAGTCTAGGGTAATTAAAATAAATTAAATTCTGTTGTTCTACAATTAAAATGCACTGTAACAAGCTATAAAAGAAATATGATGGCCTTTGCAAAGGAGTTAATCCATCTGGAAAAATCCTAAAAATCTGTAATCTGGAATGCAAGAGCCAAGTTCTGCTACTTATTAGCTGAAGAACTGTAGAGAAACTATTTAACCTCTCTGTACCTCAAATGTATCATCAGTACAACAGATATTATAGTGTGAAATAATAATAGCAACACCAATTTCCAAGCTTCTTGAGAATCCATGACTAACATATATCATATACTTAATGTTATTTATTATTTGTTTTATTTTTCTTATTAATATTCTCATTATTATGGAAGACTCTCTCAGAGGAGGAAATATGCAATTTTGCTTTTGAAATAAAATAGATTGCCAAGTAAAATGTATTAAGGCAAACATGGCAGCTTCTCTCATGCTACTCCTTATGTGCTTGAGTGGCTGGATTCCTTCCAAGTCTTTTTTCAATACTATACCAACATCCTCCATCTCTATGAGTTTTACTGATGTTTACAAGATAAATTTGTATTAGAAAAGTGAAAATATGTCTACCTTTAGAAAGAGAAAGAACACTAAGGTCAAACCCAACTTAAACATTTATTCCTTTTCATATGATCTTTTGGATAGGAAAAACCCAGGATCTAGAAAATTTTAATGACACAGAACATTCATCTTTGTGTATACAGTATCTAACAGACAAGCTAACACATTGTAGCTGTTCAACAGATACTTGTAGAAGGAGTGCACACCAGCATCTGACCTGAGGAACTGTTTAGTCTTACTGATTCCACTCACCTCCACTTTAATATCATTCTCTAACTCTGCATCAAGGAAATCCAATGTTACTGGCTCCTGAGATTTGGGGTTCTACACAGAAAACAATAATAATTAGGTACACGTAACATTATACAATGATGCTGTATATAAAACAATTCAATGGGTATTTATGAAATTAATTGTGCAAAAATTACTTACCTAGGATACAATAACTATATAAAGGTATCTTATTTCACATACACACACACACACACACACACACACACACACATATATATATAGCTTACATATATGAAAGCTAGAGATTGAGCTTTCAGTGCAGGCAATCTTAATTAATAACCAAGTGAAGAGAGTCTCATTTTGAGTGGTGTATTTGATACTGCATTTCTAATCACAAGCTCTTTGGGCACACTACTTCTGAAGAACCATTCACAACTTTCTTTTCATTAATTAGCATGGGAAAGGGGCAAAATATAGCCATTTGGATAACTTATTTGGCCATAAAACAATGGCAACATGTAGGAAAAATAAAAGTATATGATAAAATGTTTTAAAATTATATTTACATTTGCCAAGTAAAACATTCTATTGGACCTGTTCTTCCTTCTGAAAGTGTATAAAGAAAAGGTGCAAGTGTGCTTCATATATTTCAATCTGAGAAATTTTATATTTTAATAATTCAAACGACATCAGAATGCATAAGATAAACTTGTGGTTGCCATAAAGATTTTAGATTAGTTATTATAATTAAAGTCTTACTAGGTTAATAACCCCTGGGTTCACTGAATACTATTTCCTATTGCTTCTTCTTGCTGGTGTATAATAATAAATAAATAACACTGGGGAATAAGATAAATTCTTATTTATCGATATCATTATATAAAATGATACTGTTAGTCTGGCAAATTTACCTCATATTTTCTCAATTGCAAAATGAAGATTCATTGAACTATTTGATAAACAAAATACAGTTAATTCCTCTATAACTTCCTAAGTAATGTAACATGTCATACTAAAATTTTAAAGCTTACTAGACCAATAAAATCATAGTAGGTATATGTAATGTATAATTGCAAAATTTTATAAATTGAATTTTTAATTTTTATTAAAATATTACCTAAATCTGATAACTGGATACCAGTAACAAATGCAAACTATGCTGGATTAGTGCAAAGGTCATTCAAACTTTAATAATATAAGCCTCACAGGCTCTTTCAAAAGATATTCGGATCATCACTGTTTCAAGCACTGTTTTAGGAAGAAACTGCCCAAGACAGTTGCAATAAGTAAAAATGTACTAAAATTAAGCATATCTTATCAAGATGCTGAATGACATAGTATACATGGCAAATATTTACTGACAAAAATGCCTTCCTTCAAAGAGTAATTCCACCTAAAGATGAAAATTTTTTATTGCTATGGTTTTTGATAAATGAACATTCTTAAAGGCAAATTTTTAAAAAACAGCCATGTCTGGCATTTTAATTGAAAAAAATATTCACTGCTTAAGTACTCTATCGCTATCATCAGAAGATTCTAGAATACTGAAAATAAGTATTAAATTTTTCAAAGGTGAAAATGCTGACCAGTATTGGTAAGATACTGATGACATCTTACTGCCTGAAAAGGAAATACTCATTTGAAATGTAGTGTATTTTAAAAGAAGAAAAAAAAAAAAAAAGGCCAATGTTGAAAATCCTTCTAATTTCTTTGTTTAAAAAATGGAACGTAGGAAGTCCCTAACAAAAGGATACTCTAAAGTTTACAATATTATTCAGCATTGCTCATTTAATGTCCCATGAAATAAATCGTCTTCACACAAACACCGTATCAGCATTAAAATTTTAACAAACTCACTGCAAAACAAAGTAAAAATAATGAAAATAATAAAAAGTAAACAGAAATAAGAGTATTTATCTTACATGCAATGGATAATGCATAGCATGACCAGACCCAAACAGCATGCATGGAGGAGGCATTATCAGGAAGAATTGGCAATATGAAGATCATGTCCCAATCCAGCATACAAAGACACAGAGAAGAAAATGAAATCATAAAAGAAAAATCTCAATGCATAACTTGTACTTTTAAAATAGCAATCCAGCTGACCATTTTTTTAAAAGATCCATCAAGGGCATGGTGACTACAAAATTCAAAAGCATAATCTTTCAATAAGAAAGCACCAAGAGAGGCTGAAGAAATGGAAAATAGTCTCGCATACCCATTATTTTTGTTTGATATTTAAAATACCTAGTATTTCTCATTGGCAAAATTTGGATATCAATGGAAATAACTACCATACCATTTGTGGAAACGAAAGAACGCAAAGTTAACAAATTTTAAATTGAAATAATTACTAGATAGTATTACAAATGGTACTTAGTGCAAAAATATCCTTCAAATTGAGGAGTCTTGTATGGTTGCTAGTTTGCCATTTAGAGTTTTCTTAGAATGAAAACAAAAATAAAACAAACCATTTTCAGGTTGTTTATTTTTTAATTATATTGTTAAGAGTTACATGCAATATTTGAAGTTGCTGCAAATACAAAAATTCACTAAAATGCACATGACTGCAAAAGTATAAGATAATATATAAAAAGAACCATGCAAGGATAGTAACAAAATAATATACTATATCAAGAAAGGCATAAACATAACTTTAAACTTTATAGGAATTATAAAAGATATGAAGACTTTCATATGCAACAATATGAAATTCAGTTTGTTCTATAATTCTAGCACTGGAAGGGAGTTAAAGCTTCTCAACTAGTTCAGTGGCTCTGCACTTTAGAACTCCATGGGGAGCTTTAAAAACTATTTAGAGGCCGGGCATGGTGGCTCACCCTTGTAATCCCAGCACTTTGGCAGGCCGAAGCAGGTGGATCACGAAGTCGAGAGATTGAGACCATCCTGGACAAGGTAATGAAACCCCGTCTCTACTAAAAATACAAAAATTAGCTGGGCATGGTGGCCGGAAGCTGTAATCCCAGCTACTCAGGAGGCTGAGGCAGGAGAATCATATGAACCTGGGAGGCAGAGGTTGCAGTAAGCTGAGATCGTGCCACTGCACTCCAGCCTAGCGACAGAGTAAGACCCATCTCAGAAAATAAAATAAAATAAACAAAACAAAACAAAAACGATTTAGAGGCCTGGTCCCATCACTGCCAAATTAAATCAGAATTTTCAGAGGATGAGGCAGGGAACTGACATACATATTTAATTTCCTAGGTGAATATACTGTGTAGGATGGAAACTAGTTCAATTCTCCTGCTTTTCAGATGAAGAAATTGAAGCACTACAGGATTTAGTGGAGTGCTCAAGAACACAGTGTTGGCTATTAGAACCAAACTAGCATTCAGTTCTACTACTTCATAGCTTATCCATCTCTTCTTAATGACATATTACCTCTTCATTTTAATGTCACCCACTTTTTTATGTATTTATTCATTTTTTTTTTTTTTGAGATGGGTCTCACTCTGTCACCCAGCCTGGAGGCAGTGGCACAATCTTGGCTCACCACAACCTCCACCTCCTGGGTCCAAGCGATTCTCCTGCCTCAGCTTTTCGAGTAGCTGGGACTACTGGCATGAGCCACCATGCCTAACTAATTTCTTTTGTATTTTTTTATTTTTATGTTTTAAGTAGAGACAGGGTTTCACTATGTTGACCAGGCTGGTCTTGAACTGCTGACCTTGTGATCTGCCCTCCTCAGGCTCCCAAAGTGCTGAGATTACAGGCATGAGCCACTGCGGTCGGCCTTAATGTCACCAACTTTTTTAAAGAAATGGTAGGCTTACCTATAAAATCTTAAATAATGTTGAACATCCTTTGAAATTCTGAAATTCTCTTGCTAAGCTGTAGGAAGTATCCTTTTATGCTAATTATTAATAGTTTTACTGTGCATATAGAAATATTGCATACATATGATAACGGAAGTTTTGTTGCCAAAAGGAAAAGCTTTTGCAATGAGTTTGCCAGGTAATAAAATTCACTACTTATTTGCACTTTGGTACATTTTTTTTTTTTTTTTTTTTTTTTGAGGCGGAGTCTCGCTCTGTCGCCCGGACTGGAGTGCAGTGGCCAGATCTCAGCTCACTGCAAGCTCCGCCTCCTGGGTTTCCGCCATTCTCCTGCCTCAGCCTCCCAAGTAGCTGGGACTACAGGCGCCCGCCACCTCGCCCGGCTAGTTTTTGTATTTTTAGTAGAGACGGGGTTTCACCGTATTAGCCAGGATGGTCTCGATCTCCTGACCTCGTGATCCGCCCGTCTCGGCCTCCCAAAGTGCTGGGATTACAGGCTTGAGCCACCGCGCCCGGCCTTTGGTACATTTTTAATTAGCTAAGGGAAATTTCTTTAATGTCTAACCCCAAATTACACTTTTTAGAAGTTTTGGCTTAAAATGTGTGGCTTATGGCAACTGTCACATAGGAATTGTATTTTATTTCCACTTAGAAGTAAATTTACAAGCAAATTGTTAGGATCACATGAATTTGATATTAATTTTATAATTTTAATAACAAATTTATTTTTAGAAGCCATCTCTTTATGATTTCTCTGATTATTAACCTGATTCCATAATTGACTTTGCAATCTTTAGTTAGCCAATACATACCCTCTACCATTATTATTAACATTTTTTGCTCTGGTTTATTAAGAAATGATGCTCATCTCCATTTCATGCTCTGGAAGCTTGATGTCAGGAAAGGCAGCTTTAATTATATAAGCTTTAAGAACAGAAGCTTAATCTCAAGTCGGATTTAGCAAATTTGAAAGCACTGTTAAGTCTACCTTCATTCACCGTTACCTGGACATTGGGTCTCCTTTTTCTTAAATTAACTGTTGGTATACCTACACCAATAGGCTGAAGCAACAGAAAAATGGTAATTCATCATACTACATATCAACATAGGTAGGGGTTCTATCCTATAATCAATTTTCCTCAGATATTTCCTTGATTGGAAAAAGGTCTAAATGATAGACTTAGAATTCAAAGTATTTGGTAGGTATGGAGTTCATGAGTCAATAAAATAAAAATTTAAAAATATCTTCAACGAATAAAAACTGTTACATGAATAGTCATTTTTAAGAAAAATGACTATTATTTTTCTTTTTCTAGAAAAGTACATATTTGGGAAGTGGGAAAAAAGGTTGTCTGTCCCAGATTACTTTTCCATCAATTTGAACAAAAAAAGAAAAAGAAAAACAACAATTGTTAGAATTTACACGACCCAAATATAAATATTTTTAATGTCCATCCCTCAATTTATATATTGAAATCCTCATCCCCAGAGATGATGGTATCCAAAGGCTTTTGGGAGGTGACTAGGTCCTGGGTTGGTAGGTCCCTCCTGAATGGGACTGGTGCCCTTATAAAAGAGGCCCTAGAGAGACACGTCTCACCCCTTCTCCTCCATGTGAGGTTAGAGTGAGAAGATGGCTGTGTATAGGGAGGCAAACCCTCACAGAACACCCATCTGCCCAAGCCTTCATCTTGTACTTCCCAGTCTTCAGAACTGTGAGTTACTAAATTCTGTTTATAAGCCACCCAGTCTATGGTATTTTGTTACAGCAGCCTGAATGAACTAAGAAAATTATATGATATTAAAAAGTTTTAATGTTTAATATTTGTGCCTTTGTTTTCTGAAGTGATACCAAATGTTCTATCTGTGGAACTAATGGAGAATGTAACCATAACAGTGTAGATTTATTTTAAATATTAACTTCTCAAACACAGATTGTGCACAATTTCCTATACAATACATATTTCTTAGAATTGAACAAAATGAGGTATCTAACTAAGTAGACCTAACCTGGTTATTTGAATGACACAAAATGGAAGAAAGTTAAAATGCTTTTTGGAATAAAGCAGAATATATAATTCAACTCATGTCAAAATGTGGTCATGCTGGTAAAAGTACAAGCTTAGAAAATGTTATGAGTCCTTAAAAATTAAATATGTGAAAAGTCCGTAGCTATTTTATTTAATGATATTCTGGGGCTTCTAAAGAACACTCATCTCCAAAAAGCTTTCACTGAAATATTTTTAATTAAGGTTCCCATATCAGGAGGAAAACACAGGCATTGATCAAAAAATACTTGCATAACATTAGACTTTCACCTTATTAAATAATAATGGCTGCTATAGATAAGCATTATTTTTCTTCACTTGTGTTAATGAATTTCTGACAAAATAATTAAAATTAATTTTGTTAGTATACTGTCACCATATGTTCCTTTGTATTTGTGTATTTCTAAAGCAATTATTATCTTATACTATGTCATCCTTTTATGAGGTCTTGTATCAATCTGTATAGCGTCCTCCTTTAGCCACAAAATGGAAATCATAATATTTACTGAGTTAATGATGAGAATTCACAAGCATATTTAATTCACAAGCATGAACTTCAGAAATAAAGAATAAACTGATATTCAGAATAATTTCTTTTTCATGGTGTTCTGAAATAGTATTTTTGGAGATGTCTTTCTGTTACATATTAATATTTGCTTTAGTAAAATCCAAATATAAAAATATGAAAAGCTAATTTATAATATGGAAGAAAAATATCAGTTGGGCTTTAATGAAGTTGCTAAAGAATTTATTTTCTCTGTAATATTATAAATTTTAGTGAATTATTTCAAATATGAACCAAATATAGGTTAATGTCATTCAAATAGTAATATTTTCTACATAAATATTGGTTATTAGTAGAATGTAGAAAAGAAAAAAAACTTCAAATTATTACTTCTCTTTGACTATGAAAACCACCTAAACTGTTACAGTCATTAGATGGTAGATTTATATATATCTCCATCATATATGCATTATTGTCCTTATTCTTCTTTTTGTCTATGATATATTTTAGTTCCTTTGGGTGAGGGTTAAAGTTTATAATTATAAAAGTAGAGATCCTTCACACCCACCCTTCATCACATTACACTTTTTTTTTTTTTTGAGATGGAGTTTCGTTCTTGTTGCCCAGGCTGGAGTGCAATGGAGTGGTCTCGGCTCACTGCAACCTCCGCCTTCTGGATTCAAGAGATTCCCCTGACTCAGCCTCCTGAGTAGCTGGGATTACAGGCATGCACTGCCACGCCCGGCTAATTTTGTATTTTTAGTAGAGACACGGTTTCACCATGTTGGCCAGGCTGGTCTCGAACTCCTGCCCTCAGGTGATCCGCCTGCCTCGGCCTCCCAAAGTGCTGGGATTACAAGTGGGAGCCACCGCACCCAGCCCACGTTACACTTTTATTACTTTTGAATTACTTTAGTTAGGGGAATTTAATTGAAAATACACTGGATATACAAAGCCCAAACAATAATACTGCAAAATTATAAAAAAAAAATTGAGATATAAAAAGATAAGTTTTCAAGCTATAGCAAAATCATGGGATGATTAGCCAAACACAAATTACTCTTTTAAGAGGAATTTAACAGGTTATACTTTTAAAGAGCTGTGGTAGTTTAATAATAATATGAAAAAGTACTTATGCAATATTTATATTAAAATAACACATTTAGCATAACTAGGGTGATCAACAGCTACATGTGCTACAAGTAATTATATGATGAATTTGATATGGAAATAAGTTCCAAAGTCAGATAAATTAAAGTAGACATTAGTTATAAAATGTAATATTATTTAATGTATTAAAATAGATAATTAATGTATTACATTTAATGTAGTTTTGCATTCAATATCAATAGTTCTTTCATGGATTTGAACAATATTTAAATGACACAACTTTGTGTGTGTGTATGTTCACACACTTGTGGTATATTCTAATATATGGCTGACATTACATATCCATGACTCGGGAGAAAGAAGTAGTATGCATAAGTCTGCATGGTTTAAAGATCTTCAATATTATCTTCAAAGTTAAGCAATAACTAAACAGATGCTTCTAAGGTTACAATTATAAGACTTTGATTAATTTTACGTCTAAATAAATTTTGCTATTAATGCCCTGTGAAGCAGTTCATGAAGAGTGAAATGAGTTGTTCAAGATAATTTATGAAAATATCTTGAGAAAATAGGCATAAAAATTAGGATAATATGGCTCATCGATGGCATTTTATCTCTTTCAGATTAACTTGCTGATTAATAAATATTTCCCATTTCTGAAGCCCATCTCATGAATTTTACTTATTCAATCTCTTACATCTCTTTACAGGCCTGTCCTAAAGTAAAAGGAAAACCATTCTGGGAGACGGAAAGCAGAGTTAATTACTAGAAGAGAAGGGCAATAGAAAATGTGACCTGGACATAGACGAACATTACTAATATTTATCAGGTTCAAATTCATGTCTGGAGCAATATCCTTTATTATCTTACAGCCTTAAAATCAAAGTCAGAAGTGGGATGCATGAAATTGAGGCTCAGTGGGTGATAATGGCTGTCTTTGAGATAAAAATATTACTGCAGCTAAATTGGTAACAGAAAATGAAAACGGCTTTTACTCTTTCATATATTATGATGTGTTGTCTTGACATCTAAGAAGAAAGCCACGTTACAGACTGTACTTTGATATTTAGTGTTATATAATAAATTTTAAAACAACAATCCTATTAGGAACATTAGTCATTAATTCTACAAAACACTACCCAGTGTAAACAAATTATATACCGACCTTTGGCTGAAGATTTGGATGTAATAAAACATAACCATTAGGATCGATTGCAAAGTAATACCCATTGGGGCACAGCTGGAAAAGAAAAAACATAAGCTTAGATATACCTGAGTCACAATTAGAAATCTATATTCTTTTAAATACATAATGTATTAAATACACATTTTATAGCATGTTGAAAGATAACATGGAATCATTTTATTTTAGAGATGCTTTTAACCATGTAGTTCCTTTGCTAAGATAACTGTCCATAATTTTTGAGAATTACCTAAGTGCTTTGTGGCCAAGCTAAATTAGTACAGAGTTCTAAACTAGAAAAGGTATCAAAAGAGCAAATTTCATCTTACTGTAAAACGTGGTGTCAGTCTTTTAATATCTTCCAAAGACACATCTACCCCCATCACACCAAGAATCAGCTGGTTCTGTAATAAGAGAGCAAAAATGGCACTTTATATCAAAAATTTACATATTTTTACACAATTATCATATGCTCAAATTTTGCTGGCATTATGGTTATATTCCATATTAGTTTAAATGTATATATAGGGTGAAGGACTCTTGGTGTCAATTTACAAGGATTGTCAGCTTTGTTTCCTACAACTTTATCATCATTATCATTTAACTTAGCAAAGAAAATCTAGATAATTGAGGCTAAAATATATAAAAGATAAATAAAAATGTTTGACACTTCTTGTACCCTTTTCTTCTAATATTTATTTTCACTGCTATCGTATAGTCAGCGCGTATAGCTGTGTGTCTCTATATGTGAGTTTAGACTGACTTTATGGTTTACTATAATTAAGAAACCACAAGAATGTCCAGCTTAAAGATTATACAATACAGAATAAGAACACATTGGATTTTTGCTGCAGATAGTTCCTGCGTATGTAACTATCCTGAAAGTATGTGACCATATTGGTGATGAAATCCTAAAAAACACTATTTCTAGTCACGGCTAATAACTTCTATATACCAAGCAACAGGCATCACAGTTTTAGGTGCAAGTAGAGGAGATTTGTGGCAAACTGCCATCATGATCTTCCATGGGACATAAAGATGGAAATTGTGTTAAAATTTTGAGTCCAAAATTGTTGTTTCAAATGGAAATATATAAATTATAAAATAATAAATTTGAAATGTGCTTGCAAAAAATTATAAAATCTAGTAATTACAAAAACATTTAAACTTTGTGGAGGTACAGATAGAGTAAGAAAGTTCTGTCAACAACTATGCTCTTTTCCATGAACCAATCCTAGTCTGAGCAAAAACTTCCCAACTGAAGCAATCTCTTAGTTCACAGTGAGATTTGTGAACACGTATGAGAAAGAGAGTTACTCTTTTATGAGTTACAATATTTAGAACCTGCAGATAGGTAAGAATGGTAATGGGTCCCCAAAGAGAAATAACTGTTTTCTATGGCCTCCTTATTAAAATAAGGAGTTCAACTGAGATATATAATAACTGATCAAACAACGCTTAAGTGCAACAGACTTCATGAAACCATAAAATGGAAATAAATATTCACTCAAATCAAGTATCTCACCTACGTTATAAAATCAGTCTCTAGTATTAAAAAGCTCAACTTCAAAATCTCAAATTCCTTCTGAATCAAACTAAAAAATTGGAATGCAATCCTATTTAAAATCAAAAGCATTTAACAAATAAGAAACAATAAGTATAAGATACGTATTTTTTAGAACTTTTAAATAGGCATTTTACTGCACTGACCAAAAACCAGTGCTATAAAAATTAAGTATTCTATGAAATTATTCTTCTTGTACCCTAAAATAGAAAAAAAAAAGATAAATATTAATTTAAATCAGATCCTTAAGTTACAAGATAATTTTTAAAAAGCTACTGTTTGGGAGTTGGGGAGGAATGATTTAATATACCAATGTACACCTGATACAAACATCACCATGCTTTTGGTCTTCGGATTTTTCTTTCTAAACTCCATTAATATCTCAGATGGATTCTTAAAATATGCACATAATATTACTGTCCATTTATCATATAATTACTCCCAGAGTCTGACTCTGTGTTCTCATCAGGTCATAGTTAAGTGGAGTTAAGTTGAATCTTGGCTCTAGGGCAACAGAGAGTTTGACCTGCATTTCCTTTTTCCCAGGTGGTTATCGCATAGGCAGCTGTTGCCTTTGACCTCTGGCCTCACAAGACAGTTACACTGCATGTGTTTTCTTATGGAAATATCTTATCCATGTTGAGCTTCAACGTCACAGTTTGTCATTTATTATTATTAATTTTATCAATTAACTTTTAACCTTTAAGTTTGTCTTATTTTCAAATTGGCCGGTTATGTTGAAGACCGGAAGAGTTCCAGTAATGACAAGTCCCAGTTCCTAAAAATAGATTCAGAGAGAAAGGGCAAATTAAAATTACAATTTAAGCTTTGTCAGAGTGCATTAGCCTTTGATATCTGAGACTGCATTTTATAGTTACTTTATAAAGATCCACAAAAATTAGTAACTCATTTTGAATATCTATTAAAATTTATTTTTAAAATATCGATGAAAATATCTTGGAGAAAATTAGGACCTACTAGTCAGCTACTGAAGCATGAAACATTTAAAATAATATTCTAAGATAACTTTAAAAATAATCAACTTACACAACTGGTCAACAGCCTGTATGCATTTCAGTAACTCTCTGTCCACTCCCTTTTTAATAGTGATAGTTCACCTAATAATATCAGGGCCTCCATAAGCAGAGTGATAATAAAATATTATTTTAAGTGATTTACTTAGCTTCCCTTTTTGTAGCCTCATTCTTAATTTTTTTTATGCCCTAAGCCAAAGATTTAATGCTAAATGACAAATGTGCAGTTGAATAGCATGATAAATAAAATAAACATTCTATTGATACTGCATATCTGGGATATTCTAAGTAAGTGTTATGCTCTTCAGAAGAAGCAATACTACTTCTAAGTAGCCCCCAAAATAAGCAGTACTTTTTGACAAGGTAAAATGATGAAGAAAAGACAACTGAAAGCATCAAATATAAAAGTCTAGTCTGAAGAGTTTAACATAATAGAAATAATGCCATCCTATTAATAGGCATATAACTTAATATATTAAATGAATTCATAGAGATTAGTTGAAATAAACTGATTTTCAAGTCAGAGTTTGCTTTTGTTACTGACATCTATATCCATTATAATTTTTAGCCACTATTTCATGTCAAAACTACCTGTTTATCAAAATCACTCTTTAAAATAATTTTTAAATTATTGTTTGAAATTTTGAATTTGCTAAAATGAGAAAATATTATTAATCATCTCACAAATAGTGATTCCAAATCCAAAGTTCATGAACTTGGAACAGAGTTCTGGAATCAGAACCGAGTTCATAAAGTTGGATTTGGAATCATTATTCATTAGAACATTAAAAATTTTATTAATATCAGGGAGCAAATGTTGTGGTATCAGGTTGTGGTTCATAATTGGGCACATAGGAGGCCCAAATTCAGTGGGAATGATGAATGAATTATGGAGGAGAGACAATAATAGAGAAGCTTCCAGCAGACCAAAATACCAAATTATTTGCAACAAATAAAACTAAGGAAACAACCAAACATATTTGGGTGCATGATGATTGACATGGTTTGGCTGTGTTCCCACCCAAATCTCATCTTCAATTGTTGTTCCCATAATCCCCACGTGTTGTGGGAGGGATCCAGAAGTAATTGAATAATGGGGACGGTTTCCCCCATTCTATTCTCATGATAGTAATTTCTCAAGAGATCTAATGTTTTTATAAGTGGCTTCCTCCTTTGCTCAGCACTTATTCTCTCTCCTGCCGCCCCATGAAGAGGTGCCTTCCTCCATGATTTTAAGTTTCTGGAGGCCTCCCCAGCCACATGGAACTGTGAATCAATTAAACCTCTCTTCTTTATCAATTACTCAGTCTCGGGTATTTTTTCACAGCAGCGTGAGAACAGACTAATACAATTATATATAATATCTATATTATATATAATACATATATATGAATATATATGATACATATATATGAATAGATTAATTCATAAAACTGGTATCCAAAAGGTAATTCAGTAAAGATTTGGTGAAGTGTCTCTTAGAGGTATAATCTATATGCAGAGTTTTAAAAATGCTACCGTGGTTTAAGACGAGGTAGATATGGATGTAATCATTTCCTTTGCATTTTTACTGCATATCATTATTTGCTTCTAAAAATGGTAAAATGTAGCCTAAAGTGAGTTACTAGATTACTAACATATTGGATTTAAGATAATTATGAATGAACTTATTGGAACCCAACTTGAATTTTTTCTCCTCATTTATTAAGCAGACCAAAAACTTGTACTCTACTCTTGAGCACTGCATGTGTCTCTAGAAAATAAGAGAGAAATAAAACAAGATTTCTCTATCCTGGAATTTTAAAAATATTTTCTAGAGCCCCAACTCTTGTCATATCTCTTCTTATAAAGAGCTTCACTTTGTCTCCTAATTAAAATGAACCCTCCACAATATTGTCCTAATCTCTCCTTATCACCAAAAATGACCAGGGTATCATTTTTTTGATATACTCAGTGCTTCCCCAACTTTTAGGCTATACTCCATTTCTATGGTTTCACTTTTCACCACCAACTGCAAAAATCTGACACTAATATGACCAGCTAAAATGTCTCCATTTTCTTAACCACAATCCACTTTGCCCCAATACTGGCTTCTTTATTTTGAAGTCAGAATTCTTTTTCTCATTATATCCATTATATTTGGTTTTAAAATATATTTACCTTTTCCTTTTTAATATAACTGTTTGTTTTTGACCAACATATATTTTTAATCTCCTGTGTGGAGAGATTATAAACAAATAACTAGGAATATATGGGGATCACTTTATTATTTTCAAACCGGTAAAAAGAATGCTGTGTGTGTCCAATGAATAGCAAATTCATGTGTTTCTTTTTTTTTTTTTTTTTTACATTTAGTTTCAGCTTATAGCACAGCACATTTAGAACCAACATTTCCTCCTAATGTCATTTGTGCTATCAGTAAGAACCTTACCAGCAATGCAGACATGCTGGCTAATGAACTTCCAGTCAAAAGAAACACAACAGGGCATAATTATTGACTCCTCCTATCACACACTGTCCTGTGATGGATTTGAAAAGTGCAACATTTTGACCACAGCTTTGGATCACTGTGTGACCTTAAGTAAATACGTGATGTCTAAAAGGAACACTGGACAGTAATTTTAAGCTAGGGCTTGAGGTAAGCAAGCTTCATGCTTCATTTTATCTTTCTTAGCGTGCAAGGCTGATGTTAATAGTGCCTATTTTTCTTCTAACTTCCTGTATATGTTTATTTTCTAAAAACCAAATGATAAGTAATTCTAAATGGACTGCATTTTGCCCTGTGGGTTCATCATTACATTTGGAAAAGCAGTAACAACATATTACTGATCTCCAAGTAGGGAAAAGGGTTACTGAATCAGCATTTATTTTTCAGGTCTTATTATTCTGATTCTCTCCAAATATATTATTTTAGTAAATCATTAATAAGTTCTTCTCATTAAGACTAAACATAAGAATAAAGCTTAAGTGCGATGATTATTATTTATAATTTTCATGTCAGGAAGTAAACATTACATTTAAACAATTTTCAACTTTGGCCCTATTGACATTTTTGGAGGGATGATTCTTTGTTGTGTGTGGTGGGCAGTTTTCCTCTGCATTAAAGGATGTTTAACAGCATGCCTGGCCTCTATCCACTCAGGGGTGTCCAATCTTTTGGCTTCCCTAGGCCACACTGAGAGAAGATGAATTGTCTTGGGCCACACCTAAAATACACTAATACTAACAATAGTTGATGAGATTTTAAAAAGAGCAAAAAAAAAATTCATAATGTTTTCAGAAAGTGTAAAAGTTTGCGTTGGGCTGCATTCCAAGCCATCCTGGGCCCCAGGTTGGACATGCTTGCTCTAGATGCCAGCAGCAACCCCTCCCCTCAAGCCATGACAATCAAAAATGTCTACAGATTTTTTCCAAACGAACTGGAAGGGGCAAAAAGACCCCCCTGTTGAGAACCACTGCTTTTAAATTTAATGACATATCTTTACTAAAATGTCAGTTGTGCAACGGACAATTTAACATGTGTTTATTTCACACCAGATTTGATCATCTCAATGACGTATCTCCATAAAAAGTCTGAGGTTGAATCTGGCACAAAAGATTATACTAATATATTAAGATGTTTGTGACGATTTCAGTATAGGGTAAAGTTTTTGCCTATCTAACAGCATGTATTCCTGAGTTTTAGCAGATTCTGCTATAGTTGTGGGGGCTAGACATGCTTCTATGCTTCTATTAGCTCCTATACTTTAAAAATACTTTCTTCTAAATTATTGTCCAAAATCTGCAAAAATAGATTCAAATTCATGAAGACTTTCATCTTTTTTTTTATATTAACAATTTAAAAACTTACTGAAATGCCCATGTATTCAACATTCCAGGTTGGAAATTCTACATTCTCAATGAAGGGATCAAGTAGACAATAAGCTAACACTTTGTATTTGTAATTCTCAACTACATACAAGTCTATGTTTTTATGTAAATTATATAAATTCCAGGAAAAAAGTCTGTGATATAAGAAATTTGGGGGAGGATTTAATGAAAAGGTAAACAGAGACATCATCTAGAAAGAAGTAGAAATCATCTGTGTGCTTTTGTTATGAAAGTCTTTGACTGAACAGCTCAACTTCTTACCAATGCATCCAGGTACACATTTGTCCATTGGACTTGCTTAGCTTTGTCTCCTGCTAAAACCATTGGTCTTCCCAAAACATCCAAATATTCCTGTTTATGGAAAAAAAAAAAAAGTTGTGGTTAAAACTAGGAATGCTGTGTTGTAATAAAAATTACAGAGAAAAAAATATCCTAGAGTTAAAAATGAATATAGAATCAAAATTATTGATACTGAATATACAATCAGATAACTTCTATTTTGGGTACTCCATAAGCGGTATGGCTACGTATTTTGAATCAACAATATGTGACTTATATTATTTATACAATATATCTACCCAAGTTTTTTTCCAGTAACAATCAGAACATTGTTTTCTGTGTTACAGCCAGTAAGTGAAATACGTTCCTTGTGAATTGTTTCATGTTAACCTAAACTATTTAAGGCTCTGTGATTTACTGCATGGAATTGCACAAATTTAAAATCATAAAGCAGCCACATACTTTCCTTCATATCACAGATTGTTTGGCTGAAATTCAAAACTACATTTAAACACATCAAAAAATAAAGGAAATACTGTGCCAAATCTAGACATCAGACTCAAATGCAGCTGCTGTTTCATTTCAACATTCAATGTATTCAGTATTCACTTCCACAAATGCCATGTTATTTATGCTAAATTTTGACTTTGTTTATTTTGTTTATTTTGTTTAGCTATGTTTAAAAAGGAGTAGCAATTTTCATAGTAATTTATGATTTAAAAATAATAAATATTTAAATTAACTTAATTACTACATTCTACAAAAAGTTATTTAACAGGCGTGATTTCAACTGAATGATGTTAGAAAAATCATCTCCTTGTTGTAACTTTATTTTAGATAGATAAATAGATCCACAGGGGTTATTTGGGAGGTATTTAAGTTCCAACTAGGTCCCTGTACAATTTGTCCGGCATAATTAGTGTTTAATTTTATACATGGTACCTACAATTTGAAGAAACTTTAAAAAATCATTTACAGAACCAAGTTCAAATTACATGAAATGCATTTTTAGAAAATTTGATTTTCTGTATTTTCTATGATGTTTTTAACATCTGAGAGTAACAATATACTCGTTTTATTTACCTGAGTTTTGGGTGTTTGAAAACACTTGCAATGTTAATGAAATAAAACCAATATATCACCAAGATACTCAGTATTTTAATATAAGTGTAATATTACAGATCTTTTCATTCTTACTAATTTTCTCCATATGGAGCATATTTAAACCAGAAAAGAAGTATCTTATACTTGAAAAAAAAATTTAAACACGCTTTAAATAATCATACCTGAGTATTGATTCTTATTGCACCAATGGAAGGAATTTCATAATAATAACCTGAAATATACATATATATATTTATATATAAATGTTACTTTATAATAAAGGGCCACAAAATTATTTTATTTTATAAATATTCATAAAGAGTATTTTGAAAATAATATATTTCACTTCAAAATTGAACTAATACTGAAATACCAAAATTAAGAAAATGGTTTATGAATCATCACAACAAACACACAGGCTTTGTGAAAAATTTCACTACATTTCTTAGTTACTATAAAATAGGTATTATTCTTCTATGAAGGAATAAGAAACATGGAATCATTAAAAATATTTTTTCATTGGATAAATTATTAAAGATACATGATGGATAATTATTATATTTATATAAAATCTTTGCCTAAATATAACTTTCAGAAAAAATTTAGGTTCTTTTTGTTGCCATGGCATCAGAGTTCATTTTTCAAAGTAATATATTTTTTCTCAGTAATACCATTCTTTCTGAGTGAAAATATGAGCTCACTGCACAACATTTGAATTATCCTGGAATGTATAAGATAAGATTTTTCAAAAACAGTAATTAAACCACCCAGAGAAAAAAATATATATGTCATACTCTCATATTTAAGCTTTATGAAATTCAGATATTGTTTCATTCCTAATTTTTCATGTAAGATTGTATCTGATATATATCATCCAGTATAATTCAGTGTAATACATTATTTTATAAATGTGGAAATATAATCAGATGTCTGAATTTTCATCTAATGTAATGCTAATGTCAAAAAATTTGTATGTGTTTTCTCTAGAGAAACATGTTCATAATCTTACTCTTGCCTGATTCTTATAAAAGTTAGCTACAACTTTAGCTTATTTTAAATAAGCACACC
This sequence comes from Trachypithecus francoisi, assembly GCF_009764315.1. Classification (NCBI taxonomy): domain Eukaryota; kingdom Metazoa; phylum Chordata; class Mammalia; order Primates; family Cercopithecidae; genus Trachypithecus; species Trachypithecus francoisi. Next base: position 61,978,743 of record NW_022681469.1, read on the forward strand.
TAATAGCAGCTACCAAAATATTTTTTCTTCTAATTAACTAGAAGAAAACAGATTTGTTACCTTTGTTTTCACAGGCCATCCACTGAATAGGTCCTCTGTCATAATTGTGTTGACCAACTGAAAACGTGAATACACGTACCTGGATGAATTGAAAAATAGGTATTCATTAGGCTTAATAAAATTTAATTGAATGGCAAAATAAAACAGCTAAAATGTCTATTAAAAAGAGTGTTTTCCGGTTGAATGATACGACAAGAAAAACTGAGGTCAGTAAAGACTTCAGAAAGGGACCAGAGGAAAACCACATAACCTACTGTAAATATAGACTCCAGCTGCTACATTTAAATTTGTACCTAAGTGTCCTCTTGCATATTCCATTCCTCGGGCAGGAGCATGACTAATGTTTCATTCATAGAAAGTACATCTTTCATGGCCAAGCACGGAGGCTCACGCTTGTAATCTCAGCACTTTGGGAGGCCGAGGCAGGTGGATCACCTGAAGTCAGGAGTTCGAGACCATCCTGGCTAATATGGTGAAACCCCGTTAGTACTAAAAATACAAAAAATTAGCCGGACCTTGTAATACATGCCTGTAATCCCAACTACTTGGGAGGCTGAGGCAGGAGAATCGCCTGAGCCTGGGAGTTGGAGGTTACAGTGAGCTGAGATTGTGCCATTGCACTCCAGCTTGGGCAATGAGAGCGAAATTCGATTTAAAAAAAAAAAGAAAGAAGGAAATAAAGGAAAGAAAGAAGGAAAGAATGAAGGAAAGAAAGAAGGAAACAAGGAAGGGAGGGAGGGAGGGAAGAAAGAAAATAAAAGAAAAGAAGATAAAAGAAAACAGAAAAGAAAGAAAAGAAAACACATCTTTGAGATCCAACCTCACTTCACCTGTCTTACATAGTTATACATGTTATCTACATAGCGAGCCACTGCAAAAAAGTTTATTTCCCTATTTCATAGGTATGTAGTAATGAAAAACTATTCAGAAAGGTCATTGTACTTCAAAGTTGCTTAAGGCAATTAAACTCTGTGATGGTTTTCACCATGGAAATAATTAGGATGCACACATATGATTATGTTGTTAGTATATTACTTATTTTCTACAAAAGTTGGCTGACAAATTTAAGTAGATATTCTAAGCTCCTAGGATTTTTAAATATAACCAAAATATTGACTGTTCCTAACATGCTAAAAAGTATGAAAATATTTTAAAATCAATTGAGAGTTTTTATAATTTAAGTATTTATTGAAAGCCACTAAATTTAAATAATAGTGTGAAAATATAAAAGGTAAATTCCATGAGGTCAACCTATACTTAATAAAATGATTTTTTCATATATTGATTTTTACTAATTTAGTAATCTAAGTAAACCAATACTCTCAAACCAACATTTTAGCTATTTCTTTTTATTTATTTATTTATTTTTATTTTTTATTATACTTTAAGTTCTAGGGTACATGTGCATAACGTGCAGGTTTGTTACATATGTATACTTGTGCCATGTTGGTGTGCTGCACCCATCAACTCATCAGCACCCATCAATTCGTCATTTATATCAGGTATAACTCCCAATGCAATCCCTCCCCCCTCCCCCCTCCCCATGATAGGCCCCGGTGTGTGATGTTCCCCTTCCCGAGTCCAAGTGATCTCATTGTTCAGTTCCCACCTATGAGTGAGAACATGCCGTGTTTGGTTTTCTGTTCTTGTGATAGTTTGCTAAGAATGATGGTTTCCAGCTGCATCCATGTCCCTACAAAGGACGCAAACTCATCGTTTTTTATGGCTGCATAGTATTCCATGGTGTATATGTGCCACATTTTCTTAATCCAGTCTGTCACAGATGGACATTTGGGTTGATTCCAAGTCTTTGCTATTGTGAATAGTGCCACAATAAACATACGTGTGCATGTGTCTTTATAGCAGCATGATTTATAATCCTTTGGGTATATACCCAGTAGTGGGATGGCTGGGTCATATGGTACATCTAGTTCTAGATCCTTGAGGAATTGCCATACTGTTTTCCATAATGGTTGAACTAGTTTACAATCCCACCAACAGTGTAAAAGTGTTCCTATTTCTCCACATCCTCTCCAGCACCTGTTGTTTCCTGACTTTTTTTTTTTTTTTTTTTTTTTTTTTGAGACGGAGTCTTGCTCTGCCACTCAGGCTGGAGTGCAGTGGCCGGATCTCAGCTCACTGCAAGCTCCGCCTCCCGGATTTACGCCATGCTCCTGCCTCAGCCTCCCGAGTAGCTGGGACTACAGGCGCCCGCCTCGTCGCCCGGCTAGTTTTTTGTATTTTTTAAGTAGAGACAGGGTTTCACCGTATTAGCCAGGATGGTCTCGATCTCCTGACCTCGTGATCCGCCCGTCTCGGCCTCCCAAAGTGCTGGGATTACAGGCTTGAGCCACCGCGCCTGGCCGTTTCCTGACTTTTTAATGATTGCCATTCTAACTGGTGTGAGATGGTATCTCATTGTGGTTTTGATTTGCATTTCTCTGATGGCAAGTGATGATGAGCATGTTTTCATGTGTCTGTTGGCTGTATGAATGTCTTCTTTTGAGAAATGTCTGTTCATATCCTTTGCCCACTTTTTGATGGGGTTGTTTGTTTTTTTCTTGTAAATTTGTTTGAGTTCTTTGTAGGTTCTGGATATCAGCCCTTTGTCAAATGAGTAGATTGCAAAAATTTTTTCCCCATTCATGTCTGAAACACCAAAAGCAACGGCAGCAAAAGCCAAAATTGACAAATGGGATCTAATTAAACTAAAGAGCTTCTGCACAGCAAAAGAAACTACCATCATTTTAGCTATTTCTAAATATAGACGTGCAGAAAATCACTTTTCCATGAGTTCAAATTCCAGTTTGAACTATGTTAAGAGCTTTTCCCTAATTCATGTTGATTGACTATTTCAATGGACATTTTCTAACTGTTTTATGTCTTTTAACTGTTGCACATGATTTCAGAGCACAAATCTCAAAAGAGATTTCACATCTGTTCTCTGTTCTTTCACTGGTCTTGGTCACACAGATCACATTATTACAATCCCTGTCCCCAAAACGTACATCAGGGATGTTGCTATTTCATTTGTAAGGTTTTAGGTGAGTCACTCTTACATCATCCAGGTTTGCCTTAGCTGGTTATGTAAGAGACCACATGGTGAACGTAATTCGAGTTTTAAATACTTCAAATTGTAAGAATAAATGACTGTTTCTAAGTGAATGATAGAAGTTGTTTTTTTTCTCTCTCTCTCTATCTATCTTTCTCTCCAGGAATTCCCAATCAAAATGCAATGGTTTCATTTTCTTTAATTCATCAGTTAGGTCATTTTTGGGTCTGTCTATAAATTTCAACGTAGGGTTACTGCTTACATAGTTGAGCTTACTTCTAAATGGAAATATTTTTATAAGCAGGTTGACCACCCTAACTGATAATTCAATTTAAATGCCAAACCCTAAACAATCATCAAATGAATTCAAGTGAGGGAAGAAGTCCAGATGCTCCAGAAAGCACTGGGGGTTCTCCCTCATAACTAACATTTGAACCCATACCTCTAATTTTCAACTGAAGCATGGCTTTGTCTAGAAGTTCCTGTTACCACAACAATCATCTAGTAAAACATTTTTCATAAAATACTTTCAGTAAAAAAATAAACAAGTAAGACTATATGAATCTTATATCTATGTCTCAGAAAGGCAAGCATTTCTAATAACATCGAGGCTACATTCAGATCCACACGTGATTATTTGACTGATGTTATCATTCAAATAGTCCAAATAAACACTAGGTCAAAAAAAAAAAAAAAAAGCTTGTTGCTTTATTTATTTTGCTATAAAAGTTTCACTTAACTTCTATGTGTTTGCTTACATGGACCCCTCAGAAGTTTTCAAAATTAAGGTATTTGGGATCAGGGCTGGGGGTAGTGCACATTCTGTCAGTTTTAATTATAATTTTTGAAACATGCCAAACTCTTTTTGTTCTTTTTCTCACATAGGTTCTTGGCTACTTAAATGTAAGCTGCATTAACTAACTGAATCATTCCTGTATCATCAATGTATAATTTGTACTCCTTTTCTCAATTTCCATTTGCCTTGTAGAGATTTTTAAAAACATTATTTTCCTGAAATTTTATTCCAAGTGTTTAGCAAAATCCTAATTGCAAATGCACCCTTCTTTATAATTTATACAACTGCCTTACCATTACAATATTTACACAATCTAATATACCCAAGATTATTTTATCTCGGCTTTATGTATGTATATGTATATACATACACACACATACAAACACATATGCACACAGGTATTTAATGATTTTATGGATTATATAGATTATCTTAGAACTTTCTATAATGATCTTATAAATATATATTCAGTTGAGAAAAAAGTTTAATATAAGTCATTCAAAACTTAGGATCTACTGTAGTACCTTACACACATTCTTCATATGACAGTAAAAATTTAAAATAAAAAAATTTCATTCCTTAGTGCCATACTTGTCTTTTCTTTGTACATTTAAGCTAATTCCATAAGAATTTTAACTTCATTGATTTCATAAACATTCACATTACATATTGTATAGTGCGTATATATAATGTATTGGTTAAGTTTAAAATAATTTTTGTGTACACAAATTTCTATTTGGAATTGTAAATTGTTTCATTCCTATTCCATACTATACTACTGCCACCATGTGGAATAGTCAATGAACTAAATTCCAGATGCTAAAGTCCATAGAGGTGATTGATAACCTGCTTCTTCTTTTGTTTTTTTTTTACTTCTTTAAACTTACAGTTCTTGTTTAGCCATAATTTTGGAGTTATAGAAAAATAAAGTGATTTCTTCAAATATGTACAATTAAAAATTTAAGGTAAATTACATTCTCAAAGATGTGTATTTGTACAGTTCCTTTAAGTACATTTGCATGATCTTACATAAAAACAAAATGACATATAAAAATAACTCAAAATGCTTAACTGGTAGTCACACAAGCTAAATATTTCATCTTAATTCTCACTTAAGCAAATCACTTACATGAGAGCATATCTACATCCAGGCTAAGGTAGCTTTTGTGGAGAAAAAATTCCTTTACTCATGCCTAGTAGTATATTTATAATCACAACACTAGGTTCATATAACAAATGCACATGAAAATTTTCTGTTCTGAGTAAAATGTTCCTAGAAAATTAACTAAATGTTTCTGAACATGTATGATTTTAGATAGGCTCATCTTTCAAAAGGTTTGCTTCTATGAAATTTTCATCATAGAGCCACATGAGACATATACAATAACAGATGGCTTTGACAATTATTTTTCATAATGCTGGAGTACAGGTCTTCAACAGAAATACAGTGGGAAGCTAGTATTGAATAGACGTTGGATTGGGTTTTAAAAGTGCCAAGATTGTACAATTTAGCATTTACTGTAGTACATTACTCATCAATGAAAACAAACATTTGTTAAATGAAGAACAAGTAAATAGACACTTGAGTGGTTTCTACTTCTTACCAGAGGGATCTAAGACAGACTTTGGTGTTATCCAACATATCAATAAGTTCATTACAGTATGTGGTAAGAGCAGGACCAAAACTGGGCTATTAGTTGTCTTGCATTTTGCAGTTTGGGCTGTTTCACTATACTTACATCATCATACATTCTTAACCTTTTTATTTAATATGAAATAAGCAGACATCCTTACTGGAGGTAAACAAATTTTTTAGGCAAAATAAAGTGTACTTAGTACACTTATTTATGTACTATGTTCTTCCTAGAAAATAAAAAAAAATATCTTATAATTCTGGATTCATGCATAGTTATATAATTGTAAAAGCAGTAATTTGGGGAGCAGACAATAAAATTAAACTTAAGGCCAGGTGTGGTGGCTCACACTTGTAATCCTAGCACTTTGAGAGGCTGAGGTGGGTGGATCACTTGAGCTCAGGAGCTCGAGACCAGCCTGGGCAACATAGTGAGACCCCATCTCTACTAAAAATACAAAAATTAGCTGAGCATGGTGGCTTACGCCTGTAATCCCAGCTACCTTAGGATGCTGAGGCAGAAGAATCACTTGAACCCAGGAGGTGGAGGTTGCAGTGAGCCTAGATCACACCACTGCACTCCAGTCTGGGCAACACAGTGAGCGAGATTCTGTCTCAGTTGCGGGTGGGGGGCGGGGGTGGAAATACACTTAAAAATTAAATTCCTAGCCAGGTACAGTGGCTCATGTCTGTAATTCCAGCACTTTGGGAGGCTGCGGCAGGCAGATCACGAGGTCAGGAGATCAAGACCATCCTGGCCAACATGGTGAAACCCTGTCTGTACTAAAAACACAAAAAATAGCTGGGCATGGTGGCACACACCTGTAATCCCAGCTACTTGGGAAGTTGAGGCAGGTGAGTTGCTGGAACCCGGGAGGCGGAGACTGCAGTGAGCTGAGATCACACCACTGCACTTCAGCCTGGCCACGGAGCGAGACTCCGTCTCAAGAAAAAAAAAAAAAATTCTTATGGCCCTATGGCTTTTTAACATAGTCATAAACTTATATAATTTTACTTTCAGTTGTTTCAAAAACTAATTTTCCTCTGAAAGGAACAATAATTCAATAATTCAAATTTGGTATTACAGCTCTGGCCTACTTGATTTGAGAAGACTTTTAAGTAACAGCAGTTTTGGCTATTTACAATGTATTACTGATTTGTTCCTTATATACCACTGATTTTAACTTTATCCTACAGTTCTGACTTCTGCTAATCTGTTTTTGTTTTGTTTTGTTTGAAAACTAAAATACTTGTCTTCAATTAAGAGTTCTCCAAAGCCACAGGGTCAACCTATTTTAAAAAGCCATAGGAATTTGTTTCCCAGCAGAACCCAGTTACTGGAAACTGTCACCTCAACAATTATCAGTTACCCAGAGTTCAACTTTAATTTACAATAGGCAGATGTCCAAAGAATAATGGAAATTAGTCTATGAAGAAAGCCAATAAAACTAAAATAAAAACTTCAGCCTTCGAATCATGTTAGAAAAATGAAGTCAGAAATAGGTTTTATTAATCTACTCTGTGTACTAAAATTTTTGGCATTAAGCCTATGAAAATACTAGATTGGATGGAATATTTTAGGATACAATTCTACTGTGGTTTCCATAATTCACAAATACATCAGAATCCAGAGCATTTGACTAGTCTATATCTCCAGTTTTATAGCATTATGTAATAAATAAAAGTGTCCAAATTCACCTTTCACACTTTATTTTATAAAGCCCAAGGATCTGAAAGTTACTTGCAGCCTGCAAAGTTTTGGCAATCCACCTTAGCCTGTGAAAGCTGTGAGGAGCAGATCCCTGTGGGGAAGTCTTGCTGTCTGACTTGAAGGCAGGCTCCTGGGTGGGCAAATTATGATTAGCATAGCCACTGAGCTGCTCAGAGAAAGACACAGACATATGGCCAGTCAGGAGCATTCTGCATGAGGTTACGGAATTCAGACTGTAGCTTACCATCTTGACTCTGCCAGTTAGTAGCTGTACAACTTTCAGCAAGTTACTTTACTTTTCTGATTTTGGATTTCTTATTTCCAAAACGGAGGTGATGGTGATGATGATATTATTATTATATCATATGATTATTCCAGTTGTAAATGAAACAGTAAATATAAAGCATTAATATATGGAAATTATAAGCTCTGTGTTAGCTATGGTAATGAAGATGATGATGACACCAATGTTTGTCTTTTGTAGTCAAACTGTTAGTATTAAATGAGGTAATATTTCCCATCAGCGTGTCTTTAGCCTTTTATGCCTCAAGAGGAACCTAAAATAACTCAAAATAACACCTTCCTAGATGAGCAAATTTGGTGTGCTTTCTCATACTTAGCAACAAACTCTAATGAAAAGGGGTCAGTATTTTCTAAATGCCATTTTGTCCACATAAGATGTATCTATATGAAATTTCCCGTATTTATTGCAAATTTACAAATATGGCCGACACATCTGCTAGAGGGTCTGACAGAGACAAGAATTTAATCAATGTCTGTTGAATTTGCTCAAGTGAATAAAACAGAAAAACTGTTTTATAAAGAACAACAAAGTGCAGTAGTAAGTTTTGCACACACATTCAAAAAGAACCAAGCTAATATTTCTCTTATGTGTCTTACATGTGGTTGTTTGACTTACATACATGCTATGATATTTTTAATTCACTAGCAACTATGAATCACCCTCACAACATCAGATTGTAAGGAAGTAATCTGAGGTTTCCTTTTTCTCTATATGCATTTATAGTACTAGATAAAGAATAAGCTAGGGATCCACTGAATTTCCAAGCAACTTACAGTTCTGCAAAGAGTATTATCAGCTGAGAGGGTAGAATAGAAGCTGTATGGTGATTTATTTCAAATGTTCCTCTTGGGAAACGTCAAATACTTTGCTGACACTGATAATGAGAATGCTCATGAAAAACTACGTGTTAGATGATTAGAGTGAAGGGAAAGGTGCCATCACTACAATCATTTATTATATAAGCTGAAGTGTTACCTACTTATAAGATGACATATATAAGAACATCTATATCAATTTTATTCCACATTCCAATATTTAGGAAAAAAAAGTTTTTAATGATTTCCTTCTAAAAGAAGAACAAACCTATTTAATTTTTCTAACATTTATGAATTTTGTATAGATTAGGAGCATATATATTGCATATGTACTGATATGACCAACATATCTGCTAGTAATGAGCAACTACCATGTATCAAGTACTGTGCCATCCTTTAAGAATTCATTGGTATGTTTACAAATGTATACAACTACTTCGTGGAGTTTATATTAGATAGGAAGGCTCCAGATAAAAAGCAAACACAGCATTAAAATAATTAAAAAATGGTAATATGAGGGAAAGAAGACCAGGAAGAAAGAGGGTGCTGAAATAGAGGATGATAAAGGGGATGTCTGGGGAAAGGTTCCACTGTAGAAAGGTTGAGTGGGGGAAAATCCCTCTGAGAAGATATATTGTGAGTAGAGTTCTTAATCAGAGAAAAGAATCACAGAAAAATCAGCAAAAAGTGCCTTTCTGGAATAACATTTTAACACAAACAATGGGCAATCTCAATTCTAGGTAGTAAATTTTACTTGGAATTTCATGTGTCATTTCTGTGCTATAAAGTTTACATCATATCATATACTCTGTGCTTAAAGTAATACTTAACCTCATTTTTCATTCAGTTTGTTTCAGATATTAAAAGGACTTTGCAAAATGCATTAAAATCATATAATTCAAAGCTGAAGATGTGCCTGGTAAAATATTCCATAGTTTGAGGGATTGACAACATTAATTTTACTCTAAGAGAAATGAGTGTAAATAAATGTTATCAGAGACAAGAACGCACACACGCACACACATGTGCATAAAACGTATCTTTTAAATTGATGATCACGCTACTGGCTGGGCATATTACATGGTAATTATTGTTTTCAGCTTCACAGTAACTCCAGAATAAATACTTGGTTTTTATGAACAAAGGTAGAGCCCTATTCGAAAGCTAAAAATTTAAGTAACTGTTGAAAGCATCAAAATATCTGAAATAAAAGTTTTTAGAAGCAATCCATGTGTTAAATAGAATTAAATGTTACAAGTTAAATGTCCTTCATTATCATACATTTGGACATTTCCTCTAAAGGCTTTCTTTTTGCCTGATGAAGAAGCCAAGCAGAGACAGTAGATATGCAATCAATTATTTCCCAGGGATTATCTTCCTTACTATCTGTTGAAAAACTGACAGTGTTCACTCTAACTACATAAAACACATCTGCATATTCAGCTATTTGTAACTTGGTTTAGATTTTATAAACTATTGACTATTTCTAGTTTGGATATGAGAGCAAAACAGAAAAGACTTTCTCGATCACTTTTTAAAGTAAATTCTTTAAAATAAGTGCATTAAGAATAATGCATTGTCAAAAATGGATTTATTGTCAAGTGACTATAACGTCAAATGTGCATTCTTTGAAAGTTATTTCAGATCTATCATATGATTTTTTTCTTATTTGTTCTCATTCAATTTACTAGTTATTTTGAACTTTTTATTTTATTAATTTGAATGTTTTTTCATTTTTTAAATTAATTCTTAGAATTAAGGTAAGAGTCAGAGAACTATTTCCTAACTGGCTAGGCAATCTTAAGTATATATTGCTAAGCAGTCCCTTGGCTATTCTATGGAAAATAAAATATTTTTAAATTTTGGTAGCCCTGGGAATTATCTTTCAACTCTGTGTCTGGTTTTACTTTCCTTTATTCATTTGTTTGGACTACGTGATCGAGTTCATTTTAGTTTTGGCACTATTTTTAAGGAGGTCTCATGTACATGGGTGAGCCCTAAGGAATGGCAATGGTGCAGGTAAAGATTATAAAGCAAATGTATTTTAATTTGGAACAGCTGTGTGAGGAGATTAACATGGATTCAGTTTTAAAGCTATACCTACCTATAATCAGGTAGATTAATTCCCAAGAGTAGTACATTTCACAAAAGAACTCAAACATTTTGTTCTAATTCTCAAACCTTTTGGCCTCATTAAATTGTGCTGTGTATCTGCTGCAGCCTCATTCTTCAGCTCTCCAATTGTACCTCATCAGGCCTACCCAGATTGCTCTGAAACATTTCTGATTCATCTAGACGAAATATGAATGTAAATGAAACATTCTGCAGCCACAATAGTATTAAACAAGAGGCGTGGGGGAAAACAAAGAGTTAGTTTTTTTGTTTTTTGTTTTTTAAGCTCACCAAACTTTCTTTCAAGATGTTGTAATTTTTCTGTGTTTCTAAATTTTATTATATTATGGCAAGAGCACGACATAAGAGCTATCATCCTAACACACATTTAAATGTACAATGTATTACTGCTGACTCTAAGTACAATGTTTACAGATCTCTGGAGCTTATTCATCTTGCTTAACTGAAACCTCATGTCCACTTCCCATTTCTCCCTTCTCCCCACTTCCGGCAACCACTATTTCACCCTTTGAATCTATAAAATTGACCATTTTTGATATCTCATGTAAGTGGAATAATGCAATTTTTTCTATTGATTTTACTTGGTACAATGTCTTCAAGGTTCATCCAGGTTTGCACACATTGAGAATTTCTTTCTTTTTTATGCTGAGTAGTATTGCATGGTATGTATATACCACATTTTCTTTATCCATTCATCTGTCAAGGAACATTAAGGTTGTTTCCTTATCTAGGCTATTCTGAATGGAAGTGCGCTTCAAGATCCTAACTTCAGTTTTTTTGGATAAATATCCAGAAGTAGGATTGCTGGATGCTAAGGTAGTTATAGTTTTAATTCTTTGGGGGACCTCCATATTATTTTCTGTAGGTGCTGCAAAATTTTGCCTTCCCATCAACGTTGTGCAAGGATTCCACTTTCTCCACATCCTCCCCAACACTAGTCTTTTGTTTCTTTGATAACAGCAATCCTGACAGGTAAGAGATGATATCACATTTTGGTTTTGATTTGTATTTCCCTGATGACCAGTAGTGTACATTTTTTCATGTAGCTATTGGCTACCTCTATGTCTTTTCTCCAAAAACATCAAGTACTTAGCTCATTTTTCAATTGGGTTATTGGGGGGTTTTTGCTGTTGAGTTGTAGGAGTTATTTTCATATTTTGTCTACTAACCCTTATCGAGTATATGGTTTGTAAATATTTTCCCAATTCCAAAAGTTGTCTTTATAACTCTGTTGGCTGTTTCCTTTTCTGTGGACAAGAGTTTTAGCTTAATGTAGTCTCATTTATTTTTGGATTTATTACCTATGTTTTTAGTGTTATATCCATGAAATCATTACCAAAATAAATGAATGCCATGAAGCTTTCTCCCTGTTCTCTTTTAGGAGTTTTAACATTTTAGGTCTTAAATCCATTTTGACCTTTAATTTTAGATTTTAATCCATTTTGAGTTGTTCTGTGTGTATGGTGTCAGATAAGGATCCAATTTCATCTTTATTTGCATGTCAGTATTCAGTTTTCCAACACCATTTTTTGCACAGGCTATTCTTTCTCCATTCTGTATTGTTTGCACCCTTATAGAGGATCAGTTGGCCATACATTCACGGAGTTATTTCTGGGATCTCTATTCTGTTCCAGAGGTCTAAATGTCTGTCTTTATGCTAGTTCCCTACTGCTTTGATTACTGGACGCTTTGTAATACATTTTGATATTAGGAGGTGTGATGCCTCCAGCTTTAGTCTTGTTTTGTTCAAGATTTCTTTGGCTATTTCGTGGTCTTTTGTAGTTTCATATGTATTTTGGATTTTTTTCTATTTTTATTAAAAATACCATTGTGATTTTGATGGCGGTTGCATTGAAACTGTAGGTAACTTTGGATACTATGGAAATTTTTACAATATTAAGTCTTCCAATCCATTAACATGAGATGTCTTTCAATTGGTGTCTTCTTTAATTTCTTTCATCACAGTGTTACAGTTTTCAGTATACAAAACTCATTTGTTAAGTTTGCCTCCCTTTTTAAGTTTATTCCTAACTATAGTATTCTTTTTGGTGCTATTGTAAATGAGATTGTTTTCCTCATTTCCCTGTCAGGTAGTCAGTTGTTAGTGTACAGAAACACAACTAATTTTTCAAATGTTGATTTTGTATTCTGCAATGTTGTTGAAGTTTATTAGTTCTAATGAGCTTTTTGAAGTCCTTTAGTGTCTTCTATATTTAGATCACTTCATCTGCAAAAGGAGACTTTCTTCCCACTACTAATTTTTAGTTTCACTCCACTGTGGTCAGTAAGGAGACTGGGTATGATTTCAATCTTAAATTTGTTAAGAATTTGTTGTGACCTAACTCATGATCTATCGTGAAGAACGTTCCATGTGCACTTGACAAAAATGTGTATTATTTGTATTGGGTCAAATGTTCTCAATCTATTGCAGTCTATTTGGTTACGGTGTTGTTCAAGTCCTCTGTTTCCTTATTGATCATCTGTCTGGATGTTCTATCCATCACTGAAAGTGAGGTATTCAAATTTTCTAGTATTATTGTATTGCTGCCTATTTGCCCCTTCAGTGCTGTCCATGTTTGCTTTATATATTTAGATTCTCTGATGTTGGGTGCATATATCTTTGTTATATATTCTTGCTGGATTGATGCTTTTATTATATAACATCCTTCTTTGTCTCTTGTGTCAGTTTTTTTACTTAAACCCTGTTTTGTCTGATATAAGTGTAGCCACCCATACTCTCTTTTGGTTATCAGAATAACTTTTTTCATCCCTTCACTTTCAGCCGATCTGTGTCCTTAAATCTAAAGTGGATTTCTGATGGGCAGCATATAGTTGGGTTTTGTTTTTATCCATTCACCCACTCTGAGTCTTTTGATTGGGGAGTTTAATTCATTTACATTTAAAATTATTATTGATAAGACAAAACTTATTATTGTCATTTTGTTATGTTTAGTTTATTTTAGTTTGTTAGTCTTGTCTGTTATTTTAGTTTATTTTAGTTTGTTAGTCTTATTTTTCTTTTGTATTTTCTTTCTTTCTTCCCCTATGTTTGTCATTTTGATATTTTAAAATTATACATGAACTTTTTAAAAAAAAGTTTTAAAAAGTTGCATTCAAATATAGAATTTTTAAGAGTACTGAGCATTTACATTTTACTAACTCTATCAAATTTGATTTTTACACATTGGCCATTTGAAAGATAGTATTTTTGTGGAAAGTGAAATGCTGTGCTAATAAACTTATTATGTAACATTAATTTTGTGGCTCTGGAGTTAGTATTGCATGCACAACTTTAGATAACAACAATAAACAATTATCTTTGCACACAGCAGGCAATAAAGTTAGAACGTGTTCCTCAATTCATCCACACACATTTGAAGCCATATTGGAAGACGGTGAAAAATATACAATGTATGTATGTATACTATTTTATGTATATAAGCACTCTACACGTATACATATGTCCTTGGCATAAACAATCACTATGCGAATGTTGTTTTCATAAAATACAAATATATTCAAAAGTATAACTGAATTAAAGGTGGTTGTCTGCTATCATTTGTACTCATTGTTAGTGGATACAGAACATTCAAATACCTGTTCTCATTTATTTGTGGGATCTAAAGATCAAAATAATTGAACTTCAGGAGATAGAGAAGAGTGGTTATCAGAGGCTGGGAAGGGTAGTGCTGGGGGTTCGTAGGGAGGTGGAGACGATTAATGGATACAAAAAACTAGAATGAAAAAGACCTAGTTCTTTAATAGCACAAGAAGAATATGGTAAATAATAATGGTACATTTAAAAATAATGAAAATGTATAGTTGGGTTGTTTTTATTGCAAAGGATAAATGCTTAAGGGGATGGATACTAAATTTCCCATGATGTAACGTGATTGCATGCCTATACCCAAATATCTCAAATTCCAAGATGAACGTTTTATTCATTTAACACGGTCTTCTCACATTAGAAAATGTGGGATGTCATTTAACTTCAGAGTGCATATGAAATGTGGGACAGCAGTGTTTCCAGAAATAAATATCTAGTTGTCAAATTCAGAAACGTGTTCCATCTCTCTCAATCCCTCCTCTTTTAAAGATCTCTATCAATTAGCCTTTCTCAGTTTTGTATCTATAAGCTTTCCTCGTCTGAGTATCCTCTCATCCATCTTTAGCATATAATAATGTATAAGGTATTATATTGTAAAACAATATGCATATACTCATATGTGTGTACAGGTATATCTCATTTTATCATGGTCCTTTGTTGCATTTTTTTTTACAGATTCGAGGTTTCTGGCAACCCTGTATCAAGTAAGTCCACTGGTGCCATTTTTTCTAACAGCACATGCTAACTTCACGTCTCTGTCACAGTTTAGTAATTCTTAGAGTAGTTTAATCTTTTTCATTATTATTATATCTGTTATAGTGATCACTATATCTGATACAGTGAATATAGTGATATTATATTGTTATAATCAGTGGTCCCTGAAGCTGGCAGAGGTTGGTTCATGAGGTGTAAGGAAAAAAGGCATCTCTGTAACATAAAAGTGCAAGGTGAAACAGCAAGTGCTGATACTGAAGCTGCAGCAAGTTATCCAGAAGGTGTAGCTAAGATCACTGGTGAAGGCAACTATATAAACAACAGATTTTCAATGTAGAGAAAAACAGCCTTGTATTTGAAGACAATGTTATCTAGGACTTTCATAGCTAAAGAGGAGAAGTTATTGCCTGCTTCAAAGTTTCAAAGGACAGGATGACTTTCTTGTTAGTAGCTAATGCACTTGGTAACGTTAAGTGGAAGCCAATGCTCTTTAACCATTCCAAAAATCTCAGGGTCCTTAAGAATTATGCTGAATCTACTCTGCTTGTGCTCTATAAATGAAACAACAAAGCCTGGATGACAGCACATCTGTTTACAGCATGGTTTGCTGAATATTTTGAGCCCACTATTGAAACCTACCGTTAGAAGAAAATATTATTACTCACTGACAATACATGTAGTCGCCCAAGAACTCTGATTGAGATTTGCAAGGAGATTAATGTGTTTTCATGCCTGCTAACACAACTTCCATTTTGTAGCACTGGGATCAAGAACTAATTGTGGTTTTCAAGTCTTATTATTTGAGAAACACACTTGGTAAGACTATAGCTGCTATAAATTGTGATTCCTCTTACTGATCTGGGAAAACTGAACTGAAAACCTTCTAGAAAGATCCACAATTCTATATACCATTACAAACATTCTTGATTCGTGGGAAAAGACAAAAATATCAACATGATCAGGAGTTTGGAAGAAGTTGATTTTAACCCTCGTGGATGGCTTTGAGGGGTTCTAGCCTTCAGTGGGGGATATAACAGCAGATGTGGATGTGGTGCAAACAGCAAGAGAACTAGAAGTGGACACTGAAGATGGGACTGAATTGCTACAATCTCATGCTAAAACTTTAACAAATGAGGAGTTGCTTCTTATGCATGAGCAGAGACAGTGGTTTCCTGAGATGGAATCTACCCCTGGTGAAGATGTGAATATTGGTCAAGTGACCCAAAGATACAGAATATTAGATGAACTTATTTGATAAAGCAGTGCCAGGTTTGAGAAAATTGACTTCACTTTTTAAAAGGTGTGCGTGGGTAAAATGCTATCAAATAGCACTGCATACTACAGAGAAATATTTTGTGAAAGGAAAAGTCAGTCAATGCAGCCAACTTCATTGTTGTCCTATTTTAAGAAATTGCCACAGCCATCCAACCCTCAGCAACCACCACTTTGATCAGTCAGCAGTCACCAACATTAAGGCAAGACCCTCCACCAGCAAAAATACAAATACTTGCTGCAGGCTTAGATGATCGTTAGTGTTTGTTATACATTTTGTGAATTAAAAAATAGAGTATTCTTTAATTAAGGTATGTACTTTTTTTAAGATAAAGTGCTATCACACAATTAAGAGACTACAGTATTTAGTAAACATAACTTTTATACACAATGGGAAAACAAAAAATCTGTGTGACTCACTTAATTGCAATATTCGCCCTGTTGTGGTTGTGGTGATCTGGAACCAAACCCTCAGCAGTGTGTTTGTATGCATGTGTGCGTGCGCACATAACATGACCCTGAGTTAACTTATTCTTCTCCTTTATTTCTTAGCAAATTTGCCATGATTTAAAAAAGAAAAACAGCTTATATTTATATTCCTACTTCCTCATTCCTCATTTACTTCTCAACCCTCTGTTGGCTTTTACTCATATCACTTTATGTAAGAGAGGTCATGCCAAAGTTATATACGTGGTTCCTTGTTCCTGGAGGGGATATCCATTTGAAACAGATATAAATAAGTGTGGAGACAGATATATGTGTGTGTATATGCAGGCTTTTATGTTTGTATTACTGTGTGTATCACAGAACTTTGTTATAGCCTCTGAAGTTAGAAAAACAAATACTATGCAGTTCGAAGAATATCTTAATTTTTATGTTAGACGAGACAAAACTAAATGAAACATCATAACTGAATGCTAACTACTTAATTTTCAAAATTTCCTTAGCATTAATAAAGGTTGTATGTTTTCAGGAAAAATGTGTGGTGTTCTTAAAACGCAGCATCGATATGTTAGCAGACAAACAGCAGGACTGTTGAAGTTGAATATAAATTGATTTATTAGTTTTATAAAAGTACATGTGATATGAATCTTTTATCATGTGGTTTATCCTGTCATGAAACACAACCTTTGTTTAAAAAGTTGAGCTCCTGTAAAAGGTGACTGGAATGAGAAGCTGTATTTCAAGATAATGATATTTAGATTGGACACTTTTAGGATCGATACATAGAAAAGAGGCTTTAAACCAGTAAATTCTTCACTAATTCAACCAACTGAACAATTTGTGAAAATAGTGGGTGGAATACATTTGCTTTCCTTATAACATAAAACCTTGTGTGTTTAAAAAACAGAAAAAATCAAATTAATGATATGCCTCCAAGACACTGTGTTAATCCTGGATATACAGAGAATTCTGAAAGAGGAAAAAAAATACCACATTTCTGAATTTACATGAAAGCAACTTGTTTTTATTTATTTATTTTTTACTTAAATCTACCTTAAAAAGCCTTTATACTCTTTTAAAATCAGATATATCTTATGCACAAATTTGAATACAGAATGTAAAATTAATTGTCATCTTTGAGTCAAAAACTTTTCCTTTTTGAAATAAAGTATGTAGAGGTGAACAAGATTCCTAGTGGTTGCTTTGGATGATTTCATTATGAAAGGAAAAAAACAATTTATTTACACTTAATACCTTTTAAAATGATGTAAGTAGTGGCTTGCACTTACATACCTCTCTCACAAAATAATAAACTTAAAATTATGACGAATTATAAGATCCTAAAAAGTCTCTTTTAATTGTCAGAGTAAGGTTAATTTGTAAATTTTTGAGACAGTATATTTTATATTAACGGAGTTGAATTTTGTGTTAAACTTTTGTTATATTTGAGTTCTTCAAAATAAGGAAATGCTAGATTATTTCAAATATGTGAAAGCAGCATATTACTTGCCCCCAGTTATATTTCATAATTATAAATCTGTCCTGTAACAGCACTCATGCTTCCAACCTCTGTTATGTATTCTCGATTTATTTGTTGTGATGTATTAGGAACCATCATTGGATCTGTGCTCTGGGATGCATGCCTAAAGTTCACAGTTAAACAGGACACAGCCCTGATATTATATAATTTTTTTTTTTTTTAATCCAGAGAGGAACAGAGGAGAGATGTCGTGGGTAGAGTATAGAGTGAGGGATATGTACATGGCTTTGCACAGTGTACTATGGGATCAGAGGCCAAGCATCTAAAGAAGCCTACAGTGGGAAGGAGGTTCAGGGACATCCTCCAGGTGGTGAGGATTACCCTGAATTTTGATTGAGGAATAAGAGTTATTAAATAAAGATATGCATATTATATACTAGATTAATGCATCTGCATCTTCCCAGTAATTTCATTTCTGATGATTTGAAAGAAATATTCATAGAATCTAGTTATCACTTGAAAATATTCACAATCTATTAACAGCTCAGTTCATTTATCAACTTTTCAAAAGTGGTTCCTCTATACTGTTAAAATCATCAGATGCTAAACAAAAGCCAAAAGAAGTATCCTTAAACCTTACATTAAACTGTGTGACACTGTAGTACATGCAGTAAGCAAAGAGTGTAAGTAATGTGAAATTATGTGTGTATTATTTCAGTCCTTTGATCATTTTTAGACACTCATAGGCCAAAAATTTTAGCACCTAGAGTGTCTTAAAGTGTTCCAAAAATTTAAATCTTTGTGTAAAAAGTTGAGCTCCTGTAAAAGGTGACTGGAATGAGAAGCTGTATTTCAAGATAATGATATTTAGATTGGACACTTTCAGGATCGATACATAGAAAAGAGGCTTTAAACCAGTAAATTCTTCACTAATTCACCAACTGTTTCATTATTTCATCAAACTGTTCCCCATTATTCACAATATTTTGTCACCAAACCATCTGAACATATTAATTCATTTTTGTCTTGCTTTTGAACACCCAATCCATATGTGTTCCTCAACCACATATAAAACAATCCATTAGAGCTAGTAATAACCACACCTTTCAAAATGGTGAAAATTCCAATCAGAAGCAAAGTGAATGAGCATTTTACCCTGCAGAGTCTTCTTATATATACATGTATAATTTTTGTAGAAATTGTTGAAACACCAGAAAGTTTATAATTTCTAATTACTTTTTAAATGAATCATTAGCATTTTAGGAAACATTTAGGTTGAGAATCACAGTACTCTTACAAAATATGGAGTGTTGATCAGAAAACTGAAATAAGCTGATGATAGGACTGCTGGAGAAGATAGTTAGAGTTTGATTGAAGCTGATATTCCTCCGCAGTATCAGGTTCAGTGAGGTCCCTCTCTCTGTAATACTCTTCCCTTATAGTAAAGCATACATTCAAATATATTCCAACTACAAACCCTAATCTTCACAGTCTTCATTTGCTTATGAAATGCTTTCTTTGAATATATTATACCTATAAAAAAATTTGTCTTCATCTTTTCTTGAAAGGAATCAGTTTTCAAATGAGGATGTAGTTTCTGCTGTTGTAAACTGCCTTTTTGTAAATTTACAAAACAATAGACATTTGTTGAGTATTTAGGAAATTTGAGTATTACTTCAATCTTTAATAATTAAATAATATAATAAATTTTATCCAATAAACTGTAAATGCTTAAATTTTTCCTATTTTTCCATTCCTTGGATTTCTCTATTTTAATAACATTTTATTTACAATCTATGCATAAGAATAAAATAGGACCCATACATATATTTTATTAAAATATTATTAGGCATGAGTTGCCTGTGAATATGATACAAATATTGCATTTAACAGCTCTCTAATTCACCCATTAGTTTATAATGTATGATTCATATGGCTTTATAATTGGCACATTCAAGTTTTAAACCAAAAATTCTCCCCTCACTACCACTACCCACTATCTCTTTAAAAACCACCTAGATCAATATTAAATTTTAAATATTATAAAATTACACTCACTTTTTTATCTTTATTGTATTTGGCAAATATCTCCTGGGCTCTCTCTTCTCCTCCATCCGTGAACAGCATAATAATCTTATTGCAGTTTGCTCTGGAAACATTATACTGTTAAAAACAAAACCACACAAAACAATATGCATATAATTCACAATATAAGAGAAAATAAAGCTATATGGAAAGTGCATGAGCAGGTTGCAAGTCATTAATGAAATATCTGCTCACAAAATATATTCTAAGAACTGGTTCCTGGATCAGTTCAGGCCCACCCCCTTCATCAGGCCTTCCCCTCACCACCCAGATAACCATAGGTCTATCTCACTTCCTTCAGCCTTTGATCAAATGCCACTTTATCATGAGGTGATTCTTCACAACTATGTTTTAAATTGCAGTCTCCCTCCCAGATAGTATCTTCACAGCATTTTACTTTCTTTTACTTACATATTTTATTTTCTTGTTTATTGTTGGTGTCCCCCAACAGAATGTAAGCTACATAAGCGAAGGAAGTTTTGTCTTTTTTGCTCAGACTTTTTTGTCCCTCCCTAGAAGACTGCCTAGCGCATAATACAATCTCAGTAGTTTCTTAAAAAATGAGCTTTTAATAAATGCTTATGTCAATTTTATGTCCATATAATTTTATAGTATAAACCAAAAATAACATTATTTTAAAATGTGTATCTTCAGTCCACTTCCAAATAAGTGTTTTCTTCCCTCTTTACTCATTCTACTTTATTCACTTTACCTGTTTGAAATCACAAATCCTAAAATTGATCACCTAAAATCCAATACTCTTTTGTTCCTTTGTAAAGGCCGATACCTATTCCCACGATATCCTCCTATCCTCTCTCAACCAACCACACATATTCTAATCCTGAAAGACTCAAGTCCATGGTAAATCTTCTTACACTTTAAGGTCTCCAAAAGAGTTAGATATGGGAGAATGATGGATTAGCACCAAAGGGCCATTAAAATGAACAATTAATTTAGAAAGCTGGACTTCTCTGAGGTCTAAAATTATTATCTTAACTTTTCTACTGTTGTGAAATGTATTTGCTTTCAATGCTGAGAATAAAAGATCACACTAATTTATGAATGCTCAGCTTCTTTGAAAATGTCAACCCTAGGTTCAGTGCTGTCCAAAAGAAATATAACATGAGACTAATACGGAACTTTAAATTTTCTAATAATTACTTAAGGGGAGTAATAAGAAATATTCAACATTAATCCTAATAATATATTTTCTTTAACCTAGTCATCCAAAATATTAATCAATATGAATATTGAACATTAATCAATATTGAGATGTTATACAGCTTTTTCTTCCATAATAAGTCTTCAAACTTCAGTATGCATTTTATACTTATACAACACATCAATTCAGATCAGCCACCTTTCAAGTGCTGATAGCCACCTGTGATTGTTGTTACCATATTGTACAGCATGGCACAGCCCTGGCTTTTAAATGACTAATATTTTTAAAAACTCATTAATTTTTCTTTAGTGTTCTAAGTCATTGAAGGTCCATGCTCTACCTTGTTTTTTCAACGAAGATAAAACCCACTTTCTGTTGTGAAATTAATAAATACAACATTTTTCTTTATTAATGAAAAGATCCTGTTTCAGGTCATCTCACTCCATTGACTCAGCCATTAGAACACTGGGAGTAAAAGCTTTTAATCAAGCATTGTAGAAGCACAAGTATTAACTGATATAATTTGTCACTTTCAAGCATGGCTCTTATCTTTGAAAGTAACCTATCTGAAAATCTGACTACACAAAAAGTTGCATATTTTATCATCAAAATACTTCTGTGAAATGTGCCTCAAATCTCTTAACTAAAATTAGTTTCTCTGGTGATTTGTCTTTTTTTTTTTTTTTTT
The DNA here is from genome assembly GCF_009764315.1 of Trachypithecus francoisi. Classification (NCBI taxonomy): domain Eukaryota; kingdom Metazoa; phylum Chordata; class Mammalia; order Primates; family Cercopithecidae; genus Trachypithecus; species Trachypithecus francoisi. The sequence continues at coordinate 62,000,699 of NW_022681469.1, forward strand.
TTTGAGACGGAGTCTTGCTCTGTCACCCGGGCTGGAGTGCAGTGGCCGGATCTCAGCTCACTGCAAGCTCCGCCTCCCGGGTTTATGCCATTCTCCTGCCTCAGCCTCCCGAGTAGCTGGGACTACAGGTGCCCGCCACCTCGCCCAGCTAGTTTTTTGTATTTTTAAGTAGAGACGGGGTTTCACCGTATTAGCCAGGATGGTCTTGATCTCCTGACCTCGTGATCCGCCCGTCTCGGCCTCCCAAAGTGCTGGGATTACAGGCTTGAGCCACCGCGCCCGGCAGGTGATTTGTCTTTTTTATCTGCGTGTGTAAAATAGGCAAAATAATATGTACCTAAAGAACTATCCTGTAAAAATGTTAAACAAAACCATAGGACATGGTTTTGTTTTTGAAGTACTGAAAGTACTATTATTGGACGCAAATATCAATGTAAATTAACACATTAGGTCTTGCTGATCATTTGTATATTTAAGTAAATAAAATTATAATATTTCCCGAGAGAGTGATGTTAGGGCATACACAAAAGAAGGAATATGGGGAAAATAAAGAAACCGTTTTGCCTACAACATGATTTTTCCGAGGAGTAGCCTCTCAGGACTTATGGTGGAGCCAAGTACGTAATAGCAAATTTTCAATGCATTTGCAATTATCTAAAGAATCACACAGCGACAACAATTAACTGGCTTTGAACAAATTAAGCCAAAAAAACTAGATTATTTCAATAAAATTACAATTAGTAGAGTTGATAACTTACTTTAATATGGTACTTTGCTGTATTTCTGTGTGCCAGTATACAGCACAGCATCTATCATATATGCACTCAATATAAATGTTTTTGAAAAATGCATATATATGCTAATATTTTATGAAATGGTACCTGAAGATTAATTCAAATCTAAATGTAAGTTTTACTTTGGGACTGATATGTCTAATTCTATTTAATACTTGCTTCAGTGATCTTAAAGGTGGATGCTGCAAGGACCCCCCCCCTCCAAAAAAAAGCATTTGAGCGATAAGATGGCTAGAAGTGTTTGAAAGAAAACAAAATACGCTTCAAATTATTTTAATATAAAGAATTTCAATATATATATGAGATGTATGGAAAGCAAAACATATTAGACTTACTTAGGGAACAACTGGGACCATATTTTTAAAATCATTACAATTGTAGCAGTTATAAAGGCAGCAGGAGAGGTCAATAGGAGTTAAATCATATTTCATCAGCAACTAATAAATCTGGAAGTTAATGTGGCCTCTTTAGTGAGGCTGCCTCTGAAATTGTACTTTACACTTGAAACTCCTGATCATTTCACAACTGAAACCTAAACAGGAGGCAATGAAGTGAGGGGAAAAAAACACTAAGAAGAATAATGAAAATGCCCAGATCAAGGAAACTCAATTATTGACTTAAGCAAAAAATAATTTTTATCAAAAACAAGCATATTTCTTTACTAGAGGAAGAATACATCTTAATCTAATGGTTAATTACATTACAATTTCATAGTTTTGAGCTTTCAATTTTTATTAATGAACATACAACATTTCACAAACATATGCATTTGCCACGCATTATTTCCCTTGAAAATAGCAGGGCTGTACATCTCTGATTTTCCGTCTTCTTACTTATCTAACGGTGTCTAGTAAATAACATGACCTCAAAATTCAACATATCTGAAACTGAGCTATTTCTTTTTTTTGTTTGTTTGTTTGTTTGAGACGGAGTCTTGCTCTGTTGCCCAGGCTGGAGTGCAGTGGCCGGATCTCAGCTCACTGCAAGCTCCGCCTCCCAGGTTCACGTCATTCTCCTGCCTCAGCCTCCCGAGTAGCTGGGACTACAGGCGCCCACCACCTTGCCTGGCTAGTTTTTTTTTTTTTTTGTATTTTTTAGTAGAGACGGGGTTTCACCAGGTTAGCCAGGATGGTCTCGATCTCCTGACCTGGTGATCTGCCCGTCTTGGCCTCCCAAAGTGCTGGGATTTGAAACTGAGCTATTTCTACCCCACATTTCCTCTATGTAGGTTCCTGTGTAATCATCTATTTACTAGTTCGGTTCAGAGAATGTAGTCACCTAAGCCCCTCTCACTCTGCAACCCAGCCCACATCACTTAATCAGTTCCCATGCCATGCTCCTTAGTAGCTCCTCACTTCTATTCCCACACCAGGATCTCTACAATAGCTTCCTTAACTGAGAACACTCCAAGGCCATACTCTAAAGTTTTCCTTTGCCCTTAAACACTTCCTTAACTGATACCTCATGGCCTTTCCATTTCCATCAGGTTTCTATATTGCTCATGTCGTAACTAAAAAAGGCAGCCATCTGTAATTTTTTACAGTGCTATGTTGTGTCACACTTGTGTACTTTGTCTACAATGTGATCCTTTTTCTGAAATAATTTTCCCTTCCTCTACCTACCTAAATTCTAATCATTCCTCAAAATCTCATTTTCACGGGATTGCCACACTTTCCTGACCTCCTTTGAGTGAGCTGAGCCCATTCTCTGTGCTGTCCCAGGGAACACGCTAAATACCCTGTAATGGCACTTGCACACTGTTCTATGGATGATGATTTAGCACATTATGCTGGGCCTTCTGAGAACAGCTGGTCCTGTTTACTTCTATAATTCCAGCACCAGCACTATGACAGGAATTGGTGATGCATTCCATAAATTTTGGCTGAATCAATAAATGAATCATCCAATTGGATATCTCAAAAACTATTCAGAATACTCAGGAACAACAAACTCATATTTGCATAAAGACCAAATGTAACAGTTCATTCAGTGATTCAGCAAATATTAGAAGACATTATGATCTGACTTCTTACCAGACATGGGCTAGTAATTACAGCAGTAATGACCATGACTCCAATACCACCCAGCAACCTACAGCTGTGTGTGGTTTGCTACATGCCAGGTTCCATAGACAATCTTATGCACAGTTCTCTGAGGTACGTGTTATAGTGACCTCTAATGCATACATGTGGAAACCAAGGTGCAGAGAAGTAAGTTTCCTACTCTCAAACATGATAACAATATTGCCTAGTAAGAAATAAAATAATTGAACAATGGTCCCTTCTTTTAAGTAACTCACAGTGAAATAGAGGGCAAGGTAATTTAAAAACACTAGTCCACAGTATTAAGACACACACTGTAAGGCCAGGTGCAGTAGCTCATGCCTATAATCCCAGCACTTTGGGAGGCCAAGGTGGGTGTATCACCTGGGGTCAGAAGTTCAACACCAGTCTGGCCAACAGGGTGAAACCCTGTCTCTACTAAAAATTAAAAAAAAAAAAAAAATTAGCTAGGCATGGTGGCGGGTGCCTGTAATCCCAGCTACTTGGGAGGCTGAGGCAGGAAAATCGCTTGAACCCAGGAGGCGGAGGTTGCAGTGAGCCAAGATCGTGCCACCGCACTCCAGCCTGGATGACAAGAGTGAAACTCCATTTCAAAAAAAAAAAAAGACACACGCTATAATCTGACAGTCTAACTGTAGACGCTGATGAGGGACTGTGGGGAATCCTCACTGAGGAAGAATCCCTGCTCCAGGAGTTGCATTTCTGTTCATCTTAATGTCTACCATTTGGAACTTTCTGTACATTTAGGAACTTAAAGACCCAGACGAGATGTTTAAAACTAAAATGTTCTCAGTAACCATTTGATGATTGAAAGTTTGAGGTTACAGATAAAGACTGTAGTGATTGAGATAAGAAAAAGTAATGATATTCTACATAGGCCAATTAAGTTTCAAGGGTTTATTCAAACTTAAATTCAACTATTTCCTCATAAATTTAAAAACACAGATTGAAAAAAATAAAGATCAAAAACTTAAAAATCTACATTTTAGATACATTTTGAATTTTAAATTCAAAAATAAAAATAGTACAAAGGTTTCTTCTGCCTGCACACATCTGCTTTTTAAATAAATGGAAAACAGTACTATCTAATCCCAGACAGTAACTATCAGAATATTGAAATTCAGATACTACAATTGAAAAAGAAAAAAAAAGATATAGCATGATACTTACATTAAGTAGCTGTTCAAAAGCAAAACTAAAGCCCTTCTTATAATCTGTAATTCCTTTGGCTGTGATATTATTCACCGCATCTTTCAATACTTTCTTATTTCTTACATTTGCTTGGACAAGGTGCTGAAAACAGCTCACATCCTGAGCATTGCTGTTAAACTGCAAAAGATCAAATAGTAAATATATGAATGAACATTAAAATCAATCATATAGTTTTCATAGAATTTGTGTTTGATACTCCTAAACGGTATTGCATTGCTTCCTCTTTCAAATGGAAAAGCGAGTAGGCTGGTAACAAAGGTGCATTAAGAAACAAATGGCAATTTTCTACTGAGCTACCAACCCGTACTGGAACGCTGAGTCTGCTGCTTATATTCCCAAAGCCTGGTTTCCCTGCTTATAAATTTGAGAATTAAATTATATGACATCCCTTCTAGTTCTCAAATTTGATGAGCATGTAGAAAAAATAATCCAAAGCAATGAAATATATGCAGAATCCAGAAATGATATGGGATGCCTGCCCCGGTTGTGGGGACATGTTAAATATTTTCATTGCCTCTTATTAGGAAAGACTGGTTGGCAAAGTAATACACTGAAAACATGAATCAATGTTTAGTCATTTTGAAATTTGAGGGTACTGTTTTTCTATGGAGGCTAACAGAGGAAAGCAACGTGAATCAAGAACAACTGGTGGCCTTTTAGAAACATCACTTTAGAGGTTACTAAAGAGTGCCAGGGGGACCATGGAGGCCAGGCAATGGAGCCCTGAACAGCAGAGAGGCTGTGGGAGAGAAAACATCAACTCCAATGTTAACTGCCCAAGATGGAAAATTTAAGAACGATCATCAAAGTAACTTCGTCAGCCCCATAAAAAATATTCACATCGTTCTCTGGATAGTTCCAAAAAGAAAGAACAATAGGAATGCTGCAACAAAATCCAGGATAATAGGATGAGTGCAGTCATCCAATCATTTATTAACTCTGTAATCTGTGGAAGTTCTTCAGCTCTTGGCACCTAGACTGTCACATCTGCAAAATGGGAATAATAATAAAAAGCATATTTGCCAGAAAAAAGGGACTGGCCAGATAAAATGTTAAAGATACTTCCAGATCAAAAACATACACTTATTTTAATGAGTGGGCCACAATTTATTACATATTCTTGAAAATATAATTCATCTTTTTTTCTCTGAAGATCACTGAACCTAGTTATAAGGTGCACTGCACAATTCATCAGTTTATTAAGCAAATATTTACTAGCAGCCTATTATATACCAAGAATCATGACTGGTAGTTTTATACTTTCAGGCATAATTATTTGCACATACACAAATGCCATAAATATATAAAGTTATATAGTGTCTACTATGTGCTGCATTTACTAGATATTCTAAAAATGTACATCATTTTATCTTTACAAATGTTCTTTTAGATAAACATTATTATCCCCATTTTATCTATGAAAAAACTCATCCTGTATTGCCTCTCAATATAGTGTAATAAATTATGATTCATTCTATAAAGCAATATAATATTATGCTCTAGAAGACAATATTAGGAGAGGCATTTCTAATTTGGATTGTGAACATTTGAAAGAAAATTCTCCTAAACAACGGCATTTCCTGTGATTCCAGAGAAATGTTCCAGTGAAGAGCACAAAGGAAGAACATTGCAAGCAAATAGAACAATATGTGCAAAGGCCCTGACATGGAAACAAAAGAATCGTTTTGAAGAAAACATAAGGAGAGTGAGTTTAGCTCGGTCTCATAGGAGGACAAAAGACACAAAATGAGTTCAGAGAGGGAGGCAAGGGCTAGATCATGTGAGGTCCAATGGAAATGTTGAAGATGATTTTAGTTTCTATGAAATGGAAAGTCACTGGGAGATCTTAAGCCAAATGTAAAATAACTGAATCTAGAATTTTAAGAGTGCATCCTAGCTGTTGTGTGGAAAATGGACTTGAGATGAGCACAATATAAAGGAGGGAGAGTAATTAGAAGGCTTTGCAGTAACCTAGCTGAAAATACATAGTGGTTTTGTTATTTGTGGAGATGGTTAGAAAGGAAAGAATTCAGGAGGTATTTCTGAGAAAGAATCAAATAGGACTTGGTGGTGGATTTAGCAGGATGCATAACAGAGAGGTATCTTGAATAACTGCCAGGTTTCTGACTCAGGCATCTGGAAGGATAGAGGACTGGAGGGATGACTGGTTCAGGGATAACTGAGGAATACAGAAGAGAGGCACAGAGTGCAACTTAGGGTGAGATTTCAATAGATGTGAGATATGCAAGTATACATGTCAAGAAATGATAACATTTAAAGCATGAGGCTCAAAATAAGTCTTGGTTAAATAATTTATAAAAGAAAAAACAGAAGGCTTCAGGAAAAAAAAAAGGTTTAAAGCCATATGAAAACAAAACATAAAAAGTAGAGTAGAATAGGAGTACCCTGAGAAAACTAAGTAGGAGCAAGTTTCCATGGAGACAGGAGGAAAATCAGGAGATTGGACTGTTTTGGATGAGAGAAAAATGTGTCAAAAGGAAGATAATGTGTGGAGATAGAGAAGATGCGGACTTAAAACTGCCCAGTAGGGCTCGGCACTGTGGCTCACACCAGTAATCCCAGCACTTTGGGAGGCTGAGGCGGGCGGATCACCTGAGGTCGGGAGTTTGAGACCAGTCTGACTAACATAGAGAAACCCCGTCTCTACTAAAAAAACAAAATTAGCCTGGTATGGTGGTGCATGCCTGTAATCCCAGCTACTCGGGAGGCTGAGGCAGGAGAATCGCTTGAACCCAGGAAGCAGAGGTTGCGGTGAGCCAAGACTGCACTTCAGCCTGGGCAACAAGAGTGAAACTCTGTCTCAGAAAAACAAAACAAAACAAACAAAAAATGCCCAGTGAACTCATCCACATTATGTAGGCAGCCTTGGGTGGGCAAGGGGAGGGCAGAACCAATGGACAGCAGGAGCATCTGAATGCAGGAAAATCCTCAAAGTGCTTTGGCTGGAGGCAGAGCAGGAAAACAGGGTGGCATCTGTAGGGTAGACCAGGGGTCAAGAAAAGTCTACTTTAAAGCTAGGGGTCATGAGCGCATGAAAAGACTTGTATTAAAGAGAGAAGAAGAAAAAGATGCAGGAAATAGAAGAGAGGTAAAAAATAAAGTTCGTGGAAAGGTAGGAACAGATGGATCCAGGTGACACACAGAGGAATGGCCCTTCAGGAAAATGCACATCAACTTCATTATTCTAGGAAAGAAGAGTGGAAGCTGACCCAGCCAGGTGGTACTTGGATTTGGATGATGATCGTTACTGTCTGTGGCATTTGTCGCCTTTAACAATGAGGCAAGGTGATTAGGATAATGAGAGGAGAAGGAAGGCTTAGAGAGAAGAAAGATAAAACAAGAGGTAAAATATCCTGCACAGATAGTGAGTTCTTTTCCATGTTTATTTTGAACACGACTTTCATGAATATCACCAGTGTGAGAATAAAGTTCCAGTATATTTATTTACTGTTTTCTATAAATTCAAATATTGAAAAGTGAGTATCTTCAGGTCCAAATGACCAGTCCCATTGCCTCTTTTATCACTCTTCTATTCTTTGGTTATTGGATGCAACCTTATTCTACATGTTCCATTTTCAAAACAAATGTTAGAATTCCCCTGTATTGGTAAGTAAAAATACAGTTTGCCAATATATTACTAGTAAAGTGACCTTAGAGAATTATTAGAAATTGTTACAGGAAATGTTATTAACTGGCTTATTTAAACCATGAATCATCATAAAGGTACAAGTTATGCAGAAATTGAGCACTGAATAATATATTGTTCAGTCTTTCAGTTGACCTTGACCTGCTTTTAACACAGAAAAGTGAAGCATCTCATTAAGTCACTTTAACACAAACTGACGAAATGTGAATTCAATTCATTAAATACATATTCAGTAGTATATAACAGAATTACTCCAATTGCACTCATAATAAAACTCATAAATAATGTACAGAACGGAATAACTTACAAAGTATAACTCCCTATACCAAATCTTACTCCCCTAGGAAAGTGATGAGAAATTTGAAAGCTTACAATCGGATAAGACTATATTTCACAGGTATCTTAGACTCATCAGTTTATATCATATTATATATATTTTAAAAATAGGTTAATTTTCATGGGCTGAAGTGGCAGTTGGATAACATGTGCCTAGATACTAATTTAAAACCACGTATTAAAAACCTTAGAGCAAAAGTGTAATAGTAAATATATTACAGAACTTTGAAATGGTATATGGTGAGTGAAAAGAGATTGAAGGAGCTCTGATTTTTCATCTATTAAGAAAATACTTCTTGTAAAAGTGTGTATTTAACATGACAGAGTCAGAAATTCAAACTAACATTACATTGATTCCTTTCCCAATCCCAGAAAATTCAACTAAGTAGGTCACTCATCAGAACTGCTGAGAACAATTTCTGTTACCCTGTTTAGATAGGAAGGCACGTGTGTTAACATGGGCATCTGGGGTAAAAATCCTGGAGGGCTTTGTATTTCAACTCCAGCATTGGGGCATTCTTTCCTTTACCCTTCTACATCTCTTGTTCCTTCTGCCAAAAACACTTTTTCCCACTATATATACTGTTCCTCTGCCCACAATACTTTTTCTCCCTTCTTCACTCGGTCCTCATGAAAGTTTTCATGACCTTCCCTGACTAGATTAAATCACCCAGTACTAAGCTCTCCTAAATCTATCTCTTTTTTACAGAGCACCAGTTATAATCTCATATTTCTCTATATCCTAGCTTGATAAATAGACCCCTCTATTGGATTATTAGCCCAGATGGCCAGAAAATGTGTCCACTCCACCACTGCATCTTCTGTACTTGGCATGTAATAGACATGCTATAAATATTTACTGAATAAATGGATAAATGTTTAAACTCCTTGGATGTGGGCTTTAAGAAAATTAGAAGCCAGTATAAAATGTTGATCAATAATCAAGCTATAGATTTATAAGTAGATGAATTGCATCTTAGCTCTGCAATATGTTGTTAAACTTGTATATTCAAAAGGACAAATACACTGTACAAATAGACATTTAAAAAGTCAAAGATATACAGAACATCAAACATAAGAGTCTGACATACAGTAGATGTTAAATGGCAACTCTATTGTTTTAAAAATTATTTAAGTAAAAAGCATTAGGATACTCAGTACTAAAATTAGAACAGATTCCTAATTCATAAGATTCAGATAAACTGCCTCAGCTGTATTGAGCTTGAAATAAAGTTTACTAACAGGATGATACAAATGTCCCTCAAACATTAGTGTTTGAAACGGTTTCTTATAAAACTATGATCCATGCATTTCAATCTTCCAAAGAACTTTCTTATTAAATATCACCGTCAAGTACACAAATCCACAAATCGAAAGATGCTTTCCAGTCAAAACAAAGTATCAGTATCTCAAATGAAATAAGCCAAGCTTTTGGTTTTGTAAAGGCAGTCTCTATTTTTGCTCTAATTTCCTCTGCTGAATAAGAAATCATTCCACGAAATAGTTCTGAGAAGGGGGACTCTGCTCGTCATCACATTATGTCAGGATACAAACAATGAAATATTTCTATTGCCTTAATATACACTACAAGTCAAAGAAGCAGAAAGTTACTGGGAAGTGCCCTTTGCCTGGAAATGGCAACTGGAACACATCTTCTTAGAGTCCCAAGTCTTTCTTTGAATGGTTTACTGGAGTCAAGTAGTTCAGAACTAGAAACATGAAGAATTAAAGACAAAAGATCTTCTTAAGGTCGTATCTTCTACTTGAAACTTCAGTGAAGGAGAAGCAGCTCATTTATTCTTTGCCCACTTGATCTGTCTTTTTAAAATTATTTTTCGTTTTAAAACATGAGACAGGGTCTTACTACTTTGCCCAAGCTGGTTTCGAATTCCTGGCCTCAAGTGATCCTCCCACCTCGGCCTCCCAAGCAGCTGAAATTACAGGCATCAGTCACCGTACCCAGCTCTCAACATGTCTTTTAATTTGCATCCCTTCCCTTCAGAAAGACTGTTCTCCTACGCATGGATTCTAAATGTTTAAAGGCAGGCTTTCTTTAGGGTACTTTGTACATTGTTTAGTCCTAAAGCATTTTTAATAAGCAAAAACAGGACATAACTATAGTTTTTGAAAAAATTGTTCAATATTTTTTACTTAACATGTCTTAATGTTTTATTTTCTCTATTTTTGGCATGTAAAATAAATAATGGTGCAAAACTGTTGGCTCAAGTCATGTAATGATCAGCAAAAATAATAATTCAAATCCAGACCTGACTGCTTTGGAAAAGGATTTAATTAAAATAATATTAGTAACCTTATTTATGCAAGTTAACTATGATGGATAACATATATAACAAATTTATATTTTATAAGCTATATTAAATAATTTAAATAAGAAACTTAATAAAATTTTGCATATTAGTAAGTACAAACACATGGTATCAGATACTATTCACATTTTGGCCACCAGATGGCGATGCAGGAAAATAAAAGGAAAATGACCAGCGGCTGTGCGCTCCAACATTTTGGCTATGCTTGTTTCATGTACTTATTCCTATTTTTAAAAAACTTTCAAAATTTATTTTGATTTTCATATTTTTCATAGTAAGTTTGGATTATAAGAGATTATATGAAAATGATTAAAATCCAGATAAAATAGCTGATAACATTTATCCTTACAGATGTGGATACATTCCCAGTTAAGAGTTATTTCTTAAAAACTGATGAGAAATAAGATTTATAAAGTTGCTGTTTAGAATTCAATGTCTGGGTGAAATGTTGTAACTGCAGTCAGGACTTCGGTTCATTTGTTACTGCAACTTAGCTGCATTTTTGGATGTTTAGTATGTCTTTGAATTTCAGAAGTCAAGAAATGAATAGAAAAGTCCAGATGAATAGAAAAAAAAAAAAAAATGCTTGTTGGGTTATCTGTTACCAAATTACTTTCCAAAAACTTTGTTCCAATTTAAAGTATATGTGTGCTAGTATCATTGTAGCCTCATAAACACTTCCCATTTTTTATTTGCTAAATTGTAAATAAAAATATTTCAATATTTTAACTATTTGAATTTGATTGCTAGCAAAATGACCCTTTTTCTCAAATAATTTTTGTGTAGTTCTGTTTTTCCAGATTGTTGCTTACTATTTAATCTAAACCTGTGAGTCTATTCCTTTATTATTTCTTAAAAGAGTTTTCTACTTAGAAAATCAACCATCTATCAGCCAGGAAATTATTCATCTGTAACCTTACTAATGTTTCATGGGTTTTGGTATATAGTCATGGTGGAACTTACTTTCCCCAATACTATGAGGTGATAACAAAATTAGGCAATTTGTTTTTACAAATAACGAACTTTCCCTTTTACGAACAAATCCATTCACGATCCATTCCTTATAACAAATTAAGATTTTGGATATATTTCTGTAATTTCTTAGTTCTTTGTCCCTCTGTTATTTCATGAATTTACTTTTTAATATGAATAATTTTTAAAAGTATTAGCTAACATGTATTGAGAATCACCTGCGTGCCAGGCTACACAGTTGATATCCACTAAGTTAACTTTGAACAAGCTACAGTTTTAGTTTTAATAGGCTTCCCATTATATAGTTGAGGAAATGAGGTTTCTAATGTTAAAGTGTTCAGAGTCAAGCAGCAACCAAGACTCAGAGCTCAACCCCAAGTGCAAACTCCCTGACGCACTTTTCTCTAAGGTCTTTAGTCATTTCCAATTACAGTTTAATAACAGAGGAGAAAGTTGCCACATCGTGTCATGTGATTTTTTTTTTACAACTCTCTTTCTATTGCAATAATCTTAGAAATTTTTGTCAAATTAAAATTGCTTTTATGAGTAAATTAGAAAAACTGCCATCTTCACATGGGTATCCTTTTCATTCCAGGAAAAATTATTCATTCATTTCAAATTTCAAATCTTTTAAATATATCTCTCACATTCTTTTCTCTATCTTCAATACAGGTCCTAAATATATTACTAAAAGTACTGCTAGTTAATTCATGATTTTTGCTAATGTTGTGAATGTGATTTTAATTTCTGTTATTAATCCCCATCCAGGGAAAACTAGAAGGTGTGGTCACCCTCTCACAGTCACAGACAAAAATGTCTTCACTAATGACACTTGTGGAGTTGGCCACTCCACTCTTCAAGTTGACAGTGCTGTTCCCAACAGTGGCTGCTAGTTTGCGGTTTCCTTGGTCCACTGTATAAAAACAGAAACATACTGAGAATGAATTATCTCTTCTTTAATCAATTTAGGAAAAACAAGTCTAGTCCAGGCCTTGCCTTTAATAAGCATCACAGCCAAAACTGATTCAATTATTTCCTCTAAGCTGCAGATTGCTCCTTTCTGAAATAAAGGGTTTTTCTAGATCAGGTGGAAAGTCCTTCAAATTCTAAAATCATATAATTTATATCAGATAGTTTAAGAATCAGGAAAAAAATATAAATATGGAATAAATTCTGTATATGTCTAAAAAATGGCACCAGTAGATAAAATTGAATACAATTCTCTATTATAATTATAAAGACATGAATTGTGTTTGCCTATAAATGTAAATCATCATTCATCAAATATTTCAATAAATATTTTCATTTTTAAACAAATATTCCAAACAACTGGAAGCATGATGTAACCTATATTTAGTTCATTTACCTTGTTGAAATCTTGGATAGATTTCTAAATAAGTCCCAATTATCATTTTTCATATATTCTGTTTATATTTTGATAGATAAAATTTTATAATTCTCTAATCATATTCATTTAAAAACATTTGAAGCCATTGGAAGTATGCCATTCTTTCACTTGAAATGTAAACTGAATTTAGCATCCCCCCGTATCACTACCTGACATTTCTGTTTTCTCAACCATCTTTTAATCAACTGTGCACTCCTGAGTCCACAGCACTTTTCCAACTGGAAAAATGTGCAGCTTTCTTTCCCACCCCATCATTCTCCAGGTACAATAATCTTATCAGTATTATTTTCATTACAAATGTTTTTTTGCATAGCCCTCTATAAATTTGAATGCTAGCTCCTGAAGACAGAACCTTAATGAAATGATGAAACAATCACATACTCTCTGACCTAGTCCCCTTTACCAACACTGTGATGCAGGCATGACCAATATGTACAATATTTTCATGATACCTGAAGCTGAGTACTTGGAAAATTCCCTAGTTGAAAAATAAAATAAAATAACAGTTACAGCATGGTGATGGCTCAGTTTGCCTGAAGAACATGAAAAGAACCACATACGTAACAAATGTGTTTGCAGAGCAGATACTGCAATACTGATTATGTGAGTGAGGATGACTGGCCATATAAAAACACAAAGTTAACTTATCACTGATTGAAACTGTTTATAAAATTCTGACATCCATCTGGTACATTTTTTGTTCGGCACTGTTCTGACTGACAAAAAGGTAGAGTCAATTCAAGAACCACCACTATGTGCCTTGAACTATTCTATGTACAGTAACATTAGTACAAAAAAGACTCTCGCTATACTCAAAGAAGCATGCATTCCTGGAGAGAAGGGAATACAGAGATATAGAAAATAAACATAGGTAAAATATCAGGTGAAGAGAAATGATAGAAAAAATGAAGTGACATGAAATAGTAAATAAACAAAGTGGTTGAATAACTAATATTGGAATGCTGTCTGAGAGACAGTCGTCAGAGAAGTCCTCTCTATCAGGCAGCATCTGAGCAAAGGCCTGAGGTGGGGGAATATCTGCGGGATGATCAGGCAGCTATCTAGACCTGGAAGCATCCAGATTCACATAATAGTAAGCAGAAGTACTGTCTCATCTGTACACATCTATAAGACATGCACTAGACAGAAAGGATACATCTGCCTCTTAAGAAAGTTTACTCATGGCCGGGCGCGGTGGCTCAAGCCTGTAATCCCAGCACTTTGGGAGGCCGAGACGGGCGGATCACGAGGTCAGAAGATCGAGACCATCCTGGCTAACACGGTGAAACCCCGTCTCTACTAAAAAATACAAAAAACTAGCTGGGCGAGGTGGCGGGCGCCTGTAGTCCCAGCTACTCCGGAGGCTGAGGCAGGAGAATGGCGTGAACCCGGGAGGCGGAGCTTGCAGTGAGCTGAGATGGCGCCACTGCACTCCAGCCTGGGCGACAGAGCGAGACTCCGTCTCAAAAAAAAAAAAAAAGAAAGAAAGTTGACTCACATAACCAATGAATTCTTTTAAACATGAAATTGTACCTGGGATGCAGAAACAGCTGATGACACTTATCAACTAGGTGTGAAGGAATTATTTTCAATTTAACCCAGTTCCACTGAGACAAATTATATACATCTGGAAAACTTAGAGCATGATTATGATATAAATTAATGACAAAAAGATAGGTAAAGAAGATACCTACCAAACTACATAGCAGGAGAGATTTCACAAGGATGGAAAACATATTTTAAAATATATTTTAAAGTGTGCAATAAGCATGAATTACTGAACAAAACATTAAAAATGTGAATTAGTTGTAGAAAAAATTGCCAGTATTTTTATTTGAAGCTTATAGAGAACTTATACAAACTGTCACTTTATGAAAAATTTCTTATACATTAACATAAGATAAAAATATTTTCATGTCTTAGCACATTAATTTTCAAGCTATAATATATACATCAACATTCTCAAAATGCTTTTTTGTTATTCCTCTAGGAATTTGATGAAACAGATTTTGTTTATTCAACAATTAAGATTGCAGTGTATGCATTTTAGTAATAAGTTCTCATAGAGTCAATTTATATTTGAATTTCTTTTGAATTTTAAGCATACTAAATAATTAAGAACAAATATGATAGTTTAGTTTAATTTAAAGAACTGAACAATTCTGCTACATCTATTGCTCAGGCCAGCCCAAGTCACTTTCTTTACCTACACTCAAAATTAAATGAAATTATAATTTAAAAAATTTTACCTAATAAGTACTGACACACATGACATCTTTTCCTAGTCCTTCAAGCTCCATCAAATAAGTCAATAACTTTTATAATTTTAAAAACAATAGTTTAGTTCAGAATAAAAGTATTCCCTTTGCCTCACCCTGAATGTTACTTTGCTATTTCCTTTTTACATATACAACTAATTTCTAAGTGCCAAAACTGAGTGTACCACGTAACTAATGGGAAAAAAAATACTTATCATACTTGTCAACACCTTCTTATAAACTCTCTTTATATTTCCAAAGCAATTAAGTTATCTTCCGGCATCTCATTAAAAAAAAAAAAGAAAAAACCTAAATAACCTTGATGGCTTTGCCCTGCTATTATAACAACTAAATGTGTCTCTTTCTTCTATCTTTTCTTACTGTCCATAATTTCTTCATGTGTCTTTTAAATGAAAATACTTTTATAAAGCTCCTATCTTTACCAAAAAAAAAAAAAAAAAGTACAGAACAGGTTAGAATTCTAGTTCTTTTAACAAATTCTCTTAATTCTATTTCTTCCTGTTTTAAGACCTCCCCCATCCCAAAGAAGCAAATGTCTACAAAATAAAAATATTCAAACATCCATAGTATTAGGAATTCTATAAATTACCAAGCTCTTAAAATGGGAGTCAGTGAAAAATATGATTATGTATAACAAGCCCCCGTTAATCATCTGCTGAGTTTGCTAAATGTACCTCTTTAGTATACTGATTTCCTCTTCTCTAATGACATGAAGCCCGCCAGTTATACACACAGTTAACAGTAATGTGATAAAAAACCCCTGCACAGGAATCACTTGGGGGACTTTTCAAATGCAGATGCTCTCCTTTGCTCTGGAGTGGAGCTGGAGATGCTGCATTTCTACCCATTGCTTAAAAGAACTCCCAAGCAAGGCTCAGGCTGCTTGGCCACAGGCCCCACTTTGATGGCAAGAAAATAAACTATAGTCTTCTTGTTGACATAAATGAGCAATACATCAACATAAAGTTTTCCTGAACTCTAGATGGATGGCTTTTGATAAGACATGAAATTATTCTCTTAGATTTGTCACAAAACTGTATCGGCATGGCAAATATCTTTTATTTTATTTGAGCTCTGGCAAAAAGAGGGCCTGTTTGGTAATAAACTTTTAGCATTGGGGGGTACAAATTGCTTTTAAGTTCAAATCGTGCAGCAATTTACAATTGTACCTGCTTTCATATGCTGAGTAGCGAAGTTCCTTATCTAAAAAACCAACAAAACATGTCCTTGTCTAGGAATACATTAGGCATATTTTAGAAGGAAATCTGAAATTTAAAGCACATAGGAAATGGAACAATTGAAATCATCGCATCTCTTACTTGCCTACACAGTGCAACTCCATATTTAAACCACCCCCTGCTCTGATATTAGTTGGTGTTAAACATTCAAGTCAGGAACTGTGAAATGTCTGAGATTTTACAGCAGTTGTAAGCTAACAAGTTAGCCTCCTACGGTGTCATAGATAAAAGGCAGAAAAAATACAAGCCCTCTGAGTCAGAGATAAAGAGTTTATTACTCATAGCAACAGCAGGAGCAGAGTAACATCTTTGTTTACAAAAGCTGCCCAAACCTCCATTCCCACAGGAAGACAGGAAGACAGGCAGGGGTCACCTGCATCGGTAGTGAGATGGGTTTCCAGCCAGGAGTCCCAAGATGAGGAAGTCCCTGATCTTATACTGGGACTTCTGACAGCCCACTCATCCTTCCCTCCAGAGAGACACAATAGTTTAATTACTCTGCAATGAAAAACTCTTTGGGAGAAGGAGAAATCTCTTTACTATCCTGGAATGTAAATAAATCTGAGTAAATTGGCTGTTAATGCTTAGACCTAAATGTGAAAGATTCATAGAGAAATGTCTCCCAACAGTTGGTGGAAAAATGTTGGAAGATGACACTAATAACAATAAACATCATCATAATACATGATTACAATATATAAGCACTTTACATGTGACATTTCACTTGGTACTCAACATTTTAGCAAGTGAAATTATCCTGTCCATTTTTAAGATAAGGAAACTGACAGAAGCCCTAGGTTACTTGTGTAAGGTCATATAACTAGTAGTTTCCAAAGTTGTACATTATCCCTATGCAGTTCTACCAGTCCATCTAAGAGGCAGATTGCCTGTGGAGAGTGAGTCAAACCAGATGTGACCTTACTAATACTGTCCATGCAGGTATAATACGTTGGCAGGATCATTCCATCCTGTTGCTCTTTATTTGATATAAACCAACATATATCGGCTCCTTGAACCACATACTGTGGAAAGCAAAGACTTTTACAATCTTTAGAATACCATATTCAGAATTATTGTTTGTTTATATAGACAAATAATAAGCACAGACCTGTCTCACACAGAGGTCTGGACCCAGGAAATCTGCAGGCTTTTTTAGCAGTTCCATGTAGGGAAAACCTTCCAGCTAGAATAGGGCTCACCTTCCTTTCCAGCCTCCTGTTTAGCTATGGTTCTTCACTTTTCATTTTGTACTTACATTTATAAACTGTCACTTCTAGGACTGTTGCTTAGCGACTACAATCTGGACAAAAGATCCAACCAATTTTTTAAAAAGTTATCTCCTACAAGCAAGAGCAAAGATATTATAAGGAATTATATTTTGATCATTTTTTTTCTGGTGAAAAATCAAAGACAGTATTTTATAATGACCATGAATTGGAAAAGCTTCCATGAAGAAAACTGAGTCAAAGATCCTTAACATAACCATAATGTGTGCATCTAATTCTTTAGTAAGAAATGTGTGGTTTTATTAAAAGACATAAAGATCTTCTTTGGTTGTTAACTTTTAACATATTGTCTACAATCCATATACATTTTCCCATCATCCTCTACTGGTTTGCAGTATTTTACTCCTAAAATGTCAAACTCCCTCACATTCATAAACAAATTCAAATCGCTGTGTCAACATTTGAAATTTTGCCTGCAAATCAGAACATGCTGTGATTGAATTGCTGCTCGTATCATCTACCACTGACTCCTATCAAAGCATATAACTGGATTAGTGGGAAAACAGCTACATTATGCTTGCATTTCAGCTTTGCTAACAGCAGGTTTCCTTTCTGCAACAAAGAGCAACCCTGGAGACAGTAGAAACACTCAGAAATGATGCAGCATTAGTTCTGACATCTTATACATGGCTTTAAGCATGAAAAATTACTGTTATTTTTAAAAAGAATGAAAGAAATGTAGACATATAACCCTGAAAATAAGAGGCTACCTGATTTTTCTGTCTGGTGGCTTCTGGGCATCTTTGGGGAAGTGTTAATATAGATTGCATCCAAAGTCTTTGGATGACCCACATTATCTTGGGTATGAAGATAAAGAGAAATGCATGAGGTCTCTAAGGAAAAATTACTGTCAAAGTTACCTATAGAACCACTCCCTGCTTCCTCAGTGCCTATGGATTCTTGAAGTTACAAAAGCTAAAGGTATATTGTTGCTTTCCTGGACTTTCAAACAGCTTTAGAGAGAAAATAAAATACACGTGCACATGTGCACATACACATACAATATGACATTATACATATATTTTGAAGTTTTTTTTCCTGAGAATTTCCATATCATTAAATTGTTAAAACTGTATTTAATGAGAAGGGCCTATCTGTTAAAGACAAAAATGTAGTTTTACTTTTTTCTTACCAGAATGTTGCATAAGAATCAATTCTCTTTAAATCTGTCAGTTTCAGACAGTATATACTCAAAATAAAGCAGAGTAACTCATAAGACTGAAAAATTTCTTTAAAATTATGAATTTAATGTGGTTGACACTAAAGATTATATATAACATGGTTAACACTAAATATTATAAATGCAAAAAAGGCTATATGAAGTTTGATAAGAGCAAAAGATACACGGTAAAGAAAGTAAATATTCTTGAAGATTCAGCCTCGTAACTTTTCGGTTAAATCTAGAATCATGAACGAAGATGGCTACGCTCCAATTCTTTATCTTTTCTTGGAAAAACTGCTAAGACTCTTTCTACCTGTTTTCTTATCTGCAATATTAAGAAGAGCAGTATTGTCAACCTCACAGGGTTGCTGTAAAGACTAAATAAATTACCATGAGAAACCCTTAGAACAGTTTCCGCCACATGAACATTGCTTTAAAAAAATTAAATGGTCTGTAATCCCAGCATTTTGGGAGGCTGAGGCGAGTGGATCACAAGGTCAGGAGATCAAGACCATCCTGGCTAACACAATCAAACCCCGTCTCTACTAAAAATACAAAAAATTAGCCGGGTGTGGTGGTGGGCGCCTGTAGTCCCAGCCACCCAGGAGGCTGAGGCAAGAGAATGGCATGGACCCAGGAGGCGGAGCTTGCAGTGAGCCAAGATGGTGCCACTGCACTCCAGTCTAGGTGACAAAGCGAGACTCCATCTCAAAAAAAAAAAGGAAAAAATTAAATAATTACCTATCAATTATGATTAAATAGAAGGTCAAAGCACAAATAAGAAAAATAATGAACACATGTTTACTTTGGATCTTATTTGTACTGATTTTCTGAGGAGCAAATCTATGTCTCAATATAATCACTCAAAATTATTTAGTGAGTTTTCAATCATAAAAATATATTATTTTGAAATAATAAAATTAAACAAAAGTGTACAGTTAACAAAACTTCAGAGTGTAGTTGACAAAGAAAATGATCTTTTTATAGTAAATGAGAGCCATAAACAAGTAAATAAGTAACCAAAACTAATTAAGCCTAAGGAAGAACTATGAGCTGGGACCAGTAACACCAGGAGCCAAAACCAGTAATATGTATCTCCAGAAGCAGAGTGGAAAGTCACTATGACCTTATCTTTCAAATGTCTTCCTAAGTATCGATCTTGTAAGTTCCATGAGTTGTGCATGTTTCAATATTGCTTTTCTATCCATTTCTGAGATATTAACAGAGATATTTTCATAACTTTTAACTTGAGGTACTGAGGTGCATACTTCCAGGTCAAATGTATTCTCAGTTTTTCCTACGAGTAATATATTCTATTTTCCCATATGCTTGTACCTCACACATTCAAGCCATACCAAATGAGTATACCCAGCTTAGGATTTACAAAGAGCTGTCAGTGCATCAGTAAAGTCTGTATTAACTTGGTTCACAGAAATCACAAGGAGATCTCCTGCAATTGTGTTTCTTAAGAAATTATTTAACAATTTTCTTCAAATAAATACACATTTAACAACATAATATTTTTAGGAAAATCAATGGCCTTTAAAATTGACAGGCATTAGGAATCCCAATGCCCATTCTGAGTTCTTTAACTAGGAAATAAATGTTAGTTGCTCAGTAAACACTGGCAGTATAAAATTCATTCAAAGCTTGCTTAATCGGAAATTATTTTAAAGCATTTTATCGATAGTATTATTCAGTTTCTAATTGAGCTAGATGATATTGATGCCCCATACATTTTTCCATTCACGTCAACCCAACTTTTAACTGCCTGAGATTGCAGGGAGCCCTCTGCTCTTGTGCATGGTGGTCTGGGAATGCCCGAGAATTAACATTACTTGGGAACAGTCATCAACTTTATATACTCCAGCACATTTTTCCCTTTGGAAGGGATGGCTCCAATTCATGAAATCTATACTCATTCCCAGAGAAATAAGATCTGCTCACTCACAATGGAAACTTGTTCGAAGACAAATTATTTATTAATTCTCTGCCTTGTTTTAATTCCCACATTTCTCTAACAGTCTTTCCTAGAGTTACTTTCCAAATAAACCATTTAAACTTGAATCCTTGTCTCAGTGACTATTCTGGGGAAACTCAATCTAAGCAGATACCACCAGTGTTCTTAGTAAGCAGACCCTCAGAATGGGATTCCAGAATTGAATCATTTCCTAAACATATGGCAACAAAGACCCTATTGGTACCTGCGTGTACAGTCATCACTGAAGTCAGAAAACTCCTCAGATGCTGTGGCAACACAATTGCTAAGATTTTCATCTGCAGCGATCAGAATAAAAGACAGATTAATGGCGATGCACTTAGCGTTTGAGAGATATGGGGACAATAGTAATCATAAAAAAAAGAGTTGGTTGGTTGGTGAATTTCACTGAAGAAAATGATAGCCTTATGTCAGCCAACTATCAACTAAGGGCAAAGTAAGAAAGCCAGAAAACCTATGTGGCAACTAATTAAAAGATTCTCATTTCCCATTTTGGGAAGGTCAGTATGTGCTAGAAATTTGGCTCAGAATTTTCTTTTGAGAATCTCAGAATTACAAAATACACTGCATTCACAACCTTGGCAGCTTTCTGTGCAAAAGTTAGAACATCAATAGGCAAGGAGAGGCACCCTTTGTACTAGGATGAGGGCATCTAAGTGGATGCACTTGAGAAGATGAAATTCTGGATTCCCCTATACCCTCTGGATAGGCAAAAGTAACCTGTGACCCTTAGTTAGAGGGTAGTAGCTTCTGTGTTCCTAGAGACCATAAAAGATGATGTATACTCTCCCCATGATCTGATCATATCTCATCTAATGGCTTTAGGCAACAAAAAGGCCAAGTATCAACATGGCCCACCTTGAAAAGTACAGTCTCTACTCCAGGAAAACAAAAAAGAAGATATTTGACAAAAAAGTTTCAGGATCTGCCTAATATGAACCAGAAGATACTGAGATAATATGCCAGGGAATGGATGTTTAGGGATATTGAAGCAAAATACAACTGGCCATCAATATTGTTGTGGAAAATAAGTAACCTACAATTAGAAAACTCATGTACTCCTATACAGTTCTAAATGGCATGGCTGGTTGGCCAAAGTCCTAAAAGGATCAAGAGTAGAAGATGTTCCTTATACAGAGTTTTGGAGAAGCAACATGAAGATGGACCTATGGAAGCAGGCATGAAGCATAAAGATGTCTTTGTTTTGCATTAATGTTAGTTAGAGAACATTCGTCACAGAAAAGATACTAAACAATTGGGTAGATAAGATGATCTGTCCACTGGAGATCATCCAGCTCTGTATGTGACAACTGTACTGCTTGCAAAATAGGCCCATGAATGGAGGAGCTGGATAATAGAGAGGGAGGATATACAGGGGCCTAAAAGCATGGGTCTGTCTCATCCAGTTTGATGCCACTGGCAAATAACCAACCCATGAGAATAGTGCGATGCCGAGTCTTCAGTATAGTACTACTTCTTAAAGAAAGCAACCAACATTTTACCCCCTTGGAGAAGGGGTAAAATTTGTTTTTTCTATTATGGATACAAATTCCAGTTATGGGTTCCCCGTTCTTGTTCACAGATGGGGTGTCATTAAATATCACTAATCCTCAGGTTCACAAATACTGCCTGATTTATTGTGGGATACTGAATAACATCTCAAACTAAGCAACACATGTTATAGTAAAGGGAGTCCAATAAGAAGCACATGACCACAGGACTCACAGGGTCTACCATATGTTGCATCACTACAGGCTGCCAGCCTGATAACATTGGGACAGTCTCCTCTCAAAGTACAACTAAGCTTCCAGCTTACAGATGATGATCTGATTTGGGATGCTGTCTTCAAGATGCAATATGTATTTTGAACCACAGTGCTATGTGCTGAAGCCAGCTTGTAACTGCTAATAAAAAAAAAAAAAAATGGTTGAAATTTTCATGAAACGTAAAAGCCAGTTAACCCCACATTGGTAGCTT
Organism: Trachypithecus francoisi; assembly: GCF_009764315.1. Classification (NCBI taxonomy): domain Eukaryota; kingdom Metazoa; phylum Chordata; class Mammalia; order Primates; family Cercopithecidae; genus Trachypithecus; species Trachypithecus francoisi. The sequence continues at coordinate 62,023,419 of NW_022681469.1, forward strand.
AAAATTGGTCATAGTGGGAATATTTACATCATGAAAATTGGCAAATGCTACATATCAATTTTCTCCTCCACCCCCTGGCTTTGCCCCTAAAATGTAGAATGTATAAGTATGAAAACCAAGGGGGTGAACTAGGAAAATCCCCTCTTACTATAATTAAAAGTGATCCACTTGGGAAAGGTGTACTTCTTGTCACTGAGACTTCAGGCTCCACTGAAATAAATGTTCTGCTTTCCAAGTGTATATGTGTTGGGGTAAATGGGCAGGTAATGCAGTGCTCCTACCAGGGTCCAAGAAAGAATTTAACTAAACCTAAATCCAGAGCTACTATCCGAATATGCTGCAATTCTCATGCCAGTAGACTAACAAGAAATTCCAGTTGACAAGAGGAATATCACAAGGGTTGCTGCTATATAATAGTGAGAGGGAACTCAGGATTCGTTCAAGCATGTCTGTGGTTAGAGATAACTGTGAATGGACAACTGCAGAAACCACCATTTGAATGGGGACAGAAACCATGGATTCATAGGGCCCAGGGGTAAGAGTCTGGTTCGTACTATCAGGTAAGCCACCAGCACAGGAGTTGGCCAAGGCTGCAGGGAAATTAGGAAAGGTATTAGAGAAAAGAAAAGATGAGTATGAAGTCTATGCTTGGTTCTAACTCTAGAAGCCCACCATCCCGATGTTCCATGTTTGTTTATTTAAAGATTGTGACCAGTCTCCATCTTTAAGAATCACTGACCGGATAGATTGGATCCTTGACCAGGCTTCTAACTACCAGCACCTACAACTTTTTGTTTCAGTACTCCCTCTTGTGGCCAGTCTGTTTTTCCCACACATAGGGAAGTCAGCTACCTAAAACCTCGGCTCCTTTGGATTTAGGGCAAGTTAACTCTGAAGTGAATATTACGTATGGCTTCCAGAATTCCTCAGAGAATTAAGTTCCTTTAAATTAAAGTAAGATTCTGTCATTGTTTCCTTCCGTCCACTGCCTGACTTAAGTAGTGGTGTTTTCTGTGATCACCACCCAAATACACTATTTATATCTGAATCTACAAGTGAAGTTCAGTTTCTCGAAGAAGTCAGAATAACACATTCACCACACTGAATATCTGCTACTTGTATATAAATTTCACCTAGACATGTCAAATCTGCGCTGGATTTAAGATTTTCTCTTTTACTATGCCATAGATAGTATTTTTTTTTTTAAGAACTATCCCCATGGTTTGTTATGAACTATATGTTAATATACAAATAAAGCCAAATAAGTATCTTTCCTGATAATCTTATTTGAGAGATCAAGTATTATATTTTACTTGTTTGTATTCTGTTGAAATACATAGTGAGCTGACACACAGGGTCAGAGAGATTGTAAAATCAGACTTAAATGAATCAGCTCTTACGTAGTATCAAGTTTTAATAAATAGTGTGGAGAATACAGACAAGCTAAAGGACTTCTGAAGGTTCAGAGGAAGTAGTTAGAGGCCTCACATGAAGGAGGGCTTCCCAGCTCCTCCTTCCTGTGTTGAACACATTCTTCTTGCCCACATGAAGGGAAATCACAAAAAGAGTTTCACAGGGCTCCTTGTACTATAGAATACTTCCAGTTTATTCCCCAGAGAATTCTATCACCTGTGAGAGTTTTGCCAAGAACCTTGCCTCATAGGTATCATGTTTTACCATACCTACTCTTAGGCTGCAATATACCACCAGAAACATTTCAGGGATAAATTCTCTTCCTCTTAGTAAATATCAATAATCTAGTTACCTGGAGCTTCAGGTGAAAAAGGATTAAACACGGTCTCCTGCCTTCGTATTTCTAGTCCCTCTTAGTGAGTAAATCAATTTCAGACCAGCTGCTTTAACTTCTTCCTCCCAAGTCATTTCAGAGACAGATCCATTTTCAATACAAAATAACCTTACCACAAACTCCTCCTCTTCACATCTCTATGAATATATTTACCTCAAATGTAAATATATCCTCCAGAAAATGGCCATGAAATATTTTGCATAAATTCTATGAATTAAAATGAGACGTGGTAACATTTGTTTCTTTTATTTCATTTGCTTCACAGTTCAGTACTTTTTTGCTATGAGTAGGAGGCTCTATGATGGTTCTGAGAAGACTTTAATAAGAACACATTCAAATATCTATTGGTTTTTATGCTAACAAGAAAAACATACTATAAAAACACAATATATTATAGATATGTGTCAAGGTGAAATGAGGATGATAATGAATAGAAAACTGCCATATAATCATACTGACAAGTTGCTATTTTCTAGTAGTTTCAATGGTGTCTGTGAGTAAAGGGGCTCATATTACCTACTTAAGCTCCTCTGAGTGAAGCAGGATATGTGGAAGGCTTCTTTTTTTTTTACAGTCATTACTTCAATTACTTTACCCAGGGGTAAATTCTTAGAAACTCAAAAAGGATCCTGGCATAGCATTATAAGAGGATCAGTCACTAAGATAGGACAGGTCAGTAAGATAGTCTTGCAATATATCAGAAATGTCTCAGCCTCTATAAGATAAAAGTATATAGTACCTAAAGTCAGGAGAAGATAGAAACTCCAAATTTAATTCAGGAAAATGCAGTCATCTTATACTTACTGAAGCTACATTCACGAAATCATCATCTGAGAGGGTTTCTAACATTTCGGAGACAGATGTTCGGATCAGTTTAAGTGTCAATCCACTAACACTTCCACTCCTATAAATAGACAAATGGGTCCATATATGTTATTCATCATTTATTTAATCAAAAACATCATAAGGAAAGATAAAGTATGTACTGACGCTAGATCTTTTATATATTATTTAAATAATAATTTTGCCCTTGAAAATCTTGGTTTAAAAAGTCACATTTTTTGATAGAAGTGGAAATTATAAGAAATCCTGCCTTTCTTTCCTCCCAGTATCAGTACATGTGCATTTCTAACTGAAATTATCAAAATTACATGTTAAGTGACAATTCACAAAAAATACAGATACTGATGGTATAGTCAGTCATTTAGGAATGTGTATTAAATACCAGTTCTGTTAGCCAAGTTAGAAGAGAGGAGTAGAGAGATTCATAGACATAGTCATTGCTCCAGGGAGCCCATTGTTTGACTTGATTAAAACAGTAATTATAAATCCACATAACAATTGTGATAACAGATTTGCAAAGAAAATGCCTTGTTCTGCATCCTAAAGTAAACATCCTCTAGAATTTATTCTTCATTTTTCTTTTCTCTACACATTCTACAATACTTGATGACTTCACCTATGTGCAGGGCTGGCTCAACTCTAGGCGACTAACCCCCATTTCTACATTTCTAGCTCCCAACACTTTCCTGGTTTTATCTTTTGAGCTGCCTGCTGAACCACTACAACTGAATGTCCAAAATGACAAATTATGTCCAAACATATTTTTCATTCCTATTTATGTTCTTGGTACCAAAGAGTCTATGTCTCAGTCATCCAATTTGTTCTTCCCTCTCAACCTTCCTATGCATTCAGGCAAACTCCCTTATTCATTCCATGTAACAGTGTTCCAAGGCTGTGGTCCCCACTCCACCCTCACTCCTCTCTGGCTCAGTCTTCATTATATGAAGGTGCTGAGCTAGAGTAATAGCCACTCAACCCAGCAATTAGTCTCCTTCACATGCTAACAGGTGAAAGTTCTAGAAACACATCCTGACCTAATACGTTTAAAAGCTCATAGATACCAACTAAATAGCCAGTAATCTCAATAGCCCTGTATTCCAATCCTTTCATTTTGGCATTTTCTCTCTCTCCTTCCTGTAACCACCACAGGTTCTTCCTGCCCGCTGCACTAACAAAGACCATGGCATTGCAGTAACGAAAGAGTTTACCTGATGCGGGGACAGCCATGCCAGACAGGAGATGGTGTTATTACTCAAATCAATCTCATCAAAGGCTCGGAGGGAGGTTAGGAATTTTTCAGACAGTTTGGTGGGCAAGAGGCTAGAATATGAGTGCTACTAATTGGTTGAAGATGAAATCACAGGGGTGTGGAAAATGGCCCACATGTGCCGAGCCCACTTTTGGTGGGGGGCACAGGACTGCTTGAGTCACAGGTCCCCGTGGGACCATCTGCTAGAAATGCAAAAGCCTCAAAACATATCTCAAAAACCCCACCTGAGATTCTGTAATAGTGATGTTATTTACAGGAATAATTGGAGAAGTTGCAAATCTTGTGACCTCCAGAATAATGGCTAGTAATTATTTAACTACATCTACATCTTAGTAGAATTCAAGTTTCTCTCATCCTTCTAATTTGGTAGCCTTTCATTGGTTTTATAAGGGCAGTTTCATTTTAGGGAAGGGCTATTCTCATTTAAACTATAAACTAAATTTCTCCCAAAGTTATCTTGGCCCACACCCAGAAATGAGCAGACAATCAGCCTGTGAAGCTAGAAACTAGAGTCAACCATGTCAGATTTGTCTCACTGTCGTAATTTTGCAAAGGCATTTTCAACCCTCTACCTCCTCCGTAAATGTCCCCAGACTTACCTGGGCAGCTTCACTTCTGGCAGTTCTTCCACCTGAAATTCCACTCTCTTTCCTCTCCCCTCCTATGCTTGTGTTTGAAAACATGAGCCATGAGGAATCAATCCCAATTTTATCTCCTTAATGCTTTCCTGGCACATTAAATCAAGTTGCTATCTCTTACAGGTTCCTTTAGTGCTATGTCATACTTTTTATCTATTAATTTCTACAATTATTTTTGTTATTTGTTAAGGTCTAGTTTACCTAATACATTTGGATTATCTTTGAGATCAGGTACTATGTCTTTTTTTTTTTTTTTTTTTTTGAGACAAGCTCTTGCTCTGTTGCCCAGGCTGGAGTGCAGGGCATGAACACGACTCACTGCAGCCCCCATCTCCTGGCCTCAGGCATCCTCCCACTTCAGCCTCCTAAATGTAGCTGGAATTACAGGTGTGTGCCACCATGCCCAGCTGGTTTTTCCTTTGTATTTGTTGTAGAAGTGAGATATTGCTTTGTTGCTCAAGCTGGTCTCAAACTCCTGGGCTTAAGCCACCTGCCTCAGTCTCCCAAGTGATGGGATCACAGGCATGAGTAACCACATCTGGTCTCAGGAACTATGTCTTAATCATCTTTGTTTCTATGTTACTACACTGTATGTAAGAACACCTCAATACATTTCTGTTGAAATAATTTTTAAAAACAGTATTTCAATTTCATATATATTTTCAATTCTGGGATATAAATTTGGCTTCTATTTTGAAATGACATTATTTCTGGACATTATTATACATCCAATGGTATAATATATTGCATTAATATATTGATTTTACTTAAGAAGAAGATCAAGGATTAGCATATAAGATCTATAATTTAATTAAAGTAACATGAGGCTTAAATGCATCTTAACAAAATAAGAATTAACATTTAAATTACATTTGTTGAATTCATTTATCTTCTCTTTTTCAGGCTGGGTTATAAGGGTTTGGACAACTAAATTAAATTGTTTTACTGTAGCTTAAAATGGGGAAAATTCAAATGTTAATACTTGCCTGTGGGATTTAGCCGTCCCCAAATTACTAGATTTTGTTTCTTCCAATGAGACAAAGGATTTTTTTTTTTCTCTCAGGGAAAAACATGAGCATTTTTTTCTCTTGGGGAAAAACATGAGTAACCTAAGCATTTTACACTTAGTGTTTAATTCCTTGATTATTGCTCTTTAAAAAAGTAAATCTCCATAGCAGGATATAATCTTTTCCATTTCTGCATCTTCAACCTTATTAGAAAATGTGTACACATGCAAACATACACATATAACTTGGATTGTAGCACTATAACAAATAAAGAGACCAATATAAAAACTCAAGGAATTCTTTCTTGTATATCACCATTTCACTTTGAGAAGTCCCAGATTTTTTTTTTTTTTTTTTTCCTGAGACATTGTCTCTGCCACCCAGGCTGGAATACAGTGGCAGGAATATGGTTCACTGCAGCCTTGATCTCCTGGGCTCAGGCAATCCTCCCACCTTAGCCTCCCAAGTAGCTGGAACTACAGGTGTGAAGCTACCATGCCCAACCAAGTTCCAATATTAACTTATTTATTTCATATTTAATATTATATATAATATTAATATATTAATACCCATATAGATTCTCTTCATTTTCAATTCAATAATTTGTTTTGTTATTATCTTGATATGGGTTCATTGCCTGAATATAAAAGTCATCATAATTTTTCTTTGTTTCTTTTTTAACCTATCAAACATTTCTTAGTCCCAACCTACTACTGTTATCTACAAATCCTCCCATATTCTCAATATATAAATATGTGGTATTTAACTACTCACACATCCACAAGAATAAGCATGTCTTTAGGAGATGCAGCTCCTTGGATGTACCTGAAACAAATATCATAATAAATGCTTTTCTCTTCCAAAATATCAAACACTGATGTTTGTTGAATTGATATTTACTGATCTCTGAGACAAGGTTTTTTCCCCCAAGCAAAGACCCACCTCTGTCCAAGCAGACAATGGTTTTCTTTACATATTCTTCAATGTCAGTTTGATAAAAGCAATATCCAATATAACAATAGAGATGTCAGAAGCATAATATTTAACATTTTTCGATATTTATAACAAAAGATGAAGAATTATATTTTAACTTTGAGAAGAACATTTTTCCTGGGAAAACAATTATCTAAACTCCGATTGTTGACCGCAGGTTTAAAAGTCACTTTAATGAATAATAGATTGTCATATTTTTAAATGTAAAAAATAAGGACAAAAAACAGATAAGTTGTTTAGGAACATTAAAAAGCAGTATCAACAGAAAAGAAATATAAGTGGCCAATAAAGAGATTAAAATTAGGCAATATGTGATGTTATTACCAAGAATTTCAAAGGCTCTCAAACTTTACAGTGTTTAAGAATCACCTGGGGTATCAGTTCAGAATATTAATTTCCAAATTCAACCCTGTGGTATCAGAATCTCAGTATTTTAAAGAGACGCTAGAAGAGATTTACACAGATGGTTCAGTGGTTGTGGAGAGAGATCAACCTGACTGTGTATGACGGACCCAAAAAGCGCATTCACATTGCCTGTTCACCTGCTGGAATGGCGCCTGACCTCTCCAACAGGAAGGGCTGCACCTGACCTCAATTTTTTACCCATCCCTGAAGCCATCATTGTAAATGCAACTTCTCAGGAGGTTGCCAGTTAACTTTCCAGTTAGTTTTCAGACAACATACAGCACAATTAGTTCTATGTGTTGAGGAAGCAGTGGGAGTTTATAAACTGCACCCTTGCTTGATAAGAAGGTAAAGTGGCAGAGTTGCAGGTGAATTTTCATGGACAGCAAACCTGGCTGATGCCTAGTATCTTAGTGCTGGTCAATGGGAAGAGGAGAAGACAGGACATGTCTGCCTCTACTGACTGGCACCCAGTTTCGAAGTCTCCTCCAAAACAACCAACTCCTGAATTCAAACAAGATGGTATATTAGTTTTTAGCTCCACTCAACAGCCCTATGGCTCCACAGGAAGAATATGTAAATTAATAACAATTGTCACTATTAAACATGGTTGGTGTTGACATAAATTGCTACTGGGATATTTAAAAGGGCATCTAAGAGCCTCTAAATACATGTCTTTGGAATCAAACTTCATGCTCTTGCAATTTGTCTGAACCCTAGAAAAAAGTCAGAAATAACTTAAATGTTGAATAATAGAAGATTTCGTAAATAAGTTACCACACAGTCTTCATTCAAATGATGGTATGTGTCTTTTCTCATGAATATCTACTCAAAAGTTATTGATATGAAAAGTGTGGGATACAAAGCACTACACTGTATATGTGAACTCATTTCTTAATATTCAGACATTAAATACATTTTTAAAAAGCAAATAAGACACAAATAATCATTTTAAAAAACCCCAAAATAGTTGTTTTCCAGTAAGTCCAATAACAAATTATTGGTATTTTTCCAGCTTTATGTTAGGAGAACAAGTTGCTTCAGTAGTGAGGAACAAATAAAACTTCATTTTGGAAAAAAAATCAAACCTAAGCTATATGAATATAACTAGGGGCAGCTTTTACCTTGGGGCCAATTCTCATTAGTTCACTGCCAGAGGCAAATTATCTCCTACTCTATCTCATCTCTGTTGGAACTCTACTCCAAGCAAACTGGGATCCCTACCATAGAAATCCCTACCAGCTAAGAGGTGAAGCACTGAGATTAAACATAAAACTTAAAGCAGTCCATTTGAAATGAATGTGATAAGTGGGTTCAACTATAGTAATTAGCAGTACCCACCTGAACTCATCATTTGCATTTACCTTTACCTATATTTACTTATTTTTAAAAATCAGATCACTTTCAATAAGTAGTTAATACTCATCCTAATAATAAAAAGATTTCGACTTTTTAGCAAATATATATCTTCTTGCCTATATTATCTTTTCATGGCTAGCTAAAAATTCTTACCATGGTCTTCTGCGTACATCATAAAGGTCAATCTTGTTTGGAGTTCTACTATTATCAACCCATGGTGAAGCTAAAAAAAAGAAAAGAGATATTAAATCAAAATATTAGACACGCTCTAAAAAAATGAAACTTTTTTCAAAACCACAAAATGAAATAGATACGTAAGTTCACTTATGTACTTCAATGTTCAAATGGGAGATGTCATTTTTAAGCCCTCATAATATATTGCTTTAACATGGAAAACACTACAGCAGTACAAGAAGGAAACCAATGATAGTCAATTCTCTTTTTACATGTTATTTCAGAAATAAATTTACACATAACAGTTTTTTGGGTGCTAGCTTAATATGTTTTAGTAGGTGTCCAGAGGTTATAATTTTTTTCTAACAGAAAACTTATGTGCCACTAATGAAAATTGTGCTTTCAATTATTTTCTCCTTATATTTTCATTCAATGCCATATTCTCTTGGTCTATATAAGACAACTGTTTTTCTTGAGTTTTTATGTAATAGAATTTTACCCAGTCCCTGTTAAAATGATAATGAAAAGGTCAGCTGTAATTAACTCCATAGAAAGCTGTTTTCTTTAAATTTATTGTAATGATATGAAGTAATTCAAACGCAGATTCAACAATCTTGTATGACTTTCACAGCCTTTATCATTTTGCAATAATCAGAAAAAACTTCATCTAATTGTATTGATTTTTAAATGCAATTAATTTAGATCTATTCTAATTAAATTGATACATGCTTTAATTAAAATGCTTTGCAAAGCTTTACATGCATGCATACCTTAGACCTAATGAAAAAAATAAATGCTGATGAATTGGATGATACTTTCATGCTAAAGAAGTCCCTGTCCTTGAACATGTTTAAACATATGACTCCAGGGTAAATGCCTAATTCATATGACTTATGTTCCCCAATCAATTTCGTTTTTCTGAGGAACTACAGAAATTATGAAGAACTTTACTCAGAGTCAGGTTTATTAGCCAATTAAGATAATCTGGCCAATTAGGATACGTCAGAAACTATATACAACTAAACTCCTCCTTGACTGTGAAATATTTTTTCTTATTAGCAGCTATATTAAAAATTGATTTATTCATTTTAAATGACTAATCATATTTACATAAAATAGCAAGTTTAAATACAGCACTCTTCCAACCACCATTGACACAGTCAATGTAACTGAAATGGTGAGTTTACTGCAATTTGTTCAATTTGCACTTGCAGAACGTGAGAGTCTGCGATGTAAAATAATCCTTTGTGTGTGTGTGTGTGTGGCAGTGCTAGAATTAAGTAACAATTAATTGATACTGATACATACATCAGTTCACTTTCGTCATCCCTCTGTAATATCTAACTCTCCAAGATGGGGTCTTAGCAACACCTAAAACTTTATAAAAATTGTATCCTTCTTTCAGTAACGTGTTATGCCGATAATACATTTACTGCCGCTCAACTCCAAATGCACCCTTCTACCTTGCCCTATGAAAATGGATCTGAGCCTTTTAAATACTTTTCCTTTATCAGATGGCACATTTTCAAGGCTTGCCTGCAAATGATGCAAAACAGACACTGAGTGAGAAAAAGGATTTTACTTCCTTGTTCTAGTTTGTTTGCCCACAGGCTCTTGTAGCATGTGCTGCTGTCTGGTGTCTGTCTCCTGCACTGTCTGTATATTCTCCAGAGCTCAGCTCCTACAGTGTTGGAGTTTGCCCAAATTGCCCACTCCTGCAACATGGCCAGCTTCACCAGGCTGAGGCTCTAATTCTGTCACCTGTACCCCTGCAGCCCCACCCCCTGCCCCAGGTATTTTTGTAGAGGAGAGCTTACAAGGAAAGACCTGGAACCTCACAGGGTAAATTTGCAGCAAATCCTATCAGTGTGATATCACAGTGACTTCTCCACTTTGGTGGGCCATGACCATGGCCTCTACAAGGTGTGAACCTCATCCTGGGAACTGGCGGATTAGGAGCTCTGCCTTGGGCCCTCTACCTCAACCCTAGAGGCAGTTGTTATTACATATTAGATTATGTAATATTATATCTGATACTCATAAATCCTTTAGAGTTGTCTGTACTTCTAGCCAATCCCTTATTACTCCAATCCCCATTGTAGATAATTTTTTATTAAAAAATAGACTTTCCCTGTTCAAGATATTATATTTTTTCTGTCTCCTGATTGAACCAAGACTGACACAAACGTATGGGGTAGATGAGAGAAGTGATTAGTTACCACTGCCAATATGACAGCAGCAATCCTGAGTTAAAAGTGGTGTGCAATGAATCTGATAAACAACATAAAGAAATTGGAATTTGAAAGTTATGTTTCAATTAGATTTTTGAATTGTTTGCCAATCACATTCATCTAGGATTTCTGTTGTCACTACCATTGCTAATTGAAATTAACTGTGATATATATTACTATGTTCAATAAAATGTGTATCTTTCTTTAAGGAAAGAAAAAAGTTAAAAGGCTATCATTTACAGTATGAGCCAGACTATTATATTTTAATATTGTTTATAACCTTCGGTGGTTTATATTTTAAAATATTAATAATCTTATCTTAGAAGTTTTCTGAGATATTTCCTCTTAGGTAGTAGCCCTTGATTAAACCAAATTAAGATATTAATGTTGTGGTAAAATTGAACAACATAATTTCTTCTGTGATATTACTCGTTCCCTTGTAAAATCCCATCATGTCATTTAAATGGTTAATTCTTCATATACGCTCAGAATTATGAAAGATCAAAGAGTAAAAAGGCTAATAACCATACATTGTAATTCCCTGAAATAATCAGTTTCATAACCATGCACGGCGAAAGCTGCATGTTTAGAGAGGGAAAGAGAGCTTCCAAAATTCCTGTAAAAAGTGAAATGCTGCTCAGTTTAGATGACTTTTTAGTGTTCTAGGAAGACTTGGGGAACGGCAGAAGAGAGAACTGAAAATGACAGTTCACAATGTAGACATCTCCTTTTTGAATGTCATCATTAAAGGTGATAACAATGATTTACAGGAATGTTTTCCCCTAATCAAAAATGAACCATTAGTGTGTCCTTTACTAAATCTACTGGTCTACCATTTACTTCACCTTATACATAGGATGTGTTATGGATGTTATCAAATTGTTGATTTAAGCAGGTATTTACTTGTACATTAACTCAGAATACTAATATATGTAATAGGAAAATATTCTTGAGAAAGTATGCAGATTTTAGTGACATTTTCTGGTTAATATGGTCTAAAAATAATAGCAAAGTACCCATTTTTTTTTTTTTTTTCAGCTGCTAGGAAAGAATAAAGCAAATAATGATGCATTGAGTACTGATTCTCTTGGTAGAAACATCAAATGACAGCTAATTGCATTTCCCAATTAAAAAGTTCAAGTGTATTTTTTCAATTCTAAAAACTTCACAGTCTTAGTCTCATGATAATTTTAAAAAGTAAATTTCATATACTCAACAATGCCATTAAAAGTCACTCCTGGTCCTTTGCCTAGATCTAATTGGTGGACCATTATTTTTGGTTTGTCTCAATCATCTCCTATAGAGTATTAGTCATGGCTCTGAACTGCAAGCCAAGATAATCAATTGGGACTATTTTCAAGCCCAAATTATTTAACTAAATGTGTACTGCATAGCTCACACAATTTCCATAAGTTTCAATGTTGCTCAATTACTATCATCCCAGAGTGGATTCTCCACAGTCCCTAATTTGCACCATGGCTCCAATAACCAAGTTCAGGGTAGATGACTGTCATTAGAAGAATGTGGATTATACCCACACCAAGGTGCCAAAAAATCTAGGAAAGTGAATAGCTGGCCTTTTCAGATTTTGAGTTATCTGCTCCCGAATAAAACTTTTAACCCGGGAAATACTCAAAATACAGGAACAAGATTCTGTGTTAGCCAGGGTGGCACAAATGCCTTAATGAAAAATCTGAAATCTTTGGTATCTTAGTATAGTAAAATACTTCTAAGTCAAATAACAGGCTAAGTTGTGCAGGATGTGGAGAGTGGTAGTGCATGGATAGATTGTGCGCCAGGCAGTTATGCCGAGTCTTAAAGCTGGCAGAGCTTTTGTCTCCTTCAGCACTTGGATTCCAAGGGCATCCAGGACATTGGGCTTGCAGCTGCTAGATGGAGGGAGGAAGTGTGGAGAAGGCACACTCTATCCTAACAATCTCAGGCTGGAAGTGACACATATTACTTTCACTCATTTTCTATTGGTATGAACTTGTCACATGGTCCTGCAGAGACCAAAAGGTGGGAGAAATGTAGTCCCTGGCTAGGCAGTCTTTTTTAAAAGAAATTTTCCCAATCGAATGGGAAGACAGAACTTTGGTGGACAGCTAGCAACCCTGGTCACAGGTACAAATGAACAATTTAAAAATTAGTAACATCCAGTACCTATTAGAACATCAAATTTTCTGTACTCATCAATGTCTTCAAGTAATCCACCATGGAGATGACGGAGATGAGGATAAGCTAAATTTAGAACCTAACAAATAAATAAAACATACCAGTATTAAGAATTATTTCTAGACTAAATTTTAGGTCTGAGGTGGCTTGTACAAGAAATTTACTGGTGAAAAGAACAACTGGAAGTCATCTGGGCATTGTTGTTGATGTTGTTTGTGTTACTAACGAAACCACAAACCTGGCCTGCAGAAATGTAATTGAACCCTAAAGCAACTTTTCGGCACTAAACTTGCACCAGGAACAGCAAGCTATAAAAGTTGTTTAGCCTCAAGCACACCCTTCAGATGTGTCAGAAAGTGTTTTAGACAAGATAGTTACTCCCACAGAACACTACCAGAAACAGAGAGATGAGCTAACCAAGAAATACAGCTTTACGCAAGAGTAGGATATGTTTGTATTTCTTGCCTGATAGAATGGGATAGGGTGAATGGGTCAGTGACTGTTCTGTATTTCTTACTCTCATTTTACAGATGAGAGTTTTTATCATAGTTATGCAGCAGACATGACCAATGAATATTATATATTTGGGCAGCAATGGGAATAGGGTAGAGAAAGTAACTGGTACAAGGCTCTATTATAGGTAGTCAAATTAGGAAACATCCTACCTGATGGAGAGAACTGCATGTGACCCAGAGATCCTGGATTTTATTCATTTGTTGGGAATTTGAATCCTCTACGGGGAGGAGCTGAGTATGTTCTACACGTGGGGAAAAATGGTATGCACAGATACTTGAAATGCCAGAAGAATGAACTGTAACAGGGCTTCAATATGCATTTCCTCCTCCTTCCTTCTAGTAAGAGTCCTCATGACTGCCCTGCCAGAAATTATACTTTTCAGTTTCTCTTGTCATGATGTAGCCATGTGATCAAATTCTAGTAGATAGGATGTGAGCAAAAGTGACATATGCGTGATTCTTCAATCACTCTTGTTGCCTTCTACTAATTTTCCCCTGTCTTCTTTTGGCCTCAAAAGTTTTATGATGGTATTGAGCCCACGTTAACCAGACAGATGAGGATAACAACCTAAGGAATGGCAGATAGCTGAAACCTCAGTTGCTGGACGACACCATGGACCAGGGTTACCCTAAGCACTGATTTACCTATTCGGTAGAAATTTTACCTCAGAGTATTTTTTAAATGTTTCATTATATTGATTATTAAGTAATTGAGTCAGTACCTTGATACAGGTCAGGACTTTTCTCAATCATGCAACCTGGGTCAAGTATTAAAGCTAAGAGAATGCACAGGAGGCAAAATCTTCAAGGGGTGTTTTGAATAACTGACGGAGTACAATTGGAATGTTCGTAACACAAAGAGTTGACGAATGCTTGAGGTGATGAGTACCCCCGCTAACCCTGATGTGATTATTACACATTATATGCTTGTATCAAAATTATATATCTGCTATGTGCCCATAAAAATTAAAAAAAAAAAAAAAACTTTAAAAAAATCTACTTCACTGTATTGCTCTCATTCCCATATATTTTTAGGAGAGTTTTATTTTGTCCCCAAGAAACTGCTTATTGCCATATAAGACTTCTAGTGAGTCCCAAGTAAACGGTCCCAAGTAATCAGTTACTTTTGAAAAATAAAAATCATTCCCAGATGAAATTTTCAAATGCTAAATGTCTAAAGCTTTATGGCTTAGAATCATCAAGGAGATTCACAGGCAGAAGGGAAGACTGGAAAGCAAGTATTCCAGGTGAGTAAATGTTCATATGAAGAGTCTATTCTCTTGTCATTTTGAAATTGTCTTCCCACATTGGATCTAGCCTAGTGCAGAAATTAAAATCATGAATTTGGGAACCAGCATACCTGGATTTTTCACTGGGTGCATGAATTTGGATAAATTATTTAACCTTTTTTTTCCCCCCAGTAAAATGGGACTAATAATGCCACTTACTAGGATTACAGCTAAGACATAATGAATTGTGCATATAAACACTTAGAACCACATTTGGCGCAAAATAAGCACTGCATTTACAGATATCTGAAACAGTATCACCGAGTCACTGGAACTACTTATAGATTCAAGATTTTTAAAAATAATAGATTTTTCTAGGATATGCTTAGATGTTAACCACTGAAAAGCATGTCCCTGTGACTGGGGCTTAGAACATGATACTATTTCCCCATTCGACTCCATCTCCCTGATGCAAGCTGGTGTTACACCGTCAACAAAACTTTCTAGGAATTTAAAAACTGACTTCATGATATTAGCCTCAGAAACCTCATGCAGAATACTGACATAGATGAGAGGACAGGATGGGCAAGATGTGCAGACAGGGACCTAGAAAACAGTAACTCTGTGTTCCTTAACGTTCTCCAGCTGCTTGTTCTCCTTGTTTCATTTTTATTTAGAAACTGATTCTCTACAATTCTACTCTAAAACTCTCTTTCAGTTATAGTACTTATGATCTTGACTTGTTTATGCAGCTTAAAAAATATCTATTATACACTATATACACAAAACTGTGTTAGGTGGTATGAGGCACACAAATGTGTAATTAACTATCTCTCACTGCATAGATTGCAATGGTTTTTAAAATGGTATATGCAAAATAAATTCTGGAAGAAGGTAAAATTCGCTATCTATTGTAACATATACAAAAACAAAATTATCTGAGAGAACAAAATAAAGATTGCTTTTGGGCAAGTCTTCATATGTTGGTATTTTAATGTATTTATTTTACTTTAATTTTTTTGAGATGGAGTTTCCCATCTCATGTTGTTGCCCACGCGTGAGTGTAATGGTGTGATCTCGGCTCATTTGAACCTCTGCCTCCTGGGTTCAAGTGAGTCTCCTGCCTCAGCCTAGTAGCTGGGATTACAGGCGCCTACCACCACAACCAGCCAATTTCTATGTAGTAGAGATGGGGTTTCACCATGTTGACCAGGCTGGTCTCGAACTCCTGACCTCAGGTGATCCGCCTGCCTCGGCCTCCCAAAATGCTTTGATTACAGGCATGAGCCCCCACTCTCGGCCTGCATTTTATTTTGAATGAACGATAAGATGCAGTCGACCAGAGATGGGCTCTAGGAACTAGGCACACAGAGATACAAAAACGAAAAGGCAGATTTGAAGAATAGAAAATAAAACAAAAAAATTAAAAGGGGAGAAAATGTAATACAGGGCTAAATAATGAAGTTTGAACTATACATTAAGAGAGAAAACTGGAGATGTAGATTGAATTCGAATCTTTGGATAGTCTCAATGTCATGGTAAGAGAGCCAGATGCCATTAACTAGACAATGCCAGCTTGTATAATTCACCAGACAGCTGATAATCCAACTCTACCCCATATCACTTTTATTACTTTTTATCTTTTTAGATAGAGTCTCAGTCTGTTGCCCAGGCTTGAGTGCAGTGGTGTGATCTCGACTCACTGTAACCTTTTTTCCCAAGTTCAAGCAATTCTCCTGCCTCTGCCTCCTGAGTAGCTGGGATTACAGGTGCCTGCCACCACGCCTGGCTCATTTTTGTATTTTTAGTAGAGATGAGGTTTCACTATGTTGGCCAGGCTGCTCGAACTCCTGACCTCAGATGATCCTCCCTCCTTGGCCTCCCAAAGTGCTGGGATAACAGGCATAAGCCACTGCACCCGACCCTCCACATCATTTTGAAATAATTTTACTAGCTCTTTGCTTGCATTATATTTTAGTGTGTTTACAAGTTTTCATCCACCTATGAACTCCTCCAGAAAAAAAATCTTCTCTTACTGGTATTAGAATCCTCAGGATATCTCAGTTTCTTCAGAAACAGGAGTTCTGCCTCGTTCTTATCAGTCTTTCCTCCTTTGTCCAGACTTAATTACACTGATTTAATCAAATAATTTTGAGTTTTAATTTTGTTTCTGGGCAGTGAGTCTTGGTACTTAGGATATTCAGATGATATCACTCTATTGGTGGAAGAATGACTTTGATATTTCCACTGTAATATTTCCAGAAGTTTTTTTCTTTTTTTAAAAATTATACTTCGTTCTGGGGTACTTGTGCATAATGTGCAGGTTTGTTACGTAGGTATACATGTGCCATGATGGTTTGCTACACCCATCAGCTTGTCATTTACATTAGGTATCTCTCCTAATGCTATCCCTCCCCTTGCCCCCCATCCCCCGACAGGCCCTGGTGTGTGATGTTCCCCTCCCTGTGTCCATGTGTTCTCATTGTTCAACTCCCACTTATGAGTGAGAACATGCGGTGTTTGCTTTTCTCTATTTCCAGAAATTTTCTCTAACTTATAAACAATGGGCAGAAACCCACACACAGATACATGGTATTACAGCCAAGGATAAATCACCATAATTAAAAAAATAAAAGCCCTTTTAACAAAGTGGATTACTGGTAATACTGAAGATGCCAGATAATACACTTAAAACATTTTTACTTAAAGTGATACCTGTCAGCAGGAATAGCAGTCAACAAGGACAAGTTGGGTAGTTAAATGAAATACTCAATAAAGTAAATGGTACACAAACACTTAATCCTTTAGATGTCCCATAATGCAGTCATTAAGTGACTTGGAAATAAGCGTGAGAACAGTAAGTTCTATGAGGCAAGTGTTGGGGTGGACTTACTGGGAAATAATGTTAGATATGTGCTCCACAGAGAAAACCATGAAGTCTGACAGAGAAACATGTTTCTTATTTTTGTATTCAATTAGATGACAATAATGACATAGCTAAAAACATAAAACAAACTATGATTCCATGGGAACAGGTTTCCTAGTTTTGTAAGTCAAACTCTTAGATGATGGTGATAGTGATAGATTTCTTTGAAAAGTTTGTATTTAGCGTACCTGAGAAGGTGCTTGAAACATCTGATTTTCTGACAAAAAATTTTTCATTTTTCATAATCAAGTATACTGAACATAAATGAATTACACAGCAAAGATGTTCTATGCATCTAAAAATGAATGACATAAGTATAGATATTTGTAACACATAAAGAAAAAAGAAACAGATTGAGATATGTATCTTAGAAGCTGAAAACAGCTAAAGTTTTATAGCAATTCTTATTTACATATTTTGCATATAGTGTTATCCCCAGTCAAATTACAAATGGTTCTCATTTTCATATTGCCATCCTTGTTTACCTACTCTAATCTGTGAGCAATAAAATCAAATATTTAGTCAGTTTAGGTATGACTGAATCCATGGCTGACCATAAGGTGAACAATTATTACAACTCTGTAATAATCTGTGAAAAATAAGACAGATTCGGGTAAGAGATAAGGTTATACAAAATGCAACAAAAATGCTACAGAATTGCCTTCATAATCGGGATGAATTCAGAATTTTAAAACAGTATATCATCCTTTTGTGTATGCATAAGATGCATCTCCCACACAATACAATTGGTGGACAGTATATAGCAAAGAAAACCATGTAATAGGAAACCAGTGCTTCAGCGTAAACAGAGCTATTTGTACCCTCTTGTCAACACCTCAAACTTTACTGTTCAAAGTTAAACTCATCACTTTACTCCCAAAATAAAAACTTTTGATTGTTAATTTTAGTAAACAGCTTTGATATTCTCATCCATCCAACTTAAAAAATGATACTCAACTTAGACTCTATGTCAGTCATTAAATTCATGTTTTTAAAAAATGAAGTCTGAGATCATCATTTCTATTTAAGAATTCTTAATTCCTATTTGATCCCTTGTTCAAATCTTTAAAATTCCACGTCTGACCATTAAAATAGCATATCTTCTGGTCAAGCTTCCCCATGTCTTTCTCCTTCTAATCATAATAATAAGTGCTTTAATCATAGTATTACAGTGCCCAAAATGTTTGTGGCACTTTGCCTACACATTAAATCCCAAACCATTCTGACATGCAAGGCCATATAATCTACCATTAATAAACCTTTTGATTCAATATCACTTTTTCTGTAACAAACTATTGGATTAACTGACCTCACTAGTCTCCAACAGTAGTTGTTCATCTCCTTGTATTTTTACTTTATGCCATTCTTCCCGCCAGAAACATTTTGCCTTTTCTTCTTCATTGACTTGATTTTCAATCCAAAGCTCATAAACCTCTTTTATGGCTCTGATCCATAATTACCTCTTCTTTTTCAAAAATTTCTATAGCAAATCTATTGCTACTGTCTATTTAAGTGACTTGGCATTTAATCATTTAATAATTTGTATTGCAATCTAAATTTAAGATGTATTTAATTTAGATGTATAAGTTTTGACTCCCTAGATTTAAATTTTCTAAAAGGCAGAAATAACTTGTTATTTTAAAACACAAATGTACACATATTAACCATAGCAGAGATGCTTTTTGTTCCCCAATATCTGTTTTCCTCTTTTTACTTAGTACAGCCCCCTGCCATTTAGCTGGATATATGGCCATTTTGAAGGTAGCTATGACCAAGAGACCACTAAATTCTGGCCAGAAACAAACAAAAGAGAATGCTTTATGTGATTTCCGGGAAGTTCCCTTAAAAAGGGGACACAGATGAACACCATTCTTTCCTTCTAATAAAGAGCACAAGTAACAATAAGGCGGAGGCCATGCTCAGAGAAAGACAGAGTAATGAGATTTGGGGTGCAGACCCCTTATTGGTATAGTTTCCCTACCTGCCCCAGTCTATGTTAACTCTGATTGACATGAGTAAAAACAAAACTTCCGTAGTGTTAAAAACCACTAATATATACGTTAGGTTCCTTTATTATAATCTCATAGTTTTGAAATTAACAAATGAGATAGGGTAGAGAAAGAACAAATAATAAGACATTAAGTAAATTTCATATGGAGATGAAGTAGATTTTTAGTTTCCTCTGTTTTTTAATAAATACAACTAATTGTCTAAAAAAAGAATAAGGGCTGGCTACATTGGCATTTCAATGAGCCACTGATTCCTAATAAGAATTCCAATTACTGCAACAATTGGTACAATTTCAGGAGACATTAACAGGTGAAATGACCAGTTTGTACCTATGGTTTTTACGATGAGTAAGAATTCACAAAGTTGATAGCTATTGAAAGCAGTTTTTAATAGCATTAAAATTAATTTATATAATAAATTAAGAGCTTCTGAAGGAAAGAACTTGCAAGATAAACTGATTTTCCAATGAGCACATATTCAAGGAAGACATCATTAAATATGAGTTCCTAATCATATCTATGCCATGAGCTAGGTGTATGACTAGGGCTAGTCACTCTACTTATCCTGCAAAACAAAGACTGTAGATGTAACAAATGCTACAGCAGGCTCTAAAGCAGATAAAATTAATGCTTGCTTTGGAAATCATTTCGTTCAAACATCCCAAGTTACTGATGAAGAAATAGGTACAGAAATATAATATGACTTAGTTGAAGTACTAAGTGATGCTGATGACAACTTTTATATGAACCCAGAACTCTTCATACTCTACCTACCTTCCAAGAAGGAGAGGAGAAAGAGAAAGAAGAGGGTGGAAAAAGAGGAAAAAAAGAAAAAAGAAGGGAGAAGATAAAGGACAGATACCAATGATTTTCATAGCTTATTTCCATATACATCAACAAAAGTATAAAGCAGGCTAATGTTCAGTCCATGGACAGACAGCAAGAGTTTAAATCTCCACTAATTACGAAACTACTTTTTTGAGTCAGCACTGCATAGGCACCTTTATATTGCGCTAGCTCTAGAGATCTCACTGGAAGTTAGTGTTTCTACATTTAAATGATCTGATAAATGAAAATAATGAGAGTACTCTAACTTTCCCCTACATCTGGGCAATATACTCCAAACAGATTTAGTGCTTCTTATTCTCTTAACAATTCTACAATTTAAGCATTGTTATCCTCCTTGTTTCACAGCTGAGGTCAATGAGGGTTTTCCAAAGGTCATCATCATACAAAGTTTACTGGTGGAGGTGGGGTTTATATTCTGGCTGTTTGCTTCAAGAATATAATTACTGTGGAATCTAAAAAAGTCTATCTTGGTTGGGTGTGGTGGCTCACACTTGTAATCCCAGCACTTTGGGAGGTGGAGGTGGGTGGATCACCTGAGGTCAGGAAATCGAGACCAGCCTGGCCAACATGGCGAAACCCCGTCTCTACTAACAATAAAAAAATTAGCCAGGCATGGTGGCATGCATCTGTAATCCCTGCTACTTGGGAGGCTGAGGCAGGAGAATCTCTTTAACCCAGGGGGCAGAGGTTGTAATGAGCCGAAATTACGCCACTACACACCAACCTGGGCGACAGAGTGAGATTCTGTCTCAAAAAAAAGAAAAAAAAAAAAAAGTTGATGTCATAGAATACAGAGTCTAATAGTGGTTACTAAAGATTGGGGTGGTTACAAGGGAGGAAGAGATGGGGAGATGTTGGTCAAAGGACGTATAATTACAGTTAGAGATCAGGAATAAATTCAAGAGATCTAATATATAAACGGTAACTAGTTAATGATGATATATAGGCCATAATAACTATGTTAGGTGAGGCTTTGTTAATTAGCTAGATTTAACCATTCTACAATGTGTGTGTGTGTGTGTGTGTGTGTGTGTATGTCAAAACTTGTACATGATATTGTCTTTCAATTAAATGTTTTATTTTTTATTTTAATTATTATGGGTACATAATATTGACGGGGTTAAATATATATATATATTGCTCACCTGCCTCATGGTATGTGACTCTGCTTTAAGTAGCATATTAATAATCAACAAGAATATATTTTAGATTCTGTTGTGAATCAGAAGGTTCTAGTTCCTGCAAAACATTTTATTTTCAATAGCTCTGTAGCAAGTATTCGCTTACAAAAATAAAAATCGGTAGCTTACAGAATTTAAAAATGAAAATTATAAAATTCTATATATCTGGCTGAATAGGCTTTGCTTGATCTTTACAATACTGTGATGTAATGGGGAAGCTGACTTTCCGATATTACATATAGAAACTGAAAGCCTGAAAGAGAAGGTTGATGAATTTAGCAAAAATATACAAGACAATCAGTTAAGCTTGCATTTCAATAAAAAATAAATACCTTCTTAGTAAAAGTGTATCACAAATATTGCATGAAACATACTTACACTAAAAGGTTCTTCATTGCTTATTTGAAATTTACATTTAATTGGACATCCTTTATCATATCTGGCAACCCTACAGAAAAGTGACCTAAGGCCATCAGCTAAAATCCATCTCTTCTGACCAGTTTCACTATGTGGTGTTGTTGCCTGACTTTATGGCTTAGTCATGTTTAGATTCCTTCCAGAGTTCTATTTCAGTTTCCTTGTCAACCCACTGTAAGCTTCAATTATGTTCTTTAATGTCCGAGATAAAGAGAAAGCTGCATTTAGGCAAAATTATTCTAGTTGACATGCACTATTGTAGAAATAACTACTGTTCCCTATTTTCAAAGTACTTTTCATCATATTATCTCATTGATCACAATAACCCCCAGGGGATAAAATGAGGAGTTATTAATATTCTACTTTTTCAAATTTGATGATTAGGTCTCAGAAAGTTTAGGAGACCTACCTAGGTTCTCACAGCTAGTAGGGAGATCCTAGCCTGAGGGTCAAGTCGTCTATGTAAAAGTTCAATTAAGTAGAAGTAACATATATGCTGTTTCCACTTACTGTTAAGATAATTAAAATACTGAAAGACTATTTTTGACCTCTGGTTTAATATACAGTAAACAGGGGTGAGTCCTTCTATATTATTTTGCTTCTATCAAAATGATAAAATCAGAGAAGTATATATAGTCTGCCAAAAAATTTTTTAATCACGTCATTTAAATAAAGCTTTAAACTTGGTTGTTTTTGTGTTAAAAACATAGTCTTACAAAAACAGAAACACAACCATGCACTTTTAAAATTATGACATTGTCTCGATGTCTTACTAAAGACTTGGTTCTATTATACCACTATTGTCAGAAAGAGCAACTTGGTAACAGATTCACTAAACTAAAATCGATTCAAGTGTATTCTATAGCAGTCAAGTGGGCTATTTTAAAGACCTTCCTGTAACAGGTAAATGAATTCAGCCTCTCATTTGGTGAGTCAATTTGCTTGCCAAACTCTCACTTCAAACCTAGGTATTATGAGTGGGCACAGGGTTGCTTCTCCAGCTAATGTTCTGGAAAGACTGATGCAGGACTTTCCTCAGTCACTGTGCCAGCCAGAGATCTCTGGTCAGTGATGCCCCTGCCCAGTCCTTGCTTGGGCCCGGGTTCACTGCAGGAGACACCCCATCTACTCTGCCTGCTGGTCAGCACCCGGCCTGCACTCCGGTGTGGATCCCACAGTCACTGTGACTGTGCACCCAGCCTCTGGCAGGAGGGGGGTGTGAGCAAGTGAGTGCTGGGCTCCGGTCTGCCATTCCAAGTGCTGGCACAGAAGTGGGCTGTATGTGGGGCTTGTGGCTACACAAGGCATGTCGTAAGTGACTCCCGTGGTGGACTCTGGCACCTCGAATGGGGAAACGTGCTGGCACCCAGGCAGGGGTGCCTCTGACCCCAAAGCACATGTGTTGGGCAGCTGCCCTCCACCAGCAGAGGGCAGAGGGCCATAGTGTTACAACTTCCTTTGTACCCTCATTTCGTAGATTCTTGTCACACTTCCAAAAAGAATGAGGTTATGCTGACAATTGAAGGGTGGGGAGGGTGGAGAAGAATCTTATTGAGCAATGAGAAAGCTCTCAGAGGAGAAGGAATGTAAGGGTCATTGCCCACCTGATGTCAGATCGTCTCTTGCTCAGTGTGGTTGGTTTTCATGGACTCAGAATGGAGAGTTCATGTTGATTGGTTTCTAAGTATTCAAAAAAGCCTAAAACAAAGGCACCACTCAAAGGCGGGCATGACAGTGTAAAAAAACAATTAGGAAAGGGTAGGTATATGTGAAACAGGTGAAGAGCAGGGCTCAATCAGAGGAAAGCACATCAAATAAGAAAAGAGATTCTCAATCTGGTCCGGGGATTTACCAAACTTGAAGCTAGGCTTTAAACGGTCTTCGGCTTGAAGGCAGTGTTTCACCAGAAACCCGCCCTATCTTCACAGATTTTGTCTGTCTCCTGCCTCTTTCAAGACCACATGAATTCTGCTAAATATCTAAATACATTTTCCAAGATGAAGCAAACAAATGTCAATTTGAAAATTTGACATTTGAAAATACATGATTAGCGTTAAAAAATTAAAGCCATCATCCCTCAAATAGCATTTGAAATTCAAGAATTACAGAATATGTTTTATTAGTAATTTTTAAAGTTAACTGCTGTTTGTTAAAAGAGCCATTTTTGAAAGGTGTTTACAATATAACTTATCTTTCCATCCACCTCTTGATCCCCATGTTTTATCTCCCATTTTGGATGCATTCTTTCCTTCCTCTCCTCTTGTTTTTCTCTGGTAACCCTTTTCTCTCTTCCTCTACATCATCATTTTCTCTCTGATACTGGGCTCTTGGTTGCTCATTATCATCCTAATTTTCTTTTAATTATCACTTTCTTCTTTGCCTTACTTCTATATGGAATATTGTTGTGATAAATAATATATGAAAAGACTTAAAAGCTACATAATGCTGTAAGCTGTTGACAAATATATTCTTACATTTGTATATTATAGAACATTAGATGTCTATTTCCTGTATTTTAAATTATATCAGGCCTTATAATTTATAAATGTTTTATAAGACCTTATATAATTTTAAGGTTTATTACATCAGATTTATTATGTGCATGAGTAGTGTTGTCTTTTGCCTTTACGTTATCTTATATAAGTATTACATACTCAAATTTTAAGTCTTTTGATACATAGTATTTAACATGTTAATAAACTAACAAGATTATGTCTAGAAGGGTTCTACTAAAATAAACAATATTTCATAAAGGGAAAATTCCCCTATTATAATGATAAACTACGTGATATATTACCATCAGATATTAATACAAATATTTAATTATAACTCATTTTTCCAATATTTAATACAAACTTGGCTTCTCCTAGTGTGTTGGACTTATGCGGAAACATTATTACTGATTTTACCATCTGGGATCTGCAACCCTGTCCAAATCATATGGTCTTTACCTAATTTGAGTACCATTAGGTCCATTGATATCCAGATACTTACATTCATTGCTATAATATTACAACCCAAAGTTATGCTTTCTAATTTTTATTCACCCCTATTTACTGCTGTGACTTTTTATATGAATAACTCAATTTGTTAAACATGTTTAGGACACCCAAGTCTCAAGAATTATGCTATTTAAAGTCATACTGTAGCCATTTAAAGCCAAATTACCTAGCATGTATCCCATAACTCAGATCATGTTTGAGAAAGAAAATGCATTTTATGTTTTTCAGCTTGCGCTAAAAATTGGAGAAGTTAAAAACACCAACAGACATTTCACTTAAAGTGTTTTCAGGATGTCCTAGGAATTAATTTTTCATGTTTTGTTATAGAAATTACTATTTATCTCTCCTTACTTTTTTACAATAATACATATTTATAAAAAGACTTTTTCATTTTAACATAAAACATATTCATCTTCATTGAGTATATATGATCACTGAGATGCACTCAAAAGTAATATAACCTGACACATAAGAAAAACTATATTTTCTTTGTGATTTCATTTTATTTCTTGTCCTACTCATTTTAACAGATCCACATCTACTGATTAAAGAAACACATTAAACTTTTGTTACAAATTTCAATCACAGACCTAAAACCTGAAGATAAATATTTCAATTAATTTATAAAAATTCAATTCAATTCTCTAACATGACTCACAGCTTGGTGCATGCTGAGCAGTTGGGCCTTTATCTCAGAGCTGTTTTAAGATTGATGGTAATTTCCTGTTCCAGGTATATAACTAAGGATACCTGCTCATGGTCTCACAGCAGCATGGCCTGATTCCAGGTACTAACAGCTCCAGTTGCTCCTTAAGTATTTCAGTTTAAAGTGATTGTGGTCAATCTAAAGCCATGTAAAGAGGAATATTCCTTCCTTATATAAGTAGTGTGATATAGTCATCTTTTTCTTACAATATCAGGGAAGATAACAGAGTATTCTTCAGACACATTGAGGGTGGAACTTGACAATGATTGAATCACTAAGCACCTACCTGGATAATATCGAGCCAGGCCAGTGGCACTGCCGAAAACCTGCCACAATAGTGAAGGGTCTTCCTCTCGATTTTTTTTGAAAACTTCATCTAAGGCACTTGTCCAGTTGAGTTCATTTAACACAATTGTTGCTAACAGAAAAAGGAGAAACAATTAATTCAAATTTATAAATAAAAACTGAATCTGTCTTCTTTATTTAGAAAATAATATTAAATATGCTCATTGTTCTACTTTTAAGAGAACTCTAATCCAGTGGTTATCAACGTTTTCGACATTTTAGAGGACAGTTTGACTGAACCTACTACCAACATGTACACAGTATTCATTGAAAGATGATAAATCAAGACATTTATCCTCTGGAGAGAATTTCTGAAAACAAAACTTTATATGACAGTAGCCTTAGTGACATTTTGGCCTAGGTTATTCTTTGTTGTGAGGTCTAATCCTGTGAACATGTTTAGCAGCGTCTCGGGCTTCTACCCACTAGACACCAGTACCTCCCCACCCCCAAACTGTGACAAGTGAAAATGTCTCCAGACTGTCAAACGGCCCCTGTGGGCCAAATCCCTCCTGGTTGAGAACCACTGTGACACATAAAATATGAGGAGGTATGAGTGGTATTCCTTTTTATCCTCAGAGGTAGTTCTGAGGAAAACTCTGGGGCACCTTAGGACAGAGTTTTAAGACCACAGTAATCAACTCTTGATGACTCTGTGGCAGAGCAACATAAATTAGCCTGCTAGTTAAAAAAAAAAAAAAAAGTTTTCGTTGAGCATAGCTTATTAACTATGTTTACATAACAAAACTGTACATATTTTAGTAACGGGAAAATTTATTCAGAGGCTTGACAATATCAGTGTTAGAAACCAATCAGCTGACAATTTATCACTACCTTCATAAACAATGGTGTTTTTTTTCCTCCTGGCTAGTTCTATTAATAATAGAGTACGGTGCCAATAAGGGCCAGGTGATTGATTTTGATACGTATTTATAACTAGAAACTGATCTTGGATAGGTATTACAAACATATACCATTCATTACAATGAAAGCAAAGCAATTATAATGCAGGATACAATCTAGGTTAAAATAATACATAATTTATAATTACAGGTCTTCATGATCATAACTTCTCAAGTCTAGCATACTAAAAATTGAATTGGCCTCATATAATTTTCCCTCTACACAAAAACATGACATAGAAAATTTTCTATGTAAAATATACACCATGCCCCGAGAGATTAGCAGACTGGGCCACTTTGCATTTGACAATCTCTGACCAAGCCTGAACACGGTGGAAATGTGCTTAGAATGAAGACTGGAGATACAGCTTAACTTTCTTCTATTTTTTTCTGTGATGACAGCAAATAAAAGAAATGAGTGCCATCATGGTTAAATCATGCACAAGCCTTTTTAAACGTAAAATTAAAAGAGCACCTGTGAAACAAGATGCACAGCCTATGTGTTTATATTTTAAAGTTTGTATCATTTACCAAAAAAGAAAACAAAAACAAGGTGATTGTGAAACTATTCTGGGACCAGCATGCTAACACAGTCCTCATTATTGAAAACTAACAAGATTTTCATCTTTATGGATGCGATTACTTTCAAAAAGATCAGTTGTGTGTGTGTGAATATTCATGAGCTGCGTCAGATCCATCGTGCATCTGAGATACTGGAGAATTCATATTCAAAAGCATGATCCAATGAACACTAAGCGGCTGGTTATATGAGAATTTATATTCACACAGATAACCTGAACTGATACCCACTGTTCATGAATATTTATATCAATATACAAAATAGCATAGAAAGAGGAACATTGTGTTTTCTCTTAAACATTTATGACTTTTATAGTAATATTCTACTAAACAAATGTTTGTTTATGATCCAGATAGACTTCATTAATCCCCAATCTATTCTATCTCTTTAATTTCCTTGATTCTTTCATTCATATTAGGCAACAACATTTAGTTATTTTTAAGAAAGTTTTGTTTTCAAGGCTGCTAACTTTTTCTTAGTTTTGATAACTCAACAGCTACTAAGTATTGGGTACTGACACACTGATTGTGAATTATACTTTTATATACTGAAAGAAAAAGACAAGTTCTAAAATATTCCTATTATCCTGGCAATATGTTTTAAAATTTCCAGTTGATGCTTTGAAAATTTTCTTTACCAGGCAAGCCATGACTAAGGTAGATTTCAAAATATTTTTCTCAAGATGTGTTCATCTACAAATGAGCAAATAATATAAAGATCCTCGGACTAGGCACTAGAACTGATTTTAAATTTGACTCAGAATGAGAGTATTGGTATTGCACACCTATCACATCTGTTTGGTTTATAAATTTGATAATACTCAATGTGTAGTAAGATGTAAGAATATGATACTTCCATGTGTTAGTATATAGTTACAGGGACTTTTTAATGCAATCATTATCCTATTATTCACAGTCTTTTTATGGATATCCAGAAATCAAAATTCAAAGAGGATCTACCATAGGAATGCAAAATTACTACAGCCTTTGTAGAAGGCAGTTTGACTGGATCTACCTACCAACATTCACATGGTGTTCAATGAACAATGTTCTTCAAGAGATTTGTACTACGTACAGAATATGGGTCTCCATTTCTTCATCAGAGTATTATAGAGCAAGAATCATTCATTCAATTATACCATTCAAATTCCTTAAATTACCAAAACTAGAAAGTAGGATTAGATGGTTTCACTAGGAAAGCTTTTTCTCAAATAATATTGAAAGCAGCTTAAAAAAATGGAAAAGAAAATATATAAAGCATCAAAGTAAACAAGGAAGAATAAATACTATTTTAGACCTTGCGTTATCTGCCTATATTTTTCTGATCCACATTATGAATTATATTTGACTAATAAACCTATATTACTCTGGTACCTTGAAAAGACCAGATTATTTTTCTTCTTAACCTTATAAAATTAAACAGCCCATCTAGATTTACTAAGGTGCCCAACATTTCTCCATCTTTATGCTATTAGCACACCCAGGATAAATAATGCTGAAATAAGAGGGTAATCTGTAGATGATGGAATAATATAACACTAAATGCACAATACTGGCCGTGCTAAAACAAGTTTATGTCATTTCCTGGATATGAATTGTGCTCTGTCATTTCCATTGTACTTACACATTATCTCTCTTTTTCTGCCCTTGTCTCTATCTCTCCCCAGGATGCCCCTTAACCCCCATCTCTGTTTCTGTCTGTGTCTCTAAATGTGAGGGTAGAGTTTATTTAGGAAGATTTTTTTAAACTATTCTAGTTACCACCGGGTAAGTCAAGTGCTTTTTAAAGTTAAAAGTTGTTTTCAGGAGATGCTTTGTTTTATATTATAAAGAGTTTATGTGGTTATGCTGGTGCCTTTCTCTATTCTTAGAAAGTATTTATTTTTATGCTTTCCTGTTTTCCTGACACTGTAGTTCTTAAAAAATAGAAGGTATAAAACGTGATTCTTTCATAACAGGAAAAATAAAACAAGGCCAAATTCCTTGGAAAATTATTTTCAGCAAATATTACTCTAGATTATGAAGCTGTATTTTTCATTCATAAAAAAACCTAATCTCAAAAAATAGTTGTGGAATTCTGATTTGCTAAAGTTCAATAAATTTCAACGAAATTCAACAAAAAAGTTTTCATTTGTCATTGTATATTACAAAGACTTTAAAATGCAATTATTATTCTATAAGTCATAATCTTTATTTGAATGTCCAGAGCAAACAATCACAATTCAAAGGATTTTATTTAATTGTGGAAATATCAATGGAAATTAGTAGCCAAATAATGTTCAATATAAAAATTCCAGAATAAATTTTCTTTAGAAAAAAACATGATATTTTTGGCTATAAAAATCCTTTTATTTGGTGAGATATATTTAATAATATTTATAACAGGTGAATGATATTCTATAAATTGGTATTATTTAAAATTATATTGTATTTTATATTCTCAATTATATATTCTATGATCTTTTTGGCACCAGGGACTGGTTTCGTTAAAGACAATTTTTCCACAAATGGAGGTGAGACATGGTTTTGGGATGACTATTCCACCTCAGATCATCAGGCATTATTAGATTCTCATAAGGAGCATGGAACCTAGATCACGCACATGTGCCGTTCATAACAGGGTTCATGCTCCTATGAAAATTTAATGCTGCTGCTCACCTGACAGAAGGCAGAGCTCAGGAAGAAATGCTCTCCTGCTGCGTGGCCCAGTTCCTGACAGGTCAGGGACCCGGACCAGTCCATGGCCCAGGGGTTGGGGACCTTTGTTCTATATGATACATTATTTATTATATATTATTTCAACAGTTGCCCTCTTTTTCTTCCCTACTCCTGACAAATAGTAATGCTTTACATTCATATACACTTCCAGTTTCTTGCTTCAGATGAGATTAGAAGTATGAGTGGTCAATATTTTTTCACTATAGAAGACCATTCAATGACAATCTAGCCTTGAACCTACTACCAGTTACTGACAAATTTAGCTAATTTTCTTAGATTAGGAGTATAATTAGTTCTCATTTTCTGTCAACTTTTAAGAAATGAAGATCTTTATCCCTGTTAGAAAATTCAATTTTGTAAAAATTAAGTCTTTTATAGATGTCCAAGGCCAAGCCTCCTAAAAGCAGTGAATGCTTGGAAAGCAAACCTTGACTTTGAGGTCTCTATTCTGAATGGCATAACAGGATTTCACTGATAATTGATTCAGAATGCCAAGCATACATCTCTATTCTTTGTTTACTTAGTTTTTAAAAACATGGCCTTGGTGTTCAGCAATTCTCTCTTTTAGAGTATTCTATTGTTCAGTCTGGATTCTCAAGGGAAGAAAGAAAAATCTAATTTGTAACAGCACAAAAGAAACCCCTTACGTTTGCTGCTAATTCTTCTAAAAGACACGTCTATTCTATCTATAGCTTGTTTATGACAAGGAATACAGATATTCCAATATTTGACGAGCTCTGAATCCAACGTTCTTCTGCAAACTTCAACCAATAAAATGTTGCACTATTGCTCCCTCTTAAGTCTGAATTAAGTTTGAATACATTTTCTTGATTTATTCAGGGTCCAAGGCCTCACCATACATTGATGGCACCATGTGACTGAAAAATGTTAATGTTTTTTCTAAAGTCAACTACAGCTTTTGTAACAGCTTTATTGAGGTGTCACTGACATATAAAATTGTATAAAGTATGAAATGTGATGTTTTAAAATACCTGTATTTTGTAAAATCATCATCAAAATCAAGTTCATTAACTTATCCGTCACCTTTATATAACTACCATTAGGGTAGAAGTTGGGGGAATTAATTTAAGATATATCCTCCTAGAAAATTATAATACAATATCGTTAACTTTCCTCACCATGCTGTATATTAGGTCTCCAGAAATTACACATCTTTTAAAACTGAATTATTGTATCCTTACCTACAGCTTTCTAATAAAGCATATTTATGCAAGAAAAAAGAGAAAAAACATTTGTTATGACTTACTGAAAATATAAAATTAATAAGTCTCTGATAAGAGATGTAGCTATTAAAGATACGTAAGGGACAAGATACTAAAAATTACTTTTGTTGAGCAATACCAAATATCGTACAGTTAAATAAGTAAAGCAAGAAAACAGGCAAAAAATGTTTACTATTTCATGTAATTTATACTATTCTATTACAGTATTGCATTGAGATAAAAATTAGCTTATTCAAACTACTGTTACTAATAACAAATACGAACTTAGTAATATTAATCACTTACTTCATGCCAAGTATTAATGATTTCCTATGCATCATGTAACTTTTAAAATGACACTTTAAGTGGAATATTAGTATTATCTTCCCTTTTACATAACAAAAATAAAATCTCAAAAGGTTATACAAAAATCACACAGTGCAAGCTGTAGAGATGGCACTCAAACAAGTATACTAGACTCCAAAATCCCTGCTTATGAGCTATTTATTTCTAGGCTTTCAAACCTTTTTGTGTAGCTCTGATTATCTAGAATTTTAAATCCAAAAAAACAAGATTGCCTATACCTTTGTAACACAATGGTTCCTAATTAAGACCTATATTTCACCCCAGAGAACATTTGGTGATGTCTAGGACATTTTTCATGGTCGTGACTAGTTGGATGCTATTGGCATCTAGTGAGTAGAGGCCAGAGATGCTTTAAACATCCTACAATGCACAGGATAGAACCCACAGAAATATCAATCCTAAAAAGTCAATGGTGCCTAAGTTGAGAAACCCTGTTCAAGTATAACTACAAATACAATTGATCAACTTTGGGGGAAAAAAAGCGGTGTACCCAATGAATAGTGTCAATAAAAAACCACAGTAAACTTCTGGAAAATAAAAGTTTATATATTTAAAACTATTTCTTTTTGACAGTAAATTTTGTCTATATTTTATTCTACATTTTGGCACTCTTTGGGTTGGGCAAATTTTCATTTTAGTTTTGGAAACGTACTATTCTCTTCCTTAAACAAGCAGGCAAGGGTTTCAAATCTAGTTTTTAGTGCCCTTAAATGTTACCTCCTCCACACCTTTCATTTTTGGACAATCATAGAATATTAGAGATTTTGTTTAGTTTTAGATTCAGCACTTATTGTAAATATGATTCTAAACAAAAGATATCTTTTGTGACAAATGTTCATTTCAAACATATAAATAAGGTAGTCATGAAAAGAGTTGCATTATCAGATAAGCTGGGCCAGATGTCACTAATTTTATTCACCAACCCTAATCTCTGAAAAGAAAGATGTTAAGAAGAAGAAACCTACTGATCTAATTAAGTGCACAGGGAAAAAAAGAATCCACTTTAAGGAGAAGACAGTGTGCATAAATATTAAAATGAATGAATCTTTTCAGTGGATTTGGCTAATGGAATCTCATCTAATCCCAATGTAAATGAAAGATTAATAAGGTACAGGGAGATGGGAAGACCAAATCTAATCTCCCTAATCATATCTCGGGCACAAGAATCTACCTCCCACTGAGGATGGGAGAGCAGAAGGCTCCGAGGCACACAAGGACCTTGATGAGGAGATAAGCCTTATTCCTAAAGTTAATTTGGTACAAATGTGAAAAGGTCCTTGTCCTTGTCAGTTGTCTAGCCCCTGTATTACTGAGATTTCCGGCCTTGCCCCCTATCGCTTTAGTTTCCTGCAGATTGTGCACCTGGCCAATGCCCAGAACACAGCTGTTCTGCTTTAATGAAATCTGCAAATTGTGGAGCACAGAGGAGGAGCTCAGAAGAAATCCACTTTATTATTAAAGAAAATAAGGGTAATCCAAGGGGAATAGAAGACACTAGGATCTAATATCATGTCTACTAATTGAAGGATTTAATGTCACTTGAAATAATTTGACAATTGTAAGATTTGAGGAGAAGGATTGTATTTTATATAAGAAACCTCAGAAATATAGGAGTCCAAGGTCAAAATATTGTTTTATCCTTCAAGCACTCTAAGTTTCTCTTCTTAGTATTATCAAAACAAAATAAATTATTAATGATTTTGATAGCCTAGAATCACAATCACTGGCACAACATGCTACTTAAACCAATTCATTTAACTTCTTGTGCATCTGTTCTTTTCATCTAAAAAGATGAATATAGCTATATAAGGATCCTAGATTGCTTATAGGGTTGGTGTGAAGGTCAAATCAATTTATGAATGAGAACTGAATTAGCAAGCGCATTTTTATTCCAGTTCTTTCCTCAGCTAGATTAAAATACGGTAAGGTGCACATCTCCTTAAGTGTCTTACATAGACAACAGCTTTTGACATGTCAGCATATTGTTTTAGTCTGGTCAGTAATTTTCTTTTCCTTAAACAAAAACACATTTCTTTTACATAGAGCAATTAGAATGTAATTCTGTTGATGTTGTGTAAAGCAATATTCCTTCTGCTTAACCTCCTAATTTATTTAAACGCTCTCACATCATAAGATACTCTTCATTAGAATCAGCTAGTTGAAAATTTTCATTTCAAATTTAGGAACATTATCTAATTTGTAAATATAAACTAGAAATTTTAGCATAATTATCTGAAGAAAATACAATATCTTCTATTGATAGTACTTCACAGTCATTTTTTTTCTTGAGACAGAGTCTCACTCTGTTGCCCAGGCTTGAGTGCAGTGGCACCATTTCGGCTCACTGCAAGCTCCACCTCCTGGGTTCATGTCATCATTCTCCTGCCTCAGCCTCCCAAGTAGCTGGGACTACAGGCGCCTGCCACCACGCCCAGCTAATTTTTTTTTTTTTTTTTTTTTTTTTTTAGTAGAGACGGGGTTTTCAACATGTTAGCCAGGATGGTCTCGATCTCCTCACCTCGTGATCCGCCCGTCTCGGCCTCCCAAAGTGCTGGGATTACAGGCGTAAGCCACTGCACCCAGCCCACTTCACAGTCATTTTTATGAGAAATTTTAGTATTTGTAATTAAATGTGTAAATAAATTGTTAAATTTCTATTGTATATTTTAGAGTAATATTTCAGTAAATACATAGCCTGCTAAATTCTGGGTAAATGAGAACAAGAGATACCCTAAAGATCTTTCATTTAGACCTTAAAAAGGGAAATAAAATGTGTGAGTTTAAAAAACATCAGAAACTCTGAGAGCAGAGAAGTGAAGCTGGAAGCCACAAAAGAATGAATATGCAATTAAGACCAAATTTAAAGGACTCCAAATTAAAGTGTGTGTGTGTTTTTTTCATGCATACTATAGATTTTCTTGCTGGTGAAGCCTTTTTCTAAGTGGTATTTTTTAAATGAGCATGTGAATGTATGTAATGTGTGCAAAGACTGTACTCATCCATTATCCACCCTCTCACAGACTGCATGTCTTTCTGTCAGAAGTAACCACTTGACCTTGGGAGAGTATTTCACCCTCTCTAAACCTCAGTTTCCTCACCTGCACAGTGGGGATAATAATAGCATCTGCATCACAGGGCCATTTTTGAAGATTATACATACTTAGAATACTACTTGTCATTTAGTAATTGCACAATAAATGTTACCTGCTGTCATCATTAATCATCATTTTCTCTGTCTCCTAATGCTCAGCATTTAAAATATATTTTTAATTTATCTTGATTAATTCTGATGTGACTCCTACAATGCAAGTATGAGTGACTAAAACCTAGTATTTTCTTCTTCCTCAAGGAACTCTTGTCCTTCTTACCCCAACCCCAGTAATGTCCAACAATATACTTAATTTTTTTGCTATGAATCTCATGAAGAAAATAGCCTATTAACCTTTGCATTTCCAATGCTATATAAGACAACAGCAAACTGAAAAGAAAGATTTTTAATATATTATATAATTTGGTGAGAAAATAATTTTTACAATGGCATATTCCCAGTGTTCCAGAAAGCAAACCACGTTGATGAATGCTATACTGAATATAGAATAGTCACAGTAAAGTTCCAGTAAAAGAAATGAAATTATATAAGGTCTAATAGGCATAACAGACACCACCCACACATACACATGCACATACACACAGAATTATGCACATACAAGTTCCGGTTAATGCTGAGAAGAAACTCTGGCTGAGAAATACAGACCAAATTAGATAAGTGAAATCTCTTGGTTTTGCTGTGAGACTGCCCAATTGCATAAGAAATTTAGTGTCTCCATATAAATCTGGACTGCTGAATTCACAAAGAAGGATCAAAAGTATTGGAACTGACTAATGAGATACGGTTGAAGAAGGATAACAAGGCTCCTGGGGACGAGGGTGATACTGTCAGTGAAGCACACACAGCTTGGTACTCAAGGGTTTGTGTCAACCAGTTTTAGAACAAAGAGGTGCCTGGTGATTTTAAGATGGAAAGATCAGATCCATTGAAGCACAGTATATAGAAGTCTGCTATAATCAAGAACAGTGACCCGTTGGTTTAAACATGTACTGCTTCAGAGTTAAAAGAAAAAACAAAAAACAAAAAAAAAACACTATACACATCTCAGAAATTGAACTACAGATTAATACTTACCGAATCATAATATATAAAGGTATGAATGAACTCAAGCACTATTTCTAAGACAACATGAGGTTAATATCCTTGTATCTCTAGTTGCACCTGTATAGATATTATCCATGTATGCATACGTACATGCAGAACATTATATATTTTATGTATACAGATATATGGACGACTATATACAAAAAAATCAATATTGTCAGTATTCAGGATGCTTACAACATAGTGAGCACGACTTGTTTAGACTTTAATGTACTCATTACAGTTGACACATTAAATTTACAAGTCCTTTCTCGTGTATTACTCAGCAGATATTTTAATACAAACAGGAATCTTTTTCTCTAATAAACCATGTATTTTTCATTTTCATTCATAGCTCAATATCCCATAAAACCTTAGATTTTTCAAATAGATTTAAAAAGCTCATTATTCTGACAAGATTTTAAATATTAAAATTAATTCAACACCTGATCAAAACATGTACCCATAAGACTTTTAAAATGACTTAAAAATTTTCAATCTGACAAAAGATAATAGACAAAGGTAAACAACCAAGTCATGTTGGTTCTAACACCAGTGTAGTTATCCTCATTTCTGCTCCTAGTCATACTCTTGGGTCTTTTGCGTAACCTTTAAATACCCTCCCTGTCTCTAATTTCAGCTCACTTCCATCCATTCTTCCTACTGCCGCCACAATATTCTACTTGGCAAATGTCTTCTCTAATTAAAAGTATTTATTGGTTCTCCATAAAAGCTGGTCTTTTATGATTGGCTTCCATCCATCCTTCTAGCGTCGTCTCCTACTGCTCTTTCAAACACAACAAGCCCAAGCCATAACAAGACTTTTACCATTCTCAGAGGATGCAAAGTTTACTCCTGCCTCAAATGTCATTCTGTATACTGTCTCCTCTGACTGGACTGTTTTTTTTTTTCCTATGCCTACTTGTTAAACTTCTCCCTTATTACTGTTCAGCATCACCTTCTCTACAGGGTGTTCCTCGATTTTCCCCACACCATCTCCCCTTACCCAGCAGAGTATAAACTCACTCCCAGTTGCTTATATTTCTCTACATTCCTCTATTAAAATAATTCCTACATTTCAGTATCTTTATATGTATGCCTTCCATTATACTGGGTAGGGAAGGCACCATGTTATTTTTCCCGATGCCTAGAATATAGTGAAAGAGGCAATGGGATGTGACAAACCTGTGTTTAATGCACAGTTGCCCAACCTTGAGCAAACTATACGATTGTACAGACTTCTAGTTTTTCAGGAAAGGGGTGGATAAAACATTATGTACAATAGCTAGGGTTATGAAAATTAAAATATGCTATATTTAATGTATAACAGGCATGCCATAAACAGTAATAACTAGTATGTTTTGGTACTTACTAACAATATCTATTTGTTAATGAATGAAAGAGTATGTGAATATATGAACTGTACCTCTATGTTGGATAATTTTAAGTTGGAAGTAATTTTCAGTGAAAGGTAATAATTTTCCCATTCATTCATTACCTTTCATTCATTGGTGCCACATCATATCTGACCAAGTACAAATGGTACAACATTTCCTTTTCTTTCCTTCAACCAACAATGATAGACGATGGATGGGTATCATCTGAATCGGAGTAATTTCATCCATTCAAATGTCCATTTAATCCTGTTTTTAGTTTCACTTCAAGTTCTGTGATAAAACCACCCCTTTAATGGAGATGTTCTGAAGAGCCTGGTGTAAATACTGGCCCAATTTTTAGATAAAACCTTTAGGTCAGTGAATACGACTATGAAGCTTCTTGTTAAGTATTCCCCAATGTCTGTGCTTCATTTTCTAATCATCTCATTTCTATCATACATTCATCCAACACATATTTACTAAACACCTATTATGTGTCTGGCACCATTCTAAGCTCTTGGGCAAGAGAATAGGCACACTTTTTCTTAAAGAACCAGGTGGTAAATATTTTAGGTCTATGGTCCACATGGTCTCTGTCACAATTCACTTTACAGCAGTAGCACAAAAACTTCCTTAGACAACACATAAACAAATGGGTGTGGCTGTGTTCCTGTAAAACTGTATTTATAAAAACAGGCAATGGGTGATAGTTTGCAGACTCCTATACTCAAGCTCCAGGGCCTATTGAGACAGACAGGACTTCTAACACTCTACTGGAAGAGAAACACAATAAACACATAAATAAGAAGATCATAAGTGCTCTTTAAAGAATTAAATCTGGAGATGCCATAGAGATTGACTAAGTGGCTACTGTAGATCAAGTTGTCAGGAGTATCCTCTTTGAAGAACTGTATTTTAAACTGGTATTTTAAAGACAACTAGCCATGGAAATACTAATATAAAGCATTTTAATAAACCAGTAGACACAATGATACTGACAAATAGGAAATACCTAGATATCGACATGATGGTATTATGATCTAGTGTGATATTTCAAGGACAAACTCTCAATATCAAAATATCCTGCAATAACAAAACATCCAAACAGATACAGATGGCACAAGAGTATTGTGACAGATTATAAATGGTTTTAATTTTTTTACTATAATTGATATATCTTAGAAAGAAAAAGATGTAACTCTAGCATCATATTTAATCATTTTTTAATCACTATTTAATAATTCTTCATGAGGCTCTTCAAATTCAATTTCAAATAAATTGTGATCACTATTTTTGAAGACACTTTGAGTCTAATTGAGAAGACACATAGATAAAGCATCTAAATCAAATTTTGCTTTGTACAACAGACCCTATGAATAACACCTGCCTATCAGAAACTAAGCAAAGGTTTTGAGGAGCAGGGTAGAAGTAGTGGTCACAAAAGATTTTCTGAAACAGGTGATAAGCAGTTTAAAAGAAAGGGCAGAGAGGTAGTAGAAGGACCACATGCCTGATTCAGTGAACTCGCTGTACAGGGCACACAGGCAGAAATAGACATGGGGCATTCTGGGAGTTGAACATTGTTCAAAGTGACTGAATGGATGAGGAATGTGGGGCAATTACAGGGATGTTATTAGAGACACATGATTATAATATTCTAGGAGTACTAAACTTAAAATAATCTGAGAATTATGGAGGGCCATAATAAGCTGAAGTGTGAAATAATCATATCTTCAAAAGTCAGCCAGATATGAAAAGAGAAGAGAGAAAGCAGGTACAGTCAGACTGGTGAGGAGGAATACCATTCTGAACTGAAACCGTGGTGGTGGATATAGAGAGTGGAAAGAGATTAAAAAGATGCTGAGAAAAAATCTACAGGCCACGGTAACAAATGCGGGAAAGGAGAAAACAGGAAGCCTGGTTTTCTGGGTTGGGTTCTTAGTGTTATTAACAAAGATATGAACATTGGATGAGAGGTGCACTTGGGGACAACAGTGATACATTCAATGTGAGGTGCCTCTGAGATATCCATTAAACTGCGTTGTTTAAAAAAAGGCAATTAGAGTAGTCAATCTGCATTTTAGCCATGAAGCTTACATGAAAGAATCAGATTTGGGAATCGTGTTTCAGTGACAATTCAAATTATTGATTGACTAAAATTATCACTAAAAGGACACCACAAATGTCTATGAACCCTCAGGTTAAAGAGGCAAGCAAGGCCAGGTCCAGTGGCTCACACCTGTAATTCCAACACTTTGCGAGGCCCAGGCAAGCACATCACTTGAGGTCAGGAGTTCAAGACCAGCCTGGACAACATGGTAAAATCCCATCTCTACTAAAAATACAAAAATTAGTTGGGCGTGGTGGTACGTGCCTGTAGTCCCAGCTACTTGGGAGGCTGAGGCAGGAGAATCGCTTGAACTCATGAGGCAGTGGTTGCAGTGAGCTGAGATTGCAGTGAGCTGAGATTGTGCCACTGCTCTCCAGCCTGGGTGACAGAGCAAAACTTCGTCCAAAAAATAAAAATAAAAATAAAAATAAAAAAAAGTAAAAATAAAGCAAGCAACAGGAATCAGATAGAAGTTGCTAAAAGGAAGAAATGTGGACCTAACTCTCACAAACAAAAACATAATTTCCCATTAAAAAGTAATCAGTGGACTGGGACACTTTAACATTGTTTTCATTTAACTAAAATGGCAAAATGTGCTTTTCAAATATGATTGTTGCATTTGCATTAAAATAAATGTACTGATTATAAATTCCATGTATCTATATAAAACTCAGTCTATCAAGAAGAGATAATACGAAGGATGTTGAAACCAATAAAAACCCATTATTTTTTAAAGCATTTTTTTTAGATTTTGCCTTTTTCAAAATTGTTATTGATGTAAATCAAATACCCAGGGATAGAATGCCTGCATATCTTATCTGTACAGCACTTTGACTAATGCTCACTGTGCACTTGGAGAATAAGCAATTTCCCTGCTGCCTCCTTTAGAATGATGAGCTAATCTACTCTGCCTTTACACTTACAGAAAACCTCAAGAGACTGAGGCTTGATGATTACACGGTCTTATAAGGCCATAAAGTTCTACCACAGGAGTCGTATATGTATTATAAAGACACTTCAAATTGCTGAACATACTCTCCTCACCATCACTGCATGACTCTTCTGCAATTCACTTGCACCTCTGGCTTTTTGAAATGATTTAAAACTGCATCAGAACTCCATGCACGCAGGCCAACCATCATCATCAGAAGGCTGGTCTGACAAGATTTAATTACTTAGAAACATATCAGATTTTTAATCCTCGAAAATAAAACTATAAATGACTTTTCAGTAA
Source organism: Trachypithecus francoisi (assembly GCF_009764315.1). Lineage (NCBI taxonomy): Eukaryota > Metazoa > Chordata > Mammalia > Primates > Cercopithecidae > Trachypithecus > Trachypithecus francoisi. The sequence continues at coordinate 62,064,200 of NW_022681469.1, forward strand.
GATGTAACACCAAAAGGCATTTTTCTCAAAACACAAAATTAGACATGTTAAGAATAAACTCAGTTTAATTTTAAACTAGTAGTTATTCTGATGTAAACATTCATGTTACACTGAAATGAATTTTACCGTTTTTCCCAAAACGCATTTGCCTTCATATTAATCTTACTCATGTTTTTAAAAGAATCCTTTACTTTCTTGTCAGTTTGCATTCTGTATCAAACTGACGGAAGCCAAAATCTTTCACATTATTTGTCAGTTTCACTGCCCTTTCAAAATAAATCTGTAGCAAAGCCTTTTCATTTGTCTGATCCAGTTGAAAATCTTTTATATTCATTCTACTGAAGCATTGGTCTTCAATTTTTTCCTTCCACTCACTATTCCTAGATGTGACACTTCTAACAATTTGTAGTTAAAATTAAAAGCCTGTATATTTTATTACTGTTTAATATGTTCATTTGTATATTTTTCTATTTTTAAAATTACATACTCTAAAACAGGTAGCAATACCTTCTTAAACAGGAAGGTAGGAGTGTGTGTGAATCACTGTAGGAACCAGATTCTATTATTCTGTTTTCTATTTAAACTGATGTATACGTACTACATGTATAATTAATGACATTTACGTCATTTAAAAAAGTAGTTCTACATGGACACAGGGAGGGGAACAACACACACTGAGGCCTCTCAGGAGGTAGGGGTAGGGGGAGGGAGAACATTAAGAATGATAAGTAATGCATAGTGGGCTTAATACCAAGGTGGTGGGTTGCATGTATACCTATGTAACAAATCTGTGCATCCTGCACATGTACCCTGGAACTTAAAAATGAGAAAAAAATATTTCAAAGGAAAAAAATATTTAGTTCTGATACATCTTCTACACACTGAAAAAACTTTAAATAATTTTTTGTCGTGTGAGGACAGAAAAGCGAGTTTTTCAGGCTTGTAGAGATTCCAAATGCAATGAGATTGAATTTACTATTTGTGTTAGTCTCAAAGGGGCTTTCCCTTAATGCAAATTTATTTTCTTGAATCCAAGGGTATGGTGATCTTTTCTACTTCTTGAAATGTCTTCTTACTTGATAGAAAGTTTTTTTTATTTTAAATCAAAAATCCAATTTTTATCTAGAATTCACATCCTTTAATAAAATATAATAGATCATTCACAGTTATTATTAGTGTTTTTAGAGCATAAAGATGTGTTCATTAAAATGAAAACTTCCCTGAAACCCCTGGATGCTATTTTTTATGTCCATTTCTAAACAATTTCCTTCTTTCAATTTGTTCAGAATAAGTTGAAATAAATGCTATCAACATCAAAATATAGACTATCAAAGTGTACTTATTTCCTGGCTTAAGAAACTTTTATCTGGAATTTGAATCAATGCACAACTTGCTGGAAAGATTTCTAAGCATGAAACATATACCATATATGAAGTTTATAAACATATGTATTTATGCCAAGTAAAATAGAGATTTACTAGAAGATTTAAAATGGTGTTCTAAATATTTCAATTTTGAGACTGTTACCCACAAAGGTATATTTTAGACCAAGATTGATTTCCTGAACTTTTTAACTTTTTTTTTTTCTGGTAAATGCTTTAATGCTATTTTCTAAGTAGAGCTTAGAAATGTTTAATTGTACAAATTTTTGAAATGTACAAATCATAGTAAGACCATAATTTTGTGGATGAACTCTTTGAAATATAATAGAATTAGAATATTTGGCAATATTTCATGTTGAAATCTAGAACTTACTATTTATATCAAACACAAATATAGATACAGATCTGCCAAATGTGTAAATGTCATATTCCTTTATAGACTTTTATCCTGGAGGATTCTTATATAAATAAGATATTATATAAGTAGATTAAATTTGTAGTCACCATACACTAACATAAAATGAAAATCTAAAGAAGAAAACAACTCTGCACGTGTACCAACTGTATATTACCAACAGAATTTTAACTTTGGAACCAAGTGGGTATTGGTTAGAACAGACTTTCCAACATTCCCGTACCAAAGTCTCCAATATTATCATTAATATTATAATATAGCAGAAGGTCTATATTTGGCATGGCCAGAGTCTTAAGGGGGCACACAGATGATGATGGGTGACAAATACCTTCTACATTATTTACCTAGAAATTCAACAAATGAACGCCATTAAAATATTACATGACAGATGGAATAAGACAAATGAAAATCTAAAAGTTCCAAAGTAAAATTTCCAATATATTTTTAAGTATACTTTCTTGATAAATTGAAAATCAGCAAGGCACATAATAGTCACATTTAGTCCATTGATAACCTCTAATTTATTTTCAATTTCCATTTAGGTTTTATCCTTTGTGATCTTAATAACAAATTCAATTAAGGTGGGTATAGCAATGGAATAGTTGCAGTAATGGTATTATAACATGATACATAGTCTCCTATAATGCAAAAATGTCTCATTTTACTGATAGTTTAAATATGCTTCTGTCCTTTTTTCACCACAACCTACCAATTCAAGTTAAATTCAAATCTCTTAATTTGATTTTGACCTCTAACCTATGATTATATAGTATACGTTAGTTCAATTATTTTTGTCATAAATTAAGTGGTGTAATTGTATCAGTAGGAAAGGTTAGCATTACATACTGTGGGTCATAGATTTTGAGGTTTATATAATAAATTGGAGATATTATTTCAGCACATAAGATTTATGTATTCATGTAATATGTTCATCTGTGGACATGGTAATGAACAAAAATGTAGACTTAAAACTATTAGAGCCTAAAATCAATTTCTCCTCCAAACCTCCTAAGAGAGTAAGCTGCGGGTTTTTGTTTTCCCTAACCTGTCACTGTTTTAAAATCTGGATTAAAGAGAAAAAGGACAGAAGATTGAAAATAAGAGAAGGGAAGTAACAGCTACTCTGCAGCTCCTGAAAATCTGATTGAGAATGGTTTTAAGACTTGAAAAAATTAAGCTTTAAAATTTATTTTAGAGATAAAACTCTTAGATAAAAATTTTGATTTTTAAACATTTTTGGAAAAAAAAGTCCCGAGAAACAGAGGAAGCCAGATTTAAATCAATTCGTTAGCAATTTTATAAATAGAAGGATGGCAGAAAGATAAGTAAATGAGTAATATTTCAGGAAGATTTAAGTGAAAATACCATATTTGTTGTGTGTATTTGATATATATATACATATATATATATACACATACATATATAAATTAAGTCGGTAAAAACATCAAAGTAGTTGGTTTGTTATTATTTTTCACTCATCCTACAACCTGTTGCTTGTTGCTGGTGGAATTCAGGTATGGAAAATGGGGCAGTCTCTGCAGTATGTTTTCATTCAACAAAGGAACTTAGACTGATGGAGGTTCTATCTATACGGGAGTGGGGCAGAAAGAGTTCCAGAGGGCCCTGTGCTGGCAATTAAATCCACCAGCTTGAAAGTCATACATATCATTTGCACCTATATAACCAGTGGAAAAACGCCAACCACAGATTACCACCCTGCTGCAGGTTAGAAAGGGTGCATAATCCTATGTGTCTAAAGGAGAGATTCAGATTCCCTTGAAAAATGAAGTATCTACTAACCCTTGTCACAGCACAAAACACTAAGATGTATTATGAAATGATTATTTTTAACTTCATTACAGACATAACCTATATAACTGGAAAGTCCATGACTTTTAATAATGATTTATGTGGATGAACAAAAGAGGAACAACTTGGCCAGGTGCGTGGGCTCATGCTTGTAATCTCAGCACTTTGGGAGGCTGAGGCGGGAGGATCACTTGAGGTCACGAGTTCGAGACCAGCCTGGCCAACATGGTGAAACCTCATCTCTACTAAAAATACAAAAATTAGCTGGGCCTGGTGGCAGACGCCTGTAATGCCAGCTACTCAGGAGGCTAAGGGAAAAGAATCACGTGAACCAGGAGGTGGAGGTTGCAGTGAGCTACTGCACTCCAGCCTGGGTGACAGAACCAGGCTCCATTTCAAAAATTAAGGCATAATCTAACAAAAAAACAAAGTCTGGAATGTTTTTGGAATTACCCATATTTTTCTAAACGAAGCAAAAGGTCTAATTAAGAGAGAAGAAAAGGTTATGTGTTGAAAGTCATGAAAGACAGAAAAAGGAATATTATAACACTGTGGTTGTGGTATTTTGTTACATAGAGTCATAATGGCTACTTTTGTACATAATTCTTAATGTCTAGTTTACCAAAATACTATCGTATGTGATAAGACAAATGAGTACCAGTTACTCAAATTTACATTTTGATTTTTTCTTATTATTTGTATAAGTTAATGCCAGTTATAGAATTAGATGCTTGCCAAATAAACCTTTGTGTGTGTTTATGTATGTATGTATGTATGTATGTGTATATACATATTTCAGATTTTGACAGAATGCATAAAAGTAGAAGTCAGTTTTAATCTTAGCACATCCTTTCTGAGAAAGCTAAAAACAGTATATTTAATGCCCTACGAGTAAAATATATTTAACTCCCCAACCCGAATATGTACAGTTAATTTTACTGATCCATAAGAACTGGCTTTATTGTGGCAAAATGAGTTTTATTATAGTATTTTAGTAAACTTAACTTTAAATATTAAAAATACTATAAACTCAAAAATATATACTTTATTATACACAGAGGGAGGTTGCATATGAATAAGTTGAAGGCCATCGAAGTGAATAATTTCATATTAAAATTTTCAGATATAGTCTATTCATTAAAATATAACCCATCTCAAAATCAGCTACTAAAATTTATATTCACAAGCTACTTAGAATACTGTAATATTTGTGCTAAAAGAACCAAGAATCTAATTAATATAATTAAATTAATTTGCATTTGAGTAAATTTAATTAATTGTATAATTCATGTTTTCAGTTATTTTAGTACTGATTTAAATTTAATGAATTAATGAATGAAAAGAGGATGTTTATAGATACACAATTCCATGTTCAAGAACTTGTTTTAATAGTATATGACAACCTTCTCATCACACAGACTAATCAAAATAATTTATACTTAAGTTTTCTTATGAAAATGAAGAATACTGATAAATTAGATTGATTTTGGTTTAACAGTCATCTAAGAGTGATCTAGTCCCCTCATACATGTTTTCCTTTAATCCTCATTACAGTCCTTTGAGGTATTATTATAAATAGTATAATCTTATGAAAGACAACTTTGTCATACTATTTTTGCTTAAGCACCGTTTATTTGAATGTTCACTGAATATCACCGTGTTCCTTTTATAGTTCGAAAATTTTATTTCTTGCCCCTTATTTTTGGAACCATTCCACTTATGCTTAAAAAGGCTATCCAATTCACACTATATTACTTCTTCCCTAATTTTTCTACTTTGAAAAGCCTTTGAGGAATCTTCAAAAGCAACCCATAACATCCTTTAAAAAGTAAGTATGAGATAATCAACTAATTGAGTAATTGTGAACTCCTATGTGAAAATTTTAACAGTACGACATGATTTAAGAAAACATGTTGTAATTGAAGTGATATGAATATTGATTTGGCAGACTACAATATATCAATAGTATTCTTCACTAAAATGATTGTATATAACACTTGCATGGTCTTTTAAAATTATAGATGACTGCCTTTCAATTATACCATCTGGACATTAGAGGGAAGATTCTATTTCTCAAAATATTCTCAGAAATCCTTATTTTGAATTATACTTGAAATTGATGACAAATATTTTGGACCCTTCAGGAATTATCTTATTTTTCAAACAGCTATAACTCCTCTAGAATTAAGTCCGATGAAAAACACTGTCTTATTCTTTTTGAAATATCGTAACTACTATTTTCCCTAGACTAAAAAATTGATACTGAAGGTAATTTCAAAAGAGAATTGTAAGGTTAAAATACCAGAAATAGCATATATGCGAAATTATTGTGTCAATCTTATTCTCATTTAAAATACTAAGAGAAAATGATTTTATATAATTTAAAACAGTTTAATTTGAGAATACACAAACTGTTAATAATGAATGACAAAATACAGAGGATAATCAATTTTATCCATTTACCCTTCTGTTACAAATGAGAAAATTTTGGTTGTATATCCTAGAAAATTAATCAAACCAGTTTTTGTCTTTTTAGCTTTGAGGTTGAGCTGAAAATTCACGACAGTCACAAATTAAATTATTCCGGAATTAAGATGTTCTCCTCCAGGTCAAAACATTCCTGTGACTTACAAAAGGTGTAGATTAAATAGAGGAGCCATTTTGAGTATAAATAATACTATCTCCATACAATGAAGCCTTCCACCAACTACCTGTATGACTCATCTGGGGACTTCTGCTCTATACTCAGAGTGGCTTAGTCACTGCCAACGTATTTCCATATGAAGGATGGTGATTAATAAGAAAATATAGAAACAATAGCTGATCTTCACAGACTTAGAAGTGTAGTAATGGCACACTTCTTCAATCACATGGCAGTCTAGGTGAATACAAGATACTAACAGGCCCCATTGTCCATGACGCCTATGTGAACATCCACACATGTTCCAATTACTGCCACTTGAAAGGAGCAAGCAAAAACAGAACCACCTTTTCAGAAGACTGAAACAATATTAGCAAGACCTTTAGTACTATTTTATAATACTCTCAGGTAGTTTTTTAAAAATAACATTATTCATTAAACTAAAATTTACATATAACTTCATTTGATCTAATGACAAATGTTGACTAAATCCAATCTGAATATTTGCCTATCTCATAACCTAGTAGTTTTAAAGTCTGATCTTTGAATTTTGAGACAAAATAAACATGAAATCTTTATAGTCCATTTAAAATCTTTGTCGTTTTAATAAAATTTTAGAAATATCTTTTAAATGCCTTTCTACCTCTAGGGAGAAATCAAATGAGATTTTATCCACGAAGTCAAATGCCAAATGATTAAAATATCCTCATCTCAAATTCCAGACCTCCATTTTTTCTCCCAGTTGTCAATCCCTTTCTAATTTGCTGTGAACAGTACTGTCAGTCTGTTTTGGAAGCTATTTTAATTTAAGATTATCTCTCTTCAACCTTTGAATGGCCTGTCATTTGTTATATCCATCATAAATGCTAGCCAAGTACACTTCTGATTTCCAGCTGTCAATTTATAGAGGCACTGAATTTTGCACACATTTTTTTTCATGTCTTCCCTCTGGCTTTCCTTTGAATTTTTTTTTTGAAACAGTAAATTTTAATTGGAATTCCCTGCTAAACAGTAAGAAAAAATAAAGCAATAACTGGCTTTTAAACAAATCCCTGAATATTCTTATTCCATAAGAGACTAAAAAAATCACAATATTTTCTTTATACATTGTGCCTAGGTAACTGTGAAAACCAAATGGACATGAAGAAAATCTAGTATTGTTGTAAAATACTTGAGCTTCTTCTTAAGAAAAGGCACTGAGAAATATCAGCTCTGAGAAGTACTTGTGGAAAAGTATATGTTATATTCCTTTTGGACTTATGTGCACACACTAGACAGTGTGCTGGGATTTATGTGATCTGCATGTGGGCATTGTTCTCCTAATTAGATAGAAAACTTGGGTTCAATACCAAGATTAACCATATATGCTGGCATAGATTCTTAAAAACTTCAAGTACTCTTAACTCACTGAATGTCCTCCGTGAGGCTCTCCTAAGAACAGCAGAACTTCCACTGGCTTTTTCTTACGTATTTGGCCAAATATACAACATGAAATAAATTTGTAATGAAATACAGTATAAGAGATACAAAGTAAAACATTAAAAACTATCCAACATTTTATGCCCTGATTTTGGCTGACTTAGTGGTATCTGCTAAGGCTGGCACGAAGCATGTAAGATTCCATCATTCTCTGACAGTACCCCAGGTAGTTCTGGGGAGCAAATCCAAAATGTTCCCAGGGCCATGGAAGGAATGGGCAGGAAGTTTTCACATACAACAGATGTGTGTTGCCTGGGTGAAAGGAACCAGAGAAAAACAGAACTCCAAAAAAAGAGTCAGCATAAACCAGCTACAAGGCCCACCATCTACCCAGCCCTGCCCTAAGTTATCCAGACAGGTAACAACCAACCATCCTTGTTCTTCCCTTCCTGTCTGCTTCTCCCTACTTTGGGTAAAATTCAAACAGCGGCTATTAAATGCCCAGCCTCCACTGAAGGCTTCCATTAGCTCTTCTTTAAGGTAGGGAAGAGGAGTTAACACTAACTCAAATTTGGAAATTTCACTATTACAATGAAAATAAGCTTTTAAATTTCTTTTTTGTCGAGAGAGAGAGAGAGGAGAGAGAGAGAGAGGAGAGAGAGAGAGAGAGAGAGAGAGAGAGAGAGAGAGAGAGAGACTCGCTCTGTCACCCAGGCTGGAACGCAGTGGCGCGATCTCGGTTCACTGCAACCTCCACCTCCTGGGTTCAAGCCATTCTCTTGCCTCAGCCTCCCGAGTAACTGGGATTAGAGGCACATACCACCACACCTGGCTAAGTTCTGTATTTTTAGTAGAGGCAGGGTTTCACCCTGCTGGCCAGGCTGGTCTTGGACTCCTAACTTCAGATGATCCGCCCTCCTCTCCCTCCCAAAGTGCTGGGATTATAGGCATTAGCGTCCGTGCCTAGCCGGAATTTCTTAATTGAGACATTTTTATTGAGATTGTTTTTATGTCTAAAGGTAATCTAGATCATTTTGTTATTTTGAATCTCCAGGAAAGTCACCCTTATCCAGGGTCACTCAATGAAAAGGTTTAATAGGCTATCAAAATAAAGTTGGATTTTCACAATAAACCACATGTCACATTTGTACAAAGTGATTCACACAGAAAGCAGAATGAGTTATAAATGGTATCAAATTTAGAATATGCCCACTTCTTAATATACAGCTTTCTGAAAAAGTGATTATGTGAATTAACTGAAACACATACTTGTGAGAGGTAAATGTTACATAGTCACATACATATATGAAAAATAATGGGTAAAACAAATTTTGTTTATTCCTAGCAGAATTTCTTTGACATTTTAAGGGTTAATGCGTACTATGAACCTCCAAAGAAGTAGCTCTAAATATAGCTACTTACAGATATCCTCATATCTGCACATACTCAATGAAAGAGAAGGATTTCTCTTTGTTGTAGAAGGCCACCAACCCTTTCAGACTGAGGCCTCTTTTGTGACCCCATTTAATCCTAATTACTTCTTAAAGTCTCTACCTCCAAGTATCACATCACATTGGAGGTTAGAGCTTCAACATATAAATTGGGGATGGAGGGAACACAATTCAGTCTAAAGCAATTTACAACATCTATAAAGCTATTACTAATTGGTCTGTTCTGTAATCTGAAATGAATTAAGAAAACAGTATCTATATGATAAGAATACTGTATTTTTGGCATTTGGGTTGATAAGTAGTCCATATTCTCATATCAGAAAATCAATAGTGTATTGTTCTCTATGAATATGAATGTATTACATAAATATTATTTTAAAAAGATAGTAAACGTAAAGGCCAACTTTACCTCAGAAGCAGAATTGTTTCTCTTTGTGCCAAATTTATTAATTATGATCAAATTACCCTAGCCTAAAATTTACATTCCCTACCTCAGGCTTGTCCTCAATGTCTTATGATGTTCTTACCATTTCCTTGCTAACTCCTAATGAGAAACAATGTTAATTATGTAAGCTAATCACTTTTTACAATATATGATCACTTTGTTACAGAATCAGTTGTACTTTTTAAAAAGTGCCCTTTCTTAGCACTTAATCAGATTTCTGGTTGCATGATTCAGAATCAAGACTTTATAATTTAAACAGCACTCTAAAAGAAAAAAAGAAAAGCTACTCTGTTAATATCAGAACCATGATAACATTTTACCGACAGTTCTTTAAAAACCGTCACCTTTTTAGTCATTTAACATACAACTCTATATATTATATAATGATGTACTTTCCAGAATTAAAGAACACGTTTTTTTCTTTTTTTGTAAATCATCTGGTTTAAAAAAATCAATAAACACAAAACTTAAGAATGCTCTACTGATGAAAACTCTTTTATGATTCTATTGTGATCCAGATTCACATTTGTGAAAAATACCAAGCATAGAAAAAAATTACCCTGAAAAATACCATTGGGTTGGAAATGTAGTGCATTTTTCAGCTCTTCATCAGAGCATTAGGTATGTTAGGAAATTCGTGACGGTGAGGATATTCACGTACGGCAGCTCAGGTAAGTCATGTCCCATTAGACTAATCAGCAACTCTAACAAGAATGAGTCACCATCTGGTAAAACTTAGAACAATTAAGCCTGTTTTGATTTCTACCATGGTAATAATGAAACTATCAAGTAAAAAATATGTTGTGGAATTATTTGATTGTTGTTCATGAAACAAATTTGGTATAGTTTAGATTTGAGGAACATGGTAATATTTTGAATTAGTGAGAAAAATTGTTCTCTTTTATTCATCTTAACTTTGCTATTTGGGGATTTAAAAATAGGAAGATGGAAGCATTTCCTATTAGATAGATTCCTTACATTAGTTACTGCATGCAATCCTCACTGCAACCTAGTAAGGTATATTCACCTCCTTTGATTATAAAGAAGTTGAGTATGTAATTCAGCGATAAAGCCAGGACTTACATCCACTTCTGTTAGATTCTACGTTCTTGTCCATGACCCATAGTTGAACCTTGATGATGTGAATGACGTCATTTTTAACCCCAGGATTGTACATGTTTAAAATTCTAGCATTTGAAGGCTCAGATTTTTTAGTATAAATGTGTTATTTCGGCCCACCTGTCCATCACACCTCCTATTCGTACACCTTTTATGCCCATTCTCATCAACAAAGTATCCCATATCCACAACTTTTTCATAGAGAGAAAAAGATTACATAATTCTTCCTCCAGAAAACATCCCACAGCTTTCCATTTATGTTATGGATTGGATGTCTGTATACTCCCAAAATTCATATGTTAAAGCCCTAACCGCCAATGTGATAGTATCAGGAGATGGGGTCTTTGGGAGGTAATTTCCATGAGGTCATGAGGGTGGGGCACCTACAATAGGATTAATATGCCTCATAAGAAAAGGAATATAAAACAGCCTGCTCTCTCTCTCTGCTGGTGCAGAAGAGGTGATGTGAGGACACACTGAGAAGACCCAGGAAGAAAATTCTTACTGGGTACCAACCCGCACCTCAATCTTGGATTTCCTAGCTTCCAAAACTGTAAGAAATACATGCCTGTTATTTTAGCCTATCTGTCTGTGGTATTTTGCTATTGCAGTCTGAGATAATTAAGACAATCTCAAAGTAAATATCAAAGTCTTTGCAATCGTCTATAGGTCTGTGGCTGACATGGCGTCTGCTGCTACTCCTGCTCCCCGTTCCCTTGCTAACTCTGCTCTGGCCACACTGGTCTCCCTGTTGATTATGAGCCCACCATGCTCCTGCCTGAAGATCTTTGAGCTTTCTGTTTCCATGGCCACAACCTTCTTACCCAGGTGATTTTTATGGCTCTTGTGCTCACGAACTACAGACTTCAATTACAATACTTCCTTAGCCACAAGGCCTTCTCTATCTACCCATTATAAAATATCACTCTTCTCTCTTATCCCAGGAACTATCTTTAACCTCTTCTCTACTTTATTTTTATCAAGAGCCTTCATTACACTATGACATACACTATTATTTTAATTGTTTGTTTTACACTCCACTATCCTCCAATAGAATGCAGGCTCCATAAGTACAGAGATTTTTGACCATGTAGTCAGTGCTATATTTCCATTATCTGGAAAAGTACATGACATGCTAGGTCCTTAATAAGTATTTGCTAAATGAAGAAATGTGATAAAGGCAAAATAAAGAGAACATTTACTATTTTTCATTTCTATGATATGTATTTTAACATACATACATATTTGAAGCCAGTTTGTTTTAATTAATTAAATTTCACTTGATGATTGACCGCCTCTGAGGTAATTAAATGATAATACCATGTCTAAAAAAGCTATTTTCCCAGTTATGATTAACTTTTCCTTGATATATATATATATACATATATATACATATATATATATATGTATTTCTTTGAAACAGGGTCTCACTCTGTCACTCAGACTGGAGTGCAGTGGCATGATCATAGCTCACTGAAATTTCTGCCTCCTGGGCTCAAGTGAACCTCCAACCTCTGCCTTCCAAGGAGCTGGGACTATAGGCACATGACACCACCCAAGGCTATTTTTAAAATTTGTTTAGAGAAACAGAGTTTCACTATGTTGCCCAGCCCGGTCCCTAACTCCTGGGCTCAATTGATCTGCCCACTTTGGTCTCCCAAAGTGCTGGGATTACAGGCATGAGCCACCACACGAGGAGATTTCTATTCCAACAAAGATAGTCAAAAGATACTCTGTTAAAGGTATACTACCCATGCTGTACTTGGAGTAACAACAAAATGGGCTGTTTACAACAGTTAATGTAAATTATTAGTAAGTGGTGGATCTGTGTTGCAACAGGTTACTAAAATTTACAGGAGATTATGCAATTGTCGGTAAAGACTGCACGCACCTTTTTCCTCTGCAATTTTGACACTGACATCATCTAAGATACAGTAGCTATATCTTTTAAGATAACACAATTGAATATCAAGATATGTTACAAGGATAATTGATTTTTAGTTTAAATTACAAAAATGAAGTACTTTTAGTAAAGCATATGAGACATCAAAAGATAATATAACTCATGAAAATTGTCTTCTTTTATCAAAATGAAGATATCTTCATGATAAAAATATGTTAGGTATTTTTACTTCTAAAATGTAAATAATAATTGCTTTACTTAAATTACAGGGTAAGTATAAGGACAAAAGTATCTGGTCCCTAAAAGCTTTATGGAAGTTGGGGTTCCTTCCTATTATTTTCCCTTATTAATGTTATTCTTAACGAGCAGATCACGAGGTCAGGAGATCGAGACCATCCTGGCTAAGACGGTGAAACCCCGTCTCTACTAAAAAATACAAAAAACTAGCCGGGTGAGGTGGTGGGCGCCTGTAGTCTCAGCTACTCGGGAGGCTGAGGCAGGAGAATGGCGTGAACCCGGGAGGCGGAGTTTGCAGTGAGCTGAGATCCAGCCACTGCACTCCAGCCCGGGCGACAGAGTGAGACTCCGTCTCAAAAAAAAAAAAAAAAAGAAATATAATTATATAAAGAAATATCAATACAAATTGCCACTTAAAATGATTATAGAATATTCTATGAAAACAGCCGTACATTGAGTCTAAAGTGACTCAAAAATTAATAAAGTTCTGTGATTAAAAACAAATTAAGTCAGAATATTCAGCCCTTGTTTTTACTAAGTTATATGCTTGTCTTCTATATTCCTAAGCAGATAAATTAGATCTGAAAATTAAGTATGGTTTGGGTGTCCCCTAAAAGAAAAGGAGCAACCAGTGAAATTCTCAAAAATGGAGATTTTGAGATGGGGCTCTAATTAAATACAGTATTTAAAACTTTAAATATATCACTGAGCAGAAATAATCACATTTCAATTCAAGGGACTTTAAAAAGTAATCATCTTTGTGAAATTAGAATAGGAGGTTTCTTATAAGAGTGCAGCTACACAACTGTCTTAAAATGAAGAAGGTTGCTTCCTTCAGTTAAGCCTTCAATTAAAGTGCACTTTCATATTCATTAAACTCAGAAATCTAGAACAATCCTCTAAATCGGATATGTTCCCATACACCGCATGAAGAATGCCGGTAATTATTAAATTTTCCAGATCTTGTGGACATTTCTGATTTTATTCTTGTCATTTATTCATGCAGCTTATAACACTGGATATGAATTGTAAAGTACAGGCTGGGAAAGGTTAGAGTCTTACTGATGAGATTTCAGCAAAGAGGAAGATGCCAATATTAAGATGAATGGGACTAAATAAATAATCCAAAGACAGAGCTTCTTTTTAATTATGATATATCCCAAAGAATGCCTATAACTTCTGAAAACATATTAAATATTTTATTGATTCTTAAAATGATAAGAATGATGTATTCTCTGAGACTATTAAAATTATCTGTAGCTATTTACAAATAGTTTATTTTAAATTGGAAAGAAAAACATTGTTTATACAAATTTAAAACTGTACCATACTAAGATATGTGTATGCCTATGTAAACATTTTTTAAATTCTTAAAAAAATTTGTTCAAATTTGTAAGTCAGATTTCATATTTGTTCTAGCATACAATAGATGGATGCTTTAGTTATAAAGTGATTTCAACTAAGTAAAGGAAGAAAAAGAGTAACAGAATGCAGATTCTAATGCAAAGTAAGTATCTTACTGCCTCCTGTGGACAATTCTGGCTCACAACTAATCAAACAATAATCTATAAACTTGTCCAGACAATCTGTCTTGACTACCAATACTAGACATAGGACATTAAAGACGGCTGGCGTGGGGGCTCACGTCTTTAATCCCAGCACTTTGGAAGGCCGAGGTGGGTGGATCATGAGGTCAGGAGTCTGAGATCAGCCTGGCCAACATAGTGAAACCCTGTCTCTACTAAATACAAAAAAAAAAAAAAAAAAAAAAAAAAATTAGCTGGGCATGGTGGCACATGCCTGCAATCCTAGCTACTCAGGAGGTTGAAGCAGGATAATTGCTTGAACCCGGGAGGCAGAGGTAGCAGTGAGCTGAGATCGCACCACTGCATTCCATCCTGAGCGAGGGAATGAGAAAGTAAAGAGAAAGCAGCTAGGGTTCTGGCCACACCACATTTATTTCCAGCACAGTGGTTTTTGCTTTAATCTCTTTTACACATCAGTCTTCCATGTAAATACATATTGTAAACAAAATGTTCATAGATTAAAGCTATTAGAAAATCACTGACTTAAAATATCTTGTGGACATTTATAAATTATTAAATTTAGAAATAAAAAAGCCTCCCAGATATCAACAATACAAAACCCAATCATAAAAGATTTCTAATAAATGAGCAACATTCAAGTTGGCTTCAGTTTTCTTCAACACAGTAATGCAGGTTGAAAAGCAGTGCCATAATGTACAGAGTACTGACAAATACTATTTTGACTCAAAGCTTGTATACCCAGCCAGTTTTCCTTCCAATCGGAATTCAGTAGAAAGATACAGAATGAGATTATTATTTTGTTGATATATCCAACAAACAACAGGTGATAGATCTGAAACTAAAGTGGAAGATGTATTATTCAAAAATTGAGAAACATAACCATATAGCTTAGCATTGTCTGAATAGTTATAATAATGACAAAAACAATTACAAATATCAAAAGTAACTATAGAAAAAATAACACAATGGTCAAAGAAAAAATATTAACATATGAATCCAAATCCCAAATGATTCTAAAAAGGGCTTGGAATTAATAGTCTGAGTTGGATTGTAAAAGTTAAATTATGTTTAAGGCTCATGTAAGAAACTACATATATATACACACAAATATATATATATATATACACACATACAACATTTTGTTTCTATTATACATAATTATACATTTAAAGTCATCAAAGAATTGATAGGATGAAAACAGTAGCACTTTTAAAACACTTAAAAGGAGAAATGAAATAAAATAATTTGATCAAAGAGAAAATTTGTTATAAAAAGAATCATACATGCATTAAAAATTGTTTATAAAAACCAATAATCTCAAAGTGAATTAAAAAAAAGTCATTTACAATGTGAATCCTTTACTTAATCTTGTGAGTCTAAATAAACTTTAACTGTAAATAATAACAACAACAAACACTTACATAGCACTTACTATGAGCCTGGCACTATTATGAGAACTTAAATACATTAAACTTGCTTTATCCTCAAAGGACATTTCAGGATACTAATCTTATCTCCATTTTACAGATGAGAGAATGCCTACTCAGAAAGTTGCAGGATTTGCCCGAGGAAATAATACTGCTAAAATTTACATTTGACCACAGGTAGTCTGGTTCCAGAACCCAGGCCATCTGGATAATCTGGATTCCAAAGAGGAATATAAGAAACATATTCTTTACAATCTCAAGCAGTTCTTTTCCCTTATCCTTTACTATGTGAGAAGGCAGGGAACAAGGTGCAGGATGGGGTGGAGGGATGGGTTAAAGAATAAATAATATGGAAGACCAGGGATATGACTGAACAAATACCCTGGTTCTGGTCACAGTTCATTCTCAGACACAATAGAGCTGTCCTTTGGAAAATTCCTAGTTAGAATTCTCAGGCTTTGCTCTGATTAATGCAAAGTGTGTCTCTAAAAAACAACACCTGAGCAAGCTTCCTCCACTATTTTCCTAAACACTTTTTTCCCCCATCCCTTTCTCACAGGGCAGCCTTCCCAACCAAGATTTCAAGTCACTACTTTTCTAGTTTTTGAGGTCTCTTCCTTTTACCCAAGCACTTCTTTTGGCTGGAAGCCCACAATACATTGAGAGGAAGGTACTTTTTACATATATCCTAGAGTAAGGCAGAGAAACATACACAGAAGGGGAGGGAAAAAGAGAGAGAGACTGACAGACATGAGAAGAAGTCATAAGAACTGGAAAGAATCTAAAACATACAATTTTCTCCCTTTACTCATTTACGCAAGAATATTTTTGCGCATGTGTGTAATATAGCTGCACAGTTTTGACTTTTGACAAGTATATCTATATACTTTGTAAGTTATGGATGGCAACTGGGAAAGCAGAATTAATTACTAAACATTAAGTAAGAAGGACCACTCCATGGATGCAGGCTGTCCTACGAATATTCATTTAGTGAGGCTATATTGACATAAACTGTTCATGAAAATCAGATGATTCTTTCACATAAATCAGAGTTTACCACAGACTCTTATATGACAAACAAAACAATGTCACATTTGCTCTTTTTTCCCCTCAAACATGGGAAACATAAGACAGGCAACAGCATGGTATTCCAACAGATGTTAACATTCTTTTACTTACAGCCCTCATAGATGTCAGTAGGAATATGGACTGCTGCATGCTGATAAGATATTTGTCGTCCAAAATTAGCATCTTCAATGAAAACGGGTTTTATCCTCTGGCTGCCTGGCTCACTGTCATTTTTCTCAGGCTATAGAGAAAAGAGAAAATAAACAGAATATTACAATTTTTGCTAACATAAATATTTCCACATGCACTTTATTTGCCAAATGCATTTTTTTCAAAAAATATATCTACAAGAATTGTTTAAAATACAGTACCTTAATAGCATTGGATACACAAATTTCCATTCAGGTATTAGCAATCACAGTATATCTTTATTGTACTATTCACATTATAACTAACTGCTCTCCTGATTTCCTCAATGTTGGAGTCATTCAGGATCATCTTTGGGGGACGAGGGAGATCTGACTTCCACATATATAATACTTATCAAGATGTAAACTTAAAGAATTGGATAGGCCAGGCCCAGTGGCTCATGTCAGTAATCCCAGTACTTTGGGAGGAAGAGGTAGACAGATGGCTTGAGCCCAGGAGTTTTAGACCAGCCCAGGTAACATGGCAAACCCTTGTCTCTATGAAAAATAACAGAAAATTAGCTGGACAAGGCAGCACAAGCCTGTAGACACAGGAGGCTTTAGGTGGAAAGATCGCTTGTGTCTGGGAGGTTAAGGCTGCAGTGAGCCATGATCACATCACCACACTCTAGCCTGGGCAACAAAGTGAGACGCTGTCTCAAATAAATAAATAAACAAGCAGACAAATAA
Organism: Trachypithecus francoisi; assembly: GCF_009764315.1. Classification (NCBI taxonomy): domain Eukaryota; kingdom Metazoa; phylum Chordata; class Mammalia; order Primates; family Cercopithecidae; genus Trachypithecus; species Trachypithecus francoisi. Next base: position 62,081,941 of record NW_022681469.1, read on the forward strand.
ATAAATAAAATAATAAGAAACTGGATAGGTGCCTTTTATATACAACCTAACTAATATTATCGACTTGAAATAAATTTCACAATTTATGTAACTAAATTTATATTGGGTAGTTAAAGATGATTCTTTGACAAATAATGGTACGTATGACAGAAATAATATGGCAATGAAGGATTATTTTAAATCTCATCCTCTTGCTTTTTGCATGTTTTTCAGGTATACCAATTTTTGTTTTAAAAAAGAAAGTATACTAGGAAAGGAGTGATCTATTTAAACTATAAATACAATTAAATCCTAATTCAACCAATTTGTCTCTTGAGGTAGGAATGAAGATCCAATCAATAATGATTCAAGAAAACCCCTCAGGAGTCTAAAGTCAAAGATTAATTTTCTATCTATTGGAACTATACTTTTGATACTGAATTACCTTGTTGCCTTCCCCTTGTAACAAACTAAGAATTTCATTCATTTATCCAAAATGCATCTATAACATTTTTTGACATTTGTTAAACTTTTTTTGTTCAAAATATATTTTAATTCTACCCTAACTGTATTTGTTTTTAAATGATGTGAAGTTTAAAAATTACGAGTTAAGCAAAAGTGAAAAGGGAAAAAAAACTATTTGTTTTGGGTGGAAACAGGTAGAAGGAGAAATGAATGCATGTATACGTAGCAAGTGTTAGCAGTATTATTCCTGGCTTTGCAATTTTAAGAAATAATTTGTGCTTTCTGGTTTTTCCAATAATACAATAGGAATGTATTATATTTGTGATAAGAATAAAACTATTAAGGTTTAAGTCTTTTCTATTAATATTATAAAGCATTATATGCTTGTCTTACATAAAAATTACTTCTGTTTCCTCTGTATCCTCTCACACTTAAAAATTAGCAGTTTTATATACATCTTATGCAGGCTCTTCCTCTTTTAAATAACCATATAAATGGCTTTTAGAAATAACTTTAAAATAATAATGTACTTCCCAACTTATAAAATCATGTATCAAGAATCCTTAAGAACAAATAATAGAGCTATTTCCATGGTTCTCTTTTTGTAGTTTATATAAATTAAAATAACGTCATTAAAAAGATGAGAATTTCTAAATTGAACTCATTTGTTATCTTTAAGCTACTGGAAACTACTGTTCCTCGTACCACCATACTCCATGTCTTTACTTATCTTTATATATTATGGCAGTATATATTTAACTGAAATACAGTATATATTACACACAAAGGAGCTTTTATGAAAAAACCTACTTAACACAGAATGTCTCATGTAGTAATTAACTACCTCAAATAAATTCTCCCTCTGAAAAAAAGAATTCCATTTCTTCAGATCACATACAAGAAAGAACATCTATGTCTCCATCCAACTGTTTTTTTTTCCAAAATATATCTTCTGAAGTCTACAGACCACCATATACAAATGTGTACAGAGAAAATGAGCAAGTGGATTCTAAAATATATTCAAATGCATTTGGTAAAACAACTGACACATGAAATGCATAATTCTCAGACTATTCTTCTCAATATAATTTCAGCTATTAAATAACAGATTAGATCACTCAGAGACAGACACACAAGCTAATGTTGGATGAGGAGGTCATTCAATTTTACAACCAGTGCATATTAGCAAATTTAATTTGGAAAGTCACAATGATAATTCTTTGACAGGTACAAAAAGCTCTTGCAAATTTAACATATTTATCTCACCCTTAGAATTGATATTTATAAAAAGCATTGATTTTTAATATTTTGTTCTCTTTTTCATGTTATTAACTTAAAAAAATTCCTACTTATAGCAAAATATTCAAAAATTAAAGTCTATATATTTTTACCTAAATAGAAATGGAAAGTTACTTAAATATTTTGCACAATTCAGATTTGCAAACTGATAAACTTTACTTGCCATTATACTATGGCTATATTTATGTCCCCAGTTCTGTATTATTTTTGTGTGCCACAAAGCTGTACAAGAATTAGTTGATATAGAATAAAGTGGCTCACTAAAACTCTCTATGGAAATATCACACTTTGTATTTCTATCTCACAAGTAAAGGAGTTAGATCAACAGTCTTGGCCAGGCCGAGTGGCTCATGCCTGTAATCCCAGCACTTTGGGAGACCTAGGCTGGACAATTGCTTGAGGCCAGGAAATTAAGAACATCCTGGACAATATAGTGAGGCCCTCATCTCTACGAAAAATTTAAAAATAAGCCTGGTAGGCCGGGCACGGTGGCTCAAGCCTGTAATCCTAGCACTTTGGGAGGCCGAGACGGGCGGATCACGAGGTCATGAGATCGAGACCATCCTGGCTAACACGGTGAAACCCCGTCTCTACTAAAAATACAAAAAACTAGCCGGGCGAGGTGGCGGACGCCTGTAGTCCCAGCTACTTGGGAGGCTGAGGCAGGAGAATGGTGTAAACCCGGGAGGCGGAGCTTGCAGTGAGCTGAGATCCGGCCACTGGACTCCAGCCTGGGAGACAGAGCCAGACTCCGTCTCAAAAACAAAAAAAAAAAAAACAAAAAAAAAATAAGCCTGGTATGGTGGCATGCTCCTGTTTTTCCAGCTATTCAGGAGGCTGAGGCAGGAGGGGCTTGAGCCCATGAGTTTCAGGCTGCAATGAGCTATGATCACGCTACTCCACTCTAGCCTGGATGATAGAATGAGACTGTGCGCACACACACTTGTGTCTGTGTGTAGGTTCCTGTGTGATGAAACAAGTCTTGCATGAGATTCTCCAATATGTATGTATGCATGTATATTTTCAAATTTCAATCTCTAAATACATCTTGTTTTTTTGTAGTTTTTTTACAGTTGTTATTCACATTAGGGGCTGCAACTTTTATAACATAGATATTACTGATTTTAGAATTTTTTTAAGTCTCACATATTATTCTCAATATCAATTTTGGATATGTAATATGACTTAAGGCATGGCATTATAGTCCAATATAAAGTATTATCAGAGAGAGGATGCGTTACTTTTTTTTTTTATTATACTTTAAGTTCTAGGGTACATGCGCACAACGTGCAGGTTTGCTACATATGTATACATGTGCCATGTTGGTGTGCTGCACCCATTAACTCGTCATTTACATTAGGTATATCTCCTAATGCTATCCCTCTCCCCTCCCCACCTCCCCACAATAGGCCCCGGTGTGTGATGTTCCCCTTCCTTTGTCCAAGTGATCTCATTGTTCAATTCCCACCTATGAGTGAGAACATGTGGTGTTTGGTTTTCTGTTCTTGCGATAGTTTGCTGAGAATGATGGTTTCCAGCTCCATCCATGTCCCTACAAAGGACACAAACTCATCCTTTTTTATGGCTGCATAGAATTCTATGGTATATATGTGCCACATTTTCTTAATCCAGTCTGTCACTGATGGACATTTGGGTTGATTCCAAGTCTTTGCTATTGTGAATAGTGCTGCAATAAACATACGTGTGCATGTGTCTTTATAGCAGCAGGATTTATAATCCTTTGGGTATATACCCAGTAATAGGATGGCTGGGTCAAATGGTATTTCTAGTTCTAGATCCTTGAGGAATCGCCACACTGTTTTCCACAATGGCTGAACTAGTTTACAGTCCCAACAAGAGTATAAAAGTGTTCCTATTTCTCCACATCCTCTCCAGCACCTGTTGTTTGCTGATTTTTTAATGATTACCATTCTAACTGGTGTGAGATGGTATCTCATTGTGGTTTTGATTTGCATTTCTCTGATGGCCAGTGATGATGAGCATTTTTTAATGTGTCTGTTGGCTGTATGAATGCCTTCTTTTGAGAAGTATCTGTTCATATCCTTTGCCTACTTTTTGATGGGGTTGTTTGTTTTTTTCTTGTAAATTTGTTTGAGTTCTTTGTAGGTTCTGGATATTAGCCCTTTGTCAGATGAGTAGATTGCAAAAATGTTCTCCCATTCTGTAGGTTGCCTGTTCACTCTGATGGTAGTTTCTTTTGCTGTGCAGAAGCTCTTTAGTTTACTTAGATCCCATTTGTCAACTTTGGCTTTTGTTGCCATTGGTTTTGATATTTTTGACATGAAGTCCTTGCCCATGCCTATGTCCTGAAAGGTATTACCTAGGTTTTCTTCTAGGGTTTTTATGGTTTTAGGTCTAATATTTAAGTCTGTAATCCATCTTGAATTATTTTTCGTATAAGGAGTAAGGAAAGGATCCAGTTTCAGCTTTCTACTTATAGCTAGCCAATTTTCCCAGCACCATTTATTAAATAGGGAATCCTTTCCCCATTTCTTGTTTCTCTCAGGTTTGTCAAAGATCAGATGGCTGTAGATGTATGGTATTATTTCTGAGGCCTCTGTTCTGTTCCATTGGTCTATCTCTGTTTTGGTAACAGTACCATGCTGTTTTGGTTACTACAGCTTTGTAGTATAGTTTGAAGTCAGGTAGCGTGATGCCTTCAGCTTTGTTCTTTTGGCTTAGGATTGTCTTGGCAATGCAGGATCTTTTTTGGTTCCATATGAACTTTAAAGCAGTTTTTTCCACTTCTGTGAAGAAAGTCATTGGTAGCTTAACGGGGATGGCATTGAATCTATAAATTACCTTGGGCAGTATGGCCATTTTCACAATATTGATTCTTCCTATCCATGAGCATGGTATGTTCTTCCATTTGTTTGTTTCCTCTTTTATTTCACTGAGCAGTGGTCTGTAATTCTCCTTGAAGAGGTCCTTTACATCCCTTGTAAGTTGTATTCCTATTTTATTCTCTTTGAAGCTATTGTGAATGGGAGTTCATTCATGATTTGACTCTCTGTTTGTTACTGGTGTATAAGAATGCTTGTGATCTTTGCATATTGATTTTGTATCCTGAGACTTTGCTGAAGTCTTACCTTATCAGCTTAAGGAGATTTTGGGCTGAGACAATGGGGTTTTCTAAATACACAATCATGTTATCTGCAAACAGGGACAATTTGACTTCTTCTTTTCCTAACTGAATACCCTTGATTTCTTTCTCTTGCCTGATTGCCCTAACCAGAACTTCCAACATTATGTTAAATAAGAGTGGTGAGAGAGGGCATCCTTGTCTTGTGCCAGGTTTCAAAACGAATGCTTTCAGTTTTTGCCCATTCAGTATGATATTGGCTGTGGGTTTGTCATAAATAGCTCTTATTATTTTGAGATACGTTCCATCAATACCGAATTTATTGAGAGTTTTTACCATGAAGGGCTGTTGGATTTTCTCAAAGGCCTTTTCTGCATCTACTGAGATAATCATGTGGTTTTTGTCTTTGGTTCTGTTTATATGCTGGATTACATTTATTGATTTGCCTATGTTGAACCAGCCTTGCATCCCAGGGATGAAGCCCACTTGATCATGGTGAATAAGCTTTTTGATGTGCTGCTGGATTTGGTTTGTCAGTATTTTATGTGCTGCTGGATTTGGTTTGTCAGTATTTTATTGAGACTTAGACTCCCATACAATCAAAATGGGAGACTTTAACACCCCACTGTCAACATTAGACAGATGAATGAGACAGAAAGTTAACAAGGATATCCAGCAATGGAACTCAACTCTGCACCAAGCGGACCTAATAGACATCTACAGAACTCTCCACCCCAAATCAACAGAATATACATTCTTCTCAGCACCACATCACACTTATTCCAAAATTGACCACATAGTTGGAAGTAAAGCACTCCTCAGCAAATGTACAAGAACAGAAATTATAACAAACTGTCTCTCAGACCACAGTGCAATCAAACTAGAACTCAGGAATAAGAAACTCAGTAAAAACCACTCAACTACATGGAAACTGAACAACCTGCTCCTGAATGACTACTGGGTACATAACGAAATGAAGGCAGAAATAAAGATGTTCTTTGAAACCAATGAGAACAAAGATACAACATACCAGAATCTCTGGGACACATTTAAAGCAGTGTGTAGAGGGAAATTTATAGCACTAAATGCCCACAAGAGAAAGCTGGAAAGATCTAAAATGGACACTCTAACATCACGATTAAAAGAACTAGAGAAGCAAGAGCAAACACATTCAAAAGCTAGCAGAAGGCAAGAAATAACTAAGATCAGAGCAGAACTGAAGGAGATAGAGACACAAAAAACCCTCCAAAAAATCAATGAATCCAGGAGTTGGTTTTTTGAAAAGATCAACAAAATTGATAGACCGCTAGCAAGACTAATAATGAAGAAAAGAGAGAATCAAATAGACGCAATAAAAAAAATGATAAAGGGGATATCACCACCGACCCCACAGAAATACAAACTACCATCAGAGAATACAATAAACACCTCTACACAAATAAACTAGAAAACCTAGAAGAAATGGATAATTTCCTGGACACTTACACTCTTCCAAGACTAAACCAGGAAGAAGTTGAATCCCTGAATAGACCAATAGCAGGCTCTGAAATTGAGGCAATAATTAATAGCCTACCAACCATAAAAAGTCCAGGACCAGATGGATTCACAGCTAAATTCTAGCACAGGTACAAGGAGGAGCTGGTACCATTCCTTCTGAAACTATTCCAATCAATAGAAAGAGAGGGAATCCTCCCTAACTCATTTTATGAGGCCAATATCATCCTGATACCAAAGTCTGGCAGAGACACAACAAAAAAAGAGAATTTTAGACCAATATCCCTGATGAATATCGATGCAAAAATCCTCAATAAAATACTGGCAAACTGAATACAGCAGCACATCAAAAAGCTTATCCACCATGATGCGTTATATTTAAAGTGGTCTTTCATACAGACATCAAGTCTGAATATTCTGGTATACTAGGATACTGGGATCAATATTATGGATTAAAAAGTAATGTTTAGGCCAGGCGCGGTGGCTCACACCTCTAACTCCAGCGCTTTGGGAGGCCAAGGCAGGCAGATCACAAGGTCAGGAGTATGAGATCAGCCTGGCCAACATGGTGAAACTCTGTCTCTCCTAATAATACAAAAATTAGCTGGGCATGGAGGCATGCGCCTGTAGTCACAGCTGCTTGGAAGGTTGAGGCAGGAGAATTGCTCAAACCTGGGAGGCAAAGTTTGCAGTGAGCCGAGATTGCGCCACTGAATTCCAGTCTGGGTGACAGAGTGAGAGTCCGTATCAAAAAAAAAAAAAAAGAAGAAGAACACTTAAGCATTACTTTAAACATTACTTTTTAATACACAGTATTAGATTACTCTGTTACCACTAGTTCAGCATTGGAATTTAAGCATCCTGTGCTGCTCTGCTAATTAAAGATGGTCACCAGGTCTGACTCGTACAGAGGAAAAGCCTTGTGATTTTTTTTTTTTTTTTCATTTTCTTTTGTTTTGAATCAGGATCTTACTCTCTTCCCCAGCCTGGAGTACAGTGGCACAATCATGGCTCATTACACCCTTGAGCTGTCAACCTCCTACCTAAGCCTCCAGAGCTGCTGGGACTACAGGTGCATTCCATCAAACCCAGCTAGGTTTTTAAATTTCTATTGCTTAGAGCCAGTGTCTTGCTATCTTGACCAGGCTGGTCTCAAACTCCTGGCCTCAAGTAATCCTCCTGCCTCAGCCTCCTGAGTTGCTGAGATTACAGGTGTGAGCCACCACACCCAGCTTGAAAAGCTTCATTTTTGGTAAATCTCTTGGATCAATGAGAAATGAAGACTCAACAGAATTGCAGGTGATGATGCCCAATTGAAGAATGAATAAAAAGAGGTGTGGAACTTTCATCCAGTCAGAGTTGTTCTAAGTTAGAAGGCCAGGTTGAATATTAATTGATGAGTCTAGTACAATGACAATAAGAACATAACTGAGCCTTCTGATTTCATAGATTTAAGTTGCTATTTTTTCCTAGGACTTAGAGAAGTATTTGGTAGATGAACAGATTTAGAAAGAATATGAGTTGGATGACACTGAATATGCACTAAGGATTTACACATAATATTTGTACTTTTACTGAATCATCACAAATAAAAATTTGAAATTATGTATTTAATGAATAGAAATATTGTTCTTGCAAACAACATATAAGCTTAGCTAAAATATTTGATGAAGAACAAATTTTATGAATTCAGATGATTTCGCCAGTTCTTCGGGTAATAAAAAATCTTGTAACTCCTTAGATTTACTCTGGAAAAAACTATAGCATTGATTCTTTAGAAGCAATTTATTTAACATACTCAGAAAAGAAATTTTTAAAATTAACATGAAAAGTAAATTTATAACATCAGCGGCGAAAAGAAATTTGAAGAAATCTAGTTTTTGAAGATTAGATTCACTGTAAAGTTTTCATGTATTTTTCTACTAATAATTATGACGTATAAGAGAGAAGAAAGAAACAGTCTGAGATATGTAGATTTTGGGGAAAAGTGAAACCACGAAGCAGCTGAAATTGTGCAGTAACAAAAAGAAAGTTAAAAAAACACTGTAGGGAATATTAAAACAAATAACATATAAATTTTCCAAATGACAGTCAAAGAAAAATTGGAACTAAATTAAGTTAAAAGGCGATAGTGATCCCTGCAATAACTTGTTTATTAAATTTAAAAGACAAAAATGACATTCTTCAAATAAGATATATTAAAGTTGCTGATGAGGACTATAATGATAGCATTCAAAAGATTTGAAATGCAGAACCTGAGGACATCCTTGAAATAAAACTGATGTAATTTTAGTTTGCATGACGAATAAATTTAGTTTGCATGAATGCCCATGAATTGCCTATCACAGGACCTAGCAGGGAGTAAGGAGAGCCATTACCAATACAATACAGTTGAGTATGATGGAAAAGATTTGGGGTCTAATTTAAATTCCATATGTAGTATGAAGTTTTCAAATATCCAGCTTCAGAAAAGGATGTAATACAGTGCTACAAAAGTATACCCGTATTTATACATTATGTCTAAATGTGTCACGTATATTTTGGGAAGAGAGTGATATTTATCTTCTGCTCAAGGATTGTAAAAGGCACTATGCGATTTTTACAGAGTCTGAAAGTTCAACATAGCACTCCCCATGGAAACCATGTAGTACCATGCACTATATTATAAAAGGAAATGTTTTAAATGAAGCCATTCTACTTCCAAAAAATTAAAAGAATCTTTTTATATTATGATACACAAATATACTTTTCAAAATATTGCCAGGGCAAATGAGGTTTAAAGCCACCACCACCATCTTGAAAGGTACGAAGATCAATGACATTCTCTTGATATCTGAGGCAAAGACTGGCTAAAGTCATACAACCAAGATCTAATTTAAGAGATCAGACGGTAGGACTCCAGGATCCCACCATAAATGCCATTAATCCAGGACGACTAGGAACCCATGTTTAAACCATCTTTGCAAAAGGAGCATGTGCTCAAGTGTGTAAAGCATTAAAAATACATCAGGACAGGCTTGAAAAATTTTGGAAAGCAGCCCCAAAAACATAAGGCAGAATTCTTAGAAGACACTGAGTCTATTCTACCTTTTTACCGGTTTTATAGTTTCTCCCCGCAGTGATTCCTGAGATGGCTACATTCCATACAGAGATGCACACATTCATTTTAAGATATTCATGGTAAACATCACTGGGAATAGTGGATAAGAACAGCAGAAACTTAGGACTCAAAGTTTAACAAGCTTATACATCACACACGTTATATTTTGCCTCCGGCAGGAACACTGTAACCTCACAACTGTCAATGATAAAACTAGTTGTATGAAATATAAGCCAAATTCCTCAAAATTAAATGCGGACAAAATAATGGATAGATGTAATAAATTCAAATTTTCAATCAAAACTGTCTCCAAAATTTTACCCCTAAGTCTCATTTTACAACAGCTCCTTCACAGGTCCTCTTCTTCCTCACAGGTACCCGCTGCCCAGACAGCACAGCACAGCGACACACTGTTCCAGCTCTGGATCATACAGACTGCACTGCGTTCACTTCCCTACTCTGACAAATACAAAATGTGTGGCACTGGACAAGTAGCTTATGCTCATTAAATTTTACTTTTTTTACCTGAAAAATAAAATAATATATGTACCACAAAGGGTTCTCGTGAATTGTAAATGATACATAACGTTATAGTAATGGCTAGTATATATTATACATACTTATTCTATACCAGGTAGTAAATATACTAGGTTGTATGCTTTAAATGCTACCACTCAGTATAGAATAAGCATATGTATGTAAGTATATATCATACAATCAGTATATATATAAGTATATATAATATCTGCTAGCTATTATTACCCAATCCAAACGTATCACATCAAAAATATTTAAACCATTTATTTTAGAAGCAAAAAGAACCAAAGCAATTATGGATACAAAGTAATTAATATTCTACCTTTATGCCATCCTATTCAAGGATTCAATATTGGCCAACATCAAAAATTGAAATAAAGATTGCAAACTATAAGATAATTTTTCAAATGTTAGAAAAGAAACCTATGAGGCAGAAGAATAGGGTCTAGAGGCAGGGAACCTAAGGCCAATTCATGCTGACTTTCTAGAACTAAATCAAAAGGTAAACCCAACTTTCCATGCCCAAGTAACAAAAGGAAAAGAGACTACTTCCTTTGCAATACCCTCAATCCCCTTCCCACTGCATGGCAGAGGAAAAATGCAAAGTACCTCTGATTGGTCCCCTCCCACAACCAATCAGACTGGTCACAGTCTTTATTTGCATAGGGGTGTAACTTTGTAATTTCACGTCGGCATCTAACTGGTGCCCTCCAGCAGCCAATCAGGCTGATTGCAGGCCAAATCTTCTTGTGTAACTTCACTTCAGCATCTGATTGGTCACTTTCTGCAGCCAATCAGAATGGTTGTGGGCCACTACTTCATTTACAAAGAATGTAAACCAAGTAAGCAACAGAAACCTCTAGAGGGTATTTAAACTCCAGAAAATTCTATAACTGGAGCTCTTGATCCACTTGCTCAAGCCTGCTCCTACTCTGTGGAGTATACTTTTGTTTCAATAAATCTGTGTTTTTCTTTCATTGCTTTCTGCATTTTATCCAATTCTTTGTTCAAAACTCCAAGGACCTGGACCCCCTCCACTGGTAACACCTAGACTCTGATTCTTTCTTCAATAATTAGATTTCATCACTGTTTGATACCGAAGAGTGTAAAACAAAGGGTACATACTATAAGACAGCTTTTTAAAATGCTAGAAAAGAAACCCAGATTTTTCCTTTTTCTTTAATAATTAGATTTCATTGCTGTTTGATGCATATCCCTACTAGCTTATTCTAGAACCAGGTTTATTTATTGCTATAAAGTAAAATATAATCATTAAAGACTAGACATTGAAAAAGACATTTAGATAGCAGATTATGTTGGAATTAATGTTAATGTAGACAAGACTCTGCTAAGAGGAAAATAAATAGCAACATAAATATGCAAGGGAATTCAGCAGACTAGCCAAATGTCCCAGACAGGACAAATTTTGAACATGATCAATAAAATAAAATGTAGCAAATAAATCAATTTAATGACATGGGAATTCTAGGTTGAACTTACTTCATTTGAATTTTAGTCAGATAGATCTTGGAATTAGGTTAATAAGGCTTTGTAATGATTTCCTTTCTTTTTTGCTTACTCTGGGAATTAAGAAAATAGCACAGTTTGCGGGCACAACTCAAGTCTTCTGAGGAATTTGCTTCACTAATCTTCAGGGAATTCAATGGCTTATTGGGTCAGATGTCTTTTGAAACCTAGACTAGGAATCCAAGTAAATTTCAAAACTAATGAGAACTTGAATTTGGGTTTTCATAGATAATTGTTACATTGCTAACTTTTTTTCCTCAGCTTATTTTAAAATCTAGTTTTTCTTTAAAATCTGAATAAACAGAGCCAGAAATGATGGCAAGTGGCCACAGTGCCAGCTACTCAGGAGGCCGAGTTGAGAGGATACCTTGAGGCAGGAGTTTGAGGCCAGTCTGAACAACATAGTGAGATCCTGTCTCTAAAATTAAAAAATAAAATTGAATATATAAAACCTACAATGATATCAAAACAGTCTTTCCCATTTGTGTTTGCATTTTTAATATGTGCTTTGAGCATTCAACTTTGATTTGTATTTTGTGCATGCATTATATTAAGGTTTTCATACAAATGCAAAGATTAAATTCATGACAATAAAATGAAAAATATCTCAATATAATGCCCTTTCATTATTAACACATTCAGATACACAAATATGCTCCATTTGATGCTAAGATCACTTCTACTTAATCTTAAATAGTAATGATATTAATAATTAATGTTTTTCAGAATTACATTAACATTTCTAGACTTTTCTCTATGATCCAGGAGATGGTCTGTATGTTTCATATGTGTTAATTTCATCTTTATAATAACTCTGAGGTTGGTATCACTATCACCTCCATTTTATAGACCAAATAAGCAAAAAGCAGAGAGATTATGTGATCTTGCCAATGTCACCCAGATAGGAAATGGCAGAGCTAAGATTTGAATCTAGCTAGCGCTCCAGTATATAATCTCAACTATCACACTCTATTGTCTCTACTGTATAACAAGGTATACAGCAATTGTACATGTATGTCTTGTTATTTAGAAGAAACAAAAATAGTTTCGTGTAGAAGTATTTAGAAATAAAATGTCCCTATCTTAAAAGACTTAAGCAAGTCATAGATGACATGATTCATTATACTATTTCTCTCTTCTATATATTTAAAATCTTTTTCCTAATACAAATAATCTTACATTTAAACATTATGCTCATTTGAATGATGTAGGCTCTTTGGAAATAAAACTCAACTTTTTAATTAATATTATATGTAGAATAAGAAAGTGAAATCTGTCAAATTTCCTCAAAGAACTAATGTCTGCACTGTTTTTGCTAACTAGGAAAAAAAAAAAAAAAACAAGGAAGGCTTAAAGAGAGAGTTATTATTTAAATTGGGCTTTTATGTGATCATCATTATAATGAACAAAATCAATAGATTACACTCGAATGTATCCTTCTTTCTATATAAACGTGAACCTGGTGCTACACCAGCCTAATAAACACGAAAGAACAGTAGAAATCAGGAAATTCCAAATTTCGTCCTGATGCCAACATGTACTAATCTCATGACCTTCTCTGTATGATTTACTTCTATTATGAAGGCTGCTACTACTTCATCTCTAACCACTCATATCCCATACTCCCCTCCCCTGCCCCCACATTCCCCTAAATGCTGGTGTTCTGAGGAGTCTATCTTGTACTGTCTTAAGGTATTTTTTTTTTAATGTTGTGTAGATGTGTGAAGCAGGCTGAAAGAAAGACACTAACGAGTAGTGGTATTACAGCAGGCTGGAGAATATGTTATATCCAAAGGTATTCAAATTCATTTTGTTTTTAACTTTGTATAAGCATGCCAAAATTTATCTGTAGATGAATCTGGCCTTGCTATATATGTAACTTCACACTTGCTCAGGAAATTTCAGCCACTTGTTTTCAAATTCCCCTCATAAGCTAAACATAAAACTCTATTCTAGGCCACTCTCCTAAGCAACCAAACTAAATACTTAGCAGCCTACTAGAAATCTCCTCTTGAATATCCTTGAGCAAGTTTTTGGTATAAATGTTCTTGACTTTTAAAAATCTTTGTCTGAATCACTGCAGGCCTTCCAAACCTACAATTATATACAGATTTCTTGGCAGACCTGAATGTTTTCTTCCATTAAATCCTTGATGATTATATCTGATACATGTGCTTTGACCTGATCTCTGGGAAGACAGGACTTATGAATACACCTATGAATTCTGACCTTCATATTTATTAACTTTGTTCCCACATTTTTTTTTTTTTTTTTTTTTACTTTTCTGGCACTCGAAGAGTACTTCTCAAACTTATTCTGAGGATTATTGATAAATAATTCACATTGTCAAATTTGTTAGTTTCTCCAATGAGAATTTTGTTTCAGTGGTTTTGTTTTGATGGTTTTAGTCTACTTTTTATAGATCATTGACTGGCTCTTTCTTTGGGGACAGTAAGCATATATTAAATGTTGTTTGTCTTTCTGCCTGACGTATCTGAATACTTACTTTACTGTTACTGAATCGCTCATGGATTTCTCCATTGACTAGATTTTATTTTATTAGTCTTAAATGAAGAAAGGCCTATCTAGTCTCAAGACTGGGAAGTAGTCTGATGGTACAGATTTTTTTCCCCAAGTATGTGCTGTCATATTTGTAACTACGGAAGTGACAATGATATAAAACATGTGGTCCCGTCACTGGTCAACAGTAGGGCAACCATTTTCTTCAAAGTATGTATTTCATTGTCAATCTTCTAGATTATAGACCTACATAGGTCTGGGCTAAGGTTGGGGATAGCAGGGAAAAGATCTCTCTAAAAATGAAAGAATGAAAAAAATAGAAAGTATGAGGAACAAAAATGGGGAAGTCTAGAATATGATTATGACGTGTTCTTAAACTATACTTAAGAACATTCCTTTTACAGTTGTGTGAAATGAAGCTTTAATATTAACTTAGATTTATTGGGAAAGAAATTTTGGGTGATTACAGTGTGTACGCAATATTGTAAGAGTCATGTCAGCTGCTATAAGTGTGTAAGAGCTGCTCTCTGGGAACTTACATTCTTAAGAAGGGACCTCAAGATAATAATTCACAAAGGTTGCCTTCAAGAAGGAAAAACTTTCATTTCACTGCCAAACATTGTATGTTCCACTTAGGAAAGTTTCTGCTAAAGTTTTTGCAGAGTATTAAAAACCAAAAAGACAGTCAGTAATAAGTGATAAAGATCTTGGCAATGGAAAAAGATATATGAATATACTGTTTATAAATGTATATAATAATGTATCATAATTAAATGTATATTTAAAATTTATAATCATAAAATGAGATAATTTCAATAGTTCTTAACAACATATTTGAGACCAATGTCTCAACTTAGATGATTGTATTAGAGCAGTGAAAGGAAATGACTGATGTGACTACTAGGAAATACTGGAAATGATCACTAATCTACTAGTCTTAGGAGTTGGAAAACAAATCATCTCCAGCGGAACTGGTGAAAAAGTTAAAAATAATAACCAGAGCATCAGCATTTATAATCTTTTAGTTATACCCAGGAGGTATAACATTTAAAACAGAAACTTTATTTAGCACTTTGTTTTTGCGGGGGCGTGGGGGAGACGGAGTCTCGCTCTGTTACCCAGGCTGGAGCGCAGGGACCTGACTGCAAGCTCCGCCTCCTGGGTTCACACTGTTCTCCTGCCTCAGCCTCCCGAGTAGCCAAAAATTTTTTTTAAATTTTTTTTTAGTAGAGACAGGGTTTCACCGTGTTAGCCAGGATGGTCTCAATCTCCTGACCTCATGATCTGCCCACCTCAGCCTCCCAAAAGTGCTGGGATTACAGGTGTGAGCCACCGCGCCCGGCCAGCTCTTTTAAGTTAAATTTGTTTTAGGGTTATAATGTTATTTTGTATTTTGTATTTCTATATACATATTATATATGTATATTTTTATACATTATGCATCTATGCATATTATACATATTTTTATATAAATATACATATTACATGTGTATATGTATATATTTTATATTTTGAATTTCTATATAGTGAACTGCAACCTAACTTAGTATGTTAACAAACTGCAACCTACTTTTAAAGTATATTCTTGTAACTAATAGCTGAGCTTCAGCTAATCATAGCAGCTGAGTTTCAGCTAATCACAGGCTGCCCAGTGATCAGATTATATCCACAGAGGGCAAATGCTACATCATGCCCAAGTAAGGTAAATGTCCAGCTATAACCAATCAAGCTGTTTCTGTACATCATTTCCTTTGTCTGTCTATAAATACTGCCTGGGTGGGGCTCTCTCCTAGTTTTGAGTACTGCCTGATTCACGAATCATTCTTTATACAAATAAACTCGGGTAAATTTAATTTCTCCATAATTTCTTTGAACAGCCCTCAGATATTAATCTCCATTGAAACATACTGAGGACTAAATTTATTAATAATGTTATCTCAGCAGTTAGTATGCCAATTAGCCCCATTGTTTTATTAGATAGTCGATGTAGATGTATGAGATTGTAAAATTACATTTTATACTCTCAAATGACACATTTTTAATGAGGAATATGACATTGTAGAATTTGAACAATAAAAATACATAGCTAAACTAGCATGTAGAAAAGTGAGAGCCAAGAATAGTGATAGTAGCCAAATTCAAACAAAAACAATGTGATGACATTATGATTTGTGAACACCTAGTATATAAAATACCAAGCAATGCATATATAAAGTTGTAAATAAAAGATCCAATTAAATCTACCCCCTATTGCAAAACTTTTGGTGAGGGTGAGTAAATTTCATCATCCGTAGGAGTTTAACTTCATGAGATAGGTAACAATCTTTTTTTAAAAAATGTAAACACTGAAAATCATTAACTAGAATATCAAAGTGTAATATGTACTTACAGTTCTTAACTTTCACTGTAAGATAGTAAATATTTCTATTGCAGAAAACAATTTGATCATTAGTTAACAAAATACATTAGGAGTAATTAGAAAAATCTCAGTACAGAACTTAATTTTATATTCATTTTACTATAAAAGAATTATCTCCCACAAAGGGTTTGATTATATTTAAAAGACAACAGTCACTCAGATGAATGACTGGAGTGTTTGCACTAACTTTAACATGTCAAGAAGAACAAATTCAAGATATGTGCAGAAACTGCTAATTAATGACCTTCTTCTCAACTACTATCCTCTCCCTTCTCTCTTTAGTAATATAACTCTATGTGTTAGTTGGGTATATACACATGGGTCAAGGGTTAGGGGGAAAAAGTACTCCATATTCTCTTGCAACAATTCAAGGCTGGTCACTAAGTTGTTGACAATGGGCACAGATAGAAGTGATGTATGCAAACTCTGAGACATGCCCCTAAAAGCAAAGGGTGTGGCTCCCATCGTCACTTGCCTCTCTCTTCTAATCTAGAACACCAAAAGAATCATGGATATTGGAACATCGATCTTGAGCACAACATGGAAGAGCTACAATGTGGAAAGCAGAGAATGGGGGAGAAGAACCTTGAAGCCTGGTAAGACAGGGAGTTGCCATATTAGCCAATGTATCCAGAATGTTCCTAGAGAGGAATCAACTTCTGTCTAATTTTGGCCATTTTTACTTTAGTTATCTGTCAAACAGACTAACTGATATACTAATAAATACAACATAATTCATTTTGATTCAATGTTTAAGATCTTATAAGAGCATTAGCATTATATTCTAAAGCACTTTGAGCTTGTCCAATGAAAAATTTTTAGTATACAATAAATTATCATATAGTTATTTACAAATTCTGAGAAAAATTCACATGAAATATTCCAAATACAGAAAACTGAATTATGCCACAAGGATTAACTTTGTATTTCACATTCAGGTTGATTTGACATGATAATTTATTGGTATTTTTATTTTATAAAGCCTTCTACAAGTAAAATTATATTTCGTCATGTAATTCCTTCCATGCTTTCTCTTAACAAATTACATTCTTGCTTTACTTGAGCAATGACAGCCATAAATATGGCCAAATGCAATAAATATTTACATAGTGCTTATATATATCAGCAATATTCAGATTTGTATGTGTAAAATAATGTTTTATCCAGTATTAAGAAATGCACATTAATGTACAGATTTCACAGATATGTAAACAACCTCACTTTGGCTCAGAAACTTTTACAAGTCAATGAGCCTGAAAAAACGTAGGTTTCCCATGTTGGGGGCAAAATCTGAATACTGGAAGACAAGTAATCAAAACAGTGAAAAACTATTTCAATGTGTTAAATTATCTTTTAATATAATGCTGAGCAGCCTATGAGGAAATAATGTCTCTGTACATTAATGGTGGTAGAACTTGGTCTGCTCCTTTTTGTAAGTGACATTACACTATGTACCAAAATTCATTAAAATGTCAAAAATTCCCACTTTTGGGAATCTATCCTAAAAATAAGTTTAAAACGTTGAAGAAAAATGTTGATTTGTGAAGATGTATTGATATTCATGTGAATACTCACAAAGGAAAATTAACCTCCAAGATAGAAGTGGGGTTAATTGAATCGTGTTATATCAACTAAAAAGAATGATCCAACTATTTCACAAGATAAAAAATGATTATGCCACTTAATAACTTGTGTACTTAAAGAATCATGCAGGGCCGGGTGCGGTGGCTCATGCCTGCAATCCCAGCACTTTGGGAGGCTGAGGCGGGCAGATCACGACGTCAGGAGATGGAGACCACCCTGGCTAACACGGTGAAACCCCGTCTCTACTAAAAATACAAAAAATTAGCCGGGTGTGGTGGCGGGCACATGTAGTCCCAGCCACCTGGGAGACTGAGGCAGGAGAATGGGGTGAACCTGGGAGGCGGAGCTTGCAGTGAGCCGAGATCATGCCACTGTACTCCAGGCTGGGCGACAGAGTGAGACTCCGTCTCAAAAAACAAACAAACAAAAAACAAAACAACAACAAAAATAAAAACCAAAAAAAGAATCATGCAAATAAACAAACATATATGTTCATGAGAAAATCTTAAAAATGTACCAAAAAAAAACATGCTTATAGTAGGGTAAGAGTAATGAATGTCATTTTCTTCCCTCCTTTTGACTATTAAATTCTATAATGTGGTCATATTCTTTATCCATTTAAGTATATTCTTTATATATAAATATATATTTTCATTAGAATCTAAGACTACCCAGAACTGAAATGAACTTTATGGATCACCTATTCATCTGTATCATGTCTTAGATGAGAGAGTAACAGTTCAAATTTTGATAGCCCTAGGGTGACTATAATTTTAGGGCTGGATTAGGGCATGAATTATTCTGATTCCTATTGTAGTTCACTTTGCACAAAACAACACTTTTTGCGAATTATTCTGATAATGTTATTGTTTGTATATAAAGAAATTGAGTTTTCTCCAAATGCTGACCATCACTTTTTTAAGTTTTAAATTTAAATGTGGACATTTTATTATTTATGTGGCTTTGATTTAATTTGCTAAATTTCACCTCATGGCAGAAAAGAGAGACAGAATCCTTTTCATAAGCATAAATATATAACCCACAGTAGTATTAGATACTATTTTTTTTAGATGAGAAAATGGAAAAAACAGGGCAAGCTTAATAAGTTCACTTACACATTTTTTTCTCTCTCAAGAGAGTTTGATTTAAATATTTGAATGAACATCAGTGAAGGCAAACTATGTAACAATATTAGAACTCAAGTATTACAAATAGTAACACGTGCACTTTTCCACTTGTAGTGGACATATATGCTCAAATGGGCACCTTTGAAGCATTGAAACTGGACTGATAGTTACTAAAAAGTCATAATGACATTTTACATATAATTGTTAAAATCTTGAACAAAGGAAAATGACCGATTTCAATGTAAAATAAAAATTATTTTCTAAATAATGAGCGAACCTAAATAAAACTGTTTGACATATAAATGTAACTTAATTAGTTTAGAGAAAAAATACGTATTTGAAGTATTGGTTTCAGTATCTTTATGCAATCCTTAATTGGAGGATTGCATGTCAATGCCATTCACTTTATTATAAGTCTTTGTCATTGCTTTACAAATTAAATATTAAATAAATGTTGCAATTTATGTACCAGGAAGGTTGACGAAGATTTTGCATATATTTTTAAATAAGTTGAAAAATATCAAGTTCTAGTTATAATGGTGAAACTAAACATCTCTTCAAAAATGGTATTTATTTTGACATCAATAAACTATTAAAACATTTTGTTTTAGTTGACAGTTTATACTTAATAAGCCTCCTACATTGTTAAAATAATATATACAATCATGATAAGAGGAAAGGTGTCACTGGAATACCACCTATGTCTAGAGGAAAAAAAATACTTTTCAAAACACCCTTAGCTCTTCAACTATAAATTGGAGAAAATAAAACCTTCTTCATTCACAGTATTGTTGTAGGAACTAAGTAAAGTAAGTTGTGTAAAGTGGTTAGTAATATGGTTTGAGATGGTGGTGGTATAATTTGTTACAATTTGGGAAACTGTGACATTATCAAGCCATTACGTGTTTTCTCATTTTTTGAAGACCAGATAGACTTGTTTTATATATTTTTTTCATTTTCTTCTTTTAAATAGCTGGAAGAAAATACCATATAATAGTATATAAATATAATTATTTGGATTCAGATGAGAAATGTGTGAAACATATGCAATACTTTTATTATATTTGTTTGCTATGTTTACTGAAATATCCCAAGCTCTTAAAATAACTAAAATATAGGATGACCTTAACAAATATTTTGTCTTAAAAATAAGTATACATAGGCAATTTTTAAGAGTCAAACAAAAGAATTTTAAAAAATTAAGTGTAACGTTTATTAGATAACTTTGAAAACGTTTTCACCATAACTAAGTAATAAAATGTGTCCTCAATGTCTATCCAAATGTTGCAATATTAGAAGTAACTGATTAGCACTAAAACAATCCATGTTTTCAAGTCATTTAAATATGCATATTAGAGTCATTTATTTAAAAAGTCATATGGAGCAACTACTTTGTTTCAGACTGTACAAGCAGGGCAGGTTGTTGCACAGCTTCTGGGGTGTCATTCATATTGCAGTTGAAGTAAATGGTTATCCCTGGTGTGTAAAGTTCAAGTCAAAGCAGATAGGCGTGGTGACCCTGGTGACCAGAGCCAGGATACAGAGATAGATGGGATTTGATAGCTATTTTCAGTATTGCTAATGGAGTCCAGAGTACCACAGCTGGTACAGTCGACTGTGGTCTGGAAACAGTGCAGTGAGGGTTCAGATCCAGAGACACACATGGAATTTTTACTTAGGAAGATGCCAAGAGTAAGTTGTTAAAAATCACAAAAGTTCTTCATTATCTTGTATCTAACCAGTATTTTGCTCATGCAATCTAACATTGTCTTAAAAACTAAGCCTGCTACCTCAATTTATTCTATAAGACCAATCATTTTATTATAATTAATTTTCTTGGAATTTAATGTAAAATATTTAATACTTACATCGAGATCATCCTTTGCATTGTAGTAGACAACTTCATTGCTCTACAAAAAAAAGAGAATGCTTTACTGATTTCAATAAAACCAATACTGTATCAAACATTGAATACATTTTGTGCATATTTCAAATAAACTCCTTGTAATCTTTCTTTCACAATATATTCCACAATGATCCATAAAGATTAGCCACTATTTTTCTAAGAACATATTAAAACAGTTTATCAGTGATGTTACATCTTGCATTGGGAAAAAGATCCCAGTGTACGTCTGAGACCTATTTGTCAAGAAAAAATAAGTGAAAAATTCGTAAGTAAAATAAATTATACACGAACACATATATACACCAATATATTAATACATAATGAACAGGATAATTCAAGAAGCATGTAAGATACATGTCTTAATACTTTGTTGAAGCCATGATTTTTACATACATATACACACATAGAGTGTCAAAATGATTCTTGTGGAAATGTGCATCTATAAAATATTGGCAGAAATTTACTCATGAGAGTCAGATACGAAATGATGAGCACCTGGGAATTCAGATAGTAAAAAATATCACATCATCTCACACTAACACTCTCATATTCTAGCAAAGTGGTGAATTAGCATTGGTTTTCTAGCAAGAGTAAATATATATGGATGACTCTGCTAGCCATCAGTGTTCCTGAAAAATACAATAAATATAAATTAGGGCTATAAACTATGTCATAAAGGAAAAATGGAAATGGATTAATAAAATGACTGTCAGGAATTTAAAACTCTTATTCTGTGTGTCTCTGAGGCTAGTTCTATGCAGTGTAAAAATAATCCGCTTATACTGATTTCTCTGTCTTATTCCAAATTGATTGAAGATATAGTTCATCTTCCATATGTCTTCAAGCAATAAACTCACTATGATGTGAACACATTTTCTCTGCCTCTTAAACATCCAAAAACATAGATGCTGTAAAATTTTATTAAAAGCATATAATACACAATTTTTAAAAAAGAAATTACTTGGGAAAAGTTCACTAAATTAGTGCTTCTCAAAGTGTATTCCCTTTCCCCCTCCCCCGCAAAAATCACTACTTCTTCAAGATATTAATGGATGTTATGCGGGCAAAAGCATTCCATGATCATATGACTTTAGAAAATAATAAAGTTAAAATTGTCTCTTTCCAGCAGAACTTCACAGAGACAATGTATGACTGTACATTATACATCTCCAAGAGGAAAATATATTGTGTTTTCTCAGTTTATTTATCACAGAAATCTGTCTGTTCTTGTTTGAGAAACATACCACAAGATTGAAACTCTAAAAATGTAGAGGTCTCTATGAAGACCAAACAAACCAAAAATGATATAAATATCAAAACATATGATTCATAAGAGACTGAAACCGATGAGTTTGAATTTCATTTAGAATAACTAAAAGATTTACATTATTTAATTGATTTCCAAAAGAATTATTTAGTAGCTACAAATTTTAACATGCATAAAACTTCTAATTCCTGAAACATTTCTTATAGCATTAGTTTCATAACAGTTAAAATAAAAAGCAGAGCTCATCACATGTACAAAGCAAGACAATCTTCTGAATCCACCTGAGACCCAAACCTAATTACTAGTTTATTGATCCTGCTTGTACCTCTGCAGTTTATACTTAGGAGACAATTTTCAATTTAAAATGTGGATTCTGCAAAAAGTTAAAGCACTGAATAAGTTCATCTTCATTTTAGACTTTATTTTCTGCCATATGCTTGTTTATATTAACAGAATGGGAACATGAAGAAAACAAGGTGAGGCTGCATTGAATTTCAAGCAGTTCAACATCGTCATTTTCAACAGATGCTCACTAATATTTACATGCACACACCATTGTGCCAAGAAAGGCAAAAAATAAGTCAAACCTATCAACTCCTACTCTTCTGGTAAAATAATGGATACAGATCAGCTGTATAAAACAACCTATGTATGTAGGATTATACTTGGTTCATGGTACTAGAATTAATGGTTAGTAAAGGAAGTATTTCCTAGTAATAAAATATAAATAATCATTATTGATTAAGGCTAAGATTAAGAGTATTTCACCTAATGTCAGAAGGGTTACAAGTATGATGTTTTAAGTGCCAGTATTGATATAAACTCAGTATTGATATAAACTAAGTATTTTGATTCCATTAAGAGCTATGCATGAAACTAAAATTAAGTAAAATTAAGAATTAAAAATATCTAAATTTATTTGAGAATTTCCAAATGTTTTTTTTCCCTTTTTTTTGTGTGTACGACATTCTACAAAACTTGTTACTTATCTCTTCTTTCAGAAACTATATTATGAGGATCCATGGTATAATGATGAGCACTCTCAACTCTGAAACTCTATGTTGCTTTTAAAGCTGTAATTGTAAAGGTGCATTTCAAAGTTTACTTAAGTATTATGAATTTGTACAAGACTTTCTGGATTCTGAATTGCACATAATTCCAAATGCTGAGTTTTTAAGTAAACTGAAGAAACCAATATATATTAGTCATAAAATTATATTGCATGTCAAACATCCATATTCAACCATACTCATCCATATGCCTTTCTTATAACTAAGTATTTGACATTTCCTTTTTTTATTTTTTATTTTTCTTTTGAGATGGAGTCTCACTCTATCACCCAGGCTGGAGTGCAATGGCACGATCTCGGCTCACTGCAAATTCTGCCTCCCAGGTTCAAGCAATTCTCCTGCCTCAGCCTCCCAAATAGCTGGGATTGCAGGCATTTGCCAACACACCTGGCTATTATTATTATTATTATTATTATTAGAGATCGTGTTTCATCATGTTGATCCGGCTGGTCTCGAACCCCTCACCTCAAGTGATCGGCACGCCTCAGCCACCCAAAGTGTTGGGATTACAGGCGTAAGCCACCGTGTCCGGACTTGACATTTCCATTTTAAGAGTTCTTTCTCAATATGTCATTCATTTACATGGTCAAAATATCAATAAAAAAAAAAACTGACTTTTTATAGAAAACAACAAAATGAGAAAGCACTTACTCAAATATGCGAGCTTAGACAGGTTGTCACATTTTAAGAAGAGAACATAGACCTTAGTGGAATATGCAACCAATTATGTCCAATACCTTAAAACTAAATTTCTTCTTCACCCAAAAATGGGATATTGCTTTTGGCTTAGGAGCATTTATGTTTTTCTTTCTCAAACTCCAAATTTTCATTCATAGCATATACAGTTCATTATTCCCTTATTTCATGAAACAGAAAAGCTCACTTGATCAATTTTAAAAAGAATACATTTATACAGGGCATCATGAGTTGAAGAAACTAACTCTGCATCTCCTCTGTCAACCAAATTCACCTTTTCGGAATATGATATTAAAATAAATGCCAAACATTCAAAGAGCACTTAATTTATACCACCACATAAAAATAATTTCCACATCTCAGCTCATCATATTTTCTTATTTAAAAAAAAAAAAAAATGCAATTGGCAGGGCGTGGTGGCTCACGCCTGTAGTCCCAGCACTTTGGGAGGTTGAGGCAGGCAGATCACGAGGTCAGGAGATTGAGACCATCCTGGTTAACACGATGAAACCCTGTCTCTACTAAAAAATACAAAAAACTGGCTAGGCGTGGTGGCGGGCGCCTATGGTCCTGGCTACTTAGGAGGCTGAGGCAGGAGAACAGCGTGAGCCCGGAAGGTGGAGCTCGCAGCGAGCCAAGATAGCTTCACTGCACTCCAGCACAGGCGACAGAATCAGACTCTCAAAAAAAAAAAAAAAATGCAATTACTCGTTTGTGATTTTTGTTTGGAAGATTTCAGAATTATTTGGCTCAGAAACAATTTCAACTATAATTTTGAGAAAAATCATATTTTGGAGAAGCAGTCATTCTCTTTCATATCAATTCATTCATAGCTATCTTTTTGCCATTTATAAATGTATTAAGATATGTGCAGCTATGTTAACTAAATCAGTCTTTCACTAGGAATTATTCAAATCACTCAGTCACCAAAATATATTCAGAACGAATCTTAACAGGATTGGGATAAAGGACAATTCTTAGGAATAAAAGACGATTCACACTGAATCAACCAAATTCTGTTCTGATGCTTTTACAGACATGAGTTTTACTTAAAATGAATTCTGTGCTAATAGAAAATTAGGGGAGGAAATTAAAAAAAAAAAGTTAAATGCCTTAAGTGGATAAAATTAAAGGAGAAGAGGAAAAAGTCTCAGCTGAATTCTTTCTCCCTTAATCCCGTCTCCTGTTCCTATCCCACTTAGACTTTGTACAGGGAGATTTTCGGGCTTCCACATCAATCGAGGGAGCCACATCCCACTCATTGAATAATTGCTTTGGCAACCTTCTCTGTGCTAAGTACTGGAAAAACAAAGATGAATCAAATCTACACCCTGACCACAGGCAGCAAGTGTTCACCCTCCAACTCGTCTGTGGCAAAGAGCTGACCTCCTGTATATGAAAAATATCTCATTATGGTTGGATGACATGACTGCATAAACTAAAACTTTCTCAGTTTTCAAAATAGTTGAGAATTAAGAATTTAAGATAGTCAAGACTTTGCCCCTCTGTTGATCAGTTTGAGCATGTGTGTGTTTCTTTCTTAATCATTTCCCTGTCTTATTACTAAAAATTCCCTCGGTCCCTTCTCCAGAAAGTACGGTTATACCAGTATCATTTAATACTTTAATTAAAACTATGGCATATAAACTAATTACCATAGGCACAAATGATAGAGTAATCTTCTCTATTATCCTTCAGCCTAAATGTCTTTATGCAAATTATTAAACAACATCATGTTGGAAAGGTATTTCACATTCAAACACACAGGTTTTCAGTGGATTTCAAGGCATTATGTGCAGTAGGATAGAATAAAGGCAGCAACAGCCTCAAACTAGATTCAGGGATTAAGCCTTTGGAGAGCTATTTTTCATAATTTAAGCACCACCAGATGACAAGAACAAATTGTTTTGTTTCTGATTTTTAACCATGCAGTTTAGTTATTTATTATCTCCTTGAAACAAATTTGCCCAAATGGTCCATGCTAATATAATACTGCTGCTTACTGAACTTTAAAACATCCCCTAGCAAGTTGAGAGATAAATTACTTTAGTACCACATTGTCTATTGGGAGTCAAAATTAAATCTGAGCAAAACAGAACTTTCCATCTTAAAAATGTATATTGTGAGTGACAGCTCCTTGCATGCCACTTGCCCACAAATGTGGGCCTCTGATGAATAGTTTATGTTAAAAATCTGACGCAGACATGTAAAGCTTCCCTATGGAACTAACATGTTGCCAGGAAAAAGGCTTAAATATTGCAACTGAAAATTAAGGTTTTATAATCAACAATTAAAATATATGACACATTCAAAATTCAAATAGAGACTAACTTCCTGTCCAATCTACTAATTCTCTTTTCTTGGCTATACTCAGCTCTGCACATCATTCACAGCCTGACAAATTTTGGGCAACTGTCCTGTCTGCTAAAGTCACTTTTACAAAATATTGCAATCTTATTGTCATTTTTATCACTCCTGAGTTCCAGATATGAAGTCAATTGGTTAAACATTGTAGAGACACTTCATTAAAAATAAGTTACGTTAATGATTCATGCCGGCCAACATCTACACTGTTTAGCTAAAATCATTTATAACTCAAATTTTCTGGAAATACATTTATAGCAATTTGACTTACTAACCGCTGCTATTTTGTCCATATCAACTGTTGTACATGGGATGAGTTCAATCAACAGCACTGTAACACTGTTACAGAATAAAGAACTTAGGAACATGTATGTATGTGTGGCTGTGTGTGTGTGTCAGTGGCAAGGAGGGACATGAATGTGAGTGAATCACTTTCAAGACAGTGGTCCAGGAAAAAAAGTATTTTTTTCCTGTCATTATATTTGTTTGAAGTTTGGAAAACATGAACATATTGAGAAAGCATGTAATTTAGAAGATGAAAAGAAAAAATAAAAATGGGCACAGGTCCATCTAGAGATCAGTGTTACCATATAAACTGAACTGAAGATGTGCTAAACCTGCATTCATATTATGTGACAAGAGACAATAAGATAACTGATTTAAAGTGTTAAGTACAGTGCATGGCATACAATATATGCCCCATAATTGTTAACTACTTTATATATATGAAAAATATCAGGAATATACATCCACAGAATTTATCTATTAACTTTAGTTAATACCTATTTATACATGAAGTAATGTAAATTATAATTTTATTTTCTTAGATCAGTTAGGATGCAATGTGTCTATTTAAAGTATTATCTTCAAAGATTCCACATAGCAGAGTGGAGAAGAAATAAAATTACTAGTTGTTGTTATGCTTTTTAATCTGATACACCAAATGAGATGATTTATAACAAAGCCTAATGCAAATGGTAATTAATTGGAGTGGAAAGGGCTTATATGCATCCTGTCCACCAAATGTGTTGCTGTGCTCCAGACCTGTGTGATTCCGTACTCTTCCGTCTCTACATGTACACCTCCACATATCAATCATCATTCATTACCGCCTACAGAAACTTTCAGCTTGTATTAACCTAAAAGTTTGCTTGTCCATCCCAACATTCAAACTGCCCAATCTTGCTGGAGAAAATTACACACCAGTAAATCAGGAGTTTTTATGTTTTAAAAACTGTAACAAACATGTAGGGTTGTTTGGTAAAACGTTTTTCTATTCAGAAATCCTACAGCTTTTCAGAAACTGTTTATTCACCCAGTCTAATCATGTGATTCTGTCTGGCTAGTAAATCACATCACCCTACTTCTCTGATGACAGAAATTAACAAGAACCTAAATATATTCAATAACTGTATTCTTTGGGTGTAATAGGTCTAGGCGTAGTTATAGTTGTAAAAGTTGAGCCGGTTACAGCCTGAATCCTTGAGGCTTTCTTCATCTCTTGGCTTCATGGTTACAGGACAAATCATTTAATTTTCTTAAGTGAGTAAGAATCTGGCTTCTAACACAATCGATAGTACTGATACTAATAACATACTTTTTTTTTTTTTAATTTTATTTTTAATTTTATTTTTTATTATACTTTAAGTTCTAGGGTACATGTGCATAACGTTTATATCATGTATAACACCCCAATGCAATCCCTCCCTCCTCCCCCCTCCCCATGAGAGGCCCCAGTGTGTGATGTTCCCCTTCCCGAGTCCAAGTGATCTCATTGTTCAGTTCCCACCTATGAGGGAGAACATGCGGTGTTTGGTTTTCTGTTCTTGTGATAGTTTGCTAAGAATGATGGTTTCCAGCTGCATCCATGTCCCTACAAAGGACGCAAACTCATCCTTTTTGATGGCTGCATAGTATTCCATGGTGTATATGTGCCACATTTTCTTAATCCAGTCTGTCACAGATGGACATTTGGGTTGATTCCAAGTCTTTGCTATTGTGAATAGTGCCGCAATAAACATACATGTGCATGTGTCTTTGTAGTAGAGTAATTTATAATCCTTTGGGTATATACCCAGTAGTGGGATGGCTGGGTCATATGGTACATCTAGTTCACTAATAACATACTTTCTAAAATATTTTATTCGAATCTGATTTTCTAGTACTAATAGTATTATTTGCTTAAAGTTTAATTTTTATTTGTAGCTTTATGAGAATTTCAGCGTTCTAGAACTAACTCCTAAATCTGCGTCCTGGATGCTAGCCCCTGCTGATTCATTAAGAATTCCATTTCTTCTTCATCCCCTTTTTCTCCCTTGTGTATCCATCTTTTATTTAATCCCATTAAGGTAATTTGCAAAATGCAACTAAGAGAATTTGTGGAATAAAAACTAAGATGTGTTCTGGCATGAAATATTTTTCACCTAAAATTTAAAATTCTAGCAGAAGGTTAAGAAAATATATCAAAGAAGCCAAGTTCAATGTTTCCTTAGCTCCCATATAAATACAAACCATTTTAATATTTTTCTAACATTTTTCTAATGAACTAAAGGTCAAAAATCACCTACTGCCAACTTAATATTTTGTAAGTCGTATATCAGTAATCATTACCATTTTTTAAATGATGGATCATTTTTTACATCAACTCTTCACTAGCCTTTAAAATTAGCTGCATAATAAAAAAATCAAAATAAGTCTACATTTTGATTGTATGCTTGAATATCAGAGTTTTATTTAAAAAGGTTAAAGTAAAATGATTTTGCTAGTGTGATTCAATAATGTATGGATTATATTGAAACATAATCTGTTCCTTCTTTGAATTTTCAGCATTCTTTCATAAGAATAAATAAGCATTGAGCTTTGTACACATGCTCAGCCTGATTTATGTTAGAAACCTAAACACATGTTTTTTGAGACCCTGATTACTAAAGGTAACCCAGTGAGTTAAATATTCTCAATGTCAATTTTTTTTTTTTTTTTTTGAGATGGAGTCTGGCTCTGTCACCCAGGCTGGAGTGCTGTGGCCAGATCTCAGCTCACTGCAAGCTCCGCCTCCCGGGTTTACGCCATTCTCCTGCCTCAGCCTCCCGGGTAGCTGGGACTACAGGCACCCACCACCACGCCCGGCTAGTTTTTTGTAGTTTTTAGTAGAGACGGGGTTTCACCGTGTTAGCCAGGATGGTCTCGATCTCCTGACCTCATGATCCGCCCGTCTCGGCCTCCCAAAGTGCTGGGATTACAGGCTTGAGCCACCGCGCCCGGCCTCAATGTCAATTTTATGTATTGAAAAGCTAAGACTAGCAACAGTAAAACTGGTCTTCTTATCCCCAATCAAATACTTACACCTCCTGTGTATTATGAATGCAGGCAGGACCTACATCTTAGAGACAGTGAATTATATATGTGTGTATATATATGTATATGTACATATGTATATATAAAGTACATATATAAATTTTATATATACACACATACACACACATTCTGTATATATATTATACACACACAATTATATATACACATACATATATATACCTATATGTACTAGGTATATATATATACACATATATACCTATATGTATTAGGTAACTATTTAGAGTTTACCTAATAGTTAATTTAGGTAACTATTTAGAGTTTACCTAATAGTTAATCTTTGAGACACATTCATTCATTTTATCCATTCTTTTAACTTTGTCTTACAATCTACATTAAAATATAAATTTAAAATTATTAATTTATTTAGCTTACTGGAAGAACAACAAAACTAGAAAATAATTTTGGCCTTTTGTAAGCTTGCTTCTGTTACTTTTACCACATATCACTTTACATTTCTTCATCAGGTATTTTCCATTGCTTAATTGTAATATTTTAGTCTGCTCATTCTTTTAAGTTGCCATTATGGTGTCTGTAAATTAAAGTATCACTTCATAAGTTGTCCAGCACATTAACCAATCTACAAGCCAAAGACATCTAAGAGAAGTAGTCACAGTGAAACATAGTAGATCCATGTGTCCTTACTATGTTTAATAACCTAACTGCAAAGATACTCATGTACTACAACCCAGAGCTATACTATCATGCTGGTGACACAAATGGAAATATCTCCCTAGAGGAAAGAAACAGTCATGACCTTCACTAAAAGGAACTGCTCATTGCTTCTACATAAGTATATATATAATTTTTAAAGGTAAGAAGATTAAGCTACTACAATTTGAGTAGAGACAATGTTCTATTGTGCATATACTCAATGTTAGCAGTGTCTGGAATGCTGTATGAAGTGCTATTGAAAGGATTGATAAATGAGTAAATGAATACAATAGGCCTATGAGCAACTGTTAGAAATTTGGCCAGGTGCTGTGACTCAGGCCTGTAATCCCAGCACTCTGGGAGGCTGAGGGGGGCAGATCACCTGAGGTCAGGAGTTCGAGACCAGCCTGGCCATCATGGTGAAATCCTGTCTCTACTAACACTACAAAAATTAGTTGGGTGTGGAGGCACACATCTGTAATCCCAGCTACTTGGGAGCCTGAGGCAGGAGAATCACTTGATCCCAGGGGCAGAGGTTGTAGTGAGCCAAGATAGCGCCACTGCACTCTAGCCTGGGTGACAGCAAGACTCCCATCTCTAAATAAATAAATAAGTAAATAAATAAATAAATAGAAAAAAAGAAGCTATTAGAAATTCTAATAAAATAACACACACACACACACCCCTGCACACATACATATAATGCATCACAGTCGGAAAAAAAGTATACAGTTTTACAAAAGCTCAAATAAAAGGTAGGCTACTTTCACTCTCATAGGAAATCAAGGAGAAATTCCAAGTAGACTGATTTCAGAGTTCGTTGGCTCTTGAACTTCAAAGGAGATCAATTCCTATTAAACATTAAGAGCTATATCAATTTATTTCTTCATCTGATAAACTTTAATAGGAGTTTGCCTATAAGCTATTTTGGTGCTCCAAACGATATCAATAAATATATGATTTAAACTCTATGAGAAGAGCAAAGGTAGAATATGAGAAGGTAAATACATTATTTTCCTCAGGCACCAAATCTCCCAGGAACCTCATTCCAGAACTGAACAAACACATTCATAATGCTGTGGAACTTGCTTTAATCTCTTTTAATCTGTAACTCCAATGAAGCTTCAGATATAATCATCTAAAGCATTAAAATTTAATCCTCCAAAATATTTCATTTCTTATGTTTCTTCCTACTGACTCAGACACCCCACAGTCCTTCTTGACTCACGATCAAAGTCAACAGCACTTGATCATAATATATGATGTCTTAGCAAGAGAGTTGTTAATCTGTCCAATGGTAATATTAGCCCTTCCTTTCCAGATTAATGACCATCAACTCCAGATTAGTATCCTACTAAAACAAAATATGAGGATTAACATTACGGTCAATGAATAACTTAGCTTAAAATAATCTATTCAGGGCCGGGAGCGGTGGCTCAAGCCTGTAATCCCAGCACTTTGGGAGGCCGAGATGGGCGGATCACGAGGTCAGGAGATCGAGACCATCCTGGCTAACACGGTGAAACCCCGTCTCTACTAAAAAAAAAAAAAAACTAGCCGGGCGAGGTGGCGGGCGCCTGTAGTCCCAGCTACTCGGGAGGCTGAGGCAGGAGAATGGCATAAACCCCGGAGGCAGAGCTTGCAGTGAGCTGAGATCGCACCACTGCACTCCAGCCTGGGCGACAGAGCGAGACTCCGTCTCAACAAAAAAAAAAAAAAAAAAAAAAATCTGTTCAGAATCAGAGCCTCAAAGAACATTTGGTTGGTAATCACTACATCAGTTTCATTCATCTTTCATCGGGCTTATAGGGATATGTAGGATAGGAAAGAAAGGGTAGTACAGGGACATTTATTATGTATCACTTATGAACTAAACAGTCACATATATACAGTACTCCTTGCTCATCTCCAGGAGAAACTTCCAAGACGTTCCAGTAAAGGCCTGACACTGCAGATATAGATAATATTCCTCTGTTATACAAACTTACAAGGTTTAATTTATACATTAGGCACAGTAAGAGATTAACAACAATAATCAAATAGAATAATTATAACTTTATGCTGGCATCACTATTCTGTGAAAGTGGTAACAGCTAAAACAAATATATCACTGTCCAGCTTGGATACTGCATTATGTTCCTATAAGGCAACAGACTTAAAAGCAAGGCTTATTAAAGTAGAAAGGAGATTTGCAAGTTTCAAAACTAGATGATTTTACATGTAAGACAAAACTAAGAAGTCTAAATGATGAGGCACAGTCAGAAAAAAAAAAAGTCAGGATATGAAACAAGGCATGTTCCTCCCTATTAGAAAAAGGAATATTGAGAATCTCCAGAGTTGAGTTGAAAGAGCAAAAGAAAAGCTGAAGGAGAGCGCTAAAAGTGACATATATATAGACTGGCTCCCATTATAGGTAGAAAACAGTGGGAGAGGGAAGGAGGTGTGTTTGGGAGAAATTTGTCACATTTTCTATTGGGAGTCTGGAATAAAGACTTTCCATTATTAAGTAAAATAAAGGTGCATCCAGGAAGCTTTCTTTGCTGCAGAAAACTCCCCAGCATCCCTGCTTCATGTCAAAATTGGATAACCATTTTTTTTTTTTTGAGAACAGAGTTTTGCTATTGTCGCCTAGCTGGACTGCAGTGGTGCAATCTTGGCTCACTGCAACCTCCGCCTCCCAGGTTCAACTGATTCTCCTGCCTCAGCCCCCCAAGCAGCTGGGATTGCAGGCGCCCTCCACCACGTCCAGCTAATTTTTTTATTTTTAGTAGAGAAAGGGTTTCACCATGTTGGCCAGGCTGGTCTCAAACTTCTGACCTCAGGGGATCCACTCACCTCAGCCTCCCAAAATGCTGGGATTACAGGCATGAGCCACTATGCCCGGCCAGATACCCTTAATGCCTCTCATAGAACCTTCTTGTATTTCCCCACTCTATAAATCAGAGAGAAGAGTCACTACACATCACTGGTTTGTTGTATTGACTAAATGGACAAGTATCTGAGTCAGGGATTGGCTGCACTCCCTGCCTCAGTCTGCGCACTCACCGCACCATAGTGTGATCACCTGCCTGAGCCCTGGGAGAGACTACACCTCAGTCATCTTTCAGCCCATCACAGCTTAGACGCCATTAACTGTTAAACAAGCCTGCCTCCTTCATAAGGTCGTTGAATCATCTGATGAATTCTCTTAATATTCCATAGACAAGATGTTCATTGACTGGTTTTTAACACTGTCCTAGGTTTGGTTCTCTAGAAATAGACACTGAGATTAGGATTTGAGCATAGGTAATTTATTTGGGAGGTGATCTCAGGAGACACCAATAGGAGAGTAGAGAAGTGAGACACCAAGGCACACAAGCTGTGGTCCAGCACACAAGGCTACGTAGGAACCTTGGGAGGCTATATGGAATTTCACTCAGAACAGTCATTTCCCAAGAATAAGGAGGCTCAGGTAGTATCCGCCCATACCAGCTGTCACTGAGAGTGTTCACTCCTGCACATTCTGGCCACCTGAGAAAGCCCTTAAGGCCAAGATGTGCAGACGCTTAGAGTAGGAAGCCATGAGTATGTATGTGCCCGGGAGCAGTGTCTCACGCCTGTAATGCCAGCACTTTGGGAGGTCGAGGTGGGAGGATCACGAGGTCAGGAGATTGAGACCATCCTGGCTAATACGGTGAAACTCCGTCCCTACTAAAAATGCAACAACAACAACAACAACAAAACAACAACAACAACAACAACAAAAAACATTAGCCAGGTGTGGTGGCTGGCGCCTGGAGTCCCAGCTAGTGGGAAGGCTGAGGCAGGAAAATAGCGTGAGCCCGGGAGGCGGAGCTTGCAGTGAGCCGAGCGGAGATCCAGACCGCGCCACTGCGCTCCAGCCTGGGCTCCACAGCAAGACTCCGCCAAAAAAAAAAAAAAAAAAGTGCGTGTGTCTGCGTGTCTACATGTACGTGTGTGTGTGCATGCGCTGAGGAGATGTGGACGGGGAAACAACACAGCATCTACTATAGGCACACAGCAAGTGTTTTAAAATACTTACTGAGCACATGGGTAAATGCTTAAAGGACTTTAAGCATTGACTAGTTTAGCAATGTGGCTTCCCGAGGCTTTGGTTCCTCCCCTGTGACATGAAGATTCAATTGACAAATACGGTCTCTAGAATCCTTCCATCTTTAAGGTTTGGTGTTTCCACTAACTGCTTTGCTTTAGATCACATCAAAAAAACAAAATCAAACAAAAAAAAACTGGTAGCTAGGTTCATCTACTTTTTTTCCCCCAGTAGGCCATTGATTACTTTGCTTCTCATGTGAGCACCCAACAGAACTTAAAGAGGCATCTCTCTTATTCTGAAAACAAAGCAAAGCTTTCCCTTAAGAAAAAAAAATCTTTTTTTGAAACCTCCAGTACATATTTTTGTAGAAGCATGTAAAATTGTAAAAGGAAAAACCTCTGCATCATTTATTTTTTCTATCTTGAAAGGTCAAGTTAAGGTATATTCATTTATTCTTGGAAAGTAATGACTATGTTCCAAGGATAGATGTTTGCAATAGAAACATCCGCAAACTAATCTAAATCAACCCCTTTACACCTACCAAATAAAAGCTGGCAATTTCCCCATTATGACATAAATTACCTGCTATAGATCAATTGCTGCTCTCTTTCATTAATATAATTAAATGACATTCATTTGTATTTAACTAAAGCAGAAATCAATGTTTTTTTATAGGGCATAGATTACAGTGTAAATCTGTACCGTTTCTTTGTAAAAAAAAAAAAAAATTGTTAACAGTACAAAAAGAGGAAGGCTGTTACAGAAGGAAAAAAAGTAAAATAGCTTCAGACATTGTAGTAGCACTTTATAATTGCTTGGAAACAAAAATTTCCAATAGCTTAGGTTTATTTAGCCTAGTTTTAGTAACTGTATTTAAGTTATATTTCAAATAGCTTTTTAAATTCAAGCTGTTTACTGATTCAGAGATAATCTGTCTTTTTTTAAATTAAAACATGCATAATTGTTAAAATGTTAATTTCCAAAAGCAACAATCCAAAAGATTCTCAACAAATTCAAAACTCTCTCAACATAGTCCTAAATTGTATACTTTATTTCATCTCTTGTCCAAATTTAAAAGAAAAAAGTAAAGGAGAGGCAAGGAAAGGGAATTCTGTGGACCATGCTTCATTCCTCAGGCATATTTTCATAGTAGTTATTTTAATTTCAAAATGCATAATTGTTTAACAAATGCAACATTTTCTTTTCTTTAGAGTAGTAAATGAAGGTCTGTATACATTTCCAAAAAAATTACAGACAAAGTTGTACCAAGGAAAGGCTGAATCATGGCAATACAGATACACTGAATGACAAATTTAAAAATCTACATTCTTTTTCTTGGTGCAATTCTTAGTCTGTGGTTGCAAACCAATCTATCCTAAGTTGTTTTGGCTTCTCATTTATCAATTAGGTAAAGAATTCCAAATTCAGAGCAGTATAAATGAAGAAATTTGGATGGTTTTTAAATAAGAAATTGAGGTAAAAAGAAGATAAACTGAATAGCTAAAGAACTAAACAAAACCACTTCAATCATAAGAGGCTGGTGTCACTTCGGTGGAGAGCAAAAATACTGCAGAGAAGCTGAGTCAATTATAGAGTTGTCTACATTTTAAACTGTGATTCCAGATGTGTTATTGAACAAAGGAACACATCAACATACTCATCTTTTGATCATATTAACTTCTTTCTAGCACATAAGAAACTCAGTATGAAAAATATTTTACATTTAAAGAATCAAGCAATTTCAAAGTTAATATCCAGGTGAGAAGAATGAAGAAAATGTATTAGCACCTAATTAACCTTTATAGACACAATTCCCTCTCTACAAAACTAGAAGGAGATGTTTTTTCCTCCAACGAGTTGCATATTTTTGTCCACTTTCATAGACTGTTTAGTAAAAACATAGCAGATCTAGAAACACATAAGAAGAAGAAGTGAACTGAAAGCAGATCAAGTGAGATTACATCTAAGCTTTATATTCCAAAGTTAATATCAGGCTATATATTTATAGAGGACAAGCAAAACCTAAAAATGACTAACCAAAGCTTATAAGTGTTAATATAATAATATGCTTTCCGTTTACCATAATGTAAATGATACGAAAACCACAGTTATATTAATATAATTGGTCTATTATTATCTAGAAATTGTTTAGAGATTTCTCCCCCTACCAAAAAAAATTATATCTTAATATACGAAGTTGGGCTCAGGCTAAGAATTTTCTTAAAACCTTGAGAAAAGGTTAATACTTGAGAAAACGTAAAACCTTGAGAAAATATTAACAGTAATAGGTTTATCAGGAAAAATACAGGACATCCAATTAAATTGGATGATGAATTCTTTCTAGTAAAAGTATGTTCCAAACTTCTACAAAAGGTATAGTTACTTGAAATTCAAATGTAACTGGGAATCCTGTGTTTTTCTGTACTAAATCTGGCAACTTTCATTTATGAGATAGTATTATATCATTTATACAAATTTTACATTATTTCTGATAAATTTTAAAATTCAATATTACTGCAGAAATTGGGAAGCGGAGAATGCTACATCACTAAATACTAGCTTTGAAATTAAGTCAGGAACATGATCTCAAAGGAGTAACATCAAAATTGCAAACAGCCCCAGCCCTTAGAAAACGTAATTACCCAGAAAAGCCAAGGTATATTTCTGTTATTGAAAACTGGAGTAACTGTTTAGTTAAAGGCATTACATGCTTCAATGGTACTTCCAATTTTACATATAGAAGAATTATTGGGCATTGTTCATTTAATTTCTCATTTTGAAACATACT
Source organism: Trachypithecus francoisi (assembly GCF_009764315.1). Classification (NCBI taxonomy): domain Eukaryota; kingdom Metazoa; phylum Chordata; class Mammalia; order Primates; family Cercopithecidae; genus Trachypithecus; species Trachypithecus francoisi. Next base: position 62,119,266 of record NW_022681469.1, read on the forward strand.
AAGACAATAAAATGGTTGCATTGGTAATTTAGTAATTTATTAACTTTTGAGAGCATTCATAAGAGAGAAACATGGCTATATCTGCCATCCCACTGATATTGCTATAATATCAGCAATCCCACCTAGGCTGATTTCTGTGACCTGATCAGCCAGGCAGTTACACTCAAAGTAGACTATACAATCCTTCTAAACTTGCACACTAGATCAAATGAAATTACATTCTGACAGGCACTATTTTTAATGTCAACGGTATACGAAAGGCTGAGACCTTGGCAAAACCTGCAAACTCAGCATTTTAAATGACCTTTAAATAACTGCTTTCCTTTCTGAAGTTTTCTTGCCACCAGTTATTCTGTTGAGATGACCAGGAGCCTAGCTCTCTCAGAAATTAATGAAGAATTAAAACTGCGAAAATAAATCTGGACACTAAAGGCAAGCTAGTCATATATAAACAAAACAGGAAACTTGAAAGAGCTAGGTGAGAGATTATACATGATTAATAAAATATTTTTAGATCTTATTTCTAATAAGTTTAATCCTTACAAACTCAAGTTCAAATTTCCGTAAGTAGAAGGCAAATGCTCAATTGCATAATGTAAAGTTGCTCATGGAACCATTTTTCTCCAGTCTTCATTTAAAAGACTCTTGGATCTAAAGTGGGATCTAAAATTGATGAATTATGTAATAGAATCTCTAACTATATAATATAAACTTCTTTGTGACAATCATCATGACTACAAATTCCAATGCCTTAAAGCTTTTAACTATAGCTTTGTATGACTACTTCTTGATGTTTAATTGACTAGTCATTGATTTATAACTGGATTATGTATAGGGGTGTCAAGAAAATTGTTTTGAAAAGCTCTGATGAAAAGTTGTCAAATTCCTCCCTCCATCAACCAAACCTTACCAAGCATCATTGTTCTAAGATATACAAATGTACTCTTAGAGCAAACAATAAAAAAAAAAAAAACACCCATTGAACAGCACAGTTAAAAATAAATATTTCAATGATAATAGTTTTAAAGAGAAACACTTAGCAGGAAGAAAAAAGATAATGTTGCAGAGCTTGTAATCCTGTAATTAAGCATTAAATCTTGTGTTAAGCTTCTTGACAGACTAGGAGAAAAGGAAATCATGATTGCTAGCATGATTCTCTGCATCTGATGAAAAGGATAAATGGGATTTTGCCGTGAGCAATAAGCTTTTTCTTATAACCAAAGCCTGTAGAACCATGAAAAACATAATGGATGTAGTTCTCAACAAACAGAAAAAGATTCTTCACATGATGTCTGTGTGTCTCACCCTGCCCCATATACCTGCATATGTAATGATTATATCTATTTGTATAAAAGGCAGACAATAGTCTAATATCACTTTTAATTTTTAAAATATTTGTCAGCAGAACACTCAAATGCTTCAAGAAGCATGTAAGTTTTGTACATGTACAGAGAACAAAGAACCTGAGATAACTGGTACTCCATTTTCCTTCCATTAGTAGAAAGGTATGGTATGCACTGTTCTCATTCCTAAGCGGGAGTTGAACACATGGAAACAGGGAGGGGAACAACACACACCAGGGCCTATTGTGTGCTGGGGGACAAGGGGAGGGAACTTAGAGGACTGGTCAATAGGTGCAGCAAACCACTATGACACATGTATACCTATGTAAAAATACCTATACATTCTATACATATATCCCTGAACTTATATTTAAAAAAAGATATGGTATGCACATAAAAAATACATGCTCACATAAATTCGGAAAAAGAGTATTGTGCTGAAATTAAAGAGGTAGAGGCATAAAATTTGATTCAGAAACTGAATGCCATATTCCGTTTTCTCTTCAGATTGTATAAATCTTTGCCTTTTATAAAAAATGAATACTAGTTGGTCTTTGTAAAGTCATTTCTAGTAAAACAAGGTATAAACAATAATGATAATGGGTTATCTATCCATTTATTGATTTAGTATGAAAACTATCTAATATGGTTTGGATCTACGTCCCCACCCAAGTCTCACGTCAAATTGTAATCCCCAGTGTTGCAGGTGGGACCTGGTGAGAGCTGACTGGATCATGGGGCAGTTTCTTATGAATGGTTCAGCACCACTTCCTTGGTGCTGTATTCACGACAGTGAGTTCTCAGTAGAACCGGTGTGTAAAGTGTGTGGCACCTCCCTCCTCCCCTTTCTGTCTTGATCCTGCTCCCACCACAGGAGATGCCTTGCTCCCCCTTGCTTTCTGTCATGATAGTAAGTTTCCCGAGACCTCCCTAGAAAACAGAAACCAAGCAGATGTCAGCATTATGCTTCCTGTACAGCCTATGGAACAATAAGCCAGTTAAACCTATTTTCTTTTTAAATTATCCAGTATCAGATATTTCTTTATAGCAATGCAAGAACCAACTAATACACCATTTCATACAGTACTCATCACAAATATTAAAAAGATATACATTATTACAATTTGCAGATGAGGAAACTGATGTTCAGGGAGGTAAGCCAATGTCTCAAAGTAAGTACGTACCAAACAAGAAATCTGAATCCAGGTCTATCAACCACAAATGCTCAAGTTACTTCCTCTAGAGCAAACTTATATTTTCATTTACTAATATAACACTACAAACATACCATACATTTTTTGTGTAAATAAATGTATTTATAAACAAGCATATTTAACTATGAGAATAATAAATCCTAAGTCTCTCAAATTCTGTATAAAAAGGTTCCCTCCTGGAGCTTCCCATGTGGTATTTTTTGCTATTAGCAAACAGAAAATTGGTTCATCAAAGCTAGATTTGACTCTAAAGTGGTCTCTGCACCCGCATGTCTCCCTGCTACTAGCCAGCCAAAGCATAATGCTGATGACATTTTTAAAAAATGACAATCGAAGAGTGAAAAGGTGCAGAATATAAGATGCCATCAGCATGAAGAAAGAGTATAAAAATTACTGTCTTAACTACTATTTCACAAAGAGCAGCTGAAACAGACAACTGTAAATTGAGGAAAAACACAGTCAAGTAATCAGTAAAATAATACTAAGAAATACATTCAGCATGCTAGTCAATATATTCAGTTTGATGCTGTTAATAGTCATACATTGATAATATTAAGCATTTTACTTACCCTCTCATCTAATTCATGTAACACTCAATTTACTAAAAATTAAAAAGTGGATTTAGAATTACATATGAATTTTTATATCATCATAAGATTTGGTGTTAATGTATAAGATCTAAAATATTTGTACATGAAATATAATTACATAATAATGGCATACTTTTAAAAAATAATTTTAAATGAAATATGTTGGTATACCATGTGATTAACTTAATTTTCCATGCTTTTACTTTAATTCAGAAAATCTTGCTTTTAAATTTAGTTACAATCAGTGTCATCATGGCTATTTAGTTACTTGTTTTGTTGACTTCTCTTTACTCTAGGTTTCTATTCACTATTGGTATCAGTTATCCCAGGGGGAAGCCCTTTATAACCCAACTGTGGGCCACAAATACAGCTCCAAGGGAGCCTGAAAGCAGTTAAACTACTGCTATAGATCAGTCTTTTCCAAGGGAGAACGTGGTAAATCAATCTTGAAGCAACTCAAATAGTTCTCTGTATTATCAACTTTTCCCCTATATTTGCAAGTAATATATTGTTAGTCCACTTATTTTTAAAAAAGGAAATTATGCATCTTCCCCCTTTTTATTTGTCTGTATATCTTTAAAAGTATATAAATAAGAACTATAATTTTAGTATAATAGTAAATAAACTTATTTTCTTTTAATAAAGGAGAGATCAATGTGCATAATATCAAGTATAATCAAGCTGTTAAACACTGTTTAAAAATCTTTTTCTTTGTGAAGTGGGATGAACAGGTAAATTGAAACGAAAAGCTGAGTAGATTTATCTTTTTCTTGAGTTAAATATGGTTGAACTTTTTTCTCAAAGGCCCCTGTTTATAAATGCATTATTAATCTGTCATGAAAGTTGCTTAAATATTATAGTTTCCACATTACCAAACTGAGTAGCATCAACATAATTAAGTAAATTTCCTATTAAGCCACACAATAGATGTTTTATATTCTTTGAAATAAAAATATTTTGATGAATTTAATTTGCTCAACAAGTAGCCTTGAATTGTACATCTTCTAAAGGAATGTAAAGTCATTGGAGGATGCGGCTCCATGATTCTCTGAGCCACAGTTAGGAATTATGGTACAATTGCCGACCTTTCTAAATTCACAAAGCTTGCAACACGGCCAAGCAATGCTTTTGTAGCCAGACCTTGGCTTTTCTTGTCATTGCTGTTTTACTGTGAGTCACAGAGCCCGGCTCAAGACAATTTATAATCATCAATGAAATATCCTTGACATTTTCAGAATACTGTAAAAAGAAACAAAATCAAGTAGGCCATATAAAGCCCCCACACCAGAGAAATCCCATGATCTAAATTTCTACAACATTCTCTTCATGCTTATTCTGTGGGCAGTTTGATGAAAATGGTTTATAATGTGATTTTATTGATTTGTGGATCAAAATTATTCATGTGTTCTTCCACCATATCCATGTATTCCACCATTTCCCATTGCCACCACAAACAAAGACTTGTGAGACAGAAGAAATTTTGGGGATTAAAATGCAGGTTATTAAATTTATGAATCAGAACTTCAGAGAAAATCTGGTAAAAATAGAGACAATTCTGGGAAGCCTCAGGATCAACATCTATGATATCAAAATAACAGAAACACCGATACTCTTTGTCAGGTCATTTCATTTCCTTCCTAGCCAAAGAAGTAGGTTTAAGTCATCTTGAATATATGATCTAGTCATTTTCAGCATAGGATTTTGAAAAAAGAGTTTAGCAATAGGGCCAAACATACACTTTAAATTTATTACAACTTTCATTCTGCAATCTATCCTCTCCTGAGTCTAACTAATGCTCTTTGTTTCAAGACCCAAAATGCTCAAAACATAAATACCTCAGATTTTCAAATAAAAGTATGAAAATATAAAATTTATTAGATTTCACCAATTGTTGAGTTCTAAGGTAATAAACTCTGACATTTATAGAAACACTAAGATTGGAGAAATGATTTTGGGACAGTTCTAGAGCTTAAAATTCATGCTGAATAAACATATGAAAACATGTTTTCAGCATGCTGAATATACGTAAACATCTCCATTTTGATAAGCTGGATATGTATCAAAATGGATAAATTGGATATTCATTTGAGAAATTATATTCTTGCTTTGTACAAACATATGTAAACCATATATATAATTTGTTTATAATATATATAATATGTTTCCACATATTTGTATAAAGCAAGAATACAATTTACCAAAATGGATATTTTCATTCTGTGCTGCCCTGCCCTCCTTACTTAATAATTCACATATTCACTTTGCAAAGCTTTAAAAATATGTTCCAATAGGGAATTAGCACTTTTGCTAACATAATCAGTCTCAGTGAAATGTACTGGTAACGTGTATGTGAAATGTGTTTGATAATGACAGGTTGCTATATACCTTGCAGATTCCATTACAAAGCAAACAGGAGAAATGGAAATCAAGTTAAAAAAAGAAAAAAAAGCAAATTTGAATGCCAATAAAAGTTCAGTTGTGTTTGCGTAACCCACATTGGAATATCGGTTTATAAACAATGTGACATTATTCATTTTCCTTTATTTAAGCTTGAATCTACTCAAAAGCCTCTGTGAAGTCTTAGGTGAATAATTTCAATTAAATATCAAAATAACTTGTGCTATTGGTAACAATATTAGTCCTATTTTATTGACGAGGAAACTGTGGCTTAGAGGTTAAATAATTGGCTGAAAGTTATACAATGGAAAAATGACTAAATTTCTGTCATCTTGGCTGGAGGTCCTACTTATTAGAATATGTAACTTCCAAACATAACAGTTTTGATACTTCATGGTTCAAAAAATTAGACTTTATGTTAAACAGCAAATATCCTATTGAATAGAGGCAGATGCACAGTAAATTATATGTTGTATAATCAATATATCTCATTTGCAAATGGTAACTTTAGGGTATCTGTTTAAATATCAGAGTATTTTCTGCTCTCTGTATTGCTGTACTGGTTTACATCATATTTTCTTTTCTTCATATTTTCTAATAATTTAAGACCATAATTTAGAATAGCTAGCAGGTTTCTAGGGGATAATTAGATACCACATATATTTTCAGGAACACTTAAGTTGACATTGCCTATTTTGGCTTTGAAAATGCAGCTAATTGTACTACCTGCAGTTTTCTACTTTTTCCTAATAAATTCTAGCTGAAAAATGTAAAAAATAAATCCCAGTAAGAAAGCAAAAGTGGTTATCATCAAATTGCAAGAAAACCATGACTTAATCCTTTTTACCCTAAGTCTTATTGACTGCTTGAATGCTAAAAAACTGACTGGACTGTTTGAAAGGAAGCATGCTTTGTAAGATATTTGAAACTATTCACCAAGTTTCAGAGCTACCTCAGCATCTTCTCCTTTTAATCTTCCCAATATTCCATCAAATCACTAGCTTATTCAGAGATTCAGGAATCCATCCATATCCATATTTTTCAAAAGGTGAAAGAAGAAAGAAAAACTAACCAAACACATGAGATCCTAAAATAAAAGGAGTAATATCCATTATTCTTCAGTCTCAGAAAAATTACAGATCTGTTCTTTAAAATGGTGATGAGAGATGGCCCCAAGAAGTGAAGGAAAAGATGAAGGGGTTCAGAATCTGATGTTATAAACTGGTATAAGTTGACAAGGAAGTTGGCACAACACTGAGAAAAAAATCAGATGAAAACAGTAATGGAGAAGACAGACACATGAACACAGCCAAAGCACAGATGCATATGAAAAGGACATCATTAGTGACAGGCTTTAGGAAATCATGCAAAATGAAATGTTAAAAAATGAAGATACTTTAAAAAGACTGTAATAAAGAGAAAATACCAGTTATGGAAAACAGAAAATGTAGCTCAAATAATGTGATGTTCCTGAAGAGAGTGCAAACACACACACACACACACACACACATAGACTCAAAAATATGCAGAAAGATTATATCTCTGAAATAAAATTAAAACTTTAATACAAAGACACCAAACAATCAAAAATAAGATGTACAAGATGTATTATTTCTACTTCAATCTCAACAATGAAGAACGTATCATTCGGAAACCAGTGAGAAAAAAATCAGTTAGGAGGAGTCTACAAATTTAGGAGGAGTCTACAAACTGGAAACAGACTGATTTTCGACTTCCTACTAGCCACTATGTATGACAAAAGACAGTGAAGAAATGTCCCAAAATTTTGAGGAAAATAATACATACTTAGCAAAGGCAACCTTGTAGTCCAAAATGAAAAGGCCAGATATTCTCAATCATACAACAACTCAGATTAGGGCATTCTACCACTCTCCTTGACCAACATGCTTAACAAAATCCAATCAAATTATGAAATTAAAAAGAAAAAATTAAAGAAATAAGGTAATGGAGGAGATATCATAAAAGTATTGCTGATAAAATTTAATCCATCAAAATATAGAATCAGTATCAAATCCTGTCAGAATGTTTATTATTATAGAACATAAGGCAAACCTTAATGTAAAAGTAATAATTTAATAAGATTTGGGAGATATGTGGAAGGTGTGAAGAAATGCTCCATTACCCAGGCTGGAGTGCAGTAACACAATCACTGCTCACTGCAGCCTGGACCTGCTGAGGTGAAGCCATCCTCCCACCTCAGCCTCCCACCCAAGTAGCTGGGACTACAGGTGTATGCAACCACGCCCAGCTAATTTTTTAATTTGTTGTAGAGACAAGGTCTCCTTATGTGGCCCAGGCTTGATCTTGAATTCCTGGGCTCAAGCGATCCTCATGCCTTGGCCTCCCAAGTGCTGGGATTATGGGCACAAGCCACCACACCTGGCCTTTACTACTATTTTATAAAATTATTTCTTAATTCCAAGAAAAAAACTCATCATTCTCTTCTATTTAACTGACTAAAAATCTTATTTGCCTATATATATGTTGGGTCACTATTGTGGGAAAAATATATCTTTTCATCCCATTTTAAGTTCATAGCTGAGACTCCTATAATAAGAGTTTAACAATAGAAAAGCATATACACTTACTTATTACAGGTTTTATGTGACACAAAAGCCTTCATAAGGAAATGAAGACCCAAAGAAACAGGGCACCTTGCGTATTTTTTATGCTAGGTTTAATGAGGAAGTGGATAGTTATGGAGAAGTCTGATTGGATCTAAAAAGCTTGATGTAATAGAGATAAGCTGGGGCAAACTCAGCAAGATCTGTTCGTTGAGATTTTTCTCTGTATCCCTGTATCTTCAGAGATGAGGATGTTCCTTTCCTTCCTTTCTCTGAGGGTTTTATGACCTGCTTCAGGAAAGAAAGACGTGAGGGAATGTCAAAGAGACCTCCTGCCCTCGTGGTTTTCTTTGATTCCTTCAGCTTAAAATATTTTGGGGTAGCATGTACTGAGTCTCATTACTAGAATTCTATAAAACAATTTTGTGGATACCAAAGAATAGTGGAGTGGATTCTGATTCATAATTTAACAATCTCAAGATTATTCTGCCTGCAGAATATGAATGTTTTGGAGAAAAATTGGTGTTGGTGGAGATGAAGAGAAATGAATGCTTGTTTGATAAGTTTTAGAGTTGGAATTGACAAAATTTGCAGATGAATTACATGTGGAGTTATGGCAGAGAGAAGAATTAAGATTACTCCTGTATTTGAGCTATATTAACTGGAGGAGAAAGTGATATCCTTTGAGATCCAAAACTTGACAGAAGATCAGGATACTGATGGAAAAAAGTAATAGAAATAATAGTTCACAATGAGAACACTTGGACACACGGTGGGGAACATCACACACCCGGGCCTGTCGTGGGGTGGGGGGAGTGGGGGAGGGATAGCATTAGGAGTCATACCTAATGTAAATGACGAGTTAATGGGTGTAGCACACCAACATGGCACACGTATACATATGTAACAAACCTGCACATTGTGCACATGTACCCTAGAACTTAAAGTATAATTAAAAAAATAAATAAATAATAGTTCACCTGGGAATGTTAGTCTTGACGTGCCAGTGAGACAGGCAAATGAAAACAGCAAGCATGTCATTGGATAAATGAGCCTAGAGCTCAGAAAAGAAGTTTGGGTGGAATTATATGTAAATCCAACAATATGGATCAGGTGTCCTTGGAGGAATATGGGCATTAAAGATGAGAAGGTAAAGACTGTGCTCTAAATTTAGATGACATTAAAGACACAGAGCTACTGTAAAGAAAAATGTACCAATAAAGATTGAAAAGGAATGGGTAGTGAAAAGTAGGAAATCAGGGAAAGTGGGGTTTTCTAATAGAGAAGTGTTTGAAGAAAGCAAATATAGTAAGTGGTACAATAAAATGATGAAAAAACACAAAGTGTGAACAAAGTGTGAAGATAAATAGAACATGCTCATTCGATTTGATGACATAGAGGTAGTTGTTAACTACAAAGAAGAGCTTCACCATATATGAAATTTAAAGTCATATTGGAGTGGGCTGGCCAGTGAGTAAAGGTGAAAATGTGAAAACTGCAGAGGTCCACATAACTTTTGGAGGTTTGCAGTATAAAACAGTAAAGAAATGTGGCAGAGCTAGAAGGAGTAACAGATTTTTTTTTTTTTTTAATGTCGGAAAATACTGGAGCTAAGTATGTATGTGAATGAAAAGATGAAGTGAAAAACCTTTTTGATTAACAAAAGAGAAGATGATAGCGTGAGAAAGAAATCCACGGCTAGGCTGGTTTGGAAGGCTGGAAGATGACAAGACTATCAACAGAAGGCATGAGCTTTAAAGGAGGAGATCATTTTGTCCAGCAGGGGAGAGCTGGTCATTCCTTTCAATTTCTTTTTTTTTTTTTTTTTTTTTGAGATGGAGTCTCGCTCTGCCACCCAGGCTGGAGTGCAGTGGCCAGGTCTCAGCTCACTGCAAGCTCCGCCTCCCGGGTTCACGCCATTCTCCTGCCTCAGCCTCCCGAGTAGCTGGGACTACAGGCGCCGGCCACATCGCCCGGCTAGTTTTTTGTATTTTTTTTTTTTAGTAGAGACGGGGTTTCACCGTGTTAGCCAGGATGGTCTCGATCTCCTGACCTCGTGATCCGCCCGTCTCGGCCTCCCAAAGTGCTGGGATTACAGGCTTGAGCCACCGCGCCCGGCCTTCCTTTCAATTTCTATAGCATTGAATATGTAAACAAACCCAGTACCAATATCCAGCCACAAACTTCTTAAGAACTTGTTGAAGAAAAATGCAGACGAAAATTCTTCAGGATTTGTTTTCAAAAGACTTTGAGAGACCTCTCAAAAGTATCTTCTTTCTACTTAGAGACATCTTTTCTGACTAAGCTTCTGGTTGCAATGTCCACTCTCTCAACCCCAATCCAGACCCTTTTCAGTATCCTGGACAAATATGCTCTCTCCACTGAAACCAGTCTACTAAGCCCTCAGTCCCCGGAGTCAGCTTTCCTGGGTAGCTCCCAGTGTCAAAATGTATTCCACTAGTGACTGTACTCCATGCCTATATTAATCCTCTGTGCCTCATAACTTTGCTTCCTTATTTTAAAGCTTCAATTTTCACTGTAGTGTCAACCCTTTAGGAAGAAAACTGTCAGTCCAGGTCTTCAAGTCCTGGAACATTTTCTCTTTCCCACAGTAATATTAGCAAAATCATTAATATATCTATACCTCCACTACATTGAAATTATTCCAGCATCTGATGTTATTCTTCATACAAAAATTATCCCTGGGAATACAGTGATTTCCCCAGGGTTCTGTTCTGAAGAACTGACAGTAAATGGAAATATATATTAGTCTCTACATTTTCCAACTTCTTTGAAGAAATACATCTGAAAGGAGATAGTGCCTCTACACTAAAATTATCATTTTTAAAGACTTTCCAAAATTTTAGGCATATTTATATAAATTATCTCATTTAATTTAAAAACAACTTTTTGGAGATATGAAAGTATATAGCAATAGGGCCCCCCTAGGCTAAACCTGAATGACGACAATATATGTTTGGAGTTGGCAAATCATCTCTTTTCATGCATTGAGTTCCTGGAGGTCAACTGATTCTTGTTTCCTAAAGAAGGAGAAATATAGACAAGAATGCATAGAGACATTGAGAAGATGAGAGTAAAGAAAGAAATAAAAACATACAAAGAAAGGTGTTTCTGCCTTTATAGAGAGAATAATTAAATAAATGATGAATGAGCCGTTTTCTTCAGAACTCTGTCAAACAGGTAGTATGAGAAAGAGCTTCAGGTCTTTTATTAAAAACCTTTTGGGTTGGAAATAGGGGCATTCACCCCATTTTTGCATAGAGCACATTGAATCCAGCTCAAAGGCTTCACAGTTTGGGATGCTGCAATGGCAAACATAGCACAACAGTACTAGGAGCTGGCAGATGCTCACTAGACTAGGCAAATATCCATCAAGAGACTGTGCCAACTTGCTTGTGAACACCTGAGACAAACCCTGGGGTTTCTAGAAATATCTTCCTTGGAAGAGAGATAGTACTCATAGAAGCAGAGAAAGACAATTATCAAGCATCTTGCAGTAATAATGATGCTGCTGGAGATCACAGAGCCAAGAATTTTTTAGATTAAAAAATTAATATTCAAATAGACTATTATTTTGCTAAAAGTGCACAGCAAGTTGTTGGCAGAGCTAAAATCTGAAGTAGATTTGCATAACTCTAAGACTGAGGCTCCATGACTATACCAAAGCTGTATAGAAGTATATTGTAGAAGTGCAGTTCAAATTTTCATTATCTCCACAGTTATATTGACAATAATGCTTACAAGCAAAAACAGATATCCTAATACTACAAGTAATTGTTTTTTAATTAAAAAATATATATAGGCTACTCTGTCATATATTGGACTAGACTACGGTTTTCTTGGTAATGCATTAGCCACAGTTTTATCCCCAAGAAGTTCATATTTTAGCAGTTAAAAAAAGTGAAGCAAGGAAAACTATACAGTGAGCTATACTTGAATTAAATATATATTGGTCATTGGGGAGCATATAAAACAGAAAGAGCATTGTTAGACAAGAAATCTAACATTGGTTGATCAAAAATATGAAGAAATTGGAGAAAAACAGAAGAGATTTCTAGGCAGAGATTATCAAAACAACTGAAAGTGAAGAAAAGAATATTGTTCTAGGGAAATGTCCAGTAATTTATTCTGCTTTGAGCTTAGTTTTCAGGACAGCAGTAATAGCTGCTGGAGAGATTATGCAATATAAAATTTAGGAAAGGCTAGATGGGGCCAGGTCATAAAGGGCTTAGTACACCCTAAATATACACTATTAATAAAGGGAGAGTCACTGAGGATTTTTGAACAAGGATATGAAATGAATGGAAGTAAGTATATGGAATAAATCTTCTTAGATTATGCATTAAATGAAAATTGCAGTAATTTGTAATGCTTATGTATTTTTCTTAACCTTTTTATTTTGAAGTTCAAAAATACAGTACACTCCCAATTTAATGCAAATAAGCAGTATACAACAATTTTAATAAAATGCAGCTCAAGTTACAGAGAGGCTAATGAAATCCAAGTTTGAAAACCTTCTTTTGACAGTTGCAATTTGGTACCAGCTGGTGGCAGTAATCTACTCCAGCCTAAACATCAATGAGGATGATACTGGGTGCTCTGCACGGCTGAAATTTTTAGAACACTGGCAGCAATCCCAGGAATCTCCCAATAATTTAGCACTATTTTCATCATCTCAATCCAAGGATACTGAAGCAGCAGATTGGTCCTGAAAATATAGAGAACCACCTTCTACCTCCCCATTTCCTAAGCCAAGGATGTTTGCTCTCTTTTAACTTTTCCCTCCTTTCCTGAGAGGAGAGGGAAGGAAGAGAAAGGAGGAAATTTGCCCAACCTCATTTATATCTACATGTGCATTATCACAAGACATATCATCATGATGTCTGACTGCAGGGGCTTCTACCGTACTATCACATACTATTGTCATTTTGGCTTTAATAGAAATGGAAACTGAGGTCAGCAAATCATTAGAAAATATTAAAAATTGTTAACTGTGAAACTAGTGTTTTTGCCTAGGTAATTAACCGTTAAATATTTTGCTTCTTTTCAATATAAAAAACAAAAGAGATAGGTTATCACCCAGTATAACAATTTTAAGTCCATGGTTAATACTTTTTATGCCAGTGTTTTAATACTCTTACCACAGCATTTACATATATGCATGAACAAAAACAGTAAGGCACACAAATACACCTGACTCCTTTACATTATACTGGTTTTCCAGAATTTGGGGGTAAATGAGTTTTGCATTATGGCTCCTTTTAATCTATCTTTCTGATGAAGATAAAGTCTCAAGACTCTTAAAAAGCTGTAATAAAGGGAGGGGGGAGGGACAGCATTAGGAGATATACCTAATGTAAATGACGAGTTAATGGGTACAGCACACCAACATGGCACATGTATACATATTTAACAAACCTGCACATTGTGCACATGTACCCTAGAACTTAAAGTATAATTTAAAAAAAAGCTGTAATAAAAAATTGTTTTCCTACATACCAGAAATGTTGCAAAAACATTAAAATATGCAAGCTCTTGATTTCAACAGTGTTTCAACCAAAGGTGGAAACTAAGAAAGACTAAATAAAGCCAGAGCCTAAAATCATTTTGATTTCATTTTGATTTGATCTATTAAAATTCACTTATTTGTTCATTAACACAAGCTATGCCCTCACTTTTTAACCCTAAAACTCAGTTCTCTCATATCCAAGACCTCATACCAAGTGACTGTGTGTCTTCGATTCTAAGTAAAACAAATACAGTGTGTTTTCACATCCCACATATTCAAAAGTGTTTCTGCTACAAGCAATAAAAACGATGCAATTTCATGAAGTGAATAAGGATAGATGAAATGATTAAATACAAAATGTCGGTGCCTATTAGTTTAACTCATATAAACACAAAATTTAAAATATCAACATTTCAAAATATGATTTGGCAAAGTAATTTTAATATTACAAAATTAAAGCTATAACTGGAGAACTAAATTAGCCTGATTGACACTCAATAACATACAACTTCACCAGAAACATTTTCACTTTCTAATTTACTTTGTCTGTGAAGCTGAAGCTAAAAGGGACTCTTCAAATATTTTATGTACTGGCCAATTTCTAGACGTCTGTACTCTGCCTGCACAGTAACAAGCTGGTGCTAATAAGCCATACATAAAGATCCTACTTATTAAAATACAAATTAGACACCCCTTATGTTTATACATGTGTAAGTACAATTAATATTGCAAGCTTCGTTGGAAACAAAATTGCTTTAGTTAACCAACCATTGCAATGCAATCAAATGAGATTTTAAATGCAATTGGAAAAGATCTGTTTGGTAGAAATAGCAATTATTTCATGCGGAACAATTAGCTTTCCAAGCTCTTTTTTGCTTCTCCCACCTGCCCTTAATAGAATAATTTGTCCATCATAAGTGACGTGAAATGTCACCTTTAACACCCATAAGTTGCATGGAGACCTAGAAGGCAGCTGGTAGACATAGCTTATTTACAAATATTAGTTTGAACTTGTAAATGCATGACCACATAAATCTTAATCCATTTAGAGTGTACGCCCTTTGTTCCCTCAATTGTATATTCAGTTGGGAATTGAATGGAGCTGAGAGAGAGTGTGAATTGCATGAACCCTTTGTTGTTGCCAGCATATTAGTGCTTTGCCTTTTATTCTTGTTGTTCATGAGATTTCTCTACATTACACAGTAGGGAATGTTAATCAACATTTTGCCTGAGTAATATTAATGAAACTTGCCTACTTACACTTGAGGGAAGAATCAGAATATTACATTGCTCTTTGAAATGTTAATGTACCTTTTAGGAAATTATGTCTGCCTTCTAAATCATCTTAGTGTTAAATTATTAAAGGATGGCATTAAAGAAATATTGCACTGATGCACATTGTTAAATACCTTAAAAGATAAAAGAATTATAAAGTTTAAAAGAAGGACCTTTTGAAAGATGGTAGATTTATCTTCAAATTAAACATTTTTAAATGTTTGGTTAAAGTATTGAGAAAATTTACAATTGTTTTGTGTGCTTTCACAAAACAAGAGATTTAATGTTAATGATTTCTAATTTCCAAACATGAATTTGAACTGTATTCTGTTCTGGTCTTGAAGGATTTATTTAACCTTCCTGTATCTGTGCATTAAAACACCATCCAGTTTACTAGGAACAACAACAACAAAAAAAAAAGCTAAGAGGAGTGTATTATTTTTGTACTTTTTATTTATTTGAGTCTTAAGATTAGATAGTCTTCATTGAGGTTCTATTCTCCAAGCACAAAAACGACCACTATCTAAACCTTCTATCACTCTATGGCATTTCAAAGGGAAGGGCTATCATAAAGACTATGTATGGCTGCCAAGGTAAGATATGGGAAATAGCAATTCTCAGTGTGCAAACTGTGACAGACGTGTGTCCTGTCAACATCATTCACAGTCCTTCAGGAAGGATGCTCAGGAAATGAGTTGACAGGACTCTAAGTGGTCTAACTTGTTTTCCCTTTAACGGTCTCTTTTGATGTCAATCAGTGTGTTGATAGGCCCTAAATAAACGGTGAGGTAACCAAGGGGGAAATTAGGAACAGAATTTGTTCAATAATTCTCCCACATGGTGACCACTATTTGCTAAGAACTCCTAATACTTACTGGGCAAACAATTCAGTTTCTATTTCACCACAGAAGAGTTAGTAATGGCTTTTGTATTATTGTGGGCCTGACTTGTCCTCTTGCACAACGTTCTTTAGCAGTACTGCTACTTGGATATACGCACTGAAAAAATGGATAATAGGAGTTACATTTCAAGGTAATTTTTTTCACATTTTGACATCTCTAAGATACAATTGCTGATGCATCATAATTTAAGTGTCTTTTTGGGGGGATGCTCAGGGGAGATGGGGTCTCTCTCTGTTGCCCAGGCTGGAGAGGTGCAGTGACGCAGTATCAGCTCATTGCAACCTCCACCTCCCAGGTTCAAGTGATTCTCCCGCCTCAGCCTGCCAAGTAGCTGGGATTACAGGCATATACCACCAAGCCCAGCTAATTTTTGTATTTTTAATAGAGATAGGGTTTCACCATGTTGACAAGGCAGGTTTCGAACTTCTGGCCTCAAGGGATCCACCCGTCTTGGCCTCCTAAAGTGCTGGGATTACAGGTGTGAGCCACCATGCCCAGCCAAGTGGCTTTTTCTTAGAAATAAGTAAAATAAATAGAATGACTAAGTGCCTTACAATTGACGATTTACATTCGATAAAAGACAGTAATAGTGAACTTGAATTGAGAGTTTTTGTGATGTGTTTGTGTTGTGGTCACCCATTACCTCAATATAGAAAATAAAATCATTGCCAAATGTTAGTGTTAATGAGACCAATATTAAAGAGTTCACAATAGAATTAGGAAATGAAACCTAATGTCTAGAAATTAATAAATAGTTAAATAAAACAACACCAATGATATAGGCATTACTACAACTCTACTTGCCAAGTTTTTTTTTTCCACATTATTGCTCCTTAAAAAAGTGAAAACGACATACAACTAATAAATGACTACTTAAAATACTACAAAATGACTTTAATGCAAAGAAAAAGGGTGTTTTGAACAGGGAATGTATAATCTATATATTTCAGAGGCTGATTTTGTGTGTCCATTTTGAGTTCTCCACATTACTGAAGATTCAAACTGAAACAGCACCAAGGGTATTACATCCATGCTAGGCAGAATACATGAGCTAGCCATACATCTATTATGACTTTACATGGCTTTTACCATGCATGCGTTATGTTGTGGGAGATAAGGGAAGAATAATTTATATTTAATGTTGTTAATCAAACATATATTTAGCTAGATTTGTTTTGCTGCTTTTTGCCAATTTGCAAAAACAAAAAAAAATTGTTTCTATCTAAAAGCAACTAAGTATATTGTAAGCCCCTTCATTCACTAGATGAGCTTAGTTTGCTCGATGCTCTAGGAGCTTATGTTTTTAGCTTAATCACTGATTTTTTCCTTAATATATCATGGATAGCAAATTGATCTTTATTAACCTATATATGATAAAGGTTGTAGACAAAGCCAATACCTACATAATATTAATACCAATCAGGTTAACTGATATGATCAGTTTAGTAATCACCAAAACTGGCAGTTGTCAAATAGAGTCTCTCATTAGTAGACTGTTTAAAATACATAAATTAGTGACAAACAGTAAAAAACAAATAATGTCACAAGTATCAAGAATGAAAGACTATGTATTATATAAGTGAACTAAATATCATTTAGTGCATTTTCCTTTGATATTCAACATAATCATACAACACAAAGAAGTGCTAATTCCTAAACCTCAGTTTAGTGTCTATTGAAGCACAACTACATACCTCCAAATTTGAGACTTTTGCTTTGCAAAGAGTACAATTAAGCTGTCGCTCACATTCTAAACCTATTTTAAACGTGGGAAGGTAGAGGGGAGTTGGTTATATCTCCAAAATGAATTGTCTAGAAGTTTTCTGTGAGCAGAAATTATAAAAATTTTCTTTCACTGCAACTGTAATCATTCAAATATGTAACAGAAGTAATTTCTGATTATTAAGGAAATATATTTTTTACTATGCCCCTTGGCTGTAAGAGGACAGATAAATGATAGATATGCAGACCTTACCACAAGGAGAATTTCTGCTATTTCTATAAACTAGTAACTCTTAGTTCACAAAACAAGTTTATTAAAAAAAACATGCAACTGCTAATGTCAGCTGGCATTTCTCAAAGTAGGCCAGAGTAGAAGAGAGATTACTTAAAAGTGAAACAAATTAAATTTAAAGAAGCTGAATATATTCATTCTCACTTTCATTATATTGCCCACCGTCATGGTGATTATAATATGCATACTGCTTCTTAAAAACTCAAAGTACTTAAAGGCAACTTTTTTCAACTTGTATATTCATAATATCAATAAAAATTATTCAGATATTAAAATTTAATGCTATTTTTAATGTATTTTATAAATAATGTACCTTTAATTATGGAAGAACATTTCAAGGGTTTTTTTTTTTTTATTGTAATATGGAACATAAGAAAGTACATTTTGGCTAACTTAATTGGCCCTGATTACCCAAAAGCAATTTCTTTTAAAAGCAACAAGTGTGGTTATTTTTAATCCCATAAGATTCCATCATTAAAATATATTTTAATATGAACATAATTATCCATACGCAATATGTCAAGCTACTTAAATCAAGTAGTTAAAAGGGGTTCTTACTGCAAAATCTTCCCTCCACTGGTGAGCTGCTTGAACTTTCTCCGCTTCCAATGCCAGGCGCTGAAAAACAAACAATAAATCTTAGAATTCAAATGACCACATAATATGGAATTGTTATATAAAATGCTTGGGCTTTCTAATCAATTATGAGGACATAAAAAGCAGAAGATGATCATTATTTATGATTCATAAATTCTAAATCATTTAGTAATCTAATCTACTAAAGTTGATGTATGTATATTTACTCTTTAGCAATATAAATAATATACTATTCTTGAATACCATTGAGTTTGTTACCTCTGCCATCACAGCTATAGTGTCCTCTATGAGTGCTTTCTTTCAATGACTAATACTTCAGTTTTTAGAAGAAAAACTTGAGTATATTAATTTTCATCTTATTTTTAGTAAATACCTTTAGAGCATACATTTCTCTAAAAAAAAAGACATTGAGAGATTAATATGCACTAATATACTAGGCACCTTCTTAATTGCATATTGCGTTTTTGCCAAAAGCCACAAAAGCTGAAATAACTTCCCCTTTGCTGAAGCGCATCTTTAGTAGTTCTTTCAGCGATAATCTTTGATAGAGGATTGGTGCATCTGAAAATTGCTTGATTTCACCTTCAATTGTGTTTGCTAAGGTAGTTAAGAATTATAAGCCAATTTATTTTCCCATAGCACTTTCGAAATGCTATTCCATTAAGTTCAGTGGGAGATGACAGTACTAGTGTCAGCCTGATAATTACTTTTTATAAACATTTTCCCCCTACTCCAGTAGCTTTTAGACTTTCTCTTCGTATTTTTCAACTTCACTATGATGTCCTCCATGTGATAGGCTTTCATAAGACGGTGACGTTTAATGGTTAGCAACACAGAGTTGGGGACCTGACTGTCTGGATTTGAATATCAGCCCTTGCAAACTACTAGCTGTGCAACCTTGGGAAAAGTTAAGACTCTTCTCCCATTATCTCATGTGAATAACGTAAAAGCCTGCCTCATGGCTTACTGGAAGAACTAAATGAGTTATAAAGTGTTTAGAACAGTGCTTGGCACAGTAAACAATATATATATGTCAGCTATCAACTTCAAAGAGTAATTGTTCTATTTGCTCCCTGGATCCCCTTGAGAAAATAGTGCAGTGTTGAGTTTATTTGTGGTTTGCCTTATGCAGCTAGAAGATAGTGATAAAACTGAGCAAACAGAAAAGTAAATAAACATACTAAACTCACTTATTAAGGTATAGAAATTATCAGGTTAGGTTTAAAAAACTACAAATCTCAGAGTCGTTTATTGATTCATGCTGTTTGTGATCTACGAACTATTCCTCAGTATAAGTTCTTCCTGTGGAGGTCCAGTCTACACTGGATAAACATCTTTTAGATCAGTTTTTAATGTTAATGTATTGGCTTCTATCCCTGTGATCTGTTATAATCTATTCATTTTTCTAAGCTGTTACATAGGTTTTATCAGTGACTCTGTAATATTGCCTAGCGGGAGATCTCAATTTAAGAGTTCCAAAGCTAAATTTAAGTGAAAATCTACCATAGTGTGCTAAAAGGACAAGGATTTTGGTTTTCACTACTAGGCAGAAATGGAATATATAAGGAGCTAGGAAGTGTTAGAAACTGTACCACGTAGAGTAACCAAAAGGCGGCTCCCTCTCCCTACAAAAACAAAAACTAAATAGCAAAGCCAACAGAAAAACATATACATTTCAGAAAGACTGCATCATAATACTTTTGGAAACTCAACTTCAAATGAAAAATGAAGCAAAAAATGAATAAAACAGCAAAAGAATGGAAATGGAAGCAACTCTTTTATAGAAACACTTCAGTATGGGCAGATAAAGAGAAGACAGAATGAGAAAATAAGCATGAAGGCTTTTTCTTTATTTCTTTGTTTTGATACAGGGTCTCACTCTGTCTCCCAGCCTGGAATACAGTGGTATGATCATAGCTCACTGCAGGCCTGCAGCCTTGACCTCCTGGGCTCAAGTGATCTTCCCACTTCAGCCTCCTAAGTAGCTGGGACTACGGGTGTGCATCAAGAAGTCCAGCTCCCCTCCCCTCCCCTCTCCCCCCACTCCCCGCCTCCTTCCCTTCCCCCTTCCCTCCCTTTCCCCCCTCCCTTCCCCCCCCTTTCTTTCTTTCTTTCTTTCTTTCTTTCTTTCATAAAGTTGGGTCTCAAACTCCTGGCCTCAAATTACCTCCTATATCAGCCTCACAAAGTGCTGATATTGCAGGCATGAGCCCTCCTGCCCGGCCAAGGACATGCTCTTGACAAAATTCACAACATAAATCTTCCCCATTTTAAAAAGCAGTATAATAATAATAACTAAACTTTTATATGTATGGGCAAAAAAAAAAAAAAAAAAAAGATTTCCAGAACTTAAACAAAATACTGCATAAAATATTAAACTTTTTTAGATTAAGAAATATTACAACTCTAAAATGTCTTTGGGTCTTAGAGAAGAATATTAAGATTTTTCTTCAGAATACACAGGAGGATGCTGTTTCAGCAAACAAAACACACTAGTGAGCATTCACCCACAGGGCTATGCAGTTTCCAAGGCACCAGCTGTAACTCTACCAGATCTTTCCTCCTTGGGAGTGCATGAGAAAGTGTAATTTAACTGATCTCACCCAGAATCACGTGGCTTATGACTTGAACATAATCCATGTTTAGTAAGTTATAGTGACAGTAATCATCACAGTTAACTATTTCCAGAGAAACAGAATAACAATGGCAATAAACTCTAATACAATTTCCTAGGAGGAAGAGAGTCCAAATCAGCTTTATTTATATGTATTCTGAACATTAATTTTACAAAGTAAATGTCCTGTATTGCAAGACTCTGAAAAAGTTTTTAGAAAAATAAAGAAAGGCATGAAGTTATGTATACCAAAGAAGTTATGCACTTTAAAAGGCTGGTCTGAAGCTTGAAAGTTGTTAAATTTCATATCCTCAGGTTGGAATTTTAGAAATATAAAATCATGAAAACTCTACTCTTGTTAATTTCTTTGTTCATGAAGAAATTAATAAATATTTTTACCTAGCAAATTTCATGAGAAAGCATGTAATACAAAACTTTAGATACTTAGTCTATCTTGGGACTAGAGTCAATAGTCACGGTGGTGCTATTTCTCGCAGCAAAAAACCAGCTGGTCATTACTTATAGAAAACTGACATGTCTTCTAGACATGTTAAGTCTTTAATTCATTTCTGTTTTGGTCAAGTGACATTTTATTTTTAAAGCTAATGAGCTACCATTAAATGCCACCGGTGAATTGTGTTAAGGCTGTCAAAGGCCAGGCGCATGGCTCATGTCCGTACTCCCAACACTTTGGGAAGGTGAGTTGGGAAAATCTCTTGAGGCCAGGAGTTCAAGACCAGCCTGGGCAGCATAGTGAGATCCTGTCTCTAAAAAAAAAAAAAAACCCCAGTTAGCCTGGCATGGTGGCACATGCCTATCATCCCAGCTACTCAGGGGGCTGAGGCAGGAGGGTCACTTGGATCCAGGAGTTCAAAGTTACAGTGATCTATGATGGTACCACTGTACTGCAGCTGAGCTACAGTGCAAGATCCTGTCTCAAAAAAAAAAAAAAAAATTAAAAGGAGACATAAAATATCCAATAAAATGTGAGTATCTGCTCAATAGAACATCCCTGTTTCCACAGCTGGCTATATAAGTATATCCTGTAACAGTAACTTACTTCAGAAAAAAAAAAAAAAAAGAATACTTTTCTAATTTATGGCACAGTATAATACAGTATCAGACCTTAAAACCAGACTGAGCGCCACACAGAAATAAAAAAACCTGGATTACAATGAATACCTATGAGAAAAATTTGAAGCTAATTCTGCTAATATTAAGATATTCAGCAAGGTTTATTAAATGGCTTTATTGTAAATGAGATACCACATGTATATATGAAAATCCTTTGGATATCAAATAAGTATTTACAGAAAGTAATAGATGTGTTAAGAATGAATGCATCCCTACCTACCTATTGGTTTGAACATTTAAAACAGAAAATCACTGTAAAGGCTTTAAGGACTTACAACTATAACAAAAATATACTTGACCCCAGACTTTCTGACTCCAAAGCTTATGCTCCTTCCACAAGACCCTTCTTTAGATTCCCATAAAACCCATCACAGTATATATGAAGACAGAGTAATATCAAAACCAAAACACTAGTAGAATTCTATTTTAGGTTAATAAAAAATCCCCAGCAAAGTTTTAGAAATTACTAAAAAATGAAAAACAAAGCCAGCAGCAACAACGAAAACCATATTTTAGTTGGGAACCATCTTTACAGGTCTTATCCTCAAATCCTGAGAGATTATTGCTCATCAGTAAAAATGCTTTTGCTATGTAGTGGTCTGCAGGGGGAAAGATAGAGAATGGAAGAGGTTTTATCAGATCAGAGAAAGATCAGCTCCCTTGAAGGTCTATTCATTCTCAACCTTTACTGTTTATCATATCTTCATCTTTTCCATTAGCATTGAATTCTGTCAGATGATATGAACTTCTATAAAAGCAGTATTATACAGTATACAAAGATATAATTCTACTGTCCTAATCAATATCCACATATATTTTTCCAAAAAATAGACTATCTTCCAAACATGTAACTTGTTTCCTAGATTGCAAATTTATTGCAAGTTAAAGATAAAATTTGCTTTCTGAAATTATGAGAAATTTTCTTTTGATAGCTTTAAAAAGAAACCATCAAGGATCATATAACAGTTCAGTTAGAGTCCCATAATGTTGGTACTCTTGTTTATATACAAATATTTGACTTACAGACACCATTTAAACAAATATCACTAAATTTCAAAACAATTTCTTCAGCTAATGTAAGTCAAGATTTTCCTTTTTAATAAAAGGTAATAGAGATCTACAACAGCAAATCCAAATAAAATATGCATGTGGCATGTGATTAATCTTCAAACAATTAATACCCATTACAGATTAGCAAATTGTATTATACCTATGTTGACAATTCAATTATCACTCTAGGAGTTTCACCTACTATCTTCATCAAAAGGTTCTTAGCATATCAAAAGGATCAGGATAATCATTTGAATTTTCTACCAATACCTACTGAAAATAGCAGACTTAGGTGAACAAACAGACTTCAATGTCCGAAAGAAAAGCCTACAGGTACAATCAATTACTTTGGAGCTATGGTATAATGAACATGCACTTGTAAAATCAGACAGATCTGGTTTACAATTCTGGTGCTGCTTTTCACTAACAATACAATTTTAGGTGATAAAGTTAACAATTTTGCACCTAGGATTTTTTTAACCTTATATTTTCTACTTGGCATTCTATATATCCAGCATAATACAAACTCAGTAAAGTTTTGCTTCCATTTGAAGCTGACAAACATGAACCCACAGAGTAGGCTATGTCAGAACTATAATCACCAATGACCTCTTCAACACGTAAATATGAGTGAAATAAATGAAAAAAATCTTACTGGTCCTTAAGTTTTCACTGTATTTTACCCTGCAGAAAAGCTCTGATCTGTAAAACCGTAGGGTAACCAAAAGCATATGCAATTCAGGGAATACAACAGTTCAGCTCTGTAAAATAAGTTCAATTTTATTTTATTTTTACCACAAGTAGAATAAGAAAGCAGAGAATGTCATTGTGTTCTCCCTGTGACACCTTATTTTTTCTGAAGGGCGGGGAAGGGTATAGGCAAAGTGTGACATTTCTTCAGCATTTCTTATGCTGATAGGCAGTCTTGAAGGCCTCAACAGACATAACAACATAATACTTCCAGGAATATTTAGTATAATATTCCATCTCAAAGGTAAAATGTTCTTTTTCCAATAACCTTAACCAGATAATGGGAAACAATGCAGTTTAAATTCATATAAACATGTATGGTCAGCAGAATTCTACCAAAGGCTTCTAACAATTTGTTATATCCCAGTGAACAAGGATTTTACTATGAAAATCTTAATGTGCAGAGAAATTGCTCTGTATGTTTAAGTCACATGTGCTGCACTTACAGATTGCTAAAAATGTTTCTATAAAGAAACATTATTAGTACTTTGAAATGGTTCTGTTAGCTAAAGAAGTCAGGCTGGAAACTGGGATTTGAGGATTAAAAGTTATAAAATGTAAACAGACTAACCAGGATGAGTTAACTTTGGCATATTTCAACATTTGATAATTGTAGCAACTAGATAAACACCCTGACTAGGGGGAAAAGTTATTTCTGGGACAAGAAGCCTAGTGTGTTTGCTTCTATTCAACGAACATTTACTGAGGCTTGTTACACGCACGTTTACAGAATAAAAAAAATAAGACATAGTTTCACTAACTATGCTTCTAAAGTGACCTTATATTCATATACCATACACATCATATACACTCACACATAATATCATGTGGTCAGTGTTTCACAGGTGCTTTCTCAATAGTTAAGCTATACACGCTTTATTCATTTTACTTCATTTCAGTGAGTTCTGCCACATGGAGAATACATTTTTAAAGTACTGCTTCTATCATGATGCGAATATCTCAAAGAACAGGCAGGATTCTAAAAATAGTGTCATTAGCCAATTACAAGATTTAGCTACAGGTCTCTTGTTTTTTTTTTGTTTTGTTTTGTTTTGTTTTGGTCTGGGGTGGAGGGTACTGGGGAGGCTAAAAATACTGAAAAGCGCAGAAACACTCTTGAGCCTAACACCCCAGAATTCACTTTGATCTTTATATTCGTTTTATAACTGTTTATGTAAGAAAAAAAAAATACAAATCACCTTGAAGTTCACCTTATTCACCTCTTCTGACCAATTTCCCTACACAAAGCAATCACTATAATAATCTGACCTATAACCTTAGGCATTGGTTGGAAGTGTATTTTTAAAAATATGTAAATATCATCTGATCGATATTGTTGATTCTCCTTGCTAACAGGCTACATGCAAAGAGAAATTCCACAAGTTTCATGAGGAATGATTTATCTAAGAACAAACCTATCATCCTTTCAAGGTTTGGACTGAACAAACAAATTACAGTCAATGGTGTATGAGAAATTATTTGCTGAAGGTTTTGGAAAGTTAAGATAATATCTGGTGGAGGACAAAACCCCTCAGGGAAACTAAGCTAGAGACATTTCTAAGATTTTTTTCAGAATTGAAATTTTATATATCAATTGCATATTTACTAACAGAATATAGAATAGGTCTTATTTCTTAATACAAACCTACCTATTCCTTCACTCCATCAAGAGACCCTCTCTCTTCACAGGCATTCATGATGTAATTTGAAAGATTCTAAGTCATCACTTAAGCAAGGCAACTTAACCAAAGACATGTTGAACCCCTCTCACTATTGTGCTATAGGTTAGCAAGCCCACCCTTATAAAGATGACTAAATGCTGTTTTTATGTTTTACTTATGCTTGCCTAAAAAATTCTTGCAGCCACATTACAGATAAATCTTATAATGTACAAGGTATATTGTAAGGATACAGATTAACTCTTTTTGATAGCTATTGTTTTCTTACAATTGATTTCATGCCAGATTATGGGAAATAAAAATCTCATAATACAAACACAATTTCTCTTTACAGCCTAAGCTTTAACGGAGTGTAGTACATGCAAAACATATAAATAAAACTTGCTGAAATCAAGCCAGTCATCATTTATTTTTCTATGTGTGGCCACGTGAAAAATAAAACTGTCGCCTCATAACTTCTGGAATGTGTTGTATAGATTTCAACCTGATCTGCCATATTCATGAAATACTTTAAAATTAACCACAAAGCTTCAAGTCTTATCTTCAGAGATATGATTAGTTCCGAATGAATTGGCAGACTCTTCAAATACAGAAGGCAGGGTAAGGGAGATAAAATCTGGTGAGAACAGCGTCCTTTTAGCAGTATGAGAACAAATAATACACAACTGGTTATTATCATACCTTCTTTGGGATCTACGGCGCAAAATAAAATAAAAAAGTTGTCCGAGTGAATATAATTTGCAGCTCTACTCTACATTTTGCCACCTGCAAAGAATTACGTGTTGAACTTGTTCAGCAAATCTGGAGCTGATCAAAACCCCTCCAACCCCACCATCATCCAAATATTCTGATTCTATAGCTGGTGTTATTCCTGAAAATCTACATGTGTACTATGTTACACCTTTTCCGTAGATTAACCTTGAAAACACTCTTCTAGAGGGTAATATTTTAGAGCTATTAGACATACAGATTGAGTTACTTTTTAAGAAGCACCGTTCTAAATAGCAATATAATTATCCTAAGACAACAAAATAGCCCATGCCCTTCACTAGTTCCATAACCTTATACTATCATGGCCCATTACGCTATACTCAATTCGCTCTCCCTCTAAATCAGTAAATGTGTACATTCAGTGCAGGAAGCAGTTCTTTCACATCTGTGCACCTCCAGTATGTTATACAATGTGCAGCAGCATGTAGGCACTCAGTGTGTACGGAATTGTGGAAACAATCATTTCCAAGCATTTTCAAGGTTGTATCAACATTTATAACCAGGTTCACCAAGTCATCCTCATTCAGTATTATAACACTTAGACATTTTGTGACTTTCTGGCCACAAAAGCTGTCCTCCTACATGACAAGCATACATCAACACCTAATTCTTAAAAATTGCTGGATTAACTCAACACTACCTGTCTCTTAAAAAGTAGTAGAATATGGCCAGGCAAGTGGCAGGGATACATACTAATCCATGTAATTCCACTCTGGGGTCTTAGAATTTTAACTACTGTCAGTTACCTTATTCTCTGCATGTTGACTACTGCAGATTCAAAAACCCAGGAAAGAATCAGTGTGGAGAAGGGAGAGAAAATGGACTGTGGAGAGGAAAAAAACAAAAAAAAGAGGACCATTTCTATACTATAGTCCTGCTGATAATCTAGCCTAAAATCCCACAAAATTAAGTCACAACATCAAACCATTTACATTAGGAGATCATCCACTCAGAGAATGCAAATATCTCTTCAGCTTGAGAACTGCATTCTGGGATGTCACACTAATTCCAAAGGCCTTCAATCACTTTGCATACCAACCAAATTGCCTACAAATAAACACCAACCTAAGCTGCCCTAAACTGGTTGTTTTACGTCCCATGTGACCACTCCGTCACATATCTAGCAATTACTTTTTACTACTATGAATAACTAAGGAAGCATAATATAGTAAAAACAGCTCTGCCACTTATGACCAGTAACAAATTAATAACTTTTACCACAATTTCTCAACTGTAAAATGAGAATTTTTTTTTTATTATACTTTAAGTTCTAGGGTACATGTGCATAACGTTTATATCATGTATAACTCCCCAATGCGATCCCTCCCTCCTCCCCCCTCCCCATGATAGGCCCCAGTGTGTGATGTTCCCCTTCCCGAGTCCAAGTGATCTCATTGTTCAGTTCCCACCTATGAGTGAGAACATGCGGTGTTTGGTTTTCTCTTCTTGTGATAGTTTGCTAAGAATGATGGTTTCCAGCTGCATCCATGTCCCTACAAAGGACGCAAACTCATCCTTTTTGATGGCTGCATAGTATTCCATGGTGTATATGTGCCACATTTTCTTAATCCAGTCTGTCACAGATGGACATTTGGGTTGATTCCAAGTCTTTGCTATTGTGAATAGTGCTGCAATAAACATACGTGTGCATGTGTCTTTGTAGTAGAGTAATTTATAATCCTTTGGGTATATACCCAGTAGTGGGATGGCTGGGTCATATGGTACATCTAGTTCTAGATCCTTGAGGAATTGCCATACTGATTTCCATAATGGTTGAACTAGTTTACAATCCCACCAACAATGTAAAAGTGTTCCTATTTCTCCACATCCTCTCCAACACCTGTTGTTTCCTGACTTCTTAATGATTGCCATTCTAACTGGTGTGAGATGGTATCTCATTGTGGTTTTGATTTGCATTTCTCTGATGGCGAGTGATGACGAGGATTTTTTCATGTGTCTGTTGGCTGTATGGATGTCTTCTTTTGAGAAATGTCTGTTCATATCCTTTCCCCACTTTTTGATGGGGTTGTTTTTTTCTTGTATATTTGTTTGAGTTCTTTGTAGATTCTGGATATTAGCCCTTTGTCAGATGAGTAGGTTGCAAAAATGTTCTCCCATTCTGTAGGTTGCCTGTTCACTCTGATGGTAGTTTCTTTTGCTGTGCAAAAGCTCTTTAGTTTAATGAGATCCCATTTGTCAATTTTGGCTTTTGCTGCCGTTGCTTTTGGTGTTTTAGACATGAAGTCCTTGCCCATGCCTATGTCCTGAATGGTACTACCTAGATTTTCTTCTAGGGTTTTGATGGTATTAGGTCTAACATTTAAGTCTCTAATCCATCTTGAATTAATTTTCGTATGAGGGGTAAGGAAAGGATCCAGTTTCAGCTTTCTACTTATGGCTAGCCAATTTTCCCAGCACCATTTATTAAATAGGGAATCCTTTCCCCATTTCTTGTTTCTCTCAGGTAAGTCAAAAGGACAAAGCTGGAGGCGTCACGCTACCTGACTTCAAAATATACTACAAGGCTACAGTAACCAAAACAGCATGGTACTGGTACCACAACAGAGATATAGACCAATGGAACAGAACAGAGTCCTCAGAAATAATACCACACATCTACAGCCATCTGATCTTTGACAAACCTGAGAAAATGAGAATTTTAGTAGTGCATATATCATTTTGTATTATAAGGGGTAAATATGATATGTGCTTAGTATTCAATAAATACAAGCTATTTTATATTAAAAACTAAGATAGAGACGTTAAGAGACTCGTCATAAAGTCAATAAACTGAATTCTTAAAATTATTATCCCACCAAAAAATATTACATACACCTGAGAGAAAAAAAAGCCATCTTAAATTCTTTCCATAATAAAGTTATTGGAAAGGGCATACCTTCACTGAGATTACAAACTTCAGAATTCTTTTGACTATATTAGTCCTCTGAATTAGTCCCAATTTCAATCACCACACTGAGAGAAATTTCTCCTTGGGTCCCTCATGTTTCTGCATGTCACAGGAACAGAGGCAAAAATACTAGTTTTTCAAGAATGCATAGTAAACTGCCTTGGAATATAGAGATAGTGTCTCCCTCCAGAGCGAGGGCAGATTTGTTTGCTGCCCAGAAAAATAAAAGTGATCCTCTGGGGCAAGTGCAGTGTCCTGGCAGACCCCTTCAAATGACTGGGGTTTCCCAAGCTCAGAGTTCATCCCATTACATACACCACAGGCCCTTGGGCCACTGAGCAGCATCCTCGCTGGGTTTGAGAGTCCAGAGATACCAATGCGAACATAAAGCTGGTGCTGCCTACTGTGCCGTGAGGCATAAGGTCCACTGTGACTCAGAGAGTTTCCTGCATCTATGAAATTGTGGTCGGCTAGCTTGTTAGCTTGCAATTAGGGCAAAATCTCAGACCCTTTACATTTCTTGATATCCATGTTGTGATTTTTGTTGTTACAGTTTCTTTCTAGTTTGATCTTGAGATCTTCCTTGAGAGTGGCCTGAAAGCAAGAAAGCCACTCTCTGGGAGAGCCCTGATGAGGGGGTGGGTTGTGAGGAGGAATTAGGCCTATGGGACGGGTAAGACACAATGCGAGGTGAAACTAAAATGCATAAAACAGAAGAAATGCATTACTCACAGATCCCAGAGAGGTTGGGGGTGTCCAAAAGAGGCCAACGGGAAGTCTAGAGGTGACAGGGAGCTCAACCAGCAGGTAGCAGGTGGGTGGAAGAGAAATAGAGACAGAGACAGGCAGAGACAGTGAGGAAGATCTCTGGGACTATGCCTTTCTTAAGGTTCTCAGGCTTTCTCGCAGGAGTTGCGGATTGGCTAGTTTGCAGAAAACGTGCCAGAAGGGGGAACTTATTTATGTAACTCTGGTGTTGACCATTAGGTTTATCATGGTCAGCAGCTGTGGGGCACGTCAGATTTTTTTTGCATCAGTGAAACGAGAAACAAGAGGGTCGTATCAAAAACTACGAGGGGAGGGGAAGTTTTAACCAGGCCGAAAGTGATGGGGTGTTACTGGGTTTGAAACAACTTATGTCAGGCCTAGAAACTAACGCCAAGGCAGTAACTATATTAAACAAATTTATGACGTATCATGTCTGGCTGAGTCAGCTTGTCAAAATGTTCACTGATCCATCTCTCTGGCTTCAGACTCTCACTATGATTTAACTGGTGTCATCTTTATTTTGTCTTCAGCAGTTCTTTAGTGACTCTGCATTCTGGACCTTAAGAGTCACTATGTCTTTAGAACAGTACTTCTCAAAGTGTGCCCAGACCCGCTGGGGCAGCATCACCTGCAACTTGTTAGACATGCAAATTATCAAATCTCTCCCTAGGTCTACTGAATGAGAAACTTCTGGAGTGGGCCCTGTGAATCCATGGTTTCACAAACATCCAGGTTATTCTAATGTGCACTGAAGTTTGAGAAGCACTGCTTTAAAAGAAAACTTCACAGCACCGTTCAAGGATAAGTTTTAGGTTATCTTAAAAAAGCAAGCTCTCATATCTGAGGGAAATAAAACAATTACAACTTATGTGTTCTAAAGCTCTTTTGAAAAAATAAACCTTGTAAATGAAACAGAAGTCACTGGAATGATACCAATTCAGAAATTTAATCGTAACTTATTCTGACTTTTAGTGGTTATTGTAATTTGATGAACTTTGTCTCTGAGCCAATTAACTTTAATGTGAAAACAGTAAAATAAAAGGAAAAATGATATTTGCTTTTTAGACAAAATATGTAAAGTGATAGCATAATATATTAATATTACAATCAAATATATATTGGAAATGTTATTAAATCCTCAATAAAGTGTCCTAAAATTTATTAATTTACATTAACAAAATTTCATTTTTTAATTGTCTAAAATTATCTTTTCTAATTTTTTTCTTTGAAATGTACTGTTGTAACACACTGCTTCATATGTATAGTCTTTATAATTATCCTTTCCCTTCCTTCTTTCCTTTCTTTCTTGGATGTAGGATGCTCAAACTTGCTTGTCCTTGTGAGCCCGCTACTCATAATTTGCAGGAATTTGTGTAAGCTTCAGGATTTCATTTTGTTTTAGTATTCTGGTTGCCAAATGCATTAAAGTTTATAAAAGGTAGAAGGAAGAAAATTGCTATACTCATAAGAAAATGATTAAATATCTGTAGGAATTAGGTAAAAGAATTAAACTACACAACCACTTTAAAAAGGAAAAAGATATGGAAAGGCCCCCTCTCACTACCAGATTTTTGCATATAAGGTTCTGTCTTTACAAAACTCTAGAACCGTATCAAAGTTCATGTGGGTCTCATTATTCTACCAAAATAACATAAACACAATGTAACTGGACATGATCTAAATTGACATAATGAACCAAAGAATTGTAAAATGTAGTATAATAGGGTAAGAAGTACCTTTGAAACTTATTTTTGGTACTTTTTTCTTAATTTTAAGAAGGAATACAAAGTAAATCTAAAAAACTCAACTCTGTTCAAAGAACTTAGTGGGAGGTAAGAATACAAAAATTTAGTATACATCTGACAAAAGAACATACTTTAATTACAAATCTTTTCATTCACATATACATGCATAAGCTTGCATATGCATATATGAAATGAGATGAATAAAAATTGATTGCCCAGGCATGGTGGGTCCTGCCTGTAATCCCAGCACTTTGGGAGGCCGAGGAGGGTGGATCACGAGGTCAGGAGTTCGAGACCCGTCTGGCCAACATAGTGAAACCCCCGTCTCTACTAAAAACACAAAAAATTAGCCAGTTGTGGTGGTGTGCTCCTGTAATCCCAGCTACTCAGAAGGCTGAGGCAGGAGAATCACGTGAACCTGGGAGGCGGAGGATGCAGTGAGCCGAGACTGCACCATTGCACTCCATCCTGGGCGACAGTGTGAGACTTCATCTTAAAAAAAAAAAAAAAGCGATGCGCAGGAAGGGTAGATAAAATCAGGAAAACTTATGTTGATCTCCATAGTGAAAACTAACTTAAAAGGTTTATTTTATCAGTAAGGACCATCACTTTTCTCATATAATTTACTTTTCAACATTTTATAATCCCTAAAGTGTTTATCATTATATTGACCTTGTCATAATCCCAGTGTTTTAAAACAGTCTGAATGATTAACTTTCCAAATCAGCTGGCAGAGAGATATCCATTATCTTCCATTGCCCCAAACTGGTCTTAAATAGGTATTTGAGATGGGCAGATACTACACACAAATTTGAAGAATTAGAAAATGCAGTAAAGTCCCAATAATATATAGTAACTAAAAATATCATCAAGTGTTCACTTCAGTTATTCTGAATATAATTCTCAAGTTGGTTTTTATTTTTAAAATGTTGTGCAATTAAGAATACAAGAAACCATAAAACACACACTGACTTTGAAAATATGGGGAAAGGAGAGTTTTTAAAATTTCTCTGAACTTCTGGTTCTTCTTCTGTAAAAGAAGACAATAATACCCATTTCACAGAATTTTTTCATGAATTTTTATAAAAATTGAGAAAAAAATTACAAAAAAAGATTTTTGCAAAACAGAGCAGTGACATCTGATTCAACATTAGCTATTATGAATGAAGAAGGAGGAAAAGGAGGACAGGGTTCTTTTATTTTATGGAAGGTATAATCAAATAGGTATGTATCACTGTGGTCAATGTACGTTACGCTCCCAAGATTGTATGAGATTCTGTCTGCTGAACCACCTCCAGTCCTTTTAATTTTACAATAATGGTTTGTCATCTCCAGCTCTGCTCCTCCCACCACCCACACTCTTATATCAAAGGGGATTCATTTCCAGTTACCTCAGGCTATTCTTTGACTGCTGGTAAACTATTTATCGTTCCTGACTTGTTATATTAATCTTATTTTACCTTTAAATAATTTACCTTTGAGTTTAATTAACTTGCACAGGCTGCCAATTCAGTGAGTAGGATGGTTTAAAAAAAAAAAATGAAAAGTGTGATCTTAGACAGTAGGCAAATTTTCTGTTTTGCTAATGTTGCTATGGAAACATCGCTTTCCTCTTTTTGTGTTGTTAATACATGGAGGGGGACGGATGTATCACATTCTGTGGAAAAGTGTGTACTATGTGCCCCTCTCCCTTTATAATCTTTCCTCCTAGGAGTTGGAAAATTACTGTGATGTGTAAATCAATCAATCAAATTTGTAAAATACAAATTTACTTGGTTTCTTAAATGATAGAAACATCATCCACTAATAATCTGAAAAAAATGTGCCACTTCTGTTTTCCCCTTTTTCTAGAGAACATGATTTTATAAATGCTGTAAAATATTCTGTAGGTCTTTAGTTTTTATTTTAATTTGAGTAATACTATTATTATTTCTCTTGTTCTTAAGTGAGTTTTAATGATTTCGGTAAAAGCTTCAGTAACTGACGTTATCAAAGATTCTTTTAATAATTCTCATACTATTATCCTGTAATTTTCCACTCATATTTCTTAGATATAAAACTTCTAAGCGGTGACAAAATTTTAAGCTCTCGGGTCTGCAGTACAAAGTTCAAAAAGGCTTCTTCTTTTCCTTTTTAAGAAAAATTAAAATTATATTCATTATACAGTATACATCATGTTATTAAGAATAATGATGGTTAAAATGTGTATATTTTACAGTTTACGAAATTTCTTTTACACATGGCATCTCAGTTGAACATCATAATGAGAAATAAATAAAGAAGGGTTGATATATTTTCAGTACTTACTCTTTACCAAGCACTTTACAGAAATTATCTATATTTCCTACAAACTTAGTACATACTCCCATTAGTTTCATTCTACAGAGGAGTAAACAGATGTTATCAAGCTTAAGCCCCCTTAAGTCACCAGCTAAATGGTGAACCAGCTGGAATTTAAATAGAGGTTACCTATTCCAGAGTCCTTGTCTCTACCCTGCCTGATGAAAGAAGTTATACAACTTACTCTCAACATCATGTAAGTAGGAGACAAACTATGAACGGGAGTAATTTTTTTCTCATTCTACATACAGTAGAGCATACTTATGGCTATGTGTCAAATAACCAATTAAGCATTTGGAAAAAGTCTCCCTCAGCCTTTATTTAATTTTGTAGTTATTTTCTAAATTAGTAGCATCCTTTTACATCTGGTATTTTCCCCCACTACCCCACTGCATTCTACCACTTGGCTGCAGCATTCAGAGGCTGGAACATTAGGCCAAATGGAGGTAGGGCTGTGTAGCAGAAAGCTATATAAACATTACTGACTCCAATAACTCAAAAGGAGCAATGTTACTATCAATCAATAAAAAATAATAAATATCAACAATGGAACAAAGTGTTAGATTTTAAAAAGAAGAATAAGATGAAAACATCAAAAGTGCAGGGTAAGGGTAGGAATTCCTCCTCAGAAATTCAACTAACTGTTAGTTCTTCTAGAGACTTTCATGATATCTATTATTAAAAAGGCAAGTGAAGGGCAAGGACAGTGCTTACTTTGAACATACAGACTGTATTCACTCTGTGAAAGTTTGTAAGAGCAGATGAGATATTCTTTTAAGAGATTTATTAATATTTATCCAGGGTATCTCCAAGCATTCAAGAGACGAATTTATACTAAAGAAAGGGAAAATACAAGCAAACACATTTGATTTAAAGAAATGGGCCACACCAGGCATGGTGGCTCACACCTATAATCCCAGCACTTTGGGAGGCCAAGGCAGATGGATCACCTGAGGTCAGGAGTTCAAGACCAGCCTGACCAGCATGGTGAAACCCTATCTCTACTAATAATACAAAAATTAGCTGGGCATGGTGTTATACGCCTGTAATCCCAGCTACTCGGGAGGTTGAGGCAGGAGAATCGCTTGAACCCAGGAGGTGGAGGTTGCAGTGGGCCAAGTTCGTGCCATTGCACTCCAGCCTAGGTATCAAGAATGAAACTCCATCAAAAAAAGGAAAGAAAGAAGGAAGGAAGGAAGGAAGGGAGGGAGGGGAGGGGAGGGAGGGAGGGAGGGGAGGGAGGGGAGGGAAGAAGGAAGGGGAAGGGGCCAGATTTGGGGAAGGTGGACAAGGTTAATTCTGAGTGAAACCTCCTAAATATGCCCCCTGATTATCCTTATACCAGACCTCAAGGACTCTTGAAAGAAAACACTATAAGTTATTTCACCAATATCTCTGTAAAGGACTAAAATCACAAGGCAATGATACTTTGATGTATGTTACAGAGCAAAGTGAAGGTTGCAGGGTATTTACTTCCTACCATTGGCATTATGGGTGTAGAAACCATCCACAGGAGGCTCAGAAACACCCCAGACCTGACTGAGGTATGAGGGCATTACCATGTATAGAGATAGTCTCAAATTTTTTTTTGGTAAACAGCTTTTAAAAGTGTATTATACACTATTTTATCACCAGCTAGGTAACATAGATGGAACATGTTAGGACAAAAGAAACAGAATGGAGGATTTCTGGAAAAGCAATCTGATAGCAATTATAATAGCAAACATGTATAGAGCTATTATATGTGATAGTATGATATGTCCAAGAAAGAGGCACTGTGGATTTAGACACTGATTTGAATTCTGAATGTGGCCCTTCCATTCATTACATATAATCTCTAAGCCACACCTTCTTCAAAAAATAATGATAACAATGCAAAATATTCTCAAGTTTATGATGAAGCTTTAATGTCACAACATAAACCATCTGATGAACCATAAGACTCATTAGTATTCAATGACTCTAGGTCTCTAAACTTCTTTTTTCCTTCCATAACACTTGATCTATTTTTAAGGCTGCAAATGATAATAAATGATTTTTTAATATCCATGTATCTCAACCTCACAAATATCTGGCTTTTTCACAAACATTAGTCATATAAAATCTGGCATTTGAATTGGCAAATATTAAAAAAAAAACCATTTTCAACTAAATATGTATGAAATCTGTGTCTCTACCATCAATCAATCCCAAAGGCTGAAGATAAGTACCACAATAATCCACATAATAAATACATTTATTACTCATCTGCAATTTACAACTGCACAGAAAAATTTTAAATTGGAATCCTTTCAAGCAACACAGAATCACAAGCCTAAAAACAATCTAACCTATAGAGTAGGCATGGAAAAATGTAGGCTGATTTAAATTCACCAAAAAGTTAACAACAGAAATAAGGACAATGTACAATAGTATTTATTACTCCAGCAACATCTGGAGATAAGATTTGTTAGCATTTTCAATTACGAGATCACAGAAGGTCAAAAGATAATCACATACATGGATAAACATTGCCAAAAAAAAGATGTTAATAGTCAAGATTTCAGAGGAAATCGCTGATAGCCATCAACGAATTAGAATTGATTTAATTAATTAAATCAGTCAATTTGATTTAATCAATTAAGTAAGTCAATGCAGATTTATTGATCACCTACTTTCTATTAGTAGAGTTTGATTTTAGGAGCTGTGTAGATTACTTTGATAATTGAGAGCTAAATTTGGGCTGCTATAACAAAAATGCCATAGACTGGGTGACTTAAACAACAAATATTTATTTCTCACAGTTCTGGAGTCTGGGAAGTCCAAGGTCAAGGCACTGGCAGACACAGTGTCTGGTTAGGGTCTGCTTTCTGGTTCATACGCATACATATGTATGATAGTATGATATATCCAAGAAAGAGATATTGTGGACTCAGAGACAGATCTGAATTCTAATTGTGGCTCTTCCACTTATTACATGTAATCTCTACACCATATTTTCTCCTTGTATAAAATAGGATTCTCCAATGACAGAATTGGTGAGGAGCTCTCTGGGGTCTCTTTATAAGAGCACTAATGCCATTTGTGAAGGCTATGCCCTCATAAACTAATCACCTTCCAAATTCCCTACTTTCTAATATCGCCTTGGGGATTAGGTTTCATCATGGGAATTTTGGGGCACATTAACATTCAACCTCTAGTATAATTTGATCAGAGAAAAATACCACAAAGAGAAATATAAAATAGACCAAAGACCAAATATAAAATTTGTAAAGAAGGTAGGAAGTAAAAAAGGAATTTAGCAGTCAGGGAGAAAGCAATATCTGGTAGTTGAGACAGTTCAAGCAAAATAATATAGTAGTCATATTTAAGGCATATTTTACTTTTTTGGCTGATTGAATGTTGACTAACTTGATGTAGCAAGAATCTGTCTAAATAAATCGGTAATATAGTATTAAAAAGTATCATCATGGGAACTTGGTACAATGTCTATCTACTAAATAACCAGTGAATAAAATTAAGTTTTATGCTTACACACTGTTGATGGGAATGTAAATTATGTTAGCCACTATGAAAAGCAGTTTGGAGTTTTCACAAAGACCTTAAAACAGAACAAAGAACTACCATTACAACCAGTAATCCAATTTTGGGGTATATACCCAAAGGAATAGAAATCATTCTACCATAGACACATGCATGCATCTGTTCTTCACAGCACTATTCATAATAGCAAAGACATGGAATCAACTTAGCTGTCCATCAACAGTAGACTGAATAAAGAAAATGTGGCACATACATATCATGGAATACTACGCAGCTACACAAAAGAATGAGATCATGTCCTTTGCAGTGACTTGGATGGAGCTGGAGGCCATTATCCTAAGTGAATTAACACAAGAACAGAAAACCAAATACCACATGTTCTCACTTATAAGTGGAAGCTAAACACTGAGTAAACATGGACACGAAGAAGAAAACAGTAGACACTGGGACCTACTTGAGAGTAGAGGGTGGGAGGAGGGTGAGGATAGAAAAAGCACCTATTGGGTGCTGTGCTTATTACTTGGGTGATGAAACCATCTGTACACCAAACTCTCATGCCATGCAATTTATCTGTATAACAAACCTGAACATGTACCCTTGAACCTAAGCAAAGTTAAAAATAATTAGACTTTTAAAAAGCAACCAATGTCAATACTATGATGAAAATGGTATTTGGGCTGTAGTATTACATTCTTCTTCAATGCATAAGCACAGTATAAATGAGATTACTTTATGGGTAAGCAGTAATAGAGACTCATGTGTGGGAATCTAGAAAGACTTAGCAGACTGCAGTTGTGCCTAAATTTTTCCCTGTTTAGCTGATAGTGCTCTAAGTTTCTCTGTCCAAGATTCACTCATTTGGCCCAAATACGCATTACCTATTCCAAAATTGCTCTTAAATACAAGTATCTATGGAAATAATCATGATGAGAAATTTTCTTGGAACTAAATTTACCATGAATTAATTTATTTTATCTTTCACAGATTGAAGATAAACAAGATACTAGAAAATGAAAAAATTTGGCAAGGGTTAAAAGCAAAGGAGAATAGAAGAATTATTTTAAAATAAGAGATACCAACTAAATACGGCAACTCTGGGTAAAGACTCAAAGGGGTGAATACTGTGGAATAATGGACGAGTATAAAAGAGCTTGACACTTACAGAAAAGAATACACAAGGGAGAAGAATATGGACAAAAAAATCTGTGTAAGAAAAATTTCACTTTCATTAATTGTTACTGACTTTTTTTTACAAGGCTAGCGCTGGAAATAGATAAAAAATGCACAGTAGCTGCATTAAGATTACTCATGACTTTGCTTTAAGAAAAAATTAAACTAATTTTAAAAGTTATTAATAAAAGGTTTACATTAGATAAATGAAATGATAGGAGCCACAAATTTTATTATGCATATATTTCAAAGATAAGTGATTTAGAATTAGTTTTTCATTTCAAATAATTAGGTAACCCTACGTTGCCTTGAAACAATTCTGTTATAAAGTTTGCAACAGAATTGTGTAGTATTCAATGATGAGAAACTGTCATTTTTGGCCTTTTTAGTGAAAGGTTGTTAAGAGTCAGAGAAGCAAAGTATTATAATTGAAAGTAAACAATCTTAGTCACCAAAATGATATTGTTATTCACCTCCACAGAAAGAATAATCTCAACAGCAAGACTGTATTACTCTTGTTCTATGCATGAAGAATTTAGTTTATCAATTAGTTTTTCTTCATCCTGAATGTGAGCCAATGTTTAATTGCTTCATATCCATAATTGTATTAACTATGAATAAATGGTTTTAAGAAAAAAATCTGTTCTGTGGCACAAAGGACATTAATTACTAAAAGACAATAGCAATTCTTTGCTATCAATCAAAGATGCAGAATAGCATGGCTACCTAATGAGGATTCAGCTTCATTAACTTTCCTCAAATCTCATTTGTAATATGAAACATCACCATATATTCAATTCCCAGAAAGATAAATTTAATCAACTCAGTAGTGTGTGGATTTGTTTACACCACCCTTACCCGTCATCCAGCTGCAATTCCATGTCCTTTTCAAACTGTAATACTTTCATAGCAAATTATTTTGATAGAGCTTTGGGCCATTTTCAATAAAATAATGAAATCCTCCCAATATCCTTAAATCCATCACCATTTCCTCTTGGTATTATAAGAAAAATAAATTCATAGAATCATATATTGTTAGAGATTGGAAGGGATCTTAGGAGTCATTGGATCTATCCTTATCATTTTACAGAATGACAAACTAGATTACTTAAAGAAACTTTCTCTTTGAGCCTTGAATAGTCAACAAGAGCTATCAAAAAACATTTTTCTTAAAAGGGAGAGTATGCCATTGAATGACACTACAAAATTACAAAATATGTTCCATTGTATATGTACAGGTAAACAAGTAACATTTAATAGGTATACTGTTAATGGGGGCAATAATAACACTGTGCTGATAAAGAAGATAAAGGTTTTATGCACAACTCAAAAACATCTATAATCAGAAAAGATACGCTTTTCACTCATCCCACACTCACAATTCCCTTATTACATAATTATTTATAAAGGATTTATAAAGAGAAATCTAAGAGGTTAAGGGATCACAAAATTAGTAATTTGCCTTAATCATTATTAGAAAACGTGCTTACTATACATTTATTGGTTATACTTTTTTAAACTTAAGTTACATCTTTGTATCTATTCAATATAATAATTCTAGCATGCATGTTTATTTAAATATAATTTATTTCCAGTCTGGGAAATAATTTTTCAAAAGCTATTAGTTTAAAAGATTTTTGCAGTATTAGCTTTCTGATAAAAGCTTTGAGAGCTTCCCAAAGCAATCTGAATTTATCGAGCTGCTTTTCAGCAAAAAGGTGTTTAATTAGGTTGTCTCACACTTCTCTAAACCTGAAAACCTAATCACCACCTTATAACTCAAAGAACACAGGCAAGTTGCTTTGACAATTATCCTGTGTAAAACCTTTGGTTTTTCCTTCTACTCATTCCTACCCTCTATCAAGAAGAACTTTGACTTTACAAATGTTTTATATTTTTTTAAATCAAATGAAAAGTTAAAGAAAAAAAACAAAGTCATAACATGAATAAATCCAACTAATTTCCTTCCTCTCTTGTTAAAGAGGCTTGTGTGTGTATGTGTTCACATAATCAACTGCAAGTACAACCAGACGTTTGAAAGCAGCAAATCAAAAAACAGGAATAAATAAATCAAGAAAGAGAAAAATTTAATTATTTTATTAATGAATATATTTCAAAGAAATAGGCTGCAACATACAAGCTTAATGAGATATGCTTTTCTCTCAATGAGGATTCATATTCATCTTAGAAACACAAAGAATGATTATTATCATTTACTGTGAGTATAAGCACTCTATCATCCAAAGAAATCTCATCACATACTGTGGAAACCTTCTTAAAGTTATATTTTCACAAATTCGTGCATCTAAAAAAAGTTTGACTCTTCTCTATCCCTCTTTACTTTACTCTGTACTATCAGATACATAACTTTAGGCATGAAGATACAGTTCCTGCCCTCAAGAATTTTCAAATTTAATGTAAAGAAACAGGAAACAGAAAAAGAAAAAAAAAAAAAACTCAATAGAACGACTTTGTGTCCAAAAGTTATTTCATATTCAGTAAGATTCCAAACAAGAAAATAAGGTGGATATGACATAAAATCACTTAGTGCTGAGTGCCAAGCATTGTATTAGGTAATTTCACAATAACTCTATTTTACCATCACCATACTAAATTCTTAGAAACTCATTCAGAACAGGCCCCAAGTTATCTAGTTAACAAAAAACAGAGGAAATATATAGAATATATATACGTGTGTGTGTGTGTGTGTGTGTGTGTCTGTGTGTGTGTGTACAGAGAAGCGTAAAAAGAATCAAGGGTCAATCCTTGAGAAATATCTGTTTGAAAAGTTGAAAGATCAACAGAATCAGTGAAGAAAACAGAAATTAAGAATTCAAGATGTATAAGTGTTAAGTGTAAGTATTAAATGAACTGTCTTTGACTGAGCCAACTGCCTGGCAGATAATCCTATGTCTTCTATACAATACTCTCTGTTGATTCTATGTAGATTTTCAAATGCTACTAACTTGAGCAGCTGTTCCTTATTTTATTTCTGAAACATCTAACTTTTTTCTGTAACTCTAAGTACACACACACACACACACACACACTGTACATTTGATCTCCGTACTTTGAGATTGGCTGCAGAATATATTATTCTCTTGTATAGTAGCATCTACCTTGACTTGTACAGAAAATATGAGATGGTTAATGATATTTTAGTCATAATTTCTTTAAAACAAAAACAGTTATTTTATGAAGGTCATCTGGAAAGCATCAGTTAAACTGGAATTAGATCCCATTTGTTCTAATTCCCAGTCCCCTTTGTCTGATGCTTCTTCTGCTAAAATATATTGGTAAGTGATGTGCTGCTCTCAAGGGGTCGTACAAGGATTTAGCCAAAGCTTTATAGTTAGCTTTGGAATGAGAATTGCACTTTACCTGGACTTCAGCCCCTCATAATTCAAGTAAACAAGGCCAAACAGGTACAATAATTAAATACTGTTAATGTTAGACACAGTTTGGAATTTTTCTGAAGTAACTTTAAACAATGTACATTCATAGTTTATCTAATTTTTAAAATTACTAATGGCGACATCACAATAAAAAATTAATAGCTTCTATTACGTATGTCCAAAATAAACCCGGGCAAACTGACAAGTATCTGGGATATTTTAGCAGTTTTTAGAATTAACAATAATTGCTATCATTGTAGTTTGCCAAATCTTTTGAGATGCATGGGTTTGTGGGAATATATTTAAGTCTGAAAAGATTTAGCATGAACCAAAATGAAATGTCTCATTTTTTAGGTAGATTTAAAAATAATTAAATGAAACATTTATTACACGTGAGCACACCATAATCTATGGAAATGTACACCATATTGAAGTGAGTACAAAAAGTTAATGCATTGCATTTTATGGTTAGATTTTTCTGAATCACTTTTACAATGTTCTGTAGGTTCATTGAAATGTATCTTCCCCCCAACAACCAAAATTCAATATTTGAAGAGTAGGCATTATTGAAAACAAATTTGTTTAACATGCTAGCCAGTTATATACTTCATATGTTTTATCTTTATCTTGATTAGCTGCTTTAATTTTGTGGTGCTGAATAAAATCAAATAACCTATTTACTT
This sequence comes from Trachypithecus francoisi, assembly GCF_009764315.1. Taxonomy (NCBI): domain Eukaryota; kingdom Metazoa; phylum Chordata; class Mammalia; order Primates; family Cercopithecidae; genus Trachypithecus; species Trachypithecus francoisi. The sequence goes on from NW_022681469.1 coordinate 62,162,242, forward strand.
ACAAATGCTGGCTTCCACAATATTCCCTTTATCTACTAAGCATATTTTATCAACTTTATGTCATAAATATTTTTAAAAGCATATTTGTATAATTGTTTTCATGGTGCAGTGGAATCCCACCACAATAATTTTGGCATCAAAATTATACGGCTGCATTGTTGTTCTGGTAACGAATCTCCTCAAAGGAAGGAGACTTTTGTGTTGAATTAAATTTCTAAAGCTAACTGACTTTATTAGAGTAAGATTTCAAAGTAGCTGCTAAAAGCCGTGTGTATTTCTACATGAGTTGGCCTGAGACAGTGGCAGAATGTGAATCATTCTTCCATGAGCTGCTCCATAGGGCTGGGTTATCAATTATCATAAGCAACCTCCAGTTGGTAGTCAAGCTAGGGCTCAAGAGCTCCGGTGATTGTCTCAACCCCACCCTTCAAGATAACAAACCTTATCTTGCTTTGTGTCAGAAATGACAAACTCCTGCATGTTCATGCAGGGATAGCAAAATAAGTCTTTATTTCTTATGCCAGAATGGCAAAAAAAAAAAACAAAAACTTTTCTTCTCTTAATGATTTGTGTGTATGCTGAAGTATGTATATGTAAATACCAAGCAAGAGTTGAAGTCGTTACACAGCAGATCTCACATCCACTTTTCTTAATAGCTTCATTTTTTAAAATGAATAATAGCTATTAAGCTAAAGTCCAAGCTGAAACATTGTAAGTCTTAATGAGAAGAGAGAGCAAACAATATTCTTTCATGTTTTCATTTGATTTTACATATATTACGATATATTTTAAAGAAAAAATAATTCTGAAAATATCTTCCGATTTGAGGAAAGGACAGCAGTAACAACAACATCTGGCAAAGGTCAGATCAGGGAGAAGAGATAACAGTAAAATTATCTGGGAGGAAGAACTGGAAAACCTACGATAAGAAACTTTGGGAGGCCGAGATGGGCGGATCACGAGGTCAGGAGATCGAGACCATCCTGGCTAACATGATGAAACCCCGTCTCTACTAAAAAAATACAAAAAACTAGCCGGGCGAGGTGGCGGGCACCTGTAGTCCCAGCTACTCGGGAGGCTGAGGCAGGAGAATGGCGTGAACCCGGGAGGCGGAGCTTGCAGTGAGCTGAGATCCGGCCAGCCTGGGCGGCAGAGTGAGACTCTGTCTCAAAAAAAAAAGAAAAAAAAGAAATAACTCTCAACTGTATTCTAGAATGAAGTAAGAGTCTGCGAAAATACTTGATAATGAAAGGTAAGCAGTATTGTACTTTCACATCTACCCAGCACAAGAACAGGGGGAGAGGGAGATAGAGCCAGAGATTGAGATTCCCAGTAGTCATATGAAGATAATCGTAATAGGCACAGACAGCACTTTAAATTGCACTCTTTTATCTTTTACAGAAAATGTTTCATATGCAATTGTGTTTCTATTTTTAGTGACATATACTTAAAGTATCTTTTCAGATTTACATTTTATCTCAATTCAATGATTCCATTACCAATTAATTTTTGTTTACAAAATTATTTCACCTATACTTTGTTAAAGACACTGCAATTAGTATCAGGGATACAGATTTAAAAGAGAGTCCCTCGATACAGAATAGCCTCATAAGGGAAATAGATGAGACCATCACCATCTGGGTTGATGAGTGATGGGATGGAAATGAGTGGTATGCCGTATACCATATAAGGTAGCACTTCATGTAAAATGGGGTGGGATACGGTATTACGGAAGGTTCCATTGAAAAGGTGATTCCAAATAAAGATTCAGGAATCACCTTTTCCATTGAAAAGGTGATGAAGGAAGGAGATTCAAAGTATGTTGATACAGCACAGACTGGAGATTGGAGGGATAGTGGTGAAAAATGAGGGTAGTTAAATAGGAAACAAATATTCTATTTAAAGATCATGCTTACTATTAGAACTGGATTTTTGTGTTTAGGTCTGTAGAATGTTGTAGGGACAAATAAATTGCCTTTCTTCTTTGCCAGGTGAAATCTCCTGTCTCTGTCATGTATTAAAAAAAAAAAAAAAAAAACCCTCTGGCCTAACAAAATCTCTACCAAATTGAAATCTTTCAACCCTTTCACAGCTTGGCCTGGCTCATCCTGAGAAGTTCACAGAATAATTTGCACTGTAGAGTCATGGCTCTGTGACTACCATCCCACACTTGCAACTCTTAATGACTGGATCAGAGGACGGAGGATAGATAATGGCAGAAAGGGTCTTTATTCGGTTGCACAGTTATACTTTGCAGTGGGTGGGTGTGGAGAAGTTGAAGTGCTGACTCTGTTTCCTGAAAAGCTTTTGCAGTTCTGCAAAAATTCTCACATTGGGGTTACCTAAATGTAGTCACTGAGCAATTGTGATTCCTTCCTCATCTACTCAGTGAGCCTGTCTATAAAATCTGGATTCTGCTAATTCACAACCAGCCTCTTTTGGTTGGAGACATCTTGATGCCCCCACCCACACCCAACCAACTATCCTCTTTGCTTTTTGTTACATTGCTTCAAAGTAGAAGATTAGCTAAGGCTAGAACTAGATTTTGAAACCATTTTGCAAGTCCGTATACATGGTCTAATAACTCTCTTTAAAGTAAGGATGTTTGGCATTCATAACCACTAGCTTTGGGGTCTAGCCAAAATTTCCAGACAGGAAGGGTGCCATGTTAACAACCAGTTTACTACACTATGAGGTTTGGATTTTATCATAAAGACAATGCTAGAAGACTTCTATGGGGGATGCTTGAAAAGGCAGACTAGCTGGACACACCTGAGGTGGGTATTCCTGTTGGATAGCTACTGCATTGCTACATTAGGGAGAAAACAAAAAGATCACAGATCTAACTAGTGCCATTAGGAATGGTGCTGTGGGAAAGGATTCAAGAAATACTAAGGAAGGAGAATTGAGATGATTTAGGCTTGGAGATTGTTGTTTTATGGTTCATTAGTTGGTCTGTTTGTAGATTTGTTTGCCTTCCAGGAAGCACAAGAGAAAACAGGAACAGTTGACGGAGGGGAGCAAAGTCATTAAAGAGTTAGGAAAAAGATTGAAATAACAAGAGAAGATTGTTAGACTTGAACAAAATAGCCTCTGATTTACTTTTGTCAGAAATAAGAGAGATGGATGAAGACAATTCAGGATTAGAATAGTTTGGGCAAAGAAACTGAGGTAGTCCACACCTGGTACTTTTCTGTTTTTATATATGTGAATAGAGAACGCTTGCCTTAACATGAAAGAGGATATGGTAGAGTGGAAGAAAGGTAGTACAAATTTGAAATAATACACTTCTTTTGGGAATTGAGTGAGGGAATTATCTAAGAATAAATAAATAGATTTTGCACTCTTCAATTTTCTGAGGAAAAGTATCCTCTTCTCATGTAATGTTTTGAAAGTCAAAGTACTGAATAATAAGAATCTGTGAAAAATTGTGGCTAGGTTAAGCATGTTGCTATCAAATAAATGTCTTAATTATTTTGACACAGAGAAAAAAACAGGTTACATCCTTGGAGATGAAAATTTATAGAAAAATTAATCTTTACTAAAGATTACTTAATTAGGAACATTGTTATTGTGACAGAATATACTATATGAGAGTATTCAAAAACAAAACCTAAGGTTTAAGGAAAATGTATGAGACTCATAGGAACAGAAAATTTTAAATTTCATCCTATCAGTGGTTCTCTGAATAATATGTCTGATATTTTAAGCACTCCAGAATACATTTCCAAAATAAACTGATTTTTCTAATTCAAGATTATTAGAAATGTTTAAAATCATGTATGTGCTACAACTTTGTAACTATAAATCACTACATAAATGTGAGGCATTATACCACAAAGACTAGAATTGACAGGCATATAATTTTCTAATATATGGGGCTGAGAAATGAATTACAAATGGTCTTTTTTATTGTATGGTAGAAATTACTTTTAATGGAGTGTGATGTGTCACAAGCACTAAAGAAACATCAAGGCTTTGATAATCCTGGTCATTCTTCACAAAATCTGTTGTTACGTGGCATGTGCCTTAGGGATGACACAGACAAGTTACCAGTTTTCAGAAGAATTAAACATTCAACTACAATTACTTTTAACCTAATATGCATGAAAATAACATTTCCAAGAGAAAATTCGGCATATATTTTCTACTTCTAATATCTGTTTTTAAACTCTCTCTCTTTCTCTATACACACACACACACACACACACACACACTACCATGTGTTTTAATTATATCTTATCTTGCTATCCCATCAGTTATATTTATGGGAAATTTGCATATATATGACATTATACACACACACACACACACACACACAAACATACACACCCCTACCTGGAATAAAGACAAAATACATGCAACACATTTTCTACATTGAGAAATACTTGTATTAAATGTCAGGATCTTTCCTGAATTCCAGGTACAGAGAGAGAAATCTCATCCTTGTCTTGAATGAGCTCATGGTCCCATGGGAATGCCATTCATTTCTATACCCCCAGTATAAAACAAAAACAATAAATAGACGTTATCTGCTGTAAACCAGGCACTGTGCTAAGCACTCTACAGACTTAATATTTGATTGGCACAACAATACTATCAGGTACTATTAAGGCCCACATTTTACAAATGAGGAAACTGAGGCACAGAGAAGTTAAAAACCTAGAGAAGTAGTAGGATGGGAGGAATAAGTGAGTGGAGCACAAAGCACTATGCTCCTATTTTGGCCTGGCTATAATTATTCTGTGTTGAGCCTGGGCAAGTTCTTTCCCTTCTCTCTGAGTCTCAGTATTTACCACCTGCAAAATGGACTCATGGAGCACTGTGAGCCACAGGGCTCGAAGGCACTGATTTCCAAATGTTGCTGCACATTAGAAAGACTAAGAGAGTTTCCAAATATTAACATCTTGATACCATGCTGGGATCCCACATCACTTAAATCAGAAGGTCTGAGGGTAGAAGTCAGGCATCAGTTTTGACGCAACACTTTTAACGGACCTAGGCTGCTATCTAACTCGGTGTAAGAAGAGGAAAACAAGCGCCCCCCTTCTATTTTACATACAAACACAAAGAGATACTTGGGACTTTTTTTTTTTTTAACTGGATACCCTTGCTTTCTGGAATCCCCATCAAAGAAAGCAAAGGGCTTATGGAGAGGAAACCTAATAAAACCTTAATCCTCTACTCCACCAATACTACGCTGCTCCAGTTAAACCGAGAGTTTGTGAGCTTCCTTTTTATTAAAAAGTAATGCGCCACAGTTTTTGCAGGTTTGAATTACCCATAAGTATATACATCCCAAAGACATTTTGGCTTTGTGACGAGTTTCACTTAATGCTCCATACTGGGGTTATAATTGTGTATTCTCATTTTCTCACACTTACAAGGAAGGATTTGGATTTCCCTTGCCTCTGTCTTTATGGAAGAGTCAAGATGCTGACAACTTTCCTCCCAGACACCTGTGATTCTAGTTTATACCTGTAATAATCACAGGCATTGTGTCTCCTGTAATATCAACTTGTTCAAAGAGTAAAGTATTATTGACATACTTTTATTTTCACATAGTTATTTTGCTTTCACTGGCCTGTATGTACATATTAGTTTATTTGCATTACTGGGTTAATTACATATTGATTATTCTATATGTGTTCAGTTTGTGAGCATAATCTTAATATTTGTTGTGTTACAAAGGCTCACAATAAGAGCAGAACAAGATATATTTTAGAAATATTAATGAAAAGAAAATGCCTTGGTAGATTTTATTACAACTAATGTTAACTATTATAGTAATTTGATTTGTTTCATCATAAATGAACAGAGATTTGGGGCTCCAAAACATGTAAAAAATGTTTTGAAGTAATTCACCTTAAAAGTTTCTATTCTGTAATAAACTATGCTGGCTTTGTGGGGGAACTTTCTGAGAGTTATTTCAGTATACAGAAACAAAGACTCTAATTGCTTCTGAACAATTCATCTTTAAAACCCTATTTATATTAGCAGAGAGAGAGAAATTAGAAATTAACTTTTTTTCAGCCAAAAAATATCTTCAAATTGAGTTTTCTTCTTTGGCAGTTTCTAATGAAGTTATATATATATATTCTCACTTTATAATCCAGCAGTTCTACTCATAGATATATAACCCCCTCATTCCAGCAAAGTAAAAGCATATGTACATAAAAAGAGATATACAGAAGTTTTACTGCTACTTATAATACCAAAAAAAATGAGAAACATGAATGTACATCACTAGGAGAATGGATAAACAAATTGTGGTATATTCATATAATGGCCTACTACTCATCAATAACAAAGAAGAAATTATTGCCACACACAACACACAAATTAATCTCAAAAGTATTATGCTTTATGAAAGAAGACAGATACAAAAGGAATACATACTGCATGGTTCCATTTTATGAAGTACAAGAATAGGAAAAGCACACCTATAGGAGAGAAATTGGAATAGCATTTTCCTGGGTTGGAGATAAACTATAATTTTCCCTTGATACAAAAAAATCTCTAAATATGTGTGCAAAAACACACATACATATATATAACAAAACCTGCAGCAAAATATGGTATAGAAATTATTAATATCTGTTTAATACTCTTATCAACTCAAGTCGAATATATTGTTTAGCAAAAAAGCAATGTTATCCAACAGAATTTTTAGTGTAAATATTTATATAAATGTATCACATATATATAACATTCATATACATATTTATAAAATGTATACTCATGCATCATAATTATTAATTACACCTGTGAATAAAATAGTAAAATCTTTTTATTTTGGGTTTTAAAGCATTCTCTATTGTCTTTTCAGTAATAAGCATATATTTTTACTTAAAAAGGATATTTATATCTTGTAAAAGAATAAATATAGCAATTGAATTTAGCCTTATTAATTACCTTCTTCTCTCTAATGAAGAAAGAACATGAATTCTGTAAATTAGTTGTATGTTTTTTAATTTACACCATGTTACTGTATAGTTTTTTTCTGTTCACTTATTTCTTGAAATTTTTTACAATCCTTTACTTTGATCCTTCAAGATTGTACTCTTTTTGTCAAGTTGCTATTTTGTGAACACACCCTATTTACAAGCTCTTCCATGATTCTGAACATAACTCAGGCCTAAAAAAGATTCTAAACACCAAATATGCAAAAAGCACATTCCAGGAGAAATGATATGTGTGAAACCATGGAGTGATTTGGAAATGTGAAGCTGTTTAACATATCTAACTGAAGCCAATTACACAAGAAAGGCAATGAGATATGCAGCTTTTGAGACAAGCAATCTTATGACTGGAGAATGATAAGGCATGTGTGTGCAGGCATGTTATGCATGGGTAACAGAACTGTACATTTTATAAAAGGTTCTTAATGAAACAGTTTTAAAAGAATCTCGAAGTGTATACATTTATTGATTATTCAAGTATATTTACTACTAGGTGACTCCATTCATTTCTAGTGCCTCTTGTTCATTTACTCAACAAATAATAGATGTGAGACCACTGGAAACAGATATCAGAAGGGGTGTCTGTGACAGCAGTAGCTCAACAGATCTTATTTGCACTGAGAAAGAGACATAGCAAACAAGCCTGTGTGCTAAGCACAACCAAGGAGAAGTTGAGGGTGTTAGAAAAGGAAGGTTAATGATATGAGGAACGAGAAGTGCTCACTAGTGACGCTGAAATCTCAGAATTTCAGTAAGGATGTATCGTCCATAACATGCTTTTGCTTCTCATGGTTCTAGTCACATTTGTTTTAATCACTTTAGAACGTGTACCTAGTATCACTTACAAAAATATTTCAAACAATACATTAGGTATCTGGATAATCTGGCCAGCATCATGGACTCACAAAGACCACTTAGCAAACATAGTGGATTATCAAAAAAGACACTGAGTGTTGGACAATGTTGGTAACTGCACAATGTTGATGATTATGCCAGTCCCCTTTATGTGCCCAGGTGCACTCTTCCCCCAGGTGCAGTGTTAGCTACAAACAGTTTACAGCTGCCCCTTCTCTAAAGAACGACCCTCAGCTGAACAGAGGCTCCTCAGAGGTTGTGCTACCCTTCGCTAGTCCCCACCTCTTCTCCCTGGGGCCTACAGCCAATGACGGATTCGAACAGGAATACAAAAGGCTAACCCTTAACCATCACTGATGTGAGATTGACTTTGCAGTGCAGTTCATGCTAAGCATTCTTCATGGGATCAGGCTGAAAGGAGTGCTCTGGCTGAAAGTTTCTCCTTGCTTAGCTCTTTCTCCTGCTTCCCACATTCCCTTACCTGTTCTTCCTGAATACCCCCTGAACAAACAAGAAATTCAATTTCAAGCTCTGCTTCTAGGAGGCCTGGACTAAGACAATGATACTGTCCTGTAAGGAAAATAGATGTGCCACGGTCAAGAATAGGCTGAGGCAGACATCTGATCCAGCAAGACACAGCGAGTTTGGAGTGCAGGCACACAACTCCTCTCAGCATATAACCATGCCACGTGAAATGCATTAGGTGATCACCCACGTGAGCTCGTGCTTGGCTTGGAGCCACTATTGTATGTACAAGGTATAATTACCCTGCTGACACTGTACATATGGCTTGCACCTAGGCATGTGCCCATGACTTGCTGGCGCCCAGAGAAAGAGTAAAGCCATGTCGAAATTCCCTACCATTCCTCAAGCATTCTTTCAGCTGTCCACCACTCGTTCACCCACTCCCCTCGGTCCTCAGCTTGGGCTGGAACCTGACACTTGGCATAGCCAGCAGGATACTAAGGAGAGTGAGCCTTAGGTCCCCGCTGATTCTGGGTCAGCCATGCAGCCGAAACATTGGTTGTGGTGCCCGGTGGCAGCTTAGTGCTGGATGGGATCCAGTGGAAACCTGGGCAGCAGTAGATGGGTCCCCCGCGAGGATGGAGAAGGTGCTGAAACAGCTGAGCACCGAGAAGGAATGAGACTTTGCTGGCAGAGTTGGATGTGTGTTTTTGACTGCGTTACAAGAAGTACACACCCAGTCCCTGAGGGATGCAGCAGAGGTAAGGGCACTCCAGGTACGGGCGGGACACCTGGAGGCCTGGCTACAGAGCTTGGAAAAGGTATTAGACGTTGCTGTGAATGCAGGCCTGGGTCCGTTGTCTCGACCAGAGAACCCCCACTGGGTCTGATACAGAGGAGGCTGTCGGTGGGACCAAGGGGTCCGCGCTGTAAAGAAGGGGAAAATGCGCCACCCTCAGGGGTCCCCCCACAGGAGAAAAGAGACCCCAATGAGTGACACGCTGACAGATGTGGATAGATTTGATTTTGGCCAGGTTGACAGACAGAAAATCAATAAGCAGCCCAATGAAGTACCCTTAACTTTGTGGAGAAAGTTGTCCCCAGAGCAGCAATTCCAGAAAATGCCCAAGTGGGAGAAGGACATTGCTGTGCAACCCTGTCACGCCCAGGTGCTTCAACTCAAAGACTATGTGCTGCAGCCATGCAGCGGGTATAAAGCCTTTGCTGTTTGATGAGGGACCTGGCTGAAGTGCCCAGCTTGCGGGGATACCAGACAACCAGAGCCCACATGTGGAGCTGACAATCCACTTGTACCCCACCAATGTACAGCGAGTGCTGGTGCTGGTAGACACCAGCACAGATACATTCTGGAGGTGAATATTTTACACAGCTTGGTAGCTGTGCCGTCTATTGTGGACTTGATGGACCACTTGACAGTACTGAGACAGTACCACTGTGTAGTGGACTTGGCCAATGCCTTCTCTTCCAGAGAGCCAGGGACAGCTTGCCTTCATGGGAGGACGACAATGAACTTTCACAGTGTTGCCGCAGGGCTATATGCATAGCCCCACCATATGTCATCGTCTTGTTAATGATACTATGCTAACCTCTGATTCTCTTGCAGATTTAGAAGTGGTAAGGCTCCCCTTGCTTAGAATTACGATCATGCTACTGAGACCACCTTCCGGGCAGCCAAATGGGCTGTTCAGCAGGCACAAGCCCTATGGGTAGGGAGCCCATTTGAGCTGCATGTGCATGTGACCACACATGGTTTTGGCTGGAGACTATAGCAGCAAATGGAGCACTTGAGAACACCAGTAAGCTTTTGGTCTCAGCTATGGAAAGGAACTGAGCTCGACTATTCATTGACAAAGAAGCAGTCAGTAACTGTATATGCTGCCCTTCGGGCTCATGACAGCATGGCAGGATGGATGACAGTCATCGTCCTAATAGCGGATGGGTGCATTCATGGATAAATGAACCCCCAAACTGGGATGCACAGACATCCACTTTAGCAAAGTGGGGCCCATACCTGGAGCAGCTGAGTACACTGAGTACAAGTCCCTTAGCAGCAGAGTTGCAAGAGATCTTGGGACCTGTAGTCCTAAGGCAAGATAAGGTCATGGGGCCTGAGGCACCCCTAGACCCCAAGCCTTCACCATTTAAGGAAGGACATCCTCCATTCCCTATGGGGCATAGTACACAGATAGGTCTAGCCAAGGTGCTACTGCTGCCTGGACTGCTGTTGCACTCCACCCTAGTATTGACACCACATGGTTTGATACCAGGTGTGAACAAAGTAGTCAATGGGCTGAACCTAGAACAATGTGAATGGTGATCACCATAGAGGTGACAACTATGATAATCTGCACTGACAGCTGGGAAGCTTATCAAGGCTTAGCCTTGTGATTAACTACCTAGAAGTTACAAAAGTGACTAGTTGGTCACCAGTCCATATGTGGCCAGGCCATGTGACAAGACCTAGGGGAGGAAGGATGACCTTCTCCAACCAGGTATGGGAACGAACGGTAACCTGTTGTTGCCTGCCCCAACACCCTTAAAGGTAGGGAAATAAAAACCTGGCTTAATGTATAAAGCAACATTGGGGTAATGTCACCATGGGGTGGTTGCCTGCCATAACCTGGAGTTGTTGCTCCCTGTATTACTACTGTGACCTCTGGGTCCAGGGTTCCACCCGGTGGGCACATCTCCCCACTAGAAAAACTCCCTCAGCCTAGGGGGTGGAATACAAAGCCTATGTGTTAAACCTGTGTGTCCGGGGCCTATGTACCCAGAGTCTATGTATAAGGCTTATGTGTTGGACCTGTGTGTCCAGGGCCTGTGTGCCCAGAGCCTATGTATAAGGCCTCTGTATCAGACCTGTGTGTCCAAGGCCTATGTCTGCTTTGGTCTAGGGGGTGGAGTGTAAGGAAAATGGACATGCTGCGGTCCAGAATAGGCCAAGGCAGACATCCAGTCCAGCATGACTCAGTGAGTTTGGAGCGCTGGTGCACAACTCCACTCATTATGTAGCCATGCCATGTGAGGTGCATTAGGTGATCACCCAAGTGAGCTCATGCTTGGCTTGGAGTCACTGTTGTCTGTAAAAGGCATAACTACCCTGCTGACACTGTACATGCAGCTTGTGCCCAGGTCGGCTTGCACCCAGGTTCATGCCTAGGCTCACTTGCATCCAGAGAAAGAATAAAGCTATGCTGAAACTCCCTATGATTCCCTGAGTGTTCTTTCAGCTGCCTGCCACTTGTCCACCCACTCCCCTTGGTCCTTAGCTTGGGCTGGAACCTGATATTTGGTGTGACATGCCCCAAAATTTATATAATGATTTAAAGAGTATAGATTTATATATGTAACATATAATTATTAAAAATTATATATTTGCAATGTGTTTATATATATATATATGCGCATATGTAATGAATATTTTGAAGGCTTGGGGGAACCTTTTGCTCATTAAATCTGCTCCTATTAGAGTAGTAATGGGGGCAGTACCTACTGAGTCTTACTCCCTTCCAGCTAAGTATTATTCCCAACTGATAACTCTTTCCCTGTCTTTTAAGTATCAACAAGTAGGACAACATATGTTGTCTTTCTATTGTTGACGGAGGACACAGATAAAACAAATAAATCACCTTTTTTTAAAAAAAATTAGAATTCATACACACACACATATGTGCTAAACTTTCATGTCAAAAATGGTTACAATCCATTTAGATTGTAAGTTATTAGAATATCCTAGAAGAACACAGATACTGTAGCCCCACTTATTTCTATAGTATAAGTCATTTTGAAGAGTAGATTTTGCTATTTACATTTTCTAAGATTACAGAAATATAAATTCAACTCATATAATGCATAGTGTTAAAAAGCTTAACCACAGACCAATGATACACTCTGAAATAATTCCCATTAAAAAGACTAAACCAAGTTAAACTGATTTGCTCCAATAATTTTTATTACATACACCTTTTCTAATCCCTTTCACTTTGATAGATACACAACTTAAAAAATGTTTTGTTAACTAGTTAATTAAAAGTTAAAGAAAAAAACACAAGAATGTGCTTTTATCTGGAGGTTTCCCATTAATGTCTAAAGGCCAATTTATTTCTAAAGTATATTGATACTTCTATTAATCATGACTTTAAAATATATACTTAACAAAATGTGACTTGAATGTAAATTTTTTGAATTTCTCTTTTCAATTTCTTGAATTAAATCCTGAACTATTATTTCTGGAATCAAATTTACAAGCTCAGTGTGAATCAATTAACTGCACTTTAGATCATACTTCTTAGTTGTTGGCAGATAAATATATATATATATATTTGTCGTTGTTGTTTAAAGTCTGTATTTTTCCACAGAAGGACTATTTAAAAATTTACCAGTTTTTAAAATTATCTTTCATGAATGAGAAAGGTAAAAGAGCTAAGTACATAATAACCATGAAATCAAACATTTATTATACACGAATTGTAATAACTCTTAACAAGTAACAACCATATATATTTTATTTCCTAATTCATCAAATAGTGACAATACTACCACTGCTAAAACATTCAATAAACCAAATTAGATACTTAGGAAATAAAATAATTAGCTGCACTCAAATAAAATATTAAAAATATGCCATAAAAGATGCAAATTTAATTGCAAGAACAGTTTCTGTTCCATTTCTTCGGGCAACGCCTGAGGCTTATTATCTTTTTTCTAGGTCTCAAAATGGCAGGAGGTAACCAATGCTTTTGGTAGTAAAATATAATAGCAGGATCCCAAATTCTAAACAGGATAAAAACTATTTTTCCAATAGTGACATTACTAACTTGGAAGAATAACAACTAACAGGATACACAGTGAGAGATACAGATATGTTTATACATGTATGTGTTGTAACTAAAAACCAAAACAAGAATGAAAAATTAGGTATTACTTTAACCATCCTATATATAATATTCTTTAGGGAATAAACATCTTTTTTTAACCATATAACATTAGACTCGTTTATAAAGACAAACTAAAACAAGGAATACATTTATTGAATGGAATTTAAACATACTTACAAAATTGCAAAAACTCCCTTTCCTGGTAAGCCAGGTGATTGTAAATGTTCTCAACAGTGGCATTACATGATTTTTAGGCAGAACAAGTCCTCTTCCATGGGACTATCCCTGGCCCCACCCACTAAATGCCACCAGGTTTCACTGTGACAATCAAAACAGCCTCACCCATTTTTAAAAACTTGGGGTGGGGAGCTGGGAGGTGTGAGAGGGTATTATATCAGCCCCTGGCTGAGCACATGATCGATCAAAGGTCTCAGAATGGAGCAGGCTGAATTCAATAAACATGGTCCTACCATAGTAGCTCTGTGCTCTTAGAAAAATTCCCTCTCTGTGCCTCACTTCATGCTTCTGTAATATGTCTTTTTCTTAGCAATTGTTTGCAAACCTCCCAGAATCATTGTATGGAACAAATGAGACATTGACAGTAAAAAAGCTTTGTAAAGTATCAAGTGCCATCCAAAATTATGACATTTTGTTTCATTTAACAATTATCCTATGCTGTCCTTTTCATGTTTGATTGGAGAAGATTTGAGGTTAAAAAGAAAGTGTGCATTACTGTTTAATTTGGACACAGTATACTAATTTGGAGGCTGCAGTTTTTTCAGTTATCAGGCCAGAGGCAATTTTAATCTTTGACCCTGTGCTATAGCCTTAATGAGGCCACACAGTCACCTGCTGGTAGCTCCAGAGGTGAAGAAAAAGAAGCTGGTACTAGTAGGAATTTAATAACCTCTTTAGGTTTTGCTCCAAAAAATCTAATCTTGTTTAAGTGGAAGCAACAACAATATGCCCATTGTAATTTAATTCTATGGATTTAGGAAATTACAGATTTTCCCATTCCATAGATTTGTTTTCAATATTTCTCAACACATATATATTCAAAAACACGCACAGTATATTGCTATAGAGGGTATACAAAACCCCCTCATTTCTTCATTACTGAAGTTGAAAGATCATTGCTTGCTCTCCTAAGAGGCTTATAAAGCTGTCTAACTTTTAATGGCAAATAGCAACATATCACATTCTGACTTGCTGTGAACTTGTGCCATATACCTTAAGGGTGAGAAAAGGCAGCTGTCACTTTATACAAAGAATGGTGCTTCTATAATACAGTGACAGAATTCACAGTGTAATGCATGATATTGCAAGAATTACTGAAAATGACTCAAATTTAGATTTGATCCTTAAAATTGGTTTTTACCTTTTAAATGTTTAATAAATATGCATTATAGAAGTGTATGTATAGACATATGTATGTAAAGTATATATAGGAACGATAGTACTTAGGTTCTATTTTTGACAGGAACTCTTATTTCATAGCATTAACGACTTGATATCATTAATAGTTTATTAGAAAGCTATAGAATTTACATTAAAAAATATTCAGGCTGATTGTTCAATTTACCAAATTTGTTTCTTGCTATTTCTTCACCACAGCGGCTATATTCAAATAGCCTGGAATCAAATATAAAATTATAATTAGATTAACTACACAGGTAACTTCCCAATGTACTTTTCAATTAAAAATACATTTTTAAACAAAAATAAATCACTTAAGATGAGTGACATTATTCATATTCTAAATCTGCTATTCATATAACTCCTCTTAAATTTGCTTCTGTAACTCTTATTGTTAAAAAGTACTGACAATGGTTTGAAAAGTATCTTTATCAGATTTATAACCATTCATTACCATTATCAAATTTTATCAGTTTATATTTATACAAAAAAAGCCCCAGTACACAACGTCCTAGTATGGAGGAGTAAGTTCCAGAGTTGTACTGTACAACATGGTGACTATAGTTAATAACAATGTACTGTATTTTCAAAAACTGCTAAGAGAGTAGGTTTTGTGTTCTCACCATAAATGAATGATACGAGGTAATACATATGTTAACTAGCTTGATTCAGCCATTCTACAATGTTTACATATTTCTAAATAATAGGTACATAACAGATACATACAATTTTTATTTGTCAATTGAAGTTAATTGATTTTAAAAAGAAAAGCTCAGCTTATATATAAAAACGATTTCCAGTGATTGCCTTACAAATATAATTTCCCATATTTTACATCAGTGAAGCAACTTCAGATTCATACACATTTCAATTCATACACATGTATGATTGTATCCATCTCACACAACATCACAGCATCTCACACAAACACATACCGAGACAGCTTTTTAAAAGAAAACTTGCAGAGTACATTTCAACCAAATATGTCTGGGGGAAATTAAACTGGGAAATGGAGACCATTCATGGAGTCTCAGTGCAGTAGTCTCTTCCCTTCTACTTAATCATTGTGTGAAAGCCGTCATAAATCTATGTCCACTGATCCACTTGCATTTGGCATAGGGGTTGCTAGATTATTTATCGAAGGGATTTCTGTCAGACTGGGATTAAGATGTCCTAAAAATTCCCAAGTGTGCAATTCATCACAACACAATTTAGAGAGTGAAAAGAGAGCCACAATAGACCTTGGTAGCAAAGTGGAAGTGAGTGATAGGTGAACCAAAGCCCCCAGCTTGATCTAAAGAAAGCAGACAACATATACCAACAGTGTCAATCAAACCGCCTCATAAGCAGCCCCATGAATATAAAATAGGGAACAAACAGATTGGTTTTTCTTTCCTTGTTCCCAACAGTTATAAGAAGATACATTCCAACATTAATGAGCTTGTTTTTGTATATACGCCAAGAAAGTTCTATCTCTAATTTTTTCTTATAACCAAAGAAACAAAAACACGCATTATTTCTGAAATAATGGAGGTTGTGAAATATTTTATTTTTGCCAAATTGTTCCCCTACATAGCCAGTGCCACATTTTTGCACTGTGTGAATCAAATAAATCTTGCCTCTTTGTTTCTAAAAATTAACAAACTGAAGTATATTTTTGGTACTTTCAGACCCACATTTATAACACAACCTAAAAACATCCCCAATCTAAGTGTGAAACTTAAATCATCATGTTAAACTTAGATTTAAAAAATTAAAAAGAACTGCTAACAATAAAGCAAATGTCACTATGTACCAGAATTCTTTGTGGAGGTCAGTAGTCAAGTTAGTCAAATTTTCTCAACTTAAATATAAAATCAGTATTTCTCACAGAGGCTATTATGGATAAAATTATGGTCCCCAACATTAGTGTGTGGCAAATGGCTTGCACTGTAGAAGTATTTGTTGAATAAATGAATTAAGAGGGTAATTAATAATAGGTTCATTGATTTATTTAGTTCAAAACAGTTCTTTTTAAAATTATGCTGAATTTGCAATAGTTCGAAACTTTAATTCTAATCTTCTTTGAGGCATGCCTCGTCTACTCTATTTATTGGTCTGATATGTTATGAATATATTGGAAAATGTCACCTTAGAAGGAATAAACATCTCTGGAAAAAAGGTAACAATATTGACTGTTCAGGTCTCTTGGATTGGATCTCAGATAGTGGGTGGGAGTTGAGACTGTCTCCCATGCCAGAGAACTATAACCAGTAATTGTTAACCTTGATCTGTGACTTCAGCAGTAAGGGGTCATATGAGCTGGGACTTAGAGATATAGTTTTAGATTATTGGATGGGTGTGTGCAGGCTGTTCAGAGGTTATTGGAAATTGCACTGTATCTGGGGTAAAAGGAAGACAACTAGACTCCTTCATGTGGAATACGGATTTTTGCAGAAGTGTCTGTTAGTTCAGCATAGGTATCAAGGGATTTCAAAACATTCATACCTTCTGAGCTAGTAATTTCTCTCTGGTCCTAAGAACAACTCCAGTTAGGTAAGGGGAACTGTCTAATGTACAAAGATGTTCAACAAAAGAATTGCCTCACCGTTATCCTGTTGTTTCCTTTTTTCTATTAAATTTGAAAACAAGAAACTTATGAAATAATATAGAGATGCTCAATTCATATTTGTTTAATGAATGGGTTAAGTGCTTAATATGTTAGGATTAGAACAGTAATAATATATGCAGTAGAAAAAAATACCTGAGGTTTTCCACATGCTAGGCACTGTGTTAAGAGCTTTAAAACAATTTTCCCATATGATGTAATCTTCACAGATGTGCTATAAGGTAGACTCTATTTATATAAAACATTTTTGTTTATATGTTTTCATTTTCTATCTGCATAGCATCTCTTCTTTGATAATAATGGCACCTCAATTTTTACGGTGAGGCTCCTTCTAGAACACTCTCAACTCATTTGCCTTGGGACAAGGTTTTTTTTTTTTTTTTTTGGTAATAAAAGTTCTTTTTTTTTCAAATATGATTTTAGGTTCGGGGGCACATGTGCAGGTTTGTTACATGGGTAAATTACATGTTGCGGGGGTTTGGTGTACAAATGATTTTGTCCACGTGTACACAATGTTCAGCTCCCACTTATAACTGAGAACATGCAGAATTTGGTTTTCTGTTCGTGCATTAATTCACTTAGGATAATGGCTGCCAGCTGCATTTGTGTTGCTGCAAAGGACATAATGTTGTTCTTTTTTATGGCTGTGAAGTATTTTCTGGTGTAGATTTACCACATTTTCTCTATCTAATCTACTATTGATGGGCACCTAGGTTGATTCCATGTCTCTGCAATTGTGAATAGCACCACAATAAACATAGGAGTGCATGTGCTTTCTGGCCAGAATGATTTATTTTCCTTTGATTATATACCCAGTAACGAGACCGCTTGGTCAAAAGGTAGTTCTGTCTTAATTTCCTTGAGAAATCTCCAAACTACTTTCCACAATGGCTGAACTAATTTACATTCCCACTGGCAGTGCATAAATGTTCCCTTTCTCTGCAACTTCACCAATACCTGTTTTTGTTTGTTTGTTTGTTTTAGTTTTTTTTACTTTTTAGCAGTATCCATTCTGACTGATATGAGAGGGTATCTCATCGTGGTTTTGGTTTGCATTCTGATTATTAGAGTGATGTTGAGCATTGTTATATGTTTGCTGACCACGTGTATATCTTCTTTTGGGAAGTGTCTGTTCATGCCCTTTGCCCATTTTTTAATAGGCTTATTTGTTTTTTGCTTTCTAAGTCTCTCATAGATTCTGAATATTAGATCAGGGCAGGAGAATTTAGTCAGAAGGCATATAACCAGGACTAATCAACGCTCCATCATCTTGATCCAAATGATGGATATAAGAATAATCAATGTATATAAGGGTTGCCAGATCTAGCAATTAAAAATATGGGATACCTAATTCAATTTGAATTTCAGACATACAATGAATCATTTTTTAGGATAAGTGTATTCCATGCAATGTTTAGGTCACACTTTTTAAAAAAATGATTCATTGTTTATCTGAAATTCAAATATAATTGGTGCACTGAATTTTATCTGGCAATCCTACAAGGAGCAATGGTAAGACTCAATCCAAGACTTATACTCAACCATTGGACAAGAAGTACTTCATTTTTCCCTTGCAGTAGATAAGTTTGTAGAATATAAGCCTACAGTTACTATGTGCTATCTTTTATTCAATATGGGGAAATTCAGCCTGGGAGTAAAACTTTCACAGAGAATAGCAGACTCAAGGTTCATGTCAGCAGATATGGATGCATCTTATATCATTTGAAGAGATACGGATGCAGTCATGGCTGAAGCCATTTGCCCTTTAGACTTTGTCTGAACTGGCACAAAGTTTATGTTCCAATACATTTTTTATTGAAACATAATTTTTGTTTATGTCACATGGGACTGAAATATGCTCGTAAAATAGGTCATTATTATCCTCATAAATGATGAAACAGGTATTGCTTTGATAGATTTAAGGTTTCAGAGCAAGTATGTGGTGGAATTGGGAAGACAAGAAGTCTGGGTACAATATCCTAGTTCTTTTTTTTTTTTTTTTTTTTTTTTTTCTGAGATGGAGTCTCACTCTGTCACCCAGGCCGGAGTGCAATGGTGCGATCTCAGCTCAGTGCAACCTCTGCCTCCCGGGTTCAAGCAATTCTCCTGTCTCAGCCTCCTGGGTAGCTGGGATTACTGGTGCCTGCCACCACACCCTGCTAATTTTTCATATTTTTAGTAGAGACAGGGTTTCACCATGTTGACCACGCTGTTCTCGAACTCCTGACCTCAGGTGATCCACCCACTTTGGCCTCCCAAACTGCTAGGATTATAGGCAGGAGCCGCTGCACCTGGCACAATATCCTGGTTCTTAAGTAATATTCTAGACTGTTTTTCAAAAAGACAACTATATAACATGATAAAC
The DNA here is from genome assembly GCF_009764315.1 of Trachypithecus francoisi. NCBI lineage: Eukaryota > Metazoa > Chordata > Mammalia > Primates > Cercopithecidae > Trachypithecus > Trachypithecus francoisi. The sequence continues at coordinate 62,181,811 of NW_022681469.1, forward strand.
TGCAAGTTAAGTCTTTAAAAAATATTTACACACACAAACAAAAAGGAAGACATCCTCTTGAGGAGCTAGTCTTGTTGAGGCTGGCAGAGCACAGGACCCCTTGGGTATATTTATCTAAGGTCAGACAAGGTCATAACACTTCCAAGTAAAACAGAAGAAACTCAGCTCTCCTTCCTCATCTGTTTGTACTTCCATAAGGCTGTACTTTTTCTTGCTACAAAACACCCACTAGATTTGAAATGCAAACTCACTAAAAACCAAAAACTAAAACAAAACCTGCTTTCAGTTAAATAATGGAAAAATACACACCTAAAATACAAATTTGATCATGCCACTCTCCTGCTTACAGGCAAAGCACACTTTCTCTATGTTGAATGTAAGAATTTTAATTTTCTGACCATTGTCTACTCTTCTGTACTCATCTTTTGTCAATCTCCGCTTGCACTTTGCTGACTTGCCACACTGAAATTCTGGCAGCTGTGTACAGACTCAAGCTTTTTTTAGCCTCAAAATATCCTACACTGTTCTGTGTACCTGGAATTCCCTGCTTACCCCTTTTCCACCTATCTTCATCTACTCAGGCCACTATAACAAAATACCACAAACTGGCTGGCTTTTAAGCAACAGAAATTTATTTCTCACAGTTCTGGAGGCTGGCAAGTCCAAGATCAATGCACCAGGAGATTCAGTGTGTGGAGAGGGCATGCTTTCTGGTTCATAGATGGTGACTTCCTGCTGTGTCCTCTCATGGTTGAAGGGACTAGCCAGCTTTCCGGGGTTTCTTTTATATGGTTACTAATCCTAGTGGCCAGAACTCTACCCTCATGACCTAATCTACTTCCAAAGGCCCCACCCTTAATACCATCACCTTGAGGATTAGGATTTCAACATGTGAATTTTTCAGGGACATAAGAATTCAGTCCATTGCAACACTGGAAAAATTCCAACTGACATTTGAAAAGTAAACTTACCTACCTCTTCTGAGAAAGGCTTTTTTAATCTATTACAACCCTTCCTAAATTGGTGAGATAATGCTCTTCTATTTATGAGACAATTCAATAGTTAAGATGCCTGTTTCATGCTGTATTGTATGCTCTCATTAAGCAGTCATTGGATGCAAGTTTCCTTCAGGGACTGGGCAAGCCCTTGCGCAAGGTGGGTTTTTTGTTTTGTTTTTTTTTTGTTTTTTCTCTTTTTGGCTTAAGACCATCAACTGCCAAAAATCCCAGCAGCTGGAATAGTAAAGATCTCAATCCTCAAAGAAGGTTCTGAGTGAGCAACACAGCACACAATATCCAACTTGGAAGTTATAGAAGTCTGGAATAAAACTATCTCATCAGAAATCAGAAAAAAAAATACTCTATAACATATAATAAAGGGTATAGTTAACACAACCATTTAAAATAAAAAGAACTGTAAATGACTGCAGCCAATCCATGTATACAATGGATTCTGTTTACAACATATCAAAATTATTAATTATAGCAAGTTAAATATCAAGAAAATCAATTAACTCTTCAATTTCCTGATAACAGTCTTGTGACCAAAAATAATTTACAAACCTCCAAAAAGTTAAACTATTATGAAGTAATCTAAATAGCATAATTTATTATTTCAGCTTTATCAATAGTCTCTTCCTTTTGGTGAGACATTAACAAAAAGAAATATCATTTAAGTCAGCATCTCAAAGAACAATTAATTCAAAGAAAGTTTAATGAGAGCATTTAGCCATATGTTGAAAACAACCCAATAGTCCCATAGAGAGTTTCTGCTAAACACAGAAATTGACCCTCCTGATCTTAAAGCTTGAAATTTACATTTGTCTTACGTGAGTTTCTTCCTCAGGAAAGGAACTTCAGGCCTCTCCAAAAAAAGGATGAAAGAAATGAAACTCACTAGATACCACACCCAGACAAGCCAGACTGCTCATGCATCATAATTTCTTCCTTGGCCCTCCATTATTCCTGTTTTCTTACATATTGGTTCATTTCTTCCCTGCTATACAAAACTCTAGTTTTACTAGTCAGGGAGATGGATTTGAAGCTGAGCTCCCATCTCCTTGGCTGCAGCATCAGATTAAAGCCTTCTTTCATGGCAATACTTATTGTCTCAGTCATTGGCTTTCTGTGCAGTGAACAGCAGGACCTAGACCAAACCCCAGGGTGTTTCATTAACAGTATCAGAACCATAATAGCAAGCAAGAAATCTTGTAATTTCACTCCAAATAAATCAAGAATTGGAGTCTCTACATTTGCATTTCACATTCTATGAAAATAAATATGATTTCTTAGAAACCTGAAATATGATTTAGCAATAAATATTACCTAATATATAATATAATTAAGCTCTAATGTAATTCATGTATGAGTTCTTTTATAACTTTTTAAAATTTTTTCCTGTCACTTTATTTTTCATATTCTAATATATTAAGCATTTAAAATAATTTTAATACTTCTTTAAAATTCAATGCCATATTATTTTGTTACATATTTCTTATTGACCATGATTTCTTCTTTTACACCAAAATCTCCTTGACAGGAATTATCTTCTTGAATCACTAAAATTCAGAATTTACTTCACTCAAAAGAATGTTTTTTGAATTAATTCTATCAGTATTTTTACATCTTGTTTTTATAGTGAGATGCATTTGTTCTGATATGCCATAGAAAATTATATGCAAGGAAAACACTTCCCAGAATCCAATTCAATTTGACATGAAAAAAGATACAAAATAAACCTTAATTGTGCCTCAGAAAATAATCTTAACTAGTCAAAAATCATTTTGCCTCTAATTGAGATCTTTCTGCTCAGTGTACTTTGTCACTTTATCACAGGTTTCTTGGCCATATTGTCTAATTACAAAACCACGGCTCTTGTTTCTTTATACAGAGATTTGTAAATAGTTAAATCAATGGGAAAAATGCATCTTAAATGAAGCCTGTGGTAGAAATAATTTTTCACAAGTGGTATGTCAGTTCAGGATCAATTTGAGAAGTTCCCAAGCCTAAAACAATCCAATGGAGAGGTCGTAAGAAACCAGAAATTAGAGCCCACCAAAACAAAGATCAGTAACCTATTTTCTTGTATAGAACATTTGCAAGCACTGTTGCCTAAAAGTCTTTTCTGGGAAATTTTTTTATTCACCTTTTGTTTCCAAATATTCATTATATTGTTTAACTGTCTCACCACACAAAGCAAATCTTTCTGGACAGAGTAATAACAATAGAATATGAAGCAGTTTATCAAAATCAATTTGATTTGCTACACATTCATGAGATATTTTATTGTATACTCCAAACTTGCCTTTTTCAAAAATCAAACTGCTGATTTATTCTTTTTTTTTTTTTTTTTTTGAGACGGAGTCTTGCTCTGTCGCCCAGGCTGGAGTGCAGTGGCCGGATCTCAGCTCACTGCAAGCTCTGCCCCCCGGGTTCACGCCATTCTCCTGCCTCAGCCTCCCGAGTAGCTGGGACTACAGGCACTCGCCACCTCGCCCGGCTAGTTTTCTTGTATTTTTTAGTAGAGACGGGGGTTTCACCGTGTTAGCCAGGATGATCTCCATCTCCTGACCTCGTGATCCGCCCGTCTCGGCCTCCCAAAGTGCTGGGATTACAGGCTTGAGCCACCGCGCCCGGCCGATTTATTCTTTTTTATCTGAAGCATTCTGAAGCTTAAACCATCACAATAATGAGACAGTTTGCTCCTAAGAATGGTTCCATTTTATCAAGTATTTCAGCTATCCAAAGACCAGACTCCTAGCAAAATCAAGTAGCTAAAGCACAATGAATCCAAGAGGAAAGACCAAAAGGCCAGAATGTCCTGGATAAGAAATAAACGTGCATAAATAAGATTAAAAAAAAAAAAAGTAAATATATCTGTCGAAAAAAAAAGAGCTATACATTCTAAACTTCTTGATCTTCAAATTGCTGTAAGCCTAAATGCAAAAACAAAAAAAAAGCTGGATAATCCTCCTCCAATAATTATATTTTCTACAGATACAGTGTTGAAGATGTTTTTAATTACATTATATGACATTCTTTTTTATGTCAAACCAGTGGAGAATTAATGTATACTTGCCAAATTTATAAGATACTATTTCCTTTATTTTCATAATGTCTTTGACCAACTCCATTAATGACAGAGGCTCAGGATCTTTTTATTAACATCATCTTTCTGACTGACCAAGTTTGTGAGTAAATTTTTAATTTGTTTCTCTCTCAAGCACCTTTTTCCTAGACCCTTAAAACAATATACTTTGAATTAATTGCAAGTCACACACACAAAGTGACAGTATCCTGAAGCTATAAGATTTAAAACAGGACAATCAACTAATAAACAGAAAATAAGATGTTTTACTTCATGTTACATTGATGTCTGTTACATCCAGTCTTTAAAATAAAAAAATATATATATATACACACACACACACACAAACACACACACACACATATCAGGAAAATGACTGAGTATGTCTTTAGGATATAAATAAATTTCATGGCTATGTCCAAATAAATTCAGTCCATTTCCAAAGTCAACTAAAAAGTTTTTTTTTTTTTTTTAATGAAACAGAGATAGAAAATTTCAAGTACAACTATAATTTCAGCGGTTATACAGTGGTCGTTATACTGTTGCCAAAAACTGAAGATCTATCAATATTCATGGTAAGGTTTCACAGAAAAAAAACAAAAATCTTTATCATTATAATGAGCATAAGTCTAACTTAATTTAAAATAAAAATCAAAAATAAATTTAAAGCTATTAAAATTCAGAATAGTTTCAAGGGTAAAATATATCACTAATACTCCATTTTGAAAACTACTTTTCAGTTAGGTTTTCGTCTTTTTTTTTTTTTTTTTTTTTTGCCACCATCATTATAACTGACACACCTACATGTACTGAATTTTTTTTTTTTTTTTTTTTTTAATGTGGGAGCTACTATGCAGGGCTTCACCAAGACTACATTATTTATTTTTTAACTCTCAGGAAAACCCTTTCAGGCAGACACTATTTTTATTCTCACTTAAGATGTACAAAAACAGGTCCATAAGGAGGCTAGCTCTTTTATTCAAGTTCAGACAACTCGTAAGCAGTGAGCCTAGAATCAATGATGACAGTTTTCCACCAGACCAAGAAGTACTAAGCCTGAAAGAGAAGTACTGCTTCTCTTAGGAAACAGCAAAGTAATTTGCAGACTTTATTCCAGATTGTTTTCTACTTGCTAATATGTCCTGGTAAAAATAATGGCACCTTACTATAAAATAGGAGTGTAGAACTTGTCTACATCACATATTTATAGATTTTTTAAATTATAAATTTATTAATTACCAGGAAGTAAGTACAGAACCAACATGAGTGACCTAACTTCTAATATTGACAAAAAATTACTTTTCTCTGTAGCAGCTGAGGAATAGACACAACATACGTTGTGTGTTGTGATATTACACTAAAACTCAAGAAATAGAAGTTTCTTAAAGCTTTGAAAGTTTACTGCAATGTGGAATCTTAAACTCTATTAATAAACTTTAATCCTTTATTACATTAAAACACACTGATCTATCTACTCATGCATTAATTGAAATCCCAAAGAGTTAGATATTTGGATTAATTTTTAAATATTTCTATATTAGCAAAATAAAAATATTAGCCTATATTTTAAGAGAAATGAGCGTATGTGGCTAAGTTTTGCCTAAATGGTCTTCATAGGATCCTCCATTTAATAAGGCAGCATCTTTTCTCTATTCTGTGATGCAAATATTAATTGTAAATCATAAAAATTTACTAAAAAGATGTTATTAAAATCGATTCACTTGTACAATGGTATGGCCTAAGGAATTTACAATGGTGTGAGGTAGCTACCTAATAAATACTTGTCTAAAAAGCATTAGAAGTCTTTGGGATTGCAATGCCTTGAGACCTATACAATCTGAATTCATGCAGAAAAAAGTAGCATAGGTCAAATCTCTGTTATTTAGTAGGAAATAACTTGATAGTCTGTATTATTGACAATCACCTAACAATATAGTATACTTCGTAAAATTATTTTATATATTTTCTAATCTTGGAAATAAGCATAATTGGTTCTACATATAATTATGTTTTTCAATTTCTGTATCACTTAAATGAAGACATCCATTCCACATCTGAATTTCTGTTTCCAATATTAACAAAAAATCATAAACTTAAGAATTTTTGCTGTTTATGTGTGACATTTAATATATAAGAATTAAAAGACTATCCACTATTGTAAATAAACAAAGAATTGTAGTCAAATTCTAGGTGACATTAAGTTGTGTTTTAATCATTTTAGAAAGATTTTAAAGAATGTCATTTTCTTTGAATAGCAAAGACCTAGTCTCAGCTTTCTGAAAAATTTAATAAACTAGAGAACTGTCATAATAGTTAAAGTAACTTTAAATTTATACATGCTTAAACAAAAAGTACAAGCTTGACTCTTAAATTTCAATTACATTTAATTATGAAATATCTAAGCATATTTCTCATCTATGCCTTATGATTTAGTTTTATCTTATTCTGATGAGAACAACATTTAAATATCAATAGTTAAAGGTACCTACCAAAGAATAGCATATTCATGAAAAATATTTGAGATTTAGAAAAACACCTACAGGTTTTCAACGGATTTTATACTTAGAATCGTTACAAAATTATTATTTCCCTTTTTCATGATATAAAGATTATTGTAGATTCGCCGTTTTTCCATTAAAAAGAGAAAGTATAGCTTTTGACAACAGCAGAAGTCACAGGCATTAATAAAAACCTGCATAAAATTAGGAGTAGTGATACTTGGTTTCCACTTCAAAATAGAGGGCACACAGCAGATCTTTAAACATGTCAATATCTGTTAACATCTAGGAAAAATTTCGGGCATTGTTGTCAATCAATACAAAAAATAATCTGAAAATAAGATACTTTTGAGAACTTAATTATGTAGGTCTGATAGAAATCAATAGATTGATGGTAATTATTTTTTTAAAATCCACAAAATGCAGGGGTTATATTCAAATGTCAATGTAAATCTACGTTAAGAAATTCGCTGCTTGGGTTTAGGTGGATCTTCATTGTGTTTGGTTGAAGTCAAAGCACATCTTTATGTTACAGATGACAATTTTGTTCCGCCAGCATTTCTCATATGTTCTGGTCTCATGACACTTTTACATTCTCAAAAATTACTGAGGACCCCAAAAAGCTTTTGTGTATGTGACTTATAGCTAGTATTATTTGTTGTATTAGAAATTAAACTGAGAACTTTTGAATTTACTATTTATAATTCATTTAATAAAAAAAACCCCTCATATGAGTAATAATATATTTTAATGAAAAATAACTAGAGTTTTAAAATGAGATGAGAGGCAGAGAGCTATAGTTTGAAAACAAATAAATATTTTAATAGCTGTTGTAGATAATGGTGGAAAATCTTTTGCAATACTACAATAAAACTCGAGAAACAGAAAAACAGAAAAGTTTCTTTCTTTCTTTCTTTCTTCTTTCTTTTTCTTTCTTTCTTTTTTTTTTTTTTTTTAATGAAATCTTGCTCTGTGTCACCCAGGTTGCACTGCAGTGGCAAGATCTCGGCTCAATACAATCTCCACCTCACAGGTTCAAGTGATTCTCATGCCTCAGCCTCCCGAGTAGCTGAGACTACAGGTGCGTGCCACCATGCCCGGCTAGTATTTGTATTTTTAGTAGAGACAGGGTTTCACCATGTTAGCCAGATTGGTCTCAAACTCCTGACCTTGCATGATCTGCCCACCTTGGGTTCCCAAAGTGCTGGGCGGCACTGCACTTAGCCCATAAAAGTTTCTTAAAGTTTTTAAGGTTTCGTGCAATATGGAATCTTAAATCCTATCAATAAACTTTTTCATTCTTTGTTACATTAAAGCACAGTGGTCTATCTTACACATGGAGTGTGTATTTTATACTCATGCATGATTTGTATTCTGCCGATCCACTGAAAGCGCTTTGGGGACTCCTCAGTGTCCTTGGACCACACTTTTGAGAACTGCGTTACAGTGTTTTAATAGAGAAAAATTTTTAAACACTCTTGCATTATACACATATCAAATAAATACGATGATTCAGGACTGAATATTACACATAAGACTCACTTCAAACACATTTTCTACAGTAGATTCTCCAATTCCTATTGAGCTATGACCTGGCTTTAGAGTTCCAATCTCAGCCGGGGGTGGTGGCTCAGGCCTGTAATTCTGGCACTTAGGGAGACCCAGGTGGGCGGATCACTTGAGGTCAGGAGTTCGAGACCAACCTGGCCAACATGGTGAAATCCCGTCTCTATTAAAAATCAAAAAAAAAAAAAAAAGCTGGCGTGGTGGCAGGTGCCTATAATACCAGCTACTCGGAGGCTGAGGCAGGAGAATCGCTTGAACCATGGAGGTTGCAGTGAGCCAAGATTCCACCACTGCACTCCAGTCTGGGCAACAGAGTGAGACTCCGTCTCAAAGAAGAAGAAAAGAAAAGATTTCCACCCTCAGGGTGAAGCAACTTCACCCTGTTGTTAACCTGTTGTTAAATCAGTTCACTGTTACAAAAAAAAATTCACTACAAATTCAGATAGCACTTTAAAGTAATTTCAAGATAAGCAATAAGATATTTTCTATAATATTTCTTTTTGGGTAAATGATGAGTTTGACATGAAGAAAAAACAGTCTGAAAACTAAATAGCTTTGGTGACTAGTCTATCTGCTTAAATAAAAATGAAAAAAAACAAAAAACAAAAAACAAAAAAGAGCTTCCTTTTAATCTATATAATACCAAAGGTTTCTTTATCAGTTTGTAAGAAACACTAGCTCCTAATTAAAAGTAGGTCACATTCTTTTGGTGACACCAGAATATTGTTAAAAGAAAAAATTAAGCAAAATAGGGTTTCTGTAGGAGGCAAAGAGAATACATCTGTTGCTCACAGAATCCAAATAAGCAGCCCAAACATGCTGTTCAAAGTGAAGACAGGAGAAAGTGGAAGTCCCAAGGAGAGTTACTACAGTATGGCAGGGATTTAGATGACGTTTAGCCAGAAATGAGACTTCTGAGAAGGAATTTCTAGGATAAAATGACCAGAAGTTGATCTGATCAACAGTCAGTTGAGACCAGGGAAGCCAGAGAGAACTATACAAGACTATAGCTATATTATATACTTACCTGTAACCATAGTCATATGGTTTTCTATACTCTATACTGTTAGAATACAAGGAGACTCAGGACAAAACTAGCTTGTCCTGTTTCTAGCTTGAGCCACAGGAGTCTTCTTAAGACCAAGAGTATTGGGAGCAAATGAATGAAGGTTGTTCTACTCCCTGGATCAAATGAACTTCGTAATTGTAACAGAAGAGGTGAGCTATCACGAATGCTTCCTCCTCTCCGAAGACTTCCCTGCCATCCTCAAGTCACATAACTGCCTACTGCTTTCGACTTTCTAATAGGACACTTTTTTTCCTTTAACATAGGCTATTATCATTTATTATAAAGCCGAGCTCTTGAGGGCAGGAATCTTTTCTTACTCATTTATTTTATCCCAAGCATCTAATATAGTACCTACCACATACTAGGTACTAAATAAGTATAATAATTGTTTCTTGAATGAAAGAACATCCAAATAAAATCAAAATTAGGTTTTTATTTTCAGAATATTATGTTGTTAGTTTTCTTTTTTTCTTTTTTTTTTTTTTTGAGATGTAGTTTCACTCTGTCGCCCAGGCTGGAGGGCAGTGGCACAATCTCGGCTCACTGCAACCTCTGCTTCCTGGGTTCAAGGGATTCTCCTGCCCCAGCCTCTCAAGCAACTGGGATTACAGGCACAAGTCACCACACCCAGCTAATTTTTTGCATTTTTAGATAGAGACAGGGTTTCAACAAGTTGGCCAGGCTGGTCTCGAACTCCTGACCTCAAGTGATTCACCCACCTCAGCCTCCCAAAGTGCTGGGATTACAGGCATGAGCCACTGCGCTCAGCCAGTACTTTGCTTCTAATGTTTTATCTTAAAAATGCTAAATTACTTTAATCTTGTTCTAAAAGAAGTTTTGTACTTTAAATGCATTGGATTCCAAAATATAAAAACTCCAAAACATGCTATAAAATTTTTCATTCTGGCCGGGCGCGGTGGCTCGAGCCTGTAATCCCAGCACTTTGGGAGTCCGAGACGGGCAGATCACGAGGTCAGGAGATCAAGACCATCCTGGGTAACACGGTGAAACCCCGTCTCTACTAAAAAATACAAAAAAAAAAAAACTAGCTGGGCGTGGTGGCGGGCGCCTGTGGTCCCAGCTACTTTGGAGGCTGAAGCCGGAGAATGGCGTAAACCCGGGGGGCGGAGCTTGCAGTGAGCTGAGATCCGGCCACTGCACTCCAGCCCGGGCGATAGAACGAGATTCCATCTTTAAAAAAAAAAAAAAAAAATCCATTCTTCTAAATCTGCCAGTCTTAACATTTGTTTCCCCAAGGTATCCACTAGGGTTGAAATTAATCATACGATATATTATTTTAAAAGTCATAAATTTACTTAACCTGACAAAGCAATTGACATACAGGTGATTTTCTTTTTTACTTTTGGCTGTAGAAAGCAGGAAAGACAGAGAACATCAGGGCATCCTTGCACTTTAGATGCAATGACATTCGGTAAATCATACCTCAAAACGGTAATAATACATCCTGTTTCAGGCTGTTGTATGGATTAAATTCACGTCAGGCATCCGGCTCATGTTCAGAATACTATTAGACCTTTTGTGTTGTTTTGTACATTTCCTGGCTAGTCCAAGACAGCATCATGTCTCACTTAAACCACTGCAATAGCTTCTAATTGGCCTTCTTGATTTCACACTTGTCACCCCAGTCTCCACACAGTAGCCATAATGATGCTTCTGAAAATGTAAATCAGATATGCCACGCTCCTGCTTAACCCCATTCAATGGCTTCCCTTGGTCCTGCCTGTTCGGGCTGACATGAAGATTCCACCCCACTCCAATTTCATCACCTGACGTGGCATTCCTACTACTACATCACCAGCCTCCTTGTGGTGCCTTGAACATGCCAGGCACGATCCAGCTTGGGCCCTTGCTACATCTAAAGATCCCTTGCCTGGAATGTGCTTCCCTTCACTTTCATTACTTTAGGCCTCTGCTCACATACTTCGTTATCCTCTCAGCCTCATTCCAGTCACTATGATTTTATTCACTACTATTTGCCCAAGATTGACAGCAGTGCCTGATACACTGTGAGCCTTCAAAAATATTTGCTGAATCAATCAATAAATATATTATTGATAATAATTCCTTAAAATCCTAGTTAGCATGCAGGAGAACTGTAAAATCATGCGAAAACATTTTTCTTTATCACAAACTTAAGAATAGCTAATATTTATTGAATGCTTACTTGCTGTACAAACAGGAAGTAACTAATTTGGACCTCATACAAAACTTACATTATAATCACTGTGCCCATCTGGCAGTTTAAAAAAGCTGAGATTCAGCGAAGTTAGGTAATTAACCCCAACACAGTAAGGAAATGATAGAGTCTGGTATGGAACTCAGACATTCTGGTTACAGATTCTATCTGAATCAATACAATAATTTCTAAAAGTAACTTCACAACTAAAATACTCCAGTCTCCTCACAACATTCATTTTCTTGTAGGGTTCATACAATCATTTTGATCTACTGTTAAAATACATGAAATGATTTGTTACGATTCAAAGAGCATTTTTTCCTGTCATGTTGGGAAGGGTAAGAAATAAGACAGAACTGACCGGGTGCGGTGGCTCACGCCTGTAATCCCAGCACTTTGGGCGGCCGAGGCGGGCCGATCACAAGGTCAAGGGATTGAGACCATCCTGGCCAACATGGTGAAACCCCGTCTCTACTAAAAGTACAAAAATTAGCTGGGCATGGTGGCGCACGCCTGTAGTCCCAGCTATTCAGGAGGCTGAGGCAGGAGAATCACTTGAACCCAGGAGGCGGGGGTTGCAGTGAGCCAAGATTATGCCACTGCATTCCAGCCTGGGCAACAGAGAGAGACTCTGATTAAAAAAAAAAAAAAAAAAGAAAAAGAAAACAGAAAAAAAGAAATAAGACAGAATCTATTTCTCAGTCAGTCCACACTTGATAGTTCATATAGGTCTGAGGAGATGTAGCTCCCTGTCTTAACAGAAACTGTGTGAACTGCTCCAGTTCACCAATCATGTAGTGGCTGTTTACTCATCCCCAGGCCACATGTCTCTCCACATGGCATCTGGGTCTTCCCCTCAGCAAAGCTAAAATGTGCAATGACAGATGAAATTTCTGCTTTTATTTGGATGTGAAATTCAAACCTAAGTTGGAATGCTCCACTGCTGGAAAGCAAACTTAAATCATTAATGAGGCATAAATTTTATGCCTAGTTTGTCCAATTGACCGAAAAAAATACATCAACTATTGAATGATCATGACATAAAGGTAACACTTGGAATTATATAAACAATCATTCTCTTTCTCTCTCAACTTTTTCTAAGGGTTTTCCCATTTGCACATTAATTTTTGTCCAAGTGATCTTACTATTTTGTTGAGAAAAAGGGTCAAATGTAGAAAATAAACTAAAATGACAGAAATATTAGGAAAATTAAGAAACAATAAGAATTATGAACAGAAGTGTTTAACAAAGAAAATATAGTACAGGCTTTGCCAATTATGAAATTGAATCACTCTGGATGCAGCAAGGAAATAAACAGAGAAATGATAGAGTAGAAATTAAGAACTAGGTTGATTGCCCTGACAAAGGTAGCTGAATAACTTTAATTCTCTGTACTTCAAAAGGCTTACTATAAAATTAATCTCACCACATAGATTATCCTTCCAACTCAAGTTGATTGAATTGTGGTGTTAAATCTGAAATTCTTGAACTACTTACCAGAATAGGATTCAAGAATTCCAACAATCTCTAGAAAAAAATATGCAAAATTTTGTGCAGGTATTTAATATTCATTTTACTGGGAAAAGTTGCACATCATACATGAATTTTTCAGGGCAATCTATGATCCAATACAGATTTAGAAAAAGCCTATTCAATATAATTGGCATGAATCATTGATATTTCTATATTTTACACATACAAGTTTATATGGAAGACAAGTTTTGTAAGACATAAGACCAAGACTTTCCTTTTTGGGACGAAGCCATCCTACTACCTAGAGGAATGTCTATCCATCCTCTATTAGATGGCAGTCTTAAAGTTGCTGGTGTCAGTAACTTTTTGAAGGAAGAGAGGTATTGCTTCTGATCCCTATTGTCTTTTAAAATAAAAGAATTTCTAAAATGGATATCAATAACCCATTTAATTGAATGTCAATGCATATTAATCATGTTTTTCAATGCAAATGAAAAACTTGATTAGGACTAAGGCCTGTAGAGAAACTAAAAGCTAAAAGGATTATAGCCATCTATTCATTATTCAAAATAAAACCAATTCCAAAATGTGAAGTCCATGTTAGGAAACCTAATATAATTGTACTTTAATTATCTTTTTGAAATGTATCAAATAGGAAATCATTTTTTAAAAAATGTCCTAGGTAGTTGTCAAGTTTGCTTATTAAGTTGTCAGTCCTTCTTGGACCTCTTTTGCAAAGCACAGGTGAATAACCATCTTATTTGTGGCAACCAACTGTCGTAAACCAAAGGCTCATTGATTTTCATTGATTCACAAAATTACTAACAGCTTAAAATGTACCCCCAACATCACCACGGCCACTTCTGCTGCTCTATAGCCGCCATTTATTGAGGGCTGACTCAACTCTGCTGGGCATTGCACATCTATTTTCTAATTTCTAATCACATACTCAAGAAAAAGATTGAACTGGAGCTGCATTTTAGATGAGGTAAGCATTTATGACCTAGACTTCCTTCCTGGGATGAACACTTTTCCTATTACCCATCCCTTCTAGAGAAAGGGGCGAACTGATTTAACTTTTTAGTCAGGTGTGCAGCCTCTGAGATATTTTGTCATTCTGCTAACATATTGGCTCTTCAGAGGGATCGGTAAAAAAGCAATTGAGCCACAGAACCATTGGTGTAGGCCTCCTGAGTACAGAAGAGGAGGGAGCTCATTCAATCATGCATTATATTAGAAATTAGAACCAATCCATAGATGAAAAAGCAATTAATATCCTATGGGAAGAAGAAATAAGTAATATGGGATTCAGAAGAGCTTAATCCTATAATATTAGACCTAGAATGTATCTTAGCTGACTGTTTTTCTTGCATCCTTCAATTAAAGGCTATATTTTATATTTGTATACTTTATTATCTACTAGATATTGTCAACATTTCCTTCTAAAAGAAGAATCAGGTGAGTCAGGCGCTGTGCCCAGTTTAACTTGTACTATAAAAGCTGGTGTAGAAGGCCTTCCCTTTGCCTTATATAAAATACAGAAAAATACTAGAATTCTTATTTGCACAAGGACAAAAAACGATTTTAAATTACCTTGGTAATGACTTATCCAAAGCTATGTTAGTAATTTAAAGTATGTTTTAAAATCTTGGATACAGATTAGTACAACTGAAAGGTGTTATTATAGAGATCAATATAAAGCCTAGAATATACGAAGTTAAAAAAAATAAAAAATAAAATGGTATCCACTCCCCACTACGTGAATGAGATCAAATTTATCCATGCTCAATGAGTTCAGGAATTTCAGCCTAAAAGAACATGACACAGTCTGGGAAGACTTGAAAACAAATCAGCTGAAACTATTACTACGGTCTCAAATGATTCACAGAGAGCTGGAAAGAGGCTTTAAGAGCCGAGATACACACGTGCCATTGATCTGAAAGAAACAGAAAATAAATTGTATAAATGACAAAGTTGACAACTTAGTAATGATTTTGGGCAAGGCTCTACACTTTGGGCCCTGAGAAGATAACACAGAGTCATGTATCAGATTAGTGATTAGTTTAGCAAGCTATTAAAATTTCTTCCAACTCCGAAAATATGGACTTATCAATAAAAGTGAGTAGTTTGGATTCTCTGGATAAACATATCCCTAGAATATTGAAGGGAAATTCCTTAGACTAACATAGCTTAATAATTGCTTGATAACAGTACAGCCAAGTGGTTAAGAGAGTTACTCTAGACTTGATTAAACCGACTTCTGCTCTGCTACTTATTCCAGGTTCATAAACCATTATTTGAAACCTTAAAGCCAGAGATTTTGCAGTGTGGATGGTTTTTAACGTTAGAAAGAAACTACAGTGAATAATCTGTAATTTTATTAACATTCCCAGTATCCAATACTCAAACATAATATTTCTACAGTGATTCTTCATAGTAAGTATAACAAATAAATGTTTTATATATCCTCATCTCAATTTAGGTAAGATTGTTTGTCTCCAAAATATCTCAAGTCTGTGGACGGTAGAATTCTAAAATGAATCCCAGGTGTACATGTACCCCCTGCTGTGCATATCCTTTATAACAATCCCCTACCCTAGAGTGTGCGTAGTGCCAGTGAATATGATGGATATCATTCATGTTACATTATATGGCAAAGGCAAAGGGATTTTTCCAGATGTAATTAAGGTCCTTAATCAGTTGATATTGAGTTAATAAAAACGGAGATTATCTCAGGTGGACCTATCCTAAACTTATGAATGCTTTAAATGAGGATCTAGTAGTCAGAGACTATAAGGAAAAGAGGCTTTCTCCTACTGACTTTACAGAAGCAAGCCACCATGAGTTTTACAGCTGCCAAAAAGTAAATTTTGCCAACAACCCAGAAACTTGGAAGAGGATCCCAAACCTCAAATAAGGTGATAAGAGGCTGCCTGGTGAGACCTTGAGCTGAAGATCCTGTCAGGTCATATCCAATTCCTGACCTATGGAAACTGCGAAGCAATAAATGGCCATTGCTTTAAGCTGACAAGCTTGTGGTACTTGATTATACATCATGGAAATGCATGGAAACCGAATACAAGGTTAGATCACCTTTTGCTAACAATTAGTTACAAAAACATTTTAGTTCTTAGAGATTTCTGAATTTTGAAATTGTGAATAAGAAATTGTATGCCTGTGGTTGTATGACTTGATAAAGTATTTAATTCCTATGAGCTTTAGCTTTTTTTTTTTTTTTGAGGTGGAGTCTCGCTCTGTCGCCCAGGCTGGAGTGCAGTGGCGCAATCTCGGCTCACTGCAAGCTCCGCCTCCCGGGTTCACGCCATTCTCCTGCCTCAGCCTCCCAAGTAGCTGGGACTACAGGCGCCCGCCACCTCGCCCGGCTAGTTTTTTGTATTTTTAGTAGAGACGGGGTTTCACCATGTTAGCCAGGATGGTCTCGATCTCCTGACCTCGTGATCCGCCCGTCTCGGCCTCCCAAAGTGCTGGGATTACAGGCTTGAGCCACCGCGCCCGGCCGAGCTTTAGTTTTCTTATCTCTGAAAGAGAGGCAGTAACAACACCTACTTCATAGGCTGGTGGTGAGAACTTAATAAAATAGTGTATATAAGACACTTGATATAAAACATGAAACCACCATCCCATTGTGAACTTTTTATTATTATTATTATTTTCTACCCTTTGCTCTAAACCAGTGATTTCAACACTAGCTACATGTTAAAATCACCAGGACAGCTTTAAGAAATAGCAGTGCCTGGGCCCCACACCATATCAATCATACTGGGATCTCTGGTTGCAAGACCAGTACCACTGCAGTTTTAAAAGCTCCTGAGATGACTCTAATGTTCTCTAAGACTCTAAGATGACGCTAATGTTAACTTGAGAATGACTATTCCAAATATGTCACAGAAAATCTTGGCTTTTTAAAAAATTTGGTAGCATTTAATGGGTATTTCTGAATAACTCACCATCAAGATAGGGAATATTCTATTTTTAAACAAGCTTTGCCCTCCACTTTACATAATGAATTCTTTCCATTATATATCCCTATTAGATTAGCTTAGTAGATATGGATTTACTAGGTAGCTTCTTGTAGTGTAACTCCTTTTGGAGAACTGACAAATCACAGGCCTGACTCTCAAAACAAAAGACACCAGACCTTGTATCCCAAATGCAAGGCCCTTTCAGAGCACATCACCTTGTTCCCTGCATAATGACTCCGCCTGATTTCTACTATAATGAGACTGAATACAGAATGCACACTAGTCAAACTATAAATAGCAGTAGAACTCTCACCCACAATCTATGAAGCAACCAACCTGGAAAGACAATTTACACAGAATAGTCAGAGCTTGATCAGAGACTGCCAACTCCCAATTTTATTATTTCTTATTTTTTTGGTCCCTGCTTCCAACTCAGAACCAACCAGAAAATCTAATATGCTCCTCAAACCAGTCACATACCTAGTTTACCTCCAGGTTCTCATGCCAACAATCCCAATCAGAGCACACCTAGAGCCTTCTTTCTCTGCCTTTCCCACACTTCTGTTTTATTTTATTTTATTTATTTTTTTAAATATTGGCAGGGTCTCACTTTGTTGCCCAGGCTGCTTTCAAATTCCTGGGCTCAAGTGTTCCTCCCTTCTTGCCCTCCCAAAGTGCTGGGATTACAGGCATGAGCCACCGTGCCCAGCCTCCTGCTTTACTTTGAGTCTCTACCAAATGCATGTGATGATGGCTCCCATGGAAAGCTTTGAATAAATAGATCTAATTTTTGTGGTTTTATTTATAATTGCCACAAAAATGTAGGTGAAGGAGGAGCATGTT
This sequence comes from Trachypithecus francoisi, assembly GCF_009764315.1. Lineage (NCBI taxonomy): Eukaryota > Metazoa > Chordata > Mammalia > Primates > Cercopithecidae > Trachypithecus > Trachypithecus francoisi. The sequence goes on from NW_022681469.1 coordinate 62,199,526, forward strand.
CTTATAAGCACAGCTCCAATTCCTGTTACACTTTTTTATCTATTCAGGTAATTTAACTGTGAATGTTTAAACTTTGTATTGGAGTATAATATCCAGAAAAGTGCACATAAGTATAAAATTTGGTGAATTTTCACAAACTGAAACACCCATGTAATTAGCACCAGATGAAGGAACAGGTTGTAACTAGAGGCCCTCCTTTGTGCTCCCTTCCAGGCACCACAACCTCCCCAAAACAAGTGACCAGTATGCTGACTTCTAACATCACAGAGTAGATTGGCCTGCTTTATATTTTATTGAAATGGAGTCAGAGAGTAGTATTCACATTTTGTGTGTAGTTTCTTTCATTCAGTGTTATGTTTCAGTTTTGTCCTTACTTTTGCATGTTTTCCTTGCAATGTGATACTCCAGTGTAATGAATGCTTCACAATTTATATTTTACATCTTATTCTTGATGGAGATTTGGGTTGTTTCTAGTTTGGAGCTATGAAAAATTGTAATGCATTGAACATTCTAGTACATGTCTTTTGGCAATCTGCACATTTCTGCTGGAAATGTATCTAAAACTGCATATGTTTCACTTTGATAAATATGAAAATTATTCTTTAATTTTAAAAGAAAAACAGGAATCATATATTGGTCCTCAACTAGAACTGAAGAAGGAATTTGGTAGCCAAATGGGTGCAACCTAAATCCTGTATTTTCTTTCATGGTTATGCTATTTTAAAAGATTGCATTAAAAATGTTTATCCTACAAAAAACCAACATTGCAGATATTATGCCATTTTCATTTCTTCTAGAAATACACAGACTATCTTATGTAAAAGGTAATTTACATCTACTGGAAATATATATATATCTGAGAATACCAGTATAAGAAAAGCATCCTTGGCTTTCTTTTTGTGTAGTACAAAAAGAGAAAGAAGCTTGGATTTTAGGAAGGCTTGAACTAAGCAGGACAAACTTCTCCCTTATATAAGCTGCTTGAGGCAGGGGCCAAGTCAGAGTCATCTTTATAGTCTCACATCTGTACCTCTGATACATGAAGGGTTTGGCTCAATGTTTGTGGAATAAATGAATCCTCAAAAAGCCATGTCAGCAAATGTTCCTCTTGAAATGTTCTTTTAATGAGCTGGTAGGACACTTGATAAAATTCATTAAATCAGCCTTCCTAGCCCTACCTTTTGTTGTTTGTGCTTCAGAGTTCAGCACTGGGAACCTGCCCACAAGTTCTGCCCTTCCAGGGGAGGCTGGAAAGGGCTTGAACCAAAAAAGAAAAGAAAGCAAATGTTTACATTTTACCTGCTTGAGAACACTGACTGCTCACCTCAGCATTCAGATAACTGCCCTCCAACCCCAAGGTGGGATAGAGATCCTGCTGTATTATGAATGTTGCTACAATAAGGCACAAGAAGGAGCAATAGGAAACACAGGTGAGCCACCGAATCTGGCAGCTTCCAGAGGCCTCAGAACATTCACATTTGTAGATGCATTAACTGTGCTTGTTTAGTAGCTGACATTCACTACTCACATTTTCAAAGAGGTATTTAGATAGAATTTCAAAGGTATGTTTTGAGGGGACCAAACACATAGCACTAAGGTAAGCCACCTCAATTTTGTAGATTTTTCATCAATTGCCATTAAAAAAAAATCACATGGTATAACAAGTAGAAATCAGCCTGAGAGGAAAAATGTACTAGACTGGATTTTTTTTAAAAAACTGCCCTTACATTTATTATGCACTTTCCCTCTTCACCTCACCCATCCCATATGGAAAAAACAAAATCATAAAAACATTAAAGAAACAATATCACCCCAAATTCCAACACTGTTGCCCAAGAAATGTTTACATTTTTTCCTAATTCTTGTGAAGTCTTTGTTCAGATGCACAATTAGAAAAATAATGGTAATCATGATATTACCATTGATTTGAAGTCATGTTATGTCATAGACTTTTTACATTTTACTCTTCCCCAAGGGACACTAACTATATTGTAACCAAGTCTTCATAATATTAGTTTTTAAATTCCGTAATACGTTACCCACAATAAACTGTCATTCTATTTTATTACAGTGTGACATTTTGCCACAGAAAGTCTTTTACTATTCCATCTTTGTGGCTATTTAGTATTTTTCCTACTTTTAAAATTTTTTTCTGAGAATACTCAGCAATATCAATACAAGCCAAAGAGTTTGTGTATATTTATTGTTTTTAAAACAAATTTACTTTGCAAAATAATTTTTGTTAATTTTACAAATTTAAATAGTCAAAATGCTAATATGTGAAAAACATAGCGCCCCAAATTAGGAAACCATTCTAATTTGGCTTATACCCATCACATTGCTAATCACCATCTATAAAGATTTATCTGGATAATGCTTTCATTAAATGATGCATATTTTAAAGTAACAAATGTCCGCCTTTTTGTATTGCTGGCAAGACAAAAAAAAATCATCCATTTTCAACAGTAGATTGAGGTGAGATCTCCATAGAGACAAAGAGTAAAAAGCTCATTTAAGTTGAAAATAGATTGTACGCCATAGTTTGTACTATGGACTTTCTCAGTGTCATCTAATTTAATGCTGCGAAGTAAATAATAATTGCCCCCGTTTTAACAAATTGAGATTATCTAATATTAAGACTTGGTTGGCCGGGTGCGGTGGCTCACGCCTGTAATCCCAGAACTTTGGGAGGCCCTGAAGCAGGCAGATCACGAGGTCGGGAGATGGAGACCATCCTGGTTAACACCGTGAAACTCTTGTCTCTACTAAAAATACAAAAATTAGCCTGGCGTGGTGGCGGGCGCCTGTAATCCCAGCCGCTCGGGAGGCCGAGGCAGGAGAATCGCTTGAACCTGGGAGGCAGACATTGCAGTGAGCCGAGATCACGCCATTGCACTCCAGCCTGGGCGACAGAGCGAGACTCTGTCTCAAAAAAACAAAAGGAGAAAAAAAAAAATACTTGCTTAAGGTCACATAGATTCAGGGTAAAACACAGATTAGGTTGTTTCTACTACAACATTCTAAATACACAAAAAATTAATAAACTAATTACACAGATACTTCAGGATTACTTTCAAGCAGACATGTCCAAACATTGAAAATCAGCTAGCAAATTTCTTATAACGGGGAAACAATTAACTGATTATTTGGAAGATACTGTACTTTTTCTGACTTTGGGTTAATTATAAAGAAGAATCACTTCATAAAGTTTATTTCAGGTGAAAGAATTAGTTATAAAGCATTATATAGTGATGGCTACACAAAACTGTATTTCAAAGAATATTGTTTTATTCTTGACATATTACTATTTTCACAACATGAACATTTCTACAATGTTCCACCAGGGTTCACAAATATTATTTTCTTCTTTTTTTTTGTCAGTTTATTGCTGAAAAACAGTATACATACAGAAGAGTGTATACATTTTAACAAGGTAACCATATTCATATGATGCATTCACATCAAAAAACAGAAATTGCCATTATCCCAAAATCATGCTTCTAACACCAGAGATTAGTTTTGCCTTCACAGATTTTTTTTAATCTAGCAAAGCTCTGATAAATTATTTGTGACCTTTATTGAAGTATTCATTTAATTTCTGCTACCTCTTCCATTTCTTCCATGAAGATAGAAGTTTATCCCACGAGATCAAGTAAAGTAGACCAGATGAAAATAGTAATATCAAATTGGCACTGGTAGGGACAACCTTTGAATACCTATCATTTGGCACATACTATACAAGACCTTTTTTTCCCACTCTTACAACAACATCAAAACTAAAAAGATTATGTTTCACTAAAACAACTCACAGAGAGTAGTTATATTTGCATAACAGGATTTATTCCTGCTTAGTTCACTACCATCTGTTTTCATATTTTAAGTCAAAAGATTTATACATTAAACAATCTTATATAGCTTTTCACATGCTATTTTAGAAAGCAATTGGCCCAAATCCTGATTATTTTTTCTAAGTATATAGAGTTGTTTCCATAGGTAGGATATAAACCCTCAAATTCAATATTTTTTGATATAAATAATTTAAAGTCTTATCACAACTGTGAAAAGAGCAATTACTTATTCCATTTATGATAAATTATTAATTGAAGTATGCATTCAAATATAAACTTCCTGATAGCAACTTCTTTAATCCTTATGTAGAACGTAAAACACTAAACAAAGGAGAAAAATCTTCAATAATTTACTTTTCTCTGAAATTTACATTTCTCTGAAATGGCTCAAGATACTTCCCCTAATGGAGAATAAAATGAATTCTATGTGGAACCAGATCACTATTGTAATGAAAATGTTAGGATTTAACTATTAAAAGCACATACATAATATATGCTGTGTCACATCTTCCTATATTAATAGGTTTTAAGTATTAGATTATTTATAATAAGATTCAACAACATAAAAAATATATTTTTACCACCTTACCCATACATCTAAACTAAAATGTCACAGAGGGTAGGTAGGGTAAGGAAAGTAATGATTCAGATGTTATTCAAATAAGCCTGAACAGTTACCTATTTACATAAAAAATTGGATGTTTGACTTTATGTTGATTAAATAATCAACTGATGTCTTTTTTGCCCCTCTGACAATTTTATGATTTTTAAGCCACAGCCTTAGAATTTTCAAGAATATCATTTCAGAAAAAAAATAGCTATTCTTCCATCCTGACAACTTTATATCATTTAACCACAAGGGGGCCATAATTATCTTCTTTGAATTGTTTAAGCATGCCAGGAAGCAGATAACATTGAAAATAAAACCAATCCATTCTCAAAAATTAAGTAAACATAAGAAAACAATTAGGAACATACAAATCTGATTTTTGAAAGTAAAATGAATATGAAACACACAGGTATTTCCCATACATGTTACACATTTGAAGCAAGATACTTACCCCTACTTCTGTCTCCAAAACAGGCACATCTCTGTACCTTCTGAACGCACAATAGACTTTTATCTTAAACAGAATTAGTATTAAGTATGATCGTTTGTGAGAATTATTGACAAAGCCGCTATTGCTCAAGTGCTGCAATTTATCACTTGGCAAATAATAAATGCACCTCCAGTCTGTGCTAACCTGATGACCTGAGGTGAAATTTGAGAATGAGTAAAATTACCAAAATATGCTCCCCTGGCTAAGTGAGCACACTAAAAAAGGAAAATAACATCTAACAATGGTATGCTTAAATTATGTTCTTTTTAAATTAAAATTACAAAACAGATGGAATGGTACACTATACAGAGCAATAAACGTTTTGTTCAAATATTCTCTCTGGTATATTCAGCAAAATAAACTCCTTTCTGCAGATAAAAATACAACATTTGTCTTCTGAAAGAAATATTCCACACAAGTGCTAGTATAAGGTAGAACTAAACTAGCTGTTCCACCCATGGCCCTATGTTAATACTTTAGTGCCTTCAAAGATGTTACCCAAAACTCTCACCAAAGGCAAATGAACTTTCCCTGAGGGGAGGGGCAGGCTGCTTCTAAAGCAGTGGCCACATTATGAATTCACACTGTATCCAATGATCTTTTTAAATTTCCAGTCACTCATGCCATCCTCACATTATCACTTTAAATTTTGTTATACCAAGGAAGGAAAATGTTGGTAACAGTAATAATAAATGCTGGAATAACAGAAATACGCATCCTTTTAATAATATTGATACGAGTTCTGAGAGTCTTCTAATTTTAAAATTTCATGCTACATCTTTCATATTCATTCTCATGTTGTCATAATACCTGGATTTCCTTCATTTTTTAAAGATTTTTCCTCAAATGCCAAGCACCACTGTCTAACTACACTGCTGGTTGGAGGATATTTAGGCTTTGAGATAACATGACAAGCCAACTGGACAATCCAGAAGAGGACAAGAATGGCCTGGATGTAGTCTGAAAATGTTACAGTGTATGAGCCCCAATAATGTCTCTGTACCAAGGAAATGGATATTTCCATGACTCATTCCCCTCATCCGTCTAATGGAAATGTACTCATCACCTGCTCTATATGCTGATGACTATGTGTCCGTGAACTGTGGAAGAGGTATACATAAAGTAAGCCTATTAACCTTCCCAATATTCTTATGTGAAAAGCCAAGGAGTGAACAGAAATGAGTAGGCTAACATTTGGCAAAATTCTCAGTTATGCAGCACTTCTTTGTCGAGGGAAACCAGTATTTGAAAAGAAAAAGCAGTACGGAGAACAGAAAAATTATCTCCAGAAACTCCTAACAAGTTACCAATAAATAGTGAATTATAGAATGTGAAACCCAATTTCTTAGGCCAAATGTTATTTTCGGTACAAATTTTCAGAGCCTTTGGATCCACTCTGTTTTAGGGTAGCATAGGCTCAATCCATTCCAATGGAAAACAGAGGGTGATTCCAGGGCCCAACCTATATTAAAAACAGTGGTAGTCAATAGTGTAATATGGCATCTGTATTCCAAACTGATAGGTACTCTAGACATGCATAACTAATGCACAACAACATCTTTCCTACACGTTTTTCAAAAGACCTTCAACAAGTTGCCCTTGACATTCACAAAAGAGCACATTCCCTATGATAGTGCTATTTCTCTCTTTAGTTTTAAATTAAATGTGACATTCATAATTTAATCTCCTCACTAACCAATTGTATATCAGAAAAATTGACTTAGAGTAAGCATTTTCTTCACTGATTAATATTAGAATGGGGAATTCAACCAAAGCTATTAAAAGCTTTTGTCCCTTTCTTATTAGTAGTGTTTCTTACATTGAGCTTTTAATAAAAGGCTATAACTTGATGATGTAACAAAAGTAGAAGAAAAAACAGTGTATTTAAGCTCTATTTCACCATGTTCTTAATATTTCCTCACTTACAGCAGATTTTCATGCCATAAAACTAATTTACCACCCACTGCAGGTGATTTTAACTCTAAATTTTAAAATTTTATGAAGAGTGAAATAAAATAATAAATAATCCAATTACTAAAAACTTATTAAAGAGACCCTCCTTCCTCAAACACGGTTAAATGCATTTACATTTCTAACTCAGTATTTTAATCCAATTATAAATAAGAATATCCTTTAATGGGTCCACTTAAATCATAAATCAGCACTTGTAAAATTAAAAATCACCACAGTAATTCTATAACCTGGTACTTAAGTGTCTTTTTAAAGTAGCTGGGTATTTACCCAGCCCTTATATAAATTAAGTGAAAAGTAAAGACCAGAAAAAATATGTTCTAAATCCTAAAAACAAATTTTACAAGTCTCCCACTCTTAATACATTTCACAATACTAAAACTAATGATAATCATTTTCTCCCTAACATTTTTCAATTTGAATAAAGTCAGGAAATAAAAAGACAATCTAACAACTATCACTTCTGAAGCTAGATCAGCAAATTTTTATTGAACACAAGGCATCAGAGTGATGTGTTATTGGCAAAACATACAGACAAACACACAGATATATACTTATGTCTTCTAGACTGGTTTTTCCTACCTCCAATCTTCTGTGATTTTATTCTATTGGGCTATGCATCTGGTGTGACTAGGCTGTCTCAAACTTTATTCATTTAAGTACTTTTTTATTTTATAATCAAATTATGGACAATTTATAATCTCACATTAACATTTTGATCTAATTGGATTATTTTCTGAATGCAAAGTACAGATTGCAAGCTAAAACACACATTAAGTATAAGCATTTGCAAAGATAGGACAGAGGGTCTTGAAAGAGCTTAATTTCAATATGCTATAACCTATCAGTAACTTACACAGTGTATTCAAATATATATTCAGTACTTTACTATGTGTTGGTCACTATGTTAGTTGCTTTGTTATACATTAAAAATAATCAGATACAAAAGCATCAAACATTAAAACACATTAGCACAAGTTTTATGTGTGCAATTAGTAGCTAACCTAAAATCTAAAGATGCCAATTTAAAAAATAAAGTACAGTTAAATGATGCACACATTACTACTCATTGCTGTTACTCATGGTTGCTTGTAGTTACACAGTATTTTTCCACACACTATCTCATATATCTTACAATCCAATTTCGTCCTCTCAACATCTTACATGTTAAATAAAATAGATACTATCTTCTATTGTGAATGAGGAAATGAAAAGATAGAGGTCCTGATACTTTGTTACACAGAAAAATCATACAATAAATTCATATAAGAAGGGAATAAGATTTAAGTTGTCTATCTTCTAGTAGTGTCCCCACTACCTCACATGTAACATACCCACACTTTCTCATGCTATCACTAGCAAGGGGATTTATGCTAACCTTTTGAATGTGTTCTTATTTTTGACGCCTCAATTTGTGAACCAATCATCTACAAGATAGGGGAGAGGCAAAATTATGTCACACAAATAGACATTCCCAAACACATAATGAAGCTATTAATCGGTCAATTAAAGATGGTCCTATTAAAAAGTGAACAAAGGACATGAACAGACACTTTTCAAAAGAAGACATATATATGGCCAACGATGATATGAAAAAAGCTCAACATCACTACTCATTAGGGAAATGAAAATCAAAACTACAATGAGATACTATCTCACACCAGTCAGAATGGCTATTACTAAAAAGCCAAACCATAACAGATGCTGGCAAGGTGGCAGGAAAAAAAGAAACACTTATGCACTGTTGGTGGAAGTGTAAATTGGTTCAGCCACATTCAGTAGTAGCTGATCTATTTGCAAGAAGAATCTATGAGTTTTTTTGAGAAGAGGAATCTTGGATCTTGACTTAGATACTTTTATATCTTCAGTGTTATTTGTATATCTGTTACACAGAAGTCACTCATTAAATGTTTATTGAAATGAAAACTGTCATCACATAACGCTGCACCTAGAGTTGGCTCTGATGGATCTGTCCTTGCAGATAAACTAGATGTTGCTTGGGAATAAACACGGCAATTGGATTCCTTCATTTTATTATTCTCAAAACTCATCACAATATCTGACTCCAGACAGATACGCAACAATCTTTATTGAATGAAAATAAAATCACTGAGTAGATGAATGGTATATTGGGATATGGACATTTTGAGGTAAATAATATATTCAATTGATGAAAATAGCAACCAATAGAAATTCTAGTAATGACTGTGTTTATCTTTACAATAGAGTTTAGTTAAATTCATTTATCCCCTTTTCTCTGATATCTTTAAGAAAAACAGAATATTATTTTAGAAATATTATTATGCCAAGAAAATAAGAATATGAATCAGTATGCTCACTGGTAAATGGCTAGATCTTATTGCTCCTAAATGCCAAAAACTTAGTCAAATAAAGCAATATATGGAACCAATATGATAAATTTGGTGTACTGTTTAAAAATAAAAAATCAAGTCTCTATGAAGGTACCATAAGGAAATCAGAATTTTAGCTCCACACAATCATGATTTGAAAATACTTTTTAAATACTCAGTAGACCCCACGTCCCTGAGAAAATCCCACAGCTATAGTAATGCTCCCACATTTCCTTAAAGTTTCTCATTAGTAATCATAACAATAGTAGGTAAAAATAATTGTGCTATCTAAATGCATTTATTGCAGTAAATTTATTGTTCTCTTTAAGGAGCACTTTGCGCTTCAAAGCTTTTCACTAGAAAGAGATAAGAAATAATTTTATCAATATTCATCATAAAAATATCAAAGCCCATATCATTAAAGTTAGTGGAAGAGTTTTCCACAGAAATAATACTGAAGCCTACATTGTCATGTAGCCTAAATGTCTCTTTTTTTCATTAGATTTGGAGTCAACTGCATTTTCCTGACTAGTCAATTACTTTGTAAAAGGCTGGAAGGCCCCATTGGCGGTCATTAGCCTATTTGCAGGGTCTACTGGAACTTGCCTCTGTGCTTCTGAAGTGTATACACACATACTGCCACCCCAACAACGGGACTCGTTTTCAGGTTTTCTACACATTTATGAGATCTCAGCTTATAAAAGCGTTCTTTCCATGGTCTGTGGTAAAAAGATTAGGATATTAAGTATAAAGAATCAATAAATAATGTAGATGTTATTTGCTTAGCTAAGAATTGATATATTAGAAATGAAAACAGCACTAAGATTATTCTGCAAAAGAACAGTTATAAACTACAATGTTAGACTCACTTTAGGGCGTCTATGCAATAAGAAAGGATCCTTGACTTTGGAGTCATACACACCCACGTTTAAACCCCATCTCTGGCACTCAGGCATACCAGTTGCATCACTGGGCCAAATTAGTATCTATGAGCCTTGGTTTCCTCCTCAGTAAAAATAACACCACTGACCTCATAAGTTTATTTTGGTTATTAAGTAAAATAATATCTCTCAAACAAAGGAAAAGTCTCCCAATCTACGTTATATCCCTTCGTCTTCTCCATTCTGCCCTTATAGATAAGCTCCATGAGGAATTGAATTTCAACCCTGATCTAATAATGTCATTTTATATTTTGGATCTAAATCTATTATGTGAGTTTAAAAAACTATTAGCCTCCTTTCATAAGGACATGAATCATATACTGAGTTTTAAAATTGCAAAGTTTAGAGGCCAATACAAGGGTATTACTGATTTGGCAGTATAAATACATCAAAGAATTCTCACAAACCGTATCTTTTATGTTGCTTTATGTACCAATAATTCATCAATTAATTTATTTTACTAAATTCTTAAAACACAAACTTGTGTTTTACTTAAAAGGTAACTTTAGGCCAGGCACGGTGGCTCATGCCCGTAATCCCAATCTCAGCACTTTGAGAGGCCGTGGCACGGGGATCACAAGATCAAGAGATCAAGACCATCCTGGCAAACACGGTGAAACCCTGTCTCTACTAAAAATACAAACATTAGCTGGGTGTGATAGTGCGTGCCTGTAGCTCCAGCTACTCGTGAGGCTGAGGCAGGAGAATCACTTGAATCCGGGAGGTGGAGGTTGCAATGAGCCGAGATCATGCCACTGCACTCCAGCCTGGGTGACAGAGTGAGATTGTGTCTCAAAAAAAAAAAAAAAAAAGCAACTTTAAGATCTTACTTTAAAGGTGTCATAAAGTATAGTTATGGAAATATTTCACAATTTTAACTGAATGGAGAGTACACCAACCTAGGAATCTAACTCAGTCCTTAAATCATCTTTGAAGTTGGATCAAATTCTCCATGTTAAAATTCTACCAGTTCTTTGTAGGACTGATGTAACTCATGTGTATTAAAAATAATTTTTAAGATTTCCTCAGTAGTTATGACCCTGATTACAAATCAGACACCTTTGTATGATTTACTAATAGTTTACATTAACAGATTATCACTTATTAAAAATAAAGCCATGTCTTCATACTTCAATATTTGACCTGAATACTTTTTACTTTTCTATATTTTATTCTCTACACGACAAGGTAGCTGCAGAAAGAATAATGCTAATCTAGACTATATTTTGCATTAATTCAGGGACTTTTGGAGCTACACTGAATTGCTTTTGCTTTTCCAGACCTGCTTAAGGTCAGACAGCTGAGGAAAAGCCAATACCCCATAATGAAATCTCAAACATCCTGGGAATACTCACTTCAAATCTGTGGGATCAATCTGGGGATTCACGACAAAAGGAGTCCCAAGAGATCTACTTATACCATCACCATCTCACATTTCAGATCCTAGTCTCCTAATTATTCTAGAGTGCTTGATGGAGAAAGGGGCAGAGGAGGGAAGAACAGAAAGACAGTATGTATATGTTTAAGGATGCATGGAAGGGAGGGAGGGGGCAATTAGGTCAGAAGGGTTAATTCTGCGCCCAGTCACATATGTGTAATTAATTTCTATGTTTAGTGCAAATGCAACTGTATCAACAGTATTAATTTAATATAATGGCAAGCTGAGAGCAGAAATATATGCTACTATTTTTAATTTCTATGCAGTAAATTTGTGTCATTTTTCGCAGTATGGTTCTATTGAAAACCTTAACAGAGAAAATATTACTTTCTGGGCTCTAAGAGCCGACTGATGATGTCACCTCTTGAAATGTATTTAACTATTTAAATATTAAGCTAAAATCATGCTCCAACAATCTTCCTAAGTTGTTTCACTCACATAAGAAGGATAAAATTTATCCTCAAAAGAATGCTATGAGGCTTGTTAAGAGGGGAAAAAAAGTGAAAATGCCTAATGGAGTACATGACTTAGGTTAGGGATTAGTTGACATTATGTAAATCTGAATGTCATTAGAGTAACAGTAAATGAATTTTATCACCAAGAGTAAGAACAGTATAGGGTAGCATATAATATGTAATACTAAAATAATTTCTAATATAATATATTTTAATCAATTTTCTAGCCTATCTGAGACATATTCAGAAGATAGTAATCTAAGATGTAAAGTGGAAAAAGAAATTAACACAAAGCTAACTATATGGAGCAGCCACAGCAATTCTTAAAATGTGAGAATAAACATGTTAAAAGTCTCATATTCAACTTCACTACAACTATTTTACTTTTCAGTTAAACTAAGAATTTCATTTGTGAATTTTAAGTAATCTATACTCATTTCTACCAGGAATATTTTCTGGTTGCACATTTTCAAATACAGTCAACTTTTTCTTGCTCATATGCTGGCATTCAGTCTGGCATTCAGTCTTTTATAGCAGTAATCACTGAAAGAAAATACTTCTGTCAAATGCAAGAGATCTTATTCAGCAAATTGAATAACACAGAAGAAATTTTCATTATGTGATACAGAAAATTTTCCTTCTCCAAATAGAGTCACTGCATTGATTTTTTTCATGATTTGTTTGTTGTCTATTACACACATCTACACATTTTAAATCAATTTTATGAGTCCAGATTCATACTGAATTTATTGCAGAAAAACTAAATATTTTGTAAGAGCAAGAAAAAATGTATTTTGTTTTCATTTTATTAAAATGAAGGGTGTGCCTTAAAATCATATTTAGTGTAATGGTTAGGAAATAATCACTGCACCATGAAAGTTTATCTTGTTTTAAAACCATAAATCAGGCTGTCCAGAAACTTTTTAAAGTATTCAAAAATTGTACTTTCAACTCTGGACAGTTTATGATACCAAAACATTTTAGCATATATTACACAGATATTTGCATTCCAAATATCTATTTAAATTCTTTATAAAAACATTTTAAACTGAATTGTTCTGATATTTTGTTTTATAATGAAACCAAGCCTTTAAAGATGGTGTATAAATGTAAACTCTTCTTTACCTTTTACCTCCTTTTTGTTTCAAGTTCTCCCCATCCTGCTACCGCATGCTCTACTATCCCACCCTCCAGAGGCACCATTAAGAAACAATTTTTATTTACATACAGCTTTCTAAACAAGAAAATAATCCTGGCTGATTTTAGCTATAGATCCTTTAAAATTCAATTCTGCAATAGAGTTTATGCCTTATAAATATTTTTTAAAGATGGTTGACATGTGACTGGCTCTTATATTTTTCTACAATAGAGAAACAAGTCTCAATTATACCCAATTAGTTATCCAAATACTCACTTGTTATTGTGAGTAGTTAATATTACCAATTTGTTATAAAAGCAACCAACAATGACTAAATACTTGTTATTTGACAAGCAAAAGTGTTTTTGTTTTGGTTTTTACACACATTATATCTTTTAATCCCCACAACAAACCCAAGAACAAGGTGTTGTCATGATCCCCCTTCAGAGGTGAACAGGCGGAAATACAGGGAGACCATGTAGCTTGCCTACACTCCCACCATGTTACATGAGTGCAGACAAAAGAAAACACATGTAGTTTTCTTACTACATGTAGCGAATCCCAAACTCTTCTTCTTTATTCTACATATCCTAAAATAATGACATTACAGAACTATTTACATTTAGCTCTAATTTTGAATTTTTAAAAATGGTTAGTGGTTCTTTTACTGAAAGGTCAAAATTTCCATTTTCCAAGGTGACCAGAAGTCTCACACTGCCTTCAGAAAGAAAACAGGGACCAAAGACTTAAAGCTTTTCTGGGCTGAGCTCACTCTTTCTTTAACAGATTAATTTAGAGGTAGAAACTCTTTCAAACTTCACCTTGATTTATATCTTTAAGAGAGGGGAAAGAGTTTTCATTCATTTATTAATGTGCACATTAATGAGATAATTTGTGGGTTTATTACTTCTTCAAAGACATTAAACTTCTCAAGGGAAGACATTTCATGGAAACAACATGCATTCTTACTATTAAAATTTCCACTTTAATCTCGATGGATAAATAATACTTCATATGTAGATTCATTTATTAGGATTTTAATAAGCTTTTAAGTTCAAATCCTTTATGACACTAAAGGATGAGTTATCCAAACCTAACCAGAAATCTTTTTTATTTATCAAGGGCGTTACTATAATCCCATAAGACAAAAGGAAGAAAGCATGAAGAAGCAAGAAATCTAAAATATTAATCATATTGCATTTTAAAATGGTCTTTGCAGTCTCTTTTTTATATGTAAATTGGATGTTTAGGCTTAGTCTTGGTTTTCTATAGTAGAACAAACAGTGCTACCTGTGTTAAACTGAATCAAGTAATAACTTCTAAGAGGTATGCTGAAAAACAAATAGAACTGAAATAATACCATGACCAGATGTCTTAATATCAGTTAAAATAAAAGGAAAATAAAATTAAGCAAGGGAAAAAAAGCAAGAGAATAAAGCACAGAATGGTTATGACTACAAAAATAATCACCACACAAAAACAGGTCACATGAAGGAAAACTATTCTCAATAAGAATAAGCCGCATAACTTAGGAATCCTTGTTACAGTGTCCTTTTTAAAATTTTCTCCATGGATAGTAGTGCTAAATTTTTCTTTTAAGTATCATTGCATTCTTTATGTGATGTCACTAAGGCCATTTAAAAATCTGTTTCCAAAATCTTTCTCTAACAGTCCCAACTTTCCAACTTTAACATACTTATATAAACACAACTACTAGTATTATTTTAAAATGCATAATTTTAACCATATTCCATTGCTGCAGACAATTGCAATATGCTTTCCATCAAATTCATATGAATTATACATAGAAAAAATTCTTTGATCATTACTGTCTCTCACACATGGGAAAAGTGGAATAAAATAGATGTAGCAACAGCTTAGAGCTGATTGTCTAACAAAGCATAAAGCTTCCTCCACCATGTCCACTAAAACATATGGAGCAGCACTGATATCAAACAAGAAGTACAATGTCTTGCCTACACAGCAATTCTGTGGCAAACACTAAGCCAGCCATGGAACCTTAAGGTTTCATAATGTCAGTGTCTACTGTCTTCCTCACATCACTGTCATCACAGGTGAGGCTAAATTCTCTGAATCCCCATGGGCTTACAGCTTACTCTGCCCTGCACTGATGCATAATTTGTTTTGGTTTTGAATAAATCCCTGCATAATTATTTATTCTTGTAGCAGTCTCCCTCACACAATTGAAATTCACTTTTAATGGTTTCCAAGAGGACAGAACCCCTCGGTTTGGTGTTTCCAGAGATGTAAGAAAACTCTAATAATGTTTTATGAATAAAAAAATACAACCCCAAATTTTCCTAGAAGACTTTCGTAAATATTCAGTAATTTAAAATGTTGCAAATTCATTGTCCAGACATACACAAAATGTCTCTCTCTCTCTCTCACACATGTGTGCGTGCGCACACACACACAGAGAGAATTTAGAAAACTGGTTAGTTTTCTAAAATTCACTTTAAAGGGAAGGTTGCCATTTTGATCTAGGAGAAACTGGTAACATTAAAGAATAAGATACATGTATGTTTTGGTTTCTTATAAAAGTCCCGGTATCTTCACCTTCTGGCATAACATAAACTATTGATTTATATTTAAATATTCTTTCGATGATAGTTTGTAGTTTATTGTAAGCATTTAACTTAAATTTTTTCTTTATGACTTCGTAGTTATCAGTGAACTCTCCTCATTAAAGGTCTGACATTCTACTGTCTATGTATATGGGATCATTTGTATTCTGTCATGATAATCCCTTTACAGACCTAAGCCTCTGTGTCCAAGTATGCTAATAAATTGCTAGGTTTTTTCAAAGACACCAAAGAATATTCATTTATTTTATAAATGCCCCATGTTTATAGCAGAAAAAATCTAGAAAATATTGATAAGCAAAATAAGCAAATACTCTACAGCCCACTCAGTTAATATCTTAAGCACTGTCTTTTTATATAGAGATATATCTATATATGTATATATCTTTCTATATTTTATGCATATGTAGAGATATTAATATATACATTTGATTTATACATACCACATTAAAAATATACTTGCACACCCGTTCTTGCTCATATGATAACAGAAAGTGAACGTATGTTCATCTCAATAAATATCTGGCACCATAAACATAGATCATATTTCATTAACCAATCTGCTATTATTTGAGAACTGAACATCTAAAAAACATCATAGAACATTTTTGGAAGTGCATGATAAGCATTTAATTTTAAAAAATACTTTATGAGTATAAATGGGACAAAGTTTCTTCTCTAAGTCCTGTCTGATCTGTGAGTGTAGGAGTGTAGGTGTATGTGTTTGTTTGCAGAGTGGGGAGAACGTTGAAGGGTAGGGGGCTAAGAGAAGGAACTTTCTTCTTTGATCAGCTCACAAATGGTTGAGATAGCTATACAAGTTCATCCAATAGCTAGTTGTTCTGTAAAAGTGTTTTAACCTTTTTGGGGGAATATTCAGATTATTTTGAACTTTATGAAAATGAAAAACCATCTTTGGCTGATGATATAGACACAGGCATGGGCGTGAGTGAGATGGAATTAGGGGTCCTTTTGGTTTAATTCTGTCAGTATTGTATATCAACATATTGTTCATTTTTACCTCTCTCCCCACCATCACTCCACAAGTACACAAATACACACTTAAAGAAGACACCCCATACCTAGGGTCTTCTTCCACTTCTCCAGGTCCGTTGCTTATCCACCAGTCTCCAGCTTTGAGAATAAGGGAGGTCAAAATGTGCTGGACAGAGTCCAAGTGGAAGTTTTCAGACTGTCAGCCATATTAGCTAGCTTTCTCCTTTTCTAGGTCTTTTGTGGATTTTAAAATAGAAATTTTGATTATGAAGTGGGGAAATACATTACAGTAAGTAATTTATTTGACAGTAAGGTCTACCAATATTCTTCCCAGCCATATTTGGATGTACAGCTCTGGAAATGAAAATAGAAAGACCCAGGCTAGACACAGCAGCTCACACCGGTAATCCCAGCACTTTGAGCGGCTGAGGCGGGCAGATCACTTGAGACCAGGAGCTCAAGACCAGCCTGGGCAACATGGCGAAACCCTGTCTCTACAAGAAATACAAAAATTAGCCAGGGGTGGTGATACGCATCGGTAGCCCCAGCTACTTGGGAGGCTGAGGAGGGATGATGGCTTAAATCCGGGAGGTGGGGGCTGAGTGAGCCGACATCACACCCCTGGACTCCAGCAACAGAGCCAGACCCTGTCTCAAAAAAGAAAATAAAATTAAAAGGCCCAACCCTTCTCACAAGACCCACTGAGGTCTGCCCAAAGTAAATCCAAGCATGCATTGCTGAATCAGTTAGTGCTTTATCATAAAAACACAGGCTTGTTTTGATTTGATAACATCAGGTTGACAAAGTCATTTTGTTAAACATTTTAACTACGAGGAAAGAGCCTCCATAATAATTTTTATCCAGTTTTTAAATTTTCCTCAGAACAAATTAAACTGGTAATGTTTTAACATTATAAATTCACTATTCAGTAAACCCATAATTTGGAAAGAAAAAAAATACTGTACAACAAACAAATGTTAATTCTATGAAATGCTGAAATATGGGCGGAGGACAGTGGAAATCCCTCAGCCCTCCTAACATAAACTTCAATATCTGATTAGAACAAGCCAAGTTATCCCTGTTTTAGGGAAATGAAACCAGGAAATAACACAAAGGCCAGGACTAAGCAATAGGCATTAAACAGCCGCTTATACTGCCACCAATCTACCACCTTTAAAACATTGGGCAGGTCAAGCACAGAATGTCTGCAGATATTATACAGGCTCACAGAGACCAGTGGTAACTCCACTGGAGATTCTAAGTTGCCATAGGTAACAACTATGTGTATAAATAATAACAATAACAACCATAATAAAATGATATAAAGTACTTCGTGCATAAGGTTAATGATGTCCATTCAGCAATCAGGCATTCACTGTGACTGTTTTTTCTAAATTGTTGGAAGATTTCCATAGATCCATTTGGGTCTCTGTGACGGTTCTTTTCCCTAGGCCCTCTGTTTGGAAGGCTGATAATTGGAGATGAAGGCCCTTCTGCTGACCTGAGAAGATAGGACAGCTCTTTAACCCACACAGAAACTACACCCAGGGGTGACCCCATTTGAATTGTGCTGTTGATTTTCCCAACCACATTGTTTCACAGTCATTTAAAACAGGATTTTAATAATCATGAAAATATGAAAGAGAATATTAAAATCCAAAAGTTTTCTTATTCATAGGCTAATACTTTGAATAACAAAGTGATTTATTTTCTGACATCTGAAGGTAACCTTGCAAACCCAAGTGAGTAATATTTTTCTTGCACCTATTGCCAATTGAAGAAAAAGTTTTCCGTACATTGAGCACAATACAGAATGCAGCTGCATCTCAAGTTGCAAAACACAGCATTGATGCAGTAGATCAAAATCCTGCTATAGTACCACTGGGGAAGAATAGATGGTTCTTTGGATACAGTGATGAACAAACACCTACCCTAAACAAGCTCTAATGAGAGAAAGGCCAAAAAAAGAATGCCCTCCTAAAATTCAACATAGATGTTTTCCCAAGGTGTCATGGGAGGACAAAGGAGAAGCATCATACTCAGTAGATGTAACCGGGGTAAAAGACACTAGGAAATACTTCAAAGAGACAGTTCCCCTACAGTTGAGTCTTAAAGAATAAATGTTGGCTAGGCATTCAAGGAATATAATTAGTCAAAGGATTCTGGGTACATGGACTTGTAGAAAAAAATAATGCGGATAAAATAAAAGGCATACAATAATCTGGGAATGGAATTCTTTGCAGGATCATTTGGCTTGGTTAAAAAGCAAACATAGGGAACAAACAAAATGAGGCTGAAAAGGTGTGCAAGAACCAGATCATGAAAGATCATTTTGACTGGCTAAAGAAAGACATTTCCTTGGCTCTTAACTTCTTTATGTGTTAGCATTATCTTTAACACATCATGTTCAGCATTGTTAACCTCATAGTTACAAAATGGCTGGAAATAGAGCTGAAATCATCCTTTTCATCCCTCCAGTGGGAGAATAAGGGTCATATTCTCACAACCATCAAACAATAATGCTGAACCCACCTATTAGAATACCCTTGATGTGATCTCTATAATCACGCACGCATGTTGTGCTGATTGACTTAGACAGATTTTATCTCCAATCCTGAACCAGCTTGGCTTAGAATAATCAGAACCTATCCCTGAAGCTGGGCCTAGGACCAGTCCTACATAATCTTACCTACATTTTATGACTGTTACAATATGAGAGTTTTGAGAAGTGGGGAAACAGGAAAATGATTGGTGAGTAGGTGTCTTAGTCCATTTTCTGCTGCTATATTAGAAAACCACGTATAAAGAACAGAGGTTTATTTGGCACACAGTTTTGGAGACTGTGAAGTCCCAGGGCATAATGCTAGCACCCAGTGAGGGTCATCCCATGGTGAAGGCAGAGGCAAGCAAGTAAACAGAGAGAGGCACCAGGGGCAGGATTTGTTTTGTAATAACCCACTCCCATGATGACTAACCCATTCTTGAGACATTGACATTAATCCATTCATGAGGTCTCCACCCTCATTGCCCAATCACTTCGCATGAGGCCTCACCTCCCAACAGTGCTACACTGGGAGTTAAGTTTCAAACATAAGAACTTTTGGGGAATACATTCAAACCACAGTAGTAAGTCATGAGCAAAACTATCTCTACTGCTCTTCTGCAATTCTCCTGCATTTTAAGGAAGCTTTATAATATTACTTGGAGAGAGAAAAGCAAAAGGCAGAAGTGATCCTATAAAAATAAATTCTCATTGTAGGAAAGCATTTTTGTTTCTTAAATAACATATAAAATCTTATATAATTTCCTGTGGATATATCCTGAAATCTCCTTTGAACTTCATCACGTAACTAGGTACATACAGGCAATTCTTAGGGATCTGCACCTAGTGGCTTTAATTATCTTTTCTCTGACGAGAATCACTATTCTAGTAGGAGTCTAAGCTTCTATTGTTACTGCTTAAGCAATAATTTTTTATGTGTTAGATCTCAAATTTTAACAAACACCAACTTCTAACATCATACTATAGTAACTTTATTTTAATTTCTTACCTAGCATTCTGCTTTCAGTACATAACATTCTTCCAAGAAATTAAATAGTGGCTCTTTTGCCTGTTCTTCCTCTCTTGAAAAGATTTCACAAGAGTTCTGGTTTACTGGTAATTTCAAATACCTGTCACATGAAATAATTGCTTTCCACCATCATTTTTCCCGGACTATCAGCAATCAAAAATCACTTACAGTTTGCCATCAGAATATCTCAGGACTTGATTTGTATCATTTTAATAGCCTTTTCCCGGGTATTTTCAAAAATTAAGAGAGTCTGTTACACATATTTATCTATTTATATGAATAAATAAAGCCAAAAACTGTAAGAAGCAGTCATATGACACATAACAAATAAGATATCTATATTTGTATTCAAAAATCTTCTTGAAGCAAAGGGACATAATAATGAATGTTGTTCTCACACTCTCCTGTATCTCCCATCTCTCAATGTCATGATGTAATAAGAAGTTACTGAATAGTATTAAAGCCAGAAATCACCTGCTTCTGCCCCTTGTATAATTTATACAGTTTTTTTAAAAGCTTGTATAATGATCAGTTCACTAGCACTTAAAATAGGTTGCTGCTGTTGTATCTGAAAACAGAGATTTTTAAATTCTGTACCAAGAACAATCATAAAAAGAGACACAAAACTATGTTTTGGGTACTGGAAATTGTCTATATCTCGATAGGAATTTGTTATACATTGTTGTAGGCATGTGTCGAAACTCATTGAATTTCACACTTAAGATTTGTGTATTTCATTGTACATTCATGGTACTGCAAAGGAAATATCTACATACACACATGCATAAAATAATTTAAGAATACAATGTATTATCATTGTGCTGTGACAAGTAGATCCTTGTAAAGCAATCACTCCATTGGTCATCTGCCCAAGGACAATATGGCTGTGAAAGGATTAAGCTGTAATGCCTTTTTTCCATTGCTTTTCTAGGTATGTAAGTGATTTGATGTTATTATGCCCTCTGTTTTTATTTTCAGAGCCATACATTGAAAATATTTTTCCAGCTTTGTGTATGCCATACATTAGATTCATTAGAAAAACTTCCAACTACAAAATATCAAGTAGTACATCAGTGGTTACATAGCTTGGAAGGGACAGGAGATATTATGCAAATCTGGACCTATCTGATGACATATCCTTAGCTTTCCATGGGCAACCTTTAACATTTTTTGTCTATAAACAGTTATCAGTCACAAAACTACAAGAGACATGCAAGACAAAAAGTCTAGTGAATATCACTTTATTTATCTATGATATATGTACTTTGCAATACCCAAATCTGTGTCTTTCAAAATACAGATTTCAATTTTTTATGTCATTGACTATATTTTATTTATTAGACAGTATAACATTGCCTGTTTTCCAAAAACATCCTACCCTATTCTTATTTTAAAATGGGAATGAGAGTGTGTTTTGTGAGGGGCAAAATAGAAACTAAATTTCAATAAGCTTCTTCCCTTTGCAACAATAATAATAATAGACATTTATTTGATGTTGATGATAGGCCAAGCATTTTGCAAACTGCTTGATACAACCCTTACAACTATGCTCTGAGGCAGTTATGCTCATAGCACTCATTTTTCCAAAGTAAAGTAAAGAGAGGTGAAGTTACTTGCCTGTTAGTAATAATTAATGAGTACTGGAGCCAATATTTGAAAGCTAGCAGGTCTGTCTGGCCTTATCACAATGATACGAGCCATATTCTCTCTTAATTAAACATGTATTGGTTCATTTATTAAGCATACACTTATTGAATGTCCACTGTACTCATCAATGGAGACTTAGAGTTCTTGACCTCAAGGAGTTACAAAAATAGTAGGTGTTACACTACTAGAAAATGTCGCTGCAGTTTGATAAGAACTATGCTATTTAAGCAAAAGGAAGAAACAGGTGGCCAGGCATGGTGGCTCACGCCTATAATCCCAGCACTTTGGGAGGCTGAGGTGGACAGATCACGAGGTCAAGAGATCGAGACCATCTGGGCCAACATGGTGAAACCCTGTCTCTACTAAAAATACAAAAATTACGTGGGTGTGGTGGCGTGTGCCTATAGTCCCAGCTACTCGGGAGGCTGAGGCATGAGAATTGCTTGAACCCAGGAGGCGGAGGTTGCAGTGAGCCAAGATCATGCCACTGTACTCCAGCCTGGCAAAAGAGTGAGACTCCGTCAAAAAAAAAAAAAAAAAAAAAGGAAGAAACACTTAACCCAGACACAAATTGTGGTAGCTGTGTGGTAGCTGGCAGGGTGAACTGAAGAAGATATAAAAGAGGCTAAAATGTACGAAGGTTCTGTGGCGAAAGCCCAGTTTTAAAGAAGGAGAAGTTATCCAGCTGAGGAATAAAATTAAGGGTGTTCAAAGGTCAGGGCACAAAGTGAGCATTCAGGGAAATGGAAGTGTGAGTGGATTATAGAGAGGAATGGCTCAAAAAGAAGGGCTTATACTGGATTTGACTTTCAAAATAATTTGGATTTCACAACAAAGAGAATGAAAAGCCATTACAGAATTTGGGATAGAAAAAATGATAAGTTTTGAATCTGAAAAAGATGATTGGCAGTAGTATGGAAAATGAATCAAATCACAGGGCTGTGAGAATCTAAAGCAAGAAGATGGTTAGAAACACAGACCAGAAATGATAAGCGCATGATGTGAGGCAGGCATAGGGCCATGGCCAGACTTCTACATTTTACTGAAAAGGAGATCCATGAAGAGAGAAAGGAACTTTATAATTAAGGTATTATCATACTGCATGTATCACATAATGTTCAAGAACATTCACCAAAGGCATGATGAGAAAAACTGGCTCTGGAAGATGGTTTCAAGTTACAAGGAAATCTAAAAGATACCAAAAAATATTTTAATACACAAAAGTAAGATAAAGAATCTGAGAAGTCTTAACATATTGGCATGTAAAATAAATGAACATTAATGTTAACAATCTTTCATGTTAAATTCTTATGTAATTATTTGTTTAATAAATGTCATGGTCCTATATAATGTGTTTTTATGATATTACATGATTTTTACACTAGAAATAATGTATATATGGTATTCATTCTCCAGAAACTTGCAAGGTTTCAGAGCAGATTCCCTGAAGCTTCTGAACCTTGAATTTAGTATGTTCCCACATGGCTAAGAAGCATGAGGTCAAAACAATTTTTAGGTGGCAGATTTTTTTTGGAAAGAAATAAACTATTTTGTTTTCTTGACAACACTAGTTGATGAATAGCTTTACCCTCCCCTAGATTCTGAGCTTGAGGAGTGTTTCTATTCCAACTTAAAAACAAAGCATCAAAAGTTGATGCTACCAATAAATTATTCATCTAATCTCTATTCTAATTTACCAAAAATAAATAGTAAATATATTTTTGCTTCACTACATACTAAATAGGGTGCCATCGAATTATACATCATTAAAAGTTTAAAAAGATCACATCTTCTCTCACCCCATTCCATCTCCGTAATTTCGTTAATTCTTTTTCTGTCCTTTCAAAAATAAATATAAAACAAACAAACAAAATAGCTTAACATTCAGCATAAATCCTGTGTTTTCTGGAATGCACTCAGTAAGAAAAAAATGTATACTATCATGTTTGTAATTGTGGGGAGAAAGAACCATAAAAGGTTACTTGTTTTTATATACCTTTTATTGGTTCACTTTGCTTTAAACCTTTCTTTGTTTTGCTCTATTATTTTTTCTTCCAGCTTCACTGATGAAAATTTATAAGTAAAAATTGCACATATTCAAGGTATACAATGTTATGCTTTACTATACATATATTATTTAATGATTATGACAGTTTAATTAACACATCCATTATCATCTATGGTTACTATTAGCAGCTTTTTTTTTTTTTTTTTTTTTTTTTTTTTTTTTTTTTGAGGCGGAGTCTCGCTCTGTCGCCCGGACTGGAGTGCAGTGGCCAGATCTCAGCTCACTGCAAGCTCCGCCTCCCGGGTTTACGCCATTCTCCTGCCTCAGCCTCCCGAGTAGCTGGGACTACAGGCGCCCGCCACCTCGCCCGGCTAGTTTTTGTATTTTTAGTAGAGACGGGGTTTCACCGTGTTAGCCAGGATGGTCTTGATCTCCTGACCTCGTGATCCGCCCATCTCGGCCTCCCAAAGTGCTGGGATTACAGGCTTGAGCCACCGCGCCCGGCCACTATTAGCAGCTTTTAAGTGTCACCCTGTTATTTCTGTTCCTAATTCTTAAGCGTCCTTTTGGTGGAAACTCCTAGTGATAGGAGGAAGGAATAAAAGCATTTACATCCCTTTAGGTTCTGTGGTCTCTCTTTGCCTAAATAAGCATATCATTTTCTGAGTTAGCAATATGGTATCACTTATATGTTTCAAAGCAATAATGCCATCCCCATCAAGCCACCAATGACTTTCTTCACAGAACTGGAAAAAACTATGGTAAAGTTCATATGGAACCAAAAAAGAGCCCGCATTGCCAAGACAATCCTAAGTCAAAAGAACAAAGCTGGAGGTCACACTACCTGACTTCAAACTATACTACAAGGCTACAGTAACCAAAACAGCATGGTACTGGTACCAAAACAGAGATATAGACCAATGGAACAGAACAGAGCCCTCAGAAATAATACCACACATCTACAACCATCTGATCTTTGACAAACCTGAGAAAAACAAGAAATGGGGAAAGGATTCTCTATTTAATAAATGGTGCTGGGAAAACTGGTTAGCCATATATAGAAAGCTGAAATTGGGTCCCTTCCTTACACATTATACAAAAACTAATTCAAGATGGATTAAAGACTTAAATGTTAGACCTAAAACCATAAAAACCCTAGAAGAAAATCTAGGCAATACCATTCCAGGACGTAGGTATAGGCAAGGACTTCATGTCTAAAACACCAAAACCAATGGCAACGAAAGCCAAAATTGACAAATGGGATCTAATTAAACTAAAGAGCTTCTGCACAGCAAAAGAAACTACCATCAGAGTGAACAGGCAACCTACAGAATGGGAGAACATTTTTGCAATCTACTCGTCTGACAAAGGGCTAATATCCAGAATCTACAAAGAACTCAAACAAATATACAAGAAAAAAACAAACAACCCCATCAAAAAGTAGGTGAAAGATATGAGCAGACACTCCTCAAAGGAAGACATTCACACAGCCAACAGACACATGAAAAAATGCTCATGATCACTGACCATCAGAGATATGCAAATCAAAACCACAATGAAATACCATCTCACACCAGTTAGAATGGCTATCATTAAAAAGTCAGGAAACAATAGGTGCTGGAGAGGATGTGGAGAAATAGGAACACTTTTACACTGTTGGTGGGACTGTAAACTAGTTCAACCATTGTGGAAGACAGTGTGACAATTCCTCAAGGATCTAGAACTAGAAATACCATTTGACCCAGCCATCCCATTACTGGGTATATACCCAAAGGATTATAAATCATGCTGCTATAAAGACACATGCACACGTATGTTTATTGTGACACTATTCACAATAGCAAAGACTTGGAACCAATCCAAATATCCATCAATGACAAAGTGGATTAAGAAAATGTGGCACATATACACCATGGAATACTATGCAGCCATTAAAAAGGATGAGTTCATGTCATTTGTAGGGACATGGATGAATCTGGAAACCATCATTCTCAGCAAACTACCACAAGGACAAAAACCAAACACCGCATGTTCTCACTCATAGGTGGGAACTGAACAATGAGAACACTTGGACACAGGAAGGGGAACATCACACACTGGGGCCTGTCATACGGTGGGGGGAGGGGGGAGGGATAGCATTAGGAGATGTACCTAATGTAAACGACAAGTTAATGGGTGCAGCACATCAACATGGCACATGTATTCATATGTAACAAACCTGTACATTGTGCACATGTACCCTAGAACTTAAAGTATAATAAAAAAATAAAAAAAAAATTAAAAAATGAAAGAAAAAAAGTATGACATTTTACGTAGCATTGTTGACATATATAATCTTCTGCTATCATTCACCTTTCTGCTATAAGATAGGTAGAGAAAGTCTAAAGGCACAGGTTGTGAGAGAAACTGGCTTCAAAAGACCTCATAGGGTACAGTACATTACCTTGTTTAATTACCCACATCTCAGAGTCAGTCTTTCACCTTTACAAACTTAGATTCTGGTTTCATCAGTACTCTTGGAGTGGACATCTCCCAGATTAGATCTAAAATGTATTCATTTATTGCATTTAGAAAAGAATCCAAACTCACAAATCTGCAAGGTTCTAGTCAGTCTGATCTTTCCCTAGCTATTCGGCTTCATCTTATCATGGTGTCCTTTCAGTACTAAAATCATAGCCTGTTCTGACCATTTGGGTTTCTCTGCTTGAAAAACTGTTTTCCCCTCACTTTCTAAACAAAAGTTCCAAGCTTTTCGTGTCTAGCTCAAATGTCACCTCCTGACCACCCACACTAAACTGCTCCTTCCCTCTTCCACTAGTTCTTTGTGTCTTATCACTATGTTCATATCCTCCACTGTGTATTTCCCAATGTGAGTGCATCTTGTCTGTCTCACTACTCTAGAACACAGGCTTTTTGAGGACAAGCAACTTGTCTGTCTTTTCTTTGATGTATGTATGCCCAGAGTACATAATAAAGCTAGCTCCAAAGGTGAGCACTTTATAATATTTCATTTGAGAAAGAATTAACCCAGTTCACAAGATTTTGGTATAACAGAAACTGTCAATTATTTATGAGAAAATTCATTCCCTTAATTTTCATAGATGGCACACTCTATACATTATCTGCCTGTAGGCAGAACTTCTTTAAAAGCCCAATGATAAAAAGAAAATTGTTTTTGAGCTGGGAATGAGAACAAAGGGCCTTAGATTGATATAAGAATTAATGGGAACAATCACAATATACTGATACATCCAGAACCTAAAAGTCAAAGACTGATGGCTAAATACCTTCTCCAGAGGTAATGCTTGATTGCTCACTGACAATTTTCTATGATGTCCCTTCTTTCCTTGTTTGAATTACTGACCAACTGCCCTACAGCTTAGTACTTTCATGCCCTAAGTAAGTTAATACATTCAGTCAAGTTACTGAAATAGTCATTCTGGGTTAATTAGAATCATGCTTCCACCTTCCAGTGTGTGTATGCACCTGTGCCTGTGCAAGTACACACACTGGGTGATGGAATCCATGAACTAAAGTTTGACTATCAGGCTGGGTGAGGTGGCTCACACCTGTAATCCCAGCACTTTGAGAGGCCAAGGCAGGTGGATCACTTGAGGTCATCAGTTCAAGACCAGCCTGGCCGACATGGTGAAACCCCATCTCTAAAAAAAAAAAAAAAATAGCCAGGCGTCGTGGTAGGTGCCTATATAATAGCTGGGCATGGCGGTGGGGAATGGCGGGAGGCTGAGGTGGGAGAATTGCTTGAACCTTGGAGGCAGAGGTTGCAGTGAGCCAAGATTGTACTACTGTACTTCAGCCTGGGTGACATAGTAAGACTCCATCTCAAAAAAATCAAATAAAATTAAATAAATAAAGTTTGACTATCAGAGTTTGATCTTCTCTCCAAGTTCTTGTGGAATGATTCAATTCAAGCTGCCAGGTATAAACAATATATAAATGTCTAAACTTATTCTTACATTGTACAATTCATTGTATTATCTATTTTTTTTTCTAAAAATCACATTGTTTGGCCATAGAGAAATACTGGTTAATGAAGAGCATGTAATCATTGCATGCCTACATGAGTGTAGGAAAATACAGGCACATACTGATATACATACAGCAAAGAGAGAATAAAGAATGGTAATACAGAATTATGAGAACTGTTTTTAAAGTATATTTGAATTTTTACTAATGACTTTATTGTCTTATTTAGAAAATCTTTGACTTACAAATTAAAGCTTAAGGACGAAGACCCTTAATGGAACCATCCATTAGAGGATGCTATCATATTCTGACAAAAGGAAAGCATGAAGAACTAAAATAATCTGAATCTCTAAGGCATTTAAAATATGCAGCAACATAATTTTAGGTAAGATACATTTCACAAAAGAATGTTTGACTTATTAATACCTGGTACTTTCTGTGAATATATCATTGTCATTGGAAATAATTATATGCTATCATGAGTTTCAAAAATGTAACTATTTCACCTAAACTATGTGCTGAGATTTCATCAGAGATGGTATTAATGGTCAGGGTGGCAGGAACAAAACAAACCTGAATTCTTACAATTTGGAAGTGGTTTGTTTTGCTCACAGTACTATCCAGGTTTTACTATACTGGCTTCATTTTTTGTATTTGTGTCAAGTTTTAATACTTTTCATCATAAAGAAACATAAAGTTTCTGTGAGTTTCAGTCAAGAAAATAGTTCATTTTCCTCTCTTTTTATGAGACTCAGTGTGGTAGCTTACATAAGGCATTTCAGCTGAGCAAAGCAGCTCTAGTCGGCTTTTCTCCTCGAAGGGACTGGCACAGAATACAAGACAGGATTTTGGCGCCAAGCCCACAGCAGTCTATATTTTTACCACTAATCATATACATTACCCCTGTCTTGACACTGAAAACACACATTCAGTGCCAATCATCTATTTTCAGGAAAAAATGCATACACATCTTGGGATAATTTCCATTTACAACTGGCAACTCAATCCACTGAATCAAATTGTACTCATTTTGATTCAAAGCCAATGTGGTAATGCCTAAAATGTGAAATACAGGCACTGGGTTGAAACAATGAGATCACAATAAAGAAATGCAGGAGTTAATGAGAGTAAGAATTCTATACTTCAACACTATGTAAATCATAAAACAGTGTCAAAATGGAATAATCATAAATGTCTTTCCTCCTTTTGCAGTGTTATAATATCCTCTCTTTCATGACATTAAGTTGGTGAGATATAACAATTGTTAGGAATCTGGACTGGTTCTCGCATTTAAAAAAATTCTGGTGTATGAAATCTGAAAAATCTAGGAGCTCTGATAAAAGCTTGACTGTAAAGTGAAAGGGAGAAGAAACATATTAGCTAAAAAAAAAAGACTACAGGCTTTAATAATATTTATTTTGTTTGTAGATTTATCTTATAAAGATGGGGGAGATTAGAGAATTTATAAATGCATAAACTTTGAGGCAGAAGCCAGTAATGTGGAAGAGAATAGAAATAAAATAGAAGCAGTGATGGCTGGTGGAGGGAGACCCCAATGTTGAAAGAGATGTGAGGCAAATGTTCCTGAAAGCAGGTAAAGCCATTCGCTTCTACAGAAGAAAGGACACTTTTTCTAGGACTGGAGGGAAAGAGCTACAGGTGGATACAGATAAAATTTGAAAATACAGGAGTTCAAAGAGGAAGGAATCCAGCACTCCACTCATGCCTAAAGTAAATCACATGCTATCCATTCTAAACAGTATGTACTCACAATGCCTTTTATTTCTTCCCATTTCCTTTAGAGATTACAGTTCTCTTTTCACTTACTCCTATCTCCTCAGACAGAAGGCAGAAGAAAAAAAAAAAAAAAGAGCTTTAGTGACCTCAGCCAAATAAATAGTTCCTTGGCCAGTCTGAAAACATGTAAGGATGTCCAGCTCAATGGAAAAGAACGGTACACATTGTTGTCCTTAAAGAGAGCTTCAATTCTTGAGTAGTCCTGGCAGGTCCATCATCTGAGCCCTCGAGCCTTACATAAACTTTATTGAGTCAGAGGGTATATAGAACTAAAGCTCCCAGTTCATAACCACTAACTACTCTGACAAACCAAGAATTTCCTAGTTCAAAACCTGGAGCATCACTCTAAACAGCTGTGTATGGCAAGATAAAATACATCACCAAGAAAGTTCTTTTCAAAGCATTTAAATATTAATCATGCCTCTGTTTTCAAAAGATGATGTTCTCCCTTTTTGGTCAATAATCACTCATCTGACCAACCAAAAGAATACATAAGCCAATACATTTCAAAATGTGTTTTCTGCTTAAAAAAAGGTAAATTTTATTTATTTATTTATTTATTTATTTATTTATTTATTTATTTCTGAGACAGAGTTTTGCTCTGTTGCACAGGTTGGAGTGAAGTGGCACAATGGTCCAGTCTCGGCTCACTGCAACCTCTGCCTCCCAGGTTCAAGCAATTCTCCTGCCTCAGCCTCCACAGTAGCTGGGGTTACAGGTGCACGCCACCATGTCTGGCTCTTCTTTGTATTTTTAGTAAAGACAAAGTTTCGCCGTGTTGGCCAAGCTGGTCTTGAAATCCTAACCTCAAGTGATCCGCCCACCCTGGCCTCCCAAAGAGCTGGGATTACAGGTGTGAGCCACCACACCTGGACAGAAAGATATAATTTCTTAAAAAATAAAGTCCAAAATCGGATTCATGAATAAACTATGAGATAGATAGATAGATGATAATAGACAGATGAAAGATAAATAGACAGGCAGACAGACAGATCTATAGGCAGGCCATTTATGGATTGTCAACTTCTATCCAAGAAAGAACCATTATGTATGGTCTCAACACAAATCATTTAGCTTGTAATAGGGTTAAAATGTAAAATTTAGTTTTTAAATTTTATTTTAAATTATAAGTATTTTAGTGTCCTTCTGTATATATATATACAACATTCGTGCCACATTTGTTATTTGGAATACTAATGAGCAGTCTAAAGCTTTCATGTGAATCTCTCTGAAATATTTCTATGGTAACACATTTGAGTTATTAAGACTATAAGCCTGAATTTGAATGTGATATTAACTATATACTACTTTCAGTCCTAAATACTATAGGGTGATGAAAGAAAGCAGAAAGACATAATTATAAGCATCCAGGAACACAAATATTGGAATGATAAAGTTCTGAAAAATTAGGCTTGGCTTGGGTCATACGCTCACTCTCACATAGGTGGGGAGACAGGAACAGGGGCCCTTCACTGCATAAACTGCAGTGGTTAAGAGCTCAGACTAGTGCCTTATTGGTTAGGTTTGGTTCCACTACTGACTAACACTTATTAGTTATTTTATGACCTTGAGCAAGTTACTTAACCTCTCTCTTTTGTTTTTGAGGATTTTTGTCTCTAAAATTGATATAATTATAGTAGGTATGTTGTAGGGTTGATATAAGAAGTATGTGAATTAATAACATTTAGGGCTGGACACGGTGGCTCACGGCTATAATCCCAACACTTTGGGAGGCAGAGGTGAGTGGACAACTTGAGGTCAGGAGTTCGAGACCAGCCTGGCCAACACGGTAAAACCCATCTCTACTAAAAATACAAAAATTAGCTTGGTGTGGTGGTGGGTGCCTGTAATCCCAGCCTCTTGAGAGGATGAGGCAGAAGAATCGTTTGAACCCAGGAGGCAGAGGTTGCAGTGAGCCAGGATCACGCCATTGCACTCCAGCCTGGGTAACAAGAGTGAAACTCCATCTCAAATAAATAAATAAATAAATAAAACACTTAGAATCATGCCTGGCACTTAGCAAGTGTCATGTATAGTCATGATCATCAACATAATTCTTGATAATCTCACCAGGATCACACCCAATACAAGTACATTCTCCATAAAAAATTAGCTGGGTGTGGTGGCAGGCGCCTGTAGTCCCAGCTACTCAGGAGGCTGAGGCAGGAGAATGGCGTAAACCCAGGAGGCGGAGTTTGCAGTGAGCCGAGATGGTGCCACTGTACTCCAGCCTGGGAGACAGAGAGAGACGCCGTCTCAAAAATCAATCAATCAATCAATTAAAAAAAAGAGAGAGAGATATGTTATCCTTTTACATATGTATAGCACCATGCTGAGAAAAGTGCTTTGGTCACTGGCTCCAGATAAATAGGGAAAACTTTAGCCTACACTTGAAAAAGTAAACATGAATGGTGTTATTTCTAGAGCATTGCCACCAACTGAAAAAAAATTCATTTTTGTATTTTTCCTTTTAAAAAAATACATGAGATTGACCCTGTCAGGACTCAGAAAATGATACCCCAAAGTATGATGCCTTGGCAAGCTGAGTATTTTGAACTAATGGAAATTGGGAAGGTCTCAGTACCATGTCTTTCTGACCTTCACCCGTCCTCCTGTCTCCTACTCATATATCTCTCATGAAACAAGCCATAAAAAGCAAAACTCCTCTTCGCCAAGGCAGTTATTGAAACTAAAATTTTTCTCTCCCAAAGCAATCATGAAACATAGAAGAGTCACTCTCTCTCCTTCCTCCCTTCTCCCTTTGAACACCTTCATTGAAATGGGGTCCTGCTCCATACCCAGGAGGAAGGAATGCTACACAAACAGGCCAAGAAGAATCTGAACAAACAGGCCTTGCTGGGTTCCCCCCTTGTCTCTCACCATTAGATCATGCCTTTTTGTCCAATCACATTTCTACATGGTTGTCCATTCTTCATTGAACCTAAGCATAAAAATAGACAAGTTTCCTGGGTCTTTGAGGCTTCATTTCTGAAGGCTCCTATGTCACATAAAACCTTTTTTTTTTTTTTTTTTTTTTCTGAGAAAGAGTCTGGCTCTGTCACCCAGGCTGGATGGAGTACAGTGGTTCAATCTCAGCTCACTGCAACCTCTGCCTCCCAGGTTCAAGCAGTTATCCAGCCTCCGCCCCCCAAAGTATCTGGGATTACAGGTGCATACCACCATGCCTGGATAATTTTTTGGCAATTTTACTAGAGATGGGGTTTCACCATATTGGCCCGGCTAGTCTCAAACTCCTGACCTCAAGTGATCTGCCTGCCTCAGCATCCCAAAGAGCTGGGATTACAGGCATGAGCTAGCACACCTGGCTAAAATCTTTATTGAATAAATTTGTTATGCTTTTCTCTTATTAACCTGTCTTGTTATAGAAGTGTGGGCTATCACCCTGGTGATAAGTGAGGAAAGGTATCACACCCCTCTGGCTCTGCCCCTACAACCCTATCCACAGAACTAACTCTGAAATTATAAATGAATGACTTAAAAAATGAAATAAAAGTGATTATTCCAACAGACTGGTAACATATTCTACTTGGAGATAACTTAAAAGAGACAGTAAAATGAAAATAAAGGTATAGATATACCTTTGTTTTGTTTTGGTACCATCTGAACTATTATCCATCATTGCTGGCCATTTTTCATGGTGAGGAAGAAAAAGGCAGCAAAAGCAAAGGTATGTTTGATTTTCCTCTATATGATATGAATAAAATCTACATGGATATGGCAAACAAATTAGAGAGAAGATTACCCCAATCTCCGCAAAATGAAACATGCTACAATATGTTTTCTTCCTCCAAGACTGAGATACGGCTATAAATAAACACATAATATGGGGTTTTTTTCCTCTGAAAATTTGGAAAATATTCTAGTTTAACATGATTATGTAGGCTGTCACCATTTTTAAAAATTGCATTAAGCCCATAAACTCATTCTAATTGGCAGATCTTTAAAAAAGATGTTTATGCTTACAGATCCTAATGCTTTTGAGAAAACAGACACCCATTTCCATTTCCTTTGCTTCTCAACACATCATGCCGGTGACAGATGTTTCTGAACTGTTTCAACGTCCCTGTCTAAATAGAAAATGCACACTTAATGATACCCATGTGTGTATATTTATATTTCTAGTCTTATCTTTATATATCTACAAAAGATTGTTCCCCTTGGTAATTACAGTCCTATTCAATATTAATGAATTATTGGCAGAAAGTCACATTTTATGTTTATATCTACACACAAAAGATCTGCTTTTGTACATTATGATGACTACAGATACTCATGTTTGTAAGTGTAAATGGTCACAATGTTTTACATATTTTTTCTTTTAAAAGCTTAAATTTCATATGCTTATTTTCAAGGCATATAGTCAAGGTATCGTTTATTGTGAGAGAGTAAAAGAAATGCAGCTTAGTGTCAGCTCTGCTGTCTTTGACTAATCCGCTAGTCACCCACTTTAATGGCTCTTCATAAATAATTCAAATTTTAATTATGCTGCCAGCCTCTGACCTAAAGAGAAATGAAGAAAGAAAAGGAAAAGAATGGGCCAGGGAAAGCATATCAGTTGAATCAAATTGTGCCTCCAGTAAATGACTTTGTGTCTCACAGCTCCACTTTCCTACTCAAGATGCACCTGCTTCCTCATTTGTGATTTTTAAAAATAATATTAGTGTCATCTAGAATACACCATTGATGATTAACTATTTATTTTCTCTATATCTATCATATTTACAAATATACACTTATAGATGAAAATATATACCTAGATTATAATAGAGTCCCCTGACCAGATATCTCCCCATTGTTTCCCATTTCAAGCTCTGTTGTGTCTCCTAAAAAAGTCACTGGAGTTCATCATAATATCAGGCATGTTCGTATCACTGCAATGACACATCAGGTCTCTGTTATATTAAAAAAGAACACATAAGTCTTCGTCCAAACCCAGGTCTTATAAGTTATTGTTGGAGGAACTGCTGCCAAATGAATGGCTGGCTGAATAGATTTAGGAAAATCTAACTGCATCTGTCACACAGAAAGCTGGCCAAGGTAGATTTGACAGGCGATACATGGCTGAATGATCTCTTCCCACCTAAAAACATCTTTTAATTGCATCAGGTCTCTCAATCCACAGTTGAGCATCTGCTCATTAGAACCAAAGCAGTATTTCTCAAATTGAAATGCTGAATCTCACTGTATAATTTTCTTCTAAATATTACCTTACAATTTTCCTAAAGCAAGCAAACCCAGTCATATTTGATGTAAGATCTCTGGGGCCAAATCTAATCTATGTATATTAACAATTTTATCTTTCATTTTTTTTTTTTGGCGTCAGTATAATTTTTGTCCTATTTATTTAACAAAGAACACATTTGGATTTCATTCAAGAAATCCCCACTCACAGATATATATCCAGAAGTTGATTTAATCTGCTCTGAGTTCCTTTTTATTGCTGAGTAACTACCTTTTACAGCAAGCCCTTGTGAAAGATTTGGAAAATCTATTGGACTTTATACAAAAGTATTATTTAGCTGTCTCAAAGACGAATTTATCTTAAAATTACATAATTCTTCAACCACTTGCCATTATTTGCAGCCCATTTTCTGTTTGCTTATACCCTAAAATTTTGACTTTTCAATCATTTCCCTCTTTATTTTCCTTTCCCCTTATCCAGGATTTAATTTGGAGAACTGAGAGGCAATAAAGAATCTCCTAGAATCTATATTTTTGGTAACTTATTTTGTTGGTCTAATCTCAATAAAGAACCTATATTTTTGGCAACTTATTGTTCCAACTCTGTCTATATGATGATAAAACGGTCAGATGGAAATACATTCTAGCTCATTAAACTGTCTATTTGATCTACAAGATGGCAAATTTATTTGTGTATGTGCATCTTTATAATGCACCATTTCTTATAAAATTATATCGAGACAGTCTTAGAGGAGCCATTCAATTACCTTGAAAAAAGCCACAAAAACATTTTTATTAAATAAACCAATTTGGAAGATGAAAGAGAAACTGTCTGGCTTTTAGATAATTAGGTACACCTTCTTTGTCTATGTGAAATCTAGGTTTTGATTTAAGATTGACAAGTACAGGGTGCTATTTGTTATCAGTGGACAGGCTACTCTGTAGCTCACTGCTATTCTGATATACTCATGTTTCAACCAATTTAGATAAGAATAAGTTTCTCTAAGTACTCTTGAGTTAGTTTAGTAGAAAATGTCATGAAAATGGTTGTAAATTTACATGTAGAAATAGAACAGTGTAGAAATCAACTCATAAGAAGTATTTTATGAAACCCTAAATGCAGTAGGTCAGTGCTTCCAACCAGAAATCTACTGGCAAGAAAGGTTTTCAAGTCTTTTTTTTTTTTTTTTTTTGAGATGGATTGTTGCTCTTGTCGCTCAGGCTGCAGAGCAACGGTGTGATCTCGGCTCACTGCAACCTTCGCCTCCCAGTTTCAAGCGATCATCCTGCCTCAGCCTCCCGAGTAGCCAGGATTATAGGCGCCTATCACCACACCTGACTAGTTTTTGCATTTTTAGTAGAGATGAGGTTTCACCACGTTGGCTGGGCCGGTCTTGAACTCCTGACCTCAGGTGATCCGCCCACCTCTGCCTCCCAAAGTGCTGGGATTACAGGGGTGAGTCACCGCGCCCAGCCTCAACTAATTCTTAACAAAAACGTGTTTGACCTTTTCCTATGCCCAGTTAAATTGTAAGAAGAACTACAGTATCTTAAAGAAGACCCAATCTAAAATGTATTTGATTTGCTTGATATATCCATTTCAATCACAGGACAAACTACTTCTGAAAAATTTTTATCCATCAAAAAATCTTTTGGACTCTATGCAAAAGTCTCAAAGATGAATCTATCTTAAAATTATATCATTCTTCAAACACTTAACTAGAAGTTTCCATGAATGTGTACAGAATATAGCCTTCTTAAAACTGGCAGATCAATTTAGATTCAAATAGATTCAAGACAAATATCACAATCCTAAAATGACTCTTTATAAAAATAGCATTTATTTTTCAGTGAAAAACTATATTTGTGAAAAGGGCTATACTAATGTTTTGATTTAAAGGATAAGCACTTTTTATATGTGCACTTGTGTGAGTGTGCGTGGATAAAATCCCTTTACTTATACTTTGCCCATTTTTCTTCAGATTGCTAATCTTTTGCTTATTGATCTTTCTGATATAAATACAACCTTACAGTTCATAAGTGTCACGATTATTTATGCCTCAGAACCAAATGAAATGAAATTCAAATCAGGAAAACAGCTCAGAATAATTTGTTTGCTAACGATTCATCTGAAGACCTTCAATTGTAGTACCTAATTGTATAATATGGTATTACTGTACAGCATTATTCAGTGCTCGTCTATTTCTTCCATCAGCCTGGAAGTTCTTTGACTCCAAGCGTTCTAAACAGAATCCTTCTTTTTAACTATCACCTCATACTTTTCCTCATTTACAACAGCAACCATGATTGTCTTACTGAATTGAAGAAATGAAAGCTTTTGAAAGCCCTTAAAACTACAGACTCGGCCGGGTGCAGTGGCTCACGCCTGTAATCCCAGCACTTTGGGAGGCCAAGGCGGGCAGATCACGAGGTCAGGAGATCAAGACCATCCTGGCTAACACGGTGAAACTCTGTCTCTACTAAAAACACACAAAAAAATTAGCCAGGCATGGTGGCGGGCGCCTGTAGTCCCAGCTACTCGGGAGGCTGAGGCAGGAGAATGGTGTGAACCCGGAAGGCAGAGCTTGCAGTGAGCCGAGATCGTGAAACTGCACTCCAGCCTGGGCGACAGAGCGAGACTCCATCTCAAAAACAAAACAAAACAAAAAAACCTACAGACTCTACAAGCTGCCTATTTGGACAACAAAAATAAATAAATAATTAACAGTTATTTTACTACTTTTGGTAAATTAAGTTACTTAAATATTTTACACAGGCAGAAGAAAAATCTGTTTGGCATAGCGTTTTGTTTTTATCCTTTTACACAAAAGCATTTGTGAAATAGAAGTGGAGTTTAGAAAAATTAAAATTGTTCAGATAACACAGTGCAATAATTGCATCAAAGTTAAAACGTGTCTTTTTTAAAGGAAATTCCACAGTAAATGTCTCAATGTTTCAATATTAAATACTCAGTAAACATTTAACTGAGCATAATATATCACAGGTATGATATTAACCTTTAAAGGTTATTTTAGGAAAATAAATAAAACAGCCAGCAAAGGAATTATGGAGAGAACCTGAAACATACTGTTTAATGTTTATATAATTACAAAAATTTACTGGGGGCAACCCAGTCATTCACTCTCCCTCCAACTACACATAGTCTTTTTTCTTCTCTTCACTTCTTCTTATTCAACCAAAACCAGAAATATCCAAACAGAAGAGTTAATTATTGGGGATGTGCAGGCCATGGTTGGGAAAAATGTTGAGAAATTACTTGGGCTATGTGAAGCAAGCTGTCTTGCATGAAAAGCTATATTGTGCTCTAAAGAAAGTAGGAATGGAAAGAGAATTTGAGAGACACCTGAGACCAAAAAAATAAGACACAATTAAGAATGTTGAATAGAATACAATGACAAGAAGCCTTTCCAAGACAGTAAATCCAAAAAGGCTGCTAAATAGCATAAGACAGGAAAAAGATAAGGAAGCAAAGGGTGGCTGGGAAGCTTTAATCCAGAGCTCCCGATGTACAAGAGAGGCTGGCAACAGGAAATTGAAAAGACAGTGGTTCTGGCCAGAGCAGGAGCAGATGATGAAATGGCATAGAAAAATTGACAGCAAGTGCAAACAGTTTTAAAAAGAAAGTTGATGCCCCTCTTGTATACTCTTCCTTGGTTATGCAAACCTGAAACCTAGATGTCTTCTTTTCTATCAATGCTCACCTTCAACGACACAACAAGACCTACCCATAGTCCCTCTTTCCTGTATCTCCCATCGCCTCTATTTGCAGAACTGTTTCCATTTAAGCTGTCTTCACCATCCTGAATTTCTGCAATAGTCTCCTTGGTAGCTTCCTGCATCTGATTTTGAACCCCTCTGACTCATACACCCCGTAGAACTGCCAATGTAAATTTACGAAAATACCAATCTTATTCTCCTTTTTTTTCATACATTTTACAGAAAAGCCATAGAATTCAAATCCAGGTGTGTCCACTCTTAAGTGTAAAGGACTCCAAGGGCAGATGCTATACAAGACCCTTCATTACTGGCCTCTACCTACTTTTCCAGCCTCATGTCTCATCATTTTCTTCATGCTTCATAACTTTGCATTGTGTACCACCCGAAATTCTCTAGAATATTTTATTTACCTACAGAGTCAAAGAATTCATCTATATGCTTCTGTGGTACTTGTGCATCTATAGGAATTACTTATTTGACAATTTTCCCCACTGGACTGTGAGGTCCTTAAGGCAGACACTGTCTTTCAACTCTATATCCTTTGTACCTAGCTTAATGTCCAGAACGTAAGAGGTACTTAGTAAACATTTTCTGAGCGAATGATTGAGGCATCAGCAACACCAGCAAGAAAGTGGCAGACAAGAATTAATCCCTTCATTTACATTCTCTCCTCTTCCAATGTCACAGCGATTTGTTTCAAGCTCCAATTCACTTTTGTTATTATTAAAGTGCTTCAGTAGATGAACAGTGTTATCGATAGTCACCACAAACTTTACTGACATATTCACAAAAAAATCATCTCTAAAATCACTCAAATGTTTTTCTATGTTGTAACAGCAAGCATCATTGGAGGTGAGGCATCTAGGATACAAAGAGTAAACAAGAAAGACTCCAATGCCTTATTTGGTTACATAGTTCTGCATCATTGTTCTGCCCTTCTGGTTTCCATATCTTGAATTCCATCTTTATAGGCCCATAACTTGGCTTTCTATCTAACTAAATTCTTTAGCTGTTATCTCCTCAGCTATTTCTGACATGCACTATTAATGCTTTGTTTTTGGTTTTGCTTTTTTAGTATTTATTCACACATCTTCATGCTCTTGAGTCATTGGCTATTCCCCAAGCCCAAAAGGTAGCTATTGTTGTGACTTCTATTACTATAAATTAGTTTGGGCTAATTTACTTACTCCTTTACTTCATATATATTGACTCATATAACATGTAGTCTTCTCCATCTGGCCTCTTTGGCCCATCACTATAGTTGTGAGATATATAATTGTTGCTGTGTACAGCAGTATTTTGTTCTTTTTATTGCTGTGCAGTTTTCTATGTATGTATATACCTCGGTTTATTTATCCAATCTTTCTTTAAAGGACATTTGGATTGTTTCCAGTTAAGGACTATTGTGAATAAAAATGTGTATCTGATGGGAAACATGTACTCATTTCTGTTGGGAATACCCTAGGAATTGCTGGATTGTAGGGTAGGTACTGCCAAAGAATTTTCCAAAGTGGTTTTGGTGAAACGGATATCCACACATCTAATGTATTTAAGTTCCGGTTTCTCCATATACTAGCTCCTCTCTTCTATCCACATTTTAAATCTTCTTTTTTAAGTTGTGAATTCTACACAGACTCTTTCAAAGTCATCATTACTAAACTCCCATTAACCACTTCTTTGGGTTTCACTCATTATTTAACTTATTTCATTATGGCCTTTGTCTAACTACTCTTAAGTCCCATTTCAAACTAATTGTATTTTCTCCATAATCATCTTTCTTGAACTGTATTCCTTATTTAACAACAAATTACTTCTTTACCCAAACTCCTTCCTGTGTTGCATCAGATGACAAATGAATGTCATAATTCTCATGAGACTCCGGCTCTATTTCATTCTTCCACTCTACAAATACAGTGTTTTAACCCCAGATTCAGGCCTCTGCTCTTGCTTTTTTCATGTCAACTATCACCTAAATGAAAGTACACATCCACTACCATCCTCTCTCTCAAAAGTGTCAATCTTCTAATTCCATTTGCTGTTCGATAGCTACAGCAATAGAGTCTACCATCACCTCAAATTCATCATTTAGAAAAGGAAAGTACTGCTTTCTCTAGAACCTAGATCCTCTCTAGTCCAAATACCATGACGCGCACAGTCATTCGATCTGAAAACCTGAGTCATTCATTTCTATTATTTCTCCCCTACATGCAGTAAATGAATAAATTCTCTTGATTCTTTATCAAATTTTATCTTCATCATCTAAATATATATAGTTATTTCATTAAAATGGAAAGATTTTAATTATAATTTTATTCATTTTCTACCATCCACAAGTGAACCCATTATCAATGGTCAGATTTCACACATGCTTGCTAATTTCTAATTTATTGATTGTGACTCTCCGACTATCATCAAAACCACCACCATTAACAAAGCAATAACCATCATGCCATATTTTTGAGTATATATATTATCCCTTTTATGTATGACAAGTAGTACATTATTGTATTATTTCCATTTGGAAGTTTAG
Source organism: Trachypithecus francoisi (assembly GCF_009764315.1). NCBI lineage: Eukaryota > Metazoa > Chordata > Mammalia > Primates > Cercopithecidae > Trachypithecus > Trachypithecus francoisi. The sequence goes on from NW_022681469.1 coordinate 62,240,848, forward strand.
AAAAAAATAAGCTTTAGATGCACAATTATTAATTAGAGCCAAGGAGATAAACAGGCATCAAGAGTAAGGTAAATGGCTAGACCAGCAAAGCAGCTAATTACAATGTAAAACTCAAATCATCATTTTTTTTCTTTCCTGAATCAATTTCAACTTTTTCAAAATAAATAATATTTATAATCATAGACAGTAGATGATGGATGAATGGCTAGACCAGGAAAGCAGCTAATTACAATGGAACACTCTAATAATCACTTTCTTCTTTCCTGAATCTATGTCAACTTTTTCAAAATAAAAAATATTTATAATCCTAGACAGTAGATAATGGACTAGCAATCCAAACAGTACTAAAATAAAGGAAAAATAAATTTACAGAAGTCAAAGCTCAATTAAGCCGAAACCCAAAATGATTAATTTATGAGAGAAAACTTCTGACAGATTTTTTTCTCTCAATATAATCTCTAAAAGACAGATATTCTATAAAACATAAATAGAATCTAAATTGTAGCATTACAGCTTTTAGAATGGAAGAATTTTGACAGCAAGAGTATTGGAATATATGACAAAAATGTAAAATAGCCCTTATTGAGGAAGTTTTGTACTAAAGGTAGTCCAGTGGTGGCATCAGTCATCCAATAGTAATAATAGTTGTAGTAATGTGTTCAACACCCTCTAATATGCCAGTGAGAAGTTGGAAAAAATTACTGTCGTGGCTTAAAAATATGTCTACAAATTTTTTGATACATCTTCCTTCAAGTGGTCGGCTGGATATAGCACCTCACTTCTCACAAATAGCATAAAGTAGAAAGGATAGCACCCAACGTAAGAGACTAGGTTGTAAAAGGTAATGTGAATCCCTCCTTGTGCTTTCTTGAATTGCTCACTGTTTGGGAAGTTAGCTACCATGGTCAGACCATGTGGAAAGAAGCCCAAGTGGCAAGGAACTGAAGTCTCCAGACAATAGCCATGTATACAAACCACCTTAAAAGTGGATCTTCTGAAAACAAAAGAATAAAGGTACTACCAAGAAAAAAAAAAATCAGTGTAATATCCTAGTACTTCTTTTGGTAAACTTATTTCTGAATGTTTCTGTTTGTTGCTATTATAAATAACATCGTTTTTCTTCATTTCAAAAAAAAAAAAAATGTGCACAGTGAAAATTTAAAAGGAGATTTTGCAGCACCAGGCAAGCCATCAGAGAAGCACCACCTAGGAAACTATGAGAAAGACTCACCCAGGTAAGCCACTCCTAATTTCCTGACTCATGGAAACTATGAGATGAGAAACGTTTGTTACTTTAAGCCACTTTGTTTTGAGGTAATCCATTATATGTAGCAATAAGGAAATGTAGCAATAAAGAACTAATACTACTAATAAACAAGTGTGATATGTTCTAAATAAAATCACAAAATAAAGTTAAATTAAAAAAAAATCTATCAACTTCATTGCCTAAAAAAATAATATCCAATGTTGAAGAGGAGATAGAAACACACTATCATAAACTCCTAAAGAATTCCAGATGAATAATCTGGCAAGCTCTATTCATAGTTTTTAAATAATAATAACATACCTTTTGATATAGTTCAACTTTGAGAATTTATGTTAAGGAAATAAGAAATTTGTACATATATTTCTATATAAAAATGTTTACAGGATTGATATTTGTGGTATTAAAAACTGGCGTTCTTCTAAATTAGCCATAGGTTCTGGCATATACATATGATGTTGCCATTATGATTCTATTGTATATATTATTTATTATGTATTATGGTATATCTTATCTATAACATTTTCTATTTTATTATTATTTTTAGAAACAGGATCTTGCTATGTTGCCTGGGCTGTAGATATTCACAGATGTGATCATAGCACGCTGAGGCCTTGAATTTCCGGCCTCAAGTGATCCTCCTGCCTCAGCTGCCCAAGTAGCTTTGACCACAAGAGCGCCTTACCACGCCTGTATTATTTTATTTCATTTTTATATTTGATGAAATAGGAAAACATTCTGAATATATTAATTAAAAATGAAGGGTATAATTCCAATTTAATAAAAGTTGTGTGTGTATGCATGCATAAGTGTGCACATGTATTTGCACCTGCATACAGGTGCACATGAGTATAAAAGAAAAGAAAGAGGAATGAAAATAAAAGCTTCTTGATGTTGATAATATTTATACCTAGGTGTAGTATTAAGAATATGCTTTATTTTTCACTTTGTACTTACTCATATTATCAGTTTCTTAACAATGAGAATGTAATTTTTCTACTGAAGAAAATAATCCCAGTCATTATAACCCATGTGACTGCTCTTCTACAAGACCGTATGTCATTTAGCCCTCTGAATTCTCCTTATATACTCTTGTACTTGCTCATTAAGCTCCAACCACAGCGACCCTCCTGATCTTAGAACACAAACAGCTCGTTCTGTCATAGAGCCTACGCACTAACCCCTCCTTCTTCCTAGAATGGCATTTTCACATCTGCTCACGGCTCCTTTCACCACTGTACCTTCCTCTCCAGTAACTGATAGGATCTTCTGACTACCAAATTCAAAGCAGCCTGCCTTGGCAATACATTAAAAACTATGTTCACCAGATTTCCAATCTTCACAGTACTTTTATACTATAAAAATCTATTATTTTCTTTATTGCATATTTACTTTACTTTGTAAACATAAAATTACCATCTGGAAACTTGCCTGTCTTGGTAACTACTGTATCCCTAGATCCTAGAAATAGCAAACATTCATGAAATGTTTTCTTAATAAATGAATCCTAGAGTGAATGCTTCATTTAAGTTGCTGACCATCACATATTCTTTACACTGTCTCCACTCTTGGGTTATAGACACTGCACACTCCAAGTTTTCTTCTTACATTTCTAATCAGTAATGTTTTCTCATTCACTGAGTCAATCACTGTTAGGTTATCCTTATTTAAGTGCAAAAAGGGGAAAGCAATGTGGGAAGCACCATATCTATATTGAACAATGTACGGGGCTCATATGAATATAATACACTTCCACACTCAAAATAATACTATATTACAAACTCCACGAGGGGAGGCAATTTTTTGTTGTTGGTTCTAGCTCCTAAATCAGTGCCTGACATACATTAAGCACCCAATAAATAAATACGTGTTCAATATAGGTATTTATGAATGAATGAATGAATGAATGAATAATGGTCAATGCATTTTGTTCCATGCATTCATAAAAATGATATAACTGAAAGGAATAAAATAAAACAAGCCAAATTTTATTATCTGCAAGGTCACACAGTATGACCTAAAGCATGTAGCAACAAAAGTATACTGAGTGAAAATAATTTGCTCACGAACCAATCTCATATGCAAGCACTAAGTAAATCTGATATGAAATATATAGACTGCTGTATAATGCACAGCTTTTTCCATCAAGCAGCCACCTATCCGGTGATGCCAATTAAATCACAGCATACATTTATCACTTCAATTAAAGATCAAAATTTACTTAGAACCTACAGCAAGATCCTTGCCTCTGTCACGTAGTTCCCTAAAAAGAACTGGAAACAATACCACATTTGAACTGTTTTCCCAAGTATTCAGAATTTCAGTACCACTCCCCCTTTTATAACTCCTTTTTAAAATTCAGATCCATCTCAGAGCATGTGCCCAGCAGTGTTTGCCCATTATTTAACACTTTCTTTTTAACTTCTCTGATCTTCTTGAATAGATACCACAGCTGTTCATCCAAGGTGAATGTGAAACCCCCTATCAGATTGCTCTCTGATTCTATCAGTCCCAAAAGCAGATCTATCATTATCTCTGGAAGGGGTCTTTCTGCAGAGAGCCCAGAGTTTGTGTATGCTTTTAGTATACTCTCCAGCATGACAAACACCATCTATCTGGCTTTACACTGTCATTTCCACTGAAAACCTGTAATTACTTTCCACAAGCAACACTTCATCCTGCCAAGCTGATTAAAAGCAATACGCGCAGGAAGGCAAAGAGTGGCAGTGCTCAGATATCAAAATGTTTATCTTATAAGCAACACTGCAATGGCATGCACACAGTAAGCACTAAATAATTGTTTTTAGATATTACATTTGCTCTTGGACAGACAATATAGTTAATTATTTTCTCATGAAACATAATAGTTTCTTAAAGAGTGAGTAGGGCAGACCAAAATGGACTTTTGAACTGCTGTTTATTTAAAATATTCCACCATAAAGGACATATCATTCCACGGTCTCCACTCTCACCATCTAATTTACATCTATACCAAATAAATAATTACTTAACTATTATCATTTCTTGACAAGCAAACCAATAGGCAGGTACTTTTCCTTTATCACTTTCTTTAACTGAGTTGAGTCTACTTAATTTGGCTGATTAGAGCAATCAGGTTTCTGCAGAAGAGTGTTTGGAGATAGTATCAAGAAGTACTTAATTGCAATTAGATAAATTTTATAGTGGACGTTTGTCATGGTTTTATTTATTTGTTGTTGTACGTTAAAATATCTTTCTATGTCTGGAGAATTTCCCAAGATATAAACTATGTTGAATGTCAATGTTCACATCCAAGTAGAGAAATCAAAAAATTGTTTTCCCTGTCTCCTTTGCACCTGGGACTTGGCCAAACAGTTTCATTTAGCCAACCAGATATGGACTTGCCTTGGGTTTTTAATGCTAAACTAATGACCTAGAGAAGCAAGGATAGTGACAGAGCCACCCTGGCCATGGCAGCAACATCGGGGCAGCAATAGCCAGTTTGTTTTAGGGGCAGATATAGTAGCTTCAGGTAGCAATAGAAACTATGATGTTTCTGTTCAGGGATGGTGGCAAGAGTGTCCTCCCGAGCCTGGCTCTTAATGTGATTTTAAGTTTAGTTCTTAATTCTGTGAATTAGCCAACATATTATTCTTTCAATAAATATGTCTGCTGTTTAAGTCAGCTTGTCACTCTATTATTTGAAACCATAAACACTTACTGGGACAACTTTCTAGTAGTGGATACTTTGATAGATACATTGACATACATCTCTCCCCCACCCTTTTTTTTTTTTTTTTGAGACGGAGACTCATTCTGCCGCCAGGCTGGAGTGCAGTGGCGCAATCTCGGCTCACTGCAACCTTTGCCTCCTGGGTTCAAGCAATTCTCCTGCCTCACCCTCTCGAGTAGGTGGGACTACAGGCAAGCACCACCACGCCCAGCTAATTTTTGAACTTTTAGTAAAGACAGGGTTTCACCATATTGGCCAGGATGGTCTCAATCTCCTGACCTCATGATCTGCCTGCCTCAGCCTCCCAAAGTGCTGGGATTACAGGTGGGAGCCACCCTGCCCGGCCTCCATCTCTCCTTTTTTAACAACAGTTTATGTTTGGCCATTTAGAGATCGTTCAACATGCTATCAGCTAAGACACAATGGTTTTGTTGGACAGACTTTTCACATTTATCTGTATAGTAGTAGTGTCAGTCTAACTCTGTATTTGAATATCTGAATATTTAATTGCATTTTGCTTTTCTTTTTTTTTTCTTTTTGAGACAGAGTCTCGCTCTGTCACCCAGGCTGTAGTGCAGTGGCACAATCTCGGCTCATTGCAACCTCCGCCTCCCAAATTCAAGCAATTCTCCTGCCTCAGCCCCCGAATAGCTGGGACTACAGGCACCTGCCACCATGCTCAGCTAACTTTTGTATTTTCAGTAGAGACAGGGTTTCACCTTATTGGCCAGACTGGTCTCGAACTCCTGACCTTGTGATCTTCCCACCTCAGCTTCCCAAAGTATTGGAATTACAGGCGTAAGCCACTGTACCCAGCCCCCTTTTTTATCTTATACAACAATGGTTATGGATTGGACAAGCAAAATTGCTGGTACTTGGAAAAAAAGCATAAATGTGATTGCCTTAGTAGAGTTGATACAATGATAGAAATTTGACCTAAAACAGCAGTCTATCTTCAACCTCAACTGGTTGTGTGAGGATATATATATACCCACACACACACAAAAATACATATTTAATATTTTTATTTTTTACTTTTATTTATTTATTTTTTTTTGAGATGGAGTCTCACCCTGTTGCTCAGGCTGTAGTGCAGTGGTGCGATCTTGACTCGCAGCAACCTCCACCTCCCGGGTTCAAGCAATTCTTCCGCCTTAGCCTCCCAAGTAGCTGGGACCACAGGCACACACCACCACACTGGACTAATTTTTGTATTTTTAGTATAGACGGGGTTTCACCATGTTGGCCAGGTTGGTCCTTGAACTCCTGACCTCAAGTGATCCACCCACCTTGGCCTCCCAAAGTGCTAGGAGTACAGGTGTGAGTCACCACACCCGGCCTATAACTGATTTTAAAAATTTTTAGCTGTCTTACAGCAAGGCTCCTCCCTCCTTTAACATGTATGTTAATCTTCATTTATTCAACTTTTGGTATGAATCACACACAAAAGTAGAAGATTGTCCGTATCTATCAACTTCTTATGTTAATACAATTTATTATTTATTTGAAACATCACTCATTACCTAATATACTTATATCAACAAACAAAATTACACATCTTCCTGACCAGGTACAGTGGCTCATGCCTGTAATCCCAGCACTTTAGGAGGCCAAATCAGGCAGATCACTTGAGGTCAGGAGTTCGAGAACAGCCTGGACAACATGGCAAAACCCCATAAGTAATAAAAATACAAAACTTAGCTGGATCTCAGCTACTCAGGAGGCTGAGGCAGGAGAATCGCTTGAGCCCAGGAGGTAGAGGCTGAAATCAGCCGAGATCATGCCACTGCACTCCAGCCTGAGAGACAAAGTGAGACTCTGTCTCAAAAAAATAAAAAATTTATACATCTTCCTGACAAAAAGAAACTTCCAGTCTTCAGTGGAGATGATAAGTTCCAAAAATGGTTACCAAGTTTGTGATAAAACTCATGAACTCTCTTCTTTTATTTCTTTGGAGTAAGAAATACAACAATTCAAACAGAAATTAACAATGACCTACAAGATTGTAATAGAATCCCTACATTTTTAGTTCTATTAGTTTTATTTGAATAGAGGATCCAAATTTTAAATTAAACCTTAATGGCATCAAAGCAGATACAGAAGGGTAAGACTTAAAATGCAAGCATATGTAAGAGTCTACTCGACCAGCACAGACACTCCTGTCTAAATGTCAACAGAACACATGAGTTGGTTTTCAGTAGTTTCAAAGGTTTCTAGGAACCTAAGCAAAACCACGTGACTTGTCCTTCAGCTTCTGGCTTCCTTAAAGCTTCCAACCTTCCCTCAGCCACCCATCCCAGCATTTCATCCAGGGACGCTATGAAGAAAAGTCAGTGCCAAGGTTTTCTCTTCCATGAAAATTTCACTGTATTTTGCAGGCAAACTACAAGGTCAGTATTTGGAGAAAAAATAGAATTTTCTTGTTAAGGTAATTCCATTATGACTAATAGGTTCAGATGTGCAATAAACTGAAATGAATATGTTCTGGAGAAGTACGTGGATAGAGGATTCTTTCTGCCCCTCCTCTATTTCAGGCTGCAATGAACCCATTACCATTAATAACTGGAATTTACTTATCTATCTATCTATCTATCTATCTATCTGTCTACCTATCTATCTGAAGTTATTATAAGTAGTATAGCCCACTTCTGAAAAGTTGGCAATTCAAATTTTAGGGAAAGACATATTTTGCAAATTAAGAGGCCATCTATAGAATCTGATTGTCAACCAGTGTGTACTTGTTATAATCCAAAATGACTGGCTAATAATATTTTCTCTAGGGTGTTTCTTCATCATCGACCATTAATACTTCTAAATCTCAGTGACAAAGACCTCTTCCCAAGTTATATTCACCTCAATGCAGATAAATCTATATGGGACTAAAACTAAACAGATTCCTTAAATAATATCCAGTCTCCTCTTCTAACCTAACTTTTTGTAATTGCTCTCTCCTTAGACTGCCAGGTTCCCATAACCTACTGCTTCTTTAATAGTTCCTTTTAAAAACTGATCTGTGGTTAAGATTTGAAAAAATTAGGTCTCCCTGAATAAAATCATAATAGGTATATATACTGCTTATTATTTGTACTCTGTAGCTTTAGAGTCATTTTTTCAAACTAAAATGTAATTAGATTGTGTCTTATGACAAGACTCAACTTGGTCCAGGTAATTTTCACACAATCTGGTCTCTCTGTTCACAGCTTAAGTGATCAAAAGTAATTGGACCTAAATATCTGTAACAATACAAAAATGATATAATTGCATGCCATTTTCTATGTTTCTCTTTTAAGTGACATGAAACAAACAAAACACCTTTTAAAAACCTGGTATTAATTTATTTAAAGTAAATCTTGTGAATCAAAAAGAAGCAGCACTAAAAATATATTAATTTTTAACTGAACAATGTATTTTATTTTGAATCATAAGTGAAAATACATGTTACTTGTATGATATTTTTGATTGTTAGTTTTGGCTAGTTTCCATTTCAAGACGTTTAACATGTAAAAATAGTATGTGTGCGTGCTCATGTACATGTACATATATATTACACTGACAAAAGTACTGACAAATTATAATTTTCAGAATTCCAGGACAAAAGAGCTCAGAAGGACACAACACGAGGCTCAAGTACTTAATAAAAGAGTTCTGTGGCATTTTTGTTTATGCTAATATCTTCCCAAATGAAACTTTAATGTGTGCCATCTTAATATATCCTGAAGAGTACACAGCCTGTCCTACTCCCAAGCTCTAGTCCAGCTCTGAAAGAAGCTAACGATCTTCACCAATACATGAAATTTACATTTTTGAAATTTAGAAACCAATTTAGGATCACAGGATTCTAGAATTATAGTGTTATAAGCTTTGTATGTAATCTCATCTACACCTTTTACACAGAAACCTTATTAATTATTTTAATTTAATTTTATTTTTAGAGATAGAGTTTTCTTTGTTGCCCAGGCTGGAATGCAGTGGTATGATCATAGCTCACTGCCGCCTTGAACTCTTGGGCTCCAGTGATCCTCTCACCTCAGCTTCCTGTGTAGCTGGGACTATGGGCACATGCATCAATGCCCACCTGGAAATTATTTATTTGTCTGAAGTCAAACTGCAAGTAAATGAAGAGCCAAGACGCAAATTTAGGCTCCTGATTTGGAAGCCATTTTAGTGCATTTCCACAGCAGCAGGTATGTCATTTGGGTTTCCTTTAGCTGCAAGTAACTGAAAATCCAACTCAAATTGGTCTGATTATTAAGGAATTTACTAAACTGGAGAACAAGGAAGTTCAGATATAAAGTGTGATTCAGTGTTAGTTGACTGACCACCTCCACATAAGCATCAACTAATCAAGTGCTCCATAATTTAAAGGCTCCTCTTGTTCTCAGGAGAGTCTGGTTTGGGGCCAGTGGAAAAGAGATTTTTCTTCCTCATACCACTACTGAAGATACTTGAGCTTTGCACTTATAAGACTACCCTTGAACCAGTTTTTCTAGACAACAGAAGACCATGTGTTAATCAACTTAATCTTAGGTTTTACAAGAACCAGTCATCGTGTCAAGAGACAAAATCCCATGTCAGTAACCGGTCAGTGTCATCCAAACCAGATGGATGCTACACAAAGGAGAGGGGTGAACTCACTGTTCAAGAGAGAGCCACAGGAATGTGCACGTAGTCCCAGTTACTCAGGAGGCTGAGCCAGGAAAATGGCGTGAACCCAGGAGGTAGAGCTTGCAGTGAGCAGAGATCGTGCCACTGCACTCCAGCCTGGGCGACAGAGTGAGACTCCGTCTCAAAAAAACAAAAAATAAAAATAAATAAAAAAATAAAAAGAGACACAACGTCCACTACACAAGACAATGTGGAGACGTAACTTTTTCACCTAAATTCTTACCTACTAATTGCCATCCCTTAGAAAGTGAATATCCTCAATTATATGGAGTTTCACATAGATTAAAAAGCAACATTATACCAAAAAGTTTTCTGTCCTCTATAATATGGACTATCTATAAAATTCAGAGTTGTGCCTTGCCTTTCATTTTATCTGCACAAATATCTCTATTAAAAATTAGTTCAAAACACTATAAGTATATAGTAGGATATGATAAAGATGCTATTTTTATAGATTTTATATCAATATGTTAAATATAAGTATGAATATAAATATCAAATGTACATGTCATGAACTTTCATTTAATAGCTAAAATAATTTATAAATTTAAAATATTATGTTTATTTAAAACTCCCTGATTTCATTCTACAATTGGCAATTCCCCTTATAAATGTGATGTCATACATCCTGTAATAATTTAGGATTTTTTTCATGATAGCAATTTCTAAAATCTTTCATAATATTGAAAATATCAAGAAAAAAAGCAAAAGAAAAAAAAGAAAAAAACTCCACGTGCCAAAGCTAAATCTAATCTGTTGACCATTGGTCGGACATGGTGGCTCATGCCTGTAATCCCAGCACTTTGGGAGGCTGAGGTGGGTGGATCACTTGAGGTCAGGAGTTCGAGACTGGCCTGGTCAACATGATGAAACCCCTTCTCTACTAAAAATACAAAAAGTTAGCTGGGTGTGGTGGCCCCCGCCTATAGTCCCAGCTACTTGGGAGGCTGAGGCAGGAGAGCCAGACTCTGTCTCCAAAATATAAAATAACAATAAATCTAATCTGTTGTTGCAGTTATGTTCAGATCCAGAGTGATCTAGGGAAGTTGGGGAATATCTGAATTGAAAATACCCAGCATGATCCCAACAAGTTCCAGGGAGAAAAATCTGTGTGAGGGTTAACTGATGCTTCCTGACCACGGGTTGACCCCTGTGAGACAGGTAAGAGTTGTGGGCGGAAAAGTTAGCAGGATTTGTGAGAAAAACTCTTGGCAGAAGGAGGGCATGTCTGATTTCCCAGTATACTTAACCTAAGTAATTATCCTATTTTCTCATATTTATATCTAGTTCCTATACTGCCAACAAATAAAATAATGTTTTCATAATTCCATTTTATTAAACAAAGTGTTGTGTAAATAAAATTGTAAAATGGGGGGAAAATCACAGAAGGTTATCCATAAAAATATCCAAAACAATAAAACTGATTCCCAAGTAAGAAGATATACTTGAGGATATTTCTGATTTTTTTTTCCTTTAGTTCAAATTTATTTTATATGTATGTGGCAGAGAGGGTGTGGGAAGGGGCATCTCAGGTACATCATGCACATTCCTACAATACATTACAAATTTAAATGCTGCAATTTCCCCAATATAAGGATCAAATTAAATAAAACTGGTAATGCCATGGCAATGGTGACTATGCATTCAGAATTTTTCAGATATTTTTAACTTTATAAAAGAAGCTTCATTTAAACAGCTGAATCAAGAGACAGATTTTGTTTCCCACACTCCTTACAATGTATTATAAGAGACCTGCTACCACAATTGTGTTTTGACCATATTAGACCTTCCCTGAAGAATACCAATCTAACTGTGGCTATTAAAAAAAAAAAAATTGAAGTTAAAAAAAATTTCATTTCACAAAATAGTGTACCAATCTTTTCCATTCTGTGTTCTAGAATTCAACCTGATCTTTCTCAATTTGTTGTTTCATGAGACATTTACAAAGCTTTCTTCCACAAAGTTTCCTTCTAATATTAGAAGAAGACAATTCAATGCTTACTACATGCAAGGCTGGGTAGGATGAATAATGAAAAGATAAGCCAGGAAGGATCCAGCATCTAAATAGCTTATGATTTTATAGAACTTTAAAATTTACAAAAAGGGATAGATATTTATTAAAGTATTAAAATATACAATCTAATAGCATAAGTGTTGATAGAGTTCCTAACAAGCAATTTCATATGGAGATGAAAACATTAATGGAGACTTTTAACTGAATGGTATATGTGAATATGGAGAGCAAGCTTCTAAGGAATTAGGAGTAAAAATGATATGATCTTGGAAGAAGACAGTAAGAGGAAGATTCTTATAAAACTTTATTAACAATCACCATAAATAATCTCTATTTTTTAAATAAGATAAGGTCACACATGGACTTTCGGACACTAAATTGTACAGTAAGGGAAAAATAGCATTAATGCATGTAACTAGTACAATAACGCAACAACTAATGAAACAGAATTGAACATCTAGAAACAAATTAGCAGATATATACCTTTTTAAATAAATGAGAACATGATTCTAGAATGATCACTTAACTATTTGTAAAGAAAAATGAAAAGATGTCCACCTTGCAGTATGTAAGCCCATTCATATAGATTAAGAGGTTAAACATGAGGGAAAATAAATTAGAAAAATAATGAAATGATAAACTAAAAGAAAGGAAATAGTTCAAGTTAGAGATGGTCTGTTTAAGCAAAACTTCGAAGATAGAAACTACAAAGAACTGGGTGTGGTGGCGTGCACCTGTAGTCCCAGACACTAGAGAGGCTGAGGCAGGAAGATCACTTGAGGCAGGAGTTAGAGACTCTACTGTGCTATGATCGCCACTGTACTCCAGCCTGGGCAACATAAAAGCCCTCTCCCAAAAGAAAAAAAAAAAAGGAAAAAAAAAAGAAAGAAAAGCCTCTAAAGAAAAAGATTGACAAATCTACACAAATTTAAAAATAAAAGACACAAGCAAACTGAAATAAATATTAGCATCACATATCTTGTATCTCCAAGGGCGAGATCATGCAGGCTAATGTAGAAACTTGGCTTCGAGGTTTAATTGATACATTAAAAAGTCACTGGAGTTTGCCCAGGTATTTGCCATTTTCCCCCTTGCTGTGAGGGTTAATACAGTTGTCTTAGTCCATTCAGGCTCCTGCAACAAAATACCCTAGACTGAGTCATTTATAAACAAAGAAATTTATTTCTCAGTTCTGAAGGCTGGGAAGTTCAAGACCAAGGCACCAGTGCATTCAGCGTCTGATGAGGGCTTGCTCTCTGCTTCAAAGATGGCGCCTAATTGCTGAGTTCTCACATGACAGGAGGGGGAGAAGAGCAAGGAGGGTAAACTTTCTCCTTCAAGCTCTTCTATATGGCGCTAATGGCATCCAGGAGAGCAGAGTCTTATGATCTTATTACCTCCAAGAGGCCTCACCTCATAATACCATCACCTTGAGGGTTAAGTTCCAACATAGGAATTGTGGAGAAACATCAACATTCAGGCCATAGCAACAGTATATATGTGGCTTGGGTTGTCTCTGTAACATACATAAGACCCTGAGAGGTCCAACCCTTCAGAAGTTAACAAAACTCAAATTTTTACACATCCACTATTTTATTGTTAATAGCCCCAACAAACAGATTTTTAGCCATGCAGCAGACTGCCTCCTTTGTGTATTCCTTAAAACTCCACCCACATCTACTAGCAATAGATCAAGTAAGCCCTGGGCAACGAAAATCCCAAGGCCCTGCTGCCTTGCAGAGCTCTTTGATCCACAACCACCCCTCACCCAGTGCTGCTTAATGACTGCACATAGACATGGAAGGCTCCTCTCTGATTCCCCTCTTCCCTGGAGTTCCCCTTGCCCTCCTCCTCTTCTCAATGGTGGTCATGGTCATAAGCTTCTGGATGGCTTCATGCTGCAAAAGACTTCCTCGCTCTTGCATTCCTGTTCAAGTGCTGCCCAATAAAACCTGTTTTGTGGTAATGCCTCTCATGGTCATATCATTTTCCTCAATCAGGCCCCAAATCCTTTGAATCCCCTACACACAGCCCAACGCTGTGCAATCCTGCAGTCCCAGCCAAGGTACCTTTCACAGACGGAAAAGTGTCACGATATGCAGTAGGTACTGTTGAAATAGTTATTCCCTTATTTACTTATAAAATGTAAGTAACTTTGAAATTCTTCAGCTCTTAAATGAAGTACATAACTGGTATTTAAAAAATTAAATGCTGAGCAGGGGGTGATAAGAAGGTGTCAGGGCAGTACTCTCCATGTATTATGGTAGCTTTGGGTTGCAGCACATTGGCTGCATCCACTATGATTAGTGGACCATATGTAACATTTTACAACTGAACCCTTGGAAGAGTAAACGTGAGGAGCATATATGAACACATGGGACTGGACTTTTCCTGGTAAACTGGAACATATGGTTACGCTAATTATTTTGACAATGACATATTTAAAAACTTGATACTGGAGGCCATGGGACCCTCTATGAAAAATACAGCTTATGAAAACTCTTTCCTACTTGGTGATGTCTTAGGTTAAAGTACTCAACACTGGCGCAGCTGATAAAATACAGTAGGGAGTATGCACATGAATGAATCATTCTATTGTTTGTAGATCAGTGATTAAAAAGCCACAGATGGATTCCAGTGAATTATTCCTGAGGAACTGAAAGCATTTTCTTGGGCTATCCAATGGCAATATTTGTTGTTTTCCTTTTCCCTTGTCTCTTCTTCCTCTCTGTCCCTGCTCTGCCATGCTCCCTTGTAATACACCACTGTTTGGTACTTTTTCTCCTTTTTTTCCTTCTCTCCCATATCTACTTATTTAGCATTTGTGTGTCTGCCAGTAGCTTTTACAGATATTACTTGCTATCTAGGGGCTTTAATCACCTAGACAGCATCATAAAGTTGTTTTGGAAGAAAGGGTCCCAGGCAATTGAGAAATACCCCTTCTCTGGGAAGTCTCTGTTTTTCCTGTCTTACCACTGCCCTGTTTGTGCTGGTCCTCTGCTCTCTTATCCTCGTACTCACTGTTTTTCTTGCTGAAGAAGAAGCAGATTTATAATCACTCACAGGAAACTTTGATTCTCACATATTTACTAAAACATACACACACCCCAAAACTACCTACTCAAAGAATTTTAAAACTCAATGAAATGGACACAGGATTTTATCCAGGCAAAAAACAGATACACAAATGTCTTACAGCTTTTTATAATCTAAGCAAAATACAAAGTTGTCCAATCTTTCCAAAGTGATTTTCTGAAGTATTGTTTCTAGCTTTGTTCATTGTCCTAAGTTTCCCTACTTTCATATTCCGAGCCAGACACTGATTATTGATGTAGCAAAGCCTGGTGGGAGAAGGCAGATTAGATCATGTCTCAATACCTCATATGGCCTTAAAAAGCTTTAGTTTATTCTCACAAAAAAAAAAAGAGAGAAAGAAAGCAAAAAGAAAAATGTTTTATTTTCTTAATCACCAATTGGTTTTTGCTTCCTTAGCAAAGTTACTTTGTCCCCATGCCTATTTAAGTGTGTGGGGATTTTTCCCCCATTTACAAAGATGAAATAGACTCCATGAGGTGCTTGGAACACATTTAACTTATCTATAGGTTTCAAAAGCACAGCAGGTCCAGGGCATGAAAAAGGCAGGCAGGTGCTCTTTGCATCCTGCACCATTTAACAAGCACACACAAATTAAAAGAGTAATTTCTTCTTTCCTTAATCATCAGCTGATCTAATTTATAGTTCATTTATTATTTATTATTACTGTCCTCATGTTCTTTTTAATCATATATGTCTCCAACCAAGGGTAATGACAATTAGAACCAATGTGTTTTTTTTTCTTTTTCTGTAGATTTCCAGAAAGTAACTTCAAGTCTACTTGCAGTCCCCGACATACAAATCTATTAGCCTTCTTTTCTTTCTTTCTTTTCTTTCTTTTTTTTTTTTTTGTACACTAAAGTCCTTTGTTTATTTCCAAAAACAAATTTCTTACTAACTTAAATTATATTTACGCAGGCAGTTTTAGCAATAAGGTCACTGGTTTCAAGGATGGATGTTATCCTTGGCTGGGGTGTTGTGGAGAAATAACCATATTAAATTCTATTACATCTCCTCCCACATGCACCCCAATGCATAGTTGTGTTTGTTTTCCATTTTCTTTCTTATACACAACATCTGTCCTATATGCTTCACTGCACTGTTTTTTAGTGAAGAAAATGCAGCTGAGAAAGGAAATGAGTATCAAACTCAGAGCTCCCAGGAGAGCTGACCCAAATTCTCAAATGATAGCATTATAATGCACTTTCTACTTTCAGATCCGGGATATCATAGTATGATTCCTTAATGATTTAAATGTCATGTATTTTGGCAAGCTCTCTCTGACAACCCTTTTAAAAATGATGCAGACAATTAAAATAATGAGAGAACAAACTATCAACCATCTAACAACAAACATAAAAGAATAAAGCTCTGAGAGTTACAAGGGCTAAGAATAGAGCTTGTTTATCTCCCTTTTTTTTTTTTTTTTTGAGACGGAGTCTCACTCTGTCGCCCAGGCTGGAGGGCAGTGGTGCGATCTCGGCTCACTGCAAGCTCCGCCTCCCAGGTTCACGCCATTCTCCTGCCTCAGCCTCCTGAGTAGCTGGGACTACAGGCGCCCGCCACCACGTCCGCTAATTTTTTGTATTCTTAGTAGAGACGGGTTTCACCGTGTTAGCCAGGATGGTCTCGATCTCCTGACCTCATGATCCGCCCCCCTCAGCCTCCCAAAGTGCTGGGATTACAGGCGTGAGCCACCGCGCCCGGCCATCTCCTTACTTTTAAGTTGGTGACAGACTTGCACACTGTTATACTTCTCTCAGCATTATATGTGGAGCAGAGCACTGGACATTGGATGCTATTTGGCCATGGTATTAAATGTTATGAGTGCTTGAGGTATAATATTTCCAACTTATGTGTGTGTGTGTGTGTGTGTTTTGAGATGGAGTCTCGCTCTCTCGCCCAGGCTGGAGTGCAGTGGTGCGATCTCGGCTCACTGCAACCTCCACCTCCCGGGTTCATGCCATTCTCCTGCTTCAGCTTCCAGGGTAGCTGGGACTATAGGCGCCCGTCACCACGCCCGGCTAATTTTTTGTATATTTAGTGGAGACAGGGTTTCACCGTGTTAGCCACGATGATCTCGATCTTCTGACCTCATGATCCGCCCACCTCGGCCTCCCTAAGTGCTGCGATTACAGGCGTGAGCCACCGCTCCCAGCCCTAAGGTTTTTATACAAAGGTCTTCAAGTGCCATAGAGTAAACTTTCCTGCAATTGTCTTCTTAGCATACATTCCAGTATTAAAACTTGTTCTGTTATTCAATATTTATTAAAAGATTATTATTTTTGACTCATTTTTATCCTACTCTTGTCTTCTAAAAGTTATATTATGCATAATTTTAATAAAATTAAGGGAAGAGAGGATTGTTTGGGGCAGTTAAGGTAACTGAAGGGAATAGAGAAGGAGCACTCACATTAAAAGATAGATTCTTTTGCTTCTCTACACACACACACATATATTTGAATGCTTAGCTTCTTTTAACAAAGAATAATTGAATTGATATATTCTGTTGAGTCATCTAGGCAGACTAAAAATTATTCCTGCTAAAATATTTGTATCTCACAAATGCATACTTGTCTCTTAAGACACTGGTTTAATATTCCACATCTGTAAGGAATCTGATGCTAATTGAGCAGGTTTTCTTCTAGTATTAATTTCAATTATTTAGAACAGCATGAAGTTCTTCGTAATTTCCCACCTGACAACTGGGACCCAAAAGAACAGCTGCCTATGGTTTTATGCTGCTATGAGCATGCTGGATATCAGAGTCAATAAGTTTAGGCATGAATTCTCTGTGTGTTCCATTGAGGTTGTGAAAATCAAGCCTTTTGGAGGAGTTCAGAGGAAACCTGCAACTGAGAATGATGTCCATACCACTGTGCAAAGTGTTATGACAGTCACAGATCTCAAAGGAGCTACAGGAAGCGAGGCTCCCTGCTGTAATGAACACAGCCCATAGTTAAATAATAAATCACAGTCATGTATCTAGTCTGCAACAGCCACTACCTATCAGAAAGTCACCATGACCACATAGTGCAAATATTTAGTTCCACACAGTTATATATCTCTATGGGATCCAAATAAAGTAGTTATCTATTGTCCTTATTAAAGCAGAAAACGAATGCTATTTGTTTATGGTGAAGTGAAAGTCAAAATATTATTTGAATTTATCAAATGCAAAAAAGTACAATAAAACCTAGTCATACACCTCCACATTTAAATATACCCCTCAGCATGACTTTAAGAATCAAGTGTCCAACATATACATAATTTAGTACAAACATCTTTTGACACCTAACATTTTTTTCTTTTGCAAAAGAACAAAAGGCTTCTTGTACAAACACACAGTATTGTATCTGCTCTCAGATATGCCAATTCACAATACAATGAACAAGATGAATTATTCATTTGAAAATTGCGATTGTTTGTGGACAGAACTTTGCAGAGGCCTAGAATAAAAAGGTAGGTAAAAATGGGACTAGAATTGAACACAGTAAAAAGGCGCTAACCATTCCAAATAATTTAATCAATTACATAATTAATTTCTAACTTCAAGGTATGATAAGGGTCTCTGATTAAAAAATTAAATACGACTCTCACTGACTTAAGGCATAGAGGGAAGAAATACCATTTAACCTAACAGAGCTCAAACACAGTTCATTTATCTTGAATCTCTATCAACAAATAATTGGCTCTGAAACCTTACCTATCTTTGAGAAAACTCTAATATTTACAGCCTTTTACAACTTGACTTAAAAGGGAGGAAGTTGTCTTTCTAATATTTATATCCCTAGTAGTTAGCAGAGTGCTTGGCGTATGTCAGTGATCAGTAAATATTGTTGAATGAATAACCTTATCAATGGCACCAGATATAGGGACATGACATACTGTCCCCAAGACAAGTATTTTCCATTGAAAAGACTGCTTCATCTTATCCTTAACTTTTTTGTTGCTGTTGTTCACTTAAAGTAGAACCTACATTACTGTTGTGATTTCTGAAGATCAAGTTGAAAGCACTTTAGAATAAATTAAAGCAGAGAGAGACTAGAAGTTGAAATATCATTTCAGAAGTTGCTGCTATTAGGTTGGTGCAAAAGTAATTGCAGTTTTTGCCATTACTTTTAATAGCAAAAACCACAGTTACTTTTGCACCAACCTAATATATTCCAGGTAAGATTTAATGAAGTTCTGAACTAAGCAAAAGGAAGACTAAAGGACAGAGGCCAGCATAATACAGGAAAAATCAAAAGGATGCCTCAAATATTTTCATGCAGAGGTATAGAAGGAGGAGGGACTAATTGTTGCTATTTTAATTTTAGGTTATGACAAAAATAGACACTTCAAGAAGGAAACAGGTACATCATCTTTCAGCAGTAATACACTAAGTTGAAATAAGCAGAAACCTACACAAGACATAAGAGTTCAAGCTAAACTTTGAGGGTAACACATTGTTTTAGATAAGAAAGCAATATAAAGGTAATACTTTCATTTCCAAATGCAAACAATAGTTTCATTTTATTTTTTATTAAATCATATTTTTCCCATATAGTAGAGGTGTCCATTTTAAAAGTCAATGAGTACTACAAGTCGTATTAAAGGAAAAAAAAAAAAAGGCATGAATTTTTTTTTTTTTTTTTTTTTTTTTTTTGAGACAGAGTTTCACTCTTGTTGCCCAGGCTGGGGTGCAAAGGCATAATCTCAGCTCACCACCACCTCTGCCTCCTAGGTTTAAGCAGTGATTCTCACGCCTCAGCCTCCCAAGCAGCTGGGATTACAGGCATCGCCACCACGTCCGGCTAATTTTGTATTTTTAGTAGAGATGGGATTTCTCCATGTTGGTCAGGCTGGTCTCAAACTCCCGACCTTAGGTGATCCACCCACCTCGGCCTCCCAAAGTGCTGGGATTACAGGCGTGAGCCACCGTGCCCAATGAAAGCATTATTTTTAAAAATCCTGCCACCTTTTCCACTCTTATTTCACTTCCATTGCCAATCATTTTCTACTTTCTTTTCTTTTTTTTTCTTCTTTTTTTCCTTTGAGACAGGGTCTGGCTCTGTTGTCCAGGATGGAGTACGGTGGTTATATATTATATATTTAATATATACATATACTATATACTATATGTAATATAGTATAATTCCTTTATCTAGAGTATATATAATATATAAATATATATCTATTTAGATATCTATATCTCTCTATATCTATTTAGATATCTATATCTCTACATCTACACTAGATATAGATATATAATACATATAAAAATATAATTATATATAAAATTGATATTTCTATATCTATATCTGTGTGTATATACATATGTGTGTGTGTGTGTGTGTGTGTGTGTGTGTGTGTCAATTTTTTTTTGTCTTTCTTTTGGAGAGACGTGGTCTCACTATGTTGCCCAGGCTGGTCTCAAATTCCTGGGCTCTGGTGATTCTTCTGCCTCAACCTCCCAGAGTGCTGAGATTACAGGCATGAGCCACCGCACCCAGCCCAGAGATGTTTTCAGCCATGTTAGCTATTTTTGTTATATACTTCCATTTTTAAATATAACATGCAAAAACTGCTATACCTTTTTAAAATTTAGATAATATCCACAAAACTGTGTTATCAAAATAATTATTTATTTTTCTTTTGTTACTTTCCCTTCCCCACTACACACAAACACATACATACACACACACACACACACACACACATTTTTCTCCCTCAGTTTTTCCAATTTAGCTAGTGGCAACTTTTAGGTAGTTCTATATTCAGTGCTGACATAATTATGATAATGAAAATATTACTCATAGCAAAGCAATGTAGTGTGCTGTGACATTTCCTTTATTTTACAACTTGTTGATTTCCCTGGAGTTATACATTCTCAGGTTCTCTAAAGGAAAACTCAGTCACTTCAACGGGATCAAATATATTCAGCAATCCATCTGCTTCATGTTTTCCTTGGAGACATAAGTCCTGGATACCTCCATGACCCTGCACCTATTTGATGGGATTAAACTCCTTGCTTGCTGCTCTGCTGACATCCAGTAATTGCCTTGCTTCTTCGTTTCCAACTTCCTGTTTCTTTAAAACAATCCATGTAGTCCTTTTATTGTTTGTTTCCTTGTTTCGTTGGAGTACTTCCTCCAGTAGCTTCCTGAGAAAAGGTGCATTGGGAGAACAATTTTTTGAGAATTTACATGTTCTACCTTACACTTGATTGATAATTTCGATACACAATTCTAGTTTGGACATTATCATTTCTCAGAATTTTTAAGGTATTTCACATTGTTTTTAGCTCCCAGTGTTATTAAGAAGTCTACTGCCTTTTTGACTATTATTCCAATGTACTGTCATTTATCTTTCTTTCTGGAGCTGCAATATAATTTTTTCAGTGTTCCCAAACCTCTTGTCAATGTGCTGTTCTTTATTTCACTTCCTACTTATGATGTCTTTCAATCTGGCTTCCAAGTCCATTACATATGAGAAATTATACATGGGTATATATAATTTAAATAAACAAATTTTTATATGAATATATGAGTAAGCATTCTTACTATATACAAATATATGAGAATCACAAATACATATCTATGCACATATGTATATGTGTATATATACACACATACACACACACACACAAATACACATTAAAAAAATTCTTCACCTCGTTTTTTTCTTTTCAGAAACCTTTTTTATACCTCATAGACTGATCTCATTTCCAATGACTTTGTCTTCTATTTTGTATTTTTTTGCCTTTTTTTTCTAGGGGAGTGTCTCCTTAACTTTACCTGTCTTTACTTCTACTTAATGTTTCTGTTATGAATTTTTATAAATTATCTCAATAGTCCTTTTATATAGCACTCTAATCTTGTTTTACACATGAAAGATCTCTTATCTAAGGATATTTAATATCATTTCTGAAGTTTTCCTCGGTTTCCTGCATTGTCTCAGTTGCCTCTGTTTTTTGCGTCTTTTTTTTTCTTTTTATCCTGTTTGTCATTTTGACTTTGTCATTATGTTAAAAGCTTTCTTCAATTATACATAATCTTTGTCTATCCATATTTAAGAGTAAGACATAGAAAAGCTAGTTGAAAGCCCACTCTGCAGGAGCAGGTTTGTTAACAGGTAGGCTTTACCACAGGGTGATCAGTTGGTGACCTGGCCATTTCGTTTGCAAATCCCAAAATGTCAGTCTCTGAAGATCTCCTCTCTTGGGCCAATAGCTCCAGAAATTAAGTTTACAAACTCCTTTCTAATTCTAGGATTCAAGAAGGGAAGAGTCTGGGTATCTCACAGCTCAAAGAAGAGGCTTCATTTAATTCTAAAATAGTTTCCTGTTTTAGAATGATGCCTCATACACTTCTTACTTCCAGCTATCTCTAAGTCCAGAGCTTCTTGGGTTCAACCCAGGGCTGAGTTCAGTATGGGAGGGATCTGGGAATATAATTTCTTTTCAACACTTTCAGCCAATCTTTATGTTTTCAGCTGTATTTTGCACCCAGCTTTTTAAAGGCAGCTTATGGCTCCCATTTCTAAAACCTTCCAAAGACATGAGGTGCAACTGTGACTATTTCCCAACAGAATATGTATTTATTATATATTACCCCAACAGAGGCCCTTGGCTTTTTGCTCTTTCTACTCTTAGAAGATAATGATCACTCTTTCGGCTCTACAATTTTGTTAGCATTTCTTATCTGACACTATCTTCTCTTTTATCATCTTTATCCTCACAGATTTAAGTCTTTATTTTATTTCAGTGGGGGATTTGAAAGAAAATAAAGATAGATACGCTTGCTCAAGCCATCATGTTTAATCAAAACTCTAGTAAACTTAACTATTTTAACGTAACATAAATTGCATGAGCTATATTTTAATATGGCTAAATATCTAGTCAAGATATTCTTATTTCTTACCACTAGAAAATACTTAAAATTGACAATAAAAATAACTTGGTATTTATTACATAAAATTCAAATATTTTTGGTTTGATGTGGTCAGCTGTAACATAGAAGAAGGATGGAAATTTTAATTTGATATTAGGCTCCTTTATCACAGGTCTTCTCTTGAATCTAGGAATTCAGTTATTCACACTTGCAATTTCCATATGGTGACATGACTCATCATTTATTTTTACTCTAATTAAGTTTTCTGCTGCAACAGAAATATAACTTTTTGTACTCTGAGATGAGCTATTTTATTCTGGAGAGAAAAATAAATTTCACAATAAAAAGCAGATTGACTAATGGTTAATGATAAGTCATGTCATTAAGTATCTCCTAATGTTAAAAATATGTCATGAGTCATGAAATCTAGTATGCATAAAACAATTACAGAGGAATCCCTGCAACAAAACAGATGATAAACCAGATTTAAAGCAGTTATGTATCTGAAGCCTAACCATATAGAAGAAAATCTAAAGCAACAGCCTATAAAGTAAGTATCAATCTTACCATTCTGAAACTTTGTTAAAGGAATTACAATAATAAATTTGAGTTAATTTTTTAATTTATATTTTTCTAGCTACATTTTATGTTGTTAAAATGTTTTACTTTTTTTTACATGATATATCCAATTTATAAACATCTCAATAACAAAAAAAGAAAGTTAAATCAGTCTAAGACACATCAACTGCAGATAACTAATACCAGGCTCATAGTTACAATTTGTCAATATTTTACTTGCTAACTTGAAAAGGAAAAAGACAAAAGGCTTGCCATCTAATTATTAGTTGTGCAAAAATCTTTCAGAAAAGGAAGTGAAACTTGAGACATCATTTTTGGAGAGCACCTATATTTCCAATACTTCATTTTTGCCCATTTCCTCAAATATTCCATAGAGGAAAAAGAACCTTAAATATAAATGTTAATGTAAAAGGTTCCTTGTTACAGTAAAATAAATACAAAAAGGCAAAAAGATTCGGGGAGATAATGATCAAAAGGTATAAAATTTCAGTTAGACAGAGGGAATAAGTTCAAGAGATACAAGGTGAGTATAAGTAATAATAATTTATTGTATACTTGAAAATGTCTAAGAAAGTAGGTATTTTTTTTTTTTTTTTGAGACAGGGTCTCTGTTGCCCAGGCTGCAGTACAGTGGCACAATCACTGCTCACTGCAGCCTTGACCCCCCAGGCTCCAGCAATCCAGCAATCCTCCTGCCTCAGCCTCCCCAGTAGCTGCGATTACAGCTGTATACCACTATACACTATACCTCGTTAATTTCTTTCTTCTTTTTTTTCTTTTTTCTTTTTAGAGATGAGGTTTCACCATGTTGCCTAGGCTAGTCTAAAACTCCTGAACGCAAGCGATTCTCCCACCTCAACCTCCCAAGGTGTTGAGATTACAAGGTATGAGCCACCACTCTCACCACAAACACATGTAAGTATATGAAGTAATACATAACAGCTTAGTTTAGCCATTCTGCAATGTATGCATATTTCAAAACATCATGCACACCATAAATATACACATTTTTATTGAGCAACTTAAAAACCTAAGAAATAACACTATAAGTTGAAAAAAACAAAAAGCAAAAAGAGTACCCGAGCCACCTATTCCCAAACATGTCCAGAAAAAAACAAATTATTTCTCAACTGCTCTGACTTAGACATTGTCCTTGGGGAGATAGTTTCAAATTTCAGCAGGACAGACAGTTTAGTGATTTATAGCATATAAACATAAATGAGTCACTATTGCTATAACACGACCAGTTTGTGACAACATAAAGGAGAGAAGAGTAGGAAAAAAGTGTGAGGATACAGAGTTAACATGTAGATTCTGAAGTGGAAAAACTATTTCTGTAAGTGACCCCTTTAAAATAGGGTTAACATCTCAGAGCATATCTGACATCTGAATCAGTTAGCTCAACATGTCAAGCTAAAATTTTGCAGCCTTGGGCACAATAGCGGTTACAAGTAAGTGAAGCTTTATGCTACCACAGTTAATTAGCAGAAAGACACCTAACTAGAAACCTCTTAGAATAGCAGGAAGGATTTTTGAGAAATTTAGACCCAAGATGCTTAATTGCACATTTTAATTTAACAAATTGTATGTCTCCTTTTAAAGCTATCTGTTAAACTCCTATTCACTTCAATGTGGACTGATTTAAAATGTAACTATAGCATTCCCTGACCCCATGCCATCCCACAACAAAGTAGAGTTCATCATTCTCTCCTATGTATTACCACTGTATCTGAACATTCTTTATGATTTCATTTGTTATATAGTATTCTGATTAATTGTATATGTAGGTGAATATGAATTTTTGCCACTCCAACCTGTAGGAGCCTAGCAAATAGTTGGTATTCAATAAATAAGAATCTATGAGATTTAAAATTAAAAGGATTTATGCATGTAGTTGGTGACTGCCTATGTATCTGCAAAAATCATTTTAAATGTCAGGGTTTAGGATACTATTATTTCTCATTAGTAAAAACTTATATTGGCAGGGAGTGGTGGCTCATGCTTGTAATGCTAGCATTATGGGAGGCGGAAGTGGGAAAATCACTTGAGTCCAGGAGTTTGAGACCAGCCTGGGAAACACAATGAGGCTCTGTCTCTACCAAAAAAAAAAAAAAAAAAATCAAAAATTATCCAGGTATGGTGGCACACATCTATAGTCCCAGCTAATCAGGTGGCTGAGGCAGGAGAATCCCTTGAGCCCAAGAGGCTGAGTGCAGTGAGCAAGGTTGTGCCACTGCACTCCAGCCTGAGCAACAAAGAGAGACCCTGTCTCAATAAATAAATAAATAAATAAATAAATAAATAGATAGATAGATAGATAGAAAAAAACTCACATTAAAATGAATTACCCTATTTAATAGCATAACAACAATCTTGATCATTGATCTGTAACATAAATGTCTCCTGGCAGCTAATACTCAGATACCACACCTGTTAATATTTCCTTTGGAGAGGGGGAGATGTTGAATGGCAAACTATCACTTGTTCTCAATTGGTAACTTCACATAATTAGAAGTGTGTTTCTTCTAATATAACCAATGCTATTACACAACAGAAAGAATGTATACAGTTTGTAGACTAGCAGTCAACATTCCTTTTCAAAAAAATAATTTTGTAAAACAAGTCATTGTAATTATAGAATAAAAAGAGTTTCTATTAAAGAAATGAACAAACAAACAGAATTCTAGGATACAATGGCTACGTTTTTATTCCTGAGATCACCTTTAACCTTTTTAATGTAGTTGTAGTCTTTACCAGTATCTGTGCCTTATAACACTGGCCAGTTTACTCTATGTAGCACATCTTCTTGGGAATGTATTATATTTCAGATGCTGGAGACTGGTAATAAAGATTTTACTATAAAACAAAGTCACTAATACGTAATCTTAAAAATAAGTATGTATTCATCCACCTTCATAAACAAGAACCAACCATAATTTTCCCCCATTATTCTCTTGTAATATGGATATATCAGAAGCAGAATGTATTGCCAATGGGTGGTTTTAATTAGAATCAAGTAGGGTAAAATTGAAATTTTAATAATTTGTTAAAAACCTTTCTTCATTAAATACACAAACAACATTATTATGAAATACATCACTAACTAGAAAATGTTATTCAAAACCTCTTCAACACAAAAACGTTTGCAGCTATTGTAGAATTATACATACTAATTGGTAATTACTGAGTAATATTTAGTATGAATTTTTAAAGTGCTCCAGTAGCAAATAATGAATCTAAAAACTAGTGCCATGTAAATGTTTTCCACCAATAGGGAATCCCAGGGCAATGCAGACATTCCCACTTACTACCCAGTTCTTTGATTTCCTGGTGTACTAATATTAAGTGGACTATAACCATAATTGCCACTAAAAGATAACATTACAGAGTGGCATTATGAGGTCATCTGAGATTCCACTGTCTTCCTTCTTCTTCTATGCTTATATATTTCAGACACATAATCCAAGTTTTCTATTCTTTTCTATAATATTGTTAACATCTGAATGACAGTATCTACTCTCTTTACTTAAAATTGGTGACCAGAACTTATGAATAAGTTTCCTTTCTTTACTTTAAATTTCATAATTTCATATTTATAGTTCAATCATACTATGAAATTTATTTTTAAAAAGGGTCCAAACGTCCTTTTTTCTTTCTTAGGAGACAAGGGTCTCACTATGTTGCCCATGCTGGAAAGCAGTGGCTTTGCGCAGGCACACTTCAGCCTCTAACTCCTAGGCTTGAGTGTTCTGAGTAGCTGGGACTACAGATGCATGCTACCACACCCGGCTCCAAACGTCTAATGAGGCAAGTTTATGTACATATAGTTCGACTAATAAGTAAAAGGAGGCCAGGCACAGTGGCTCACGCCTGTAATCCCAGCACTATGGGAGGCCGAGGTGGGCCGATCACCTGAGGTCAGGAGTTCAAGACAAGCCTGGCCAACATGGCAAAACCCCGTCTCTACTAAAAGTACAAAAATTGGCCGGGCCTGGTGGCATGCGCCTGTAATCGCAACTACTCAGGAGGCTGAGGCAGGAGAATCCCTTGAACCTGGGAGGTGGAGGTTGCAGTGAGCCGATATGGCGCCACTGCACCCAGCCTGGGCGAAAAGAGCGAGACTCTGTCTGAAAAAAAAAAAAGTAAAACTAACAGTAAATATCAAGTCATTTTTTACTCACCTGGTTAATTGGAAAAAAAAAATTCTCTACTTATCATACAAACATGTTGTTAACATTAAAGAGACACTATGTATACAATGAAAGTTGATCATATAGCAAATTATTCTGTTATTTTTTTTGTTTGTTTGGGGGGGTTTTAGGGAGAAAGTAGGTCAAAGTGGAAACTTCTACTTTCTCATTATTGTTTTGGGTATTTTGGAATCAGCGTTTTCTCAGAAAGAACAGTGAAGATAGTTTTACTTTTTTTTTTTATTTTTTATTTCTTTGCATTTTAAAGGGCACTGTTTATGTGAGGTATTATATTTAATACAATTATTCATCCATTAATTAGTGATTATATTTAAACATTCACTGTTAACATAAAATAATCCGATTACTTCAACAATATTTCTCCAATATACTTGTCATTATAATCTGCCTGGTATAAATTGCAAAGATAACCCTAATGAAGTCATTTCCTAGTGGGTTCCCAGTTTTGGTTATTAGTCCAATTTCAGTCATTGCCCATAACATAGCAATTCAATGTTATTATGTTCCTTTTTCATTTTCTAATATGTTTCTACAACAGGTAGTCCAAATTTTGACCTTGAGTCCCTAGTCACCTTCCTTTTTTTTTTTTTTTTTTATTATACTTTAAATTCTAGGGTACATGTGCATAACGTGCAGGTTTGTTACATATGTATACTTGTGCCATGTTGGTGTGCTGCACCCATCAACTCGTCAACACCCATCAATTCGTCATTTATATCAGGTATAACTCCCAATGCAATCCCTCCCCACTCCCCCCTCCCCATGATAGGCCCCGGTGTGTGATGTTCCCCTTCCCGAGTCCAAGTGATCTCATTGTTCAGTTCCCACCTATGAGTGAGAACATGCGGTGTTTGGTTTTCTGTTCTTGTGACAGTTTGCTAAAAATGATGGCTTCCAGCTGCATCCATGTCCCTACAAAGGATGCAAACTCATCCTTTTTTATGGCTACATAATATTCCATGGTGTATATGTGCCACATTTTCTTAATCCAGTCTGTCACAGATGGACATTTGGGTTGATTCCAAGTCTTTGCTATTGTGAATAGTGCCGCAATAAACATACGTGTGCATGTGTCTTTATAGCAGCATGATTTATAATCCTTTGGGTATATACCCAGTAGTGGGATGGCTGGGTCATATGGTACATCTAGATCTAGATCCTTGAGGAACCGCCATACTGTTTTCCATAATGGTTGAACTAGTTTACAATCCCACCAACAGTGTAAAAGTGTTCCTATTTCTCCACATCCTCTCCAGCACCTGTTGTTTACTGACTTTTGAATGATTGCCATTCTAACTGGTGTGAGATGGTATCTCATTGTGGTTTTGATTTGCATCTCTCTGATGGCCAGTGATGATGAGCATTTTTTCATGTGTCTGTTGGCTGTATGGATGTCTTCTTTTGAGAAATGTCTGTTAGTATCCTTTGCCCACTTTTTGATGGGGTTGTTTGTTTTTTTCTTGTATATTTGTTTGAGTTCTTTGTAGATTCTGGATATTAGCCCTTTGTCAGATGAGTAGATTGCAAAAATTTTCTCCCATTCTGTAGGTTGCCTGTTCACTCTGATGGTAGTTTCTTTTGCTGTGCAGAAGCTCTTTAGTTTAATTAGATCCCATTTCTCAATTTTGGCTTTTGCTGCCATTGCTTTTGGTGTTTTAGACATGAAGTCCTTGCACATGCCCATGTCCTGAATGGTATTACCTAGGTTTTCTTCTAGGGTTTTTATGGTATTAGCTCTGACATTTAAGTCTCTAATCCACCTTGAATTAATTTTCGTATAAGGAGTAAGGAAAGGATCCAGTTTCAGCTTTCTACTTATGGCTAGCCAATTTTCCCAGCACCATTTATTAAATAGGGAATCCTTTCCCCATTTCTTTTCTCTCAGGTTTGTCAAAGATCAGATGGCTGTAGATGTGTGGTATTATTTCTGAGGACTCTGTTCTGTTCCATTGGTCTATAGCTCTGTTGTGGTACCAGTACCTTGCTGTTTTCGTTACTGTAGCCTTGTAGTATAGTTTGAAGTCAGGTAGCGTGATGCCTCCAGCTTTGTTCTTTTGACTTAGGATTGTCTTGGCAATGCGGGCTCTTTTTTGGTTCCATATGAACTTTAAAGCAGTTTTTTCCAATTCTGTGAAGAAAGTCATTGGTAGCTTGATGGGGATGGCATTGAATCTATAACCTTGGGCAGTATGGCCATTTTAATGATATTGATTCTCCCTATCCATGAGCATGGTATGTTCTTCCATTTGTTTGTGTCCTCTTTTATTTCACTGAGCAGTGGTTGGTAGTTCTCCTTGAAGAGGTCCTTTACAACCCTTGCAAGTTGGATTCCTAGGTATTTTATTCTCTTTGAAGCAATTGTGAATGGAAGTTCATTCCTGATTTGGCTCTCTGCTTGTCTGTTACTGGTGTATAAGAATGCTTGTGATTTTTGCACATTAATTTTGTATCCCGAGACTTTGCTGAAGTTGCTTATCAGCTTAAGGAGATTTTGGGTTGAGACAATGGGGTTTTCTAAATATACAATCATGTCATCTGCAAACAGGGACAATTTGACTTCTTCTTTTCCTAACTGGATACCCTGGATTTCTTTCTCTTGCCTGGTTGCCCTAGCCAGAACTTCCAACACTATGTTGAATAGGAGTGGGGACAGAGGGCATCCCTGTCTTGTGCCAGTTTTCAAAGGGAATTTTTCCAGTTTTTGCCCATTCACTGTGATATTGGCTGTGGGTTTGTCATAAATAGCTCTTATTATTTTGAGGTACGTTCCATCAATACCGAATTTATTGAGCATTTTTAGCATGAAGGGCTGTTGAATTTTGTCAAAAGCCTTTTCTGCATCTATTGAGATAATCATGTGGTTCTTGTCTTTGATTCTGTTTATATGCTGGATTACGTTTATTGATTTGCAAATGTTGAACCAGCCTTGCATCCCAGGGATGAAGCCCACTTGATCATGGTGGATAAGCTTTTTGATGTGCTGCTGAATCCGGTTTGCCAGTACTTTATTGAGGATTTTTGCATCGATGTTCATCAGGGATATTTGTCTAAAATTTTCTTTTTTTGTGGTGTCTCTGCCAGGCTTTGGTATCAGGATGATGTTGGCCTCATAACACGAGTTAGGGAGGATTCCTTCTTTTTCAATTGATTGGAATAGTTTCAGAAGGAATGGTACCAGCTCCTCCTTGTACCTCTGGTAGAAGTCAGCTGTGAATCCATCTGGTCCTGGACTTTTTTTGGTTGGTAGGCTATTAATTATTGCCTCAATTTCAGAGCCTGCTATTGGTCTATTCAGGGATTCAACTTCTTCCTGGTTTAGTCTTGGAAGAGTGTAAGTGTCCATGAAATTATCCATTTCTTCTAGATTTTCTAGTTGATTTGTGTAGAGGTGTTTATAGTATTCTCTGATGGTAGATTGTATCTCTGTGGGGTTCGTGGTGATATCCCCTTTATCATTTTTTATTGTGTCTATTTGATTCTTCTCTCTTTTCTTCTTTATTAGTCTTGCTAGCGGTCTGTCAATTTTGTTGATTTTTTCAAAAAACTCCTGGATTCATTGATTTTTTGGAGGGTTTTTTGTGTCTCTATCTCCTTCAGTTCTGCTCTGATCTTAGTTATTTCTTGCCTTCTGCTAGCTTTTGAATGTGTTTGCTCTTGCTTCTCCAGTTCTTTTAATTGTGATGTTAGAGTGTCAATTTTAGATCTTCCCAGGTTTCTCTTGTGGGCATTTAGTGCTATAAATTTCCCTCTACACACTGCTTTCAATGTGTCCCAGAGATTCTGGTATGTTGTATCTTTGTTCTCATTGGTTTCAAAGAACATCTTTATTTCTGCCTTCATTTCGTTATGTACCCAGTAGTCATTCAGGAGCAGGCTGTTCAGTTTCCAGGTGGTTGAGCGGTTTTGATTGGGTTTCTTAGTCCTGAGTTCTAGTTTGATTGCACTGTGGTCTGAGAGACAGTTTGTTATAATTTCTGTTCTTGTACATTTGCTGAGGAGTGCTTTACTTCCAATTATGTGGTCAATTTTAGAATACATGTGATGTGGTGCTGAGAAGAATGTATATTCTGTTGATTTGGGGTGGAGAGTTCTATAGATATCTATTAGGTCTGCTTGGTGCAGAGATGAGTTCAATTCCTGGATATCCTTGTTAACTTTCTGTCTCATTGATCTGTCTAATGTTGACAGTGGAGTGTTGAAGTCTCCCATTATTATTGTATGGGAGTCTAAGTCTCTTTGTAAGTCTCTAAGGACTTGCTTTATGAATCTGGGTGCTCCTGTATTGGGTGCATAGATATTTAGGAGAGTTAGCTCTTCCTGTTGAATTGATCCCTTTACCATTATGTAATGGCCTTCTTTGTCTCTTTTGATCTTTGATGGTTTAAAGTCTATTTTATCAGAGACTAGGATTGCAAACCCTGCTTTTTTTTGTTCTCCATTTGCTTGGTAGATCTTCCTCCATCCCTTTATTTTGAGCCTATGTATGTCTCTGCATGTGAGATGGCTCTCCTGAATACAGCAGACTGATGGGTCTTGACGCTTTATCCAGTTTGCCAGTCTGTGTCTTTTAATTGGAGCATTTAGTCCATTAACATTTAAGGTTAATATGGTTATGTGTGAACTTGATCCTGCCATTATGATATTAACTGGTTATTTTGCTCGTTAGTTGATGCAGTTTCTTCCTAGCCTCGATGGTCTTTACAATTTGGCATATTTTGCAATGGCTGGTACCGGTTGTTCCTTTCCATGTTTAGGGCTTCCTTCAGGGTCTCTTGTAAGGCAGGCCTGGTGGTGACAAAATCTCTAAGCATTTGCTTATCTGTAAAGGATTTTATTTCTCCTTCACTGATGAAACTTAGTTTGGCTGGATATGAAATTCTGGGTTGAAAATTCTTTTCTTTAAGAATGTTGAATATTGGCCCCCACTCTCTTCTGGCTTGTAGAGTTTCTGCCGAGAGATCTGCTGTTAGTCTTATGGGCTTCCCTTTGTGGGTAACCCGACCTTTCTCTCTGGCTGCCCTTAAGATTTTTTCCTTCATTTCAACTTTGGTGAATCTGGCAATTATGTGTCTTGGAGTTGCTCTTCTCGAGGAGTATTTTTGTGGTGTTCTCTGTTTTTCCTGGATTTGAATGTTGGCCTGCCCTGCTAGGTTGGGGAAATTCTCCTGGATGATATCCTGAAGAGTGTTTTCCAACTTGGTTCCATTTTCCCCCTCACTTTCAGGCACCCCAATCAGACGTAAATTTGGTCTTTTTACATAATCCCATACTTCTTGCACGCTTTGTTCATTTCTTTTCTCTTTTTTTCTTTTGGTTTCTCTTCTCACTTCATTTCATTCATTTGATCCTCAATCGCTGATACTCTTTCTTCCAGTTGATCGAGTCGGTTACTGAAGCTTGTGGATTTGTCACGTATTTCTCGTGTCATGGTTTTCATCTCTGTCATTTCATTTATGACCTTCTCTGCATTAATTATTCTAGCTATCAATTCTTCCACTCTTTTTTCAAGATTTTTAGTTTCTTTGCGCTGGGTACGTAATTCCTCCTTTAGCTCTGAGAGTTTGATGGACTGAAGCCTTCTTCTCTCATTTCGTCAAAGTCATTCTCTCACCAGCTTTGATCCGTTGCTGGTGATGAGCTGCGCTCCTTTGCAGGGGGAGATGCGCTCTTATTTTTTGAATTTCCAGCTTTTATGCCCTGCTTCTTCCCCATCTTCGTGGTTTTATCTGCCTCTGGTCTTTGATGATGGTGACATACGGATGGGGTTTTGGTATAGGTGTTCCTCCTGTTTGATAGTTTTCCTTCTAATAGTCAGGACCCTCAGCTGTAGGTCTGTTGGATATTGCTTGAGGTCCACTCCAGAACCTGTTTGCCTGGGTATCAGCAGCAGAGGTTGCAGAAGATAGAATATTGCTGAACAGCGAGTGTACCTGTCTGATTCTTACTTTGGAAGCTTCCTCTCAGGGGTGTACTCCACCCTGTGAGGTGTGGGGTGTCAGACTGCCCCTAGTGGGGGATGTCTCCCAGTTAGGCTACTCAGGGGTCAGGGACCCACTTGAGCAGGCAGTCTGTCCCTTCTCAGATCTCAACCTCCCTGTTGGGAGATCCACTGCTCTCTTCAAAGCTGTCAGACAGAGTCGTTCGTGTCTGCACAGGCCACTGCTGCTTCCCCTTTTGTTGTTTAGCTGTGCCCTGTCCCCAGAGGTGGAGTCTACAGAGACAGGCAGGTTTCCTTGAGCTGCTGTGAGCTCCACCCAGTTCGAGCTTCCTAGCGGCTTTGTTTACCTACTTAAGCCTCAGCAATGGCGGGCGCCCCTCCCCCAGCCTCGCTGCTGCCGTTTGGGTTAGATCACAGACTGCTGTGCTAGCAATGAGGGAGGCTCCGTGGCCCTGGGACCCTCCCGGCCAGGTGTGGGTATAATCTCCACGTGTGCCCGTTTGCTTAAAGCGCAGTATTGGGGTGGGAATTACCCGATTTTCCAGGTGTTGTGTGTCTCAGTTCCCCTGGCTAGGAAAAGGGATTCCCTTCCCCCTTGTGCTTCCCAGGTGAGGCAATGCCTCGCCCTGCTTCAGCTCTCGCTGGTTGGGCTGCAGCAGCTGACCAGCATCAATTGTCCGGCACTCCCCAGTGAGATGACCCCAGTACCTCAGTTGAAAATGCAGAAATCACCGGTCTTCTGTGTCTCTCGCGCTGGGAGTTGGAGACTGGAGCTGTTCCTATTCGGCCATCTTGCTCCGCCCCCGATAGTTTTACTTTAAAAGTTAGATGAGAATGACTGGGTGCGGTGGCTCACGCCTGTAATCCCAGCACTTTGGCAGGCTGGAGTGGGCAGATCACTCGAGGTCAGGAGTTCGAGACCAGCCTGGCTAACATGGTGAAACCCCATCTCTACTAAAAATAAAAAATTAGCCAGGCGAGCTGGTAGGTGACTATAGTCCCAGCTACTGGGGAGGCTGAGGCACAAGAATCACTTGAACCCAGGAGGCAGAGGTTACAGTGAGCCGAGATCACATCACTACACTCCAGCTTGGGCAACAGAGCAAGACTCTATCTCAAAAAAAAAAAAAAAAAAAAAGTTTAGATGAGAGTATGAATACATAATTTCAAAGTGCCTTCACTTCACTATCATGTCTTTAAACTTCAGTTTTATTGTTATATGAGTAGCAATCAGATAAACATAATTGATTTCTACAGCCCTAAATTAATAGGATTATAGAAAATCAGAAAATAGGCCGGGCGCGGTGGCTCAAGCCTGTAATCCCAGCACTTTGGGAGGCCGAGACGGGCAGATCACGAGGTCAGGAGATCGAGACCATCCTGGCTAACACGGTGAAACCCCATCTCTACTAAAAATCCAAAAAAAAACTAGCCAGGCGAGGTGGTGGGCGCCTGTAGTCCCAGCTACTCCGGAGGCTGAGGCGGGAGAATGGCGTAAACCCGGGAGGCGGAGCTTGCAGTGAGCTGAGATCTGGCCACTGCACTCCAGCCTGGGCGACAGAGCAAGACTCCGTCTCAAAAAAAAAAAAAAAGAAAGAAAATCAGAAAATATTAGAGAGCTTATAAAAGGGAAAAAAACCTACATTTTAATCATTAGCCAACTTATTCATTCAGTAAATATTTATAGAACACCAACTATATATTAGGAACTATGTTAGGCCCAACAGGTATGAAGATAAATATGAACTGAAATGGGCGCTTATGGATTTTACCAGTTAGGAGACAATGAAACAAACAAAAACTTGAATCATGACCAATCTGTGATCATTGCTCTGAAGATAATACAGGTTGGTGTCTCCCATTCAGAATAACAATAGGGGTGGGTGTCTGATTTAAACAACATCGTCAAGCAGGTTATTTTGATCTTCACACTGAGACCTAAGGTGAAGAAAGAAAAAGTAAATAAAGCACTGAGCTAGGGAGTATTTTTTTTTAAGTAAAGGGAACAGAACGTGCAAATATTCTTAGGCAGGAATAAAGATAAGGCTTCTGGACTGAAGCATTGTAAGGGGTCAAGAGGAATTAAATCAGAAAGGAAAGGACAAACCAGATCATAGAAGAACTCACAGCCCTTAATAGGATTGCAGATATCCTTTTAAATGAATATTTTATATGTAAAAGAATGAGAATTTGAAAAGCTCTTTCATCATGTAATATACAAACCATGTTGTCCACATAAAACAAAAGTTGTCCACATAAAACAAAAGTAAAAGCCATGAGTAATTCATGTAAAACTAAAGGTTATCAGAATATATATGAAAAGCCTCAGTAATTTGCTATATTTGCTACTGTGTAAGTATGCAGGAAAGACCATTTTTTTCAAAGTAATTATTTCTAATTCATAAAGTTAAACATGTCAACCATGTTTTCCAACTTAAGGACATAATTAAATGATAGTCAACCAAAGGAGGAAGGCTTCTTAAATTAGAATATTTAGAATAGTGAGGTTACAGCAATTCAGAATACAGAGAATTCAAATCTAATCCACAAATCTGTCTTCTATAAATATAAATACAACATAAAATAAAACTAAAACATTATAACTATAATAATCTAGACATAGTATGTACTTTCTAAAATTAAAATACACATGAAACTGATATAGTGTCAGTTTTCAAAACACAGTCTGAATACTTTAATATATTGAAAAACTAGGACCTGGATTGCTGGTGTTAGTGATTATAATGAAGCCGTTGATAACTTCCAAATTTAAATTTTACAAAGAAAGATTTGTTAGGTTGATAAATAACATCCAAATGTAAACATTGCAATTTAATTTACATATTACAGTTTCATTGAATTTGCGTAGAAGTTGACATGGTAAGAACGTGAATGACTAAAGAAAAGTTTGCTATCGTTTTTTGGAGTCGGGGGACAGGTGGGGGATGGAGTTTCACTCTTGTTGCCCAGGCTGGAGTGAAAAACCATGATCTTGGCTCACCGCAAACTCCGCCTCCCGGGTTCAAGCGATTTTCCTGCCTCAGCCTCCCAAGTAGTTGGGATTACAGGCATGTGCCACAACACCCGGCTAATTTTGTATTTTTAGTAGAGACAGGGTTTCTCCACGTTGGTCAGGCTAGTCTTGAACTCCAACCTCAGGTGATCTGCCCACGTCAGCCACCCAAATTGCTGGGATTATAGGCATAAATCGCGGTGCCTGACCAGGTTTGCTATCTTAATAGAGCAAACCAATGTCTTAGGTGATCATTTTTCACTTAGAAATTTGATGAATCAAAATATAAATATATACATAGTATAAAATGTACATGTTGCCCTAACCATACATAATGAAAAAAGAGTTGTTAAGAGTAGATTGATAATGATCCTTTTTATTCCCACCAACATAGATGGTAGAAAATTTGATATCTAATTTTCAAATATTTCAAATATGAATTTTTAAAATAAATTTTCTTACATAAATAAGGGATGTTTCCATTAAATTGTGTATTAATTTTGGTAAATACTACATACATACACACACATATATATTTTTTGGGATGGAGTATCTCTCTGTAACACAGGCTGGAGTGCAGTGGTGCAATTTTCCGCTGACTGCAACCTCTGCCTCCTGGGTTCAAGCGATTCTCCTGCCTCAGCCTCCCGAATAGCTGGAATTACAGGTGCCGGCCACCACACTTGGCTAATTTTTTGTGTTTTTTTAGTAGAGATGGGGTTTCACCATGTTGGCCAGGCTGGTCTCGAACTCCTGACCTCAGGTGATCCATCCACCTCAGCCTCCCAAAGTGCTGGAATTATAGGCGTGAGCCACTGCCTGGCCTATGCTATTATATTTTATGGACAGAATGTATTTAAATTTCCTTTCCTAAATAATATTCCATGAACCTATCAACTCTATTGAAAAAACAAAATCTGCATATAACTGTACCCCTTAGTAGAGGTCGAGATTTTGGGGTTTTTTTGGTGATTTTTCATATAAAGAATGTTTTATGTATCAATAAAATTTCCATTTATGTAGTTGACACATACATTTCGAAATGGTAACCCCTAATGTAGGTGGTAAAGTGTGAGAGAATGAGTACATCCAAACATTAGACTATACTTTCACAGCCCAATTTGAGTATGTGTAATAAAACGCCTTGAAATGCACAAACCTTCACCTTCACGATTTCCAATTTTTTTTTTTTTCCTTTGTTTGAGACGGAGTTTCGCTATTGTTGCCCAGGCTGGAGTGCAATGGTGCAATCTTGGTTCACTGCAACCTCCGCCTCCCGGGTTCAAGTGATTCTCCTGCCTCAGCCTCCCAAGTTGCTGGGAAACAGGTATGCACCACCACACCCAACTAATTTTGTATTTTTAGTAGAGACGGGGTTTCTCCATGTTGGTCAGGCTGGTCTCAAACTCCCGACCTCAGGTGATCCGTCCACCGTGGCTTCCCAAAGTGCTGGGATTACAGGCATGAGCCACTGCACCTGGCCCACACGATTTCTAATTCTTAAAATCTATTCAAGCAGTAACCTTGAATATCAGAAATGACTATGTACAAGTCATGCATCCAAACAATAATTATATACAGGCAAATATAAGCTAAATATAATTGTTTACTAAAGGGAATAGTTAAGTAAATCCTAAAATGTCTAAAAGATTGTTTAGACAACCATTAAGAATCATGTCACAAAGGAAGAGTTAACATAGGAAGCAAGATGATACGTTGGAGAAATAATACAACATTTCAACATCTGGCCTTTTTCTTTTTTTCTAAGATGGAGTCTTGCTCTGTTGCCCAGGCTGGAGTGCAGTGGTGCGGCTCACTGCAAGCTCCGCCTCCTCGGTTCACACCACTCTCCCACATCAGCCTCCTGAGTAGGCAGGACTACAGGCGCCCGCCACCACACCCAACTAATTTTGTTTTTATATTTTTCATAGAAACAGGGTTTCACCATGTTCGCCAGGATGGTCTCAATCTCCTGGCCTCATGATCCACTTGCCTTGGCCTCCCAAAGTGCTGGGATTACAGGTGTGAGCCACTGTGCCCAGTCAACATTTGGTCTTTTAAGACCAAAATAATTATTATCAAGATGACTATATTACTCAAAGCAATGTACAGATCCATTGTAATACCTACCAAAAATTCCAATGTTATTTTTCACAGAAATAGAAAAAAAAATTCTAAACTGTGTATGTAACTAAAAAAATCTCAAGTAGCTAAAGCAATCCTGAGCTAAAAGAACAAAGCTGGAGGCATCAGTACTTGACTTCAAAATATATTACAAGGCAACAGTAACCAAAACAGTATGGCATTGGTATAAAAATAGACACATAGATCAGTGGAACAGAACAGAGAACTCAGGAATAAATCCACATATTTACAGCCAACTGATTTTTTACAAAAGCGCTAAGATGAAACTGGGCCCCTATCTTTCACCGTATACAAAAATCAACTAAAGAGGGATTAAAGATGTAAATGTAAGACCTGAAACTAAAATTACTACAAGAGAAGATAGGGTAGACACTTCATTGGTCTAGGCAAAAATTTTTAGGCTAAGATCTTAAAAACACAGGCAACAAAAACAAAATTAGACAAATGGGACCATATTAAACTGAAAAGCTTCTGCACAGCAAAGAAAAAAACAGAGTAAAAAGACAACCTATTGAAGGGGAGAAAATATTTGCAAACTATTCATCTGACAAGGGACTAATATCAAGGATATATAAGGAACTCAAACAACTCAACAGTTAAAAAATGGGCAGAGGATATAAACAGACATTTCTCAAAAGGAGACATACAAATGGCTAACAGGTATATAAAAAAATATTCAACATCACTAATCATCAGGGAAATGCAAATCAAAACCACATGAGTTATCATCTTATTCCAGTTAGAAGGGCTATTAATAAAAGAACAAAATGTAATAGATGCTGGTGAGAACGTAGAGAAAAGAGAACTCTTACATACTTTTGGTAGTAATGTAAATTACTACAGCCACTATGGAAAACAGTATGGAGATTTCTTAAAAAACTAAAAATTTAACTACCATTCTATCCAATAATCCCACTAGTGGGCATTAATCCAAAGGAAAGAAAATCAGCGTATTAAAGAGATAACTGCACTCCCAAGTTTATTGCAACACTACACCACAATGGCAAAGATAGGTTATCAGTCTAAGTGTCCATCAGTAGATGAATAGATAAGAAAATGTGGTAGCATATATACTTAATGAAATACTATTGGGCCACAAAAAAAGAATGAAATTCTGTCATTAGCAGCAACATGAATGGAACTGGAGATCATTACGTTAAGTGAAATACGCCAGAAGCAGAAAGACAAATATCGCATGTTCTCAATCATATGTGGATGCTAAAAAGTTGTATTTCATGGAGGTAAAAAGTATAATGATAGATAACCAGAGGCTGGGAATATTTTAGGAAGGGGTATATAGAGAGGGGCATAAAGACAGGTTGGTTAATCGGCACAAACACACAATGAAAGAGAAGTAATGAGTTCTAATGATTGATAACAGAGTAGAGTGACAATAGTTAACAACGATGTATTGTTTATCTCAAAATAGCTAGAATAGAGGACTTGATCAGTTCCCAACACAAAACAATGGAAAATATCGAGGCAACAGACACCCTAAATACCCTGACTTGATCGTTACACATTCTATGCATGTAACAAAATATCACATGTCCACCATAAGGATGTACAGATACTATGTAATGATTCAAAAAAATTTAATGTTAATT
Source organism: Trachypithecus francoisi (assembly GCF_009764315.1). NCBI lineage: Eukaryota > Metazoa > Chordata > Mammalia > Primates > Cercopithecidae > Trachypithecus > Trachypithecus francoisi. Next base: position 62,280,963 of record NW_022681469.1, read on the forward strand.
TTTTTAAAAAGAATTGCTGTTAGTCTCAAATGGTCTTAACTCTGCCACTAATTAATGTTGCAATCTTGGGTAATTTATTTATCTGAATTTCAGATAACTTCTCTCTAAAATGATAATTGTGAAGAATGACTTATGAAATTCATTTTAATTAAGACACTGTATTTTGTAAGTCTCACGCACACATGTACATGCATACAAAGTATTTTGGCATAACTATGATTTTTAAAGTAAACATTTATATAGAAATAATTGGATGATAATAAAGGGAACCAAAAACATTGCACTCCAAAATATACTTCTTTGACATATTTTGAGATGGCTATTCAGAGGCTATTCAGAGATGGCTATTCTGAGATGGCAATTCAAATAGTCCTGAAAGCTGTCTTTTGTCAAGGAGATTTGCATCTGTTGAAAACAATCTTATTAGTGAAATAAATAATCAATATTTTTCTGGGGCCCTACACGTTACCTCCAGATGTAGGAAATAAACTCAACCACAGCCTATCATCCATTCTTTCTCAGAGCTGCTACCTATGAGATTTCATTTACATAACAAGACTACCTTTGCCCCAAGCCTTTCTTTCTCTCCTATAACCTGTCTTGCCATGCTCCAAGTCCCTGTAATTTTTATAACACAAGATGGTATAAAAACAACCACCATCTGGCCTATTTCTTGAGTTTTCATATTTTCTATGATGCTCATGCACATGTGTGCACAAATAATAAATTTATGTGATTTTCTCCTATTAATTTGCCTTTCATCAGTTGATTTTCATCAAATCTATAGAGGGCAAAGGGAAGGTTTCCCTGCACTTTTGGCGCTATGAGCAGCATAACCAAAAGCTCTTTTTTTTTTTTTTTTTTTCTTTTTTTTTTAATTAATTAATTTATTTATTTATTTTATTATACTTTAAGTTCTAGGGTACATGTGCATGACGTTTATATCATGTATAACTCCCCAATGCAATCCCTCCCTCCTCCCCCCTCCCTATGATAGGCCCCAGTGTTGGATGTTCCCCTTCCCGAGTCCAAGTGATCTCATTGTTCAGTTCCCACCTATGAGTGAGAACATGCGGTGTTTGGTTTTCTGTTCTTGTGATAGTTTGCTAAGAATGATGGTTTCCAGCTGCATCCATGTCCCTACAAAGGATGCAAACTCATCCTTTTTGATGGCTGCATAGTATTCCATGGTGTATATGTGCCACATTTTCTTAATCCAGTCTGTCACAGATGGACATTTGGGTTGATTCCAAGTCTTTGCTATTGTGAATAGTGCCGCAATAAACATACGTGTGCATGTGTCTTTGTAGTAGAGTAATTTATAATCCTTTGGGTATATACCCAGTAGTGGGATGGTTGGGTCATATGGTACATCTAGTTCTAGATCCTTGAGGAATCGCCATACTGTTTTCCATAATGGTTGAACTAGTTTACAATCCCACCAACAGTGTAAAAGTGTTCCTATTTCTCCACATCCTCTCCAACACCTGTTGTTTCCTGACTTTTGAATGACTGCCATTCTAACTGGTGTGAGATGGTATCTCATTGTGGTTTTGATTTGCATTTCTCTGATGGCCAGTGATGATGAGCATTTTTTCATGTGTCTGTTGGCTGTATGGATGTCTTCTTTTGAGAAATGTCTGTTCATATCCTTTGCCCACTTTTTGATGGGGTTGTTTTTTTCTTGTATATTTGTTTGAGTTCTTTGTAGATTCTGGATATTAGCCCTTTGTCAGATGAGTAGGTTGCAAAAATTTTCTCCCATTCTGTAGGTTGCCTGTTCACTCTGATGGTAGTTTCTTTAGCTGTGCAGAAGCTCTTTAGTTTAATTAGATCCCATGTGTCAATTTTTGCTTTTGCTGCCGTTGCTTTTGGTGTTTTAGACATGAAGTCCTTGCCCATGCCCATGTCCTGAATGGTACTACCTAGATTTTCTTCTAGGGTTTGATGGTATTAGGTCTAACATTTAAGTCTCTAATCCATCTTGAATTAATTTTCGTATAAGGAGTAAGGAAAGGATCCAGTTTCAGCTTTCTACTTATGGCTAGCCAATTTTCCCAGCACCATTTATTAAATAGGGAATCCTTTCCCCATTTCTTGTTTCTCTCAGGTTTGTCAAAGATCAGATGGCTGTAGATGTGTGGTATTATTTCTGAGGACTCTGTTCTGTTCCATTGGTCTATAGCTCTGTTGTGGTACCAGTACCTTGCTGTTTTCGTTACTGTAGCCTTGTAGTATAGTTTGAAGTCAGGTAGCGTGACGCCTCCAGCTTTGTCCTTTTGACTTAGGATTCTCTTGGCAATGCAGGCTCTTTTTAGGTTCCATATGAACTTTAAAGCAGTTTTTTCCAATGCTGTGAAGAAAGTCATTGGTAGCTTGATGGGGATGGCATTGAATCTATAAATAACCTTGGGCAGTATGGCCATTTTCACGATATTGATTCTTCCTATCCATGAGCATGGTATGTTCTTCCATTTGTTTGTGTCCTCTTTGATTTCACTGAGCAGTGGTTTGTAGTTCTCCTTGAAGAGGTCCTTTACATCCCTTGTAAGCTGGATTCCTAGGTATTTGATTCTCTTTGAAGCAATTGTGAATGGAAGTTCATTCCTGATTTGGCTCTCTGCTTGTCTGTTACTGGTGTATAAGAATGCTTGTGATTTTTGCACATTAATTTTGTATCCTGAGACTTTGCTGAAGTTGCTTATCAGCTTAAGGAGATTTTGGGCTGAGACAATGGGGTTTTCTAAATATACAATCATGTCATCTGCAAACAGGGACAATTTGACTTCTTCTTTTCCTAATTGGATACCCTTGATTTCTTTCTCTTGCCTGATTGCCCTAGCCAGAACTTCCAACACTATGTTGAATAGGAGTGGTGAGAGGGGGCATCCCTGTCTTGTGCCAGTTTTCAAAGGGAATTTTTCCAGTTTTTGCCCATTCAGTATGATATTAGCTGTGGGTTTGTCATAAATAGCTCTTATTATTTTGAGGTACGTTCCATCAATACCGAATTTATTGAGCGTTTTTAGCATGAAGGGCTGTTGAATTTTGTCAAAAGCCTTTTCTGCATCTATTGAGATAATCATGTGGTTCTTGTCTTTGGTTCTGTTTATATGCTGGATTACGTTTATTGATTTGCGAATGTTGAACCAGCCTTGCATCCCAGGGATGAAGCCCACTTGATCATAGTGGATAAGCTTTTTGATGTGCTGCTGAATCCGGTTTGCCAGTATTTTATTGAGGATTTTTGCATCGATGTTCATCAGGGATATTGGTCTAAAATTCTCTTTTTTTGTTGTGTCTCTGCCAGGCTTTGGTATCAGGATGATGTCGGCCTCATAAAAAGAGTTAGGGAGGATTCCCTCTTTTTCTATTGATTGGAATAGTTTCAGAAGGAATGGTACCAGCTCCTCCTTGTACCTCTGGTAGAAGTCAGCTGTGAATCCATCTGGTCCTGGACTTTTTTTGGTGGGTAGGCTATTAATTGTTACCTCAATTTCAGAGCCTGCTATTGGTCTATTCAGGGATTCAACTTCTTCCTGGTTTAGTCTTGGGAGAGTGTAAGTGTCCAGGAAATTATCCATTTCTTCTAGATTTTCTAGTTGATTTGCGTAGAGGCATTTATAGTATTCTCTGATGGTTGTTTGTATTTCTGTGGGGTCGGTGGTGATATCCCCTTTATCATTTTTTATTGCGTCTATTTGATTCCTCTCTCTTTTCTTCTTTATTAGTCTAGCTAGCGGTCTGTCAATTTTGTTGATCTTTTCAAAAAACCAACTCCTGGATTCATTGATTTTTTGGAGGATTTTTTGTGTCTCTATCTCCTTCAGTTCTGCTCTGATCTTAGTTATTTCTTGCCTTCTGCTAGCTTTTGAATGTGTTTGCTCTTGCCTCTCTAGTTCTTTTAATTGTGATGTTAGAGTGTCAATTTTAGATCTCTCCTGCTTTCTCTTGTGGGCATTTAGTGCTATAAATTTCCCTCTACACACTGCTTTCAATGTGTCCCAGAGATTCTGGTATGTTGTATCTTTGTTCTCATTGGTTTCAAAGAACATCTTTATTTCTGCTTTCATTTCGTTATGTACCCAGTAGTCATTCAGGAGCAGGTTGTTCAGTTTCCATGTAGTTGAGCGGTTTTGATTGAGTTTCTTAGTCCTGAGTTCTAGTTTGATTGAACTGTGGTCTGAGAGACAGTTTGTTATAATTTCTGTTCTTGTACATTTGCTGAGGAGTGCTTTACTTCCAATTATGTGGTCAGTTTTGGAATAAGTGCGATGTGGTGCTGAGAAGAATGTATATTCTGTTGATTTGGGGTGGAGAGTTCTATAGATGTCTATTAGGTCCGCTTGGTGCAGAGATGAGTTCAATTCCTGGATATCCTTGTTAACTTTCTGTCTCGTTCATCTGTCTAATATTGACAGTGGAGTGTTGAAGTCTCCCATTATTATTGTATGGGAGTCTAAGTCTCTTTGTAGGTCTAAGGACTTGCTTTATGAATCTGGGTGCTCCTGTATTGGGTGCATATATATTTAGGAGAGTTAGCTCTTCCTGTTGAATTGATCCCTTTACCATTATGTAATGGCCTTCTTTGTCTCTTTTGATCTTTGATGGTTTAAAGTGTGTTTTATCAGAGACTAGGATTGCAACCCCTGCTTTTTTTTGTTCTCCATTTGCTTGGTAGATCTTCCTCCATCCCTTTATTTTGAGCCTATGTATGTCTCTGCATGTGAGATGGCTCTCCTGAATACAGCAGACTGATGGGTCTTGACTCTTTATCCAGTTTGCCAGTCTGTGTCTTTTAATTGGAGCATTTAGTCCATTTACATTTAAGGTTAATATTGTTATGTGTGAACTTGATCCTGTCATTATGATATTAACTGGTTATTTTGCTCGTTAGTTGATGCAGTTTCTTCCTAGCCTCGATGGTCTTTACAATTTGGCATGTTTTTGCAATGGCTGGTACCGGTTGTTCCTTTCCATGTTTAGGGCTTCCTTCAGGGTCTCTTGTAAGGCAGGCCTGGTGGTGACAAAATCTCTAAGCATTTGCTTATCTGTAAAGGATTTTTGAAGCCACAGTCGAGGGAACTCAGAATCTGTCAGGCTGGCAGAAGGATAAAAATGTCTTACTAGTCAGATTCCCAGGTGTCTATCTGTGGAATGCAGTTGAGCAGATAGTGAAAGTCACTGTTTTTCCTTTTCCAAATTTAAGATTAATAAGAGAAAAGCATTTATACACACTAGTCCTAGGTTCAGTGACTCTGGTAGATATTTTTGAATATTCATATTGTCTGATCCTTTTCCTCCCAGAAATAGTCATGTGTTTTCCTTTGTCTTTGTTTTTCTGTCTTGTCATAAAGTCCCTTTGGTCGTGTTTTATGTGTCTGAGAGCTCACCTTGTCATCAAATGGAATCACTATTTTCCAGTCTCAGCCATCCAGATGGCATGATTTTGGGGTCATGTCTGGTAGCCAGTGTGAAAGAGGTGAGAACTCTAAGACAAGTAAGATTTTAAGCAGCACACTCTTTGTTCTGAATTTGCCAACCTCTCCAGGGAATGTGTCTTAAGAAGTTCCATCCCCTTAAGAAGAAGAAAGGGATTTTGCTGTCTCCAAGAAGCAAAAAAGCAGTTGTGTCTTAAGAAGAAGTTTCGTCCCCTAAAGAAGAAGGGATTTTGCTGTCTCAAGAAGAAATTTTGTCTTAAGAAGTTCCATCCTCTAAAGAAGAGGGGATTTTGCTGTTTCAACTTTTGCTGCACGGTTAGATCTGGAATGTCCAATCGCACATGGGCCTATCCACTGTCACAGATTAATGGGTTAGTGACTGGCAGCTTCCCACAAATTTCTGAGAGACTGGAGACATCGTACGCATAAATACCGTCCTTAACCTGTGGCAAAAAGAAACTTCTGCTCTCCTATCCTATTTCTGGGAGTGAATTTTCTGGAGGATCATGGGGGCTACATCTTTGGTGCACATTTTTAAAATGCCACTTATATCCATGGTACGCTAAACCTGGAAAGTTATCTCTGGGAATTTCCAAGTAAAAGGCTTATTAGCTTGAGTCATTAATAGAATAAATAAAATTGGCTATACTTAAAAGAAAACTTTTTAGTGAGTATTTCTCTTCACCAGCTCTCTTAATGGTATCTATGAAAAAATACAAAAAAAAAAAAAATAGCCTTAAAACCTCTCTTGGTAAAAACAACAAAAAGGCAGACCTCTTATTTAAAATAAAATTAAAATCCTTTGTGTGCTCAACAGCCTGCTTTGGTTTCTCCATGGAATCTGCAAAAAAAGCACTCCAGCGTGTGGCCTAGTGGCTAGGGTTCTGTGATCCCATGATACAGCCATCATGATTACATCCACATCTCTTGAATCTCATTAGAGACTCAGAGAGATGTGGATGTAAATTCCTTAACTTAGGAGAAAAAAAATAAACATTTATAAGAATTATATAATTATATTTTTAGGTGGGAGAATGGAGTCTTGCTCTGTTGCCCAGGCTGGAGTGCAATGGCACAATCTCGCTCACTACAACCACTGCCTCCTGAGTTCAAGGAATTCTCCTGCCTTGGCCTACCAAGTAGTTGGGATTTATAGGCACGTGCCACCACGGCTGGCTAATTTTTTTGTATTTTTAGTAGAGACAGAGTTTCACCATGTTGGCCAGGCTGGTCTTGAACTCCTGACCTCAAGTGATCCTCCCGCCTCAGCCTCCCAAAATGCTGGGATTACAGGAGTGAGCCACTGTGCCTGAGAAGAATTATATAAATTCTTTTAAATAATTATATAATTTATAATTCTTAAAATAATTATATAATTTATAAATTTATAATTCTCATAAAGAATTACATAAGAATTAATTTGAATTTTTGTAACTTTTGACATTTTGGGGTACCTATTTGTTATAGATCATTTTCCCCTCCGTGGAGGGCTATTGCTCTCCTGTTCATATCTATGTCTTTCTTCTAGCTGTCTTTGGGGGTGGCTCTGGATCTTGTTAGGATCTTCTTTGCATCTCTTTTGAGATACCTCTTGCATCCTTGCTTAGTCATAAAAGACTTACTGGTTTTGATTCTGAGTCATTTGGTAGATACCTTCTGTTTAAATGCAAAGAGGGATAAAAAATATTCAAAAGCTGGAATACTGGCGATTTGTTCCAGCAAAAATCTGATGATGAGAGATTTGAAAAGATTTTGTAAGAGCCCTGTGGTCATCAGCTTAATTAAAAGCTGACATTCAAACTATGTATTGTTTAAACTTCCCTATTCTCTTTCAGATCCTGTTTCTCACACAGGAATCTTTTTCAGTGAACTGAAACGCCATCTTAATTGTATGTTCAGTCCCTCTGTTGACTTCCTTTCTTATTGGCAAGAGTTTTGCTTAAACAAAAAACTAAAACTTCATTGGCCTTTTGGGAAGCTTAAGATGTATCCACACTGGTTCCTCTTGGACTCAATGCTCCATTTGATTCTTGTTCTCCTTTTGCCACTTTCAGTCTTCCACCCAGTTCCCTTTAATCATTGATTATTCCTCCTTCAAATCCATATTTCTTTCATTTGGCCAATCATGGATAAAAACGTACTGAAAGGAAACATGAGAGTTATAGTTGTCACATAAAGGGATCGAAAAGGGACTTCTAGGAACACTCATATGCCTTCAAAACACAGCCAAGGTACCACTGTCCCCTTTTTGGGTAACCTATCTTCCTCATAGAGCCCCAACAGTCACAAGTAGGTTCAGCCCTAATTCATTCATGGGCTCCACCCTGAATTCAATAATCTAGTTAATTTAAGAAACAGAAACTTAAAAAGCCACCTGTTCAACTAAATGGATCTTCCAAATACAACTTTTCAATATTTGCTGCCCATTTTCAAACCTGCTGTAAAAAATTTCACATCTGTAAGAAAACTCTCCATCTGTAAGGGAATCTTCCCTCTCTACACCAAAACCACTGGAAAACTATATAATGGGAAAGGCATTCCCTTAAAAGTTTCCATAACAAACTTTTGTTTAAGGTATTTTTCCTGGTTATTTGTCTTAAATGGGCCTTTACCTATGCCCTTCTTTGTCTTGGCAAATAACGATGTTTACATCTAAGTTCTCTGTCTTTGAGACAGAAATTTTCTATCTTAATTCACGTAGGGCCATCCCATTAGAAGTGCAAGTTTAAGGTTGCCTAGCTAACAGTTGCATAGGGCAATGAAACAGGTGATCTCAAGATTGGTCTAAATGGGGTGGAGAAGGGCTATTTGGAAGTTGGCAAATGAGAATTTCAATGAAAGCTATAAGATTTGATTCTGTGTTTCTATGTTATATGTCTATATCTGTTGTGTATACGTGATATTTCTAAGCAAACCAATATAATCGTTGGTAAACAAAGCTAGTTTTAAAACTGTTGATAAAGGCCAGGCACAGTGGTTCATGCCTGTAATACCAGCACTTTGGGAGACCAAGGCAGGTGGATCACCTGAGGTCAGGAGTTCGAGATCAGCCTGGCCAACATGATGAAACCCCGTCTCTACTAAAAATATAAAAATTAGCTGGGCATGGTGGTTGGTGCCTGTAATCTCAGCTACTCAGGAGGTTGAAGCAGGAGAATGGCTTGAATCTGGGAGGCAGGGGTTGCAGTGAGCCAAGATCACGCCATTCCACTCCAGGCTAGGTGACAAGAGTGAAACTATGTCTCAAAATAATAATAATGATAATAATAATAATAATTGATAAAATGGAAAGTCTTTAGAACTATACTAAATATAATTCAGACATTTTTGCCTGGGTCTACTGGTTAGATAGGTTTATACTGTCTGTGCTACAATTTTCAAGGTCATGAAACTGCTCCTTCTGTAATATTTTTTATGCTTGTCTAATCTGTCTGTAATCTAAAGTATGCTGGCTACTTGATTCTTCCAAATCCTTGTAAATATCTTTATGTGACCGTCTGTCTTTGGTTTTGAGCCTCTGGACTCCAGAGTCTGGAGAGGTGGCCATAGTAAGACCTGGAAACATATGTGTGTCCATGGCACGTGGCCCACCAGCTGCCATGTTTACATTTCTGTCCTCTGTCCTGGGTTGTAAACCTGGCATATGGATCCAGGACCCAGATAGTCCCTGTTCTTCATACCTGTCCTGAATGCCATGTGAGTAACTCAGAACCCATGACAACTGGGGAAGACATTCGCAAGGGCACCTGTGTCATAGTTTCAAAATACTTTTCAGTAAAGTCTTTAAAAGTCTTGTTATGTGAAATTAAGTAATAGTCATAAAAATGTCTGTATGTCTGTATCATTTCTAAGCTAAAAATACTATAACATTAACTATTAAATATAACTAAATTTATATGCTTTAACATCTTATTTTTATATGGTATAGAAAAGCTAAATATATTTAGATCTGTTAATTAAAAACTAAGAAAACATTTCTTACAAATTATGTAAGTTTTCTTACAAAAACTAAGAAACAATTCTTACAAATTATGAAATGGTTTTCATCTACAAATAGTGATATGAAACAGTTCAAAATTACTTCCTAGGTTTTCACTAGAAATTAAGGTTACTAAGAGTTAATATTTAAATTAATATAATTAAATCTATTAAATAAATAATTCTATATGTAATGTGTACAAGAAACTAGCAGATACATTCTTTGGTAAGAAAAGTTACAAAAGGTATGATGATGTATGTGTATTTGTTGAGAAAATAATTTTGTCTAGTTTAGAGGTTAAAGGTTGCTTCAAAATGTAGGGAAAAATTATGCAGATAAAACTAAATGGGCATAGAAAGTTGAGGGAAAAGGAGAATTTCAAATTTTGTAAGGTTGAATGGATAAAGTTAAATAATTTTATTAACATGGTTTTTAAATTGAGCCTTCATATCAAAAACACATACTAATGCAAAGCTATAATTTGTTTTTTTTTTCTTTTGAATAAGATTTTCATATAGTAGTAACAAGAAACAGTAAAAGACTTTGGTTTACCCTTTAGGAAAACTTTTAAAAAGGGGGGAAGGGAGAGAGAAACAGATTCTGTGTAACTCGTGATGTCTTTACTAAGTCTTTTAATACTTGGAAAGCTTGAGTCTCCTCTCTAACAAACAGTAAAGGTTTTTGCTTTTTGAAATCTTTTAATTATCACTTTGGCTAAATGAATGACTATTATTTCACAATGACCTGTGATCCTATTTTTGATAAAGTGTTTTAAACCTTTGGCATGTTTAATAGGCTTCACAGAATGAAATTTTAAGTTGTAAATTAAGTGTTCTGACCACAAATTAGCTCTGGGATGTTACAGAGGAACCCTAAAGCATCCAAAAGAGAGACAATAAGGCTTATTTTATTTATTAAATTGTATAGACCACATTGTCAAATAAGAAATGATGTTTAATCTTCTTTGAGTTATATGTGTATAAATTAATATGTGTCCAAAATTTGATGAGACTCCTAAATATCTGACGTGTTAAATTTCTGTATGCCACAGAAAATAACAAAAGTCCTTGTTAGTTCCATCTTTAACCATGGTCACTTTAAATCTTGTTGTCATAATAAATTGATTATTCTGATGCTTTTTGTCCATAAAAGCTTTCTGCAAATCCTAAAATGGTATGTCTTCAAGGAGGTTCATGGAAAAGACTACAAGTATTCTTAAATACACGTTTCTGACAGCTTTTTAGATCATACAAATGCACTAGGTAAGAATTTCTGAAACTCCAATACAAAAATAAATAAATAAATAAAACTAGACTCATAAAATTGTTAACCTAGTATCAAGCAGAACAAGAAATACATTTAGTTGAACTGATGGAGGACTAAACTAATTTTTTATCACTGTTTTTGACTGAAATATTGTTTATGCTGTTTACTTTTTACAGTTCTTTTCCAAAATCAAAAAAATATATTTTTTTTTTCTTTCAAGTTACTCACAGCTTATAACAATTGGGTAGAATAAACTTTTGTGAGCACAATTTAAACGTTTACCTTTCACTCTACTGCTCTCTCCAGAATTCAGAAGCTAATTGTGAGTATTCTTATTTTATAGCAATATAGTTATTTGTGTAAGTTGAATAACAATCTATTTTATTTTGTAACAATTGAAGACACTGGTTATTTTACACAGGCTTTGACAATAAATACATATTTTAAAATGTGACCAGCCTGCTTTGAAGCACTGGGATTGACCTTATAACACCAACAGACTTGGAAAAAGACTGGCCCAGCTACCTTGCCTACACAATTCCCTTACAAAATTCCTGACATTGTTGTGATAAGTAAATTATGTCACTTTCTGACAGGCCCCCAAGAACCTCAACATATTTTAGGGACCTTGAGAAGAAAGCAAATTACTCAATTCATACTGGTATTACAGACACAGTCTTTGGCTTGGCTCTAAACCTCGAGAGATTTTAAAAAGTCTAACATGAAATTTCATATGAAAAAGTTACAGCAAAGTCAACTTATGGCCTATATGACTAATCACTACCCTTGTTGCACTTTACGCAAATAATCAGGCCAAAGTTAATAAGACTAAAACTTATTTTATAAATAAATTGGTCTTACTATAGTATGCCTGTTACTAGTTTCCAGCTCACTGAAGTTTTTCTTGTTTGTTTTTCAGATTTTGTTATTTCCTGCAATCTGGACTGAATCTTAAACTTTTAGTCTCCTTTAATAGCTGACTGTGATTCTCCAACCTACTGTTTCCAATTTTGCATACACCATTCTGACTTAAAAATCACTAGAAATAAAAATTGTGCTTTTCTTAAAGCCCTACAAACTGAAGCTGGACAATCTGTCATAAACTTGGAGAGAAACGACTGTAGCCACTTAATATATAAACAGTCTTCATGACTATTGAAGTAGAATCACAAAGTTAACTGAAACTTTTGTTGTTTTTGTTTTGTTTTGTTTTCTTTTCTTTTGAGACACAATCTTACTCTGTCACCCAGGCTGGAGTGTGCAATGGCACCATCTCAGATTACTGCAACCTCTGCCTCCCGCGTTCCAGCAATCCTCCTACCTCAGCCTCCCGAGTAGCTAGGATTACAGGTGTGCACCACCATGCCCAACTAATTTTTTTTTTTGTATTATTTGTATTTGTTGTATTTTTAGTACAGACGGTGTTTCACCATGTTGGCCAGGCTGGTCTTGAACTCCTGAACTTAAGTGATCCACGAGCTTTGGGCTCCCAAAGTACTAGGATTGCAGGCATGAGCCACTGCACCTGGCCTTGAAGGATACAAAATTAATGTGCAAAAATCACAGGCATTCTTATACACCAGTAAAAGACAGAGAGCCAAATCATGAATCAACTTCCACTCACAATTGCTTCAAAGAGAATAAAATACCTAGGAATCCAACTTATAAGGGATGTAAAGGACCTCTTCAAGGAGAACCACAAACCACTGCTCAGTGAAATAAAAGAGGACACAAACAAATGGAAGAACATACCATGATCATGGATAGGAAGAATCAATATCGTGAAAATGGCCATACTGCCCAAGGTAATTTATAGATTCAATGCCATCCCCATTAAGCTACCAATGATTTTCTTCACAGAATTGGAAAAAACTGCTTTAAAGTTCATATGGAACCAAAAAAGAACTCACATTGCCAAGATAATCCTACGTCAAAAGAACAAAGCTGGAGGCATCACGCTACCTGACTTCAAACTATACTACAAGGCTACAGTAACCAAAACAGCATGGTACTGGTACCACAACAGAGCTATAGACCAATGGAACAGAACAGAGTCCTCAGAAATAATACCACACATCTACAGCCATCTGATCTTTGACAAACCTGAGAGAAACAAGAAATGGGGAAAGGATTCCCTATTTAATAAATGGTGCTGGGAAAATTGGCTAGCCATAAGTAGAAAGCTGAAACTGGATCCTTTCCTTACTCCTTATATGAAAATTAATTCAAGATGGATTAGAGACTTAAATGTTAGACCTAATACCATCAAAACCCTAGAAGAAAACCTAGGTAATACCATTCAGGACATAGGCATGGGCAAGGACTTCATGTCTAAAACACCAAAAGCAACGGCAACAAAAGCCAACATTGACAAATGGAATCTAATTAAACTAAAGAGCTTCTGCACAGCAAAAGAAATTACCATCAGAGTGAACAGGCAACCTACAGAATGGGAGAAAATTTTTGCAATCTACTCATCTGACAAAGGGCTAATATCCAGAACCTACAAAGAACTCAAACAAATTTACAAGAAAAAAACAAACAACCCCATCAAAAAGTGGGAAAAGGATATGAACAGACATTTCTCAAAAGACAACATGCATACAGCCAACAGACACATGAGAAAATGCTCATCATCACTGGCCATCAGAGAAATGCAAATCAAAACCACAATGAGATACCATCTCACACCAGTTAGAATGGCAATCATTACAAAGTCAGGAAACAACAGGTGCTGGAGAGGATGTGGAGAAACAGGAACACTTTTACACTGTTGGTGGGATTGTAAACTAGTTCAACCATTATGGAAAACAGTATGGTGATTCCTCAAGGATCTAGAACTAGAAGTACCATATGACCCAGCCATCCCACTACTGGGTATATACCCAAAGGATTATAAATCATGCTGCCATAAAGACACATGCACACATATGTTCATTGCAGCACTCTTCACAATAGCAAAGACTTGGAATCAACCCAAATGTCCATCTGTGACAGACTGAATTAAGAAAATGTGGCACATATACACCGTGGAATACTATGCAGCCATAAAAAAGGATGAGTTCGTGTCCTTTGTAGGGACATGAATGCAGCTGGAAACCATCATTCTCAGCAAACTATCGCAAGAACAGAAAACCAAACACCGCATGTTCTCACTCATAGGTGGGAACTGAACAATGAGATCACTTGGACTTGGGAAGGGGAACATCACACACTGGGGCCTATCATGGGGAGGGTGGAGGGGGGAGGGATTGCATTGGGAGTTATACCTGATGTAAATGACGAGTTGATGGGTGCTGATGAGTTGATGGGTGCAGCACACCAACATGGCACAAGTATACATATGTAACAAACCTGCACATTATGCACATGTACCCTAGCACTTAAAGTATAATAATAAAAAAAAATTTAAAAAAAAAACTTCTTAAAGTTGGTTTTCTTAAATCAAGATCCAAAAATAAATAAATAAATAAAAGAAACTCTTGATTTGAAATACAATCCAAGACTGTGGATTCCCACTGTGCCCATTTAAACTGAAGATGCTTCAAATTCTAAAAAAAACTAATTTACAGATGAGTCCAGACATTAGCCGTTGTTTTTCCTGTTTCCACAAAAATGCCTCTTATTAACAATATATTTAAGTGCATCATATGTACAGGCCTGGTTTGAGGGTCCATCTGCAATGTAATGTCCGAGAATGAGGAGTAACTTTAATTGAACTGACCTATCCTCAGGACTAACAGATTGATATCAAGAGAATATGAGCTAGGTATTCCAATCTACCTATTTTTTCTTCTTCTTTGCCAATCTATCTCAAAATCTCCAACCCAAATTTACCCACAGATAACAATCTTTGCATAATATGTGAAACTTTGTGAAGATAAAGTTTCAAATGGGAGACTAAAGGAAACCAAAAAGATTTCACCCTCAAATATATTTCTTTGACCTATTTGGAGATGGCTATTCAGAGGGCCTGCAGACAACAATAGCCCTAAAAAGCTGCCTTTTGTTAAGATTTGCATCAGTTGAGAAAAACCTATATTGGTAAAGTAAACAACCAGGCTTTCTCAGAGGCCCTACTTATCAGCAGATCTCAGAAATTAAATCAACCACAAGCTATGCTATCCATTCTGTCTCAGAGATATTATCGGTGAAGTTTCATCTGCCTAACGAGACCACCTTTGTCCCATGCCTTCCATTCTCTCCTAGAACCAGTCTTGCCATGCTCCAAGCCCCTACTCCTTCTGTAACCTCAACATGGTATAAAAGCATCAACCAACTGGCCCTTTGAGTTTTCATATTCTGTATGACTTCTCTGCACATGTGTGCATGTTAATAAAATGTGCATGCCTCTTCTCCTTTCAATGTACCTTTTGTCGGTTAATTTTCAGCATACCTGAAATGCCCACATTTTCAGAGGGCAAAGTGGAAACTTTCCCTTGGTTCTTTCAATGTACACCAAAAATATAAATCATGTTTATTTACGGGTAATAAGATTTCATGTAGTTCTAATTCTCATCTTTCCTATATTGAACATGTATATTTTGTAATTTAAAAAATATTACTCCAAAATCAGTACTAAAAAACAAAATAATATTGCATATCATGTCAATGATTTAGATCAGTATTGGTTAATGCAAACTACTGTAGTATACATTCTTTTTGTAGATTTTTACATATATCCAGTGCTTCTATGGGAGAACATATACCTTTCTAAAAGAATCACATGAATAAATAATGCTTAAACCATTTACTTTTTCAATCACAATAATGTTTGGGTTTCTTTTACATCTGAATCTCAAAGGATCAAAGGTTGCTAGGGTAGACAGGTAAATACTTTGGTTTGCTTGACTTAATTTTTTTTCCGTATTTGCTATACTGGCCATCTTAGCTCAGTTGAAAATTGAAGGAAAAAATCAAGTTATATTTGTCTTCATTAATTTTTTATAGACACTAAAAGAACTCTACTTGTGTTCACAATGCGGAAAGCATTTATTCTTCCAGTCAGCTGTATGTGTTGGTCATTAAGGAATGTGAGAGAGTCAGAGAACATTGTTTTCATTCAATTCTTCCAAACACCAGAATAATGAAACTTCTGGCAAAAACAGTATTCTTATTTGTTCCTATAGTCAGCACAGAAAACAAATGCGGTAAATATCAACAATATGTGGGAAGAATTGCAAGAAAGTATAACATTAGTGAGGTGTGCTAACTATTAGTAATCTTACAGCTGCTGAGAAAATTATTTCACTCAAACGTTTGCATGCCACCTTTTCTGTTTAAAAAATAATAAAATAAAATCTTATTTAATTTATATTGTCCATATTTGCATAAAAAATATTTACCAATTTTAATTTGTGATTTTCAACAGCAGCCCTTCTCTCCGGACTAAAAAAAGACCCCGTCACTGTAGCAGCAGTAATAATGACATTTTAATATGATACAGAAATGCCTGAGATAAACTTATCCATCATTATGCCAATGAAAATGTGATAATTCAAAGCAGATATGACTGCTGTTAACAGTGGCTTCAGCAACCTGTGTTTTACCACCCCATATCATATGATATCCTATCATATTCCAATGTTAAAGAAACAGGAACAAATAACTTTGTCTCTCCTGCTTTAAGTGTTAAGCATATTATCTTTTTTTCTTCTCCTTCTTCTTCTTCTTCTTTTTTTTTTGACAGAGTCTCACTCTGTCACCTAGCTACTTGGGAGGCTGAGGCAGGAGAACTGCTTGAAACCTGGGAAGCAGAAGTTGCAGTGAGCCTAGATTGTGCCACTGCACTCCAGCCTGGGCAACAGAGTCTCAACAAAAACAAAAACAGGAAATAACATGTCCTGTCTCTTCAAGTTGTATCAATTGGATTGAGGAGGGCAAGAGAAGTAGGGAGTAAGGAGCATCAGTGTAGAGATAAAGTGCATCTTAATTTGCCAAATAGCTGGTACCATATTTAAATAGTAGGGTTATTGAAAGACTAAGGAAATAATAGAAACCATGATGAATTCGAAAGGCACAACCTTCAAATGATCGTGTACAAAGATGGAAAGAAATACAATAAGAAAAAAAAAAAAAACAGCAGCAACAATTTTGTTAAACAATAAAAAGTTGGAAGAAATAAAAACAAGTTTTTCAGTCATTAAAGTAAACATCAATGGATTTAATTTTCTCATTAAGAGACAGAAATTACCATATTGCATCAAAAATTAAAAGCTATATATTGCTTGAAAGGAACACCACTAAAAGAAAGTTGCAAATGTTGTAAATAAAAAGAAAGGTATGCCAGAAAAAAAATCAGGTAAGATAACACTAAAAGACAAGGTGGTTTTTAAAAATTAACCTGCTACATGCAAATTAAAAATGTCATCCTCCACTGATAACATGAAGAAGGGGAAGAAATCAGAATTCTAGAAAAATAAATCCTGAATAATAGATAAAACAAACATTGTATTTCACCACACAACTAATTCTACACACAGTGTAAATCAACTAATCCCCGCTAACAGTAGAATTAATCAAAATTTATCTCGATACTTTTTTCTTAAGAAGTTTCAGTTAATCACTGCTTACATTTTGTAAATACTGGGTCTGGGTAGAAATTAAAATTAATTCCTTAGATCAGTGTCACCAGGTGGTATTTTTTTAAATTATTTGCTTTGAAGTATGGGAATTCTAGGTATAAAAAAATTCAACAAAAAACCCCTTGAAAATCAAAAATCTAATATATATTTTACTTGATAAATAAGTTTATGTTTTAAAACCTATAATTATAAATTTTAAATACAATCACTAAGAATTCCTAAAAGACACAGATAATAAATAAGGTAGTTTGAATTATTTTATATAGTAACTACTTAAGAATTTAAAATAACTGTTTTAACAATATTCAACACTGTTCTAACAACTGACAGGACAGAAGTGTTCCTAAAGTCTCTCACTGAATACCACTGCTTATTTGTTCTTGGGTATATGTCCTTGATAACTCGATTTTTCCTTTCATTATTCATTGCCTTTATAAACATTAATAAAATTATTTCTTCTCTGACTGAAATTTAAAAAGAAAATCAAATATTTTTACCCTTGCCAGTTCTAACTCTAATTCTCCTTTCTCTCACCACTCCCAAATTCTCACAAAGAGAACAATCCGGTCCCTTAAAATGAGACATGCTTATAAGATTTGTCCCTCTCTGATGAGAATCAAATATAATAGAATAATGTTCTATCTGAAAGAAAAGAAAACTAAAGCTATTGAATCAGTAGCTAACATACAAATCAAAAGATCTGTGTGTTAGTCTGTTCTCACGCTGCTAATAAAGACTGGGTAACTTATAAAGAAAAGAGGTTTGATGGACTCACAGTTTCATCTCCACTGGGGAGGCCTCACAATCATGGTGGAAGGTACAGGAGAAGCAAAGGCATGCCTTACATGGTGGCAGGCAAGAGAGATTGTGCAGGAGAACTTCCATTTATAAAACCATCAGATCTTGTGAGACTTATTCACCACCATTAAGAACAGTTTGGGGGAAACTGCCACCATGATTCAATTATTTCCACCTGGCCCCACCCTTGACACATGGCGATTATAACAATTCAAGGTGAGAGCTGGGCGGGGACACAGCTAAACCATATTAATCTGATTCAGTAATACACTCTTAACACTACAAAGTAAATCAGAAAAGGATGTACAAATGTCATCAAAGCCATATTAGGCAGACGCTGGTCTTTCACTGGTTAATGTTAGTTGAATATTACCCAATGAGTAAACATTAACTGTACCATACATGTGATTCTGCATGTATATAAGCTACCAAGAGTAACTATTAGTCTTTTGGGGCTCACTGCTTCTTAAAATGCATACATTATTTTCTTTTTTTAAATGCTGTCACTAAATGGAGAAGTCAGAAATTACTACTGTCACACAAACACAACAAAAATGTACACTGCCAGCTTCCTCTGTAATGGATGCCTACTTATGTGGCAATTTAAAACACAAGGAGATCACAGGGATAATTCCCCTGTGTGTGTACGGCTGAGAGGAAAAGTATGGCCTGCCTTGACAGAGACTGCTTTTAA
This sequence comes from Trachypithecus francoisi, assembly GCF_009764315.1. Lineage (NCBI taxonomy): Eukaryota > Metazoa > Chordata > Mammalia > Primates > Cercopithecidae > Trachypithecus > Trachypithecus francoisi. Next base: position 62,299,725 of record NW_022681469.1, read on the forward strand.
GTCTTTAAACTGTCCTCCTTCCAGTATTTATTCAGTATGCCTTCCATGCAGCTGAAAAACGTTGTTTCAAATCAGTGAGCACGTCTAAAATACCTAAGGAGGAGCAGCTAAGAATCTTTGTGGTAACTAAAACCTAGTAACTTTTCTCAGGGCAGGCATTAAGTGCCACTTGCTGTTTCTTAATATGCTGATTTAGCCTCCAACAGTGACAGGGCAATTGGTGTGAAATGTCAGCTAAGGATTGGAGACTACTATTTAGAAGAGAAATTTGATCATGGCAGCATAGCAACACCAAGTAGTCCTGATTTTCTTCGCCAGATGACTAGCAGACATTTGGCATCATTTAAATTACAGAAAGGGCAATCCCCAAAAGATAGCTTCATTTGCAAAATTATAAAGCTCCAATAAACAGTTATTTGGGGGAAAAAGAATGACGGTGTATATATTAAACATCTGTAAATTCAGTGAAGAATGAAAATATGAAGAGAGTTTTCCCAAGCTCTTTGTACTCTACTAGATCAACTCAGCTGATCTCCATGGTTTACTTTCCCCCCTCATGTGATACCTCTCTCCTTTCTCCTTTAATTGAGTAAGAGGTCTTGTCTTTTAACTATATATATATACCCTCCATTTCTCACTAGTTGTAATTAAAAGTTGGTTAATTAAGCACGTCTTATGCTTAGAACTTCAAATGATATACTTCACTTTTCAATGGCCTACAACCTATGCTTTAGGAGCTAACAAAAATCACTTCTTGAAATACCAACAGAGCAGCATAATTTTTTTGAAAGGTTGCTAGTCTCATTGCTAATTTAAAAAGTGAATGTCTGCATGGTATCTAAGCTCAAGTTCAGAAATAAAATCTATTCTAATTAATTTTGATCTTTATACAACTATATATGCCATAATATCTAGACAAGAATTTCCCCAAAATACTCCTAAAATATACTCACTTATGAGTATAAAAGCCCCAGCACAGTATGTGGCTTGTAGATACTCTAAAATTGTTGTTTTTCACATATATAAACCTAAGTAATTACAGTGAGATTAATAAAAACTCGTGGATGTTACAATCTCTGTCTCCATTACCAAATTCACCACACATTTTATGTAAATACTTAATGCAAGTAAGTCTAGAGAATAAAAAGGCTAGATCCCCTCTCCTTTGTTCTCTCCATGCCTTCTTTCTTCTCTTTCAATCCTTCTCTCCTTTTACATAAATTGTAACTTAATTAAAATAAGCTACCATTATTGCTTTTCAATGCCACATCTAATGTAAAATAAAACACAGTAATATGTAATCTCATTGTGAAACAAAAATGCCAACCTAGAACTACAAGACCTCAGATAATATACTTAAAACTTTTTCATTCTATACTTCTCTGCCTTATCACATCATGTAATAATAATGAGAAGACGAGTAGGAAAAGCAATAGAAAGAGGAAGAGGAAGGGACAGAGGAAGAGGGAGAGGAAGAAGAGAAAGAGGGGAAGTCAGAAAAAAAGAGAATTAAATGGAATAATCTGTGTAAAACACTAGGCAGAGTGCCTGACACATGGTAAGTGCAAGGCAGAGTGAGGAGATATGCTGCCAGAAAGCTTGGAAATTAAATGGATCCGGATGCAAATACACGGGCAAAATATCTCTACAAAATTCAGACTATCAATACTAAGTACAGAAGTATGTTGTAAGGATTAAATGAGTAAATACAAAAAAGCCCTTAGTACAGTGTCTAGTATATCAGGAGCACACAATACATTGTTATTAAGACCTTCTATTTTAAGGTCTCTATAAGATATTTGATATTTTTAGAACATTTTAATATTTAAACTAAAAACATAATTACTCTCTACTGAGAAATTACGAGCATTAATTTCATTTCAATGGATACAATTTTTGAATCAAAATATAGTTGTTAACAAAGACATCAAAAATTATACATGATATTCATCTGTTTTTATCTAAACTAAAAAATACCCATGTGAGACGTAGAAGTTGATGTGTGCAGTCATTTAACGGAAATGAACATTTCTGCAAGAGCCAAACTTGTTACTATCAATGACGAGCAAAAATGGCTATTTGAAAATCCTAATTTTAAGGAAATGTTCTGAGCACATAAATATAACACTTGATAATTTACTTAAATTTTTTTGTTGTTTAAGAGATCACATTAGGTTGTTTTGCTAGAAAAAAATGGCACAGGCAGTAAGATACAGGGGAATAAATTCTCTCTAAACCCTCTTGTAGAAAATGAGTCATTATTATTTATTATTAGACCTTTAAGTTGACGGACCTAGAATTTCTCAGAAAAGACAGTGTAAACGATCAGGGGTGACTGGTTCACAATAGACCAACATTTATAGGATTAGCTGTAATTGGGGAGTAATGAGTCCTGAGACCAAATGAATAAATTAACCAGAGAAGGAGTAGACAGTCTTTTGTAACTAATGTCTCGGCTGTCAAGACACAACTTGGCTTTTGCTCTTAACTGGGCCTTGACAGTGTCCGCTGCCCTAGAATACAAGGACTGCCAGCAGCAGGAGCACTCATCCACACTACAGCCTGTTGGCATGCTGCCTGTGGCTGGATAACACACGCAAGATAGAGCATATGAGCTGGTATCTAGAATCAGTAACTGCAACTCTGAGGCTGAATTTTTTTTTTTCTTTAATAAATCTGGAAGACAGATGTTTGCCCCAACCAGCCTGTTAATTCTGAACTGATTATGTTGCCAACAACAAAGGCACTAATCTGCAGAGAAAAGTATGAGTTTTAGACATTATTATAATAATTAAAAATATATCTGTCATTTAAAATTAAGTCCTACTTACAGAACCGTACTTAACTTATTATACTGAGTCAAATGTAACTCAGTCATTGTTGCTTAAGTCTATTAGACATTCTGTTATTTAAAAATAAAAAAGAGAGAAGGAATTAATGGAAGAATTAAACATTTCTATTTTGTTAAAAGAAAAACAAATAATAAATAATGTCCCATCCATGGTTTTGAGAGAGACAGGGTCTCACTTTGTCACCCAGGCTGGAGTGCTGTGGCACCATCATAGCTCACCACAGTCTTGAACTTCTGGGCTCAAGTGATCTTCCCGTCTTCGTCTCCTGAGTAGCTGAGACTATAGGCACATGCTACCACACTTGGCTAATTTTTTTTTTTTTTTGAGACAGGGTCTTGCTATATTGCCCAGGCTGGTCTTAAATTATTGGCCTCAAGCAATCCTCCTGCCTCAGCCTCCCAAAATGTTGAGATTACAGGAGTGAGTCACCACCTGACTCCCATATGCTGTTAGACACAACAATTTCACTTACATGACTTAAGTATAATAAAGCAATCAAAAGTTTTCTCGTATATGTGTAAAGATATGCTATAAACAGTATTCATATCACCCATATAAAAAATAAACTATCAGAAGGAGATAGCTAAATAAATAATACATTCACAAAATGGAATACTATAAAATTAGTAAACAGATTTTATATAAGTTAATAGGCATTCACATAAAAATCTGCATGAAATACTGGTAAGTCACACACACACACACACACACACACACACACACACACAATTATTCTAAAGGGTAGTCACCAAACTTTAAGAGGTAGTTTTTCTCTGGATAGTGAACACTTAAGAGAATTTTTCTTCTCACCTCATACAACATTTTTTGATTTGTTTAAATTATTTACAAAAATATATACTTATATATTTATAAACATAAGATATATCAAAATCATCTAACACGTTTAGTATAATCTAACATAGAGTCTACAGAAAATAAATCAGCTTTCACTGTAACTGGATCATACGCAGATGAAAAAGTATGAATTTGTAGTTATCCACTGCTTTATCATAGTGATCCCCTATAAAAGCACAACCTTCAATGCTGGCCTCAATGCTTTGAGAAAATTAGAGAATAAATATTCGATAATTTCCAGAACACAGTACAAATGAAAAAGGAATAAAAATTTGTCTACATAGGAATGCTAAAAAAAAAAAATCAAGGCTCATTAAGTTATAGAGTTAAAAGCATATTGTTGAAAAGCACAGACATAAGTCAGACATACCTGGGTATAAAACCTCCTCCACCTGACACTTGAGAGTGGGATGGGTACTGGGTGCGGTGACTCATGCCTGTAATCCTAGCACTTCGGGAGGCCAAGGCAGGCAGATCAATTGAAGTCAGGAGTTCAAGACCAGCCTGGCCAACATGGTGAAACCTCGTCTCTACTGAGAAATACAAAAATTAGCCTGGCGTGGTGGTGCACGCTTGTAACACCAGCTACCTGGGAGGCTAAGCAGGGAAAATAGCTTGAATCTGGGAGGTGGAGGTTGCAGGGGGCCGAGATGGCATCATTTTACTCCAGCCTGGGCGACAGAGCAAGATTCTGTCTCGAAAAAGAATAAAATAATAAAGTAAAATAAAATAAAATAGAGTCTTACCCCCTCCCCCAAAAAAGTGAGATGGCTTTCACCTCAAAGTGTAACAGATTACAGACTGTAAGAAGACTGAAGAAGACTGTATCTTAACTTCAAACACAATAACATATCTTCCTCATAAGGTTATTCTGAAGATGAAATTTGATACTGTGTGTAAAGCACTTCCCACAATGTCTGGCAAAAATGATGGCTCAGCAAGTGAAAGCCATCATTAAGTGCCAAGAACACTAAGTTGTGATGAATTGATGATAGCTCCTACCATCCCCAACACCCCCCATGCACATACATACAAAAATGAGATATTCTTCTAAAAAGAATGTCAATCAAAGTTTAGTATACACAGGAGAGAGAAAAGAAAAAAGCTTTAAATTAGACAAGGACACAGAGGTTAGGAATCATTTCTTAAAAACCAAGCTAAGCAACAATAATGGGGTTTTACAATTGTGGAAGCTTAATCACTAAAAATATTTGAGAAAAGAACAGCCAACTCCCTCGCCTTGGTGGCTCAGACATTCAACTGTGCGAGATGAAAAGACCAAAAAACTGAAATTCCAAAATTCCATCAAGATTTAGGATTTTGGGCCAGGCATGGTGGCTCACGCCTGTAAGTCCAGTACTTTGGCAGGCTGAGGTGGGAGTGGGAGGATCCCCTGAAGTCAAGAGTTTGAAACCAGCCTGGGCAAAACTGGAAGATCCTGTCTTTACAAAAAAAAAAATTTTTTTAAATTAGCCAGACATTGTAGCATGTGTCTGTAGTCCTAGCTATTCGAGAGGCCAAGGCAGGAAGACTGCTTGGACCCAGAAGGTCAAGGTTGCAGTGAACCATAACAGCGCTGCTGCACTCCAGCCTAGGTAACAGAGTGAGACCCTGTCTTAAACAAATAATAAAAATAAATTTTAAAAAGATTTATGATCCATGATACTTTAATTAAAGTGACACAGCATTCCATCATTCTAATGGTAAATTGTGTCAGGAGATTTTTTAAAAATCGTAGAAAACTAATCTTGCAAATGTAGTTTTTGACTTTAGAAGCTTTAAACAATTATGGGCCAGGTGCAGTGGCTCACGCCTGTAATATCAGCCCTTTGGGAGGCCAAGGCAGGTGGATCACAAGGTCAGGAGATCGAGACCATCCTGGCTAACACAGTGAAACCCTGTCTGTACTAAAAAAATACAGAAAAATTAGCCAGGCCTGGTGGCGGGCGCCTGTAGTCCCAGCTATGCGGGAGACTGAGCCAGGAAAATGGCATGAACCCAGGAGGTGGAGCTTGTAGTGACCGGAGATCATGCCACTGCACTCCAGCCTAGGTGACAAAGCGAGACTCTGTCTCAAAAAAAAAAAGAAGAAGAAGAAGCAGCAGCTTTAAACAATTATGAAGAACAGATCCAAAGAACACCTGTGTATATATAAAAGCCAGAATGGGTTTGGGCATCTCACAACGGGCTTCTACCTTCATGTTATTCAGTAAAAGTTAGCAAGTGAATTTACAGAGGAAGATTTAGAGTTTATTTTATTCTGTGGGGAGATAATAAGGGGTTAACAAGGAAAAGGGAAAAGTAAACATCAACAGATTAAAAAATAAAGTTAACATTTAGGAATCAGAACACCACTTTTAGCTCAACTCTATAAATGACTAAATGCTATTTAATATTAGCAAACATTACTTGATCAGATTGTCTTTGAATTTATGGGATACCATGAAGTGAAGTTCTCTTTAAAGATTCCATTATGTGAATCAAAGAGGTTGGCCTTGAATCAGCACTGTTTCTCTGTATTTATTTTTACCCAAAACACTATTAACTAGCACATTCAGAACAGAGCATTTCTGTTGAGGTAAGCTTGCTATTTGGTGGGGAAAAAAAAGAGGTGAAATGACATATGGATTTTTTTTCTTTTTTTCTTTTTCTTTTTGCCTCACTTTGGGATTATCTTGCAACAATCATCCAGGATTTCATAGACTCTGAAGTCCCCAAGTAAAGTTTGATGACTATCATCATAGAAAGAACACGGTACAAGCAGCTCAGAATCCCAAGTTCTGGTTCCAGCTCTACCACTAACGGCCTATGTGCAGGACCAGCCAGCTCCGGTGGGTGTGAGACCTGTGCAGTCAGATGAGGCTGACTTACTTGGTAAGGACTCCACACTCAGAAGGACTCCATGTTCGGTTTCATTCTCTGATGCTGCCCTTCTGAAATGCTAATAATTTATTAAGAAGAGCCTCACATTTACATTTTGTACTAGGCTCTACAAATTGTGGTTTTTGCCTGAGCGAGTTTTACAAGTCACTTGAGCTAATTCTCATTTTGCTCAAAGTAATCACAAACCCAACACTCCCTTTCCCCCATGCTGTATTACCAGAACATAAATTATACATTAGATACTGCTTTCTGATCCTAAAGCCAACTCTAAGAATCTCATTTCCAAGAGATTTCGTTTAGAAGACAGAGCCTATCATTGTTGCCTCAAACCTTTCCATGTCTGAACCTTCCATTTAATAATTAGGTGCCCTATACCATTAATTGTGCTTTCTATCTTAAAGGTATATTTGACTACTACCTTTTTTTCAAAAGTGTCTTTGTTAAAATACCCATTTAGTGCTGACAGTACTCCATGGAATGTGGGAGGAAAATGCATTCTCTAGAACTGAGAGATTTACAACAGAAAGTGTGGTTGGCCGGGTGCAGTGGCTCACGCCTGTAATCCCAGCACTTTGGGAGGCTGAGGTGGGCAGATTACATGAGGTCAGGAGTTTGAGACCAGCCTGGCTAACATGGTGAAAACCCATCTCTACTAAAAATACAAAAGTTAGCTGGGTGTGGTGGTTGGTGCCTGTAATCCCAGCTACTTGGGAGGCTGAGGCAGGAGAATCCTTTGAATCCGGGAGGTAGAGGTCGCCATCATACTCCAGCCTGGGCGACAAGAGTAAAATTCCTTCAAAAGGAAAGAAAGAGAGAGAGAGAGAGAGAGAGAAAGGAAGTTGGAAGGAAGGAAGGAAGGAAGGAAGTTGTTTTAAAACACTACACTGCTAACCTTTAGATAATACATTAATCAGAACAAAATGTTATTAAACTTAAAATGCTGAGTGCGGTAGAGAGTACCACACAGTTACAGGTAAATGGATCTGTCTCCTTGGTGTAACTGAAAAGGTCGTAAACACAGCACTTAGTGTTTCACCATCTCTTCTGTTTGGCCCCAAATTCCTACCATTATAATTACTTTAGACTTAAAAATCTATAAAGATGCCGCTCCAGTGTGTAACGTAACAGAGGAAATGTGATGGTGTATCTGGGGCTTTCCATTTACCACATTAACAAATGGTATCAAGCAGGACAGGCATCTCCCACTTAAGCAGTAATATGCTTCAGAAAAATCTAATGTTCTGAGTGAAAATTCTGATAGCCTATTATTTATTAAGTGAAAAAAAAATAGAGCATTTTTATATCAACCTAAACCCCTCACAACCAGCTTTCAACCACCTAAAGAAAACAGTAAAATAGACACTTGCCAAATGCCAAGGTGCGTGGACAAATGTTATAAACTATTTATTAGGGTGTAAAGGGGTACAGGCATCATTTCCTGCTCACACAATGAACAGGATGTTAACAGACAGTGTCTACAGGCCCTACTTGGCCTTTCACTGTTGGCAGAAAACATGCACATCTCCTAAGTTGGCACCTGGACTACATTTCAAGGCATCTCCACATGATTCTGATGTTCTACTATCTGTAATGTAAATCACATGTTATTTTGTTAAAGACATGAGATTGGAAGATGTCAATGTAAGTAGGTGCCTTATAAGCATCAGCAAAAAGCAAAACAAGAAACAAAAACATCTTAGTGAGAGCTCAGTCTAGTCTGTGCAGATTGGATTTCAAAAATCAAGAGGCATTCCACTGGGCAATCATTCACTGGAAAGATATTCTGCAGGTTATGTCTGAATTTTATTCGGTAGCTAAACTAGCTAAACTGCACTCCAGGTAGGTGTTACAAGCTGTAGGACAAGCAAAATAAATGACGTTGCTGACTTTAAAGGACTTAAATATAATGGTACTATGAGATCCCAGTAGAGCATTAATATGGCTTTCTTAGTTATAATAGCTACACGTCAACTGGACAGATTGTTTTGAGTTAACTGGACAAATGACAGACAAATAAATTTTGGCTAAGATTATTGAGGTGCCATGGAGCTGAGAAACATGATGCAGCCACCTAAAAGTTAGTGTAAACACAAGAATTCCAACCCAAATCTCTCACTCTATGTAAGATGTGGTGAAGTCATTTAACCTTTCTTAGTTTCAGCGATGCACTGTAAAGATTAGATAAGTTAATGTTGTAAGCTTTTAAACAAATGACAGGTCACACAAGGGAACACCAAGTGTTTTTGTAGATACAGCAGGTCTTCAAATAACGTTGTTTTGTTCGGTATCGTTTTGTTGTAACACTGATGAGAAAAAATGAAAATCAATTCCTGGCCAGAGCACTGTCTGTGTGGAGTCTGCATGTCCTCCCCATGTCTGAATAGATTTCCTCTGGGTATTCCAGTTTCCTCCAGCATCCCAAAGATATGTACATTAGGTAAACTGGCATGTCTCAATTGTCCCATGACAAGTAGGTGTGGGTGTAGGAATGAGAGCACTCGGTGATGTGATGATGTCCTGTCCAGGGTAGGTTTCCATCTTATACCCTGAGCTTCTGGGAGAGGTTCTGGCCACCCAACACTCTGAACTGGGATAATTACGTAAATAATTATCTTACTTGTTCATATTAATCTTTCTTAAATGTATGTATAGCTCACATTTATTTCAGTGTTTAATAACAGAAGTTTTCGGTGTTTATGTAAAAGTTTAGTAATATTTTTGTGACCAGGAATATGCCATGGACACTTCACATTTGCTTATATCAGTCAGTGGGAAAATTGGGTTTGTTATATAGTGTGTCATTTAAAGTCGCAGTTTCCAAAAACCCATCAATGATGCTAAGTGAGAACTTACTGTATACACAACTGGGTTTGAATTCTTTGCTAGCTGTGTAAGCTTGGGCAACGTATTCAACTTCTCCAGGCTTTCATTCTCCCATGTGTACAGTGAAAACAACTATATGTACTTCGCAGAACAGAAATAGTGTTAGAAATATATGGAAAGTGCCTAGTAAAGTATCTGGACCATTGCAGACAGTCAATAAATGCTAATGATTAATTTGCCCCTTTTCTAGTAAAACTCCAAAAACTTTCAGTCTTCTCCATCTAAGTAACCAGCTCATTCACTCATGCTTCTACATTCTTTTTACCCAGAACACTTATTTTTTAAAATTCTGTCCTTTACCACAACTTCTTGTTTCTCCACTATTCCTTATAAACGTACACTTTATCCACATAAAAATGTCTATTCCCTTGAACTCTTATTTCTTGACCATTATCAGATCCTATCTAACATGGTTCCTGGTTTCAAACACTTCAACTACTGTTGACTATTCTCAAATATTCTTGATGTTTACAAAGTTTACTTTGCTAATCCTCAATCCTAGATGGATTCAACAGTCTTCTCATTCTATTAAGTTAGTGCAAAAGTAATTGTAGTTTTCTACTCTTCATATTATGCCAAGCCGTGTTAGAGAAAGCTGATTTGATTATGAATATAACTGCTACATTGAAAGGTGGGGCTCCATAGAAAAATGCCCACAGAAAACAATGTTTCCTTTCTTCTCCTCTGCTTCTTTAAAATGATTTTTCTCTAGACCGTCTTCCATAAAACTCATATTAAATCCTGAAAAAGTCTTGACATAGACATCAACTGGTGGGATACACATTGTAATTGAGAGTTCACCCAATTTTGTTCAGAGAAGCAATGGCCTAGCTAAAACTACATTTCTTATCCCCCTTGCAGCCAAAGGTTGCCCAGTGAGATAGACACAGAAGTAACAGAGTGAGATTTCTGGAAATCTCTTGAGTTACCTACCTATGTATATCTTATTACAGGAGGAAAAATAAATCCACACTCTGTTTAAATCATCCTTTTTGTTGGCTTGTCTATTAATCATACTTGAACACAACATTGTGCCTTTCAGTTTCCCTAATTTTTCCATTCACCATTGTATATAAAAGTGTTATTGCTAAAAGTAGTCTCAGTTAATCAATTAAAATATCTAGTCTGGAATAAAAATAAAATATCTAAGCTTAATGTAAAATTCATTTAAAATCCCATTACTATGTTAGTACTGCTTCAGACCGAGAAACTTCAGATGGGGAATGTGGTAGATGGCTATGTCTACTCTCCAAGTTTTTCCTCCTGATTTCATCTCGACACTACTTAGCAGCTCAAGCACGGTGATTTCAGCAATGGCACTATGAGAAAGTTGACAACAGATGGCCTTTTCTTGACTATAATTATGTGTTGTTACTCTCTGGGGCTGATGGATGTTCAACACTGACTTGTTCCTTTATTGAGATACTTTCCCAGTTGTTTGGAGGTACCCAGGACATTCAATTGCAATGTAATACTTCTGAGGGTCATTTAAACCCCAGCCCCTCAGCTCCCATTTGACAGTATATTTCTACCCTCTTTCTGCTAAACTAGTTTTGTTCCTGGCAGGAAGCCCTGTTGGGTCCTGTCCAAGACCAGCTCCATCTCACACTGCCTTGTTTTGTATGTAAGTTTGTGGCCCTTGATGCCGTGTCTCATTGCCCTGTCATGGGTAAACATGTTGAGCCTCAGTACTTCCCTTTTAGCATCCACAGGCACGTATCAAATCCAAAAAAATAAAAGTAATCTCAATTTTGCAAAACAATTAGTGGATTACCTAATCCCTTCTCCACTCAGACTCAAAGGGAAATGTATTAGCTCTCTAAGTAATCTTCTCAAAGACATTTACACTAAGATTACAGAGAAGGGTAAGCATACTTTTCTCCTTGGAGAAAGCAAATGGCACAACATTTTATACCTCTTTCAAAGGAATTTTTCTCCTGTTCTCTTTAACCTGAATAATTTATACCCTCCAGATAGATTCTGGATTAATGGTCAAAATATGCACATCCACATAAACACAGAGTTTTCAGAAAGCTCTTTGAAATTCATATGTAGCTTGGAACCTCATTTTTAGAACATGAGGGTGTTTTATATCTTCTGATTCTTCTCAGTATTAGGAAGGCCCTAGATTTTATTCCTCAGTCATTTTACTTACCCATAATAGACTCTTTTCACCTTTTCTTACTTTGCTCTCCCAAATCTTCAACAAGTCCCCAAGACTCCCATAGCCCCTTCTATCTTTACACATAATATCCCCTTCTACTTGGCCAAGAGAAAAGTGGTCATCCATTGTGACTTAAATTTTCTCTACCTGCAAAACTGTCTTTATTTACATCTAATAATATTCCTTCTGTCCCAAGTGAAAGGTTCCAAAATCTTTTCAAAGAAAATCGCATGTCCTCGATCTCTCTCTGTCTGCTTTTTCTGGAATAATCCTTCAACATTCAGACTATATTTTTCTTATTTTCAAATTTCATAGATTTCTGCTTTTCTAGCTATAAGCATGCTTATATGTCCTCCAGTGTCAAAAATAAACAAGAAAGAAAAACATGCTTTAGTAGTACTCCACATTTTCCTTCACTGTCCTACCAAACTTCGTGAAAATCCAGACAAATTTCTTGCCAATGTTTCACTTTCCAATCACTCCTTAACACTGCAGTCTTCATTCTGTTCCAATGCATTCTATTGAATCTATTCTAACAAAAGTAAACCAATGATCCCTAATAGCCAAACACAATGAATTTTGTATTCTTCTTTGAGTCTCTAAAGAATTTGAGAATTCCTTCCTGGATCCCCTTTCTCACTTCTTTGGATCTAATTTTTCTGGAGTTTCTTTCCACATTTTTTAGTTAAAATCCCTAGAGATAAAGATCAGAAACCTGCATTTTTATAAAATGTTATTGGCACTGCTGACAAATAGAAATGATATAGAATGACTGGCCTAAGAGTTAAAGAAAAATAAAACAAAAAAACTATTTGGTTAAATAACAATAATGTAGTACTTCTAGGAAAACAAAAACAAAACCTACTTTAAAAATCACTTGAGAACATTTGTCATGTTCCTCTTCTTGTTATCTAATCATAAGCTCAATATCAAGGTTGAATTAAGAGTTGGAGTATATTACAGTATTTAAAGCTCCAAAATAGATTGGAGCAGCTTTAATTAAAGTTACCAGGACAACCAGAGGGAGACAGAATATGCCACAATTGGAAAGTGTCACCAGAAAAATTTGTTTATTGTAACCTTGATCCTATTTCCTTTGAGCAAAATGCCTAGAGACCTTCATTTACTGGGCAGATCCCCTTGGCTGGCCTGGTTGGTGAACAATGAGACCACTGATTTCATTTACCTCCATCTCTCAGAAGGCCGCACTGGAGGTTGAATTGCTTTGTTGAAAAGCTTTCTCCTGTGAATTGTTCATTAACACTTGCAGATATTTCAGCCTAGTTCAAGCTGAAATGTATGTTCATAATAATGTTAAATGACTGTATCTTTTTTTGCTTCAAAACACTGTTTGATTTGAGACTGCTTAAGAATAATCCAATGATAATAGTCAGATAATCACTGCAGGGAGCCAGTTCCTGAGACACAGATATAGCAAATGTCAGAAAAAAAAAAAAAAGTCATTTAGCAAACACATCTTGGAAATAAAAAATGGTTCAACTTATGAACCATTTTTAGAGGGGAAAAATACTGGATTTTAGACAGAAGTCAAAGTTGAATTCTACCACTACCTCATGCTATCTACACAGTCTCAGATAAGAACATTGGTATTCTAAATTTCCTAATTTATAAAATATGAATGCATAAATGTTTAATGTGTCTACTTCACAGAGTTTCTGTAAGGGCCTAATATATATGAGTCATCAGAATCATAACATGATTTTATATAGTAACAAGCCCCCCCCCCCAAAAAAGCAAAATTGCTATCAAAGAGACAGCAATGAAAATGTTTTGATATCATTTTATCTTTCGGTTCTTTCTAAGGCTGGTAGATGCAGCTGATCAAAACACAAAAGCACAAATGAGTGTAAAATAAAGTTGAAATAAGTAGTTTAGAGTCAAACATATAAACAAAAACAAGATAGCGCATAAGGCAATAAGTTAAATTGACCTTTTAATCAAAAAGATTATAAAAGATAGGATTAACAATTTAATCTTCAAATACATAAAATCCGTGTTCATGTATGCATAATAACAATTATTGCAGATACTAAAAAGCAAAAATTTCACCCCAAAACCCTCCAGTTTTTAATTTCCTTTTTTCAAAAACCTGAATTATCAAAGACTGTTAAGTAATTTCTTTAGAAGGCATATAAGAAAACAACCAGTTACATTTATTTTTCTCTCACAGTGTTTACATTTATATTTTCAGAGGTATCTTATGTTTACCGAAGAATAATAAAGGTTTTAAAATTTTTCAAACTCAAATTAAAATGAAAATTGTTTGAATACCATATATTCTCTTTCACTAAATCATTCTTTTGAAAATGGTTAATTGATACAGGATTCACTGAAAAATTAAAAGCCTTCCAGAATATTCTATTATCTAGATCATCCAATTATTCAGCATGGATGAATAGAAGTTTACAAAATACTACTTAGCCATCATTTCTTCCTTGTTATGATTACACACTTCTTTAGGTCAAAGGATGTATTTGTGTAATAACTAGGAATGCAGATCTTGAAGTCAGACACACCTGAATTTGAATTTTACATTCAAATTCACATTCAAATTTCACATTCTTGTTGCTAAAAGTATAGTCTTTGTACCAGGAGCGGAAGCATTACCTTAGGCTTGGTGGCTTATTAGAAATGTACTGTCTCTGTCCAGATTTACTGAATAAAAATCTGCATTTTAACAAGAGTCATGGGTGATCTGCATGCATATTAAAGTTTGACAAGCATTGGCAAACATTACTTATTAGATATATTTCCTTGGGCAAGTTTCAGGAACTCCCAAAGTCCCAGTTTCTTCACTGAAAAATGAGACTAATACTGGTGTCTCTACCACAGTATTATTATGGGAAATAATTCGATGATGCTACTTAGTAACCACTCAATAAAGTCTAACTGGTATTAAATTTTATCATCTACTTTAGATTTGTATATTCATGATGTTTTCCACTATATTTACCTATAAAATTATATTAGTGTCCCACCCAGAAGAAATAAAGCTCCTTTAATCCAGATGTCTCCCTGAGTATAAGCCTACAACAAAAATATAAAGCAAATTAACAATGCCATCTTGCATTCATTTACAATACAATGTAGCATATGTTTTTCCATTAGCCTCAAAATATTTCTCTTTGAAATAATGTTTTCTATTTTTGTGGAATCAAGGAAGTTAAGCAAAGAATTTAGTTTGAAAACAAACATGAATCTGTCTCCCTGAAATAAAATAGAACTATTCTACACTTAATTAGCCATTGTGTCTTCGGTATTCTGTCATCATGTGCCTAAGATATTCTACTGATCCCTCACAAGACTCAAATAATGCACCAGGTGTCTTGAGCTTCCATTCCAAATGAGAAATAAGAAAGTCTCAATAGGATTATACTTTAATTCAATTAAGGCAAGACATACACTATTTCATTCCACAACCTTTTATAAGGGACTATGATGTCCAAATCACCTGCTTCCTATATCCAGAGGAAAAATGTAGACTGATAAAATCAATATAAATCTAATCATTTTCCACTGTCACCTGAATATTAATCACTTCAGTAGATAGCACCTTATTTTTATTAGATAAGTTTTTATTAAAAAACATTTACATAAATAAATGCTTAAAAGTTATATTCTCATCTCCAAAATTGAAGATAATAATGCTTTGAATTTTCCAGTAAAGAAAGTTTATCTTCCTATGGATTACTCAATTATTATTATTTTTATTTATTCATTTATTTATTTTTATTTTTTTGAGACACAGTCTTGCTCTTTCGTGCAGGTTGGAGTGCAGTGGCGTGGTCTCAGCTCACTGCAAACTCTGCCTCCCGCGTTTAAGCAATTCTCCCTGCCTCAGCCTCTGGAGTAGGTGGGATTACAGGCACCTGCCACCACATCCAGCTAATTTTTGTATTTTTAGTAGAGACGGGGTTTCATCATGTTGGCCAGGCTGATCTCGAACTCCTGACCTCAGGTGATCCTCCCAACATGGCTTCCCAAAGTGCTGAGATTACTGGTGTAAATCACTGCATCGGGCCTCAGTTATTATTTTTAATCAAATGTTTCAACTTCTAGCAACATGGCATAACAGAATTTCCAAGTAACATACCTGCTACACTACAACAATATCTTGGATACTTGAAGAAGCATAATATAAAGATTTAGAAGTATCTAAGAAAGCATAGAAAATTTCTGAGGGTCAAGATATTTATAAAACATAGTAAATAAAAAAATCTGAACTCTGAGTATTAAGTAAACAGGAAATTCAGAGTTGTATTGAGACAAATATCCATAAATGTACTGAAATCTATACAATAAGAGGAACCAGGCTGGGCGCAGTGGCTCATGCCTATAATCCCAGCTCTTTGAGAGGCCAAGGCAATAGGATAACTCGAGCCCAGGAGTTAAAGGCTTGCCTGGACAACATAGGGAGACCTCATCTCTACAAAAAATTAAAAAACTAGCCAGGTATGGTGGTACATGCCTGTATAGTCCCAGCTACTTGGAGGGCTGAGATGCAGCAGGTTGAGGCTGCAGTGAGCAGTGATTGTGCACTGCACTCCAGGCTAAGCAATGAAGCGAGACGCTGTCTCAAAAGCAAACAAACAAAGAGTAAGAGGAGCTAAACTGAAGCTCCAGCATTATATTTAACAAAAGATGTATAAGAAGTTTATGAAAAAAAATTGTTAAAGTTTATCAAATGGTGTAAAATACTGCTAAATGAGAGATACTATGTATAAATAGAAAGACAAAATATAATAAAGATATCAATTCTTCTCAATTTGATCTGAGTCAATATAATACAAATCAAAATCCCAGCAGACATGTTCCGGGATAATTATATGCTGAATCTAAAATTTAGATTAACGGTAAAAGTTTAAGAATACTCAAGATTATTCTGAAGAATAAAACAGTGAGGGACTTAGCCTATGTATTTAGTCTGTTCTCACACGGCTAATAAAGACATACCCCAGACTGGATAATTTATAAAGGAAAGAGGTGTAATTGACTCACAGTTCCACACAGCTGGTGACGCCTCACAATCATGGCGGAAGGCAAAGGAGGAGCAAAGTCACATTTTACATGGCAACAGGCAAGAGAACATGTGTAAGGGAATTCCCCTTTATAAAACCATCAGATCGTATGAGACTTATTATCATGGGAGCCACACAGGAAAGACCCGCCCCCATGATTTAATTACCTCCCACCACATCCCTTCCACAACACGTAGGAATTATAGGAGCTACTATCCAAGATGAGATTTGGGTGGGGACACAGCCAAATCACACCAGCCTACTAGATATTGAGCTGGACAACTGGAGTTCACTAGGGGAAGGCAAACTATTTTATAAATGCCCTAGAAAAATTCCTTGGAAAAAATCATTTGAAATGCAGACTGAAATTATATACTCATATAACTTGCAAGTGGACTAAACACATAAATGCAAAAGACAAAGCTTAGAATCATGTAAAATGAAATATATTAAATTATGTGTATAACCTCAGGGTAGGCAAGGATTTCTTAAAGAAAACATTCTACAATACTAATAATTAAAAGAAATGTTGACTTTGCAATAAAATTAAGAATTTATCTCATCAAAATCACAATAAAGGCAACGGACAAGGCACACACTTGAAAAAGATGTTTGGGTCATATATAACTAAAATGAATTAGCATCAGGAATACATAACCTACAAATCAATATTTTAAATTACAAAATTTTCACTGAAGAGGAAACAATAAAGGTAAACGAATATACAGCAAAATGTCTCCTTCATTAGTGACAAGCAGAGGTATCATTTACACCCATTTGATTGCCTATAATTAAGAAGTGTAACACTTTCACATGTTGGCCAGAATATGTATCAATGTGGGCTCATATACAACTAGTGAAGGTCTGAACTGATACGATTATTTTGGAAAACAATTGTCATATTTTATAAAGCTGACTCTGCGAATACACTACAATCTAGCAATTCTACTCTCCTGTATTGACCCTACAGATATTCTTGCACATAAGTTCTATGAGACTTGTTCAAGAAAATTCAGCAGCACTATTCATAATAGCATACATCTGGAATAATCCAAATAATTTACCCACAGAGACGAAATGAAGGAATTGAGATACATCCTCATAAAATGATATTTAACTGAATAAGATGAATTAAATCTAAGTGCAAACATACATATAAATCATACAAACATAATATTGATGGAGAAAACCAAGTAGCTGAAGACTACATACAGTGTGACATGAATTTGATAATGCTAAAAAGTAAGCAAACTAAAGAATAACTTGTTCAGCAAAACATTTTTGAGGAGGGAAACTATTTTTAAAAAGAAAAAAATGATAACTTGAATATCTAGCATTTTGGCCACCTCTAGCAGAGAGGAAGGGTGATGGAATAAGAGACTATACAACTAAAGAGGATGATAATATTCTGGGTTTTATGTTGTGTAAACATGTTCAATTATTATTATCTATCATGATGTACATATGGATTTAAACATGTTCAATTATTATTACCTATCATGATAAACATGGATTTAAACATGTTCAACTTATTATGTATCATGATGTACATATGGATACATATAATCAATTAAACATATATTATTAAAATATAATAGTAATATAAAATCAAATTACAAATATTTAGGGTTTGCAACTAAACCATAATATCTCATCTTTTATGAACATATCAGATGAACACAGTTACTAAGAAGAAGAACGCATACCAAAGAAAACCCCTCAATAGGGCATGAAAATTAAATAATAGATAAGTAAGGAAAATAATAAAATGAGCAGATCCGATTTAAACTCACCACCAGGGCTTTAGATCTGTTGCTTAGAAGTTTCTCAATATCCCTGGCTGCAATTTCTACCAGCTGGCGTGCATTATTTGGTTCCACAGTATACAAATCTTGATATTTCTCATAAATCTATGTGAAAGAAAAAAAAGACAATAAGAACAATAGTTACTTATTTGGCTTACAAGTTCCCATTAGAATGTATTTAAAACTATAAACAACTGATTAGAAACACCACCCTGTTCTTCCTTTATATTGATCTTTTTGGAGTTTGAGTGTGTCAGGAAAAAATATGTAAATATAAATTTGCTCTAAGACCACTAGCTTGCCAAAATAGAGGTTATGTTAACAGGTTGTAAAACATCTTGTACCACAATTGTTTGTACACGCAATTTTGAAGCTTGATGCTGCACTCTCCAATCTCGAAACTGGGTATTATCTGTCATCAGCATCGTAAGAGAAAGGGTAGTTATCCTAGACAACAGAAGGCGAAGTGGAGCATGGGAGGTCAAACCTGGAGGAGTATGGAAAACAAAGGTAGGAGGAAGGGTTGTGTGCTACAGAATGGAGAGAGAGAATACATATAAAGTCCTTGCCCATGTTCATCTAGATAACAAGAGGAGCTTTAGGGACAGTTCACATATATAGAGGAGATGAAGGTCATTAAGGTTTTGGTTAGAACTGTAATGGTGTATTTATTTTTTATTATCAAAGTAAATGCTGCTGTTAGTTTTTAATCACTGAATTAAAGCACACTGAAATTAAGCTAGGTGCCAAAAGAAAAATTTGACTACCTTTCTGGCTCACCTTATTGTCTATGGAAGGATTTCCCCAGAGTGGCATAAGCTGCACCTGTCTTACACAGCCTGTACACTCTCAGCAGGAGAGGAAGAATTAAAGAAAGGGTGGTTGGAGGGGAAGCAGTCACAGTGTTTGTGGCTGGAGGGCTGAGATGAGAAGGAAATCCCTCATGCATCTAACAGATGGGGTGCACATGCATGACTAAACCATCTTTGAAAGCCAGGACCTGGCAGGTTTTTACTGTCTTATGAGAAGTGAATCCAGGCACATACAGGAACCAGTTCAACCCTGCTTTTTTCTGGCACAACTCCAACATTCTGCTTTACTACCAACAGGTTCTACAGTATGATCCCAGCTGTGCACTGGTAGCACTGGTGCATACTGGCTTCAGATGAACACGGATACATACTAACATTTATTGACTACAGAACATATCAGTTTTACACGGACTTACAATTTTTTATTTGAAACTAAAATTTATTTGAAATTAAAATTAATATTTTGTAAAGATTTAAATTCATTTTTACTCCTAAAAGTGACTCACTCACACTGTGAGGTTTTTCCATACTCATGTGAACTTTGAACTTGTAGGTTTTCACTCAAAGTACTCAAGGCACGTTAATTTAGTGACAAAACCTCCATATTTGGATTCATCCAGGAGTCCTGCATTTTACTAGACTGCTTATGCTTTCTGCTAAGGGGCAGATTATTGAACTCTGTTTTTTTTTTTTTTTTTAAGACCCATGTCATCCATGAAAAACTTCCTCCAATGCAAAGCTTTCTCTTTCATTTCAGACTAAGAGAAGATTCAGGAATACTGATTAATTGATTTGGAGTACAAATAGATAAACTTCAACATCACTTTAATTGATCCAGGATACGTAGTTCTTTGCAGTAAAACCAATAGAGCTAATTGGTGTGAAATGTAGTGTGCATTGTACCATTAATACCTTGTTCATTTCTCTATGCAGTCTAACCTCCTTCCTGTCGTATAGGGAATACAATATGCATAGGTGGAGATTAGTTCAGATGTGCAAACTATACTTCAAGTAATGTCATTTATTAAGTCTCTTCATACATGTGCCAGACATATTAATTATTTGGTGCTTTAAGGAATAAACAGATTGTAAGTCCGCAGAAACAATTTATTTCAAGTATGTATCTTCTCAAATATATAAATTTATATCTCTTAAATTTCCTTTTGGGATAATTTGTAACTACCTAACAGAAACAAGATCTAACTCACAAATAAATGTGAAAAAAATTAAGTCAAGAAGCTTAAGTCTAGAACCCCTAGTGTAAATATCTGGCTGTATTATTTTATATATAAAGCCACAACTGAAATGTTTTCTTTGGTAATATAAATAAATTAAAATTATATAACTCTCCCCCCAAAAAACTAGCTCTTGCTTCTGGTTCCAAAGACTACAATCATCTTTGTTGTCATGAGAGCTATTGCAAAGCTCTCCTGATATATGTTTAGTAAATAATTTTCAGAATAGAAAGTTTCATATGGAGTTTTATGATCACACAATATATTTTCATAATATGTGTATATTTCCAACTCTTTCCATCACTAAGACATATTTCTACAATATTTCATGTATTAATATTTCAAACACATCTTGAGGTATCTTTTCCTCTTCTTCAGCTTACTGTTTTGTAAATAATTATCTGCTTTGCCATTTTATCCAATTTCTTTCTTGAAGGAAAAATAGCACGGTGGAAATAATATGAGTTTTTGGCACCAGACAGAGTTACATTTCAATCATGTCAACTCTTCACATGCTGTGCAATACTGGCCTTCGTTTTTTCTCTACTAGAAAGAATGTAGCATATAGAGAGGGTTCAAAGCAGTATGCTTTTCCTCCTGATACACTCATATGCTTTAGTTTTCCTACAGTTCAAGTTCTCCTGCTGCCATCCTGAGGTAAGTCTTAACAAAAAGAATACTTGTCACCTGTACATTCTTCCTTTCCTACAATCTTAACCAACTAGCTTTAATGTACTTCCATTGTAACGTTCAAAGACCAAGTTTCTCTGTGATGACAACATAGATTATGGTTTGTGAGACAGGCAGAAAAACCATAATCTACGTTCTAAATATCGTTGTTCTAATTAACATAATATGTTAATTATGCTAATTAGCTATGTTAACATAATCTATGTTCTAAGTCACTTTGCTCTAATTAGGTCCACAGTTCCAAGATAATCATCACAATTATACATTTTAAAATAACTTCAAATGTAATATCTAAAAACTGATATTACTCAATGATATAATTGCTTAACAAAATTCCTAAAGAAACCTCTTGGAAATCATAATACAGATGCCCCAGAAATATTTCCTCAAAACTAAATATGCTTCCAAGCTTTTAGATGACCTAAATTTAAAAAAAAAAAATTTATTAAAAAAAAAAAAAAGATTTTTAGAGGCAGGTCTCACTATATTGCCCAGGCTGGGGTGCAACGGCTATTCACAGAGGCAATCATCCTAGCCCTCCTGGCCTCAGGTGATCCTCCCATGTCAGCCTTCCAAGTAGTTGGAACTACAGGTGCATGCCACTGCACCCAGCTATATCATTATTAGCAATCAATTTAGGCAGCTACTCTATATCACTTTTAGGTGTTTCATATACATTATATTATTTATTCACTTTAAGAAATCTATAATATACATTTAATTAACCATTGTATTAGTGAGAACAATGGGATTCAGGCTGTAGAATATCTGGAGGGAGTCTGAATCGCACTTCATCATAAAAGAGCAAACCAATGCCCAGAGCAGCCGAAGGTGAATGGTAAAATGTGGCATATTTAGGCAAAATGAATCTGCAATGCCACTCTATGCCCTGAATCTTGCTTGGCTTCAGCAGGATGTGGAAATTTAAGAAAGCTCTTTGAAATGAGCAAGAAAGGAACAAGGGTCAGCATGTCTGCTAGGAGATAGGCTCTGCCCACGATCAAATAAATTCTAATGCAGAAGCTGAGAGATGGAAAGCGGGAAGCAGATGCCCGGCTGAAGGATAATGGTAAAGAATCAACTAGAGCTGAGGAGCCCTAAGCAGGTTGAGAAGATTGGCCAAGTTCTAAGTAGCAGTCAAGTTCACTATCTATATCAAGAGAACAAAAGCAAGCAAATACACCAGATATCTTGTCATATAAGTTTCTCCCTACACCCAGGCACTGAGAAACAAAGTAAAGAAGATTAGAGAAATATCAAAAAAGAGTTAAAACTTACTAAATCCTTAGTTGGCCACAAAAGGTTGTTTTGATCTGAAAGAGGCTAACCTTCAAGTGATGAAATTAATTTTTCCCACTCCTAGGGAAGAGAATGGCAGCTCATAAGCAAGTTAAGTTCCCTAAAGAGAAACAGTCAAATTTCTGCATATTAAATCTTAGGTAGGTAAATTTTGACAACCCCATCTCCCAATACTTGCACGTGTACTTTCGTTCCATGGAAATTGGCTTGGACAAGCAATCAAGATTTCTGCCATATCCACAGACATCTTTCTGAGGGATGCTTTCCCTTTGACAGTCCCTGATGAAATAGGAGCTCCCTTACATATGGCTAGAAATATTCTAATGTATGGCCTTGTCCTTGACTTCTAACCAATTATATCAGGAATTTTATCAGACCTGCAAGCAGTTAACTTCTGAGGCAATGGCATGTAAAGAGCCAGATACAAAAGACCTGTATAAATAAACACACTGAACCAATCAGATGCTCTTACCACAGGATGACAGTTGGATGAAATAGCATGGATCAAAGGTTTAGTAGAAGTGGAACTGAAAAGACTAGTGGGAGGAAAACAGTATTCAGATCTACTGAGCAATTTAAGTGGTGGTTATGACAGACAGAAGAATGGCTTCCCAAACATCCATATCCTAATCCCCAGAACCTGTTAATATGTTGTTATATAGCAAAAGGGAATTAAATTTGCAGATAGAATTAAATTTACTAATCAGCTGGTCTTAAAAGAAGATTACCCTAGATAGTCAGAGTTAGCCAGTGGAATCACAAAGGTCCTTAAAAATGGAAGAGGAAGATGTGACTTAGGAAGAGTAAACCAGAGAAATGGCAGCACGAGAAGAAATCAGGCCAACACTGCTGGCTTTGAAGACCAAGGGAAGGAGAAATGAGCCACAGAAAGGACTTCTCATCTCCAGAATTGTAAGATAATGAATCTGCATTGTGTTAAACCAATAAGTTTTTAGTCATCTGTCACCATAGCAATAGAAGACTAACATAATGTGTTGCGGGAAGTCAGGGACCCCGAACGGAGGGACCGGCTGAAGCCACAGCAGAAGAACATAAATTGTAAAGATTTCAAGGACATTTATTAGTTCCCCAAATTAATACTTTTATAATTTCTTATGCCTGTCTTTACTGCAATCTCTGAACATAAATTATGAAGATTTCATGGACACTTATCACTTCCCAAATCAATACCATTGTGATTTCCTATGCCTGTCTTTAATCTCTTAATCCCATCATCTTCATAAGCTGAGGAGGATGTATATTGCCTCAGGACCCTGTGATGATTGCGTTAACTGCACAAATTGTTTGCAGAGCACCTGGGCACCTTGAAAAAAGAACAGGATAACAGCAATGTTCAGGGAACAAGGGAGATGAGAGTTTGGATTCTGACTGTCGGTGAGCCAGACAGAACAGAGCCATATTTCTCTTCTTTCAAAGGCAAATAGGAGAAATATCGCTGAATTCTTTTTCTCAGCAAGGAACATCTCTGAGAAAGAGAATGCGCCCTGAGGGTAGGCCTATAAATGGCCCCTTGGGGGCAGCTGTCTTTTACAGTCAAAGCCGAAGGGATGAAATAAGCCCCAGTCTCCCATAGCGCTCCCAGGCTTATTAGGATGAGGAAATCCCTGCCTAATATTTTGGTCAGACAAGTTGTCTGCTCTCAAACCTGTCTCCTGATAAGATGTTATCAATGACAATGCATGCCCAAAACTTCATTAGCAATTTTAATTTCGCCCCATCCTGTGGTCCTGTGATCTTGCCCTGTCTCCACTTGCTTTGTGATATTTTATTACCTTGAGAAGTATGTGATCTCTGTGACCCACACCTTATTCATACACTCCCTCCCCTTTTGAAAATCATTAATAAAAACTTGCTGGTTTTACAGTTTGGGGAGCATCACGGAATCCGCCGACATGTGATGTCTCCCCCGGACGTGTGATGTCTCCCCCGGACACACAGCTTTAAAATCTCTCTTTTGTACTCTTTCCCTTTATTTCTTAAACCAGCCGAGATGCTTAGGAAAATTGAAAAGAACCCACGTTAACTATTGGGGGCAGGTTCTCTCGATAATAAAGAGTTAGCTATGAAGAGTTCCCAGCAGAGTCAACAATGATAGCTTCTGAGGCTGCCTTGCCTCTGAACTGCCCTTCCTTGGAACAAATTATTTTCTAAATAACTTGAGTTCTTGCTGAAAGCCAGGTTCCTCCTGAGTTTGCTTAAATTAGCTAGTTTTTTTTTTTTTTTTTTAATAGGATCTCACTATGTTGTCCAGGCTGTTCTTGAACTCTTGAGCTCAAGCAATCTCCTTTCTCAGCCTCCCAAAGTGCTGGAATTACAGGCGTGAGCCACAGCACCCAGCCTATTTTTTTTTAAATGAGTAGGTCAACAATATACTTCCTGAGTGATTCACTGTTCCTAATAATGAAAAATTCTAACAGAACTGCATGTCTGAAGTTGTGATTAACAGTATTTATTAATTATTAGTTTGCATTTTCACTTCATTTATCATTAGATTCTGATGAATATGAAAGATGAGCTCCATTGTGAGCAACATACAATTTCCATTAGGCATCAGGATATAATGAAATTAGTTCAAGGATACCCATTGTTACCTTCACAATTGTGTGATGTTCTAAGAAGAAAGATGACAGAAAAGCTAAAAATATCAAAATGAACATACATTGTATAAAACTGTACACAAACTGGATAAATAAATATCACCCTACCTCAAAATAATGAGAATTGGGATTAAAAGAAAGTGTTACATTATATTTCCCACCATCATTCTAATTCCACTGTCTGTTGGATAACAGGAGTAAATTCAGTATCTTCAATACTAATGAAGGCAAGAAAAGTGATTCATTGTCACCTCTGCTGCTTCAGATACCCACAAAATCAATTTCACTTAATTTTAGTTGAATTTTGCAACGTGGGATGGTTTGTCTGTGGGTTATACTTTTTTTTTTCCTTTATTAAGTATTCCTTGGGCTTTTGAACTACTTGTTCCCTAGCAACTAAGAATGTCTTCTTTCTAAAGGGTGTATTAACACAAAAGAATGATATAATGTTATTTCTTGGTCACTTTCAAGGATCAAAGTTCCCTTAACTAAACAAATACTAATGCAATATTTTTATATATCATAAGTATCTTTTTTCTTTATTTGTCATAAGTCTCCTAATCATCTAAGCTGGTCATCACATAGAAATGTTGAGAAATGTGAAGATTCCTTCATCTAAGGTAAAGAGTAACTAGTGACTGGAGATCTGAATCGATGTTAGAATATGCTTTTAACAACAACAAAGACAATACCAACAAAACCTCCTTTTCTCCTATGAAAATTAGTTGAGTTTTAACAAAATGAATTTTGCCATAAAAATTATGTAATCATTTCTAATTAGTCCCTGATCTCTTCAACCTCTTCCTTCCCTTTGATTAAAATAATAAATGATGTCATCTCCTAAATAAAAGTCAGGCTTTTAAAATGTCTTACTCTTTAGCATATTGTCAATTGTGTTTAGGGCTGCTGTGTAAATAACTAATGCAAATACCAACTGCTAAAATGTATTAATTCATCTTAGTGTGTGTGCATTTATGAAACCATAGGTAATCATTTTACAAGATGCATGATATTGTATTAATGTCATTTTTAAAAATCACATTTGATTCCCTGCATCTTCACTCTAAGTAAATTATGGCCTTTTTTTCCTTTCCCTATAACCTAGCTTTTTGAATTGGGACACTACCTTTGAAATTTTTTATGACTTGATATTTCTATTGTGCTACTTTTAAGCACATGTGAACATCAAACATATATAATTTATATAACTGTCATATTTATTGTGTATTTTCTATTCCCCTTCACCAGAAGGTAAATTTCAGGAAGACAAAGATTTTTGTCTGTTTTGTTCACTGGTATATAACCAGTGCATAGCACAGTGACTGGCACGATCAATAATGAGTGCATGAATTAGTGAACGGATACTGATTCTGTGTCAGGCTTTGCTGGGAATGTAACTTCCCTGTATTTTTATAATTTATAAAACAACTTCTTCCCTGTATTTTAAAATCAACATTTATTTTAAGCCTAAAAAAAAGACTAAGATACTATGCAGTTACATAATAGACTACAAATACAACACTGATACAATAATTAAATTCCAACAATAGAATACACAAAATAAGGTAGTGATCAGTGTGAGGAAGAATATGAGTGTTCCAATGAAGAGACATAGAAATGCATGCTGTCAGAACTCCCAGAAATTAAGATCAAAAAGGCTGCAACAGTCACATAAATGAAACTACAGCCATGTTTTGGAGGAAAAGTGATTCAGTAAGGGATGAAAGAGATCAGAATGTGTGTAATACAAGGAGTTATGGGAAAATAGAGTGAAAGGCAAATTGAGACATAATTATGAAGGATGATAAAAGGATATTGGTTTATATCTTATTCTCTAGTCTACCCAACCTATTTTAGACTAGTAAACCACCTAGCTCAGAACTTCTAGTGGCTATCACAGCAATCAGTGCATAGGAAGAATCTGAATTATAAATTTGTTCACTATAAACACAATCCAAATATATATATATACACACACACACAGGCAATTATATACATGCCACATACATATACACACACATATAAATACATAATTTGCTCATATCTTCAAATTTATAGTGCATACTTTTCCATGATAACTATATCAAACTGGCATTCTAATACCCAACTCACGAGTCTCCCTAGCTACTCTATTCTTTCTATTTGCTGTGATACAGCTTCTTAGCTAGGACTATAACATTTCAAATGGAGCATCGTCTTTAGAAGGATATTTAGGAAGAATGAAGTCACAATTGGTGAGCGTTCTGCAGCACACAATGCTACTTGCCCTAGCTCCTATTAACAAGAACATGATGGTGACACTTCCAAGCAATATATTAAAGAAGGAAGAAAGAAAAGAACAAGTGACGATTGTAAACAGGCCACTTAATTTTCTCCATATTATACATAGGAACGGGTGATTATATTTAACCAGAAATGCAGGTTGTCCCTTGAACAGAAAAACTAAACTACAACAAAGATGAAAGAATTTTCAGTTTTTAGGATAAAGGTGTTTGGCACAAAAAGTAAATTGTAAGTTCATGTTTAAGAATACCTAGATTCAAAACAAGGAAAACATTAACATACATAAATAACAGAAACTCTCTACCTGTTTTGTTGTTGTTTTTTTTTAATTCCAGAGGTAATTTATTAACCTAGCCTCTCTTTTTCCATATCTGAAGCTATATATAAATTGTAATTTGAGTATATACTTTGACCAGAAAATTCATACGCAATTAAAAGTGAAAAAGATCATACTAAATTCATTAAAACGAAATTTAAAAATAATTAACCATAGGCTGAGTGAGCTGCCTGTTTAATGTCTCTAACCCCAAACGACCTAAATTCATTTCACTGCCAGTAAAATAATTTTTCAAAGCAGCCTGGTTTTAATTTGCCCATAACTGTCATACCTTATTAACAAATGGCTTTTCTAAAGCAAAACTGATACCTACCAATGCTGATATACAATTTTACAAATATATATTCATTTAAAGAATTTCATACACTCAGATTCTTCAGTTCTTCTTGAGCAGTTTTTCAACCTTAGTACAATTGACATTTTACAGGTAATTCTCTGTTGTGAAGGGATGTCTCATGCACTGTAGGATGTTTAAAAGCCTCATTGCCCTCTATACCAAGACTATGCAAGTAGCAACCACCCCATGCCCCCAGTTATGATAATCACAAGTATTTCCAAAGATTGCCAAATATATGCCAAGGCACAAAACAGCCCCTGGCTGAGAACCACTGCACTAAATACATGTTTAGAGAAATAATAAATAATAACATATCCCTCAAATACTAGCATAATTTCAGGATGTTAATTAACGGTTGGAAGAGAATGGTAAGGTAAAAGAAAAAACATTTTAATATCTTTTGAGAAAATATTGAAAGTCACCCTAAAATTAGAAATCCCCTGAGTTTATTCTGTGTCTTTGAAAATTAATGTAATTAACCACTGTTCAAACAAAAATAGCTTCTTACTTAAAAATCTCCAGTGCAGCAGGGAGGCGGGGGGAGGATGATGGTGAAAGGAATCCATACTCTCTGCACTCGTTGTAGTGCTATATTCTGCAGTCAAAATAGATTTCTTTCCACTTATGACAAAAAGAGCAAATCCAGAGTGTAAGATAATTTTAAATTGCCTACATCATTATGGTGCTGATTTAGTTATAGCACTTAATTGCTGAGGGAAGTAAGGCAACTTTGAATAAAAGCAAAACATATGGAATTAATAATAAATTGCTATATTTGTTTATTTAAAGTGAGAAAGCACATAACTTCCTTACAATTGTATATTGCCTTTTACCCTCAAAACAACTGGGTAAAGGGAATTCTAATATCTGATATTCTAATACAGCTTCTTTCAGCACTCCCGGACTTGAAGATTTCCAATCCTCCTTGTTGCCTGCGCATCTTGCTGATTCCCTAGTCAGGATCACCAATGATTAATTGTGTTCTGTTTTTGAGTATCTCCCTTTGTAAATATATTAAACTCTCTGCCACCTAGAAAAAGAATATTCTATTTACATGACATGACATGACCACAATGTCAAAGAATAAGCATTAGTTTGAATTACTAATGAAAAGAAATTATTCACTCAGAACGCTTATGTAAATACTATCTTAATTGAGAGTGCTGAATGCTCAATATTTATACACATTTCATATTTACATCTTTGAGTAGCATATTGAAATGTAAAGGTATTGGTTTTGAAACTTTCACTTAATAAATCATTAACAACGAATCAAAAGCCAGGAAGTTCTACGGCAATGCCACTGCAGAATAAGCCTACCTTCAAAATTAAGCTTCCAGGAAAAAGTTAATCAACATATTATTCTAAATATATTTGCAGATGCTATCCTAAAATTTGAGAAAGTCAGACAGTTTGCCTTTAAGAAGAAAGCTTCATAACGACAATGTGACATGCACCATTTCAAATGGCAATGGTAAACATTTCATTAACTTTAAAACATTGTTTTCAGGAATATTAAGACTATTTAATTTTTTTAAATGTTATCTATTCATAAATATGTGATGATCAGCCTTGCCATTTGCCAGTGCAGTAGCTAAAGGAGTGTGTGTGTGTGTGTGTGTGTGTGTTTAGAAATAATAAAATATATTTCAAAATATTCTGTAATAAAATACATATATATTTTTCTAAATTTGGGGATTGTTTTCCTATTTTTCTGTCTATAATGTTTTAAATGTGTAAATACAGCTTCTATCTCTATTAATATAGCTTTAATACATTTTTATATATTCAGATAATAATACATACAAGTGAAGACTGCTCTTGTCCTCCACTATTGGTTCTGTCCCCTTCCATTGTGACAGAATTTTAGTGGGGCACACGGCTGTTCAGTAAAAGCCTCCACTTCTTTGACACATTTTGAGTTAGATGTGACTAAATTCTAACCACTGGAATGTGAGCAAAACGTCTTACTCTTAAGTGACTGGATATCTTCTCTCCAAATCTCTTTCCCTTTACATGACAACTGGGAAATAAAAGAAACTGGAAGAATAATTTTGTATCCAGGCATGGAAGCCACACGCTAAGGATGGCAAAGTCACCCTGCCAGCCCTCGACAGCTTACCTCTCAACTGCTATGTGACAGAAAAATACATGTTTAGCCTGTACCTTTGTCATACTGGCCCAGCCTGTGTACCCCAACGTCACCAAGTAATACGACAAATGAATGACATTTGTTGAGCTCTCAGTATATGTCAATAAATAATTTATATGGATTGTATCATTAATCCCAACAACTCCATGAGATTAAATATCTTGGCTAGATCCTAAAGCTGGCAATTGGCAGAACCAAGGTAAAATAGCCTTAGGGATTTTTCAGAGGGATATGCTATAATACTCCATTTGAAATATTATGTGTTTTCTTCAGTTAGAAGACCATAAAGAAAAAAAGTCAGTGAAAATTTACTTTCTGTATCATTCTTAGCAATTATCTCAATGGATATACAAACCATTCCTGTGGTATCAACAGAAATGGGAGGTTTTAAATTATGAATGTATATTACATGTTAAAATTTCCCTCCACTCTTTTCTTTTTGAAAAAAAAAATCAAATGGAAATATCATGAGTAGGTAATTGTTGCTTGCAGAGCTTTGGTTTCTTATAATTTATATCTTTTATGAAAAGAGCATTAGCATAATCAGATATACTGACCTTGTTTACATGGGGATCTGCTTATTTTTTCAAGGTACAAGTAAGGACAAAAAATGCTATTAACATATGTTCTAAAGCATACAAGAAAGTGTTTCAAATTTCAGTGTTGCATTCTATTTAATAGTTGTGTAACCTAAAACAAAATTTTAACCTTCCCTCAATTATTTTACCCACCTTGTAGATGAGCATATACAACTGATGGACATATGTATTCTCCAAATGGTTCAGTCATGGAATAATCTAATAAAAGACATCTGAAAAGTCTAATGCATCAGGGACAATAGTCCTAAGCAACCCTATTCACTCTTGATCTTTAACAGAAGACAGGCAGGTAACCTGGGAAAAATCTCACATTTGTAAAGTTGAAGCACTGAATGTATTCAATAATATTAGCAACTTTCTGTGGGCTACTATTTTAGGATACAATAAAGCAATTTTCACAAAATTGCAAAACTATATTACTATTTTATTTTATTTTTGAGACAGGGTCTCACTCTGAAGCCGAGGTTGGAGTACAGTGGTACAATCACAAAAAAATATATTACTTTAGCTATGGTACCTGTGTTGGTTCTTGGCCTTCACGTAAAAAGCTAATTGTACCCTGTGAAGTCAGTAAAAAATGAATGTAATTTGTAATTTGAAGAACCTTCATTTCTACAATATTAAATTTCAACCTGGAGCCCTGCTAAACTCCTGTGTTTATTCAACTTCTGGCCCTTGCCATGTATCCAACACCCCCAATCTCAGCTCAAAGTTCACTCTAAACTCTGACATTCTTCCTCAAAAGGAATGAGGCAATATGGAATCATTTGTCTGTGTAAGATGACACTCTTTGTGTGCCCTAGTACTTAAATTCTTTTTCCAATAATGAATTCTGCTCTAACACTCCTCCCATCACCCCAGTTACCTAACATATTATTCATTAATTTGGAATTTTTCTGTCACCGTAATGAGGTATGTATCCCATAAACAGAAAATTAGAGAGATTTTCTTTCATCTTTTCCATTCTATTTTGTTATGTTAATTCAGACAGAGTCATTGATTCATTCATCAATAGCTATACTCTTCTTAGTAATCTATTCTTCATAAAGCATAATAGAAACCAGTTAGACTTCTTTTTGGTTAATGAGTCATTGCAAAAAAGCAGATTCAGAAAGAAAAGTTTCACATATTAACACCACAAGGAACAATGAGGCCAGCCAAGCAAGTTGTTTTTTGAGGCTGGGGAAGCACTCACAGAGTAAGGGAGATGCTCCCAAGAGCATCTCATTTTTAATCTCCACCTGTTGATAAAGACAGTCATGTAACTTCTCATCAGAACCTGTAATTTCTTTATTTTCTCATTATGATTAAATAAAATCTTTGCTCTCAATTTAAATAGTGTCCAAATGAAAATTAACAAAGATTTGGTGGTGCTTCCATAAACTCCATGACTTTCATAGAGGCTCACTTACTACCTACACACTTTCATATTCTAATATAGCTTCCCACGGTGAATCACTACAGATCCCAAGCATCGGCACACAGTAACTCTCAAGTTTCTTTGCACCATCAGTAATCGAGATTTGTTTTTATCAACAGAGTGTCAGTTCTCTGAGGAGAGGAATACTGTGTCTTTGTTTATCCTTGGCAGCCTGCACAGTGTCTGGGACATATTACCTGCTCAACATAATACACTGACTAGAATTAAATCTGATCATTGTTATTCGCAGGGAACACCTTTCATTTCCAAACATATTCCTCTTATCTCACAGACACTTAGGTTTGTTCAATACACTCTAGAGTTGTTTTATAAGGAGATTCTGGTATAATTTTTTGAAGTATGTATGTATGTGGTTTCCTTAAGAATTTCTATTAATACATGAAGTAACCACACATTCCATTTCCTCATACATATTTGCATGATAAATGGTCATATATGATACATCAAGCTGCTTTTATACCACTTTATCTCGTTGACTCATCACATTTTTGGAAAATAAAAGGCCTCATTTCATCACTAACAACACAAGATGAGAATACTTTCAAATGTATTATTTACATTGAAATGAAAGTAGTGAGGCCCTTAAAAAGTGACATTTAATTTTTAATAAATCTTACAGAACCTATACATGTAAATGCTCTTACCCATGGAAAATAATCTAGTTAAGATGCCATACAAATATTTATATACTGCTGTCACTCAAACATCGTTTTAGAGTGACTTTCATAGCCAATTCATAAGTCACAAGAAAAATCATCTTTTATAGAGTCTCCTTATCTTGCACCAAAACCATTATTACTGATCTCAATGACTAACTCTAATCTCTAGACATGCCTGTAAACACTTTTCAAATAATTTTTACCCTCAAAGAATGAAGATATGTTTTCACTGAGGATATTCAAAAGAATCCATCACAGGAGTTCAAGTCACCACTGTATGAGGGATTATTAAATATATTCTGAAGAATGGAAACATTATAATAGTAAGTACATGACTTCCCTATTTAAATTTACGGAGAGCATACATGACATGCAGACTCATTTAAGTGAAACCTACGTATCGACTGCAAAGTGTACTGAGAAAGTTTCCTTAGTTTTTAAGGATGGCATTTCTTGTTCACAGTAACTAGCAGTACCAAAGGTTTCTCTCAGAATTTCACCACCAGACCCACATGAGAAATCACATCCCATTTGTAATATAGAGATACAGTTTCCTAGAAGACAAAACTGCATTTGAAGTAATGAAAAGATTAAGAAATCTCCTCAGTGGATTTTACTCACATCAACAAGCTGATTGACTCCACTTGCTGTTTTTGCCAGTGTGACAAGGTCTTCTTGCATCTTATCCACCCATGATTTGATACTGCAGAAATCAGAAAAGATTATGTTCTATCAGATCTCTGGCAAGTAAAAGTCACACGCTGATATTTTATATCCATGCTGCAGATAATTCATTAAAATGCCCTTAAATTATTCTCCCTCTTAGTACCGGCTATGTCCACCCTTCCACTCCAGCTTTAAATTGCAAAAGCACTGAACCTTTAGTGTGCAGGCTTTCAGGATGCTGAAATGCCTCCAAATCAAAAGAGGAAAATGACATTGATGTCTTGTCCAATGAGAGTAAACGATTTGCTTATTTTGTATTAAAATTCCATTAACTAGCTATTAAACATTCTAAACTCCAAACTTCATCTTTTAGCTTACAAGTCTTCTGAATATAACAGTAAGATTATACTAAATGCAGACATTTGTAAAATGCAAGAATAATTCCACCAGCCAGGTAGAACATTCATTCAACAATTTGATGCATTCCCTTCTAGTCTTTTAAAATTCCTTCACATAGTTGAAAGTATGTTATATAAAATTCATATATCTTTCAGCTTTATGTCATACGATATGTACTTTCCCATGGCATTACAAACATTTTGCAAACATTTTATTTTTAATGGCCACTTAATGTTCCATTATCTCTATATTCCATAATATACTTGACCATCCTCCTTTTTAAAGGGAAATTTAAGATATCATCAGCTTTTAACCACTACATACTACACTACCACAAATATCTTAGAGCATGAAGCTTAAGAATATTTTACTTCCAGCCCGGGCATGGTGGCTTACGCCTGTAATCCTAGCATTTTGGGAGGCTGAGGTGGGTGGATCACGAGGTCAGGAGATTGAGACCATCCTGCCTAACACGGTGAAACCCTGTCTCTACTAAAAATACAAAAAATTAGACAGGCGTTGTGGCCGGGCGCCTGTAGTCCCAACTACTCGGGAGGCTGAGGCAGGAGAATGGCATGAATCTGGGAGGTGGAGCTTGTAGTGAGCCCAGATCATGCCACTGCTCTCCAGCCTGGGCGACAGAGCGAGACCCATCTCAAAAAAAAAAAAAAAAAGAATATTTCCTTAGCTAGGCTGTTAGATTTGGAATTACTAGATCCAATTAGATTTGGAATTACTGGATCCAAGTAATTACTGGAATTACTAGATCCAAATTTTAAAGCAGTAGTTTTGATCATTACAATTATGATTGAAGGATTTAAGTTCAAATCTTTTTCAGGTATACAATGCACATCTTAGATGACCATTATGCAATGGACATCTTAAAATATGAGCTATGGATGTCAGGATATTTTAGAAGACCCTAAATCCATGTTCTATATCACTTTTTCCTTGTATTAGAGATATTACCAAATAGAACCACAAAATCTTCCCCATTCATATTAAAATCATTTAATTTGTATTCCTCCATATATTTCACTTATTCTTCCTCAGGTTGTAGACCTAAAGTGTGTATTCCTTTTTGCCAAGGCAAGTACAAAGAAACATTAGTAAGCTACTAAGAATGCTAGATGATTTATATTTGAATTTGAACTTTTCTCTAGATATCTATGTATAATTTCAATCATGGAGATTTAACTGTGTACGTCTTCTCTTCCTTAGGGAAGAATTCCAGTAGTATAAATATAATTTTTTAAATATAAATATAAGTAGTATAAATATTTTCTTCAGATAAATTTAAATATAACAAAATAAATATCGAATAAAAGTATGACATGGAAAAGAGATTTAAATGACATGGAAGAGAGCATTTAAAGAATGATGAGCAGATAAGAGGAAGAAAAAAATGGAAAGTCAGTTATAGAAAAGGATGAAATGCCTTAGACGAAAACACAGAGGCTTGACTGACACACGAAACAAACTAGTTACTAAGTGAAATACATTAAAACTAGGAATACTTTAGCACATACGAAAATAAGGAAGAATATTTATTGAATCACGCTGTATGAACAGGATAGAAAAAAGGTAAATGAATATCAAGAAACAAAAAACAAATAAAAGAGAGTAAGGCGTAAAATAGAGAAAAATTGTTATAATAATATTTTAACTAGTGCTACTTATTTGCTGGTGCCTATATTTGAAAAATATTATAAGTAAATACTCTTAGTAAATACAGTTGTGCCCCATTTTTATATTAAATACAAAAATTACAGTAGGGTACAGGTAGGAGCAAAAACCATTGATACAATAATTTCCTAATTTAGATGAGACTATCTCATTTCTCTAAGCAGGTGATGAACAAGTACTAGAATCTAGAGAAAATGAGTCATCTCTTCTCAAATATAATTTCCAACACTGACAAATAGTAAGAATGTTATACATCCCTTTAGCTCGAAACTGAGAGGCAAAGAATACATATGTAAAGAAGTGAATTTAACTCATCCCTGAATTCTGATTTATACTAAACTGATGCAAAACATGCATTCTAACTTGTCACAAGTGCACTGTCACTACCAATGTTCATTGAGGTGAACCTACTTTGGCTGAAAAGCAATTCAGAACCCATCCAGTCTTCCCTACCCCACTGACAAGCTGTTAGGAACACTTTATAGGAACAAGGATTATTTTTTATAAATATGAGGTGTTAACCTGGTTTTCTGAAATACTTAGGCACTCAGGCTTTCAACCTGGAATTAAAAGGTTATAAAAAATAGAAAATAAGGAAAGGCCCCATTCATCATGAAAGTAAAAAATTACTCAAGTGAAAACACTCACATGAGCAAAAAATTTTTATCAGTCTTTCTCTTTCTTGGTAAATTGTCAAGCACAAATATGTAATCACTAAGCACTATTTTATTAAATTTATAC
Organism: Trachypithecus francoisi; assembly: GCF_009764315.1. Lineage (NCBI taxonomy): Eukaryota > Metazoa > Chordata > Mammalia > Primates > Cercopithecidae > Trachypithecus > Trachypithecus francoisi. Next base: position 62,336,160 of record NW_022681469.1, read on the forward strand.
AGAAGACACTATAAAATTTGGGGGAAATTACAGAGGATACAGCTTTTTCATGTAATAAGCAACTCACATAGCACTCCACTAGGAAGAATTCATTGTTGTTCTTTGTCAATCCATTCAACAAGTACTAGTAACTGTTGGAAAAGATACTAAAAGATGGAAATGCAGGCTGTGTTTAAAACTGGGTCTGGGAGGGAGAGAGAAAACAACAAGAAGAACATAGTAGGAAATGTTTGAGGAAGCACAAGAGAGTCAATGCTTAGTAAGTAGTGATATGAGGAGGTTGATAGAAGAGGCTTTCTGGAGTAGTAACTACTTGAAGTCATATTTGAAAGACAAGTGGAACTTGCCAAAATTGAGCAGAGAGGGAAGTAACAACGAAGGCGGAGAGAATGTAAAACGACATGTTCAGTAACTTCAAGAGATTCAAACGATTGAGTCCAAGCTTGGTTCAGCAAAAGGTACGGAATGAGGGCAGGAGAGATAGGGAAGAGTGATGGGTCAGGCCAAGGGTCTTAAATACGATTCTGAAACATTTAGATTATATTCTCAAAATAATGGAGAGATACTAGAAAATGAGAAGTCAGAGAGTAAAAAGATCACATAAATGTATATAAACATGATTAAATCATTTCCCTGACACTGAGTGGATGGTAGTTTACAGGGAGAACAGAAATCACAAACAGAAAGTCTAGTTAAGAGGTAAGAAATGAGATGGACTCAGACTAATTTAGTGGTGGTGGAAGGGATAAAGGAAAAAGAAGGGGAGGCCAAGTAGAAGCAACTAGCGCAACAGAAATTCTGAAGGATGGACAATAAGATTTCATGCACTGTTGGGTATAGAAAGTGAATGACAGGAAGAAAGTGGGATGATTCAGGGGGTTTCTCAGGTAGCGGATGATGGGAAATTGTGGTATAGAAAGTAAGTATAGGAGAAATAACAGTTTAAAGGGACATTGACAGGTTCATTTGTATTGGTTCAATTAGAGGTGTTTGGGGGAGACTCAAGTATAAATATACACTAGGTAATTGAATGGCATGGGTTTAGAGCTCTTGAAAGAGAAATCTCCATAGAAATTAAGATCAATGTATAACTCCCAAAGTAGAGTGAACAGCAAAAGGAAGGAAATAAACAGTAGTTACAACTCTGGCAAGGTACATTTAAAAAACAAACAGAGGAACCTGAGTAGTAACTAGAAAACGGAATCCAAGAACAATGGTATCGCAAGAGCCAAAGCAGGGAGAAGTTTCCAAAGAGAAGAAAGAAGTATACAGTCATCAAATAAGGTGAAAAATTTATCCCACCTTATCTTTCAGGAGAATGAAACATGGAGAATGAGGAATCAGTGTTCTTTTTGGTTTTTAATAGAACAGAAGTGAGCCTATTTCTATGCAAAAAGAGAAAGGCAAGTAGAGAAGAAAATATCAAAGATTCAGGAGAGAACATGTAATTTATTGACAATGATGGGGTACAGGAAATGCCACCCCCAAATAGGGCACCTTGGCGTTTAAGAAAACAGCAAAAGCAGGGAGGTCTTTCTGACCTTCTCCCATGAAGCAGACAATAAAGCCTAAGAATGTCACTGTCTGACCTCCCTCCCTTCTCCCCTGAAGACTCTCATGTGGCAAGTGTCCTGCCCTATACCCAAAGGGAAGGAACATCACACAGAGACTCCAAGAAGTACTGAATAAACAAGTCTTGCTAAGCTCCCCTAGTTTATTAGTAGATCATACCCTTTCACCTTCTAATCATACTTCTGCAGTACTGTCCATAAAAACATACAGTTTTCCATAGGTTTTTGGGTCATTTTCTGAAGGTTCCTGTGTCACATAAAACTTAATTCATATGCTTTTCTCTTGTTATCTGTCTTTTATGTTATAGGAGATCTCAGCTGTGAATCTTGCAATAGGTAAGAAATCTTTTCTCCCCTACAACTGTCCTTTAAAAGGTTCCAGATATTTTTTCTAGTTTACCCCTCTATTCCAACGTGAGAATGTGGAAGTGAGAGATGAATTAAGAAATAAGTAGAACCAAAGAGAAATTTAATCCATGGGAGGAAGACAGGATACTTCTTCTGTGGAAAATGAAAAGAGAATGTAGATTTGGGGTAAATTGAAATAACTGGAATAACTAGAACAAAAGTTGAGACAGTTTTACCTACTGTTCTCTATTGCGTTTGTAATGAAGGAGGACCAGTTATCTGTTAAGGGACAAGAAGTAGGTATTAAGGTAGATAGCTGAAAAGAAAAATTGGAGGCTTAAAAAGAATAGCTAGAGAGTATTTAAGGACTTGGCATTATGCCGGAGGTCATCAGTTTCCACTGGTATTAATCAGTATGACTGTGTGAAATTCTTACTAGCATAGTCTGAGGAGAGCAAGTTCAGGGGAAAAAGGCATTCAGATGAATGTGGGGCAGATACCAGCAGGTGAGAAAGAAAGACAAGGAAAGGCAAGTTGACGGTCCTGACAATTTCAAGATCTCCACACATTCTAAATTAACAAGGACTACTGAAATATTTGCTAAAATGTTTTTAATATTTGCATAAACGCTTATCTCCTTAACCCTTTTTCTATGCAACCAAGAATTTTGTCATAATATTTATAAGAAACTGTGAAAATACCAAATTACCAGATTTCAAATTTTTATTTTTTGCATTTTTTGCCTGATAACTTATGAATATACTGCAGAGACTAAATGAGGAGGGCTGAGTATACACACCACACTTTAAGTCACCTGACACAAGCATTTTTAAAAGAACAAAATCCTAAAATTATTGTGAAATCAAATTGCTCTATGAAAGTTTAATAGTTTGAAAATCTTTCTCTTAGATAAAAATATATGCAATCTTAGGCTAGCTCAAGAAAGTGCATGGCAACTCATGTATATCTGGTTGTACAGGTATAATAGACTTTGACTAATAGGTACATTGTTTCCATGAGAAAATACTTGGAATTTTTCAAATATGCAGTGGCAAGAACACATTTAACACTGTTTGTTAGAAATGTATATTCCCTGGCTTCAAGTCTCCGATAGTAAAAGAGGTTTCAGTGTTATAAAGGCAGGACTTGAACATGATAGCTAGTCAGAAGAGTAAGAACAATGGATGGTACTTGTGAAAGAAAACGAGGAGAAGCTCCAGAGTTTCCCTATGCAGTCAAGGTACATTTGCAACAGAACTATTTCTTATCCTTTTCCTACCCAATGTTCACCACTGCTCCACTGCCCTCTTGAAACCCGTGTTCCTATGGCTCCTATGACCCTATTCCCTGGTCTTTTATATTATTATCATCTGACTCCTTCACATTTTCCCAAAGCCAAATTGGTCATTTCTCAGCATCTGTCTTTGATTTTATGTGCCATTCTGCTTCCTTACTTCTCTTTATTTCTACTTCTTCAAAATTTCCATATATAATATCTAAATCTGAGCTCCAGTTCTACCTTAACTACCATTTGATCATTTCATCTAGATGTCCCACCATTCCTTTCAAATACGTACAATATTGAACTCAATAGCTTCCTTCCCCATACTATAAACCCTCTATGTCTCTTCTCCTTGTTGGAAAATCATCTCCCCAGTCATCAGACTCCATACCATCAATTTCTTCATCTTATCCCTCCTCCAGTCCTTTGTTTAATAATAGTATCTCAGCATTTTTCCAACACAGAGCTAATAGCTAAGTGCATTGAGACCTTATTTTATAACATCTCTATGCTAAAGTGTTTAATATGTATTCTCTCATTTAGTCATCGTAAAAAGTAGTGTTCATCTTTCACTGATGAGAAAAATTAAGAGATGAAGAAAATTGAGAAAAGATAAGCTACACAGCCCGCTAGCTTTTTATTTTCAAAGACCTTTTAATCCAACCAACCTCACACATTTCCATGCATGCTGACTGTCCTTTTCCACATTCTGCCTTTGCACTTTATATAACCTCTACCTGGAATTAATATCCCACTTCCATCGTGAATGGATAAATCACACTAATATTCTAATATCACCTTTCACAAATTCCCAAATTAAAATATTCTTGTCTCTCCATGCAACTTCAAAAGTCCTTTAATTGTGCTGTGCACTTACTTCCTTATACTTTCATAATTAGATGAATATACATTTATTCTCATTTATCAATGCATTTCCAAAGTTTTTATGACAGTGCTTTGAATATAGTAGACACATAAGTATTTATTGAATAGAAAAGTAAATTGAAATGAAATGCAATTGCACTACCATTTTTTAAAAATAGGTATCTTTATTTAATGCCTTAATGCATATCTTCTCTTCATAATCCACATCAGAAAAAAAATGAACTGCTGGACCCATGCATCTGTAAACAGCATCCATTTTTCAACAAGTAGCAGATTATCAAAATGTAGACTTAATACTTTAAAGAAATTATTAAATCTCTAGAATGTATGCCTTAAAATTCCAAATATTTTGTGTGTATTAATTGTCATAGAAAAAAAGTCTTATAATCCTTCTCTGTCCCTACAATAACTCATTACAGAGTTGACTAGCAGTACAAGGTTAGGTGTTCACAAATTCAATAAAATTTGAAGCAGCCACTAAAATATCTCTTAAAATTGACGCAAATCTTTTATTGAATAATTTTAAAAAATCTTTTATATCCTTTACTTCACTTTATTGTACAGAAACAGCCCAAATTCTAAAAGCAAACATGTAAAATATGCAGATTTTCATTAAGTTTGAGATAAAAAACTTGCCATTCAATTAATATTGCTCCTTTTGAGGTTGGATTTGTCTGTAATGTGGCTTTCAAAAGAGCAGTGCAGTACATTCAGAAAACTCTTTATTTTCAAAACGAAAAAAAATACGGTAATCCATTTCATTTTGTGTGCATATGCAAAACAACAAATTCAGAAAAACACAAATTACACTTTGTGTAATCTACTGTAAAAGTATAACAGTTGAGTATAAAGTGTCAAGTCTGCATAGTTATCTAATTGTTTTAAATCCTAAGCTAAAGAGAGAATTTGCCTGGTTGGAGCAATGCAGCCAGAATGATAGCTAAGAATTGTTATAACAGGCCCTATCCAAGATTAACTGTCTTTCCTTCCTATATTTGATGTGCCTAAGTCTTCTGGAAAAAAGAATAATGTGTGTAAACCTACTCCAATTTGTAAGGAGAGAATATCGACACAGATCATTTTTTCATGCGCTTCTCAATTTATTCCACTAGCAATTATCACAGTGACAAAGAGGGAATGGGAACTACACCATAGAGAAAATGGAAAGGAAGAGGGCTTGTTACAGTAAGGGATTTATAGGAGGGGTAGTGGAAAAGTGAGATGTCTGTACCACTTGGAGCCCTATCCTAAAGCAATTCTCTGCTTTTTGCCACTATTTTTAAGAAATCATTTATTTTTAACCTGAGCAAATAAGAGACATAGTTATGCCCTTTGGAGCTGGGAAAAAATTTAAATATCAAAAAATCTAACAAACTGGCCACTTCAATTGTGTTGATGCATAAATAGCTTATCATAAATCTGAAGTAATAAGATCATATATTTCAAAAGTCTAGTGTTCCACTTGCTATAAATACTCTACCAATGCCAAACTGTTCCTATTTTTGTTATATAATAAACCACCCACAGTGTTCCTGTAGTTGGGTAAAAATAACATAAGTAAGCCAAAGATTTAGATAACCTAGACATGAAATTTTGCTAAATATGCATTTCTTATAACATGGATAAGTATACAATTAATTTTTTTTTTTTTTTTTTTTGGTATAAAGGGAGTGCTTGTTATCTACATTAAATCATAAGATTGTTTGTGAGATGGGTGTCATGCCAGGAATGGTAGTTAGTTCCTGAAATTATACTCAATTTAAACCATTTTCAATAACACTGCTGCTCTGTTTTTAGAAAGCTGTTTCAACTTGTGAAATGCTTTAGTATTCCATTTTTTGACTAGAGTAATCCTGTAAGAAATGCAGAAAAGGATGTGCTCATGCTAATCAGTGGAAAGGTAAAGTACTTGAGAGTAGGAGAAAAGACTATCATTAAACTCTGATTCCTAAGCTGTTCATGTTTCTCTGCCTTCATTTTCTGTTTTTTTGTTTTGTTTTGTTTTGTTTTTGTTTTGTTTTGTTTTTGTTTTTTCCTGCTCGTGTGTGTGCGCGCATGTGTCGTGTGTAGTTAATCCACATTACAAATTTCATACTCATAGCTCTCAAAGGCCCTGAGATCTACTTTTGTTTATAAGGTCTTCTTTTCACGAGATCTAAATTTATTTTCATGAAATCTTCTTTTCCACTATCTTGGATTGATTTTTGTTTTATCCAAGTATTTTTTTTCATCTTTTCTTTATTTTCTTCCTCAGCTGCAGCAATTTGCTTCCAGCTTCCAAGACAACAAATAAAAATTATACTTTGGGGTTGATAGTAACGTAGTTCCATGGATTGGCTGGGGGGAGGGTTCTCATACATGCGATTTGTTCCTTGAAGCCTTGAGGGCTTTGTTTTTTATCCTTCCACATCACAATTAGTTACAACCTCTAGCATAGTCCCGGGTAGCCTGATGCCAGCCGAGGTGTCCCACATGGCCACACAATCTGCTGCTGGTGTTTCTATGAACCAAATGAGCTAAAATTCTAATTGCTCATTACAAAATCTCCATTCATTTTATTGAAGATCTTTCCCTTTATTGTTTTATCTGTGATTTTTCTCAGTCATTGCAAATTGTTCACAAAATTTACTTTAGCCTATTTCAAGCATGTATTTAATTATTTAATTACCATGACATTTAATGTCATGGTAAAAATTTCCTTATTTTCTTTACTTCTAGGAATTTTTAGCTGAGCATTCATAATATTTCCAATACTATAAAAACCTCAAATGCTTATTATGTTTGGATTCTAACCTAAATGGCGAATCCACTTCCCCATATAGGTAAGTATCTCCAGTCCAGCCTGTTGAACAGTTTTACAAATATGTCAGTTTTGTCATGCTCTTTAAATATGTTTTCTACTAAACTGAAATCACCTCTCTAATCATCTTCATCTCCTGAAAATCACCCAAGTCTGGGCTTAAGGTCACTCCTCTGGCCAATTCAAGTCCTGAAACTCTCATATTTTTTTCTTTTCTCTAACTATGTAAAATATGTACAGCCTGTCCTACAAAATGTTACACGTCTAGACATACTGTTTTATATTAGTGTTATTTCTCCAATAATATTTACTTTCCTTGAATGGATGGGCCATAGCTTATCGTGTTCTGAGACTATCTAGCACAGTTCTGAGCATACAGAGCTCCTTAAAAAACAACAGGTAATATCTATTGAGCACCTATATGTCAGCAACTGTTCTAAACATGTTATGTGAACATACTCTTTAATTCTCACAAAAATCTATTGAAGTAGATACTGTTATTAGTCCTACTTTACAGATGAGGAAACTGAGGCATAGAGAGGTTAAGTTACTTACCAAAGGACACAAAATTAGTGAGTGGCAGAGCAGTTTGCCCTGAGACGTCAATAACGTATAACTCCATTAATAAATGCTAACTGATGCCGTGGTCTGATTCATGGTTTGGTTTTTGTTGTTAAACCACCAGATAGTAGCCCTCAACTCTCCTCTCATCAGAACTTGGAGATACCTCCTGTTTTCTAGTTTACAGACTGTCATAGCCCTAGGTTCAAAGTCTGTTTCATTGACAGAAAGCGAGAAAATAACATTTGCGTAAGTCTTTCTTTACATGGCAAGAAAAAAGGCTGTTATAGTTAGAAAATAAAGATTTAAAAACAAGAATATCTAAGTATGTTCTTCCTTAAGACATCTCAGTGGAAATACATACATATTAATAATTATTCCTTCAATGCTATAATTTTTCCTCACTTTAAATGTTTAAGTTTTCATCAGCATTTTCAAATTAAACAAGCACCATTTACTTTACTTACAACCAGAAGTTGTACTACTTTCATTAACATAACATGACATCCTCAGTGTTATGCATTAGGTCCACAGCAATTGATTCTGATATTATTTATAACATGCACACAGACTTCACATACAGTAGTAGCAGGTTAGGTGTAGAGGCAGTGATATGTTTATAAACATAAAATATTCTAAAAGCAACATTAAGTCCTTCAATACGCATAGAAAATATGACTATGTCAGCTGGCCTTCATTGTTTTTATGATGTAGGTTCAGATATACAAACAAATGCATGAATATAAAACCAGGACCCAAATTGACTCATGTGGCACTTATTTTAAATATAGCCTATAGTGTAATCTGCTGACAGCTGTTCTAAGACAGAGCTTATTTAACAATCAAAAAGCTGTCAATGCAAATATATTAACTGGCAAATTAGAAAGACAATAACTCTCTTTCTGAAAACCATCAGAAAAGAATATTGCCAGGTTATTTCATCTTCAACATTTTTTTTAACATTAAGTAAATGATTCTAGAGAAACAGAAATGAAGCCTTTGAATATGAGATGGTAAACATCTTTCTAGCTCAGAAAATATATTGCAATTTTAATTGCTTTCAACCTTTTTGTCCTCACAAAACATGGTTCTCTCTGACCCTCTTTGCCTGAGCAGCATGTACATTGCCCTTATGTTCCCCTCTGCTGGCCTGAGCACAGTGAACATTCTAAACAGAAGATTGTTTCTTAGATAGGAATTAGAAACAGCTCCCTTTCCTAACCTGCTCAATATAAATGAAAAACAGTTTTGTTTTTTCCCCATTAATGCAGTAAAAATAACAATGAGAATTGTGTTTACAAATAATGTTTATCAAATGGCAAAAAAAAGTTGTAATTTTTAGCACTATCCAATAACCCCTTTCAAAAACTGTGAACCATTAGTGCAAAGTTTATGTAAATGTCCAAATAATACAGAAAAACAAATCATTTTTAATTTCTTGGTCATGCTTTCAACTATTTTTTAATTTGAATTGTTCAGTGTTCCAAATTATGTAACATTTGCTAATGTTTAAAAAATAATATTATATAATTATGATCTTTTATGTATTATATGTTGAAAAGCAGGTCAAAATCTAGGCAATTAAATTTTTTAAAATATTAAAATATTAGGGAGAAAAAGCACTTTGTATAACTAAATCCAATAGAAGCTTGCATATACTCTCGGTAAATTAAAAACACGCTTTAAGACATGATTAATGTATGTACAGTTATTGGAGAAGGTTTTTTAAACATTATTTTTCTATTTAAATATCATTTAACTTGCTAATACTAACAAAAGAAAAAAACACAGTGTTAGCTCTATTTTATCTTATGGGGAAGCAAATGTCAAGATGGTTACTGGAATTTAAATTATTAACATAAAATGTGAAATAAACACTTTAAAACACAATAGTTGATCTCATAAAATGCCTCATTTGTCTTGATGTTTATATCTTTCATATTTCAAATAATTATTCTGTAATTAGAAGCAAAGACTTGAAAACTGAATCATAGTCAATCATCTTAGATACAGGTAGGAGGCATTTAACAAGCCCCAGTGAAAAGAGAATGGTATTTTAGCTTGAGGTCCCTGCTGTAGATGGCACGCCCATGTAACTCATCATCTTTATGAAAGAATCATGAAGCAGCCAGTAACATGAATTAAACATCAACATTCCAAATGAATTGTTGCAGTCTTCTAATTTTTTTTTCATTATTAGTCATTCTGTCACTGTTCCTAGTGCTCCATTTAGAGCACAACCCAATGTGGATTTCAACAAGCAGTTTTTAAAACGGACCACCCTGTATTGTAACGTTAAAGTCTAAAGATTTCTGAGGCTAGATCTGTGAATCATATGTGACTCAGCAGCCTCCCACAGGCCTGAAAACCCTTATATTCTCTCTCAAAATGTTCCTTCTGTAGAAGAGAGGTTGAATGGACTCCTTTATCACTATTCAGGAAATACAAAAGGACTTGAGCACATGCAATCCATTAGAATTCACACTACCTGTTTTAGGTCACCTGCAGTAACGGAGGAAAAAAGGCCCTTCAGTGCATCTCCTGCTGTCTGCAGAACTGTCTTTTCAACTACCCTACATGTATTTTCCCAAAGCTCTGGTTTATCCTCTCATGTCTCTTGATCCTATCAGGGAAATAGTGACCTCATAGGCATTTATATCACCTTTGGACATCCTGTAAGTGAACCTTGAACTGAGATTATTTCTCTAGTTAATGCAAGTAATAAATAATATTTTCAAATACTTCTAGAAACTGCAGAAGGAAACATCATGGCCTTCTAGTCCAGTTCTTAATAAATGCAAGCCTCCTTTATACATTACACATGAAAAATTATCATGGTAATTCTCCCAAATTCTTCCTTCAATGGGCATTCATTACCCTACTGAAAACCTTTTTATTTAGGTGCAAAACTGTCAGAAAGTTCTGCTAGGTGCAAAATAAATGATGGTATAATTGTCTTATAAATTGGCAGGCAATCCCCTAAAATAAGACCTACTCTTTACATATACTTCTATATTGCTTAATTTTTCAATGATTATTATCACTTTGAAATGTGTAAGCTATAAAAATTTTAGAAAGAAATTAAGTGTCCTCAGGCATCCGATTTCTAATGCCTACCAAAAGAACACATAAAATAGTCATTTTTATAATGTATGCAGCTAACTTAGTTATATGTGGTCATCTGACTACCATAGTTTTACTTGTTTGTCTTTTTTTTTTTTTTTTTTTTTGAGATAGAGTCTCACTCTGTCGCCCAGGCTGGAGCGCAGTGGTGCAATCTTGGCTCACTGCAAGCTCCGCCTCCCGGGTTCATGCCATTCACCTGCCTCCACCTCCCAAGTAGCTGGGACTACAGGCGCCCGCCATCACGTGCAGCTAATTTTTTGTGGCTTTTAGTAAACAGGGGGTTTCACCATGTTAGTCAGGATGCTCTCGATCTCCTGACCTCGTGATCCACCCGCCTCCACCTCCCAAAATGCTGGGATTACAGGCGTGAGCAACCGTGCCCGGCCTGTTTGTCTTTATCCTTAGATTTAACCAGAATGAAAGGAATGAACAAAAGTACATGTGTGTAAAGGGCAAGGTGAGACTTTTTATCTTGATTCTATTAAAAGAAAAGCAGATCAGCAATTAAGGGCAAAATAAGTAGTAATGATTAATAAACATCTTACCTAAGTTTTGGATAAATACTTTCTGACCAGATGGTGGTCAGGCAGCCCTAAACATATTCAGTTCTTGGACCTAGGCTTGGAGTTTACGGATGGACTGGGTCTGATTCTCCAGCCAGGTTCTTCAGACTATAGATCTAAGGAGGATCCATAACCAGTGTCTAAGGACAAAACTGAAGCCAAGAACCAAACAAGCAGCCCAAAGGAATAATGATTCAAAAAGGTTGGGCGAAGACAGGGCTCGGGGGTTCGCACCTGTAATCCCAGCACTTTGGGAGGCCAAAGTGGACAAATTGCTTGAGGCCAGGAGTTCAAGATCAGCCTAGTCAACATGGCAAAACCCTGTCTCTACGAAAAAAAAAAAAAAAGAATAGCTGGGCATGGTAGCTCATACTAGCTACTCAGGAGGCTGAGACACAAGAATCGCTTGAACCCAGGAGACAGAGGTTGCAGTGAGCAGAGATCACGTCATCGCACTCCAGCCTGGGTGATACAGACCTGTGTCAAAAAAAAAAAAAAAAAGAGTTTGGCAGAAAGATTGCAGGGCTCTGGCTAGGGGACTGCAACTGGAGACAAGAACATAGCAAATGTCAAAGATACAGCAAATCAATTCAGAACTGTGAATCTAGCTCAAGAAGTTCACAATATGATTAAGGACCTATATATAGAGTCCCTGCATTGTTGTCCACCTGTGGATATAAAGGTAAAAGCCCTGACTGGTTAAGAGAAATGGTCACAAAGTTTTGTTTAAAGACCTCCACTCTGTATATAGTTTCTTGCTCTGGGATACCAAACTGCACCATGCTAAATGCCACTAAAATGAGAAATTAATTTTGTTTTTCTTATTTCTATAATAAAACTGCTATCTAAAAAGTGCATAATATACTTCTTTTATGGTAATGCCAGGGCTTAAATTAGAATCTTATTCTTGACCCTCCCAATCAGATTCTTCCTGCTAGATTTTTCAAAAAGCACATGGAAATCACCTTGGATAAATTCAAGCATAGTGTATATACTTTCCATCTAAAGAAAACATCTCTGTCAGGATTGTGGGAAATGGTTTCTAATTGCCATCCAAGCTGGTCTTGTTCACTATGTTCAGTTTTCTGATGGGACAGAAGGGAAAGTTTATGGAATGAATGGATGAATGGGCAGACAATAGGATTAATGCAGGAGACTCTGTTGTGTTCATCACAATGTCTTTCCTCTTCAGTAGAGACGTTCAGGGAGGGCATAAAGCTAGGAAACCCAGGGGAAATAACACATTCCTGATTGACCAATTCTCTCTCAACTTATAACACAGCCACCTGGCACTAGATAAGAATTAAAAAGGGAAAATAAAACAAGGAATTGAAAGAGATCCAGAGAACCCAAAGGAAAATAGATTGAGAGAAGGAATAAGGGACAATGACATCTGGAAGTTGGGAGAAGAGGGGAAGACAGTAGAAAAAGGAGACTAGAAAGGAAGGCACAGTTTAGAAAAAGAATGTGGGGTTTCCCTTAAAAAATGAAAATTTACTTTTGCACATTAAAAAAAAATTGGCCTTCCACCAAAAAGTAGGAGGCATTTAACAAGCCCCAGTGAAAAGAGAATGGTATTTTAGCTTGAGGTCCCTGCTGTAGATGGCACGCCCATGTAACTTCACATTCTGACAGGGGGCCTCTTTACTCTCTACTCTCTTAGCCCGTGAATGGGGAAACGTTAGCACTGAGAGCCTCAAAAGAGAAAAGGAACCAAATGGCAAATAATACCAAAGCCAACTCTCCTCCTAGAACACTCGTTGCTACAACACAGACATATAGGACCATGTACTCACTTTCACTTTGGGGAACAGAAAGAAATTTTGATCTTGAACTTATGTTGTCTGTAGTATTTGACACTGTCATTGAAAAGCAGTTCCTTTTATTCTAATATAATGTCAACTTTTGTTCTAGATTTGCAGGGTATATAAGCAGGTTTGTTATACGGGTATACTGTGTAATGCTGAAGTCTAGGGTACAAATGATCCTATCACCCAGGTAGTGAACATAATACCCAATAGGTGGTTTTTCAGTCCTTGACCCCCTCTCTCTATCCCAACTCTAGTAATCTCTTTGTTTATTATTTCAATCTTTATAACCATGTGCACCCAATGTTCAGCTCCCACTTATATCAATGAGAGCATGTGGTATTTGGACTTCTGTTCCTGCACTAATTCTCTTAGGATAATGGCCTCCAGTTGCATCCATGTTGCTGCAAAAGACAATACGTCGGTCTTTTATATGACTGTGAAGTATTTCATGGTAGGTGTGTACCACATTTCTCTATCTAATCCACTGTTGATGGGCACCTAGGTTGATTCCATGTCTTTGCTATTGGGAATAGCACCACAATCACTGCAATGAACATATGAGTGTATTTGTCTCTTTGGCAGAATGATTTATTTTCCTTTGGGTATATATCCAGTAATGGGATAGATGGGTTGAACGGTAGTTCTGTTTTAAGTTCTTTGAGAAATCTCCAAACTGCTTCCCAAACTGCTAATTACCATTCCACAATGGTAATTAGGGAACTAATTACCATTCCCACCAATAATGTATAAGTGGCCCCTTTTCTCCACAGCCCTGCCAGCATCTACTGATTTTGAACTTTTAATTTAATTTTTTTTTTTTTTTTTTTTTGACGGGGCCTTGCTGTGTCACCCAGACTGGAGTGCAGTGGCATGAAAAGGGCTCACTGCAGCCTTGACCTTCTAGGCTCAGGTAATTCTCCTGCCTCAGCCTCCCAAGTAGCTGGGACTACAGATATGCACCACAATGCCAGGGTATTTGTTTTTTAATTTTTTTGTAGTGACAGGGCCTCATCATGTTGCCCAGGCTGGTCTCAAACTCCTGGGCTCAAGCAATCTTTCTACCTCAGCCTCCCAAAGTGGTAGGATTACAGGCATGAGCCACCATGCCTGGCTGATTTTTGACTTTAAATATCTATTGTGACTGCTGTGAGATGGTATCTCACTGTGGTTTTGATTTGCATTTCTCTGATGATTAGTGATGTGGAGCATTTTTTGGTATGCTTGGTGGCTAGAAAACCTGTTCCTAATAGTGTCCACTGTTTTCTCTCCCTATCATGCTTTCTCTCCATGCCTTTGTATTTTTTCTCATTCCTTTAAGCACCAGGTCAAATGTCACCACCTCACAGACGCATTCCTGACCATACTACATAAATGCATCACTTTTCCCTGCCTTCTGTCCTTCACATCAGGTTCTCATTGTTTCTTCAGACACTCACAACCATGCAATTATTATATTTGTCTGTTTACTTGTTTTCAGCCTCTTTCCTCCAGAATGTAAACAGCTCAAAAGAAAGTGTTTTTCACCTGAAGTCAAAAGCACTTATCTTTGCACTGAGATAAAATGGTTGCCCAGATAAGTATTAATTGAATAAAAAATGAATGACTCTTTGAGGGAAGCAAGGAGAGTAGTCAAATTGGTATATTAGCAAGGTGTGATAAACAAGGTTTCTATTGAAAAAGCAGAGACTTTTTAATCCAATAATTTCTCTTTTTTTCTTAACTAGTAGAATGGAGAGGATACGGGTAAAAATAATCTTAGCTGACACAGAGACCATGAAGTGTCTTTTAAAGTTATGTGCAAAAAAAGATTTCTATTTGAAATATCTGAATTTTTATACAAAATGTCCACAAAACTGTTTCATATGGAGAAAAAAAAAATCACTGTTTCCTTATAAAATTTCAAAATTCAGGGAGGGTGAAGCCATCGCATTAGCAACCTCAGTGTAATCGAGAGTAATGATTTCTGGGTTCTGTCCCCCGACACTAGCTTTGATCCAGCAACATACTTAAAAGAGGCACTGCCACCACTGCCAGTTTGCTCAGCTACCTACATCTTCAACTGCCAGCATCTACTTTGGTTGTGGGAATGCTCCTTGTCGCAAGCAGAAACTTCAACCCAAAGGATTGTAGAAGTATCTCCCTATGAAATTCAAGTATTGGCAGACTAGAATAAATGTTTAGATTCTTCAGAGAAAAGCAGCCAAACAAATTGTGTGGAAATATACGGAAGTTACTATTTAACATTAGATGGCTTTGCCAATTGCTAAAATTACTTTTAAAAGCTCATTAAGTTCTGTGAAGCAGGAAAGTAATGACACCATAGCTGATCTCCCATTCAAAGTCACAAGCAGATTCCTAAATGAAAAGGAAAATAGAGTATCTGCATTTTTAGACTTTAAACAAATCCATGTACTGTTTTATTTTACTTTAAATTTTTGAGACTATTAATTCCAAGAAATGTATTATTTCACATATTTTATGTTTTAATCTAACCTCAATTTCCCAGAGTTGCTAAGAGACTAGAATTCTATTATTGAACAAAAAAAAGTAAATTAAAATAAATTAAATAAAGCCATAAGGACTTATTTGTAATATCTCCAGCCTATCAGTTTCCTCTTTTTTCAGAAATTTCCAGATACGTCACAGTCATAGTAATTTACATTTCAACTATTCCATAAGGAGCCTCCATAAACTAATCCTCCTATACTTCCAATCTTTTCTATCAATATTTTTTCTTTTGCTGTACATAACAATGACTCTTGTATCATTCTCATTCCAGAATAAGCTAAGTTCATCTTAGATCATTCTGTATAAAATGAAGAAGTTTGAAATATTTTGAGTAGGGAATGTTACTAATCACATACTTTCCATTTTCCCAATTTACAGACACTTCTCTTTCTATTTTTTTCTGCGGGGAATGTCTCTTTCTTGAAATCTCCTTTCTAGAAAATTTCCAGTCATCTTTTAAGGTTAAATTTAATAGTTTATTCTCTGTAAATCCCTTTAGGATGGATTTACATACAATTATCAAAATTTACATATAATTATCAAAAAGAGTTTCGCATTACATAGTAATTATTTCTTTGTCAAATTCTCCATTAAACTTTAAGCTTCATGCAGACAGTGAGAGTGACTAATGCTTAATACCTAGTAGGAATTCATTAAATGTTTAATGAATTAATGTTAATTCTATTACATGAATAACTATCTTTGCCACCCCTTTCTCCTTTCATTCTATACTGCCACTGCTTTTAAGGACTTTTTCATCTAGTATATGGACTACTGCATTTTCCGGCTAACTGGTCAATCTGACTCTGGCTTCCTCTGCCTCCAGTGCTTCAACAGCTCTTTTTTCAGAGTAAATATTAATGGATGATAGTTTGTAGTAGCACCAATATTACTTTTCTGAATATAAATTTAATGTGTATATTCATTACATCACAAGAAATAGTAAAAAGTTATTCCACTACTAAAACAGGCCAAGAAAGAAGACAGAATATAAGCTGATTTCACCTATGACCATAAGCAAAATCCTATATAAAATACTGGTAAGTCAAATCAGACAGACATTTTCAAAAATAGTATATCACAACTATATATACTAGTTGTTTTAGGAAGATATAGATATTTCACCTTAGAATAGCCCAGTTCCTCCATAAATTAAGTGCGAACATCAACAATTTAAATAACCTCTCTGAGTCTGCTTCTTTATCTAGGTTTGAGAAACTGAAATCAATTAAGACAAAAAGAAAACCATTCAGAGCAATGTCTGGAACATACTAAATAAACAACTATGATTAATATTATATTATTTTCAACTTGTAATGTAATCCAGTAAATTAACAGATGATGGCAAAAATGGCCCAATCATTTCAATGAATGTCCCCCAAAATGTTTTTATTAATATTCCATTTTTATTCTTGCTAAAAAATTAGGGTGTTAGAAAGAGAAAGTTCTTAACTTACACATTATCTACCATATAGATATGTGAAAAAAAAATTTAATGTTAAAAATCTTTAAAATATTCCACTTAAAGACAAAAGGAAGAATGTTCACTCTCATTAGTCCAATAACGCTGTTATAGAACTCACAGTTAATGTACTAGGACAAGAAAAGAAATACAAGGGATAAGCTTCAGGAAAGAAAAGAACAAAAGCTTTTATTATGTAGCATATGACTGTCTACATAACAATCTAAGAGAATAAACTGATGAATTACTAAATTAACTCATGGTTAAGTATGAAATTTTGGAAAATCAATATGAGAACTGTAAACAAATAAGTGGAGCAGTGTACAGAGAACTAGAAATTATCAGGAAAAAAAGGATTAAAATTAGTGATAAGAAACTCAGCCTCACTAATAACCAATTAAACAATTAAAATACACCAAAATATTTTATTACAAATCAGATAAACAATAATTTTAGAATACTGACAAAACTGGGAGAGACGGATAGATGGATGGATGGATGGATGGATGGATGGATGGATGGAAATAGAGACATACAGATATAGATACAGAAATATATATAAGTAGATATAGATACTCTTTGAAAGCAAATCAGGAAATATTGTTCAAATATTTTCAAAGTGAAAAATACCTATTCTCTATTCATGTCTAGGTTTCTATAACAAGGAAATGCTCTGAAAAATACATAAAGTAGTATGTATAAGGATGTTCACTGAAATATTATTAGTAATAGAAAATAAGTGGAAGGAACCCAAATATTATCAACTAAGGGAACTCCTTAAACAGTCTAAGGTACATCAATTCCATGAAATATGCAGTAGTTAAAATATTTAATCAAAAATAAAGGATTTTAAAATAATGAAAAGATCTCAAGGACTTTAGTGAAAAAGCAAGTCATAATAGAGTTATCTGAATGTATATGTAAAAAAATAAATATTTGATTCTATATGCATTCACACAAGGAGCACCGTACGCAGTGAACACTACTGAAAAGATACATCTGGACTGTTAATAATAAAATGGGTAGTGAAAGTGGGGGATGGGTTATAAGGGGTGTCCTCTCTAGTTTATTTTGTATATAACTTATTAGCTGCTTGCATCTTTTGCAAAATAATGCATAGTAATGTAATGAAAATAGAAATTGTAAAGGGTAATTCACTTTAGAAAGAAAGGGTGTACTAATTAACATGATTTGGAGTATTTCTCATTTAGTAAGGGTATAGCAAAGTGATGGGTAAAGTTCTTGTGTTCTGGGCTAGACTTGGGTTTTAATTCTGGTGTGGCTGTTTCTGAGATGATGTGAGACAGTTACATCATCATTGGAAAAATTAGGCTAGTAATGGCACATAACTCACAAGGTTTTTTTGTAAGGATTAAAAAAGATCTTATATAGAAAATGTTTAAAGCAATGTATGGTACATAATAAATATTTACTAAGTTTCTGTTGCACTACGAAGTCTAAAATGCTAAGAATTTAAGCTTAAGGCTGACAAATCAAAGTACTGCTAATATCTACAGCCTTAATTCTTTTTACTTTTTTTTTTTTTTTTTTTTGAGACAGAGCTTTGCTCTTGTTGCCCAGGCTGGAGTGTAATGGCAAGATCTCGGCACACTGCAACCTCTGCCTCTCAGGCTCAAGCAATTCTCCTGCCTTAGCCTCCCAAATAGCTGGGACTGCAAGTGCACACCACCATCCCCAGCTATTTTTTGTCTTTTTAGTAGAAATGGAGTTTCACCATGTTGACAAGGCTGGTCTCAAACTCCTGACCTCAGGTGATCTGCCTGCAAAGTGCTGGGATTACAGGCATGAGCCACCGTGCCTAGCCAGTCTTAATTCTTTTAAGAACCAATAATTATTTACATTAGAATAGCTGTGCTCTCAATATTAAACTCTACTGAAAAAATCACTTATTCCAGATGGGATTTTATAAAAACTTGTCATTTTAATGAAATTCTATGAAATGTTTAACGTGCAATTTCTTTAAAAGACTATAGGCCTGGTATGTTGTACAACTGTTTGTCATTTTCATGCTTTTAATTCCCTTCTGTATTTTTTCTATATTTAATAAACATTCTATTATTAGAAAAAGAAAATGAAATTAACTAAACTTCAATTTCATATATTGAACAAATTAATATGATTTGAAGCTTAAAAACTGTAGATTATTGGATTTGGATATTATCTTTGATATGTATTTTTGTATAACACAAAAAGCATGCTCAACTACGTGCTTAATTAACTTACACATAAATTTTGTTCCAAGGCAACATCCCCAAAATTAAAAATATAGTAAACAAAAATATTAGCTCAAAAATAAGCTATAAACTTAAAAATATTGTGCAGCTTTATTGTAGCATTTCCAAAATCACCAGGTAATTTTAATATAAATATTCCTCCAAAAATCTGTTCAATCCTCTGGAAATTAGTATGAGATTCCTCAATGCATTTAAGATATGAATGAATTATTTCTCCAATAAGTGACTTACAAAATTGATTCATATAAAGAAAGCAGAAATAAATTCAATGAGGCAAAATCTAATATTGTATAAAATTTTGCAATATATTGTTATGAAGCAGGTATTTATTTTCTAATCTCACCTAAGACATAAAAAAGAATTTTATTCAAATTTAGGATATGGTTTGCAGAGAAAAATCATGATAATTGCTTATAAAATCTTCAGTTTTCAAAACATATGATATCATCCTGTTTTTTGAAGGACTTGCAAAGGATCTACAATGGATGCTGAAGTATTACTATATGTACAATCAAGAGAATGGCTTACAGTTTCCTGTAAATATTCTTATATTTTACTATCTTAAGGTTAAAATGATTAATAATATGAATAAAAAAAATCAGGCCAGGTGTGGTGGCTCATGCCTGTAATCCCAGCACTTTGGAAAGTCAATGTGGGTGGATCACATGAGGTCAGGAGTTCAAGACCAGCCTGGCCAACATGGTGAAACCTCATCTCTAACAAAAATACAAAATTAGCTTGGCATGGTGGCACATGCCTGTAGTCTCAGCTACTTGGGAGGTTGAGGTACGAGAATCGCTTGAACCCAGGAGGCAGAGGATGCAGTGAATCAAGATCATGCTACTGCACTCTAGCCAGGGTGACAGAGTGAGGCCCTGTCTCAAAAAAAAAAAAAAAAAAAAAAAAATTAAGTATATAACACATTTTAGAACGATCAGGTTCTAACTAGACTGCCTTTATCCATGTAACTCATTTAGTGTTGGAAAGAGGCTTCTAATTGAGGTTAGTAAAATCAACAATTCTTTATTCTTTTTTAATAACATAGTAATATGCTTCTCAACCTTTAAGAAAAACCAGCCAGTCCACAAAAACCCTCCACACACTTATAGACCAGTTGATTAAACTAGATCCCGTCTGTTCCTCAAGCAAGCCTCAACCTTCATGATTCATTTTTAAGAACTTAATTTTCTGCGCTGTCAATTCCCCCTTTTTAATTGTTACAGGATCTCATACATAATGCATAATTGTATTAAAACATATCGTACTGCCTTGTGACATAAGTTGTCATGTAAAATGTAATAATCTTTGACCTCCACCCACCCATTGACTTCAATAAAAAACAAAAATTATGGCTAAATAAAAAACAAAAAATCTGGCTAAAAGGGCTTTTAGACTGTGGCACTAGCAACTCCCTAGCTAATGTACAGAACACTGAGCTCCTTAGACACTCTCCATTCTGTTACAAATATTTTCCTATTGTGTTTTCAAGGGTTGAATTTATAAATAGTTACTCACCAAATAAATCTATGCATTAGTGTATCTCCAAATAAGTTCAGTGTGATCATACATTTTAAAACAAAAATATGCAATTGGTGTTTCATTTGCTTCTATCTAGACACATGTACGAAAACAGTAAATTATAGTTTCGAACAATATAATCAGGGCAGTGTTTTCTAAAGAAAACCATCCTGAGAATGGAAGGCTATTTAACAAAAGTTGTATCACCCATGGGAAGGCTTCCTTCTGTTGCCAGCTAAAGGTTGACAAGGGTCACTCTGCACGAAACCAGACATGAGCGACATTCAAGGCAAACCAGTTCCAATACAGCTTACTTGCCAGGGAACATTACACTTCCTCTCCAAGACAGTGTAAATGTTTTAAGGTCAGAAGAACACAATGCCTGTCAAAGTGTTTCATGTATGTTAAAAAGACAGGTAATTTAGGAAGAGTCTCTGACATTTAAAAGGGAATCATGCTTTCACCATCTCCCCCTCCTCCAACTTGACACCTAATTAAGCATCAATACAAAACAATATAATTGAACAGATGTACTAGTCATTAACAGGAATCACCCATTCTCCTATCAAATCAGAGTGTACAGACAGGGCTCTATTTGTAATAGGTTGACTTAATTGCCTGAGAATTCCCCAGAGAAATGTACAAATGGATCAAGACATCTCACACATACACACATACACACCCCACAGACAAACACATGCACTCCTAAGCTTTGATCCATGCTTTTGTCACTGTTACATCCATCTTTGCAAATGAGAATTTATGGTGGCTGCAATCAGTACTAGAAGATCAATTAAATAAATGGAAAAATAAATAAAGCTGGATGAAAGGTACCAGCATTCAGATTCAGCAACACCTTAATAATAAAAGCTTTTCATATAGCAGTGCTTTGCCCAATGTAGTTGCTTAAATTTTACTAGTAAAAACAAAACACATACCCTGATTTGAAAAATTTTAAAAAGAGCACACTAAACAAAAACGCCAAAAAAAAAAAAAAAAAAGACTACAAAAGAATTCTTTCCCCTGGCAACCCTCTCTTGGATGTGTAGATTGTATCTGCTGACTATGTGGCTCAGTTTTCCCTTATTAAAATCTTTCTCAATGAAATCATTTGGAAAGTAGAAAATAAGGGATCTCTCTAAAGGATTAAATAAGTAGCTGGATTTAGAATTCAGAAAACAGATTCCAGTTTTCTAATACCCAACAAGCTAAGGGCACTAATGTGAAGGAATATAAGAGATTTACTCCCAAAAATATCATATTGGATCTGAATTTCAAATGAAAAATTGGCATCCCTTCCTGGAGTCAGAGAGATGGAAGAAAAAATAATGAGCAGAAAAGACACAGAAATACAACTTTCAAACGAAATGTCCCACCCTCACTTCCCCAACCAACATGCACACGCATGCGCACACATTTAAACATTGAAGTCTATCACTTTTCTATCTGTCTTACCCCATCACCCTCAGGCCAGTGGAGAATGCAGTCCCTGGTGGCTGCTTGCATTTCAGGTTCCAGAGATGACATTGTCAGGGCTTATTCCTGGGCTTTTTCAGTGCCATAGATTTCCCAGCCACGTCATCAAATCCCTCCTGTTGGAACTGCAGGTGCCAAGATCAAATTTCCAGCCACCCTGATCACAAGGGTATGGGGGTGTAGAAATGGGGAGTGTGGTCCAGTTCTAACCTCTTCTCATGCAAAAGGTTCCCAGTTGGTTGCCCCAGCTCCATGGCACCTCTTCCCTCCTCTTTTCTTGGAGCACATATTATCTATACCACTCATTGAGCCATTTAATGCTTTCAACACTTCTTACAATTCTGTATTTTTTTTATTATAAAGTTAACGAGCTTTCTGTGTGTATTTTCTCCTCCACAAAGAAGTAGATTTTTGAGGGCAAGGCATGACCTGTATTTCTTTGTATTTAGCACAGTGCTTAGTAAATATACTCAATGCCCCCCAAATATTATTGATTTCATTGTAGACTGTCTTAATTGCCGACAGCCCCAAACAGCATGTCTTTGAGGTCTCCGGAGTGAAAATCAGTTACTGGTGATTGCCTCGGGCTCTCCTGACTCCAGGAGGAAGCTTAATGACGGAAAACACATTGGCTGTCCGTCAGCAAAACAAGACCACGTGTCACTGTGTTTCTGTGTCAGCTAAAGCTGGGGGATAGAAAATAGGTGTTACAAAGGACATCTTCAGGGCCTTAAGCCCCCTACCTCTTGTGAAATATGATAAATCTGTGCTTCTTTTCTCAAAAACACACGCAAAAATATCTGCCTGGTTTTGTCCAATTCATCAGCCTGGGAGACGGGTAAGAAAGGTAGTTAGATCCTAAACATGGCTAAATCCTTTAAAAACAAATTTTTAAATTACTAGGAGCTTTTAATGGATATTTATCCATGACTAAGCAGCTCAACAAATACCTGTCACTCACACACTAGAAATGAAACAAGCTTTAATGCACACAGCACCAATCATACATTTCACTCTATTGTTATCAAAAATACAAAACAGCTGGGAACCTGACAATGACAACCTAACACTCATGATTTTAGATACTGTCCTTGCTTTACTTCCCAAATAGGAGATTAATGTTTTCTTTAAAGGGAAACAACCAACAGACAAAATACAACCTTTGAATACGAACTGTGTATTTTTCTCACAGTAAGTAAACAATAGATATTCCAAAACAGCAGGCATCTTATTAATTCAGTAGGGTCAGCAATGGTTAAACTCTTCTTATCTGAAAAGAATAATTTCACACTTCTTTTCCGAATACACATCTCTGTATATAACTTATAAAAATTCATGTGGGTTAGAAGACTGGATCTGTGTATGTACAGAATTTCCATATAGTACCAAGCTTGATTAAATTTTCCCTTGCTACTAGCCTTCTCAGAGACTAACAAGTAAAATATGCG
This sequence comes from Trachypithecus francoisi, assembly GCF_009764315.1. Taxonomy (NCBI): domain Eukaryota; kingdom Metazoa; phylum Chordata; class Mammalia; order Primates; family Cercopithecidae; genus Trachypithecus; species Trachypithecus francoisi. The sequence continues at coordinate 62,359,774 of NW_022681469.1, forward strand.
GCTGTGAACAGCATTTCATTTCACCGTTGATGAAAGTGAGCTGTACTGAGCAATGTCGGCTTTATACTTTTAAGAAAATCTTTTAGGCGATGGAGGAAAACAGAAACAAAACCAACACTACTTTAGAATGAAATGCTGAACAATGAAATGAAGGGTTATTAATTCTCTACCACTTGAAGATTGTTTTCCACCCTTCAGCATGCTGAGATAATTATATACACATGACATTGTATTATACATGCTGTTTGCCTACTTCAAAACTGTTCTCTAATGCAAGGATTATTGATGGAAGCTTCTTGTGCATCATGTTAAAGGCACAAAAAATTACCTAATTTCCACTAGAGCTAATCCATTACTCAAATTTTGTCAAGAAAATTCTGGATGAATTGTGTAAAACTGCCAGGTTCCATTCCTAATAAAAATGGATTTGTTTTTATTGGGGTCATACAGTCAGCTTTTAAAATCTAACATCTCTTCTTTTGCCAAAAACCTAACATTCCAGTTATTGATTAAAACTTCAGAGTTGCTTTGGAAGGTTATTAGATTTTCTTTTCTATTTAGATCAGAATTGTTATATTGGATCAATGCAATTATAACCATCTGTAGGATTTAGCTTTCCACGTTGGCATGTCTTGTCCCCTATTTTATTTTCAGAGATAGTATAGCCACTGTAACTCTTAGTAATTCCATCAAGAATGCAGGCAGAAAAATCCAATAAAAATTATGAGAGGAATTATTTTGGCTTTTTCTCCCTAAATTGAAATATTTGCCTCCTTCTTTCTGGGTCATGGTATACTCCCTCACCTTCCCCTGCATAATGGAAGGATTTGATCATCTTACTGGTTCACACTTGAAATATTGATCAGCCCATGAATATTAATAATCAAGAGTCACTGTGATTAAAGGTTAGGAACCCTTTAAAAGAGAGATCTTTTCTCTTGCACTTTCTGCCCCTTGCTACATGATCATAAGGCCTCAGACTGAAACGTTCCCAATCTCTTTCTCTTCCTGGTCCAAAGAACTTGCATGGAGAGGAAAGCCCAAGCCCCCTTGTGAACCTAGCCTTTTCTGTCTATGGTTGATGTTAAAAACAAAACAAATTCCTAAAGGTCATCTAACTCAAACCTTCATCCAAAGGATGTAGTCTAAATACATTAAATTTTGGCTTTATCTTCTTACTTGGGAGTTCAGGTCTTCAGAGTTAGAATTGGGATTCCAATCATGTATGACCTGTATGATCCTGGGCAGGACGCTTTGTCTCCTTAAATTTGTATTTTCTTTCCTGCAAAATATAGCTACTTAGCATTACCTTTCTCTTAGGGATGCTGTGAGAAGTAAATAAAATAATGGATTAAATGGGTTCAAGAATGTTAAGGCTGGGTGTGGCGGCTCATGCTTGTAATCCCAGCACTTTGGGAGGACAAGGCAGGAGGATTGCTTGATTCCAGAGTTTGAGACCATCCTGGGCAACATTGTCTCTATTTAAAAAAATTTAAATTAGCTGGGCATGGTGGCATGTGCCTGTAATCCCAGCTACCAAGAAGGCCAAGGCAGGATGATCACTGGAGCCCAAGAAGTCCGGATTGCAGTGAACCATGTTAGTGCCACTGCACTCCAGCCTGGGCGACAGAGCAAGACTGCATCTCTGAAATAAATAAATAAATAAATAAATAAATATTTAAAATATTTACTATAGAAGTGCTCAATAGTAGTTACCATAACTATATTAAACATCATGAGTGATTATGAGCTCAGTTTCTTAAAAATTATATTTTGTTAATGTTTTTTAACTATAGAATTTCTGTTGAACCATACCCTGTTTCCCTATAATTTTTGTGCATTACAGCTATCTCTAAATTTCTGATGCTTTCATTACATGCTTATTTTGTCACGAATTCTCCAGACTTGTTAAAGTACAAAATTATTAGTTACTCTTACTAGACTATGATTTCTTAATACATTAGCATCCTAGTTATCTCCTTAAAAATAACTTAATTTGCCAATAAACTTGTTAAATATAATTTGACTCTGAGATTTGAAGCCACCATTGAAGATGTCCTCTGGCCAGAATGAAGTTCTGTATTTGTCAGGATGGCAAGCTTTGTTCATATTCAATTTCACTTCCTAGGTTTTAAGTTATATTGTTCTTGCTGCTGCTGCTGTTGCTAATGCATGTGTGCAGGGGTTGACTCTGTGTGTGTGTGGGTGTGTGTGTGTGTGTGTTACACTTGGGAGCTGCATCTAAGCTAGTTCTCCTCAACTCTGTATTATAGATTTTAAATTTAATCTAAAATTATATCTGTCTCTGTTAAATTGCATTTTTTAAACAAGAGTAGGCGAGGAGACTGGGAGAAGAAGTGGTGACTTTTGGTGTGTGTGGCCTGTAGTAGTTTTTTAATTCAGTTTCTCAAATGTTTCCCCACCATTAGCATTACAGTTCATTTGTAAGCTTAAAAAAATTGCAGATTGTCTGATGCAACCCTATGTCTACTGACTGACGAATTTCAAAGCATAGGTCATAAGAATCCATGGAAACATGATTCATAAGAGTTTTTTTTTTCACATAAAGTTTTTAAACACTTCTCCATAGAAAAATGTTTCAAAGACAATCCTGATAAACCATAGACACATCCATTTTGTACCATTTAAAATTTGAGAAGTACTTTAACAAATACAAACATATTTCTTCATTATCACTTGTAACAATGTATGCACGATTTTTTTTTTAGAAAAAAATGATTATGTTTATCTAACTTACACTTATCTGAACTTCTCTGAAGAGGACATTTAGGAAAATGTGATCTGCCATCCTGGGATGCATTCAAAGATTATTGACTACTCAGACAATTGTCTAAAATTTCAAAATTAATATATATCTTGAACCACGCATTAACTTTTTTGAAACACAGAGTTCTGTTGATATTTTTTGTTTTGACTATGGTAAGAACTGGAAATAATTTGCTTTTACCTCTGTTTCGTGACTCTTTCACTGTAAAGAGTGCCAACTCACTCCTTCTATGAAATCTATGGAAATTGTATCATGTGTACTACTGTCCTCTCTTCCTACATATATCCATCCTTCTTTCTCTTACCCTTCCTCCAATCTTTGTTATAATTTATTTTTAATTTTAATTTTAATTTATTTTTAATTTTTACACTATTTTCCATTAAAAATAAGTAATAAAATAAGTAATATCTTGGCCGGGCACAGTGGCTCAAGCCTGTAATCCCAGCACTTGGGAGGCCGAGACGGGCGGATCACGAGGTCAGGAGATCGAGACCATCCTGGCTAACACGGTGAAACCCCGTGTTACAAAATACAAAAAACTAGCCGGGCGATGTGGCGGGCGCCTGTAGTCCCAGCTACTCGGGAGGCTGAGGCAGGAGAATGGCGTGAACCCGGGAGGCGGAGCTTGCAGTGAGCTGAGATCCGGCCACTGCACTCCAGCCTGGGCGACAGAGCCAGACTCTGTCTCAAAAAAAAAAAAAAGTAACATCTTAAGAATCTACTGGACTATCCACTATCCATATGCTTTAGGCAATATTTTTTACTCCCTAAGTATGAAAAGTAAAATAAATTAGTGCCTTGCCACATCCCTTCATCATCCCATAACCCAGCTTCTCTCCACTACAGCATTATTTTTAAATTGTCAAGTTTATTACATTTACATTCTATTCTCTAACCATAATTGTCTCCCATCACAGTATCCATGAAGCAGAAAGTTTTGGCATTAAAGCATGGTTCATTTCAAATCTCAAATTTTCTCACCTCCAAAGAAGATGATAAAATTAAAGTAGGAAAATTCATTTTGTGACTGATTGGAAAGGTAGAAAACATTCAATACATGTACAACAACTCAAGCCTGTGCTTTTATGTAATTCATAATATCAATTTTATGTCAATACTCCCTTTATACCACAGTCTAGACATAGAGAAAAATATCCTATGATTGATAGGTAAAAATATCCTATGACTATGTGTTATATGTTTGGAGAATTGATCATTCAATTTTTCATGTGAGTGATTCCAAACTATTATATAATAAAAAGTCTGCTGTAACTCTAGACACTCTGCTAGAACATATTTTTATAGAGACAGGTGGCAAGTGAGAGGGAAGGGCATCCATTCAATAAGCATTTTGATCAAGTAATTCAATTTTCACAAACTACTCATTTATTGTGTATGTGTGTGTGTGTGTGTGTGTGTGTGTGTTTATAGAGACAGAGTCTTGCTCTGTCGCCCACCATGGTATGCAGTGGCATGATGTCGGCTCACTGCAACCTCCACCTGCCAGGTCCAAACGATTTTCATGCCTCAGCCTACCGAGTAGTTGGGACCACAGGTGCATGCCACCACACCCAGCTAATTTTTGTATTTTTAGTCAAGACAAGGTTACACCATGTTGGCCAGGCTGGTCTTGAACTGTTGGTCTCAAGTGATCTGCCTGCCTTGGTCTCCCAAAGTGCTGGGCATGGGCCACTGCGCCCGGCCACATTTATTATCAATGTGTATAAATATGTCCTTGACAGGAACAAAACTATCTAGATTCCATGGTCCTATACAGAATATAGTCTCAAATTATTTGTGACTATCTTTATCATTAGCTTGGTGAAGAGAAACAATATTTATGAAAGACAGTTTAAAAGACATTCCTCTGTTGTCTATATATTATATACAGATCAAAACCATGTTCTTGGCCCACAATGTCTCAAAACCCTGCAAAATTACTTTTACTAAGTTTGGCTTTATTACTGTACCCTTAGCTTTTATGGGAAGAAGTTTACAAAATTCAATCCTGCAGTTAATCTTCAATAACTCATGTATTGAAAATTTATGGCAAGGTTTTCTTTCTCATCTGAAGCACCAGGAAAAATACCTGAGCTCCCTTATGCAATTAGTACACTATTTCCATATATAAATTGTACATCAGATTTGTTCTGTTCTTACTTTGGCTGGTAGGAAACTCAAGAATAAAATTCGAAGGTCAATTTTTAATAGCTGTGTAACATCCATGGTCTATATATCTGCATTCAACCAACTCTAGCCTCTTATTTGTATTTGCCTTTTTCCAGTCTTTACTTTTGTATAAATTTTATTTTCTATAGCTTTATATTCATAGTAGTGTATAAATAAATACAAAAATATTTATAGATACTCCCTATTTCCTAATAGACCGATTTTACCCACTCACATATGAGACTTTTAAGAAAAAAACACTTCAGGGAGGACGTGAATCTTCATGACTTGAAGGAAGCATCCTCAACAAAGATATTGTAAATCCCAAAGAGAAATAAAGTTCAAATTGAAGTGGGGTTATAGATTGTACAGAGTTCCAGTGAGAAAGCATTATGATAAATAACTGCATATAGAAATTCTTTTCAATTTAAGGAAGTTTCCTGATTTTCTGATGGCCAGAGTTTTGTCCTTTACCTCTAAAATTTACTAGAACTAAAATGAAAGTGAGACAGAAGCAACTAGTCCTTCCCAAGGCTTCTCATCCTGGAGTTCTCTGTCAAGTGGGTGATTTTGACTATAAAGTATTCTTTTGTTTTCTTTGTCTGAAGTCATTCCCAGATTAGTTTGTGACTTGCTTGAGCATGTTTCCCAGCAGTGATCTTGGGCTGTCCCATTCACTTCTGACCTGCACCTGCTCTTTTCAAGTATTGCACCAAGAGTAGCTGAGGCCTAAACAGAGGCCTGCTGGCCCATTCACAGAGACTATTCAGAGAGCTGCAAGGGGAGGGGCAGTGGGCGGGATGGCAGCCCTCCAGAGAAAAAAGGAAAGTGACCCCTTAAATCAGAGAATGACCTTTTATTTGTTATTAGTTGTCTAAGTAAGTGTAAGGGGACCACCTCCTCCATAATGCGCTTTGTGATACGGTAAATGTTACATGGCCTAAAATGGTGCTTCTGAAAAGATTAGATGAATTATTGGTATTTAAAACTAATTAAGTGATATGTTTAGATATCTAGACAGGGCATAAAACCTATTACATAACTGGTGTTCAAAAACATTTACGGTTTGTTTCAAAAACAAGAACGTAAATGTATTTGGAGACATTTCTGCATGAAATATATCATGGTAACAAGGGATTTACAGAACACTTAAGTTTCTCACTAAGGTTTGAGATTCAGCCATTCAGTACTTCTGTTATTGTGGTATTGTGATTTCTTCTAAATCTTCAGCTCCACAGTTGTAAAAGAAAGACTCACACTTATATTTTATCTAGTAACCTAAAAGTCAGCAGAAATTTTAAAATAAACCCACTAGGCATATTTACACATTTGCCATTTAGAACACAGCCTTGAACAAGAAAAACAGATCATAATTCATGTTGGGTATTTGTCTCCAGTGGACAAGTTTACAGAAATTGTTCTTCAGTTCTTTTTTTTTTTTTTTTTTTTTGAGGCGGAGTCTCGCTCTGTCGCCCGGGCTGGAGTGCAGTGGCCAGATCTCAGCTCACTGAAGCTCCGCCTCCCGAGTTTACGCCATTCTCCTGCCTCAGCCTCCCAAGGAGCTGGGACTACAGGCGCCTGCCACCTCGCCCGGCTAGTTTTTGTATTTTTTTTAGTAGAGATGGGGTTTCACCGTGTTAGCCACGATGGTCTCGATCTCCTGACCTCGTGATCCGCCTGTCTCGGCCTCCCAAAGTGCTGGGATTACAGGCTTGAGCCACCGCGCCCGGCCTTCAGTTTCTTTTATTGAGATTTTTGGGCCACTAATCTGTTCCAAAAGAGAAAATAATTGGCCCTGAGACTCAACTTTTCCATCCCAAGGATGCTTGTAGGCAAGACTGCCAGCAGTACCACTGCCACTCTGAACTAAAAACTACTTGCCATTCAATTATTCATATTCAGCCCTTCTAGGGAAGAGAAAGCACTAAAGAGAAATAGAGCAGCAAATATGTAGACATAGAAAGTAGGAAGAAGATTTGTAATAGTTGCATGGGTAAAGGGAATCACAGAAGAATGATGTTATTTAAAATAGGTGACAGACTCAGGAGTTCCAATAAAAATGAACAGTATCCTTGGTCTTCATACATACAAAATGAATTAGCGGCAAATATGCTCAAAAAGGTACACAGTTCAGTGAAATGCTGAATTACCTCATGCTCTCAGAGTAGGAACAAGCACAGTATTTTTAACGCTTTTGGTTTGTCACCTGAGCTCTGTCAGGCACCCACCTCCACAAGAACTTTTATCATTTTGCCTACATTCTCCTATTATGAATTAAGTATATTTGATACCAATGCTTAATTTACTAATATACACATGCTAGGTGACTATTTTGGTCAAAGTTCTTTCCATATAAATTAAGATTTCCAATATTGACAATAGCAAGTATTTATAAAGTACCTCTTCACACTAACACATGTAGATTATCAAAATTTTACATATTTGAAAAAACGAAATAATTATTTAAAATAAACAAGCCAAAGCAGCTGCTGCAAAAATATGCAAGTCTAAGGAGGTACATTTCCACCACGTATAGTCAAGAGGCTGTTGCAAATAAGAAATTGTGAGAGATACAGGAAAACTACCTCCTTTTCACTTATAGTATATATTATACTTAAACCTCTCATTTATCACATTTCATTTGACTAAAACCAAGAGAATTAAGGTGACAATTGAAGAGGTCACAAGGGGTATTTTGGTTTTGGTTTGAATGCTGTAGACTGAATTGTGTTCCCAAAAAAATGTGTATGTTGAAGCCCTGAACTCCAGTGTGTCCGTGTTTGGAGAAGGGGCCTTTGCAAGGCAATTAGGATTAGAAGAGGTCATGAGTATGAGGCCCTCATAATGCATTTAGCAGCTTTATAAGAAAAGGGAGAGAAAGACTGTTCCTTCTCCAGCATGTGAGGACACAGCATGGAAGTAGTTATTTACAAGCCAGAAAGAGAGCTCTCACCAAAACCTGAATGAGTTGGCACCTTAATCTTGGACTTCCGACCTCCAGAACTGTGAAAAATAAATGTCTTTCACTTAAGCCACCCAGTCTATGGTTTTTGTTATAGCAGCTTGAGCAGAGTTGTAAAATATTTTGAAATGAAAAAAAAAAAAAATCACTGCTGAAGAAGTGAAGAAGAGGCAGGAAAAGTGAAGTGAAGAAGAGGGAGGAAAAAAAGAAAAAAAACTTTTGTCTGGAAAGAATTTGTTTTATAATGTGAAATAAACATTTTATTAAATGCTAAGGATAAAAGAAATGTCAAGCTTGTTTGTCTTGTACATAAATGACAAAAATGGCACTTTTCATATAATTTGAGATCAGTAGACGTTAGGACAGAAGTTGACCAAAAATATATCTCACTGCCAAAAACAGCAGAGATGCAGTTCTTTTTTACTGACTGTTGATGCAAGACACAAGGGAAAACTCTGGGGCATGATGTAAGAATCAATTAATGCACATAACTGGAGCATAAATCACATTAATGTATTGCAATGCTCTTGCACACTTTAGCCCCTACTGAAACACGGGCCCAATATAAATGCTTTCTCCTCTGTAGGCATTAATGACTCTCTCCCCTTCCTTGTTCCAACATTTTTATGAAACTTCACCATTGCACAAGACAATGAATCTAAACTCCAGACTTCTCACTGGATTTCAGGCTCCTGGAGGAACAGGATTGTATGTTGCTAAACTTATGCTTTGCTCGTCCATCCCTTTCTGTCCCTGCTACTGGCCATCCAAAGAGGCCGGAGGAGTCTTCACTCCCACTGCTGGAATAAGAAACTTCAGAATCTCAAACTGAAATGGATCATAACTTACTACAGAAGGAATTATTAGCTATTTAGAGAAAAAGACTTTCTCATACATACCTTTTCCCCCACATCTCCACCTCTATCCTCTTTCCCTGATGCTTACAAATGTCTTCCACTGATGCTCATGACGATAAATGAACACAAAATTCTGGTGATAAAATATAGTTGAAATAGTCCATTATAACCCTACGTGGTACAATATGGGTTAAATGAGCTCTACAAACTGGTGTGGGAACCTGCTGCTTTAATGCTAACATATATTGTCTGTTTTCCAAAACATTTTGGCAAATATATTTTTGGAACACTACGGCCAGATACCACTTACACTGGTACACTTTCAGACACTATATTTAAGGGTTTTGTTGTTGTTGTTTTTGGTTGTTTTGTTTTGTTGTTTTTGGTTTTTTTGCTTGTTTGTTTATTTTTTGAGACAGAGTCTCTCTGTCACCCAGGCTGGAGTGCAGTGGTGCAATCTCCGTTCACTGCAACATTCGTCTCCCAGGTTCAAACAATTCTCCTGCCTCAGCCTCCCGAATAACTGGGATTACAGACACCTGCCACCATGACCAACTGATTTTTGTATTTTTAGTAGAGACGGGGTTTCACCACGTTGACCACGCTGGTCTCCAACTCCTGACTTCAAGTGATCCAACCCACCTCGGTCTACCAAATTGACAGGATTACAGGCGTGAGCGACCGTGCCCAGCCTATTTTTATTACATAATATGAGCTACATTCTAGCATTAATATTTAGGTTTAGAGTTGTAAACACATTAGAAATGACTGAACTAGAATTTTATTTCAGGTAATTTCAAAATATTTTTGGTTCTTGGAATAACTATGCATTCTTGGAATCTGCAAAGTGCCCTGGAGACCTCCAGCTACCATTAAGTAAGCAGCAATTTTGCCTGTTGAAATGACAATAGCCACTTCAATAAGTGCATTCAGCAAGGGGAAAAAATACTATAGTACTGCATACTCTTCCCTTTTAATCAGCCAGATTCTCAATTCTTTCTTTGGGCTGCATTCTCCTATTGACACTTTTACATCAAATACAACCAAACATCATTACAAAGGTCAAAATATACTTTGGAATACATTTGCACATGAGACTGAGGAGAAAAATTAGTTTCTGTCTCAAAATTACATTTTAACATACTTATCATAGCCTTCTAGAGCCAAAGAAGTGCCTATTAAGAACTAACACTGGGCCAGGCGCAGTGGCTCAAGCCTGTAATCCCAGCACTTTGGGAGGCTGAGACGGGCGGATAATGACGTCAGGAGATCGACACCATCCTGGCTAATACGATGAAACCTTGTCTCTACTAAAAAATACAAAAAACTAGCCAGGTGAGGTGGTGGGCGCCTGTAATTCCAGCTACTCGGGAGGCTGAGGCAGGAGAATGGCGTAAACCCGGGAGGCGGAGCTTGCAGTGAGCTGAGATCAGGCCACTGCACTCCAACCTGGGCAAGACTCCATCTCAGAAAAAAAAAAAAAAAAAAAAGAACTAACACTGGCCGGGTGCAGTGACTCATGCCATAATCCCAGCACTTTGGGAGATCACCAGAGGTCGGGAATTCAAGACCAGCCTGACCAACATGGAGAAACCCCATCTCTACTAAATATACAAAAATTAGCCAGGCCCGGTGGCGCATGCCTGTAGTCCCAGCTACTCGCGAGGGTGAGGCAGAAGAATCACTTGAACCCGGGAGGCAGAGGTTGTGTTGAGCCGAGATTGCACCACTGCACTCCAGCCTGAGCAATAAAAAGCGAAACTCCGTCTCAAAAATAAAGAAATAAATAAATAATAGAAGAACTAACACTTAGCAAAAACATACAATGCAAATACAAATAGTGAAATAAAAGACAGCCCCACATCCATTTAAAGACTCTATATGCAAAAGTATCAATCTCCTTGTTTTATTGTAAAAATATACTATAATTTAGCTTTTAATAATCAAGTAAAAATAATTACATCTAAGCAATAAGATTAGCACCCTCTACACACTTCTTAATGTATAAAGTGGTATAATTAAATATATTATCTATAACATGGTTAAATAATTGTTGACTGTTTAATTATTAATTATTATACTTAAGATAGTTCTTTGAAAAAAAATTAGGTCGTTTCAAATGGTCATGTCTTTTATAAATCATTATATGCCCTCACTATGATGGCTGGTAAATTAATACATATTGCTAGCCCTTTCCCAGGCATATAAAAAAAATAAATAACCATAGAAAATAGCAGAAGGTAGAAATATATTGTGATGTATCTCTTGGAAATAAGTAAGTGTGGCTCTCTTACTCTTCAAAATTTAAAGCATTCTTAGTTGTTATTCCAATTCCTCCCCCTTTAAAAACAGAAAGGCATTTTCTTGAATATTGTTCTTTATATGAAAGTTAAAATCAATGCTGGATCAGAGAAGATCACATGAGTCAAAAAAAACATACATGTTTAGCAATATTGTTAGCTGCTTTTGCACTGCCAAATTTTGTGTTTCTTTAAACTCACAAATGTTTAATCATGCTGAGAAGTGCCAAGGGTGATAAATTTTATTTATGAAGTTATAATATATTGATATGATGTTCTAACAATGAACAGTACCATGAAAATACTCGATTTTATGATTCATTTAGAATCGTAATTCTGAGACACTCAAAATGACCAAGAGCACAATAGTAATAGTTGCTTATTTTCTTAGCTAAATGCAAGTAAAAGTAGCAAAGGAAATTAAAGTACATTAGAAAAGCGTAAGTGTTCAGGTTCAGAGTGAAGCTGTGCCTGTTCAAATTTAAATCTGAAGGCCGGGTGCAGTGGCTCATGCCTGTAATCCCAGCACTTTGGGAGGCAGAGGCAGGCGGATTGCTTGAGCTTAGGGGTTCAAGACCAACCTAGGCAAACATGACGAAACCCCATCTCTAAAAAAATTTAAAAATTAGGTGGTCAATTAGCTACTTGGGGGAGCTGAGAAGGGAAGACCACTTAAGCCCACGAGGTTCGAGCTATTACACTCCAGCCTGGGTAACAAAGTCTCCAAAAAACAACAAAAAAACAAATTACATCTGACCTAATCTCTTCATCTCCAGATCTTCCTACTGGCAGAGTTGGCTTCTTCTTATATAAAAACAGGAAAGAAGTACTTTCTATTTACAAATTCACTTGAATGCTACAAATTAGTAAATATTCTAGAAATTTTATTATATTTCACAATCAAAGGAGGTCATGGTTTATTTTTGTTTGATTTGGTTATTTTACTAGCAGCTAAATGGACGTGTGACAAACTACAGAACAGATGGATAAGAAAATAAAATCCAGATGTTTTGACCACCAGCGCTCTCTTCTGAGAGCAAAACTCACAACATTTTGAAAATAAATTCAGGTTCATTTTTCATTTTTCATATTATTTTCCATTTCAGATAAGATGCAGGAAGGTCATAATATCTCTGCTGTTAGCAGCTTTAGAGTACATGAGAGTGGCAGTAGAATATAATCAAAGGGCAAGGGCCAACCTAGGTGCAACAAGGAGCACCAAACTCGCAGTTCCACTTGCTTCCACAGAGTGGGATTTTGATTTCATGTGAGGGGGAAAGAATGTGTTTAAAAGTTAATATGAGGTCTTGTACAGTGTGCACCTTCTGTAGACAAGAAGAGAATGCTTAAGTTTACTGTAACAGCAGTATGTTTAGGATCTCTCCTTAAGATTTGATCCTCTAAACTTTTATTTCCAGAACAAAATGAAAAGAAACCCTGAAATTAAAACATATATATTAAGGTAAGCCGGGCACAGTGGCTCACGCCTGTAATCCCAGCACTTTGGGAGGCCGAGACTGGTGGAGCACTGGAGGCGAGGAGTTTGGGACCAGCCTAGCCAACATGGCAAAACACTGTCTCTACTAAAAATACAAAAATTAGCTGGGCATGTTGGCACACACCTGTAATCCCAGCTACTCAGGAGGTTGAGGCAGGAGAATCACTTTAACCTGGGAGATGGAGATTGCAGTGAGCCAAGATCCCGCCACTGCACTTCAGCCTGGGCAACAGAGCGAGACTCCATCTCAAAATAATAATAATTATATATATATATATATATATATACACACACACACATATGAGTATATATGTAAAGATATATGTATGTATGTAAAGGTAAACAATAAAACAAGGATGGGAGTTAATTCTGGTTCCTTTTGTTTCTTAGAAGTTTCTTAATAGACAATTTTCTTTTGTAGAAAGTTATTATTTTGACTGTCATCTCTGCCACCCTGGAAACATTTTAATGCATGCTCAAGATTAACAAACTTTGAATGCTTATGTTGGTAGTATTTAACAAACGCTTTGATCCCAATATTCATTTATATATTACACATGCTCTAATCTTCATAAAGACGTCCTGAGTTCCTCACCTCCATTCTTAAATATGTATTCTGTTAATAACACAGTATTTAGAAGTACAGAATGCTAAATAGTATGAGGTGTTATCTCTACTGAATTGATCTCCTAGTCTCCCTGCCCCCTGAGCTTTCTAATCAGGAAGCTGGCCCACTTAGCTGATATGCAGATTCGATGTCTCATTCTTATTTGATATTTGACCATAGAAATTCCCAGTCTCTATTAGAAACCTCCAGTCTCTATTAGAAACCTCCAGTCTCTGCTTCCCCATCTTTAAAACACAGTTAACCATATTTAATTTCCTGGGTTGTGGGGAGAATAATATGAACTCAGGTATATATCCTTAATAAACTTAAAGTAACTGAGCAGAGTTCCTTATACACAGTAAACATTCACATAAATAGATGTAATTGTTTTGAAGTTAAAATTCTGATGTGTTTGTTTAAAGTCTCCATGTGTCATAATTTATTGATAAGTTAAATACATCTCACGTGTTCTTTGTGTTATTACTTAAGTTTTTAAAATTGCATATGCAACAGGAGCTCAGTGGAGAAGACACTTCAAGTCTGTGGAAGTTTCTCTGAGATCTTCAGGGAATAGGACAGAAGAAGCAAAATAAAGATGAGCTCATATTCCAGAAGTCTGCAAAGGTTTACAGAAAGGGCTATGTAGGTGTGGCTGATTTGAATGACAATCAGTAGAACACTCTACTTAAAGTCAGTGAATCTAGCTGTAGGAATAAGATTGGAGACAGCAATTCCTTTCTAAGGTCTTAACCTTCCTCTAGCAGAAAGCGGAGTCAATAACATGTATCTGTGTTCAAACCTTTGTATTTCTTTGGAGTAAAAAGAGAAACCTCTGACGTGATCATTATACACTATGTACATGTATCAAAATCTCCTATGTACTCAATACGTATAATTATTATATGTCTATTTAAAAATTTTTTAAAAGAGAGAAAAGTCTCTTGGGAAAGTTGGTATTCTCCCTGCTCTCAGGTAATTGAGCAAACCTGGAGGTGAAATAGGATTGAAGCTTGAGAAACTCTTTAGGGATTCCTTAAAGCAGATCTTAAGAACTAAAATATCAACAAGAAAAGTCAATTATCAAAGAAGCTAATGCAAAATGAGTAGCAAGAATGCAAAATGCTACTTCTAGAAAAGTGGTTCATGGAGCCATTACTGTGGATGCGTATAGTTCCAGAGATCCTAGGAAGCCCAACCCCCTTACCACCTATTCAAACAACTCATGTGATGTGTTTTTTTCCTTGAGGTGTTTACCATTGGTTATGGAACAGCATCACCCTCACACACATAAAAATGTGCAAAGCTGTGTATCCAATATAGAAAACATTAATTACTAAAGAGACTAACGGGGTCATAAAAAGGAAAAAAATGTTTTTTAAATACTTTCAAAGAAATTATAATATTTTTAAAGATTTTTTTTCATGATACAGTAGCTCCATTTACTAAGGGTAGTTTTATTTAAGGCTCATGCTATCTTGACATTCACCTCCTTTTTTCCCCATGAAAAATATAAAAGAGCCTTGGGTTTTTTCCTCCTCCTAAGGTAGACAGTGTGGAAAGGCAGAAAAAAAAGGCCAAAACTCTGCCAAAAAGCTGTACATCTAAGCAAGACAACTGGCCCATTAACAAATGTCTCCATCAATATCTTACCATCTGCTGTTTGCACTGTACTTGTCAATATTGAGCATCACTCACAGTTCATGTGACCATATAAAATCTCAGAAAGCACAGAGTACCAAGGTGGGAAAAAAAAGCAAATTCAAAGATGGTTTTAGAATCTGACAACACATTCACCACACAAGGATATAATTAGATGGAAACAAGTTATGTACTTTGCATGCTTTATGTGTCAAAGGAAATTCCTCATAATTTCTAACAGTAGATTGATTATGACTGGCAAACCACGCAGTGCAGTCTCCACTTCTCCCTCTGATTCCACCTGACCTTTTGCCCACTCATCTAATTCAGAAGCTCAGATTACCAGATTAAGCTGCTTAAATTCAAATCAGTGAATTTTAATTATTCATGTTATTAAAGGATACTGATGTTGTGGCACACTTAGGTAGGATATAGCCCAAAAATGTTACACTGGTTTTATTAAGAAATACCTTAAATGTTTTCTTTTCCAACAATACACTTCTTTGTTGTCTTTTATGTTTTGTTTCTTTGCACAGATTCAAAGAAAGCCGAAAGCAGGAGTTGTTTGCAGAGGTACAATTGATAGTCCCATGTGATGGAATTTAAAGGGGACTGGAAAGGGGATTCCTTATGGGAGATCTTAAGAACTAAAACATCAGCAAGAAAAGTGAATTACCAAGGAAGTTAATGCAAAATTAGTAGCAATAACGCAAAATGCTTCTTCTAGAAAAGTGGTTTATTGAACCATTACTGTGGACGTGTACGGTTTCAGAGATCCTTCCCAACTTTCACTAGTCTTTCTGAGTTTGACATTAATGTTCCTATTTCATTAAATATTCCTTCATTTGAAAATACTCCTGTGAAGAGTGACATTGATAGTGGCAGGAAGCAGACGAATCCCTGGGCAGAGAGGGGCAGGTCCCTGGTGAAACCAGACCTTCAAGCCAAAAACACTTTAAAGCCTAAAAGCCAAGCTACAAGTTAAATCAATGGACTGGATTGAGACCCTCTCTTCCCATGTGGCACACTGTCCTCTGATTGATCCTCACCCTTCACCTATTTTACATAAACCTACCCTTCCCTAATTGGTTTTTCATGCTGTCCTTCCAACCTTTGAATGATACCTTTGTTTTAGCTTCTTGCACACTCACAAACCAACCAGCACGTGCTCCCCGCTTCTGAGCTCATAAAAGGCCCAGACCCAGCCACACTGAGATAGACCACCCCACTTCGGGTGGGGGGCCCACCCTCATGTCCCCTCTCTGTAGATAGCTGTTCGGTTGCTCAGTAAAATTCTTCTCCACCATGCTCAGCCTTCAGTTGTCAGAGTAACCTCATTTTTCTCGGACACAGGATAAGAACTCGAGAACCATCGAACATGGGTACAAGCCATAATGCAGGGAGGTGGGGACATACTCATCCCAGCCATGGGTTGAGCTGGTATGCAAGCCAGGCATGGCCCACTGGGCCAAATGAGTGTAACACCTCCTGCGGCAGGCCTGGGGCCAAGCAAGGCCTAGGCTTGGGCATTGCCGGCCACAGAAGTCCCCGACTGGCAAAGTGGCCATGAAAAATCCTGCATCAACATGTTCAATCATTAACAGTTTAGAATGAATCAATTTATTAACATGATTGGAGAATAGATAGTATATCAACTCTAGGTACCTTCGGGAAAAGAAAATCATTGGGTCTTTTCCCATTAGAATTCCCATTCTAACAATTCCAATTAGAAATGTGTTGCTTTGGATTTAAATGTTTGAATGCCTCTATAAGGCAGTGGGAAACAACATAGAAAATAAATAAATTTATTAGCCCTAACCTTGAAAGATGAAGTTATCCCTTTCCTACCTAATATTCTAAATTTAATTTTGCACACAGGTTCTAGGTAATCGGTCTTCTAACTCAGTCCTAAAAAATTCAAATACAATAATAAAGAGACAAAGAGAGGAAGGGAGGGAGGGAGGGAGGGAGGGAGGAAGGGCAATAACACTTTAATTGCCTTGAAACAGCACTTGCATATAAAAACTGTAGCTATATACAAACATATAGGAGTTTAATAAAGTAACAGAAATGAACTTCCTCTTGCAATAGGGAAACAGTGACCTCTTACACAAAGAACAGCAGTAAGCATGCTCTTGAATGTAATGAGTATATGATCCATGCTGGAGGCTACAGAGGTCTGTGCAAGTTATGCAACAGCTCAAATACTACTACTGTATCCATGTTAACAAAAATATAAACAAAAATAAGAGCCAATAAGATATATATTGAAATTAGACAATGGAATTAAAAATAAAATTTAAGCCCTTGGCTGTTTTATTTCAATGTAATAGCAGATATAAAAGATGCAGTTTCTCTGCATTCTTATAAATATTTTACTATAACAAACACTGAGAATTGAAAATATGCTTCCAACAATTAAAATCCACCCATACAAATATCTGTCCCTACCAGTGATTGAGCTCTCAGGTGTGGCTACTAAATGCTACACTGTATTTATACTAAAGCTTTCATTTGCATATTTATGATATAAAGAAGACAGGATAAAACTTTTTTAAGTTGTAAAAAAAAAATTCTTAATATTCTAAAATGTAAAATCAAATAAACGTGTAAAACAATAACATTTGAGTTACTGATATACATAATTTGCAAACATTGTTTTATTTACAAATAAATAGACACTTCATAGACTTCTACTGTAGCATTAGTGAGAAACTAGCAGCAACAACCCTTTGTTGAATTGAAAATTAGGGAGCAACGGAAAGGTGAAGTGAGAAGAGGCAAAAAAATTTGCCAAAGGTCAAGTTGAGAAATAAACAAAACTTTATTGAGACTGTGCTGAGAAGTATGCAATGAAAATAAATAAAGCATATTAAGTTCACCAATAGAGGCAAGTAAAAGGTAGCATCAGACTCAAAGGAGGGTTTTATTAACTCTGGGTTGAAAATGGAGGGAAAGGACCCCAAAAGATACATTTCTGGACATGTCTACCTGCATTTTAAATCACAATCCAGTGATTTTTATCTTATTCCTCATTCTTCTTTATAAATCTTATAGAGCTTAGAAGAAAAATGACAAAAAGTAAAAAGAAGAAAAAGGGAGAGATCCAGACGGAGGGAGGGAAGAACGGGAAGTAGGAGAAAGAGAAAAGGAAACAAAGGAAAAAATAGAAAGAAAAGAAAGAAGGGAGAAAGGAAGGAAAAATAAAACCACATTTTCTTTGTATTAAATGAAATCTACCATTATAGATGATAGCTAGCTAGACAGACAGACAGATGGAGATGGATAGATACAGCCAGGTTATCAACAGCCAAGATCATTACCAGATTGCTTCAAAGACATTTTTTGAGAGTTGTACCTTGGATTTGAGACACAGAAAAATGAATCATTCCTGAAGCAGCAATAAGCAGGTGGTTTATTTCGGGTGAGTTTTTAGGGGCTTTTTGGGTTTTGTTTGTTTGCTTCTGTGTTTTCCCAGAATCTTGTTTCATAAAGATTTCTCAAATTCAGGATGAACTCAACCATTAGAAGTAAAAGAATCAATTGATTTTCTGTTAGACAAAGAGAAGTGAAGTAGAACAGAATAAGAAACAGAGGTCCAAGGCAACTTCAAACTTTTATTAGTGAGAATGTACATAAAGCCATAGCTCTCCCCTCTGGGTTTAACTAAAATGAACCAACTCTCAGATACAAATGTGCTGCCCCAGGTGGAGGGCCTTTCTCTAAAACACCAGCTTCATTTTTTTTATATACTTCTTTCACCTTCAACCATAATAATAAAATCTAATGACAATTTCAATAGTAAAAGTTAGCATTTCCCATATTTGCTAGTTGCTACTATCTCCTATATTTGCTAAGAATCCTGGTAAGCAGTATACTTTTGAAGCATCCTATGGGTAGATAATATAGTCATTCAACTTTGCAGATCTGTTCAAAACAATGTATCGAATGCCTGTTATATGTAGAGTACTATTCTAGACACTAAAAACACAACATCAAATAAAAAAACACACAAAAAAACAACACTGATGGAATGCATAATACGACGGAGTAAACTGAGCGACAGAGAAGTAAAAGATATTTTCCTGGTATTGCACACCAAGTAAGTGACAAGGTCAGTGTCAAGCAGTCTGATTCCAGGACGGGTTCCCTTACACCATGTGCTTTGCTGCTATGGAAGCTAATGCATACTTGGCCAGGGGTTATCCATGGCATTCTGCTTTTCAGATTTTAATTGTAACATTTAGTATTATATCAGTAGTAATTCAATGTAATGTAGTTACAGATTTAAAAGCCCTCCAAGCGCATGTCTCATATAAGCATGTAAGGCACTTCAATTACTACAATTATTTCATTTAAATTCATTGATAAAATGTGTATTCTAAAAGTGACTGAGGAACTGAATTGAATATTATGCTGTTCATGGATATGAACAATAGCTGAGTACAATTAATAGTCTATTTGGGTACAATTAATAGTCTGAAGGAAGCTGGACTAACAGGCATGCCTATCTACATTTATAATACAACACTTCAGATCATGGTCAATGTTTAGTATTACAGTAAGTATGTATTTTCTCAGCCTATAGAAATATTTTCTAGCATAAAGTACATAATAATTGGAATCAAGCAGACAGCTCATTTAACTATATTGAGACCCAATCGTCGGTATAAAAAAATAAAATAGGCATAAGACACATTCCCAACATTTGTTTGATAGGCTTAAGGGAGATGATATATGTGATAATTCTATGCAGACTACAGAATGCAGCGTCCTTTGATTTTCTCTTTTCAGGATTACAGAATTGTTTGGACTTTCTAATATATTTTATTACTTTTAGTAATTAGCAGTTAAAATGTTCCTATGTATAAGTCAAGATAAAAATAATTTGCCCTTAACTCCTTAAACCAACCTCAAGGTTTAGTAGCCACTTTTTCTGAGTTGAAATTACCTTTTCAACTTTCATAGAGGCCCTTTATTCTCTAAGTTTTCTCTTTCCAGGCTGGGTGCGGTGGTTCACACCTATAATCCCAGCACTTTGGGAGGCTGAGGCAGGAGGATCACCTGAGCCCAGGAGTTTGAGACTAGCCTGGGCAACACAGTGAAAACCCATCTCTATAAGAAATAAAAAATTAAAAAATACATAAATAAGATTTCTCTTTCCAAATCCAGGTTTTGCGTAATTTCAAGCAATGTGGAATTCCAGGTATAATCATATAGTTCCATAATCTGGCTCTTTAAAAATGAAGGGGGATATCTGGATAGTCTTAAATCACCTAAGGTTTCTTGATACTAGCATTTCTCAAGGTTGATTCACCACTCTATGGCTACACAATATATGTCTGCCCTGGGGACTCCTTGTACTAGCTACTTCTTTACATCTAAATAGCTATTGCTCAATTTGTAAATACTGCCTCTCATTTCTATTCACTGTCTGTACCCTTTTACATGAAGCTCATTTTTATCTTGAAGCTTGGCTTTCCTGGCAGTAGTCCTGCTACTTCCTATATCCAAATAATGAAGGAAATCTAACTATAATGAAACCAAGACCTAAATTACTATTCAAAATATTGAAGTGTCTGGACCCAGATTGGCAACATACTAGGCATGGAAGAAATCAAGTATCTGTAGACAACAAAAGTTTGCTATCTCCTCACTGATGTTAGAAACTAAGGTTCTTTTCCATTCATATTCCTTAACTGAAAACAAAAGTCTAACAGAACTCCAAACTAGAGATTAAAGTCCAGTCACATCTTTCCAACCAATTTCTGACACTGTGAATTGAAATGTGTTTCTTTTTGAACTCATGCATTGATTTCTTCACGTCTTTCACCTATTTCTAGGTTTTTCATAAAAGTTGCTATGAAACTCTCCACCCCACCTCCATTACACACTGAGTACCAATCAAAATCATTTGGTCTTGGAACCAACATCCAGATAGAGGAGGCTTTAATCAATAATTCACTTTCCCGAAAAGGATTTTGGCTTTTGTTTATCATCAGCATTTGGTCTCTCTCCAACTAACAAGCCCTCACATGTATAACCTGTATCATTGTATTTGTAATTAAAATAACAAAAAATTGAATATTCTTATATGAATCTAAAAATATATTTTTATTTTAATACACCTATATTTGGTATATTTCAGTCTTCTCTTAGCTCTTTATTCTTTCGACATTTTTTTGGTCCTATGTTTTCTTTCTTTGAATATACTTATCTAACTTATATATTTGTGTTTATGAAAGTATTTTTAGATTGCAAGTGATTATTCTTAACAATATTCATTTTGCCTAGAATTGAGCATTTTAAAATGCAGAAGTCTATGCTCACAGAGCACACAAAAGAGTGAAGAAATACAAAGACAAATCAGTGATTACAATATAAGGCAATAATGACTTTCATGAGGTATCTGCACAAGGAGCAATATTTGTATAGAAGGTAGCAACTGATTCCTTCTGACAGCCAAATGTATTGAGCATATATTGCTATTAAAGACTGTACTAAGCACAAATGACCTCATTTAATCATCATTACCAGGCTCTGTGATAGGCACTGTTACAACGATGAGACACAGAGAGGCTAAAAACAACAGAGCTAACACCGTAGCAGAGTCAACATTCACATTGCTTATTAGATAAGACTTATTAGATGAAACTCTGAAAGACTAAATGGCTTTTATTAGACGATAAAAGGGGAAAATTTTGGGCAAACCAGGTGGTGGAACAGAATGACCAACAGCCAACAGTCATGAGTATATTAAAAACCTGGTGAGAGATACCAGTGGGATAGGCTTAGACAGATGAAGAGAGTGGCTAAGAATGAGGCTTCATAGGCAGGCTGTGTCCAACTACTCTTTCACCTGAATATCTAAAGATGAAGTCATTCCTTAAAGATTTAGACTGTATGATGCTAAGATTAAACTACAACTATTAAAGAAGGAAGGGCTCAATAGCCTTAGAGCCCCGGTCCTAACATTTAGGGGAGAAATTAAAAATGTAAGGAAGAGGGCGGAGCAAGATGGCCGAATAGGAACAGCTCCAGTCTCCAACTCCCAGCGCGAGGGACACAGAAGACCGTGATTTCTGCATTTTCAACTGAGGTACTGGGGTCATCTCTCTAGGGAGTGCCGGACAATCGGTGCGGGTCAGCTGCTGCAGCCTGACCAGCGTGAGCTGAAGCAGGGCGAGGCATCGCCTCACCTGGAAGCGCAAGGGGGAAGGAAATCCCTTTTCCTAGCCAGGGGAACTGAGACACACAACACCTGGAAAATCGGGTAACTCCCACCCCAATACTGCGCTTTAAGGAAACAGGCACACCAGGAGAATATATCCCACACCTGGCCGGGAGGAGCCCACGCCCACGGAGCCTCCCTCACTGCTAACACAGCCTCTGCGGTGATCTATCCGCAAGGCAGCAGCGAGGCTGGGGGAGGGGCGTCCGCCATTGCTGAGGCTTAAGTAGGTAAACAAAGCCGCTGGGAAGCTCGAACTGGGTGGAGCTCACAGCAGCTCAAGGAAGCCTGCCTGTCTCTGTAGACTCTACCTCTGCGGACAGCGCACAGCTGCAGTCCATTAGGGGAAAGAGCGGGGCGCTGCAGACCCGAACGACTCTGTCTGACAGCTTTGGGGAGAGCCGTGGATCTCCTAACGCGGAGGTTGAGATCTGAGAACGGACAGACTGCCTGCTCAGGTGGGTCCCTGACCCCTGAGTAGCCTAGCTGGGAGACATCCCCCACTAGGGGCAGTCTGATACCCCACACCTCACAGGGTGGCATCACCCCTGAGAGGAAACTTCCAAAGAAAGAATCAGACAGGTACACTCGCTGTTCAGCAATATTCTATCTTCGGCAACCTCTGCTGCTGATACCCAGGCAAACAGGGTCTGGAGTGGACCTCAAGCAATCTCTAACAGACCAACAGACACTCCTTCTGACTGTCAGACGGAAAACTATCAAACAGGAAGGACACCTATACCAAAACCCCATCAGTACGTCACCATCATCAAAGTCCAGAGACAGATAAAACCACAAAGATGGGGAAGAAGCAGGGCAGAAAAGCTGGAAATTCAAAAATAAGAGCGCATCTCCCCCTGCAAAGGAGCGCAGCCCATCGCCAGCAACGGATCAAAGCTGGTCAGAGAATGACTTTGACGAGATGAGAGAAGAAGGCTTCAGTCCATCAAACCTCTCAGAGCTAAAGGAGGAATTACGTACCCAGCGCAAAGAAACTAAAAATCTTGAAAAAAAGTGGAAGAATTGACAGCTAGACTAATTAATGCAGAGAAGATCATAAACGAAATGACAGAGATGAAAACCATGACACGAGAAATACGTGACAAATGCACAAGCTTCAGTAACCGACTCGATCAACTGGAAGAAAGAGTATCAGCGATTGAGGATCAAATGAATGAAATGAAGCGAGAAGAGAAAACCAAAAGAAAAAAGAAGAAAAAGAAATGAACAAAGCCTGCAAGAAGTATGGGATTATGTAAAAAGACCAAATCTACGTCTGATTGGGGTGCCTGAAAGTGAGGGGGAAAATGGAACCAAGTTGGAAAACACTCTTCAGGATATCATCCAGGAGAACTTCCCCAACCTAGTAGGGCAGGCCAACATTCAAATTCAGGAAATACAGAGAACGCCACAAAGATACTCCTCCAGAAGAGCAACTCCAAGACACATAATTGCCAGATTCACCAAAGTTGAAATGAAGAAAAATCTTAAGGGCAGCCAGAGAGAAAGGTCGGGTTACCCACAAAGGGAAGCCCATCAGAATAACAGCAGACCTCTCGGCAGAAACTCTACAAGCCAGAAGAGAGTGGGGGCCAATATTCAACGTTCTTAAAGAAAAGAATTTTCAACCCAGAATTTCATATCCAGCCAAACTAAGCTTCATCAGTGAAGGAGAAATAAAATCTTTACAGATAAGCAAATGCTTAGAGATTTTGTCACCACCAGGCCTGCCTTACAAGAGACCCTGAAGGAAGCCCTAAACATGGAAAGGAACAACCGGTACCAGCCATTGCAAAAACATGCCAAAATGTAAAGACCATCGAAGCTAGGAAGAAACTGCATCAACTAACGAGCAAAATAACCAGTTAATATCATAATGACAGGATCAAGTTCACACATAACAATATTAACCTTAAATGTCAATGGACTAAATGCTCCAATTAAAAGACACAGACTGGCAAACTGGATCAAGAGTCAAGACCCATCAGTCTGCTGTATTCAGGAGACCCATCTCACATGCAGAGACATACATAGGCTCAAAATAAAGGGATGGAGGAAGATCTACCAAGCAAATGGAGAACAAAAAAAAGCAGGGGTTGCAATCCTAGTCTCTGATAAAACAGACTTTAAACCATCAAAGATCAAAAGAGACAAAGAAGGCCATTACATAATGGTAAAGGGATCAATTCAACAGGAAGAGCTAACTCTCCTAAATATCTATGCACCCAATACAGGAGCACCCAGATTCATAAAGCAAGTCCTTAGAGACCTACAAAGAGACTTAGACTCCCATACAATAATAATGGGAGACTTCAACACTCCACTGTCAACATTAGACAGATCAACGAGACAGAAAGTTAACAAGGATATCCAGGAATTGAACTCATCTCTGCACCAAGCGGACCTAATAGACATCTATAGAACTCTCCACCCCAAATCAACAGAGTATACATTCTTCTCAGCACCACATCGCACTTATTCCAAAATTGACCACATAATTGGAAGTAAAGCACTCCTCAGCAAATGTACAAGAACTGAAATTATAACAAACTGTCTCTCAGACCACAGTGCAATCAAACTAGAACTCAGGACTAAGAAACTCAATCAAAACCGCTCAACTACATGGAAACTGAACAACCTGCTCCTGAATGACTACTGGGTACATAACGAAATGAAAGCAGAAATAAAGATGTTCTTTGAAACCAATGAGAACAAAAATACAACATACCAGAATCTCTGGGACACATTTAAAGCAGTGTGTAGAGGGAAATTTATAGCACTAAATGCCCACAAGAGAAAGCAGGAGAGATCTAAAATTGACACTCTAACATCACAATTAAAAGAACTAGAGAGGCAAGAGCAAACACATTCAAAAGCTAGCAGAAGGCAAGAAATAACTAAGATCAGAGCAGAACTGAAGGAGATAGAGACACAAAAAACCCTCCAAAAAATCAATGAATCCAGGAGTTGGTTTTTTGAAAAGATCAACAAAATTGACAGACCGCTAGCTAGACTAATAAAGAAGAAAAGAGAGAAGAATCAAATAGACGCAATAAAAAATGATAAAGGGGATATCACCACCGACCCCACAGAAATACAAACAACCATCAGAGAATACTATAAATGCCTCTACGCAAATCAACTAGAAAATCTAGAAGAAATGGATAATTTCCTGGACACTTACACTCCCCAAGACTAAACCAGGAAGAAGTTGAATCCCTGAATAGACCAATAGCAGGCTCTGAAATTGAGGCAACAATTAATAGCCTACCCACCAAAAAAAGTCCAGGACCAGATGGATTCACAGCTGAATTCTACCAGAGGTACAAGGAGGAGCTGGTACCATTCCTTCTGAAACTATTTCAATCAATAGAAAAAGAGGGAATCCTCCCTAACTCTTTTTATGAGGCCAACATCATCCTGATACCAAAGCCTGGCAGAGACACAACAAAAAAAGAGAATTTTAGACCAATATCCCTGATGAACATCGATGCAAAAATCCTCAATAAAATACTGGCAAACCGGATTCAGCAGCACATCAAAAAGCTTATCCACCATGATCAAGTGGGCTTCATCCCTGGGATGCAAGGCTGGTTCAACATTCGCAAATCAATAAACGTAATCCAGCATATAAACAGAACCAAAGACAAGAACCACATGATTATCTCAATAGATGCAGAAAAGGCTTTTGACAAAATTCAACAGCCCTTTATGCTAAAAACGCTCAATAAATTTGGTATTGATGGAACGTACCTCAAAATAATAAGAGCTATTTATGACAAACCCACAGCTAATATCATACTGAATGGGCAAAAACTGGAAAAATTCCCTTTGAAAACTGGCACAAGACAGGGATGCCCTCTCTCACCACTCCTATTCAACATAGTGTTGGAAGTTCTGGCTAGGGCAATCAGGCAAGAGAAAGAAATCAAGGGTATCCAGTTAGGAAAAGAAGAAGTCAAATTGTCCCTGTTTGCAGATGACATGATTGTATATTTAGAAAACCCATCATCTCAGCCCAAAATCTCCTTAAGCTGATAAGCAACTTCAGCAAAGTCTCAGGATACAAAATTAATGTGCAAAAATCACAAGCATTCTTATACACCAGTAACAGACAAGCAGAGAGCCAAATCAGGAATGAACTTCCATTCACAATTGCTTCAAAGAGAATAAAATACCTAGGAATCCAGCTTACAAGGGATGTAAAGGACCTCTTCAAGGAGAACTACAAACCACTGCTCAGTGAAATCAAAGAGGACACAAACAAATGGAAGAACATACCATGCTCATGGATAGGAAGAATCAATATCGTGAAAATGGCCATACTGCCCAAGGTTATTTATAGATTCAATGCCATCCCCATCAAGCTACCAATGACTTTCTTCACAGAATTGGAAAAAACGGCTTTAAAGTTCATATGGAACCAAAAAAGAGCCCGCATTGCCAAGACAATCCTAAGTCAAAAGGACAAAGCTGGAGGCGTCACGCTACCTGACTTCAAACTATACTACAAGGCTACAGTAACCAAAACAGCATGGTACTGGTACCACAACAGAGATATAGACCAATGGAACAGAACAGAGTCCTCAGAAATAATACCACACATCTACAGCCATCTGATCTTTGACAAACCTGAGAGAAACAAGAAATGGGGAAAGGATTCCCTATTTAATAAATGGTGCTGGGAAAATTGGCTAGCCATAAGTAGAAAGCTGAAACTGGATCCTTTCCTTACCCCTTATACGAAAATTAATTCAAGATGGATTAGAGACTTAAATGTTAGACCTAATACCATAAAAACCCTAGAAGAAAATCTAGGTAGTACCATTCAGGACATAGGCATGGGCAAGACTTCATGTCTAAAACACCAAAAGCAACGGCAGCAAAAGCAAAAATTGACACATGGGATCTAATTAAACTAAAGAGCTTTTGCACAGCAAAAGAAACTACCATCAGAGTGAACAGGCAACCTACAGAATGGGAAAAAATTTTTGCAACCTACTCATCTGACAAAGGGCTAATATCCAGAATCTACAAAGAACTCAAACAAATATACAAGAAAAAAACAAACAACCCCATCAAAAAGTGGGCAAAGGATATGAACAGACATTTCTCAAAAGAAGACATCCATACAGCCAACAGACACATGAAAAAATGCTCATCATCACTCGCCATCAGAGAAATGCAAATCAAAACCACAATGAGATACCATCTCACACCAGTTAGAATGGCAATCATTAAGAAGTCAGGAAACAACAGGTGTTGGAGAGGATGTGGAGAAATAGGAACACTTTTACACTGTTGGTGGGATTGTAAACTAGTTCAACCATTATGGAAAACAGTATGGCGATTCCTCAAGGATCTAGAACTAGATGTACCATATGACCCAGCCATCCCACTACTGGGTATATACCCAAAGGATTATAAATTACTCTACTACAAAGACACATGCACACGTATGTTTATTGCGGCACTATTCACAATAGCAAAGACTTGGAATCAACCCAAATGTCCATCTGTGACAGACTGGATTAAGAAAATGTGGCACATATACACCATGGAATACTATGCAGCCATCAAAAAGGATGAGTTTGCGTCCTTTGTAGGGACATGGATGCAGCTGGAACCATCATTCTTAGCAAACTATCACAAGAAGAGAAAACCAAACACCGCATGTTCTCACTCATAGGTGGGAACTGAACAATGAGATCACTTGGACTCGGGAAGGGGAACATCACACACTGGGGCTATCATGGGGAGGGGGGAGGAGGGAGGGATTGCATTGGGGAGTTATACATGATATAAACGTCATGCACATGTACCCTAGAACTTAAAGTATAATAATAAAAAAAAATAAAAAAAAAAAAAAAAAAAAAAAAAATGTAAGGAAGAAGAACACAGCTGGAAGAGAAAGAGCTCTATTTCTTCATGACTTTTATTGCAGCAAATCAACAAATTTACTACTCCTCATAATTTAACAGTCTTTGCCACAGTGAAGACAAACATCATTCCATTAAGGAATGTGTAGCAACAGAATTCTCAAGTCAGAAAAAAGAATGACTTTTATCTTTGAAATTCTTATTTATGTGGTGAGTAAATATATATGTGTGTACATGTATGTATGTGTATATTCATACTAACATATCTACAGAATTGAAATGCTGTTGTTAGACACAACTAAAAGTAAGTATCACTTTACATCTATGCTTGGTTCATTTCTGAGTGAGGTCTCACTACACTACCACTTCAGTTTCTTTCTTTCTCCTTCTTTTTTTTTTTTTTTTTTTTCCCCCAGATAAAGTCTTGCTCAGTTATCCAGGCTGAAGTGCAATGGCATGATCATAGCTCACTGCAGCCTCAAAACCCTTTGCTCTGGGGTCCTCCCACCTCAGCCTTCTGAGTAGCTGGGACTACAGGTGTGCACCACCATGCTGGCTAATTTTTTTAATTTTTTGTAGAGATGGGGGTCTCAACATGTGGCCTAGGCCGCTCTCAGACTCCTGACCTCAAGAGTTTCTCCTGCCTCACCCTTCTAAAGTGCTAGGATTACAGGCATGAGCCACCACACCCAACCCCATTCTCCCTTTTTTTTTTTCCTTCCTTCTATCCTTCTTTCCTTCCTTCCATCCTTCCTTCTTTTGACATTCCTTTTACTTTTTCATTCTTCCTTTTAATTATAAGCTGAGGTTATTTTTATAATGGAACAGAGAACCTTCTACATTTGAATCACCAATTCAAAGTAGATCAACACACTTGCCAATATCTGGCTGGTTTGTGATTAGTATGAAATGAAGTTTAAAGTCTCATAAAAATCGGAATCAGCACTAAAAGGAACTCTGTTTCCACTCAGTTCTATTTCTGTATTGTAACTTAACAAAAACTGTTTTATTGGGAGGCCGAGGTGGGTGCATCACCTGAGGTCAAGAGTTCAAGACCAGCCTGGCCCACATTGCGAAACCCTGTCTCTACAAAAAATACAAAAATTAGCTGGGTGTGGTGGTGGGCACCCATAATCCCAGCTACTCTGAGAGGCTCAGACAGAAGAATCACTTGAACGTAGGAGGCAGAGGTTGCAGTGAGCCGAGATCACTCCACTGCACTCCAGCCTGGGAACAGAGGAAGACTCCAACTCAAAAAAAAAAAAAAAAAAAAAAAAACCTCCACTTTAAATAGCTATGTAGAGATTCAACTACTTTCACAAGATAGGAAAATAATTTAGAAAAAAAAGTTCTTAACAATGATAAAACATCTGTGGGTTTACATTTCCCATTTATAAACAAGCAGACAGGAAGACTGGTGAATATTTTATTTACAGTTTTAAATCACTTCCTATTTGTAAACAGATAAAAACTAATTAGCAGATTCCATCTCCCTCCACCCCGGACCCCCCCTTCCCCCACCACACACACAGACCTTCATTCTTTCAATTTTATACCTTCCATCCCAGAAAAGAAACTAAACAGTTCAAAATGGGGAACCTGGGAGATATCGCTGCAATTGACCCCCACCTTCACTAAAGTTTACTATAATAGAAAATCTTCTACATTTAAGTCGCTAATTTAAATTCCTACAGATTTCCAGGTTTGTAGCATCACTCATTCATTAAATCAGCCAAATTTGTTTAGCATCTACCATAGGCAAGCTACTCCATTAGGCATTAGAAATAAAAAGATAAATAAGACATTCATTTATTCCCTCAAAATGCTGACTTCTAGAGACTGGAACTACATTAGTGAATAAAAAGGCAAAAGTTTGCATCCTAGTAAAACACATTTTAATGGGGAAGCTAGAAAATGTGACGAATAGGTAAACCATATAGTGTTAAATATTTACAGGCATAAGAGAAGAATAAAACTGGGAAATGGGATAGAAAGTGCGAGAGCAGAGTTGTAATTTTAGAGAGGCAGACAGGGTTTAGTTTCTTTTTTCACAGAACTCAGTAGAGAAAGGCAATCTTTTCTTAAAAACTATGGCAATACAATGTGATAAATGCTACTAACCAAGTGATTGACAAAATGCGAAGATTACATAACAGAAAGAGCTACTGATTGTTGGAGAAATCACAGAGGGAAGAAACCATCTGAATTCTGAAAGAGAAGATGACATTCCCAAGGGGACTGGTAGAGAACAGGCAAAGGAACAGCATATGCAAAGTCAGAGAGGCAGCATTTGGCGAATAATTGCTATTTATCAGCAGACAGTAGCAATTACCATTGAATTCAGAACGTACCATGTTCCAGATACTTTCACACATCATCGTGATTAACCCTCACAATAAATCTATGTGCTTATTAATAGTATTCCTTTTTTAAAATAAGAGCAAGGCCAGAATGAAGATAGAAGGAGAAACTTAAAAAATAGGTTGAGACGGGCCGGGGGCAGTGGCTCACGCCTGTACTCCCAGCACTTTGGGAGACCGAGGCTGGTGGATCACGAGGTCAGGAGATCGAGACCATCCTGGCCAACATGGTTAAAGTCCATCTCTACTAAATATACAAAATTAGCCAGACGTGATGGCGGCGCCTGTAGTCCCAGCTACTCGGGAGGCTTAGGCAGGAGAATTGCTTGAACCCAGGAGGCAGAGGTTGCAGTGAGCCCAGATCACTGCACTTCAGCCTGGGCAACAGAGCAAGATTCTGTCTCAAAAAAAAAAAAAAAAAAAAAAGAAAAGAAAAGAAAAAGAAAAAAAAATAGGTTGAGGTTAAAGAGTTTGAATATCATCCTTTAAACGAGTCAACTGAATGTTTTAAAATAAAGAAGGGACATGATCAAAAGTTACAGTTTGTTACACTGTAGACTGCAGTGTGGAGAACAGATCATTGGGGTTGGGAGGCAGAATGATAATAGATTATTATTTATAATAACGAAAGGCTATAATTTAATTAAAATGTGGCAAAAGCTTGATCTTAGCCAATAACCGTGGAAAAATTAAAAGTAGGATAAGAAAAACCTGGTAGCCAACTAAATGTGGGTGGAAGAGGAACGGAAGAGCATAAAAAGGGGAGGTATTCAGCCAATTCTAAATGTTCTAACTTAGAACATCTAGAGGGTGACACTCTTAGCAAAGAAAAAAAAGGTAAGGGGAGAAGATTGGGAGAAGAGAGGATGGAGATAAAAAGGGGTCTAAGTCTGAACTTCTTCAATATATCTGGTGATACTGAAGTCAAGATACCCAATGGACCTGAAATGATGACCAGACTGACGAGAGAAAGATGTTGGAGTTAATACATTTCAGAATTGTTAGCAAGTATATCGTTGTATTAGTTAGAATTTTTTTGGTGGCAAAAGACAAAAAACTCAAATTGCTTGTAGAAGTAATATAAACTCTTTTTGGCCGGTTGTAAAGTCTCTAAAAGTAAGGTGGATTTTCAAGTGTAGTTTAGTTAGGACTCCAGTTCTCTTTCTCTCCAATTATTTTCAACTTGTCTTCTTCCTTCTGTCATGTCATCATGGTTTCACTTAGGGTAGCAAAATCATGTATCAATCCCCAATTTTATATCTGCATCCCACAAAATCCAGAAGAGAAATATTCTCTTTTGCTACTTATTGAACAATAGTGCTACGCATCTTTCTAGAAGAACTTGGGTGTCACACTCACCACTGCCAAGGTTGAGGAGATTTCACTGATTAACATGGAATCAGCACCCCTACCCCAAACTATATGGATACTACATCATGGGGGAAGACCGGAATTAATGCTGGGGAAGCAATCCCAGTGTCCTCCTCAGTTTCCTTCCAAGGCTGACAGTGGCTCATTGCTCCATTACCTAGCAGCAGGAAGTTTTTATGAAGTCACATCTGAAAGAAAAAAGTATTATTCTAAGATGGACCAACTTTTTAGGATTGAGCTTCCAGTATCATCCAAATCCAACTACACTTCCTTACCAGAGGTAATGACAAAGTAAATATTCAGGCTATATGAGAAACTATATTTAAAATGTAAGTACTGACTAGTTTTCATAAATGTGAACGATGAAAATCTAGTGGTGTTAACTAAGAATTCACTTTCCTCTTCTTCTATCTGCCTCTCACTCCAATCCCTACAGCAACTCAGTAGCCAAAGGACGATACCAGGGAACACAAATTAAAGAGTCGAATTCTTGGATGGGAGTTCTAAATAAGTTCTGGAAACTCTGGCCAAAAGAGGGACATGGAAAGAGCCGATAAAGGCCTGTCACCTGAAGGAACCTCGTGGTTGCAATGAGGACACAGAGTGACATGTGTATCCAAGAGGGCACGGCAGGAACATGGAGAGCAAAGGATCTATAGTTGGGACAAAGATCAGAACAGATTAGCTTCATTTCAAAGGATGCTAGATGAACTCTTCCCTTCTGAAGCCTAGAACTGCTTAGGCCTTCCCCAGATCTTAATTGACACCCCTGGTTCAAATGAGTTAGGGAAGAATCCTTAAATGAGTTTAGGTTAATTGTTAACTAGCTTAAGTTTTCTTCTAAGATAGTTAAGAAGGAGTCAAGGTTGAAATGAAGCTCAATTGTGGGGGAATAAATTTAATTATATTTCTTGCACACTTGCTTCTATAATGCAATTTTGTTTAAAGCAAAACTCTAATTCCACACTTGGCATCATTTGGCAACTTTTTAAAACTAACTCATTATTTCAGACCCCAGTCAATACTACTAATTTTACAACTTCAGAAAAGAAAATCATAAAACTGCACTCTGTGTCTCATGCAGTGTCACTCTGTAGTCAACAAAAAAGATATTTGCTGGATCAGTGAGTCCAGAGAGAGACGTGATTTGCCAAATATGGCCCATTAGAGTACTAAGAATTTAGGGTAAGGTTTCAGCATTTGTTGCTGTCATTCAAGTACTAAATTTATATTTACTTGGGGCAGTGTATACAGTTTGAATAGAAGAATCTAAAGCATGTAAGACACTTTCCTGATTTAGCTGATTTTAAGAGTTATTCTCATTGAGCTAGGATGTTTCAAAAATGGTAAAATACAACTTTTTTTGGTACTATGATAACTTTTGTTGAGGTAAAATGAGTTAGCAGATAATACTGATATTTTCTTTAACATTTTTAAAATTATCTAATTAGTCGTTTAGAAGTCACTGTTCTTGGGATTTCTGGACATAAAACATGGTCAGCGGTGAAAGACAATAAATGCTCTCAATTTACAAGTGAAGATGTATGCCTAATTAGACAACAGTGGTATCATAAAAATAACAGACGATTAACATACTTTCTTTTTAAACGTAGGTATCAAATCTACTAGTAGCCTTAGGATGGTCTTTTATTAATAAAAGGACATAAAATTAAGGTTTTAAAATTTAGATATCTAACTAAATTAAGGCATTCAAATGAGCTAAATTTATACAAATGAGATCACATTTACAAATCTGGGAGAAATTACTTTACTTCTAAGTAAAGACATTGCAACATCCCTGGGAAAAATTAACATTGATCTTATAGGAGGCTACTGAACAGGAAAATGAATGACAAAGTCTAGGAAATCATACTGTGGCTGAATGATTAACAGAAATGCATCTGTGAAAGTTAGAAGGAGATTCCAAGGAATGACATAGTAGGTACTTATGTATTACAAAATGCAAATTATCATGACTGTACAATTGGAACTAGTTTTCAAGTGTGGGGATTATAGTTTGAGTGGTGTCTGGTGGAATACATTCTCCAACCCATCATCAAAGTGTGTCACATCCTCCCTCTTTCCACCTTTGGGTTTATAGTTTAGATGCCTGTGCTATATATAAAAAGAAAAGAATGTATTTTTGAGAAGCCCGGGCTCAGAAATCATAGCTTTGGTGTTCATTACACTGCTTTTTGGGGGGCAAGTCTTTATCTGTTTCAATCTTAGAAGCTTTTTTTGTCTCATTCATTTGTTAATTTTAGGCTTTCCACTTTCTTTTCAACTTTATCCAGATAATTCCTTCCCCCAAAAAAATTCAGTAACTATAATGAATCAATGTATGCTTTAGTAATTTCAAATGATAGGTCTACATATATAAACACTATCAAAAAATCAATTATCCTATTTACTACCCCTCTACAAATATGATAAAGAGGCCTTACTGGCAGATCTGTTAATGATAGAAGCTTTGTGTCCCACCAAAGAATGTGATTGATATAGACAAAGAGTTCCAGTACAGCTGAAATTAACAACTGCCTGACAGGTGTCTTCAACTCTGCTCCAGTGAATTCTGTGACATCTGCTTACCAGAGAGCACACATATAAGGTGTGTGAGCTCACTTTGCTAGACTACGAATATGCATTTGAAATCCAAAGAGGAAATAGAAAATGAATTTGACAACCGTATTTGAGTACCTTTCCTTGGGCTACAGCTTCTCATATCACTAAATAAGCAAAGTAAGATATGAGTACACCAAATGACTCATAATATTTCTTCACTTCTATAAAATGGAATCCTCTATCTCTCAAACATTGAAAGATTACTACTGCTTATTTATTAATTGATTTTTTCTTCATGGTCTGCACATTTGTCACAAAAATGTCTAGTAAGAGCAATGCTTGCTAAAATTTGTAAATGAAGATTCCTTTTAACAATGATACTGATTTATGATCTTTAAAAAATGATACTGTTCCTTGAAAACACATATTTGATCTTTAAAAAGAATTTGAAGGAAAAAGTTTATATTAACAAAAATGCTATTATAAATTCATGAAGATTTCCAAATACAATTTATTAGTAACAACAGCATTGACGTACAGTTGGCAAATTGCGAAAATTATTATGAATAAGACAATTTAGGTGGGAAAAAGATAAATAAGACATAGCATCTACACTTTACATACTACAGTGTATTAAATAAAAGAGTTCTCTAGATAAGTGTTAATTAATGCAACCCGATTCCCGGGAACTAGACACTGTAGAACATAGTATTTGCTCAATAAATCATTTTTGAATGAATAATCATTTCTACTGAACTGACATAGCCCATCGATCCCTGATAGATTAGCCTTCTAAAATATCTAGAAGATATTCCTCCTTCAATAATCTTCAATGGCTCCCCACTTCCATCAGAACAAAACACATCCCTTGCATTAAAAGGACTCCACAATCCAGCTTGTACTTTCTTTTTTTTTTTGAGACTGAGTCTCACTTTGTCGCCCAGACTGGAGTGCAGTGAATGATCTCAGCTCACTGCAACCTCCGCCTCCCAGGGTCAAGCGATTCTTGAGCCCCAGCCTTCTGAGTAGCTGGGATTACAGGCGCCCACCACCATGCGTGGCTAACTTTTTTATTATTTTTAGTAGAGGCGGGGTTTCACCATGTTGGCCAGGCTGGTCTCGAACTCCTGACCTCAAGTGGTCTACCACCTCAGCCTCCCAAACTGCTGGAATTACAGGCGTGAGCCTCAGCACCAGACCTTTCCTTTTACTTTCTTTTTGTCTCTTCTCATATTGTTTTATACAAGGCAGCACAGCAGAGTGAAAAGAACAATGCTTTTGAGATCAGAATGGCTGCTGGGACAGTATAGCAAACTTGACTTACTAATGTATGATACTTTGTATGACATTGGAATATATGCAACTCTTTGAACCTCTCTTTTTACTAAATAAAGGTAATTAATACCTGAGGGAAGTTGTAAACATAAGAATAATAAAGACGCACTTAGCACATATGGCACAGAACAGATGCAGGGCATGTACTCTGATACTGTTGAGATAACTTTCTCTCTTTTTTCAATCAAGTTGTATACGTTCTACTTTTGTTTATAGTGTTTTCTTCCTTCTAACCTCAGACTGGAAAATCCACCCTATTATACTTGGACCTAAATCCTATTCCATTCTGTAAGTCAAATCAAAAGCTACCATTTTAGATAAGCACCATATCCAAGTACCAGGCAGTTGTGAACACAGCATAGTCAACTAATTACAGATGATCCCAAGAAGTTTTATGTACACAGAGAAGACCATATAAGGCACTTTTAAGCTATCAACCAAGCTTCAAAGATACTAAAGCTTTAAGAGAAAAGACTTGATGGGGAGGATGGCAAACAGACAACATGGTTAACTTCATAAATGTCATAGCTTCTGTGAAGGCTCTGTGACCTCATGAGCCCAGAGTTGTTACTTTTTTGTGTGTTCATTATTGAACTATTTTGTACATAGCTGTGAGGCACACACCGCTTTGAAATATTCATGATTTCTTTGGCTATATCTATGAGTTCCCCAGTTTGTAATTACTTGAGAACAAATAAAAGGCCAAAATCCGTACTCTCTCCATCAGTGCCTTCTACATAGTAGGTATTCAACGAACATTTGAGTGACTATTACTTGTTGATTATCAGATAATGAAAGTCTTGTGACTTTTTTTTTCAATTAAGGTTAGTACAGTTTAAAATGTTGTTTTCTGCAAGTCATGCAAGTCAAATATAAGTGGATGTAAATAATTCTGAATGCACCTTACAGAGTTCCCCAGTTTTTTAAAGGTCTGTTTCTTCTGGTAGCCTCTTAATTCAGGAAACTGAAATATGAAGAAGTAAAGTGTGGTACCCAAGATGATGCAAGCACTGGCAAAAGCAGAAACTAGCTACTGTTAGGTTCTCCTATTCAGTGGTTCTCAACCTTGGCTACCTATTAAAATCATCTGGGTAGATTCTTAAAAATACCAATGTCAGGCCAATTCTCCTAATCTCTAGGGTAGGGCCGAGGCACTCGTAACTTTTTTAAATTCTCCAGGAGATTCAAATATGTATCTGTTGTATAAAGCCATTGCACCTCTCGTAATTCCAATGAACAATGTGATTGCTAACAGTTCCTGAGAAAATCATTGCCTAAGGTCTCTTCTGCACACTGTTGTTTTCTGGGTTTTAAATACAGTCATGCAACACGTAATGATAGGGATACATTCTGAGCTATGCATTGCCAGGCGATTTTGTCATTGTGCAAACATCATAGAGTGTGCTTATACAAACCTAGATAGTATAGCCTACACATCTAAGTTGTATGGTATAGCCTATTGCTCCTAGGCTGCAAACAACATGCTACCCTAATGAATACTGTAGGTAACTGTAACACAATGATAAGTGTCCGTATATCTAAACATATGTCAACACAGAAAGCTACAGAAAAACAGAGTATCATAATCTCATGGGACCACTGCCATATACGTGGCCCATCATTGAACAAAATGTCATTATTTGGTGCATGTATTTGAAACTGTGGCTCTTTACCTCTTAAACTATTACACTTACTTTTCCCCCTGAGTAGCATGCTTTAGATAAATCTCTAAATAATAGTTCCTCTGATTTCTTCAGAAACATAAACACACATGCACAATTTTAGTAGAAAAAAAGTGCTCTGCTTTATTACAAGAAAAGGTATGTTTGTGTGATTTGAGACTTTTATGATATCTGCTTAGGTTGTGTAAGGGAGGCCCTAAAATACACCTTTTCATCCTTTCCTTATGAATCAACCCATCATAGCAGTTTATCTAATCCATTTTTTATTAAATATTGTTTATCACTTCTGTACTGCTATCTATCCAACATCTTTCATTCTGATTGGCTTAGCCTTAAGAAAAAACTAACGCATGTTAACAGGCAGTAGAAAAATTACCTCTTTCATGAGCTCAGTGGTCTGAAGGTGCACGCTACATCGGGGTGGCTGATGCCAGGTGTCTGGCTTGCGACACTTAGGAAGTCCCTCACACCTGTCAAGGGAGGCAGACTGCAAGAGAGAAGGCGAGTCTGACTGAGCAGGCGCATAAGGGCAAACCCTGCTCCCAACTGCTGCTAGCAGAGCTCTAAAAATAAAGCGACAAAAGCACAGGGAAGGCAGAATGAATTCTTAGCACTTGTACTCTTCTATTTCTGTCTGTTACGAAGCAGGTGATCTCAGTACCAAGCGATGAGTCTTTTAACTTTCTATATACCTCACTTTCAGAAATGATCCTCATGACTGCATTCATTCCAGCTGTTTCAAATTCATAATCATAAAAAGAATCTTTTTTAATCTTTCAAGACTGCCCTCTCTCTCATAGGATTACATTCTAAAATAAGCTTCTTTGATATTCATTTGCCTATTTCACTTTGAAGATTTTTTTCATATGTATTACTCTGGAAAACAAAATGTTTATTCCATTAATACTTTACATATTCTTTGAGAGAAGCAAGAGTTTTAAAAGCCATTCCTTTATCTAGAGAGATGCCAGTCTAAATGTCTTCCAGGTAACGATCACTAGTCTAGAGAAAGTGAAACTATGAACTTGTTAACAACATCTTTTAATGGCCCTCCAAGTAAGGCCATATTTATTATAAATGTTATTTTAAATTCTCTGGTGCCTGAGCAGCTCTGCATGAGAGAGGAATGCAATGTAGTGGTTGAGAGAAAGTTTGAAATCAGATAGACCTGAGTTATAGCCCTGCCCACTATTACTGTCTATATAGTCCAGAACAGGTGATTTAACTGCTTAATACTTCAGTGTCTTCATTTATAAAAAAGAGAAAATAATGTCTTTCCCTGTTTTATAGAATTGAGACCAGAATTAAATAATATAAGTAAAATACGACCATATTGCTTGGTATCTAGCACTCAATAGATGCCACCAATTATTATTATTGCTAACTACAATTTTTAGCCAAATAAACAGCTGGTGGTTCAAAAGATAAAGAAGTAATATTATTTTTAAAATGTTGCTGACATTTTAAAATAAGTACCTACATGTACATCCAAGAATCCAAACCCTCAAAGCCTTTTCTCCATACAGGTATGTGGACACCTTGCCTCTTCCCATTCTTTCTGGCATATGGAGCAGAAGAGCTAGAAGTAGAAAATATCTTGGGGAATTTTTCCTGAGTAGTAGTCTTCACTGGAGACACTTCTGCATTTTAATGCATTTCTCACAACAGGTATGCACAGGACATGTCTAAATTTGCTGAGAAGTAAAAAAAAAAAAACAATTCACAGCAATTGAGAGTACCTCAAGATGCTAAACTCCTTACCTCAAGCCAAGCCAAATGAAAACTAAATCTCTCTCTCTCACAAACACACACACACACTCCCCATTATCTGGATTTGCAAATCCTCAAAAAATCTTCTTTCATAATTCATCATTACCACTTCACCTAAATCTCAAATGGTAATACTGAGCTGCCATCCACGTAGGTGTCACCAAATACATGACAAGTCATTTTTAAATATAAACTTTGATCAAGACACCAGTGAAGTACTTCAAAACATCATGTACACAATAAATATATACAATGTTATCTGTGCATTAAAAACACAAAAACAAAACAGGCCACATCTCACAGGTATTTGTATCTAGACACTTGATCAGTCTTACAGAAACTGTTCAGGGCTTCACTTACACATCTGTAACTCTGTTCAAAGCTATCAGGGCTTGTAACTTTTGTTGTTGTTGTTTGTTTGTTTGTTTTGAGACAGAGCCTTGCTCTGTCACCCAGGCTGGAGTGCAAAGACACAACCTCAGCTCACTGCAACCTTCACCTCCAGGTGAATCTTTTTATGATTATGAATTTCAAGCAATTCTCCTGCCTCAGCCTCCCAAGTAGCTGAGATTACAGGCAGGCGCCACTAATTTTTTGTATATTTAGTAGAGATGGGGTTTCACCATGTTGGCCAGGCTGGTCTCGAACTCCTGATCTCAAGTAATCCGCCCGCCTCAGCCTCCCAAAGTGCTGGGATTATAGGCGTGAACCACTGTGCCCAGCCTAGTGCTTGTAACTATTTAAACCATTATCTCTGATTTGGTTCTCAAAGAACATGGAAATCATTTCTTAGTCTCTTGGTAACTACTCAGTTTATTTCTGAAAGATATACCAAGAATTGATGATTTTCTCATCAGAAAACATCATGATCTGATCAGAAAATCATCAATTATCGGTATAAATGGGGAAAATTATGCAGAAATCTTATGTTAAAAAGTACTTGATATTCAAAAAGTCTATTTAGAGTGAACATTATACATCTCCCTTGAGATTATCAAAACATTGTGTTAAATTCAGAATTAATTCAGAATTAACAACAGAAACATTTCCCGTTATTTCTGTCAAATGACAAAAGGAGAAAGCTCTAAAGTGTTTATAAGCCATTCAAGTAAGCATTAACAGTTTGTTAAAAGTGAAGTATTTAGTTTGCTAAATTCTCTTAACTGTAATAATCTAATCTTAAAAATTAGAGAAGTATTATTTGAATGAGTCCCACATCTATATATTATTTCTGTTTTCATGTCAAACAGATTTTGATAGACTACCTCAGTATTTCTTACATAACATTTCCAAGTAGTTCTTAATTGAACATTTCTTAGTCAATCACTTTTAATCTTTTATATTTTGTCTGAGGAACAATTTTTACATATCTGTGCAAAAGAAATTTTGTATTAATTTATTAATTTTTCATCTCTAATATTTAACATTTACCCAAGGAAAATGGGTCATCAGCAAGTTTATTTCTACTCATGCCCTGGTTTCTCTGCCAAAGAACTGTTGTGTCTGCATTTTCAGGCCAGGGCTGTGAAGTGCCTCTTCAGAGTCTTCCCACCTCTGCCTGGCTGCAGAGCTTCACCCTCGTGACCCCCATCTCCCTGGGGAGCCCCAGGACAATGGCTGACATTGGGTTTCACTCTCAAGCCCTACCGTTCCCTAGGAAAATAGATGGACTTGTTCTATTATTCATAC
Source organism: Trachypithecus francoisi (assembly GCF_009764315.1). Taxonomy (NCBI): domain Eukaryota; kingdom Metazoa; phylum Chordata; class Mammalia; order Primates; family Cercopithecidae; genus Trachypithecus; species Trachypithecus francoisi. Next base: position 62,400,472 of record NW_022681469.1, read on the forward strand.
TTGGCAGAAAAACATTTGTTGAGATATTACAATTCTTTCCCAAATGGCACCATTATAAACAATAAGTCTTAATTGTAGTCAAATCTTTTGTAAAGACAAAGTAATTTAGGAAAATATAAAGCTTTTAAGGTGGTAGATATAAATACTTAATGAGTTAATTATTGTTAAAATGAGCCTATAAATGATCTGAGAAACGACCTTGTTCTATTGGCTTTGTTTCTTCAGAGACTAACACATTGCGTGAACTATGATGGGAAATGCCTATTAAATCATTTGATTAATATATATATGCACACACACATATATACTCAATACAGAATATAATATTAAATGAAAATATATCTTGAATTATTTTATTAATGATATACAATCCTGAAAAACATTTATAAATTACTTTGTATCTGTCAAAAGTTTAACTAATGAAGTACTAGAATCATAATCTGAGATGTAATAATAATACAGTCAAAATTTTATTTGGTTGGTCAACAAATAAGCCTGGAGGCTATTTATGGAGCAAAATCAGAGCATGCAATTACTGGTGTCTGCACTTCATCACTTCTAATGATGTCCAAACTTCATTTCAAATACAAGATGAGCTCAGAAAAAGCAGTCCTCAAGCAGCCCATTCGCCAACCCAAAGGCAAGATTAATGCTATAAAAATCCAACATGATGGCTTAGTGAAGAAGATGAATAGCCTGATATCACATGTAAATACTGTGCTCTACAGTCTTCAAAGTATTCACATATACACTGCCTCATTTGAAAGTCACAACGACACATGGTACTAGAGAAGAGAGTGAATTTGAATGCATTTTACTGATGAGGAATGGAGACTCAGAGACGTTTATTGCTGTACCCAAGGACCCCTGGCTAGTATGAAATGCTATAATCACATGTGACCCCACACACATATTACAGACCTGGTTAAGGAAACATAAAACAAACATGGCAAAAAAAAAAAAAATTGTGGCAAGACCTACTAAACATAACTATGGACAATAATCTATTACATACTAATTTGTGAGAAGCAAGAGTAGCAATGAATATTAAAAGCATGTATAAAAGCATTCCATCCAGGGAGGCCAGGGTGAACATAGTATCAAGTCCTGAAAGAAGAGACACACTATACTGGTGCAGCCTACAAGTAATTCTGATCCATTCTGAGGAGGTGTATGTGTTCAGAATGTTTATTGTAAAAATGTCTTCTTCAAGAAGTTGAACTTAACACTCAACAACCAGCACTAACAGCACAAAGTGAGCCTGGCCTTTAATTCTACATGTCCACACACCCTAGAAGTGTACACTTCTGTAAAAACAGTCTTAGTGCACTGGTTATAGCTACTCATTCATATTTATAATCACATCATTATCATTCTAACAATGCACATATTAACAAATTCATATTATCTTAACTTAAAATGTCCCAAAATAGAAGGTACTATTCTCACATTACCTTATTTAGAGGAAGAAGAAAAAACAGCTTTCTAAATTAGCTCCCTTTTTCATTAAACAAGTCTTTAAAAATCTAAAGTTTCTCTTTATTTCTTGGGAAATCTGTCTGGCAAGAATCATCCTATTTACCCATCACACATTTCCCAAACCTGGAGCAGATCCCCTGTGGTTGCACCACAGAAGAGTACGGGAAGACACATCAGATATAAATCTCTTTGTCCAAGAACGCTAGAAAAATTCCCTAGGCATGAAGTCTGCAAGTTGCATAAAATTACCTGAAATTGGTCCGGCGCGGTGGCTCACACCTGTAATCCCAGCACTTTGGGAGGCCAAGATGGGCAGATCGCCCTGAGGTCAGGATGTTGCGACCAGCCTGGCCAACATGATGAAACCCCATCTCTAATAAAAATACAAAAATTAGCTGGGCATGGTGGTGGGAGCCTGTAGTCCCAGCTATTCAGGAGGCTGGGGCAGGAAAATCGCTTGAACCCAGGAGGCGTTGCAGTGAGCTGAGATCACGCCATTGCACTCTAGCCTGGGCGACAAGAGCCAAATCACCTCAAAAAAAAAAGAAAAAAAATACCTGAAATTTTAATCTGGTAGGACCTAATAAATGGGCAACATTGCATGTACCGTCACTGTGGTCAGGTGGGTTATGTATGGCTTTTACCCACTCATAGGCTGTGTGCCACGTAAGACTTTGAATTTTGTCTTTAGGTTAATGCACTACATTTTTTTTTTTTAAAACAGGCTTACTTGCTTTAGATTTAGATTAATCTTAATTTATTTTTTTTTCTCTTCTACTTCTGACAGTATTTTCTTTTATTTATTTATTTATTTATTTTTTTTTTATTATACTTTAAGTTCTAGGGTACATGTGCATGACGTTTATATCATGTATAACTCCCCAATGCAATCCCTCCCTCCTCCCCCCTCCCCATGATAGGCCCCAGTGTGTGATGTTCCCCTTCCCGAGTCCAAGTGATCTCATTGTTCAGTCCCCACCTATGAGTGAGAACATGTGGTGTTTGGTTTCTCTTCTTGTGATAGTTGGCTAAGAATGATGGTTTCCACCTGCATCCATGTCCCTACAAAGGACGCAAACTCATCCTTTTTTTATGGCTGCATAGTATTCCATGGTGTATATGTGCCACATTTTCTTAATCCAGTCTGTCGCAGATGGACATTTGGGTTGATTCCAAGTCTTTGCTATTGTGAATAGTGCCGCAATAAACATACGTGTGCATGTGTCTTTGTAGTAGAGTAATTTATAATCCTTTGGGTATATACCCAGTAGTGGGATGGCTGGGTCATATGGTACATCTAGTTCTAGATCCTTGAGGAATCACCATACTGTTTTCCATAATGGTTGAACTAGTTTACAATCCCACCAACAGTGTAAAAGTGTTCCTATTTCTCCACATCCTCTCCAACACCTGTTGTTTCCTGACTTCTTAATGATTGCCATTCTAACTGGTGTGAGATGGTATCTCATTGTGGTTTTGATTTGCATCTCTCTGATGGCCAGTGATGATGAGCATTTTTTCATGTGTCTGTTGGCGGTATGGATGTCTTCTTTTGAGAAATGTCTGTTCATATCCTTTCCCCACTTTTTGATGGGGTTGTTTTTTCTTGTATATTTGTTTGAGTTCTTTGTAGATTCTGGATATTAGCCCTTTGTCAGATGAGTAGGTTGCAAAAATTTTCTCCCATTCTGTAGGTTGCCTGTTCACTCTGATGGTAGTTTCTTTAGCTGTGCAGAAGCTCTTTAGTTTAATTAGATCCCATGTGTCAATTTTTGCTTTTGCTGCCGTTGCTTTTGGTGTTTTAGACATGAAGTCCTTGCCCATGCCTGTGTCCTGAATGGTACTACCTAGATTTTCTTCTAGGGTTTTGATGGTATTAGGTCTAACATTTAAGTCTCTAATCCATCTTGAATTAATTTTCGTATAAGGGGTAAGAAAAGGATCCAGTTTCAGCTTTCTACTTATGGCTAGCCAATTTTCCCAGCACCATTTATTAAATAGGGAATCCTTTCCCCATTTCTTGTTTCTCTCAGGTTTGTCAAAGATCAGATGGCTGTAGATGTGTGGTATTATTTCTGAGGACTCTGTTCTGTTCCATTGGTCTATAGCTCTGTTGTGGTACCAGTACCATGCTGTTTTGGTTACTGTAGCCTTGTAGTATAGTTTGAAGTCAGGTAGCGTGACGCCTCCAGCTTTGTCCTTTTGACGTAGGATTGTCTTGGCAATGCGGGCTCTTTTTTGGTTCCATATGAATTTTAAAGCAGTTTTTTCCAATGCTGTGAAGAAAGTCATTGGTAGCTTGATGGGGATGGCATTGAATCTATAAATCACCTTGGGCAGTATGGCCATTTTCACGATATTGATTCTTCCTATCCATGAGCATGGTATGTTCTTCCATTTGTTTGTGTCCTCTTTGATTTCACTGAGCAGTGGTTTGTAGTTCTCCTTGAAGAGGTCCTTTACATCCCTTGTAAGCTGGATTCCTAGGTATTGATTCTCTTTGAAGCAATTGTGAATGGAAGTTCATTCCTGATTTGGCTCTCTGCTTGTCTGTTACTGGTGTATAAGAATGCTTGTGATTTTTGCACATTAATTTTGTATCCTGAGACTTTGCTGAAGTTGCTTATCAGCTTAAGGAGATTTTGGGCTGAGACGATGGGGTTTCTAAATATACAATCATGTCATCTGCAAACAGGGACAATTTGACTTCTTCTTTTCCTAACTGGATACCCTGGATTTCTTTCTCTTGCCTGATTGCCCTAGCCAGAAGTTCCAACACTATGTTGAATAGGAGTGGTGACAGAGGGCATCCCTGTCTTGTGCCAGTTTTCAAAGGGAATTTTTCCAGTTTTTGCCCATTCAGTATGATATTAGCTGTGGTTTGTCATAAATAGCTCTTATTATTTTGAGGTACATTCCATCAATACCGAATTTATTGAGCGTTTTTAGCATAAAGGGCTGTTGAATTTTGTCAAAAGCCTTTTCTGCATCTATTGAGATAATCATGTGGTTCTTGTCCTTGGTTCTGTTTATATGCTGGATTACGTTTATTGATTTGCGAATGTTGAACCAGCCTTGCATCCCAGGGATGAAGCCCACTTGATCATGGTGGATAAGCTTTTTGATGTGCTGCTGAATCCGGTTTACCAGTATTTTATTGAGGATTTTTGCATCGATGTTCATCAGGGATATTGGTCTAAAATTCTCTTTTTTTGTTGTGTCTCTGCCAGGCTTTGGTATCAGGATGATGTTGGCCTCATAACACGAGTTAGGGAGGATTCCCTCTTTTTCAGAAGGAATGGTACCAGCTCCTCCTTGTACCTCTGGTAGAATTCAGCTGTGAATCCATCTGGTCCTGGACTTTTTTTGGTGGGTAGGCTATTATTGTTGCCTCAATTTCAGAGCCTGCTATTGGTCTATTCAGGGATTCAACTTCTTCCTGGTTTAGTCTTCGGAGAGTGTAAGTGTCCAGGAAATTATCCATTTCTTCTAGATTTTCTAGTTGATTTGCGTAGAGGCATTTATAGTATTCTCTGATGGTTGTTTGTATTTCTGTGGGGTCGGTGGTGATATCCCCTTTATCATTTTTTATTGCGTCTATTTGATTCCTCTCTCTTTTCTTCTTTATTAGTCTAGCTAGCGGTCTGTCAATTTTGTTGATCTTTTCAAAAAACCAACTCCTGGATTCATTGATTTTTTGGAGGGTTTTTTGTGTCTCTATCTCCTTCAGTTCTGCTCTGATCTTAGTTATTTCTTGCCTTCTGCTAGCTTTTGAATGTGTTTGCTCTTGCCTCTCTAGTTCTTTTAATTGTGATGTTAGAGTGTCAATTTTAGATCTCTCCTGCTTTCTCTTGTGGGCATTTAGTGCTATAAATTTCCCTCTACACACTGCTTTCAATGTGTCCCAGAGATTCTGGTATGTTGTATCTTTGTTCTCATTGGTTTCAAAGAACATCTTTATTCTGCTTTCATTTCGTTATGTACCCAGTAGTCATTCAGGAGCAGGTTGTTCAGTTTCCATGTAGTTGAGCGGTTTTGATTGAGTTTCTTAGTCCTGAGTTCTAGTTTGATTGAACTGTGGTCTGAGAGACAGTTTGTTATAATTTCTGTTCTTGTACATTTGCTGAGGAGTGCTTTACTTCCAATTATGTGGTCAATTTTGGAATAAGTGTGATGTGGTGCTGAGAAGAATGTATATTCTGTTGATTTGGGGTGGAGAGTTCTATAGATGTCTATTAGGTCCGCTTGGTGCAGAGATGAGTTCAATTCCTGGATATCCTTGTTAACTTTCTGTCTCGTTCATCTGTCTAATGTTGACAGTGGAGTGTTGAAGTCTCCCATTATTATTGTATGGGAGTCTAAGTCTCTTTGTAGGTCTCTAAGGACTTGCTTTATGAATCTGGGTGCTCCTGTATTGGGTGCATAGATATTTAGGAGAGTTAGCTCTTCCTGTTGAATTGATCCCTTGACCATTATGTAATGGCCTTCTTTGTCTCTTTTGATCTTTGATGGTTTAAAGTCTGTTTTATCAGAGACTAGGATTGCAACCCCTGCTTTTTTTTGTTCTCCATTTGCTTGGTAGATCTTCCTCCATCCCTTTATTTTGAGCCTATGTATGTCTCTGCATGTGAGATGGGTCTCCTGAATACAGCAGACTGATGGGTCTTGACTCTTTATCCAGTTTGCCAGTCTGTGTCTTTTAATTGGAGCATTTAGTCCATTAACATTTAAGGTTCATATTGTTATGTGTGAACTTGATCCTGTCATTATGATATTAACTGGTTATTTTGCTCGTTAGTTGATGCAGTTTCTTCCTAGCCTCGATGGTCTTTACATTTTGGCATGTTTTTGCAATGGCTGGTACCGGTTGCTCCTTTCCATGTTTAGGGCTTCCTTCAGGGTCTCTTGTAAGGCAGGCCTGGTGGTGACAAAATCTCTAAGCATTTGCTTATCTGTAAAGGATTTTATTTCTCCTTCACTGATGAAGCTTAGTTTGGCTGGATATTAAATTCTGGGTTGAAAATTCTTTTCTTTAAGAACGTTGAATATTGGCCCCCACTCTCTTCTGGCTTGTAGAGTTTCTGCCGAGAGATCTGCTGTTATTCTGATGGGCTTCCCTTTGTGGGTAACCCGACCTTTCTCTCTGGCTGCCCTTAAGATTTTTTCCTTCATTTCAACTTTGGTGAATCTGGCAATTATGTGTCTTGGAGTTGCTCTTCTGGAGGAGTATCTTTGTGGTGTTCTCTGTATTTCCTGAATTTGAATGTTGGCCTGCCCTACTAGGTTGGGGAAGTTCTCCTGGATGATATCCTGAAGAGTGTTTTCCAAGTTGGTTCCATTTTCCCCCTCACTTTCAGGCACCCCAATCAGACGTAGATTTGGTCTTTTTACATAATCCCATACTTCTTGCAGGCTTTGTTCATTTCTTTTTCTTCTTTTTTCTTTTGGTTTCTCTTCTCGCTTCATTTCATTCATTTGATCCTCATCGCTGATACTCTTTCTTCCAGTTGATCGAGTCGGTTACTGAAGCTTGTGCATTTGTCACGTATTTCTCGTGTCGTGGTTTTCATCTCTGTCATTTCGTTTATGATCTTCTCTGCATTAATTAGTCTAGCTGTCAATTCTTCCATTTTTTTTTCAAGATTTTTAGTTTCTTTGTGCTGGGTACGTAATTCCTCCTTTAGCTCTGAGAGGTTTGATGGACTGAAGCCTTCTTCTCTCATCTCGTCAAAGTCATTCTCTGACCAGCTTTGATCCGTTGCTGGCGATGGGCTGCGCTCCTTTGCAGGGGGAGATGCGCTCTTATTTTTTGAATTTCCAGCTTTTCTGCCCTGCTTCTTCCCCATCTTTGTGGTTTTATCTGTCTCTGGTCTTTGATGATGGTGACGTACTGATGGGGTTTTGGTATAGGTGTCCTTCCTGTTTGATAGTTTTCTGTCTGACAGTCAGCAGGACTGTCTGTTGGTCTGTTGGAGATTGCTTGAGGTCCACTCCAGACCCTGTTTGCCTGGGTATCAGCAGCAGAGGTTGCCGAAGATAGAATATTGCTGAACAGTGAGTGTACCTGTCTGATTCTTTCTTTGGAAGTTTCCTCTCAGGGGTGACTCCACCCTGTGAGGTGTGGGGTGTCAGACTGCCCCTAGTGGGGGATGACTCCCATCTAGGCTACTCAGGGGTCAGGGACCCACCTGAGCAGGCAGTCTGTCCGTTCTCAGATCTCAACGTCCGCGTTAGGAGATCCACGGCTCTCCCCAAAGCTGTCAGACAGAGTCGTTCGCGTCTGCACCGGTCCCCGCTCTTTCCCCTGTTGGACTGCAGCTGTGCGCTGTCCGCAGAGGTAGAGTCTACAGAGACAGGCAGGCTTCCTTGAGCTGCTGTGAGCTCCACCCAGTTCGAGCTTCCCAACGGCTTTGTTTACCTACTTAAGCCTCAGCAATGGCAGGCGCCCCTCCCCCAGCCTCGCTGCTGCCTTGCGGATAGATCGCCGCAGACGGCTGTGTTAGCAGTGAGGGAGGCTCCGTGGGCGTGGGACCCTCCCGGCCAGGTGTGGGATATATTCTCCTGGTGTGCCTGTTTCCTTAAAGCGCAGTATTGGGGTGGGAGTTACCCGATTTTCCAGGTGTTGTGTGTCTCAGTTCCCCTGGCTAGGAAAAGGGATTCCCTTCCCCCTTGCGCTTCCAGGTGAGGCGATGCCTCGCCCTGCTTCAGCTCACGCTGGTCAGGCTGCAGCAGCTGACCAGCACCGATTGTCCGGCACTCCCTAGAGAGATGACCCCAGTACCTCAGTTGAAAACGCAGAAATCACCGGTCTTCTGTGTCGCTCGCGCTGGGAGTTGGAGACTGGAGCTGTTCCTATTCGGCCATCTTGCTCCGCCCCCCTAATCTTAATTTATTAATGTATATTTTCTTATAAGAGAAAAAATGCCCAGAAGAAAAAGCAAGATGGATGAATCAGTGTGTGCAGATCAGTATGTGTACACACAGCCAGTAAAAGATCATATCTGGGAATCCAAACACAGGAAAGATTCAATACTAAATATTCTAAAGGAATTATTTTTTAATAATATCTCACTTAGGCCAGGCGAGGTGGCTCACACCTGTAATCCCAGCTCTTTGGGAGCCCGAGGCAGATGGATTGCTTGAGGTCAGGAATTCAAGACCAGTCTGACCAACATGGTGAAATCCCGTCTCTCCTAAAAATACAAAAATTAGCTGGGCATAATAGTGGGCACCTGTAATCCCAGCTCCTCAGGAGAGTGAAGTAAGAGAATCACTTCAACCTGGGAGGTGGAGGTTGCAGTTAGCTAAGATTGCACCACTGAACTCCAACCTGGGTAACAGAGCGAGACTCCATCTCAAAAAATAAAATAAATAAAAAATACATAAATAAATAATTTAAAAATCTCATTTACAATGTAATCACCGTAATAATTGCGGTATATGACAGTATGATCCACCAGTCCTTAAATGACTGAATAGTGATGTCATGACCATCCAAACAGAGCAGCAAAAAGAAGGTAATGGTGTCTGGATTAGTTTGCTCAGGCTACCATAATAAAATATTGTCAATTGGGTGGCTTAAAACAACATAAATGTATTGTCTCAGGGTTCAGGACACTAGAAGTCTGAAATCAAGGCATCAGCACGGTCACGCTCCCGCTGAGAGCTCTCAGGAAAGATCTGTTCAAGTTCTCTCCCCTTGCTACTAGTAGTTCTTTGGTGTGTGGCAGCATAACTCCAATCTTCACACACACTCTCCATTCATAGCACTGATCCTGTGTATATGTCTGTGTCCAAATTCTTCCTGTATCCAATATGTATCATATTGGATTAAGCGCCTACCCTACTCTAATATGATCGGATCCTAACTAGTTACATCTGCAAATACCCAATTTCAAAATAAGGTCACATTCTGAAGTACTGGGGGTTAGAAATTCAACACAGTAATTTTGGGGAAGCACAAGTCAATTCATGTGGGTACTCGACAGCAGTCTCATATGTAATGCCTAAATTAGGATTGTTCTTGATATTAACGGTTTGCATAACTTGGCTACTTGCAGCTGTTTAAAGCTCTTAAACTGCTATTGTGGAATATAATATGTAGTAATTATCCCATTTCTTAATGCATGTAAAGGAAAGAATGATCCAGCACATGAGGAGTCAAGAAGTGTTTCTCAGTCATTGTGGTTTATTCAAGTTAATATATCTACAATCTACATATATGTGTAGAAGTTGATAAATATATAGTTTCACTACATATTACATATACATATTATTAATATATAATCCAAATTTCCTAAAGATCATACCATATGGCAGACGTATTAGTGAGATAGCCTCAGCATAGGGCCACCATAAAATCTGTTGTCTGACCTGAACACTTTTGAGAGTGAAAGGGCACTATTAACAATTAGGCTAGACTACCGGCAAAAACCAGAGGGTCCTAGTCACATCCAACATGACTGTAAACAAAGGGAAGAGCCCAATTCAAATAAAATGACAGTAGGTATAGAATAGACTTTTACCAAATTTGTCTGTAGTAGGAAAGGGAAAGGCAGTGATCCTTCTGATCATTTGTAAATATTGAATACCTTAAAAAAGGGGGAGATCAATGTGTGAAAAATGCATTAGATTTTGCATATAGTGAGAATGTAACATATTTACGTTTTGTAAATAAAATGGCATACAAAAAAAGTATTATGGAGAGGACAATATTAAAAGGAGACACTAACCACATCAACATGGGTCTTTCTAGTCTTTCCGAAGACAATGCATGTCTGTTCTCACGCCGCTATAAAGAACGCCCGGTACTGGGTAATTTATAAAAGAAAGATGTTTAATTAATTTACACTTCCACAGGTCTGGGAAGCCTCAGAAAACTTACAATCATGGTGGAAATAGAATCAAACACATCCTTCTTCACATGGCAGCAGGAGAAAGAAATGAGTTCCCAGTAAAGGAGGAAGTCCCTTATAAAACTATCAAATCTTGTGAGAATGAACTCAGTATCATGAGAATATGATGGGAGAAACCAGCCCCCTGATTCAATTATCTCCACCTGGTCTCCACCTGGTCCCCACCCGCTCCCCTAACGGCACATGGAGATTATGGGAACTACAATTCAAGATGAGATTTGGGTGGGGACACAGCCAAACCATATGAGACAATAAGAGGAGAATGCATCTGAAATATTTAAGACCCCCATTAATGCCAATCAACTAAAGAAGTGAAATAATGTATCATTTCTTGTCTGTAGAAAGAAGAAAAAGAAGCAAAGATATTACTTTTTGATAGAATAAAGCAAAATATTATTCTGTAACAGAGATTCTGTGCTTCCCTCATGTAATTCTGATTTTCCCTCATGCAATAGCATTCCCTCCTATCCAATGTAGACAGTGATCACTGGATTTCTCTATTTCTATAATACACCACTTTGTGGTGTCATTCTTGTAAGTGCACTGTCCTATAAGACAACAAGCATTCTCCATTTACAGAAAAAGTAGATGAGCAGAAACACCTGGTATTCTTTTCATACTCACCAAGCTATTTTTGGTGTATCAGAGTTCAGGCCAGCCCTATAAAACTTCAGAACCACATATAAGATTGAACATTATATGCCTACAAGTAAAGCGTCATAGTGTCATAAGCCTGTCCCCAAAGTGCTTTTATTGTTTTGGAGTCTCCGTAATTGTACCTCTCTGAAAAAAAGCCAAGTACTTTCAGCCAAGAAAAAAAAAAATCTTCATTAGTTTACTATGCAGCTTTCCCAGGTGAAACAAACACCCTCAGCAAGAGTGTGTGTCCATGTTAATTACAGCTTGCCCACAGGCCACCCTGGCAACTGTCCAGCCTTCCTGATATCTACAAAGCATTTTATGCAGTATGCACATAGCAGGATAGATTGCCTAATTTCCGCTCCAGACCCAGCAGGAAAGGACAGACACTAGTACCTTTCTGCTAAAGACATGTTTCACTGCAAAATTTTCCTTCAGGAAATTCACAGATCTCCAGGAACAAGGGAAATTTACCCCTGGACATTTGACTGTACATTACATAATTACACTTCCTGCTTCACCAAGCACTAAATTTAACAGCTTAATTTAGAAAATAATTTGAACTACCCAATTTACCTGTTTTAATAGCATACTCGTTATCAGGAATTAATGAATAAAACTCACTGATGTGACAAAACTTTAGCAAAATGCAAACACCACATCAGGATTATGAAAGTCAGACAGAATTGGACACCACTAGCCACAGAAACATGTATCATGGGTCAATTTACTATGCAGATTCAACTAAATATCTGCATTAAAGTAAAACCTTAGATCAGTGGTTTTCAACCCAGGGTGATTTTGCCCCTCAGGGGACATCTGATGATATCTGGAGACATTTTTTATTGTCATGACTTGAGGAGGGATTGCTTACTGGCATTTACTATGTAGAGGCCAAGGATGCTACTAAAATCCTATAATGGACAGAACAGCGCACCCCCGCCCTCTCACTTCAAAGAACTGTCTAATCCAAAATGTCAATAGTCCTGAGGTTGAGAAATTCTGCCTTAGGTTATGTGAGAAAAATTAGTAGTTTTGCATAAATTCTGTGTGTTAATACTATGTCCCACAGATGCATTTTAATAGACATTAAAAGTTATTTTCAGTCAAGTTTCTCTATGATTCTCCTACCTTGCCAAAATTATGAATTGTCACCAAATACTATACAATGAAGTACAAACAAGTTCTATAAGATTAAAATAAAAGAATCTAACATTCATCATGCTGTGTCTGAATTTAGGAGAGATGAAAGACTGGTGAGAAATATAAATGACCAGCATTCCTGGCATCTACAAAATGCAAAACTAAATTACATGTAATGTTAATTGAGGATTCCAAAGATTTCTTAATTTCCAGTTTTCATCCATTACCAACTCATGATTTTTTTTCCCCTTAAACATAAAACTTGCACTGCTTTTAACCTACCACATTCCCAAAGTCAGAAACAGAACCACTCTCACTGTCAGATAAAAGCATGAGAAAAGTATTCACAAATGTACTTAACTAGACGTAAGGTGGAAATCCAGTTCTGTCTCTTAAAAACTGCTAGACATCTTCTCTGTGATATAATTTAAAAGGAATAATTGCTTTATATGTTTTGAAGTCCTTGCCTCATTATTTATAAACAACAACTTTGCAGAGTGCTTGCCTGTGATAAATTTGTATTATGTTTTATGTGGAGCAAATTTTTGACCTTCAATTCAGAATGACAAAAAAATTGAAAAATCATAGCGAGCAGGAAAAAAAAATAAGGCCACACTTTTCTCTAATGTTGGTTGTTATCATTTAGTCCTTTATGGATAACACTCAACTATCTTTTACGCTTCTTCAAGTCCATATCCTTCAAAACATCTTTATCCTTCTTATCCTAATGTTTTGTCCCTCAATCTACCACATGGGTATTCAGGTATCTTATTAATTTTATTTAAAAGTCCTTGTGCTTTATTATTACAAAATACAACATACAGAGCAGTTTTTTTCCTGGCCATGCTCAGCTTATCAGAACTACTTTATTATGCACCACTGGTATCTATTTAAAATGATGACTTTGTTTTAGAACAGAATCTAATGTTCTAAGGAAACAGTATCTGATGTTAGAAAGGGGAAAACCCCAGGAAGCATTCTTTCCAAACCTGCTCCATGACTTTATGCCAAGCCATTGGTAAGCAAACTTTCAGAAGCAGATACCCGAGAAGCTCCTCTTCTGAAACAGTGTTTGGCAGTAGCAATCACAAGTCAGAATAGAACTATGAAATAATTACCTCTTTAAAAATATGGTCCACATTGAAATGGTCTACAGCAGAGATTTATCTGTGCTATTAAACTCTCTTTAAAATGACATCACTAGGAAGATTCTGCTTATCCAATGGTTTGAGACAGAAGGGTTCCTTTGAATTTTAGAGGGGAGAGGGCTCAAATCATGGGTGAGACATAAAAATAAGAATTTGAATTTGATCAATCAAGGAAGAGCGTTCGGGCACTGCTACTCCAAAAAAGAATTAATATGGTAGAAGAGCAGGGAAAGAGACGCAGACGAACACAAAGCCAAATTTCATCACAGTTGATGATTGCCTCCTGCACTACTAAGAATGTTTATATTTCTTTCAAGGTGCTTACCTCCATATAGGACTGGCTCAGAACTCATCAGACCACAGATGCATATATGTGCCTTAATTCACCATCTCATTGCAAATGAGGATGGTCAGGGAAGATAAAGAAAAACACAAAGAATCTTATCTCAGAACTATCTTAAGTCTACAGAATGATCTTACAGATAATTTGGAATATACAATTCTGGTCTCCAAAAATTTCCCATGGTGGTTTTCATCCATTTTCGTTCCTTAAACATACTTTTTCTTTTTATTCCATGGACCCTTGAAAAAAGGCCTAACCATCCCCTAACTGAAGTTATTCACAAAGAAGAGAATACTTAACTTTTAGACGTGAGGTTTATGAGGCAACATCTGGCTTTAAATGTCCATCCCATATTTTTAGCCAAATTGTAAATCAAGTAAATTAAAATATTCATGTTTAAGGGTCATTTTGCCAAGATACTTTAAATGATGTGTACATAAAATGTAATAATAATTAATATTTTACTGCAATAATTAACTGTAATAGTCACCAAGGTGTTGGACGATTTCTATTGGTAAGATTTCAGCAGCTATCTCTTAGAATCACGGCCTCTACATTCTCTTTCTTGAAGATTTTCATCCTTGATGAATAACCTCTATGATGTTTTTTATAAGGAAATTTATCAATAACGTTATTTGTTGTGAGCTTTATCCTGAAAATCACTTAAAAGGGAAAAGCTACTCTAGGAAGTTTAGCAAGAGTATGTCTAGCACTGTTTATATTGGTATTCTTCTTGACCTGACATTGTAACTATTATCTGGGAGATGCAGCATCTTTGCAAAAATATCTAGTTTAATTCAATTCGTTTTAAGCGACCTACTGGAAAGCAGAAAAAGGACCCCTCAAGAGAGTCTTAAAACACATAACTCTGATCTTCTAAGAAACTAGTTTATCTCAACAGTCTGGAAAATCTCCATAAAAGTTCTTGAGACAACTGTTCAGGAAGAAGCGTATAGTAACAGATAAAATGTAGTAAGGACTGCATGGAAAGGCATTTAAAACAAAACAGATAACCTTGTACTAGTCTTTTGATATAATTCATGCCTTGGTTTCATTAGGTAAAATCCTACATGCAACATAAGAACATCACTGGCAACAGGCTGTCAGAAAAATATCCAGTAGAACAGAAAATAAGCAAAAGATGCTTTGTCTCACACACACACACACACACACACACACACATTTTCCATACATTTTAATTCCAATGTGCACAGATGCTTGGAAAGAAACTGAGGTCCACAAAATGAAAAAGCTCTGCAATTCTCACTATTTGCTAACTGAACACCTGAACCAAACTTAAAAGGCATTCCATTCCTTGAAAACTTTTAATTGCCTTTTGCAAGAATATATTGTTTAATTCAGGATGTGTTTCAATACAGGGAGAATTATTTATACTTTTATACTTTTGCAGACACTCTGAGATCTGAGTTATCAACGGAGACTTTTATATAGCCTCAGCCTCATAGGCCAAATATATTTTAAACAGATACATACATACACACAGACATATATATATACACTTTTTTTAATGCAGAGAGAACTCAACCTGCCCCAGGCATGCATTAATGTTTTTATCTTCATTCTTGGACATACAATCTTTGTGCATTAACAATTTTGTAAACATCTGCTTCTTGACTATATGCAAATAATCTCAGAAGCCATCAAAAGGGAATAGCTACCTTCAGATTAGCTGATTTACTGAAACTATGAACAAAGAGTATGCAGTCCTCCTCTTCATTGCAGTATCAAAATAGTTGGTTTGCTGACAGCAAGTGTTTGAATTCATGGCAAACAGTAAATGCTCTAAAGAGAACACATTAAAAGCCAAATTTGCTTATGAGAAACAAAATTCTGGCAAGGAGGTACAGCTTGTAGTTCCTTGTCAAATAGCAGGCTTCCTTCAAACCAAAGCATTACGATTACTTTGAGGAAAAGGCCATTGCTATCCATAGCTAAAATAGAAAGTAAGTGTTGAAGTAGAGCATATCACTTTCATATAAAATCATTTAATGTGAAAATCTTCTATTGTAGTTTTTGTAATGTCATTTTCAAACTGAAAACAGTAGTTTAGTTATGTCTTAAATACTAAAATAAAGTAAACTAGAGCTATTCAGATTATGCTACTCAGAGGCTGCTAATCTGGGAACTGTGTCTACCAGTCCACAAGAAAAGTGCACAAATTGGGAGTGTTTACACACTTTTAAAACTGTTTGGAAAGAGTAATTCTTTGGCTGTGGAATTTAATTAAGTAAAAGAAGGTTTATAATTTGCATATCTTTTTAAATTTCATTTTTCTATTAATTAATTTTCATTCCATTTCACAAAAATATACCTTTGCAATGGATATAAAATTTACAAAATAAATAAATCAACCCTACCCCTTTAACACGGTTAGTGTGAAAAGCACTGAATTAGACAATTACTCTGACCAGCGTTCCTCGGTGCTAGCAAATTAATTATTGCTAGAGTTATAACAAGAAAAGTCCTGAACAAATCCGACAACCAGCAGCACTTTGAAAATAAAATGACATAAGATATGCACAGGCTGAGCAGGGAAGCACCTGTATGGAGTATATGAAGGACCCACTTTTTAAAGGAAATTTACTGAGCACCCAGTACATAAGCAGTATTAAAAAGCATACCATCATTATTTTTTTCTTTGAAAAACAGAAGTCATAGCTATTCACCTAAATCTACTCACTGAAGTGAAGAAATCATTAATAATTTATAACTGGGGTGTTAGTTAGAGGACATTACCATTACATAGTGATACAAATGAAAAATCAGATGCTGTTTAGGATTGTAGAGTATTGGCTAGTTTATGCAGGCAAATAAATGCATATTTTTCAGGAGATACCCAAGTATAAACCTTAATTTGGAAGAATCATAGTCCTTTACTTTTCAAAAGAATTGTTTTGTAATTTTTCTACACATTTATTGACAATAATGGTATAAATTGGCTTAAACCATAGCAAAAAGAATTCTTCTTTGCAGAAAGTGAAAAGTTCAGCTAACTAATGGTGACAGCACCCTTAATGACTAGCTAATGAGCTACTGGAGTTTACTTTCCTTACAGGATGGATCAGAACTAATGTCACCCAACACAGTCTGCCTGAAGGCAAGAGAGTGATAGGTCATCTGATGCTTCACAGCATTTCCCGAATCTGTGAACACATAAAGTAGGGAAGAAATGAGCATTCACATCTTTTAGTTTTTGGTGTATTTACGATGGCTGTCTAATCTAACACCTGTGGTAGGCAGGATTCTGAGATGATTCTCATCATTCCCACTCCTGCAGAGCCCATTCTCCTTGAGTGTGAGTGGGGCCCATGCTATGAAGGGATGCCACTCCCTTAATTATGTGATGTTATGTGGTAAAGGTGACACGATTCTGCAGATGGAATTTAGATCTCACATCCCTTGATTTTGAATGAACCAAAAAGGGGAGTATAATGGATGGTCTAACTTAATCAACTGAACGCCCTTCAAAGAGGGATTGAGCCCCCTTTCTGAATGAAGAGAGTTTCCCTCCAGTCTAGAAGAAATAAACTGCCATGTTGTGAGAGGACCTTTAATAGGGCCTCCATAACCACAGGATTTTGAAAGAGGAGCAGGAAGTAGCCCCATACAGGAATGCAGGCCAGGCAAGTCCTTATTGCAGCCTTGTGAGACTGAACAGAGGGCTGCCACGACGACTCAGCACGGAAACTGTTAGATAATAAGTGTATATTGTTTACAACCATTCAGTTTGTTGTAGTATGCTACACAGAATAGAAAATACCAAACCAGGCCGGGCGCGGTGGCTCAAGCCTGTAATCCCAGCACTTTGGGAGGCCGAGATGGGCGGATCACGAGGTCAGGAGATCCAGACCATCCTCGCTAACACGGTGAAATCCCGTCTCTACTAAAAATACAAAAAAAAAAAAAAAAAAAAACTAGCCGGGCGAGGTGGCAGGCGCCTGTAGTCCCAGCTACTCCGGAGGCTGAGGCAGGAGAATGGCGTGAACCCGGGAGGCGGAGCTTGCAGTGAGCTGAGATCCGGCCACTGCACTCCAGCCCGGGGGACAGAGCAAGACTCCGTCTCAAAAAAAAAAAAGAAAAGAAAATACCAAACCAAAATAAAGAAATAAATACATTTACATTCCCAAATTTTAAACATGACATTCAATTTTTTTTTCTTTTTTAAGAGACAGAGTCTTGTTCTCTTGCCCAGGCTAGAGTGCAGCTGCTGGATCATAGCTCACTGCAGCCCTGACTTTCAGGCTCAACTGATCCTCTCACCTCGGTCTCCCACATAGCTGGGGCTAATAGGTGCATGCCAACATACCCACACAATTATTTAATTTTTAGTAAAGATGAGGTCTTGTTGCATTGCCCAGGCTGGTCTCAAACTCCTGGGCTTGACTGATCCTCCCACCTCGGCCTCCCAAATTGCTGGAATTACAAGTGTGAGCCACCATGCCCAGCTCAGGATTCATTTTATCTCTGCGTAAAATGCCTTTATGAAGATTCTACTTGGGGCTGGGCGCGGTGGCTCACTCCTGTAATCCTGCAATTTGGGAGGCCGAGGTAGGTGGATCACCTGAGGTCGGGAGTTCAAAACCAGCCTGGCCAACATGACGAAATCCCGTCTCTTACTAAAAATACAAAAATTAGCCGGGCATGGTGGCACATGCCTGTTCTCCCAGCTAGTAGGGAGGCTGAGGCACGAGAATCTGTTGAATCTGGGAGGCAAAGGTTGAAATGAGCCAAGATTGCACCACTGCACTGCAGCCAGGGTGACAGTAAGACTCCACCTCAAAATAAATAAATAAATAAATAAATAAATTCTATTTGGTTTGTTTAGATTCACTGAACCTTAAATTAGTCATCAGTCTTTGATTTCCTCTGTATAATCTGATTCACATCTTTTTTGCGCACGTCGAGGATCTAACATGTGTTTCTAACTCTTCTCATTTATTCATGCCTCTACACGAGGAGAAAAACTCATCAACTGGCACAATAAAGGGCCGCACATAAAAGACTGCACACACCCCTCTTCTATACTTTAAAATGCCTTATGAGCTCGGATATAAATTCTTGAAAAATTAGAATTGATACTATAAACAGCATAATGTAATTGATTTTTACTTTTCTGAAAATATTTCATAATATACATTTATTACTCAAGGTAAACCATGATGATATGTTTGCTGCTCATCTTAGAGGAAAAAAGCCCCATTCTATATTACAGATAGTATGGTAATTATTGCTTATGTAGCTTTAAAGTTACTATTTTCCACTTGCAAAGATTCCTAGAACTATATTGTCAAGGGAGAACATCTAGGGCCTCTTTCACAGAACTAAAATCATGAGGGACAATGGGCCACTAAAATTATTTTTCTGCACACGAGGTCAATTTTTCTGCAAGGTCAATGACTTCATTATATACTACAATATACTCCCCCACCCTTATTAGAAATTTTGCTCTCTCTTTCTGGGGTTTCAGTTACATGCAGTCAACCAAAGTCCAAAAGTGTTACAGAATTAGAGAGAGACCACCTCCACACAACTTTTATTACAGCGTATTGTTATAACTGTTCTATTTTATTAGTTGTTTTAATCTCTTTTCTGTGCCTAACTTACAAACTTGGTATATAAGTTATAAGCTATGGGTATGTATACATAGGTAAAAACATAGTATATACTTTTAATCAGTAATATATGCAGTTTCAGGCATCCACTGGGGGTCTTGAAATGTGTCCCCAGCAGGTAAGGGGGTACTTATCTGTACTTGATATGCCCTTCAATCAGATACAAAAAGAAGCTTGGTACCATATTATGCTTTAGCACAATTTGGTGGTAGCAAAATGTTTAAAAGAGAGGAAAACATCAAACTTGATCATTTTTGCTTTCAGAAAGAAGAAACTTAAAACAGTGGGAAAATAAACTTTTCAGGAACATAACCACAGGTATGGGAGTGCTCAAGTACCAAGAAAGATCTAATTTATGGTCAATAGATACATGAATGGCAATTATGTAACAACTAAAACCAACTTTTTAAGAAATAGGAGGTGAGCAATTAAATGTTGGATAGTGCTAAAGCCAGAAATTCTTCCTTACAAGATGTTACCAAGTAGGTCTTACATCTAGTTAATGGTGGAAGCAAACAGGAACCCACGTCACCTGATTAGACTGTTATCCTGCTTCTAATCAGAGTATATTTGTTCAGTGCTTTCTACATGCAGTGTTTTACATGAATATTTTTAATCCTTACAAGAACCCTATGAAGTTTTATGAATGGGAATGTTGACTTGTTCAAGTTACCCAGCTAATTGTAGAGCTGAGATTTTAATCTACACTTTTAATCAACCATGCAAGTTCCATGAAATAATTAAACCCTAATGTTCAAAAGCATCAATTTTTTAATGCAATGACTCCTCTTCTATGCATTAATACGGTATTAGTTACAAATCATTTTGAGGAGAACTAAAAAGTCACTCAGATGAATATCTGTCCTCTGGTTCAGATGAGGAAACCTGATTAGAAAGGCAGCAACCCACGGACAGATGCAATGGCTCACACCTGTAATCCCAGTGCTTTGGGAGGCTGAAGCAGGAGGATCACCTGAGGTCAGGAGTTTGAGATGAGCCTGGGCAACATAGTGAAATAGCAAGACTGCGTCTCTCCAAAATATTTAAAAAACAAACAAACAAACAAAAAAAAAAACAGAAAGGCAGCAACCACACCACATACGATCACTTTTTAGAATACAAGAATGAAGTTTTAATGATACTCAGCATAGATCCAACATCTAAATCCATTTAAATTATAGGAGACCTGTGTAACTTGGCAGGAATCTGTACTGATTTAGTAAACAGAAAGGATATGGAGCAAACCGTCATCTTCAGCTTCAGACAAAAGTCATGACACATAGCATAAAAAATCTTAAACATAACCCTAGGACAACAAGCAAGGAACAATCTGGAGCATTTTATTTATTTATTTTTTGACTTGGTCCTCCCTTTCCTACTCCCATTCCAGAGATTTTCCCCTAGCGCTCTAATGAGATAAATATGAAAAGCATAAGAGAAAATAGTAATCTTTACTAATCTCCATAGATTACACCAGGAGTAGATTAGAAAATCAAGAAAAAATGTCTAGTTCTAATGGCTCCACATTAGAATAAGAAAAGATGAAGGAACTAACACTTTTCACTCTTTGCTCAATAAATTCAGTGGAATATACATAGACAAGTACTTGAAGGCCTATCATTTAAGCCTTACAATTTCCCCTAAAAGGTATGAAATGAAATTTCATACCTTTTACAGAATATGAAATGAAATTGAAAGAAAATTAACTTTCCAAGATCACACAGGCTATATCAGAAGCAAGGTTCAACCTTGGGATTCTCTGACTCAAAATCCTGAATATTCCCACCATACCAGACTGCCCACCTTGAGTCCTCTGAACTACCATAGCATAGACTCATAAGGTTCTGGCTTAAGTATCTATCAACTTAGCAACTTTTGGGAGTTAGTAGAGTAATACACAACCACTGTGTGTTTGAAGATGTGCAAGAGTAGATCACAGGCTTCAGATGGGACAAAAAATTAAAACAATAATCAGCAGTTATATATCACATCCATTTTGATGTTTCAGTTACTCCTAATAAATTTACAATCTTTCCCATGGATGATGGCATTTCTGGATACTACAAAGCATTTTCAGGTTTTATGTTTTCTAAATATATATATTCTACATACATGTAGCACATCTGAATCTGCATATATATTTTCTTCATATCTTATAACTTTCACTTGATAGAAATCATTATAATATATATTTGATGTTCATATATTGTGTAATGTTTATTATATGTACACACACATCATATAAATATGTATATATCGGTATACGTGACTGATGTATGCGTTTCTCTGCAGTTAGGGTAGATATACAGAGGCAACAGAAGGAAGAAGGAAAATAAAAATCGATTCTGAGTAGCCTGCTGACCCCAGGTTTTGGCTCCCTGTGCATATTACAAGAACAGAATCCAGGAACCAATTCACTTCACAGGTAGAAAAACCCAAAAGGGGTAGGACCAAATCCAAGACTTGCAACCTTCAAATGGCTACTCTGTCACAATCATGTACACCCAGAACTCAGCTGGCCTTCAGATGCCACACAGACAGGTTGTGTCACATCTGATAATTTAAGGAGATGAATGACCTCATATAATTATCACGCATGATTTGGTCTGTGATGAGTTACCATTCCCCTATGTTTATTTATTACCATCGAGGAAAAATATAAATTTTAAACAATTACTCACTCACCAGTAGACCTTGAAACCCATGTGTTAATCCTCTGGGAACTAAGCTATCCACGCACAATGAAATTTCACCTCATAAAAATTAATGCCAATTTCTACACTTACATCGACAGGAAAATCAGGTGTTTGGACTGACAGCCAAGCAGCTAATATGTTTAATTTAGAGCAATCTGCATAGCCTCTATTGTGCCCATCTTCCTCAGGCTTCATATGGCCCATTTGTTCAAGTCCCCCAATATTTTTGCAGATGTAAATTTAAGTCAATTCTAATAAAATGTCATGACAAAGACAGGGTGGTATTTTTAAAGTGACAAACATCATAAAAATTTTACACATTCTTTTCTGTGGCAAATGTCAAAATGACTGCTATAAAAAGGCCATGTTGGCCGGGCGAGGTGGCTCATGCCTGTAATCCTAACACTTTGGGAAGCTGAGGTGGGCAGATCACCTGAGGTCAGGAGTCTGAGACCAGCCTGGCCAATACGGTGAACCCCGTCTCTACTCAGAATACAAAAAAATTAGCCAGGCATGGTGGTAGGTACCTGTAATCCCAGCTACTTGGGAGGCTGAGGCAGGAGAATTGCTTGAACCCAGGAGGCGGAGGTTGCAGTGAGCCGAGATCAGGTCATTGCACTCCAACCTGAGTGATAGAGACTCCGTCTCAAAAACACAAAAACAAAACCAAAAAAAAGCTAGGCTGCTGGCATTGAAAACTTGCTGCTTCAATGGTTATCATCAAGTTGTAATCATTAGTCATGGTATTAATGTATTGGTTAATCTAAAACATCTGTTTTATCCATAAATCAATTCCAAATTTGCACCAGAAATTTTATTTCAGTGCTTGATTTCTACCAACAAAAAAACAGTGTTTATGAGAGGCTCAACTCCATTTATATTGCAAAGTGAAGGGCTAGAGTTAAATGAGTGTACCTAACCATCAGTTGGATGAGTCAAGTAAAAGCTGGCCTTTTTCCGTACGCTCTAGGCAGATTTTTGCTAACTTCTGTATTGGTTGCGAAAAATGCAACTGGTCTTGATTTTACTATCCTGCACTCACTCAATTTGTAGGGTAGTCTGGAATCATTTCTATAAACATCTTAGATAGATTGCATTATTAACTTTCAGATATTCTGTTTTGAGGCTAAAAACTCACATCTTTGACAAGGAGAGGATATTGGTGGTAAAGCTATGACTTTTAAAAATAGATTCACACTCTGTGGCACAGTTCTCCTACAACAGGTGCTGGCTGAATTGTCACAACAAAGCACATCAAAAGCTTTGTGGTTCTGCTTTCTTCATGGTCTCTTTTAGGACACTGGTTTTGTCCTTAACCTAGGGATGGAACAGTTCACCCACCCTATTTCACTTACACTCCACTGCATCTCTTTCCCTTTCCCTTTTATGATGAAAGGCTACACAGGTTTTAGGAAGAGACATTTTTAAGACCTGCTAAGCATCCCTTTTTCCATTCATTTTAAGTTTTTCTCATGCCCCAAATGGTTATATATTAGCAGAATAATCTAGCTCACTAATCTATAGTCATCAATTCATGATCTCTTAAAGGCAGAAAAACCACACAAGGCACACATAATGAAGCCTGGCTATTAAACAGTCCTTTAAAGGTCCCCACGCATTCTTTCATTTAATCTTCATGGTAACACTGGATGCAGGAAGAAAAAATACTATCCTTGTTCTACAGATGGAGAAATCAAGGCTGAGAGTTAGTTCTGCTCTACTTTACATGACTCCTCTCCCTCAATCTTATTGCTGGAATATACAGTCAGGCGAGATAATAGATACTAAGACCTCAAACCTCCTGCAAGGGCAGCAAAGTTCAGCAGGTAAGTGTAGGAATCTAGAATTGAGCTGCTTGAGATCAAATTTGAACTCCTAAGGAAATTCAGAAAAGTTCTTCATACCCTAAACTTGTTCCCACATTTACAAAACAGAGATAATAATAATACTTATCTCAGAGGATTGGCTTGAATGTTAGATGGATTAAAAAACATGAGGCCAGGCACGGTGGTTCGCGCCTGTAATCCCAGCACTTCGTGAGGCTGAGGTGGTTGGATTACTGAGGTCGGCCATTTGAGACCAGCCTGGCCAACATGGTGAAACCCTATCTCTACTAAAAATACAAAAGTTAGCCAGGCATGGTGGTGCACACCTGTAATCCCAGCTACTAGGGAGGCTGAGGCAGGAGAATCACTTGAACCCGGAAGGCAGAGGTTGCAGTAAGCCAAGATCACGCCACTCCACTCTTGGAGTGAATAAAGAAATAACTTGTTCATTATTAATTATGAATTTATTATTCATTATTTATTTTTTCTTGTTTTATTTTTAAGTTCGGGGTACAAGTGGAGGTAGGTAACATAAGTAAACTTGTGTCGTAGGGGTTTGTTATGCAGATTATTTCATCAGCCAGGCATTAAGCGTAGTACTCATTAATTTTTTTTTCCTGACCCTCTCCCTCCTCCCACCCCCCACTCTCTGAAAGTTCCCAGTGTTGATCCCCTCTATGTGTCTATGGGTGACAGAGCGAGACTCTGTCTCAAAAAAAAAGGAGAGTACTAATTAATAGTGTCTGGCATACAGAAGGAAAAATGTCAGAAAACAATATTATTGTAACTGAAGGATGATTGGTAGTCATTATTACTGTTCAGACACTGCAGGTAGAGACACCAAAATTACTTCAAACTGTGAATATCTATGGGAGAGAAAAAAGAGCAGTCACAAAAAGGAAATAAATAGCCCACCTTAACTCTTCTCATCTCTTGCCACAAACCACAAGAGTGGTTTTTCCACACTGCAACGGTACCAACGAGAGGAACACTGATTCTCAGATCCACTGGCATCTGCAGTCCTAACCATTCATTCATTCATCTTGGAAACTCAGGGAACTGCCGTGATGGCAACTGCCAGTAATTTCCAGACCTTCGGGAGATCTGAGATGCCTCAGTGAGGGTTAACCAGGGATACACTTTGCAGGGATATTCTGTCAGTTTTTTGTGTATTTGTTTGGAGACAACCCTCCCTATGTTGCCCAGGCAAGATCTGCACTCCTGGGCTCAAGCGAACTTCCTTCCTCAGCCTCCCTAATAGCTGAGCCTACAAGCGAGCCCTCGCCCAACTTCCAGTGGTTTTTTATCTTCTAAAGTTTATTATTTTGTTTTCTTGACAAGGATCTGTTTCAACCAAAACTTCTCCCCTCTACTGAGGGCAGGAAGCACCAATAGAGTTGGGCAGTAAACCACTACTATTGCTGAAAATCAATGAATAAGTAATGCTAAATTGTCAAAGGAAATAACGATTTGCTCTTTTATCTGTTTTTCAATGATATTACTGGAAGATCTTTCTACCACAAGCACTACACACTTTTAAAATCTAATGACATTGGCCAGGTGTGGTGGTTCACATCCGTAATCCCAGCAATTTGGGAGGCCAAGGCGGGTGGATCACCTGAGGTCAGGAGTTTGAGACCAGCCTGACCAATATGGTGAAACCCCATCTCTACTAAAAATACAAAACCTAGCCGGGTGTGGTAGTTTGCGCCTGTAGTTCCAGTTACTCAGGAGGCTGAGACAGGAGAATCACTTGAACCCAGGAGGCAGAGATTGCAGTGAGCTGAGATCACACCACTGCACTCCAGCCTGGGTGACACAGTGAGACTCCATCTCAAAAAAAAAAAAAAAAATTTCTAATAACATGTTCTAAAACTACATGGATCTTTAAGATGATAATCTCTCCTAGGAAAGAAGTAAATGAAAAATAAAGACAAGTGAGAACCAAATGTTGCTGTGTCCAAAGGTAATATAGTGGCAAACTGGAGTCTTGTTACTATCACTGAAAGAAAAACTCTAGTCCATGCCTCTCAAAATTTGAATATCACTAATGTGTATGTATTACATTTCTGAATTATGTCATTCCTTCTCGAGAATGGAGTATGTAATTTAAATCATTCCTCTAAAAACATCTCCAGTAAATTAAAATTATATCTATCCTGTATTCCAACCATCTGCTTTCCTTCTCAAGGCTGTTTCATATTTCAAAAGTTACTTTGTAAGACACTGTGTTTAGTCTTGATCCCTTCCTCACCTGCCTCTATCAGAACATTCATCCATCAATCATGGCATCTCATTGCTTTCATTTCTCTGACATTTAGTCTTCTCCCTCTGAGATACGGGAATCTCCCCTCTGGTAACACTTATTTAGTTGTCTGTACAGCCTTCCCCACCTTCCCCGCCCTTCCCACCAGAGTCTTTTTCTGAGAATCGCCTCTTCCCCTATCCACGGTAATAGCAACTGGCCTCTTACAATGTAATACCTCCTAATAAGATTGGACCAGATATGGTGAAGTAACCCAAGCTCAGGCAACCAGAGTCTCTTTTCCAAATCCCATCTCCTGGTCACAATTAAATGGGCTGTAAGTGGCCATCTGGCCCATATTCAGACTATCAACACATCTTCTTTGGGAGGTTATCTTTAGGACTAGGATTCTACACTCAAGCTGGTTCAAAGCTTCAAAGGAGAAAACATAATCCCTCGCAATCATTCAATATCACGAACACTGGAGGCAGATAATGCCAACTTATAGAGAAAGAGAAGAAAGAAGTGACACAAAGACAAGCAGAAAATGACTTGAGAGATTATCGTGATAGCAGTCTCACCTTTGTCTGCAGTTGTTGGAACATCCTTGACGTGAACTCCCATGACGGATCATCCAGCCCCACTATGATTTAAAAATATTTCTTTTTGGTTTACGAAAGTCCTATGGTTTTGTACAATTTACAATCCCAAATGGCCTAATATTAACTTCTTCATTATTTATTAATTTTTCTTAACTTTTATTTTTAAGTTCAGGTGTACAAGTGGAGGTCTGTTACACAGGTAAACTTGTGTCATAGGAGTTTGTTGTACAGATGATTTCATCAGCCAGGCATTAAGCCTAGTACTCATTAGTTATTTTTTCCTGATCCTTTCCCTCCTCCCACCCCCTACCCTCTGAAAGGTCCCAGTGTGTGTTGATCCCCTCTAAGTGTTCATGTGTTCTCATCATGTTGCTCCCCTTTATAAGTGAGAACATGCAGTATTTGGTTTTCTTTTCCTGTGTTAGTTTGCTAAGGATAATGTCTTCCTCTGAATTTACTATCTCTCACTTTCCTCATGTCACCAAATTCCTGGAAGGAACAAACTGCACTTGTCTCCATATTCTCAACTTGACCAACTCCTCAAGCCACTGAAACCATGCTTCTGTCCCTGACATGATGAGACTTCTCTCTTTCATCAGTGGCCTTGATGCCTTCCTTAAAGGGGTCATCTGGTTTGACCTTCCACAAAATGAAACTGTAAATCGAGGCCCTTCTTTTGAAATTCAGTGGCTATCTTAGATTACAGATAAATATGAGTTAAATAAATGGAAAAAAAAATCCTCCTTCTGCCTTCAAAGATATTGCTCTCTGAATTTGCCTCCAAACTCTCTTCAGATACTTTTTTTTTTTTTTTTTTTTTAACACAGAGTCTCACTCTGTCACCCAGGCGTGCAGTGATGCAATCTTGGCTCACT
This sequence comes from Trachypithecus francoisi, assembly GCF_009764315.1. NCBI lineage: Eukaryota > Metazoa > Chordata > Mammalia > Primates > Cercopithecidae > Trachypithecus > Trachypithecus francoisi. The sequence goes on from NW_022681469.1 coordinate 62,428,016, forward strand.
GCAACATCCGCCTCCCAGGTTCAAGTGATTCTCCTGCCTCAGCCTCGTCAATAGCTGGGACTACAGGAGCATGCCATCACACCTGGCTAATTTTTTTTTTTTTTTTTTGTATTTTTAGTAGAGATGGGGTTTCATCGTGTTAGCCAGGATTGTCTCGATCTCCTGACCTCATGATCTGCCCACCTCGGCCTCCCAAAGTGCTGGGATTACAGGTGTGAGCCATCGCGCCCGGCCCAGATACATATTTCTAAGGGCCTAACAGACATCTATAAGATGCACTGCAAACTGCAAATGTCCAACAGTCAAGCTACTCCCACTCTCACAACATCAACCTGCATTCCTCCTTGTTCTCTAGCCTACAAAATTAAGAGATCTAAACAACATCTCCAACTCTTCTTCCCTTCCCGATTCCCCAAATCTCACAACCACCAAGTCCTGAAATTATACTTCTACCTTAAACCTGCTTTACCTTCTCACTGACACTAATCTTTTTGAAACCTCAGGCATCATCTCTGGTTCAGTGAATGCTGCAATGGTATACTAACTAATCTCATAGCCTCTGCCTCATATACTGGCCCTCCTTAATCCATCTTCTACATATTATGATTCAAATCTATTACTTTTTTTTTTTAATTTAAAAATCTCAACAGCAACACAAGATGAAGACCAAATTTGTGTTGGTACACAGAACAGGGCTATTGCTAATGTCGATGTAATATGAGCACTGCCCATCCCCTCCTTGGGTCAGGGGGCAAGAAATTTATCACCAGACTTAAGCCAACAGCTACCAACATCATTTCCCATCGACAAGTCCAACGCCTAACAAAGAACATACCATGTTTCTTTAGACCATGCCCCTTCAGTGTGCAATGTACTTTTTCCTTGGTCATGCTCTGATGTATCCCAGTGTTTCATAGTCAGCTTGGAATTGCTAATGTCTTCCTTAGGAACTCTCTCCCTCAGTTTGTATTCTCAACATGTAGCTCAGTGCCGTATGCAATTTGCACTCAATAATAATTGCATTAATTGTTGAATTAAATTATATTTGGTGTTAAAAAATATTTGAAACAAGAAATATTAAAAGAGGCAGTATAAATGAAAACTACTTCAAAAATAAAATGTACTATTTATTTAGAAGCCTAGTTTTAAGTATACTACCTAGAAGGCTGCTTACCTGCAAGTTATTTCTTTCTTGTAATCTAATGAAAAAAAATTTACTAATGGAATTTCTTTCTTGTTGATTAGCACTTAAGCTCTTAATTAAAGGTTATACTAGTGCTTCTTATCCAATAAACCATTTCCCAGAATTTCATAAAAACTAAAAATTTTTAAGTACTTATGTTTTGAGATCTAGATAATTTTATTGTCTTTGGTCTCTAAGGTGAATTTCCAAATGTGAATATTTAAGTCTCTAAAAATGATTATTAAGTTTAGGAAGCAGCATTTCCAATATAACCAAGCTCACATGGGAAATGAAGAAAACAGAAGAAATTAAGAAAAATAACCAACTGCTACCTTTAGTATCTTTAATATAATGTTGCACCTCATAAATCTGAGGGCTCTTCTCTCCGTCCCACTTACACATCCATCATTCCTCAAAGTATTTTCACCACAATGTCTGTTGATCACTTTTTAAAAACAAGAGATTTTGTAGTCTGCCTGAGCCCATTTATTTTATTGTACCATTCCTCTTGTAACTCTCAAAATATGGCATTATTAATATTTAACCATCCCTTCACATAGTTTGACAGTACGCACCTTAGAAAAATTTTATTAGCTCTTTCCTCCCCTTTCCCTAATTATCCCTAAGGTATTGAGCAAATATCAAAAGAAACAATTCTCTAGACTTGTTTGACAATTTTGTTATGTGTTGATTACATATTACAGGTTTATCTGTATACCAAAATCCCTCAACAATTTCTCTTACAGAGAAATGTCTGATAACAGGAAATCTCCTGAAACAGTGAGTGCAGATTTAAGTGAAAAGGACCTGAAACTGAGGTCTGATCACAGATAACTTAAGAAAAACAAATTTTTAAATTTTTCATTTGATTTGATGTTATATATAAATAATAATGTTATGGTTAATAGTAATTGTACGCACGTGTGTGTATTAAAGAGCGAGAAAACAGAATTTATTATTTGAATAAAATAATACTGGAATTACTTTTCATCATTTGCCAGGAAACCACCATAGTGCATTTTTAATTACTCAGAAAAAAAGAGCTTCAAATAGACAGTAAGATTATCCCCAAATCCGAAGCATTTAAAATGGCCAACACCATTATTTTCTACTGCCACCAGTTCTAGTTTAAGTTGTTCTTCCATTTATGATATAGAATTTTAAATGTATCCTAATTTTTTAAATCCACAGAGCATATGGTTAAAAAAAATCAGCAGAAGCAAATGTTAAAATAACATTTAGCCAGAAATATCCCACATTCATATTCAAAGAGAACTTCAAATATTGCTTTATATATAACAGCCTAATTCTGAATTATTGAAATTAACTATAAAAAGTGTGCCGGTTTATTGAGGCCACAAAGTCAATCTTTTCCTTGTTCATAACCTGTACAAAACAGTGGCAAAATATAAAGGAGCAATGACCGCTTTCTTTACTCAATTTTAAAAACTGCTAAGAGTAGCTGACTCTATGTGCTGAATTACTACAAAAGATGTAAATCCTACAAGGAAGGGATATTTAAGAGCTTATATTTTTACAAATAAAAATTTTAAACCTGTGCACATTTGCCTTCATTCCTAAAATATCACACTACCAAATATGTTTAATTCTTACAAATTTCAAAGCATATCTTATCTAAATGAAAGAAATAAAACTGCTTAGTATGTAAAGAACTTTTAATAGGTGCCAACATTTCAAACGTAGTTTCTTTCTCATACTTGTTTCGTTTAAAATATGGCAAAACTGTCTTTAGAGTCACTTTTTTAATTACTTGTCAATTATGTTAGTAACCTATCTCTAAAGGACTTGAGCATTTTCCGGCTGCTTGTGTATGCAATATCTCATTTAATTGTCTCGGCAAATTATTCTTAAATGCTGGTGTTATTAAGTTACATATAATCCCTGAAAACAGTTGTGGACTGACAGAAGATCTAAGGTATGCACACTTGTGAATAAACTTACCTTACGGAGGTTTTTCTACTATATCAATTCACTTAAAGTTTTAAAAATATGTGTGGACATACACATACAATATTATATCTTAATAGAATACTATATAGTGACACAAACTAGGAAAGTTATCTATGCGATGTTAATATTTTGAACTCTCAAGGAAAAGTATTATAGTATTTTTTCACAAAGTGCTGCCACTTTTACTTAATTGACATTGAGGTCAATTGCCTTTTTCTCTCATCTCTGTGAACAATATGATGCAATCGTTTACATGTTTCAGTGCACACACATAAAAAAATGAATCGTGTAAGCTACATGGTTGGCCATCACAGTCCATTTCCAGTTTACTGGAAAGCAACTGTATGAAAGCCTTGGGAACAGTCGTGGTACTGCTCACAGATAGTTCATGAAAAGAAAGACTGGTTGACACACTTAGTGACATAGTGCTTGATGCACACTGTAAGCCTTAAGTAAATGTGGAGGCGATATAATAGAACAAAGTTTGTTCCCCACGGAAAGCAGCTGACCTGCTTTTTGAAACACTACCACAGACAGCTCTTTTAATAGAAATAATGGAACATTGTCATTTTAATAACAATAAAATGTTACTTTTTTGAAATACTGAAATTCTGATTTTTTCCCCAAATGCTATGTATACTTATGTTAGAAATGTTTATGTCCATACATGTAAGACACTAAATGAGATCAACAAATAGCATGATTTGCCTAAGATATGTTTCATTTTACCCATTTAAATCTCCAATTTAAGGTTAGAAATAGCTTGAAGACATGTGCTAGGAAATTCTTGCAAACTTGCATCTATATAGAGAAATAGGGAAATCAAGAAAAACCTGAAGAGGTGCTTTATATAATGATACTCCAGAGAATATGTAAATTAAATAATAGTTTGTTATGCGCACTATTGTAAAAATTATTTGTAAAATTTCTAAAAGCATTATTGTTTATGAATATATACTCCTAAATATATATACTAAATTTTAACACAATAATAATTTCCATATGTTATGTTTTTGTAAAAATTTACTATGTGTAAACCCTAGAAAGAAGTATTTTATTGTTAGTTTTATCAACGTTGGAGACATAACAGAAAGATATCTACACAGTCAGGCTGCTGTGAAGAAAAAAACTGAAAAGCTCTTATCTATTGTCAAAATGAACCACCTACTTTATATTCAAATTTTATGTATATTTATTAAATTATATTAATGAAAGCCATGGATGGGAAAGATAATAAAGGTACATTTTATTTATCTTTAATAAACCATAATATTCTTAGATTCTTGTATTTTCTGACATTTTTTCAAAAATTATATCCATTTCAGTCTAATTTTCATTCAAATGCCAATCCAAATAGCTACATACATAGCGATGTGTAACATTAATAAATTTAACATAATATTACTACTTACATGGAAAAATATATCTATTGTTGCATATTTTAAAACATACATCTGTGGAATCATAAATGTTATATGGTTAAGACAATGAAAACAAAATTAAAGACCTGAGAAATGTTTATTAATGTTCACTGTTTCAGGTTTGATTTTACATTTAATATTTTATCTCATAATTGATCATATGGCACATTTCCTTGTGTATGTAAAATGTAAACAGAAACTGCTGACCTTAAGTGAGAATAATTATGTCACTTCTAATGCATACAGTAGATATCCATTACAATATCTTGACATACAAAATTTCTCCTTTATAGCCTTAAATACCAATTTCTCTAATAACAGAAAAAAATTTATATCCTAAGTAATTAAACCCAAAAGTACTATTCTTATGAGACTTTATGTTTATTTCCTGTGGAGATCCATAATCCTTCGTTTTATGTTTATACCATTATACACTTTATATTAAAATCCCCGTATACCAATGGGCTCTCAGCCAATTATTGTAGACTGGCATTTTGATGTGACTAAGATAAAAGTTTAATATGAATAGTTATAACTATATATATTTTTAATTGCATTTGTAAATAGATTCTAAAATTAAGGACAAATTTAAGTTAACATTATAATACTGGCTATCACACATGTAATTCTAAATTTTAAAATAGAAGTCTTTCAACATGTGCCAAGAAATTATTTCTAGAAAAAAGGACAACTACCCTTTTTGAAAGCTACGTTTTAAAAATACCAGTACATGTGCATACTATAGCATAAAAATGATATATTTTCCATTTATATATCAACCAATACATATTATGTGACTGCTACCATATCACGTATTTATGTTTCACACCATAGGGAGACAAACATTTCCAAAAGAAACACCCAACCCAGAGAAATAATTGTATCAAAATTTCCTTGCCTGAAAAACATCTATTTTAGTGTTAACTCTTAGAACAGGTTAACTACTACTTTAATCCAAAAAAATTTTATATTAGAATGTATGTTAAACCAGAGAGCAAAAATTGAAAGAAGATACTTAGACTGACACATTATTTGTTTTACCATAATAGAATTTAAGCCCTTCGTACAGATGTAAACACTCTACATTAAAAAAAAAAAAAACTGAATTACTAATTCTAATTGAAGTCCAACTCCGATTAGTGCATAATTAATTTTATAGTGTGTGATGGCATGCTCTTCCTCTTCAGATGATGAAAACTTCTTATAATACTTTTTCTCTGAAAAATAAAATTGGCAAAAAAAACCCCAAAAATATTTCCTAATGATTCCCAGAGAAATTTATATACAGAAGCATAATGATTTGCCTTTAGTGACACTACAATCTTAGTACTCACTTTTTATAAATTGGAAGTTTTCCCCAAAGATTTGAGATTTGTCCTGATTACACAGTGCATAGGAATTCTTTTCTCTAAAGAAAAGCAAATGGCACCACATCTTCATGCAAAAAAATTACATTTTTTTGTTTCATAAAGTTTATTCAGAAATCTAATATGAAGTACAAATGTCAACCATCAGTTCTTTCCTCAGAAGAAAGTGTTACTAACTTTTCAAATGAAAAACTGAAGATGCCGAAGGCTTCCAAAAATATTGCTAAGATTACCTACAAGAGATTGACTTCGCTCCACAAAACCTTTCATTAAGTATTTCATTCATGAGATAATGTCCCATATAACTTGAAAATATCTTGAATTTTCATTGTTAAGAAAATTTCAGATCCTTTCAAAGAAAAGAAATTGTGGTGTCCTACTTCCCATTTTAGCCCACTATTTATACTCTTTCCTGTCTAGTAAATTTCTGATCATGAAAATTGATTTACTTACAATTTTAGGAAAGCATTATTGCAGATGTTCTTCTCACAATAAGGATTTTTACATTAATATTTTACCATAGTATGTTGAGGAATAAAAGGTTGTATTTTGTTGTAGTTTTCTCCAATGGTATGATGATGTATCCTCTCCCATGACAAAAATATTGATAGATTGTCAGTTAAAAACAACAGTGTAAAAATGTGTAATCGGAACACATTTAGAAAGTGACTGTTTTTTAAAGAGCCACTTCTTTATTTGACACAGAATGCAAGCGACTCACTTGAGTTCTCACTTTACAGGCCAAGCGACAAAAAGGCTTAAAAAATTAAATGGAAGTGTGATGCCTTAACAAGAGTAAATAATTCTGAAGCACCCTTAGGGTGATTCTTATTCTTTTTATGTTCAAAAATATCCGACTGGAACATCCTGCCAATTAAACGAAGATCTCCAGATGGCATTTACCCTTCTGCTTCATAACAAAAAGGATCTGCAATCAGTTTTATGAAAGATTACCTAAAGAGGAACATTACTGTAAATCAATGACAACAAAAATTAGACACTCCCCTTCTCCGGGATAGAATGTGCATCCTCCAGATTCTTGCACTGACACCTAACGTAATAAATACTTAAAACTGAATCTTAAATAATAGCCGCAGGGTTTCCACCGGTAAAGATTCACTGTTACTTTCCACCAAAAACTCCTGTATTCAGCACTCAGCCAACAAAGGACAGCAAATAATTCCCAGCAGCATAAATACCGGGAAAGCTACCTTGGGCTTTGTTTTTGTTATGTAAAATGCATTAAAGTGACTCATGCACTTAAGATTACCTACCCTTAGAAGCTTTAAAGAAGCTTCAAGAACCAAAATAAATGCTTTCCCAGAAAGCCGGGTAGGCTATTCGGTGCATTAAGAAATATGTATATATTTATATGTGCCACTGAGTTTGATTCTATTTTGCTGCCTGAGAGAGGAGAGAATTATTATTTTTCATTCCCTTCCTGTCGTGTGACTATAGCTACCTATAAGCCCTCTATTTCCAGAACAGCAGCGAGGTTTTTAAAAGTTATTTTAGAAATGTTAAAAATAAAAGAAAATTGCAGGAGACTGGAAACAGTCCCTCCTTCAAAGAAGAGGCTCTATTCAAAGAACAGGGACCGCGTGTCTGCCGACACTTAGATTTTTCAAATCATGGGGTTGGGGAGGTTGGATCGCTGGGTCCCAGTACCTGCGAGCCCCCTGCGTTGACAGCACGCTCGGCCGCGGGGAGCCAGCACGCGTCTAATTGGAAGGCTGTCAAGTGCATCCAGTAATGTGGGATAAAACGAGTTTGGGCACTACAGCAATTAAAGAGCATCTCGGAGGCCAAGTGCCGGAGAAGTCCACGCTACCTCCGCAAGCCTGAAATTACCTATTTGTAAATTACCCAACCAAAACATAACTTTTTATTGAACTGGGGTGAATGAGAACGGGTGAGCTGGCTGGAAACTTTTTTCCCCAGTACGGCTGAACTCTGAAGTCTAGAGAATCCCGTTAGAGACTGGCTGACACGCCGCAAGTCGTCGGCGGGCGCTTCCTGGGACAGCCGGCCCCCGTGCCCGGCCCCGCGGAGGCGCCCGAGACGCCGGTTCGGAGCGCATTCCAGCGGCTAGCGGCGCGCACCGCCCGCCCGGCCTCTCCGCATCCGAGCCCGGCTCCCCGGCCGCTCGCTCCCCACCCCCACGGGCGGAAAAGCCCCGCGACTCGGGAACCGACCCCCACCCCAGACTCCCGCGGCGCCCCTCGGCCGGCGCTCCCTGCCCGGCCCGCCGACTTACGTGACGGCCGAAGGGAACGGCTCCTCCGACGAGGGGCCGATGAGCAAAGATTGGAAAAGTGTCAGAGTCAAGGCCAGCAGGCAGCCAGCAGCCATCTTCGCGATCGAAGATCAATGCCCCCTCCCTTCCCAAGCGGGGGAAGGAGCGGCGCTGGAAACCGCGGGCGGAGGAAGAGCAGCACACGCCGCCGGGACCGCGGGCGTCTGGAGGGCCGGCTGCGCCCGGGGCCCGAGGCGCGGAGCCGCGCGGAGGACGGCGAGGGCGGGAGCGGGCGACGGAGAAGGGGCGGTGGCGGGCGGACCCACTAGCGCGCGTCGGTTGCTCCGCGCCGCGGCCGCCTGGCCTCCGCCGCCATCAAGGGCGAGTTTGGAAACAGACCTCCGCGAGCCCGCCGGCGCTCGCGCGCTCTCGCTCTCCCTCTCGGTTTCCTCCCTGATTTATTCCCCCGATTGCCGAGGCGAAGGCGGAGGCGGGGGCGGGGGCGGAGGAGGGGTGACGGCGCTGGAGGGTGGGGTGGCTGCAGGAATGGGGGAATGGCAGGCAGAGAGACTTGTGGAAGCGAGAGGCTCCGTCTGGCTTCTCAGGCAAGTCAGAGGGAGGCGGCTGGGGGTGGGCAGCGGGAGGGCTGGGCGTCAGAGCAGTCGGGCGGAGACGGGCCGGGAGCAGCCCTCCATACAAGGCAGCCAGGAACTCCCAAAGTCGGCGCCGGCTTTCTCCCGCCGCCCGGCGTGCGCAGGGGGAGCGGAGCAGCCCCGCGGGGCTCCCGGGGGACGGTCAGCCGCCCAGCGGGCATCCACAGGCTGCAGAGGCTCCAACCTAGGACTTGGCTCGCGTCTTCGGGGGTTATTTTTGCACATGCAGGCAGCGTTCCCCCCAGCCCTACTCCCAGGCGCAGAATCCACTGTCTGCCTAGGAATCGTGAAGTGATTTGACAACAAATGTAGGAGGGGTTTGTATTGCATTTTAAAGCACCACTGTTGACTCTCTACCAGGTGGCACTATATGCCCGCGTGTGCCATAGGTTATAGCCTCTGGCGGGGCTGGGTGTCCTTTGTGCCAGCGGCCCCACGCCCAGGTACTGCTCGGCTCACCTGGCCAGGACAGAGCCTCGGGCACCGGGCTGTGGACTGACAGAGAAGTACTGACGCTGTAAAATCTTCTAGTCCTGTGGTTCCACTGGACAGAGGGGTGGAGGGACGAATTCTGCATCTAGGGAGGACAGTAGTAAGAGAAGGGCTTTGCAGCATCCCAGTTGGGACTGCCTCCAAAAGGGTCCTAACGCCCTACTCTGGCCACTAGTCTGCCCGGCCTGACAAAGGTTACCGAAGGGTGAGCTCACTCTTGTCAATGCGAAGGCATGAAAAGGGTAAGCAGCAGGAACAGGTGGCACTCTGCGAAATGCGCCTGAAATGTAGAGGAGGAATTAAGGGAGGGGGAGAGAGCTAGGGAGTAGCAATGTCGGACTGGTTTTACCTCCTGACTCAGGAGAAGCAGTGGCAGGCTTTCTCCTTGAAAAAAACAGGGTCTGCGAATAGGCCTTTCCCGTCCAGTACAAGACTCCTATCCAAAGGGCCCCTGGTGGGCCAAAGGTGGAAACATATCCTTGCACACCTTAAATTCTTAAGCTCCCTCTAGTAGTGTATGAGAATACTTTTGACATGACGTGCAGAGAATACAATTTGTGATGACTATCCTGCATATGCAAAAATTCTGTAAGTATCGGAGTGACTGTCAGATTTTTAATTAGCCCGTTCTTATTTCTAGGAGAAGCTTCTGAAAGAAAGAGACCCTTATTAATCGGAAATGGATTTTCCAGCTCTCTGAAGGCAATCTCCCAAAACAAAAACTGATAATACTAGTACTACTATTAATTACTGACCAAATTTTAAAAGCGTGTGTAATTTTATGATGCCTAGCATCGTGAATTGTTTTTCCTTCCCACTTATCTCTCCTTTTTTAATGCTTTATTTGTTTTCTTTATGTTCTCTGCATCTCTGTCTGGCTCTTTGTTTCTTTCTTTCTACTCTGAGTGGCCTCACAAAAGGCACCCCACCGTGACTTAACTTAGTTTGTTTTATGCTAGGCATGGAGACTGTGGCAGCAGGAGCTGCGCAAATGAGGGATGAAGTGGGATGTAATGGGACTGAGAACTACAGCTCAGAAGGGGTATTTTATATAACTGAAGATAGCATTCCACTCCAAAATTAGATAAGCAAATAGTCAAATTAATCATTTCTTCCATTTTTAATAATTTAAAAGCAGACATTCTTCCCCAGCATGAGGATGAAGAAGAGCAGAATTAGATGCCCATTATTGTCTATGTGATATGTTGGTATCATAATACCCTCACTACCTAAAAATATCATTATTATATATTCTGTCAATTATTTCAACATCAACTTCAGACTTCCCACTATGGTACACTGTTTCCAATTTTATATCTTTAGGAGAAAGGGCTTAAAGAATAAAAGAATGTAATAAGCTTGTAGAGAAGGTAAGTCAGCTTTTATTATTAACTTTGTTGGCCTTTGAGCCAAATCTCAATTTCTTTGGATCACTCTGATGAAGCACTGTGTTCTCCAATATGTGAAGCTGTTGAGGAAAGATAGTGCTTCTACAATTCTTAGTGAAAGGGTTGATTATCAACTGTGAGCCTACATCATTGTTTAAAACTCTGTTGTGAGGTTTGCTATTAATTGCTTTTTACCAATCTAAACCTTTTTATTTAGGATATTCAAAATGTGTGTGTTTTTTTTTAATGTATGACAGCTAAAAGAAGACCATTTCCACAACATACCATTATGTTTCTGTTGGATTAACTATACCCATAACAATGCATTTTTTCAGCTCAGTTCTGTTATTTCGGAAAATCCCCTTAAAATCAGATTATATCCCATTAATCTTAATAAAATGTTGCTTAATCACAATAAATTTGCTATTCAACATAAAATATTGACAAATCATAAGGATTGATGTTAAGCTGTTATAGTAAATGATGTAAATGTGCAGTAAATATATTTATTACAGGTTATAAGTGTGCAAGAAGTCACAAATCAATATCTACTATTCATTTAAAAAGAAATATTGTAATTAGAAAGTAAGTTAGTGAAGTATTGCAGGAGATTTTTGCATTTAATCATTTCTAGAACAAAGTTTAAAGAGATTTAATTCATACAAATCACTGGCCTTTACCTACAACAAACTTGAGATTGGCACCTTTTGGCTCAATCTCAATTGTTAATTCATATGTTTAATTTGTTCATATGCATTTCATTTTTTAGTAACTGAGTAAATAAAAAACAATAAAAACCTGATTGCCATGAAATGTTTATTCTTCCTTATTTTAGGTGATACTATGATTATTGGCAGCATAAAATTATGTTTTTATTGTAGTTTTTTATGAGTGTATGTACAAACATTTTTCTGTGATTTTATTCAGTAAATCAAATCTAATTTCTTCACCATTTTGCCTGAAAAATTGAGACAAAGTAACCTAATTGAAGTTATTTTATCTTTCTCTCTCTTTTTTGTGCTCATGTACAAACAGACAAACCCAAACACTGAAAAGGAAAATAATTATCCATAGCCAAAAAAAAAAGTTAAAGGAAATAATTTTCATGTGTTTTCCACATCTTAAGAAAACTAAGGTGAAAACCTTGACAAAGGGCCTTATTTGCTTGTTTCCATATAGGTGCATATGACTCATCTCTGAGACAGACATACTGTAAAGAGTCATAATCAAGAAATCTTGTGATTTGAGATGGTACTATGCTTCCATGCACACAAAGATGTGTGCCAGAAAAAGCAAAAATTAAAGACAAATGAACAGAAAGCATCAACAATCTTACCTCTTTGGGGAATACTTTCAAGAGGCAGGAATAAGAAAGAAAGCAATTCCGAAGTATCGATGCCCAGGAGAATGGTTAAGAGAGTGTGCAGTGATTTTTTAAGTCAAGAGTTTATATTTGGCATTTTTAAAGTAAAGTGGCACATTGAAGCCTTCATAAAAAATAAAAAATAAGAAAAGCTTAGAAAAGAAACTATCCTAAACTAAGAAACAAGGTCAAATATTTTCTACAAATAAGACAACTATTTAGCAAAAAACTTCCTTGACCCAAGTAATACAGCTATTGAGTGATAGGGCATTGAAGTTCTGATGAAAGAAATACCTTTTCTAACGAGGCGCAAAGTAACATTAAACAAGTATTTATTGGAGGTTTATTATTTGTCCATCAGAATCCCCATATTGGCAAACTTATGCTAGTTTAAGTATTTAGAAAAGAGTAGCTGTTATATTTTAAAATACCATCATGTCTTCAAGCAATAACTTCAATGTTATTTTATTTTGAATCTCTGCTAATCATACAATTTTTCATTCGGTTTCTTTTTTATTTTACTCTTTCTCTCCTTTTTCCTCCATTAAACAAACACATTCAGAAAAAATCAGGACCTACAACATGACTTCCTATTTAAACAAAACAAAACAAAACTGTATTCATCTCTAAAATCTGAATTTCATAGCAAGATCTTTCTTCACTCCAGAGAGTTGCAGTTGTGTTTTTTTTTGTTTTGTGACTGTGACAGTACAAAAGTATATGGAATCCATTTATGTAGGCCTACATAGACTAAGGGAAGTAGATAATTCGGTTATTTATCCAAATATTCACTAACAATGAAAATGCAATGGGAAGTAATTAATAAGCAGTAGATGGTAAAACCTGAAATAGGAACAACTAATAACTATTTCCAGTTTTTTTAATTTTATGGATGCAGCCTGCCATGAGAGGGGAAGAGAAAGGTCATCTATTTATACTACTCTTCTGATACTAGGGTTTCTGTTTTGTTTTTAGACAGGGTCTCACTCTTTCACTCAGGCTGGAGTGCAAATGGCATGATCTCGGCTCACTGCAACCTTTGCCTTCCGGGTTCAAATGATTATCATGCCTCAGCCTCTCAAGTAGCTGGGATTACAGGTGCCTTCCACAATACCTGGCTTTTTTTTTTATTTTTATTTTTATTTTTATTTTGTATTTTTAGTAGAGGTGGGGTTTCACCATGTTGATCAGGCTGATCTCGAACTCCTGAAGTCAAGTGATCCGCCCACCTCAGCCTCCCAAAGTGCTGGGATTACAGGTGTGAGCCACTGCACCCAGCCAATACTAGGTTTTTTATATTCTTTAAACACAGTGAAACACCTTTGTAACCTAGCATTTTTCTATAAAATTTAGATATGTTTTGGATCAAATTGACTTCCTGAATAATGTAACTCATTATAGTAGGCTACAGATAACATAGTCTATTAGATGGGTGCCCATAGAAGCACCATAATATGTTGCCAGGGGTTTCTTCCTCTGAAGTAATGAACATGGGAGAGAAAATAAGACAGCAGTCATTTTATTTTTGTAGCCACATATTTTAGATTGATATTTAAGTGCCTACCATTATTACAAAGAATACGTGACTATCTGGACATACTAGTCAACTTACAATTAAAATACTATATTCTTTTGATACATGAATAAAATAGAGATCCCGTTGTTGTCTATCACACCTGGGAGATACAAACTTTTATTGCAGTTTTGCATTTGGGAATATTTGACAATCCACATAGAGCAAATACTATCCAGTAATAGTATTTTCTTCAAGATGTGCAAGGTAGTGGAGTATAATTCCTAAAGATTACTGGTAATTTAGGGGAAAAAAATACTGTGATGTCTAATCAGCTGAAGAATATTGTTGTTATCTGTCTAATGCTTTTACCACGTTTTTATAATCAAATTAATAGTATTTCAACATTTCATGCCTTTGAAATTAAGGACAGGGATTTTAAACCATTTTCTAAAGATAGCTTGTGTTGTATAGAGTTGGAATTCATATATATTGATTTTCTTTTTCTTATCCACAATTCTTGAAACTTTACTCTAGGGTGACCCATTCTTTAATAATATGGTTCTCTCAGAATGTCCATAGCTATCTAGAAAAAAAGAATTGATTTAATAAATTTGCCAACCTGGGTAAAGATGGTCCAAACAAAAGCAGTAAACTGGGTCTTGAGTTTTCAAGTGGAGTGTTTTTATTACCTGGGTGTTGCTACAAGCCTTTCTGTTACACAGAGATCAATCTGTCTTTTGCCAAGATGTTCATTTTTGTGGATATATTTTATACTATCAAGATACTGGCAGATTAACATTCAGTTAGTTTAAACCAGACAGTCAAATGCATAACTTTAAAATATCATGGCCGGGCGCGGTGGCTCAAGCCTGTAATCCCAGCACTTTGGGAGGCCGAGGTGGGTGGATCACGAGGTCAGGAAATCGAGACCATCCTGGCTAACACGGTGAAACCTCATCTCTACTAAAAAAATACAAAAAAATTAGCCGAGCGTGGTGGCGGGCGCCTGTAGTCCCAGCTACTCGGGAGGCTGAGGCAAGAGAATGGCATAAACCCGGGAGGCAGAGCTTGCAGTGAGCCAAGATGGCGCCACTGCACTCCAGCCTGGGTGACAGAGCGGGACTCCGCCTCAAAAATAAAATAAAATAAAATAAAATATCACATAACTCCAAAGAGAGGATATTTGTTTATTATATTGAATAACATTTAATCATTTAGCTGTCATTAATAATGATCTTAACTTTAATTGTATCATTTCACTTATGATTAGCAGTCATTATTTGTAACAAGGGCAAGCATGTTTTGGTTGGGAAGACTGTGTATATTCAGTCACCTGTGTGTTTTTCTCTGTTGCTATCAGAAAATTCCTCATATTCAAGACCTAATGCTTTCCAAATGACTTATTACAGTACATTTGGATTTCCTATGTTTTGGATTAAATATACATTTCCTTTAAACTTCATTTGTTTCTTAAAATATATAAAACTTTTCCCTTTCAGCAACAACAATACTTATCAACAATGAGCTGTCACAGTAAACCTAGTTACAACACCATGTCCACACCTCAATTCAAGCCTTAACATCAATGTTCAGGAGCAGAACCAGTTCTGCTGTTTCTCCTTTTTTTCCCAAAGTTAATCAGCCAACTCACTTCGCCCCTTCTCCACCCCTTCTTTTGATCTTTTTCTTCTTCAACAGGCAATAGTTGATTGTCTTTATTGTCTTTAACATATTACTATAGGAGAGACTTTTTTTCTTTTTTTTTTTTAGTAGTAGTAGTAGTAGTAAAGAGAAAAGAAAGTAGAAAAGTAGGGAAAGCAAAGACAAATTATCTAGAGGAGAGAACAATGGAAACATGAAGGAGGGAACAATATGAAACAAGGATGACTTTGTTCATATAACACAGACAAACGCAATGCAAAGAAGAAAGAAACCAGAGATGGAAATGTCAAGGCCAAAATTGCTTGAAAGAAACTGGGAGCATAAATGAGACCAAAGAGTAGGGCAACTCAATTTGCTTCAATATTCAATCAACTGAAATTTGTATTGCTAAACAAATACATAATATTCAAATCTCATGATTTTACAAGAAATATAAATAATCATTCAAGGTTTTTGTTCTAATTTAAAAGTAAAACAGGTTACATGATGTTAAGATTTAACACCCCCCGCCTTTTGTGTGTGTGTGTGTGTGTGAGACAGGTTCTCACTCTGTCGCCCCTGTCTGGAGTGCAGTGGCATGATCTAGGCTCACTGCAGCCTTGACCGCCTGTGCTCAAGTCATCCCCCCCGCCTCGACCTCTCGAGTAGCTGAGACTACAGGCACACACCACTATGCCTGGCTAATTTTTGGTTTGTTTTGTAGAGACTGGGTTTTGCCATGTTGGCCAGACTGATCTCGAACTCCTGGCTTCAAGTGATCCACCTGCCTTGGTCTCCCAAAGTGCTAGGATTACAGACATGAGCCACCGTGCCTGGCCTTTAAGTACTTTTTTAAGTAAAAAAGTAAATGATATTTGAAGCATTACATTAGATCCAACTACTGTAACATAAGTTTGCAAATTCCCTATGTGTTCAATGTTAGTTGCAAATAGTTGCAAATCCAATCACTTGACATGCAGAATATTTATATGAACTAGGAAAAACTATATTACTTATCAAGTGCTGATTTGTATATAACAAATTTTTTTAGTAAATTACTCATGAACTTTAATTAACCTACATTTTTAAAATTTTCAACTTTCAAAATCCCGTTTTTTCTCGCTATACCTTTTTCAGAAAAATTCACAAACAATAGTAAAGTGTAAATGGGATTACAGGAAAGGGCAACAGTGACTTAGCTACTTCAATGATTTTCTTCTTACCTGAAAAACTGTTCACATTTAAAAAATGTTCAGGATCCCCGGACTGTGTCATCTGTCTTGGGCTCCTTCCCATGTCTTACATCAGTTTGTTCTTAATAAGAAAACTTGAACTTATTCATATATTAGGCTTGTGTCAAATACTCAAATTACTGATCTCGGATTTTCTATTGGCTCTTAAAATTAATCATTACACAAACTCCTCTGTAACTAAGGATAGCCATGTTAACATACAGAGGTGTGTTAGACATAGGCGTATCTCTTAGCTATGGTATTTATCAAAGAGCAGAGCTACGATTTGAGCCCAGGCATACTTCCTTAGGTACCCTGACTGTCAACCTCTGTGCCATATGGTCTTTCTGCTCTGAATATTTAGTAGTTCAGACATTTAGGCAGAGTTACTCAGCCTTCCTGAGCCTCAGTTTTTAATTTTCTTAAAATTAGGATAAAGCTGTGGTATAGTTTTTTTTAATTTGTTCTTTTTAACAGCTTTATTGTTTTTATATATACTATAATATATACCAATTCACGCATTTAAAGTATATATTCTTTTAGTATTATAGAAAGATTTTCACTCCTATTTAAAAAGATCAACCATTAATATTTGAACTGGGATTGGGTTTGATGAGACCTACATGTATTGGCTATGTAGACATGTGCCAAATAGAAATTCAATTTAACATTAACGTTAGACAAACTTTAATGACTTTGACCCTTAAGTCTTACTAATTCCTAATGACAGGGTTTTTCCATATATAAAACCTTAGTCTCTCTTCTACACATTGTCCATCTTGAGCACGTAATCACTATTAAAAAACTTGTATTTAAACTTATATGAAAAAATATTAATCATTAGCTCTCATGTGATAGATTCATATAAACATAAAATTATAATTTAGATTGGCACACGTACCTATGTTTTTATTTGTGCCATTTGTATCATTTATGTATATATATGGAGTTTATGTTGTCATCTTTTTGCTTGTACAATGAAAATAGCATTTATGACATTGAAGTGTGTGAAGCTGTAAATGGCATTTGCATTCATAAGATACATCGACTGTGCTTCTACATTTAATCACTGGCTAGAGCTATTTATTGCTTCGTGTACTGTACTTCCATAAAGAGCAGTACCTCAGCAGGACACCTTCATCTACTGACTCTTTTTCCCTTTCAATGCAGATCAGAAAAACAGAAACATTTTATAGAAATAAAACATTGTCACCTTGATCAAGTAAATAAGCTTTAAAAATCTAAATATGGAAATACCAGGAAAATCAAATCAATAAAATCTATAACTAAATACATTTCATTGTGGCATTTTCTATTAAATCCTCACATGTACAGATATATGAAGAATGTGTCATTTTATTTCTCAATGAGATATTAAAACAACTGCCTGATTTTTGTGCTTTCTCTTAAGAGAATTCTTTAAAATTTAAGTAAAATAAGTTTTTAAAACTACAATAGTAACAGTAATCTACAGGCAATCAACAACTTATCTGTTTCAAATGACTATTTTTATATCTGTATTTTGAAACATAGGATGTATTTTCTCATGTAGATTTTAATTAGGAACGTGAGCATG
This sequence comes from Trachypithecus francoisi, assembly GCF_009764315.1. NCBI lineage: Eukaryota > Metazoa > Chordata > Mammalia > Primates > Cercopithecidae > Trachypithecus > Trachypithecus francoisi. The sequence continues at coordinate 62,446,055 of NW_022681469.1, forward strand.
CATTTAAATTTCTACATAGTTTCAGTCAATGGTTCTAGAATCACCACTGTAGTCATGGTGTCTAGTGGACTTCAAATAATATGTAAATTAATAACCTTGGAAATATCACTTGATTGATGTGGGCTGATGGTCATTTATTTTCATTAATAGCATAAGGGTGATTTACTGTATTTCACTAAGAAAAAAAGCCAAATTCTCTGTTTCACACATGTAGCACATTTGTAAATGTATAGAAACCTAAAGAATTCATGATATTTCCTGATGCAACCTAGAAATTTAGTTGTGTATCTTCTTTTTCTTTTTTTTTTTTTTTTGAAACAGAATCTTGCTCTGTTGCCCAGCTTGGAGTGCCGTGACATGATCTTGACTCACTGCAACCTCCACCTCCCACGAGTTCAAGCGATTCTCCCACCTCAGCCTCCCAAGTAGCTGATTTTACAGGTGTGTACCACCACATTTAGCTAATTTTTGTATTTTTAGTAGAAACAGGGTTCTGCCATGTTGGCCAGGCTGGTCTTGAACTCCTGGCCTCAAGTGATCCACCCATCTTGGTCTCCCAAAGTGCTAGGATTATAGGTGTGAGCCACCATGACTGGCCTTCCTTGTATATCTTTATTCATTCATTTATACATTTATTCTCTCAGTCAGCCACCTATTCACTTTGGATTAATTATATAGTCCTTTCTTGCTAACTTACTAAGACCCAAACATTATGATAGAAATCATGTGCTTCATAAAGTTATATATGTATTTCTACTTACTACCCACAAATTGGGTTACGTGTGTGTTTGGATGTTATATATAAATGTTTATATGAGACAACTTATTTTCCAGTCTTAGGATGTGATGCCCTTTGTTATTTAAAAAAATGTTTTAAACTTGAAACTTGTGTCCAGAATTCCACGTCAAGAACCCTTGTAAGTTACATTGCTTGGGAGAATGTAAAATGGCATAGCTGCTTTGGAATAGCTTAAATGTAGAGTTGCCATGTGACTCAGCAACTCAACTCCTAGATATTTACCAAAGAGAGAAAAACATGGGTTTACACAAAAACATGTACATGAAATGTTAATAGTGGCAATATTCATCATAGTAGAAACAGGTCAAATGTTCATCAATTGATGAGCAGATAAATAAAATTGGTATATTCATTCAATGGAATATTATTTGTCAATAAAAATGAATGAGTTACTGATACATGCTACAACATAAATAAACCTTCAAAACATGTCCAGTGAAAGGAGCCACTGATGAAAATCACATATTGTGTAATTCTATTTATATGAAATATCCAAATCAGGCAAATCCATAGAGAATAAAGTTGATGAGTGTTTGCCTAGGACAGGAGTAGGGTGTTAGGGGAAATGGAGAGCAACTGCTAATAGGTATGGGGTTTCCTTTGGGAGTAATAATATGTTCTAAGATTGATAGTGGAGATGGTTGCATAACTTTGTAAATATACTAAAAGCCATTGAATCATACACTTTAAATGCATAGTGCAATTACTAGACTGCAAATCTAGACAATGTTGCCTTTATTCAAGTACCTGGGCCATAGTAGTCACACGATAAATATATAATGAAAGAAAAAAGGTAAGTAAATAAGCCAGAAGCATTACATGCAAGAAAAATTAACCAAAATTTGGTATTGGATCTGTTTAAAGTAAACTCAATGTAACTGAAATGAATTATAATTATTCTCCTAAAAGCCAAGATTGATTCCTGGGAGGGGTAGATTCATAGAGATGGGGGCTTATCTTCTTCTACGCAGTTTCAGAGGGCATATTCAGCACCAGGAAAGTGAGACAGAGGCTGGACTGAGTGCTACTGGTAGAAGATGACAGGAAAAGGTTTTAGTTGTAAATTTGAAGCTACTCTCCCACTCATACATATTAGTGGTTCTCCAGCTTGAACATGCACCATAAACACCTGGAAGACCTGTGAAAACACAGATGACTAGTGCCCAAGCCCTGAATCCCTGATTCAGTAGGTCTAGGTGGGGCCCAAGAATTTACATGTCTGATATATTTGAAAGTGATACTAATTCTGCTGGTAAAGGGACTACACTTTAAGAACCACTTGCATTTATGTATGTTATTAATAACATAAATGTTTATGAATGGGATATGATGAGAGGTGGGCTAGAAAAAAGGAGAAAAATATACAAAAGGAAATAATACACTGAAAACAAATTTGTAATTCAATAAACAAACTCAGAGCAAAGCTTCTAACACTGTGGATCATCTTGGCACATGGTGAGAATGGGGATTCAGTGAAGTGAGCTTTAGCATCAGGTGTTACTCTTAACACCACTTTCTGAGTTAAATCCCCTGTCAGGTCTGGTGCTCACTTTCATGTATAAAGGTCACTGATACTGACATATGCCAAAAATAGCTCCAGCAACATGGGAAGCCAAGTTGGAAGTCTACTCTTCAGTGTTAGAATCAGGGTGTGTCAAAGTCCACATTCTTCCCAAAACATGTACCCATCAAGGCCATATTCTTCCCTATTTGGTTTAAAACTCTATTATCAATGTTATGTTGGCTTAGTAATCTTATTATGTTGAATATTATGTTACCCTATTATCACGTTATTTTATTGGGTGCATTCAAATGCACCATTATCAAGTATCAGTTTATCACCTGGGAAGGAGATTTCCAGGCTCTATTAAGCCAAAAGTTATTTTGGTTCAGGTAAGAAAATTAGTATAGATTTGATTTAATGCAAATATTTCACTCTAAAATGGAATGGTTAAGATATTTTATTTAACTTACCAAGCAAATCATTTAGCAAGAAAAATAATCAGCAAGAAAATATTGAGTACTTTAAAAACAGTCTTAGATGTTTCCAAGTCTACTTTATGTGACATTAAAAGACAATTTCATCCATTTTGATGATTTCCAGTAAGACTGAGCTTCATATGGGTTGCAGAATCCTTTCAGGGAACAAAAGGAAAACATAAGCAAAACTACTTTAGTTAAAAATAGGAAATGGTCTTAGGGCTTTGGGCAGAAAAGTAATCTGGGTACTCCAAAGAAAATGTGATATGGAAAGAAAAATAATTCAATAGAGAAAGTGTAGAATTGTAATTCAGTCTTCCTCTTTTTATTTTTTCATTTTTTTTTTTGCCATAGGATCTCCCTGTGTTTCTCAGATTGGAGTGCAGTGTCACGAACACAGTTCATTGCAGCCTCAACCTCCTGGGCTCAAAGGCTCCTCCGGCTTCAGCCCCTCAAGTAGCTGGGACTACAACTGTGCAGCACCATGCCTGGCTAATTTTGGGGTATTTTTTTTGGTAGAGACAGCATTTCGCCATTTTGTTCAGGCTGCTCTCAAACTCTTGAGCTCAAGAAATCCACCAGCCTCAGCCTCCCAGAATGCTGGGATTACAGGCATGAGCCACTGTGCTTAGTTCTTCTTCTTTTAACTCTCTAAATTTCCCAAGGAAATCTGTATCATCTGGAGACAGATGCTTTAATTCTTTATTTCTGTTATGTCAACTAATATGCATAAACAGATAGGAGCACTAGTGCAAAGACTGCCACTGGTAAATACATGGATTGGGTTACTGTAACATTTGTGATTTCCAATTAGAATTTTGTAAATGCAATGACTTTGAAAACCATTTCCAAAGCCATATATATATGCAATATTTTACTTTACAAGAAACATTGCATTGTGACTGTAAATATTAGATAATTCTCTATTACTTTCAGAATCAGATTATGTGAACTGGCAAGCCAATTATTGGGTTTAAATTAAAATATAATCAACATTATTAAACTACCTTGACAAGGCTAAGAAAATCAAGCCTCTGAAATGACACACCTACTTTAGTAATAATTTATCAAATGAAATGGGTTAATTCTTGTCATCATATCCTCAATATTTTCAAGTGTTATCACCCATAGAATTTGGTTCTAATTATACCACTCTTATATAAAACTGTTGCAGTCATATGTTTTTACATTTATTTCTCATTAATACAAAAATAGTTCCATTCTTGGAGGTAATTTGACAAGATTAAATTCACACATGCCTTAATGTAACCAAGAACCTTAAAAATAAAAATTGATAGAGGATCATGCTACATTATATCTAACAATGTATTTTACCTAGTACTTACCTTTAAAGGAATATGTAACAAACTGCTGAACAAAATAGGCAAATAATGTTTCTGTACCTAAAAAACTACAAATTTTAGCATTGATTAATATAGTCTCAGAATGAATTATATTCATTCATGCTATGGTTTTTATAAGTTTTGGTATCTTAATAGGGGAAAAATGAACACATTCTCAAGGATTAAAATTTTTTTTTAAGATTGAGTTTTTTTCTGATTATGTAAGTAATTCTTTATTAGGTTAGCATTGATTTATTTGACAAATACACCCTTAAACATGAATGGTTTACCACAGGAAAAAAATAGGTTTTGCTTACTATAATATAGTCCAATGCAGGCTTGCTTGACGACAGGCAGATTTCTCCTAGTTGTAATTCAAGGACCCAGGCTCTTTCCTTCTTCTGGCTCCTTCTCTCTAGGGCTTTAGTGTTCTTTGCATCCAGATAAAAGGAGAATGGGGAACTGGACAAGGAATATCCACTTCTTAATGGCTTAAAATTTATCAATTTCTACTCTCATTCTCTAGAGGTAAACTACTCAGTCATATAGCCTCACCTAGATGCAAATAGAGGTTGACAAATGAAGTTCCTGCCTGGGCAGTAACTTCCCATAAATTTGATGGCAAGTTAGTTGTCTCTGCCATAGACTATCCTCTGACAACTAGATATCGGTGCTTCTTTCTTCCCACACATAGAACATTCTTCTTCCTTCTAAGCGAAGTGCCTATCCCATCTATATTATGTTAGTCCATTTTCACGTTGCTATAAAGAACTACCTGAGACAGGGTAATTTATAAAGAAAAAAGGTTTAATTGACTCGTAGTTCCACAGGGTATACAGGAAGCATGGCTGAGAAGGCTCATGAAACTTATAATCATGGTGGAAAGTGAAGGGGAAGCAAGCACATCTTACCAAAGTGCTATACAATCCCAGCACTTTGGGAGGCCGAGGCAAGAGGATTGCCTGAACTCAGGAGTTCAAGACCAGCCTGGGCAATACGGTGAAACCCTGTCTCTACTAATATACAAAAAATTAGCCGGGCATCGTGTTGTGCGCCTGTAGTCTCAGCTACTCGGGAGACTGAGGCAAAAGAATTGCTTGAACCCGGGAGGCGGGGGTTGCAATGAGCCGAGATCATGACACTGCACTCCAGCCTGGGTGACAGAGCAAGACTCTGTCTCAAAACAACAAAACAAAACAAAACAGATCTTGTGAGAACTCATTCACTATCACAAGAACAGCAAGGGGGAAATCTACCGCCACGATCCCATCACCTCCCACCAAGCCCCTCCCCCAACAATGGTAATTATAATTCAACATGATTTATAATTTGATTTGAGTGCAGACACGGAGCCAAACCATATCACCATCACTTTATCCAGCTCCTTGTCCAGGATCTCTACGCAATGCACAGTTCTCTCTACTTCATCAAAGTAGGGCCCCGCATGATCCTGTGATATCTAAAGAACAAGTTTCCTGCCCATCCCCTTACTACACACCTGCAGTATAAAATTTGGACAGTGAAAGGATTGCTGCCACAATTCTCATTTGCAAAAGAACCAATGGTATATAAATACAAAATTTACTGTTTCTCAGCAATGATAAAATTTTGCTGTTCAGATGTCATGAGGAAAACTTAACTTTGAAGAAGCTCTACAAAACCTTGACTTATCTCTCTGAGATTAATTTTCTTATCTATTACTTTTGATGGCCTCTGGTTCCAATTTATGGGAGGTTTGTCTTTGTCTATTATCCTCCGTGACTGCTTCTAAAGTGGACAGTGAAGAATATTCCCACTCTCGTGGGCAGAACAGTAGTCCCCTCACAAAAGTTTACATCCGAATCCTTAGTACTGGTGAATGTGTCATATTATATAGCAAGGGAAAATTAGGATTGTAGATGGAATTAAGGTTGCTACCTGACCTTGAGATGGGAATATTATTCTGGATTATCTAGGCGGGGTAGGGGGCTGGTATAATCAGAAGGTGGAAAAGAGAGGCCGGAAAGTCAGTGCAGAATGATGCAGCTTGAAAAAGACCAGACCTCCATCTCTGGCTTCTAAGATGAAAAGGTCACAAGCTAAGAAATGCAATGTTGTCTAGACGCTGTGAAGAGCAAGGAAAACAGATTCTCTCCTAGAGCCTCCAGAAGGTATGCAGCCCTGCTGACATTTTGGTTTTAGCTCAGTGAAACCTATTTTGGATTTCTGACCTCTGGAACTAAAAGAAAATGCATTTGAGTTGTTTTAAACCACTATATTTTCAGTGATTTATAATAGCAGCAGCAATAGGAAACTAATGCAACCTCCTTGGGAGCTACACAGATTTTTGGATTATAATCCCTATTATTGCAAATTTGTAGGGGTAGAGAAAATATATATATATATATATAGTTGTAGCCTTTTTTTAAGGCCAGGCTTATGTTGTGTTTAGTTCTCAAAGATAGGATTATTTTAAAATTTAAAGCAGGGATGTCCAATCTTTTGGCTTCCCTGGGCCACACTGGAAGAAGAATTGTCTTCTTGGGCCACAGATAAAATACACTAACACTAACAATAGCTGATGAGCTACAATAAAAAATCGCAAAAAAAAACTCATTATGTTTTTAAAACCTTTATTCATTTGTGGTAGGCTGCTTTCAAAGCCATCCTGAGCCACATGCAGCCCACGGGCCATAGGTTGAACAAGCTTGATTTAGAGGCTTCTAATTATTTTTCTCAGTACCAAGTTACAATAACCATACTCAAAAGTTATGTCCTAGACATATACTCAACTTGGCTTCAGGAATTTTTTTCTTACTATCCTCTCTCTCTTTCTCTCTCGTTAATATTAGCTGCCTTAGAGCCATCTGAAAATATAAGCTTATTTGGGAATGAGACACTCTTAAACTAATGTTTATCATAGGGCTGAACTTTTCATCCCATTCTTACATGAACCCTTCTCTTTAACACTTCATTAAGTCAGACAAGAATGAAGCAATTCACAGTATCTTCATTATAGTTTTTTAAAATATCTCTTTCTTTAGACAGAGTTATAGGTTTGGTAGTGATATAGTTGGCTTATTAAGTTCTGCTGGTGACAATTTGACCAAATGTTTTGACACTCCATTACATGTGTCTCTAACTTTCTAGTCTGATCCATCAATTTATTTGCAGACTGTCTCCTAACCATTGAACCAGTACCACATACTTTAGGTTTTTGTTCTGGTAGCACTCAGTTCAAATAATTAATTTCTGTATTAGTTTGAGAATGTTAACTGTTGTTACAGATAAACCAACGTGTTTCAATGGCTCAACAAAATGGGCATTTACTTCTCACTCTATTAATCATACGATGTGGAGATTCATCCAGATGTTTGTTATGCTAAAAGCATAGCAAAGTTTTCAATAGTTTCTCCGTGGTGCAAGACAAGGATTAGAGTTCTGGACCTTTCATGAAAAGAGCTAAGACACACATTTAAGACCTTAGAGTGGCTGAGTGTAGTGACTCCCATCTGTAATCCCAGCAATTTGAGAGGCTGAGGTGGGTGGATCATTTGAGACCAGGAGTTCAAGACCAGTTTGGCCAACATGGCAGAACACTGTCTTTTCTAAAAATACAAAGATTAGCCAGGCTTAGTGGCATGCGCCTGTAGTCCCAGCTACTTGAGAGACTGAGGCACGAGAATCACATAAACCCAGGAGGCGGAGATTGCAGTGAGCCAAGATCACGCCACTGCACTCAAACATGGACAATATAATGAGACTGTCTCAAAAAACAAAATAAAATAAAAGCCCTGTAGTGTATGCCCTCAGCAAAGGGGAAATCCAGAAATAGACAAAATATTATCAAAACCTTAACCCAGAAGTCACTGCTCATGGAAAAAAGAGTCCATCAATCCTGTGGCCCTAAGCTCCCTGAATCTCAGAGTGATCTGCAGAAGAGGGCAGAGAAGAAAAGAAATGCCTTCTTTGTAAGTGACTTTGTATAAAAGCAACTCACAGAATTTTTGCTCACGTTTCAATGGAGGAACTAATCACATGGTGCTGTCTGTTTGCATGGATTTGCCAAAGTCAATTCTATACTTTGGGAAGAGAGCTACACTTCTGTTGTTCAACAGTTAGCTGTCTTTGCTGCTAATACATACTTATCATACATGGGACAGAGTGTTTTTTAATTTTTCTTACTTATAAAGGATTTGCTCACTAGGACTATATCCTCAACCAAGATAGAAAACCAGTGCTTTTGAGGTGTGATGCTACATCCTGGCAGGTGGAATATCAAGCACAAAATGTTGATGAATTAGAGAACTGAGAGCTTGAATACGAGACCAAGATAAAGGTCAGGATCACAAACCTACCATTTACCAAGATCTGCAACAGACCCTAGGAAATAGCACACACACACACAGACACACACACAAGCACACACACACACACGCACATGTACCCCTAGTACAATGGTTCCTATCTTCGAGGACCTTAAAATTTGGTTGAGGAAAAGGGTTGAGGAAATAACCCAATTAAGTACAGCAATTGAGAAGTGTTATAGATGACAAGTATAAGGTACTAGGAAACAGTTCAACAGCAAAACTTAATATTGATTGAACAATTAGTAAATAGTTTCTTGAATGAAGATATCCAGAAGAGGACTAACAGCAAGGTGAAGAGTGAGGTAAAAAACATTCCAGTAAAAGAAAAATCAGCCAGGCACTGTGGCTCACGCCTGTAATCCCAGCACTTTGGGAAGCCGAGGCGGGTGGGTCATGAGGTCAGGAGATCCAGACCATCCTGGCTAACATGGTGAAACCCCGTCTCTACTAAAAATACAAAAAAAATTAGCCAGGTGTAGTGGCGGGCGCGCCGGTAGTCCCAGCTACTCGGGAGGCTGAGGCAGGAAAATGGCGTGAACCCGGGAGGCAGAGCTTGCAGTGAGCGGAGATCGCACTACTGCACTCCAACCTGGCGACAGTGTGAGACTCTGTCTTAAAAAAAAAAAAAGAAAGAAAAAAGAAAGAGAGAAAAATCATGTGAAACTGGAGCAGATTCTTTATTATGATCGAACAAATTAGCTTACAGCAGACCAAAGTTTATTTTGAGAACAACTAGAAAAGTCACATAAAATATTTAAAGGCATCAAAGTTCTGTTAAATCAATCAGGGTAAAGGGTCCAGAGGTTTGGAGAAATGGCTATAAAGAAATGCACTAATATTCCTAAGCAAAAGTCTGAGAATACGGCTTTGCCTGGGCAAAAAGATCACTGCTGGAGGAAAGAGGTATCTGGAGAGATTTCAGTGATCTTGCAAGGCTGAAGTAAAAAAAAAGCAAAAGAAAGAAACTGCGGGACAAAGATCCTGAGAGAAGAGAGGCTTGGAGAATTGTACCGGACACGTGCAGTTGAACAGGTTATGAAGAAAGTTTCCGAAAAGCATAGCAAAGTTTTCAATAGTTTCGCCAGGCTGTGGGGACAAGGATTAAGGTTCTAGACCTTTCATGAAAAGGGCTAAGACATACTTTTAAAAGCCCTAGTGTTGGCTGGGCGCGGTGGCTCACGCGTGTAATCCCAGCACTTTGGGAGGCCACGGTGGGTGGATCACGAGGTTAGCAAATCCAGACCATTCTGGCTAACACAGTGAAACCCAGTCTTGACTAAAAACACAAAAAAATTATCTGGGCATGGTGGTGGGCGCCTGCAGTCCCAGCTACTCTGGAGGCTGAGGCAGGAGAATGGCATGAACTCGGAAGGCCGAGCTTGCAGCGAGCCACTGCACTCCAGCCTGGGCGACAGAGCGAGACCCCACTAAAAAAAAAAAAAAAAAGGCCTAGTGTTACCAATGGGGATGGGGTGGGGGTCTTGACTAGGAGTTGTCCAGGTTCTTGGCGTTTTGAACAAAGAATTGGACAAAAGGCACAAAGCAATGACAGAATGAAGCAATAAAAGCACAGATTTATTTAAACAAAAGTACACTCCACACAGAGACAGTGGTCTTCAGCAAGAGGCTCAAGAGCACTGGTTACAGAATTTTCCCGGGCTTAAATACACTCTAGTTGGTCACTTGGTTTACACCTTATATAAATGAAGGAGTGGCCCACAACCAGTCTGATTGGTTGTGGAAGGCAACCAATCAGAGGCTGAATGAAGTTACAAAAGTTATAACCTATGCAAACATCTGATTGCTTGTGGGAGGGGCCCAATTAGAGGCTAAAGGGAAGTTACAAAGTTAAAAAAAAAAAAAACCTCTATGCAAGTAAACACTAGGCCCTGGCCAAACTGATTGGTTGTAGGAGGGGACCAGTGAGAGGTGCTTTCCATTTTTCATCTGCCATGCAGAAAGGAGAGGGCTTCAAAGGGTGTAGCCTCTGTTTTTTTGTTCCTCGGGTGTGGAAAGTTGGGGTCTTCCTTTTGATGTAGTTCTACGAAGTCAAAATGAATTGGCCTTAGGTTCCCTGCCTCCAGATTTCATTCTTCTGTATGCCCTCAGCAAATAAGAAATCCAGAAGTAGACTAAATATTATCAAAACCTTAACCCAGAAGTCACTGATCATATTAAGGACATTAGCTTCAGTATATCTTCCTTGAGAAAGAAAGGGGAGGATAATATAATTTGAAACCTCTATTGATTTTTATGCCCAATGTCTAACAGTTAGTCACATATTCTAAACATGCCAAAAAACAAACAAACAAAAAAAAATAGAATTATATGATCAAACATTTAGAAAACATAACAAAACAAAAATGGACTTATAGGAATCCAATTAGTGGAAATAGCAGACAAGTACATCAAAATAATTATAATTAAGATGTTCAAGAAAGGAGATAAAAATATGGACAAAAAAATTAAAAAGGTAGAAAATTTAGCCAGAGAGTTGAAAACTATTTTTAAAAATCTAATAGAACTTTTAGGGCTAAAGAAATAGGTATATTTAACAGCCGATTGTGCTTGTGAAACAGTAGGGAATTTGAATATAGGTCTATGGAAAACATACTATACTGTACTAAAAAGAGAAGAAAAGAAAATTACAGAAAAGTATGTGATAAACCTGTTGGAAAGAATGAAAAGCTCTAACAAACATGTAATTGGTGTCTTGAAAGGAGATGAAAGAGAATGGCGCAGCAGTGGAGAGAATGGTTGAGAATTTCTAAAACTGATGAAAGAGGCCAGGTCAGAAATTTGGGAAGTACTGTAAATTTCAGTATAAATAAAAAGTAAACCATAATGACATGATCAAATTAAGCCCATGATAGTTAACTGCTAAATAACAGAGACAATGAGACAATTTTGAAAAGTCCCACAAAAAAAAAAAGAGCCAGACAAGTAAGAATTTGTCTAATTCCAGAAAAACGTATTTAAAAATCAGTGTACTTAGACTTTAGTTAATAATAAAATAATGATAATTATTATAATAATAAGAGGAATGATCCAAAACAAAGCTGCAAAAGGAAGAAATAGGCAAAGTTTATTCAGAATCTTGGAGACCATATTTAAGATTTTAGATTTTAGCTTTCCTTTCCTTACTCCTTATACGAAAATTAATTCAAGATGGATTAGAGACTTAAATGTTAGACCTAATACCATAAAAACCCTAGAAGAAAACCTAGGTAGTACCATTCAGGACATAGGCATGGGCAAGGACTTCATGTCTAAAACACCAAAAGCAACGACAGCAAAAGCCAAAATTGACAAATGGGATCTAACTAAATTAAAGAGCTTCTGCCCAGCAAAAGAAACTACCATCAGAGTGAACAGGCAACCTACAGAATGGGAGAAAATTTTTGCAATCTACTCATCTGACAAAGGGCTAATATCCAGAATCTACAAAGAACTCAAACAAATTTACAAGAAAAAAACAAACAACCCCATCAAAAAGTGGGCAAAGGATATGAACAGACATTTCTCAGAAGAAGACATTCATACAGCCAACAGACACATGAAAAAATGCTCATCATCACTCGCCATCAGAGAAATGCAAATCAAAACCACAATGAGATACCGTCTCACACCAGTTAGAATGGCAATCATTAAAAAGTCAGGAAACAACAGGTGCTGGAGAGGATGTGGAGAAATAGGAACACTTTTACACTGTTGGTGGGATTGTAAACTAGTTCAACCATTATGGAAAACAGTATGGCAATTCCTCAAGGATCTAGAACTAGATGTACCATATGACCCAGCCATCCCACTACTGGGTTATACCCAAAGGATTATAAATCATGCTGCTATAAAGACACATGCACACGTATGTTTATTGCGGCACTATTCACAATAGCAAAGACTTGGAATCAACCCAAATGTCCATCTGTGACAGACTGGATTAAGAAAATGTGGCACATATACACCATGGAATACTATGCAGCCATAAAAAACGATGAGTTTGCGTCCTTTGTAGGGACATGGATGCAGCTGGAAACCATCATTCTTAGCCAACTATCACAAGAACGGAAAACCAAACACCGCATGTTCTCACTCATAGGTGGGAACTGAACAATGAGATCACTTGGACTCGGGAAAGGGAACATCACACACCAGGACCTATCATGGGGAGGGGGGAGGGGGGAGGGATTGCATTGGGTGTTATACCTGATATAAATGACGAATTGATGGGTGCTGATGAGTTGATGGGTGCAGCACACCAACATGGCACAGGTATGCATATGTAACAAACCTGCACATTGTGCACATGTACCCTAGAACTTAAAGTATAATAATAAAAAAATAAATAAATAAAAAGAAATAAAAAAAGATTTTAGATTTTATCTTCAGGTAATGAAAACCTTTGGAAGACTTAACAGGGGAATGACATGATCAAATATGCATAATTAAAACCTTACCTTTGCAGTTCTGAGGAGAATGGATGGGGATGGGGGAAGAAAAAGAGTGGGAGACCAGGAATCTGGTCACCATAACTAGGAGTAAAAGCTACAAAACAAAACAGAAGAACACTTGGCATAACTATGACTCAAGTTTAGGGAACAACCACAAGCAAGGTTGATTTGATCCTTGGTCTCTACGTGTTGAGTGAGACCTTGTAAAAATATAAAACTTCCAACCAATGATTGTTGCAATATAGACAAGACTGAAATTACTGGTCAGGGTCCGGTGATCGGTGGTCAAATCTAGAGTCTCCACTCTACTGCCCAGGCTGCAATGCAGTGGCACAATTATAGCTCAGTGCAGCCTTGATCTCCTGGGCTCAAGTGATCCTCCTGCCACAGCCTCCTGAGTAGCTGGGACTACAGCCATGTGCCACCACACCCAGCTAATGTTTTGATTGTAGAGATCAGGTCTTGCTATACTGCCAGGTTGGTCTGGAACTCATAGGCTCAAGTGATTCTCCCACCTTGACCTTCCAAAGTGCTGGGATTACAGGGATGAACCACCACACCCAGCCCTCAGTGATCAAATCTGTGGATACCTAACATTTGTCCAGGTGAGGACCTGGGAATTTGATACTGCCTGTATACACTGAAACGATATTTTGTCCTTTGTTGTGTTTTTAGCCAGATAATTTTAGAGATGTTCATGCTGCATATAGTCATAATAGGGATAAAACTTCTAACTGTGGTCATGAAAGGGAAGGAAACTAATGATTGTCAAGCACTTACTAGTGTCAGGCACTGTATTTTATGTTTTATATATTTCATCTCATTCAATTGTCACAATGACCTTGTAAAGCGGTCTTATTCCCTTTATACAAGTGAGAAAATTGAAGCTAAATTTAAGTAATTTGATGAGAGTGAAAGAGTAGTTAAGAAACTTGTTTAGGAAAGCACAGCTACCAAATGGCAGCTGGAAATAAACCGAGTTCACTGACTTTGAAGTCTGTGATGCTTCCACTATGGCATTGCTCTGCAAAACCCTTTAGATCTTTTTACATCATCACTCACACTTTCAGGTAAGGATTTTGGTTCTACAAAAAGTTGAGCAGGGAAGGAAGTAACCAGTACTGTCCCAGGAAGTGGGATCAAGGGCAGAGTAATAAAAGGAAGGTGACTCAGTTTCAGTGATTATTCTGATCTGATCTTTTTTTCCCAACTTGGTGAGTCATATATAACTTTGTTTTATGATGACTTCTATTAACTAGAACAATAAAATATTAATAAGCATATACAATTCCATAGAATAAGATCATCACAATGATATGAGAAAAAAGAGATAGTTACAATATATAATGACATTTTGGAGAAATGTAGAGCTTCTTAAAATTTTTCTTTGTAAGTATGTAATTGTCTCTGTGTACAAATATCTAACCTTGGCACTGCCCCCCATCAGTTTTCAATTAAGACTGAGCTGAAAAATATGGAACATGGTATTACCCTATTTTATTCTTTAATGAAATATTACATGATGCATGGAAAATCCTGTGCATCACATAAGTCTTACTGTTTCTTCGGAAAGAATATGAAGGAACTGAAGAACAGTAATGCATGAAAACACATTTAATAAAAGTGACCCAATACCTCTGCTACAAGTTCCAAGTTCAGTATCTCATAAAGGATGACTATTCTTGAGAAGAAGCAGAAAACTGCAGAATTTCTTAAAAAGTAAAAGTAGAGAATCAGATAGACTTTTAACTATACAGCTCCTGAAACAACAGCAAAATCCCCATAAACAATGTAGTTGTACTCTAGGAAGGACTGAGAGTGGTTTATGGAGGCTTTGAGAGATGGGGTCAGAAAAATCAACCACTCATTATCTGGGGACCATGATTCTTGGACACTTTAGATAGCATGGTGTTAAGCAATCAGCCTGTCTGGAATGGAATTAGTATTTCTGCTCTGCTATGTACCAAAAGTGTAACATTTTCAAGTTTTTTTGAATTTTATAGACTTCAGTTTAGTAATGTAAAAAATAAAAATAGTAGTGAAACCTATCCCATGAAGTTATTGTAATGTTTAAATGAGTTAATAGATGCAAACTAAAAATATTATCTGGAAAATAACAACTACTCCGTAATTGTTAGATACCGTGACATCACCACCACCATCATCATCATCATCATCATCATCATTTTAATGTTATGGTTAATGTATCATCATGATCAACATTTCTCTGTTTTCTACAACTTTGCCTTTGGGATGTCCATTTTGCTCAGACTGCTTAACTATTTCATTTTGTCTTTCTTAGTCATTATTTTCCCTTTTTATTTTTCCATGTTTTTCCTTTCTTTCTCCCTCCCTTCCTTCCTTTCTCTTCTTTATAACTGTTTTTAATTATTTTAAGTGTAATATTTGATGCATATAAAATAATACTTACAGCAGATTATAAGGTTCAATAAATAGTCATAAATCAACCACTCCCATATCTACCACACTGATTAGGAAATAAAGCATCACCGGCACACCTTGGAAGCCCCTGCTTGCCTTGTCCTGGTTCCATCATGTCTCTTCATTTCCCATAAATTCACTAATATCTTGAACTTTCTCATTATCACTATTTTAAAAATATATAACCATTTTATCTCTGTGTGTATTCTTAATCAATGGATTGTTCAATGTTGCATGTCTTAAAACTTTATGTACGTAAGATTTTTCTTGTTTATAGTCTTCCACGTTGCGTTTTCACCTCTATCTTGTGATTCCAAGGTAGATCCATGCCAATTTTAGCTGTAGATCATTCATTTTTATTGCTTACTAGGATTCCAACATATAAATTCACCACAATTCTTTTAATCAATTTTATTGCTAATAGGTCTTTGTGTAGTCCCTAATTCTGTGCTGTCATCAACAGTATTTCTGTGAACATTCTTATACCTATTTTTTAGTTTGCATGTTTCAGATTTTCCTTAAGATACAATCCAATGAATGAATTGTTGGATAGTTGAGCATTCTCAACTTTACTAAATACTAATAATATTAGACTATTTTCTACGGCAACTATCACGCTCTACATCCCAACTAGCAATATATTAGAATTTGGTTACTCCAGAGACTCATTTGCACTAAATAGTATCTCTCTTTTTTCTGCCTAGCAAAAATTTAAAATGAAATCTACTTGGAATTCAGGACATAAGGGTCTATAGCATTTTGCTGGTCCTGAAAACTTTGTTGTTGTTGTTGTTTATCATAGTTAACACTTTCTTCTTTAAAGCTTCTAATCTTATTACAACTTTAGTAGATGAGAATATTGAAGGTAATAATTTGAAAAAAGTTCCAGCATGTAAGGTTTTAATTATGCATATTTGATCATGTCATTCCCCTGTTAAGTCTTCCAAAGGTTTTCATTACCTGAAGATAAAATCTAAAATCTTAAATATGGTCTCCAAGATTCTGAATAAACTTTGCCTATTTCTTCCTTTTGCAGCTTTGTTTTGGATCATTCCTCTTATTATTATAATAATTATCATTATTTTATTATTAACTAAAGTCTAAGTACACTGATTTTTAAATATGTTTTTCTGGAATTAGACAAATTCTTACTTGTCTGGCTCTTTTTTTTTTTGTTGGACTATTTTCAAAATTGTCTCATTGTCTCTGGTATTTAGCAGTTAACTATCATGGGCTTAATTTGATCATGTCATTATGGTTTACTTTTTATTTATACTGAAATTTACAGTACTTCCCAAATTTCTGACCTGGCCTCTTTCATCAGTTTTAGAAATTCTCAACCATTCTCTCCACTGCTGCGCCATTCTCTTTCATCTCCTTTCAAGACACCAATTACATGTTTGTTAGAGCTTTTCATTCTTTCCAACAGGTTTATCACATACTTTTCTGTAATTTTCTTTTTTTCTCTCTTTAGTACAGTATAGTATGTTTTCCATAGACCTATACTCAAATTCCCTACTGTTTCACAAGCACAATCGGCTGTTAAATATACCTATTTCTTTAGCCCTAAAAGTTCTATTAGATTTTTAAAAATAGTTTTCAACTCTCTGGCTAAATTTTCTACCTTATTAATTTTTTTGTCCATATTTTTATCTCTTTACATGCTGAAGCACCTTAAAAAAAAAAAAAGCTATAACACAGTAGGCTATTATAGCTAGATAACTGAAAACATATCATCTCTGTTGACTTGATTGCTCCGTGAAGATGTTGACAAGCTCAAAGAGATTCTCTTCGGGAAGGTTAGAGACCAAGGATACAGAGATTAAATTCCTCCACCTTGATATCTTGGGAATGGTATTGAGTCATGCTGGCAGAGCTTGGTGTGGAGGCTGACTTGTCTCAGGCAGTTCGTGTTCTATGGCTGTGCAACTCCAATGGCAAGAGCTAAAAAAATCAGATTAAATAATTTACACTTTCTTTTTTTAAAAACTATATGTACATACTTATATGTTTCTAATAATTAAATGCACAATGAAAAACAAATATATTTCACTATATTTAAGATCACTTTTGACAGAAATTCCCTTAGTTTTCTATGTTAGAAGTATAGTTTGATTCCATAAGCAAAATTTTGAGAGAGACTCTTTTGGTCTTTCATAATGCAATATACAAAATTCCCAATGGAGAGGGTTAAAGTCTTTCTCTCTCTCTTTTCTCTCTTTCTATATATACATAAAATATATATTTATATATATTTATATATGTACACACAAGTGTATATATACACATACATGCATATATATATACACACACACATATAAATAAATATATATATAAAAATGTGGGGGGTGGATAGATGTAAATTGCTTGGGAAGCAAGAAGTCTTGCAAAAATTGTCAGGCCCACAGAAATTCCATTTGGGCTGCCAAATTTGCATTAGTCCCGCCCACAGTTTGAAATGTCACCCCACCCTCTCTTTGCCATCTGCACCACCACCTACTGAATCCTATGTCTCTAGTCTTAGAGAACAGAAGCATCTGCCTATGACAGGCACATTCAGAATTGCCCCCAAACAGATTCAAATGAAAATCCAAAAGATTTATTAAAGCAGAGTTACTATATATATATATGTTTTTAGAGTGAAAGCTTTACGATTATAAGGTTTTCAGTCTGGTTTCTTTTTTCCTGATTTCTTCTACGTTATAAGCATACACAAAGAAGATATTTTTATGATAGATCTAAAATCACTTTGATAAATTAGTAACATACAACCTCTGCAAATGTTTTCACTTGTTGCTAATTAAATGATGCAGCTGTTTTTCTACTGATTACTAGCCATTTATTAATTTATTCATCTAGTACACATTTTTGAGGCCATAAAGTATTAGAGAATCAATACAATATGTTTGCAATACTCCTGAAGACCATGACCTAGTGCAGTGCTGTCTAATAAAAATATGATGTGTAGCACGTATAAAACATTTAATTTTCTAATGTCAGGTTAAAAAGAGTAAACAGAAAGAAGTAAAATTAATTTTACTAATATACAGTTAGTTGTCCTTCAGCATCCATGGGAGTTTAGTTTAGTTCCAGGACTTTCCCCAGGCACCAAAATCCACAGATGCTCAACTCCCAAAGTATTTGCATATAACTTATGCATATCCTCGTATATATTTTTATTTATTTGTTTTTTGTTTTGTTTTTGTTTGTTTGTTTTTTACAGAGTCTTGCTCTGTCACCCAGGCTGGAGCGCAGTGGTGTAATTTCAGCTCATTGCTACCTCCACCACCTGGGCTCAAGTGATTGTGCTGCCTCAGCCACCCAAGTAGCTGGGATTACAGGCATGTACCACCACACCTGGCTAATTTTTTGTATTTTTAATAGAGACAGAATTTTGCCATGTTCATCAGGCTGGTCTTGAACTCTTGGCCTCAAATGATCCGCCTGCCTTCACCTCTCAAAATGCTGAGATTACAGGCCTGAGCCATTATGCCCAGCCTCCTCCTATACACTTTAAATTATTTCTAGTTACTTATAATACCTAACACAATGTAAATGCTATGTAAATAGTTGCTATTACTGTGTTGTTTAAATAATAATGTTAAGGACAAAAGGTCTGGATGTGTTCAGTACAGATATTTTAGATCCAAAGTTCATGAAATCCATGGATGCCGAACCCATGAATATGGAAGACTGACTGTACTTTATCTCAATATATCCAAGATTCTATCATTTCAACATGGAACCGATATAAAAATTATTATTGTGATGCTTTATATTCTTTCTTTCTGGTACTTTTTAGAAATCCTGTTCATACTTTACAGTTATAGCATATCTCAGTTTGGATGTGCTCCTTGCAAGTGCTCCTTACCCACATGTGGTTAGTGACTGCTACGTTGGACAGCACAGGTCTAGCAGATAGATGATATTCATTCACTCTTTCAGAGTGAGGCAAATGGCATGCAAATAAGTACTCAATCAAAGTGTGATGAGTGTGATGAGGGGGTGTTTACAGGGACACTTGTTAATCTTATGAGACTAGAAAAGTTTCCCAGAAGAATTTTAGGCCAAGGATTAATTGAAAAATAGGAGTTATACTTGCACAATAGAGAAGCAACAGAGAGAAATAGGCAGTTTTCCAGACCAAGCAAACAATATGTGCCACTTTAAGGTGCTGAAATAAGTCCAATATAGGAAGACATATGCAATAGAAATAGCAACTAATTATATATAATGGACTGACATTCAAGACGCAATGGGAATATGGAGAATCAAGGATCGTGGGGTTAGGAAAGAAGGTAAAAAGTTTAACTAGGAGTTGAAGAATGAATGGGAGTTTGTAAAAAGGACTAATAGGATTGGGAAGGAGAGAGGGTTTCTCAGGTAAAGCTTAAAGTTATAAATGAGCAAGGCAACATGGAAAATTTGAGATCGCTCCTTTAGGATGAAGATGAGAATATTTGTGGTAGTAGTAGGAAATGAAACAAAAGAGCAACACTGGGGCCACATCACGAAGGGTCTTCTTTGCCGGGATCATATAAACTTTATGTCACAGATGACAAGCTCATATTGAAGAGTAAAGCCATGCTGTGATCAGGCTGGTACAGCATAGCCTTCTTTCTGCATTGGAGAGTCATTATCATATTCTTGCCTTGGTACCCTGGTACTTCTAGGACTGTCATCTTGCTTTTACTCGCTCTCTGCTTGCTTATTCTCACTGTCACCTTGCTTTTTAAAATTCCTATGGAAACCTGCCTTTTGACAATAGAATCCAGTACCCTGGGATCTGGACACCTATGATAGCATCTCATCATGTTCGCAATACATTGCTTGGATCTGATCAGCTTTCAAGTTCTCCTGTTAAAGGTAAACCCTTTACCTTTACCTTGCTGCAGAGCTGAGCACTCCAGGTGGGAAGGATGAGATCTTAGCATGCTAATGACAGTTTAAAGAATTTAGAAAATTCTTTTCTTTTTCAAAATTACCTGGAGTTTAGACAATTGTCTCGCAAGACACTAAAACATATCCTGCTTTTGTTCTGTAGGACACTTCTGAGCAGGTACTTCTTTCTCTTTCTTTAAGAACCCTAAGCCCCTACAAAGAAAATAGTTGATGGGAAGAAAATTACACGGCATAGAAAGATGAAAGATAAAAGTATATTAACATAGTTTAAAGGATTATTATACCTATTGCATGTGCAAGGATGTGTGAAAAAATTAAATTCTTTTAAATATACCGAAGTCTTCTTTGGACATTGATTTTTGTCTCATTTATTCATTGACTTAAAAATATCTACAGGCCAGGTGCTGTGGCTCATGCATGTGATCCCAGCACTTTTGGAGGCCTAGGCAGGCGGATCGCCCGAGGTCAGGAGTTCAAGACCGTCTCTACTAAAAATACAAAAAAAAAAAAAAAATTAGCTGGGCATGGTCATGGGCGCCTATAATACCAGCTAGTTAGGGGGCTGAGGCAGGGGAATTGCTTGAACCCAGAAGGCGGAGGTTTCAGTGAACTGAGATCATGCCACTATATTCCAGTCTGGGTGACAAGAGTGAAACTCCATCTCAAAGAAAAATAAATAAATAAATAAATAAAAATAAAAATATCTACTGAGTGCCTACTAAGCCCAAGTGCTATATTCTGAATGCTGTATATACAGTGATAAACAAGACAGATAAGGTCCCTGGCCTCAGTGAGAAAAATGCTAAGAAGAAAAAATAAGACAATGGGATATTGAATACAGCAGTAAGGATGCTTCCTTTCTCAAGTTACAGAAATAAAAAAAGAACAAAAATTTTAGTCAATAAGGATATTGATTATCTCACACGACATAAAGTTAGTGGTTAGAAGAGTTCCAGGATAATTCAAGAACTCATTTACTTCATCATTTACAGAAATTATTTCTGCTTTGCCATTTCCAACATGTTGGCCAGTCCTGTTTGCCTGGATATCCTGAGGACTCCAAAATAGCAGAGTCTCAGTAGTCATTTTCAGACAATGATATCCTGGGGATAGGAAAGGCCGCATTCTTTTTAAGCAGTGAGATATATTTTTCTAGAAGTGCAATGCCCTGGCCCCCACTCAAAACATCCTCTGTATTATATAACATGTTTATTCCTAGACCAATCAATTGTTAATAGTCTGAGACAACGATGAATGCTTTAAAATAATCAAGTATCTTGGCCGGGCATGGGTGGCTCATGCCTGTAGTCCCAGCATTTTGGGTGGCCGAGGCAGGCAAGTCACTTGAGGTTGGGAGTTGGAGACCAGCCTGGCCAACATGATGAAAAGCCATCTCTACTAAAAATAGGAAAATTAGCCGGTCATGGTGGTACTTGTTTGTAGTCCCAGCTACTCAGGAGGCAGAAGCAGGAGAATAGCTTGAACCCGGGGAGCGGGGGATTGCAGTGAGCTGAAATCACGCCACTGTACTCCAACTTGGTGACAGAGCAAGATTCAGTCTAAAACAACAACAATAAAAACAAAAACAAACACAAATTATAAAGCATCTTGCTTTGCGGTTAGAAAGGGTCCAGTCTCCCTTGAAGATCTTGTTCTTCTAGGGGACGTGACTAATACCAAGGTCCTATCATCAAACAGTGACTGTAGAATAAGCAGTGAAAAGTGTCTGCTACAGTGAGTGGCTGAATTGGAAGGAGTGGGAGATCTGAGAAATCTCTCTGAGATAAAATTGAACCAAGATCTAACTGATGAGAAAGACACAGCCATACAGCAATCTGGGGGAAGAATATTCCAGGCAAAGTGAAGAGCAAATGAAATGGATCCAAGATGGGGAAAAGTTTGATGTGCTTGAGGAAATAAAAAAGACAGTGTGGATGAAGTTCAGAGAATATTTGGGAAAGTGAAACTTAAAAGGACCCAGAAGCAAGTACTAGCTCAATCTACATAGTCTTGTGAGCCACTGTAGGAAGCTGAGTTTTATTCTGTTGAAACTTAGATGTCATTGGAAAATTTTGAAGCTGGAGTTTTTTTTGTTGTTGTTTTTTTTTTTTTGAAACAGAATCTCACTCTGTTACCCAGACTGAAGTGCAGTAATGAAATCACAGCTCACTGCAGCCTTGAACTCCTGGGCTCAAGCAATCCACCTGTTTCAGCCTCTCAAATGGATGGCATTACAGACATGAGCCACCGTGCCCATCCAAGCCTGAAAAACTGTTAAGCCATTTAAAAACAGTTACTTTGGTTGCCATGTAGGAATGAGTCACAGTGAGGCAAGAGTAAAAACATTTAAGAAACAAATGTAGTAGAACAGGCAAAAAAATCATTATAGCTAGTACAAAAACATTATATTAAAGGTGGCAAGGAGATGCCAGTTATATGTTGGGGTATTGCTGACATGATCTATCAATGGATTGTTTGTCAAGGATATGAAAAAAGACAGAAATAAAACATAACTTTTGGGTTTAAGGCCAGAACAATTGAGTAGATATTTGTACCATTAACTGAAATGGAAAGTTATTGAGGAGAAACTGATTTTGTTGGGCTGAAGAAAATCAAGAATTCTGTTTTGGACATGTTGAGTTTGACATTCCGATTACATCCAAGGAGAAATATGAATACAGAATTGGCCAGTGATTTGGACAGGGTTTTCAGCCGGAGACAATTTGGGTAATCATAATATGGATTAGATTTTAATTTGTGGGACTAGATGAGATCATCTAGAAAAAAGGAGATGGAGAAAAATTTCATCTAAGGACACATTAAAATTTACAATTTTGTCCTATGAATCAAGATTAGCAAAGTATCCTAAAGAGGAACTACCAATAAGGTAAGAGAAAAGCCAGGATACTGGAGCATCTTGGAAATCAAGAGAAGGAAGTGTTACAAGATTGAGAGGTAGTCAACTGATCAGTGCTGCTGAGTGACGGAGTGAGAGAAAGACATAGGATTGACCACGGGCTTTGGAAAATGGAAGTTGCTGAAGACTTAGATAATAGCCTTTACTTAGTGAAGTCTGTATAAATAGCTGTTGAGTTAAAATGCTATTCTGGTCTGTCTTATTTTTTTTATCTCACCACTGTCCCAAATTCCAATTATGATAAATATCTAAACATTTTTAGTACAGCATAATACATATTTTGCTTTAATGTGGCCTTGATGATTAGCCATTCTTAAAAAGATTTGATTTAACATATTGTTGGGGATAATTCTCCAAAGGTCTCTTAAATTCCTTTATATCTTGCTAGTGGAGGAACTTAGCCTTTGTTCTGAACTCTTCCTAAAAATGTTTTATAGGGAACAACCTTGAAAGATGAAGATGGTGTCTTCTTCCGGAGCAAAAACATGTTTGTTTATTGTTATGTATAAATATGTATGATGTATTCTATGTATGGGAGAAAGGCCATTCACGCTTATTGTCCATTAGAAAGGATCTGTTTCCTAAGCTCAGAATGCCTCTCCAATAATGTAACCCACTACATGTGTGGATAGCATCTGTCTCTTTTCTAATCTGCCTGTGGGAATTGGAGTATAGGCCTAAATGATAATACTCTGGTATCAGCTAATACAATGAGTAATAAAGTTTTTTTTTTTCTTTGACCTTGGAGCTTCATGTCTTCTGTTGGCAACCAAATATTGTGGCAGCCCAACCTGATAGCTTGCAAGTACAATAAAATTTCCCATCCTTGGCAGTACTTGACACACAAATGTATCTCAGTGATCTAAGCTAATGAAAACAATTATTTATTTTCAGTTTATAATGTTTAGTCTCCATAATCATTCTATTACATAGTTTTGTTGTTGCTGTTGTTCTATTAAAACATTGTATACTTTCAAGCCTTGCCTATACGACTTTGGCTGCTATTTCCACTAAGAAAGGAGCTGTTCCTTGTGGACATTTGGTATAATGTTCAAGAGGTATCTTGAACAGACATAGAGTGAATATTATAATAATATATTGAAAGATCTCCACAGTTTCTATCAAACTTTACAGTTCATATTCTACTTTTTTGTAACTACAAATGGAAATAGAATTATGATGTTTTGAAACTGATACACTAGTTTCTGTGAAAAAGAAAAAAATAAGTACTGCCATTGTGTTGTAATTAATATTGCTTCAGTAATACATGATAGTTTATTTTCTCCTTCTTCACACACTCAGAATAATAAATTACAGAACGAGAAGAATCTCAGAGAGCATGATTTCTAAGGCCTACTTTTACATATGAAGAAATGGAAACTGAAGCATGTTGCTGAGTTAGTTATATTACCAGGATTGAATTTAGACTTCTGATTGTCAGCTAATTTTTCCTGTCACGGTGTTTTATATACTTATTCCCTCGGACCTCTGTCCTCTGTTAATCCCTTAGTGCCAAGAAGGAGGAATGTCCTGAAAAACAATGTATAGTGTCAAGAGAAATCATGTGGCAGATAAATGAGACAAAAAGGATCAGGTTTATAGCTGAGGCTCCTCAGTCACCAATGGCCAGCTATTGCCAGCAAATTCTACTAAAGACAAATGAACAACCCATACTGGAATTTCGAAATCTGCTCACTTAAAAAAAATCCCATTGACTAGAAATTCAGAGAAATTGTTATGAGCAAGTCATCAACAAATTAGCAATGCCAGACACAATTGCAACATCCATTTGTTCCTTTATTTAATTCCCCGGGCAGGTCAACTGAAAGAATAAATCACATGAGTCATTTGTCATTAAGTAGGACAAAAGCTCAGGAGTTTGATTTTATATATATATATATAGTTATTTCCTTTGCAACATATTTTAGGCATTACATAAACATAGAATAAGAATCCTTCTGCAACTAGACACACAGCAATACTTTTTAACAGATTATAAATCAATTTTAGACTTCATCCACTTTGTCTATGTTTAATTTTCCCTGCAGAGACAGAAGGTACAAATTTAAAATTTATATCTTATACAGAGTAACAATCTTATTTGTTTATTTAATGGCCTAAGATTGATTATATTTCTTCTTTTGAACCTATTAAAAAGTGAACAAACTTCCATTGCATTTTTTTCCTTTTATGTGTAATCTTGTTTACAACTCTAGGTTTGTTGACACCACTTGATTCTAAGAATGATTGATTCCTATCTCCAACCAACCTTAAGAATTTTGTTTAAATCAACTCCAATGAGCTTCTGATTTTCCTCTTACTTAAGGGCTATAAAGCTGCACTGTCTAATCAGCAACAGGATTTATATCTAACAAGTTCTTGATATTTAGCTGGTAACTGGGAAGTTTATTCACTGCCATCTAAGTGGTGAGAATTATTTTTACCTACATCAATCATTTCTATGGTTAAATGAGAAGCAACAGCGTGGTGAGTCTGAGCACAGCAGTTAACAGCTGTTAAGACAGAGACATTTTTTTTTTTTTTCCCCTTTAAATTTGCCTCAGCATTATGTCCTAGTGCTGCTTAAGCCACTTCTGATATTCTGGAGGGTTATAAGACTTTTATATGGACTTAAATTTGTATAGTTAAGAAATCATTGGCAAACAAAAAAAAGTTTTTTATTGAAACCAACGTATACTTAAATTCATCCTCATTTGTATAAACAGCTTATCTTTTAAAAATACGCAGAAAAAACTACCACGTTGCATGTAACTGAAACTGAGTATATTAACATGCTTTTTCCTAAATATGCCAATAGATGCCAGTTATTATTTAACACATGGGATTCAGTTTCATGGCACAACTATATCTAAATTTAGCTGTGCCATGAAACTGAATCCCACATGTTTATGAAGAGACAAACATGCCAATATGGACTTCTTATGAAGAGGTAGTCCATTAAAATGAATCTCCGTAAGGTTACTATACGTTATCTTTATGTTTTAAAAGCTGTAACAGAAAGTACTGTGTTCTGTTTTGTGAACACTGTGAGCTTAATTCAAAGGCTTGTTCATTCTATTATTGGTCTTGTAACCTCTCCTGCTTTTATGATTGTATTTTATTGCCTCTCCAATGTAGTCTTGCCTGTTTGTCATTTCTTTGTTACTAAATATAAGTGAAAATGCCATGATATTGTTCTTCTGATTTTCTTTAGGGAAATTTTGACTCATTGCTTCAGTTTTGATATCCTTACTCCCCTCTCAGCTACTGTGGTTCACTCATGTTGGCTTTATGCCATTATAGTACCAATAAAAAATGTTGTGACAGCATTATCACTAAGTGGTGTTGCGTATCTGTATTTATATTTTTATATTTCTTGATATTACTTGCTGTTGTTATATTGAAGTCAAGAAGGGTATTAGATTGTTAAATTATGGCTAATCATATTATTAAAATGTTAATAAATAGATAAATATATAGCATTTAATCAAAACATCATTATTCACTTATGGAAATGTATGTTAAGTACTTTTTCAAAATTAAATGATCAAAGGAATTCACTAAAGTGAGGGTTACGAAGCTATCTTAGTTAACCTGTTTATAATTTAGCACGACCTTTTGACAGATGAGCTGTCCTCAACAACTTGCTTTATAAACGTAGCTTAAATTATTTGCGATAAACTAAAATATAGACCAAAATCACATTTACCTATTTTATTTGAATTTACTCACCAATATGAATTTCTTTTCAAAGTAAAGCAAATTACCATTACAATCTATAATTTGCATGCAGACATTCTATTTCTGTTACCTATCCTGTTATAAATGGCCTTCTTCTCTTCAATTCTCACTTACTAGTCTGTCCTCAACAGAGCTGTAAAAATAATTTGCTTAAATTGCAGGTCTTATATCATTATTCTATTGCAAAACATTCAGTGGGCCCCAATTTTCCTGTATAACAAGGAAAAGCAGGTATTCAGAACACTTCACATTCTGGATACAACCTTCTTTGCAAAACTTATCCCTCTCTATATGTGTTCATGGATTGTAACACACTTGGCAGAATTAAATTGTATGATGTTTATTTGTTTTTTTAGGCAAAAATACATTTAACTATTTTAATTATAATTCATCTTATTTACTAGTAACTTTTAAAGTTTTTGACAATGTTATGGACTTATAAGTTATCACACAGTCCTTTTTAATTTGATATATATTTTTTGATTTCTGACTGAGAAATTTTGATTTCTGAGCTCAGAAAGTTGTCACTTACTTGATATGACAGAAGTGGCAAAGTCAGAAATAGAATCTCTATCTTCTGATATTTAGTCCAGTGGGTTTGGTTTCCAGTGGCTTTGATTTTTTTCATATTAGCAAGCTGCTTCAATATCATGTTATCATTCAGCAACATCAATATTATTGTTATTACATAAAAAGAAAAGAAAAGCAAATAATAAAACTATAATGCTAGTTATTACATACATATTAAATATTATTAAATCTTTAAATATAATTATACAATAACTATATTAATATAACTTTTACAAAGTAGAAAAAGCAAATATGAAAACTGAGATAAAATATATGAGTCAATTCTTTTTGTACCTGGGACAATATTATATATACCATTTAGACATGATAAACATTGAAAATATTGTGATATGTTGTAATAGTTTAGGAAAAAATATTCATATATGTCATATCATTAGGGGATTTTAAGATTGTATGAATCTAATATAGCATCTAGAATGAATAATAGTAACCAAAAATGGGTATAAATTGCAAGATTGCATTTTTTTTTTTTTTTTTTGAGACAGGGTCTCACTTTGTCACCCAATCTGGAGCATAATGGAATATTCACAGTTCTCTGCAGCCTCTACCTCCTGGGCTCAAACAATCCTCCCACCTTGGCCTCTCAAGAAGCTGAGACTACAGGCACATGCTACCACACCCCACTAATTTTTATATATATGTATTTTTTATAGAGATGGAGTCTCACTATGTCACCCAGGCTGGTCTCCAACTCCAGAGCACTAGGAATACAGGCTTGAGCAACTGTGCCCGGCCCCAAGATTGCATCTAAGTAGATGAGAACTTGATAAACTATCTGTTTTTTTTCAGGTAGCAGAATTGAACTACTTCTAAATAATTGAAGTAAAAAGTCTTCCAGTATAGCAGACCCTCTGTAGCGGGAGTTTTCATATCCGTGGATACGGAGGGCTGAGTCTACTAGGCAATTTTATATGAGAAACTGGAGCATCTGTGGATTTTGAACTCTGTGGGGGGTCCTGGAACTAATCCACTGCAGATACCAAGGGATGATTGTGTCTATGCTGCAAGACTTGAAATCCTGGCTACACCACTTATTGGCATGAGATCTTGAGCAAGTTACTAAACCTTTCTGTTTCTCAGTTTCCTTATCTATAGAATTAAGATAATAATAGCACTTATCTCACAGATTTGTTTTGAGGATTGGATGATTTTATTCGTGTTATATACTCAAAATAGTTCTGGACACATTTAAGGAGTTCATTTGTGTTACGTACTCTGAACAGTACCTGGTTCAGTAATGTTAGCCATCACCATCATCATCATCAATACATTCATCATCGAAAACAATAATAAAGAGCCTATGAAGTAAATACTTGTAAAATTTGGAAAGGAAGCATATTCATGGAATAGTATACATTTCTGACAGCAGTTTCAGGTTAAAAGTAAAAGAACCAAGGGATATCTAGCTGCATCAATTTAATTAAGTCAGTTTAAATAAATCTGATATAAATTAGTCATAAGGCTAAAATGGAGACACCAAAGAAGTCAACAAGCATTTGTGACACTTAAAACAGTGAACCTGGGATTTATTATGAATAAACATTCTTCATAAGTGAATGGCCAGAAAATTTCTATTCTGTCACCAAGTGTGTCGTTATGCTTAAAATTTTTTTTTGAGATGGAGTCTCGCTCTGTTACCCAGGATGAGTGCAGTGGTGCAATCTTGGCTCACAGCAATCTCCGCCTCCCGAGTTCAAGCAATTCTCCCTGCCTCAGCCTCCCAATAGCTGGGATTATAGGTGGATGCCACCATGCCTGGCTAATTTTTGTATTTTTAGTAGAGATGGGGTTTCACCATGTCAGCCAAACTGGTCTTGAACTCCTGACCTAAGGTGATCCACCCTCCATGGCCTCCCAAAGTGCTGGGATTATAGGCATGAGCTACCACACCTGGTCCTGGTTGTGCTTAATAGACATCATACATTTAAAACAAGTATTTTTTAAAAATCTATTAGATTTATCTAAGTAATAATAAATAATCACATTAGCTGAAACATAATATAGTCTTAGCTTTTGGGTTATTTTCAAATAACGTACTTTAAAAGTAGGTAGCAAAATGGTTGCCACACTGAAGATGTAGAAGAGTTGTGATTTCGGGTTAGTTGGCTGAAATCAAATCATCAACTCATCTCTGTTTATAAACTGTCTCAAGTATAAGTATGGATATGTTTCTTATAGTAAAATTCTGTGAAGATCAATAACGGTTTTAAATGTAATAAATTGTCATGTATTGATTAAATGAAGTCTTTTGCAGAAATATTTTCACATGAAATTGTGGCTATGTTTCTCATTTCACCCTCTAGTGGTCTTATGACAATACTGCATTTTCCCTTTTTAGTCATTTCATAGTTGGTTCTGCTTTCTTTGGTTAACACTTGTTTTACAGCTCAATGCTAAATGACTTAATCATATCTCTATATTAATGCATTGCTGTTGTTGAGTCTGTGCTAAAATACTGCTCTTAAAACGATAGAGAATAATGGGTTTATTTTATTGTTTTCATGATGTTGATAGACTCAAGTCACACGTCCTGTCATCTACTTACTCTTTTCTATTAAGGTACTTTGGTTAAATGTTCCATATCTCCAAAATATGCTCTAAAAATCTTCATGGAGGGAAAAGGTAATTGACAGTCTTCAGAATTTCATTGATTTACACTCTTCCCTCATCTACAAACCAATTTAAAAATCATAATAAAGTGGTAAAAGTTTATGGATCTGACAAAAGAAGGATAAACGTATACATTTTACTAATCCTGGAAGCTTGAAATATATATCAGATTTCTACAAGATGGTGAAAGAAGAAAAACATGCTATTTTTTAAAAATCTTCTAAAGCTCAATCATATGTGTTAATATGATACTGCATATTTTTCACCAAAATGTGAGGTAAGCAAACAATAAATAGTCTTACCTGAATTATATGGATCCCTGACAACACCAATGAATACTTGAAAAGGTTTGCAGACAATTACACAAGTAACTTTTCACTAAGACCCTGTAGGAGAATATCAGTGCGTAAAACATTTTTTTATTTTGCAAGTAACACTTTTTTCCCCAATAATATTTTAGGAAGTCTGAATTTAAGCATTTACGATTTGTTATTTATTTATTTTAGAGGCAGGGTCTTGCTCTGTCACCCAGGTTGGAATGCAGTGGCACCATCATAGCTCACTGTAGCCTTGAACACCTGGGCTTAAGTGACTCCTCTGCCTCAGCCTCCCAAAGTGCAGGGATTACAGGCATGAGCCACTGCACCTGGCCACATTTACTATTTGGTCGCATCATTGATAACTACATTTTTAGGTCACTTTATCTTCTATCATGCATATACATATTTGTTATTTTCCCAGTAATACTCAAGTTTGCCCTGTCTTCAGTTATTGGATGATAATGATAGGTTTGAGGTTTTCTTGTTTTTTCATGATGTGTTTACTATTCTGATTGAAGGAAAATTAAATATTGCCTACAGATTGTACCGTTACTGCGCAGTGATAATACTTGGAAACTACACGTATTTTTGAAGCAAATTTAATCACATAGAAGACTATATGTATTATTCCATGTTTGTTTATGTGCCACAGAATTAGCATATGGTCAAGAAAAAAAATATACAATTTTTGAAATTAGTTGGATTTTTCATTCATTTGGATGTATATTTAATAAAAGTTAGAACAGATAAGACCTTTGTCCCCAGGAATCTTCTTGCTAGTCTTCTAGAAAGATACAAAATAAATAATAATACACATAAATATATGACTACAAATATCTTCAGTGAAGAAAAAATAAGAATATAATAAAGATCAGGAGTATGTGATTTAGATTTTGGCATGTAGGAAAGACTTTGCTGAGAAAACAATATTTAAGCTGAAACCTGAAAGATAATTTAGAGTTAGCCATATGGAAAGTTGGGAACAAGTTTCCCAGGCAGCAGAACTGTATGCTTAAAAAGTCTGAGGTGGAAAACAGCTAAAAAGTGAGCTACCAAGTAGCATTTACTGTAATTCTGTATACTACAAAACTATACTTATATTCTTGTTATTTTCCTTTGGGCATTTTTTGGTCAATGGAAAAACTTGTATTATCAAATAATTTATTCATAATAAATACATGTGTTAATTGGGTATCTCAGTAAATGAAAATTAAGATCCGCACACATCTATGTGTATATACATATATAAGGAATAGGCATGGCTAAGTACTCTAAGAATGACTTCAACAATTTTTTTTATTCCTTAGAAAAAGAATGAGTGGTATTGACATATTTTGCATATAATAACATTCAAAAGGATCTCCGCAGTAGGCTTCTCTCTTTCTCTCTCCTTTCTTTTCTTTCTGTTTTTGAGACAGGGTTTTGCTCTGTTGTCCAGGCTGAAGTGCAGTAGCCCAAACATGGCTTACCACCACCTTGAACTCTGGGGGTCAACCTATCCTCCCACCTCAGCCTCTCAAGTAGCTGGGACTATAGGTGTGTGACACCATGCCTGGCTAATTCTGTATTTTTTTGTAGAGACAGGGTTTCACCATGTTGCCCAGGCTGGTCTCCAACTTCTGGGCTCAGGGGATCTGCCTGCCTCGGCCTCTTAAAGTGCTGAGATTACAGGTGTGAACCACCACACTGGCCAAGGCAACATCTTATAGATAGTACTTTTTTTTTGACAGGGTCTCGCTCTATCACCCACGGTCAAATGCAATGGCACAATCATAGTTCACTGTAACCTTGAACTTCTGGGCTCAAGCAATACTCCCACCTCAGGCTTCCCAGTAGCTAGGACTCTGGGCATGTTCCACTAGTCCCAGTTAAATTTTAAATTCTTGGTAGAGATGGGAGCCTCATTATATTGTTCAAGCTGATCTCAAACTCTTTGCTTTGAGTGATGTTCCTGCCTCAGCCTCCAAAGGACTGGGATTACAGGGATAAGTTGCCCTTCCAGTCTAGATCGTGCTCTAGATTGTCCAGAGCATTAATCTGGAATTTTTCTTTTTGTTGGGTTTTGTTGTTTATTTTTTTCCCCTCTGTTCACTATTAAAGTATAGGACATTAATGATCCAGTAAAAATGTAAATAAATGCCTATATCTTTATTACCTGGCGTGATGGTTAATATTGAGTGTCAATTTGATAGGACTGAAGGATACAAAGTACTGTTCCTGGGTGTGTCTGTGAGGGTGTTGCCAAAGGAGATTAACATTTGAGTCAGTGGGCTGGGAAAGGCTGACCCACCTTTAATCTGGGTGGGCACCATCTAATCAGCTGCAGGTGCAACTAGAATAAAAGGAGGCAGAAGAATGTGAAAAGACCAGACTGGCTTAGCCTCCCAGCCTACATCTTTCTCCCATGCTGGATGCTTCCTGCCCTCGAACACTGGGCTCCAAGTTCTTCAGCTTTGGGACTTGGACTGGCTTCCTTGCTCCTCAACTTGCAGTCTATTGTGGGACCTTGTGATTGTGTGAGATAGTACTCCTAAATAAACTCCCCTTTATACATACATCTATCCTATTAGTTCTGTCCCTCTAGAGAACCCTGACTAATACACCTAGCTAAAGTAACAACCTCAGCTATTATTTTTTAACACTTCCCTGTAAGACTTGAACTATAAGGCCAGGTAAATTCCCAAGATGGCAAACCACCATCCTGGAATCTTAGGAGTGGCATCCTCAAAATATTTTAGAAGCAGATGATTGCTCAGTGACCAGCCCATTCCTTCTCACCTCTTCAAAATAAAGGAATCAAAATAAAAACAAGAGTTTGTTTATCTGTTCCTTTATACAAGATACACTATGAGTAAGGGTAAACCTATGTCCTGGTCGTGTTTTACACCTGTTGTCATAGCTTAATTTTTAATGATATTCCACTTTGACTTTCAAAAGTGTTCCAGTTTAAGACAATAAATTATACTGTCATTTTGCCTATTAGATCCTCAGTATAATCCATTAACAATAGCATGTCATACTGAAACCACCTAACCACTATTAGAAGTTGCCCAGTACCAGACAGTATTCTTAGTTGCAAGACTTGGAAACTCTTTGTGGAAAACATAAGCAAAAAACGAATTTCTGGGAGGGATATGGGACAACTCAATGTATGAAGAGAAAACTGAAGAACTAGTGTCCCTGTGCAACAAAACGAGAACAGTTCCCGGAGACGAGTTAAGAGAAACTGTTGAACAGCCTATTTAAGGTGCCACAAATTGAGATATTTTGCCTCAGAGATTCATTGTTTGTGACATTCTGCTAAGGTATCAAATTTAAAGACAGGGTATCTGATTGGTCTTGGGTCAAGTGTTCCTTTTTTTTCTTATTTATTTATTTATTTTATTATACTTTAAGTTCTGGGGTACATATGCAGAACGTGCAGTTTTGTTACATAGTTATACATGTGCCAAGGTGGTTCACTACACCCATCAAACCATCACCCGTATTAGGTATTTCTCCTAATGCTATCCCTCGCCGAGCCCCCCACTCCAACAGGCCCTGGTGTGCGCTGTTCCAGTCCCTGTGTCCATGTGTTCTCATTGTTCAACTCCCACTTATGAGTGAGAACATGCAGTGTTTGGTTTTTTGCTCTTGTGTTAGTTGGCTGAGAATGATGGTTTCCAGCATCATCCATGTCCCTGCAAAGGACATGAAATCATCCTTTATTATGGCTGCATAATATTCCATGGTGTATATGTACCACATTTTCTTAATCCAGTCTATTATTGAGGGACATTTGGGTTGGTTCCAAGTCTTTGCTATTGTGAATAGTGCCACAATAAACACACGTGTGCATGTGTCTTTATAGTAGAATGATTTATAATCCTTTGGGTATATGCACAGTAATGGAATTGCTGAGTCAAATGGTATTTCTCTAGATCCTTGAGGAATTGCCACACTATCTTCCTCAGTGGTTGAACTAATTTGCATTCCCACCAACAGTGTAAAAGTGTTCCTGTTTCTCCACATCCTCTCCAGCATCTGTTGTTTCCTGACTTTTTAATGATTGCCATTCTAACTGGTGTGAGATGGTATCTCATTGTGGTTTTGATTTGTATTGATTTGTATTTCTCTAATGACCAGTGGTGATGAGCTTTTTTCATATGTCTGTTGGCTACATAAATGTCTTCTTTTGAGAAGTGTCTGCTCATATACTTTGCCCACTTTTTGATGTTTTTTTGTGTTTTTTTTTTTTTTCTTGTAAATTTGTTTAACTTCCTTGCAGATTCTGGATATTAGCTCTTTGTCTGATGAGTAGATTAAAAAAATTTTCTCCCATTCTGTAGGTTGCCTGTTCACTCTGATGATAGTTTCTTTTGCTGTGCAGGAGCTCTTTAGTGTAATTAGATCCCATTTGTCAATTTTGGCTTTTGTTGCCATTGCTTTTGGTGTTTTTAGATATGAAGTCTTTGCCCATGTCTATGTCCTGAATGGTATTGCCTAGGTTTACTTCTAGGATTTTTTATGGTTTTAGGTCTTATGCTTAAGTCTAATCCATCTTGAGTTAATTTTTGTATAAGGTGTAAGGAAGGGGCCCAGTTTCAGTTTTCTGCATATGGCTAGCCAGTTTTCCCAACACCATTTATTAAATAGGGGGTCCCTTGTCCATTGCTTGTTTTTGTCACGTTTGTTAAAGATCATATGGTTGTAGATGTGTGGTTTTATTTCTGAGGCCTCTGTTCTCTTCCATTGATCTATATATCTGTTTTGGTACCAGTACCATGCTGTTTTGGTTACTGTAGCCTTGTAGTATAGATTAAAGTCAGGTAGCATGATGCCTCCAGCTTTATTCTTTTTGCTTAGGATTTTCTTGGCTATGCGGGCTCTTTTCTGGTTCCACATGAAGTTTAAAGTAGTTTTCTTCCCCCAATTCTGTGAAGAAAGTCAATGGTAGCTTGATAGGAATAGCATTGAAACTATAAATTACTTTGGGCAGTATGGCCATTTTAATGATATTGATGCTTCCTATCCATGAGCATGGAATGTTTTTCCATTTGTTTGTCCTCTCTTATTTCCTTGAGCAGTGGTTTGTAGTCCCCTTTGAAGAGGTGCTTCACATCCCTTGTAAGTTGTATTCCTAGGTATTTTATTCTCTTTGTAGCATTTGTGAATGGGAGTTCATTCGTGATTTGTTATTGGTGTATAGAAATACTTGTGATTTTGCACATTGATTTTGTATCCTGAGACTGCTGAAGTTGCTTGTCAGCTTAAGGAGATTTTGGGCTGAGATGATGGGGTTTTCTAAATATACAACCAGCAATCATGTCGTCTGCAAACAGAGACAATCTGACATCCCGTTTTCCTATTTGAATACACTTTCTTTCTTTCTCTTGCCTGATTGCCCTGGTCAGAACTTCCAATACCATGTTGAATAGGAGTGGTGAGAGAGGGCATCCTTGTCTTGTGCTGGTTTTCAAAGGGAATGCTTCCAGTTTTTGCCTATTCAGTATGATATTGGCTATGGGTTTGTCATAAATAGCTCTTATGATTTTGACATATGTTCCGTCAGTAACTAGTTTTTTGAGAGTTTTTAGCATGAAGTGCTGTTGAATTTTATCGAAGGGCTTTCCTGCATCTATTGAGATAATCATGTGGTTTTTGTCATTGGTTCTGTTTATGTGATGGATTATGTTTATTTATTTGCATATGTTGAACCAGCCTTGCATCCCAGGGATAACACTGAGTTGATCATGTGGATAAGCTTTTTGATGTGCTGCTGGATTCGGTTTGCCAGTATTTTATTGATGATTTTCACATCGATGTTCATCAGAGATATCAGTCTAAAAATTTGTTGTTGTTGTGTCTCTGCCAGGTTTTGGTATCAGGATGGTGCTGGCCTCACTAAGTGAGTTAAGAGGATTCTCTCCTTTTCTATTGTTTGGAATCTTTCAGAAGGAATGGGACCAGTTCCTCTTTGTACCTCTGGTAGAATTTGGTTGTGAATCCATCTGGTTCTGGACTTTTTTTGGTTGGTAGGCTATTAATTACGGCCTCAAATTCAGAACTTGTTATTGGTCTTTTCAGGGATTTGACCTCTTCATGCTTTAGACTTAGGAGGGTGTATGTGTCCAGGAATTTATCCATTTCTTCTAGATTTTCTAGTTTATTTTCTTAGAGGTGTTTATAGTATTCTCTGATGGTAGTTTGTATTTCTGTGAGATCAGTGGTGATATCCTCTATATCATTTTTTTATTGCGTCTATGTGATTCTTCTCTCTTTTTTTTTTCTTTTTTATTCTGGCTAACAGTCTACCTATTTTGTTGATCTTTTCAAAAAAAACCAGCTCCTAGATTCATTGATTTTTAAAAGGATTTTTCGTGTCTCTATCTCCTTCAGTTCTGCTCTGATCTTAGTTATTTCTTGCCTTCTGCTAGCTTTTGAATTTGTTTGCTCTTTCTTCTCTAGTTCTTTTCCTTTTGATGTTAGGGTGTCAATTTTAGATCTTTCCTACTTTCTCTTGTGGGTATTAGTGCCATAAATTTCCCTCTACACAGTGCTTTAAATGTGTCCCAGAGATTCTAGTACATTGTGTGTTTGTTCTCATTGGTTTCAAAGAACATCTTTATTTCTGCCTTTATTTCATTATTTACCCAGTAGTCACTCAGGAGCAGGTTGTTCAGTTTCTGTGTAGTTGTGCAGTTTTGAGTGAGTTTCTTAATCTTGAGTTCTAATTTGATTGCACTGTAGTCTGAGAGAATGTTATGATTTCTGTTCTTTTGCATTTGCTGAGGAGTATTTTACTTCCAATTATGTGGTCAATTTTAGAATAAGTGTGATGAGGTTCTTCAAAGAACATATATTCTGTTGATTTAGGGTGAAGAGTTCTGTAGATGTCTTTTAGGTCCACTTGGTCCAGAGCTGAGTTCAAGTCCTGAATACCCTTGTTAATTTTTTGTCTTGTTGATCTGTCTAATATTGACAGTGAGGTATTAAAGTCTTCACCATTATCGTATGGGAGTCTAAGTCTCTTTGTAATTCTCTAAGAACTCGCTTTCTGAATCTGGGTGCTCCTGTATTGGGTCCATCTATATTTAGGATAGTTAGCTCTTCTTGATGCATATATCCCTTTACCATTATGTAATGCCCTTCTTTGTCTCTTTTGATCTTTATTGGTTTAAAGTCTGTTTTTTCAGATATTAGGATTGCAACTCCTGCTCTTTTTTTGCTTTCCATTTGCTTAGTAAATATTCCTCCATCCCTTTATTTTGAGCCTGTGTTCCTTGCACGTGAGATAGGTCTCCTGAATACAGCACACTGATGGGTCTTGACTCTTTATCCAGTTTGCCAGTCTGTGTCTTTTAATTGGGGCATTTAACCCATTTACATTTAAGGCTAATATTGTTATATGTGAATTTGATCTTGTCATTATGATGCTAGCTGGTTATTGTGCCCATTAGTTGATGCAGTTTACTCATAGTGTCGATAGTGTTTACAATTTGGTATGTTTTTGCAGTGGCTGGTACCAGTTGTTCCTTTCAATGTTTAGTGCTTCCTTCAGGAAGTCTTGTAAGGCAGGCCTGGTGGTGACAAATCTCTCAGCATTTGCTTGTCTGTAAAGGATTATACTTCTCCATCACTTATGAAGCTTAGTTTGGCTGGATATGAAATTCTGAGTTAAAGATTCTTTTATTTAAGAAAGTTGAATATTGGCCCCCACTCTCTTCTGGCTTGTAGGGTTTCTGCCAAGAGATCTACTGTTAATTGGATGGGCTTCCCTTTGTGGGTAACCTGACCTTTCTCTCTGGATGCCTTTAACATTTTTTCCTTCATTTCAACCTTGGTGAATCTGACGATTATGTGTCTTGGGGTTGCTCTTCTCGAGGAGTATGTGGTGTTCTCTGTATTTCCTCGATTTGAATGGTGGCCTGTCTTGCTAGGTTGGGGACGTTTTCCTGGATAATATCCTTAAGAGTGTTTTTTCAGCTTGGTTCCATTCTCCCCATCACTTTCAGGTACACCAATCAAAAGCAGATTTGGTCTTTTCACAAAGTTCCATATTTCTTGGCTTTTTTTTTCATTCCTTTTTATTCTTTTTACTCTAATCTTGTCTTCACACTTTATTTTATTAAGTTGATCTTCAATCTCTGATATCCTTTCTTCCACTTGATCGATTTGGCTATGATACTTGTGTATGCTTCATGAAGTTCTCGTGCTGTGTTTTTCAACTCCATAAGGTCATTTATGTTCTTCTTGAAACTGGTTATTCTAATTAGGAATTTGTCTAACCTTTTTTCAAGGTTCTTAGCTTCCTTGCATTGGGTTTGAACATGCTCCTTTAGCTCAGAGGGGTTTGTTATTACTCACCTTCTGAAGCCTACTTCTGTCAATTTGTCAAACTCATTCTCCATCCAGTTGTGTTCCCTTGCTAACAAGGAGTTATGATCCTTTGGAGGAAAAGAGGCATTCTGGTTTTTCTAATTTTCAGCTGTTTTGCGATGGTTTCTCCCCATCTTCATGGATTTATCTACCTTTGGTCTTTGATGTTGGTGACCTTCGGATGGGGTCTCTGAGTGGGCATGCTAATCCTTGCTGTTTGTTAGTTTTCTTTCTAGGAGTCAGGTCCCTCTGCTGCAGGTCTGCTGGAGTTTGCTGGAGGTCCATTCTAGACCCTGTTTGCCTTTGTATCACCAGCAGAGGCTGCAGAATAGCAAAGATTGCTGCCTGTTCCTTCCTTTGGAAGTTTTGTCCCAGAGGGGCACCTGCCAGATGCCAACCAGAGCTCTCCTGTATGAGGTGTCTGTCAGCCTTTATGGGGAGGTGCCTCCCAGTTAGGATACACAGGAGTCAGGGACCCACTTGAGAAGCCAGTCTGACCCTTAGCAGAGATTGAACGCTGAGCTGGAAGGTCTGCTGTACTTTTAAGGGCCATCAGATAGGGACATTTAATTCTGCTGAAGCTGCGCCCACAGCTGCCCCTTCCCCTAAGTGCTCAGTCCCAGGGAGGTGAGGGTTTTATTTATAAGTCCCTTACTGAGACTGCTGCCTGTTTTTCAGAGATGCCTTGCCCAGAGCAGAGAAGTCTGGCAGTCTGGCCACAGTGGCCTTGCTGAGCTGCTGTGGGCTCCCCCAAGTTAGAAATTCCTGGTGGCTTTGTTTATACTGAGAAGATAAAACCGCCTACTCAAACCTCAGCAATGGTGGATGCCCCTCCCCCAACCAAGCTTGAGCGTCCCAGGTGGATCTCAGACTGCTGCTGTGCTGGCAGTAAGAATTTCAACCCAGTGGATCTTAGTTTGCTGGGCTCTGTGGGGGTGGGGCACATCAAGCCAGACCACTTGGCTCCCTGGCTTCAGCCCGCTTTCCAGGGGAGTGAACAGTTCTGTTTCACTGGCGTTCCAGGTGTCACTGGGGTATGGAAAAACAGCCCAAAGGGCCAACCAGTTTTGTACTTCAAACCCATGGCTCTGGTGGCCTAGGCACTGAAGGGAATCTCCTGGTCTATCAGTTGCAAAGACTGTGGGAAAAGCACAGCATCTGGGCCAGAGTTCACCCTTTCTCCTGGTACAGTTTCTCAGGACTTCCCTTGGCTAGGGAAATGAAATCCAACACCACTTGCGCTTCCCGGGTGAGGCGACGCCCCACCCTGCTTCGGCTTGCCCTCTGTGGGCTGCACCCACTGTCCAACCAGTGCCTATGAGATGAACCTAGTACCTCAGTTGGAAATGCAGAAATCACTCATCTTCTGCATCAATCTTGCTGGGAGCTGCAGACTGGAGCTGTTCCTATCCAGCCATCTTGACAGCGTTCTTTTATTTTTTATTTTTTATTTTTTTCTTTTAGATGGAGTCTTGCCCTGTTGCCCATGCTGCTGGAGTGCAGTGGCGTGTGATCTTGGCTCACTGCAACCTCTGCCTCCTGGGTTCAGATGATCCTCCTGCCTCAACCTCCCAAGTAGCTGGGATTACAGGTGCCTGCCACCACGCCCAGCTAATTTTTGTATTTTTAGTAGAGACGGGGTTTCACCATGTTGGCCAGGCTGGTCTAGAACTCCTGACCTTGTGATCTGCCCACCTCGGCCTTCTAAAGTGCTGGGATTACAG
The DNA here is from genome assembly GCF_009764315.1 of Trachypithecus francoisi. Lineage (NCBI taxonomy): Eukaryota > Metazoa > Chordata > Mammalia > Primates > Cercopithecidae > Trachypithecus > Trachypithecus francoisi. Next base: position 62,486,582 of record NW_022681469.1, read on the forward strand.
GCATGAGCCACCGCACCTGGCCAAGTGTTCCTCTTAATGATAGGGAAGGTCAAGCACTTTAATTGGCAATTCTTCCAAATGATACACAAAGGGAAAAGTGAAACAGGATTGAGGTAGAAGGAAAGGTTGCTGGCCAGAAAACCACAAAGGTTCACCACCTACTGTCAGGTAGCAATGAGGACTCATCTCAGAGGAGGTTTCAACTGACATGCATGATGCAGTACAGTTGAGAAATCCCCTTTTAAAGACTTGAGTTCATTCTTAAGACATAGGAAGACTTTTATATTATCATTTTAACCAATTGTTTAAAATTTCTACTCAACTTACTTTCACAAAATCCTTAGGTAAAAGTAAGGAGGCATATAATGAACAACTGCTCTTTTCAGGTAAGCAAGTTCATCCACTTTTAACTCCTCCACATCTTGTTTCTGTTTGGATTTGCAGATGTAGTAACTGAGGAAACACATGAAAATATTAAAACAATGGTTGAGATCCATACTTCTCAATCTGGCATTTAATATTCTCCACAACTAAACCCAACCCTGTTTTTCCAGCTCTATTATACCTACTCATATATCCTGGGAAATATATCTACTCATCAATACCAAACATGCACAATGTTTTCGTGATCCTTCTGCCTCAGCCTCCCAAAGTGCTGGGATTACAAGTGTGAGCCACCGCACCTGGCCCCACAGTGATTTTTTGATTCTTTGCCTTTGTCAAAACCACTTTCTACTTATCATATTCAATTGTGACATATCTTTCAAGGGCCAGCTCATCTCATACTTACAGTGAACAAATTTATCTTGCTTTCATAGGTCAGAAATATCTATCTTATGTTGTAACTCTTCCTGGCAATTTCACTGTTTTGAATAAATTGTATTTCATGTGAATATGTATTATACTTCTGACAATATCATACATTTCTTAAGAAGCAGAAATTATTTATCATAATTTTTTATATCCATAGCAGTGTGCCTTGAGATTTGTTAATTGAATATGAGTCTAAGTTTTTTTTTTTTTTTTTTGGAGACGGAGTCTCGCTCTGTCGCCCAGGCTGGAGTGCAGTGGTGCTATCTCGGCTCACTGCAAGCTCCGTCTCCCGGGTTCACGCCATTCTCTTGCCTCAGCCTCCTGAGCAGCTGGGACTACAGGTGCCCGCCACCGAGCCCGGCTTATTTTTTGTATTTTTAGTAGAGACGGGGTTTCACTGTGGTCTCGATCTCCTGACCTTGTGATCCACCCGCCTCGGCCTCCCAAAGTGCTGGGATTACAGGAGTGAGCCACCATGCCCCGCGAGTCTAAGTTTTAAGTAGCAATGACCAACATCTACAGATAAACCCAAATTGCTATGCCTTCTGCTTTAAAAAAAAAATGTTAAAAATAACTTTCTTACTATCTTTAATATGTTTATTCAAGAAAGTTTCCACCTTTAAATAGCATTGGGATCTTAGCCAGTTAGACCAATTAGCTCATATCCATTTATAGATTCAAAATGAGTGCACTCTTCTTGCATGACTCTATTTGATGTAATTACATGTTCTTTTATGACATGAAACCAGAGTGATGGTACTTTAAACAATTACAAATCTTGAAAATTCATAGATTGGAATCGTTCAATTAATTTTAGTGTTTAAACATAATACAAAATAATACATTCTTTTAGTTCCTTTATATTAAACTCTATATACTGGTCCTGATTTTCATACAATATAGACTTGCTGAGAAATTGTCAACCTTTTGGCTGGTTTTAATCTTTGAAAGAGCTTGAAAAAAATTCAGCAGCAACATACAATTCCTTTACTAAAAACATCTATTGCTCTCCCAAATTTACTCATATATAATTACTGCCATGTTAACCTCATGTTCTATGATTTTGCTAAAAGATGATATTACAGTTTTATAATTACTGATTTCTTTCTGTCACCTGTAATGGGTAGTTGTTTTGTGCCAGAAAAACTATTAAACACACACTGTTAAAGGATTTAACTAAGTTGGCTTTAAATATATATATAGGTTACCATTTGTCTTTTGCTCTTAATTGGTAAGTCCAAACCTTTACAGTAGTAACTTTAAAATGACATTAAAAATTTGTTTAAGTTTTTATCACTAGTGACTAGTGTTTGTTTATACATGCCATTCCTATCCCTTCAAGAATTTTTCAGTTGAAGTTTATAATTTTTCTGTCTAAATTAAGATCTATAGATTTTTTGAAGCTGTATGCACTTACTTGAACAACTAGTCTAACCAGTCACTTCATATAAATGTAGCTCTTTGTGAGTTGACATATACACATGAAATTGTTCCAAGCTGTGGCATTGTTAGGTCAGGAACGCACCCAATTCTCTGAATTTAAGTGACAATGTCGTTGTTGAAATCATAGTGTTCATTTAGTCTCTATAAAAGCAAACAAATATGCTTTAAAAGTCCAAGGTATCATAATGCCCAGAAATGTGGCCAGGATCACACTGTAACTACCCCAGTATTTATCAAGTGTAAATATTAATATATTGTAGAAAGTTTCTATATCCACAAACGTTAAAAAACATCTGTGTGTGTGTGTGTGTGTGTGTGTGTGTGTGTTGTTCATGGTCAACAACCTCTCAAATATAATGTCTTGCTTTGAGGGGAAAAAGCATTATAATATCAAAAATAAATATGACTCTCTGTCTTGGTTCATTTTGTGTTGCTATAATACCACAGACTAGATAATTTACAAAGCAAATACATTTATTTCTCTTAGTTCTGAAGGCTGAGAAGTCCACTATCAAGGTGCTAGCATCTGGTGAGGGCCTTCTTGCTGTATCATCCTATGGTGGAGGGAGAGAGGGTGAGAGAGCACAAGAGAGATCAAGAGGCCTTAGAACTCATTTTTATCAGGGACCAACTCCTGGTATAACAAAATTAATCTATTCATGAGGCTAATTGCCTCTGAATGATCCCACTTCTTAATATTGTCACAGTGGGAACTACATTTCAACACGAGTTTTGGAGGGGACATTTAAACCATAGCACTCTCTAAACATGACAGTATCCTTGCTAAGTCACCCAAAGTTTGTCCAAGCGGCCTTTGCTCTCCTTTCATGATACTTTTCTGCACACATCTCTGTGATAGTATAATTGGTTATGGCATTACAGTAGTAACAGTAAACCTTGGATTTTATAAGTATGTACCAGACACTTTTGTTCAGTTCCAAATCAAAAAACACTCTTCTAAATGGATTTGATCTTTACATGTTGTATTAGTTGGCAGGGCTGCAACAACAAAATGCCACCGACTGGGTGGCTTAAACCAAAGAAATTTATTTTCTCAAAGTTCTGGAGGCTGGAAGGTTGAGATCAAGGTGTTGGCAGGTTTGGATTTACCTGAGGCCCCAGTGATGTTAGATTAGGACTCACCTCAATGAACTCACTTAATCTTTACCTCTTTAAAGGGATTATTTCCAAATCTAGTCATATTTTGAGGTACTGGGAATAAGGGCTTCAACATATAAAAATTTGGGGGAGTGGGGGTGGGAGGGGAACAATTCAGTCCACAATACACTGTGTCACTAAGCAAGAACAGTGGGCAAGAAAGCAAAGGCAAGTCATTCTGAAATCATCACACCCATGTGTGAAAATTTCCACTACACCATGGCTGAAGATGATGAAAAGTTTGTAGCATGTAAAAGAAAGTAAGTTTTCCCATATAATTGGAATTTATCACCCATCCACACTTGCTTCATCAACTTTTTACCAGTAGATCCCTTTTACTCTTTAGCATAGGGGTGCTCCAGGAGAGGCATCACCTAGCATAGGGGTTTCCAAACTGTTTTGTGGAATGCTCTATGATTCACAAATTCTTGATGTATATTTCACTTTGAACATATTTAAACTTGCACACAAATGCATTACATATATAAAATAAAACTAAAAACAGGTTCAATTGGAACACTGAAAGCTAATCATGTATATAATGGATGCTGCTGGGCTCAAGTGATCCTCCTGCCTCAGCCTCCCAAGCAGTTAGGATTACAGGCAGGTGCCATCACATGTGGCTTTTTTTTTTTTTTTTTAAGAGACAGGGTCGTGGTATGTTGTCCAGGGCTGGTCTTGATCTCCTGCACTCAAGCAACCCTTTTGCCTCAGCCTCCTATAGTTGCTGGGATTATAGGTATGAGTGACCATGCCCATCTCCTTTGAAGGCTTTTTAAAAATAGTTCAGACACTGTGCACTTTTACTCATGTAAAATCACATAAGGAGGCATCATCCACGCCAGGCAAGTTGTGGGTACATTTGCCCAAGGCTTATTCTCATGACAGTACTCGAGACAATTTTGACTGCATTTAATAAGTGAATATCTTCATGATTTGATCCTTTGATTATTTTCAGTGCTGTCATTTGGAGGGAATCTCATATGACATGTATACTCATATTTTCTTCTATTGAACAAATCCCAAATCCTTCAGCTTTCTGGGATCAGCATTAATTTTAATACTTATACAATAGCAGAATGAGTCCCATCTCTCATATTATGACTAGCATCCCAGTATTTCAGGGGAGAATGGGTAGGAATTAGGTTCCTTTTATTTAATACCTTAACTTTGGGCTTCACTTCACCTGCTCCACCATCCTTTGGGTCTCTTATTTCGCTCTACCCACTTTGCCCCAGGCTGAATACTACTTCAGTTCTTTATTTTTCCAAAGCACTGCTTAAAAAATTTTTCTTGTAAATAATTTTACTAAAGTCTTGCTGATATAGATTGGCAATCAGAAGCCTGGTTGGAACACGAACACAAAAAAGCAAAAACTTCAAATGCAATGTTACATTCATTATTTTTGGATACCTAATCAGTTCTTTCTCACTATGTAATTCCTTATTGGTCTTGGGCCTCTGTGTACCCACAGCCTCCTGCTGTGTGCCTAGGGCTTGTTTTTGTTTCTTTTCTCCTTATAGGTGTACTCCCCTGACTCTATTTCAGATATCCTCAGCTGGACACTTTCAGTCCCTTGAGTTATAATTAAACAATTTCTCTTCAATTTCTCTTACTTTCTTGGCAGAGGAGTAGTTCCCTCTTTACTTTGTTCATTCCTTCCCAAACATACTCTTGGTGGATCTTGGCTTTAATGTCCAAAGGGGTTCTTTACCTCATATAGGAAATAGAAATCTCCCCAATTTAAACTATGCCATATTTTTTATAAATCGGAAAGAACTTGCCTATTGCTTGCTATAGAGTTCTTCTTTTTCTTTTTTCTATTCATGCTTTTTGGTGATGTTGAAAAATTACCTATGAAAACACGCTATATATTAAGAACAGAAAAATGCAGGCTGGGCGCTGTGGCTCACGCCTGTAATCCCAGCACTTTAGGAAGCCATGGCGGGTGTATCACCTGAGGCCAGGAGTTCGAGACCAGTCTGGCTGACGTGGCAAGACCCCATCTCTACTAAAAATACAAAAATTAGCCAGGAGGGGTGGCATGCTCCTATAGTACCAGCTACTCGGGAGGCTGAGGCAGAAGAATTGCTTGAACCCAGGAGGTGGAGGTTGCAGTGAGCCAAGCTGGCACCGCTGCACTGCAGCCTGGGAGACAGAATGAGAGTCCATCTCAAAAAAAAAAAAAAAAAAGAAAAATGCGGAAAATATAACAATGTGTATAGTTACATATTGATTAACCTCAAGATAAGTCATATAATACTATGTTATCTCCAACCTTCAAGTAGTTATTGAAGATATTGAAAGCAATATATGAAATTTATGATTTGTGATAAACAGAAAGAAAAGCATTTACACAAGCTAATTCGAAAAGAAGAAATCAAAATGGTTATAATTTGGTATGGACATTTTCCTGTTATATTAGAAAAATGTATATATAACTATATACATAAATATATACAAATTATAAAAATTTTTTAGTATGTATGTTATATAAATTTATATTTATGTTAATTATATTGATGTTATACAAATTTATATTTATATTATGTTTATATTATACAAATTATATAGTAAATTATACAATTATAATTATATATGTATATACATATAAAATATATCAAGCCAGAAATCCATATAAGTACAGAAATAGTTTTTATATTTGTTGTAAAAAATATGAATAAAATCTTTGTATGTTTTATTGAGCAAAATTAAGTAGTTTAAAAATGTTGGCATTATTCTTCATGTCTCTATTTATTTCACATTCCTCAGCCTACTCCTCAGTAAATTATTCATCTCTACCTAAAAAATATTTCTGGAATCTGCTCCTTAACATGATCTCTGCTGCTACCACCTGCAGTGACTCCTGACACTACCTGCAGTTCGGACAAACTTTACAGGCTCAGGGCCGAGTTCTCCACAAGACTTTTGTTATTTCAGACACCAGCCACACGCTCAGAGGTTCCTAGGTTCACCCTCACTTCTGACCAACTAGCAACACATTAGAGGGTTCCTACACTACCTTTTCAGGCTTCATAATTTATTGGAACATATTCAGGAAAGGACTATACTTCCAATTACAGTATTATGATGGCAAAAATAATAGAAACTGGACCAGCCAAAAGAAAAGACAGATAGGGTGAGATCTGGGAGGATCCCAGATTAAAACTTCCTATGTCTTCCCCCTGTCAATACATGTCACCTTCCTAGCACATCAATGAGTAAAAATATGTATAGAATATTGTCAACCAGGGAAACTCACCTGAGTTTTGGTGTCCAGAGTTTTTACTGGGGTTTCACAATAGACATGGATAATTGAACTGCTGACCAGATGATTGAATTCAATCTTCAGCCCTCCCTTCCTCTGAAAGTTTAATGGTAGTTAATGGTAGGTCCCTAGATAGTTTAAATCAGCGAGAATGAGTCATCCCTGAAATTGGAGTTAGACATCTATTATTTTCCTTAATTGACAGCATTAAATGTGTCGGATTAAGAAGAAACAGTGTGAAATCTTTTTTCACCAATTAATGAACAAATAAATGGCCGTGGACCCAATTATTGGCTAAAATAACACATTATTAAAACAGTAATTTATCTTTGAGGTAAAATATTTCTTATTTCAACTGCTGGATTGAATTATCACAATAGTGTCATGAGATGATAAGGTGAAATATTTAAAACTTTTTTTGTAAAAGAGTAGACAGTAAATACTTTCAGCTTTGTGAGCCACAAATTCTCTGTCACAACTATTCAACTATGTAATTGCATTGTAAAAGTAGCCATAAGCAACATGTAAATAAACAGGTGTGATTATAATTCAATACAACTTTGTTTACCAAAATAAGCAGCAGGTAGGATCTGGCTTATGAGTGATAGGCCAATAAAAAAGGATATGGTGGTAACTTATTTATCAAGCAGAATTTTCCCAATGCAATGCTGAAAAAATACTAAAACAAATTGGATGCTAAAGGTTATATTGTTACCAAAACATCAGGGGTTTGACCCAAGTCCTGCTGCTCACTGAACAGAAAGCCAATAACTAAACAAGTATTGTCAGGGAAAAACGCTTTAATGAGATCACCTCAAATCTATCTCCCTGACCAACTAAAATTGGGGGTTTCTAGAAAAGGGAAAAAAATATAATTATATGTGGGAAAACTGGAGCTAGGAAGGGGCAAGGAAGAGGAATTGGTTAACAAAAAGCAGGTGGTCAGTTAGGAAAGCAGGAATTAGGGAAGGGTAAGAAAGCAATCGTGACTAATTAGGAGTCTGGCATCTCATTGTCTAGATGTAGCAATCTGGTGCCTTGCAGTTCTTTGATATATTCTGAGAGCCCAGAAGGTCATTTCTTGAGGAAGAAACTCAGATAACACAAACATAGTTTCAAGTTTTAAAATCAGAAAGGTCAATTTCTATGTTTCTCAAAGAAAAAAAAAACTGTCTATGGGATTATTGAGTTGGTTTCAATATGAGACTTCCATCTTCTCATAAAAGAGTCTCACTGTCCTCATGGATACAATTTATGGTAAATACAAGTTACACATTTGAACACAGAAAATAAATGTGTTTTTGGACTTCTGCTTCTAGCAAAATGGAGTAGATTTTTAAAATACATTTCTTCCACTAATCACAGCTAAAAATTCTAGACATTATATGTAAAACGAACATAATAAGACTCTGAAAGGTAGAGAAAAGAAGGCAGACCATTTAGAGGTGCTGAAACCAGAGAAAAAACATGATAGTAAATTCCCCGAGTTTTCTTTTGCCCTCATGTATCCCAGACAGAATGCTGGAAAATTGACAAACTGGAAATATAAATAGGGGCAGACAAAAATAAACCCAATGAAAGCCTGTCCTCTGTAGCCAATTGATCAGGAAATGGGAGGTTTAGCAAGAGGGAAACATTTTACACAATAAATAACTGCTCTACTCTGGCTAAACACCAGAGAAATAACTGTGGCCCCAATCCCGCTCTCCACCACAGCAAAGGCTAAGTGGGAAGCCTCGAATTACACCATTCCTAACCCACCTTCCTGGACAGTGTGAGAGAAGGCCAAGTTAGGGAGCTGGGATGTTCTTCCCCACTGGGCAATAAGGAGTGCCCATTCCAACAGCGTCAGTGGAAACCAAGTGGGGAGCATGGTCTTCTATCCCATGCAGTGACTAGGTGGCCTTTCCCCTCTTCACCAGGGTGGGGTCAGAGGAGGACTAATGTAGAATCAAGACATTCCCTAACACCCAGAGATGAGGCCACTCCTGCCCTGCTGTCAGTGGTGGGCAGAACTCCTACCCTGATCAGCAGTAAGAAAGCACTCCTGCTACTCCTAGTCACTGTGGTATCAGCAGAGGGATCATGCATCATGGTATCAGCAGAAGGGAGCCAGAATTCCACCCATACCCAGCAGAACAAAAAAAGTGTGTCTTATTTAATCTCAATGAAGGCTGAGAGAGAACTTGACCTTCCACCCCTACCTGGAAGTAACAAGGTGGCACCCCTCTCTTCCTCTGCTGCAGCAGTGTCAGAGAAAGCCAGCTATGAAAGATTTACGTAAAATCCAGAGTCTCATAATGTGACCCACGAAATATCCAGGATTTAATTAAAAATACTATGTTATTCCAAGAAAAAGGAAAACCACAATTTGAATAAAAAGGAAAAAACAATGCATACAAACATCGAGATGACAAACATGTTAGGACTAACTGACCAAGATTTTAAAGCAGAAACTTAAAACATGTTTTAACAAGCATTACAAATATGCTTGAACCAAATGAAAATAGAAAGTCTCTGAAAAGAAACAGAATATGATGGCAACAAAATAGAAGAAAAAATAAAGAACCAAAGGGAAATTTCAGAACTCAAGCACACAATAACTGCAATAAAAACTCAGTGAGTAGATTCAACGGCAGAACGGAAACGACAGAGAGAAAATAGATTTTTTAAAAATTGATAAGACTGCAGGGACCTATGGGGCAATAATAAAAGAGCTAACATTCCTATCATCACTGTCTGGGAAGGAGTGTACAAAGAGGGCAGGACTGTGAAAGTACTCAACAACATGATGACTGAAACCAGTATAGGTACCTAAAATAATATGAAACTCTGAAGATTCAACAGTATAAACAAAACAAAACAATTTGAAAATAAACAAAAGGCATGAAGGTTAAATTAACGTAAACTTCAGGAAGTTTAATGCCCTGAATATTGGAAACAGAATGACCATAAACCAGAAAGAACTCTTAACTTATTCGGGGTTACTTGGAATTTTTCGAGCATATAGAAAATTTACTCAGTAACTGTACCTCCATGAAGCAACTAATAATGACAATGCGCTTGTGATGCAAAGGGCTATTTTTCTGCATAACAATTACTTCTGTTAACAATACATTTAAATGGTGTGTTTTCCCTGGGAATGATTTCCTTTCAGAGGAGGATCGTATTTATTGAATATAAAAGGCTGATGATAATAGCAAAAAGAACAGTAGTTCCAACCATCACATCTTGATACGACTTAACGGGGAAAAATTTACCAAGACATATTTCTTTTATACATGAATTTCCAAGATTGCATGGCACAATTCTGGTTTTATACCATCCATCCATCAATGTAAATGCACACCATTGCTAACGCCTACATGGCTGGGTAATACTTATGGGGAGCAGCTATTAGTAATGTTTTATTTAACTCTGACTTCTTAGGTTAGATTCAGCTGTATATTTATTTCTACTGGCAATTCTGTATAGCAGCCTTAATAAGAGTCTATGGGAAATAAGTATTTGAATTTCACAATATGTATACATGAAGCTAAAAACTTCCTCAAAGCTTCGCTGACAATGTTCTCAAGGTTAGGTTTCCACATGTGGTTATTTACAATTCAGTATTCTTTTTATTTTGACAGGGTCTCACTCCATTGCCCAGGTTGGAGTGCAGAGGTGGGCTCACAGCTCACTGTAGTCTCGACCTCCTGGGCTTAGGTGATCCTCCCATCTAAGCCTCCTGGATAGCTGGAACGACAGGCACACACCACCATACCTAGCTACATTTTTGTAGAGATGGGGTTTCACCATGTTGCCCAAGCTGGTCTTGAACTCCTGGACTCAAGTGATCTGCCTGCCTCGGCCTCCCAAAGTGCTGAGATTAGGCATGGGCCACTGTGCTCAGTCCTAGAATTCAGCTTTAAACAAAGAATTAGTTAATAAACATGCTTATAGTCATTCTTTATTTATAATAAATGGTGAAAGTTGGAAATATCTATCATATGTATGACCAAAGTGGATGCTTTTCAAAGACAATCACTATCCTTTACTCATCTCTATATTTCCCTCAGGGCTACTTATAGAACTCTATATCTACTAGACATTCAATGTATTTGTCAAATGAATGCATGAGCGTGAATGATGTTTATTTTCCTTAAAATATTTGTCCCAGACTCAGCTACCATTTTTCAGGACTATATTCTGCTTTAACATTTACTATTGAATTTAAAAATAACTCACTGATTATTATATTTTGAGTTTTGCTTTTAAAAAAACACACACACAATTGGAAAAGCAAAAAGCAACCCCTGACGTCCTGAAACCAGTGTGCCAGTCACAACAAGGACTCTTGTTAGAAGCTGACCTGGTGCTCACAGCTAGGCTGTGCTGCTGTTCTGTGAATGTAAACATTCTCTGATTATCAACATCAGACAAGTTTACTCTGAGACCAAGATAAAGTGTGGCAAAACAAGGCCTCTTCACAATTTTATCTAAACAGACAAAAAGAAGGCCACTGTGTCACCACAAACTACCAAACGCCTCCATTTCCCAGTAAATGTAAGCAAATATAAATGACTGCTTTTTTAAAAAATCATTTACAGCTTTGTTCTCATTCTAGTTGCTTTCTCTATTTCTCTAAAATTTATTGAGATACTCTTACGGGGATCTTTGGGGTGTCACTTTTCTAGCTGGAAACCTGTGGCCGGTGGCGCCTTTGCCCGAGTTTTGCTCGGGCCAGCTGGGCTCGTTCCACCCACTCAGCCTGGTAGGCTGCACTTAGCTCATGGTACTGGCCTGGATCCCACGCCTCCAAGGGGCGAGGCAGGCGTGGAGCAGTGAGAGGGGTGTGTGAGCGAGTGTGGGGTACGGGCATTGCGCAGTCAGACACGCTGGGGCTGCTGCCATGGGGTGGGCAGCTCCAGGTGCCGGCATGGGTGCCCGCTCTCTGCGAGGCTGTGACTGAACCAGGTGCAGTGCAAGCAGCTTCCCTGGTGGCGCCTGTAAACGTGGAGAGGCCAGGGAACTGCAAGGCCCCAAAAGGAGTCACAGCTCTGTCTCGTGGAGCTCCCAGGTCTGGGTTCCCCGAAAGTCCACAGCTCTTCTTTCCTTCTCTTCATCCACAACGTGGTGAGCAAGCGACATGTTTCAGCCCTGTTTGTGTTACAGCAGCTCTTTTAGCCTCACCATTCAATGGGTCCTGAGTTCTTGTCTCGCGACCAGGAAGAAAGAAGTAGAGGGTGAGCAAGACAAACAGGAGATTTATTGAGCAATAGAACAGCTCAGAGAAGACCCGCTGGGGGCAGCTCCTCTTTGTAGCCAGGGTGTGCCAACCAGTATTCAGCTCCTGCCAGAAAAGGTAGCTCCTCTCTGTAGGCAGGTCGTTCCAACAAGTGTTCAGCTATCGGCAGAGAGGGCAGCTCCTCTCTGTTGCTGGTCATCTTGTCGTCTGCAGCTATCAGCAGAGAGGAGGCACTGGAGTGGGTGGCTCCTGTCTGCAGGCATGTCGTCTGCAGCTCAGTAGACAGGGTAGCTCCTGTCTGCAGCGGGTCATTCCAGCATCTCTGCGTCCTCTGCTCTGCTCTGGCTGAGACTGGAACTTTTATGGGCCTCAGAGGGGAGGAAGTGCGTGCTGCTTGGCTCATGGGGTGCCATGGGTGGGCCTGGAAATGGCACCACAAGCTCCCACTCCTGTCTGCAGGACTGGCAGCATGGCCCCCAACCTCAGGCCCTCCCTGGCCCGAAGGTGGGGCCTCACCAGGGACCCGCCCTCTTCCACCGAGGAGACTGCCTCCTGCGGCAATTCTTGATACCCAGGCTGCTGGCACCAAGGGGCACCTGCAAGCCAGCTCTAGAACCACCCTCAGCTTCCTCTAGGCTTCCCCTTTCATGCCTGCAAGTGCCCAACGTCTGGAGGGGGCCAAGGTGACAGGAGGCTGGGGTGTCAGCACTTCCCTAAGCGTGGGCACACCTGGCCGGGCTGTGACAGCGTCCACGCTTCGCCCCACTCTGAGACCGGAGCAGGTGCCCTAAGCAGGAAGAGGCATGGCAGCGAGAACGGATACCCCCGAGCCTGCGGGGACAGGGGTCCTTCCTGGGCCCCCAACGGTGCATACTACAGAGATGGTCGAGTCCTGTGCCTAAGAGGGCAGCTGCAGCTGCACCTGGAAAGCTCCTGTCCTGCCAGCTGGGAAGGGGCGAGGCTTCCTGCTTGTCCCCTGCTCCGGGTGGCTCTGTGGAGTGTGCAGTCTCGGCCTCACCCCTGAGATCGGAGTGGGCGCCAACAGCGAGAAGAAGCTAGGCAGCGGGAGCAGGGACTTCTGAGCCTACAGGAGGCAGGGGGTCCTTCCCGGGCCCCCAAGAGCACAGAGACGCAGGGGACCTGGGCCGTGGCAGAGCGCCTCCAGCGGCACCCAGGGAGGGAGGGGCTCCTGCCTGCTCCATGGAGTTAGGGGTGGGTGGCGGGACTTCTGCTGGCTCCAAGGAGTGTTATAGCCCTGGCTGCGCCTCCTCGTTGCAGCCAGTGTCTTGGTAGTGGTCGCTCTAGATGGGTCACTGCTGCCATCAATACACACTTGAAAGCCCATGTTTCCTGTATTGTCTGGGAACTAAAAAAGTTAAACAACATGCCTCCTTTCCTCTTTAGAAAAATTTTAAACCCACAGAAAATTTGAAAGAACAGAACTAACACAACCATAAACCCTCTTTCTAGATTCAACTATTGTTAGGATTTTGCTACAGTTGGTTATCTGTATGTGTATGTCTGTGCTTAATACATATAACACACATACATGCACACACATACATATTTAAGTTGCAGATTTACTCCTAAATCATTAAACATGCATGTCCTATGAATAAAAACAATTTCCTAAATAACCACAATATCTTTGTGGTTTGTCTTCTTCCTCAAAGATTTTACAATCTAATACCCAGAACCTCTGAATAGTTACCCTATATGATAAAAGGAACTTTGCAGATGTAACTAAATTAAGGACCATGAGATGGGGGAAAAAAAAGTGGTTGGGTAAGAAAAAAGCAACCCTTGACAACCTGAAACCAGGTGGGCCCAATCTAATTACATGGTTCCTTTAAAGTAGAAGACCTCTCCTTGATTTGGTCAGAGGGAGATGTGACTATGGAAGAATGATTAGAGAGATGCAATATTGCTAACTAAGAAGACGGATAAAGAGAGCCCCAAAGCCATAATGTTGGTGGCATTTTAAAGCTCAAAGAGGAAAGGAGATGAATTCTTCCTGTGAGCCCATAGAAAGTAAGGCAGCCTGATTGTCCTAGCCAGAACTTCCAACACTATGTTGAATAGGAGTGGTAAGAGAGGGCATCCCAGAGAAAGAAATCAAGGGTATTCAGTTAGGAAAAGAAGAAGCCAAATTGTCCCTGTTTGCAGATGACATGATTGTATATTTAGAAAACCCCATTGTCTCAGCCCAAAATCTCCTTGAGCTGATAAGCAACTTCAGCAAAGTCTCAGGATACAAAATTAATGTGCAAAAATCACAAGCATTCTTATACACCAGTAACAGACAAACAGAGAGCCAAATCATGAAAGAACTTCCATTCACAATGGCTTCAAAGAGAATAAAATACCTAGGAATCCAACTTACAAGGGATGTAAAGGACCTCTTCAAGGAGAACTACAATCCACTGCTCAGTGAAATAAAAGAGGACACAAACAAATGGAAGAACATACCATGCTCATGGATAGGAAGAATCAATATCATTAAAATGGCCATACTGCCCAAGGTTATTTATAGATTCAATGCCATCCCCATCAAGCTACCAATGAGTTTCTTCACAAAATTGGAAAAAACTGCTTTAAAGTTCATATGGAACCAAAAAAGAGCCTGCATTGCCAAGACAATCCTAAGTCAAAAGGACAAAGCTGGAGGCGTCACGCTACCTGACTTCAAACTATACTACAAGGCTACAGTAACCAAAACAGCATGGTACTGGTACCAAAACAGAGATATAGACCAATGGAACAGAACAGAGTCCTCAGAAATAATACCACACATCTACAGCCATCTGATCTTTGACAAACCTGAGAGAAACAAGAAATGGGGAAAGGATTCCCTATTTAATAAATGGTGCTGGGAAAATTGGCTAGCCATAAGTAGAAAGCTGAAACTGGATCCTTTCCTTACTCCTTATACAAAGATTAATTCAAGATGGATTAGAGACTTAAATGTTAGACCTAATACCATAAAAACCCTAGAAGAAAACCTAGGTAGTACCATTCAGGACATAGGCATGGGCAAGGACTTCATGTCTAAAACACCAAAAGCAATGGCAACAAAAGCAAAATTGACAAATGGTATCTAATTAAACTAAGGAGCTTCTGCACAGCAAAAGATACTACCATCAGAGTGAACAGGCAACCTACAGAATGGGAGAACATTTTTGCAATCTACTCATCTGACAAAGGGCTAATATCCAGAATCTACAAAGAACTCAAACAAATTTACAAGAAAAAAACAAACAACCCCATCAAAAAGTGGGCAAAGGATATGAACAGACATTTTTCAAAAGAAGACATTCATATAGCCAACAGACACATGAAAAAATGCTCATCATCACTCGCCATCAGAGAAATGCAAATCAAAACCACAATGAGATACCATCTCACACCAGTTAGAATGGCAATCATTAAAAAGTCAGGAAACAACAGGTGCTGGAGAGGATGTGGAGAAATAGGAACACTTTTACACTGTTGGTGGGATTGTAAACTAGTTCAACCATTATGGAAAACAGTATGGCAATTCTTCAAGGATCTAGAACTAGATGTACCATATGACCCAGCCATCCCACTACTGGGTATATACCCAAAGGATTATAAATCATGCTGCTATAAAGACACATGCACACGTATGTTTATTGCGGCACTATTCACAATAGCAAAGACTTGGAATCAACCCAAATGTCCATCTGTGACAGACTGGATTAAGAAAATGTGGCACATATACACCATGGAATACTATGCAGCCATATAAAACGATGAGTTTGCGTCCTTTGTAGGGACATGGATGCAGCTGGAAACCATCATTCTTAGCAAACTATCACAAGAAGAGAAAACCAAACACCGCATGTTCTCACTCATAGGTGGGAACTGAACAATGAGATCATTTGAACTCGGGAAGGGGAACATCACACACCAGGGCCTATCGTGGGGAGGGGGGAGGGGAGAGGGATTGCATTGTGAGTTATACCTGATATAAATGACGAATTGATGGGTGCTGACGAGTTGATGGGTGCAGCACACCAACATGGCACAAGTATACATATGTAACAAACCTGCACGTTATGCACATGTACCCTAGAACTTAAAGTATAATAATAAAAAAAAAAATTAAAAAAAAAAAGAAAGGCTCTTCTTAAAATACACTCTCCTTAATGTAGTGACAATGACATTTAATAAACATTATTGAAGTGGTAAAAAAAAAAAGAAAAAAGAAAAAGAAAGTAAGGCAGCCCTGTCAATACTTTGATTTTAGCTCAGTGTGACCCATGTCAAATTTCCAACGTACAGAACTATGAAATAAATTTGTGTTGTTTTAAACCAAGTTTGGGGAGATCTGTAATAGCATCAATAGAAAACAAATACAACTATTTTTATTTGTAAGAAAATTAACAGTTAATTCTATATAATCAATATATAGTCCATATAAAATCTCTTCTAATTGTCTCTAGAAAAGTCTTTTATAAATTTTTCCCCAAAATCTAGGATCCAGTGAAGTTTACACGTTACATTTGGTTTTTTGTCTCTTTGGTCTCTTTTAATCTAGAACAGTAGCTTTGCCTTTGTCTGTCCTGACATTGACTGTTCTATTTAAGAGTCCAGGCTGGCTGTCTTATAGAATGTCCCTTATTCGGGATTTGTCTGAGTGCTTTTCACATGATTAGATTCAAGTTAGATAATTTCTTGGCAAGGATATACGTCATAGGCAATGATGTGCACTTTTTATTGCTTCAAAGCTTGAGGCTCTTATCAGGTTGTCCAACTTTTGGTGAGTCTAAATTTGATCACTTGTTTCAGAAGATGACTGTGATTCTTTTATTGTAATAGCTATGGCCTTGTAACTGATGTCATCTGTAGGCTAATATTTTGAGAGTTTCAAATATGTTGTTCTCCTAAAACTTTTCACCTAATGACTTTACCATTGATTGATGATTCGTGCCTGCATTAGTTATTACATTGGAATTGAAAGATGCATTATTTTTCTCATTCTGTGATTTCTTCTATATTTATGAAGCATTACATTTTGTAAACACAGTCATCCCCATGGTATACATGGGGGATTGGTTCTCGGAACCAATCAGAAGATGCTCAAGTCCCTTATGTAAAATGACATAGTATTTGCATATAACCTATGCACATCATCCCATACACTTTAAATTATTGCTAGATTACTTAGAATTCCTAATACATCACATCACTTTATTTGTGAATTTACTTCATAGTAAAATCAAGTTTTGCCTTTTGGAACCTTGGGAAACTTGTTTGATCTGTAGTTGGCTGAATCTACACATGTGGAACACACAGATATGGAGGGCCAACTGTATAAGCTTTTCTATTTCCCTGTTATTGCTTCTCTTTCTCTCTCTCTCTGTCACTCTCTCAATCAGATGACTTAGGACATTTTTATGACTGTTTATAACCCATAAACCTCTTCAAGAACAACATTGCTCTTTTGAATCCCACTCATTTTAAAGAATTTCTGTGCTTTCAGACACAACAATATATCCCAGATTGACCTTGTCCTGTCCCAAACTGGCAATCAAGCACTTTTGTAAGGAGAGGGATCTCTGGTCCCTTTTAATGAGGAATGGAATTTAGAAACCAAGATCTGGGTGCTATTTTCACTCATTGTTCTTGAGATGCAATGAGTTATTGATGCAATTAGCTTATTGATTTTTCAGTCTTTTTTCTTCTCTATCAATTTTCTTGTAAGTGTGGGGTTGGCTATATCCCCAAAGTTTTGAAATAAAGTATTTCATTACACTCACTTTAAAATATTTTCTAAATTGCTACTGTGATTTCTTCTGTGAGATACAAGTTTTTAAAGATTATTACTTAATTTCCAAATCTATGAGGATTTTCTGGTTTTCTTTCTGCTGTTGTGTTATTTTAGTACGTTGTTTTCTTTTTCGGATTCACTTCACCTTTACTATGAACAAACACAATCTCAGATTAGTACAATTAGCTTCAGAGTTGATATTAATAGAAATTATTCCAAAATTATTCTTGTCACAAGTAACTACTATCCCACATAAAAAGGGAAAAATCCCACCCAATCAAAGGTATCCTCTGTATGTTTCCACGGCAATGTGTTGTTTATGCATTCTCAATTTTTTTCTGGCTATTTATCCACCACTTCTCCAATGGATTCATTCCATCTCTTGGAGAACCATATAGACTAATGACAGCATCTGGGACACATCGACATATCAAGATCATGGTGGACATTGTTATTATAAAAACTACTCAGGTCTTGAGAATTCCTGTGCTGAAGAATCCCAAAATGACTTGCCCAGGGTCACATAGCAAGTCAGTGGCACAGTGGTAGGAGAGGCCCTGGCCTTAACCACCAGCATAACATGGCCACCGCCCTTTTTTAACCTTTCATGATGACCTATTTGAGCTATATTTACAGTGAGTACACTCAAGATACTAGCAAACCAAGGAGAAAATTTTCCATTTTAAATGCTACAACCATCTTTTAACCTAAAAAAAAATTATAAATCAAATACATTCAAATTACTTCCACCCTCCATCAAATGTGGGCACTTAAGAAAAGCAGCCCTAACAAAAGTTTCCAGAATGAATCCCAGAAGGAAATCCTGCAAATCACGATACTGTTAATCCACCACTCAGGTCCCTTTTTCTACAAGCCACTTCAGTAGGCTCTCAGGTGCAAAAGGATTCCACAGAGGGAGTGAGGGCAGGCTCATATGCAACATTGTGATTAGAAAAGATGTAAGGCACCCGGGTTAAGTTGTCAGCACACTACCAAAGGAAGGACTGTTAGAAATCCAGACTCTTGATCAGATCTGAGTTTATTATTAATGTGTGACTTGAATTGAGCTTTAGAATCTTGAAAACAGTGTTCCTTACCCAGCAGACACATCCCCACCCCCACTCACACCCACACCCACACCCACACATACATTGGGGATCTCAGCCTGAGGTGCCATCCAGCCTGATGTAGGGTCATGGTACAGATCAGATCCATGGCACACGATTACAATAGGAAGAAGTGAAAATTGTTTTTTATTATTCATATATTATCAAGCAGGCCTCTGATGACCTGTGGAATTATAAATACTAGCGGACATTTCCAAGGGGTAGGCGCACAGGTCAACAAAACTAAACTACAGTGATCTTCCCTTAGATTCTTTTCTACTGAGGTGAATAGCTCAAAAGACAAGGATGCCTTTAGTTCAGGCTAACCCCTGTAGCCTCTCTGCAATTAACACAGGAAGAAAGGCCCTCCTCCCTTCCAGCACTGGGGCTCAACAGTGGACTGAGTGTTTGGTAGTGTGCATTTCCAATCTTAATAGAGCAAAGCCAGGCTTCTGCTTTGATGACTGAGCTACAGGGACAGGAGTGGTCCAAGGTTCTCAAAACACTGATGGTCTGTTTTTGTTTTTTTTCCCCAGACTTCTATACTATTGTCTGCCCTAGGCTGTAGGGAATACAGGTTAGTTTGCTGAACAGACACTCTGCTCAGCAGGGTTTGTAGTATCTCAAATCTCAGGTCTCAGCCAAAGCTTTGCAGTTCACCCTGACTCCAGGGAATAGGGCCTCTTTTTGGGGTGAGGCACTTGGGTTCTTGCCCTTGCTTCTTTCCAGTGAGAACTGTTTCCTCCTACTTCTATAAGCATTGTACTGCCAGCTGAGAGCACTGACTCAGGCGGGGCACCCTTACCGAGCAAGCAGGAGGCATTCAGCATGCTCTCTGGTTCTGACCCAGACAGAGGGGACTGAAAATAAACCCTCTTTTGCTCTGTGGCTGACCCACCAGCTTAAAGTGAGCACTTGGATTGGCTGTGCCTTATGAGAGAAGGAGAGAGAGAGAGAGGCTCTCTGGGCCAGAAATGTTTCTGGGAGGGTTTGCCAGCCTTGTCTTGAGCCATCAGTGTGGCAGGGGAGCACAGGGGTATAAGTGGAGACACCCTGGAGGCCACATGAAAGTGGCAGCTAGCTGTACTTTCGAAAGAGAAGCAATGGTTCAGTGACCCTGAGCATTCTGTCTGCAGGAGGGAGCTGCCTGGACAGCAAGTCATCACTCTGAATACACGCAAAGGAGGCTGCCTATCCAGGGAAAGAAGAAAATGTTCAGAGAAGAGAAAGATCTGGTAAAAGAAAAGGGACAGACAGGGTAGAGCCAGGAATCAAGAATCAGGGTAGTGAAGAGATTCCTAACCCTGCCCTCCAGGCAGTTCTATATTTTAGGCTAGATGTTAACAGAGCCAAAAAAAAAAGAGAGAGAGAGAGAGAGAGAGACAGAGAGAAGGGGCACAACACTGGAGAAGCCTTCTAGTTTTTACTCATTTCAAGGAGAAACTGGAATTAATTAATGAATGGACCTAATATCTAGTTTACTTCATTAAGACTCCCAATAACTCAGTAATATTCTCAAGCCCCTGGCAACATGTTTTCAGATCCCTTCTAATGTGAAGTTTGCTGTTAGAAGCTGCCTATAGATCCTGTCCCTCAACCTCTCCATCTCATGTCCAGCAGTGGAGAGGAAATTGGCAACCCAACTAATTCCTCCTCTCCTTCAGAGTTTTTTCAAACATCCCTCTTTGGGAGGGAAATACTCTTAATAGTTTAACGTTCTAAGCAATGTATATATGCATATATATTTTATGTTTGACCCGACTCCACCTCCTAAAATCCTTCCCTTTTTTTGGATGTTTGGAAATGCCACAGCCATCTTATTACTATGAGGGGAGCAACCAATATCCTGAAGATGGCAGAGCAGCAAGAAGAAAGAACTGTGATGAGCAGCTCATGGAATCCTCAAAATTCTATGAGCTGCTGTTTTTACCAATTCTGGAAACACCCAACTTCAAGACTTCTTGATACATGAACTAAGAAATCTCCTTGTTATTAAAGAAAAAAAGAAAGAAAAGAAAACCCTTCCTCAGCAGAGACCACTTGTACTACAAACTCAGCACGTCTCTTCTTTATCCTCAGCCTAAACTATATGTTCTGACATTGAATTAGCATTGCCAAACACCACAGCCACTTCTTACCCCAAGCCAGGAGAGAATGCAAGCATGCTGTGTGGTGGGGCTTGAAGTCCTCACTAGGTAGGCAGCTGCACGTCTGATCATGGCAACAGGTTCCTCTTGCTTCACTTCCCTCGTCCTTACATTCACACATGCTAAATCTCTCCTCCGACAGTTTATCTGCTTTAGAAGCTTTATGTCAAATGAAGTTGCTTTTCCATTCCATCTAGCAAAAGCGTGGGCTGAAGATAATTAACAGGGGACTGCCCAGAAGATTCTGTTTTATCTTTAGCTCAAGCCACCTACTTCAAAGCTCACAACAGCTCAAGGAAAGACAGCTATCTGGAGCAAAGACCATTTGTTTTAGGTTACAGAAAGGTTGTCAAGGCTTTGGAAGCTGGACACTGAACAAAGACTGACCAGCTGCTTTCCTGGGAGGCAATAAGAGATAGCAACAAAGTGAAAAGGAGGACAATGGGCCTAGAAGAGAGGGAGGATCAGAGAAGAAATAATATCAGCTTAATGTCATAAAGGCAGAGTTGTTGGCTTTCAAAACCTTTATATTTTAAAAGAACACTGTACTGGAATGGGTTAACATCGTCATCTTTAGCATTCTGGTAGCATTATTCAGTAGTTAGTAAACAGACATTAAAACCTCTGCATGGCTGGTTTTTGAAAAAGGAACCTGAGGGACCCCAAACTCAGCCACTCTTGTAGATTCAGTCTCCGGTTCTTTTAATCCTGGCCAAGGTGGAGGCCTTGGAGACTTTCTTCTGGTCATAGGCCAGACTCAGGGAGGACATGCAATCAATGAAGAATGTGGTAAAGCTGATGTGCCAGCGGTACTCACTGGCAGAGTAGTCATAGGGAAAGGAGTGGTGGTAGTTGTGGAAGCCCTCACCCACAGCTCCAAGTGAAACCAGGACATTCTCCCGGGGGCTAATGTTCTTGTCATAAGGACGATATCCGAAGAGGTGAGCAGCTCTGTTCACCAGCCAGGTGGCATTAAGCACTACAGCATACCTCAAGAAAGTGGCAACGAACAAGCTGTGTTGAAAAGTTTCATCCCAGAAACACCAGGGCACAAGCGTGGGCAGAATGAAGCACATATCAGCAGCAAACTGGGGTTTGTAGTACCTCCTCTGGAACATCACCAGTTTCTCGGCTTCTAGATCAGACAAGTCTAGCGTACCACCCTTCTCTTTGACAGCTAGGTGTTTGCACACAAGCAGCCAACCCATGTGAGAGAAGACAAAGCCGTGTCTGGAATTATGAGGATCAGCATGTGTTTCTGAAAACTTGTGGTGGGCACGGTGGTCATGAGCCCATTCATAGATATCATTCTGGAATGCCATTGTGTTGACAATGATCAGAAAGAGCCGCAGAGGCAGCCAAGGTTTGTAAGACGGGTGGACCACAGAGGATGAGCTTCTGCTGTTATGCCCAGGGCCCTGACAAAATAGTAGAATAACCCCCAAAGCCAGGAGTAGAACTTGCAGGTAGAAATCAAAGTGGTCCCAAACAGGGCGCCCAAGTGTAGCAGAGACATAAGGATGATGTTTCTCCAGACATAATTTACCTTGGGGCTTGGGCTTTCCTTATCTTTGTAGGTGGGGTTATATATATCATCTTTTATATCAGGGCGAATGTCTTCTTCCAAGTAGACGGGCATCATCTCCAACTTATCTCCCCCATTCTGCAGGACCCTGGAGGGAGGCGCTGTGATGGTGGTGGTGGTGGTATAGGAGCTAGAGATAACTCCGTCCCGTGTTCCCGTCCCCCAGGTGCGTGGCTGGGGGACGTGGCCGCCATCCCAGGATCGGGAGCTCCGGGGACGCAGGCAGCCTCGCCTCCCTCCCAGGCGAGCACCAGGGGCTCGGTACCTATGTTAGTACTTTGAAGAATGTGAAGACTTGCCTGGCCCAGCATATGATCAGTTGTGTTAAACATTCTATGTGAACTTGAAAAGAATGTGAATTCTATAATTTAGATGTAAGTTTATTAATATGTAATTAGATCAACTTTGTTAGTAATGTTCAAGTCTTCTACATCTTGATTGATTTTTAACCTGTTTTATTATTTACAAAGAGATATGTGTTAAAATATCCAATTATGGCTGTGAATTTGTTTTTTATGTATTTGTTTTACCTAGAGAAAGACAATGTTAGTAGGTACATAAAAGTCTAGAATTGCCATATCATTCTAGCGACTCAAAGTTTAATTAGGAAATATTCCTCTTTATTGGTAGTAATGCTTCTTGCCACTGTTAGTATGAGCTTTCTTTTAGTTAGTTTTTGAATACTATTTTTTTTTCATCCTTTTACTTTTGGTCTTTTATTTCAACTTAAGAAATGTCTTTTGTAAGCAGCATAGGTTTTCAAATTTTTGTTTTAAATCCAGTCTGAAAATCTTTGTTAGTGTTTTCAGTCTATTTACATTTACTATAAGTACCATTATATTTGAGTTCAAATCTGCCACACTACTCTCTGCATTCTATTTATCCACCTTTGCTGTGCTCCTTTTTTCTTGCTTTCTCTCAGATTAAGTATTTTCTTATTATTTATATTTTCTGCCTTGTTAGACTGATAATTATATATTATTCTTTTAGTGGTTACTCTAATGGTTACATTGCTGACTTATTCAAGTCTAATAAAAACTAACACTCAGCATTTCTTAGACAATGCAAACACATTGGAACATATTGATTTATACCATTCATGCTGTTTGTGTTATTATTAAAAAGTATTTCTAACTCCTTAAAACATTGTTTATATTGTTTTATAAAGTAAATATTTATGCAGATTTATGTTTATTATGTAGTCTTTCCATTGTTTTTCACTTCTGATATATCTCTGTGCTGCCTTGTTGGACCCTTTTTCTATGAGCAGATCCTTATAGCATATCTGAAATAATTACTGACACAATTACTGACATAAGAGTACATGTTAAGAAATGAATATGGGCTGGGCACGGTGGTTCACACCTGTAATCCCAGCACTTTGGGAGGCCAAGGCAAGATTACCTGAGGTCAGGAGCTTGAGACCAGCCTGGGCAACATGGTGAAATTCCATCTCTACTAAAAATACAAAAATTAGCTGGGCGTAGTGGTGCACACCTGTAATCTCAGCTACTTGGGAGGCTGAAGCAGGAGAATTGCTCAAGTCCGGGTGAAGGAGGTTGCAGTGAGCCGAAATCGTGCCACTGCACTCCAGCATGGCCGACAGAGCAAGGCTCTGTCTCAAAAAAATAAAAAATAAAAAAAAAAGAGAGAGAAATGAATATGAAATATAGCAGGGATACAGAAGACAAGTGAGTTGGGAAGTGTTAAATTTGAAGAATTGGAAGGAAGGTCAAACAGGAGCTTATTTATAAGAGAGCTTCTTATTTCTTCAGACTGACAACTGGCTTACAGATTTAAGACTCTTAAACCATCCAGTAATAAGAGTCAACGTTAAAACTTTTAGATGAAGCTTAAAATTGGTAAGATGTTGACTTTGAACCATGAATGGAGTTGGTCCAATGACAGTCTTTTAGATGGGATGCTGTGTTTGGAGTACAATTATTCCATTCAGATTGCTCTCTACCCTCTACAATTTACGCATAAGCACAGAGGAGGAAAAGCCTGCAATGAAAAAAAAGAAAAAAAAGAAAGAAAAAAAAGAAAAAAAAAGAGGCAGTGTATATTTTTTAGATTCTTTTAAGGTATGGATTCTGAGACAGACAATCCTACAGTTTGAATCTCAGCTTTTATACTTCCAAGCTATTTTGTCTTAATTAATTGTCTCTGCCTCTTTCTCTCTATGATCTTTTCATTTCCTCAGCTAGATAATGAATATAATGAGAGTGCTTATCTTATTGGGTTCTTGTGAGAAATAAATGAGATTATCTTCAAAAGTGGTAAGTCCATGCGTTGCACTTAGTAAGAGCTCAATAAATATTAGCTGCCCACACTCATATAGTCTTTCAGGGAGACTGATGACACAGGGCAGCATTTCATCATGACAATTGTATGAATACAATGTTTTATAGATTGTATGTGCAGAAGGAGACATTTCCACCCAGTTTGGTATAATGCCTGTTAAGAGAAACAGGTAAGTATAGTAACAGCCACACTAAGATCAGAAAGAAGTGGTAGAAATGACCTGAGTCAGGTTGCCAATAGGAAAACAGAAATAGTATAGGAAGAAATGTTGGGCACATCAAGGTAGAAGAAGAGAAGAGAAGGGTTATGCTTCCTCAGCATGAGGTACCCTAAACCCAGGAAGGAGGGGTTGGGAATAAGTTTTATAGACACTCTGCTGGTGGAGTTGAGAAAGGGAGTTTTCTTTTTTGTTGTCAATGCCATGTTTCCTTTTTGTATCCTTCAGATTAGTGGAACCAGAGAGAACATCAGATTACATAGTATAATGTATAAGTATGACCTTAATACATAGCAGAAGAAGCCTAGTATAGCAGCAGAAGGCTTTTTCTTCTTTGGGTTCATGTGTACAGTCTAGAGAGAAAGAGGGCAATCTGAAGAAGAAGACCCTAATACACAGAGAAGAACTCAAATACATACAGTGGATGGTATTGGCGTCCTTCTCAGATCCCTTTAACTGCCTAGTGCACCCATGTACCAGTCGTTATGTGCATCAGCTGTTATCAACTCACAACCACCCCCTTCTCCCAAGACTTGCAAAACCGAAGCTGTCTCACCTAGAAGGCTATTTCTCACCCAGACCTGTGCTGATTGGCTGGGTCCTTTGCCCAACATGGAACTAACTTATTTGTCTATTTTTCACTCAGAGTACCCCACCGTGGTCTCAGGATGAAACTAGCTTCTGAAAGCACCTCTCTGACCTGTTCTGCTCCTATCGCTTCCCTTTCTGTAAGACATCACTTGAACAAGAATCCTAATCTCAGGATCAATTTCGAGGAAGCCCATGACAAAAGGAAATACAAAAATAAATCCTAGTAGCTTTGAAGACAAATAAACATCATCAGAAAAGTTTATTTTTACAGGCTCCGGACCAAATACTCTGTATCATTCACCACATAGAAACATTCTAAAAACATATTTTATGGGTATTGTTTCTAATCTTTTTTGCAAGGTATTAAAAATGTCTTTTGCTTTTTCTTATTAATAGCAATCTCTCATCCATACTCTGCTCTGCACTTCAGTTCACCAGAGTCATGTTGCCCACTTTCTGACTGATAGTGATAGCATAGGTATCTCCACAGCTTTGTCTAGTAATGATGATAATAACAGTAAGTGCTGACATTTCTTGAACACTTGTACATCCCAATAGCTTCTTGAAGTACTTATATAGATTAACTCATTTAATCCTCAAAGTGGCCCCATGACATAGGGATCATTATTGTCCTTGTTTTGAAGAAGAGGAAACTAAAGCACAAAGTTTTTAAAGTCAACTTCTCAAGGTCACACAATGCGAATAGAGGTGTTAGGTTAGTCCAGTCCAGACTTTCTGAATACAGAGATCACGTTTTTAACCACTAGTCTCCTATATCCACCCGCTCCCACCAACTCTACAACATCTGAGGTGATATAATGGCTCCACACTCTCTCAGTTCTCTGTTACTTCCCGTGGAGGAAAATACATAAGTAGCCCATATGATATACAGTCCTCCTCTCACCCAGAAAGATTTTCTTGTGAAAAAAAATAAGAGGTTATTATGGGAGATAATATGTATGTTATCTTACATGACAAAAAAGAATTTGCAGATGTGATTAAGTTAAAGACCTTGAGATTAAGTGATTATTCTGAATTATCTGGGTGGTCCACTGTAATCACAAGAATCCTTAAAAAAGGAAATGGGGAGCCAGATTCGGAATTTATTAGACTTTTAACCTTCAGAACCAATTTGTGTTTTAAGCCAGTAAATTTGTATTAATTTATTACAACAGCAATAGAAAATTAATGCAGAGACTGAGATAATGCATGTAAGATGATTACCATGGTGCATAACTAGAACACAGACCTAGCATCCAACTATTAGATATTATTATTATTGCTGTTTTTATTTATTATTAATGATATCATTTTGAATGTCTGAGAAGGCTTCAAAGAGCAGTTGTAGCCTAACTTGGTCGTTAAATACTGATGAACTAAAAACAATGGGAAGTACCTGGTAGAAGGAACAATGTTGGCAAAAATATGGTAATGGAATAACATAAGGTTTGCTGAGAAACATGTTTTGGAGATCCTTCAGTGACAAACTTTATGCAATTGGAAGCCTTTAGAGTTAGTGATATGTTGGAAGCTTTGTTTTCAAGAATGTAATCTGATGAGTAATTGACACTGGGCAAAGTTCAAGAAAAAGACACTGACTCTAGTACTGAGATAAGAGCAAGAATTAAAGAAATATAGTGGAAGAAGAAATAATGGGATAGATAGAGTATGAACTTCCTGAGGGCTGGGCCTCTGTATCACTCATTTTTTGGGAACACCTAAGAGTGTGACAGTATTGATTATGAAATATATACTAGTTTAACAAGGAAACAAACCATTTAGAGAAAATGCTAAATAAGATGTGACTTATGTCTCCAAGTTCTGGGATAATATCTAGTATCTTTCTCTTAGCCTCAGTGTCTAGGAGAGTGTTTCCACTAATGCTCAAAAAAATATTTATTTTGGATGGGTTTTATGCTTTTATTTCAACTCCATAATGAACTAAAGATCTATAGAGAGGCAAGAATGGGAGATACTTGAATTGCCAGTAAAGAGATAATTGAATTAGTAAATGTGAGTAAACAAAACCTTAAAATATAGTCCGTATGGGAAAAACTCTGGATGATCCAGCAATTGCTATAATTGCCCAGAATCTGAATCTCAAACTTCTTACTCCTTGACCAGTGTGTTCATGTTATACCACAGTTGTCTGATTAGAAATACTAAATGACTAATAATTATTAACAATACGTTTCTTTTAAGCTACAAGCCAGAAAATATATCTACCTTCAATTTTGTTGGGATTATTAGTTAGAAAATGTTTCTAATTAATGTAAATCTTAAGGAGGCAGATACTGAAGAAGTGAAAGTACTTGGGATAATAATGTAGAAAAAAATTAAGATACTGTTTTTGTATTAGCAAGGATTTATATGCTTTTATTTGTTCCAAGCAAAAGAATCATTATCTCCCCCCACTCATTAAATCATTTGATTGCACACTCGGTCTTTTAAGAGTTCCCAAATGTCATGCAGTTTTAACATGATATTTGTCTGTGTGTGTATTTTGGGAAAGGTGTGCTTGCTAATAAATTTAAGACAGCATGGCTGCATTTTATATGGCACCTAACCTCAGTCCTGTGAAATATTGTCATGGTTACCTGCAAAGCAGCAGGATGTATGTGGGTGAAAGATGAGGTTCAAACAGTATAAGAATAGACTCTTTAACAGAAACCAGATTATGGACAAAGAGAGGAAGGTGGAGGAAGGTAGGAGGAAGTGTGAGCAGACCAATGATCAGCTATTTTTGAATTAATGCATTGACTAAATAATTTCTTTTCTGTAGTCATTACCTGATAATTACTAGTTTCAAATGGTTGCATCTCAGAGACTGTGTCCTTTATGGAAGTTGCCCCACAACAAATTGGAAGAAAGTGGGAGTGAAATTATAAATTATCAAAGTAAGGGGGCCGGGCGCGGTGGCTCAAGCCTGTAATCCCAGCACTTTGGGAGGCCGAGACGGGTGGATCACGAGGTCAGGAGATCGAGACCATCCTGGCTAATACGGTGAAACCCCGTCTCTACTAAAAAAATACAAAAAACTAGCCGGGCGAGGTGGCGGGCGCCTGTAGTCCCAGCTACTTGGGAGGCTGAGGCAGGAGAATGGCGTAAACGCAGGAGGTGGAGCTTGCAGTGAGCTGAGACCCGGCCACTGCACTCCAGCCTGGGCGGCAGAGCGTGACTCCCTCTCAAAAAAAAAAAAAAAAAAAAACAAAGTAAGGGAATTATTTAAGGAAAGGATGAGTGTATTCATTAGGACACAGGGTGGTCCCCGTACTTCAGGCATTTGGAGATTATTGAAACACTGAATAATTCAGCTTGTAAGCTTTAGTACATTTACCTAGACTCTTTAGCCACTTTTGTGTTTAAACTGCTTTGCAATGATAATTTGTTGTTCATAAGCCTTCTCCTAAAAAAAAACAAAATTTCTTTCTATGGTTATTAAAAGTCTTCGTTATTGCCTAGATTTGTCAAAATCTAGGTTGATTTGACTTATTTGTAATATGTTACTCATTATTTCATTCTGTTTCCTACTTTTCAGCAGCTTGGTTAAAGTGTAATATTCTCTTATTATTTTTACATTACTCTATGAATTTAGAGGAGAAAGAAAATGGCTAAAAAGAGATGGCATTTTTAAAAGCATAGATAGTTCAGTAATAAACTTAACAACACTCTGTGTAGCTCTTAGCAAACACCAACCTAGGCCGTGGAGCAACAACAACAAAAAAAACGCCACATACACAAAACAGAAAAAAAGACAAATGTGATGAGCCCCATGTGAAGCGGAGGAGCAAAGAGATTTGGGACTACAGAAGACTGAGCAATTAAAAAGAGACTAAGTTATAAACAAAGATTATTCAAACCAAACTCCGACACAAGCTTGTTTACTATTCACATAATGAATATGAGAATTGATATTTAAAACAAGTTTCTGAACATTCCCATTAGGGATAACATAAAACTAAGGACATCCTGTCACCCAAAAAAAGCAACAAATTCTTTTTGAAAGATATAGACTCCTTGAATCTGGTGATTCCATCTTAATTTACCTACTCTTGTAAATAATCTCAGATGAATATTTTATAATCGTGAATGACTCGATAAAATGAAAACAAGTTTGCCAAAAAATATACAACTTCAGGAAATAGAATCTGATTTGTGAAGATACTCTTTCCATGAAGTTTAACTTTTTTTCTAGTAGATAATTTAGTACTATTGTTTCTGCAGTTTAAATTGATGCTAAAGATGTATAGAAATGAAACTGGTAAGGAAAGAGTGATTTTTTTTTGTTTTTGTTTTTGTTCTTCATTCCCAGAAGAAAAGCCTCAAGCTGCAGCAGGGCAGTTTTTCTTCAGGGTCCAATTATAACAGAGGCAATTATGTTTTATGATGCATTCACGACCCTTGCAATTCTTCTACATGCATACATAAAACTCAGCACATGTATGTGTCAGCATTTACTAACATGTATTCCAAATATTGCTTCATCCATCAACAGAACTGTACAGCCAAAAAGGAAGTAGAAACTAAAATGCGCTTCATTAGCTTTTCAAATAATGTTAAATTTACAGACATGTTAAAGAGCAGGCTGCTGTCTCAGATTAAGCCAGACTCTTCAAGGTAAGAACCAATAAAGGTAAATATTTTCAGTTGATGATACAATTTTATTCTTTAAAAAACAAATTAGTCTGGGCACGGTGGCTCACACCTGTAATCCCAGCACTTTGGGAGACCGAGGCAGGCGGATCACGAGGTCAGGAGATCGAGACCATCCGGGCTAACACAGTGAAACCCTGTCTCTACTAAAAATACAAAAAAATTAGCCGGGCGTCATGGCAGGCACCTGTAGTCCCAGCTACTCGGGAGGCTGAGGCAGGAGAATGGTGTGAACCCGGGAGGCAGAGCTTGCAATGAGCTAGATTGTACCACTGCACTTGAGCCTGGGTGATAGAGCCAAGACTCCATCTCAAAATAAATAAATAAATAAAATAAAATAAAAAATTACAACTGCCTTTTTGTGTCCCTGTATCTCACCAGCACAAACAAACAAACCCACAAACTTTTACAAGTCGAAATCTAAGATCTCATTTGCAGCCCGTTGACCCAAAATCCATAGCATTGTCGTGAACATGCTGTGAAGAAAAGCCAATACATCACTGTATACTACATGCTCTCTGGTTCTCATAATGGGAAAAAGATTCAGGAAGCAATACAAACATTTGCAAAGGAAAGAATCTTTTCTTATGATATTTTGGTGTGACTTGTCTTTAAAGTGAATTGAGCTGTCATTCTTTTATTTTTTTCCTATAAAATAAACATTACTGTTTTAATGCCAGCTGGGTTTTCCTTCTCAGAATATAACTTATAATGGAAAAGTAATTCTTTTTTTTGGAGAATAATTATTTTCTTGTTCAATAACTCTACGCCTTCTACTTCTTGCATTGTCGTTCTAGTACATACATCAGTAAGCATTCTATGATAACCAGAAGAATATTTGTAAACATATTAATAAATGTTTTGCCATAGATTTAGAGCTATAATTTTAGAGGTGAAAGCCATTTAGAAATCTCTCAATTTTACTGATATATAGTTTGAGGTCCACAAATATTCAGTGGCCAAGATCTTCTGTGAGGGTCAGAAAAGACAGTACGACAGATCTTATGATGGACATTTGTTTCTAATTAGAGGGGGAAAAACACTTGAATCGAATATTTGGTTACAAGCTTTTTTTTAAAGGCAGCAATAGTCCTTAATGGTTCTGAGTCTGCAGGGTAGACTGGAAACTTAATCTTCTCTCTCTCCCCAGTGATGCTGATAGAATTTTTTAAAACTACTACACATACAAAGAGAACAAAAAGGTGTGGTATCAGCAGGCAAGAGGTTTCATCAAATGTCTGGAAGACAGAAAGTGGATTGAAGAATGCCAACAAATACAGCAGGCTGTGGGAATCCATTGTAGAATTACCACAGAGGAAATGAAGAGGAGGGAGTCCAGGTTTGAACATGGAAATGTCATGTATTACTGAGCACCAGGCACTTTACACCCCCTCCTCAAACCTCCAAATGCGGAACAACCTGCTGCCGGCATCCACCCAGTGAAACCTCCAACAGAGTACAGTTCCCTAAATGACTCAATAGAGCCCTCTGGTAAGAAGTAAAGAAGCGAATTTGAATGTTGGCACCCTAGTTTAAATCTGCTTTAATTCTATAATGTAAGGCATATCTGAAATAAAAGCCAGGTGTCTGACTCATTACCCTTAAGAATCAGTCAACATACTCGTTAATGTACAAAGAGCACACTTTTTCCCTATTATTTATGAACCAATAACCCAAGATATTACTCATATTATCATTATGGATTGATAATTAAAATGTTTGAGGCCGGGCGCGGTGGCTCAAGCCTGTAATCCCAGCACTTTGGGAGGCCGAGACGGGAGGATCACGAGGTCAGGAGATCGAGACCATCCTGGCTAACACGGTGAAACCCCGTCTCTACTAAAAATACAAAAAAACTAGCCGGGCGTGGCAGCGGGCGCCTGTAGGCAGGAGAATGGCGTAAACCCGGGAGGCGGAGCTTGCAGTGAGCTGAGATCCGGCCACTGCACTCCAGCCTGGGTGACAGAGCGAGACTCCGTCTCAAAAAAAAAAAAAAAAAAGAAAAAAAGAAAAATATGTTTGAAGTAGAAGACAAATATAAAAAATAAAAAGACAGTACCAAGAGGAAATCACGGCAATTTTCAGAACAAAGACAACATTCAAGAAATTGTTTACTGTCTTTATAGACATTCACTAAGATATTGCATCTATGAAAAATAATTACATGCTATGTAAAAGTATCAATAAAAAAAAAGCTACTGAAAATGAAAATGTATAATTAACAAACAGAAACTGCCTATGAACTTTGGAAGATAAGAGTAAATAAAATCTCCTGGAATATAGAACAAAATAATATAGACTAAAAAATATAAAGGAAAAATCTTAGATATAAATGATTAATCTAAGGGTCCTAATATGACTCAGTGGAGCTCGAATAGAGACTAAATTAGAGAAAATGGAAGGGGTGAATATAGGAGGAATTATCAAAGAAAAAAATAGGCCAGGCGCACTGGCTCATGCCTGTAATCCCAGCACTTTGGGAGGCCAAGGCGGGTGGATCACCTGAGGTCAGGAGACCAGTCTAGCCAACATGGCAAAACCCTGTCTCTACTAAAATTACAAAAATTAGCCAGGCGTGGTGGCACGCGCCAATAGTCCCAGCTACTAGGGAGGCTGAGGCAGGAGAATCGCTTGAACCTGGGAGGTGGAGGTTGCAGTGAGCTGAGACTGGCCCACTGCACTCCAGCCTGGGTGACAAAGCGAGATTCTGTCTCAAAAAAAAAAAAAAAAAAAAAATATAAGAGGGACAAACAAGTGTTCAGATTGAGAACTCCCATGGAGGGCTGATGCAGATGAATTTAAAAAGATCTAAGGATAAAGGGAAGATTTTAGAAATTGAGAGTGGTATACATACATGTGAGAGCATGTCAGTGAGAGAGATTGATTTGAGGATATACTTTGGCAAAATGATGGATTAACTAAGAATGATTAAGACAATGAATCCAGTAAAAGGTGAATTTAAACCAAAATAGAAATAAAGAGAAGTCCCAACATGACAGTTCTAAAGCAGGCCAGGGGAGCAATCTGTCCAAATCAGAGCAGAAGGATGGAAGGCTCCTGGAAGGTATTTCTAGGGGGAAATAAAGTTCAAAACAAAGACAGTGTGGTTGCCAGGTTGGGATCATGGCAGTGATCCAGCTGAGAAATAAGCATGGTAGTGGAAGACTTGAGAAAATATTGAATTTGGATTAGATTTTGAAGTTAAAACTGATCAGATATGCTAGAAGATTGAATGGTCGATGTGAACAAAAGAGCAAGGTCAAGTATAAATCTAAGATTTTCATTTTAACCACCCAAGGGAATAAGAAAGGCCCTTAGAAATGTAAGGGTCAATGAAATATCTGTGCAAGAATGCGTGTTTATACAGACGTAAGTTCAAATTAGAGCCAAAAGTCTGTGGGGTTCAAGAAGAATAAAATTAACGAATGAAACTAAGATTAAAATTAAGGACTAAATGGTATGATTCATATTAAAGATACTGAAGATAATGTGAGGGAAGCAAACATAGCTTTTACACAAAAAAAGAGAAAAAAAAGAGATGTCATAAACTTCAGGAAAAAACAAATTACCAAACTGTATAAAATATGCATGATCTAACGAAGTAAATAGTTTTAGTTGGATAAAACTAACCAATGCCTGGCATTAGTTTGAGTCGTTCATTCATGTAACCATTCTTAATTCATCCATTTATATAACAATGAACTGCTATTATGTATCAGACACTATTAGATATGTGGAAGAAATAATAGTAAACAAAACAGATAAGTCTTTTATAAGCCTTCATTACATGAAGAAAGTGGATAAACAAATAAGAGATATAAATATAGTGTAGGTAAAAGTACACTGCAGTAAACAAAAGTACAGCCAGAAAACAGAGAGTAGTGAAGAATACTTTTAAAAATGATGCTTGAGACCACATGTGGTGGTACATGCCTGTAATCCCAGCACTTTGGGAGGTAGAGGTGCGGGGATCACTTGAGGTCAGGAGTTCGAGACTAGCCTGGCTAACATGGCGAAACCCATCTCTACTAAAAATACAAAACTTAGTCAGGCATGGTGGTACATTCCTATAATCCCAGCTATTCAGTAGGCTGAGGCAGGAGAATCTCTTGAACCCAGGAGGCAAAAGGTGCAGTTAGCTGAGATCATGCCACTGCACTCCAGCCTGGGTGACAGAGCGAGACTCTGTCTCAAAAAAAAAAAAAAAAAAAAAAATTGTATTAAAAAATAAAATAAAATGAAAAGACAAAACTCAGCCAGGCATGGTGGCACAGTTCTGTAGCCTGAGCTACTTGGAAGGTTGAGGAGGGATACCCACCTGAGCCCGGTAGGGTGAGGCATCTGTGAGCTGTGATTGCACCACTGTACTCCAGCACTCCAGCATGGGCGAGAGAGCAAGACCTTGTCTCAAAAAGAAAAAAAAAAAAAGAGAGAGAGAGAGAGAAAGAGAAAGAATTGAGAGATTGAGAAAGTGTTCCTTGAGGAAATGATCTTTAAGCAGAGATATGAATTAAGTAGGGAGAGAGTCACTGAGATATGAGACACATTTAAAAAATTGTTCTACAAAGTGTAAATTTTCTTGAAGCAGGACTGTGCATTAGTATGAAGGAAGCAACAGCAAGTGAGAGGCAGTGTGAAAGAGAAGTTGGAAGAAGAGCTGGATGCCAGATTACGCAGATTTTGTACTTTATTCTAAGTGGGGTGGGAGGTTCATAGAGAGTTCTGGAGAGGAACAAGGGGATTTATTTACATTTTAAAAGGTTTGTCCTGTTTGTTGTGGGAAGAAGGTTGTGAGGGTGGACTCAAGAGGGGAAATGAGATAAATTAGGAGTTAATGGTAGTCATCCAAGTGAGAATAGATATAGTATGATGTAATTATTACATATTGCATGCCTCTATCCAAATATCTCATGCACTCCATAAATGTATACACCTACTATGTACCCATGAAAATTAAAAACAAAAAATGTTAATATAGGGAACCTCCAGGTATCAAGCACAGCATCTTATGATTGTTTATTATAGTCTTGTGTGATTTGAAAAAAAAAAAAAAAGAGAGAGAGACAGAATAGATATAGTAGTGGAAGTGTTGAGAAAATATTTGATTTGGGTTGTATTTTGAATGTAGAGCCAATAGAATTTGCTAGAGAACCAGATGTTCAATGTGAAAGAAAGGGCCAGATTGATCAAGTATAGCTTCGAGATTTTCATTTCAACAACTAAGTAAATGGTGCTGGCATTTATTGAGATGAGGAAAAAAATAGGGTGGTTCTCAGCAGTGAACACCTTTGCTATCAAGATTATTTCCTCTGCTATGAGTTTCAGGAGTTCATTTGGAAAAGCATAACCATAATTTGACTCCTAATTCTAAGCTGTATTAGTCTTTTCCCTGTAACAGAGAATATAGAAAGCTATAGTTTCTGTCTGAACTGAGGTAGGAAATGAAAACAAGCATATACTGGGGAAAGGGGACATCCATTACTATTTCAAAATAAGATCAATGTGATATGTATGCATAAATACATAGGCACATATGTACAAATTATATATATATATATATATATATATATATATATATTCTTGTTAAAGCACCCATGAAGCATGTATAAACTGATTATAAAATGTTATCTCAGTTTGGGATCTCTAGAAGCAGAGCATGAGACAGAAATTTGGATGCCTGTCATTTATTGAGGGAGTGCTTTTCAGAAGGAAGAAACCTAAGGAAGGTAAGGGAGTGAGGACATTGGGATAGGAATGAGGAAGGGGCTGGGCCAGATCCACATAGCATGATGGGGAAGGAGATGCTAAGAACATAACTGCACCTGTAATTTCTTTTACCTTGAGATGAGGGGGTTGGGCTTTCATATTCTCTATCAGTTAGTCATTGAGTGATTATGGGCCTCCCTAGATGGCTGCCCTCACCAATTTCTTTTTTTTTTTTTAGACGGAGACCCACTCACTGTCACCCAGGCTGAAGTGCAGTGGCATGATCTCAGCTTACTGCAACATCTACCTCCTGGGTTGAAGCGATTCCCCTACCTCAGCCATTGTGAGGAAGGAAGAGGAATGCATCTACCTGAAAAGGAAAATGCATCTATAGAGAAAACTGGAGATTGGTAACACAAAGGAGATTGATCAAAGAAGTAAATATGTTAATCATCATGACAGCCAGATTCCTCGATATCTTAGAAGGGAGACAAATATGAAAGGGAGGAAACTAAACTGAACGCTGTGGCATTGAGTGGGAGCTGGATGGGTAAGTGTGAACTAAAGGTTTCCAACAGACCAACACATAAGGCAGTAATACAGATGTATATTGTGTTACGTTGCATGTGTACACTCACACGTTCCCTACATCTGTTCACTTATCTGGGATCGAATCAGTAACATCCCAATAACACAAGCAAACTTAGAGTTCAAAACTTGGCTTCTCAAAACCATTTCCACTAAAAGTAATCAGGGCTCCTGGTAGAAATGATAATATCATATCTGGAGCAAGAAAATTATGAGATGAACCTAGAATATCTTGTGCCAGAAACAAAGAAATGCTCAAAGAATGAAGGGGATATATCAAAAGAACATAAAAGCCAGCTTAAAATGGGTCCCACTGGTCAACTAAGAAACAACATGAACAAGCCAATAATGATAGTAATGGATTACAGCTTACGGAATCAAGTGGGAACCGTGAATCTATACCAAAATAAATAAATTAATAAACTGAAAATGTAATAAGGAATAGGATATTTACATGACTTTGAAGTCTCTTTACACAAAATATTTACTCTATTTCCAAAAAAAAAAAGAGTAACTTTACAGTAGGCAATCCGAGTAAACACCATCTTAGTCAAGTGGTCAAAGTGAACCATCATCAATGATGGAAAAAGCTGAAATCATGTGTCACCTGAAAGGCAAAGAGGAGGATACAGCCACTGCTGTCATATTCCTACCAAAGATACATAATCTGAATCTAATCATGAGGAGAGATCAGATATGACCAAATTAAGAGGCATTCTATAAAATTATTACCAACTACAGCAACGCAAAGCTCATGAAAATCAAGGGAAGACTAAGGAACTCTTTAATACTAAAGGAGAATAAACATATATGAAAGTTTCTCTTTTCCTTTTTTTTTTTTTTTTTTTTTTCATATAGAGTCTCACTCTGTCACCCAGGCTGGAGTGCAGTGGCACCATCACAGCTCACTGTAGCCTTGATCCCCCGGGCTCAGGTGATTTTCCCACCTTAGCCTTTCGAGGAGCTGGGACTACATGTGTGTGCCACCACACCCAGCTAATTTTTGTAGTTTTTTAGAGATACGTTTTCACCATGTTGCCCAGGTGATCTCGAATAACTGGGCTCAAGCGATCCATCCACCTCAGCCTCCAAAAGTGCTGAGATTACAGGCATGAGTCACCTCATCCAGTCCTTTTTTCTTTAACAATATAGAAAATATAAATCTGTATGAGCCACATACTGCTATATAAATTGTATTTTAGTTATGATGTTGCTTGATGTAATTATAAACTGATGTTGGTTACTATGATTACAAATGAAATCATTTTGCAGAAAAGACTTTTTTTGTTGTTATTGAGATGGAGTCTTGCTCTTTCACCCAGGCCGGACTGCAGTGGCAATCTTGGCTCATTGCAAGCTCCACTTCCCGGGTTCTCGCCATTCTCCTGCCTCAGCCTCCCGAGTAGCTGGGACTACAGGCGCCCACCACCACAGCCGGCTAAATGTTTGTATTTTTAGTAGAGACAGGGTTCACTGTGTTAGCCAGGATGGTCTCGATCTCCTGCCCTCGTGATCCACCCACTTTGGCCTCCCAAAGTACTGGGATTACAGGCATGAGCTACCGAGCCCGGCCCAGAAAAGACATTTTTAAAACAAGTAGCAATAAATGAACGGATTCTGAGAATAAGATGGAAAAATGTATCAATGTTACTTTTCTAATTTTGATGGTTGTATTATGGCTACATAGAAGGAAAGTCCCTGTTTATGGGAACTACACAGTAAATTTTAGTCTTTTTTTTTTTTTTTTTGAGACGGAGTCTCGCTCTGTCGCCCGGGCTGGAGTGCAGTGGCCGGATCTCAGCTCACTGCACGCTCCGCCTCCCGGGTTCACGCCATTCTCCTGCCTCAGCCTCCCGAGTAGCTGGGACTACAGACGCCCGCCACCTCGCCCGGCTAGCTTTTTGTATTTTTTTTAGTAGAGACGGGGTTTCACCATGTTAGCCAGGATGGTCTCGATCTCCTGACCTCGTGATCCGCCCGTCTCAGCCTCCCAAAGTGCTGGGATTACAGGCTTGAGCCACCGCGCCCGGCCAAATTTTAGTCTTTGAAAGACATGGGATATCCATTTGGCAAATTAGTTTTCAAATAATTCATTTAAAAGATCTTTCTTTTCTGTAAATTTTTGGTTATTTTAAGATAAAAAATAAAAATTCTCAAAATTTATATTGACAAAAAATCTCAAAATAATTCTGAAACCAGGTAGTTTTATTTTACATTTTTGAAATAAATTATGTCATATTTTACAGAAAAAATATTATCTTCAAAAACTGGCTTAGAATCTAGACAAAGAGGAATTCCATTTCAATGTGGTATATGAAGTTATCATCATTCTGAAACCCAAATGCCAAGATAAGAAAGCAATCATTTCTGTGACTATAATATATCCTAAATAAAATACCACCATTCTTAATTCCCTAGTAAATCATGAGCAATTAGGGTCAAGACCAGAGATAAATTTATTTAAAATGTAATAATTAAAAGCATGGGATCTGAGGTAAAATACATGTGATCTTGAATCCCTGAGCTGTCACTAGCTGGATGAACTTAGATAAGCTCTCTGACCTCATTAAGCTTCAATTTCTTTCTTACTAACCAAGTAGAAGATTCATCAGTAATTATCTATTTACCTAATCAGAAAAATTAGAGTAGCCTCCTTTGATTCTAGAAGAGAACTTCATAAATTATAATACCTAATCTAGAACAGAATTGTTATAGGACCAATAGGTTTATATGCCTGCTATGCAGTAACAGACCAATACATTGAGACAGCAAGGATGCAGCAGAGAAAGCATTTAATGGTCAAAGGATGCTGAGCAAGGAAATGGAAAGACACCCTCAAATTCATCTCCTCTAAGAGTTCTGGGCTGGAGTTTTTTTAAGGGGATTATGGAGAGTGAGGGGCTGGAAAATTGAAGTTGTTAATTGGTTGGAGTAAGGGGAATGAAGCCTTGGGACATGGAAACTGAATTCTCTGGTGAGTCAGCTTCTTGTGGGGTCCTTCAGACCAGCTGATGTTTGTAGTTTCACTGGTATGCAGGATCTGAGGGAATATCTCAAAGGGAAAACTTAATGTTTTATGTTCAAGTCATTATCTATAGAGCAGTTAAGGGGAACTATAATCTTGCAACAGGGTCTACATGATTCCAGGGCAGTAGGTGCCAAACTATGAGGAAGCAGGTCAGAGAGCAAGCTGACCTAATGATCAATGCTGAATGTGTTGCAAGCTTGGCTTATTTTCATTTCTCACCCCCTGCCCTGCTTCTTCCCTGATTAATTTTATAAAGTTTACAGGATGGTTTCAGAATTCATGCACATGCACATACACACATAACTAGCACTAAAGTGATTTAATCTTTAACAAATTAGAGAATATCAATCTGTATAAGTCATATATTGCTACATAACAAATTATGTGTTGGTTGAGGTTGTAGCCATCTAAAGGCTAAACTGGGGCTCAATGTTCTATTTCCAATGTTGCTAAACCTCATGCTTAGTAAGGTGAAACTAGCTGTTGTGAGGAA
Source organism: Trachypithecus francoisi (assembly GCF_009764315.1). Taxonomy (NCBI): domain Eukaryota; kingdom Metazoa; phylum Chordata; class Mammalia; order Primates; family Cercopithecidae; genus Trachypithecus; species Trachypithecus francoisi. The sequence goes on from NW_022681469.1 coordinate 62,526,703, forward strand.
GTCCTCAGCTTTCCCTCCATGTGAGCTTGTTAAGGGCTGTTTGATGTCATGGTACCTGGCTTCCTATAGAATAAGCAATCCAAGAGAGCAAGGCAGAGGCTACAATGCCTTTTGTTATACTAGCCTAGGATGTCATTCCATCACTTCCACAGTACTCACCTAGACCAGACCTGTTGCAGTGTGCAAGGGTATTATGCAAGAGGGTGAATAACAAGAATTACGGTTCACTGGGGGTCATCTTAAACCAATAGCCACTGCCTCATCTGTGCTGAAACTTGGAATGACAACTGTTGGTTCACTACATTATTATCCCCACAAAACACCCTTTTTCAGTGATATCCACTCACCACAAATGAAATGGGTGTAGCAGATACCTGCTGCTTATAGAAACGGACTCAAGGCCATGACCACATTTTTTGGTCACATGACTCAGACTAGGCCAAGCAGTCTCTCTTTGCCTTGGGACAAGGAGTTTCCCATATAAGTCTTGCTATTTTCTTGAAAGAAAGTGTTTTAAACTGAGAATTGACTAGTAGCCATTTTGCAGCTTAAGAGAAAAAAGAAGCAATGTACAAAAAGAAATAGATGAGAACTGGAGGGAGAATGTTCACAGAAGTGGTTTTTGCTTGGTTGCCCATGCAGTATCTGTTTTATTTTTCAAAATTCTCACATATCTATATTTCCTTTTGGTGATATTAGAGATGCTGATATCACTCCTGACTTGTGGAGGAAACCACATAACCAAAGCACAGTTGATGATCACATTCCATCTTCAGGACATAGCTATGGCCTGGGGCCTTGCAAGCATAGTTTGGTCTCAGCAAACCTCAGATTTTTAAAAGACATTTGCTCTTTCCTGAAAGAATGAGAATATGAAGTAGCCTTAGGGTCCATTTGCTGCCATACTAGGATTAGGCTTAGGATAAATCTGGCATTGAGAAAGGCAGTGAAAAAAAAAGAAGAAAATTGGTCCTTGTTGATATACTGAAAAACTATGGTTGGCTTTATATGAAACCTCACCTATCTCTGGACTTCTCAGTTACATAAGCCAATAAAGAGCCTTTATTTTTCTGAAAGCTAGAGGAATTTTTATTTTGCAAATATGAAAATGTAAGAATACTTTTTATTTTTTTCAAAATTTTGCTGGGAGAAAATAACAATAATTCCAAGATCTCTGGAAGAAGTCTAATGTGAGAATATTTTTAGTCTTGGCGATATTTTCACAATTTTTTATTTACAGAGTTTATTTTCTCCCTTCTTATAGTTTAGAGGAGAAGGCCTCTAATTATCCAGGCTTTACCCACAATGGGAATAGTTTTCTCCCCATATAATCATCAACCTAACAAAAAGGCTTAGCTGTGTCTTCTGGCTTACAGAATACAGCTTGAATTCATGTCCATTTTACACATAAGATTGTATTTCTGTATTTTTTCTGTATTTCTGTGTTTTTTTTTCCCTCCTCAACCTTCTAATTAAAAATTCAAATCTACAGAATGTTGAAAGAATATTGCAAAGAACACCCATAAATACTTTCCCTAGATTGATCCTATTGTTAATAATATTTTGCTACATTTGCTCTATCTCTCTTCTTACTCTCCTCTGTGTGGATATGTACACAAACATAGGCACAAGTTTTGTTTTAGTTATCTACTGCTGGAATTTGTACACCCTCACACCTAGTGGCTTAAAATGCAATTTATTATTGCCTTTCGTGCTTTTCTGGGCTGATTGGGATTAACTAGGTGGTTTTTGCTTGGGGTCTCTCATGTGATCTATATTAAGTAGTGGCTGTCACTAAGGTCGGCTATTTGTTTCAGTTAACTGAACACCTAAGATGGTCTACTCACACCGCTATCATCCGTTGACCAGAGTGTCCTCCTGTATTAACTGTATTTTCTTGTTTTCTTTATTTTTGATGCTCTGGAATCTGGTGCTTTTCTCCTTGGGGAGATAATGCCCCTCCTAGGCTAGCCAATTCCTAGAGACAGCAAACAGCTTGGCCAGCAGGGTGCCTTAATATGCAAATTAAGCAATTCAGAGCCCATACTCTGAACTACTTCCTCTATCTGGCTCTTACGTCCCAGTAGACAATATTCCTATTTCCTAATCATCTGAAAGCCAGTTACCAAGCAAGCAGTGATAACCCCTAGACCACAGAGCCTCCTGAAATTATTCAAACTAGTCAATCCTCAGCCTACTCATCCTGCCTTGCTTTTCTCGTGAAAACCACAAGAAAGTCTCCTGTTCATGTTTCCCCCTCCCTACTTGTGTCTCCTGACTGACCTTGGTGATTGCCTGTATGGTAGTGCATGCCTCTCCTCTTGGGATCTGTGAGTGACAAAGTACTTTGAATGGTAGTCATCTCTTGATCTGTCAGCTTCACTATACATAAATAATAATAAAACCCACATTTAAAACAACTTTCTATGTGGCTTAGCCTTCTTACAGTATGGTGAATGTCTATAGGATGTAGAAGCTTCCAATCTCGTAATGCTTTGGCCCAGAAACTGCACAGCACACTTCTACCATATTCTATTGGTCAGAGCAGTCACAGAGCCTGTGCCATTAAAGGGTGGACCCCACCTTTTATTGGAATAAATATCAAAGAATTTGTGGCCATCCTCAGTCTGCCATAGTCTATCTTAAGTCCACAAATTATTTATATGGCTCCTATATGTGAGATTTATTCAACCTCTTCTCATTTCTAAGATCCCAATATCTCATAACTATTAAAGCATCAGTCTAGGAGTTTGCCACTGAATTCAGGTCCAGATGCAGATGAAGTTACTTGAACATGATTCCTTGGGTCTAGGTGTTGTGAACATCCTTGGGTGTTGCTTGCTGAGTATAACTGCTTTCCATCTGAAGACCTAGCCACTAAAGAGAGAAGTTATCTGCTGTTCACAGACCCAACATACAATAGTGAAGCGGAGATTGAATAATCAAAATTGATATTCCCTTGGAAGGGGAGGAGAGAATGGGAAATGGAGTCATATAATAGTCACTGGTTTATAGTAATTCTGAAATCCAGCTGAGAGCCTGTCCCTGTTAATTAGGGCCTATTCCTATTCACTGGGATAATTCTTTGAGGTTCCTGACTCTATCATCCAGACTCTTGATTCCACTGGCTGAGTCATCCTCCCTTTTGGGTAAGAAATTTCCTGTATGTGCAACTGAATAGATTTCTCAGCTTTCTCCCTGCCCTTAGAAGGTTGGGGAAACCATAGGCCTATTTTTATGTTGTGCTGCCTCTGCCCCATAATTTTCTATCAATCATATTGGGGTTCTCTCCATTATCTAAACACCAGATACACAGATATCTTTAGATAGACTGTCCTCTAACTTGAGCTCAGTGTGACGCTTCTGTGGGACAGTGCCCTAAGGGTTCCTCAAAGCCTGCTGTTTAATACAGAAGGACTACAAAGAACATTCTTCAGTTCCTTAGAAAGTTTTTTGTTTAACTGAAATAGTCAATTAGATCTTTCTGTCTTATAGAAACAAAGGGTTCTACAGAAGTACCTAGGATTGATCTCTGCCCCAAATTCATGTCTTGTATTGTGTGTGTGTTTGTTTGTTTGTTTCTGGGAAAGGCTGGAAATAGTTTTTTTTTCTTCATGGTATTTTATCATAGAGAGTGTATTAGTTTTCAAGTGCTGCCATAACAAGCTGCCACAAACCGATTGGTTTAAAACAACAGAAATTTGTTCTCTCACAGTTCTGGAGGCTGGAAGTCCAAAATCAAGTGTTGGTAGGGCCATCCACTCTCTGGAGATTCTAGGGGAGAACCTCTTCTATTCTCTTAGCTTCTGGTATTGCCAAAAATCCCTGGGGTGTTCCTTGGTTATTAGACACATCTCTGCAATCTTTGCCCGTATTGTAACATGGCATTCTTCCTCTGTCTTTCTGTGTGTTGATGTCTTTTCTCTTCCTTATAAGGACACAAATCATATAGGATTATGGCTCACCTTCATGATCTCGTCTTAATTTGATTACATTTGGACAGATACTTTTTTTCTTTTTTTTTTGTTTGTTTTTGTTTTTCAAATAAGGTTAAATTTACAGGTACCTGAGGACTAAGACTTCAACATTATTTTCTTAGGGGACACAATTCAACCTAAAACAGGCAAACTAGAAGAAGCCAGTTTCCGCTTTTAAAATTCCTCCTGGAAATCTTCCTGGCTAGATTGGCAAGCTTACTAGGTACTCTTTCTATTTTCTTTTCATTGCAGGTACCAGTACTGCCAAACTTTCCTTAGTCTGCCACAAGAATCCCCTTCTCTCCATCTTATACTAACATTTTCAAACCTTTACCAACTGTCTTCTTAAGGTTCTTCCAACTTCTGCCTACCACTCAGTTTCAAAGTCAATGCCACGTTTGGTGTTTTGATACAACAGTCTCTCTCTCTCCCTCCCTCCCTCCCTCTCCACACACATACATGCCCAATTGTATATATATATTTACACATACACAAATATACATATGCAGACATATATATATATATATATATATGGTAAGAGTTATTTTTGAACATCAAGATACTACATGATACTACATAAAAAAATCATCCTTCGGTACTTCGGCAAAAGTGATCTAAGAATTCGGTTGTTTTCTTTCATTATCACAGTACAATTACTTGATTCAAAAATTTTAACTTGATACATCTTCAGATTTCCCATTTCCCATTTAGAGTTTTTAAAAATCTGGAACTCAATTAAGAATTTCACATTTCAAAAATTTATGTCACTTTAGTCTATTTTAATTAATAATAATTTCTCACCTTTATTTTTTGTCTTTCATAATATTATCATTTTGAGCCCACACCAGTTGTTTTTCGGAATGTCACCTTCCTCTCCGAATTTCCTCAGACTATATAAATTACTGATATTTGGTCACTTTTGACCTACAAAAACAAATTCTTATGATTCAACATAATAAATAGGTGATACAGCCTATCTATACCAGCTAGGTATAGAGCCATATAACAGCACTTTCATTATTAGTGGTTTTATTAAATTCAGTAATTGGTTAATGTTAATATCTACTAGAGTTTTCCATTGAAAATTTGTTATCTTACTTTGTAATTAATAATCTCTGAAGTTGGCTGGGCATGGTGGCTCACGCCTGTAATCCCAATACTTTGGGAGGCCGAAGTGGGTGGATCACTTGAGGTCAGGAGTTCGAGACCAGCCTGGCCAACATGGTGAAACCCTGTCTCTACTAAAAATGCTAAAAAAAATCAGCCAGGCATGGTGGCACATGCCTGTAGTTCCAGCTACTCAGGAGGCTGAGGCACGAGAATTTCTTGAACCCTGGAGGTGGAGGTCGTAGTGAGTCAAGATCACACCACTGCACTCCAGCCTGGGTGACAGAGCAAGACTCTGTCTCAAAAAAAAAAAAAAAGAATCTCAGAATCTCTGAAGTCACATTTTGAAATGTTCTAAATAATGTATTTTCCAAAACCTTTTGCTCAATGGTTTAATAATTCATTGAGAATTCTTTTTGTAGCAATTATTGTAATCCAGTTGGAAAACAGTGGTTTTTTTTAGCTCTATCATTCCTTCAGTCTTTAGTAGTTGGTTTTCTTTTCTTCCCCCACAAACCTATTTGTTCATATTATAAACTACTCTGATAATAGTTTCTTGAGATGGCAACTAAAAGCATGCAAAATTGTACAAATACTTGCCTTGAGAATTACATTTTTTAAGAAATTAAATGATTTGGCATAGGCTGAATGGACCTTAATGTGGCCCCATGATTCTTGTAGCTTGTGCTTCACCCTATATAATCCCCTCCCCTTGAGTGTGGGAGGGACCTTTAACTCACTACTAACCAATAGAATGTGGCAAACATGAAGACAATTTGTAGATGTAGCTAACTAAGGTCCTAAATCACTTGTTTTCAGTTAATCAAAAAGAAGATCATTTGAGTGGGCCTGACTTAATTAGGTGAAGACTTTTAAAAGAAGGACAAGGCCTAGCTGCTGCAGTGACTCACGCCTGTAATCCCAGCACTTTGGGAGGCCGAGGTGGGCAGATCACCTGAGGTCAGGAGTTCAAGACCAGCCTGGCCAACATGGTGAAACTCTTTTCTACTAAAAACACAAAAATTAGCTGGGGAGGGTGGCGGGCACCTGTAATCCCAGCTACTCGGGAGGCTGAGACAGGTGAATCATTTGAACCCAGGAAGCAGAGGTTGCAGTGAGCTGAGATTACGCCATTATACTCTAGCCTGGGCAAGAGCAAAACTCTGTCTCAAAAAAAAAAAAAAAAAAAGGACAAGGCCCTCCCTGAGGCGACATGATGAAGTGACCATGCTGGAGAAGATCACATGGTAGGGAACTGCAGGGTAGCTTCTGGGAACTATAAGTAACTTCTAGGAAATGCACGTGGCCAATAGCACCTGAGGGCATCCTGCACAGACAGATAGCTGGCGAAAAAGCTGTGGCCTTCAGTCTTACAGCCATGAGGAAATGAATTCTGCCAAAAGCCTGAATAAGCTGGCAAATATATTTTTTCCATGTCAAGCCTCCAGATGAAAATGTAGCCTGGCTGACTCATTGCAACCTTATGAGACTGAGCAGAGGATCCAGTTTTGTCATGCCTTGTCTCTTGATCCATGGAATCAATGAAATGTATGTTGTTTTAAGTTGCTAATTTTGTGTTAATCTATTAAATAACAACAGAGAACATACTTAGTAGAATACAAACAGTAAGTAAATGAAACTGGTTACACAACTTTTTATCTAGTATAATCGCATTAAATACAAATATATGTGTATATATATTTATTTATATGGCAAAAAGATTGGAAGAAAATATAACAAACCATTAAGTATTTATCTAAGGAGGCTGGGATTGCAGCTGATTTTCATAATATTATTAATATTTTTGTGAATGTCACACATTTTGTATAATAAAAATACACAGCCGGGCACGGTGGCTCACACCTGTAATCCCAGCACTTTGGGAGTCTGGGGCGGGGGAATCATGTGGTCAGGAGATCGAGACTATCCTGGCTGACATGGTGAAACCTCGACTCTACTAAAAATACAAAAAATTAGCCAGGCGTGGTGGCGGGCACCTGTAGTCCCAGCTACTCGGGAGGCTGAGGCAGGAGAATGGCGTGAACTCAGGAGGCAGAGCTTGTAGTGAGCCGAGATAGCGCTAGCACACTCCAGGCTGGGCAACAGAGCGAGACTCCATCACAAAAAACATATATATGTATATATATTTACCTAGAAATTATTTGTAATAAAAATTGTAGATAATTTATAAAAAGAAAAAATAAGTTTCACTGAGAGAGTCACATGGTTAGCATCTTAGACCTGACACTGTCTCTAAATGGTTAAATCTACATTATTAACTCATCTCTGATGAAGAGGGGAAAATAGTTAATTCATAATCTCCTTTAAATGTCTAATATCTGGTAGCTCTATCACCAATTTACCAGGCCAAAAGATTTCTTTGCCATATTAACTAGAACTTAATAAACATTCTGTAAAATCTGTATGTTTTTGATCTTTTGACTTAAGAGTAGAATTACATGGAAGATCAGTAGGATTATCAATCTGCTTCTAATAATGTATAACATGAATGCATTACATTGCCACTATTACAACTACTAGAATAAAATTTTCTCCTATCTTTAAAAAACTTTAGTAAACATAAAAGTCTTACTTTAATACTATCCTGATTTTGAGCATATCATATAAAAATTATATAGACTTTTAATTGTTTCAGAAACTAAAATCTTCAGAATAGTATTTAGGAAAGTACTCTAAATTCTAACTATAAAGCTAGAATGCATTTCAAGTTGATTTCAGAAATGGTTTCATCATATATAGAAATAAGAATAAGAATTTCTAATGTCTTTACTCAGAAAAATGCCCTATTTTCAGCTTCCTTGAAATAAACCTAGAGTAATTAAGCTAACACTAAATATATATGGCAGTCGATATGGTTTGGCTCTGAGTCCCCATCCAAATCTCATCTTGAATTGTAATCTCCACATGTAGAGGGAGAGATCTGGTGGGAGGTGATTGGATCATAGGGTTGGTTTCCCCCATGCTATTCTCATGACAGTGAGTTCTCACAAGATCTGGTGGTTTTACAAGGGCCTCTTCCCTCTCCTCTTGTTTGCTCTCTCTCACCTGCCACCATGTAATACATGCCTCTTTCCCTTCCGCCGTGATTGTAAGTTTCATGAGGCCTCCCCAGCCATGTGGAACTGTGAGTCAATTAAACCTCTTTTCTTTATAAATTCCCCAGTCTTAGGTGAGTGAGTTCTCATGAGATCTGGTTTGATAAGTGTCTGGCACGTCCCCTGTATGTGCACTCTTTCCTGTTGCCATTGGAAACATGCTTTGCTTCCCCTTTGCCTTCAGCCATGATTATAAGTTTTCTGAGGCCTCCCCAGCCATGCAGAACTGTGAGTCAATCACATTTTTTTTTTATAAATTACCCAGTCTCAAGTTTTTTTGTTTTTGTTTTTGTTTGTTTGTTTTAGACAGAGTATTGCTCTGTTGCCAGGACGGAGTGCAGTGGCACAATCTCAGCTCACTGCAACCTCCACCTCCTGGGTTCAAGCGATTCTCCTGCCTCAGCCTCCCAAGTAGCTGGGACTACAGACATGAGCCACCACACCCAGCTAATTTTTGTATTTTTAGTAGAGATGGGAATTCACCATGTTGGCTAGGATGGTCTCGATCTCCTGATTTCCTGATCTGTCCACTTCGGCCTCCCAAAGTGCTGGGACTACAGGTGTGAGCCACCGCACTTGGCCTCAGGTATTCTTTATAGCAGTGTGAAAAGGTCTAATATAGCAGCCAAAAGAGACTAAAAATAAACATGCATTTTTTTTCTGAATTTTTGCTCAATACTAATCAATACTACTTAATTGAATATATAGATTTTTGTTAATTGTTAAAAGGACTAAATTACTGAGCTGAATGGATTGCTTCTATAAGTCTGTCCCACATTCACCATATTGTTATTCACTTGTCTTTTGTATGTCTTTTGTTTGTCTGTTTTTGCTATGGCTGTGATAATAGCCATCGTCTTCTAAAATGCTATTATATAATCAAATTATAGGGAAGAAAACCTAAAATTAAAAAATATGAAGAAATTAAGTAACTTATTGATATGCAAATTTTGGTAAATTACAAAATTTGTCCCTGTAGATTATGTGTTTTCACAGGAACAGAGTTCTAAATTGATTGCTCTTATTGACAGATCCAGCTTATAGGAGAATTTCTAAATAAAAAGAATGTGCCATAGGAGATCTTGAAATGTTTGGATTTTTATGCATACCTGTTTGGTGTATAGTATTAAGATTTTGTAATTTAAAATTATGAAAGGAAGAAGGGTACAAGCTGAGTATCCCAAATCTGAAAATCTGAAATCCAAAATGTACCAAAATATGAAACTTTTTGAGCACTGATATGATGCTCAAAGGAAATTTGCATTTTGAATTTTGGATTTTCAGATTGAGGGTGTTCATCCTGGAAATACAATGCAAATAATCCAAAATCTGAAAATAATGTGAAACCTGAAACACTTCTAGTCCCCAGAATTTTGGATGAGGGATTCTCAATTTTGGATGAGGGATATCTTATGTCAGTATACAATTGACAGTATTCCTATCTTGCAATGTTCTGAGTGAACTTGTCTTGGCTTCAGGGGCTTTACAATTCTAGTAACTACAATGTCTAGTTCATTATGTCATTTTGTTAAAAATGCTAAATAAAGTGCCATTTATTATCTTCAGTTTGCATAATATTTGTCATTTAAAAACTCTAGTTTTACATAATAATTTGAAAATGAGACTATTAATCCACATGCTGGTTCACTGCAGATTGCCCACCTACAGGAGCGTCATAGTCTGTTTGGTGCTGCTATAATAGAATATGTGAGACTGGTTGATTTATAATTAATAGAAATTTATTGGCTCATTATTTTGGAGGCTGAGAAGTCCACGATCAAGTCACCAGCATCTGGCAAGGGCCTTTTTTTTGGGTCATTCCATGGTAGAAGACAGAGCAGAAGGAGAGATGGGGGGAGGGGAGAGAGAGAGAAAAAAAGAAAGCAGAGGGTGGCAAACTTGTCCTTTTATAAGGAACCCACTCTTATGGCCAGTCGTGGTGGCTCACGCCTGTAATCCCAGCGCTTTGGGAGGCTGAGGAGGGTGGATCTCCAGTGGTCAGGAGTTCGATACCAGCCTGACCAACATGGAGAAACCCCATCTCTACTAAAAATACAAAATTAGTCGGGCATGGTGGTGCATGCCTGTAATCCCAGCTACTTGGGAGGCTAAGGTAAGAGAATCACTTGAACCTAGGAGGTGGAGGTTGCGATGAGCTGAGATTGCGCCATAGCACTCCAGCCTGGGCAACAAGAGTGAAACTCTGTCTCAAAAGAAAAGAAAAGAAAAAAAAAAGAACCCACTCTTGAGATAACAAGTTCTTTCTCAAGATAATGACATTGATCAATTCATGAGGGTGGAGCTCTCATGACCTAATCACCACCTCTTATTAGGCGCCATCCCCTGGCAGTGTTGCACTGAAGATTGTTTCTATTACATGCTCTTAGGGGAACACATTCAAACCAGAGCAGGAATATTAGCAAAGATGACTGTCTAGCTTTGTTTGTAGTCTTATTTCACATTATTTTCTTGTAATGAATGGATGATAAAAATAACACTGAATTATGCACACATACTCAATTCAAAAGAAATCAGATAGAACACCTTATAAAACTTTAGTCACAATTAAAAAAAATCAACTTATATTTCATATTGAGAAAACCTGCTCAGAGAAAACTAAATGTGTCTAGATGAGGCAGATAATTGGTGAGGTAACTGAAGAGGTAATATTTATTTTTCTTTTCCTTCATAATTTCATTGAACCCTCAAAGAGAAAAAAGTTAATATGTTAATGAACTCACTGCAAAAAATTTCAGCATATTTCTCTATATAATCACTAAAAAATTGACAGGAATCACTATAATCACTATAAAATTAATAGAAAAACCCAAGCAATAATTCCTTTATTTTTTTTTACAGTGACTTCAAACCATAAATAGCCATGATAAAACACTATCCTTTTTGACACGAATACAGTATTTTTCATTCTTTTTTTCTTCTTAGAATTACTTTTATTTTAGAGTCATTGTGGAGCAAGCACTACAAGTACAAACAAAGAAATGTAAGATTCTACATTATTTTGGTCCAAACTCTCACATGCATTTCAGGAATGCTGAATTTATTAGTAACCATTTCTACACAGGAAAGGTATGTTAAGTTATAACTTTAAAGCTTACCTTCTTTCAAATTTAAAGCCTAAGGTTTGATGTGAAATTGCAGAATGAACAAAAGCATAATCTGGGGGTATATATGACACAAAAGAAAGCAGGTAATTAAAACGGAATTTGTAACATCCATACAGAAATACATTGTTGTGGATATTTAATTATTAGTCTACTGTGTTTTAAACTAAGTAGAAGCAATACTGAAGAGTATTAACCATTCAATTTGCATAGCAGTACGTCTGCATGAATTTATTTAGCAAAGCCACTTCCATTATTTTGACACATTAGAAAAAAAAAGGTTCTGTCTAATTGGCCTTCAAACTCCCACTTCCACCAGGATGGTGTGTTAATCTATTATTATTTCACATGATATGTGCTATGTGGCACTCAGCGAACACAGCCTAGTTTCAGATCTGCTAACGAAGTTCATTGTGCCATCCATGTATTCCTTTTAATCGCATTCCTCTCCTTCTTTGGCAGTGATTATAAAAGCATACATCTTCAAAGGAAGTAAAGAAAGCCATTAAATCTAAAGTAGTGTTCTCTATATAAACCCAGGTAGAATTGCACTGTTTGAACAGCTGATGCAGTTTTGAAGACTGAATTGAGAGGCAAAAGCATACCGTGTCTTCATTTCATTACCTGCAAGTAGTTTTATTAGAGTCTATTACTGAGAATTGTCCAATACTCATATTCTATTAAAAGTTAGAATAAATTAAAATGATTTCATAGGAAACGTAATCTAAGAAACATGTACTCATTGTCCTATGGCCACGTGACAGCTTCACTTGTATGTCAACAGATACTTTAATTGCGCCTGTTAGAAGATTCCACTGTAAAGCATTTTCTGCATTCCAAGGACTATTTCATATTTCTCTTTTCTTTTCAAACTTCTTTCAGGTCCTCACTATTTCCTTAATCTTATTAATTATCTTTCATCATATTTGATTTTTCCAATGGGAAACAGTCATTTAGCAACTCTGAATTCCTCCCTTCCTAAGTAATAACATATCTACATCTGTACACAAGCACCCTGCCTTCTCCAATATTGTGGATTAAGTCTCCCTGCTTTTACCAAAGGCTGACTTTAACTGCCCTGCTTTAGTTCTGGAACCCATCTCCTCTTAGCACCTCAGCAACTTTGTTTCTATAATTACTCTCTTCCTGCCATCATCAGTTTCTTCCTATCCATTGTGCTATTTCTCTCAGCATACAAACATGTTTTACTATCACTTAAAACAAGTAAACCCCTCTGACACTCATCCTCTCCAGCTGCCTCACCTTTACTCCTCTTCATAACAGAACATCTTCCTATGGTTACTGTCTCCACATCATTTTTTTAAAATTATTTAATTAAATTAATTAATTTATTTATTTTGAGACAGGGTCTCACTCCATCACCCAGGTTGGAGTGTAGCATCATCATCACAGCTCACTGCAACTTCCTCCTCCAGGGCTCACATGATGGCCTCCTGAGTAGCTGGAACTACAGGTGGACACATCACCATGCCCAGCTAATTTTTGTATTTTTTGTAGAGACGGGGTTTTGCCATGTTGCCCAGGCTGGTCTCTAACTCCTGGGCTCAAGTTATCTGTCCGTCTGGCTCTTTCAAAGTGCTAGAATTACAGGCATGAGCCACTGTGCCTAGCTCCACATCATTTATCAATATTTATTATTTGCATTTTGCTGTTTTTGCTTCTCTTAATTCTGACTCACTTTTTCTTCAGAGATGTTTCAAAACAGATGTCAGACATCATATCTGTTTGTTCATAAATACTTCATGTGTATCCCCCTAGTAAGCCATTTAAAAATAACTATAATATTATTACCACACCAAAATAACAGTAGTCTTGAATGAGCTAATATACAATTAATTCAATATTTCTTAATTGTCTTAAAAATATAGTGTTCTGATATACGTTATTTGGGTGATGGAGACCCTAAGAGACTTGTCTTTACCACTACACAATCTATGCATGTAAAAAATTACACTTGGCTGGGCGTGGTGGCTCACGCCTGTTATCCCAGCATTTTGGGAGGCCAAGGTGGGCGGATCATGAGGTCAAGAGTTCAAGACCAGCCTCACCAACATGGTGAAATCCTTTCTCTACTAAAAAAACAAAAATTAGCTGGACGTGGTGGCGCATGCTTGTAATCCCAGCTACTCAGTAGCCTGGGGCAGAAGAATCGCTTGAACCCAGGAGACGGAGGTTGCAGTCAGCCGAGATCGTGCCACTGCACTCCAGTCTGGATGACATAGCAAGACTTTGTCTCAAAAAAAAAAAATTACACTCATACCCCTTACATGTATATAAACAAGAAAAGTATACAGTTCCATTACCCTTTTATAATGCCACTTATTTGTTGAAGCAACTGAATCACGTCTCCCATGGAATTTGGCTGATTATTACATCTTCTTGGTGTCATTTAACATGTCTTTCTATCCCCTGTATCTCCTGAGAGCTGACAGTTAGATCTAGGGACTTAATTAGATTAATATTTGACTTTCTTTTGGGCTGAAATGCCAATATTGGCTTGTCAGTAACATTGCCCAAAAGCTCTATAAAAATGTCTTCAGTTTACCCCCAGTTTTCCACTTTTAAAATTTATTTTCTGAGGCTCTAACAGTAACACTCTACCTCATTTATTTTTTCATGTTCAACAGATAACTTCTGTGCTACTTCAAAATGAAAACTGATTGACGAAAATTCCTCAACATCCTACCAATGAGTTAATAAATCTGCCCCCATAAACACCTGTGCTTTTGTTAAAATTGTAAGTAGAATAGTTTTTTCCTATATAAGACTCATCTCGCTGGGTGTGGTGGCTCACGCCTGTAATCCCAGCACTTTGGGAGGCTGAGGCAGGCAGATCACGAGGTCAGGAGAATGAGACCATCCTGGATAATACCGTGAAACCCCGTCTCTACTAAAAAATACAAAAAATTAGCCGGGCATGGTGGTGGGTGCCTGTAGTCCCAGCTACTTGGGAGGCTGAGGCAGGAGAATGGCGTGAATCTGGGAGGCAGAGCTTGCAGTGAGCTGAGATTGAGCCACTGCACTCCAGCCTGGGTGACAGAGTGAGACTCTGAGACTCCATCTCAATTAAAAAAAAAAAAAAAAAAAAGTACTCATCTCTTCCTTCTCAGGGAAATTACTTCATTGATTTCTCTCTTCTAGGTCAACCTATTTTTTTTCTGCTTGTACCTCATTAGGATTTTAACATGCTCTCATTTAAAAAATGATCAAAGAACTCCCTTTTAGTCCCTCAACCTTCTCCAGCTATCTCTTTCATTCTGATTCATAGCAAAACACTTTGAAGAAGTTTTCCACACTCTTCATGAATTCTTTCTTACCTCCCACTCACTTCTCAACCCTTTGCAATCTGGCTTCTTCCCACCAACAACTCCATTGAAATTACAGTTGCCAAGGAAATCAGCAATTTCCACATCAGTAAATCAAATGAGCACTTTTCAGTTCTTATCTCGGTTTATTAGCTGGAAGTATTTGACAGACTTATGATTCTTCTTGTAAAGTTTCTCTGTTTTGTTAGAAGATAAGATAATCTTGGCATACTCAAAAACAATAAAACAAACAAAACCCAGCACTCTCAGCTATATAGGAGCTAACCCAAAATGAATGATTTTACCATTTGCCACTTCTGTTGGAGTGCCATAATTACCATATGAGGATCTCTAAATGGATACTTTTCAATGTAGTATTGTCATAGATCCAAGACTTGTTCTGCCTCTATCTTTTATAATTTCAACTTTCGCTATAAATACTCAGACTAATTCCTAATGTCCACTGTCTTCATACAGACGGTTTTAATCAGATAGCTAACTGCTTAGGAGGAGATTCACTGTATTTAAAAGAACTATATTCTTTCATTTTACTCTGGGCAGACAAGATATTAGATTTTCTGTCGTTAAAAGCCAGTTAATTAAGACAGTGAATAGAATATGGAAACAGAATTTTTGACCACCATATCTAAGAAATGTTTATGCAGTTGATAAGGCAATAGTTTTTTCTAAATACTTGAGCACCATGGAATGAATTAAAAGTGAATTAGAAAAATGAATAACAGGGCTCGATAACTCCTGTTGGACAAGCCATTTTTATATTAAAATAATTAGCTCATTCTCATATTTCTATTACATACATTAGAGCAGCCTGATTCTTATTCCTTATCTGTAAGTAAAATATTTTGTAGCCAAAGAAAGTCATTAGTTAAAAATTCATATTGAGTAAAACTTTTCAATAAAAATACTTTGTGATTTCTCTGAGGCTGAGGCAGGAGGATCACTTGAGTCCAGGCATTCGAGGCTGTACTGCACGATGATCATGCCTGTGAATGGCCAGTGCTTTCCAGCCTGGACAACATAATGGGAACTTGTCTCTGAAAGAAAAAGAAAAAAGCATGATAAAATGTAAGCCCCAGATTGGAAGGAAATATTTATAGTCTATGTATCTGGTGAAAGATTGGTAATTAGAAGATATAGACAAAGAACTCTTACAGTTCATTATTAAGAAGGCAAACAATCAAAAAATCATTAGACAAGAGATATAAAGACATTTCAAAAGAGAAGACCCAAAAATTGCTACATAGGCACACGAAAAGATATTTAATATTAATAATCAGAGAAAACAAATTAAAACTATGAAGGCATGCCAGTACACACCCACAAAAACAGCTAAAGTTAAAATGACTGAAAATACTAAGAGATGGCAAGAATATATAGAGACTGGAAATCTCATACATTGTTGGTTGGAATGCATCTTTCAAACACTGTTGCTGGGAATGCAAAATGGTGACCAATTTGAAAAACAGTTTAGGAGTTTTTTATACATGAAGCATAAATTTAACATACAATCCAGCAATTACACTAGTATATATTTATTCAACAGAAATGAAAACATATGTTCACACAAATACTTTTACAGAACTATTCATATCACCTTATTCATAAAAGCCCAAAACTGAAAAGAATGCAAACTCCCTCAGTACGTGAATAGATAAACTGTGGAATATCCAAGCAATAAAATACTACTTGGTGATAATAAGACATAAACTACTGTTGCACACAACAACATAAATGGCATCTGAATATGATAATTAAAAAAAGTCAGACACAGAAGATTATATACCATATGATTCCATTATATGAAATTCTGGAAAAGACAAAACCAACCTATAGAACAGAAAACATCACATTAGTTAGTTGGGGCCAGGTGTAAAGTATTGACTTCAAAACTGTGCAAGGAAAATTTTGGTGGTGATGTAATATCCCATATCTTGATTGTGATACTGACAACAGGAGTGTGTAGAGAATCAAAAACACTAAAAAAGGGATGCCAGTTATTGTATGCAAACTATGCAATAAAGTTGACATATAGTATATAACAATGCAAAAAGAATGAAATTATAAGCCAAAATATAGAATACATTTTCTATGCACAAACTGATAAAAAATATTCAGAATGAATAAAATGCCTACAAACCTATAAAGAAAAATATAGCCCAATAGAAAATGGGCAAAATAAGTGGACAGGCATTTTCTAGAAGAGAAAACAAGAACTACCAAAAACAGGTTGATTAATGGACAACCTCAGTAATTAGATAACGATGTATTATTTATACCCCCCTCGACTGGCAAAAATTCGAAACAACAGGACATCTCATATACTGCTGATGGAAGAGTAAACTGGTGAAACAACTTTGCAAAATAATTTGGTATTATCTTATAAATTGAACATGTTTATAGCCTATGAACTTCACTCCTAAGTATGCACCATAGAGGAACTCAGGCATAGATATAAAAATGTTCACAGAAGCATTGTTTGTAACAACAAAAACTTGAAAAGAATACAAACGCTTACTGAAAAAAAAAAAATAGAGTAATAAAATTGGGTATTTTTATACTGGGAGTCCAAAAGAGTGACAATGAATAAACTGTAACTATATATCTCAATATAAATGAATTGTAGAACATTTTGAATACAAAATCACAGAAGATAAACTATAAATTAAAAATTTTTTAAAGAAATACATTCTTAGGAAATCTATAATGCGAAACGAATCTTAAAACATTTTAAAGAATGATGGGAAAGCTGGAGCTTGAAATTTGGTTATTCTTGATAATATTCAAGTTACATTTTGTCTGTGTTTTTATACATGAGAGTTTTATTTTCTTCTTGTATTTTATGTTGTCCATTTGTCACATTTATCTTTCAAATATTCTATTACAAATATTTAAAAAATGGAAAAGCAATCAACCCATACATTTTTACTGATATTTTTCCTC
Organism: Trachypithecus francoisi; assembly: GCF_009764315.1. Taxonomy (NCBI): domain Eukaryota; kingdom Metazoa; phylum Chordata; class Mammalia; order Primates; family Cercopithecidae; genus Trachypithecus; species Trachypithecus francoisi. Next base: position 62,544,312 of record NW_022681469.1, read on the forward strand.
TCCCTTTTACTCTCTACTTCCTTAAAATATAATAATACATTTAACACATTCAAATAGATAGTCCTTTTGTATCTTTCAACTTGGATACCATACCATTTCCTTAGGAAAGCCATTTTTGACAATTCAGATTATGTTCTCATGCTGTCTACTTGCTATAAGTTTCTTTATCATCCTCTATTATAATTGCAAGTCCATTTGTGAATAGCCTACTCCATATACCTTTCTTGTGAAAAAAGAATAATTTTGTTCAGCTTTTTATTGAACTCTGTTGTTTAAGCTAGTGGCATACAATGAACATTTCTTTGCTATGTACTGTCCATATGGTAAATACTAGCCATATGTGGCCACTGAGCCTTTGAAATGTGACTAGTGAGACTGAAGAAGTAAATTTTTAATTTTTTTTAAATTTCCATCAATTTAAATATCAATAGCCATATGTGCTACTGTACTGGACAGTGCTGGTGTAAATAATGGCATCTTGTATTGAATTAACTGCAACATAAAACTCTGTATATATTTAAAAATGTAAAATGGATAAAATGTATAAATAAGAAAATAAATAAATTACATTTACCATGCATTTGTTTTTCAATTTCTTATAGAATTGAGGAATTTTTTGACAGATCAATTAGTGATTCTGGACTCTTTTATTACATACTCACTTTGTAAACAGGTAAAATAAATTGCTAAGGTATTTCCTTTGATAGTACTTTATTCTCTCAGAATATGTAAGAAAACTTATTAAACTGCTCATCTGAATGAATGCAAGTATCAGTGGTATACTCTTAGCAAACCTTATATTGGCCGAAGTTACCCAGTGTACCATAATGGTAGCTCTTCCACCTAAAACTGTGAACACTAAGTAGTTGACATATGTTCTGAGTTTGTAATAATTATATATATTTTTTGCTTGAAAGTGACAGAAGCCCCAGTTCAAACTAACTTATGGAAAAAAGAAAAATTGGCTTACATGACTGAAATGTTCATACGTAAAGCTTCATGTGAGGTTGAAGAGCTCACATTTGCGATCTGTCTTGTGTTCTGTTTCCTGAGTGAGCACAGTTCTCAGACACAGGATGGGAGTCTTTGGCAGCTTCTGCTCCTTGTTATTCAACGCCCCTGTCCTACGGACAAGAGGTGGTATTTTTTTTCCATTGTTTCAATAAAAGTCCTGAATTTACTCTGATTTGATTGTGTAGGTCAGATACCAACCTGAATTAATCCCAAGGAGCAGTGAAATATGATGGTATTTGGACAGATCAGAGTTTACTTCTTTGAGAAAGAGCTGGACTGAGTGTAGAGAACAGGGTGTTTCCCAGAGAAAAATGAGGATATCATTACTAAAGATGGGAAACTTACAATCAGAGGCTGAAAAATGTTCATTCCAGAGTTGTTCTGAATCATTCAAACTCTTCACTTGTCTTAAAACATTAGGATTTATAAACCTCTGGTTAGCAAGAGCTTGTTGTGCCCTTTAGTGTCATTCAGAGTAACCAAAATGAGAATATCATGATGCATTCCTCAAAGAAGTTTCTGTATAATTTTTTGTGTATTCTATTAGTTCTAAAATTGCTTAGGAATTGTACAGAAATTCTAAGGTTACTTACTTAGAATTAACGAAATAATTCTGATATAGAAGAGATGTAACTGATATCTCTTTCAAAGCACATTGATACTTCTGTTGGTTTTGCAATGGTGTTAAGTTACACCGTGTGCTTTACCAGAACATATCTTCCTCCTTACGAATAAAATCATGACATGCAAAAACCCTTAGTTCTGGGATGGATTATTTAATTGATCTATTTTCTTGAACTGGAAACTGAAACCAATATAGCCTAAATGGTGCTTAATGTCATTTAATGGCCAAACTGGAAATAAAAATCATTCATTTCCTATAGTAGTACACTTCAAGCATCTCCAGACAAGTGCCAATTCTCATACATAGTTCTGAAGAAAAAGATGTAATCTGCTAAACTTAAGTTAGTTAATAATATTCATGCATCTTGAGGTGGGGGCCGGGGGAATAGATTAAATACGAATAAAAGCAACAGGAAGTGAAAGGACAGAAAAATCCTCACATAAATGTAACCAAAGGTCCAATGTTTGAAATTTGGAAGTGAACTGTATGTCACATGAAATAAAGGGTCACATATTCAAATGACAGAGACTAGTGTACTTTCTGTCCGGATGGATGGTAGTAACGACATGTAAGTGAGTGACACTCTCCGTTCATGTGCTGCTCTGAATTTTAAAATCAACATCAATAGCATATCATGTGAAGCCTATAAAGTTGCATGTGTTCCTTTCTTACTGATTTTTGTTAGGCACAGAATAACACATGGTGAAAGGGGAACTGTTATATTATCATTTTATTGTTTACTTACCCTAAGGTCCCTTTATAGTACAGACTTTCCTTACAAATACATTTCTCTGAGTCATTTGTATAAATATGCTTTACTGCATTGTATAAAAGATGTCTTTTTTCAGGTTTTTCTTTAAGGATTATTCTCTTTGAGGTATTTGTTTCTTTTAGATATCAGGGGAAATTCTCAAAATCAGTGATATTCCATTGTAAGACAAAAGTACAAAAATATTTTAGTATGATTTGAGAACCCAGTTCTCAAATTTGAGAACCCATAGGGCCACTTTTGATCTAGCTATGTATAAATTCAGACATATTCCATCACTTATTTCTTTATTTCCTATCATTCAATCATGCTGAACTACTATTATTACTTAGTAAATGGTACTTTGATAAACACTGCTAGGTTCTGTGCTAAGTATTTTACATACATAATAAGAAAACTCACACAACTCCATGAAAGATATATTATTTAGTTTTCATGTTACTGCAGATAAAACAGAAGCTTAGAAAGAAAAAGCAAAGTTTTCAGAGTCACCACAGGTAGCAGAAGCAAGGAGTGCAATCTCCACATGATCCTAAGCCTATATTCTCACACTCAGTGTTACAGATAATGCCTCCTACTTGCTTCTCTTAAACCAACACATTATTTGACACTTCCATGTCTTTTTGAACTCAACTTCCATTGGTAGAAATGGCCTTACCATTTGTGTCCATCAGAAAAACTCCTGTACATCCTTTCACTGAAGTCTCAGATCAAACATCAGCCTTTTGTGTCCCTCCAGTCTCCACCATAACAATTAGCATAGGGCATTTTAATTGTTTGTTTTCTAAAATAATCTCTCTCAGACTGTGAATTCCTTGAGAGTGGCGATCAGGTGTTATAAATTTTTGACCCTGCAGTCTATCACAGAGCTTAGCTGTAGAAAAGAGATTATGATATATACTTACAAGCACACTCCATCATTATATCTCTCTCTGACACTACAACCCTACTGTGTAAGACACAGCTGGCACGCTTTATAAGGACAACATCTTATTGTTAACTCAATAAGCACATAATAAAAATACTGAAGGATGCAAAAATCAGGGGTTTTAAAAACATTATTTTCCTTTTTAACTTTAGGTACAAAAAATGTAATTCAAATCTTTTTGAATCCAAAATGTGGGAGATTTGAGAGCATCTTTCGCTATGGTATCAAACTGATCCCTGCTGGAAAGAGGGCCTGCAAAAGGCAGAGAGTTCCATGCTCCAACTGCTTTTTCTCTTGCCTCCTTTCAAATTCCTCACCCTATAAATCTAATACTCTGCCTTCAGCCTGGGTTGGCAATAAATCACTACTTGATTCAGTTCCCTGGAAAGAATGACAAGGGAGTGATGCCCATGGGGTTTTGGTTCCTCGGGATGAGGTCTGAAGGAACAGAAACCCCTATGGTTGTTAAGGCTCTAGATGACATATAAAAAAATAAAATCATACTATTCACACTGGGAAGATTAATCTCCTGTTAATATATGTTTTGTAAATTATGTGAAAAGGGTGGCCATAGCTAGCCAAGGTCTTACACAAGACTGCCTTTTATATTAGTGTTTGTGTATATCAGGCTCCAGAATTTGGGAGGTGGAAGTATGAGATAAGAAAGTAAATTTCCACATTCTTATAAAATATTAATCCTTTACATGATAAGCCCTTTCCACTTCACATGTAGGGAATAAGAAGCCATTGGAAGGCAGGGTGCAGTGGCTCATGCCTGTAATCCCAGCACTTTGGGAGGCCGAGGTAGGCAGATCACCTGATGTTGGGAATTCGAGACCAGCCATTAGCTGGGCATGGTAGTGCATGTCTGTAATCCCAGCTACTCAGGAGGCTGAGGCAGGAGAATCGCTTCAAACCGAAGGTGGAGGTTGCAGTGAGCTGAGATCCTGCCATTGCACTCCAGCCTGGGCAACAAGAGTGAAACTCTGTCTAAAAAAAATTAAAAAAAGAAGCCTTTGGAAGTGCAGGCAGGCAAGTAACTTGACCAGATGTGTGTTTTAGAGACATCTGTCTAGCAACGGTACAGTCAGTGGAGATGGTCAAGACTGTAAACAGGAAGACTGCAAGGAGGCAATTACAATTATTTGATAATAAAGATGGACAGCAGGTGTTAATGAGGGGCAGCAACTTTGTCTTTATATATAAATACAATCTGCAGGATAAAATAAAAGTGATAAAAATAATTTCCAGATATTCTGGAATACATATCTAGTTGTAGGGTGCTAAACTTGAGGCTGACCATAGAGGAGCAGGTTTGGAGACAGATTTCACATTCAGGTTTGTTATTTTAAGTTTGAAGGACTTCTAAATCACCCAGGATCATTTGTCCAGAAGACACACAGATTTTAGAAATATAGTTAGTAGCACCATAATCCTTCCAGACACAAAATGTAACCTCCTTATTTTTTGTAATTTCTACTATTAATAATTTTTCTCTCCCTATTCCAAATTAACAAAAAATCCCTGTTATAGTTTTAAAATCTTTGATGTTACAAATAAATCTACCATCTTATTTTCAACACAATCCTGGTTTATAGTTATCCTGGTTGAATGCATGACTCTGTAGTATAATTTTTAATCAAGAATTGATCAATACTTTCAAGGAATCAAGACATATGAATATAAATGTTAAATACTAGATGGAGAGGGACAATCAAAACATGCAAGACAAGTTATGATTTGACAAATGAGATAATGTTTAGTTGGGCTTTGAACAAAAAGTTGGTTCTGAAATGGGCATACTGAAGCAGAAAAAAATATTAAAGCTTGGAAACTTGACATGAGAACAAAAATTTTACATGAATGTTACAGTTCTATCACTGGTCTGTTCGTATTTAAAAGGAAAAAAATCTGATCAAATATTTCTTTGCACTCTTAAGAATCGCCAATCTGGATTAAAAGAAAATGTAACTGCTATAGATTTAAAATTACGTCTGGGGTCCAAATTACATTCAATACAAGATTCATAGTATGTGTGTGTTTGTTTTTAAATAATTGCAACTTATATTTTAGATTCAGGGGTACATGTGCCAGTTTGTTACATGAGTATACAGTATGATACTGAGGTTTGCGGAACAACTGATCCTGTCACCTAGATACTGAGCATAGTACCCAATAGGTAGTTTTTCAACCCTTGGCCCCCTCCCTTCTTCCTCCTTCTAGTAGTCCCCAGTGTCTACTGTTGCCATCTTTATGTCCATGTGTACCCAATATTAAGCTCCTACTTATAAGTGAGAACATGTAGTATTTGGCTTTCTGTTCCTGCAGTAATTCGCTTAGGATAATGGCCTCCAGCTGCATCCATTTTGCTACAAAAGACATGATTTTATTTTCTTACGACTGCATAGTATTCCATGGTGTATATGTACCTCATTTTCTTTGTCCAATCACAGTTGCTGCACACCTAAGTTGATTCCATGTCTTTATTATTGTGAATAGTGCTACAATGAACATATGAGTCCATGTGTCTTTTTGGTAGAACAATTTATTTTCCTTTGGGTATATCACCAGTAAGGGATTGCTGGGTTGAATGTTAGTTATGATGTAAGCTCTTCAAGAATCTCCAAACTTCTTTCACAGAGGCTTCACCCATTTACATTCCTATCAACAGAGTATAAGCATTCACTTTTCTCTGCAGCCTCACCAGCATCTGTTGTTTTTTGACTTTTTAATAATAGTCAGTCTGACTGATGTGAGATGGTATCTCATTGTAGCTTTGATTTTTCATTTCTCTGATAATTAGTGATGTTGAGTATTTTTTCACATTTGTTGGCTGCTTGTATGTCTTCTTTAGAGAAGTATCTGTTCATGTCTTTTGCCCATTTTTAAATGGGGTTATTTGGTTTTTGCTTGTTGAGTTGCTTAAAGTCTTTGTAGATTCTGTATATTAAACCTTTGTTGGATGCATAGTTTGCAAATACTTTCTTCCATTCTGTAGTTTGTCTGTTTATTCTGTTAATAGTTTCTTTTGCTTTGCAGAAGCTCTTTAGTTTAATTGGGCCTCACTTGTCAATTTCTAGTCAAAAATTCTTTGCCAAAGCTGACGACCAGAATGTTGTTTCCTAGATGTTCTAGGATTCTCACACTTTGAGGTCTTACATTTAAATCTTTAATTCCTGTTGAGTCAATTTTTGCATATGGTGAAAGGTAGAAGTCCAGTTTCATTCTCTCTTATATGGTTAGCCAGCTATCCCATTTATTGAATAGGGAGTCCTTTCTCCATTTATTTTTTTTGTTCACTTAGTCAAAGATCAAATGACTATAAGTGTGTGGCTTTACTTCTGGGTTCTCTATTCTGTTTTATTGGTCTATGTGTCTGTTTTTGTACCTGTACCATGCTGTTTTGGTTACCATAGCCTTATAGTATAATTTGAAGTCAAGCAAGGTGATGCCTCCAGGGTTGTTCTTTTTTATTAGGATTGCTTTGACTATTTAGGCTCTTATTTGGTTCCATAGGAACTAGAGAATAGTCTCTTTCTAATTCTGTGAGAAATGACATTGATAGTTTGATAGGAGGAGTGCTGAATCTGTAGATTCCTTTGGGTACTATGGTCATTTTAACAATATTGATTATTCCAGTCCATAGCATGGGATGTTTTTCCATTTTTTTGTGTGTCATCTATGATTTCTTTCAGTAATGTTTTATAGTTCTTGTAGAGATCTTTTTTTTTTTTTTTTTTTGAGACGGAGTCTCGCTCTGTCGCCCGGCCTGGAGTGCAGTAGCCGGATCTCAGCTCACTGCAAGCTCCATCTCCTGGGTTTACGCCATTCTCCTGCCTCAGCCTCCCGAGTAGCTGGGACTACAGGCGCCAGCCACCTCGCTCGGCTAGCTTTTTTTTGTATTTTTTAGTAGAGACGGGGTTTCACCGCGTTAGCCAGGATGGTCTCGAACTCCTGACCTCGTGATTCGCCCGTCTCGGCCTCCCAAAGTGCTGGGATTACAGGCTTGAGCCACCGCACCCGGCCTCTTGTAGAGATCTTTCACCTCCTTAGTTAGATGTCTTCCTAGGTATATTATGTTATTGTATTATTTTATTGTGGCTATTGTAAATGAGATTGTGTTCTTGATGTGGCTCTCATCTTGAACATTATTGGTGTATAGAAATGCTACTGAGTTTTGTACATTGATTTTGTATCCTGAAACCTTACTGAAGTTGTTTATCAGTTCTACAAGCCTTTTGGTGGCATCTTTAGGGTTTTCTAGGGATAGAATCATATGGTCCATGAACAGAGATTTGACTTCTTCTTTTCCTATTTGGATGCCTTTTATTTCTATTGCCTAATTTCTCTGGCTAAGACTTTTAGTACAATGTTGAATAGGAGTGGTGAGAATGGGAATTCTTGTCTTGTTCCTATTCTTAAATGGAATATTTTCAGCTTTTGCCTGTTCAGTATAATGTTGGCTGTGGGCTTTTCACAGATAGCTCTTATTTTGTTGAGGTATGTTCCTTTGATGCCTAGTTTCTTCAGGGTTTCTATCATGAAAGGGTTTCTATCATGAGATTTTTTTCAAAAACTTTTCCATATCTATTGAGAAGATCATATAGTTTTTGTTTTTAACTCTGTTTTTGTGGTGAATCACATTTAATGATTTGCATATGTTGAAGCAACCTTATATCCAAAGAATAAAGCCTATTTGTTCATGATGAATCAACTTTTGATGTGCTGCTGAATTTGGTTTGCTAGTATTTTGTTGGGGATTTTTGTGTTTATGTTAATCAGGGACATTGGCATGTAGTTTTCTTTTTCCCTTGTGTCATTATCAGGTATCAGGGTGATGCTGGATTCATAGGATGAATTAGGGAGAAGTCCTTCTTCCTAGAATTTTTGGAATAGTTTCATTATAATTGGTACTACCTCTTCTTCGTATGCCTGATAGAATTTGGCTGGGAATCCATTTGACCCAGGGCCTTTTTTTGGTTGGTTGTTTTTTCTGATTCAAGTTTGGAACTTGATATTGGTCTCTTTTGGGTTTCAATTTCTTCCTGTTTTAATCTTTGTAGGTCGTGTGTTTCCAGGAGTTTTCCATTTCCTTTAGATTTTCTAGTTTTTGTGCAGAGAAGTAAACAACCTGGAAAACATGTTTGAGAGACTCATTCAAGAAAATTTCCCTAATTTTGCTACAGGAGTGGACATCCAGATATGAGAAATCAGAGAACACCTGCAAGATACTTTACAAAATGAATATCACCATGACATATAGTCACCAGACTGTCCAAGGTCAATGATAACAAAATCTTAAAGGCAGCTACAGGAAAAAGGTTAGATCATGTGCAAAGAGAACTCTAACAGGGTAACAATGAATTTCTCAGTAGAAACCTTACAAGCCAGGAGAGATTGGACCTGTTTTCAGCATTATTAAAGAAAGGAAAGTCCAACCACAAATTTTACATTCTGCCAATTTAAGCTTCATGAGTGAAGGAGAAATACAAACTTTTCCAGACAAGCAAGTGCTAACGGAATTTGTTACCACTTGACCAGCCTTATAAGAGATCCTTAAGGGAGTTCTAAACATGGAAATAACAGAATGATACCTGCTATCACAAAAACACATAAGTACAGATCCCACAGATTCCATAAAGCAACCCCACAATAGGAACTGCAAAGCAACCCTCTAGTAACTTGACAATAGGATCAGAATCTCACATACCAATATTCATCTTGAGCATAAATGGTATAAATGCCCCCGCCACAACCCCTCTCCAAAAGACACAGAGGCCAGCTGTGGTGGCTTATACCTGCAAACCCAACACTTTGGGAGGCCAAGATGGGAGGATCATTTGAGCTCAGGAGTTCAAGACCAGCCTGAGCAAAATAATGAATCCTCATCATCTCTACCAAAAGTTTGAAAAACAGCCAGACATGATGGCACATTTCTGTTATCATAGCTACTTGGAAAACTGAGACAGGAGGATTGGTTTTGTCCATGAGCTTGAGACTACAGTGAGCTATGATTGTACCACTGCACTTTAGCCTGGATGACAGTGACACTCTGTTTCAAAAAGACAAAAAAGAAAACAAAAAACAAAAGACACAGAGTAGCAAGTTGGATAAAACAACAAGACCCATCCTTCTGCTGTCTCCAAGAGACCCATTTCACAAGTAACAACATCCATAGACTCAAAGTAAAGGATTGGAGAAAGATGTGTCACACAAATGGAAATAAAAAATGAACAGGGGTCACTATTCTTAAATCAGATAAAATAGACTTTAAACCAACAACAGTGAAAAACACCAAAGAAGGATATTATACAATAATAAATGATTCAATTCAACAAGAAGACTTAACTATCATAAATATGTATGCATGCAACATTGGAGCACCCAGATTCATAAAACAAGATCTTTTTATAGATCTTGTAGATCTATAAAAAGACTCAGACAGCCACAAAATAATAGGGGGAGAGTTCAACACCCCACTGATAGTGTTAGAGAGATCATCTAGGCAGAAAACTAACACAAATTCTGGACTTAAATTTGACACTTGACCAATTGGACCTAGTAGACATGTACACAATATTCCACCTGCCAACCACAGAGTTGTAATTTCTTCTCATCTGCACATGGAACATACTCTGAGATCAACTAAGGCTTGGCCTATAAAGCAAGTCTAAATAAACTAAAAAAAATTGAAATCTTACCAACCATAGTCTCAGACCACAGTGGAAAAAAAGTAGAAATTAATACCAAAAGATCTCTCAAAATTCACAATTACACGGAAATTAAACAATTTGCTCCTGAATGACTTTTGGGTAAACAAGGAAATAAAAGCAGGAATAAAAAAGTTTTTAAAAATAAATTAAAACAGAAACAACAACAACAACAACAACAACAACAACAACAACAAAAAACAGATGTTGCAGAGAAAATGGAAGGCTTTTACACTGTTGGAGTGTAAATTAGCTCAATTACTGTGGAAAACAGTGTGGAGATTCCCCAAAAATCTAAAAACAGAACTACCATTCAACCCAGCAATCCCATTACTGGCTCTATGCTCAAAGGAATATATATTGTTCTATCATAAAGACACATGCACATGTAAGTTCATTGCAGCATTATTCACAATAGCAAAGACATGGAATAAACTTAAATGCCCACCAATGGTAGACTAGATACAGAAAATGTAGTACACAGACACTATGGAATACTATGCAGCCATAAAAAGAACAATTTCATGTCCTTTTCAAAAACATGGATGGAGCTGGAGACCATTATTCTTGCATACTAACACAGGAACAGAAAACAAAATATTGCATGCTCTCACTTATAAGTGAGAGCTAAATGATGAGAACACATTGCCACATAAAGGGGAACAACAGACACTGAGGACTACTGGAAGGTGAGAGAAGGGAGAGGATGAGGAAAATAACTAATGGGTATTAGGCTTAATACTTAGGTGATGGAATCATCTGTACAACAAAACTACATGACACAAGTTTACCTATATAACAAACCTGCCCATGTACCCTGGAACCTAAAATAAAAGTTTAAAAAAAAAAAAAAAAAGAGAGAGAGAGAAAAGAAAACAGAGATACAACATACCAAAATCTCTGGGAGACAACAAAAGTACTGTTAAGAGGAAATTTTACAGCACTAAACACTTAGCTCAAAACGTTAGAAAGTTCTCAAATTAACAATCTATTATAACACCTAGAGGAACTAGAAAAACAAGAACAAACTAACCCCAACATTTGCAATAGAAAAGACGTAAACAAAATCTGAGCAGAAGTGAATGAAATTGAGACCCCAAAGTCCATACAAAGAATCATCAAACCAAAAGTTGGTGTTTTGAAAGGATGAACAAGATGGATTTAAAAAAATAGGAAAGAAAGAAAAATAAAAAGAGAGAAGATCCAAATAAGCACAATCAGAAATGACAAAGGTGACATTACAATGATCCCACAGAAATACAAAAGATCTTCAGAGACCCGTATGTGCTGTTTCATTATAAGGAAAAGGAATGCAGAGAAAAAAGCAAGAAATACTGTAATTAGGTATAATATAGAGGACTGTCTATAACTGGTTGATGTTAGCATGAACAAAAATAGATCATTGACTACTACAACAATTTGTAGAAATAAATAAAGATTAAACCATGTAGGTTTGCAGCAAATCTTCCTTTGAAATTTGCATTTGAAGTAGATACTGTGAAATTTCAATGCCTTATGGTGCTACCTATTAAGATTAAGCATTGTCTATAATCAATATATATAATATTTATCTCAACAATAAAAATATTAATATAATATGGCATGGGCAAGCAGCATGTTTTCTTTCTGAAAACAGAAACCTGTGAGTTGTGTAAGTGAGTGAAATAAAAAATGCATTAAAGCAGGAAGAACACTGATATTTTGGCAGATTTTTTTAAACCCAATTTTAACTTTAAAACATTCTCAGTTTAAAATCATACACACAGACATGCATACATAATGTTAAAAAACATTTTATTATATTTTAAAAATGTGAGTTCCACTTAGTATCATGTTTGTATTTTATTTAGTACCATTTCTGCAAACAAGATTCTTTTGTATGGGTAATTTGATACACATGCAAACAAAATTAATTCTAGGCTTTTAAATAATAATTTATGCTGTTCTTGGTGATATAACAAACCTTTATTGAATCTAATAGTTTTCATAAAAAATAGAAATACTTCTGTTATTGGAGTCCCACTTTAAAGTCTTTACCTCAAGACATTAAAGATAAAACTGTCATGTAATCACAACTGAGAATGTTTATTTTTTTCCTTGAAATTCTTATTAGATCTGGTTGTTTCCAAGAGGGAAAAGAAACTGAAATGAGCTTCAAAGGACAGAGCACTGTTGACACGTATATAAGCATTGTTAAGTCTTCCCCTGGCTTTTAAAAGAAATTTCAATGACTGGTATTAATTCTTGACAGTTTTATTTCTAATATCATCTGGTCGACATAAAAGAGCCTCTGTCAATGTTTAAAATGGGCAGAATAGAATGGGAATAGAAAACCAGTGTAATATTATGAGTGAACTCTAATGCACCCAAAGTGGTAATCTGTTTTTCTTAATTAAAAGAAGGAAAAGAAAGCAACTTATACTACAAAATACTGATGCTTCAAATTCCCAATTAATAGTAAATACATATTTTAAACTCTTTTTTCTGTTTTACATAAAAAATGCAGTGTCCTCTTGTTAGAAGATTTTTGTTGCTGAAACATTTTTTTTTTTTTTGGCACATTTTATTACATGAAACAATGCTCCTGACAGATTGCTTTCAGTTTCTGTGACATGCAAATAGAATCCATGTATACTTTGCTCTTACACACTTTTTGCAAAGTCATTAAGAATAAGTCAGGGTGGTCAAAGACACCTTTGGTTTGCAATGAATAGTCAATGAAACAATATGGGTAGGTCATTTAATATAGTTGTAATCGATTGCTGCTGTTGCCTTTCCGGCCAAGCTGTTGTGCAGGAACAGATTTTTAATTAAATAAATAGCTGGGTCGGCAGGCAGGTGCGCCTGGGCAAGCAACCTGCCCCGGGATTTGGTTTGCAGCAGTTGCTTGGCAACACAACACAGACGGTCTCTGAACAACAGCTGCACCCTCTGTTAGCAGCTAGCAGATGCTCACACCTCAGAGAATGGTGTCAGAAATAATGATTTGTGAATAATAGTTTGTAGAGCTCTCTAATAAACAGAAATAAAAGAGCCTGAATGATAAAGGTCAAAGACATTCCAGACTGTTATAATGAATATGAATTTGGATCCAGTGAAATTATCAGAAAAAGACAATGAAGATAAAATATTACTGATACACTGTAACTACAAAAAGAAAAAAGCAAAGAAACTTCGATTACATATGATACAAAGTGAGAGGTGCTTTTACATAATTTCATTTAATTTTTCAAATAAACTTCCAAGTATTTCTATGTCTACTTTAGAAGATGAGACACTGAGTTTCAGAGAATTTAAATCATTTACAATTATAAATATAGTTCCACTATTAATTTAGTATGCAAATTTAGGTAGAAATCAAAGATGGAATATTTAACATATTACAAGAAAGAATATGTGGCCGGGCGCAGTGGCTCAAGCCTGGAATCCCAGCACTTTGGGAGGCCGAGACGGGCGGATCATGACGTCAGGAGATAGAGACCATCCTGGCGAACATGGTGAAACCCCGTCTCTACTAAAAAAATACAAAAACCTAGCCGGGCGAGGTGGCGGGCGCCTGTAATCCCAGCTACTGGGGAGGCTGAAGCAGGAGAATGGCGTAAACCCGGGAGGCGGAGCTTGCAGTGAGCTGAGATCCGGCCACTGCACTCCAGCCTGGGCGACAGAGCGAGACTGTCTCAAAAAAAAAAAAAAAAAAGAAAGAAAGAAAGAATATGTGTAATGTAATAACTGTTACTACTAGCAACTGGTAGCCATGTCAGTATAAAACCATGTTCCTTATGCTGTTTTTATAGGATCATGATTGAATTTAATATAACCAAAAGTTTGAGTAATTTGGTCTGTTGTTGTTAATTTTAAAATATCAAAAAAAAAGCAGGACTGGAAATTCTGAATCTCTGTAGTCATAAGAACATATAATTAAGTTGTGACAAATCAGAACCTCCTACTACTTTATTCTTAACTGATTATCCCATGCCATGAACATATGGCCCCAATTTTAATGTTTCTTTTCATACAAATTAAGTTGAATAAAGTCATTAGAATTATCTATTTGTGCTTTGGTAAAGTAAAAATTGCTTTAATGTTTATTTTAAAATTTATAATATTTGTATTTTACAAGACGCTTTAACAGTTTTTTTTAAGGCAGTGTGTATACAAAACTTTTTTTCTCCAGTTCATCATCCTATGCACACATGGGGTATGAGAACCGAAGTACAAAGGGAGAATATATAATCACACAGATTAATCCATCTCCTCTCTCACAACTGCACATATGTCCATGCTTTGCTGACTATGTGCCCAGCTTTTCCCTTAATTTACAATAAATGGAAACTCATTAATAATAAAGCAGCTTTGCTATAAAAATACATGAAGTAGAGTTTTATAATTTTGAATATTTTTAGTAAAAAGGTATATTTTCTTTTAAAACCATGTTTAAATAAAATCTCCACAAATATTATTCAGTAGTCATAATATTTTCTATGAATCTTTAGATGAAAAATATTTATTCATTTTCCCTTTAAAGCCTTAAAAACTTGTTACCTAAATAACATAAGTTATCACATTTTTTGAATGAAGTGTTACAGGTCTTTGAGAAGATAAAAATACTTCCATTCCCAACAACTGAATATATAACTTATTCATGATAGAGCATTGAGTTAATTTAATGTTGAGTGCTATATTAAATTATTCTTATTGGGTCAACAAATAAAGAGTTGCAGATATTCTAGAGAGTGTTTATTTCATAATTTTTAAAGGATATAAATGAGTCTAATAAATAAGTTATTTATACACACGAATAATTGCATATTCCAAAAAGTTGACTTTCAAGAGTAAATCCCTAAGGAAAGAAAAAACTGTTTTTTTTTGTTTTTGAAGAGGGCAATGTTGATCGATTAGGCATATTATTGGATTTTAGGATAAAAGCCTCCACTCTTACTTATCCTTAACATAGATTTAAATGCTAAATTTTTGACTGATACTCCAAAACTGCTTTACTTCATTAACTCATCAGTGTCAAATATGTATTGAGGGCAAATGTAGGAAGTATTCTCTGGATATTTGTTCAGGCGAATTTTTAGATAAAGCAGTCCTTGCAAAGAGATTTCTAACATCAGAACTCACCATTATAGTTTATGTAGGTATATTTAATTTGTAAGTGGATTAACTGTCCTCAAAGCCAACTCCTACTAGAAGGGAAGTATGAATCTTTGATTTATAAAACTAACAAAAATAAGAGCAGTGTCATAAATAGTTTTATTATACAAATTTTAAAAAATATATGAACATATATCACTAGAAAATAGAAAAGTAAAAATTTGCCTTAGTAGTATAATTCAAGGAGTTCTATGAACATATCCTGATACGATGCATGAGCGTACTATATCTCTTTCATGATATTATTGCTAAAAATACACAGTCCAATGAAATCATTTTAAAAAATCAGACAATCTGAAGTTGAGAGATATTCTACAAAATAACATGTCAGTACTCTTCAAATGTGTCAGTATCTTGAAAGAAAAGAAAGCTCGAGGAGCTTTTCTGGACTAACTGAGACTGAAGAATTTATAAGTAAACATACTGCAATCCTTTTTGGATCCTCGACCAGGAAAAGTGTATCAGTGAAACAGTTGACAAAATTTAAATATAATCTACAAATTCAAAATTATTGTATTAATATTAACCTTCTGGTTTCTATTTTACTGTGGTTATATAAAGTGTTAACATTTGGGGAGTGCGGTTGCAGGTAGAAATAGGACTTTGTTGAACTATTTTTGTAATTTTTTTGTATGAGTAATTTCAAAATAAAAAAATTAAATTAAAAAATTAAAATTTATTTCTCAGCATCAAGCCATTGTTGAATGTAAGTCAATACCTACTAAGAACCAGGTGCACTGGCTCACACCTGTAATCCCAGCCCTTTGGGAGGCTAAGGCAGGAGGATTGCTTGAGGCCAGAAGTTCGAGACCAGCCCAGGCAACATATTGAGGCATTGTCTCTACAAAAAATAAAAGCAAAGTTAGCTGGACATGGTGGCTTATGCCTGTAGTCCCAGCTACTTGGGAGGCTTAAGCAGAAAGATTGCTTCAGCTCAGCAGTTCAAGGCCAGTGAGCTATCATCACGCTTCTGCACTCCAGCTTGAGCGACAGAGTGATACCTTCTCTCTTAAAACAACAACAAACAAACAACTAGTAAGAGCCGTATTTTAAGCTCTTATTAATATCAACATCATTTTCTTTGTGATGGTGTCTGATGTCACTAAGTACAAAGGGCAAAAGGAAAATACATACATATAGATCAAATCAGATGCTTTGAGAGTAAAATGTAGACTCACGAATATTGGTACAACACAAATAAATGGGAACTGTAAACTGGGGAATGTAGTCACTGAATTTAGAGACCCTATTTAGAGAAGAACTATCTCAGCTTACAAAAGAACAGAGTCTGTAATAACAGTAACTCATCCATCTTTGAGCTTTAACCACTCAGCATAGTGTCTTGCATACAGTAAAAAGTCAATGCATGTTTATTGAACTACATAGGAGTCTGGTGAAGAGGTCATCTTCACATGGGGACAAATGGCCTATTTCATCAGTTCAATGTGGGACTAAGCAGTCCACTCAGTAGATGGAGTTTGGGCAGATTTCCCACCTTACTGTTGTATTTTCAAAATGATTAACATCCTTAGTATTTATAATCACATATATGATACAAATCCAAGAGCCAGAAGAGATTGTCAACTCAGGAAAAGAGGTCTCAGAAAGAAATGAATGGACTGCTGAGATGTTTGATAATAATGTTAGGAATTTCTGTGGTTGAAAAAAGAAAAGAAAATGGAATATCTTTACTTCTTTAGAGAAAGCATAAACAATGAGTCATTATTGAATTGAGAACTACTTTGTAGAGGGCAATCTAATTGTTGACTATGCCCCTGGAGGTGTAAATCAGAAAATCATTGGATACCACTAGTTCACAAATTCTCTTTCATCACACGCAAACAACAAATGCCTCAACAATCAATCAAGCAGTTCATTCAGAATCTGGTGCTGTGTCAAAAAGATTGCCAAATGCTGTTGTTACACTGCATTATCTTTCAGTAAGAATATAGTTTTTCTAAGTTTTTCTCTCAATCAAAACCACATATTGATACATACTTGCTGTCTTTCACAAGTCAAAAATACCAACAAAGCTTTGGATTGCTTTCAACTATGTGGAGACAACTCGGTTCATTCCTCTTGACAGGTTATAAACTTTAAACATTAATTCTATATTTACATATTGCTGATTTAAAGGAGTGAATGTCGCTTTACCTTTACTGATTATCAAATCAGTGACAATTTCTCAAATTAGGGTATAATAAAACAAGTATTCTTGAGAACTTTAAACAATGAGAATGTGGAAATATTTTATTTTCTATGTCTTCCATTTTAATTAATAAATCAATGTTCTGCTAAGGATTGTAATGTACTTATGTAAAAGACAAAATAATTTTTGGAGGGCCTAAGGAAGGAGTAGTGATGGCAAGGTGTCATTAGGCTGACATGAGCTTAGTGAAACTTTAATAAGTATTTGCTGATTTTATTTAGGAAAAAGCTCTTATTTAAAAACACTCAATGAAAAAAAACACTAACAAAACCACAGTAAAAAAAAAAACACATAATAAATGGAAATATTTAGGCATTAGGATTATATTTATCAAAAATATGAATATAGCTATTGATCACAGATTAGTTATTATTTTTTAACAAAACTTAACCTTTGATATTTCAGGAAAATGGCTTTTTATTTCCCCTAAGAAAAGAGAAATTAGAAATAAAGCATGCTTAAATATTTATTCTCTCAACCTTGAGCATGCAAATCTCTGAATTTATACTTAACTGGAAGAGTAACATTTAAAGACATTCTGGAAGTGGGAATGGGAGGAGGACTAGAGGGTACTAAGTATGCTACATAAGCCATCCAAAATATAAAGGAGATTTAATGCATCAGAAGCAATACAACTGGAGATTTTTTAAAAACAAAATATTTTCTTTATAATGTTTAAGATGTCTTTACAACTTTATTCCTACATTTGACCCATATATTTATCTAAAAGCATAACAGATCTAGGTCCCCCAAGAACTGGACAAAAGTTCAGGGATTAGACGTGAGAATATGAGAGCAGGAGGCGGAATGAAAAGTGAGACATAATTTCTTTCTTCATTTTGGAGTCTAGACACAAAGGAGAGAACCAATCTTGAAACAGTTTATATTCCTTAGAGACAAACAATATGTAAATGAATAGCATTCTACTGCTATTAAGTTTATCTGTGCCAGGTACAAGTTATATATGGAAAAAGATACAATTTTATTCTTAGTTTAGCAAGAATAAGAAGGTAAAATGGGGTCATTTTTAGTTATTTAAATTTAAATAACTTTGCTAATGCTGCCCTCTATTTCTCACATTACGAATATTCAGTTTTGTGTGCCATAGTGTCAACTCTAGTTTCAGCAAGTATCATTTATAACATATATATATATATATATATATATATATATATATAGAAATGGATTGTCTTAATAAATCTTTTATAAGTATTAATTGCTTTCTAGTGAACATTATATAGAAATCAATGAGGCTTTTGGAGTGAGTTGCTCCAGGGATGCCCAGACCTAGGAGAAGATAATTGTTGACCTTTTACATAAACAGATATTTTCTTCAGTATGAATTACATACTGGCATCACCTATAAAGCTTTTGAAGAATACTGATGTACAGACTCCAATCCAGATTAATTAAACATCTCCTCTAGGACTGGGACCCCAGATACACTAATTTTCAACTCCTCAGATGCTTATTTCAAGCTAGGGTTGAGAAACGTTGATGTAAATGTTTTAATAAGAATTAAAGCTCTCAGTGGTGGAAACACAGCTTCCCCCTTCCTTTCTCTCTCTCCCTCATACTAGCTGTGTGATTTGGCCAACTTGCCTCCTTTATAAAATGAGGATGAAACTAGTAACTCTCTCAGGGGATTGCTAAATTAATAACATGAGTTAATATTTGTAGAATAATTCAAACAATAGTAATAACTGTGTAAATGTCTGTTAAATAAATGTACAAAACAAATCAGGCCTTGGAGTAAAGGGAAAACCATTTTAGGATGGTAAGGGAGTAGGTTTAGTAGCCTGAAATCCTGAGCGCTCTCATCATAATCAGAACATTATTAATGGTTTAGCTTGGGCTTGATCAAAAAGTCCAATCAAATAGAAATTGTTGCAATATTTGATGATTTATTTAGTTGTGAGTGACCGAAACAAAACTGACTAAAAATTATTGATGCACATAACTGAAAAGACCAGTGACTCAAATGAGACCTCATGGTTTAAAGACATTTTCTCCTCCTTTTTTTATTTTGAGAGTTTCACTCTGCCACCCAGGCCGGAGTGCAGTGGCAGGATCTCAGCTCACTGCAACCTCTGCCTCCTGGGTTCAAGCAATTCTTGTGCCTCAGCCTCCCAAGTAGCTGGAATTACAGGTGCGTACCACCACACTTGGCTAGATTTTGTATTTTTAGTAGAGATAGGCTTTTGCCATGTTGCCCAGGCTGGTCTTGAACTGCTGATCTCAAGTGATCCACCTGCCTTGACCTCTCAAAATGCTGGGATTATAGGCATGAGCCACTGTGCCCGCCACTTTCTCCTCTTTCTTAACTCTGCTTTTCTTTCTAGGCTTCAACCTCAGATATACTCTTCCTTTTCACAGCAAGTAGTTCCATCTTATGTGCATTGTGTTTGGTAATTCAAGGAAAGAGAGGCCATTCTTCCCTCTGTAGATCCACGCAGAGTCCCAAGATTGAGTTTCCTTGTCTCTGGCTTGCCCTGTCCAGAACGGTGTTAATTGCCTTTGCTGCCCTGATATCACAGTCTTCTGGTTTGCTTACCAAAGAAGTCATCACTGAGTGCAGGGAAATTTGACACTCAAATTAATTAGACCTAATTCATATGCTCATTTTGAGAAGTTGGAGTTAACCTTGCACAAACCACGCAGATAGAGTGGGGGATTAGTAACCCTTGAAAGAAAAAGCAGGGTGCTTGTTATCAAGAGAGGGAAAACGGATGTGGAGCAGGTTAACGGCAACAGATATCATCATGGTTAAAGGATAATCATTCTATACCTCTTTGAGACTCCTTTAGTGGGCGCCTATGTTCAGCTAGATTTGAAATCTGTGAGGTAGCATATTCAGAGGCCCT
The DNA here is from genome assembly GCF_009764315.1 of Trachypithecus francoisi. Lineage (NCBI taxonomy): Eukaryota > Metazoa > Chordata > Mammalia > Primates > Cercopithecidae > Trachypithecus > Trachypithecus francoisi. Next base: position 62,564,588 of record NW_022681469.1, read on the forward strand.
GGAAGGCTCTTCTCTCATTGCACAAACCTGCCTGCCTGTTATTTCTGAAATTCTTTTAAGAGTGGACACAACATTTATGTTAAGACTTAAAATGCAAATTACCCTGGACAAGAGAAGATACTCTCTAGACTCAAATTAAGATATAATTAGTTGACATGAGATCCTCTCTGGGGGGAAAAAAAGTTTTGATGGGACGAGAGGAAAAAGAAGCCAAAGAACAAGTAAATGGGCACAGAGAGGTGAAGCACTGGGCACACAGCCCACTGATCGCAGCTGCCAAGGTTGGGCCCTTGTCAGAGCTCTAAAACACCGACTTCTCAGGAAGTCACATTCTGGCATCTTAGAGCACTCAATGTAACTCCCAATTTCATAATCTGCTTAAAGTACTTTGATTCAAAATCAATTCTTTGGGTGGTTATAGATGGGACGGATTGTGGGTGCCAAAACAGTCCTTCAATTCAGTGAAAGCCTTGATTGTTTGACATTATAGGGATTAAATACTGTGGTTATTGGCTAATTTCTTTCACATTTAAAGATGTTGCTGGGACATCATGCAGACACGTCAGTTTTAGCTCTAGCAACTGCCAGAAATGGCACTGTGACCTTAAGACTTGGACACTTTTATCTTGGCAACTGGACCACTAGAAGACTGAAAGATTTCACTTCCTTTTCCAGATAGGCTTTTTTAGGGTGCTGTGTGTGCTTCTGTTTTTATTTGCTTGCCCTCTTTCAATTTCATTTACTCCTATTTAACAAATGTGTACTGAGCAACTACTATATATCAGTGCTCCATGCAGAGTAATAACGTTGGTTTTTTGTTTTGTTTTGTTTTGTTTTGTTTTGTTTTTTGAGACAGAGTTTTTCTCTGTTGCCCAGGCTGGAGTGCAGTGGCGCTATCTCAGCTCAGTGCAAGCTCCGCCTCCCGGGTTCATGCCATTCTCCTGCCTCAGCCTCCTGAGTAGCTGGGACTACAAGTGCCCGCCACCACACCCAACTAAATTTTTTGTATTTTTAGTAGAGATGGGGTTTTACCGTGTTAGCCAGGATGGTCTTGATTTCCTGACCTGATCCGCCTGCCTCAGCTTCCCAAAGTGCTGGGATTACAGGCGTGAGCCACTGTGCCCGGCCAATAACGTGGTTTTTAAAAATTAGCTTTTCTGTGACCTCTGTGGTGAATTTGTCAAATTTCTGTTGTGAAATTTGGTTTGTGTTTTTTCTATAAATCTGACCTGTTGATTTAATCTTCCCATTTCTAACTTCTGCTTCTGTTTCTTCACTCTGCTGCCCAGAATTACATTAATGTGCCTTTGTTTCCATGACCTCAGAATCCTCTGGTTTTCCCCCCAAGTCCTTTCTGCTGTCTCTTTCTACGTCTTCCTCACTCCTTCCACGTAAGTGCTCTTTAGACCAAATTTCCTTATTCTTCTAGGTGGGCTACATGTCCCTTCTACATGTCCCCATAATACCTTACTAAAAAAAAAAAAAAAAAAAAAAAAAAAGATCCTGCACTGTAATGAGTTGTTTGCATGTTGGTATTTTGACAAGAATTTAAATTCTTGGGGAAAGAAACTGGATACTATTCACTGTTTTAACTACTACGCAGCCCAATGCCTAAAACTGAAAATAAACTCTTTACTCCTAATAGAACATATCCAAGATATTTTGCCTGAAGGAGACACATAACAGAGAGCATCAGGGCCATTCCAGGCCCATGTGATCATGGAATTAGATCTAATGCTATAAAGCAGCTCTTCCCCAAAATAGAAAACCATGGCACGTCCAGTCCAGGAATATGGAATCAGAATCTTTGTTAATGACCAGATAGTGTTGAAGACTCAGAAACCAAGGCCCTATACTTATACTTGGGTGTAAACTTTTACTCAACTCATATTAAAGTTAAGATAATATCTTTTTGCCACATTTAAAAGGAAGTTAAATCTCAACACAGGTGGACTCTGATATTGATTAAAAGAATAATTGGGGACCAGAGATTTTTATGAAATAAATGAAGAGCAATAATTGTTATTGAATAACTCAGGTAAAAAATGATTCTGTCAAACTTCTTAAGAAGTGCATGCTCATTTGTCCAATACATTATCTTCTAGAAATTTGTATGCTGATGAGAATACTAAAATATGGAGAAAACAATTATAATGGAAGGGGGTACTGCTGAAGTGATGTTCATGAGTAGTCAAGAGGAACCAGGATCTCGCACAGATGGATGGAATTGCCTTGGTTAAGAGTACAGAGAGTTTCTCCTTGTAGGAAAGAGGCTACACTAAGGGCAGAGACACAGGTGGGATCATGTAATTCCTCCTCTGATTTTTTCTGTTTTCACATTGAAATAAGTAGCAGGTTATTACTGAGAATAAGGAGGTGCTTGAAATCTAAAATATGAAAGTATGAAATATGAAAGTAAAGAAAGAAATATAAAGTAAGAAATATGAAAGTATGAAAAAGAAGTTTCTAATACGAGTGGGAAAGCAGCAAATGAATTCCACATTGCTAAATCCACTGGCCATTTCTCTGGAAATTCGAAAGATAGACATAGCATTTGACATAGTTCTTTACGCTCTCCTTTTCAGAATACTTTCTTGACTTACTTCCCCCCGCCCCCACCAATGTTTGACATTCTCAGGCTCTTTTGCTGGTTTTGTAGCATCTCCCCTAGATTCCGTAAGTTGCAGTGCCCCCGAGCTGGAAATCTGAAACTCTTTCAACCTACACTCCCTAGATGATCCTACCAATTTTTATGACTTTAAAAATCATGTATGTGCGGCCGGGCACAGTGGCTCACGCCTGTAATCTCAGCACTTTAGGAGGCCGAAGTGGGTGGATCACGAGGTCAGATCGAGATCATCCTGGCTAAGACGGTGAAACCCCGTCTCTACTAAAAATACAAAAAATTAGCCGGGCGTGGTGGAGGGCGCCTCTAGTCCCAGCTACTCCGGAGACTGAGGCCGGAGAATGGCGTGACCCCTGGAGGCGGAGGCTGCAGTGAGCCGAGATCGCGCCACTGCACTCCAGCCTGGGCGACAGAGTAAGACTCTCTCTCAACAAAAAACAAACGAACAACAACAACAACAACAACAAAAATCACCTATGTGCTGATGGCTCTCAAATTTATACCTCCAGCCCAGATTTCTCTACGAATTCCAGATTAATATATACAACTGCCCACTTCATGTCTCCGCTTGGAATTATACCATACATCTCAAAGTTAGTATGTACAAAATAGAACCCTGGATATTCCCCACTCCCTACAAATCTGACCCTCCTTTGTTCTTTCCAAATGTAGTACATGACAACTCCAATCTTCTGATTATCCATACACAAAACTTGGAGTCACCCTTGATGACTCCCTTTCAGCAAACTGCATTTCCAGTTCACCAATGTATCTTTTTGGCTATAATTTTAAAATATATCCAGATCAAATCACATTCCCTCAGTTCCATTGCAGCTACCACTCTGAACTAAGCTGCCTTCACCTTTAGACTTCTAACTAGTTACCCTTTTTTAGTCTACTCTTTCTTTTCCTCCATCTACTTCAGCTACAGCCCCACCTCAATGTTCCTAGAATACACTAGGCGTATTCCCAATTTAGGACTTTTGTACTTACTATTTTCTCTGCCTTGAACACTATTCCCTGTGTTAGCCATATGGTCTATTCCCTTGTTCTCTTCAAGTCTTTATAGATGTATAGAAAAGAGTATGAAAGATTATATACCAACATCTTATCATTACGGTTTATAGAATACATACACATACACACTTAATTTGGCTCTCTTCAGAGAGTGGAATTTAAGGTGATGTTTTAAAGTTTCTATTTTAATACCTAAATAGTTTCTTAGTTTCTCTAATGAATGTAACAATAATAAAGTTCTACCTCACTTCAAAAAATGCTTTCTTCAAATGGAGTTAAATAGTGCCATGATTTATAAACTTGCTGTTCATTCTTCCTCATTGATATGATTAGTCTATAGTAAATGTTACATGTGATATCTTCATCACACTCATCTTTTCTTCTCCATTAGCTAGTTTCGTTTAGTATACTCTAGTGAGGGTTTAGAAACGTAATACTTGAGATCTTCAATTGCATTTGAAGATTTTGTAGTCACCTTCTACTGATATAATAAAAAGATTATAAGTGCATTTAGAATTACTTAAACTAGAATGAACATCACAGGGATGATTGGTATAGCAATGATGACAGTGACAGTAACAAACACTATTGTATATTTCCTATGCATCAGACTGTACCATAAACACAATATTCAGACTAGTCTCATGAAAGAGATACTATTGCTTCACCCTTTGAAAGATAAAGAAACTGAGAAACAGATAAGAGATTAAATAATTTGTCTAAGATTACACAAGTAAATCAGAGAGTTTGAATTTAAAGTGAGATTTGTCTGATTTCAGTGGCTTTGATATTGACCACTTTACTTTTCTACCAACAAAACAGTCATCTCTCTGATAATAACCTCCACAAGATGGGAATCAGATTAATCTAAACCCAGATTCAGGCAATGATGAAATTTATCAGAGGAATTTTTTCCACCTGGCACTAGATAACTCCTGAATCTTTCTAAGGTCTCCTGTTAAAATAAGCTGTTAAATTGTTGGTATAAGACACAGGCATAAGGAGATAAGAACAAACATTAACTTCTAATTCTTCCTCTTTCACTAATTGGGTATAATTTTCAACAACTTTTTTCTGTATCACAGATTACTCAGTTTTAAAATTGATGTTTTTGGCTGGGTGCTGCGGCTCATGCCTATAATCCCAATACTTTGGGAGGCCAAGGCAGGCAGATCACTTCTGGTCAGGAGTTCCAGACTAGCCTGGTCAATATGATGAAATCCTGTCTCTACTAAAAATACAAAAATTAGCCAGATGTGGTAGCAGGAACCTGCTACTCAGGAGGCTGGGGCAAGAGAATCGCTTAGACCCAGGAGGTGGAGGTTGCAGTGAGCTGAGATCGCGCCACCGCACTCCAGTCTGGGCAACAGAGCAAAACTCCGTCTCAAGAAAAGGAAAAAATTTTTAAAAATAGTGTTTTTGATTTATTTTTTCTAAGAACACTTCCAGTGCAGCATTTAAAAAATATTTTATAAATGTTTGCTCCAAATGTATAAATATACAGCAGTAATATTTTATTCCAGTTAGAGTCTCAGGAATCAATTTTACAATAAAATATTAAAAATATAAAGAGGTTTTATAAATACATTTTGGATTTCTATCATGTTAGTAGGGTGGTAGTGAAGATCATCACAGTAGTATTTAAGTTCTAAGGTAAGATCTGCCATTATTTTCAACAGATATTGCTTAAACAAGAGCAGGCCACTAGGACTTACATGACCCTGCTTTGTCTGTTGAGTTGAGGCTAGAAGAGAACAGTGATCTGCTTTTGGGAATGTTTGCCTTATGTAGACAAAGTCCCAAGAAGTAGATTCCTAATAGCTGTAGAGGGAAGGTTGAACGTTCAGAGCTTCTTGCAATGTTAATTAAAGTCTATCATTCTTTGGAGAACTTCAAACATAATGAACACTGGGAACATGGGTACTGCTTGGCTAATCAACATTAAGTTAGATGTAGATAGTGATTAGCACTGTTATATTAATACACTCTGAGATGACACATGTTCAATTCTGGGAATAAATACAAAATTTCTCTAATTTTTTTTAAATTTTAAAATTGGAAAAACGAATAGAATGAGAAACTTTATACAGTCTCATGGTCAATTATGGTGTTTGAATCGTGCGAGTTGAAAAGGGTATTTGGAAGCCTTAGCGGAAAAGTCAGGAAACTTCAACCGATCTTTAAATTTCACAGGTGCCTATTTTCTAACAAGAAAATATCTGTATAGAAGCAGTGAGGAAGAACCATTCATTCAAACTATAGAAAAACCTTGCCATAACCCAAGAAGTGCGCCCTAAAAATACAATCGCATAAAATAAGGGGTTTCTTTCATTCAGATTTACGTGTCCTGCTGCAGCAGGTCCGGTTTCCGGCGGTTTCACTGCAGCATCTAACCTCATTCCTTTCAGTCCCTGCTGTGGTTTGGCGCCATCTGGTGGAAGTTAGGCTCTGGTTTAAAAAGCAAGCAGTTGTTTCTGGTTCCTGTGTCTGGATGCCAAGGACTTTCAGGATAGCGTTAGCGATTTTGAAACTTCCTAGTTTACAATTGTTTCATCTCCCCAGACTCTCCACCAGTAGTCTGACCCAGGAGAATATTGGAGATGAAGGGATCCACTATTTCTCCCACTTTTTCAGATGGAGGATGGGAGGAGTACAACAGCCAATTCCCATTCACATTATATCCAAATTGGTGTTATCACAGCATTTTACTGAATGTATACCCATCCATAAAGTATTGGTTGACTCTTAATCTGAATTAAGGCTGGAGACCAATGCTGGAGTTATGTACTCTTGCAGAAGCAGATAGATTTTTTCTTCCCTTGATTAATTTCCTGGCTGACCAGCCTTCCAGTTTCCATTGTCTCTGTCTGGGGGTTTTATTTAAGGTTCTACTGGGTACCCAGACACTTTTTCTGGTTCATTCTTTTTTGTCTGTAATGGCTGCAAGTTTCTCAGCTTAGTATTGCTTCATTATACACAGCAGTGTTTGCTTCAGAACTTCCAGAATCTTTTCACAGCTTTTGGCTGCTGGTGGAGCGGTGGTTTGGATTTTATTATTTATATAGTTTGCATATTTTATTGGTTTCTACCGGTAAATTGAATTTAGTTTTATTTGTACATTTCTGTGATCTTTTCAAAGAGATTTGGAGAAGGAAGAGAAGAAAATATATTTGCTTAGGTAGTCACGTTGTTAGGGCATTTGTTCCCTCATTTTTATTTTTATGTATTTATTTATTTTGAGATGGAGTCCTTGTCACCCAGGCTGGAGTGCAGTGGCACGATCTCAGCTTGCTGCAACCTCCAACTCCTGGGTTTAAGTGATTCTCCTGCCTCAGCCTCCTGAGTAGCTGGGATTACAGGTGCACGCCACCACGCCAGGCTAATTTTTGTATTTTTAGTAGAGACAGGGTTTCACTATGTTGGTCAGGCTGATCTTGAACTCCTGACCTTAAACGATCCACCTGCCTTGACCTTTCAAAGTGCTGGGATTACAGGTGTGATCCACGGCCCCCAGCCGTTTTTTCCCTCTTTAATAGGTGAATGTATGCAACTCCTTCTGTTTAAACAACAATAACGGCATTTCTCAGTTATGGACTGAATGTGAGGACACTGTGAGAAGGCAGCCATCTACCAGGCCAGAAGAGGGCCCTTACCAGCACCTGAGCATGCTTTGAAGCAAGGTGGATGCTGGCATCCTGCTCTTGGGCTTCCTACCTGTATTAGTCCTTTCTCACACTGCTATGAAGAACTGCCCGAGTCTGGGTAATTTATAAAGATAAGAGGTTTAATTGACTCACAGTTCTGCATAGCTTGGAAGGCCTCAGGAAACTTGCAATCATGGCAAAAGCCAAAGGAGAAACAGGCAACTTCTTCACAAGATGGTAGGAGAGAGAATACGTGCAAGCAGGGAAAATGCCAGATGCTTATAAAACCATCAGATCTCATGAGACTCACTCATTATCGTGAGAACAACATGGGGGAAACTGCCCCCATCATCCAGTTATGTCCACCTAGTCCTGCCCTTGACACATGGGGACTTTTATTCAAGATGAGATTTTGGGTGGGGACACAGCCAAACCATATCATCCCACCCCAACCCCTCTCAAATCTCATGTCCTCACATTTCAAAACACAATAATGCCTTTCCAATGTCCCTCAAAGTCTTAGCTCATTCCAGCATTAACCCAAAAGTCCAAGTCCAAAGTCTCATCTGAGACAAGGCAAGTCCCTTCTGCCTATGAGCCTGTAAAATCAAAAGCAAGTTGGTTACTTCCTAGTCACAATGGGAGTACAGGCATTGGGTAAATGCACCCTTTGCAAATGGGAGAAATTGGCCAAAACAAAAGGGCTACAGGCCCCATGCAAGTCTAAATTCAAAATGGATTTTGCAAATTTTCCAAACTTTTATGTTCTGCTTCCCTTTTAAATATAAGTTTCAATTCCATGTTTTATCTTTGTGAATACATAAAACTGAATGCTTTTAGTAGCACCCAGGTCACATCTTGAATGCTTTGCTGCTTAGAAATTTCTTCCACCAGATACCCTAAATCATCTCTGGAGTTCAAAGTTCCACAGATCTCTAGGGCAGGGGCAAAATGCTGCCAGTCTCTTTGCTAAAACATAGCAAGGGTCATCTTTATTCCAGTTCCCCACAAGTTCCTCATCTCCATCTAAGACCACCTCAGCCTGGACTCATTGTCCATATCACTATCAGCATTTTAGTCAAAGCCATTCAACAAGTCTCTAGGAAGTTTCAAACTTTCCACATCTTCCTGTCTTTTTTGAGCCCTCCAAACTGTTCCAACCTCTGCCTGTTACCCAATTCCAAAGTCTCTCCCACATTTTCAGGTATCTTTACAGCAGTATGCCACTACCTGGTGTTAATTTACTGTATTAGTCCATTCTTATGTTGCTATAAAGAACTGCCTGAGACTGGGTAATTTATAAAGAAAAGAGGTTTAACTGCCTGACAGTTTCCCATGGCTGAGAAGGCCTCAGGAAACTTACAATCATGGTGGTAGGCATCCTTCACAGGGTGTCGGGAGAGAGAAGAAGTGCAACCAGGAGAAATGCCAGATGCTTATAAAACCATCAGATCTCGTGAGACTCACTCATTATCACGAGAGCAGCATGGGGGAAACCACTTCCATGATCCAGTTACCTCCACCTAGTCCCACCCTTGACAGGTGGAGATTACAATTCAAGATGAGATTTTGGGTGGGGACACAGACAAACCATATCACTAGCCTTCAGAACTGTGAGAAACAAATGTTTTCTGTTCAAGCCACCCAGTCTATGGCATTGGTGTAGCTCACTGATATCCACTCTATGCTTTCTCAGATTTCTAAAGTGTTGGCCTACATCATATGTTCTTCATGCTTCCAAGTTTTTTTATTTCTTCTTCAAGTAATTCCTGTTTTCAGTATTTGGAAAAGCTCTTCCTACCTCCACCATTCCTTTAGTGAAAATGATGGTTGTAATCATCGTCTGTTGACCCCACTCTATAGAAACACGACAAACTCTTCTGCAAATACTTATTATCTTACAAATTGGACTTACCTTTCTAGTCAGAACAACAGTACTTGCAATCATTTTTTTTTTTCAGTTTTTAAGAAAACTTTAGATTTATTGTGAATATAGAAAGCAAGGACATTTCTGTACAGCACGCAGTATAGTCAGATTTAATATACTGAAATATACTGATCCTAAGTGACACTGGTTTTTGTCTATTTTCAAATTTCTTTTTATTTCACCTCACTTTTCTATACTCCAGTTTTCTCATTTGTAGAATTGGAATGTTGGATTAAATTATGTTCTGTCCTAGAATTAACACAATAATAGCAATATCATTATCACCAACAACTTATATTTGTGTAGCACTTTACTATATACAAAGGACTTCTGTATGTTAGCAATTAAACTCAATATCCTTGAAAGCCAAATATTGTAATTAACCATTTTAGAAATAAGAGAAATAAGCTTTAATTTGTACAAGGGAGAAAAATTGGTATGTGGTGGAGCTAAGATTAAAAGTTAAGATCTCTGATTCCAAATTTCATGTTCTTTCTACCATGCCACAGTCTTTTCTTATTTGGGAGATCAGGGATATATCTATTTTTTCCCTATTAGTCTATCATTTGACTTTTTAAACGCCAGACTTTTTTCTTTATAAAATGATGCAAAATGTATTGTACATGTGGTTTGTCTTTATTGTTATTGTTGTTGATTTTAGAGACAGGATCTCCCTCTGTCATTCAGGCTGGAGTGCAGGGGTGCAATCACAGCTTACTGCAGCCTCCAATCTCCTGGGCTTAACTGATCCTCCTGCTTCAGCCTCCTTCTTGAGTAGCTGGGACTTCAGGCTTGCGCCACCATGCCCAGCTAATTTATTTTTATTTTCAGTAGATATGGGGTCTCACTATGTTGCCCAGCCTGGCTGGTCTCTAACTCCTGACCTCAAGTAATCCTCCTGCTTCAGCTTCCCAAAATGCTGAGATTACAGAAGTGAGCCTCCATGCCCAGTCTACACATGGTTTTTACCTTAAGCCATTTCCAAAAAAAAAGCCAGTTCTACTTTCAAAAGGAGACTTCCAATAAACATGTGGGAAATTGCTACTGCTGTACTTAACACAGTTCTTCTCCATCGAAAGTGAGGAGTTTCCAAATTAGGGAAAAGGTGCCAAGATCACCACCATGAAGTGGGGATGGCAGGGATTCGAAAGAAGTGAGACTGGGTTGGCACTGTGGTATGACTTCCAGATTAGCTTTCTAAGTCCAGAAAAGCCCAAAGAGCTCTCTCCAGATTGAAGAAAGACACCAAAAGAGGCAGTTTTGTGACCAGAATGGGCACTGGCTTTGAAGACGGATGAACCTGGGTTCATACCCTGCTCCCTCTCCTCTGACAAGCTGAGTAAACATGTTCAACTTTGCTGACCTCTTAGAATCTAGGTTTTCTGATTTGCAAAATATCTACCACATGTGGCAAGGGGGAGGTTAAAATGCCATAAATGCATAAAAAGCACCAAATTCAATGTCAAGAGTGTTGATCATATCTAATAACGTCTGGTATGATACTGTGATATAAGAAATATATATTTGGTGTCTGCCCCCTGGTTCCTTGCACAAAACTCTCATAGATAGGGGCTCTAGAAGAATCTTTTGTTCTGATATTTGGCTTTTGACCCCAGTTCCTGATAGAGTTCCTAAGATCTTTATAATTTATTTAATGATAGGAAGAACTGACACAGTTCCTAAATCCCCTGGAATTTTTGAGTGAGAGTAGCATCTTTTTTTAATAACGAAGTGACTCTCAGTGGGCTCCTGGATGGTCTTGGCTGCCACGGGAACCAACCATGTGATTAGAGGGTTGGAACTTTAGGTTCCATCCGCTGGCCTCCGAGGTAGGGAGAAGGACTGAAGATTAAGTTGGTCACCAGTGGCCAATGATTTAATCAATCGTGCCTACATAATGAGGCCTCCATAAAATCTCTAAATGACTGTGTATGGGGAGCTTCAAGATAGTTGAACGTGTGGAGGTTCCTGAGGATAGCGCACCCAGAGAGGGCCTGGAAACTCCGCATCTCTTCTGTCATGCCTCACCCCATGTATCTCTTCCACCTGTCCATCTGTATCCTTTGTAATATCCTCCTTGATAAATAGGTAGATGTTCGTAAAGTGTTTCCCTGAGTTGTATGAGCCACTTGAGCAAACTAATTGAAACCAAGGAGGGGATCATGGGAACCCCAAATTATAGCCAGTCAGAAGTACAGGTCACAATCTGAGACCTGCAATTTGCATATGAAGTGGGCACAGTGTTGTGAGATTGAGCCCTTAACCTGTGAAATCTGATGCTATCTCCAGGTAGATAATGTCAGAAATGACTTAGAGGACACTCAGCTGGTGTCTGCTGGAAAATTGCTTGGTGTGGTGGGAGAAACCCACATCTGGTGTTAGGCCTGTTGTATTGAGTGACTGTGTGAGAGTTAAGGGAAAATAAAAACAGTTGTTTTTTTCTTCTTACATCTGGTTATACACACAATCTGGTAGGTATACCAGATAGTTCAACTGAAACTAGATTATGTAATCTCTGCCCCCACTAACAATTCTACCATTTAAAAATTATTTTGGACTATGATTTTAAAAAATATTTTAGTGCTACCAATGTACTGATATAAACAATGTCAAACTTAATGCTTTAACTTGAGAAACCCATACTTGCATTGAACAAATTCACCCATTTAGTAAATATTTACTGAGCATCTACTGGAGCTTAGTGCTGAGGAGTAAGACAAGTATTTTCTCAGCCCTCATGGAGTTTATATTTTATTTACACTTCCACTTAATTGTCTAAATAAATAAAGCATGAATGCAATTTTTAGAAAATCTTGCCATTGATAAGTCAAAATTTACTTTTAACTTTGGTATAAACTTCCCTTGACAACACTAACTCCCACAAGAATAACAAGGCAATAGATATGTTTGGCAGAGCAACTATTTATGTCCTGTCTTCTGTGTTGCCAGGGTGATGGTAGCAATATTGAAAACATTGGAGGTGGTTGTTATTGGCAAGGATCCCGACTTTCATTTCCAAATGGAAGGACTGTAAAAAGCAAAATGTAGGCTGGGATGTGGGCAGTAGACTGGCTATGGCTATACATAAACTGGATGAATGGATTATTGATGATTAACTAAATGTGTATGCTATTCTTGTTAATGTAATACTCACAGGCAATATTTCCTTAATGATATTCAAAAATTTATGAAATTTTAGTGGTTACATCAAATATTTTGGCTTTCTTTGAAAAGCTAGGCCCTATCATTGTATGCTTTCAAAAATTGTGATTTTTGTGGCTATTTTTTTTTTTTTTTTTTTTTTGCCCATTTTCTCTTCCTCTCCTTTCGATGGAAAATAATTCAAAGGCATACTGAGCTTTTGGTCTCTCCACTAAAGAAGAATTGAAATGTTGCCATAGTATAAGTTTGGCTGCTAAAGAATTTTTTTAAACATTGAAATATAGATTATAAAGGAAATAAATGATTACATACTAACCCTGAAAAGAAAAAGTCATTTGTTAGGACTGCTAAATTGGAACGCACCAGATGCATTCAGACATGTGAGCCAGAGGGAATTGGTGGTGATTTTTTCTCCCTTGCCAACTTTATTCAGTGAATCTCTAACTCCAAGCCAACTAGCACATTGTTACCGAATTAATTAAAACAACAACAACAATAAACTCCTTGTGAAGAATGCTAGGAATTGAGCCTATCAAACTCCATGTCCTCCTCCCTATAGTGTGGTGTATTTGTGTGCTACAGAGTTGAGGGAGAGAGACAGAGAGAGAGAGAGAGAGAGAGAGAGGGAGAGAGGGAGAGAGGGAGAGAGGGAGAGAGGGAGAGAGGGAGAGAGGAGAGAGGGAGAGAGGGAGAGAGAGAGAAGAGAGAGAGAGAGAGAGAGAGAAGAGAGAGAGAGAGAGAGAGAAACATTTCTTAGATTTCTTTGCTGAATTTCTTGATACAAATTAGGTTTTTCCAATGATATGCAATGCTGTGATATTTGAAAGGCACAAGTAATACGGAGACATTTTGTATGTTTGATATAAATTTGTTGTTTGTGATAAAGTTGTATTGATGAGACATTTTTCGGCAGCAGAGTTTTAGTGTCTACTTTCTAGCTTCTTCAGTTTTGAGAAGCATTTTATAGCTACCACTCAGGCCCAGCCTGGATCTCATCTCTCCAACTATTGCAACTATTTATTTGTTTATTTATTTTAAGTTCTGGAATACAGGTGTAGAACGTGCTGGTTTGTTACAGAGGTATACATGTGCCATGGTGGTTTGCTGCACCCATCAACCTGTCATCTACATTAGGTATTTCTCCTAATGCCATCCCTCCCCTTGTCCCCTACCCACCAACATGCCCCGGTGTGTGATGTTCCCCTCTGTGTGTCCATGAGTTCTCATTGATCAACTCCCACTTATGAGTGAGAACATGCGGTGTTTGGTTTTCTGTTCCTGTGTTAGTTTGCTGAGAATGATGGTTTCCAAGTTCATCCATGTTCCTGCAAAGGACATGAGCTCATTCTTTTTTATAGCTGCATAGTATTCCATGGTATATATGTGCCACATTTTCTTTATCCAGCCTATCATTGGTGGACATTTGGGTTGGTTCCAAGTCTTTGCTATTGTGAATAGTGCTGCAATAAACATACGTGTGCATGTGTCTTTATAGAATGATATATAATAGTTTGGGTAGATACCCAGTAATGGGATTGCTGGGTCAAACAGTATTTCTGGTTCTAGATCATTGAGGAATCGCCACGCTATCGCCACACTGTCTTCCATGATGGTTGAACTAATTTACACTCCCACCAACAGTGTGAAAGCGTTCCTATTTCCCCACATCCTCCCCAGCATCTGTTGTTTCCATACTTTTTTTTTGAGATGGAGTCTGGCTCTGTCTCCCAGACAGGAGTGCAGTAGTGCAATCTTGGCTCACTACAATCTCCGTCCCCCGGGTTCATGCCATTCTCCTGCCTCAGCCTCTTAAGTAGCTGGAACTACAGGTGCCCGCCACTGCGCCCAGCTAATTTTTTGTATTTTTAGTAGAGATGGGGTTTCACTGTATTAGCCAGGATGGTCTCGATCTCCCGACCTCATGATCCGCCTGCCTCAGCCTCCCAAAGTGCTGGGATTGCAGGCGTGAGCCACCACGCCCGGCCCTGACTTTTTAATGATCGCCATTCTAACTGGCATGAGATGGTATCTTATTGTGGTTTTGATTTGCATTTCTCTAATGACCAATGATGATGAGCTTTTTTTCATATGTTTGTTGGCTGCATAAATATCTTATTTTGAGAAGTGTCAGTTCTCAAAAGTGTCAGTTGCCCACTTTTTATGTTTTATTTTTCTTGTAAATTTGTTTAAGTTCTTTGTAGCTTCTGGATATTAGCCCTTTGTCAGATGGATAGATTGCAAAAATTTTCTTCCATTCTGTAGGTTGCCTGTTCACTCTGATAGTTTCTTTTGCTGTGCAGAAGCTCTTTAATTTAATCAGATCCCATTTGTCAATTTTAGCTTCTGTTGCCATTGCTTTTTGTGTTTTAGTCATGAAGCTTTTGCTCATGCCTATATCCAGAATGGTATTGCCTAAGATTTCTTCTAGAATTTTTATGGTTTTAGGTCTTACATTTAAGTCTTTAATCCATCTTGAGTTAATTTTTGTATAAGGTATAAAGAAGGGTCCAGTTTCAGTTTTCTGCATATGCTAGCCAGTTTTCTCAACACCATTTATTAAATAGGACATCCTTTCCCCATTGCTTTTTTCAGGTTTCTCAAAGATCAGATGGTTGTAGATGTCTGGTGTTATTCCTGAGGCCTCTGTTCTGTTCCATTGGTCTATTATATATCTGTTTTGGTACCAGTAGCATGCTGTTTTGGTTAGTGTAGCCTTGTAGTATAGTTTGGAGTCAGGTAGCATGATGCCTCCAGCTTTGTTCTTTTGGCTTAGGATTGTCTTGGCAATGTGGTCTCCTTTTTGGTTCCATATGAAATTTAAAGTCGTCTTTTCCAATTCTGTGAAGAAAGTCAATGGTAGCTTGCTGGGAATAGCATTAAATCTATATATTCCTCTGGGCAGTATGGCCATTTTCACGATAATGATTCTTCCTATCCATGAGCATGGAATGTTTTTCCATTTGTTTGTGTCCTCTCTTATTTCTTTGAGCACTGGTTTATAGTTCTCTTTGAAGAGGTCGTCACATCCTTTGTAAGTTGTATTCCTAGATATTTTATTCTCTTTGTAGCAATTGTGAATGGGAGTTCACTCGTGATTTGGATCTCTATTATTGGTGTATAGTAGTGCTTGTGATTTTTGCACATTGATTTTGTATCCTGAGACTTTGCTGAAGTTGCTTATCAGCTTAAGGAGATTCTGGATTGAGAAAATGGGGTTTTCTAAATATACAATCATATCATCTGCAAACAGAGACAATTTGACTTCCTGTTGTCGTATTTGAATACCTTTTATTTCTTTCTCTTGCCTGATTGCCCTGGCCAGAACTTCCAACACTATGTCAAATAGAAGTAATGATCGGCCGGGCGCGGTGGCTCACGCCTGTAATCCCAGCACTTTGGGAGGCCGAGGCGGGCGGATCACAAGGTCAGGAGATCGAGACCATGGTGAAACCCCGTCTCTACTAAAAATACAAAAAAATTAGCCGGGCGCAGTTGCGGGCGCCTGTAGTCCCAGCTACTCAGGAGGCTGAGGCAGGAGAATGGCGTGAACCCGGGAGGCGGAGCTTGCAGTGAGATGAGATCCGGCCACTGTACTCCAGCCTGGGCGGCAGAGCGAGACTCCGCCTCAAAAAAAAAAAAAAAAAAAAAAAAAAAGAAGTAATGAGAGAAGGCATCCCTGTCTTGTGCCAGTTTTCAAAGGGAATGCTTCCAGCTTTTGCCCATTCAGTATGATACTGGCTGTGGGTTTGTCATAAATAGCTCTTACTGAGATATATTCCATCAATGCCTAGTTTACTGAGAGTTTTTAGCATGAAGGGCTGTTGAATTTTATCGAAGGCCTTTTCTGTACCTATCATGTGGTTTTTGTCATTGGTTCTGTTTATGTGATGGATAATGTTTATTGATTTGCGTATGTTGAGCCAGCTTTGCATCCCTGGGATGAAGCCAATTTGATCTTGGTGGATACGCTTTTTAATGTGCTGGTTTGATTTGCCAGTATTTTATTGAGGATTTTTGCATCAATGTTCATCGGGGATATTGGCCTGAAATTTTTGTTTGTGTATGTGTGTGTGTCTGCCAGGTTTTGGTATCAGGATAACGCTGGCTTCATAAAATGAGTTAGGGAGGAGTCTCTCTTTTTCTATTGTTTGGAATAGTTTCAGAAGGAATGGTACCAGCTTCCCTTTTTACCTGTGATAGAATTAGGATGATAGTCTGCCTGGACCTGGGCTTTTTTTGGTTGTTAGGCTACTAATTACTGCTTCAATTTTAGAACTTGCTATTGGTCTATTCAAGGGATTTGACTTCTTTCTGGTATAGTCTTGGGAGGGTGTATGTGTCCAGGAATTTATCCATTTCTTCTAGATTTTCTAGTTTGTTTGCATAGAGGTGTTTGTAGTATTCTCTGATGGTAGTTTATATTTCTGTGGGATCAGTGGTGATATCTCCTTTATCATTTTTTATTGTGTCTATTTGATTCTTCTCTTTTTTCTTCTTTTTCTGGTTAGCAATCTATTCTGTTAATCTTTTCAAAAAATTAGCTCCTGGATTCACTGATTTTTTTGAAGGGTTTTCCATGACCGTATCTCCTTCAGTTCTGCTCTTAGTTATTTATTTTCTGCAAGCTTTTGAATTTCTTTTCTTTTGCTTCTCTAGTTCTTTTGTGATGTTAGGGAGTCAATTTTAGATCTTTCCTGCTTTCTCCTGTGAGCATTTAGCGCTATAAATTTCCCTCTACACATTGCTTTAAATGTGTCCCAGAGATTCTGGTATGTTTTGTCTTTTTTCTCCTTAGTTTCAAAGAAATTATTTATGCCCTAATTTTGTTATTTACCCAGTAGTCATTCAGGAGCAGGTTGTTCAGTTTCCATGTAGTTGTGTGGTTTTGAGTGAGTTTCTTAACCCTGAGTTCTAATTTGATTGCACTGTAGTCTCAGACTGTTATGAGTTCTGTTCTTTTACATTTACTGAGGAATGTTTTACTTTGAATTATGTGGTCAATTTTAGAGTAAGTGTTATGCGGCACTGAGCAGAATGTATATTCTGTTGATCTGGAGTGGAGAGTTCTATAGATGTCTATTAGGTATGCTTCGTTCAGAGCTAAGTTCAAGTCCTGAATATCCTTGTTTATTTTCTGTCTCTTTGATCTAATATTGACCATGGGCTGCTGAAGTCTCCCACTATTATTGTGTGGGAGTCTCTTTGTAGGTCTCTAAAACTTGCTTTATGAATCTGCATGCTGTTGTATTGAGTGCATATATATTTAGAATAGTTAACTCTTCTTGTTGCATTGATCCCTTTACCATTATGTAGTGCCTTTCTTTGTCTTTTTTGATATTTGTTGGTTTAAAGTCTGTTTTATCAGAGACTAGGATTGCAACCCCTGCTTTTTTTCTTTTTCTTTCCATTTGCTTGGTGAATATCCCTCCATTCCTTTATTTTGAGCCTATGTGCGTCTTTGCACGTGAGATGGGTCTCCTGTGAATACAGCACACTGATGGGTCTTGACTCTTCATCCAATTTGACAGTCTGTGTCTTTTAATTGGGGCATTTAGTCCATTTACATTTAAGGTTAATATTGTTATGTGTGAATTCGATCCTGTCATCATGATGCTAGCTGGTTATTTTGCACATTGGTTGATGCAGTTTCTTCATAGTGTCATTGGTCCTTATATTTTGGTATGTTTTTTGCAGTGACTGGTACCAGTTTTTCCTTTCCATATTTAGTGTTTCCTTCAGGAGCTCTTGTAAGGCAGGCCTGGTGGTGACAAAAATCCCTCAGCATTTGCTTGTGTGTAAAGTATTTTATTTCTCCTTCACTTATAAAGCATAGTTTGGCTGCATATGAAATTCTGGGTTGAAAATTATTAAGAATGTTGAATGTTGGCCCCCACTCTTCTGGAATGTAGGGTTTCTTGTTGAATGTTGGCCCCCACTCTTCTGGAATGTAGGGTTTCTGCTGAGAGATCCATTGTTAGTCTGATGGGCTTCCCTTTGTAGGTAACCTGACCTTTCTCTCTGGCTACCCTTAATATTTTTTCCTTTGTTTCAACCTTGGTGAATCTGATGATTATGAGTCTTGGGGTTGCTCTTCTCGAGGAGTATCTTAGTGGTGTTCTCTGTATTTCCTAAATCTGAATGTTGGCCTGTCTTGCTAGGTTGGGTAAGGTCTCCTAGATAATATCCTGAAGTGTGTTTTCCAATTTGGTTCCATTCTCCCTGTCACTTTCAGGTACACCAATCACTCATAGTTTTGGTATTTTCACATAGTCCTGGTGTTCTTCTCTAAGCTGGTTATTCTAGTTAGCAGTTCCTGTAAACTTTTTTCAAGGTTCTTAGCTTCCTTGTTGCAACCATTTTTTAAATTACCCAATGTTGTAAGTCACTTTCTGGCCAAAATACCTAAAGTAGTTTTAGTTTTCTGCACTAAACCTTGTCTGATGTGCATCTCATTATCCTTCTCTACTTAAAAACTTCAGTCCTTATCCACTCTTTGTAGAAAGTATCCAGATAATCAGCATGATATTAATTGATCTATATAACAATAAATATCTTACAATTATAGAAGCATCATTTATGTTTCCATAAATCCATTCAGCTTTCCTCAAATTCATTTACTCTTAATCCAGTATATTTAGCAGCACATGTAAGTTTTCTTACATTTCTCTCCTAACTTGTTTACTAAAATTTATCTTCCTTCAAACTCTTATTCTTATTCTCCTCTAATATGATAATCATCCTATGATTATCCAACAAGAATTGATCTCTTTCTCACTTAAACTAATCTAGCATTTCTGTTTCTTTAGTATCATGTGAATCTCTTCAACACTATTCAATTTCAACTGAACATTGATGACTCTCTCCCCCAATTTGCATCACTGAGTACAGAACCAAATGATATGTCATTACTCAAAATATATATTGAGTACTGAACCATGGGACAATCATTGTGCTAGGCACTGGAGTGAGGTATAAAAACACAATCTTTGTCTTAATGAACCTATATCCTAGTAGGATTTAAGTAATCGTTAAACAAATCAACCCTAAATAACTATAAAAATCTCAACTGATCAGTTTGATAAAGAGAAGCATGTGTTATGCTATTACAGGAGATTTTATCTGGTTTGAGGGTTAAGGAAAGCTAGCTATAGAAGTGACACTTGAGGTGATATCTAAAGGATGAACTGACATTAAATGTGATGGTGAGGAATACTGGTGACATGGTGTGTCAGTATGTCTGTTGCTAAACTGGCAACTAGTAAGGGAATGGACCCCCTGCTCCTTCTTACAGAAAGCATTAGTAGCTGACAGATTCTAATGGAGTTTCCCCCTCACTTTACTTAGGAGATGGAGGAAGCACCTTGGGAATAGGGAATTACCCTCACCAAAGAACATACTTTCCTTTCCACTGGGGCTCACCACACCCATCCCTTTGAGTGTGTCTCTTCTAGTCCCCAGTTTTCTATACACACACATGCACATACACAGATTTGAAAGGATGATTGGACTATGAGCAAAATAACAATGAAATATAATACATTTATTAAATACATATCAGGGCCCAGGCATATTTCTATTTATTTACATCTATGTTGGCATTTAATCTGCATAATCACCCTATGGAGTGTATTTAAAAAAAAAAAAACAGAAAATACCAAGACTTACAAAATGCCGATATAAGCACCATTGAACATTTACCATGGATTAAATATAACTGTTATAAACACTATTTTTATAGTTATTATTCTCATTTTACTGAGGGACAGGGAGATGAAGTTACGTGTTCATGGTTACATAGCTAATGTGGCCAGAAGAGGATTTGAACCAGGCTGATTCAATAGCAGAGTACTTGTGCTATTAACCACTCTGTTGCTTTCTAGGACTGTTTATGACCCTGTTTAATAAATCCTGCAAGGAGGCTTCTGACCTCCATTTTTGCAGTATCTCTTTAGAAAGTGGGTGCTTAGAAGCTCTTTGTTCACAGCTTTGAGTTCTAATCACTAATGCTGGGAAACAAAAAATTTCCATTCATCATCCATTATGTATGAGAATTTTTTTTCCATCATTTAACACATTTCTGGGTTTTTGTGTCTTTTAGGATAATAGATGCTGATAAATGCACGTTATGGAATATTAAAAATAATTAAAATATGATTAGGAATATGTGCTTTGTGAATAATGTATTATTTTGGATAATTACAGAATTACTAACTTCCATTAATTTGGAATGGTAAGAATGAACTGAACTATAGTAAAAAGATATAGTTATAGGTAAATATATATATTCATCAAGAATGAATAAATCTCACCAACAGCATTTTGCTGGCAAGAACATCAGCATAATGGATAACATTTCTGTTATAGATGTGCCTTGTAGAAAAATAATCTTGCCACACTCTTACAGATTCCTTTGTCATTATGTGAAAAATGTAGAAGCAGCGTGGTTTTAAACAGGTCCTGTACTGAATTCTAAAAAAGGATTTCCCTAAAGGAGCATAAGGGTGTCAGTAACACCTCAAAACCCTGTGCAAAATTTATGTTAATTTGTGTACATGTGTTTTAATGGGAGAAGGAGTTCATTGCTTTAACTAAGTTTCTGGAATGGTTCCCCAAAACGGTTAAGAAATGCTGATGTAGGCCGGGCACAGTGGCTCAAGCCTGTAATCCCAGCACTTTGGGAGGCCGAGATGGATGGATCACGAGGTCAGGAGATCGAGACCATCCTGGCTAACACGGTGAAACCCCGTCTCTACTAAAAAATACAAAAAACTAGCGGGGCGAGGTGGCGGGCGCCTGTAGTCCCAGCTACTCGGGAGGCCGAGGCAGGAAAATGGCGTGAACCCGGGAGGCGGAGCATGCAGTGAGCTGAGATCCGGTGACTGCACTCCAGCCTGGGCAACAGAGCGAGACTCCCATCTCAAAAAAAAAAAAAAAAGAAAGAAAGAAATGCTGATGCAACATAGCAACATGCTTATCAACACTAAACAAATCTAAGACAATATATTCATTTATAACTATAAGAAAAGCATTAATCATTCTCTATTAAATAAAAAAAGTATAAAGACTGACTAATAAAGCATTAAAATAAGCATTTATTTACACACCTTTGTTATGAATGAAGTCAAGATGGGCCTCAGGCAGATTGATCCCTTGGAACTGATTTTCCTGGCAGCAAAATTTTCCCTGTATCAGCAGCTCATTTTTGCTTTTCCCTTTATTCTTGTATCTTTTTATTTGGGATGATTTCAAGTGAGATAAAGTTCTGAAATCTAATTTTTCTTAAGGTTAAATGTTCAGTTTAAGGTTAAATGTTAAATAAAAATCCTGAAACCTGTTACATTCCCCCACAAATTTAATTTTCAGAAGGTACAATTATTGAATTCTAACTCATAGCAGAGACACATAGAATAATCTGATGGATAGTCATCTTCATAGCACAAAATTGGTACTTATTCTTAGGCAAAGTTAAAACGCTCATTTATAATAATATTGTCAGTTTTTGAGATTATTTTGTCATCTACTAATTTGTATGATTGAGGAAAAATAAATTTGTCTTAGAATCAAAAGCAAAAAAGTAAAATATATACATATACACGAGATAAGGAATACATTTTAAAATAATTTTAATACATGATATGTTAATGTCACACTTCACAGATGACACTCATTAATGAAATTTCAGAAAAATAGACCAACCTAGACAATACCCCAGAGATAATATATTTGCCTTATTTCTATTTCTGAATAATCTGAATAATATAATACTCAAAATGTCTTTTTTTCCCCCAAAGTTTAGGATTGCTTTTCTGTGAAGAATGTCATTGGGATTTTGATAGGGATTGTATTTTATCTGCAGATTGCTTGGGTAGTATAGACATTTTAATAATATTAATTCTTCTAATCCACGAGCACAGGATATCTTTCCATTTATTAACACCTTCTTCAATTTCCCTTATCAATGCTTTATACTTTTCATTATAGAGATACTTCACTTCTTTGGTTAAATTTATTCCTGGGTATTTTATTTTGTTGTAGCTATTGTAAATGGGATTTCTTTGTCATATATTTTACTGTTGCATATAGAAATACTACTGATTTTCGTATGTTGATTTTATATTCTGCAACTGTACTGAATTTGTTCATTAGTTCTAACAGTCTCTTGGTGGAGTCTGTTGGGTTTTCTATATATAAGATCGTGTAATCTGCAAACTGGAACACTTTTACTTGCTCCTTTTCAATTTGGATGCTATTTCCTTCTCTTGACTAACTGCTCTGTCTACGAGTTCCAGTACTATATTAAAAAGAAGTGGTAAAAGTAGGCAACCTTGTCTTCTTCCCAATTTTAGAGAAAAAACTTTTAACTTTTCCCTGTTCAGTATTGTTAACTGTGGGTTTGTCATATATGGCCTTTATTATGTTGAGATATGTTCCTTCTATATATACTTTGTTAAGAATTTTTACCATGAAGTCATGTTGAATTTTATTGAATGCTTTTCCTGTGTCTATGGAGATGATCATATAATTTTTGTACTTCATTCTATTAATGTAATGTAATGCAAATCAATGTTTATTGATTTGCGTATGTTGAGCCATCTTTGTATCCCTAGGATAAATCCCTCTTTAACCTAATGAATGGTCTTTTTGATGTGCTGTTGAATTTACTTTGTTAGTATTTTGTTGACGTTCATCATGGATATTGTCTTATAGTTTGCTATTTTTGTTATGTGCTTGTCTGGTTTTGATTTCAGGGGAATTTATTTTTTACATCGACAGAAAAAATTATATTTATCATATACAACATGATGTTTTGAAGTATATATACATTGTGGAATTACTACATTTGGCTAACTAACATGCATTACCTCACAGTTATCAATATACATATTTCAAAATAAACAAAATATAAGATGTGTTTTTTAGCAAAACTTATTTCTGCCAAAGGGATTTCAGTTAGTATCATTTAAACATTTTGCTGAGGAAAAAAAAAGATTTCAGACTTAAATGCTGAAAGCAATGAAACTACTTTATTTTGTAATTTTCTTTTTTTTTAACCACACCAGACAGATGTGTTTTATTAAAAAAGAAAAAATAATAACTTTAATCGGAAAGTCTGATTAAATTCAATATTAACACAAACTCTTAAACATTTTCTGGAAAAGTCAAAAGGGTACATCACAGAAAAGCAGGCAGCTGCTGACAATTCTTTGGTGGAAAATTAAGTTGCAACTTATCCAGGTTGCCCAAATGATTAACAAGCCAAGTTTGTTTTTCAAAAATAGGTTTTAAGATATATCAAAGAAACTATACAATACAAAAATTTAACAATATGACAAGACACATAAATACTGGTTAAAATAAGCCTTTAAATGCTAGAAAACTAAAATGGGAAGAACTTACTGAAGGGTAACATACATAAAATAAGGCCTAATAGCAATGAACAATTCTAAACATTTTCCCAATGACTGACTAAGTTTCAAAAGACAGCTTAGGAAAATGATTAACATGTAGTTTTTCTTTTTTCCTAGCCAATTCAGTTCTACTTAGATAAATCTGGTTACCAGTCAATACATATATAAATTAATTTTTTTCTACTCAATTACTACCATTTTTTTTCTTTTTCACCTTTTCCCTAATTTTATCTAGCAATACTTTTCCTTTGATCAGTTGAACTCAAAGGTTTAGTACCTAAAATGAGTATCAACTCTTATTGGAATAGCACTTGGGAAATGCAATTCTAGAAAAGGCAAATGTTTAACTGAGGTGCTTGACAAAGTTAAACATCCGTTCTCAACATGACAATGTCTCCCATGTTAATCCCTAGGTTAATGGCTGCTCTTGGCTAGATCACATGACCCTGCATGATACTGTAATGTTCCCTGGTGAGGTACTGCAGAGCTGTGTGCACAAACACCTACTCATTTAAGCTTTCAATAAATACAAAGCATCATTTTAAACAATCACAGTAGAATAAATTAAAAATAATGCATTTCTATTGGCCTGCTTTGCTTCTTGAGCTGGCTTGGAATGCTGATTGTGACATAGAAGACACAATAGTTAATTAGTGGTAACTCCAAGCTCTTTAGACTTCAACACTTCTCTTTCTTCACGCCTCAGCACTTTTTTTTTTGCAGTAATAGTGGTGTTCTTCAATAGCATCACCACTGCTACGGGGCCAATACCTCCAGGAACTGGAGTGATATAACCAGCTTTTTGTCTGACTCCTTCAAAATCCACATCTCCAACTAGCTTGGGTTTGCAGTTACCGGATCATGAACTCTATTTATTCCCACATTAATGACGGTTGCTCCTTCCTGGATCATATCTGCCGTGGTGAGATTTGGAATGCCTGTAGCAGTTATCACAATATCTGCAAGAATTTTATGTTTCTTCGGCTGCTCTTTGGGAATATATCAATGAGATACTGTAACAGTGGCATCACCTCCAGGACCTTCATGTGCCCCATCTGTGTGCAGTAACATTGCAATGGGCATTTCAACATTTTTTGACCTTCCGACCACAACCACATTCTTCCCTAGGGCGGCAATGCCAGTTTACTCAATTATTTCTCACGCATACCTAGGGTAGCCAGTAACATGGAATACTGGGCAAACACATTCGCCCTATGTTAATTACATGAAAGTCATCAACATCCTTGTCTGGAGAAAAGCATTACAGATTTTTCTCTGATCAATATGCTCTGGAAGAGGCAGCTGAATAAGGAGGCCATCTACATTATTATTCAGTTTATTGATTAAATTAAACAGTTCTTCCTCTGAAACTGAAGCTGGTTTCATAATCGTCTCACTGTTGATTCCCATCTCTGCAGCTGTCCTGGTTTTGTTGAGGATATAGGAGTGACTTGCAGGATTCTCGCTGACCAGGATCATGCTCAGGTGTGGCCGTTTGTTACCTGAGGCCAACCACTCTTCCACCTCCTGCTGCACTTCCTGCTTGATCGGCTGGGCCAGTTTCCTTCCAGAAATGACAACAGCTTCATTTCGAACTGCCTCAAGGTGGAAGGGGTGAGGGTGGAGGGAGCAGCACTGACATGAGGAAGTGGCAGCCATAGCCCACACCGGTGACCTCACCAGGAGGGCTATTCTGTAATTTTCTATCAGACTTTCCAAGTATTTTTATTCTCTGTCTTGTATTTTAGTAGTTACAAATATTTTCTTGATCATTACTGATTTTTATTTCCTATATTGTGGTGGAAATTTTTATTTTTATATATGGATTTTTGCATTTTCAGGTTAAAATCTTACTCGGTGAAATCTCATATTTTTCTTTCAGAGTTAAGCACAAAAGGGGAAAGATCAGTCTATAATAGAACGATGTAGTGAAACCTTAGCAGAAAAATATCTGGCAGTAGAAACAGAGGTGCCTCTCTGAGAGCTAAAGGTTATGTCTTCTCTCCAAGCTATCTATTCTCCGTCACTAATGAAGTTGAAAAAGAACTTTTTAAAAGTTTTTTTTTTTCAAATCAAAAGTTCTGTTTTTCAAATCAAATTTTGTATATCTACATCAGTAAACATAGGCACATATAGTATACAATAAGGTATTTTATTTAAAAGTTCCTTGCTATTAGAATATTGATTCAATGCATAATTTAACTGTGTAATAAGATCTTAAATAGTTTTGTCTCCTTTTTCCCAGATCCATTCTCTTATAGTGAAACTACAAAAGCAGGACTTTCAGAACTTCCCCATCTCCATTCATCCATACACTTAAAATTTTTATTTTAATATTTTTAGTATTATTTATTCATGAATTCATTTATTTAACAAATATTATTTTCTCCTGCCTGACACTATGCTTATTTCTGGGGATACAATAAGGAGAAACAGAGAATCCCTGTCTTTATGGAACTTAGGATCTATATAGGGAGACAGATGTTGTGATTATCACCTATCAATCACAACCCACGTTATATTGTGATTAATGGTACAAACAGAGGCATTCGGTGGTTTGCTTGAGGAATCTGAGGTAGAACTGAGATGAATGGAGGTTAGTAAGGGAAAGAGAAAAGAAAAGCATGTAAAAAGCTGTGTGGTGGAAAGGTTGGAGGTATGAGAACAGCAAGGCTGAAACAGTACAAGACGTGTGGCAGACAATGTGGATAAAAATGTTGGGACAAACATTTTCAAACTAGACAGGGCCTTACTAACTACATTGTTTTGCAAGATTTTTGTCCAACTGCTTTCCTCTTGATCCCATATAATAATGGAAAAACACCGAAGCAGTAGGCAATGTAGAAACATTGCTTGACTTGTATTTTGAGGAGATCACTTAGCTGCACTTTTGGGAATATTGGAGAGACACTGAAGAGTTTATGGGAGAAATAGTTCATGGGAGAGATGATGGTATTATTGACCAGAGTTGTTATGGTGGAGAAACAAAGAAATGACTGAAAGGAAGAGGTTAGTATTATTAGGGAAAAATTGACTTTCTTGGTGAACTGGAAAGGGTGGTGAGGGAAAAAAATGGTCAAAGATAACTGCTACTTAGATGGACAGTTATGCATGTTAAAATATGTTACACTAAAAAGGGGAGATACGATTGTTCTAAGATAGTTTTGAATATATTAATGTATGGAAGTGTTATCAGCAATCCAAGAGGAGAGGGCAAGTAGGCAGTTAGATGTTTGGGTCTTCAATTAGAAATATAAATTTCTGAAGATAGCCGAATAGGAACAGCTCCAGCCTCCAGCTTCCAGCATGAGTGACACAGAAGATGGGTGATTTCTGCATTTTCAACTGAGGTACCGGGTTCATCTCACTGGGACATGTCAGACAGTTGGTGCTGGTCCACAGGTGCAGCCCGACCAGCAAGAGCTGAAGCAGGGGCAAGGCATCGCCTCACCTGGGAAGTGCAAGGGGGAAGGGAATTCCTTTTACTAGCCAAAGAAAATTGAGACACACAACACCTGGAAAATCAGCTAACTCCCACCCTAATACTGTGCTTTACCAAGGGTCTTAGCAAATGGCACACCAGGAGATTATATCCCACACCTGGCCCAGAGGGTCCCATGCCCACAGAGCCTCCCTCATTGCTAGCACAGCAGTCTGAGATCTAACTGCAAGGTGGCAGTGAGGCTGGGGGAGGGGTGCCCGCTATTGCTGAGGGTTAAGTAGTAAACAAAGCCTCTGGGAAGTTTGAATTGGGTGGAGCCCACCGCAGCTCAAGGAGGCCTGTCTGCCTCTGTAGACTCCTCCTCTGGGGACAGGGCATAGCTAAACAAAAAGCAGCAGAAACCTCTGCAGAGGTAAATGTCCCTGTCTGACAGCTTTGAAGAGAGCAGTGGTTCTCCCAGCACAGAGGGTGAGATCTGAGAACGGACAGACTGCCTGCTCAAGTGGGTCACTGATCCCTGAGTAGCCTAACTGGGAGACATCTCCCACTAGGTGCAGACCAACACCTCACACCTCACACCTCACACGGCTAGACACACCCCTGAGACGAAGCTTCCAGAGCAAGAATCAGACAGCAATACTCGCTATTCAGCAATATTCTATCTTCTGCAGCCTCCGCTGCTGATACCCAGGCAAACAGGGTCTGGAGTGGACCTCAAGCAAACTCCAACAGACCTGCAGCTGAGGGTCCTGACTGTTAGAAGGGAAACTAACAAACAGAAAGGACAACCACACCAAAACCCCATCAGAACGTCACCATCATCAAAGACCAAAGGCAGATAAAACCACAAAGATGGGGAAAAAGCAGTGCAGAAAAGCTGGAAATTCAAAAAATCAGAGCGCATCTCCCCCTCCAAAGGAATGCAGCTCATCGCCAGCAATGGAACAAAGCTGGATGGAGAATGACATTGACAAGTTGAGAGAAGAAGGCTTCAGTTGATCAAACTTCTCAGAGCTAAAGGAGGAACTACATACCCAGCGCAAAGAAACTAAAAACCTTGAAAAAAGAATGGATGAATGGATAACTAGAATAATCAATGCAGAGAAGACCTTAAAAGAACTGATAGAGATGAAAACCATAACACGAGAATGATGTGACAAATGCACAAGCTTCAGTAACCGACTCAATCAACTGGAAGAAAGAGTATCAGCGATTGAAGATCAAATGAATGAAATGAAGCGAGAAGTGTAGAGAAAAAAGAATAAAAAGAAATGAACAACGTCTCCAAGAAATATGGGATTATGTGAAAAGACCAAACCTACGTCTGATTGGTGTGCCTGAAAGTGACAGGGAAAACGGAACCAAGTTGGAAAACACTCTGCAGGATATCATCCAGGAGAACTTCCCCAAACTACTAATGCAGGCCAACATTCAAATTCAGGAAATACAAAGAACGCCACAAAGATACTCCACGAGAAGAGCAACTCCAAGACACATAATTGTCAGATTCGCCAAAGTTGAAATGAAGGAAAAAATGTTAAGGGCAGCCAGAGAGAAAGGTCGGGTTACCCACAAAGGGAAGCCCATCAGACTAACAGCAGAACTCTCGGCAGAAACTCTACAAGCCATAGGAGAGTGGGGGCCAATATTCAATGTTCTTAAAGAAAAGAATTTTCAACCGAGAATTTCATATCCAGCTAAACTAAGTTTCATAAGTGAAGGAGAAATAAAATCCTTTACAGACAAGCAAATGCTTAGAGATTATGTCACCACCAGGCCTGCCCTACAAGAGATCCTGAAGAAAGCACTAAACTTGGAAAGGAACAACCGGTACCAGCCACTGCAAAAACATGCCAAAATGTAAAATCCATTGATGCTAGGAAGAAACTGCATCAACTAATGAGCAAAATAACCAGCTAATATCATAATGACAGGATCAAGTTCACACATAACAATATTAACCTTAAATGTAAATGGACTAAATGGTTCAATTAAAAGACACGGACTGGCAAATTGGATAAAGAGTCAAGACCCATCAGTTTGCTGTATTTAGGAGACCCATCTCATATGCAGAGACACACATAGGCTCAAAATAAAGGGATGAAGGAAGATCTACCAAGTAAATGGAAAACAAAAAAAAGGCAAGGATTGCAATCCTAGTCTCTGATAAAACAGACTTTAAACCATCAAAGATCAAAAGAGACAAAGAAGGACATTACATAATGGTAAAGGGATCAATTCATCAGGAAGAGCTAACTATCCTAAATATATATGCACCCAATATAGGAGCACCCAGATTCATAAAGCAAGTCCTTAGAGTCTTACAAAGAGACTTAGACTCCCAAACAATAATAATGGGAGACTTTAACACCCCACTGTCAACATTAGACAGATGAACGAGACAGAAAGTTAACAAGGATATCCAGGAATTGAACTCAATTCTGCACCAAGCAGACCTAATAGACATCTACAGAACTCTCCACCCCAAATCAACAGAATATACATTCTTCTCAGCACCACATCACACTTATTCCAAAATTGACCACATAGTTGGAAGTAAAGCACTCCTCAGCAAATGTACAAGAACAGAAATTATAACAAACTGTCTCTTAGACCACAGTGCAATCAAACCAGAACTCAGGACGAAGAAACTCAATGAAAACCGCTCAACTACATAGAAACTGAATAACCTGCTCCTGAAAGACTACTGTGTACATAACAAAATGAAGGCAGAAATAAAGATGTTCTTTGAAACCAATGAGAACAAAGATACAACATACCAGAATCTCTGGGACACATTTAAAGCAGTGTGTAGGGGGAAATTTATAGCACTAAATGCCCACAAGAGAAAGCAGGAAAGATCTAAAATTGACACCCTAACATCACAATTAAAAGAACTAGAGAAGCAAGAGCAAACACATTCAAAAGCTAGCAGAAGGCAAGAAATAACTAAGATCAGAGCAGGACTGAAGGAGATAGAGACACAAAAAACCCTCCAAAAAATCAACGAATCCAGGGGCTGGTTTTTTGAAAAGATCAACCAAATTGATAGACCACTAGCAAGACTAATAATGAAGAAAAGAGAGAAGAATCAAATAGACGCAATAAAAAATGAAAAAGGGGATATCACCACCGACCCCACAGAAATACAAATTACCATCAAAGAATACTATAAACACCTCTACGCAAATAAACTAGAAAACCTAGAAGAAATGGATAATTTCCTGGACACTTTCACTCTTCCAAGACTAAACCAGGAAGAAATTGAATCCCTGAATAGACCAACAGTAGGCTCTGAAATTGAGGCAATAATTAATAGCCTACCAACCAAAAAAAGTCCAGGACCAGGTGGATTCACAGTCAAATTCTACCAGAGGTACAAGGAGGAGCTGGTACCATTCCTTCTGAAACTATTCCAATCAATAGAAAAAGAGGCAATCCTCTCTAACTCATTTTATGAAGCCAACATCTTCCTGATACCAAAGCTTGGCAGAGACACACATAAAAAAAGATAATTTTAGACCAATATCCCTGATGTACATCGATGCAAAAATCCTCAATAAAATACTGGCAAACTGAATCCAGCAGCACATCAAAAAGCTTATCCACCATGATCAAGTGGGCTTCATCCCTGGGATGCAAGGCTAGTTCAACATACGCAAATCAATAAACGTAATCCAGCATATAAACAGAACCAAAGACAAAAACCACATGATTATCTCAATAGATGCAGGAAAGGCCTTTGACAAAATTCAACAGCCCTTCATGCTAAAAATTCTCAATAAATTCGGTATTGATGGGACGTATCTCAAAATAATAAGAGCTATTTATGGCAAACCCACAGCCAATATCATACTGAATGGACAAAAACTGGAAGCATTCCCTTTGAAAACTGGCACAAGAGAGGGATGCCCTCTCTTACCACTCCTATTCAACATAGTGTTGGAAGTTCTGGCTAGGGCAATCAGGAAAGAGAAAGAAATAAATGGTATTCAGGTAGGTAAAGAAGAAGTCAAATTGTCCCTGTTTGCAGATGACATGATTGTATATTTAGAAAACCCCATCGTCTCAGCCCAAAATCTCCTTAAGCTGATAAGCAACTTCAGCAAAGTCTCAGGATACAAAATGAAAGTGCAAAAATCACAAGCATTCTTACAGACCAGTAACAGACAAACAGAGAGCCAAATCATGAATGAACTCCCATTCACAATAGCTTCAAAGAGAATAAAATACCTAGGAATCCAACTTACAAGGGATGTAAAGGACTTCTTCAAGGAGAACTACAAACCACTACTCAGTGAAACAAAAGAGGACACAAACAAATGGAAGAACATACCATGCTCATGGATAGGAAGAAGCAATATTGTGAAAATGGCCATACTGCCCAAGGTAATTTATAGATTCAATGCCATCCCCATTAAGCTACCAATGACGTTCTTCACAGAATTGGAAAAAACTGCTTTAAAGTTCTTATGGAACCAAAAAAGGCCCTGCATTGCCAAGACAAATCCTAAGCCAAAAGAACAAAGCTGGAGGCATCACGCTACCTGACTTCAAACTATACAACAAGGCTACAGTAACCAAAACAGCATGGTACTGGTACCAAAACAGAGATATAGACCAATGGAACAGAACAGAGCACCCCAAAATAATACCACACATCTACAGCCATCTGATCTTTGATAAACCTGACAAAAACAAGAAATGGGGAAAGGATTCTCTATTTAATAAATGGTGCTGGGAGAATTGGCTAGCCATAAGTAGAAAGCTGAAACTGGACCCTTTCCTTACTCCTTATATGAAAATTAATTCAAGATGGATTACAGACCTAAATGTTAGAGCTAAAACCATAAAAACCCTTGACGAAAACCTAGGTAATACCATTCAGGACATAGGCATGGGCAAGGACTCCATGCCTAAAACACCAAAAGTAACAGCAACAAAAGCCAAAATTGACAAATGGGATCTAATTAAATTAAAGAGCTTCTGCACAGCAAAAGAAACTACCATCAGAGTGAACAGGCAACCTACAGAATGAGAGAAAATTTTTGCAATCTGCTCATCTGACAAAGCACTAATATCCAGAACCTACAAAGAACTCAAACAAATTTACAAGAATAAAACAGCCCCACCAAAAAGTGGGCAAAGGTGCACTTTTTGTCTTGATTCTTAGCAGACTATTCATGTGGACAAGAACTTTCATTAATCTAAAGGCCATTTAGTCATTCAAACCAATAAACTTTCTTCTCCGTTTAACTTCCAAGTTCAAAAATTTTTAGCCTCTAGAAATCAAATCTTTTCTATTTATCCAAACATCTCAAATAATTCAAAAAATTAAATTATTTAATAATATTGTATATTTAATATTTAATATTTATAAAATAATTTATTTCTGTGAGATAATAAATATTTCTCCTAATTAGCAAATTAAAATTCTAATTCAAAAACATTAGGCCCATTAACATATATCATTACCTATTTTATCAAGACAAACTAATTTTAGTTTCTAAAAATAAGATGTAGACATTGATAGAATGGGAAAATAAAATGTAACAGCACAAGGGCAAATGCCAGTTTTTGAATTATATATAGTGATGATTCATGGGCAGAATCATAAATCTTAAATAATAGAGTACATTTATCTTGAGGGATTGTCATGAGCATATGGAACCTTTAGGTATTGTAGTAACTAACAACTACTCGTAGACCAGAGTGAAATCCCAGCTTAATGCCTAGGTTCACGTACATTGTGCACGATAAAACTATTATCATTAGAGCTTTTTGGTTTACTTTGTTTTTGTTATTTTTTTAAAAACTAATTTGTAAGCTCCAGAAGAGAGAAAACTAGTGCTGAATAAATCAGGTATCAAGTGATCCATTTATTTAAAAGATATGTTTTCCAAAAAATAGAATGGCCATGTTCCAAATTACAAACCTGCGTGTATATGCCTCTGTGCGTATGTGTGTCTGCACACATTTGTTTGTGTTTAAATGTATAGACAATAAATCTACTAGTCTCTCGTGCCATTGTGGACATTTGAACCAGTTTTTTTGTGGTAGTTTACTTTTAATATACAGAGGGTTTTGTTTTTTTTTTTTTTTAAATGAATGCTTAACAAAATGAAGCTGACTGGGTAAATAGAGAAAAGTACACGGGAAGATATAATCTGACACAATAGCTCCAGATTTGAGTTGGATGGCTAAGGGTTATTTTAGATATTAAACATAGAAGGTGAGGAATTTTGAGGAAGAGAACGTATTTAAATCCTTCCATCTCTGTAGTGCTCTTACATGGCTAGCACAGAGAGCCCACATTTAAAAGCTGATGGAGTACTTTTTCCTTCAGAAAGTTAGCTATAGGGTATATATTGACTGCCTGAAACAACAGTGCTCAAACCAAAGTGAAAAGAAAAAAAAATCCCTGCTCAGAAGCAAGAGAGGAGAACCAACAATATGTGAACATCCCTGCCGTGCTTTTCTGTTCTCTGTAAAACTGAACGTATAGAAAGTAGCCTGGTTTTTGTTTCATTAACTCCACTGGATCCCTCTTGCACAAAACTTTCAATATCGGGACAGCCTTGGGGGACTTCACTTCTAACAATTCCTTCAGGATCACTCTTCTTGCTAAACCAGTCAGGTTATTTTTAGGTCTTAAGAGCAAGCGTTCCAGGTGAGGAAGAAAACAGACTGCAGGGTAGGACTGTGGGAATATTCCAAATTCAGCCACTGAAATCCCACTAAATAGAGGCAATTATGTACAACCCCTCCTATTTTTAATTTACTTTAAATATAGTTTTATGCATTTTGCTTAAAAATAGAATACATCTTCCGGAGTAATTTTGTTTGCAGAAAAAGAAAGGGGACAAATTTAGAAAACAAGAACCCCCAGTCCATCAAAAAAAAAAAAAAAAAAGTCAAGATATTATAGTGGGTTGTAAGCCTCACATCTATCAGATTTAATTTTTTCTCCTAAGAGGAAGTCAGACAATTCTGACAGCCTAAGCCTAGATTATCCTTGGCCTTAGACCATTTTCTTCAATGTGTCTGCAATTTGATTCTTGTTGATTTCTCCCAGGGATTTTTTCCAGATGAATAATTAATTAGAGTCCATGTCAATTTTCTATGGTCATTGAGTACTGTCAAAATCTTCCCAGATTAAAACTCGTGATTTGTAAAATGAGAATTGTTACATATCTACTTTCCTTGCAATTTTAAGGTTGTCTACATTCATGTGAGATTTGTCATTAAAAACTCAGTTGTCTAAGTATTATCCCTAATACACTTTCCTTGTTCAAATCTTTCATCACTTCAGTACCTCAGGAAACTTGTAGCTCAAACAGTTTGGATTTTATTATTTTACCATGATTCAGTAACCATTTAGCACCCATGATACATTAGATTGTAAAAATATGTAGCTATTGCCCGCTTTTATAAAATTTAAAATTTTTCTTTGATGGATACATTCTAGGATTTTTTTTTTCTTTTTTTCCTTTTTTTTTTTTTTTTTTTTTTTTAACTAGAAAACAGTGACATAGTCTGGCTTTGTGTCTCCACCCAAATCTTATCTTGAATTGTAATCCCCAGGAATTGAGGGAGGAACCTGATGGGAGGTGATTGGATTATGGGGGCGGTTTCCCCCATGCTATTCTTGTGATTGTGAGTTCTCACAAGATCTGATGGTTTTAGAAGTTGTTTGGCAAGTTCCTCTTTCACTGTTCTCTCTGTCTTTCCTGCCGCCTTGTGAAAAAGCTGTCTGCTTCCCCTTCAGCCATGACTGTGGATTTCCTGAGGCCTCCTCAGCCATGCAGAGCTGTGAGTCAATTAAACCCATTTCCTTTATAAATTACCCAGTCTTGGGTATTTATTTATAGCAGTGTGAGAACAGACTAATACAAACAGCATATAAATAAATGATTGTATAAATAATGAAATCAAATAATTAGAAAATGGAGATACAAAACCCACTTATGATTCTTGTTCTAAAATACAAAGGATGATTCTACAAGTTTCCTTAGTAATCTTAATAAACTTTTATCATTTGTACATTAAGAATAACTGCAGTGATGGCTAACATATTCTACATATTTTTGAAAGTTTCCTTCCCCAAAGAAACTTTTTAAAAAAGTCTTTTTGTTGAGTCTCATTTTACAAATTATCTTTTATTTTGACTTTTGCAACACATTTAAGGTTTTAAATTCTAAGAAACTGAAATCAATTTCATTAAGGGTTCAGTTTGAATATGAAATGTTCTGTAATTAATTTCATCCATATCTCACAAACTTTTCCACTTTTATGTCATTGAAAAACTGTATGTATAAAATTACTGATTTTGATTCAGTTAGCTCATCAAAATACATAAAAATTCTTCTGTGTTATTTATCATTATATTGTTTGGTTTTTCTTATATTGTTCTGTTTATTTCTCGACGGTATTAATCTAGATGACAGTCATGCTACTAGATAAAATGTTGTAATATTTCCTTGGAATTCACAACTCTCTACTTCCTATTATCTTTTCCATTTTTCCTAATCTGTAACATGTATTTTTCATTTCCCCACACTAATAAACATTGAAGACAAATGGATTTACTATGTTTGTGTCCTAAATTCTATATATATAAATATATATATATATTCCTTATTCTCCATGACTTTCTGCTCTTTTTCTTCTCATGTTTTCATCTAAGATAGCCTTTCCTTTCCTCAGTATCATCCATGAAGTTTTTCTTATGTCATCAACCTGAAGAAATAGCTCCATATCTAAACTGTCATAGCAACTATTTGGTAAGTAAGTTAATTTGATCATTATTTGATTAAACAAGATTTCTTGAGCACCTATTATGTGTCAGGCACTTTTCTAAATACTGCAAATACAACAGTGAATAAATAGAAAGATATCCATGTCTTGAGCTGGGTGCAGTGGCTCATGCCCTGTAATTCCAGCACTTTAGGGGGCCGAGGCAGGTGGATCACCTGAGGTCAGGAGTTCAAGACCAGCCTGGTAAACATGGTGAAACCCCATCTCTACTAAAAATACAAACATTAGCCAGGCATGGTGGTGCGCTCCTGCTGTACCAGTTGCTTGGGAAGCCGAGGCAGGAGAATTGGTTGAAACCAGGAGGTGGAGGTTGCAGCGAACTGAGACGGCACCACTGCACTCCACCTTGAGTGGCAGAGTCAGACTGTCTCCAAAAAGAAAAAGAAAAAGAAAAAATATATATATATATATTTTTTTGAGACGGAGTCTTGCTCTGCCACCCAGGCTGGAGTGCAGTGGCCGGATCTCAGCTCACTGCAAGCTCCGCCTCCCGGGTTTACGCCATTCTCCTGCCTCAGCCTCCCGAGTAGCTGGGACTACAGGCGCCCGCCACCTCGCCCGGCTAGTTTTTTGTATTTTTTAGTAGAGACGGGATTTCACCGTGTTAGCCAGGATGGTCTCGATCTCCTGACCTCGTGATCCGCCCGTCTCGGCCTCCCAAAGTGCTGGGATTACAGGCTTGAGCCACCGCACCCGGCCAAAAAACTATTTCTTAATGAAACTTTCATTGTAATGAGTGAGCCAGATCATAAAGCAAATACATAAATATGTAATTGAAAGGTGATTATAGAAATAAAATAGATAAAGGTGATAGAAAGTGAGCTTTTGTATGTGGTGGGGGGAGTTGCTTCTAGTGTCCATTATTTTTCCTCATGTTTTCTGTCAAGTTCTACCTTCCTAAATGCATGATTATTTTGGATTGAATGCCAGATTACATATGAAGAGTTGTAGAAATAATTTGAGGCTCTGATTATAATGCAGTGACAGCTAGTCTGTTTTCATTCCACTACTACTGAAAGACTAGGAGCGCTTTCAGGTTCTGGAAAAAGTCTCAAGTCTTGAACTCCAATTTTTCCTCCCCAGCCCTGTGGGGCAGCCAAGAGTTCTGCACAGTGGCACAGCATCCCAGCTACCACTCGTGGAGTTAGTTGTCATGTGATGCCCACCATTGATGGAAGAGGAATGAGCAGTGGATGAGAGGAGCTTTTAAATAGGGAGGTCAGAAGAGGCCTCTGATCTGTACATGCTATACTAATGCAGCTTGTTAGTTTTTAAGCAACGACAGTGATCCGTGGGATCCTGATGGGGAACTGCGGCTTTCTTGAAGGATTCACGCTTCTTCAGCAAAGTCTTGATCTTTGAGAGGATGGTCATTTCTTCTCCCCAGCATGGACTCTTTGGGGTCTGTTCAGGCTTCTGGGATAGAGGTTATACGCAGGAACTCCCATTGCACTTTGGGTTTCCCTCACTTTATCTGGTGCACCTGTTTGCAGCTGGAATATATGTAACGGGAGGTGAAAACACATACCTGAACTTCCTCCTTTACCCTGGTGTTTCCTTCCTCCTCCCACGATTCCCCAGAAGCGAAAGAGGCAGACATTACTCTTCCCTGAAAGAATCTCCTGTAACCGGAGCAGCCGGCTGTGTGCCTGTGTGCCTGACGTATTGGGAGAGGACTGTGGAGGAATCCTCGGTGCTGGATCTTCTGATTTATTTAGTAAACCACCTTATTAAAAACACAGGCAGACTAGTATCTTGGAAAAGAAGATACTTTCTTTTTTTTTTTTTTTTAAGATGGAGTCTCTCTCTGTCACCCAGGCTGGAGTGCAGAGGCATGATCTCAGCTCACTGCAACCTCTGCCTCCCGGGTTCAAGCGATTCTCTTGCCTCAGTTTCTCGAGTAGCTGGGATTACAGGCGCCCACCTCTGCGCCTGCTAACTTTTGTATATTTTGTAGAGATGAGGTTTCGTCATGTTGGCCAGGCTGGTCTCAAACTCCTGAGCTCATGCGGTCCACCCGCCTCGGCCTCCCAAAGTGCTAGGATTACAGGCATAAGCCATGGTGCCTGGCCAGAAGATACATTTTTATCCATTTCCTCCAGCCCCTTTGCTCTTGAGTGACAGTCCTTCAGCCTGGCTTTAGAGATGGGAGACCACAAATAGAATCTTTTTTTAATGAAGGAAGTTAAAATACATCAGTTTATTCTTTACATAATATTAATCCTGACAAACTAGAGAACTGTTCCTGCTGAATAATATCCTCTTAAATGTGACTCCTTAGGCTTGATCAGATTGTGACATTTCTCCTCAGGAAATTATTTCACCACTGAAATCCCAATAACCTATGTGAGAATCTTGTTTCAGCACCACCAAAGGTCAGTTAGAATGTACTAGTTTAAAATGAGTCATCACCTATCAAGTATTCTAGAGAGAAATGCTTATCACAACATTTGCTTTTTAAAAAACTTTGATCCAGAATATTTTGTCCAACCCCAGCAAGTATAACTTGCTACAAAGGGAACAGGTGTCTTTATTTTATTTTATTTTATTTTATTTATTTATTTGATCTCAGCTCACCGCAAGCTCCACCTCCCGAGTTCACACCATTCTCCTGCTTCAGCCTCCCGAGTAGCTGGGACTACAGGCACCCACCACCACGTCCGGCTAATTTTTTTGTATTTTTAGTAGAGACAGGGTTTCACCATGTTAGCCAGGATGGTCTCGATCTCCTGACCTCATGATCCGCCCACCTCCGCCTCCCAAAGTGCTAGGATTACAGGCATGAGCCATCACGCTCACCTGGAACAAGTGTCTTTTACTGATTGGTTTTGTTTCCTAGATTTGCACAAGCCCTAGTACTATGTAACCGGGCAGAGTATTGATGTAGAAAGTAGACTCACCACATATTTTCTGCAGATTTTAATTACAACGACGTTTATCCACTCTAGTGCAATATTAATCCCTATCTCCATCATCAAGTATTTATTGAATTTAAACTCACATAACTGCAAATGAGGGGATAATAAAGCATACACAGACATGGGCATGGAATAGACCACAATATAAGGGGCATTTGGGAACCTGGGCAGTGAGACTTGGGGGCTGATTGTTCGGGTTATAAGGATCACAAAGCTCAATGACTTCTGGGAAAAGACCCTCTCTCCATTATTAAGTGCATGGGCTTTGGAGAGAGACTGCTGGGCTCAAATGTCATTTACTGGCTATGTGACTTTGGGCAAGTCACAAAAGATCCATTGTTATACTAGAGATGCTGTCATAGTGGATAATGTCCTTGTAAATGTGACTCCTTAGGATTGATCTGATTATGCATCTCCACTCAGGAGATTTTTCTCACCAATTAAATCTTAATAACTTCTGTGAAAATCTAGCTCCAGTGAAGACTTTTATTTCTTGAATTTCTCTACATCCCCCGGCTTTCTAACTTATAGAATGGAGCTAATGATAATGCTTTCCTTATTGGGTTGTTAGAAAGATGAAATGAATCAATGTTGGCAATGCATTTAGAACAGTGCCTGAAACACATTACATACTATATAAATACAAATCAATGTATTCCCAGGAGCTGCCATTTTTCTACTAAAACACTGGTATTGTGTAAAACACTCCTTAATTCCATAGCGTACAAAGCAGAAGTAAGTGTTTGCAGGGCTAAAAAAACTATGTACAGAATATATACAATTTCCTTGATAATAAACAGCTATAGAAAGCTTATGGTCCATATTGAAGGAATGCAAGCTTACTTAAATTCTGGCAGCGCAGATACCTATGCATAGCCAGAGATAAAACAGACAAAAATTCTGTATACACAGTCCAGACTGCAAGCAATTGTCTCTCCAACTGACAGTAAATGCCATGGCATAAAAAGCAAGTATTCTTATGTAGCCAGAGCAGAAGATGATCCTCCTGGGACTTAGAAGAGGCCAGTAGGTGGTGCAGAGCTAAAAGATGAAAGAAGGCTGAAATCTGAGTAGGAATATCATGAAGGGCTATGTATTTTCACTGAATCCTCAGTACAAAGCTTCCATAAATTAATACTGTAACCATACTATGATATATTTCTGGTTTGCTTCATGTGTATTTATACACATATAGACACACACACACAAGCTTACATTAACTGCTTAAGTGATTAAGTGTTTTTCATCTTATAGAGCCCCTCAGTCGCTTTTAGTAAATTCCTTTTGGATAACTAAACATTCAAGAGCAACTTCTTTTACATAATGTTATAGACAGGGGCCTGAATTAGGAGAACCCGAAAATAAGCACTCCACATATACTTTATAAAATGATGCCTTAATGACAATGCTTGCCATGAGACTGCAAATGTTCATAGAAATTTTAATGTATTGGGGGGAGTTTATAAAAAGGAGTATACAGTGTTATTTGTACAGTTTTAATATTAAATGTATTGCTCTGAAAATTGCAAAAAAAAATTTTTTCTTGAGCATCTAAACATTTATTTTAAATTTGATTATATTCGTTAAACAATTATAAGTTGCTATGATTAAGTCTCCAAACCCCTTAGACAGTAGATACACAAAAATGATTGTAAAACTCATTAAGTATATGTATATGTCCCTTTTTAAAAATCAGCACAGTAGGCTTATTACATTTCTTACTTTTTCCAATAATGTTTTTGTATTTTTCTGGTATCACTGACACTCTTATTTTGAAAACCTCTTAGGGATTCAGTGATATCATCTTGATTTCTCCTGATGATTTCAGTAATGCATGCAGAGCCCCAGCACACAAATAATACTTTCTCAGACGCTCTGAGGTTGCAGAGACTTAGTATAAGATCAACAGATTCTTTTTGGGTGACAAGAATTAGTTTGTGGTAATGGTTGCATAATTTTGTGAACATACTGAAAACCATTGAATTGTATACTTTAAATTGGTGAATTATATCTCGGTAGAACTATGGAAACATAGTCAATCAATTCTTGGTTACGTTTCCCATGGGAATTCAAAATCTAGGCACTAATCATCATGTAACTTCCTTTTACTAGCCAAATTTTGGCTAGTTCTGTCAATATGGATTTTTAAGTCCACACCTTTCATATGTTTTATAATTTTGAGCCACCAAAATGATTTTTGAAAGTCTTATTTGGCCAGTGTATGGCATGTAGTGATTATTCCTTAGAGGATTTCAATTCATAGGATTATCAAAGGTTTGACCTTCTGGGAAATCAGGAAGGAATCTGAGTCGATAGGTTCAAAAGAGTACCTGCAGAACAGGGGTCCCCAACCCCCTGGCCACAAACTCGTACCGGTTTGTGGCCTGTTAGGAACGGGGGTGTACAGCAGAAGGTGAGCAGTGGACGAGCAAGTGAAGCTTCATCTGTATTTACAGCCACTCCTCATCACTGGCATTACCACCTGAGCTCCGCCTCCTGTCAGATCAGCAGCAGCATTAGATTCTTATAGCAGCGCGAATCCTATTGTGAACTGTGCATGCAAGGGATCCCGGTTGTGCACGCTTTATGAGAATCTAACGCTTGATGATTTGTCATTTTCTCCCATAACTCCTAGATGGAACTGTCAAGTTGCAGGAAAACAAGCTCAGGGCTTCCACTGATTCTCCATTATGGTGAGTTGTAAAATTATTTTATTATATATTATAATGGAGTAATAATACAAATAAAGTACGCAATAAATGTAATGCACTTGAATCATCCTGAAACTATCCCCCACCCCAACCCTGCTCCATGAAAAAATTATCTTCCCCGAAACCAGTCCCTGGTGCCAAAAATGTTGGGGACTGCTGCTATAGAATATTTGGTAGTGTAGTGGTTAAGTGCAGTGTCGCTAGAGCCAAACTACTTAAAGTTAAATCCCAGCTGTGCATCCTGTTAATTGTGTGATCATGAGCACATTATACAACTTCTGTGTCTCAGTTTTCATTTGTGAAATGAAGATAATAATAAAATCTAACACACACAGTTATTAGAAGGATTGAATGTATTAGCGTGCACAGAGCATGAGAACATAGTAATTTGCTATTATGGTATTAAGAACTTTATTACTACTAATGATTGTTTATTAATACACAATACCTTTCTACCCATTATCACTTTCTTGACTCTCGTTATAGTAGGTTATTTCTTGTGACCACCAGTATCAGTTCTTCCTGTTCTTGGTGTAGTGACTATTTCTCCTGCACTATTTGATTTACTCATTGTTCCTTATATTTAGGCTTGCATTAAACAGATTGAAACATATTTATATGCATATTTCTAAAACTGACATATAAAAGCACTATACCCATAAAAATGAATGGTCCACTAAACTACACATTATAATGAATGTAAAAACTAGTCATATCCTATTTACCTTAGTTTTGTTTGACCATTCTGTTTCCACAAACTTTATAACTTCTCTTTTGAATATTATACGCCCATACCTTTTGTAGACTCAATGTGTACCAGTTGTTGTCTTCATCATTATGATCAACATTATCATTAGTATTATTTCATTGCTCAAATGATCAAATTTGAAACTGGTTGGGGCAATGTGGTGAGACCCTGTCTCTACAAATAATAAAATAAAATAAAATAGAATAAATTAGCTGGGCACGGTGGCATGTGTCTATAGTCCCAGCTA
The DNA here is from genome assembly GCF_009764315.1 of Trachypithecus francoisi. Taxonomy (NCBI): domain Eukaryota; kingdom Metazoa; phylum Chordata; class Mammalia; order Primates; family Cercopithecidae; genus Trachypithecus; species Trachypithecus francoisi. The sequence goes on from NW_022681469.1 coordinate 62,607,255, forward strand.
CTTGGGAAGCTCAGGCAGAAGGATTGCTTGAGCCCAGAAGTTCGAGACTACAGTAACCTATGATAACCTCATTGAACTTAAGCCTGGGCAACAGGCTCTTTTTAAAGAGACGACGTTGTTAAACGATAGCATCTCATTGTTGTTATCACTTAAAAGAAATCACATAAATTCAGAGTAAATCTAACTTTTAAAAGGTTTCCTCTGCAGCAATGTGCTTTTGTACCATTTCTAAAGAAAAATTGATTGGGTAAGATTATCACCACTATAAATATAGACATAAATACAGAAAAATCTTTCTTAGTATACCAGTTTGGCAACAAATAATGTGTGAATTGCATATCAGAAGTAGAAACCTGGGATCAAACAGATTTTAATTAAAATTCTGGCTCCAGCACCTACTGGCTCTATGACTCAGGGCAAGTTTACCTAATCTTTGTAAACTTTACTTTCAAAACAGAAATAATAACATCTGCCTCTTAGACTTTGTGAGGATTACATGGAATAACATTTAAAATGACAGTGAACAAGGCTAGCTAGCACTTGCCATCTACAGAAGTTATTAAATGTTTTTCATTTATGAATGTATTATATGATTCTATAAAGTCCTTCTTCCCTGCTTAGAGTAACAGTATCATTATACGTAAAATTTTTTCCTCCAGTGTAGTGAAATGTGATAGTCCCCAAGATCTGGCATTTTTGGAAGCTTATTATGGGGACTACAAGCAGTAGTAGTGGAAGAGGGTTATGAGAGCTCCATATAGAGATCTCAGGTGATAGCTACTCTCTCTCTTACAGAAAATCTCTTGATGTGAATTTTGTTTCGTTTCATTTTGTTTTTTTGAGACAGAGTTTCATTCTTGTTGACCCGGCTGGAGTGCAATGGCGCGATCTGGGCTCACTGCAAACTATGCCTTCTGGGTTCAAGTGATTCTCCAGCCTCAGCCTCCCAGGGAGTTGGGATTACAGGCATGCGCCACCATGCCTGGCTAATTTTTGTATTTTTAGTAGAGACGGAGTTTTGCCATGTTGGCCAGGCTGGTCTGGATCTCCTGACCTCGGGTGATCTGCCTGCCTTCGTCTCCCAAAGTGCTGGGATTTCAGGCGTGAGCCACCACGCTGGGCCTCTTCATGTGACTTTGAACCAGACTTTTAATGTATGGAAACTTCTCTTTTGAATATTATACGCTCTGTTTTAAATATTAAACAGAGTGGAAAAGACACGAGGGATTATTTAATATATATGGCTTATATGTTCAAGATAAAGCCCTGAACATATAAGAATAATAAAATGTTTTCATTATCTCATTTGATCTTTTCGAAATTTAGATTAAGAATTTGTCTAAATTTATTGACGTTTAATAAGGTTTTGCTATGTGAGTTAATTTACATAAAGCACTTTAATGATATTAACAAAAGACATTAATTTTTTTGTATGGTTCAGCTGGGCCCTCGAGAACTCCTATGAATCTTGGTTTGGGGGAACTACTTAGTAAACAATAATGGCTCCCGTTTAGTGTCACAATGAAGGGTACTTGAGGTTTGAGAATTTCTTCCTAAAAATGTAGTGTTAAACATTAGGTGCTGGCACCCCTTAGTGTACACATGGATTATTACAGCTTTGTCTTACTCGCCTTTGTCTTCGGTACTCAAGTGTGAATAAACCTCCAAAGATCTGTGAGAAAATATGCAAACATAGAAAACCCCAAAATATATGTGTTAAGAATAACCTCTACATCACTACCTCCTTTGTGATAGTTTTAATAATCCTTATGCTGTTTCCATATTGTTAGATATCTCCTCTTGAGAGACCCCAATAGATTCAATTTAGGTCTTGATGCCATATTTTCAGGTTATTGTTATGCAGTGTGGGTCAAGTATGATAAAATAAGTTGTATTTGTTGTTCAAGTCTGGCCTAGATTGCCCTAGGTAAGGCCATCATCATTTTAAATTGGTTTCTTATTCAAAACAGGCACTGTCCTGCTGTAGGTTGAGAATATTCTATTGTGTTTTTCTTACTTAAAAAAAAAAATCAAAGTTTAATTCACTATGAACAGTAATGAAAAGCCTAGATTAAGGAGAAAATGTAGAAATTTGTCATTGCTCTTATACTTTGCAGTTAACAGTTTATTGAAAACTTATTCAGCTGAGGAAATATTTTCATCAGTTTTTTATTCATCTCAAATTCAATGCTAAGTTCTTGTTATTCTGATTTTTTCTTGCATTCTTCATATTGCTCCTTACAGTTTTTATTAATGATGTTCATCAAATATTTCCAGTTCTCTTCCTGAGCACATGGTAGAATTGTACTGTCCTCCTGTGAATTACACGGTGGCTATGCAGCTTGCTTTAGCCAACGAAATCCGAGTGAAACTATACATTTTACATTGGGGGTAAAATTTAGAAGCCAATTATTTGCCTTTCTCCCCTCTTCCATGATGACAAGAATATTCCAGATGGAGGCTACTCTGTGTCCCAGAAGGAAAATAATGCAGTATAGAGACCCCAAATGACCAGTAGCTGAAATACAGCATGAATGAGAACTTAAACCTTTGCAGGTTTTTGAAACAGAGTCTTGCTCTGTTGCCAGGCTGGAGTGCAGTGGCGTGATCTCGGCTCACTGCAACCTCCGTCTCCTGGGTTCAAGCTATTCTCCTGCCTCAGCCTCCCAAGTAGCTGGGACTACAGGCATGCGCCACCATGCCCACCATGCTCAGCTATGTGTGTGTGTGTATGTGTATATGTACATATATATATATATATATTTCTGTATTTATTAGTAGAGATGGAGTTTCACCATGTTGGCCAGGATGGTCTTAATCTCAACCTTGTGATCCACCCACTTCGGCCTCCCAAAGTACTGGTATTATAGGCGTGAGCCACCGTGGCTTTGCAGTTTTAAGCCACAGAGATTTGAGGTGGTTCTTTACTGTAGCATAACATAGCCTATCATAACAGATACATTCCTCTTCTTAGATGTACCTATTTTTTAAAACTTCCTCCATTGTTAGTATGAATTTTTTATAGCTTTTGTAAAGTTTTTTTAAAAGATAATCCATATATTCATAATCATGACTTGATTAATAATTCACCACCAGTATTACAAACTGAGTTTTTTTTCTATTAGTAGTAATAGGTTGTAATTTATTGTTAAAATATTTTCTTGAATGTGATGAACTAAATTTTGAGATGGCCTAAAAAGTAAAGATAACAAATGTCAGTTTGACTTTGTCCAGAATGTCCTGAAGAACAAATTTCTTTTTTATCTCCCTAGTATTCATTTAAATAGAAGTATACATTTTATGTCCATAAAAAGCTTATTAAATATAAAACTCCAATAATCCTTGCTAAACTAATAGTAATATGATCAACCATTATACCACTAACTTTTAAGCAATCTGTCTTAACTTTGAATTGCCCTGGATTAAATCTAATATATCTAGAATCAAGAGAATCTGCAATGTTAAGAGTAAGAGCATAAATATTCAAAAATATTACCACTGTCATACAATTGTATGATCAACTTTTTTTTTTCCTTCATGGACAAATATGTAACTGGAAGACGTTTTTATTTAGTTGCTTTTGGGTTCGGCACTTGCAGATACATAATTATCTTATTTTCCTTTTGTATTTTATCCTTTTTTGTTACTTTTGGACAATAATTCATTCAGTCAGGCACGGTGACTCATGCTTGCAAACCCATCACTTTGGGAGGCCGAGGCAAGCGGATCACTTAAGGTCAGGAGTTCAAGACCGGCCTGGCCAATATGGCGAAACCCCATCTCTACTAAAAATAGAAAAATTAGCCGGGCGTGATGCATATGCCTGTAGTCCCAGCTACTCAAGAGGCTGAGGCAGGAGAATTGTTTGAATTCAGGAGGCGGACGTTGCAGTGAGCCAAGATCACACCATTGCACTCCAGCCTGGGCAATAAGAGCGAGACTGTCTCAAAAAACAAAAACAAACAACAACAAAACACTAACTTAATTCATTCATTCTACAAATAATCACTAAAAGCTTGCCATATACCACATACTGTTCAATATTATGATTATTTAGTTATTACCACAGCTTTCTGTGAAACAGCTGCAAGATCAAAATGGCATTCTATAGCTCTGAAATCTAGATATGGCTGTTTCTATAAGAGGTAAAGTTTTCTAATAATTTTAATATTGAAGATTTTTACTGACATATAATTTACATGCAATAAAACAGATTTCGAGTGTACTGTTTAATATGTTTTGGGAAATGTGTACACATATAAAACTACCACTCTAGTGAAGTAATAATGGAATAAACTTCATGAAAATTGCTAAAATCACAGATTGATAAGACCAAGATTTGATAAGAATGTATAATAATTGAAACTCTCATATATTGCTGGTAGAAGTGTCAAATAGCACAATCACTTTGGAAAACTGTCGCTTTCTTCTTTTTTTTCTTTTAGATAGGATCTCACTCTGTCGCGCAGGCTGAAGTATGACGGCGCTGTTTTTTTTTTTTTTTTTTTTTTTTTGAGATGGAGTCTCGCTCCGTCGCCCAGGCTAGAGTGCAGTGGTGCGATCTCGGCTCATTGCAAACTCTGCCTCCTTGGTTCACGCCATTCTCCTGGATGGCACTTTAATAGCTCACTACAGCCTCAAGCTTCTAGGCTTAAGCAATGTTCCTGCCTCAGCCTCCCAAGTATCTGGAACTACAGGAGAGTCCCACCATGCCTAGCTAATTTTTGTATTATTTTAGAGATAAGGTCTGACTATTTTGCCTAGGCTGGTCTCAAACTCCAGGCCTCAAGCCTCCCAAAGTGTTGGGATTACAAACATGAGCCATCATGTCTGCAGTTTCTTACAAATTTCAGCATATATCGATCCTAAATGTTAGCAGTTCTACTGTAGCTGTTTACCCAACAGAAATGACAACACATGTAAAACAAACAAACTACACAAGAATTTTCATAGCAGTTTCATTTATAATTGTTCCAAGTTTCAAAATGTCTATCCACAGCTAAATTGATTAAAAATTTATGGTATAGTCATAGAATGGAAGACTGCTCAGCAATAAAAAGAAAAGTATACTCTGCTAACACATAGAACATATAAACAAATCTCAAACACACTGTTAGGCCAAAGAAGTCAGAGAGGAAAAGAGCAGATAGTGCATGATTCCATTAATATGAAGTTCTAGAATAGGCAAAACTAAGCTGAGTTGATAGAAACCAGAAGAGGGGTTGGCTCTGGGTAGAGGAGAATGGGGAGCTGTGTGTGGCCAGGTAATATAAGACAACTTCTCTGATGGCAGCTAAACTAAAAGCTGTCTTCTTAGCTGTAAAAATAGAAGCTAGAGGATAGTTATATTACCTCTTTAAAATGATGTAAGAAAATAACTGTGGGCCTAGAATCCATTGGAAATCTTTTTTTTTTTTTTCAGACTAATGAAAACAGAACATTTGGGATTCCTCTTTCCATGAGGGTAGATTAGACCTTATCAAAAAACCTCCTGTCCCTCTTTCTTCCCCTGCACCCAAAGCACCCTATGAATTCCGGCAAAATGTAAAAGTTAATTACTTAAAAGAACTAGAGAATGGCCAAACACAGGCATACATTAATGAAAGAAAATGACACTGGGTAAGTTCCCATTTATTAATGGCTCTTTGCCTAGTCCATCCTTGAACTGAAATGTGAATGCAAAGCTGCAGTCTTTCTATAGCTCTGAAATCATGAAATTTTGTCCATAAAATCTGCACCCAAACTCCACTGACCTGTGGAAAATATATGTCTGGCATAAAATATAAAAATCTAGGTAGGTATGGAAGAACTGGAATAAGAATTCAACTGCCACCAACTTCATAGAAGGTAGTTTGGAGTTTACGTCCAATCAAATTGACTACATGCTAAAACAACAGATCAATATTTTATTGAGAAACATGGCAGAATCATATATTATTTATAGTGTTGAGGCTGTGATTTAAAATTACTAGCCACATAAAGAAATGGTAAAACAGAAAATATGATCCATATGCAACAGAAAAGGCAATCAATGGAAACCAGCCATAATATGACACAGATGTTAGATGTTAGGAAAAGGATTTTAATGTAGCTATTATTACTATGCTCAAGAACAGACATACACTAATAAAAAATTAATACATCTCAGCAGAGAAATTAGAAACTACAAATTAAACCAAAACAGTCTAGTACTAATATATTTGCTAATATTTAAAGTACTAATATATTTGCTAATATTTAAATTGTCTCTTAAATGTTATATATATATGTATATATATGTATATATATGTATATGTATATATATATGTATACATATATATATATGTATATGTATATATATGTATACATATATATATGTATATGTATATATGTTGGAATTTCTTTTTGTTTGATTTAAAGATATTTTATTTACTATATCACTATTATAAATATAAATAATGAGGCTGGGTGAGGTGGCTCACACCTGTAATCCTAACACTTTGAGAGGCTGAGGTGGACAGATTACCTGAGGTCAGGAGTTCAAGACCAGCCTGGCCAACATGGTGAAATCCCATCTCTACTAAAAATACAAAAAAAATTAGTCAGGCATGGTGGTGAACACCTGCAGTCTCAGCTACTCAAGAGGCTGAGGCACAAGAATCACTTGAAGTCAAATGCAAAAAACACACACAAAAAACATATATATAATTTCCGTAAAATAAACAAAAAAATTCTAGCATTGAAAACACAGTATCTGAAATTTAAACCTCACCAGATAAGTTAATGACAGACCGGAGATGACCAAACTAAAGGATCAGTTAACTTGAAGACTGATCAATAGAAATTAGGAATAGCCAAGGAAAAAATATCTTAAAAGAACAGAACCTCAATGGCCTGCAGAGCAATACCTGGGACTGTCCCAGAGGACAAGGGAAAGAAGATGAAGTAGGAAAAAAAACTGAAAAAATCATGACCAAAATTTCCTTCCATTTCATAAAATATATAAATTTGCAGAGTCGTCGATGAATCTTAAGCTTCAAGCATTGTCTATAGGCAGAAGATAAATGGCCCCATTTCATAAAAGACTTTGGAATGAAGAAGAAACGAAAAGGAAGGTACAGGAAATACGCTGGTGATTTGAACACACAGACAGTATACAATAATAAAATAATGTCCTAATGAATTAAAAGAGGATAAAATTATGTGATGACAATAACATAAGTTTAAAAGGAGTAAGTGTGATTAAAGTACCATATGGAAAGGGAAACGGTAGTGATTATCCTCAGATGTAAGTTATGTCTGTGGGTGACCACTGAAATAATGGCTATACAGTGTAAAACATAGTAGGAAAGGGGATAGGCAGGATGATAGGAAATAATCACCCTAGAATTCTATATCCAGACAATTTTGCATAAAGGTATTTTCAGGTATTCAACCCCTCCCAAATATTCTTTAATTCCTCTTTTTCAGAAAACTTCTGGAGAATATGCTCTGCCAAAAAAAAAAAAGCAGTGAAGTGGGGAGGCAGGACTGCAAGAGCAATAAATGGAGTTATATTCATTTTCTAGGGCTGCCCTAACAATATACAACCGATTGGGTGGCTTATACTACAGGAATATATTTTCTTTTCTTTTTTGTTAAATTTTACAAATTTGTCTCTTTTTTTAAGAGAACAAGTTTGAAACTTTTAAGTTTTGGAATACCTGTGCAGGACATGCAGGTTTGTTACACAGGTAAACGTGTGCCATGGTGGTTTGCCGCACCTATCAACCCATCACCTAGATATTAACTCATAGATACATTAACTCAGTATCCTGATGTCTCCCTCCCCTCACTCCCCCACTACATGCCCCAGTGTGTCTATGTGTTCCTCTCCATGTGTCCATGTGTTCTCATCTTTCAGCTACCACTTACAGGTGAGATAATGCGGTGTTTGGTTTTCTGTTCCTGCGTTAGTTTGCTGAAGATAATGGCTTTGAGCTCCATCCACGTCCCTGCAGAGGACATGATCTCATTCCTTTTTATGGCTGGATAGTATTCCATGGTGTATATGTACCACACTTTCTTTATCCAGTCTAACATTGATGGGCATTTGGGTTGATTCCATATCTTTGCTATTGTAAATAGTGCTGCAATGAACATACGCATACATATATATTTATAACAGAATGACTTGTAAGGAACGTATTTTTATAGTGCTAGAGCCCAGAAGTCTCAGGTCAAGGTGTGGGCAGAGTTGGTTTCCTCTGAGGCCTTGCTCCTTGGGTTACGGATGACTGCACACTTGCTGTCTCTTCATGAAGTGGTCCTTCTCTGCACACTGCCCCTGGTGTCTGTGTGTCCTAATCTCCTCTTCTTAGATGGACCCTTGTCAGGTTGGATTTGGGCATAACTTAATGACTTCATTTTAATTTAATTACCTCTTTAAAGGCCCTTTCTTTAAATCTTGTCACATTCTGAGGTACTGGCAATTAGGGTTTCAAAATATGAATTTTGGGGGAGCACAGTTCAGTCCATGACATGGGTATGAGAAAAAGGGGGTAGTAAAGAAGCATAATTCCCAGAAATGAAGCTTTAGTGAAATTCCCAGGATGACAGCTGCAGCAGGCAGGCCAGAGAACCAGCAGTCCGAGTTGAAGCAGGAAGATAGAGGATTCCCACAGTGATAGCAACAAGAAAAACAGAAACTTTCAGATTTATCTGAATTGTGAAAATATTGAGAAAATATTTACTCTTCTGGCAGATAGTTGAGGAGGAATTAGAGACAGATATATAGGAAACTTAGCAACTTAAAAATTTGGCAGTAATTTACTCCATAGAGAACAAAGAGTTGTACAAGAAAGGAAATACAAGCATGGCCATGATATGGCTTATCTGTAAATAATATTTATATAGTTATAGTAATAAAAACACTGGTTATTTTTCCAATTAAAATTGTGATGTAACTCTATTTAGAAAAAGGTCTGGGAAAATGCGAAAGCGGTCAATCTCACCTTCCATAATAGGAAGTAAATAATAAGACCTAAACCTGAAAAAGGCAAAAAAAAAAAAAAATAGTTATAGTGTGCTCTTAAGGATATGGACATGACTAAGAGAAGAAGCTTCAGAGTTAGAGGAATTTGTTTCTGAGAATGAAACCAGAGGACAGGTAGAGGTGAGATAGAACACTACTATTTGGCATAAAAGTTTAGACTTTTTAAACTAAGAACATGTATTTATAGCAAATGTTTGGGGGAAAAAAGCAAATTAAAAATCATATTGAAAAGCAGAATTTTGTATTAGTCCGTTCTTGCATTGCTATAAAGAGACTGGGAAATTTACAAGGAAAATTACTGGAGACTGGGTAATTTATAAAGAAAAGAGGTTTAATTGGCTCACAGTTCCACAGCCTGTGCAGGAAGCATGGTTGGTGGGGGGACCCTCAGGAAACTGACAATCATGGCAGAAGACAAAGTGGAAGCCAGCAGGTGCTTCATTGCTGGAGCAGGAGGGAGAGAGAGCAAAAGGGGAAGTGCCACACACTTGTAAACCACTAGATCTCATGAGAACTCACTCACTATTAAGAGAGGAGGAAGTCCATCCTCATGAGCCAATCACCTCCCACCGGGCCCCTCCTCCAACACTGAGGGTCACAACTCAAGATGAGATTTGGATGGGGACACACAGCCACACCATATCATTTTGTCCTTGGCCCCTCCCAAATCTCACGTCCTTCTCACATTTCAAAACACAATTATGCTTTCCCAACAGTCCCCCAAAGTCTTAACTCACTGCAGTATTAACTCAAAATTCCAATCCAAAGTCCCATCCTAGCTAAGACAAGTCCCGTCCACCTATGAACCTATAAAATCAAAAACAAGTTAGTTACACCAAGATACCATGGCGGTATAAGTATTGCCCAAATACTCCCATTCCAAAAGGGATAAATTTGCCAAAACAAAGGGGCTTCAGGCCCCAGGCAAGTCTGAGATCCAGCAGGGCAGTCATTAAATTTTAAAGTTCCTAAATAATCTCCTTTGACTCCATGTCTCACATCCAGGCCACACTGATGGAAGGGGTAGGCTCCCATGGCCTTGGGCAGCTCTGCCCCTGTGGCTCCGCAGGGTCCAGCCCCCACAGCTGCTTTCAAAGGCTGGTTGTTGAGTGTCTTTTCCAGACACACGGTGCAAGCTGTCAGTGGATCTACCATTCTGGGGTCTGGAGGATGGTGGTCCTCTTCTCACTGCTCTACTAGGTAGTGTCCCAACATTTCTCTTAATATATATGCTCACTGCTTTTTTTTTTTTTTTGATATCTCCATTCAGTATTTCATAGATAGTTCTTAGTTCCTTATTCCCCAGGCATGTTTCTTCCTTCTCCTGAACCTCCACCAACTGTGTTTTTCCATGCACGAAGTAGCACTATTATTCAGCCAGTCACTCAAGTCAGAAAGCTAAACATCATGTGTCTCTGATTTACTGCCAACACATAATCACTGAATCCTGTTGGTTCTACCTCTTTACAATCAGCTTCCTTTTCTCCATCTCTGCTGATTGTCACTTAGTTCTGGCATTACCAAACTTTTTATAGTTATTTACACAGGTACCAATTATTCTCTTGCCTTTAGTACTACTCACATACTAGTTCTTCTGCTTGAATCAATTTTTTGTCTTCTCTTTTAGAGATTAGCAAAAACACTCGATCTTTCAGAAAGTTCTCCCTCACATACTCATCTCATTACTTATTTTGGCCTGGATATGATATTTGTGCCTATTATAATGATTTACACACAGAAGATGAATAATTTTCTTTCAAGAATAAATAAATGGATTGAATAAATATTGATAAATTCTAAGAGAATGGGTTTGATTCTTCCGTCACTGAGTAGGAGTCATTTCTAGGTTACTGAGGTTTAGGTAAAAAATTGTGTATCTGTTCTACCTAAACTCTATACTGGCTAGAATATTTTAGAACTGTTTTTATTGAAAAGTACAAATGTTTGGGCCAGGCGCGGTGGCTCAAGCCTGTAATCCCAGCACTTTGGGAGGCCGAGACAGGCGGATCACAAGGTCAGGAGATCGAGACCATCCTGGCTAACACGGTGAAACCCCGTCTCTACTAAAAAATACAAAAAACTAGCCGGGCGAGGTGGCGGCGCCTGTAGTCCCAGCTACTCGGGAGGCTGAGGCAGGAGAATGGCGTGAACCCGGGAGGCGGAGCTTGCAGTGAGCTGAGACCTGGCCACTGCACTCCAGCCTGGGTGACAGAGAGAGACTCCGTCTCAAAAAAAAAAAAAAAAAAAAAAAAAAAGAAAAGTACAAATGTTCTAGCCATCATTTGCAAATTCAAATGCCATGGCTTTTAAATACAATAGAAAAATGCCTATCAGTTTAGGTATTTTCTTTAACACATAGATATTGTGAAAGAATGGCCCTGCTACTTTAGGAAGTATTTTCTCTTGAAGAGGTTAAACTCAGTGGAAGAACACTGTCTGCTTAAAAGACATCAATCAGAGATTCAGCTACTCCTTTCCCCCTTCCCATCCTCAGTTGAGCAACTGTCAGTTTGCCAGAAAAGACCTCAACCCGTGCTCTGCTAGGATGTCAGAGAGATGCATATTCATCGAGGACTGCTCGGGACAGAGTGAACTTGGTGGCTGCATTTCACTGTGCTTGTTCTTAGAGAAAATTTATTTTAAGATACAAAATTTCTCCTTTATATTAGGATATACTCTTGACAGCTAAGGGGGTAAATAGTCACAAGAGGTTGCTGAGTGGAAAAATTTCAGTAGCGCTAAGTTCAAGAAGAATTTAAAATGAAAGGACTGTGTACAAGCAATGTAATTACCTTTGTCATCTCCTTCAACTTTTCAGTGCTGGAACTTTCCAGTAGCTAAACACACAACTAGAAACGAATCTATTTTCATATTTCTTCATATACATTTATAAATAGGAGGTGGCAAAACACAGATTACATTGTTATGTATTTTCCCCTTTTTGTTTTTCTGAGTGTAAATGCATTGGGAAACAGAAATCATATGTGATATCATGATTCATCTCTTACTTTGTGACCTTGAATAATTATTTTGGCAATTTAATGAAGCTCAGTTTCATTTTCTACAAGATAGAGGTAATATATGTTTTGCCAAATATAAAGCTTTTAAAACACATCAAATTAATTTATATGGAAGAGTACTATAATTGTAAAAGTGTTTAAAAATGCACAAATTCTTTCTTACGTAATACACATATATTCATTTTTGAAGTTTCTAAACATAAGTTAATTAGAGACATATATTGTTTACATGGTTTGTTCATAGCATGGGTTTAGTAGGGCATTTTGTCAAAGGAGGCACAATTCTTCTCTAGAGTAGGTTTAGGTTATATGGTGAAAGAATTTGACGCTATGATTAGAAGTTAGGACATACTTTTTTTTGGCAAACAGAAGTGAGATAGTTTTCATTAATTCTTATTCATTCTTATGTATTAATTTTGTAATATATTTGAGCTACTGCTAAGTAACAAGCTTTGTCTTAGGTGTTGAGGATAAAAAGATGAGCATTGCTCAGCCTTTGACATCTAGCTATGCACAATCTAGTAGGGATTCAGAAAGATAAAAATTGTAATAAAACACTCTGCACATTCTATCAAGTGTTATGAAACTGTAAAAGAAGGGGTAATTAACTTCATATGGAGAAGGGACAGACAGGTCCAGAAATGCTTCATGGAGAACATCTAGATGTAAAGAATAAGAGAGGAGGAGATATAAAGGAATTCTAAGTTAAAAGGGGACAGTAGCAAAAGGTAACATAACTAAATTCATGTATAAAGAACAAGCTACCTAAAGATTAGAATATGTGGTAAGGAAAAGGTAATGATTATAGGAGGAAGGAAGGCAGATCATGGAGAGCTTATTACCATGCTTGGAAATCTAAACTTGATTCTGCAGGTACTGAGCTATATTAAAGAGTTTTAAATAGACAAGTGTCAAGTGTCCTAAGTCAGATTGTGTATATGTATATGTGTATGTGTATGTGTGTGTGTATGCGTGTTTATTCTGAAAGTGGTATGGAGAAGAAATTCCAGTGTAAAGAATCCAAAATTAGGGTGACAGGAGGCTATTGCAACAGATTTTTAAAATGTTGAAGCTGTAAAATGAAACGATTTTCATGAGGATCAAGATTTGGGATGATCAAGAAAAATAGTTTAGAAGTACAATGATTGAATGAAGATGAAACATGATGGAGAAGTCAACATCTAAACTGACTACTGGATTCAGATTTGAGTACCTAATGGGATGGTGGTTGCTATGGCTTGAATATTCCCCTCTAAAACTCATGTTGGAATTCAATTGCCATTGTGACAATATTAAGAAATGGGAGTTTTAGAAGGTGATTAGATTATGAAGTCTCTGCCAATGCTCATATCTCAGGAGTGGATTAGTTATTGCCCAAGTGGTTGTTATGAAAGTGAGCACTCTCTCACAGGAGCTCTCTTGCCCTTCTGCCATGGAATGATGCAGCAAGGAGGCCCTTGCCAGATGATGGTGCCATGCTCTTGGGCTTCCCACTCTAATAGAATCACAAACCAAATAAATCCCTTTAAAAAATAAAAATTAAAATACCTAATCTCAGGTATTCTGTTACAGCAACAGAACACCGACTAAGAAAATTGATACCAAGAAGTATGGCAGTGGCTATAACAATTATTTGGCTGGGCACGGTGCCTCATGCCTGTAATCTCAGAACTTTGGGAGGCCAAGGTGGGCAGATCACGAGGTCAAGAGATTGAGACCATCCTGGCCAACATGGTGAAACTCCATGTCTACTAAAAATACAAAAATTATCTGAGTGTGGTGGCTTGCACCTGTAGTCCCAGCTACTCAGGAGGCTGAGGCAGGAGAATCGCTTGAACCTGGGAGGCGGAGGTTGCAGTGAGCCAAGATCGCACCACTGCACTCCAACCTGGTGACAGAGCAAGACTCCTTCTCAAAAAAAAAAAAAATTATCTGAAAACATGAAAATGACTTTAAAACTAGATAAGGGGTGGAGGCTGCAAGAACTTTGAGAAGCAGACTAGAGAAAGGATAGTTTGCCATAAACAGAGCATTAAGGGCAATTCTAGTGAAAGGTCATAAGAAAAAAAGCTGTAAGGAAAGTTTGGAGCTTCTTAGTTATTATCTAAGAGGAAGTGATCAGAATGCTGATAGAAATACTGGCAGTAAAGTCTATTCTGATGAGGTCTCAGACAGAATTGAAGAACAAGAAATTGAACACTGGAGTAAAGATTATCCTTGTTAAATTGTGGCAAAGAACTTGGTTGCATTGTGTCCATGCCCAGGGGCTTACTATAAGGTGGAATTTAAGGGTGATGAACTAGGATACCTGGCAGAAGAATTTTCAGAACAAAATATTGAGGGAGCCATGTGACTATTTTTGGCTACTTACAGTAAGATCAGAGGAGAAAGGAATGATTTAAAGATAAAATTTATAATTAAAAGGGAAGCAGAACAAGAAGATTTTTAAAAATTGCATCCTGGTCATATAATGAGTGAAAAGGCATCTTCAGGAGAGATTAGTACCAATAGAAGAGAGATGCTCTTTATCAGGACAATGGGGGAAAGTCTAAAATTTGAGATCTTCATGGCTGCCCCTCCCATCATAAGCCCAGAGCTCTAGGAGGGCAGAATGGTTTCTGGAGAAGGACCTGGAACACCTTCCAAAAGCTTGCTGCCTAGAGCTGCCTCTGGACTCTGTTGCCTGCATTCTGGTGCAGTGCTCCTCAGGCACACCAGCTGTGGCTCAAGCAGGCCCAGGGGTAGCTTGGGATACTGCTACAGATGGCACAAGCCTTAAGCTTGGCAGCATCCACATGGTGCTAATTCTGCAGGCTTACAGAACGCAAGCACTCTGGAGGCATAGTGATCTCCACTTAGGTTTCAGAGAATGTATCTGACAGTCTGGGGACCCAGGCAGAGACTTGTTGCAGGGGTGGAGGCGCTGCAGTGAGTCCCCACCAGGGTAGTGCATGGGAACTGGGACTGTGACTGAGGTATTGCATGGGAAGTGGGATCACGATCGATACTCCAGAACTATAGATCAACCAGCGTTGGAAAGCTACAGGCACCCACCTCCCACCTATGAGAGCAGCCACATGACCTGCACCCTGCAAAGCCACAGGGATGGGGCTGCCTGAGGCCTTGAGAGTCCAAGCCCCACACCAGTGTGCCCAGGATGTGAGGACATGGTGTCAAAGGAGGTTATTCCAGCATTTTAAGACTTACTGTTTTTTTCCCTGTTGAATTTTGGACTTACTTGGGAAAAGTAACCCCTTTATTGTCACCCATTTTTCCCTTTTGGAATAGGAATGTCTACCCTATATCTGTCTCACCATTGTACTTTGGAGGTAGATAACATGTTTTGAGTTCATACACTCACAGTTGGAGTGAGTTTGCATCAGGATGAATTGTGCCTTGAGCCTCACTCATGTCTGATTCAGATGAGACACTGGACTTTGAACTTTTTAGTTGATGCTGGAATAAATTAAGACTCTGGAGGCTATTGGGATAGAATGAAAGCATTTTGCGTGTGAGAAGGACATGAGTTTTAGGGGGCCAGGGATGGAATGCTTTGGTTTCAATGTCCCCTCCAAAACTCTTGCTCAATTTTAACTTCCATTGTGATACTATCAACAAGTGGAAACTTTAAGAGGTGATAGATCATGAGGGCTCCACCCTCATTAATAGATTAATGGTGTTATGGCAGGAGTGGATTAATTTTTGTGAGAATGGGTTAACTATTGCCAGAGTGGTTTGTTATAAAAGCAAGCTATCTTCCACACAAGCTTTCTTGCTCTTCTGCCTTGGAGTAAATCAGCACGAAGGCCATTGACAGATGTCAGTAACATGCTTTTAGACTTCTCAGCCTCCAGAATCATGTGCCAAATACATCTCTTTCAAAATTGCTCCAGTCTCAGGTAGTCTTTTGCAGCAGCAGAAAACAGCATAAATCAGTGGTTGTAGCTACAAGTAGACAGACAGGTTTGGGGTACAGGTATTAGTGCTTGAAAAATGGGTTTCATTTAGATTATGTTGAGTTTTACTGTTAAAGAATTCAAAGGGACGTTTTTATTAAAAGGGCATATATACGTGTTTGACCTCTGTAGAGAATTGACAGGGATGAGTGAGAGAGAAATATTAAAGTTATCAACCTTTTATAAAATTGATAGTTGAATTTTTGGATATAGATTAAAAAGCTTAAAAGGATTATTAAATATGAAGGAAAAAGCTTAGGAAGGAGAACTAAGTCTGTGTTTTGGACAGCTGTTATCAGGTTATGGTCCAGTAGCAATACTGAAATAAATTTCTTATGACATTACAATATTATTCTCTATTGAAATGAGATTAATGTTATCAACTAATTAATCATACTGGCATAGAAAAATTATGTGAACATATAGATTAGAATAAAAGTTTCATATGATAATTTCTAGTATAACATATGTATCTTTCTACATTTTAGGATTATTTATCAGAGCATGACCAACTTATAGGCAATCTGGGAAAAATTACTGCTTCTTATATATTAGATTCTTCAACTTTAAAATAAGGAACAGTGATGATAGTTCACTTTCTTGTCCTATGATTTCAAGCAGGGCTAAATTAGAATCTAGGCTTTGCCACTTACTGGCAGTAAGCCTGTATCATTGGCTGTAACCATCTTTTTTTTTTTTTTTTTTTTTTTTTTTTTTTTTTTGAGACGGAGTCTCGCTCTGTTGCCAGGCTGGAGTGCAGTGGCCGGATCTCAGCTCACTGCAAGCTCCGCCTCCCGGGTTCACGCCATTCTCCTGCCTCAGCCTCCCGAGTAGCTGGGACTACAGGCGCCCGCCACCTCGCCGGCTAGTTTTTTGTATTTTTAGTAGAGACGGGGTTTCACTGTGTTAGCCAGGATGGTCTCGATCTCCTGACCTTGTGATCCGCCCGCCTCGGCCTCCCAAAGTGCTGGGATTACAGGCTTGAGCCACCGCGCCCGGCCGGCTGTAACCATCTTAATGCACTTAACCATTGTATCCCTGCAGTGCCTTAGACCAGGCAGGGGAATGAAATATCAATATAACTAGACAAAATAATATAAAGTAGGTGACATTTGTCTATCTTGGCATCTTTAAAATTTTAATTAATAAGGGACATCAAATTTTATTTATATATTCTCATCTTAATAGTTTACTTATAATACGCAATAAGTATATAGCCACTTATTTAAAAGAAAGAAATAACAGGGCACAGTCCTGTTATTTAATATATAATTTTGTAATTCTAGCTCAAAGGTAGGTTTGTGGTCTTGATTTGGTCTTGCTTTTGGGAAGAGTGTTTGTACATATATGTTTGTATATATATTTTAATTACTAGAGTTAGTTTTAGTCATTGGGTTCTCAATATGATTATCTTCATGTCACTCAGTATTTTTCTTAATGTCATTAAATACTTTTTAGAAATGAAATATGCAGCATAGATACGTAGTACTTAATAACAAAAGACTAGCACACCAACATGGCATAAGTATACATATGTAACAAACCTGCACATTATGCACATGTACCCTAGAACTTCAAGTACAATACTAATAAAAAAAAATAATAATAACAAAAGGCAAAAAGCATTACTTTTTTCATCTTTAATTCTTGGTAAGATACCTTTAATAATTTTGATCTATTGGCTGTTCTCTAACATTTTACATCATTTTATATATGTTAATGGATTAGTGTGCCTATTAATGGATAAATTTTTTAAAATTATGCATCTTATTTTGACAAAAAGCTTTCTTTTTTATAGATCTTATTGCTTTTATTTCTTTTCATTCTTTTGAGAGCATTTAGAATTTTTTTTCAATA
The DNA here is from genome assembly GCF_009764315.1 of Trachypithecus francoisi. NCBI lineage: Eukaryota > Metazoa > Chordata > Mammalia > Primates > Cercopithecidae > Trachypithecus > Trachypithecus francoisi. The sequence continues at coordinate 62,625,101 of NW_022681469.1, forward strand.
TAATTTATTTTCATTTTGATGTGATATATTTCATCTTCTCACTCTATAATCCTTATACATATCTCATTTTTAATCATTTTATATATTTAAAATACCTACAAATATATTTAGTACAGTATCCAGAATTTACTTTGTGCTGAGTTTTCTTATGTTATTTTAGATTTTGACATAAAATTTTTTTCATCAATGTAGATGTGCTTCTACTTATTTAGTGGGACAGAATCCATCAAATTCAAGTGCCTTTATCACTGATGTTCTTACTCATATATATAAATATTGATTAATCAAATTTGCCATAGATACCAAATATTATTTTAAAGACTAAAATAAATTATCCTGTATCTAAATATATAATGAGAAGATAAAACTTTCGTTGATGATTTATAACAGGAGTTGTCAAATTTTTCTATAAATCCAGATGGCAACGGTTTCAGGCTTTGTGGACAAAAGGAAAACTTGAAGATATTATACAGTTTTTCATATGATGAAATAAAATATTTTCTTTGATGGCGAGTGATGATGAGCATTTTTTCATGTGTCTGTTGGCTGTACAAAATGTCTTCTTTTGAGAAGTGTCTGTTCATATCCTTTGCCCACTTTTCGATGGGGTTGTTTTTTTCTTGTAAATTTCTTTGAGTTCTTTGTAGGTTGAGAGAAATGCAAATCAAAACCACAATGAGATACCATCTCACACCAGTTAGAATGGCAATCATTAAAAAGTCAGGCAACAGGTGCTGGAGAGGATGTGGAGAAATAGGAACACTTTTACACTGTTGCTGGGACTGTAAACTAGTTCAACCATTGTGGAAGACAGTGTGGCAATTCCTCAAGGATCTAGAACTAGAAATACCATTTGACCCAGCCATCCCATTACTGGGTATATACTCAAAGGATTATAAATCACGCTGTTATAAAGACACATACACACGTATGTTTATTGCGCACTATTCACAATAGCAAAGACTTGGAATCAACCCAAATGTCCATCAGTGACAGAGTGGATTAAGAAAATGTGGCACATATACACCATAGAATACTATGCAGCCATTAAAAAAGGATGAGTTTGTGTCCTTTGTAGGGACATGGATGCAGCTGGAAACCATCATTCTCAGCAAACTATCCCAAGAACAGAAAACCAAACACCACATGTTCTCACTCATAGGCGGGAATTGAACAATGAGATCACTTGGACACAGGAAGCGGAACATCACACACTGGGGCCTATTGTGGGGAGTGGGGAGCGGGGAGGGATAGCATTAGGAGATATACCTAATGTAAATGACGAGTTAATGGGTGCAGCACACCAACATGGCACATGTATACATATGTAACAAACCTGCATGTTGTATACATGTACCCTAGAACTTAAAGTATAAAATTTTTACAAAAAGAATAAAAGAATATTTTCGTAATTTTTTTATTGACAAAATTAAAAATATAATATTTGAGTATGATTTTTTGTAATATTGGTCAACTAATGAAAATACTTAAATTCTTTTTTAGAGGCATATTTTCCATAAATAATATTCAAATTTAGTGTTCCCTATTATTAAATTGGTTGCAAATGTTCATTTATAAAAACATTCTCAGCTTGAAAGTCTTGCAAACTGAGACAGAAAGCCAGATGTGGTCTGTGGGCTATAGTTTGTCACTGCCTGAGTTAGAGGATACTTCAACAAAATTTGGACATTTAAAAAATAGTTGAAGATGTTGAAAAATTTTAATTTTAGTTATGTGACAATGAAATATAACAGTAATGAAACCCAATACTATAGCTATAGATATGTCTGAAAAATTGTGGTCTATATGTTGTATTGTTTATAAACTTCATGCTTGATTAGCTCTCTAGTAAGTCAGAAGTAATTGTTGGCAAATGAAAGGACTGGTCTGCAGATGAATTATGATAATAATGCTACCTAGTTTTCCCTCAAGATTAAGAGCTGAGCTACGGATTCTCTGACCCCTTTTCATGATTCATAAACACTTCTAAAACCATTACACAGAAAATTATTTGTAAATATTTCATCACATTTTTCTAAAGAAGAAAAAGAATATAGAGAGACTTCCCATGATGTGGATCACCTATGTCACTCATCAACGTAATGAACTACAAGGAGCCCTGACCCCAAAACTCCTTATCTGTTTATCTGGGAATAATATGACTACTACATAAAGCTTCAACTCTGGCCACATGATGAAAACCAAGTCTCCTTCCCTTCCCAGTAATTTAAAGAGTATTACTAATCTTTAAGAGAAACCAAGGTGACTCAGGGTTAAGCTTCTCTTTTATTCCTCTTCTTAGGCCAGTCTATTAGCTGGGACACATTATTATTACTTTTTACCTTTGACCTACAGATTTGGCTTCAACATATTGTCCTTCAAATCTGAGGCTGACCTCAGTAACCTGGTAGGTTCCTATTTTCTCTAAGGCCAGGGTGCTTCTCTCAGGATCAGAGGCTGTCTACAAGCCCCAGGCTTGAAACCAAGGCACCGCTGCCTACTTTGCACCTTGGACACTGCATTCTGGCCTGTCTTCCTGGACCTCCCCAGTCTGGCCAACATCAGAATCTCTACTGCAGCGCCTTGCTAGTGTTCTGAAATGATGCCCCGCAAATGCCTATCTATCCTCTGGGTCCAGTAAATGATCAAGTTTTCTGTAATAAGACAATTCAGAAAACTATAGTGAAAAATCATTGTTATACATACATATACACACACACCAATACTATATATATGTAAGTATTTGATATTATAATACATATAAGTTTATAGTATGATACATTTATATATTATATAATATTTAATATAAATATATGTTATATTATTATATATGTTAGTATATATTATATTTAAGTACAACATATATGTACATATTAGTTGTGATGTCCTTCCCATTTTTGAGGTTGAAATGCCCTTAACTTTGTGAAATAATGCTGGTGTTAAGTGTTTAATATTTAAGTCTTTAGTTGAAAAAGTAAGTTGAAAATTGTGTTTGCCTAAAGTTTTGTGATTTTACTAGAGCATAAAATCCCAAAATCATGGAGAGGGGGAAGGGCCAGTTCTGGATAATTGCAGTTAGCTCATTATAGTCCTCACAGACACCGATGGCTGGTCCACTTCCACTTGTTGCTAATTATTCTGCTAATTGAGTCCCAAGTCCATTTGCAAGACTGCACTTTGTCCCATAGCCTGAAGAGTGCACCATCCCCAAGGATGGCTGTTCGGTGAGGAGTTATTTTCCATATTTTACCAGTCTAGACACTGATGACTACAAGACTTAAGTGATTTGCTTCAAGTGACAGGACTACATGGTCAATCAATGCCAAAGTGGGGGCTAACACGAATGGCAGCAATTCAGCAGGTGCCTACAAATCAGAGTGGCTGAATCTATTTACCACATCCAATTCTGTTATAGGAAATAGGCTTGATGAAATACAATAACTTAATCCACCCAGAAACAACCTGCCCTATCCATCCATCAAGCGAGATGTCACCTTCATATTTTTTCTTTCAAAATAACTTTCTTGTAGAAACTTTTTGTATTTGCCTAGACATCTCTTCATGTTTTACTTTCCTATAAACTTGTGGTGGCCCTCATTTAGTCACTTAAGTGGAAGCAATATTAGGATTCCATTCACCAAGTGTTAACGTAATATACAGGTTAATATGCATTTACATGTATTTTGTATTCATGATGCATTTTTATTATTAGCACAATAAGTGTAATATTTACCCTTGCAAATACGTTTTATTGTTATGTAGGTAACTGAAAACAATTTTTACTGGCTACAGTTTAGAACAATCTTTCTGCTACATTTTCCCACATATGCAAACGCATTTATATAAGCCTCATCTTAGATGTATATTATGCAATGGGGTCACTATTCAAGAGCTGAAAATACCACATAGATGAATATAAATTTCAGATTAAAATGTTTTAGGAAGTGCCAACACTTTCAGTTCCCCAAGTGCTTCAGATTAATCATGATCGAGTCCATAGTGGGAGACTGAAGGATGATTCCAAGAATGTTGTTTAGCTCCTTGGAGAGGATTCATTACCTCAGACATTATTTGACATAAAAACAGATGTACCTCTGTCATTGCTTTGACCTCTCCAACAAGATGAACAACTAGACTGATACACTTATTGATCAGAGCAAAACCCATTCCACCAGAAATAGACAATACATACACCCCAGTGTAAATGAAGAATTAACTTCTAAGTAGATTGGCTATTAATCTGGAATCTGAAACAATACAACTAGCTGCCTGGCAGTGCTACCTTTTTATTGTAGGTACACAGATAAAAGGACTGTCTGCATTGCACAGTGGGCAATATTTTATTAATATGGGTAGTTTTGCATGAAGCCTGTAAATCAAATATGCCAAACTTGGTCTGCATTATAAGTGTGTTGAATATTGAAAGTGTTCATCATTTTGCAATTAGCTTGCCTCTGCTTTTTCTCTAAAGGTAAGTAACATGAAGCATTTGTGAATGTTAGTGGGTACATATTGAACAACTGATTCAGATGTTCTTTCACGGTTATTGATATTTATAATATTTATATAATACCACCTCACAAAAAGCGTTCTATTAGTAAAATGTTAAAATGAAGGGAGAATGGGGAGAGGTGAGGGATGAAAAAACTACCTAATGGGTATAATGTACACTATTTGGGTGATGTTTACACTAAAATGCAGACTTCACCATTTGATAATATATCCACATAACAAAACTGGGCTTGCTTACCCCAAATCTATAATATATATAAATTATGTATAATTTTAACTTTTCATATATATTTAATCTATTATGTATATTATTTATATTATCTATTATTTATATTAAAAAATAAACATACAGTAATGAGGTATAAACAGAGCTTTTTGAGTGAGTTAAAAATCTGTTTAAATTAGCTGGGAACAATTTTTAAAACTTACTAGTTCTAAACTCTTTTCAAACCCTTCTGTGAGTTCTATTTTTCGTCATTTCTAAGGACCAAAAAAATTAAAACAACTGACAAATATTTAATGCAAGTTGGTTATATATGACTGGGTGAAAGGGAAGAAAAATATTTCCTTACTTCTAGGCTCATGGCTGAAAATCTAATAACAAAAGACAGATTAACAAGAGAAAAGCATACACATTTATTTAATGTAAGTTGTACTTCACATGGCAGCCTTTACAAGGAAAGGAAGACCTGAAGAAGCAGTTATACTTGTGTATGTTTCATAGTAGGTTTGATGAAGAATAGTCATGGAAAAACATGATTGGAGGGCAAAAGGGTATGATCTAATGGTAATAAGCTGGGGGAAACACAGCAAGGCCCATTTGTTCAGATTCTTTTTGTATCCCTGTGTCTTCAGACACAAGGATATCCTTTTCCTCTGGGTATAGGGTGGCACTTCTCATATGAGGATCTTTTTACTTGCTTCAGGGAAAAATTTAAAAATCCTTCTTAGGTTTTATGGCATCCTTCGGGGGAAAGGCAAAGAGGTGAGAGTAAACTTCCTGCCTCTGCTGTTTTCTCAAATGCCATTTTTGGGTAACATTTCCTGAACTCCATCACTAGGTAAGGGCCAGAAATCGTTCAGTAGCTTCTTTGATTAAACAAAATTAAGGTAAATATGTGTGTGTAAGGCGGGAGTGTGTGTGTCTTGGGGAAAGGATAGTGGGAAAGCAGGAGAGAAGAATGATGAGGTCTGGATGTTCCCATATATTTTCATTTCTCCTGAAATACCCTTTCTGTAAACAAGTAGAAGCAACATTAGTTACATGAATATATATATATACATATATATATATATACATATATATATGTACACACACATACACACAAACACAAGAGTGGAATTCTAGTCTTCTCCCCATCTAAAAGTTATAAAGGGGAAGAATGATGTGTGTTTACTGGAGTAAAAAAATTATATCAGGGATGCATGAATCAATCAATAGATTTTTCAAAATGATCTCATAGAACTTTTATGCCGACTCATATGCTATAAATATTAGATGTGCCATACAGAAATTGCTTTTTACCCACAGAGATTCACTGACAAATCCAAATCCTTCAGCATGCTAAATGCAGACTTTCTGCAGTGATAAATGTCATTAACTATTGCTCTACCACTTGGTGCTTTCTCAGTCTACGTGGGAGCTACACTCTTTTAGTAGATATCACAAAAAGAAAAGTTGTCTTTCTTGAAAGGCTCAGTTTTCTTTCATGTAATAAAATTAAAAGTTATTTAATTAGGAACCCCACTTAATAGCAATGATTGCCAATTCATTCTAAATAAAAAATAAAGTAATTGTATTTTAAATGAAAAAAATATAAATAACTAAGATGCTCTCAAGACACAAGAGACCATTCATGAAATTTGGAAATACTTTTGAAAATTAAGAATAATTTTTAGACAGCCTTGTAAAGGCTGCCATATGAAGTACAACTTACATTTCGCCATCAGCATGCAATTATTCTACCTTTTATAACAATCTGTCAACATAAAAGTATAAAATTTATCATATAATCAGGATCACAGTTGTAAAAATAAACCACATGTAGATATTTTTTCCTTATGTGAGTTAAACTTGTTTGCAGCACAGTCAATTTATATAGCATTCTTCTTAACTGTTGAAGTTCTTCAACAGTTGCTTTAACTACAGTGTTTAAGAATTTTAGACGTGGTAGAAGAAATTTAGTAGAAAGAATGCTGAAATATTCTTTGCCCTTTTCTTTCAGATGAAGACATTATGGTCATAAGTGAGATATGGTGTCTTGATGTTATGAGTAGTACTACTTCTGATGATTAATATATCTACATTACTCTAATGAAGAAAACATTTTCATTTACATTTCTTATTTGATCTTTACAATAAACTAGTGACATAGAGGGGTAGATAAGTAAAGATAATATTTATTATTATTGATAAACAAGTGAGGAACCGAAACAGAATTTTAGAGATTCATCCAGGGTCTTATTTTGAGAAACAGTAGAGAAGAGACTGATTCATTGACTAGTCTTTTGATTCTCATTCTAGTGTCTTACATCATACCAAGTTGCTAATATAATCGACTTCCAAGTGTAGAGTATCTGCTTTATGGCTTGTTAAAGGGCACTTAGGCACTGCTGATGATTCATTATGGTCTTCATTTTAATAACATTGCACAACTTTTAAATGAAAGAAGCATATGAGATAATCTAAGACATTTGCAATGATTAAGAAAAGAAAGGTGGAGGTTAGAAAAAATTCCAAGACAATGTGGCATTACAAGTCTGGATCAGGTACCAGGAGACCATATCAAAGTTAAAGTATTTGGAATTTATATATTTTCATAATTTTATGGAAACCTAAATTACTCTCTTTTTAAAAATTTCTTCTCTTGCTTTTCTCTCACTAATTTTTTGGAAAAGTTGTTTATGAAATCCTCTTCTAATTTTTCCTTCAGCTTCACAGATGAAAGACTTTAACGCTATTATTTCACTACCTTTGTCACTAGCCTAATTAGTGACAGAACGCATAATCTGGAAAGGTTAGAAGGGCTGCAAATGATAAGTTCATTTGTCTCTCTCTCTCTATATATATATATCTTAAAATATATTATTATCATTGATAAACAAGGAATTGAAACAGAATTTAAGATATTTGTCTCTATGTATATATATCTTAAAATATATATTTATTATCACTGATAAGGAATTGAATCAGAGTTTAGGAGATTGGTCTCTCCCTTTCTATATATATCTTAAAATGTATATTTATTATCATTGATCAGTAAGGAATTGAAACAGAATTTAAGGGATTTGTCTCTCCACATGTACCTCTGAAAATATATATTGATAAATCTTACATTCTGTTTCAATTCCTTACCTCTATATATATCTTAAATTATATATTTATTATCATTGATAAACAAATAAGGAATTGAAACAGATAATTGAAGAGATTTATCCAGGGTCTCATTTTGAGAAGGAGTAGAGCAGAGACTCATCAACTAGTCTTTTGAATCTAACTCTAGTGTCTTCCATAATGCTAAGCTGCTAATATAGTCAACTTCCAAGTGTAGAGTAAGAACAGAGAGCGCTCTGTTTTCTGAAAAGATCATATTATTTCCTTAAGATCGATTCCCAGAAGAATAAGTTAGGGTAGAAAGATATAAATAGTTTTTAGTGATGAAAGTTTTTATCAAAGTCTGGTTCGATTTAATTTTCATAAGCAGTGTTTGAATATACCAATTTCTTTGTGCCTTTGGTATCATCTTCATTATGTTAATGTGCTGGAAAAATACATTAACTCATTGAGTTAGTTGGCTTTTCCTTTATATTTGTGAGTTTAAACTAATTGTTTATTAATCATCAATATTTTCTCTTTTATAACTTCTTTGATGTATTGACTTATTCAACAATACTTATTGAATTCTTATTCTTTGCCAGATACTGCTTGACACTAAGAATTTAAAGTTGAGAAGAAACTCATTACTTTCAAACAGTTTGCAATCTGTTGGGTATAGGAAAGCAAAGGGAGGCAAAAAATAATTTGCTGGTATTCATCTTTTTTCTTGCTATAAATAAATTGTTATTAAGTAGTTCCCATTATCTGACAAAATATAATTCAATAACTTTCTTTTAGGAATTATTGCAAAGCAAATAAAGCAATACTGTTAAGATGAACAAATGATTAAATGAGCATAAAGGTGCTGAGATATAAAGCATTAGATTTTAATGGATAATGTCAAATGAACCATTTAGTAAAACATGAAATACAGAATGACTATATACAATTTAAAAATACAAATGACTAATAATCTCTTCTCGTCTATAAAACTGCCAAGCCTTCTTTTGTGACATTAACTTCTTTATGCACAATTTTCTTTCCAAAATGCTTCACTACCATCACATCTATTTGAAATAACTACCATCAGCATTCTATTCATTTTATTCAATGATCACTTTCAGGACATTGCAATTTGAAAAGCTAGGATAATTATGTAACATATTTAAGTCTATAGATCTATCTTGGATCGCATTGGTGCTAATACTTAACATTTGTATTACTGTTTATGATTTACAAAACACATTCAGTATAAAAATGTCTTGGAATCTGCAGCAAAGCATGGGAGGGAGAGATGATGAGTCAGTCCTCATTCAGAAACATGGTCATGGAAAGAGAGCCAGAAGTCTCCAGCGAGACACACAATCCCCAAAAACCTTTTTGTAAACTTCCTTCCTGCCTATCTTCGGCTTTTTCTCCCTAAATACCTCTGTGCCTCACTACTGCTACTTCCTGTTCAATTAACATCTTTCCTATGTGATTGACTAGAACATTTCTACCAACTTCCAAGTTCCATATCTATATCTTTCCAAAATTTTTCTTGTCTCCATCTTTCTTCATATTTTGGGCAAATTAATTTCTTATTTTTGTGTTCTCAAAGCATTTTCTAACTCTCATTATACCATCTACAAGTAGTAATATTGCAATATGTTTTCTGTTCCTCTCTCCCCTTCACCAGGAATTTAGCACCTGGGGGAATATTTGTGGACTGTTAACAGCATATGTGAATAATTGAACAAATTACACACATTTTGAGTAGTGAATGTTAGGAAAGAGGTGACAGTTTCTTTGGAAATATCTGTAGTGCTGAGTGTACAAGTCCTGGGGAAGACAGAAAAAGAAAATAACAGAGGGCCAACAATAAGCCTATTTCAGATCCCATTCAACAAAAGTGTATTTGTTGGAAAATACTAAAGATCTTATTATTGGCCGGGCGCGGTGGCTCAAGCCTGTAATCCCAGCACTTTGGGAGGCCGAGATGGGCCGATCATGAGGTCAGGAGATCGAGACCATCCTGGCTAACACGGTGAAACCCCGTCTCTACTAAAAATACAAAAAACTAGCCGGGCGAGGTGGCGGGCGCCTGTAGTCCCTGCTACTCCAGAGGCTGAGGCAGGAGAATGGCCTAAACCCAGGAGGCGGAGCTTGCAGTGAGCGGAGATCTGGCCACCGCACTCCAGCCCGGCCGACAGAGCAAGACTCCGTCTCAAAAAAAAAAAAATCTTATTATTATAAAATCCTTTTAATTTTATAAGGAAATGCCACTGTATCAACCTGAGCTCCAGGACATTTTAACACTATTTTCCATAATTTGAAAACTGTGTATAAAGATAAAAATATAAAATACTTTAATTCCCTATAAGAGAAAATTTAGTTCTTTAAATTATTTTTACTGAAGTTACATTTTACAATGGCTCACTTCAACACTAGATGAATAAGATGTTTTGTAAAACTCCGGAAAACACATCATACTTTACACTAGTAAGACTAATAGACTAGATACTGCTGGCAAGATGGACGAATAGGAACAGCTCCCAGCGAGATCAACGCAGAAGGCAGGTGATATCTGCATTTCCAACAGAGGTACCCAGTTCATCTCACTGGGACTGGTTGGACAGTGGGTGCAGCCTAAGGAAGGCAAGCCGAAGTGCAAGGGGTCAGGGAACTCCTTCTCCCAGCCAAGGGAAGCCATTAGGGACTGTACTGTGCACTCCAATCCAGATACTGCACTTTTCCCACAGTCTTCACAACCTGCAAACCAGGAGATTCCTGCTGGTGCCCGCGCCACCAGGGCCCTGGGTTTCCAACACAAAAATAGGCGGCCATTTGGGCAGACACAGAATTAGCCCCAGGAGTATATATTTTTTTTATTTTCAATACCCCAGTGGCACCTGGAACACCAGCAAGACAGAACCATTCACTCTACTGGAAAGGGGGCTAAAGCCAGAGAGCCAAGTGGTCTGGCTCTGTGGGTCCCACCCCCATGGAGCCCAGCAGGCTAAGATCAACAGGCTTGAAATTCTCACTGCTAGCACAGCAATCTGAACTCGACCTGGGATGCTAGAGCTTGGTGGAGGAGGGGCGTCCACCATTTCTGAGGCTTGAGTAGGCGGTTTTACCCTCACAGTGTAAACAAATCCACCTGGAAGTTTGAACTGGGTCGAGCCCATTGCAGCTCAGCGAGGCCACTGCTGCCAGACTGCCTCTCTTAGATTCCCTCCTCTCTGAGCAGGGAATCTCTGAAAAAAAGGCAGCAGCCTCAGTCAGGGACTTATGGATAAAACCCCCACCTCCCTGGGACAGAGCACCTGGGGGAAGGGATGGTTGTGGGCACAGTTTCAGCAGACTTAAACATCCCTGCCTGGCAGCTATGAAGAGACCAGATCTACCAGCACAGCGTTCCAGCTCTGCTAAGGGACAGACTGCCTCCTCAAGTGGGTCCCTGACCCCTTTGTATCCTGACTGGGAGACACCTCCCAGGAGAGGCTGACAGATGCCTCATACAGAAGAGCTCTGGCTGGCATCTGGCAGGTGCCCCTCTGGGACGAAGCTTCCAGAGGAATAGGTAGCAATCTTTGCTGTTCTGCAGCCTCCACCAGTGATAGCTAGGCAAACAGGGTCTGGAGTGGACCTCCATGAAGCTCCAGCAGACCTGCAGCAGAGAAGCCTGACTGTTAGAAGGAAAACTAACAAACAGAAAGGAATAGTATCAACATCAACAAAAAGGATGCCCACTCAGAGACCCCAGCTGAAGGTCACCAACTTCAAAGACCAAAGGTAGATAAATTCACGAAGATGGGAGAAACCAGCACAAACAGGCTGAAAATTCCAAAATCTTGAATGCCTCTTCTCCTCCAAAGGATCACAACTCCTCGCCAGCAAGGCAACAAAACTGGATGGAGAATGAGTTTGACAAATTGACAGAAGTAGGCTTCAGAAGGTGGGTAATAAACGTCTTTGAGCGAAAGGAGTATGTTTTAACCCAATGCAAGGAAGCTAAGAACCTTGAAAAAAGGTTAGATGAATTGCTAACTAGAATAACCAGTTTAGAGAAGAACACAAATGACCTGATGGAACTGAAAAACACAGCACGAGAATTTCATGAAGCATACACAATAGCTGAATCGATCGAGCGGGAAAAAAGGGTATCAGAGATTGAAAATCAACTTAGGCCAGGCGCAGTGGCTCACGCCTGTAATCCCAACACTTGGGGAGACTGAGGCGGGTGGATCACGAGGTCAGGAGATCAAGATCATCCTGGCTAACACGGTGAAACCCCATCTCTACTAATAATACAAAAAATTAGCCAGGCATGCTGGTGGATGCCTGTAGTCCCAGCTACTTGGGAGGCTGAGGCAGGAGAATGGTGTGAACCCGGAAGGCAGAGCTTGCAGTGAGCCAAGGTTAAGCCACTGCACTCCAGCCTGGGCAACAGAGCAAGACTCAGTCTCAAAAAAAAAAAAAAAAAAAAAAAAAAAAAGGAAAAGAAAATCAACTTAATGAAATAAAGTGAAGACAAAATTAGAGAAAAAAGCATGAAAAGAAACAAACAAAGCCTCCAAGAAAGATGGGACTATGTGAAAAGAGCAAATCTATGTTTGTTCGGTGTACCTGAAAGTGATGGGGAGAATGAAACCAAGTTGGAAAATACTCTTCAGGATATTACTGAGGCAAACTTCCATAACCTAAGGAGGCAGGCCAACAATCAAACTCAGGAAATACAGGGAACACCACAAAGATACTCCTTGAGAAGAACAACCACAAGACACATAATGAAGGAAATAATAAAATGAAGGAAAAAATATTAAAGGCAGCCAGAGAGAAGGGTTGGTTTACCCAAAAAGGGACACCAACCAGACTAACAGTGGATCTCTCAGCAGAAACCCTACAAGCCAGAAGAGAGTGGGGACCAATATTCACCATTCTTAAAGAATTTTCAACCTAGAAATTCATATGCAACTGAATTAAGCTTCATAAGTGAAGGAGAAATAAAACCCTTTACAGACAAACAAATGCTGGGAGGTTTTGTCACCATCAAGCCTGCCTTACAAGAGATCCTGAAGGAAGCATTAAACATGGAAAGGAACAACTGGTACCAGCCACTGCAAAAACATGAGAAATTGTAAAGACCATGGACACTATGAAGAAACTGCATCAACTAACAGGCAAAATAACCAGCTAGCATCATAATGGCAAGATCAAATTCACATATAACAATATTAACCTTAAATGTAAGCTGGATAAATGTTCCATTTAAAAGACACAGATTGGTAAATGGCATAAAGAGTCAAGACTCATCAGTGTGCTGTATTCAGGAGACCCATCTCATGTGAAAAGACTCACATAGGCTCAAAATAAAGGGATGGAGGAATATTTACCAAGCAAATGGAAAGCAAAAATAAAATTAAAAGCAGGGGTTGCAATTGTAGCCTCTGATAAAACAACTTTAAACCAAAAAAGATCAAAAGAGACAAAGAAGGCCATTATATAATGGTAAAGGGATCAATGCAACAAGAAGAGCTAACTATCCTAAATATATATGCACCCAATACAGGAGCACCCAGATTCATAAAGCAAGTTCTTAGAGAACTACAAAGAGACTTAGACTCCCACACAATAATAGTGGGAGACTTTAACACCCCACTGTCAATATTAGAATAACAAGACAGAAAATTAACATGGATATACAGGACTTGAACTCATATCTGGACCAAGAGAACCTAATAGACATCTACAGAACTTTCCACCCCAAATCAACAGAATATACATTATTCTCAGCACCACATCACACTTTTTCTAAAATTGACCACATAATTAGAAGTAATACACTCCTCAGCAAATGCAAAAGAACAAAAACAGTAACAAACAGTTTCTCAGACCACAGTGCAATAAAATTAGAACCCAGGATTAAGAAACTCACTCAAAACCATGTAACTACATGGAAACCGAACAACCTGATGACTACTGAGTAAATAACGAAATGAAGGCAGAAATAAAGATGTGACACAAAGACAATTAGAACAAAGACACAATGTACCAGAATATTTGGGGCCTATTTAAAGCAGTGTGTAGAGGGAAATTTACAGCACTAAATGCCCACAAGAGAAAGCAGGAAAGATCTAAAATTTGCATCCTAACATCACAATTAAAAGAACTAGAGAAGAGCAAACAAATTCAAACACTAGCAGAAGGCAAGAAATAAGATCAGAGCAGAACTGAAAGAGATGAGACCTTAAAAATCCTTCAAAAAAAAAAAAAAAAAAAAGAATCAATGAATCCAGGAGCTGGTTTTTTGAAAAGATCAACAAAATAGACCACTAGCCAGATTATTAAAGAAGAAAAGAGAGAAGCAGCAAATAGATGCAATAAAAAATGATCAAGGGGATATTACCACTAATCCCACAGAAATACAAACTACCGTCAGAGAATACTGTAAACACCTCTACACAAATAAACTAGAAAACCTAGAAGAAATGGATAATTTCCTGGACACATACACCCTCTAAAGACTAAACCAGGAAGAAGTCGAATCCTTGAATAGACCAATAGCAAGTTCTGAAATTGAGGCAGCAATTAATAGCTTACCAACCAAAAAAAGCCCAGGACCAGACGGATTCACAGCCGAATTCTACCACAGCTACAAAGAGGAGCTGGTACCATTCCTTCTGAAACTATTCCAAACAATAGAAAAAGAGGGAATCCTCTCTAACTCAATTTGTAAGGCCAACATCATCCTAATACCAAAACCTTGCAGAGACACAACAAGAAAAGAAAATTTCAGGCCAATATTCCCGATGAACATTGATGCAAAAATCCTCACTAGAATACTGACAAACTGAATCCAGCAGCACATCAAAAAGCTTATCCACCATGATCAAGTTGGCTTCATCTCAGGGATGCAAGGCTGGTTCAACATATACAAATAAATAAATGTAATCCATCACATAAATAGAACCAATGACAAATTCACATGACTATCTCATTAGATGCAGAAAGGCCTTCGATAAAATTCAGCAGCCCTTATGTTAAAAACTGTCAGTAAACTAGGTATTGATGGAACATATTTCAAAATATGAACAGCTATTTATGACAAACCCACAACCAGTATCATACTGAATGGGCAAAAACTGAAAGCATTCCCTCTGAAAACCAGTACAAGACAAGGATGCCCTCTCTTACCCCTCCTATTCAACATAGTATTAGAAGTTCGGGCCCAGGCAATGAGGCAAGAGAAAGCAATAAAGTGCATTCAAATAGAAAAAGAGGAAGTCAAATTGTTTCTGTTTGCAGATGACATGATTGTTTAGAAAACCTTGTCATGTCAGCCCCAAATCTCAAGGTGGTAAGCAACTTCACCAAAGTCTCAGGATACAAAATCAATGTGCAAAAATCACAAGCATTCCTATACACCAATAGACAAACAGAGCCAAATCATGAATGAACTGCCATTCGCAATTGCTATAAAGAGAATAAAATACCTAGGAATACAACTTACAAGAGATGTGAAGAACCTCTTCAAGGAGAACTACAAACAACTGCTCAAGGAAATAAGAGGACACAAATGGAAAAACATCCCATGCTCATGGATAGGAAGAATCAATATCATGAAAATGGACATGGTGCCCAGAGTAATTTTTAGATTCAATGTTATCACCATCAAGCTACCATTGATTTTCTTCACAGAATTAGAAAAATCTACTTTAAATTTCACACGAAACCAAATAAGAACCCATATAGCCAAGACAATCCTAAGCCAAAAGAACAAAGCTGAAGGCATCATGCTACCTGACTTCAAACTATACAACAAGGCTACAGTAACAAATACAGCATGGTACTGGTACCAAAAAAGATATATAAACCAACAAAACAGAACAGAGGCCTCAGAAATAATGCCATACATCTACAACCATCTGATCTTCGACAAATCTGATAAAAACAGGCAATGGGGAAAGGATTCCCTATTTAAAAAATGGTGTTGGCTAGCCATATGCAGAAAGCTGAAACTGGATTCCTTCCTTACACCTTATACAAAAAATAATTCAAGATGGATTAAAGACTTAAATGTAAGACCTAAAACCATAAAAACCCTAGAAGAAAACCTAGGCCATGCCATTCAGGACATAGACACGGGAAAATACTTCATGACTAAAACACCAAAAGCAATGGTAACAAAAGCCAAAATTGACCAATGGAATCTAATTAAACTAAAGAGCTTCTGCTCAGCAAAAGAAACTATCACGAAAGTGAACCAGAAACCTACAGAATGAGAGAAAATTTTTGCTATCTATCCATCTGACAAAGCGCTAATATCCAGAAATACAAGGAACTTAAGCAAATTTATAAGAAAAAAACCAACCCTATCAAAAAGTGGGCAAAGGATATGAACAGACACTTCTCAAAAGAAGACATTTATGCAGCCAACAAACATGAAAAAAAGCTCATCATCACTGGTCATTAGAGAAATGCAAATCAAAAACAATGAGATACCATCTCACACCAGACACAAAGGTGATCGTTAAAATGTGCAGGAAACAACAGATGCTGGAGAGGGTGTGGAGAAGTAAGAATGCTTTTACACTGTTGGTGGGAGTGTAAATTAGTTCACCTATTGTGGAAGATAGAGGTGATTTCTCAAGGATCTAGAACTAGAAACACCATTTGACCAAGCAATCCCATTACTGGGTATATACCCAAAGGATTATAAATCATTCTACTATAAAGACACATGCACACGTATGTTTACTGCAGCATTGTTCACAATAGCAAAGACTTGGAAGCAACCCAAATGCCCATCAATGATAGACTGCATAAAGAAAATGTGACACATATACACCATGGAATACTATGCAGCCATAAAAAAGGATGAGTTCATGTCCTTTGCAGGGACATAGATGCAGCTGGAAACCATCATTCTCGGCACTCTAACACAATAACAGAAAACCAAACACTGCATATTCTCACTCATAAGTGGGAGATGAACAATGAGAACACATGGACACAGGGAGGGGAACATCACACACTGGGGTCTACCCGGGGGTGGCGGGCTAGGGAAAGAATAGCATTAGGAGAGAAACACCTAATGTAGATGACAGGTTGATAGGTGCAGCAAACCACCAATGCCATGTGTATACCTATGTAACAAACGTGCACTTTCTACACATGTACCCCAGAACTGAAAGTATAATAAAATAACACTAATAGACTAAGTAAGATGATAACTTAGTCTTATTGCTATTAAAGATAGCAAGTCAAAATATCATATGCATTTTTTCTAAGAAGAAATATCTGGACAAAAGTGAAAACAGTACACAATCTCTTATCAAATATGCTGGAGGCCAGATGTATTTTAGAACATAATATAGTCTGGATTTTTGAAAAGATAGAATATTGATGATACTTAGTATTGCCTAATACCTCAAAGGGGCCTGGAGCAACATTCCATAACCAAGCATGTTAACATTTCTTCCGTGAAACATTAAGATTTAAAGTAATATAAATAAAAACTAAACAGTCTTTCTCCCTTTTTTTCTGGTCAAGGTTTGCAGTTGGATGAATAAAGAAAACAGTTTCAGTTTTTAAACCTCCTTTGAATATTAATGTTGTGGATAAGGGATTGTGAACTTGTACTGTTTTTGAGTGTATAGTATAGGCTACATCAAAGTCTAAACAAAGAATAGTGGACCATAGTTCCTGAACTTACATATATCAAAAATCTATATTTACAAACTTCTATGCATCACATTGAACATATTTGTAGTTTTTGAAAACTAAACTTGAGTGAAAGAACTTTGCCTGCATAAAAATGTCTGTCTACAAGAGCTCATAGAACATTTATATACATTGATCCTGTATTTCTGCATAATATGAACATCAATATATTATTAGAAGACCTACAAATTGTAAAGATAACATCTTTTATCACATTAGATATGAAACTAGGAATTTAAAAAAGAAACTATAAAAACTAACAAAATGTCTGCTCTTTTAACATTAAAATATTAATAGTAATAGTAATAATAACTATCTCCATAATAGTCATTATGTCAGAGGCAATAACATCTAAAATCACAAATTTAGAAAAAAATAAAACCCTGCATATATAAAATATATATATGAGATATAGTGATACAGCAAAAGTAGAGAGTAGAACAAAAGATACAGGCTAAATGTCACTTATAAAAAATACTAGATAAATTAAGTAAATATTCCACTCAAGAAAGAAAATAAAGTGAACTTTGCTTAAAGTAAGAAAAGGATGGAATCAGTAAAGATGAAAAATTAGATCATTATAGAACTAGAAATACCATTTGACCCAGCCATCCCATTACTGGGTATATACCCAAAGCATTATAAATCATGCTGCTATAAAGACACATGCACACATATATTTATTGTGGCACTATTCACAATAGTAAAGACTTGGAAGCAACCCAAATGTCCATCATTGACAGACTGGATTAAGAAAATGTGGCACATATACACCATGGAATACTATGTAGCCATAAAAAAGCATGAGTTCACGTCCTTTGTAGGGACATGGATGCAGCTGGAAACCATCATTCTCAGCAAACTATCCCAAGAACAGAAAACCAAACACCACATGTTCTCACTCATAGGCGGGAATTGAACAAAGAGAACACTTGGACACAGGAAGGGGAACATCACATACCAAGGCCTGTTAGTGGGTGGGGGGAGGGATAGTGTTAGGATATACACCTATTGTAAATGACGAGTTAATGGGTGCAGCACACCAACATGGCACATGTATACATATGTAACCAACCTGTACGTTGTGCACATGTACCCTAGAACTTAAAGTATAATAAAAAATAATAATTAAAAACAGAAAAATTAGGTCATTAAACCAACTATTAAACCAAAAGAAGTTTCTTTTCGTGAATGAATAGTAAAAGAAATTATTTGAAAACCTATGTAAAAATAAAGGAATACAAGTACACAAAATAAGATAGAAAATGGGAGACAGTTCAGTGGAAATTGAACTACAAAAGCTTGGTTTCTAAAATCTATAAAAATATATTTGAAAGCAAATAGAATGATTTTCTAGCAAAATATTAAAACTAACTTCAGAAGAGTTAGAAATTCTAACCAAACTGGTTATTACAAAAGGAATTGAGAACATAATCAAATAACTGCAATTTCCCTCAAAATGCCAGGCATGATGAATTGTATAAAATATTAAAGGAAAAAAATTCCTAGGATGTTTAAACCATCTCAAAGCATAAAAAGAAGAAAAACTTCCAGATTATTTTAATGAAATATATATATATATATTATATGAACATCACAAAAATAGAATAAAACAAAAATTAGGGTAATTTCATTTATGTCTGTTAATGAAAACAATGCTAATTAAAATACCAGAAACAAAAATCATATGGAACATAATCAAGCAAGGTTAATTGTTGAGATGCAAATGTGGTTCAATGTTAACAATTCAATTTACTAATAGGACAAATGAGAAAATTCATAATATGCAAGGACATTTCCTAACATTCAACATGATTTGTATTCTTCCTAACTTGTAAATCTACAATTTCTTAATACATAATTGCAAATACTTAGTGATTAAAATATTGGAAACATTTTTCTTACAATTGGCAACAAGAATTTGTAATATTTATTTAATATTTTTATGGCTGTACTTGCAGATACAATTTTAAAAAGATGAAACAATTAAAATTAGAAAGGAAGATTCTACTTTTGACTAAAAGGAAGTAATAAAGACCAGAGTTACTCTGTTGTCTTGTGATGGACACACCCTAAGTTTACTACCAATAAATCATGTTATTTTCCTCCCCTTGAGTCCACACCGGACCTGTGATCTGCTTCAACTGAATAGAACATGGGAAAGATAAAGGGATTTTACAGATAGAGTTAAGGTTCTAAGTCAATTGAGTCTGAGTCAATCAAAAAGGAGATTGTCATGGCTGAACTTGACTTTATAAAGTTGCCCGAGAAGTAATGTTGCAAGAGGAACTCATAGCAAGGAACTGCAGGTGACTTCTAGGAGCTGAAAGCGGCCCTTGGATGAGAGATGGAAGAAAACAGGGCTCTCAGCCCTGCAGCTGCAAGGAATTGAATTCCATCAACAACAACATGAGCTTGGAAGAAGACACCCAGTTCCAGAAGAGAACTCAGTTCTGCCCAACACCTTGACTTCAAGCTTGGGAGACCTTGACCACAGAACCCTATTATGCCATACCTGGACTCTTGACCCATGGAAACTGAGATAATACATGTATGTGTTGTTTCAAGCTACTAACTTTGTGGTAACATGTTGCACAGCAATAGAAACTAATAAACACTTCAAATAACTAGAAAACCAGACAAAATATATGAAATAGTTTAACTGCCTGGACAACAAACAATACACAGGAATGTGATTCCCACAGTAAGGGAAATAAAATGAGCCTTGTAATTTCACCAGCTTTCTGCCTAGAGTCAGTATCTAGGCTGCAGTGCAGGGAAGAAAAAATTTAAACAGGTGGTTGCAGTCTCCCTGAATTAAGGAGACAAATCAGAGTTCAGGGAGGCTAATAGAGCTGGATTTTACAGGGTACAGTACTGAGGGGAAATTATTGCTAAAGAGCTCTGGATATTTGCAGAGGTCTTTCTGAATATTTGGCTAAATACTAATGTGCCCACACAGACCTAGTCACAGTTTGTGCTCCATGGTAGAAAGACCTTCTAATACATGGGCATTGGGTAGAATCTTCAGCAGGGCATCGCGTTAGGAGTGGGGCCAAATTAACCCTAGAATAATGGCTGCTCTGGACCTGCCCTCCAAAGATTTAAAGCAAGCCTCGAAAGCTTTTTACCTATTCTAATCAAATGCCTACCAAAACAAAACCCAAAACTATCTTAAGAAATACAACAAAATCCAGCAATTAACCACGTAAAAATAACAATATCTGCCATCCAATAAAAAATTACCAGGTAGGCAAAGAAGCAAGAAAATACATTCCACAATTAGGAGAGAAATTAGTAATAGAAACCAACCCGAGCATCTGGCGTCTCCTAGGGGCCCCCGGGTCAGCTTCCGCGGTCTCCATGACGGCGGCCGGGTTCTCCGGCTGCGCCTTCACTGCCTTCCGGCCTGCGCTCGCCCCCTACGTCTTCACCATCGCCACCGAGTCGTTTGCACGCTGAGTCATCATCTTGCTGCACGTGTTCTGGGGCATTGTATTTTTTGATAGCTGTGAGAAGAAAAAGTGGTACATCCTTCTTATAGTTCTGACCCATCTGCTGGTGTCAGCCCACACCTGCGTAAGTCCTCATTATGGAATAAACCTGGTGTCGGCATTTGTAATTCTGGTGCTCATGGGCATCTGGGTATTCTTTTTTGCTGGAGGCAGCTGCGGAAGTCTGAAACTCTGCCTAATCTGCCAAGACAAGGACTTTCTTCTTTACAACCAGAGCTCCAGATAACCTCTGGGAACCAGCACTTCCCAAACTGCAGACTACATCTTTAGAGAAAGCACAACTGTGCCTTTTTCTAAAAATCCCTTTTTCTGGTGGAATTGAGAAAAAACAAAACTATCCAGATATGAGTTCCATTCACTTGGCTTTCACGCAACCGCTCTCCAAAAGGGATGCCTCAGTGGTGGGCGTCCTGGATGAACGAGAATCACCTGGGGAAATGTAAAGCCTACTGATTATGGGCTCCACCTTCCAGAGTTAATTGGCCTGGGCACATGGTGAGTTTTAAAAGCCTCCCAGGTGATTCTGACGAGCAGCCAGGCAGAGAACCACTGGTTTGGTATTCAAATAGGAGCTCCCTGAGAGAGAATACGACAAGTAAATGACAGTCTGGTATTTGTCTCCTAACCCAACTTGTGCTGAGCAAGTAAGTGTCGTAATGTCAAATCCTGGTTAACTTTTATGTTTGTAAGTTCTGAAGTCACTAAAGGCTAAAGGGCTGTCGCCTCTGTTAACTGTTTTCGTGTACTTCACTAGTACCATCTTAGAGCATGGTAGGCTGGGCTTCTAAATGCAATCATAAATTACACTGACCGACTATGGTAATTTAGCCAAAGTAAGACACTGATTAAGCCGTATTTTTCTGAAGTTCTGTCATTCCAGGTTTTGCTTTCTGAGGCATTACATTGTTTTTGAGTATAGATTACATTTTAGTAACCAAAAATGATTGTTTCCAACTTCTTGGGGAAGGTATTCTAAAATCAAGAATTTTTATGCAATGTCTGTAAGTCCTTCCCCTGTTTAAAGCCTTCCATGGACTCTGCCCTAAAGCCGTTTGGCTGCAGCGTTCACCACCTGACTGCCAGTTGCTGGGCTAGATGAGGTGAAGTGTATTGTTTTTTCTCTGAGCAGCTGTGCAGGGAGCTGAGTGATGTGTCCTGGGACAGACTTCATTGGAGCTAATGGAAGTATAAACAGAAGCACGAGAAAATGAGCCAAAAGGGTGTTGTTGACACTTTCACTTGCTCCTGTGATATTAACACTTTCACCTAAATGGTTTAATGTAAAATTGGAAATAGATCTTAAACTGCCAAATCTCACACTGTTAAACAATCTGTATGATATTTAGATCTAGTCAATGTCTCTGGGTTTTGGTAGCAGATACAGCATTCCCTTTACCGGAATACCCAAGGTGTTCTTTCAGCTTCCAGACAGCTCCTTTGATTTCCTTTATAGAGGGAAAATGCTAGCAAGTCGTGCCTTTACTATTAGAAATTGTTCCCAGTTGATGTCTTTTGGGGAGCTGGTAGCGTGAAATGCAAATGACCTGTACATTAAAGTGATGGCTCAGTGAATATCATACATGCAGTAGAACATTCAAAAGAGAGGAGTAGCAATGCTGAGGGGCTAGAGGAGTGACCGTCGCAGGACAGATGGGTGGGTTTGACAGATTGTGGTGGGAAGAAAAATGAACATGCCTGAAACACACATGGCCAGTATTTTGGGCTAGCGACACATCATTCCAGAGACCAAAATCTTACTCATGAACTAGACCTTTTTCGATATCAGTGAACCCCATGTTTAAAATATTAGAATGTTTAGAGAGAAAATAGAGATTACAGAGATAAAAGAAGAGTAGGGCTTCCAGCAATGCTGTAAACAGTCTGATACGCGATTGTGGTTATTCCCCTAAAGTTTACTTCAGCACTAACACCAGAGCTTCCGCCGGAGTTTGCAGTTTTCCAGCTTTATATAAGATTTTCCTTTAACTGGAAGAGTCAAGGATATAAAGACTGAACAGTGACATTTACTGTGCAACATCAAGGGGAATAAGATACTCATCAAACTGGAATTATTCTTAACATGGTGTTCTTTGAATAAGAAAAATACATAGTTGGTTATTATGGACTTAAAACTCTGTTAAATGGATATTCTGATAAAATATTTGTTGATCTGTAGAGTGTGGAAAGTCTGAGAATATTAACTTTACTCATCTTGAGCTTTGAGGATGTTTTCTATATGCTGATAGCTTCATATTAACTAAAAAAGCTGGATATTGTAAAATCTTATTTATAAAAACTCAGAGGATGAGAAAATTTTCTTTGATGGTGAGACTGTTGTCTTAGTTCAGGAAATTATTTAATAATCCCTTGTTACCTATGAATGAAGGAACTTTGTAATTCTGATGTCTCCTAAAATGTCAGTTTTTCCAGAGTCAGCTTAGACACTGTTTTTGCAAATAGCCATGGTTTGCCTTATGCCAAGGAAGCCCAGAGGGAGGGCCTGCTCCTCCTCTGTTGCTGTGTATATATTGAAATGCTTTTTAATTTTTTTTTTTTGCATTTGTTATCTATAATGAGCTCTCTGAGCCATGATAATATGTGAGATGAACCAGAGGTATTGATGTTATATACTCTCTTCCATTCAGGAGTTTCTGCTTGGAGGGAAATGTGGATATAAAGTTGACCTGTAGAATTGTGAATATTGTTGTAGTTATTGAATATATTGCCGTGTGAATAATAGAGACTGTGTTGCTCTCTAGTATAAGCTATATTTATTTTTAATTCATTTTAATTAGTAGTTATATAACTGGAGAAGTTTTGTTACCTTTATCCTGGCCTGCCTGACTAGCAGTATAATAGCAGGAGCCTCTTTTAGAACATCTTAATGAAAACATGGCTGAAAGGAATTAATGATGATATCCGCAGACTGCATAGAAAATGGCTTTTGTTCCCCGTGTTAACATTTGCTTCTCAATCACGTTTCAATGTTTGCAAAGAGTGGCAGATTCACACCAAAAACAGTAGGTGTTCATATCCATAGAGTGGATGCAGAATAAGCAGTTGTGACAGGAGCTTCTTCCTGCCAGGTACTCCTCCCACTTACCTCAACCTAGCCCCAGACAGGCATTAGCACTCAGTGTGGGCCCTTGGGCAGCCCTGAGGCCTGGCTGGGCCACCAGACAGGGTGGCAGCCTGTCACGGGCATCAGTAGCCTGCTTCCTGGGAAGAGTTCCTTAAGGGCGTTGGCTGTTTTTGTTAGCTAAGTTTTTTCTGGGCTCCACCATTCCTAACTCCAGGTGGACAAGATAGACGTCACACAAAACAATTTTAAAGTAGTTTGCTTAGTGCATTTTGTTATGATTGCAATGTTTGTTTCGCATTTAATAGGAGGCTTTTTACTTTATTACATTTTAGTCTTTAGAAGAGGTGGGTACTGTCACTATGTAAAATATGTAATATTTTATATGTTATACTATGTCACATATACTTGTAATATTAGACCTTACATTCAATATACAATGCAATTGACTCTTTACAGACCTGCATTTTTCAGTGAACAATAAAAAGATTGTCTGGCACAAGAAATAAAAAAAAGAGAGAGAAACCAACCATGAAAGGACAGAGATGATGAAATGTCAAACATAGACCGGCAGATATTTAAACAGCTATTACACATTATGTAGCTATTCTGTGTTTTCTGAGTTTAAGAAAGTAGAAGAAAACATAAATATGGTGAGAGAAATGCAAGGTATTATTCAAAAGACTCAAGTAGAATTTAGAAGTTCCCTCTTACTAGGGAAAGAAGCTAGGCAGAGAAGAAAGGAGAAATCCTGAAGTTGCTTTTCCTTCACTCTAAATCAGTACCCAGAACTTTACTTTCTACTCCTGGCCCTGTCCCCCACTTTCCCATAAGCCACCCAGAGTCCAAAGAACTGCCCTAGCCTTCCGTTTGTGGCTCTCTCAGTGGTGAGATGACCCTCACCTGCATGCTGACCCAGAAGACTCTCTATGTTCCTGGGGGGAAAGTGGGGGGCAGGGAAGAGGGGCAGTGCTTTCTCCAGTTTTGGGCCCTTGCTTGTACCACTGCATTAGTGATTAAAATCTTATTTTTATTTTATTTTTGGCTTGTTGCTTTAATTGCCTACTATAGCACCTGGTAGCTCAACCTCTTTCTTTCAGCTCAGCTGAGCTCCTGAGAGCACAGAGACAAAAAAGACTGAAAAATAATGAAGAACATCTATGACCTGTGACAAAATATCAGGCACTTTAACATCATACAATTGGAGTACTAGGAAAAGAGGGAGGGGACAGAACACAGAAAAAAAGAATGGAAAAACAATTGCCAAAGTTTTCTGATTTTGAAGGAAATTTTAAATCTATAGATCCAAGAAGTTTAATAAATCTTAATAAAAAATTACAGGAAGATGTATGTTATCATTTGTAAATTCCAGAAGAATCAAAGGTTTAACTGTAAAAAATATAATACCTTATACATGTTTTTAAAAGATTAATTTTAAGAAATAATTGTGGGCCGGGCACGGTGGCTCAAGCCTGTAATCCCAGCACTTTGGGAGGCCGAGACGGGAGGATCACGAGGTCAGGAGATCAATACCATCCTGGCTAACACGGTGAAACCCCATCTCTACTAAAAAAATACAAAAAACTAACCGGGCATGGCAGCGGGCACCTGTAGTCCCAGCTACTCGGGAGGCTGAGGCAAGAGAATTGCATGAACCCAGGAGACGGAGCTTGCAGTGAGCTGAGATCGCGCCACTGCACTCCAACCTGGGCGACAGAGCAAGACTCCGTCTCAAAAAAAAAAAAAAAAAAAAATTGTGAGTACAAAGTTCTAAGTGTTATTCCAAACCTTGAAAATATTACAGAATTATTAATAAATTTGACCACTTAAGTTTTTTCATGTCTGTATGTAATGTATATTTTAAGCAAAGGACGTGTTTATCATACGTTTTACAAAAGGCATTATATTTAACAAAAAGCATGATGGAGTTTTGCAACCTATTGAAAGCTCTTGAAAAATCAATAAAACTACTGGCAAACAACGTAAAATAAAGTATATGAACAGTCAATTCACTGCAAAAGTCTATGAAAAGATGCTCAACCTCGCACATAATTAAGGAAATGTAAATCAAAATAATAATAATGTGGGGACATTTACCCCCTGTACGATTGAAAGGGATAATAGTTGAAACAAGTGTAGCAGGATTGTGTGACTTTGACATTCTTGCTTTGTTCAACAAAGAGGGATGTGGGAAACTCTTTGGAAGGAAAGTAGATAGTGATGATCAATAATAACAATGTACCCATTCTTTGACACTGCAACTCCATTTTTAGGAAGTTGTATTAAAATTACTCTGTCAGGTGCATTATAATAAATGAGTAAAAATACCCATTACTGCATTTTTATATTAATGAAGGACTAGAGAAACCAATACTTAATGACATATGGACTCTAATGTAAGAAATGATGTGACAATGCAATGAAACACAGTGCGGCTGATGAAAAGAATAAAATATGAATATAAAATTATTTCCAAGATATATTTTTTTAAATCTAAAAAAAAGATACAGAAGAGGATGTATGTATTAAAACTATAGAAATTAGAAGATCTTAAGATGAGGGAAAAAGAAACAACTATAGAGGATATGTGTGTATATATGTAATATACCCATACTCACATATAAGTTGGTATTGGCATAGACTGTGTCTGAGATAACTTTAGTTGCATTTGGTCAAGGAAATTAGGAGCCTACATAAAGAAAGACACTTACATATCACAATTTACCTTTAAAATGTTTAGTTTTGCAAGTTAAAAACTTTTGAGTTAGCAAAACTATTCAACATTAGCTAACACAAAAGATTTTTTGTTTTCCTTAAGTAAAATCGATTTTCATGTTTTTGGGCATACAAGTTGAGAGTAGTTATTCTTGTAGTCTATTTTTAAATGACAATAAATCTTTGATATTCAAAAATTGAATAATTATAGTTTCAAGTATATGAGTTATCTGGAAAACTCATTGGATATAGTAATTTATAATCTTGCTGAAATTTGATTTAGAATCAATTAACTTATTACATTGAGACTCGTCAACTGTACATTTCTAATTTTGATTTTGATGTGTTGGTTTCTAATTTATCAAGTTTACCTAATAAGCCTTATAATGAGATACAAATTGTGTGTGTGTGTGCAAGCCATTGCCAGTGATAGAAAACAAGAAATCTAAGAAGCCGTAACTGGGCAAATCAAAGTTTTGCACAAATTACATGGAAGAATGCCAACTCTAACATTTCCTCAGATTTATGCTTTGAATAAGGTTTATAAAACCCATAAAAGGAAATAAAGAAAAAAAATGTACATGAAGAAACGAAGCTATCTGTTCCTTTTCTTCTGGGTATGCCTTGGTTAAGAACATTTTCAAACCTTTATGTTATTTGTGTTGTATATTCATAAATTTGGAGGATTCAAAAAAGTTTGTAATACAGCCTTAAAACAGTTAATTTTTTGTCTGTCCTGTATCAGGCATTTGTCATACTTCTCATTTTTCCAGAGGCCAAAACTAAACCCATGAGCATCTTTATCTGGCTGCCTGTAGAGTGAATGCTTGTGAGGTAAGCACCATGCTTTTCATTACAAAATTGGGGTACTATTTGATGAAAATAATAAAATATCTTCCTGATGAATTATATACAAGTTCAGATATTTGAAGATATAATACTTGCAGTAAAGATCACTAACCTAGCATATAGGGAATAAAAGGATTGCAACCTTAAGGCCCTATTTTATATATAGCAATTTAGCAAGAACAAGCTAAAATGATAATCCCCCAGTGCTGTCACAATTACAGTATAATAAGCACAGTATATGCCAACCACTCAACAGTTATGACAGTTAACTGAGTTATGATATAACTGAGCTGACTTCAACCCTTTTAATAAGTAACATGTAGCTGTGCAAATTCAATTTTTTGCCATTTGAAAATTGCATTCCCGAATATCTATGTGTTAAAAATAAACAAATTCAAGTTTATGAATAAAAGTGCTTGAAATAATTTAAGGAGATAGTTCCATAATTCTAGTACCTTAATATGATGCAACACAAGTGTGGTCCTTCAGTAAGTACCACATCTAAAATATGAATATATTTATTATGAAATAGTTAAAAAGCAAAAGCATGCGCTATAGTATCAGTCATAACTTATTTAAAAATTGAGACATTACTGGGCTGAAACTTGGGCCTTGCTTTACTTTCAGATCTTACCTTCTTCAATATATATGGTTCCTCAAAAGAGTCAGTGCATTAATCAAAACTTGCTATGAAGAAAAATGTCTTACAAAATGGACACAGATGAGACAATTTATTTTGTCTTCAGTTTATTGCTATAATTTAGTGTTCTGGAGAGGTACTGCTGAGAGGTCTGCCCTGGGAATAAAATATACTTCATTTATTTTCCAAGTGTTAGCAGCTATAAGACTAGATGGATAAGAAAGTGGTCATGTCATAAAAATACTGTATTTGCCTTAATATCAGTTTAAATGGACCAAGTGGCCAAAATAGTCTCTAGATATCACCTGAAGTAGCCTTAGTGCTGGATGTGAAAATCTACATTTCTATTCAGATAAATGAGGATCCAAGCATATGCCTCACAAAATAATTGACTTTTCACAAGCAATTCATGTAGTTCTTTCTTAAAGAGCAAATTCAATTGATGTGTTTAATACTAATTGTCTAAAAATGGTGGTTGAAATAATTGCTTACATTGAACCTTTGTTGCCTGTGTTAAGATATACTTGAGCCAAGAAG
The DNA here is from genome assembly GCF_009764315.1 of Trachypithecus francoisi. Lineage (NCBI taxonomy): Eukaryota > Metazoa > Chordata > Mammalia > Primates > Cercopithecidae > Trachypithecus > Trachypithecus francoisi. The sequence continues at coordinate 62,653,972 of NW_022681469.1, forward strand.
CAGTTTTTGAATTAATCAACATCATTCCATAGGTCATTTTTCTATTAATTTCATCAAATTTTTTAGTGATTTCTCTATAACATTGTGTTTATTCTTAGGAACACATAATGACAATATAAGAATTCTATGCGATTCCGTAGAGATCTCCTCAGCACTTCATTTGTGATTTTGCATGTTAGTGTTCATTCTCTAACCTCTCTTAAGTTACTTCCTCCTGAGAAAAATGATTTTCGCTGTTGGTAGGCCGACATCTCACAAAATCATACATTACAGGAAATGCATGAACAACCAACAATAGTCTGGCCCAAGACCGACTTAGACTTGAGACTTGTCTACAAACCTCTCTTTCACCGTCCTCCATCATCAGAGCAGAGTTGCCAGGGCTGCCATAATCTCACATAGGAAATGAGACAGTGGAGGAATCCATATTGGACTTTGCAGCTGAAAAATATGTGGCTTAGCCTCTTAGCTGCTTAGTTACAGAGGCACAGATGCCTCCTGAAAGCTTAACAGAAGGTGGGAAAGTTTATTTTAAAGCTTCATCTGTGCAGGAAAAAAAAAATTAAAGCATGCCCCTTTAGTTTATGAAGTTTGTTTATTAAACTAAGCATAGCAAAAACGGGCTGAGTAAATCCTAATGGAAGTTCGCATTTTAGTTATTTATAGGTAATTCATTAAATGAAATGAATTAATAGGATCATAGATTTAAGAAAGGTGGTCTCCATTTCACCTATTAGGTATAAATTACCCATGTGTTACATAATATTTTTATTATCTATGCTTTAATGGAATTAATTGAATTTTTTGTCATTTGATTTAATCATACCTATACAAGATAGTTCAAATATTGAACTATAGTCAAAAGATATGAGTATTGAAATACTTTTTTACTGCTCATTTAAAAATTAATTATTAAATGTCTCCTAAGAAAAATGCAACATAAATAATTATTTTTGATAGAAAATGATATATAGGTAATTCCAAATGAGTGATTATGAGATTTATTTTAATATAAGCATTCATAATATTCTGTCCATATCAGCTTTTCTATTTATTTACAGTTCTGGAAATTACATATATGAAATAAGTAACTGGGGGTAAAGGAGGACATCTGCCTGGCCAGATGAATAAGCTAAAAGAATTCTAACAGTAAATAAATAAATAGAATAAAAGAAGTCACAACTGGATCATCTCCCCTTTTAAGTAGACGTATGATTTCTAGAGTAATAACTTACAGGATGGCATGTTTATTCATCCCATATATTTTACCGAGCATCTACTCTGTGAAAGACACTGAATAAGGTATCAAGATTCAAAAAGATATCAAGATTTTAAAAGACCATGTTCCTTTCCCTAAGAAGCTCACAGTCTATTTGGCCTAGGAAGGTCTGTCGATTAATCATTAGAAGACAATGTCATTTCCAGTATGAATGGGCATCACCCAGAAATTCTGTATTTTATGAACATTTTCTTCCTTAGTTATATCTTTATAATTATATCTCACAAATATTCCGTATTAGTGTTAAGTCTAACATTATCTTATTTTTCCAGCCCTCTCCTTTTATATGCCTTATGTATATTGTCTAAATGCATTAATTAAACTACTTACAAGATACATTGGTGCTCAGAGGAAAGAGGATTATTCTGCCTATTAAAGTGAGGCTTCACAAAGAATGTAAATATAACACATAATTTGGATACTGAAAGGTTAGAAGTCTGCTAGTTCTACAAGAGGCAGGATATATTCTAAGTATGGAGAATATTATGCTTAACCATATGAAGATATAAAATCAATGCATGCTAGCAGTTGTAAGTATTTCATTGTTAGATATTATGACAGGGTAGAGTGGCAGAATCTTGAAGTAGAAATAGTGAGAACAATTTAGCTAGGTAAATCTCATTTATTTGTCTTATGATGGCTAACAAAATGGAAATTTGAAAAAACAATTATCACTGATGATAAATCATTTCAGTGATAAATATTTACTAAGATCTATATATCTTTATTAATATATAAACAGGCAGGTATAATAACTATATATATATGCACATACAATGGCTTTATCTATTGTATTAGTCAACTTGGGTTGTCATAAGAAAATACCACAGATGACACTTTAAACAGAGATTTATCTTCTCACATTTCTGGAGGCAGGAAGGTTCAAGATCAAGCAAGCTCTCTGGTGTTTTTTCTTAGAAGGACACTAATCCTGTTGGATTAGGGTACCACCTTTATAACTTCATTTAGCCTTAATTAATTCCTTACTTCAAATACAGCCACACTGGCAGTTAGATTTTCAACATACAAATCTGGTCATTGCCAGGAAGGGAGGAGGCTGCAGGCAGACACAAACATTCAGCCCATAACATCTGTCTACATCCAAGGTGTTAGTATAGTGAAGCCAATTATTCCATAAAAATAATCAGCCACTATATTAGTTTGTTATCGTGTTGCTATGAAGAAATACCCAAGAATGGGTAATTTATTTAAAAACAAAAAAAGAGAGAGATTTAATTGACTCACAGTTCCTCATGGCTGGGGAGGCCTCCTCTTCACAGGGTGGCAGGAGAGAGAATGAATGCCAGCAGGGGAAATGCCAGACGCTTATAAAACTGTCAGACCTTGTGAGAACTCACTCACTATCAAGAGAATAGCATGGGGGAAACTGCCCCCATGATATAATCACATCCCACCAAGTCCCTCTCATGACACATGGAGATTATGGGAACTAACTACACTTCAAGATGAGATTTGGGTGGGGACACAGCCAAACCACATCAGTCACTTAATTAGATGCATCAGCCAATTTGGTCAAATGCTAAGCCTTACTCCCTGTTTGCAGCTCAATACTAAATGAAAAGTGTACTTGGTACTGTTTATAATCAAGTTTATAGCATTGGTTTTTCACATTTTATTTCTCGCATTCTTCTTTGCATAATCAGCTGAGTTCTGAATACTTTTTTTTTTTCAGTAAAAAGTTTTCCTTAGCAGATGTCTACGACAGATTTTGTAAAATGAGACCATTGATAGGTGGAGGCTATTGAGCAGAGGAGTGCTGCTCTCCCTAAGGAATTGCCAAACCAGAATAGCAGCTAAACCAGTCCACTATGAACGCTTTAACAGCTCCAACAGCCTCAGAGTTTATAGCATACCTCTCACTGATAGCTAAAGCTCCATAACAATGCCAGAATAGTTCTCATCTCTGTCTTTGTACCAGAATCTTCATTTAACTCCAAAGCAGACTAGTAGCTTCACAATTGCATTCTTCCCTACATCTCATACATTTAACTAGGGAATGCTGTGTGCCATGTATATTGTGTTTATTTTTCATTATAAATTCACAAAATTTGCTTGAAATGAATGAAAATTCTGTCTCGTCTACTGTAGTCTGGTCATTGCGACTTGCAAGCCAAGCAGAGCATTTGAATGCCAAGTGCAGAGCTCTGATTGGAGCTCAGTGTAGCTTCACTGTCAGCTCTCTAGTTTATCCAGATGGTGCTGGTTTTGCCCAATGTGTCATTTTTACTTTAAATGAACAATTTCGCCCTTAAGTGCCAAAGAAAAATGGATCTTTTTTTATCCTTTGTGAATGAACTTAAGCTCTCTTTGAAGCATTAAAAAAAGTTTTTAAAAATGTGTAGCTTCAAGATCAAGATAACCATATTTAGAGAATATCTATTCCAATACATTTATGTAGCATGTTTAATTTCCTCATATTTTATTTGCTTTTTTCCTTATTTTTTGTCACCTATTACAGTAATTTCTCTATTTTCCTGGTGTGTGTTATGTGTGGAGATAGGTCTCACTATGTTGCCCAAGTTGGTCTCAAACTCCTGGCCTCATGTGATCTTCCCACCTTGGCTTCTCAAAGTGCTGGGCTTATAGGCATGCGCCACCACACCAAGCCCTACAGTAACTTCTCTAACACTGACCATCAACAAAGATTTTTTTCTCTACCCAAATTAGAATAACTAAAGACAATTTCTTCTTCTCCTAGGCAATAAATCTTTCGTATTAATATATTCTCTTGGCAAAGGGAAGGGTGAAGATCTTGGACTTACAATGTGTGAACTAGTGATTCTAGAATTGCTATTAGTGAGCCCCTCGTGCTTCTATCTGAGCACCTTAATCACTGCTTGTCATCTTCTCTTTACACCTGTCATCACCATTATATAGGGCTCCTCAGAGCAGGACTATGTCTGATACAGCTTTACACTCCTAGAACCTAGTACATTGCTGGGTATATAATGAAATTTCAAGAAGTAGTATTTTGGAGTGCTTAAGACCATGGTTTTCCAAGTAAAACAGATTTCACCATGAGGTCTCACTCTGCCACTGATACTGGGTGACCTTTAGGCACTTGTAGTAAATATTTGTTGTTTTTATTCTCTTCTCATATTTTTGTTGTAGAATCCTGATTTTATTTTTCACTTCCTCTTGAGAGAAGAGGATGTGGACAGGGTGGTCTGATCCCTCTCCAGTTGGAGAGATGATCATAAGATCCAGGCTAGCTAATATACACATTCATTCACTGATGACAGTGACTGGCTCAAAGATAGGCGCATCGCTCAAGTCAGTCTCTTTTTAGTGAGCCTGTGGGGGAAGAGAGAGCCCCCTTCCAGCTAGAGGTTAGCAGAGGGGATGAAGTAAAGCCAGAATATGTAGGTTGGCCACTCATTAAACACTGGGACTTAAAAAAAAAAAAAAAATCATGTGACACCAAAGCTGCAATTCTTGTCTCAAAAAAAATCTTCATTTTCTGCCTTAACAGCTTTTTGTCTTACATAGTGACTCTCAGCGAGAGTAGGGAAGGAAGGAAGAAGACACATTAGCTTAGAGAGTCTTGTTAAAGCTTCACACGCTGCACCCCATACCTCTCCTCACATAGAGTAACTCTGTTAAGAGGATTTTAACTTTTAGGAGTGGATGTGTGGATTAAAAATGAGAATTTATTTTTTAGGACAGTAGTTTTCAAACCTGGCTGCAGAGTAGAATCATCCGAAGAGTTTTCAGAAGATAAGAATATCTAGAAGTGTTATTGAGCTTGAGTTTTTGTTTGCTTTATTTATTTATTTTTATTTTTTAGCTTCCATATTAGTCAGCTTGGGTTGCCATAACAAAGCGCCATAGACTAAGTAACGTAAACAACAAAAATTTATTTTCTCACAGTTCCAAAGGCCAGGAAGTCCAAAGTCAAGGTGCCAGCAAGATAGGTTTAATTGTGAGGTCTCGTCCCTTCCTGTATGTGTCTGCCATCTCCCTCTGTGCTCATATGATCTCTTCTTTGAGAGTTCAGGGAGACAGAGCTAGTTCTCTGGTGTCTCATCTTACAAGGGCAATAATCCCAAGATGAGGATCCCGCCTTTCTGACCTCATTCAACCCTAATTACCTGCCAAAGGTAATGGACCTGTCTTCACACTAAGGGTTAGGGTTTCAGCATATTCATTTTGGGAAAACACAAATATTAAGTCCATAACAGCTTTCAGGTGATTTCAATATGCTACCAGAATGAAACCACGCTTCAGGGGAAGGAAAAATGCCATTTTTTCTATGCCTTTTTATAGGTTCATGGCTGTGGCTACTACAGCAGAAGGCAGATTAACAAAAGACAAGGATACCAATGTATTTAATATATGTATTACATGATATGGAATCTTTCAAGAAGAAGTTTAGCCATTTCTTTGGGTCTTCATTTCTTCTTGTATACTTGCAAACCAGAGTTGACTTTAATATATCAGAGACTTTCTTGAACTGTCTCTTCATTCCACGTGTTGAGTGACACTATATTTCAAATCATGTCTATGCAGTAACATGGGATGAATTAGTACGTTTCCCAGATATGTTTGGAAGACCCATGAGATGCTTGTTATTTTTTTCTGACCCTAGCAATGTTATCATGAACAGAAGCTGCAAATTCAGCTACATTATGGATGAGTATTTTCATTTGTGGTTTAAAACACTTTCTACTGCAAAATATTATCCCCCTCCAAAACTATTAAAAACTGCAGTTATAAACTTAAGTACTATTTTTAACTTTTTGAAAATTAATATATTGTTTTAATAAGCTCTTTCTACTACTGAATGTCATGATAAAGAATCTTTGCCAGTGTTCATATGATCAGAGAATGTGTTAACATTTATTACCAAAAATGTCCTCATTAATATTTTATAGAATGTCTGGCATAGAAAGTGGTGTTAAATCTCTGAAAGACTGCTGTCTTGTTTATTCATGCTTTTACTCGAATTTTGTTGTAGCAGTGGAGAATCAACATTTGTAGGTGGTTTCAATGAATTTCAGACAAATTTTAAGTAATGTGACTATTTTTCAATTAATTCATTGTTATCTTTTCCATTCTAAATATAAAAATACATTAATCAATGAGTAAAGTGTTTGGGCTATCAAAAAACAGATAAGTAACCTTTCAAAAGAACTCTTGAGCATGGAATTCATTCTTTTAAAATATTCAGCCTCTTCCCTATGTTAGACATTGCGAAGGCATTGTGGAAGTTTGGGAGAACGTCTTCCTTCCTGTGTCTGTATTATAGAGCAGCACTTTCCAGCAGAATGTTCTGTGATGCTGATGATGGAAATGTTCCTTGTCTGCTACACTGTCCCATATGATAACCACTAGGCACATGTGGCTTTGAGCACTTGTTGAAGCCAAAAAACTAAATTTCAATTTGCTCTAATTTTAATTAATTTACATTTACATATAAATAGTCACATGTAGCTCATGGCTACAAAAATGGACAAAGTGGCTATAGAGGTCAAAAAATTAAAAGCTTGTTTTCTTAGTATCCCTTTGCAATTAATAGTGATCATGTTTTGTGTTTCACGGTTATGACTGATGAGACTGTATCTGTCAGAGTGTGGTCGCAGAAGCAGAACCACGTGAAATAGAATAGTAAGACTTAATAAAATAGTAAAAGATTAAGAATAATATAATGACTATACACTTGTCTTGTTGGAAGGGTTGAGTGTCATAATTTATCAGTTAGGAGTGTGTTCTGCAGCAAGAAATAGCTTTCAGGAAATCCACAAAGGATGGCAGGGAAGCTGTCACCTATGTATCCACCTGCCTGCGCACCATGCTGGATACATCTCAGGTTGCAAAAGCCAAGGAAGTGCTTGCTCAAGATCCCACTGACTCCCTGCAGTGGGTTCATTCTCAAGTGAACTTCCAGAGTCAAGGGAAATGATCTCCAATGATCTCAGCTGCTACTTAGAGCTACCATCAGAGAATAAGTGCTACTCCGCCTCAGTTCTTCACATTGCTAGCTTGCAGTGTCCCTCGGTGGCGGAATCTAAGCCAGAATCCTACTGGAGAGATCCTGAGAGATACAGCTGTGGGCTTCTACAGTAGGATGCAGAAGGGAATGTACAAGGGGTCAGGGAATACCCCTGAGTTGACAAGAGGCATCCTGACACACAGATTTAAGAGGGAGTTTTCTGTTATCAGTTCATCTGGTTACCTCACATGTGGATAGGATGGCAGGAGGACTTGTGACCAGGAGACAACAGACATATGAATGGCAATAAATATTCTATGATGATGGAGTGGAAAGAGCCTCAGGGCTGGATGACATAGATGAGTTACTGTACCAGCCTTGGATTGACTATATCTGTTGTTAAGTTAGAGAAATAAAGCCATGATAGTTGATTTTTTTTTGTTTTGTTTATGTAATAGAAGACATTCCTAAATGATACAGGAAACCTGCGAAATTGTGCAAGACTTTCTCTCTCCCTAAGAAAGAGTTCATATTTAACAATTTTATTGGATCATAACTTAAGTTGCGGCAACCATTTCGGGTTTGTTCCTTCCTTTTTATTTTTTGGTTTGATTTCTTCCTTTTCCTCTCCTCTCCCTCTACCTCCCTTTCTCCCACCCTTTGAACTTATCTTTCCCCAAAATAGCTTTCTTTCTGATTTATTCACTAAATATTTTATAAGGCCCTACTGTGGACCGTGTAGTAGGTACTTACAAAATCAAAATGCCCATGCTTTTATAAAGGTTTTTAAAATCACAATGGTCCAATGTTTGTTTGTTTATTTTGAGATAGAGTCTTACTGTGTCACCCGGGCCGTAGTGAAGTGGCATGATTTTGGCCCACTGCAACCTCCACCTCCTAAGTTCAGGTGATTCTCATGCCTCAGCCTCCCAACTAACGGGGATTACAGGTGTGTGCCACCATACCCAGCTAATTTTTATATTTTTAGTAGAGATGGGTTTTCACCATATTGGCTAGGCTGGTCTCGAACTCCTGACCTCAGGTGATCCACCTTCCCCGGCCTCCCAAAGTGCTGGGATTACTGGCATGACCCACTGCCACTGGCCCAATGTTATTTTTGAGACTTATCTTTTTTAAAAAAGAGTATATTATAGTTGGTCTTCCATTTATAATTTCCTGACTTCCCCAAGAAACACTACATTTCCTTCTGACCTCTAGTACTCAACGTAGCATTTGAAGACCAGCAGGATTAGTATCATCTAGAGGCTTGCAAGAGAAGCAGAGTCCCAACTGTAAGAAGGACTTTTGCTTTATTAAAGATTTTTTGGAGGGTAAAGAAAAGAGCTGCACATATCATCTGATTTCAGAAAAGCAAGAATGTGAAAAATGTGTGGTTTGACATGTAAGAAATAAAATTTACATAGTATATATACATATATAAAGTTATGTTTACCTTGTCAGTCAGGGCTGCCAAGGGATTCCAAAGCTGATTCACAAAGCTCACAATACACTTGAGGGGGAGGAGAAGATAAATAAAAGTTGGTACAAAGTTATAGTTAGATAGGAGGAATAAGTTCCAGTGTTCTATTGCACCGTAAAATAATGTACTATGTATTTCAAAATAGAAGAAAGGATCCTGAACGTTTTAACCACAAAGAAATGATAAATGTTTGAGGTTACAGATTTGCTACTTACTCTAATATAATCATTACACAATGATACATATATCAAAACATCACATTGTACCCCATAAATATGTACAATTATTATGTGTCAATTAAAAAGAAAATAAATTACAAATATCAAAAAAAGAGAGGAATATCTGATGGTTTTCCTTTGGCTAAAGAGATAGATCTTACATCCCAGAACATGGACACAATAGACTTTACCATGAACCCTAAACTGTTCATGACATCTCCCTTTCCAGTACCCACACACGGCATGCCCTTCCCCCTCCTAACTCTTCACCATTCAAGGAACACGGCCCCTGCTCCCAAACTTCCCTGCTATACTCTTAGCCTGATTCTTCTTCTGCTCTTCTGTACTAGCAAACTAGTCATAATGCTTCAGGTTACAACTCAAAGGGGCACATCCTTTTCCCGCTTAGTGATGGCCTCCATCAGATTGTATTACATTCAGTTATAGTTTTTCCTTCTCTGTCACTAGAATCTATGTTCCAAATCAGCATGGAGGGTTTTGCTGTTCTTGTTATCAATAATGTAATGTCTGATGTGGTACATGCTCAAGAAATGTTTGATAAATTATTTCAACAGTTAGTTTAGGCCAAGTTAGGCTGCAGTTGAAACAAAAACAAAACTTAGCACTCAGTGTTTCTGAACAACCAAGGCTTATTTCTAGCTCAAGGTACATGCCTATCACAGGTCAGATGTCGTTCTACTCCAAGTCATCATCATTCCAAGTTCCAGGTGGAAGAAACAGTCTCTATATGAGACACTGCTTATCTCAAGAGAGAGCAAGGGGAGACACTGTCAAACCACAGAAAGGTTCTAAAAGCTTCTTTTTGAAAGTGGCTAATTTCACTTATAGTTTATTGGCCAAAGTGAATCATAGCAGATAAAAAGAAATATAAAATCTTTCTATAGGGAAGGACAGCAGATATTCTCAATCACAATACAACTTATTATAATTATCCATAATAACCCAAAACTCATTAATCACTTACTATGTAACAGGCATAGTGCTAAATACTTCACAGGAATTATTGCCATTACAAGGCGCTCGAGCCTGCTAAAGGGCAGTAATTTATCAAGTCATACAGCTAGTAAATGGCAGAGCTTAGTGATAGAGACAGTTTAATTTGAAGATTAAACATTTGGGTTTTCATACTGCTTTACCATAAAAGATTTACGAAATAAATGTAATTCCCAAGAAAAAGAGCAGAACTAATAGCAGCAGGCTGCCTGTTGAAGCCATGGTTTTGGTTACTAACTAGATGATAAAGTACACATGCTCTCACAATCTGTCACAAATCTTTGTGTAAGGCTGTTGTTTTCAATCAGGGCCAATTTTGCCCTGCAAGAGACATTTGGCAATGTATAGAGACATTTCTGGTTGTCACTACTTGCAGGTGGTGGTGGGAGGTTGGTTGTTACTGCCATCTAGCAGGTAGAGGCCAGGTATTCTGCAAAACATCCTAGGATTCACAGGACAGCCCCCACAACCAAGACTTATCTAGCCCAAAACGTCAATAGCATCAAGGTTGAAAAACCCTGAGGTAGGGAATGAGATAAAATATTTAGGTCACCATTAAATATGAGACTTTACTCTTAAAGTAAATAATTGTAGGAATATATTTTCTACCCTGATTAAAACCTCATTAATTTTTACTTCATATCAATTTAAAACACTCCGAAACTTTTGATGTGTTTCTATATTTCTAAAAATTATCCGCTATTTATTTAGATACAATGCAAGCTTCATTCAGATTTAGAAGGATGATGTCATTCAACAGGAAGGTGACATTTGGAGGAGAGGCTCTGAGCACCCCAGGATGTGGTCGCCAGTCACGGAGCAGAAGAGGCGGAAGCTGCTGAGAGCTCGGTTGGCTCTTGGAACCAAATCACTTTTTGATGCACTCTAGCAACATTTTCCTCTCCCACATCTCCGCAAATGCACTTTATATTAATTAGCTAATGACTCTAGTGTTTTAATAATGAAAATTCAAGTAAATAATCAGTACCATTAATGGCCATTCTGTCTCTTCTTGTTGAACAAAACTAGCTTAATTTGCATAGTGTAGGCAGGATTATTTCTTTATTATATTAGACACCTTTTCCCCTTGATGTATCCCTTTGATTATTTCTAAAATGTCTCATTTCACTGAAAGATTTAAGAGAAAATTTATGACATATTTTGGCCAACTTCATTGATCAGTTTATGTTCCAATCTTTATTTTCTTTTCTAAATCATATTAAAGTATTTAAGTGGTATCAACTTATGACAACAAAATTAAGTACAAATTTTAACATAAACATGCCTCTAGCAGCTTTTGATGGTGACATAGTTTGAACAATCAAATAATCAATGTTGAATCAGTGTTGGAAATCCTTGCCTGACACTTTGTTTATATAAACAAAATTGATCAGTTTATGCAGGCTAAATTTAGTGAGGTTTTGAGAAAATACTCTAGTACAAATGCTGTCAAGCTTTTCCTGTAAAGGACATATTTTTAGGTTTTTGAGGATCATATGCAACCACTCAACTCTGTGATAGCGCAAAAACAGCCACAGACATATGTGAACAAATAAGGGTGGCTGTGTTCCAATGAAATTTATTTACACGCAAAAAAGTGGCTGGTCGGACTTGCCCTGCAGGAAGTATGTACTTGACTGACCCTTGCCCTAATTAAATTAAAAGAGCAATCAAAATTGCACAGAAAGAAAAAACTTTGCCTCTAACAAGACCTAAGTACTCCCCAAACTCTAGCGGGTTATAAAAACTCCCTGCCATCTGACCCAGACCCCATTCTCAGCAATTTTTCCTCCTACGTTCCTTTATGTACCTCGTACACTAACCTAAATAAGCCATTCTCTGTCCTCTACACGAGATTTAGGAGTTCCATGGCTGTGATCCCTGTCTCCCTTATAATACATAGCATTCTACTTTAAGTTTCAGCTCAGTTGTGTGCTGCTTAATGCTAGAGAATGACATTGTCATGGTTTGTCTTTTACCCAGGTCAGGTAGCTTCCTGTGTCTAACACAGGATGTTGAAACTGCAGGGTTGTGGGAAAACCATATGCTTTAGGGTCAGACATATAATGGTTTGAATCTCAGTGCTGCCATTTGTTAGTTACATGACTTTGCACAAGATACTTGACCTCTTTGAAGTTTATTGTTTTATATGCAATATTAGCTAATGAATACCTGCATAGAAGTATTATAATTAGGAATAAATTAATTTAGTGAGATTGCATATGCAGGGGCTTCAGTGAATGTCAGGTATTCCCCAACTTTTCTCACCTTTAGGGAGTTATAGTCATAAAATGAACTAAATAAATAAAAAAGTAAATAAAGTGTTTTGAGTCAAAGTCACCCAGTAAAGTGTTTCTATTTTTATTAAGAACACTTAAGGCAATAAAATACAGAAACAAAGAAAAGAGTAAGGGCAATGAAACAGAAAAGATATTTTTTTCCCCTTCCCTCCCTTCCCTTCATCTCTCTCTCTCTCTCTCTCTCTTTTGTTTTTGTTTTTTTTTTAAGATGAAATTTCCCTCTATCATCCATGCTAGAGTACAGTGGCACAGTCACAGCTCACTGAAGCCTCAAACTCCTGAGCTCAAGCAATCCTCCTGCCTCAGCCTCCAGAGTAGCTAAGACTACAGGCATGCACCACTGTGATGGTTAATATCGTATGTTAACTTGATTGGATTGAAGAATGCCTAGATAGCTGGTAAAGTATTGTTTCTGGGTGTGTCTGTGAGGGTGTTGCTAGGGGAGATCAATACTGGAGTCAGCAGACTGGGAGAGGAAGACCCACCCTCTATGTGGGTGGGCACCATTCAATTGGCTGCCCACCTGGCTCGCACAAAGCAGGTGGAAGAAGGTGGAATGAGCTGACCTGCTGAATCTTTCGGCTTTCATCTTTCTCCTATGCTGGGTGCTTCCTGCCCTTGAACATCAGATTCCAGATTCCTCAGCTTTGGGCTCTTGAACTTACTCCAGTGCTTTGCTGGGGATCTCGGGCCTTCTGCAGACTGAAGGCTGCACTGTCGGTTTCTCTACTTTCGAGGCTCTAAGACTCGGACTGAGCCACTACTGGCTTCCTTGCTCCTCAGCTTGCAGACGGCCTGTCGTGGGACTTTACCTTGTGATGGTGTAAGTCAATTCTCCTTAATAAACTTCCTTTCATATGTGCATATATCCTATTAGTTCCGTCCCTCTGGAGAACCCTGACTAATAAAACCACCATGCCCAGCTAATTAAACTTTTTTTTTTTTAGAGATGCGGTCTTCCTACATTACCTAGGCTGATCTGAAGCTCCTGGCTCAAGCTATCCTCCCTCCTCAGCCTCCTAAGTAGCGGGGATGACAGGTGCAAGCCACCCTGTCAGGTCCAGAAAAAACGATTTCTATGTAGACCTAGGGGAATTAGATTGATAATAACTGTGACATATCAAATTTGGGGTAATAAATGTATTATTCAATAAGTGTATGGAAACTGCTACTGATTGAAAGAAACAATTTTAAAAAGTTCCAAATATCTCAATGATATAAAATATTAAAAAATGAGGCCATAAATAAAACCAAGGAAAGTGTGAATTAATCTATTTATAATATTAGAACATGGAAAGACTTTTAAATTAGCCATTAATTAATTAAAGGCTTGAAAATTTTGACTTATAAAATTAACAACAAAACTTCTGGATGACAATGAGTAGATTCCAAAGACAAATTTGAAAAATTAATAACAATTTGAAACAAAACTTTATGCATATGACAAAATGGTAATTTTTAATTTACAGAAAGTTTATGTAAATCAGTAAGAAAAGATGAACCAATTTTTTAAAAGAGCAAGAAGGCATTCTCCAAAAACTAGGAATGACAATAAATTGCAAGAAAGATGTTCAATCTCAGTAACAATTGAAGAAATGCAAATAGCAGAAAAAAATTGGATTTTTCTCCTATTAAACTGTCAAAAAATTAGAATAGTTTGATTTTCCCAGTGTTGTCCAGGATGTGGGGAATGAGCTGTCTCATAGGTTGTTGTTGAGAGCAAAAATTGCTACATCCTTTCCAGAGGACAATTTGGCAATATCTATCAAAAATTAAAATACTTTTAGCCTTTGCCCACTGATAAAAATTTATCAGTGTACTTATAAAAAGTTTGTCAAAATTTATGTGCAAGGGTACTCACTATAGAAATTTTTGTAAGAACGAAATGCCAAAAACATCAAAATGTTGTTCACCAAGAGAATAAATATATTTATCACGTACTAATATGAGGGCATATTCTACCACAATAATAATGAAATGTAGATATATGTGCTAGTATGATGAGATCTCTAAAATCTATTTTAATTGAAAAAAGATTTAGGGTAATATGTTAAGATCTCTTTTGAGAAAATAAATGTAAAACTGACTACATATTTGTGGCTCAATGTACATTTTGGTGATGGAAAGGAATCACAAGAAACAGTGGGTGCTTTAATATAGTGGTTAATATACAAATGGAAAGGAACGGGTGATGAGTATTTTACAATATTTTAGATTATATAGTTTTTAAACATTATATAATGATTTACATTATTATTACTATTTATCACAGTAGTTGAGTACACCTATTTGGTTCTTACAGAGATGGGTAAGATTGGGGGCCATTTTATATTATATTCTTTATTTTGAGAAAGAAATCAATATTTTAAATATAAATACACAGACCAATACAAGTATGTTTTTAAAGGTAAAACCATTCCCAAGAATTGTTTTAAGTGAGAGCCTGTGGTTTGTACCAAATTGTGTTAAACATAAGGTAGCTATGGAGAGAACAAAATGCTAAAAACGAAGGAAATGATCCTCTAACAGCTTGTGGATAAATATATCTTGGTTTCTTGGTTTCCGTCAGTTTTTCTGCTCTCATCCACTATTTCTTAAAATATTTGTGAACCTCTGAATGTGTGTTATTGAGGAATCACTAGATCTACATGCTCTTTTTGAATGTATACATGGCCAATACACTAATTATAAAGTTAGCAATAACCTCTTTGTTAATGTGCACCGTCCCAATAGCCAATATTTTCAAAACAATCAATGGATTATTAGCTAACTCAAAACCTGATTGATACTTTGGAAACAGAGTTTCAAACATAATTCTTCACAGTATTTTGTAAATCTGATTCCACTTAATATATGTAATCAACCTTGCCTTCAAATATTTTAAAAGGCTAATTGTCCAAGTTGTAGTGATGTTGTAAGATGGTGGAGAAATTATAGGAGAGTGGCGCCTTTCCTCAGCCCTTTCCTCAATGCTGCACCTTGGTTACTACACCTATCTATTCTTATTTCCCATATCAGCTTTCCCAAATGACCATTCTGCTTCTCAAAACCTGTATATTAACACTTTCCTTTTTTTTTTCTTGAAATATGAGCAAGTTTCCATCATGGGAATTTAAAGCTGGGGTGGAGTGGGGAAAGGTTAGATGAAGTCTAATGATGATTTACCTCAGGGTCTGACATTGAATGTCTCAAGTATGCTTCACCATATCACCTAACATCCTATATTCCATTTATCTCTGTAAGTTTTATTGTCTTTTTTTTTCTATAAAGGAATAGTTAGGTTTTTTTTTTTTAATGTACAATAGTTGCTATTAGGCTTTATACAAGTTAGTGTTGGTTCATTTTTCACCCATGGATATTAAATTTCAAGAAGTACAATTATGGTTTTTAATGAGAGTTTATAGTGTAAGAATTTTGCAGAAGGCCAGTTTAGATGTTTTTTCTCCTAGTAGGTATTTAACCATACAAAGAGTTCAAAGATTAAATTAGCACAAACAGATGAGTTCCTGAGATTAAAAACAAATAGTTTATTTATTTAGATTCTCCAACATTGGCCCACAGTTCTTATCTTTAAATACTGGTTCTTACCAGGAGGTAAATGAAAGAAATTGTGAACGATCTTACAAGATGAAGAGACATTTGAATGAGTTAAGCTTTTTTTGTGTGTGTGAAACTGACCTCGCATGCTCAGAGCAGTGTGATGAGTAGCACTCTCTGCTCCAAGTTGCTGATACACATCTTGAGAGTGGTGAGATGGAGATTCTGTAGGCTGGTCCAGCCTTTGCTATGCTTCCCCTAATGACTGCAAGCCAGAGCCATTCAGTGATTCTCAGTATTCTCCTTCTAAAAGGTCTGAGACTTTAACATGTGAGCTTCCTCAGCTTTCTTTCCCTATAACAATATACCTCGATCTGACACTTATTTACCTTTTTCCTGGTTTTATGGGGAAGGCTCTTTCTAAGGCTCACCACCCATAAGTATTGAAGAAGTTGTTTTATCAAGAATTCCATGATTCTCCTCTTTCTTCAACTTTTCTCTTTCTTCTTGATCCTTCTCTTTTCTGCATATATTTATTTTATCCTCTTTTAAAATAAGTTTTAAAGAGAAAAGGAAACTCTCTTGCATTGATCTTCTTTACTTCTGGCTATCAGAGTACATTATCCTTATGCTACAGGGTAAACATTTTGAATGAGTGTATTTTTGCTTCCTGACTCTGACTCATTACCTACCACTCTCTTTTCAGTCCACTGCAATCTATTTTCTGCCTTTATCTCATACCCAAGAGACCACTCAAGTCAAAGCACTCATGACTTGCCAACATTAAAAAACAACTGACAATCTTCTTTCATATTTTAATTGACTTCTCTGTAGTAGTAAAAAATGTTGCCCCTTTCTCATATCTCCCAACTTAAACATTTTTTTCACTTTTCCTGTGTTGCTAAGTCTCCTGCTGCATCCTAGAGTTTCATTTCTTACTGGACTTTTCCATTACTACCCACTATATAAATGTAGCCCTTGCTAGAGCTCTCTTCTCCTTTTCTTTCCTTCCTCCTTAAGCATGCTTAACTAGCTTTACAATATCTGCTAGCACCTTTAACCTCACAATTTTCCAACCTATATCTTGAAATCTAACTTCTGTCATTTCTGAAGCTCATATATTCAATGACTTCAGTGAGATTGTTGTTAGATCCTGTCTTCGTCAGTTCATTCTTATTAGATGCTGTCTTAGTACTTTAACAAAATACTGTAGACTTGGTGGCTTATAAACAACAGAAATTTATTTCTTACAGTTTTGGAGGTTGGAAATCTGAGATCAAGATATCAGCATGGCCGAGTTCTTGTGAGGGCTCTTCTGGGTTGCAGACTACTGACTTCTTAGATTCTCGCCTGGCAGAGAGCAGAGAGAGGAAGCACGGGACTCTCATAAGGACACTAATCCCATTCATGAAGGCTCCTTTCTTATAATCTCATCTAATCCTAATGGTATCCCAAAGGTCCCATCTCCTAATACCATGACATTGGGGTGTGAGATTTTAACATGTTCAACATATTAATTTTGGGGGGATAGAAATATTCAGTCTGGTACAGAGGCCTCACAGGTTCCTGAAATTTCACACAATGAAAACTGAACAAATCCGACTCTCCAAATCTGCTTCCAAAATGAACATTCTCTCTCCAGATCTCCTTAAAATTAAACATTTCTTCTCCAAATCTACTTCTTTCTTTTCCTTGCTTGTTATATTTAGATGTCTACCCAGTTCTTTCAAGTATTGCTCTTTAAAATATTATTTCATTCCTCTCAATCCTGGCTGTAGTGTCGTGGTGCTGGAGCTGGCTGCTATGGCGGCAGCATCCCTGTTCAACAGGGGAGACAGTTGCTCCCTTAGTGGCTTGGTTTTGTTTTGTAGCTTTGGGAATTCTTTCTAAAAGTTCTAGTTAAAGCCTGCATCTTCAGCTTTCCAAATGATCCTATTAATATAAAACAAATAGAGATTTAATTTTACTATAACAGATTCTCTGCAACTGGATCTTTACCAATATAAACGACTAATATAGTTTCCTTCTAATAATATTTGTTACTTTTCATCACATTTTTTTTTGGTTGATGTGTCCATTTCTTCTGCTTGACTGTTAACTATCTGAGCATGATATTCCTGCAGTAGTGCACATAGTAGATATTCGATATTTATAAGCTGAATGCATTCACAAGTAAGTGGTATGTGCTATACAAAGATAACTTCATAATAACTATCTTTTACTCTAGGAGCTATTTAACATTATGCTTAAAATATTAA
Organism: Trachypithecus francoisi; assembly: GCF_009764315.1. Taxonomy (NCBI): domain Eukaryota; kingdom Metazoa; phylum Chordata; class Mammalia; order Primates; family Cercopithecidae; genus Trachypithecus; species Trachypithecus francoisi. The sequence goes on from NW_022681469.1 coordinate 62,672,011, forward strand.
TGAAAATGTGACTTCAACTCAGTATGCTAAAAATATCTTTTAATTATCTTCCAAGACTACATTTTTCTTTAATAGTTGTATCTCATTTCCAAATGTTCTTTGATCAAGAAAAATACTTTTGTTGTCCTAAAAGTTTTCATGCATGATTTCATGTTCTTTGTTGCACTTGAAAATAGAAATTGAAGTTATAAAGTTATAACTTTAAGATACATTGATGCTGTCAAGCTGAAGGCCATGTAATTTTTTCTTTGCATTCCTCTGCGGTTCTTAACATGTCAAGGATGACTAGTCACTTTCATTAAGCACTATGACCTGGGTGTGAAAATCCAAAGATATTACAGTGCTTGTCAAAACAGCTTAGCTCATTTGGCCTCTTCTGTGCCACTTATTTTAAAGCTTAGGAAATGAAAAGCAAAGAAAGAGCTTTAAATAATGACAGTTATGGTTATTAATTATAAGTGATAAATTATAAATGATATTTAGTAGTGCCTATATACAATAAAGTCAGTTTGGAATATGGGGTGCAAAATTAAATGTCTGCAGGAATGGGACAGATTATGTAACAAGTGAAATGGGCTAAATTGGACAAAATGAGTGGGGGAGGATGGAGGGAAAGGAGATTATATTCATGGTCTAAAGGGACTGGCACTACTCAGGAGGAACAAATTGGTGCCTTGCAGACAGATAAGCCCAGTGTGGCAGATCTGATTTTTAAAAGAGAAAACAGAAATAAAGAGTTTGCATGGATCATTCTGAACTGTAAATATTGCCAAATACATAAAATTTACATACAGACTTAACTAAAATTTTGAGTCAATGTCAGTTCACAAGACTAGGTGCCAAGTCTAGGTCAGAATCTATTAAGAGGAGAACGCTTCTTCACAATATGACTTCCATGTAATACATTCATATTACATTTCTTCAGGAATAAACATTTATTCTTAACTACATATGTACATTTTTATAAAAAATAGACTTTGGTCAATGATTTCTGAGTTTTTATTGTTTAGATCACCGTTTAAAATCCTAACTAATATTTTAATCAGTCATATTGAATGAATGAATAAATGATTGAGTGAATGAATGCCATAAAGGTAAGAAGGTGAATGTGAGGGAAGGCCTCATCATTGTTCTTAAAAGCCTGGATCTTGAAGTCAGGGACCTTACAAAGCCATTGGAAAAAAATGAGTGTCTAAACAGGAAAGTAAATTTGATGTCACAAGCAATCAATCACTGCAAATTAGTAAAATGTAATCATTACACTTAGACTAGGCAGTGTTTTATTAGTACATCAAAATAAGTCTGTTCCTAAGGGAAATAATGCTAGGGATAAATCGATAACACAAAAAAGAAAATAATTCACAAAGCTGTAGATATATAGGTATATACTTGTGATTTTATGTAGCCATTTGCTACATATCCATTAATAACTTTTATATTTATTACCAACAAAATGAAAAAAATAACATCAGGTTACTCACTCAGCTGTGTAGTCAACTTCCTGGCTTCCAGTGACAGCTTCGCTGCTTGTTAGCTGAATACTTGAGTTAAATACTTGATTTAACTCTCAGTTTCTCCATATCATGGGGTTGTTAGGGAGACGTAATGAGAAGTAAAGAGCTTGGGACAGGGAATGCCACATTGTAAGCACTGAATAAATATTAGCTCTTATTATGTATTATCAAGTGTCTCCTTTAAAAAGTATAGCTTGATTGACTGACAGACTATTTCTTGATTCTCCAAATTTTTATCTACTGAATGAATATTTTAAGTACTAAGTATTATGGAAAGAGTGAGAGAAAGATGAACTTCTGACCTGGAAGTGCTCAATTACTAGTAGAGGATATAGAAATGCATACATGCCAAAAATTCGAAACAATGTAAATATTTTCATAGAGTTTTTGTTTGTTTTTTATAAAATATTAAGAAATATATGTGAACCTGGAAGCGTTAAAGAAAGTTTGACATACAGGTGATATTTAGGCTGAGCAAATCATGTAGGACTAGCAGAGGTTTTTTCCAGGTGGAGAAGAGGAAAGAAGTAAGTGAAAAAGGAAACTGCACCAATTATATAACAGAAATGTTTTCTCTGAAGAGCATATTTGGTGCAAGAAATGGGAAGTAGTTTTGACTCAGTGAAATGTAGAAAGTTGAGAGGCCTGGGTTATCCCAGATTAATATGTTTTATCACAAAATACATAAGAAAATGGATTCTACAGTTAGTGGGATACCAAAACAAGTGTTAAATATAATAAAATACTAGCAAGTGAAAGCAAATACCAAAAACAATGAAGTAAATGGAGCTTCACACTCTAGGCTCCACTTTCCTCTCTCTGTAAATATATAGTATGCTATATAACATTATTATTCTTTCTAATTATTTCCACCTTTTCTTCTGCAGCAACCTCCTAAAATTTTTCGAGTCTTGGTATAAGCTGAATGTTCTTGCTTGGGGTTAATACTTAAGATGTACTTACTGGCTCTTCATCATTTCAGTTTGAAAATTGATTATAAGCTTTTGTTGTTGCTATCTGTAGTTATGTCTTACTACTCCAAGAACAATTAGAAAAATGCATTAGACATAGTGATTATTAAAACGAATATACTTGAACTAGGGTGATAGGACTTCTTTAAAACCATAATTTGCACAGATGGATGTTCTATCTTATGTGGATAAAACTTATTATCTAGCTTTTTACGAGAATTTCTGCTTTTTAATTGAGGTTATTGTCCTGAATACTACCAGCTCACATACGGAAATTCTAAAAGGCACTAACAAGTCACTTCTTCACATTTGAGAAAGCTCTTTGGAGGATTCTATAGATATGAAGAGAATCATAAAAGGTTGTATGAATTGCATTTATCTCAAACCATTAAGTTTAATTTTTACTTATCAGAATGTTCCCTTTCAAACATAAACTAAAGGGAAATATGTCTAAGTTTTTCTGTGAACACCCAAGTACTGCTATCAGAATAAGATGACCTAATCATTATCTCAAAGGCAATTTGTGAGGATTAGCACCAAATGTTTTCTGAATTGCGTATTTGTCAAAATAATTCGGTTTTCTGTGTATATCCTTTTAGAGATCATTCTTTTTTTTTCTTAGATGAAAATCTACTTTTCCTGAAATTGAAATTGCTGAGTACAACCTACAATATAAAGCTTTATAAATATTCCATTGAGATTTCTCAAAAGATTTCGTTGAAATTTTACCTATGATGACAGATGCGATAAGAAAGCCAGGGCAATATTCTTTACTCTGTGTGTACATTCTGAACAGACAAGATTTATGTTCCTGTTTTCTACAAAGGACAGAGGATGCCAGGCATCTCTCATAAATCTATTTACATTTGCCGTAGGATGGATATCACAGCCAGTGTTTGAGTGTATTAATTTGGAGTTCAAAAGAGTCATTTTCATTCAAAATGTGAGAAACATGAGATGATGAAAGACTGACTTTAGTGGTATGCCGGTAAACATTTGAAAACTTAGAAAAAGTTAAAAAAAAAAAAGTGCCCAGCTTTTTGGCATTTTCTGATTTCCTTACTGTAGTATTTTCATTATTTCCTATTTTCAAGTCACCAACATGATGTCAACTGGCTTACAAATTCCTAAACTGGTTTGCAAGTGTCATTATGAGTTGGCTTAGCACACCAGTGAATAGAACATGATATTTATTTTTAGCAATCGATCAACTTCAAGCTCATTAATGACATGATCAAAATAATTACAGTTCATTTTTAAGTGAAAGTGGAAAATGTTGCTGCATTTTTCCTTTAATATAGAAGAAAAAATATGTAAGTAGCTTTTGGAAAAATGGCACGAAATATCTCTATTCATATTGTAGGTTGTTTTGGGTGTGGTCTTCCTGCAAGCACCACTTTACTTTGAAATTTATTAGAAAAAATAAATCATGGAAATTAGAAAGTGAATGGAAACGGTTTTTCTCCATTTAATTTCATTACAGTGGTACACAACGATCTCTTGGGTTAATGTCGTAGCAGTTTGTCGATTGATCAGAATAATTCTTATCTATAGACAAGGCCAGGAGTATCAAGAAGCTAGTGTATAAAATATATTTCCCCAAATATGTGTAATGCCTATACAAATTTCTATTCATAATATATTTTAATACCTTTTCAAATCAAAGGAAAAACAAAAACATCGTTAGAGAGAAAAAAAGCCAATCACATAAACAGAAAACTCCTGTGAAGCAAACTCTATCATTATCATCATTTTATTTTATAATTTTTAACTATACGTTTAATTTTTGTGGGTACATAGTAGGTGGATATATTTATAGGATACATTAGATGTTTTGATACCAGCATGCAATGTGAGATAAGCAGATCACAGAAAATGGAATATCCATCTCCTCAAGTATTTATCCTTTGTGTTACAATCCAATTATATTCCTTTGGTTATTTTTAAATGTACAATTAAATTATTATTGACTATAGTCACCCTGTCGTGCAATCAAATACTAGGTCTTATTCATTCTATTTTTTGTACCGATTAACCAAATCATCCCCACTTCCCCTTTTCACTTTCCACTACCTTCCCAGCCTCTGGTAACCATCCTTCTACTCCTTATCTACATGGGTTCAATTATTTTGATTTTTAGATCCCATAAATAAGTGTGAACATGAATGTTTGTCTTTCTGTGCCTGGCTTATTTCACTTAACATAACGTCCTCCCGTTCCATCCATATGGTTGCAAATGACTGAATCTCATTGTTTTTCATGACTGAATAGTACTCCATTTTGTATATGTACCACATCTTCTTTATTCATTCATCTGCTAATGGATACTTAGATTGCTTCCAAAAAGCTGCAACAAAGATGGGAGTGCAGATATCTCTTCAATATGCTAATTTCATTTCTTTTGGGTATATGCCCACCAGTGGGATTGCTAGATCATATGGTAGCTCAATTTTTAGTTTTTTGAAGAATGTCCAAATTGTTCTCCATAGTTGTTGTACTAAATTACATTCCTACCAACAGTGTACAAAGATTTCCTTTTCTCTACATCCTTACCAGCATTTATTATTTCCTGTCTTTTGTATATAAGCCATTTTCACTGGGGTGACATGACATCTTATTGTACTTTTGATTTGCATTTTTCTGATGACAGATGATGTTGAGTACCTTTCATACGTCTGTTTGCCATTTTGTATGTCTTCTTTTGAGAAATGTCTATTCAAATCTTTCCCTAATTTTTAATTAGATTATTAGATTTTCTCCCTCATTAGCATCATTTTATACATAAGAAAACTGAAATACAGAGAGGTTAAGTAATCTGCCTAGGGTCATGCAGCAGGTAAGTGTCAGAGCTAGGACTCAATGTCCTTTTGATACTGCTACCTACATAACATACCTTTAATATTTATGGTTTAGAATTATCGGTGTATTGGATGGGCTCTTTTGATTGTTACCTGGAGAGACTTGCTCAGGTTTCCTAAACTACATAAGAAAACAGGAATTATATTATGCAGCCAGGTCTCATTGAGTCCCAGAAAATCCTCACGTGCAACTTTCAGTGAAGAGACAAGAATTGCTAAAACCATACTTCAAAAGGTACTGCAACACCATTCTGAATTCAGTGCAACTCTGGTTCTCATATGATCTTATTCCCCCTCTACAGAGAATGTTCATTGATCTTGTTGGGATTCAGAAAAATGATATCTCAAAGTATGATGCTTTTGTATGATGAGTACTTTAAAGAACATTGGAAGGCTTAAGTAGCAGTCTCAGGACCAATGTCTCTCTGACCTTCTCCTGCCCTCCTATCGCACACCCCTCATTCTCTCCTGAAGTGAATCATAAAAACCAGAATTCCTCTTCCCCAAAGTGGGTCATAGAAACTAGAACCCCTTTGCCCCATAGCAAGCCATAAAACCTAGAAATATTGCTCTAACCTTCCTCCACGTTTTCTCTAGAAGCCGACTATACAGAAATTCTCTGACCTACGTCTCTTTAATAGTAGGTCATAAGACCCTCATTCCAGATGGGTCCTGCCCTATACCAAGAAGGAAGAAATGATACAACAGAGAGCCAAGAGGAATCTGGACAGGCTTTGCTGAGTTTCCCTACTCAGTCTATTATCTTTAGGTCTTCCCCTTTTGTCCAGTCACATTGCTACACAGCTGTTCATGCCTCACCAAACCTAAGCACAAAAATAGACTATTTTCCCTGAGTCTCTGAGTCTTCATTTCTGAAGGCATCAGTGTCACATAAAATTTTGAATAAATAAACTGGTATGCTTTTTTTCTTGTTAACCTGTCTTTTTGATGCAAGACTTCTCTCAGTCACTTTGCCAGCTGGGAACCTCTGGCTGGTGACACCCCTACCTGGGCCTTGCTTGGCCATGCTACTTGCTGCAGGAGGTGGCTCGCCCACTCAGTCCACCCAGGTTGCGCCTGGCTTGCACACTGGCTCAGCCCATGGCTGGGCCAGGTGTGCCCCAGCCCACCTGTGTTATAGCTCATACACCTATCTGGTGATTCCCAGGTTCTTGTCTTGTGTCCTAGAAGAATGAGGATATGCTGATAATTGAAGGGTGAGGAGGATGGAGAAGAATTTTATTGAGTGAGGGAACAGTTCTCAGCGGAGAGGGGACACAGGGGTGGTTCCCCACCCGAAGTTAGGTGATTTCTAGGGTTTTTACAAGCATGGATGAGTCTAGGGTTTTTATAAGCACAGGATTGGGAGGGGTGGGACGTAGGTAGCATTGGAAAAGGTAATATTTGGTGAATTTAAAAGCGTTATTCAGAAAGAACCATTTGGGAAAGAGTAGGCAAACAGGAATAGAAGATCTCACTCCAGGTCGCAGGTCTCGGACTGTTTTTGGCTTGAAGGTGAGGTTTCACCGGCGACCTTCCCCTGTCTGCCTAGGCATTTGTCTACCTCCTATTGCTCTCATTTTGTTACGAGTGTTGGTCATGCCCTCATGATGGAGAGGAAAGGTATTAATCTCTACTATTTCTGATTCTACAATGTCTACTATTGCGTGTTCTGGAATTTATTTGACTCCCCTACTTTTTCTGTTCTTCTAAATTCCTTGGTTAGGCTTTGGAAAAAGAAACTCCGATTAACTAAGCAAATTAGTATTGCACCTGTGTAAGCAGAGCTTTATGCTAAGCCATCTTTATGAAAGATACTAGATTATTCTTAGACAAGGAGAAAGAGGGAGTAGGAGAAAGCAAAACCTCAAGTTTGGGGAACTACGTGGATGTCATTATCATTCATCACAATAGAAAATACAGGAGAATGAAGGGATAATGATTTCAATATTGGTTGACTTTAGTCTTAGGTACTGCAAAATACATAACAGGATATTCATTCTATTAATACTATTCATTAACAAGAAAAACTGAGTGGACTGAAGGCCAGGAGAACCCATTAGCCAACCATCAGTGTACTTGTCATGTTTAAATCAGAGTATCTCTTAGCCATGCCATAACTTAGTCTCATATTCTTTTTTTTATTTAAAAATTGCATCAATTAAATATTTAAATTAAATCCCAATGCATTTTGAGTGTGAAGTTTTAATTAAAAGTCAGTACACTATGGTTTTCTCATGTAAATTTGTTGCTTGAATGCTGCCTGGCAAATACAAAAAGGATAAAACAGAAAATGTCTTTGAGGTAAACTCAGCAAAATCATAGATGCAGTTCCACTGACTACTGCTGCATTGAAAATCCCTTCAGAGATAGGAAAAAATAATTCCTGTCTATAGTACTGCACATTCCCTAAACTACCTTCTTTTGAAGCAGTCATTAACAGCAGCATCCTCAGTGTATAGTGTTTTATAGTTTCACTGTGTGTGACAACATTAAGCATCATTAAAAAAGGTAATTAGAATAAAAATGCAAAGTTCCATACATCTTTTAAAATACATCAGATATAGTCTGTCCTTGAAACAAAAAAGGACATGATAATAAAGTTAACTAGCCTTTTAAAATACGTGAATAGAATAAGAAGGAAATCTTTAGATTGCTTTAAAAAACACAATTAATAACTCTAAAACGAAGTGCTAAAAACAGAAAATTTCAGTGCTTGAGCAAGTAAACAATGTTAAGGTAAGAACTGACCTAGAAATATAGCAGAAGAGTAAAGGAAAACAAAACACATAAATGTCTCTTTGAAGAAAGCATAGGATCAAGAAGAAAATATTTATTGCTAGCAAGCAAAAAAATAGAAAAAAATATTATAACTGTCCAATCTAAATACAAAACACCCATATAATGACATTTATATAAATATTATCAGATATGCTTTCAAAGTGTAGTTACAAAAACAGTCACATTGTCATGGTAAAATGGAAAGATTTGAGATACCCAATGCTATAGAGATAATTATTTAAAATCATAAAATCAAATGTTTAGTCTCACTATACATCATCCAGAACTGGTAACTGAAAAACAAATAGTAATTTTAAAAATTATTTAGGCTGAGTACAGTGACTCATGCTTGTAATCCCAGCACTTCGGAATGCCAAGGCAAGAGGATTGCTTAAGCCTAGGAGTTGAGACCAGCTTGGGCAACAAAATGAGACCCCCATCTCTGCAAAAAAATTAAAAAGTAGCTGGGTATGGTGGTACAACGCCTATACTACCAACTACTCCAGAAGCTGAGGTGCGAGGATAGCTTGAGCCCTACAGGTTGAGGCTACAGTGAGTCTTGATCACACCACTGCACTCCAGCCTGGGTGACAGAGTGAGACCCTGTCTCAAAATAATAATAATAATAATATAATAAACTATTTAGAAGGATGAGTTCAATTTTTACATTATTTCCAGCAGATTTTTTCCCTGAATTAAAGCAACTGCTGACTAGTGTAAGAGTTCTACAGGAATGCTGGGTATGAAATGCAAATTTGGGGGGAAAGGTTGTCATCTGTGACTCAAGAGAAGATGATAAGTCAGTGATAAGCTCTGCTCCAGCATAGGGAAATGGAAGTTGAATTAAAAAGGTAACTCTTGTTTTGTTCAGGAGTAATGAATGCTTTAGCTTTGGGTCTAGGGTGAACTGAACTGTTGGGTGTGTTTTACCTTATTATACTTAGGTTTGATTTCAACCATACTTTCTGAAGAACCCTCATTGAAAATTATAGTTAAATGGATGCACTAATTTGTAAAGAGCTTTTTATAAAATATATCAGAAAGATGAAAACAAAAACTTAAGTTTTAAACATTAAAAAATGCCATTTTTAATGTAATTTCTTATTTATTTTTATTTATTTTTAATTATACTTTAAGTTCTAGAGTACATGTGCACAATGTGGAGGTTTGTTACATATGTATACATGTGCCATGTTGGTGTGCTGCACCCATTAACTCGTCATTTAAATTAGGTATATCTCCTAATGCTATCCCTGCCCGTCCGTCCTACCCATAATAGGCCCTGGTGTGTGATGTTCCCCTTCCTGTGTCCAAGTGTTCTCATTGTTCAATTCCCACCTATGAGTGAGAACATGTGGTGTTTGGTTTTCTGTTCTTGGGATAGTTTGCTGAGAATGATGGTTTCCAGCCCCATCCATGTACCTACAAAGGACATGAACTCATCCTTTTTTATGGCTGCATAGTATTCCATGGTGTATATGTGCCACATTTTCTTAATCCAGTCTGTCATTGATGGACATTTGTGTTGGTTCCAGGTCTTTGCTATTGTGAATAGTGCCACAATAAACATATGTGTGCATGTGTCTTTATAGCAGCATGATTTATAATCCTTTGGGTATATCACCAGAAATGGGATGGCTGGGTCAAATGGTATTTCTAGTTCTAGATCCTTGAGGAATTGCCACACTGTCTTCCCCAATGGTTGAACTAATTTACAGTCCCACCAACAGTGTAAAAGTGTTCGTATTTCTCCACATCCTCTCCAGCACCTGTTGTTTCCTGACTTTTTAATGATTGCCATTCTAACTGGTATGAGATGGTATCTCATTGTGGTTTTGATTTACATTTCTCTGATGGCGAGTGATGATGAGCATTTTTTCATGTGTCTGTTGGCTGCATAAATGTCTTCTTTTGAGAAGTGTCTGTTCATATCCTTTGCCTACTTTTTGATGGGGTTGTTTGTTTTTTTCTTGTAAATTTGTTTGAGTTATTCATAGGTTCTGGATATTAGCCCTTTGTCAGATGAGTAGATTGCAAATATTTTCTCCCATTCTGTAGGTTGCCTTTTCACTCTGATGGTAGTTTCTTTTGCTGTGCAGAAGCGCTTTAGTTTAATTAGATCCCATTTGTCAATTTTGGCTTTTGTTGCCATTACTTTTGGTGTTTTAGATATGAAATATTTGCCCATGTTTATGTCCTGATTGGTATGGCCCATGCCTATGTCCTGAATGGTATTGCCAAGGTTTTCTTCTAGGGTTTTTATGGTTTTAGGTCTAACATTTAAGTCTCTAATCCATCTTGAATTAATTTTTGTATAAAGTGTAAAGAAGGGATCCAGTTTCAACTTTCTACATGTGGCTATCCAGTTTTCCTAGCACTATTTATTAAATAGGGAATCCTTTCCCCATTTCTTGTTTTTGTCAGGTTTGTCAAAGATCAGATGGTTGTAGATGTGTGGTATTATTTCTGAGGCCTCTGTTTTGTTCCATTGGTCTATATCTCTCTTTTGGTACCATTACCATGCTGTTCTGGTTACTGTAGCCTTGTAGTATAGTTTGAAGTCAAGTAGCATGATGCCTCCAGTTTTGTTCTTTTGGCTTAGGACTGTCTTGGCAATGCAGGCTCTTTTTTGGTTCCATATGAACTTTAAAGTAGTTTTTTTCCAATTCTGTGAAGAAATTCATTGGTAGCTTAATGGGGATGGCATTGAATCTATAAATTACCTTGGGCAGTATGGCCATTTTCACAATATTGATTCTTCCTATCCATGAGCATGGAATGTTCTTCCATTTGTTTGTGTCCTCTTTTATTTCATTGCGCAGTGGTTTGTAGTTCTCCTTGAAGAGGTCCTTCACATCCCTTGTAAGTTAGATTCCTAGGTATATTCTATTTGAAGCAATTGTGAATGGGATCTCATTAAAAATTAAATAACTAGGCCGGGCACAGTGGCTCACGCCTGTAATCCTAGCACTTTGGGAGGCAGAGGTGGGCAGATCATGAGGTCAGGAGATAGAGACCACCTTGGCTAACACGGTGAACCCCATCTCTACAAAAAAAAAAAAAATACAAAAAATTAGCCAGGCGTGGTGGCGGGCACCTGTAGTCCCAGCTACTTGGGAGGCTGAGGCAGGAGAATGGCGTGAAACCCAGGAGGCAGAGCTTGCAGTGAGCCGAGATAACGCCACTGCACTCCAGCCTGGGCGACAGAGCAAGACTCAGTCTCAAAATAAATAAATAAATAAATAAATAAATAAATAACTATATTTCTTAGTTATTAAAAAAAACTTATTTCTTAGTTATAGATTGGTCATTATGAAAAATACTCCCTAAATTGGTTCAAATATTGACATGCCAGAGATGTTGATTTATGAATTCACAAGGTACTTTGAGATTGAAAGCCATGATTTCCACTAGGAGTGAATTTACTTTCTGCTTTAAGGGACCAAGACGACTTTCACTGCTTAATCATTCTGTTAAGTACTTTGTTAGTCACAACTTTAGCCTCAAGCCTCTATGGAGATTAGAGGAGCACACAGGAAAAGATTGACAAAGCTAAATTGAAAAGATTCGCTTGACTTAATATACAGGAACACTTTTGTTTCTTTACCAAATTTAAATTTCTAACTAGGATCATATTTTTACATAAAAACTACTTTGAGCACTAAAGGATAAAAACAATTCACATTTTCATATACCTATGGGAGGAAAAAGCCTTAAACATGCCTCCTTGATACTTGCTAGTACTAGAAATCTTGGTCTTACCAAGGAAAATTTGTGAAGATCCTTACAAAAGGATTTCTTACATAAATCCAGATAGAGCCAAGTCATTTAGTCAATGATCAGTGGTTATGCTTTCTTGTAGCACATCCTTGTTACTGCTGAACATCATGGTCTTCAGGGTATTGCAGATATTCCATGGGGCCTTTGCTAGGAGAAGTGTGGACCAAAAACTAAAGTTATGAGCATTATTTGGGAGCTTGTTTAAAATACAAAATCTCAGGTGACACTCAAGACCTTGTGGATGACAATCTGCACTTTAACAAGATCTCCAGGTAGATCATATGCATGTTAAACTGAGAAGCACTGTTCTAAACTTGTTAGGGTCTCACACATGAGCGTCTCACCTTCACAGTCTCTATCACTTTCAAACAACAAGGATTTTCTAAGTACCATTTAACTCTCCCACTAAAATCAGTGAGTCCTAGATTCCCTTCTGTGATTCAAAAAATTCTCCTTCTAAGTTGCAGTGAGCTAAGTTTCTGTCACTGGGAAGTAAGATGGATGATGTTTGAGGTACCTGGAAAGACAGACAAATGACTCTGGGTTTCACACACCTTCAGGTTACCATTACTGTTTTGCTCAAGTACTTAAAATGTAGAAATACCTTGGACTTATAGAATTATTTTCCAGATGAAGCCCTCTGTTGGCCTACATGAACTATGAGATTCCTATTTCACTTCTAACATAATTTAGATGTTATTTTACTAAAAGAGAATCCCCTACTAGGCTCTACTCCAAAATGATGCACATTTTGGAAGGGTCATTTACTTACGTGATGAGTTTCTTCTAATGTCTCCTTTTCTTAAGGGAAGCTTCTTTCAGTTTCATCACAATAAAATGTGTGGAAAGCCCTGTACAATCATTATTATGTTACTATATAAACAAACCGAGTTTTAATGACAGTGTTGTCAGAGGCATTTGAACCAGACTGACTCCATCTTGATAGCGGTTGGGTAAAGTAAGGCTGAGACTTACTAGGCTATATTCTTAACTAAGAATGTTAAGGCATTCTTAGTCACAAGATGAGGTAGGAGGTCAGCACAAGGTACAGGTCACAGACCTTGCTGATAAACAGTTTGCAGTAAAGAAGCCAGCCAAAACCCACCAAGATGGTGACAAAAGTGACTTTTGGTTGTCCTCACTGTTCATTATACGTTAATTATAATGCATTGGCATGCTAAAAGACACTTCCACCAGTGCTATGACAGTTTACAAATGCCATGGCAACTTCATGGAAGTTACCCTCTATGATCTAAAAAAGGGAGGAACTTTCAGTTCCCCAGGAATTGCCCACCGCTTTCCTAGAAAACTCATGAATTATCCACACCTTGTTGCATATAATCAAGAAATAACCATAAAGATGGTCAACCAGCAGCTCAGGCTGCTGCACTGCATATGGAGTAGCTATTCTTAATTCTTTTACTTTCCTAAAAAACTTGCTTTCACTTTTGTTACTGGAAAGAGGTCCCGATCTAGACCCAAAGAGAGGGTTCTTGGACTTCTTACAAGAAAGAATTTGGGGTGAATCCATACAGTAAAGTGAAAACAAGATCATTAAGAAAGTAAAGGAATAAAAGAATTGCTACTCCATAGGCAGAGCAGCAACATGGACTGCTCTTTGGCTATTTTTATGGTTATTTCTTAATTATATGGTAAACAAGGGGTGGATTATTCATAAGTTTTCCAGGAAAGGGGTGGGCAATTCCTGGAACTGAGGGTTCCTCCACTTTTTAGATCATATAGGATAACTTCCTGAAGTTGCCATGGCATTTGTAAACTGTCGTGCTGATGGGAGTGTCTTTTAGCAGATTGATCCATTATAATGAACATATAATGAGCAGTGAGGATGACCAGAGGTCACTTTTGTCACCATCTTGGTTTTGGCGGGTTTTGGATTTCTTTACCAATCCTTTTATCAGCAAGGTCTTTGTAACCTGTACCTTGTGCCGACCTCCTATCTCACTCATCCTGTGACTTAGAATGCCTAACCTCCTGGGAATGCTGCCTAGTAGGTCTCAGCCTTATCTTACCCATCCCCCATTCAAGATGGAGTTGCTCTGGTTTGAATACTTCTGACAGATTCACCTCGAATTCTTTCTTGTGTGAAATCCAAGAACCCTCTCTTGTGGTCTGGATCGGGACCTCTTTTCTGATAACAGTGTGTGCCACAAGGAATGCCTCAAAGAAGAACACTACACTGACAATTTCTAAACAGCAGCTTATTAGGGGAAGTGAGAGCAAATTGTCTTGTTTATGCATTGGCTCTGGAGTTCTTAGGGCAAGATATCAGAAGCAGGATGCATCTTTGGATTGGTTGAGTTCTTAAAAGAAGGATGGTTGGAATTGAGATGAGATTCTAAGTGAAGAGAAAAAGTGTTGAGAGTCATCACACATTGTGAGGCTGCAATCAATCACAAACCTAATGATGATGGTTGTTCTGTTTTTCAGGATGGTGGAGGAGAAAGGCAAATGAAACTGAAATGTTATACTTTTCCAAAATTAAAATCTCCATTTTTGTAATTATTCACTATATAAAATATACTTTAACAAAACTTCAAATACACAAGAGGAAATATCCAATTAAATGCCATCTTGCCTTCAACAGCTAAAGGCTATGTGAAATCAGTTCTATCTCCGTGTTTCTGCATATGCATTGTTTTATAAAACTGACATACTTCAAGAAAGGAAGATAGCTATCTAAAGCCATCAGTTACTGGGTGTCAAAACCGAGATATAAAGTTTGTATTGACTGTTCTAAATTTATTTATTCAGTCTTTCCTTCATCTGACTACTAGTTGCATACTATAAGTTACCACCCAGAATGCCCAGCTCCAAGGATATACCGGTGTACAGCAAAAGTAGACTAGTCAATGTCTTCTGTGACATAATTTACATACAACGAAATATTCAATCTTAAGAGTAATGTCACTCTAGAAAGTTCTCTGATGCCTCTTTCTAATCGACCTCCTCCCCATCCTTTGTGAGTTAAAGAACATTGTGATTTTTTTTCTGCCATAACTTAGTTTTGCCTATTCTAGAACTTCACATAAATAGAATCATTCATGTGTTCTTTATACACATGGAATTATTTGTGGCTTTTGTGTGAGGCTTTTTAAAAAACATCTGCGCATAATATTTTTGAGATTCATTCATGTTGTATATTATTCATTTATTGCTGTGTAGCATTCCATTGTGGATACAGCACAATTTGTTTATTCATTCTAATAATGGACACTTGGGCTGTGTCCAGTTTTTTGCTATGATGAATAAAAATGCCATGAACCTTCCTGTACAAGGCTTTTTGTAGGACTGACACGATGGCTTACGCTAGAAATTCCAGCTACTTGGGAGGTTAGGATGGGAAGATCGCTTGAAGTCAGGAGTTCTAGGCTGTAGTGAGCTATGATCACACCATGGCACTCCAGCCTAGATAATAGACTGAGACCCCATATGTAAAAGAAAAAAAAAACCCACTTTTTATAAATATATGTTTTCATTCCTTGGGTATAAGGCATATATAAATCATACAAAAAAGCCAGATCATTTTTCAAAGAAGTTATGCCATTTAACTTTCCCAGTAACAATGTGTGTTTGTATTGTTCTGTAACCTCATCAACACTTAATATTTTCACTCTTTTTAAAATTTTAGCCCTTACTGGGAGTCCATCCATAGATAATTTAAAGAAAAACTATACAAATTTATTTTCTCATCTCCTAATAATGTTCCCATTAATTATATACTCGTTTTATATTTCTAACTTTTTTCAAAAATATGTGTAGTAGGCTTGGGTTATGTATTAATGTCTGGGTAAAGTGTACCTTCTTATTTGCCTAATAATGAGTGAGGCCTTGTAAGTTAGGGAAAATAACCTTCTGTTATTTGAGGTCTGACTTGGTGAGTCCAAGGCTCTTTCGTCATCTTAGAAAGGAAGTTATGAATCTTCCTCATAACCTGAATCCTTCCTAAAGCAACACTTGACAAATGGCCATCCATATTCTGCTTGGTCACTACCCGTAATGAGTGGTCTGCTTTACATGACATCCCAATCCATGTTTTAATGTTCATAGTTTGTTGTTGCTGAATAACTCCAATTTGATCTCGGGCTTTTTATAGAATACCTGATTATGACAATGTGATATATCATTCAGTCATTCATTAAATGCATGTGTACTCATTTATAACAAATATTATCACACATTCCAGACAGTTTCTGGGCAAAGTATTCAGGATCCAGTAGTGAATAGCAATGGCCTTCCCTACATGAATTTTTTTTAGTCTAGAAATTAATCATTTGCTAGCATTGTTATTTACCTGGTTTTCCCTGGTCTCTTTTTCAAAATACAAAGTAGCACTTACAGGTGAACTCTACCCATTATGGAAATGTATTTATAGCAACATCAGGAAGCTATTTGTTTTCTTAAAAGATGGGGTCTGCAGCCTCAATCTCCTGGCCTCAAGTCTCTCATCCAGCTTCCTATAATTAACTGAAATAAGAATATTGTTTTCTAATATTCTTTTTCATTTAATATGTCTAATTATTAAATTTTATTAAGCTAAAAATCTCCTAAAATGTCAATGCTTTGTTTGTTAATAAGTTGTGCTCTTCTCTAATAGAATAATAAAATGCAATTATATGAGTTGTCCTGTATTCTGCGAGCATATTTACAAAAAATGGTTTAAGGTTATCTAGAAAGTCCAATGTCTACGGCTTCCTCAGAGACAGTATCTACTGGCTGCCTTTTTCTGGTGTATAGGCCATACTTTCCTGATTCTTTGCATGTGTTCTAATTATTTTGTTAAAAACTAGAAAGTTAAATAATGTGCCAACTGTAGAAATTAGATCTTTCTTCAGGTTTATTATTTTTGGTGTTTCTTGTTGTGGTGGATTTCTGGAACGAATTCTTTAAAGTCTGTATTTTTTATTGTGTGTGGCCACTGAGGTCTCTTCTCTGTTAAGCTTTGTGGTCTGGTAATGGTTGAACAGAGATTCCCCGGAATGCTTTGAATAAATAAGTCTCTCAGCTCTTGCCAAGGGCTGACTATGTGTGTGTGTGTGTGTGTGTGTGCGTGCGTGTATGTGTGTGTGTGTGTGTGTGTGTTGGGGTATTGTCAGAGGCGTTTTAACCAGAGCAACTCCATCTTGAATAGGAGCTCGGTAAAATAAGGCTGAGACCTGATGGGCTGCATTCCCAGTAGGTTAGGCGTTCTTAGTCACAGGATGAAATAGGAGGTTGTCACAACATACAGGTCATAAAGACCTTGCTGATAAAACAGGTTGCAGTAAAGTAGCCGGCTAAAAACCACCAATACCAAGACAGTGATGAGAGGGACCTCTGGTCTTCCTTACTGCTCATTATACACTAGTTATAATGCATTAGCATGCTAAAAGACACTCTCACTAGTGCCATGATAGTTTACAGATGCCAGAGCAATATTAGGAAATTACCCTATATGGTCTAAAGTGGAGAGGAGCCCCCAGTTCTGGGAATTGCCCACCAGGAAACTCATGAATAATTCACCACTTGTGTAGCATAAGCTGCTGTTCTGCCTATGGAGTAGCCATTCTTTTATTCCTTTACTTTCTTAATAAACTTGCTTTCACTTTATGGACTTTTCCTGAATTCTTTTTTGCACAAGATCCAAGAACCCTCTCTTGTGGTCTGGATGGGGACCCCTTTCCAGTACCAGTATGTTTTCAGTACTCCTGAAGGCAATTTACAACTCCTTCTCAGTCTTCACTTCCAACTTGCACAGAACCTCAAGGTCAATCAGAGGCAAGAGATTTGGGCTGTCTTCGTCTTTCTTGGTTATAGGCCGAGCACTGAGTATCCGTGAGGAATTCTACATTTCCAGGAACGTCTGAGCTTTTCATAGCCCTTTATGGACGTTCAATTCCTGCTTTTCCAAAGAATTATCACTTGGTGTTTTCTACTAATGTTCTGAAAAGAGTGCTGTTCATGCAGAGGGATCTCTCATTCGGGTCAAATGAAAAGAAGCCCCTCAAGATGGAGCTGCTTGGCAAGCTGCCATATAGGTCACATAGTGACAGGTTTTTGAGGTTGGGGCTTGGGGACACTCCAAACCAGTTGGCCTCTCCTAGGGCTTGCTGGGCTGCTGGTTTTCAACTGCTGTAGTTGTAAGATTTTTGGTTTCCAAGGCTACTGCAGAGCAGGGGAAAGGGACACATAAAAGACACATTAAATATCATAAAGCTCACAGTTCATGCTAAGATTCACTTGTTTTTCTAGAGTGAATGCTCCTCAGATTGTTGCATGACTTTAGTTAATTTCCAGAATTCTGAAAATGTTCATTTTGACAGTGTTTGCCAGTGTTATTATTACTTTTATGCAAGATTGAATTTTCAGAAGTCTTTGCTTTTCCAGGAGTTAGCCCTCTATCTTGCAAATTTTATCGTTACAAATGGGAAAATAATACTACCATTTCATAACACTAACAAGTCATATCACATTTTTTCTAAATGCCCTTCTAGTCTTCATTCATATAAATACATTTCATATGATACAGTAATAACAATATTTGTAGTGTGATTATTTTTCTCAATATTGTATGATGAACATTTTCTGTTTCTACATTTCTAATTCTGTGTTCCATATTACTGACATCTTACAATTTATTGCTTCTTTACTTCGATTATTTGCCTCTAATTGTTTAAGATTATTAAAAAATGCTATGATGTCTAATTTTATGAATATAACATGTTTCTCCCTTTGGATATTTTTCTTGTGAAAAATTTCTAGGAAGCAGAATTAGCAGGTCAAATGATTCTTACATAACTTTAAAAAAATAGGAAGCATAATTAGCAGATCAAATGATTTTTATATAACTTTTAAAAAGTACAATACACTTTCCAAGACAGGACTGTATTTATAGTTATTTATTATTTCTCCCATCTCTTTACTTTTGTACACATGCCTGCCTGAACATCTTTTTATTTTATGAGGTTAAGGAACCCACCAATAAAAATGTCCTTGGTCTACCTTTTGTAAGCATTTGTACATCTTATTTCTCTACTCATACTTTTTAACGGTTAGTGAAATGACCAGTAGGGTTAAGCAAATGGAAATGTTTTATGCTATTTAAACTAAGATAATATTTATTAATATAATATCTATATTACAAGCTTCACTAGGTAATATTGAATTCCCTTAGGCAAGTGCTTCTAAAACTTTATTTTGGGCATGACTCAATTGGGAATTCTTGTAAAGGTCAGATTCTGAATCAGTAGATCTGGGGCACAGCCGAAGAATATGCATTTCTAATAAGTTCCATGAGCCATGAACCACAATGTGGATAGCAAGACCTTGTGACATTCTTCTGTATTTGTATTACTGCCCAGATGGTTAAAAGGATGAATTTAATAGTATCCTAGTTCTGGTCAAATCTTGGCTTGAAATCTTCACCTTATTTAAAGAAATACACTGGAATTAGGACCAGAAGGGGAATAGACGGATTTAAAAATGATTCCTGGTGCATTATCATGGAGCAGACATACTCACTGATTAGTTCCCATCCTTCTAAAGACATCATCCTTCCCTTTCTCCTGTCTATCCATTATCTAGGAGCCTATTTTAGAAGACATCACCTGAAGTTCAAAACTTGATAAAAACACCTTGTTACTTTTCACTGGTTTTTAAATTGTATCAAGGATATAAATTGTTTAAATGAACAATATCTTTTAGTATCAATACTAAACTTTTCTCTCTGATTTTTAAGCTTAAAATTGAAAATAGGATCACAGCAACTCTCAGGAGGTATTTGCTTCAGAATGGTAGGCAGTATTTCCAGTTCCAGTGCTTTTGTGATATGCTTATCATCTTCTATTCTTAAAAAAAAATGCAGACAGATGGCTATTTAGATTTTATAAATGGATTTTTAAAAAATCACGTTTACCAGGATGTGCATTGTCAGTAGGATTTAGGATATTAGCGTATTCATTGTTCAAGTTTTAAAGTATTACAATAGAATTCTCTTCTTTAATGAAACTGTATATTATTTGAATTAAACAAAATAGTTATATCTTTAGTTTTTTCAAATTAACTGTTTAATATGGCTTAATAATGTGAAGTAAGTATTGTAATATTAAGTAGATCACTTAAAGTCATATCTAAATAAATCACAAGTGACTCAGGACAACCATAATGGATTGTGCAGACTTAAGAGAAGAACTTCTTATAAATATGGTACCTTAAAAATTACAACAAACCAGGGATAAAACAGATAACACAAAATTACAGTCTGGTTTTAAAAAAATCTCTGGCCTAGAAAATGTGTGGCCTTAGTTGGAGGTAGTCCTCAACTGATCATGACCTCACATACTTGCCAGAAGCAAACGAGGGAATTATCTTATTTACAACATTGTAGGCTTCAAATCATTTCTTTGAAATTTTTTAAAGTACAAAACCAGAAAAATGGCCACAAATACAGGTAGATCTCAGAAATGAGAAATGTCTGAGATCTCAGCAAGCACAATAGCAGCAGCAGCAGAAACAGCTCTTCACGTGCTGAAGAAATTAGAATGATCAGATTCAAACTATAAAACAATTGTACCAACTATGTTTAAAGAAGCAACAGACAGGCTTGAAGATAATCTGCTGGAAACAGTAAAATAAAGTGACATGGAATTATTAAGAAGGAGCTGAAAAATCTATAAGGATAAAAATACATGAGAACTATTTTTAAAAATTTGGTACATATACTAAGGAACAGAGAAGTGAAATAGAGGATATAATGGAAAAATATCTCATAAATTCAATCAGGATGCTGGAAGGAGAGAAGATAGATTGGAACGGGGTGATAATCAAAGTGATAGTTGCTGAGAGTTTTCTAGAAATGATGAAAAGCTATAATTCACTAATTCAAGTAGCTGGAAAAAAAAACAAAATTACTAATCCAGATTGATAAGAAATTCTATACCTAGACACACCACAACTAAAGTGTAGGGAAAAAGACAAATAGAAAATCCTAAAAGCAGTCATACTAAAAAAGAGAGAGAGTACTTTCAGAAAAGTAGCATTCAGATTGAAAGAAAAAAGGAAGTTATTTACAGTTAAAAGAAATGAGATTCTGAACACATATGGAGCAATTGGTCCTTGAATGGAATAACGTGTACTCTGTTGTAATAAGAATGAAGAAGATGGGTATAGATGAAAATGTTTATAAATTCATGAAAGAAATGAGAGTGTTCCCATCAATGAAATGTGAGACAGGATTATCAGTTAATGGTAAAGAAAAAGGGTATGGAAAGTCATGTATTCAAGAGTGGAAAACTAGAAAAATATATAATAGGATTGCAGGCAGCAATGAGTAAAATTACATGAGAATCGTGGAAAAGTGATATAGGAGAGGCAGCTATAGCTTGACAAAGCAGGTCCTGGGTGACAGGAAATTTGAGAGATTCTGCAGCAGAGAGGATCAAGTGACTGCAGACAGGAGGCTGGCTGAGCTGGCAAATGACAGCCAGAATGAATTTTGGAATATATTCAATTTTCTCAGTGACTTCCATAAGTGCTTAGGGAGGGGAACCTGGTAAAATATCATTCACTATCTTTAATCAAAAGTTGTAGGGCTCTCCAGGTAAATATTAAATTTATCTGTGATTTTTTCACACACTGGTTGAATCTCAGATCTGTAGTTTTCATATGCAATTAAATATCTATGCAAGAATGCATGCTGCATTCTCTGCCACACTCATTCAGTGATTCCAGATTATTCTCTAGATATAGGTATAGAACTGCCCCATATCACTATCTTGCCCATCTCTGCAAGAAGACAGAAGTCCTATCACATTTTTTTTCGGGGTCATCTTTAATATAAAGTTGTGGAGAATTCAAAGGCTGTGGCAAAGCTCAGAGGCCATTTCTTAGGCCTTATTTTATCTGCTCCCATCTGTAAGATGGCAATAGTTTAAGCACATCAGAATATTTGAATTAGCGTATTGAAATAATCACTAGTTTAATCTGAAAAAGAAAGTAATTTATGAGCCCACATTCTAGTTACAGCTAAAAAATATTTGAACAGCTGGGCAAACATTTCTTAATTGAATTAAAAGGAAGTAAAGAACAATTATTCACTGCAGTAATAGCATATAAATGGGTCCAATAAAAGCAATGGTGGGGATCATTGCACCCTAGGTACTTACTGCAGTTAACTAGCCTTGAGTTGTTGAGGAATAAATGCCTTTGTGATGTGTGGGTAGCTCTAAGCAAGGACTAAATTGAGCAAATTCAACGTTCCTCATGGTAAATAAGCATTTAACAATTCTATAACCTACTTCTCCCCAGCAATAACAGATTACTTTTCATTACTGTACTATTTAAGTTGTTGTGGAACATTTAGCTTATATATGTGTTTAAAATTGTTCAAAAGTCCCTGGCATCTTCCTTTTGGTTGTGAAGTAAGTTTGGTAGTCTACACAGGGTAGCATTCAATAATCAAATACCAATTTCAGGGTTGAGTACAGTTATTGTTTCAAAGTTCTATTTACCATTTTATTTCTAGCATTTAGGTCAGTACCAGTCCATGCAGGTGTGTAATTCATTTACTGTATTAACTTATTATACTTAGTATAGTCATATCAAAATGCTCAAGGTCAAAGTTTGAAACATAGCTAAGTTCCTGAAAAGATCTTCACCTAAAATTAGAGTAAAGATCACTGCTCTTCTCTGTATTATTATGTGTAGCCATGTCATATTATTCTCTCTACATTCTCCATATATAATTTAATATGTCACTGAGGGAAGCCTTGTTTGTCACTAAGTCCAGGACTTGTCTTCAGTTTGTACAGACTTCAAAAGATATTTGCCAAGTGAGTAGGCTTAGAGGTTGACTCATAGTTGCAAAATTCAGAGGTGTGTACGTGTATGTCTCACTCTCTGTGTGTATGTTTATTTGATGTATTATTTATTACAATAAGAAATATAACTGCTAAGTGAAGCATCACAATTTTTGTATGGGACACAACATTATTTTCACATTGCTTTTCACCTGATGAGAACTGACTTCAACCTAGGGCTTTATTTTCATATTTTAATGGATAATTGTATCAAACTAAGGTATCAGGATTGGTCATTTCCCTTTCAAGGGTCTGTCAGCCACAGGGGTTAGTAATGGCAATGTTTACACTTCAGAGCTTCCTCCCAGAACAGCCAGCAGGAACACCATGTGTCGTCTTAACCAGCTCGGTTTTTTGTAGGTTTTTCTGCAGACAAAGCTCTATTCACCTCTTTTTCCTTTGGCTTGACTTTTTCTTTAACAATTTATTTCAACTTAGATAAGTTAACAGAACCAGAATGAAGTTACATCCAGATTTTTTGTTTGAAATGTTGCTACTCCTAGAACTTCACTGACACTCACTCATTTGACCCCAATGTAAGGCTCTTTGGTTCAAATATAGTCTTCAGCATGCTAATCACTGGTGACAAAATGAGGCACAATTTCCCAAGAAACAGAATCAAAATTAAAGTCTAGAGCAATCATTTAATACATCTTGCTTGTAAATCCAGTTGCACAATAAATGGAATGGATAAAATTTGGTGAAACCAGGTTGATTATAACACCTTACATTTGCATGAAATGCTGTATTTCACAAAGCCTGTGAAACATTACCTCATTTCAGTTATAAGTCCAACTCTTCTTGACTGAGATTAGCCCAATAGTATATGTGTGTGTCACTGAGGTTCAGAGAAGTTGGGTAACACTTACTAAATAGAATATGTAGAGAAGTCTAAGGCTTGTTGGTAATAATTTTCTTTAGATTTGAATGAATGCTGGTAGACATTTCAAAAGCCATGCCATACATATTTGTTCTTTGACCCTTAAAATATTCTTTATTTATTCAAATGAACTTATTCATTTAGACTATAGATAAATTAATGGGCATTCAAATTTTGTTACCTTCATTGTGATTTTTCTTGCTCGTATTCTAAACATAATTTTCTTCTGACCTTTTGCTTATGAAATAAACAGTTAGCATGAACTTTGGAAAGTGACTTTGGGTTCAATACATATTCATCAGATATATTTCTGTTGAAACTATTTTTTTTAACTCTCACAGATTTGTGAGGAAACATTGTCATAGACAATTATTCAAGACACTGACAAGTTGGTGAAAGTACTATAAGAACATCCAAGAGCATTTTATAGCTAAACATCACTGTTATTATTCACATTTAATTGTCCCAAATTCTCCATGAAAACAATAATCATTACCTAATTATTTAAATATATTAATAATCCCTATTATAGGACATTAATGTATATGGTAATTGTTGATAATTGTATAAATCACTCATGATGCAAATTTTCCCTCTCAAAAAAAATTCTTGGACACATTTCCAATTTGAATAAAAATTTCATGTCTTTCTAATAATCCCTTGAGTAAAAATCTAATAAAAGGATACACATGCAAGAGAAAATTGCTGAAAGTTTTTTATTTCCCTTGATTACAACTTTTATTTCTATAGTAAATATTATGAATTATTTAAAGGGCTGGATTTTTTTAGTAGTATTTTGCATATATATATATATATATACATATATATATACACACACACACACACACATATACATTCCATATATAAAAAACATAATTTATCCTAGTATTAACAGTTAGTTACCAAAATTCTATCAGTACAGTATTGGTTTTAATTTCTTACCATGAATTGATATAGGAATAACTAATATAGAATTTTTCAAGAGACAACTGAAAATAGACTGATGAGCCTTGGTCACAGATTCTTTTGGTTTTAATCCTGGCTTCATATCATCATTACTTGTTAGTTAATATAAGCCTGGAAAGAATTCAGCTCCTATAACAAAAAAATTATACATGGATATAGGTATAGTTGTATGTGGATATGGACACATGAATCCATTAACCATATGAATATATGGATCAGAACACTTCTATCTTGTAAGTTTGTTATGAAGATTGAAAAGAGAATACGATTAAAGGAACCAGAATGTTCTGGCCAATTAATAAATAATTTGTCTTAAAATAGCAATGATAAAAGCTGACTTTTATTAAATACTTAATATGTGCCAGGCACAAAGAAAGAGTGATGAATAAAATAGCCAAGATAGTTCAACTTAAGGAGTATATATTCAGTAGGGAGTAGAGAGATAGTAACTGAGTCAAACAATAAATAACGAGAATTAAATAAATTATCTCAGTGATGCTATAGAAGGTGTTTTGTAGAACAAGTGCTTTACACAGAGTGAGAACTGAAAATTTTACGAGAAGATACCATTTGACTAGAGGCCAAAAGAATGAAAAGCAGATTACATAGCGTTTGAGGGAAGACCAAAAAGCATTAAGCTAGTTTGAGGAACCAAAAGGAAGACAGTTGAGACTCAGAGTTTTCTGAATTAGGAATGGTTTTAATAAGATCTGAGGGGAAAGCAGGAGCCAGATCATACACATTGTAGACCATGATAAGAAATTTGGATTTTATTGTAGCACATTCAGAAGCCACTGAAGGTTTCTAAGTAGGAGAGGTGTCATCATGAACATTTAAGGTCTACTCTGGGTGCCGTGTAGAGAATGAATTGTAAGGGTGAAAGAGTGAAAAAAGGAGATCAGTCCAAAATTATTTAAAATGGTCTGGTAAGCATATGATGGTTTTTTAATCTGTCAAGTAGTGAAGTGGTTCCCAAGCAGCAGTGCCTGTTCTGCTGGCCACACTTCTGCATATTTGTCTGATAGGAAGTCAGCAAGCCAAAATGGGTTTGGATCATTTATTACTCACTGAAGAACAGGCAGCACAAACTTCAAATTTCCATTGGTTCCCTTTGGTCCAAAATCCCATGAGGGTAACACAGAGGTGGGCCTAGGTGAATACTGCACATGTAGTAGATTTGTGTCATGGTTGAAATTAAGAGATCCTGATCTTGTCTAGGGGCTGATGGCAAACCTGCCCCTCTTGACACTATCTGTAGTATCCTGAAATATCTCCAGGGAGAGAGACTAGCTTTCCTACTCTGAGTGTAAGCCAACCTAGTCTCTACTCTGGAGCAGTTTGGCAAACAACTTTAAACAAAGATGTCAATGCGGCTTGCCCAGAAGAGCTGCAGAAGTGCCAGCACTGCCTCCCAGTACATCTACGATCAAAATTTTAAAGGAAGGTGTGGCTGAGGCATAAAATAATCCAGTGTAGGATATCTCAACTTAGTTCCATTTTAAAACCTTTCACATGTCTTTTGCTTTTTAAAAACCATTTTCCAGTTCCAAATGAAAACAAATAGAAATTTCGACAAGATTTCTAGAATTAATAAAAAGAATGCTATTGCTTTTCATTTTTATTGGATATACAATAATTTTATTTTTCTAATGTTTTAGTCATTTTCTATTCCCAAACTTTCCCTCTAGTTCTGTGCATTTAAGTCTTTCCCTTTCCTGTTCATCCCTCTACTTACATTGAGTTGGCTGCCTCCGTGTATTTCCAGGGACTCCTATGCACAGCTCTGTCAGAGCATGTAGCAGACTTCAGTTTGCTATTTTTTGTCTTTACCATTAGATCATACACTTCCTGAGGTCAAGAATAATGTCATTCACCTCCATATGACCAGCAGCATACCATATTTTTACTTTAAGGGAGTAGAAGCTCGATAAAAGCGTGTTGAAAAAATGTTGAATTGATAGCCATTGTTGCATTGTTTCAGTTCATATATTTCCCTTTTCACAGTAATTACCTCCATGGGAAAGTACTGTCTCCCTTTTGGGGACTTCTGTATCTATGGGTTCCTCATCCAGGAATTCAACCAACTACAGACTGAAAACATCAAACAAATAAAAATAATAATACAACAATAAATTAATACAAATAAAAAACAATATAACTACTATTTGCAGAACATCTATATTGTATTAGGTATTGTCAGTAACCTATAGATAATTTGAAGTATAGAGAGGCTGAACATAGGATATACGCAATTATGACAGCATTTTATATTAGGGACTTGGACATCTGTAGAGTTTGGTATCCTCAGGGGTCCTGGAACCAATCCTCCTCTAATACTGTGACATTACTTTGTTTTTCATGGCAATTGTTATTTATTTACATATTTTTTCCTCACAAAAGGTAAGTAAGTCTTCTTGAGGGCAAAGGTGATGCTATCTTTAATGTCATACATCTTCTTAGTGCCCTGTAAAGAACCTGTATGGAGGAAATCATCAAGTATTTAAGTGAAATTGATGTAGCCAGATGTAGTGGTGGGCTTCTGTAATCCCAGCTACTTGGGAGGCTGAGGCAAGAGAATCACTTGAACCCAGGAGGCAGAGGTTGCAATGAGCCGAGATTGTACTGTTACCCTCCCGCCTCGGTGACAAGAGTGAAACTCTGTCTCAAAAAAAAAGAAATTGATGCAATGCAGGTGAGCCCCCAGATTGGGACCTAGCCAGGGAAGGTTCTCAGCTTTGCTCAGGAAAGAATTCAAGAGCAAGTCAATGGTAGAAGAAAGCAGCTTTACTGAGGCGGCTGTGTTGCTGCTCTGTGATTGCCCCTGTAGAACAGGGCTACCCCATAGGCTGGGCATGGAAAGTAGCAGCTTAGGGTAGTTCTGCAGCGATATTTATACCCACTTTTAATTTCATGCAAATTAAGGTGCCGGTTATTCAGAAATTTCTAGATAAAGGGCGGTAACTTCCAGGTCATTACCATGGAAGGGGCAGTAACTTCTGAGTGTTGCCATGGCAATGGTAAACTGACATGGCACAGGTGGGTGTGCCTTATGAAGAGACACTTTCACCTCTTCCCTGTTTTAGCCAGTCTCTAATCTGGTCCAGAGGAAAGTCCCACCACCTATGGCAGTAACCCCTCAGAGATTAGATACTCCTCCTTAATCTTAAGGGGACTACAGAAAGGCAGAGGTCTACTTCTGTAACTCCTTTCTTCTGAGTTTATGGGTGCAGGCCCTGCCTAGTATCAGAAGAGGAAAAATCTCTGGATAGCTGATGTAAAGGGTACCAAAGCAGGATGCTTTCATTCCCCAGATCAGTAGACAGGATGGGGTGGAAGCCTCGTGTCAGCATTGTTGTTGCCTGGGACTGTAATGTAGAAGACGCATACTTTACTAAGAGGTTAAACAAGCAAGGACCAACAATTAGTAACAAGACAGCTATCAAAGGTCCTAGGTGAAATAAAAACCAGGTGAGACTTGGGAAGGCACTTTTGATAGTTGATGAGATCTAACTGGGGTCAGTGGCCTGGTTGTATCTATGTCACCAGATAGCTTGGTCATAGATCTTTTGCATGTTAGCCTCAACCTGTCCAGATTTATTAGTATGTGTGCAGCAGGTTTTGTTAGTAACGGCACAGACTCAGCTTTTTTCAGTTAGTAAATAAGCCAGTGCTAGTCTGTTATTGAGAACTACATTTACCAAAGAGTCTAGGGACTCATGAATTCCCTTAGTGCCCGACCTGTGTTGATGGTTAAGGATTCTAGCATTTGAGTCAAGTTCTTTAATGTTGACTCCTGGTAGGCAACAGCACTCCAGGGTGCTGTTAGTCCTGTGGCTGCCCTGATTCTCACAAGAATTAATTTCACTGCTTGCTTACTTCTGATGTTTTGGGTCTTATGGGGTTATAGACTATAATGCCTGCAAAGGCAAGGGTGGCCAGTGTACATTTACCTGTGTTCTACATTTTTTTATACAGGGGAAAGCCATTTTTTTATACAGGGGAAAGCCACTCCTAAAAGAACAGGCAGTTCCCTGGGGAGTTGGGAGCGGTTATGGAGTGTGACTTCTTTCCATTCATGGCTGCAAACAAAATGAGCCCAGCTGGGGCACAAATAAAAGCCTTATGGGGTGTGGCATCTATTCTTTGCTTCCAAGTAGAGTCTATGAGATATTCTTCCTCTGTTCCAGTGGGGGTGGCCAAACAACCTTTGTTTTCCAGAAGGGTGTGGTACTCTCAGCTTCCTGGATTGGGCAGTAGTTTTCCCCCTATATGTTCTGATCCAGGTAAAAGCACCACATATGGTCTCCTCACTTACAAGTGGAATCCCACTTACCTCGCTGTGGCCTTGGGAACTTGGCAACTAGAGACGAATCAGAGCATTGCAGGGAAACTTCTGCTTTTGTGTCATTAACCCGACAGTGAATGCAAAAGATAAAATCATTAGTGCACTGTAGATATGGATACCCAACTTCCCAGGTCCACGTAATAGTAGCTGAGGGAGTTCAGGTAGAATCTGTTATGTGGAAAGTTCTTTCTAACAAGCAGGGGTCCAGGTTCTTTGGCATTGCTATGGTTAGTTAGGAGGTCTAGGGAGTTATAGACTCCCTAGATTTTCCACATAGACCAGAAGGTGGAAATCTCTATCCTGGGGATGTTGATGACAAACACAGCAACCATGAAGATTTCCTGATGCTATAATTTTTGTAATATTGACTATAGAGTTTTGGTTCCCATCCACCCTGGATCAGGGTGACTGGGAGAGCAAACAGGATTCACAGCGAGAGCATGGTGTCCGGGTGGGACTTAAAGTTGCCTGTACGCCCAACAAGGACAAAAGAGGTGTTTCAACAAGGAGGAGGTGGTTGGCCAAAGTGATAGAAAAGAGGTATTACAATCAGGAATGGGAGAAAATGAATGCCCTTTTTCTCATCCGCAGCATCACATTACCACTTCTGGCTGAGTGCTGATTCTTTTAAAAAGGTAGTGGAGGACTTCCAAAGGTTCACAGATATATATATCATGGTGTCCCCCTTTTGTGCCTGTGACTCATAAGAAACAGGTTTTATCCTGGACCAGTATGCCCAACTAGTTATTCCCTGAAGTTTAACAGCAGTGGGGGAACTTAATAACTGATAAGGGCCCTTTTATTTTGGTTGTAATTGATTCTTGGAGGATCCTTAATTTTAAAGTTTTTAGTAAGACTAAATATTCTGGTTAGAGGCAATACTTTAGGTTCATATTCTTGAAAGACCTTGTGAACCTAGCTTAAATTTTAAAGCAGGCATAGTGAGGTATGTCCAACTCCTGGTTTCCATCTTGGTCTGAATTAGTTTTTTTTAATTTTTTTAGGATTTCCTTTGGCCAAGTGACTTAGAGTAAAAAGACTTATAGTCAATTAAATATTCTGGACCAGACAAGAATGGAAGTGGGTAGAAACTCATTAGCCTTTAAAACTATTTTAAGCAATTTAAGAGTCAAAAAAAAAAAAGTAAAAATAAGATTATACAACTGACTTAACTATAAATTCTGTGCATTGAGCTGCTATAATCTTGGCTTGTAGCAATTAGCTATATAAGACATAAGCAATTTTGTTTAGGCATCTGTGTGCCTGTCCTTGATTTGGAGGGTCTGGATTGTTTCCCTCAAAACCCAGCCTTTGCAATCTCACATGCCCACCTCTTCTGAGATAGTCCCCAAGTCTGGAAGGATTCAGTTTTTTAAATTCTGGAGGTAAAACATAAAGAATCAGCAATGTTTCAAACAAAAGACCATAAGTCTTGCCTAGTTTTGAGAATGACAGGGAAGGAGACTCACAGGTAGCTAAACATTTAA
The DNA here is from genome assembly GCF_009764315.1 of Trachypithecus francoisi. NCBI lineage: Eukaryota > Metazoa > Chordata > Mammalia > Primates > Cercopithecidae > Trachypithecus > Trachypithecus francoisi. Next base: position 62,702,446 of record NW_022681469.1, read on the forward strand.
GCTATTCAGTATCAAGACATAGAATAAGTTAATTCAGTTAGAAACAAAATTATTTAATGGATACCAGCTTGTCTCTGTGTCTCATGAAAACACTTTACTTCGATTTTCCCCTTTGCTCAGGTTTAAAGACAATGTTTTGGTTAACTTGAGTTTGGTGTTAGATGCTGGAAGGAATTGGTGCTTTCTCTATTTGAGCTTTGTGTACCTGGGAGTCAAAGTGCTGTAACTTAACTTAACTTGGACTAGTTACCTAATAAGATTACCTGATGAGTTACCTAATTTTATTACCTGATAAGGAACTTGTCAGAGGTCTGGAGGTGGTGATCCTGGAAAACATGACCTGACTAGAAACTGAAAAAAGAATTTATAACCTTGTGATGATCAATTTTTACAGCTTTGATAAACCCCAACAACAACCCAGAGATTTAAACTAGGATTTGATTCTGAGGGTGTTTGTCAAAGGTGTTAAAAAGTTCAAAATATTTGATCAATAGGGAACCACAGGTTATTGTAAGCAACAGTTATTTGTTTATCCAAAGTGGTAACACCCTCTGCAGTATAATTACCTCTCTATGGGAAGCCCACTTAAATAACCTGAAAGTTAAATTTGATGGAGAGAAAAAGAATACTTTAATTTGATCAAATACAGGAAAAGTGTGTTTAAGATTATGAGTATAGCAAAAGAACATGAAAAGTTTTCCATTTACACTGAAAATTTGGAAACATAAAAACCAAGTGCCCCATGGCTGCTTTTTATAGCTTTCTCCTGTCTTGGGCAGATTGAGTAATAAAATACATACCCAGGAGAGCTTGCCTTCCGGAAGAGTCTAGAAGTGTATTTCTGTTGGTGTATTTCCTGAGTGTCTCAACCAAACCACCCTGAAACAGAGTGGGATTTTTTATTTTTCCCTGAGTTGTTTCTCTAACCTTGTCTTAATTGACGGGCTGAACTGCACACTCTTTCCTCCACTTTTTCTCCGCGGTACGGCAAGCAGACAACAATATTTGCAAGTCATGACAAGTTAAATTAAAGAACATAGTCAACTTAACAAACTCCTCTATAAACTTTTCTGAATTCTCTGAAAACTGGCCACATTTTTCATTGCATAAAGCCAAGTTGCACATAGACAATAGCACATGTACTCCAAGTGTTCTGTTATTTCCATCAGCTACTGCCTGCAATGGACACAGGTTTGATTTTCAGGGCTGATATGGGGCCTTACTCCTGGTGGTACTGGTTGGGTTTGCTTTCTTGGGAAGAGTGGGTATAGGCTGGGGATTGTTAGATTGGCTGGTACTTGATGACCTTGGGGTGAAATCCTTTATTAGAGAACTGGCAGGACCCCCTCATCAGAATTGGGGGACTGAGGAGGCTCCAGAGAGGGTGTAGGTCTTCTAGAGGGAGCATCTAGTAGGGGGTCCCTTAGGCATGGCTTCCTGGTGCCTGGAAGTAACACGAGCCAGTAAAAAGCTCTAAAAGCCTATACATAAGGGACCTCCTCCCAATTTCCTTCTACAGAACAAATGTTAAATAACATAAAGACCCAGGCCTAGGATGGATCTGTTTATTTTCTAATTGGTAACAGACCCAAACAGTGTTGCAATAGAAAATGAGTTTCGAATTTGAATTTGCTCCAAGAACCTAAAAGACACTCCAGTGACAAGTCATCTGGGATGCTCATCATTGTTCCCATGGATTGCTGCAGGACTCAGAAGTTTTTCTACTTCTAGTGAGAGTAAAACAACTGGGCTCTTGAAACTTTTCTTTTTTAGATTCTCACTTACTGTAGAGAAGGTGAAAGTATAGAAGGCAAGACATTATGAAAGTGGACTATATTTGCCAATGAACAAAGTATGACAAAAAAGTATTTTTATTAAGCAAAGTATAGAATTAAAAGTGTAAATAAACTGACAATAAGAAAATCCTGTTATGGAAAATGATATCTTTAGGGCAGAAAACAAGAATAGGCAAGATCAAGATTCCCCTAGGGGAATGCCAATGCTCAAAATCCCAGAGTATCCAGTGGGCAGCCAACAATACCAAATGCTGAAAACCTGGAGTAGCTGAGTATCAGTCAGTGGGGGTCACCATACCAAATGTCAGAAACCTTAAAGTATCTGGGGGCTGACCAATGCTGAAAACCCCAGAGCATCAGTGGGGCGGCCAACAGGAACCCCAAAAGCCTGTTTAGGGACACAGAACAATGTGACTCTGGTGTCCCAGAGTCAACACAACGTGGGATCTCTCATAACCAAATGTCTTGTCTTAAACAATTGCCCAAATACAGTTAACAGAAAGTCAAAGCAAAAACAAACACACAAACAAAAACCCTGCAGACAAAATATACATTTTAGAACTGAAAGTAAAATGGCTGGTTGAGCAATAAAATGGAGTCAGAAGAGAAAGGACCAGGGGAAGCAGTGACTTTGCTCCTCATTCACAAATCATATCACAAGGATATGCTTTGAGGCACTCAAATGATGGGGGACTTTTAACTGCTTAGCCAAAAGGGGACGCTCATCCATTCACAGAAGCCAAAATGGTGCCAACTGATCTTCCACATGAGACCTGGGTGAAGGTCTCTCCAGATTCCCCCGGATTTGGTGGGCTCAGGTACTGCAGTGTGATAGGCCAGCGTGGGCACTAGTAACTCACTGGCCTGCCGGCCCTAGGAGCAGGTCCCATACGAGGCAGTTGCACTATGGCCACTTGCCCATCCACTTGGCTCCACCTGCCAGGAAAAATGATGGCTCTGAAAAGAGCCTTTGATTATTGAAATTTTTAGCAGCTCTTTGGTGTTACAACTTCAGCGTCACAGCTCTTCCAGCCTTGATCACTGACTGTCTCGCTGTCCATCTCCATCTCTCTGCTCACTGTCTCTTGTTTTCTCTTGCCATCACCTTGCCAAGTGCTGTCTCTTGTCTCTTGTTGTTGCCTTGCTGACTGCTAACGGCCACTTCTCTCACCATCCCTCACACTGTAGTCTTCGCTCTTCAGCATCAAGTTGGGCATAACGTTGATGCAGGGTAGGCAAGCCCCCAGATTGGGGCTTAGCCCAGGAGGATTCTTGGCTTCACTTAGGAAGAATTCAAGAGAAAGCTGGTGGTAGAAGAAAGCAACTTTATTGAGGCAGTCGTATTATAGTTCCATGACAGCTCCTGCAGAGAAGGGCCACCCCATAGGCAGTGTGTGCAGAGTAGCAGCTCAGGGTCAGGCCTGCGGTCATATTTATACTCACTTTAATTCCATGCAAATTAAGAGGCAAGTTATTCAGAAATTTCTAGAAAAAGGATGGTAGTTACCAAGTTGTTGCCATGGAAAAGGGTGGTAACTTCTGAGTGTTGACATGGCAATGGTAAACTGACATGGCACTGGGTGGGCATGTCTTAATGGAGAGATGTTTTGCCTCTTCCCTGTTTTAGCCAGTATTAAACCTGGTCCAGAGTAAAATCCTACCTCCTACCTCAAAATCACTGGCCCATCAAATTAAATTCTTCCCATAGAGAACCAGTGATTCAAACACTGATTTTATTATGAGTAACCATTCCTTTAAATGAGGATAGTGAGAGGAGAAAAAAGTCATAAAATAAACCAAAATTTAATTTTTCATTATGAGAGAAGACTTTTGCAAAAATTTCTTGGTGTGACATTTATACATGGCATTCAGGATATGTTACCCCAAAATATGTCATGTTGGGATATTGACTATTTTAAACTTAATCATTTGAGAAACCACACATGCAGAAATAACCTTCTGATCTTCCCCTGAAGCAGGTCATAAGACCCTCATGTGAAAGCTATCCTCCTTCCGCCTGAAGGAATGGAGCAACTTTATCTTCAAAGAGGAAGGGACACCAATAGATATGTGAACAAACAGGCCTGACTGTTTCCCCTGGTTTACTATAGCTCATACCTTGTCCTATCACAGTTCTCTACAACTCTCCACTCTTGATCAAATCTAGCATTTAAAACACTTATTCTTCACTTCCTTATGAAGGCGGTGTGTCATATAAACCTGTATTATAAATTTATAAGCTTTTCTCTTATAAATCTGTTGTTTGTTACAGGGGCCCAACTGAGCACTTAGAAGAGTAAATGAGAAAGATATTATATTAGTCTGTTTTCACCCTGCTAATAACAACATACCCAAGACTGGATAATTTATAAAGGAAAGAGGTTTAATTAACTCACAGTTCCACATGGCTGAGAGGCCTCATAATCACGGCAGAAGGTGAATGAGGAGCAAAGTCACATCTTGCATGGTGGCAGGCAAGAGGTGTGTGCAGGAGAACTCCCCTTTATATACTTATTCCTATCATAAGACCAGCACAGGAAAGACCTGCCCCCATGATTTAATTACCTTCCACTGGGTCCCTCCCATGATATGGGAATTATGGCAGCTACAATTTAAGAGGAGATTTAGGTGGGGACACAGCCAAACGATATCAGATATTTTTCCTCCCCTACAGACATGTATTTAGAGAGGGAAGAGGTTGTTCATTGTATCTTATTTTGTCACAGTGTGACATGTCTATAAAATATTGTGATTATAATGGCATGTAGGTTTATTTATGTTAAGAAATTCTAAACAATCTTTAAAAAATCACATTCCTGAGACTTTTTCATAATAACTATAAGGTTTTTTAAAAAAACATTTTCTCTCTCTCTTTACATAATCAAATTGAAGGTATTATTTTGGCCAGATTTTTAGATTTATTTTCTGAAAAATAATGTAAGTTTATGCCAGATTGTGTGATGTTCTCTTTTGTTCTACAAATGCACATTTTGAAGCTGTGATATAAATATTATGATTCACAAACATTTAAAAATGTGGCACTGTTTTGACCAGCTGTGTTCCTTTTTCTAAAAATAACTCATATTTATTACATTTTCTTATTGAAATTTTAATATCTGGGTACTACAGTAATAAAACTGTTCAATTAATATGTAATGAGTGATATTGTTATGTTAACTACCTACTTTACATTACAGTCATACATAACTTTTGACATCCATAAAGGTGATTGTGTATTATAATAAAGTCTAAAGCAGTTATACTATTCTTCAGTTTTATTTTAGGTAACAGAATATTTTGTTCCAAGCATGTGGTAACCATAGTATTTGAATATTCAGTCCTATATATGGTGTTCAAGCTGTCATGTTCCATTACTAATGTCCTTCAACTAGAAATTTAAAAATGTAAGTTTTCAGTCCAATTTCACTATTACACCAACAGTCATTTGAATTTAAGCAAGTTCTTATCCTAAATCCAGTTTCTTTTTCTATAATACTTAGTTCAAACACTCAATAAACATTTCCTAAGCCCGTATTATATTCTAAACACTGTAAGCATAGGGTTGAAAGGCACAGACTTTAAGGGATTAGTGGTGTCAAAGTAAAATTTTCAAAAAAAGAAAAAATTAGCCAGGCTTAGTGGTGCACACCCCTGGCTCCAGCTACTCAGGAGGCTGAGATGGGAGGATTGCTTGAGCCGGGAAGGTGGAGGTAGCAGTGAGCCATGATGGTGCTACTCCAACCTAGGCGATGGAGGAAGACCCTGTCTCAAAAAACAACAAAAAGGTTAAATATGTACCTGTCAAATGAGCATGAAGTGAACACATGTCAAATATTTAATTTTCTCCATAGTGATAGAATCTGTAAGATGGTAATAGTGGTTCAAAGAAAGGAGCAAGTATTTAGAGTAGCTGAAAGAAGGAACACTTGAATAATGAAGTCTATTAGAACATCCCACCCTAGTATAGTCTCTTTGGCATATGGATTGTTTTGAGCTAAAGACAACTGGGAACCAGCAGATGGAGAAAGAACTCTCTTTACCTTACTGCCTAAAAATAGAGAATAAATTTTCCCTTTTGTAAGGAAAATATTTCCATTTATAAAGGAAATTTACATTTGTAATTGTGTCTCATACCAGAGATAACGTTTATCCCCTGAACAACTCTTATCTGCAGAAGACAACCCTTATTTACCATACATTTCTCCCCATTCTTACCTTCCCATAACATGCCTCTCCTGTGCAGAAGCCCCATACTCCTTTTCCTTTGTTTAGCCTAAATTGGTTTATAAGCCCCAATTACCTGCCTGCCAGCTTGTGGCTCATTTATTTGTGAGACTTCATTGCATAGGTGTGTAATTAAAACAGGTTTTTCTCTTGTTAATCTATCTTTTAACAGTTTGATTTGTGGGCCTCAGTCATTGAACCTAGGAGGGTAGGAGGAAAAAGATTTTTCCTCCCTCATAACAAGATTGCTGATTTAAATGTAACCCTAGTTAATATCTTACAAAAGATGTGACAACAAAACCACATTGCTATAAAACAAGAATCATTTGAATCTACTGTCTGGTGATTATCTTTATAGAGTTGTAACTTACATAAATCAATAGAAAATTAGCATGGGGCAGAAAGATGTGATGCTTTTCCTCAACCCATCTTAAGGGTAATGTCCAATACTCTTTTATAAAAAAAAAAAAAAAAAAAGACAAGTTAACTTGAGAAAAGCATAAATTTATTTAATAAAAGTTTTATGTGACACAAGAAACTTCAGCAATGAAGATGCAAAGACTCAGGGAAGACTGTCTGTTTTTATGCTTAGGTTCTATTGAAGAATGCCCATCCATGTAGAAATGTGATTGGACAATGATGGTATGACCTAATGATAATAGATTGAGGAGGGAAACTCAGCAAGATTTTTCTTTCTGTGTAACATTCCCTCCTCCTGGGTATAGGGCAGTACCCCTCTGAAATGAGGGTCTGTTTGGCAAAGGCACTTGACAGCTGAAACTGAAGCACACCCTGAGAGTGATCCTATGGTCTAAGAAAAGTGTTGGTTCAGAGTTCTGAGCTAAGATATCTGGAAATGGCCAATCTGGAGATTCACTCCTTATCTCTGAAGGACATTTGAATCCTTGGCCCATCCCTTGGAATGCAGGCCATACAGGGGATTGAGGTCCTTTGTTTTGGGTTAAAAGGAAGTTGCTAGGTGGAGGGTGCTAAGTAGAAATACTGCATAAACTACATGCTTTTTGCAAATGGTAGTTGCACTGGATTGCCCCTGTACATATATCCTCAATAAATCCTATTAGCTGTTTCTGGCTCTCTTCTGTGGCCTCTTGCACACAGTACTATACTTATTGGAGCCAATAAGGGTCTAGCACAACAGGGTCTTGAAGAGAGAAGAGAGATGAGGGAGCAACCTTTCTAGGTTTTATGGCTCACTTTGTGGGAGAGAAGTTCTAGTTTGTATTATTGTATTCATTTTCATGCTGCTCATAAAGACATACCTGAAACTGGGAACAAAAAGAGGTTTAATTGGACTTACAGTTCCACATGTCTGGGGAAGCCTCAGGATCATGGCAGAAGCTGAAAGGCACTTCTTACATGGTGGCGGCAAAAGAAAAATGAGGAGGAAGCAAAAGCGGAAACCCCTGATAATCCCATCAGATCTCCTGAGACTTATTCACTATCACAAGAATAGCACAGGAAAGACCAGCCCCCATGATTCAACTACCTCCCCCTGGGTACCTTCCATAACACATGGGAATTCTGGGAGATAAAATTCAAGTTGAGATTTGGGTGGGGACACAGCCAAACCATATCATTTCACTCCTGGCCCCTCCAAATCTCATGTCCTCACATTTCAAAATCAATCGTACCTTCCCAACAGTCCTCCAAAGCCTTAACTCATTTTAGCATTAACCCAAAAGTCCACAATCCAAAGTCTTATCTGAGACAAGGCAAGTCCCCTCCAGCTATGTGTCTGTAAAATTAAAAGCAAGCTAGTTACTTCCTAGATACAATGGGGGTACAGGTATTGGGTAAATACACCTGTTCCAAATGGGAGAAATTAGCCAAAATAAAGGGTCATGCAAGAGGTTACAGAGTCCACACAAGTCCAAAATCCAATGGGGCAGTCAAATTTTAAAGCTCCAGAATGATCTCCTTTGACTTCAGGTCTCACATCCAGGTCACACTTATGCAAAAGGTGAGTTCCCATGGTCTTGGGCAGCTCCTCCCCTGTGACTTTGCAGGGTACAGTCTCCTTCCTGGCTGCTTTCACAGGCTGGTGTTGAATGTCTGCAGGTTTTCTAGGTTGACTGTGCAAGCTGCCAGTGGGTTTGCCATTCTGGGGTCTGGAGGACGGTGGCCCTCTTTTCATAGCTCCAGTAGGCAGTGCCCCAGTAGGGACTCTATGTGGGGGCTCTGACCCCACATTTTCCTTCTGCACTGCCCTAGCAGAGGTTCTTCATGAGGGCCCCACCCCTAGGGCAAACTTTTGCCTGGGTATCCCGGCATTTCCATACCTCTTCTGAAATCTAGGTTGAGATTTCCAAACCTCAATTATTGACTTCTGTGCACCTTCAGGCTCAACACCATGTGGAAGTTGCAAAGCCTTGAGGCCTCCACCCTCTGAAACCAAAGCCTGAGTTGTATGTTGGCCCCTTTCAGCCATGGCTGGGACTGACAATCTTCAACAAAAACACTAAAAGGAAACATTGCCATCTCTTTTGCTTGTTTACAGGTTTTGGGTACTTTTCTTAGAAGAGGGAACGAGAGATTAGTAAAGTATGGTAAGAGCTTTGATGTAAGCAGGAGCAGAGTACTATAAAAGCAAAGGAGTCCCCACTTTTCCATGGTTTTGCTTTCTGCAGATTCAGTTACCTGAGGTCAACCATGGTCTGAAAATATTAAATGTAAAATTCCAGAAATAAACAATTCATAAGCTTTAAGTTACATGCCATTTTGAGTAGCATGATGACCTCTCACACCATTCTGTTTCATTCTACCCAACATGAAATGTTCCTTTGCCCAGAAAATCCATACTGTGATACCTGCTTGATTAGTCACTTAGTAGCATCTTAGTTATCAGACAGATTAAAAAAAAAAAAAAAACATAGTGTATATAGGGTTTGGTAGTATCCGCAGTTTCAAGCATTCACTGGAGGTCTTGGAAAGTATTCCTCATAGATAAGAAGGGACTACTGTGCAGCAAAACAGTACTTATTGGTGACTGTGTGATGAGCAGGGGTGTTTTCAAGGAAGATGTGAAAATGCTAGGAACATTCCTTCTGACACCTGAAGAACAGGTAATCAGACAGCAAAGGAGAAAAAACAATGTAAAGGGAGAACTCTGCCTTTGACTCCTCATTGGGCTATTGTGTGGATGATAGGAGATACAAACTCCAAAAACAGTAAATAGAAAAGAACAAAATCTGATTAATGAAAAAATGCAAGAGTGGGAAGCAAAGTTGTTTTCTTTGTAGAGGATTAATCTGACTCAGAAAGTGTGGAACAAATTAAGTAGTCAAAGACTCAAAGACACAGCTTTAGTATCAGCAGGAATGCTTCAAATAGCTTGAAAAAGACAACCTACTAGGGAATAACTCTTGACATTGTGACTATGGGTTGCCTGGAAATACTAATGGTGCTATTTATTATTATATTGTCTTGTCAAGGTTTCTCTATAGGAACAGGGATTATAGCTTGATATCATGATTGTAGATTCCACAGGGACTCTTTTTAATGTATATACTTATGGGCAGCGACAAACAAACATAATTTCAGCATCTGACTACTGTACATTGGAGGAAGAGGCTTAACCTAAAAATGTTGACCTAATCACAAATCACTTTCCATGACAACTCTTTCATACTTTCTGGTTAAATCAACAACTCTGGCATTACCTTTGGCATCATTACATCATTCATTTGATTATATTCAAATCATTACATCTTCAATTTATTTGCAAATCCATATGCAAATTTTTTTCTAAATTTTTTTTCTGAGATAGTAACAAAGGCTTGTTGAACTTTCTATGATGCCAGTTTTGGACAACAGAAACCTTAGTTTAGTAATAATGCAAAGTTCTTTTTTTCCAAATATCTTTCATTACTTTTTAACCTAGGACTTTTGAAAACAAAATAAAACATAATTTAAAAGGATATATACTCTCAGATCATTGAATAAAACAATATTCATGAATAATGGCAGCTTTTATAAATTTATGCATGATAATCTCTAAATTATATATAAGAATCCTGAGAGCATTTTCAAATTCATTTTAACTGAAGGATTGACTTTAATAATTAGTCTTGCTTGTCTAGAAAATTATCTGTGGTCTGATTTTTTTTCCTTCTCCTTTGTTTTCCAAGATTTGTTATTCCTCTACTATATATCCTCACTTATTTATTATGAGAAAGAGGATAGCAGCCCCTGACAGCTAAAAACTGTTCTTGAACTGTCGCTTAGCCCTCAGTCTTGCTGGCTGTTGACCTTGCATCTGCTCTTCTCCTGTTGAACATAAACAATTTTATGACTACAACACCAGAAAACACCATAGATGCCACCAACATCTGTGACTGTAATGGATAAAGACTAAAACAAGATGACTCTATAATTATGTCTAATAACAGACAAAAACATGCATATTATCAAAATCCAAAAATGACCAAACTCCTCCTCTGCTGGCTAATATGTGTGGCTCCTCTGCCAATCACAGTTTTCCTCTTCCCTCACTCTAGATGAGATTCATTAAGATGCTGTAGAAGACCAACTCCAAGGTGACCCAAATTATTCCCACCTCCTAGTCGTCACACCTATGTGTAATCCCCTTCCCTTGAATATAGACAGGATTTCTGACTTGCTTTTAGCCAGAAGAATATGGCAAAGATGACGTGATTTCACTGCTGTGACTATGCTGCATAAGATTGTTAACTCCCATCTTGCCAGCAGACACTCTTGACTATTACTGACTCTCTCACTCTGCCTTGCTGCCTTTGATCAAGTAAGCTGCTGTATGCAGAGGTCCACATGGCAGGGAACTGAGGGCAGTCCCAGCTGACAGCCAGCAAGGACCTGAGGTTCTCAGTATGACAACTCAGAAAGAGTTGAATTCTGCTAACAATCTCCTGAGCATGGAAATTGAGCCTTCCCCCGTAGAGCCTTGAGATGAGACTGCGGCTGCAGTTGACACGTTGCTTGCAGACCTGTAAAAAACCCTGAAGCAGAGAATGCAGTTAAGCTGTGTCTAGAGTCCCAGATCACAGAATAGTAAGATAAATGTGCAGTTTTAATCCACTAAATGTGTGGTAATTTGTTATGCAATTATAGATAGCAGATACAATGGTCAATTATAGAATTATAGAATCAATTATAACTCGAATTCCTGAAAACAATCAGTATATAAAAAAGCCCTCCTTCCTTCAAGCTGTCCCCAAATTACCTAACAAAAGCCCAGATTTTATAATGCATTCTTAACAGCCTTTGTATTGAGACACACCCACAATTCCCACTGGTATGTATTTTCCATTGTTAAAATGGATAACCTCCTCAACTTTGCTCAATTGTAGCTCTATTTGTGGTGGCTTTAGGCTGTTGGATGGTGGCACTTTGTCTTTCAATGCTGAGCTAGTTCTATCTGTTGACCACTGACCTTCCAAAAAGCCCCCACCCGGCCCCCCACACAAAAAACCCTGTTATCAAACAAAACCAAGTTTATTAGATCTACTATAGAACTCTAGCTTGACAGAATCTTAGTGGTGTCTTACAATGTAGAATTTAGGGGAGGATATTTATGAGGCTTTAGGTCCTTGGTAAGTGATTTTAAAGTGTGTGTTGCAAGGTGAAGAACTAGTTGGGACTGGGCAGCCTTAATGGCATAATAATTTGGGAAACGTGAGTACAACTAGATGGAGATCCTAAAATGAGCTTTGATGAACAAATACTTTTGTCTTGACAATTAAGATAAAGTCACATATTGCTTAACTACCAGAATTTTTTTTTTTTTTTTTTTTGAGATGGAGTTTCACTCTTGTTGCCCAGGCTGGAGTGCAATGGCACCATCTCAGCTCACTGCAACCTCTACCTCCCAGGTTCAAGAAAGTCTCCTGCCTCAGCCTTCCAAGTGACTGGGATTACAGGCATTTGCCACCATGCCCAGCTAATTTTTTGTGTTTTTAGGAGAGACGGGGTTTCACCATGTTGGCCAGACTGGTTTCGAACTCCTGACCTCAAGTGATTCCCCTGCCTTGGCCTCCCAAAGTTCTGGGATTACAGGAATGAGCCACCGCACCTGCCCAGCTACCAGGATATGTTATGAGAAATGCATCGTTAGGTGATTTCGTCATTGTGTGATCATCAGAGTAAACTTACACAAACCTAGGTGGTATAGGATATACACACCTAGGCTAAATGGTATAGACTATTGCTCCCAGACTACAGACCTATACAGCATGTCACTGTACTACATACTGTAGGCAAATTGAACACAGATGGTCAGTATTTGTGTTTCTAAACATAGAAAAGGTACAGGAAGAATACAGTATTATAATCTTATAAGACTATTGTTGTATATGTGATCTGTCCTTGACTGAAACACCATTATGTGGTACATGCCTTTATTTTAATTTGTTTAGTGTTATTTCCTAGAAGCAAATATTTCCTGGATCAGGTAGGTAAGTTATTGTTACTTGCCCCCAGTACTGTTTAACGCTATCACATAAAAGTATGTTTTGTCTCAGTATTGTTTGTCATAAGGCAGGGAATAAGGTTTGTTTCAATGTTCATATTATTGTATTATGGCCCTTGTTTCTATTTCTAGGGATGATCTGCTTAATAGCATAGTTCAAATTTCTCTTTAAATGCAGATGCGATTTGCTCTACCGTAAAGGAGGAGGCCTAACTCTAATTACCCCATATTTAATGTCCATTTATAGCTCTTTCCACCTTCTCTCATTCTCTATTTTCATCATAAGATCCTATGAGAACATTCCAAGTGGAAATGCAAAGAAGTTCTTAATTCAATCCTTGTGGCCAGATCACGGTCTCAGGCCTGAGTGATGAACACAGTCCTCTCTGGGCATAGTGTGTACGTCCTGGCTCTTTCGAGCAATATTATTAAAATACTTTTTGGGTATAGCATTTCAGAGCTTTACTTCTTTTTTTTTTTTCTTTTTTGAGACAGAGTTTCACTCTTGTTGCCCAGGCTGGAGTGCAATAGCATGATCTCAGCTCACTGCAACCTCCGCCTCCTGGGTTCAAGCGATTCACCTGCCTCAGCCTCCCGAGTAGCTGGGATTACAGGCATGCACCACCATACACGGCTAATTTTGTATTTTTAGTAGAGTCAGGGTTTCTCCATGTTGGTCAGGCTGGTCTCGAACTCCCGACCTCAGCTGATTGGCCCGCCTCGGCCTCCCAAAGTGCTGGTATTGCAGGTGTGAGCCACCGTGCCCAGCCAAAGTTCTACTATTTAACACCACACACGCTCTATCTTGTGGTTATATCTATACCTACAATTTTTCCAATATTGAAATAGCCTGTTGGATAATATGGAAACATTCCTACCAATTAAAAACTCCTTTTAAAAAACCCTAGACAGGAATAAAAATCTTTTGAAATGCATTGCCTTGTGATAATGTGTTGAAGTTCTGTCTTCTCGTTGGCAAGTCAACATAGTAGGAACTCATCTTTCTGTTCTCGCAGCTTTCAGTTCTAATCAACTCCTGTGCTGCTGCTTCTTTGGAATCTTTCTTTTCCACTTGCTGGGCAAACACAGAAAGGCAATTTCTTCCCTCTCTAGTCTTATCAGAGAATAACTGCAGGTATATAAAGTGTAAACTATATATGTATCATGGTTATGGGGTCACTGCAAAGTATCATATAACTGGAGGTTTTTATTGACCATTAATTTAGGGCACATCAAATGCCAAGAACAGATATGTATAACTCAAGTCACAACTTTGAAGCAATTAACTCTGCTGTAGTTCACTGGGAGAAATAACCTCTTTTTTGTTTCCTTTCTGTGTCAGAACTAGACATATCATAGCAGGTACGCAATATATACTTGACTGATTTCAAGTCAAATAAATTCGGCAGATATGATTGTCTATTACATGCTAGTCCCTTTTCAAGTTGCTTGTGATCTGTCTGTAAAGATTCCTGTCTCGTGAAGATTACATTCTAATAGATGAAGCCAGACAATATATATTGAATAGAATAAATAATTGAACTAGGTGATATGTTAGAAAGTGAGAGGTACTATGTAAAAGGGAAAAAGTAGAGAATGTGAGAGGAATGAGGGGGAGTGGAGGGGTTGGTGGGCAAGATGTTACTGTTTTAGAATGACTGGGCCTTGATAAGGCGGAGTTTGCCAAAACATCTCAAAGGAGAGGTTTTCACTTAAAAGGAACAGCCACATGTTAGAAAACATGCAAGAAAGCCAGCATGGCCAGAACAGAGTGAGCAAGAGAGAGAACAGCAGAGCAGCGGATGTCACACGTCACAGAGTGGTTTCTTCAGGTATTTCATTCCAGAATTCACAATGACTTATTTGATCAAATTTCTCTTTTCAAAAATCACTTCCATGAATAGAAATAGCCAAATGAATATGGAAAATACTTCGATATTTCTTATTATGCATGATAATGGTCCTAAAAATGCATTTATATTATTAAATTTATTATGATAAACAGATCTCATTTGGAATTATAGAAAGTACATGAAAAAATTAATTTTAAAAATTCAGTTTTGGATTAAACTCTCCATAAATACACTACCGAACTGTAAAAGTAAAGGGTAATTGAAATGCATATACAAACAGAACCTCAGTCTTAGCACAGATTTCTCACATTACAGAATCTCCATTAATGTTGGCTACTTCCCACTTTAGGTTTTTCTAGTGATTCAGGAATTTAGTCACTTAGTGTCATCTAGTGGCATTTCTTGGTATAGCAAATAAAAGTTAAATATTTGTCAGCTTGGTATAAAAGGAGCAGAAATTATGGATAGCCTTGAATGTACTGTGGTATTAGCCAATCAAAGAATTTAAAGGCTGTTAAAACAATAACATGGGAAACAACCAAAGTTAATCAATAAGGGAGTGATGGCTTTCACATTGATAACCTGACCGCCCCAAACCGGGCATCGGAAGGCAGATTTTCAGAATTAGGATTTTGTCTTTTTAGGTTGTATCAAAGCTAAAGAATGTAAAAAAAAAAAAAAAGTTTCAGAGCTTGAAGAAACTATAAGCAGCCATCATTCCAGTATGTGAAAGTATAATACTAATGCTCACTTAATGATAGCCCTGAGAATACCTCAAAATATTTAGTGCAATTACATTAAAAAAATTCACCTAATTTATTGTTGATCATTCTCTTCACTTCATCTTAACTTTTGTAACACAGTTTTTGGTGTCGTATGTCTATCGGAAAATCGCTTTATAATAAATCTTCTTAGGCCAGTATGAGGTTTATTTTCAACTGTATTTTCTTGTTCACTGACTGACTGAACCATAAAGGGCCAATTCTGCCAGTCATTTGGGTAAGTGAAGGGTATTTCTGATGGAGCACTGCTCTGGGAGTCAGGAGCCCTGCGTTCAGATCCAGCTCTGTCCCACTGTGAACTCAGGTCAACACTGTGAGTCTAGGTTTTAATGTCTTCACCTTAAAAAGAAGGCAAAAATGTATTGCTTTAAAAATATGTTATTATAATAGCCTATTATGCAACCGCATTGTAATAAGTACATTTTATTACAATGCTTTACTATATTATTAAGTTATTTTCTACTCCATCATGTACTTAAATCTTAACAGTTACAGAAATGATGAAATATCTTTCTCCAGGAAATTATAATACAGATAGAGGCTTTTGAGATGATGATGGAGACAAGAATCTAAGACAGAAGAGGATTTTTATTCTAAAAAGAGAGAAAAACAAAAATATCAGTACACATTGTCTAAGAGAAAAGGGATCTAAATACAAAGGGCACTATAAATATTTTAGACCTAAAGGAAAATATTCTGCTAGCTGTTGTCACGTGATTTTGATCCTTTATCTTTTACTTCAGGGTTACCAAATCAGTGAGTCAAATTATTACATGCTTTGTAAGAGTTAGGTCATAATTTTAGAAGATATTTTATTAAATCACTATTGCTATATGACATCTGAACTGCTAATAGTTTTTGCATGCCATTAAAATACCCATTCGATATTTTAAACATTTTTAAATTGATAAAGCTTTTGCATCTGATTTCACTCTATTGTGTAGTATAAATTTCACTGGGATAATTTTATGGTAGAGTATAAAATACACAGGCCTATCACCCTTTCTACAATACATTATGCACCTGAATCCTTAAAATTTGGGACATCACATAGTATTGGAGAGCCTGACTTCATATTATTTTGATTTTGTGATCTTGATTTTTAAATCTTGAATTATAAAGTACAGTTCTGTAAATAGGTGATAAATAGATCAGTTAAATCCAAAGGCAGCAGTAAATCAGTAGTTTTCAAGGTTGTTTGTTGATAAGGATCTTAAGGGGCATTTCCTCAAAATACAGTTTGCTAGGCCCATGTTCCAGACCTGCTAAACTAGAATCTTCAGAGAAGAAGTCTAAAAATGTTGTTTTTGTAAAATGTGCCCCCTGGAGATTATTGTCATATTAATTTATAAAGCAAAACTCTAATTCAAATATAAAATATACCATAAGACACAACCTTAAAAGGCAAGATAAATAAGAACCCCTTTTCTTTTTTTTTTTTTTTTTTTTTTTGAGGCGGAGTCTCGCTCTGTCGCCCGGACTGGAGTGCAGTGGCCAGATCTCAGCTCACCGCAAGCTCCGCCTCCCAGGTTTACGCCATTCTCCTGCCTCAGCCTCCTGAGTAGCTGGGACTACAGGCGCACGCCACCTCGCTCGGCTAGTTTTTGTATTTTTAGTAGAGATGGGGTTTCACCGTGTTAGCCAGGATGGTCTCGATCTCCTGACCTCGTGATCCGCCCGTCTCGGCCTCCCAAAGTGCTGGGATTACAGGCTTGAGCCACCGCGCCCGGCCAAGAACCCCTTTTCTAATACTTCTAACTTTGAATAAGTACCTTCACTAATTTAAGTCTTGGTTTTTTCATCTATAGAGATGGTAACAATGATTGCACCTAAGTAAAGATAGGGCGGTGAACATTGAGTCAATGCTCATAAAACATCTAGTACAATATCTGCCATAAAATAAGAGCTTAGATAATAGTGTGATTATTGCTGTGTCAACATTGTCATTCTTACAGAATAAACTCAATTCGTATGATTTATAGTCACTTAAGAAATATTTATTCACAGTGGAAAATTTCTAAAGTTATTAAAGCTGTAGAGAAGTTGAATCGTGAAATAAGAGTATGCTGTACTCATGTTTTGTGTTTGTTTTCATAATCTTGAAATAAACTTTCTGTAATTTCTTTTGCTTTCAAAGAGTTATACTGCCACCTTGTGGCAAAGAGGGTAGAGCAAAGACAACAGTACCCGACTCCCTTGGGGATCATGGGATCAAAAATTATTTATTTAAGTGAAGACATGAAAACAGCTTTACAAATATTGGCCAATAAATATAAACAAATGAATGAATGAAAGTAAGTTTTTAAACAGGGAAGTAAAATTTAGAAATAAAATACTAACTTGAGAATTGCAAATCTTTCACATGCAGGATGCTGCCAAAGTAATGATTTGCCAGGTCCATTTATTGCTCCGGAGACCTCATAGAGCTGAGTAAGCCAAATCGGAGCTTTGAAAAGTCAGCATGATCAAGGCACTAGGAGTTCAGGTTAGGGGCAACCCCCAATGTGTCTCAGATACTCAACTAAGGTAGAATATTGAACATGTGTTAGCCAGTTCATCATAACTTTATTTGTAGATTTGAACTTTATACATAGAATTCAAATTCCTGAAATCATTCTATGCGTATTTTAAGAATCCCCTTAAGAAATATTTAAGACTAATTTTACGTGAAATCTTGCCTTTCTATGCCCCCTTCCTATCATATCTTGTCTCGCCTTGACAGTTTTCAAAATGATGGAATTATTGATTTAGAATTAAAGCACAAATTTCATGATGATTTTACTTTATTTCAATTTCATTGTTCAAAATGAATATTCAAAAATCAGACATTTATCCGATCTGCCATTAATGTGAAACACATTGATGTTTTTCATTCAATTATTTTCAATTTAAAAATAATTTAGTGAACTGTCAATGGTGCACTAAATTATTTTTTTCTTACGAAATTTCATCAGTTCAAATGTAGATTTTACTACTTATCAACTTATTTTTATAACAAGTTAGCAGCATCGGTCGGCTGAAATTAACTTTAAAAAGACATTTGGTATAAAATAATTAATTGCTAGCAAGCTTCTCAGCATTTTTAAATTTTGTGTTTAATGAAACTCTTTTGAGCATGTCGAAGCATTCCCTACTCAATTCTCACCCACAGGTATTCAATTATCACTCTATTAATATATACACTAATAATAACTTCCTTTCTCTACTTCACCATGCTAGCAATTAGAAGGAAATTACTCCTGAATAACATGGAGAAGGGGAACATTTCTTAATAGGTAGTTCTTTAAACTTAGAGAACTATGATAGTACGTAGGTTAATATAATTTGTAACAATTTTCCTGCTTTTAAAAAATGTGTCTTTACAAAATAGAATGCTGGGCTGGGCACTGTGGCTCATGCCTGTAATCTCAGCACTTTGGGAGGCCGATGTGGGTGGATCACCTGAGGTCAGGAGTTCGAGAACAGCCTGGCCAACATGGTGAAACCCTGCCTCTACTTAAGGTACAAAAATTAGCTGGGCATGATGGTGGTTGCCTGTAATCCCAGCTACTTGGGAGACTGATGCAGGAGAATCACTTGAAGCCATGAGGCGGAGACTGCACTGAGCCAAGATTGTGCCACTGCACTCCAGCCTGGGTGACAGAGTGAGACTCTGTCTCAAAAAAAAAAATAAACAAAATAAAATGAATGTTTCAGGCAGACCTAATGGCATGCATCTGTAGTCCCAGCTGCTCAGAAAAAAAAAAAAAAGATCTTTGGCTATTGTGTTTGGTAACATTACTATACAAGACTTGAACAATATTTATTAATCAATAATTATTAAAAATTTTTAGATTGTAATACAATAAGGCATCTGTGCATATCGATCAATTGTACACTAGAGATATGGTCCTCAATGACCTTATGGAATAATGAGACAAAAACAAGCATTGGAACAACTATAATACATAATAGAAACTGTTATGAGATTTTGGAGATGGGAGGGGTTACTTGTAACAATGACAAGTATCACAGCCAGTAATAGGAACCGTTCTCCCATCAGTATTTTCAAGTTCCGAACTCATTATCCTTCTGTGTAACCCATCTACTAAGTACTACCAATAAATTATTCCCCAAATTTGCCTTCTCAGCTTGTATACATAATTGACTATTAAAACACCAACAGAGAAGAAATCAGAAAACAAATGCGAAACGATGCCACCAAAAGTTCGTAGTTTTTATGAACTAAAATGAATGAATAAAATAGTAAATTTTATTGAATGAATGAATATAAAAGTAAATTTCATAGTTTTTATGAACTTTTGGTGACATCATTGGGACCCAGAATCCCTAGTCAATTTTTAGTTGGCTTTGCTCAATTCTTTCCTTCATTCTTTTGGGCAATTGTTTTACTTTATTTATTTTTTGTAGGGACAGGATCTTGCTATGTTGAACAGGCTGGTCTCAAAGTCCTGGCCCCAAGGAATCCTCCCACCTTGGCCACCCAATATGCTGGGAGTATGGGTGTGAGTCATTGTTTTGGGCAATTGCTTTGAAAGAACACCACTCTGTTCATATCCCTGTTCCTGTCTCCTACAGAAATCTCCACTACTCTCCGCCTCTCTCTACTCTTTTATTTCCTTGAGAAACTTATGGTCAGCAAATGTGTAGTTCTACAACTTTTTATACCACCCTCACCTAGAGATATATATGCATCATATCTTCTGCCATCTACAGTAAAGGGCTTATTTATTTAGTTATTTTAGAGACAGGGTCTCACTCTGTTGCCCATGCTGGAGTGCAATGGTGCCATCATATTACACTAACCTCAAATTTCTAGGCTCAAGCAATCCTCCCGCTTTAGCCTCCCAAGTAGCTGGGACCACAGGCATGTGCCACCATGCCTGGCTAATTTTTAAACAAAATTTGTGGAGATGGGTCTCACTCTGTTGCCCAGACTGGTCTTGAACTCCTGGCCTCAAGTGATTCTCCTTGAGGAAAGAGTAAAGAGGACTTTGTCTTGCAACTTGGATACCAGTTCAGCCACAGTAAAATAAAAGCACCAAGCAGAGTCCTGAGGCCCCCATTCCAGGATGTTGCTCCTGGATGTCATTTCTAGACCTACCGTGGGTCCGGAGAGAATCCACTGCCCTGAAGGAAAGAACCCAGTCCTGTCAGGATCCATCATCTGCTGATTAAAGAGCACTTGGACCTTGAATAAACATGGACAGCAGCCAGGCAGCAGTTGTCATGGGCCTTCGGCAAGATCTAGTGTCATACTGGCTTCAGGTGTGACCAGCACATTCCCAGCTACAGTGGCGTTGGCCATAGGCCTCCTTTCCTTTCTGCTTTAAGAAAGGAGAGAGAGAGGAGTAAAAAGGATTTGACTTTCAGTACGATTTGACTAAGCCAGTAATATTTGAATGAAGTCTATGCTACTTCATTTTTTATGTCTTATGCTTTGAGATACACACCTGGAACTGTAATAGATGTTGAACATATGCATTGAGCAAGAGTCCTGATCCTGCCCTCACAGAGCTTCCAGGCTGGTTGGGCGAGAGACATTAATAATTATCTTACTATAGAATGGTCAACTGTAATCAGTACTATGAAGGAAAAATATGGAATGGTAGGAAAAATTAAAAGGTCAGATTCAGTCTGAAGAGTCAAAGAAAGCTTGTGTTATTAGTTTGATTAGGCACTAACTTTCTAGTTATAGGGATAACATCAGAGATAGTCATTTTGTTCTTCAAATAGAAAACATAAACACACTAAGCTTGAGGAGACAAAATACACAGCAGTAGGGTTCTTACCAAATGCAATAGGAATGGCATAATGGACACTGTTGTGTCATGTTGATTCAGATGTCCCCAGGAGACAGTTATTTGGTCTGTTATTTCCATAAGCCAGTTGAAAACAGGCCTAATGTTGGTCAAACTTCTAAGGAATTCAGGGAAGTGATTTCCCAGACACAACCCTTCCATCAAATATTTAAACTGGATAGTTTTCAGCAAATTAAAGTTTTACATTTCAAACATAGCACTGGCTGAAAATGCAAATACTAAATTAGACTCACGTAGCATGAGCCAATTATATATTTAAAGCCTATAGCATAAAATTTAGGGAACCATAATTTATTTAATAATAAAATGACATTTACCTGAAGGCTCTAAAAGTGAATTGTTCTTCACACTTCATTGCAAAGACATTGAAAACGTGATGTTTGAAATGAGGTCTAAAGTATGAGTATTAGCTGGGAAGAGAGAATAGCCTGAGAAAATGCTGTGCGGCAGAGGGATAAACAAGGTTTTTTGTTTTGGTTTTTCTTAGAAATTGAAAGGTCAGCATGGCTACAACAGAGAGGAAAGAGAGAGTGTAATGAAAGAAAAGACAGCTGAAGCCCAATCACATCTCCTTGGATAGGAACTATTCTAACAGTAATGGAAAACCATCAGAACTTTAACCTGGGAGATTTGGGCTGCTATACCAAAATACCATTGCTGTGTGGATTATGAACAAAAGAAATGCATTTTTTTCCCAGTTCTGGAGGCTGAGAAGTCCAAGAACAAGGAGCTGGCAGATTTGATGTCTGTTGAAGGCCAGTTTCCTGGTTCATAGATGATGCCTCCTCTCTGTGTTTTCACATCGTAGAAGAGACAAGACAGCCCTCTGAGAGCTCTTTTACAAAGGCACAGATTTCATTCATGACAGTCTTTTGTTGAAACACTAACCTCCAAGGTGATGGTATTACAAGGTGGGACTTTGGGAGGTGATTAGGTTATGAGGGCAGAGCCTTCATGGATGGGATTAGTGCCCTTAGAAAAGTCCACGTGAGGACTGAGGACACCGTGAAAAGATGTCCACGAGGAGGTGAGCCTTCACTAGACACAATTTGCCAGTGTCTTGATCTTAGGTTTTCCAGCCTCCATAACTGTGAGAAATAAATTTCTGTATAGAAGTCACCTAATTTATGCCATTTTGTTATAGCAGCTGGAATGGACTAAGGCAAACACCCTGCAAAAGATTAATGTCATGCTGGGGTTGATATTTTTCTAAGAAGAGAAAATTGGGAGAATATCTAGTGTGTTTGAATATAGTAAGGAGTATATTATATAACTGAAAGAGTTTTTTGTTGAATTAGTGAAGAGCATATATAAAATTAATCAAATTGAAGAGATAAATATTAGCTTAAAGGAAGCAAAATGTTATACAAGAAAGAAAAAATAATTGTAGTGTACTCAGTTTAGTCCTATAAACCAAAACCAAAATTTCATTCATAAGTAAATTGGGAAGATGTGTGTGTAGTGTGTGTGTGTTTGTGTGTGTGTTTGTAGTGGAGCTGGAGAAGGCATTGTTAAAAGATATAAATCCTCACCTTCCAAAAAAGGAAGTCAATAGGTAATTTCAAAGAAAAGATATAGAAAGTAGGAATATGTATTAACATGTTTTATGGATGTACAGTGGTAAATAAAAAAGGATTATATTGAAAAATTCAAAGTGGTAGCCACTCGTAAGTAAGAAAGGGATGGCAGAGGTTAAAGACACTGGTAGAGCCCTTTGACACTCTGTGATGGTTAAAACTGAGTGTCAACTTGACTGGATTGAAGGATGCAAAATATTGATCCTGGGTGTGTCTCTGAGGGTGCCGCTAAAGGAAATTAACATTTGAGTCAGTGGACTGGGAAAGGCAGACCCACCCTTAATCTGGGTGGGCATGATCTAATCAGCTGCCAGTGCAGCTAGAATATAAAGCAGGCAGAAAATCGTGAAGACTAGACTGGCTTAGACTCCCAGCCTGCATCTTTCTCCCTTGCTGGATGCTTCCTGCTTCCTTCGGACTCCAAATTCTTCAGTTTTGGGACTCAGATGGGCTCTCCTTGCTCCTCAGCTTGCAGACAGCCTTTTGTGATCATGCAAGTTAATACTTAATAAACTCCTCTCTGTATGTATATATTCTATTAGTTCTGTCCCTCTAGAGAATCCTGACAAATACATACTCTAAGCACTGCACCAGTATTTTTGTGATTAAATAAAAATCAAATATTGAGGAAATAAGAGAATAAAAAAACAAAAAATCTGAAGTATATGATAAAAAGAGAAAATATCATGCATCTCTATATGGCTTGAATTTGTAGCAACTAAGTTACATCATGTTTATAATAAAATATCTATTTTAAAAACCAAATCTATACACAAATAAACATAATGTACAAATAAGCTAGCCTAGCCAGCTTATTTTATAATGAAGATTTTATTAACAGCAGCTTCTGAAAATGTTTAAGGAAGGAAATAAATTTTATTGTGCCATTTGTTTTATCATTCTGAGATTACCATTATTTTCCCTCTAATGTATAAGCAGAAATTTTATTTCATAACTGTAAAATACTATTATCTTTTCTTCTTTCTGTCAATAGTAATATGTCCTTCAACTATTTATCTGTGTACTCAAATATTTTTACTTAATGGCCTGATTCTTGTCATGATGTTCCTTTTAAAGATCATCTTAGTATTCTGATAGGGAGGACATTTTTACATTCTCTAAGCTTTCTTTGCTTTTTAAAGTATACTGAATATCAGAGAGTTACAGTCTTACTATTTTAATATAGACATGTTTTAGAATATGACTCAGCTAGCTCTACCACTCAATAATTGTGTAACGGAGCAGGTAGTGTTGTCTTTCTGAGTTTTCATTTCATCATTTTAAAAATGAAAATTATTTTTAGATACATTGTAAGCATGTTATAAGGATTATAAATATATAATATAGTATTGAGTCTATACATAGTCGTTTATCAGTAAATGATTACTATTACTATTAATTTAGGCTAGCTGGTGTTATGGGGCCTGAATGTTTGTGTCCCTCCCCAAATTATATTTTGAAGCCCTAAACCCCAGTGTGGTAACATTTGGAAGTGGGCCTTTGGGGGAGAGTTAGATTTAGATGAGGTCATGAGGTGTGCGCCACCATAAAGAGGATACAAACAGAGGAAGAGAGACCAGAGTTCTCTTTCTCTGTCATGTTAGGACACAGCTAGAAGCCATCTGTGGGATGTGAGAAATAAATATCTCTTGCTTAAACCATCCAGTCTATCATATTTTGTTATAGCAGGCAGAGCTGACCAAGACAGATTTTGGTACTGAGAGTGGTTCTAAGAATAGAACTTTAAGGAGGAGGTTTCTGACTTGCTTCTGAGGTTTCTGGAATTGTCTCTCTAATCGAATCTGATTAGATTCAAATATCCTAAAGACTCTATGTCTAGTAGTAAACAGAGCTTTGGTAGTCCATGGCATAATCTGGCTATACAGATGTGCGAAATATCTCTGTTGGATATTCTTAATCAACCACTTATAAGAAGCAAAGAGCTAGGTGACTGTGTATATGACAGAACATTTTTGAAAATCTAACGTGTATAATGATTGGTTGGCTGGTTGCTTCTAGTGGCATTGGGCAAAGTGGTGAAGGAAAAGGACTACCTCAGGTTTTCAAATTCCCAGGTGAAATGTTGCACAGATGACTTGAAAGCTTCTGTTTATATTCTGAAGGAAACACTTATCTCCTGTAGCTGCAGGGCTGAGATTGCTGAAAATCAAACACAGAAGCTTATCCTGTGATTGACTGAATTACAAAGCAAATTGAACTCCCAGCCTCAAAGAGTGTCTACTGTTAAAGTGAAGTCGTTGATTGAGAAGGAATGGGATCCTTTAAGTTGGCCTGAGGTTTTGTGGGAAAGATCCACATGAAGCAGCCAGGGACATTGAGTTGCTAAACTCTAATGAGTCCTCTCTGCCAGTTAATGGACTTCCCACCATCATATAAGCAGCTTTTCCACCCCTAGTGGGAGCAGTTTCTGCACACTCAGTGGTAGTGGCCTCTCTATCCCTGGTTGAGAGCATTAACCCTGCATTGCCTGAGACATGTATTACCGAATGGCCTCCCTTGAGACAGTGGCCATGCAGCAATGATTCTCCTTAGGACCCACCCCATGACCCTTTTATGCTTTTAGACCTTTCACTAAACCAAAGTCCCAGCAGGCTCCCAGAGGTGAGGTACAAAGTGTGACTCATGAGAAAGTATGCTGCACTCCAAAAGAACTCGTTGAATTTTCTAATTTACACAGACAGAAATCTGGGGGAAAATATGGAAATGGATATTGAGGGTATAGGATAATGATAGAAGGAAAATAAAGTGGAACCAGATTGAACTTATTTATTTATTTATTTATTTATTTTTGAGATAGGGTTTCACTATGTTGTCTAGGCTGGATTTGAACTTCTGAGTTCAAAAGATTCTCCTGCCTCAGCCTGGCAAGTAGCCAGAACTACAGGTGTGTGCCAAAATGCCCAGCTCCAAATTTATTGATATGGGCTCACTAAGTGGAGATTCTTCATTTTAAGGTTGCAGCTCAGGAAGTTAGGAGGGGCTCCTAACTGTTCGGTTGGTGAACTGAAACGTGGACCAAAAGGTGGCCTACTGTGAGTGAAATAGAAGTGCTGAGTCTGCCGTGATTTAATGTAGAGGAAATGATTCAAAGCTTAGGAAGACTAGAATGTTAGACAGGATTTGTCTTTTAAGACCTACTTATACCCACACTGGGAGTGTCTAGAGGACATAATTTCACCACTACTAAGAGAAATAAATCTGTGAGGTTGGGGAGGGGGAAGCATTTTTAAGAGTTCTGTGATCACTCTTATCTGTAGGCCAAGCTTTAGAGTGAGGACATCACTATATTGGATCAATGCAACGGGAGTAATTGCAGTGGGAGTAATTGGATCCCAAGGTGGCGGGGCCAAGTGGTGGCACTCAACCACCAACAGCAAAATGTGTGTAATTATTGTAATGGACAGTAGAGTCAAAGCAGCAATCAGAATAGTGTGACTCACACAGACCTAAGGTGTTTGCTAGTTGATCCTGTGTTCCTAGAAGCGAAATAGCTAGGAAGCCTACTAATTCTTACATGACCTGTATAAGCATAATATTTTTAGGTCAAATGGACAAAAATCTAACCTGGATTACATAAGCAGAGTTATGGTCCCTCAATCAATTCCCAGATGAGCTATTTGCAGACCCAGAACCCTCTGAATGAAAGGGAGACTGGATCCCCTTGAGGAAGGATTCTGGTACACTACCAAAAATGTTTACTGTTAATCTTTCTTCCAGCCTTTTCCAAAGGGACCTATGGCCTTTTAATAAGGTAATTGTTCATGGAAAAAAAGGAAGTAATCAGACCTCTCAGGGGTTACTGGACACTGGCTCTAAAATGACACTAGTTCTAGAAAACCCGAAATATCACAGTGGTCCCCCTGTTAGAGTATTGCCTGATGGAGGTCAGGTGATCATAGAAGTTTTAGCAGATCCATCTTACACTGGGCCCAGTGGGTCTCTCAACCCATCCTGTGGTTATTTCTCAAGCTCCAGAATGCATAATTGACATAGATATTCTCCACAGCTGGCAGAAAGCCCACATTAGTTCCCAGACTGTGGAGTGAGGGGTTATTATGTCGGGGAAGGCCAAGTGGAAGCCACTAGAACTGTGTTTACCTAGGAAAACAGTAAACAGTATTCCATCCCTTGAAAGCTTGAAGATATTATTGCCACCCTCAAGGACCTGAAAGGTACAGGTGTGGTGACTTCTGTTACATTCTCATTCAACTCACCTGTTTATCCTGTGTAGCCGACAGATGCATCTTGGCAAATTAGAGTGGATTATTATAAGCTTAACCAAGCAGTAGCTCCAATTATAGCTGCTGTGTCAGATGTGATTTCACCATTTGAGCAAATCAACACATCCCCTGGTACCTAGTATGCAGCTAATGATCTGACAAGTGCTTTTTTCTTCATACCTGCAAATAAGGACCACCAGAAGCAATTTGCTTTTCGTTGGCAAGTCGATACCCTTTCACTCTCCTATATCAGAGGTATAGCAACTCTTCTAGCTTATTTCATAATTTAATTCCCAAGGATCTGAACCGCCTTTCCCTTTCACAAGATATTACACTGGTCCATTACATTGATGACATTATGATGATTTGACCTAGTGATCAAGAAGTTGCAACTACTCTGGTCTTCTTTGTGTATCAGAGAATGGGAAGACATTTGTGTATCAGAGGACGAGAAATGATTCCAACAAAATTTCAGGGGCTTTCTGCATCAGTGAATGTTTAAGGGGTCCATTGATATGGGGCATGACAGGATAACTCCTTTAAGGTGAAGGATACGTTGTTGCATGTGGCTGCTTCCACAAGAAAAAGAGACACTGCCTTGTGGGCCTCTTTAGATTTTGGAGTTAACACACTACTCATTCGGGTGCATCATTCCAACCCATATCAGGTGACTGTAAAAGCTACTAATTTTGAGTGAGGCCCAGAGCAAGAGGGAGTTCTGCAGTAGGTCCAGGTTACTACTGTACAAGCTGCTTGCTAATTGAGCCACATGATCCAGCAGATTAAATGGTTCTTGAAGAGTCAGTGGCAGATAGGCATGATATATGTGAATTTCAATACAGCCCCTTAGGATTTTGGAGAAAATCCTTGTCATCCTCCACAGAAAATTACTCTCTCTCTCCCTTTTTTTTTTTTTTTAGAAACAGCTCTTGGTCTGGTGTTGGGCCTTAGTAGAGACTAAATGCTAAACCATGGGCCACGAAGTTACCATGGGACCTGAGCTACTCATCATAAACTGGGGGTTTTCTGATCTGCCAAGCAATAAAGTTGGGTGTACACAGCATCACTTCATCATGAAATGGAAGTGATATACATTTTGACAGGCCTGAGCAGGCCCTGGAGGCACAAGTAAATTACATGAGTAAGTGACTCAATTGTCCATGGTCTCTACTTCTGCTGCAGTGGCTTCTCTTTCCCAGCCTGCACCTATGGCCTCATAGGGAGTTCCCTAAGATCAGCTGACAGAGGAAGGGGACATTCAGGTTTGTTTTACAGAGAGTTCTGCATGATATGCAGGCAGCATTGAAAGTGGACAGCTGCAGCACTGCAGCCCCTTTCTGGGCCATCCCTGAAGGACAGCGGTGAAGAGAAATCCTCTCCATGGGAAAAACTTTGAAAGGTGCACCTGGTTGTTTACTCTGCTTGGAAGGAGAAATAGCCAGCAATGGGATTATGTGCCAACTCACGGACTGTGGTAAATGGATTAGCTGAATGGTCAGGGACCTGGAGGGAACATGTTTAGAAAATTGGTGACAAGAAAATCTTGCCGAGAGGCATCAAAATGTGAAAATATTTATGTCACATGTGAATGTTTGCCAAAGGGTGACATCAGCAGAAAAGAGTTTTAATAATCAAGTAAATGGAATGTCCTTCTCTGTGGATACCAGTTAGCCCTTTCCCCCATCACTACTCAATGGGCTTATGAACAAAGTTGCCATGGTGGCAGGGATGGAGATTATGCATGAGCTTAGTAACATGGACTTTCATTCACCAAGGCTGACCTGATTGCAGACTGCCTAATTTGTTAGCAGTAGAGACCAACAGAGTCTGCCATTCACTGCTGGTAATCAGCCAGCTACCTGGTGGTAGGTTGACTATATTGGACCACTTCTGCCATGGAGGGAGTATCATTTTGTTCTTACTGAAATAGACAGTGTAGATATGAATTTGCTTTCTCTGCATACAATGCATCTGCAAAAACTACCATCCATAGATTTCTAGAATGCCTTATTCAGCATCATGGTATTAGACACAGGATTGCTTCTGATGCAGCTGGTTTGATAGAATGGTGGAATGGCCTTTTGAAGACTCAGTTACAGCACCAGCTATGTAGCAATACCTTGTAGGACTGAGGTGAAGTTCTCCATAAAACTGTATATGTCTGAATTATCTTCCAGTATATTGTACTGCTTCTGCCATAGCCAGGATTTATGGGTCAGGAAGCAAGGATGGAAATCAGAGTGGAACCACTCACTATTACTCCTAGTGACCCACTAGCAAAAGTTTTGCTTCTTGTTCCTACCACCTTATGCTTTGCTGACCTAGAGGTTTTAGTTCCAAAGGGAGGGATGCTTCCATTAGGAGACAAAACATGATTCCATTGAACTGGAAGTTAAGATGGCTATCCAGCAACTTTGGACTCCTCATGTCTCTGAACCAACAGGAAAATAAGGGATTTACTGTCCTGGCAGGGTTGAGTGATCCTAACTACCAATGGAAAATTGAACTGCTACCCCACAATGGAGGTAAGGAAAAGGATGTCTGGAACACAGGAGATCCCTGAGGGTGATTAAGATCAATGGAAAATGACAACAACCCAATCTAGACAGGACTGCTAATGGCCCAAGTCATTCAGGAATAAAGGTTTGGGTCATCTACCCGATAAAGAACCACACCCAGCTGAGGTGTTTGCTAAAGGCCAGGGAAATACAGAATGAGCAGTAGGAGAAGATAGTTATAAATAGCAGCTAGGACCATGTGACTAGTTACGGAAATTAGGAGTATTTCTTCCTTAGCTTGTTCTGAATATGTGTGTCTGTGTGTGTATGGATAGATAAAAGATAGATAGATAGATAGATAGATAGATACCTAAATACATAAATTTCCCATAAGAAATTGACTCATGTAATTATGGAAGCTGAGAAGTCTAAGAACTGCTGCCAGCAGGCTATATATGTCTCTTTGTTTTCTTTACTTTCCTGTTCCCTTTTCATGTAACATAACATGTATTGACTTTATATGATATTATTTATTTATTTATTTATTTTGAGACAGAGTTTCACTCTTGTTTCCCAGGCTGGAGTGCAATGGTGCCATCTTGGCTCACTGAAACCTCCGTCTCCTGGGTTCAAGTGATTCTTCTGTCTCAGCCTCCTGAATAGCTAATTTTGTAATTTTAGTAGTGATGGGGTTTCACCATGTTGGCCACATTGATCTCGAACTCCTGACCTCAAGTAATCTGCCTCCCTCGGCTACCTGGTAGTAAGTTGATTATATTGGACCACTTCTGCCATGGAGGGAATATCATTTTGTTCTTACTGAAATAGACAGTGTAGATATGAATTTACCGTCTCTGCATACAATGCGTCTGCAAAAACTACCATCCATAGATTTCTAGAATGTCTTATTCAACATCATGGTATTAGACACAGGATTTGTAATCCCAAAGTGCTGGGATTATGGGTGGGAGCTACCACACCCAGCTGTATCATAGTATTTAAGTATTGTTAATTTTACATCTCAGTATTTAAGTTATAGGATATCAAATATGAGTAAACACCCCCCAAGGACTTTGCCTCCTCTTCTGGGGAAGGGGTTAGTGCATTTTCAGTTCTATGCAGGGTAGTTTTATCACATTCGGTAGAATTATAAATTTGTTATTGTCTTTATTTGGAGATAAAATATGTTTAAGAAGATGCATATGAGTGCCAAATTGGCAAGGAGTAGATTTGTGATGGTTAAACTTTTGTGTCAACTTGACAGGGCCAAGGGGTGCCCAGAAAAATCATGATTTCTGGGTGTGTCTGTGAGGGTGTTTCTGGATGAAATTAACATTTGAATTAGTAAACTGAGCAAAGCAGATTGCCCTTTTCCACTGTGGTTGAGCCTCATCCAAATCTGCTGAAAGACCTGAGTAGAACAACGGCTGAGTAAAGAAAGAATTCTTTCTCTCTGTTTTTGATTGGGGACACTGGTCTATTTCTGTTTTTGAACTCAGACTAAGACTGAAACTTATGCCATCAGCTCTCTTGGTCCTCAGGCCTTCAAAATCAGACAGGAACTTATATCATCTGCTCACCTGGTTCTCAGGCCTTCAAACTTGACCTGGAACTATACCATCGGCTCTCCAGAGTCTCCAGCCTGCTGACTACAAATTTTGGACTTCTCAGCCTCCAAAATTATGTGAGCCAACTCTTTATGGCAAATTTATCTATCTGGATGTCTGTGTATCTATCCATCTACCTATCTATCTATCTGTCTATCAATCAATCACCTACCTACCTATCTCCTATTGCTTCTGTTTCTCTAGAGAACCCAGACTAATATAGACCTGAAAGGGAAAAAAAATGAATCTTAGTATATCCAGATTTTCTAAAACATGATCTTTATATTGATAGAAATTGTGTGCTTTTTTTGACATAAGATGCAGAGGAATAATAGTATCAGGATGTTTTTTAAAAACTGCGAACAGACCAATTTCTGTTTCCTACAGGAACTACTTTGTAGATCCTTTCAGAACAGCCTAAGTGAGATATTGGGGGTGTTGAAAGGTAGAAAGTATTGAATGGGTTGATATCAGATATATTTTTTTTAAACAGGGGAACCTTCTCTTCCATTCTACTACGCTACTACACTCTTTGCATAAAGTCACCTTTGTGGAGGACAAAGGTCTCTGCAAAATATTTTGAGGGAAAAGATAGAACGGTATATTTGTATTGGATATAGATCTTCTACCTATATATCTGTATAGATTGAAGAAAAGAGTAAAGTACTTTAAATATAGATTTTGCTGTTACAGACAGGAAATGATGAATGCAGAAAGCTGAGGACCCGAAGCTGCCAGAAAAATCTGACTTAGCCTCATTAGATATTTAAGAAATAAAACATAAATAGATCACAGCAGAAAGACTCTCATTTCTGAGGCACTGCTAGGCACAGATTTTGTGCATGTTCTCTATTAACTGGGTCATCATTGATTAAAGAGTTCTTCTAGTGCACTTTGCATACTCATTCAGTATTAAACTGAACTCGATTCAACTGAACTCCTGGGGCTCCAGCAGAGGGCGTGATTCACAAATGCTGGAGCAGGGGACGCTTTAGCAGTGTATGTCTAGAAAAGCAAAGATGAATCTGGAATTTCCAGCCTATTTCAACCTTTTCCTTTTGCAACGTGCTATATTCAGGTAATCAGTAATTCAAGCTAATATGAAAGAACAATGAGAAGCAGCTGAGTTTTTGGAGAGATATTAATTATTGAATAAAACATTTTAAAATATTTACTGGAATGGGGTTTTCAAATTAATTGCATTTTTCTTTAAAATGCATGGAGTATGTCTTCTTTTATTAATATTAGCTGCCTTTTTGATATTGAGTCCAGAAGCTGAGGAAAGAAAAAAAAAGTTTAAATGCCAAGTTAACAGCATATATTAGGGAAGAAAAGTGACTGTATTGAGCAGGTACCTACAGCTTGATAAGAGTTTCTAATAATGAATTCTAAACATCAGTAAATAAAACATCACTGAATCATAATGAACTTTACTCCTTAGGCAAGTATCTTAAAATACATATTTTGTACTTGCAAAAATCCAGATGTCAAAAATATTCAGGGACTATGGGGAAACTGATTGAGATGTTTAGGAATTAACCCCCATCATCAAGACTGCTTGGCCCCTTCTGATCTCAGAACGGCTTTCATGAAAATATTCTACTGTGAGTGCCTGTCAGGGGTCTTCATGTCCGAGACAGGCTGAACTTCATGATGACTGGAATAAAACATTTTCCTTAAGCGCTTCCTCTCTTCCATCTCCTGACTCAAGACCCCAACATTTGGTCTTGATGTTTCTGAGGGCTGTGGGTTTGAGTTTTAAGTTTTAACTTATAAATATTTGGCTTTCAGCCCTGACTCTCTCCTACTGTGCATAGGAAGGAAACCAAAAGCATTCAGCTCACATTGAGCAATAATGATTAACATATTAAAGGCAAAGTGATACTTTAATGGTGATTTTTGATAATGTTACTGATGGTAGTGATGATGAAGGGCAACAATAACAAATAGAAAAAAAAAAAACAGAAGAGAGCATAAAAGGTACCCAATAGAATGGCAACAGGCTAGATATGTTTGAACTGAGACCCTAGACCTCAAATAAAACAAAATAATCTCAATCTCAATTACATCTATCAATGTATCTAGGTTCTGGGATTTTTTTTTTCTTCCCTGGGAGCAGACACACTTTCAAATTCCACTTTATGAGAGTACTAAACAATCTCAGAGGCAGCAGCTCTGAGCATTCCTTTGAAGTATGTACTAAAGAGACATTTCAAGCACTGCTAAGAGTGTGCTGCACCATCATTAAAAACCAACATTAAAATTCCGAAATCAAAGGCATGTTTACACCAGCCTAAACCATTTTTTCTTACACACTAAAAGAACATCAAGCTATCTAAAATGATTTAGTGAAAAAGGTCTCTTTTCCTTGTTTACCCATCAACTAAGAAGGCATTGAGCCAATGTTATTCTAGTTATCTCAGCATTTTTAGCATTCTCTTCGTATAAATTTTTCGAAAGGGCAAACTTCACATATGCAATATCATATCTGGTATAAGAAATAGACTATTTGAGGAAACCAAAATTATACTTAAAACATACTAGGAAGAAAATAATGTTTGTTACTCTCCAAGACAGAATGAAATATGAGGTGCACTGATTTCTAATTCCAAACTGAATCCCATTTTTCCCTATAGCCTTAAGTTGTAATTGCCATTAGATTTCTCTATCCTACTTTTTCATATTTTATAGAGAGTTCTCAGAAATGACGTGCTGTGGTGGCTATGGAAATGCCCTGCTCAGATCTTCATAAAAACCTTCTGTGGGAGGGCAGTTGATCAACAGTTTCTAGCTGCTGTCCTCCTGAGTGCTGAGGCCACATGTCCCATAAGCTGCTCCCAGACAATGGCCAAGCACAGCAGGGTAGAACCAGCGCATGCCTGCTCAAAGTGATGCTTCCGCTAATGAACACATTTTCCTTGAGGCGCCCCCCACTGCCTTAGTGTGCCCAAGATTTTTTCAGAACTGTTCTGCAGTCTGAAGGAGCCCTTCCTTCTCAATCCTTCCTTTTCTTTTCCTTCTTCACAGTCATCATGTTTCCATCTCAGTCTGAAGGCTCTTCCTTCAAAGGTAATACACCCACAAATCCCTTGGACATCCAGTCCTGTCCTGGTGTCTACTCAGAGGACCCAAACTGATACAGAGTGGTCTGAGAAAACAGGTGACAAGAAGGGGGTTGTGGGGACCGGATCATTCACTCTCTAGTTGGCAAATAAGGACTTAGCAAGATGCCTGGCTTTTGAACAGAAACCTTCATAGCACCAATGATAAGAGAGAATTAAATATGGGTGACGTTGAGAAAGGCAAGAAGATTTTTGTTCAGAAGTGTACCCAGTCTAAGTACGTTGAAAAACCTTCTGGAAAGAATTGACTACTCTAGATGCCATGAAGGCCATTGATGATTCATGGGAGGAGGTTAAAATATCCATCTTAACAGGAGTTTGGAAGAAGTTGATTCCAATCCTCATGAATGGCTTTGAGGGGTTCAAGACTTCAGTGGAGGAAGTCACTGCAGATATGGTAGAAATAGCAAGAAAACGTGAATTGGAAATGGAGCCTGAAGATGTGACCAAATTGCTGCAATCTCATGATAAATCTTCAATGGATTAGGAACTGCTTCTTATGGAGGAGCAAAGAAAACGGCTTTTTGAGATGGAATCTACTCCGGGTAAAGATGCCATCAAAAATGTCAAAATAGGCTGGGCACGGTGGCTCACGCCTGTAATCCCAGCACTTTGGGAGGCCGAGGCAGGCAGATCACTTGAGGCCAGGAGTTCAAGACCCACCCAGCCCACATGGTGAAACCCTGACTCTACTAAAAATACAAAAATTAGCTGTCCGTGGTGGTGCACACCTGTAATCCAGCTACTTGAGAGGCAGAGGTACAAGAATTACTTGAAACCAGGAGGCAGAGGTTGCAGTGAGCCAAGATCTTGCCACTGCTCTCCAGCCTGGGTGCCAGAGTGAGACTCTGTCTCAAAAAAAAAAAAAAAAAAAGTCAAAATAATATCAAAGGATTTAGAATATTACATAAACTTAGTTGATAAAGCAGTGGCAGGGTTTAAGGAGATTAACTCAAATTTTGAAAAGAAGTTCTACTGTGGGTAAACTGCTATTAAATAACAGTGCAGCTTATATAGAAATCTTTCATGAAAGGAAGAGTCAATCTATGTGACACACTTGGCTGTTGACCTATTTTCCAAAACTGCCACAGCCACTCCAGCCTCCAGCAACCACCATCCTGATCAGTCAGCAGCCATCAACAAGACCCTCCACCAGCAAAGAGGTTATGCCTCGCTGAAGACTCAAGTGATCATGGTATTTCTTGACACTACATTATTTTTGATTGAGGGAGGTACCTTGTGTTTTAGATGTAATGCCATTACACATTGAATAGATTCTAGTATTGTGCAAAATCGTTTTATGCACTAAAAAGCAAAAATTTATGTGACTCACTTTATTTCCACTTTTTATTGATTGTGGTGTTCTGGGACCAAACCTGCATTATCTCCGAGGTATCCCTGTATATACCACAAGGAGGGAATCAGAATTCAAACTGTGGACTCTCATTGATAATAATCTATCAGTATTCATTCATCAGTGGTAACACATTTACCAAACCAATCCAGCATGTCAATCATCAGGCCACTGTGAGGCTGACAGGCAGAGGGGCATCAGTGAACTCTGTATCTCATACTCATTTTCTTAAAACCTAAAAGTGATATAAAAAATAAAGTTGACTTATAAGTAGAAGCAGAAAAAATTCTCTTTTAGCCACCTTCTCCCCATCCTGGTAGATTCTCTGTTGTCACCATCAATGAGGCTTATGCAGCCTGAGCCCTGCTGCCCCTCAGCATCCACAGACTGGCCAGGATGACATTTCTCCTGTTTTCCTCTGGAGTAAAAATTCTCTGGGGATGACACCCTCACGGTCAAGCCCCAGGTGATGGGCAAGAGGGCTCTGAGCCTGTTCACCATGTAGATATGGAAGAGGGAGATGGTTTATCAAAGTAAAAGGTGGTAAAAAAGACCCACACTTTCCACAGAGGCAGACTTCTGAAGATGACTTTGAGGACTGTCCCTAGGGCTACCTAGGGAGCATGAGCTGTGGATGTCAGTACCCATGAGGGAAGGGGCCTAGGTCACTGTGTCCCCTCTGTGGCTGAGTCACTTCATCCAGGACACTTGGATTGAACAGGGACACACTAGATTCACAGAAAATCCTTGGGAGTGTAAGACCTGTTCAATTCGATTTCTCCTGAGTTCTTACGATTGAAATCCAGGTCTGTTAGGTAACACCTCTCAGGAGACTCTTCAGTCCTGTGGCCTCATGCACCAGGCTTGATCAAATACACAGGGAGAGGGAGCCTCACAGGAAGATAGTTGCTGGGCTCTTTGTAGGCAGGACCAGGCTTCCCTGCATCAGAAGGAAACTTGAAATCAAAGTAAGGAACCTCAGCAGAGTTGGGCCACCATGCTGCCCTGAGAGGATTGTGTCTGGACAAGGGGCTATGGCATAGCCCTACTTTGACCCTCTAGCTATGCTGTAGGGCTAGGTGGGCCTGGAGTGGCCTGAGCTAGGGGCTGCCATGAGCTCTTTCCACTTTCCCAAGGCACTACATAAGTAATGTCACTTTCTATTTGCACAGCAAAATCAGGGACACAGTTTTCTAGAACATGGGGGTCCTCTCCTCCCTCAGCTCAAAGGATGGTCTACCCTAGTTTGTAGACCCTTGTTTGTGTTAGAGATGGAACAGTCTGCAGGGTTCCCAGTGATCAATTTTGGCCCACAGGGCACTGGCAAGTGGACGCGGAGCTGTGGAGCCTTTGGGAGCCATGGAGTGCCTGTTGCCAACTATGAAGTGCCTCTTCAGATGGTGCTGGCCCAGCTGTGGGCAATAGTACTAGTGATGTATGGAATTCTGGGACTAATGATAGCAACCCTGTGGTTGCTCTGGGTGATCTGGGCATGCACCACTGTGGTGGCCTTTATGCTCAGGAGATGGCACGTAGTGAGAAGAAGGCAAAAGCTGGTCAACAGAAAGTCCAGGGGACCCCAGGCCAGTAGTGGCCTCATGTCGCCCATGCTGGAGGCCAGTCCTCTATTTCTCCAAGTCTTCTTAGTGGCTGTAAATGAAACAAGCAGATCTTCTTCTTAAGACCTAGGTCAGCTCCTGAAAAAAACACAAAAAAGCATGCCTCCTGAACTTCCCTAAGTGACTGATGCAAAGCTCATCCCGCAGATTTCACAACACAGTCGAAAAGATCTGGGGCAAACTGAGGATGATCTTAATGACATCATGGACTGTCATCAACCTTCAAGCTGCCCAACCAAGAAATTGCACAGCAATGAAAGCAATGCTTACAGGCAAAGACGGAGAAGAAGGAAAGGCTGGAGCAGACTAAGGCAGGAATGAAACAGGCCATGAATGTTGGGCTAAGATGACTGACCTTCCTGGCCCACACTCCACCTAGCATCCTGCATCTGCTCAAGGTGGTAGAGACCACATGGGGGATGGGAACTTGGCAAAGGAGAGGATCAGGGAAGCAAAATATGGTGGTCACCCAGTGTCCCCGCCACAAGTTTCTCTGAATAACGTGGATGACGATGATGACTTAGGTACACCCTTTGAATGTCCTAAGCAGGAGCTTGGAGAAGCAGACATGCAACTGAAGGAAGACATCCAAAGGAATAAAGAACTCAGAGCACAAATCCAAAGTTTGTTCAGCAAGCAGTCCTCTCTGCAGGGTGAAAGTACACAGCTGGAGAGAGAGCTCCTGAAGCTGTAGATGAGGCTGCTGCCCACTCTGCCTGAACTGCGCTAAGAACACGTGATGGAGCCTCAGCAGGAGTCCATGGTGGAGGACGCCTACTGCCTGGACCTCAATTAGAGACTTCACAAGGTGTATGAAAACCTGAAGCGTGCGTGTCAGACCTGCAACTGCTACAAGAAGATGGCCCAAGACCTGGCCCAGGACTTGAAGAAAGACACTCTCAATTTTCAGAGGGAGATCCTCTTCTATGAGAAAATAGCCCAGGAGGGCTGGATGGCTGCAGTGTCCACTGACAGAGTGCTCCAGGTGCTCCAGAAAGAAAATGACCACAACAGGCAGAAGCCAGCTGACTGTGAGGCCACGTTCCAGCCTTTCCTAGTGGCTCTTTGGCTCCTGGGTCTCCACTCACAGCCCACAGGGGCCTGGAAGTGCCAGGGGGACCACCAGGGCCCCAGGAGGGAGGCGGGTCATGATATGAGGGCTTAGGTCCAGAGCAGCTACAGATTTGATTCTGTTCCCCTGTAGTCGGATACTGAATGCCCAGAGCCTCAGCAGAACATGAGCTGGTGCTGTTCCCTTTAGAGTGCTTTTGATTGAATTCCTGCTAGTTTACCTACTGTTCATTAGTTGATGCTGAAATTGATCTCATTTAAGTTTGATAGATAGCATTAGGATTGTAAGCTTCGGGTACCAGCACCAGGGGAGCCTGGGCCTTGCATAGTGGATGAGTCAGCTTCTTGGGTCAAAGCAGGTGAGAACACGGACAGGCACGTATAGAGCTTGGGCAGCACCCACCACTCCGCCACTCCATAGAACAGAAGCATGAGTGTTGCTGTGTTCACTATCTATGCAGTCAGTCAAGATGTCTGAGCTTCTGTGTTAGCTTTAGCACTGATGCAGGTGCTTGGGAGGTGTGATAGCAAAACAGCCCCACAAGGCCTGAGGACCATGGAGCTCATGTCCTTGTGAGAGGCAGGCAGATATCAGGGCCCAGTGCACACATGATGGTAACACGTGCTCTGCAGACACCTCTGATAGGGCCAAGGGCTGACAGGGAGGTAGCACACCTGGAGGTGACTAAGCTGAGATCTGAAGGGCAGCAGGAGGCAGCCTCTCAAGGTCAGGGTGAATATTCCAGAGAGCCAAACAGGATCAAGGCCCTGAGAGTTTGGAGTCTGGGCCCAGGGGAATTGGAGAAAGATGTGGGAGGGTGTTGGGGAGGATGATGGGCAGGGCCAGGTACACAGATGGTGTCTTTGGTGCCATCTAGTAGCCTCAGGGAGGCTTAGGGTGGGGGCTAGGATTTGGTGAGGGGCCTTACAAGGGCCTTCTGGGAGAATTGGGGCCTGACCTGCGTGATCATCAGGGATGGAGAAGGAAGAATGATTGGGCTGGCTTCGGGTGGTTGTGGGGCAGGGAAGGCGACTGAAGACCAACACTGAGAGGTTTGCTAATGATCTAATTAAGTGAAATAACCCCTAGTGAAATCTCTGTGGGACCTGGGATCCGGTCAGCAAGGCTCTGCAGCAGAGCCCAGTGAAACAGGTCTTCTGGGGAAGAATGTGGTAAAACATATCTGTCTTGCACTTCTGTTTGGTGTCTGCAATATCTACTGGCCCTCATGACCAGACGGCCTCACCTCTTGGGCAATCCTACAACAGGGACCCCAAGGGCAGATACAGGAAGGGCTTGGAGGCATTGTGAGGCCTCCCATGTGTAAGACCTTTACATGGGATCCATTTACAAGGCATACGATGACACTACCAGGCAAGGATACAGAGAAGTTTAGCATCCAGATCTCCTGGCCAGTGGAAGGGAAAGACTCATGAGCGAGAAATGCTCAAGAGTGTGATGGTGCAGTCAGTACTGGCACTATGCTTGCCTCTCTCACTGCATTGTCCTTGTTGTGACCAGGGAGATGAAGATGGTCAGGGAAGGCTTTCTGTAGGAGGTGACCCTGAGCTGAAGATTTCAGGATGGGCAGGAAATATCTACAATGCTCTGAAAACTTCACAGTGCCTGGGAACCACCTGGAGGTTTTGTTACGATGCAGACTCTCAGTCCTCAGGTGGAACCTGAGACCCTGCATTGCCATAGCTGATACCTTGTTGAGACCAGACACAGAAGAAGCAGCACTGGAGATGCTTCTTGGATAGAAGTGGAGTGAAATGAAGGGGCTGGATTTATCTGGCTTAAGGCTCAGACACAAGGTTGCAAACATCCTGGATCGGAGTGGGGTTGGCGAGTTTCTGCAGTTGATATTCTGGGTCCCGACATCAGGCAGGGAAGGCAACCCCATGCAGCAGAGCCCATGTCCAACTCTGCAGGGGCGCTGTGGCCAGCTATGCTCTCAAATGCCCCAGGCCCACTTGGCCACTTAGCCCAAACCCAGGGATCCTCCTGGCTTGTGCTTTTTTTTTACCCTGTACATCCCATCCATCTTGTGTCCCACAGATCCTACCTTCAAATGCCCTCTGTTCTCTCCTCTACGCCACCACCATCCTCGTGCAAACCAACTTGACTTTCCATGGAGCAGTTTCTCCTGGAGTAGTCCCTCTTCCTGGGACCCACTTCACTCCTGCCCCTCTCTTTATCTCCATGCAGCAATGGGTACTTTAACCAAAGGCCCGAGCTTGTAAAGCCTGAGGCCAGCTCTTGGCGTGAGTGTGGAGAATGTGCAGCAGCCTCTGCCCTCACCCCTTCTCCCTGGCTCTGGGTCATGAAGGGCAACTGCCCCAGCTGCCCTGTTTGGTGTTTGTGTCTGGCATGTTATTAAGAGTTCTCCCTTCTCACTCTTAACATTTTCTAGTTAGGATCATCAATCATAAGGATCACAAAATGATGGCTTATCTGAGTTCAATCTCTTCCTGATCTGTGCCATATGAAAATATATATAAACTCATAAGCAAGGTGGACAGAATGAGTTAAATCTTAATCTTAATCTAAATGTAGCCATGGACAGTGAAAAATCTTCACGATTATCCCAATTTATCCACCATGGGACTATCACATTTTTGGTTAAGGCAATTCTTTTTTTTTTTTTTTTTTTTTAACATGGGGAAAAAAGCGCATACATATTTTACCTCATTATAGATAGCAAATGTTTAGTGCAGGGATATTATACAGATATGTCAGGCTTTTTAAAAAGGTAATATAGAACTTTTTTTTTTTCTTGGAATCTCACTCTGCTGCCCAGGCTGGAGTGCAGTGGTGTGACCTCGGCTCACTGCAACCTCTGCCTCCCAGGTTAAAGTGATTCTCCTGCCTCAGCTTCCCGAGTAGCTGGGACTACAGGCATGCACAACCACGCCCAGCTAATTTTTATATTTTTTAGTAGAGATGAGGTTTTACCATGTTGGCCAGGCTGGTCTTGACCTCTTGACCTCAGGTGATCTGCCCATCTGCCCGCCTTGGCCTGTCAGAGTTCTGGGATTACAGGCTTGAGTCACTGTGTCCAGCCATATATATGTATATATATGTATGTGTGTGTGTGTGTATATATATATATATATAAATAAAATATATATACTTTAAGTTCTCGGATACATGTGCAGAACATGCAGGTTTCATAGGTATGTACGTGCCATGGTGGTTTGCCGCACCCATCAACCCATCATCTACATTAGGTATTTCTCCTAATGCTTCCCTCACCTAGCCTCTTACCCCCCTACAGGTTGCAGTGTGTGATGTTCCCCTCCCTGTGTCCATGTGTCCTCATTGTTCGACTCTCACTTATGAGTGAGAACATGCAGTGTTTGGTTTTCTGTTCTTGTGTTAGTTTGCTGAGAATAATGGTTTCCAGTGTCATCTATGTCCCGGCAAAGGACATGAACTCATCCTTTTTTATGGCTGCATAGTATTCCATGGTGTATATATGCCACATTTTCTTTATGCAGTCTATCATTGATTGGCATTTGGGTTGGCTGCAAGTCTTTGCTATTATGAACAGTGCTGCAATAAACAAACATGTGCATGTGTCTTTATAGGAGAATGATTTATAATCCTTTGGGTATACACCCAGTAATGGGATTTCCGGGTCTAATGGTTTTTCTGGTTTTAGATCCTTGAGGAATTGCCACACTGTCTTCCACAATGGATGAACTAATTTACACTCCCATCAACAGTGTAAAAGCATTCCTATTTCTCCACAGCGTCTCCAGCATTTGTTGTTTCCTGACTTTTTTAATGATCGCCTTTGTAACTGGCGTGAGACGATATCTCATTGCAGTTTTGCTTTGAATTTCTCTAATGGCCGGTGATGATGAGCTTTTTCTAATGTTTGTTGGCCACATAAATGTCTTCTTTTGAGAAATGTCTGTTCATATCCTTCACTTGCTTTTTGATAGTTTTTTTTTTTTTTTCTTGTAAATTTGTTTAAGTGCCTTGTAGACTCTGGGTATTAGCCCTTTGTCAGATAAAATGCAAAATTTTTCTCCCATTCTGTAGGCTGCCTGTTCACTCTGATGATAGTTTCTTTTGCTGTGCGGAAGCTCTTTAGTTTAATTAGATCCCATTTGTCAATTTTGGCTTTTGTTGCCATTGCTTTTGGTGTTTTAGTCATGAAGTCTTTGCCGAGGCCTATGTCCTGAGTGGTATTGCCTAGGTTTTCTTCTAGGGTTTTAATGGTTTTAAGTCTTACATTTAAGTCTTTAGTCCATCTTGAGTTAATTTTTGTATAAAGTGTAAGGAAGGGGTCCAGTTTCAGCTTTCTGCATATGGCTAGCCAGTTTACCAACACCATTTATTAATAGGGAATCATTTCCCCATTGCTTGTTTTTGTCAGATTTGTC
Organism: Trachypithecus francoisi; assembly: GCF_009764315.1. NCBI lineage: Eukaryota > Metazoa > Chordata > Mammalia > Primates > Cercopithecidae > Trachypithecus > Trachypithecus francoisi. The sequence goes on from NW_022681469.1 coordinate 62,744,873, forward strand.
AAAGATCAGATGGTTGTAGAGTTGTGGCACTAATTTTGAGGCCTCTGTCTGTTCCATTGGTCTATATATCTGTTTTAGTACCAGTACCATAGTGTTTTGGTTACTGTAGCCTTGTAGTATAGTTTGAAGTCAGGTAGTGTGATGCTTCCAGATTCATTCTTTTTGCTTAGGATTGTCTTGGTTATATGGGCTCTTTATTGGTTCCATATGAAATTTAAAGTAGTTTTTTCAAATTCTGTGAAGAAAATCATTGGTAGCTTGATGGGGATAGCATTGAATTTATAAATTACTTTGGGCAGTATGTACATTTTCATGATATTGATTCTTCCTATTCATGAGCATGGAATGTTATTCCATTTGTTTGTGTCCTCTCTTATTTCCTTGAGCAGTTGTTGGTAGCTCTCCTTGAAGAGGTCCTTCACATCCCTTGTAAGTTGTATTCCTAGGTATTTTATTCTCTTTGTAGCAATTGTGAATAGGAGTTCACTCATGAGTTGACTCTCTATTATTTGTATATAGGAATGCTTATTATTTTTGCACATTGATTTTGTATCCTGAGACTTTGCTGAAGTTGCTTATCAGCTTAAGGAGATTTGGGGCTGAGACGATGGGGGTTTCTAAATATACAATCATGTCATCTGTGAACAGAGACAATTTGATTTCCTCTCTTCCTATTTGAATACTCTTTATTTCTTTCTCTTGCCAGATTGCCCTGGCCAGAACTTCCAATACTATGTTGAATAGGAGTGTTGAGAGAGGACATGGTTTCAAAGGGAATGCTTTCAGCTTTTGCCCATTCAATATGATACTGGCTGTGGATTTGTCATAAACAGACTTTTACTATTTTGAGATATGTTCCATCAAAACCTAGTTTATTGAGAGTTTTTAGCATGAAGGGATGCTGAATTTTATCGAAGGCCTTTTCTGCATCTATTGAGATAACCATGTGGTTTTTGTCATTGGTTCTGTTTACACGATGGATTATATTTATTGATTTGCATATGTTGAACCAGCCTTGCATCCCAGAGATGAAGCCGACTTGATCATGGTGGATGCGCTTTTTAATGTGCTGCTGGATTCGGTTTACCAGTATTTTATTGAGGATTTTCGCACCCATATTCATCATGAATATTGGCCTGAAGTTTTCTTTTTTTGTTGTGTCTCTGCAAGGTTTTGGTATCAGGATGATGCTGGCCTCATAAAATGAGTTAGGGAGGATTCCCTCTTTTTCTATTAATTGGAATAGTTTCAGAAGGAATGGTACCAGCTCCTCTTTGCACCTCTGGTAGAATTCGGCTGTGAATCCATCTGGTCCTGGGCTTTTTTTGGGTTGGTAGGCTATTTATTACTGCCTCAATTTCAGAACTTGTTAATAGTCTATTCAGGGATTCAACTTCTTCCTGGTTTAGTCTTGGGAGGGTGTATATGTCCAGGAATTTATCCATTTCTTCTAGATTTTCTAGTTTGTTTGCGTAGAGGTGTTTATAATATTCTCTGATGGTAGTTTGTATTTCTGTGGGATGTGTTGTGACTTTTTTATGATTTAATAGATCTCATACATCAGAATTCTGATCATGAATGACTGACAGAATATTTTTCCTGGGCAGTCCTGACTTAACTAAGACTGGCTTGTGGTTAAATTAATATGTTTGGTTTTTTGAATGTTAATAGTAATTCTGATTCAGTAAATGCTATCGCTGTTTTCATCTGCTAAAGATATGATTGGACTTTATTAATAATGTTCAATTTTCCACAAAGATGGTGCTTGCCATCTTAAAACTTATTAGAGATTGGTTTTATATTTAGATGTGTATAACTGGCTAAGTGACTATATTTAAGTACTGGGGAAATCTCCCCTCTTTCTCAGAACCAAGCGACTCATTTGTGTTTTATGTTGTTTGCCTCTCAAAGGTTGGGCTAAAGATAAGGTAGCAATGTCTACTTTATATTTTTGGTGTTAACTATACCAACCCAATTAGAATTTCCTGTATCTAAAATGGTTCCTTGGCCAGGTGTGGTGGCTCATGACTGTAGTCCTAGCACTTTGGGAGGCCAAGGTGGGTGGATCACTTGAGGTGAGGAGTTCAAGATCAGCCTGGCCAATATGGTGAAACCTCATCTCTACTAAAAATACAAAAATCAGCCAGGTGTGTTATCACGTGCTTGTAATCCCAACTACTCAGCAGGCTAAGGCAGGAAAATCGCTTGAACCCAGGAGGTGGAGGTTGCAGTGAGCCGAGATCGCACACCACTGACCTCCAGCCTGGGCAACAGAACAAGACTCTGTCTGGGAAAAAAAAAAAGTTTCTTGTACTTATTGAAAGGCATTTTAGTGTGGTGTATGTGTAATATCAAATAAAGAATATTTAACACTTAAAAAGGAAATATATCATCTGAAATGCAAAGCATAGATATTTCTGAATAAGGTGGCAGCCCAATTGCTGCTGATTTCAGGAGTGATGACCTAGGAAAAGTCCCCAGGGAGAGGAATGTCTTGGGTGTGAGGATCAAGGCATTTGAAAGACACAGAGTGAACAACGCCTGTAAGGACAGCAGAACTGACTATTTACTACTAAGTTGAATTGTTGCTTTATAGAGGTATAATGATAAATGATAAGGAAGTTGACAAATTCATAAAGTTAGGTGTGATAGCCAGAGGCCCTTTATGGTAGTTTAGGAAGAAGCCTAAACTGCAAAGGAAGAGCTGAGAGTTGTTGAGAAGCAGACCTGGGATTTCATAGTGAGAACTGCAAAGCTCCAGAGACATTTTAATATTCAGCAAAGACAGTACAGGTTTCCCCTAAGGTTAGGGCTGTGGTTAGGATCTCTGGAACCCTACCAGATAGAATTGGAACACCTGAGTAAACGCTGACTGGGGTGGCAGCTTTAAAAGCCCTGAGGTCCTCTCACTAGAACACTTACTTTAGAAAACCTGTAATTGTAAATTCTTTCTCTGCCCCTTTGAGATGTAAATCATTTTAAAAGCCTCTTGCTAATTTTATAATCCTGGAAAGTCTTTCTTCTGTACTTAGAAGCCACTCTTTTGACATGTAATTTCGAGGAAAGATAGTGCACCCATTTTTCAGTTTCTGTGTGAGAATGGAAGCCTAACTTTTATGGGTGCTAATTAGCAAACGTGGATGCCCCCATAATTGAGAAAAAACATTTGCAAACTCAGGATTAGCACATCCCACTTATCAACCGCCCAACCCCCAGCCCATGTCCTCCAGCACTTTTCCAGTAGATCACTCCAGTTGTGAAAATTCCTCCTTCCCTGTGTTTCAATGGAGTTGACCTCAGACGACCTCTCTCTTCTGTTTTAGCAGCTTTGAATAAAGTCTTCTTTGTCTTCCAGTGCAATTTTTACTTTGACAATATCCCTGAGAACTGTGGCTTTTCAGACCCCTCTGACCCTCAGAATTTGCAAAAGGGAGAAGACTGTCCCTCCCTAGTAAGAGCTAGCTTTGCTCCCCCGCAGGAAAAAGTTACAGAGCAGCCTCTCCTTTGCAGGATGACAGGTGACCTTCTCAAGAGTTGCTGCTCCTGCTTATCCTGATTATAAAGCTGCAAACTATGACTGAATTCTAGCACAATTTAACTGAAGACATACTGGGCTGATAAGGGAGAAATGAGTTTATAAACTGAAGGAGTTTCAACAATATGCTACAATGTACAAACAGTAGCCAAGGGATCACCCCTGGGGTTAGGTTTGAGGGTGCTTGATCAAGGAAGCCAGAGTGAAAGACTGAATAAGAACAATTGACTTGGCAACACTTTTTTTTTGAGACATTTGATTTTACACCCTGGTAAGGATCCCAGAATATAGAATAAACTTTCTGCTAAGAGTGGCTCTTAGAGACCAGGAATAAGTGATGGCCCTGGACGAGCAAAGTGGAAATGCCTGGGTTGCCTGGCAGAAGCAAAAGGCTCAGAATGTGGGCCTGATTAATGTATGGCATGTAGGGCCAGAAGCCCCATTAGATGATAGGCTTCATGAGAGGTCACAGGGAGTCCTTCAGCCAACAGGAATCAATTTGGTGAGGGCATCATCATCCGTGAGTTCAGTGGCAGCTCATCTCAGAATGACAGGGCAGTTCGATGGAAAGGGGCTCCCAGAACAGGTCTGATTAGTATTCATGAGCAAGCTGAGACGTGAATGAGTCTAAGTGGCAGGGCTTAACAGACAAAAGCAGGGGACATACAAGATTGGAGTAGTCAAGGGAGCTTGACCTTCAGGGAGTTATGGAGATTGTTAATACAATATAGCATCACTATGGGCAAAATAGACAGGTAGCTAATGAGTGAGCTGCTTAACATCTACAATCAGAAACAAGCTAGAATGAAGAAGCAGGAGGCTGAGGCCAGTTGCCACACATAAAGTTACAATGCTTTGCCCACTTCTGATGCCTAAATTAATTTTAAGTTTCAGGATTCATTTACTAAAGAGATGACCATGTGCCCATAAAGGAACAAGTCTCCTATACCACAGCATGTATAGAATATAATGATTCCCCAAGTCTTTTCTCAAAGTGACTTACAGTTATTTACTCATGTGACCATTTACTAGGAAAAAAGAAGTACTCACAGGAATATTGAACAGATTTCTGAGTTGACATTGATACCTGGTGACTCAATGAATCAGCAGGGCCCTCTAGTTAGGGTGGAGATTTACAGGAGCCATGTAATAAGTGGAGTCTGCTAAAGCCAGGCCTAGAGTGGATTCACTGTGTTCACAGACATATCTGGTGGTCATTTTCTGGTCTTCAATATGCAATTGGTATTTTACTTGACATTTGGCGTATTCCCCATGTTTGGTCTTTGGACTTCTTGGAAAGACCAAGTGGAAACCTCTGAAATTACTCCTCCCTCCTACCTGTACCAAGACAGTAAATCAGTGTGTCTCTGGGGGACAGGGAGAAAAGGTAGAAATAAACACATTATTCAAGAGCTGAAGCATGCAGGAATGTGTGGCCCTAGCATATCTCAGTTTAACTTACCATTCTTGCCCATGGATAAAATAAATGGATCCTGGAGAATGAGTATAGACTACAGACTACTGTAAACTCAGCCAAGTAATGGTTCTGGCTGCAGCTACTATACATGAGTGGTATTATTGCTAGAGCTGATATTAAGGCTTCAGGTAATGTAGCACACAGACATGGATTTTGCGAATACATGATTTAAAACAACTCTGATCAGAAAAAATCAGGGAAAGTTTCATGTATGTGGAATGGACAGCAATATTCACTTACAGTTTCACCTTAGGACTGTCTTAATTATTTCAACCCTTTGTCATAATATATTTAAAATTGATCTCAACCATCTGGATACTTCATAGGCTATTACATTGATTTATTGATTTATGATTTATTTATTTATTTTATTGATGACACTAAGCTGATTTCAAGAATTCAAAAAATAGTGGCTAGTATTTTGGAAGACTTGCAAAGACACATTTTTGAAGACTGCAATTTCAGTCAGGTTTTTAGGGGTCCAGTGATCAGGGGCATTTGAGGTATCCCCTGCAAAGTAAAAGTCAAATTTATGTATCTTCCTGCCATTATCACAGAAAAGGAAGTATCACACCTGAAGGACCTTTTTGGGTCATGGCTGGAACACATTTTGAACATAGTAATATTGTGTAGCCCTTAAGTCCAGTAATATGAAAGGATGATAGCTTTAAATGAGTTCCAGAATAGAAAAGGGCTCTGCAGCTGGTCGAGGATGTGGGTCAAGCAGCTCTACCACTTGGGTCATGTAATCTGTCAGGCTCTAAATTGTTGTAAATGTCAGTGGTGGGAGAAGATGGAAAATAAGTTTATGGCAAACCCCAGTGGGAGAATCTTAGTGTATCCTACTGGGATTCTGAAGCAAGGCCATATCTGCAGTGGAGAATTATACTCCATTTGAGAATCACCTTTTGGCATGACAGTTCGCCCTAGTACAGATGAAATACTTAACTGTGGGCACCATGTAAGCATGTTCCCAGAACTGCCCATAATGAACTGGTTTTCTTAGATCTATGGTGTCATAAAGTCAGCAGGCTCAGCAGCAGTCCATCACAAGTTAAAAGTACTACATTGGAGATCAAGTTTAAGCAACAACAAGGGCACAGGCAGGCTGCATGAGCAGGTGGCCTAGACCCACATGTCAGTCAGAATGGTTGTACCAGTGCCCTTTACTCGGTGCATTTTCTAAGACCAGCTGAAGAAAAGGAAAAATACCCATGCTTGATTTATAGACAGGCAGTCTCAGTATAAGAGCTCAAACTGAAAATGGATGACAGCAGACTGTAGCATTACTTGATAATCAGTAGAAAGAAAACATCTTCCCAACATGTGGAGGTGAAAATGAAGAACCTGGTCATCCAGTCTGAGGAGGGAGAAATGGCCTGAGGGGATAATATACACAGATTTCTGGACATTTACTAATGGCCTTGATGGCTGGTGAAGGGCTTAGGGGGAAAAGACTGGAAGATCAGAGACGAGAAGGTCTAGGATAGCATGTGGGTGGACACATGGGAACTGGTACAGAGTGTGAAGAGTTTTGAATCTTAAGTTAATGCCTAAGAAAGCATGTACGAAAGAAGATATAGTGAACAATGAAGTAGACAAAATGATTTGGTTAGATGACATTAGCCACCTTTGTCGATGACCTCTCCAGAAGTAGGATGATGAGCACATACATGAAATGGCCCAGTCATAATACTGGTATTTCTTGATCATGATCAAAGATTAGATTATGCTTATGCTTATTGGTTTGCCTCATAATTATCCTCCATACCTTTCTATTGTGCTTAAAAATCTAAAAACTAAGACAATTATATGAACAAATCATGAAGTTCAGAAAAAACTGGAAATACCAGAAATTATGGAACTGGACAGGGTTCTATCTGAAGCACAATACATTGCCCAGAAAGTGAGCCTTATTTTATTGGTTACACGTATTTGGATTCAGATATTGACTCAGATTGAGTATTACAATTTAGTTTTAAATCTTGGCTAATTGTAGTGACTTTTTTGAGAAATTATATATAAACGGGCAACAAGCAAGACAACAGAAAGGTTTTATTTAAAGAATGCTATAGTGTTGTTGGTTTTGTTAGATCTGTGGGGAACACTGTGGGTAATGTAGTCCAACTCTTTAACTTGGGAAACCTGAGGCCTTAAGGATACCCACCTAGTGTTGTAGCACTAATTAGTGTCAAAATTATGGTTTAGAGTCCAATTCTCGTGACTAAATATCCTGTATTTTTTAAAACTAAGTCATATAGTCTCTTGTACATAGAATAACCTTACTTGAAAATACTGTGGCTACCCACATAAATCCATATACCTTGAAATAACTGATCTATTCATTTAATTTATCTTAATGAGGTGGCCTTGAATAAATCTTGTGTTTTGTCCTTTCAAAACAGAAGGAAAATGCAAATGAGATAGTAGTTGTAATTTTCAAAAGTGTGAAAAATGATGGCAGGTTAAAAATTCCCAAATTAATCCATGTAACAAAACTGCATTTGGATCCTCTAAATATATGAAAATAAAAAAGAACATCCTGGTCTATAAAACTGACTTGAGGCAGGCTTTGATTCTGGAAGGCTGTCTATTCTTTTTCCAAAAGCATTCCTGATTTTAAAAAGGAGGAGGAGGAGGAGGTGGAGGAGGAGGAGGAGCAGGAGGTAGAGAAGGAAGAGGAGGAGGGAGAAGAAGGAAGAAAATTTGTTCATGATTATGAACAAATCATGAGTTCAGAAAAAACTGGAAATACCAGAAATGATGGAACTGGACAGGGTTCTAGCAGAAGCACAATACATTGCCCAGAAAGTGAGCCTTATTTTATTGGTTACATGTATTTAGATTCAGATATTGACTCAGCGTGAGTATTACAATTTAGTTTTAAATCTTGGCTAATTATAATGACTTTTTTGAGAAATTATGTATAAATGGGCAACAAGCAAGACAACAGAAAGGTTGTCATGGTTACATGGTTACAAGGTTACAAATGTGATTTGTAAAAAAATTACAAAATTCTCAAATCACTAAATTGTCTCAACTGTTTGTTCACAGATTTGAGAGTGAATGTCTTTTAGAAGGTGTTAATTAACCTATTCCACCGCTGGACAATCTTTTTGATTGTTTACCTTCTGGAGAAGAGGTTACAGATTTTACCGACCTTATTTTCATCTTCTACTCTAGGGTAAATTTACAATTTCAATATGCTTTTGGTCAGGTTAGTGAAAACTCACTTTCAAGGTTATTTCCACTTCAGGGGCGTGTGTGTGTGTGTGTGTGTGTGTGCGCGTGTGTTGGAGGTGGCAAGTGGTTGGGAAGTTAAGAATGTGAGCAACTAGATCTTAACATTTCCCCCAGCTTGACCACACTCATGACAGGCTGCTGCTGCTGCTTCCTTCTTTCTTCTTTCTTCTTTCCTCCTTCTCCTTCTTCTTCCTCCTCCTCCTCCTCTTCCTCCTCCTCCTGCTCCTCCTCCTCCTCCTCCTTTTTAAAATCAGGAATGCTTTCGGAGAAAGAATAGACACGCTTCCAGACCCAAAGCCTGCCTCAATTCAGTTTTATATACCAGGATGGTCTTTCTTAAGGATGATGGAATCGTCCCTTTAAAATGCAGTCATCAAGGAAGATAGTGTCCCTATCTCCTAGTCTCTTGCTGGGGAGAGAGGAATTTCAGTGGATTCCTTCCTCCCTGTCATGTCATGAAGACAATGACAAACGTATTTGGAGTGGGAGAGGAGAAGGAAGAGGATTTGCTTAGGCATTGAATTTAAGTATTAAAGTCTTCATTCTTCCCTCCTTCTCTTCCCTTAGCCAATTATGTCTACTTATTCCCCTGTGAGGTAACCTATCCTTTCTTTTGTGATAATCATGCCCTGAATTTTCATAGTTATTAGAATCACACTATAGTTTTTATCCACATATTTATAAAACTCATTCATATTGACATGTATAGCTCTCATTTGTTCATTTTTATTGTTTCGTATTATGCTGTTGCATTAATATACTGTACAATAGTTACCTATTTTATTATTGATGTTTGGGTTGTTTTGAGTTTGGGGCTATAAAGAATGATACCAATATAAGTATGCTTGCAAGGATGATATCAAAAATATTTAATGATGGGTAAGGCAAAGTCACATACCAATCATAACTGTTGCCAAACCCATCTGAGTGGAAGCTTGGACGTGTCTCCTGGTGCACATTTTCAAACATTTTTCTGATATCTGTATCTAGGAATGGAATTAGTGAATTATAAGGCATTTACTTTGTAGAGGCATTTAACTTTACAAGGTGATTTTAAGCTATTTAAAAAAAAGGGTTATACCAATTTATGCTTATATCAGTTTATACTTACATGAGAATTATTAATACATTGCCAACATTTAAGTTCCCTAGAATATGTTTTTGCCAATGTAATGTGCATATGATGTCTCATTGTAGTTTAAACTGGAATTAACCTGAAACTAATGAGGTTGGGCATCCATGCATGCTTATTAATCATTTGAATTTCTTTGTCCTCTGATTTATTTGTGTATTCTTGACAGTAGTCCTTTTAAAATTGCTTTAGATAACAAATATCTTTCTGAATTTTGTGGCTTTTCTTATCAATATTTTTATAATTTATGAGAAACAGAAGTCTTTATTTTTGTGTAGTTGCATTTATCAGATTTGCCTTTCGATTAATATTTTTCTGTCTTAAGAATGTTTTTATAACCCGAGTTTATAAAGATTTTTCTGTATTATCCTCTTAATGTTTTATAAATTTGACGTTCACATGAAGTTTTAAAATTAAATACAATTTATTTTTGCTAATTGTGTGAGATAATATCCAGTTTTATCTTTTCAAGTAGTTAATCGACCCACACTAATCATTAAAAGTTCATGATTTTATCCAGATTTATTTTGCCTCCTCTGATATATATATTTGTGTGTTAGTCTGCTGGTCTCACTATTTTGTTCTATTATTCAATTTATCTATCCTGCGTTAGTACTATACTCTTTTAACTTTGGTACTTTTTAAAAATTATTCCTTAGGATTGTCTGGAGTGTAACTTGTCTACTTTTATGAGTCTTAATAACTATTAGAAAAATAGTTTTCAAACTTGGTCTTCCTCTTCAAGTATGCTTCGACTTTCTTGGCATTTTGTGCATCAACATAAATTTGTAATCTTCTTGTGAAATTCCACATATATTTAAAAATATGGTTGCATTGGGCTGGGCGTGGTGGCTCATACCTGTAATTCCAGCACTTTGGGAGGCCGAGGCGAGTGGATCACAAGGTCAAGAGTTCGAAACCAGCCTGACCAACATAGTGAAACCCCGTCTCTACTAAAAATACAAAAATTAGCCAGGCGTACTGGTGCACACCTGTAATCCCAGCTACTCGGAAGGCTGGGGCAGGAGAATCGCTTGAACCCAGGAGATGGAGGTTGCAGTGAGCTGAGATCGCACCACTGCATTCCAGTCTGGGCGACAGGGTGAGACTCTGTCTCAATAAAAAAGAAAGAGAAAAGAAAAACGAAAAATGTGGTTGCATTGAATACCTGCATTTGTTGCATTTTTGATTTGGGAAGAGTTGAGTATCACTACAATATTCAACTTTTTCAGTCAGTGAACATGGTATTCAGGTCTTATTTAATATATTATCTGAATAAGATTCTCTGTAGAGGTCTTTAACTTCTTTGTTAATTTATTCCTAAGGATTTGATACCTTTGATGCTAATAAAAATTATGTTTTAACAATTTCATTTGTATCTAGTAGAACTGACAAATTCGCTTGTATATTCTAAAGAAAATTGTTGAGTGTTTGGATTTTCTATGCATAAAGACATATAATCTATAAATAATTATAATTTTCTTTTCTACTTCTTGTTAATTTATTTGTATTTTTTTTTTTTTTTTTTGAGGCGGAGTCTCACTCTGTCGCCCGGACTGGAGTGCAGTGGCCAGATCTCAGCTCACTGCAAGCTCCGCCCCCCGGGTTTACCCCATTCTCCTGCCTCAGCCTCCCGAGTAGCTGGGACTACAGGCGCCTGCCACTTCGCCCAGCTAGTTTTTGTATTTTTAGTAGAGACGGGGTTTCACCGTGTTAGCCAGGATGGTCTGGATCTCCTGACCTCGTGATCCGCCCGTCTCGGCCTCCCAATATTTGTATTTTTTTTCCATGCCTTGATACATGACTGGGATCTTTGATACAATATCAAATAGAAATGATACAATAGGCATACTTGTTTTGTTTCTGGTCTCAAAAGAAAAGTCATTCACCAACAAGTTTTATACATAGATACAATTCATTAGATTTAAAGAGTACTATTCCATTCCAAGTGTGCTATAAAGTTTCCATTGCGAATGAGTTTTTAATTTCATCAAATATATCACAGTATCTTATAATTCTTATGCTTTAGTATATTAATGTCGTAGACTTCATTAATTCATTTCCCAATATTAAAATACTCTTATGTAAATAGTATAATTTAACTTGATCATGATTTTTATCATTTTTATACATTGCTGGATTGATTTTGTTCCTTATTGGTTAGATATCTTGACATCCATGAAAATTTCTCATATCTGATTATGGTAACTTGGTTTTCTTTTGATTGGCATGGATTTTTTCATTTAATTAATCTTTTCAAATAATCAAATTTTGGAAGATTGTTTTCTTATAAATAATCCATGAAATTCTTCCTTCATTTCATAAATAATAAAATGAAAAATATAATACAAAAAAGTAAAAATGACAAAATAAAAAAATTAAATTTGTTTGGAGTTGTTAGTTATACAAGAAGGAAAGATTTCAACATTTTTGCAATTATAGTTTTATCACTATCTTTTAATAGATAATTATTTTGTCTCAGTCTTCAAGATCTGTAGACTGTAGCTAGAGACATTTTCAGCTTTTAATACCTAGAAAATAAATAGTCAAAAACCTGAACTTTGTAATCATTCATCTATCTATAACTCTTTAGACCTGGCATTATCTTAAAAAACCTCCAAGATATACTTCACCTAAGAATGCCCTTAAAAGTTTACCAAAAGTATATTACATAAAATTTGATCAATCAGTGTCAATATATTCCTAAATTTAATTATTGCAGAGAGATGAATAGATAAAAAATAAAAATTTAAAGCAACTAGTTTTTTACACTGTTTTAAGTTCAAAAAATGAGAGGTAACTTACTTGTTATGGCAAGAGAGTATCAAAGAATGTAGTAAACATGTAAGCCCCCTCAGACATGCCTTAACTGGCCAAAAAGGGTAAATCTGAACATTAATATGAATAATAGCTTCAAAGAATTATATCAAATATGTTTCAATCTTTGGTTTTATAATGACATTAAAAGTAAAAACAAAAAGGAATTCCTTATTTTTGGAGGATGGTAGGGAACTATCTATTATTTTGAAATATGGTAAATGGATAAAGGAAAATTGTTGAGCTTTCTCTGCCTTTATCCTAGATTTCTTGTACAGACTATACCATGGGGTAACCAAATATTGACTCAAAAGAAGTTTATCTTTTTCTAAATATTTCAAGAAGAAATAATGATTGATATAGAATATTATTATTTTGTAACATTTAATGAATTAATAAATATATTTTAGGGATTCAGCATCAGTGGCCACAAGCAGGACAAAGTAAGAGACCACCAGACATATGTGCCTCCCAGTACAGGAATACAAGACCAACCTGTGACAGAGAAATTGAACATGATTTGGACCAAGCATATAGAAAAAAATACCAATGTACAAGTAACGCAGAGGCAGAGAAACTTGTTAACTACACTATAGCATGCAATGAGCAAAACCCAGTTTGCAAGGAATCTTACAGGTGCAAAGACCAAGTTTTTTTTTGTTTGTTTGTTTGTTTGTTTTTTTAAGAGACTCGCTGAAAAAGAAGGAAGGGGTAGGAGAATATGTAAATTAAAAGACGCTTAGAAAAATATTAAAAATAGAACATGACAACTACACTAGTGTTTTGTGGGCTGTGTGAGTGATAAATCAAGAAATTGTTATCATTAAATCAGGATAGTGTTACATTTAGAAGGGTGGGAGTGAGTTGTGATAGAGATGGGTTAAATGGAAGACTTATGAGATGGCGGGCAAAGTTCAATTTTTTGGCCTGGGTGGTGGTTATAAGAATGTCTGACATCCAATCATTTATGAAGCTATGCATTTGTTTAATTCTGTTTTCTGTAACTCTGCTATATTTACAATACAATTTTAAAACTGGGCGAGTGAATATATTTACAATACAATTTTCAGAAAAGATGTCCTGAAAAGTTTTATCTTTATATTAAGGATGAATTTATCAAATTGATAAACACAAGAAGTCAAAGGTGATACTTTCAATATTTATTAGTAAGGCTGAGGCAACAGCCTTTATACGGCACAATTTACATAAGTTATCAAGATACATCTTGTATACAATCACAAAACCAAGACATATTTTTACATAGAGTAAAACTCAAGATGGATTTACAAGCATTTTTTTTTTTTTTAATACAACTCTCATGTTATTTTCAGGTCAATTTATACAGTCCTTAGTCCAAGAATCTGCATTTGTCTATTAGATTTTCCAAGGGGATTTGGGTAAAACAAACAAAAAAACACATTAGCAAATCACCAACATGGCATGCAACATATAGTCAGAAACAAGACATATCTTCAAGTACTTTAGTTTTTATTTCAAAATCAGTTTTATTAAGGTGTTTATGTTTTCAGACAAGAAAATTTTTTCTTAAACCTCATATGTGTTGTTAGGATATTAGCACACACATTAATCAGTAGTGGGAGCACCTGAGCACGTCACCTAACAAATATACAGACACAATCAAACAATAATCATATTCACATGCTGAATGCCAAATGAAATGAACATTTCAACTTGGTCTACTTTACCAAATGTATACTTATGTACAAGGTAATGAATTAAGAAAATGCTCTTAATCTGCCTATCAGATAAAGAATTTGATTAAATAATTTTGGCTTAATGGATACCTTTAATAATAGAACATGAAACATACAGAAAACAGCACTGTATCATATTCAATGAGAATATTTGTTTCACTCATTCATTATTGTATTACACCCAAGGTAAGTAATTATTAAATAAATAGCTCATAATTATTCATTGAGTCTTCTTTCACTTTCATTTCAAGCTCAAAAAGAGGGAAGGAAGATCACTTCTGCCACACATAACACATATATAGCTGTAGTTGGCTGATTTTGGAATATTTGACATTGTAGCAATGAAAATAAATTTTTAAAAATATTGTTATGATTTAAATAATAAAGTAAAAAAATACTATAAACATCTTTATGATATTTTGATGAAATGAAGCGTTGATCAAATAATTTCTAATAAATTGGGCACAATATAATATATAATTTTATTTTACTTCACATCACCACCACCGCTAATATCACTACTGCTACCACCACTATCATTACAGTCGTTCCTATAATAAGAATCAATATCAGCTGGTTACCAGCTATAATATTCCCACAATATGACTATTTAAATGTGTGTGATCCACAAAATTAATTCCACTGGTATGCTGAAAATATGCATTTAATTAGTGTAATTTGTTAAAATATGGGCAATATTAAGGAATAAAGACAATTGATGCCCCTTAGTCTTGATATTTTAAACTGAAATATAAATAAAGAGTTCAGAGTCACCAAAAATCTCCTTAGTCTTAAGTAAAAACAGGGAAAACACCAACTTCTTGCTATTAGGGTTATTTGTGTCTGTAATGACTATTCTATATTCCCTGTCTTTTGTAAAAATTCACTCTGTGCTTTTGTTTCTACAGCTGAAAGTTCCCTTAGGACCAACTTTTAAACCAAGAAGCAACATCAGTCTCTGAGGACTCAATGAAATTGTGGGAAAAATTGAGATGCTCTTCAAGGTAAAAGTGCTGTAATTGGAGTAATTACGTATTATATAGAGATTACAAACTCTGTCAGTATTAGAATAAAAAAAGTTAATTCCAATAAAATGAAATAAACTAAAGAGTGAAAAACCATGTACTGTGATATGTACAAAAAAGTAAAAAACACCAAGAGCCCTATTTGCAATAAAAAAGAAACAGTTTTGTTGTAAGAAGGGTAATCGACGTCATTCAGAAGAAACGCATTCATGTAAGGATCAGTGTTGCATAGAATAATTCCAGTACAACCTAGAAGTTTGGTCAGCTTCAAACTTGGCACACTGGCAGGATCTTATGCTCTCTGAAGGGGAATGCTGGTGCACAAAAAGAAGCCCTCTTGTCAGCTCTGCTGATTGACCCAGCCCCATCACTAGTTCCTTGGCACGGAGGGGCTTCTATAATGGAAGGACTCCTACTCTTTCAGGTTAAATAGCTACCAAAGATCATCTTTGTTTTGGTGATCCCTCCATTTATATTATTCTAAAAGAAATTGCAAGTGGAATGAAGAAAACTAACTGGTCATACAAACTCTCATGCATACCTCTGGATATGAGTGGCTGCAAAAGAGGATCAGAGATGAGTCAGGGTTTTCTTTTAAGGGCAAATATCAGAGCCTTTTTATGTCAGAAGGAGATCTTCTTGGAC
Source organism: Trachypithecus francoisi (assembly GCF_009764315.1). NCBI lineage: Eukaryota > Metazoa > Chordata > Mammalia > Primates > Cercopithecidae > Trachypithecus > Trachypithecus francoisi. The sequence goes on from NW_022681469.1 coordinate 62,760,462, forward strand.
CTTTTCTTCCCCAATTATGAGTGATGATTATAGGCTTCTTCAAGTGCTAGTTTCTGCTGGAAATATCCATGGCAACCATCAGCAGATCTAATAGTTTCTAAAAATAAAATACTAGCAATATAATGTTTTTGATGATTCCACTCTCCCATGCTCATTTTAGAGCAATGTCAATGGTAAATGACATTGTATTGTCAGTGGAGGGGAATTAAAAAATAGAGGGAAGAAAAGTTATGGTTATCTTTCTCAGTTTGGGGAAGAGTGAATTTATATTCTGAAGTTATATATATATGTTTATATATATATATATAACTCATTTCTTTAAAAATGAGAAAATTCAATATCCAACCAATATCTAGAGATGGGTTTCTCTAATCCCACTAACACTTCACCATTAAATAAAGCAGAAAGTTTTAAGCTCAGAATGCTCTGAGAAGCAATTTGATTTATTTATTTTGGGTAGAATGTAGGAATTGGATAAGACCAGCATTATTCATTTAACTGAGGATAACAAAATTTGCAAATCTTTTTCATGTAATTCTTCACCTTTATTCAGGTTAAAGTTTATATTTTAAATAAAAAATAAGTTTTGCAGCTAATTTACTGCTTTTATCCATGTCAATCCTTGCCATTGGTTTAGATGATGTTTTTCACATATAAAATTTGAGAATTAAAAAGCTATGTAATAATTATTCCTCACTTCTGTATATAAAACTATATTTGGAAATGTGCTTTCATCTCTCATGGATCATTGATTTATCATCACAACATCTCATTTGGAAGGTTAAGGATATATAATTATTTTTATCCTACAGATAAGAAAACTGGGGTAAAGTGAGTTTAAGTGACATGTGCAGGGTGACATAGTCAGTGGCAGAACTAAGACCAGACGACAGGCTTTTATTCCCTGCTGAGTGTGTTTTCCACAACTTTGACATTACTTCCTTAATTAATAATGCTAATAGAGAAGAGGGTGCTTGATTTTAAGACTTGGACATTAGTTGTTTTATTCATTATTATTAAAATAGCTCAAAGTATATTTTAATCTCAGGTAAATGTTGACTTTTCACATATTTTCCCAACATTGATGAACTTGATCACTGTGATATTGTCACTAAAGTAAGAAAATAGAGCACTAGAGAGAGCTCATTTAGTGTCATGTTTTCATGATACAATCAGTAAATGAATTAACTCATTAAGGAAAAAAAAAGGGTAAAATATTATGAAATGAGGAAATGATATCCATTTAATTAATCAGTATCACAAGATTAATATAGTTCGTTTGCCAGAGAAAGAATTTTCCTTCTCTGTCAATGCATCACGCAAGAGAAAGGAAATGTGCAGGATAATACATTTATTTGCAGTTTTACAAAGAGTAAGTTATCATGCTTCCTAGAACATATCAGTTTACTCTAGGTCCTTTGGTACATAGATTGAAGATGTCTTGGCTTAATGGTAAATTATGAAGATTTTGATGGTTTCAACCAAAATTCCAATATTTTATGGGACAACATTCTTCTTTGTTAGCCAGTCACAGTTTTATTTCTAGATAAATTCAATTTTATTTTTACCTAGTATTATCTTCACTCTACATTATTTCAAGTTACACTGAAACAAATGTGCTTTTACCACATGGATTCCAAAGTCAGTGTTGTATACCCTTGTAACATTTAGACAGAGAGAAAACTGGTAAGATATGGCCTAAAAGGCATAATTTGTACATCTCCTGTTCCATTTTCCCTAAGAATATAGCCACCTCACTTCCAGTCCTGGACACATATTGTAGGTATATCTTATATCCGAATCTGAAAGCATCTGGTTGTCTGAATAGAAGATGATGAAGGAAGATTTTTGAAGTTTTGAAAACTGAGATTTGTCACATCAGTTCTTTCCTTTCAACCAAGGCTTCTTTGCATAAAGAATTGCCTTTGTGCTATATGGAAACCACATTAATCTTTGAGCCTCTGTCTTAAGCTATAGCTCAACTCTGCTCAAAGATTTTTGCCTTAAGTAATCAAAATTTGTTTCACAGTTTCTCTTCATAGCCATGGGAAATTCAAAGTCTCAGAACTCCATTCCTTTTTATTTTCAATATGTGAACTTTTGATACACAACAATAAATGTACAAGGTGTTAAGCATGTTTTTGCCTGTTGTTCCCATTCTTACGTTTGCCTCTCAAAACTTAGCTTAGTTTCCAACTGTAGTCTTGATGTGAGGCTATTTAGAGCAGTTTCTATACCCTGAGAAGACATGTTTCTTCAATGCGTTTGAGTAGGACTGAGCAAAAGTTTGTGCCAATTGACTATTCTTTTTCTGAGATCCACTTTGTCAAGCCAGATACAGGCTTCACCAATCAAGGTCTTTTTCATAAACTTCCCTCCATTGGAGAAAAGTAAAATCTAGAAAAAATAGTCAAAAATAAACATATTTAATTTATATACATACATATGTGTACAGTTTTCAACCTCTTTTAAAAACACTTAATCATCAAAAAAAATAGCACAAAAGAGGGTGATGCGGAGTAGAAGTAGCAGATATACTTGCAGGAGAACTAATAATCAAGGTGTTCTCAAAAGATTTGCATGTAATATAAATTAATTCACATCAACATTTGTATTATTCTGCAAAGGAAAAGACACATTCTGAAGAAAATGAGAATACTAGGTAAGAAATGTATAACCAGCTAATTCTAAGTTTATGCTTAAATTGATGGAAAGTTTCACAAAATAACTTTGCCAAATAATTTTTTACTAGTCTACACAAAGCCAAATCAAATAAAAGATTATCTGAATTTTGAATAAATAAATATAACTTCACAGGGCATTGTTTTTATTTAATATTAAATTTTCTGATGATTTTACTACAGTATGTACTTCCAAACTATTTTTTGAAGTCATGTGCAGAACTTATCACAAGGGTCTCAAACTAAAGAATTTTTTATTTTTCATTTTAAAGATGAGTTGAAGGAAAGGTAGAGAGCATTCAGTGGAGCTAAGCATTAATCCTTGTAATTGTATTCCTTTTTCTCTTCAGAATTTCCTTTGGTTATATAATTTACCCTTATTCCTGGCTAAAACTTAACTTTTATGCTTCTGACTTCAAAATTTGTACTTCCAGATATGACTGTCTCTTCTGATTTCTGATTCAGGGATTTCAAATGACATTGTTTATTTTCACTTGAATCTCTGCCTTCTTCTCAAATTCATTTCAGAAAAACTTTTGATCTTTCTCTATTCCAAATCCCCTGACTACGTAATCTCTGTGAAATAATACATTTGTTGACACAGACTTCAGAGTGTCATTTTTTCTTTATTCCTTTCTAGTCTAATATCAGTTAATCTTCTCAATACATTTTTGCTTTGTAATATCTTTTATCTTGTCTCTAATTCAAACTTTTAATTTCCTGTACCATGGTCTCTTCCTACATTTTTTTCTCTTTTCTCATTCCCCCATTTCTACTTTCATTCCTTGTCTCTATATCTCCTGAAGACCTACTATGTGCAAAGCATTGTGCAGGCTGTAGGCAATGAAAATTAGGCCTTGCTCTAGAGAAACTGATAGCATAGAAGCAGTGATAGATAAGTACAGATATTGTTGTTACCAGACAGACTGGAATTGGTAGCCTAATAATAGAAGCAAAATGTTTTGTGAATACAGTATGATGAATTATACCCAGGGTCATCAGTAAGGAGAGATGAAAGATGTGGAGTATTGTGATAGATGGTGGGAGTTGGAAAAGGGAGCTTTGAAGGGCGGAAAAATATGAGCAAAGGATTGGAGGCTTAACATGACTTGAAGAGAGTCTGTTGTGACTGGAGTATTGAGTGGAAAAGTATCCAAGGAGCTGAGACTAAGTCAATCCAATTAAAACTCACTTTGGAGGACTCTGAATGATTCAAGATAATGATTCAAGATAATTGAAGACCTTTAATGTAAACTAACTAGGGTTTTAAAAGGTAACTCTGGCAGTGCTGTGATGAAATGAACTAAAGGGATAAGACACAAATTACAATTGGCCAGGTAAACAGATGAAATGATTTGAATAACAAAGATGGGGACCCAAAAAGGTTTAGTGGCAGTGAGCATGGAAATAAGAGGAATCTATGTAAAATAAACTCTGCAGACAGAGTAGAAAAGGCTTGGCAGCTGATTGGATGAGGTGAATGGGCTGTGGAATTCTAAAAGACTCCTGGGGAGATACTGCTAAAAAATAATTAGCTTCTCAAATGTCATATAGTGTATGATCAGTATACAAATATTGAATAATGGAATAAAAATAAATACAACATGAATGAGACGTTTTACATATCAACTACATAATACAGAGTTACCTGAAGAGAATGTCCTGCAGGACTTAGACTGAATCGAAAAGTTTCATTGAATGAAGGCTCTCGATCATGTCTGCATACTCTTGTTTTTTTCTTGATCACCTTTTTTTGGGTAGAAATATTCATCACATATATTTTCACATATAAATCTGAAAATAAGAATTCAGCCTATTAAATTCCATCAATCATATAAATTTCTATTGAAAGAATTATAACTGTATACTGAGAGTTCTTCCTACATTTTGTACAAAGCCAGCATTGTAAACAATTTGTTTCAGACAACATAAAATGATTAAAAGATACGCCTATTTATTTATTTTTTTTGAGACAGGGTCTTACTCTGTCACCAGTCTGGAATGCAGTGGCCAGATAGCTCACTTAACCTCAAACTACTGGGCTTAAGTGATCTTTTGGCTTTAGCCTTTTACATAGTGGGGACTACAGGCAGGAGCGACCACATCTAGCTGATATATCTATTTTCTTAGCAATTTAAATTTGTCCTTCTGTTGTCTAATGAATATAACACTCTAATGTATATGTTAAAATATCTAGCTAAAAACTGAAAGAAAACAACCTGTTACATATGTTAATCAGTTCTTTTTTCTGACCTATTTGGTGTATAGTTCAAATTTAATTAACATTTTCCAGAATATATAAGACACATCCCTAAAAAATTCTAGATATACTGATGACTATAATAAAATTAGATACCTGGTAGATGATCAGGAGACTTAAATTTGTATGTAATATTTCTGCATTGGAGAATTTCAACTATTAGTTGTTCACCATCTGTCTTCATTTCCTTCTTCAATGCAATCTTGATTTCTCCCATTACCTGAGTTTTAGCTGGGAGAATTTAATAAAAATGTAAAGAAGTATGTAATGCCATATATGAAATGTTTAGTTCAATAATTCATTCATACATTCATTTACTGTTTATCAAGTGCTAAATACCTTATGACATCCTAAGTGCTAAATATCTTATGACTGTATTTTATTCATCTGTGTACTTATTCACAGATGAATAAATTTATTCACAGATGAATAAAATACACAAAATTTATCACAGATTCATTTATTTAGATATGAATAAGATACAATCCCATGCCCTTAAAGCCCTTAAAGAGTGAACAATCTTATGGGCAGACTGATAAATATACAGATGCTTACACCAAAGTATGTTAAATATAATGATAGCTTAGTAACAAGGGAGGTATGGAGAAATGCATGTAGATCAATTTTACTCAACTGTAGACTTTTAGGACAAAAGAAGTAATAGATATCACTGTACCAATTTGCAAAGATGTGACTCTATCAAGAGATATGACTCTATATCAATTCATGTATTAATTCACTTATTCATTCTCCAACAAATATTTTATTTCCCATCCTACTCTGTGCTAAGCACCCTGCTAGGAAGAGCGAATATAATGATAAGCCAAAACATGGGTGCTTATTGGTTTCATGGTTTTTCTATCTATTGGGAAGAAAACCATTAATCAAATATTTCCATCAATAAATATGTAACTATAAAAAGAGGAAAGGTTCCGAAGTACAGAAGCATGGTTTCAACGGAGGCTAAAACAAAGGAGCAGATGTCTAGGGAGGTGCTGCCTAAGCTGAAACCAGAAGGATGAGAGTTAATTAGGTGAGACGGATTAGGAAGGACATTCCAGAGAGAAGGAACAGTGTGTTCGCAAAAGGAAACATAACATGAGAAATAAATGCCTATGAGATTGTAACATATTGTAAATTGAAGCCATGTTAAGAATTTGGTTTTTCCCTTTAGATCTATAGGAATCTATTGAAGGTCTTTAAACATGGCTGTAGATAATTTATTCTCAAACATCTCAGGAATTCTTTACACTCAAAGAAATTGAGGGTCTTCAAAGAATATGTGTTTATGTGGATAACTACCAATATTAGAAATATAAAATTTCTAATTTTTAATTAAAATTCCAAAGTAGATATTTAAAAATATTTATTAATCACATTAAATGACAATAACTGCTTTAATGAAAATGTTTTAATGAACATAATCATATTTTCCAAAACAAAAAAATAATAGAGGTACTGTTTTATATTTTTACAATTTCATTAGTGCATGGCTTAATAGAGGACAGCTGCATTCTCTTTCTTTCTCTCTCTTTCCTTTCTTTCTTTCTCCTTCCTTCCTTCTGTAGAGATAGTCTTGCTATGTTGCCTAGGCTGGCCTCACATGGCCTTAAGCAATCCTCCTGCTTGGCCTTCCAAAGCACTGGGATTACAGGCATGAGCCACACTGCACCTCGCCTCTTTCTTTCCTTTTAGAGATAGGTTCTCACTCTGTCTCTCAGGCTGAAGTGCAGTGGCCCGATCATGGCTCACTGCAGCCTCAGACTTCTTAAGTCAACCATTACATTTTGGTATGTGTCATAAGTGCTTTAAGAATTTTTCCTCTTTAATCACATGAATATTAGAAAGAAATGCACTGAAGGATTTAGATTTTTAAACAGTTGAACTGATTCATCGAGGATACCCTTAAGTGAAACTGGCGTATTTTTCCCTGTAAGAACATGTTGGTAAATAAATAAAGTGTCTATCTACTAGCACAGTTTCTTGCCTTTGCCTTAATTGGAAATACGTTCCTAGCACTTTCATGCACTATTACTTTGCACTACCAATATAAATGTCAACCAAGTGAAAAAGGTAAATAATTTCAGTGTATTTTGAAAATAATTGTGACTTTATGAACTTAAAAAGTCTTGGGGAACAATGGAGGTCTGTGAACCACATTTTGAGAACCACTGTTATAGAGTATAGTTGAGTAATTTTTGAAAGAAATGAAATAACAAAACACTGTGAATAAAGTTGTAAAAATATTAGACTAGGCCGGGCGCGGTGGCTCAAGCCTGTAATCCCAGCACTTTGGGAGGCCGAGACGGGCGGATCACGAGGTCAGGAGATCGAGACCATCCTGGCTAACACGGTGAAACCCCGTCTCTACTAAAAATACAAAAACTAGCCGGGCGAGGTGGCGGGCGCCTGTAGTCCCAGCTACTCGGGAGGCTGAGGCAGGAGAATGGCGTAAACCCGGGAGGCGGAGCTTGCAGTGAGCTGAGATCCGGCCACTGCGCTCCAGCCTGGGCGACAGAGCGAGACTCCGTCTCAAAAAAAAAAAAAAAAAAGTAGACTATAGTTATTTGATCATTTTGATTTAATTTTGTAACATTGTGGGAATATAATTGATAGATATATTCTTTTCTAGATTAAGCAACTGTTTGATTAAATTAACTTAAATTTTGTAAGTCCAGATATACCCTTACATGTGGAAAAATATCTATAACATATCTCTCCTCACTCTCTTCCTTTGTCAAAGAACTAATACTGTAGCCCAAAAATTGACAAAATTCTCTTCTATGTGTTTTATAAACTAAAATACAAATCTTCTAGATGGAATTAAATAGTAATTCATGAGCCAATGATTACAGATAGTTAGTCCACAGTAGAGAGAGGTTTACTTTCAAGAAACTCTAAGTCAAAGATTTTATATCCAGCTAAACTGTCTTTCAAGTATCAAACCTATAATTTTCAGCATGAAAGAACTCAGGGAATACTTCATAAAGTTTGACTCTCTGAGAAGTACATAAGATGCATTTTATCAAATCCAAGAGACAACTAGAGAAACTTCAGCAAAAGGACTGACGGTAATTATTCAATATAATTAATTATAGAATGAAGATTGAGCAGTACATAGGTTGGTGGAAGAATAGTATGGAAATGTTATATTTCTGACAGTATAAAGTATGAAACTAAAAATTAATGAATAAAGAAGGGAGAGAGAAACAGGAAAGCAGAATGGGATTAATGATTTTTGTATAGGTAATAGGTAACAAAGGATGCCATTTAAAACTAACAAACCAGGTAGTCAATGGTCATGTAAGAGAAACAGGAGTTAGACATTATAAAAACTATAAATAAAAGGAAAACCTTTAGAACAATGATACAAAAATTTCTTAATTCCAAAAGAAAATTTAAAAACTCAGAGGTCAAGTGGATAAATATCATAAATATGACATAATATATGCAATGATTATAAAATAAAACTCAGAGTTGAGATCAAACATATCTATTATATCACCAAACATGAGTAAGTTTTAGCTAGCCTATTTTAAAATTTTTTTCAGATTGGCTTATAAAGCAAAGCCTAGTTCTATACTACGTACAAGAAATACAACTAGTTTTGTTCCAAATAGTGAAAAATACAGATATTGGCAAGTATGTCAGGCATACAGAATCAATAAGAGTGCAGAGGCTGAGATCTTATTATCAGGTAAAACAGAATTCAGGCCAAAATGCAGCAAACAAGACAAAGACACTGTATGAAACTAGAAATTCATAAATCATAATGAAGACACAACATTTATCAATATCCATGTACCACTTATGTAAAGTTGAAACTACAAAGTAAGATGTAAGGATGTAGAGGATTTAAGGAGGAGTAAAGATGATAATAATGCAATGTTAACATTATAAGACAAGGCAAGTGAACTAAAAAACTAGATAAAATATTGAGACATTATAATCAATAAAGTAGATCTCATGGATATATATCAAACACTATACCCTGATAATAACGAATATACCTTTTCTCAGTCATCTATGGAACATATTCAAAAATTGATCATATATTGAGTTACAAAGAAGACAGTGAGTTCTATAAAATGAAGCTATTATCAACATTATGTGATAATACTCTCAATGGCTTTCAACTAACCAACTTTTGGGTGAATGGAAAAATACTATGAAAAATAATGATAATAAAACACTATATATCAGAATCTGTAAGAGTTAAAGAAATGATCACATGAAAATAAATAGCTTTAAACTCCTATATCATTTCAAGTAATGATTAGGAAATACACATATTCTTCTATCTGCTATCAATAAAAAATAAAAAATACAATTGGTTTAAATTCCAACTCAAAATCTAGAAAGGAACAATAAAGTAAAACAAAAATACAAGAAAGGAAATAATAAAGATGTCCACTAAAATTAATAAAGTAGAGAACAGAAAAAAAGATAAGAAATAAAAATTCTGATACTTTGAAAAAACCCATCAACAAAATAGAAAACTTAATAGTGAATTTAGTCAGCATCACGTGGCTTCTTAACATTCCTATTTAGAAATGACATGTGCTTTCTTAACTGCAACACTACTATCCTCTCAATGATTTGTTATAAAATGTCTGGTGTCATGAACATACCCTAATACTAATTGACTCACATTTTGTTTATACATTCTTGACAGATGGGAAACTAGAAATCTCACCTTACGTGTTTCTTTGAATTTGCCAGGACAAATTCAGTTCTGGTTCCTTAACCATTTTAAATAATCATAAACAAGCCCGTTAAAATCTCTCTTTTTTAAAAGGACCTTCACAGGAAAGTAAAGAATCTCTAAAATAAAAATGAGAAAATGAGAGATCTTAAGATCTCCCTTCTTCAATATCTAGAGAATTTGAGGGGGGCGGGTAAGCAGAAAAAAAAGTAAAATGTACGAGAGTGTTAATCAGTACCAACAAAGCAAGGAATAGGCTATAGTCTCTGAACAGAAAATCCAAAGGAGTGATGTCTAGGAATGAAAAGGCAGTTTCTCGTAAGGTACAAGTTAGCAGCATTCTTGAGTACAACAATATCACAGAATCTTGTCAGGCAACGAGAAATGAATTGACACAGCCCTAAGAATTATTACTAAATCCCCTATCATAGGGAAGTAGATGAACAATGAGAGTAGCCAGCCCTAGAAAAAGATCAAAATAGGCCGGGCGCGGTGGCTCACGCCTGTAATCCCAGCCCTTTGGGAGACCGAGGCGGGCTGATCACGAGGTCAGGAGATCCAGACCATCCTGGGTAACACAGTGAGACCCTGTCTCTACTAAAAATACAAAAAATTAGCCGGGCGAGGTGGTGGACACCTGTACTCCCAGCTACTCAGGAGGCTGAGGCAGGAGAATGGCGTGAACCCGGGAGGCGAAGCTTGCAGTGAGCCGAGATCACGCCACTGCACTCCTGCCTGGGCGACAGAGCGAGACTCCATCTTAAAATAAATAAATAAACAAATAAATAAATAAATAAATCAAAATAAACCTTTGAGAGTGTCAGCCTTGGCTTATCACTATGAAGATGCAAGAGTTTCAGTAGAATCAGGAAAAACAGCCATGCCTCCCCATTACTGGAGCTCCAAGATGAAGTAGGAGACATATGTAAAGCTTAGTATGTCTTTTCATAGGAATAACATGCACCTCAACTTGATTGAGTGAACACTGACAGAAAACATTTAATCAAATGGTAAAAGAGGGAGCAAAAAATCTGGTTAAATAAGGTGGCAAATCTGTCTATAAGGCAACTCTCACTCTTTCCTTTAAAGCCATAGAAAAGTAGATAGCTACTCCTCATTCTCTCAAACCATACCTGGGAGGGAAGGAAAAAGAAGATTCTAACATGGAAGGGAGGGAGTCAAGGAAAATTCTCTCTTGTTATTTGGAGTCAATAGTAGTTGTGAATAGAATTGATCACACTAATGATCATGATGAAATAGAATAGCAAGACAAATTTTATCTGGGAGAAATTCACTTTTATAGGTCATAGTCTTCTGTTACAGACCTAAAATCTCAACACATCGCATATGTGAAATTTGTTGTTTTTCACCTTCTCACTTGGGGAGAAAAGTGGAATTAAAAACTTGCTAACTGAAGTTCTCAAGTCATCACATTTCTTGTTTCTTTCTTGGAACGCTTAACTTCACAGGCCTCACAGTGTGATTCTTGTGAAATTTTTTTTATAAGTTTCTCTCTGTTCAAAGATTGAACCAACTTGTTCTTTGCTACTAAAGGAAAAAAGGACCTGCTTACTGAGGTTGTCTCAAAGCAGGTGGTTGCATTAATCGTGGGTCCATTGCTATCTCTTATATCTGACATTTTATAGGTGTGTTATGTTTTTGTCTTTTGAAGCAAATACATAGATGGAGGCAAAATCCTCCATGTTTGCAGGTTGGGCGGCAGCTCCAGATCTGCTTGAGCCTTTGAACAAAACAAGCAAACAAACAAACAAACAAAATCCCCCCCACACACAGAGGACATGTGATGACGTTTTATAATATGGTTTGGATAAAGAGTGAAATGGCATTAGAAAATGCTTTGACCAGCCTTCTGGTCGCCTGGTGTCCTGAAACTTATGCTTCTTTGGTTGTATTAAAAGAATAAAAATTAATTCTACTCTAGAGAAGGTGTTTATCCTATAATGTGGCACAAATCTACAACTTAAGAACAGAGAGAAGGAGAAGAGGAAGGGATGGAGGATGTAGAAGTCATGGTTAAAAAGTCATGCTTAAAAATGAGATGACAATATATGAGATGAAAATGGAGATGCCCGATCTAAGGACACTAATAATCACATTTTAAAACTATTAATGAAGTACAAACATCATGGAACAAAATAAGATAAGATAGAAATTAAGATTATTGACATAGAGGAAAGAAAGAAGATAATATAGAGAACATAGAGAATAAAGGTAGAGAACAAAGATTGAGGTATAGAGAAGAAAACAATCATACGGTTAATGGTTTCTCAGAAAAAGTAAGTTCAACAGAATAGAAAATAATATCTATTTAAAAATATCAAATTATTTCTCCAAAATAACAGAAGAATAAATCTGTGAACCAAAACAGCATCCTATATTCCCAGATATATTGATGAGTTGATACACTGATATATCCCATTTAATATTATACTTCAAGAATATAGGAATCATTCTTAAAAGGATTCAGGAGAAAAAGAAATAAGCTCTCTGAAAGATATATTGATGTATAAAAGAAAGTCATTCTGAAATATATAAGACTATGGCAGAGGATACAGCAATGACTGAGTGAAAGAAAGAAGGAAAGAAAGGAAAAAAGGAGGGAGGAGGGAAGGGAGAAAGAGACAGAGAGGGAGGAAGGACTTGAAGATGAAATCCAGACAATTAATAAAATAATGAAAAAAGAAAGTGGAAGAGAACTAACTTACTCACATTTTAAAACAGGGAATCAATTGATAAAATTTAAAATTAAAATATAGTATTAGGCTGGGCACGGTGGCTCACACCTGTAATCCCAGCACTTTGGGAGGCACAAGTGGATGGATCATTTGAGGACAGGAGTTCGAGACCAGCCTGGCCAACATAGCAAAAACCTGTCTTTACTAAAAATACAAAAATTAGCCAGGCACGGTGGCGCGAGCCTATAATCCCAGCTCCTCGGGAAGCTGAGTCACGAGAATCGCTTGAACCTGGGAGGCAGAGGTTTTAGTGAGCCAGGATCATGCCACTGCACTCAGGCCAGGGTGACAGAGTAAGACTCTGTCTCCAAAAAAAAAAAAAAAAAAAGTATTAAAATGTATAATTATTCAACCTCAATATTTTAAATTTTGTCTCTTAAACTTAGTGAAAATTTTAAGTAAAGTAATATGGCTAAAATAATTATTGAAATTAACTCATTCATTTGTTCTTTCCTTAAAATATTTTATAAATTTAAAATATTTTTTGATGAACATGAATAATTTAATTCTACACTAACAAATTTGATTACTGCTTTCTCTTTAGCTAAAGTGTTTCTACTAATGTAATTGTCAATTGGCTTATTTTTATCTTCCAGAGCATTTCTTAAATCACTTTCTGGTGCTTTATTCTCAATATATACAATGGCCTTCTCACTTTTGAATTTTCTCAGATAGAAAGTTTCTATATATTTTATCTTTGAAAAATATGTGTATGTGGTCTCTATATGCATACATTTGTACACATACCTCTCTCTCTAGCTATCTAATTTGTATTTATAGAGAAATATATTTTAGGATAATATTACGATGAACAGAATACAATCTCATCATTTCATAAAAAGACATAGGTTGGTATAATTTCTATTTTACACATGAGTAAAAAGTGATTTGGGTATTTTAAGTAACTTGCCAAGTTGTTAAATGGCCCAGGCTGAATTTTAATCTAGGTCTTCTGATTTTAAGTCTAAGGCTCCATTCTCTCATGGCCACCTTAGATTTTCCGTGAATAAGATTGTGAAAACACTGACTTCATGGGAATATTCTCTTTAAAACATTTTTTAACACAGTATCAGAATAAAAGAGTTTATAGAGGCTATTTTGCTCTTTGATTTTAGCCACATACTGGACTTTAGAAAGAGGAGATGGCATAGTAAGCAACTCTTTAAATTGTTTAAACAACGGAAGATGTCTTCCAGAATTTATTTTCTACATAGGCACATTAGGTCAATTATGAAAATTGTTTAGATTAAACAATAAACACAGCAATACTATTTTTGAAATATTCATCATTATGTGAAATTGCTAAAACATGAAAAGTGAATATTAATTGAGAAGATATTTCTTTTTTGTTACATTATTGGTATCTGTAACACTTAACTGGGCATAGTATAAAGTGAGTTTACTGTCTCTCAGAATTCCAAGAATTCTATTGCAACCTCTGCAGCTTTTACCAGTGCAAGACCGTTTTAGGCAAAAGTCTCTCTAGAGGCAAGTTTTAAGTACCTGGAAATGAATACAATGTGGAAGAGAAAAGGACAGAATGGTGCCTTGTAAAAGAAAAGTCTGTGTAAGAAAAAAAGCAAAGAGTGAATAAAATTCTCATCCCATTACACTGCATTTGTGAATTTTCACTAATAAATACCACACAGCAATGAGATAGGTCACTGGTGTTAGCTAATGAAATCTGAATTGATGTCTGATAAGATAGATATTTAGCTGTGACAGAATATCACCTCATAATTTGTTACTTAGCTCCCATCACTTATTCCAAATCTATAAAGAGTCTAATGAAGAATTAAGATGGGTTTTAAAAACCAGGAATTCTGACTTCTAGCCCTGTGAGATGGCAGGCAAGTCATTAAATCTTCTGCTCTAAATAATTGTGTTGATTTACTTAGTTTTCAAACCCAGTCATTATGGAAAGTCTTATTAATGCCCAAATACCTGTTAATAGCCAAAGTAGTGATGTATATTCTCTCACGTACAATTTGATTTTCCTTCCTTTTATGGTTTCTATTGTACCAGTTTCAAGCCCAGGTAATCAAAGTGATGATCAAATGCCAAAATTACAAAGGTAAACTGTTAGAACAAACCCTGAAATGATAATTACTCAATGAGCATTAATTCTTTTTATTTCTCCATATTCCCTTATTCTTTTTTAGAAAATTAGATTTTCAGTTGACAAATAATAATTCTAGATATTCATGGAGTACAATGTGATGTTTGATATGTGTTTGCCATCTGGAATGTTTAAATCATGCTAAGAAATAAACCCATCATCTCACACAATTGTCTTTTTTCTTACAAAATTTTTGATGCAATGGAAGACCATTAGAAACACTTGACAATTTATGCCTAGAAAACATTAGGTTAATTGCTCAGTTCATTCAGAGTAAATAAAAAACCAACAAGATCTTATATTCAAATATTCGGTAGATTTTAATAGAAATTTCGAAGAAAAAAAAAAAGAAGGGCATTTTTCACTTTGCTGAATCTATTAGAGAAAGCTCTCTATAATTTGTCCTATTCACTAGTCTTTCTGTATAATTTCCAATGAGGTGTATTAACATTACCCTGGGGTCTATAATAATTTTACGTAATATGCTGAAATTGTATCTCTCCTCTAAAAGGTCAAAGGCCTTCTGACTCTGGTATTCAAGAATTATCTACAATTAGTGCTTTTCTTTTCTGTATACCATATCCTCGAGTAGCAAAGCAAGCTACTCGATTAAAAAAAAAAAATTCTGATAATCTTATTTGCACTGGATTTTATCTTCTGGTGTATCATTGTTTTACAAAGGCTGTATTAAAGCTGCTGATATGTTTTAAATTTAATTCCCAGAAATATGTTTTCTGGACAAAGTTTCTTACCTCTACAGAACAGTTTATGTGTAGGACAACATAGAAGGAATGAAGAACTATATTTTTTTAAAGGTTTATCCCAGTTACTGTGTGTTTGAAAGAGGGAAGCAGAATGTAGGTAATTTATTTTATTCTATAGTATGTTAGATTTTATTGTAAAATAAACATACCTTGATCTTAAGATCTTGTAAGTTCGGCTTAGATAAATTAACCTGCTTATGCAATGAAATTTGTATGAAAATGGAGCCACTAACTAGCTCCCTTATTCAGATCCCTTTTTTTCTATGTATCTAACAGATGACTGTAAATGTTTGAGTCCAGTTTTTACTAGCACATACTATGATTGAAGAGTTATAAAGAGAATTCCTAAGACAGAATTTATTAAGTTCTTTAGGTTCAAATATAGATTATTTATTTAGAGTGCAACTCACTGGATTTGGTTTTCAAGTTAAAAAGAATTTTCACCCTTCAAATTTTTCAAAAAATGTAATTTTCCACTCTCTCATAGTATAAACTCCTCTGTAATCAAGTGGCTATTACACTATTGTCAATGACAAATACCAATTGAATCACTTGAAGAATAACATGTAAAATTCTGCCATTTTATCTTGTTTTTTTAATCAACCATTTTAAATACAGTATATATTACTACCCTCACTTTAAAAAAAGGAGACTGACTAAGTGACAAAGGTCGCACAACTGGATTAAATGTTTCCATCGAGATAGCGCAGGATTATTGGCAAAATTGTGGTGATCTATTTATTATGTGATAATAATTTTGGACCAAATTCATCTTTGTACTCCTAGGTATGTAGATGTTGGGGAGACAGGACTGGCAATTTATGGGGAGATTAGCATTAGTATGTGTATAAAGTGGGGAATTGGGGACCCAGGATTTGTGGGGAGTGTATTCTGGAAAGTTGAGGTACAATCAGGACAGGGAATAAATGCTTACCCATTTCCTTTCCAAAACATTAGTTTATGAAAGCATACTTCCTTTTTTGTTTGTTTGTTTTATGTAGGGAGTTACAATTGACTCAAATGGTAACAATAATATATTTCATTCATTGAACAACGCTTGCTCATCAGATGTTTTATATATTCCATCTACAGCCTTTAAAGGACTGTCCCTTATTTATCTTTGCCTTTTTGGCCCATAGAAAAGTCAACTAGTCTATATTAGATGTTTAATAAACAAATTTGTGTTATTTCTCTAATCTTCCCAGCAATCCTACAAGGTAGATATCATTTCCACCTCTTTTGGAAGAAAGTAATTTATCAGCTCTAAATCAAACACCCATGCTTGTCCTACACTGCTAAGCTGAGGCCATTGATGAGAGATATTTCGGATATATTTTTTCAAATCTATGGTTTTACCCAAAATAAATGATTGTCAACCTATTAATTTCATTTTTATTTATATGTATATCAGAGCCTGTATTATTCAAAGCTATGGGATGGCCTCCTAGCATATTCTCATGTTTTAGGGCTAACTGAGGGCTGAGGGAAGAGGCATTTTAAAAGTGTTTTCATTATTTTTTTTTTCCCCAAGGAAGAATTCTGGAAGCTTTCATTAATACCTTTATTTGAAATAACCCAGATTCAAGGAGATATTTTATACAATAAGGCAGGCATTCTGGCCTAATAAGATTTAAAAGTTCTGTGAAAGTAGGACAAGCCTGCACGTTCTCTCTCTATTCTGTTACATAAAGAAATCCTTTCTCTCTGAGATAAAGCCAGAAAGAACACAATTTTAAGCAGAATAAAAAAGCTTTTTCTGATTGATCTCCTTCAGTGTTTATTTTTTTTTGGCATTTTTGTCCTTTTGGTATGTGCTTCTTAGCATTTATTTTACTGTGTCTGAAAATAACCAGATCTCTTTCAATTTTTTTTTAATAAGGGAATGTCTCTTATTATTTTATGGGAGACAACAACAACAAAAATGTTTCACTATTACAGAGGAAGACCTGAAATTTTAAATGGACATTACTTTTAAAACATCTAGAGTTTTAAAATAATTTCTAAAAGCCGCAAGACAACAAAGCCCAGGAATGAGGTAGTAGAGCTGGTATCATAGACCAACATGCTTGCAAAGTCTCCTTCCAGACAGTAGTCAAGGTTAACAAAACAAAGTAGTTTCCTGAGTTCCAAAGGCCTTGGCTAGAACTCCCAAGCATTTATATTGACTTTTGATCCAAAAGCGGAGTACCCACCCAGGAAAAGTAGTGGGTCTATATATCTTCTTTAAACTCAGAATAACATTAGCATCATCATATAATACATTTAGAAAATAAAACCAGAAAAAAGTGTAATGTTGGAAAAACTAAGAGCTCCTGTGAGGAAAAATACTCTGTGTCTGTAAGAGGGAAGCTACCAATAGCTGTAGAACAACCTCCAGCTTCTCCCAGGAGTGGATAGTGGTGACCCTGCAGTCAGAAAACCTCTGAGTGAACCTGTGAAGACCTCCTGAATGAACGTAAATAGTGGTGGCAGTCACACGTTTCCACTGGTCCACTAGGTTACTTGCATCATTTCTCCTTCTTTGTCCTTAAATTAATTTTATCACTCTTAAAATGCAATAAATGTGATCCTCCTTGCAGTTTTAACTGACTGGTTTTATGCTTTCTTTAGATGCAACATACAGGAATATTTTACTGTTCCATTCTATAAAACCCTTTCTCAACCCTATTTTTCCTTAACTGTCATCCTAGATAAAAGAGCAAACTCTAATTCTACCCCAATTATTTGTTCTTAATCCACTTGTGCTATTCTTTTTTCTCTCTCTCTCTCTTCAGTTCCCGTCTTCATTAGTCTCTTGCCTTCTTTTGTCCCAAAAGGAAGAACACTATGAACTTCACCTGGGTTTCCTTACCTTCTGACTTCCAGGGTTTCAGTAATAATTACCAGCAAGAAATCTGAGGGTAAGAGGAGAGAGCCCAGGGTACCTATATCCTTCTCTCATCCAATCCTGTCTGTTGTGGCATTGTTTTGCAGAGGCTATGTCTTCCTACAAGGCTGTAGCTCTTATCCAGGATCCCCTCCAACATGGACAATAGCTCTTGCTGGATTCTGGCAACAGCCTGCCTCCTCATGATTCATTAGACCAAAGGGTAGTAATGGCGTTTTGTTGGGGTTAGTTCCTGTGTGCTTGCTTCATCTTCCCTAGTTAGTTCCTTTCACCTTCTTTACTTTGTAAGTGCTCATTTCATTAAATTCTTTTTAACTACCCTCTTGAACATGTCAGCTGATTCTTGCTAGGAACTTATGTAAGAGCCACTATTGCATATGAGGTTAGATAAGAATCCAGATTTTTTTTCTCTTTATAGGGAGGTATTCTCCCAATTCCGTCTATTAGACAGTCCCATTTGACTTGTGATTCCAGTTTTGGTTCTCATGTATTCCTGGATCTATCTCTGTGCTTTGTACACTATGCCATCATTCCTTTCATTTTGTACAAGTACCAGAACATTTTTATCCTTATATCTTGATACCTTGCAGGGTAACTTTATCCTTGTATAAGTCAGGATAGACTAGATTCTGCTGCAGCAAAAAGGTTGCTTTTGTTTTCCTATAGGTACCTTGGTTATTTTACATGTTAATTCCAAAATACTTTAATAATTTTTTAAAAGATTGGTTTTAGAGCAGTTTTAGGTTCACAGCAAAATTGAGAGGAAGGTACAGAGATCTTCTGTATACACCCTGCCCCCAGACATACATAGCTTCTCCCATTATAAACACTTTCCAGGGTAGTACATTTGTTACAACTGATACACCTACAATGACACATGATGATACATCAGTATCACCCAAAGTCCAACATACAAATTAAGGTTCATTCTTGTTGTACATTCCATGGGTTTGGAAAAATACATGACATACATCCACCATTATAGTATCATAGATTATTTTGCTGCCTCCCAAGTCCTTTGTGTTCTGCCTATTGATTCCTTCTCCCCACCAAACCCCTGGCAGCCACTAATCTTTTTGCTGTTTCCACAGTTCTGCTTGTTCCTAATGTTGCATAGTTGAAATGAAGTAGATACAGACTTTTTAGATTTTTTCCTTTCATTTAGTATGTATTTAAATTCCTCCCATGTCTTTCATAGCTTTATAGCTCATTCTTTTCAGTACTGAACAATATTCCATTGTCTGAACAATAAACCACAGTTTATTTATCCATTCATCTACAGAAGAACTTGTTGGTTGCTTCCAAGACTTGGCAATTTTGACTTAAGCTGCTATAAACATCCATGGGCAGGTTTTTTTTGTGATCATGAGTTTTTAATTCCTTTGGGTAAATATTAAATAGCATGATTGTGGAATCATATAGGAAGAGCATATTTAATGTTGTGTAAAATCGCTAAACTGTTTTCCAAAGTGGCTGTACCTTTTTGCATTCCCCAGCAATGAATGAGCATTCCTGTTGCTCCACATCTTCTCTAGCATTTGGTGGTGTCAGTGTTCTGGGTTTTGGTCATTCTAATAGGTGTGCATGGGTATATCACTGTTGTTTCATTTGCATTTCCTTGATGGTATATGATATAGAACATCTTTTCATATGCTTGTTTGCCATCTATACATCTTTGGTAAGGTGTCTGTTAAGGTCTTTGGCTCATTTTTTAAATTTGTAGTTTGCATTCCTTAAGAGTTACTTTTATAGTTTGGATAACAGACCTTTGTAAGTCTTTTGCAAATATTTTTTTCTCAGATTGTGGGGCTTATAGTTTTATTCTTTGACAGTGTCTTTCTCACAGCAGAAATATTGTAATTTTAATGAAGTCCAATTTATTGATTTTTTCTTTCATAGACTGTGTCTTTGGGGTTATCCCCCAAATTGTCTAGATTTTCTCCTATGTTATTTCCTATGACTATGCATTTTGCATTAAAGTCTATAATTCATTTTATGTTAATTTTTATAAAGCATGAGTTCTGTGTCTAGGTTAATTTTTTTGCATGTGGATGTCCAATTGTTCTAGCAACACTTGTGAATAGATAAAATACTTTTTAGTTTTGATATTATGAAAAATATTATTGTTGTTACTGTTATTATGTATTTATGGTTACTTACTGGTGATATGAATAAATTCCTATTAGTTTTAACACTGATCTCTTGATTTAGTGAGTTTTTCTATATAGATGTTCACATTGTTAACAAATAATTGGTTTTATTTTTTCCCCTTGCAGTTTTTATGCATCCTTGCATCTAATTTCATTTTCTTTTCATATATGTTAACCAAAACCAATACTATGTTAAATATTAGTAGAGGTAGTGGGCATCCTTGTTGAGCCAAGGGCATGAGCCAAAAACATATGTAAAATAATGTTTTAATAAAATGTAAAATCTGGGCCGGGCATGGTGGCTCATGCTTGTAATCCCAGCACTTTGGGAGGAAAAGGCCGGCAGATCACTTGAGGTCAGGAGTTCCAGATCATCCTGGCCAACAAGATGAAACCCTGTCTCTACTAAAAATACAAAAATTGAGCCAAGAGTATGAGCCAAAATCTATCCAATATGTAAAATAATGTTTTAATAAAATGTAAAATCACCGTCTCTCTTTCTCTCTCTCTCTCTCTGTCTGTCTGTCTCTCTCTCTCTCTATATATATACACACACATATATATATATACACATATATACACATATATATACACACACACATATATATATACACACACACATACTCGCTTCTCCAGTTCTTTTAGTTGTGATGTTAGGTTGTTAATTTGAGATATTCCTAATTTTTTAATGTTGATGTTTAATGCTATAAATTTCCCCTTAACACTGCCTTAAGTGTTTCCCAGAGGTTCTGGTATGTTGTAACTTTGTTCTCGTTAGTTTCAAAGAAGTTGTTGATTTCTACCTCAATCCCAATCACAATGACCACAAAAGGAATAAAATACCTAGGAATACAACTAACCAGGGAGGTGAAAGATATCTTCAATGAGAATTACAAAACACTGCTCAAAGAAATCAGAGATGGCAGAAACATGTTAGAGAACATCCCATGCTCCTGGATAGGAAGAATCAGTATCATTAAAATGACCATATTGCCCAAAGTAATTACAGATTCAATGCCATTTGTATCAAAACACCAATGATATTCTTCAGAAAACTAGAAAAAAAATTTTTTTAATTCATATGGAACCAAAAAAAAAAAAAAAAAAAGAAAAAACATAAAGAGCCAAGGCAATCCTAAGCAGAAAGAACAAAGCAGGAGGCATTATGTTCCCCTACTTCAAACTATACTACAGGGCTGTAGTAGTCAAAACAGCATGGCACTGGTACAAACACATATACCAATGGAACTGAATAGAGAGCCTAGAAATAAGGCTATACACCTACAACTATCTGATCTTTGGCAATGCTGACAAAAATGAGCAATGGGGAAAGGGATCACTCTTTAATAGATCTTGCTGAGGTCAGCTAAGCCAGTTGACTGAAAGATTGAAACTGGACCCCTTCCTTACACCATATGCAGAAATCAACTCAAGATGGATTGAAGACTTAAATGTAAAACCAAAAAGTATAAAAACCCTGGAAAATTTACCTAGGTAGGTAATACCTAGGTCCCTCTGGACATAGGAATGGGCAAAGATTTTATAACGAAGACACCAAAAGCAATTGCAATAAAATCATAAATTGACAAATGAGATCTAAGAAAACTAAAGAGTTTCTACAGAAACTATCAACAGAGGAAACAGACGAACTACAGAATGGGAGAAAATTTTTGCAAACTATGCATCTGATAAAGGTCTAATATTCAGCATCTATAAGAAACTTAAACAAATTTACAAGCAAAGGCAAACAACCCCATTAAAAAGTGGGAAAAGGACATGAACAGATGCATTTCAAAAGAAGACATTCATGCACCCAACATGCATATGAAAAAAAGCTCAATATCACTGATCATCGAGGATTACAAATCAAAACCACAATGAGATACCATATCATACCAGTCATAATGGATCTTATTTAAAAAATCAAAAAATAACAGATGCTGGCAAGGTTGTGGAGAAAAGAGAACACTTTTATGCTGTTAGTGGGAGTGTAAATTAGTTCAACCATTGTGGAAAGCAGTTGGGTAATTTCTCAAAGACTTCTTAAAACAGAACTATCATTTGACCCAATAATCCTATTACTGATGTATACTTAAAGGAATATAAATCATTCTATTATAAAGACACATGCATACATATGTTCATTGAATATTGTTTTATTATGTTTATGGCATCATTTGCTGAACAAAAGTTTTAATTATTAGTCTTTAAATTATGGTTTTGTGTTTAAACAATTCTTTATTATTCAGCCATCAGATAGATATTTATTTTCTTTTGGAAGTTTTAGAGTGTTATTTTTTATTTTGAATACTTAAACCATTCACAATTATTTTTTGTTGCTTTTTACAATGTGTTCTCTGAACCATTTATTTATCTGCCATGCCATTCAATTTTTGTTATAAATAAAGTTTCCTGACCCTTGAGGATTTTTTCCTGGCTATCTGTTCAGTTTCTTTGGTCTGCTAGATTATACCTGTGCTGTACTAAAATATTTTATATAATATTATACTTGATAACTAGAAACAGCTCTATTTCATCATTTTTCTTCAAATTTTTTTGGTTCTTTGGTTTTTTATGTAAATTTGAGGGTCAACTCTCAAAATTCAACAACAAACTTTATTTTTGTTATTTAAATGAACTTTCATAACATTTGTATATTAACTTCTTGTTAATATATCAATCTTCATGATAAAGATTGCTAAATAAGCAATCTCCATAATATCTTTATGACATACTCTATTCATGTCTTCTTTTGTGAACATCAACAATATCTTTTCTATTTTCTCATAGAAATATTATGAGTATTTTGTTAGATATATTTCCTGGAATCTTAGACTTTCTGCTGCTATCTTTAAAAAGTTCTTTTTAAAACCGTATTTTGAAGTGGTCATTGCAGGTGACATAGGAAACATATTGCTTTTTGCCTTGATTTCTTCTCTTTGGTTTTCATATTTTTTTTTACCAGCTTTATTTTGAATAATAACTGAATAATATCTTTTCATCCTCCCTTTTCAATCTTTCTATAAGATCCTACTTTAGATGCATTTTCTGTAAACAACTTATAGTTAGATATATTTAATCTACTTTGATTAACTTTGTCTTTTATTTGATGATTTCAGTGAATCAACATGAGTTAGTGGTGATTTGGAATTAATCCTACTTTTTTTATTTAATTCCTTTTTCATCATACTTTTTCCACTCTTTTCCTTCTACATCCTTAATGAATGCTTTTAGCTATCAGTAACAGAAAATCTTACTTAGAATGAAGAAACAAATGAAATTATTTTTCTAATGTAACAAGAAATCTAGATGTAGGTATAGGTTTACCACCTCAATAATGGTTTTAGGAACTGGGTTTGTTCTTTATTTTTGCTCTGTTTTTCTTTCTTTTTTTTTTTTTTTTTTTTTTTTTTTTTTAGATGGAGTCTTGCTCTGTTGCCCAGGCTGGAGTTCAATGGCTGTAATTTTTATTATTCGTTTTCATCATTTTTGTCTCATGGTTGCAAGATACCTGCTACATATCCAGGGATTACTTTTGCCTCCTGGACAATACTATTGGTAAGGGACATAAGGGTTTTACATCACAGGGTTCTTGCAAAGACAAAATGAACTAATAGAGTGCTCAGCATATTTTAAGCTCTCAATAGGTGTTAGTTATCAACAGTTGTTCTATAACAGAAATTACTCCTTACCATCCAGTTACTGTAAACCTGTTTCTGACTCAAAGTTCAGCTAATATGCTGTACTACATTTGGTTGGCAGGAACACCACATTAATAACTCCAGAGGGTACCATTCACAAACTGGTTTATGTGAATAGTGCCTCTTGAAATTGGCTGTTTACATCCTACTTGTCCATCTATGGGCAGTACTGGTTTCAGGCCTCTTATTAAATGAGACATTCAAGATTATTACTGTTCTTGATAAATGCAAAATACAATTGCCATTAAAGTTGAAATTATTAAGTAGAGAATTTAGTAATCTACCTTAAATCAACTAATAGAACGTTTGTTCTGTGGACTAATTGCTACGGTTCCCCATTTCCTTTGAAAACCTATGAATTTTCAGTCTTCTGGATTGATTTAAGTTAACCACCACTCTCTCCCAAGATGCCTTCTTAACAAAAAAATACCTGTCATATCCCCAAGTGCTTGAACAGCAAAATAAGCCTCTTATTATTATTATTATTATTTTTTGAGATGCAGTCTTGCTCTGTCGGCCAGGCTGGAGTGCAGTGGCGCGATCTCTGCTCAATGCAAGCTCTGCCTCCCGGGTTCAGGCCATTCTCCTGCCTCAGCCTCCCGAGTAGCTTATTTGTTCTTATACTCAGTTTACATAGTGATACTACAAATAAGTGGTTACTAACAATATTAGAATTCTTCTAAGCCCACATATGTCTGACATTTCCTCAAATGGTAAAGATAGTATCTGTTACAAAAATTTATATTTTTGAGACAGTCTCAAAATAAATAAATAAAGAAGCTTGAAATTGTAAAAATAACATGGGTGAATCATAATATTCAGATTGGCTGTTGTATGTTGAGAGTACACAATTTGATGCTGCAGGGATTGGGCGATAACTTTAGCTCATATAATTTAATTCTTGGGAACAGACTCAAATAAAAATAGTTCTTCATAGTGGATTTGTATGAGTTTTCTGAGAAAGAAGAAGAGTTAACTATTTTTAAATAATCAAAACATTAATAAATATCCAACAAATAAACAAATAAGCAGTGAAAAGAAATAAATTAATAAATAAAAAATCAATAGATTTTTAAAATTTTTCATTTACCCAAATTAATTTATAAAAATTCTTCATTTCAGGTAAGGTAAAGATCATGCTCCTGACAATGTTTAATATAAATTTAATTAAATATCTTTATTATATTATGGTTTACAGTGTAAAGAAACTGCCATTTCTTGTTTGTTTGTTTATTTCTTCTAAAAATAACCAACAACCCCCGTCTCCCAAAAAAACCCAAAACAGGATATATGTGCAGAATGTGTAGGTTTGTCCCACAGGTACACGTGTGCCATGGTGGTTTGCTGCACCTGTTTACCCATCCTTGAAGTTTCCTCCCTTCACCCGCTACCCGCAACAGGCCCGGATGTGTGCTGTTCCCCTCTCTGTGTCCATGTGTTCTCAATGAGTAACTGCCATTTCCACGAATGCATATAATTACATTTGTGTTGTTATGATATATATTGGTTTTCATCCAGGGTTCCTGGTTTATAACTCCCACAGCCCTTCTTCCAGTCTTTTGTTATAATGTTAGGTGTGTGAGGCCTCAGGGGCAGGCCTCAGGAAGCAGAATCTCTCTCCTGCCATCCTTTCAGCTGCCTCAAGGCAGAACTCTCCTCTCACCTTTCTGATGTGGGTCTTAAGACCCTCCCCAGGGAAGGTCCCACCCTGTACTCTGTGGGAAGAAATGCTGACATCATGAAGCTTCCATAAAACCCCAAGAGGATTAAGGAGCTTCTGGAGAGCTGAACACCTGGAGGTTCCTGGAGGGTGGCATGCCCAGGGTGGGCACGGAGGCTTCTCGCCCCTTCCCCCATACTTTACCCTGCACATCTCTTCATCTGTGTCCTTTATAGTAAACCTGTAAATATAAGGTTTCCTTGAGTTCTGTGAATTGTTTCAGCAAATTAATCATACCCACAAAGGAGACCACAGGAACCCTAACTTGAAGCCAGTCGGTCGGAAGTTTCTAAGGCCCAGACTTGTGACTTGTATAGGTATTGGGAGGCAGACTTGGGGACTGAGCCGTCCGCCCGTGGGATCTGACATTAGTTCTAGGTAGATAGTGTTGGAATTACATTGGAGGCCACCCAGCTGGTATCTGTAATTTGGTGTGTGGGGAAAACACCCCCTAACCTCTGACATTTGGTCACAGAAATCTTCTCTGTTGCTTGTGGTGTGAGAATTGCGGAAAAATATGATTTGAGGAGAGTTTTCTTGAAATAACATTCTCTTTCTTTTCCAGAAAATATCTTCTATATATAAATGCTCAGTTACAGCATGCAAACTACTAATAATTTATTTCATTATTTTCATTTATTTTACTTAAATCACAGGGGCTGGCTATGTCTGTTTTAGAGGACTGATTTTACACTGCATCCAATATTGTAAATCTACTCTGGCAATATATGCTTAGCCAGAAGAAGTTGAAAGAGAAGAGAGTAGAATGCTGTATTTCTGGAAATAGTTTTCATGTCACATATAAAAATGATATACTAAATGAATTATGCATAAATTCTAAATGAGCTTTGAAACTTTTTTACGTTAATATAAAATAGTATAGAATATCAAAATCCATTTCAGAAATTTACCACAGTTCACTGTTATGTTTTTCATTTCAAGCAAAACTCTTCTAAAGTTTTCATAATATAAATATATTTGAAAGTGTCTTATATGTAAGTACATACAGAGATGCCCTAACCCAATCTCTTATTTTATCTGTCTAGTATCTTTTCTCCTCTTTCACCACTATCTTGAGAATATCTACTCCCAAATGCATATGGTTCTCTTAAGCTGGAAACTACCATAATCAATTTTCTTTGTCACGATGATTGTTCCAGATAGGTGCATCTGACCCACATAGGAAAACTCAGAGTGCTTCACTGAGGATGTTAGACATATTTTCTCCTTTGAGTCAAGAGTGTAAAACTGGGCCTCAAAGCAGCCAGCAACTTCATGCCTTGCCTCATAAAATAGCCTGAGAAAAGGCCAACTTTCAGAGAAAAGCTGAGAAAAGATGTGAAAATAAACAGGCTTAGGCTGGTATTTCCTGAGACTATAATATCTACACGGGAATTTCTTAGTATGGCCACCAGTAAACATTCTTTGGTTTTGCGTTTGTTTGTGTAGTTTTCCGTTTCTTACCAACGAAAAATATTGCCTTATCTTAGAGTTAAAGAAATATGACATTAAAAAATTGCACCCTACAGGGCTGGGTGCGGTGGCTCACGGCTGTAATCCCAGCACTTTGGGAGGCCGAGGTGGGCGGTTCACGAGGTCAGGAGATTGAGACCATCCTGGCTAACGTGGTGAAACCCCGTCATCTCTACTAAAAATACAAAAATAAATAAATAAATAAATAAAATAAAATAAAATAAATAAATAAAATTAGCTGGGCGTGGTGGTGGGCTCCTGTAGTCCCAGCTACTCTGGAGGCCAAGGCAGGAGAATGGCATGAACCCAGGAGATGGAGCTTGCAGTGAGCTGAGATCGTGCCACTGCACTCCAGCTTGGGCAACAGAGCGAGACTCCGTCTCAAAACCAACCAAACAAACAAACATAAATTGCACCCTAGATTTAATGAAAAACAAATGTTAAAATTATTCGATATTGTTTTTAAATTAATTAAAAATAATTTAGGTATAATGGAACATAAAGAATATATCATAAGAATTCATGCAATGGCTGGTCAGCTTAAGAAATCAAACAAATTCAGATGAAGCCAATAGGGTAAGCCATTCCCAATTGCTTCCCTCTCTCTCACCCCTGAAGTAATCATTATTAACTTGATTATTATAATTACCTTGTTATTTTAATTATATATAATTATATGTGTATAGCTATATGTATTACATGTATGTATTATAGACATACATACATGAATCCGGAAGTAAAGGCAAATTCTTAGCCCTTCTCACTGTGTTAAATGATAAACCTGATACAAGACATCATCATTTCTTTCCTGAATAATTGCAACAAATATTTGGAGGTCTTTCTTCTTTGACACTTTTTTCCCTTCAGAATTTTCTCAAAAGAGTAGTTAGAATCATTCTTTTAAAACTTGAGCCAGACTGTTTCATTCCTCAGCTCAAAACCCTCCAACACTGTCCCACACCATGTTGTAAGTGAGAGTTCTTGAAGTATTCAACAAGGCTTCTGTTCTCTCCCTGACCTCACCACTTACTATTCTCTCCACTGCTCACTTCACCTGGGTCGTACTTTTCCTGAAGGTGCTGGGCACGCTTCTGCTGGTCAGCCGGGAACGTTATTTGTAGGATTCTCACAGCTCTCTCCCTCATTTTCTTCAGTGATTACCCAAATGTCATCTTCTCGTGAGGCCTTTCCAGATAACATTATTTCCAACTTAGTGTTTTTTTTTTTTTTTTTAATTGCAGATGCCCAGAATTGAATTGCCCGTATTCATCAATTCACAGCACACAACTACCTAATTAACATGTGTCTCTGCAAGAACCTGTATTTGTTTGGTACTTTGTTTAGTTTATATTTTTCCCTTGCATCCTACTAACTTTATCATCCTCATTACCCTCCCAACCAAAGGCAACCAATCTTGAGTATTTAGTGTATTTCTTTTCAATCCAACTTCTATGTATTTGTTTACATGAGTGTTTACAAAAAGATATATCTGTGAGAATATCTAGTTTGGCTTTCTTTTTATTCTGAACTAAAATAATATCATGCTATGCATCTCATTATTTTTACTAATTTATTTCTCACTCAAATCTATGTTTTTGAAATCTATTTATTTTATTATATGTAGATCTAGATAATTTTTTTCTGACATTTGCATGGTATTCCATTACCTGCCTATAATATATTTTATGTATCTGTTCCTCTAGTTATGGAGAAATAAATATATTGCCTCCAGACTTTTACAATCACAAAAAACTGGAAAGCATTTTTTTCTTTCTTTCTTTTTTTTTTTTTTTTGACGGAGTCTCGCTCTGTCACCCAGGCTGGAGTGCAGTGGCGCTATCTTAGCTCATTGCAAGCTCCGCCTTCCAGGTTCACGCCATTCTCCTGCCTCAGCCTCCCGAGTAACTGGGACTACAGGCACCCGCCACCATGCCCGGCTAATTTTTTATGTTTTCAGTAGAGATGGGGAAGCATTTCTTTACTAATGCCTTTGTAAATGTGTACTTACCAAATAATTTAAGTTTGTTTGGTATTATTTTATATTTCATTTTTTCCTTTAGCATCACAAAACAATTATTCTTTATTATCCTAGGACAGTGGTCCTCAACCTTTTTGGCACTAGAGACTGGTTTTGTGGCAGACAATTATCCTATGGATTGAGGGTTATAGGGAATGGTTTCAGGATGAAACTGTTTCATCTCAGATCAACAGGCATTAGATTCTCATAAGGAGCACGCAACCTAGATCCCTCACATATGCAGTTCACAATAGTATTCACATTCCTAAGAGAATCTAATGCCATTGCTGATCTGGCCTGGTTACTAACAGGCCACAGACCAATACAGGTCTGTGGTCCTAGGGTTGGGGACTCCTGTACTGGAAGAAATATAGCTTTCAAAGTTATAAGCTAAGAAATTATTCCATATATTTCTATAGCCCTCTGTCTTCCAATCTCTCACTCATTTCAGCTCATAGTTTTGCAAAAGAGATAGAACTTAAAAAGATCATTACAATTACAGCATCATTGGTGCAATGATGGAGGCACTGACAGGAGCAAGAGAAAATTTCCTTAACAGAGCAAGCTGGAGAGTGCCCACAGATAAGTTCTTGAAAAAGGTAAGCTGAGGGGTGGGTCTCAAAGGATGAACAGGTATTTTCCAGGATCAAGCATTTTGGGAAGGGGTGATCACATTAAGCAAAGAGAACAGCAGGAGCAAATGTAACAAGAGAACCTGCAGAGCCTGTGTGGAAGACTCCACACAATTTTGATATAACCAGATGTAAAGTGGGAGAAAGGACATGTCAGGAGATAAAGTGGAGAAGTAGAAAGAGGGGCTGGTTGTGTTAAAGCCTAGCTAGAGTTATATGGTTGATGGGGTCCATAGAAACATTTTATGCTAGAAAGTGACAAAATCAGATTAGAAAGGTGCTATAAAAGAGATGTGAAGATGATGATAATTCATCTTCAAAAATTTCAAAGGTAGATTAGGAGATCAATGTGGACACTAGACATTTCTTTTGGTGAGATGTGATGGAAACCTAAACTTAGGCAGTAGTTAGAATGAAAAAAAGGAAAGAAATTTAAGAAATACGGAAGAGGTAAAATCTGCAAGTATTTGGCAATTGCCTAACTGTGGAAATGAGACAGCGATTAGAAGAATAATGTAACTGAAACCAAACCTGAGATATAAAATGCAGGAGGAGAAGAAATTTACAGGTTAAGAGCCATAGTATTTTCTTCTGTCCTTTAGCAAAATGAACAAAACTAAAATCTGATATATTTGTCTATACCAATAAATTTGCATATTTAGAGTTTTAAGTCTTCTTAAAAGTTTGTTTCAATCGTTAACAAATTATTCTTAAACAATTATGTTTAAGTAACATAAAATTGTATATTTCCATAACATATCTCCATGTTATCATGTTTGCCATTACAACAATTCAACCTAGATTGATTCTAGATCATATTTTGCAAAATGAATAGTGACTCATTAATTAATAAAGACATAACTTTTTGTTTTGATACTTTAAGTTCTGAGGTACATGTGCAGAACGTGCAGGTTTGTTATAGGTATACACGTGCCATGGTGGTTTGCTGCACCCATCAACCTGTCGTCTACATTAGGTATTTCTCCTAATGCTATCCCTCCCCTAGCTCCCCATCCCCCAGCAGGCCCCAGCGTGTGATGTTCCCCGCCCTGTGTCCATGTGTTCCATTGTTCATCTCCCACTTAGGAGTGAGAACATATGGTGTTTGGTTTTCCGTTCTTGTGTTAGTTTGCTGAGAATAATGGTTTCCAGCTTCATCCGTGTCCCGGTAAAGGACATGAACTCATCCTTTTTTATGGCTGCATAGTATTCCATGGTGTATATGTGCCACATTTTCTTTATACAGTCTATCATTGATGGGCATTTGGGTTGGTTCCAAGTCTTTTCTATCGTGAACAGTGCCGCAATAAACATACGTGTGCATGTATCTTTATAGTAAAATGATTTACGATCCTTTGGGTGTATACCCAGTAATGGGATGGCTGGGTTAAATGGTGTTTCTAGTTCTAGATCCTTGAGGAGTCACCACACTGTCTTCCACAATGGTTGAATGAATTTACACTCCCACCAACAGTGTAAAAGCGTTCCTATTTCTCCACATGTTTTCCAGCATCTGTTGTTTCCTGACTTTTTAATGATTGCCATTGTAACTGGCGTGAGATGGTATCTCATTGTGGTTTTGATTTGCATTTCTCTAATGGCCAGTGATGATGAGCTTGTTTTCACATGTTTGTTGGCTGCATAATTATCTTCTTTTGAGAAGATGACACAACTTTTGAAAGCAGGGTTTTAAATAACTCAATAATTTCATCTCATTCTATTGTTTTAACCAGTGCCACGATTATTTCCAGGAGTATTTTAGTAGAATATTTTATTTAAAATATATTTAATTGTTTTATTAAGAAAACTATGAACAAGAAAACGATTAACTTTAATTTTTATAAAAGTTTAAAATATCACACGACGTGCTAGACAAATCTCAATCTGAGACTGCTAATCCATGTTCCTAAAGTCGCAAGAAAATGACATTCTGAAAGTAGATCATATTCAGAGCTCTAAAATACCCATAAACCAATGAGCAACAGCTCATATTAATTTTACTCAGATAAACTCATGGCTGACTATTAAAAAAACCTGTAAATTGACTGAGGAATAACACAGCAATCTCAACAAAAAACTAAATTGCAAAATTTGACCTACATTTTGACCCAGCCAAGTCATCATTAATTAAAAGGAAATGAATTCAAACTATCAGACTACCAAAAGTAATAAACACTTGAAGAAAAAGCTGTCTTGAAAATAAATTGTTGAGAAATAGTTCCTGTTCATTTGGCCTCTTGCAGTAACTGAAATCATTATAAACTACCTTTTCCACCAATTAAAATAGAAGTCAAAGAGAGCATGCCTCTGCTTAGCTAAACATAGATAGAACCATAGAATGTAAAATGGACTCAGGCACTTCAGCACTAAAAGATGGCTTCAACTAATAAGTGTATTTCTCTGATTTAATGTCGCATTAATGAATGAAAGAAATATTTTTTAAAAAGCAAAATAATAACTCAGTTAACCGCCTTACTCTAGAAGATGTAGTATTTTGATCAGTTACATTTCTTCTGGTTCAAGAAATTCCTTAATGTTCTCAGCAAACTTTCTGAAATATGTATAGCAACATTTAAGTCTTCCCAAAAATAGAATTGTAATTTCTTGTGATGAGCCTGCTTTTCATACCTTATGGTAGCATTCTGAATTTCTGCTCTCTTTGTATAATACCATAGATGCATAAAATACAACGTATTAAACTAATTCTTCTGCCGTTTTCAGGATATGCCCTAAATGTTTTAATTAAAAACGTCAAATCCTTCCTCTAAGACTTGTCTGCCAGTGATTTTCTGCCTTTACTGAGAGTGCTCCACACACACACTCACATACTAATCAGAATATGGAAGAATGTAATTGAATAAATTCTTTAAGTAACGTAAAATTGTGTATTTCCATAACGCATCTCCATATTATCATGTTTGCCATTATAACAATTCAGCCTAGACTGATTCTACATAATATTTCTGCAAAATAAATAGTGACTCATTAATTAATAAAGACAACTTTTAAAAGCAGGTTTTAAAATAACTCAATTATTCTATCTCATTCTGTTCTTTTAATCTGTACCACAATTATTTTCAGGAGCATTTTAGTAGAATATTTTATTTAAAATATATTTAAATATTAAGAAAACTATGAACAAAAAATGATTAGTTATATAAAAGTTTAAAATATCTCATGAAATGCTAAACAAATCTCAATCTGAGACTATTAATCTATGTTCCTAAAGTCAAAATCCTAAAGTCACAAGAAAACCACATTCTGAAAATACATAATATTCGGAGCTATAAAACACACATAAATCAATGAGCAACAGCTCATATTAATTTTACTCAGATAAACTCATGGCTGACTATTAAAAAAACCTGTAAATTGACTGAGGAATAACACAGCAATCTCAACAAAAAACTAAATTGCAAAATTGACCTACATTTTGACCCAGCCAAGTCATCATTAATTAAAAGGAAATGAATTCAAACTATCAGACTACCAAAAGTAATAAACACTTGAAGAAAAAGCTGTCTTGAAAATAAATTGTTGAGAAATAGTTCCTGTTCATTTGGCCTCTTGCAGTAACTGAAATCATTATAAACTACCTTTTCCACCAATTAAAATAGAAGTCAAAGAGAGCATGCCTCTGCTTAGCTAAACATAGATAGAACCATAGAATGTAAAATGGACTCAGGCACTTCAGCACTAAAAGATGGCTTCAACTAATAAGTGTATTTCTCTGATTTAATGTCGCATTAATGAATGAAAGAAATATTTTTTAAAAAGCAAAATAATAACTCAGTTAACCGCCTTACTCTAGAAGATGTAGTATTTTGATCAGTTACATTTCTTCTGGTTCAAGAAATTCCTTAATGTTCTCAGCAAACTTTCTGAAATATGTATAGCAACATTTAAGTCTTCCCAAAAATAGAATTGTAATTTCTTGTGATGAGCCTGCTTTTCATACCTTATGGTAGCATTCTGAATTTCTGCTCTCTTTGTATAATACCATAGATGCATAAAATACAACGTATTAAACTAATTCTTCTGCCGTTTTCAGGATATGCCCTAAATGTTTTAATTAAAAACGTCAAATCCTTCCTCTAAGACTTGTCTGCCAGTGATTTTCTGCCTTTACTGAGAGTGCTCCACACACACACTCACATACTAATCAGAATATGGAAGAATGTAATTGAATAAATTCTTTAAGTAACGTAAAATTGTGTATTTCCATAACGCATCTCCATATTATCATGTTTGCCATTATAACAATTCAGCCTAGACTGATTCTACATAATATTTCTGCAAAATAAATAGTGACTCATTAATTAATAAAGACAACTTTTAAAAGCAGGTTTTAAAATAACTCAATTATTCTATCTCATTCTGTTCTTTTAATCTGTACCACAATTATTTTCAGGAGCATTTTAGTAGAATATTTTATTTAAAATATATTTAAATATTAAGAAAACTATGAACAAAAAATGATTAGTTATATAAAAGTTTAAAATATCTCATGAAATGCTAAACAAATCTCAATCTGAGACTATTAATCTATGTTCCTAAAGTCAAAATCCTAAAGTCACAAGAAAACCACATTCTGAAAATACATAATATTCGGAGCTATAAAACACACATAAATCAATGAGCAACAGCTCATATTAATTTTACTCAGATAAGCTCTTGCATAACTGTGAAAAATAGTTGAATCAATTAGATTGATTCAATTAGATTATTAAATTAAAGAAGGATCAATTAGAAGAACCTAATTGAATTAGATTCTTCCATATTTGAAACAACAGGTCAATGTCATTATCTATAAGCTAAGAAAGCCGGGCGCAGTGGCTCATGCCTGTAATCCCAGCACTTTGGGAGACGGAGGCGGGTGGATCACCTGAGTCAGGAGTTTGAGACCAGCCTGGCTGACGTGGTGAAACCCCATCTCTACTAAAAATACAAAAATTAGCTGGGCATGGTGGCAGGCACCTGTAATCCCAGCTACTCGGGAGGCTGAGGCAGGAAAATCACTTGAAACTGGAAGGCAGAGGTTGCAGTGAGCCAAGATCGCACCAGTGCGCTCCAGCGTGGGCAATAGAGCAAGATTCTGTCTCAAAAAAAGAGCAAAATGCAAACATTCTACCTAATTGAAACTCCAAATTACTCTTTTAACTCATCTTTAAAGTACTGTATTGTCCTATAAAGCATAGTCAATTTCTTTCTTAAAAATCCTGGGAAGGTTTGCTTTTCATCATGTTCCAACAGTTTCCCTGACTTTTAAAATCAGTTTTTACATTGCCCTCTGCTGTTAACATTTTTTTTTCTGCTTAATCTTTCTAAATCATATTTGTGTTTAGTGATCATTTTACATGATGACCATTATCACATCATTTCATCTTTATGACGCTGGTGCCCGAAGCTGTTTGATTTGCATTTTGATTCTGAATCATTTTTAGAACAAAGAACCTCATTTGTCTTCCCAGATCACTCTCAGAGCTGTCTGTCCTGCATCTCATACCTCTGCCCCTGCTTGCATTCCAGTCCTTATCTGTTGAATTGCCTCCAAACGAGCCCTCCGACTTCAAATATGATCCTCCCTAACCCATCCTTCACAGCCCCAAATCTGTGTAATTTTCCTTCTTAAAATCAATCTGTATCTTCCAACCGCCTATCTACAGTGTGGAGTCTAAGTTCCTCCTGACAGCTTCAGATATTTCATAATTTATCTGAACTGTGACTACTCTCAAATCCTATCTTCCACTACTCCCTCCAGCACAGAACTATGCTACAGTCAGGCAGAAGTGTCCACAAGTTCACCAATATCACATATTTTCTCATATTGCAAAGGCTTTGACAATGATGTTTCCCCATATTAGAACCCTTGCCAGCCTTCCTGCAACTATGAATATGTATTCCTTTTATTTCAGGAACTATTTAAAAAAATATTCCTGCCAGGAAGGCTTTCCTTACCCATCCTAAAGCAGAGTATTTTAATATTCAATATACATTCACATCTGTCAGAACTCCATGCCAATTGTTCATGAGCATGTTTGTCTGTCCTACTAGCCTGTTTTTTTTTTTTTTTTTTTGGTAGAGACACTGCATTAATAATCTTCTGTAGATACAGCTACACTTGTGAAAAGAGAAGCACAGTCAATGTAAATTCAGAGTTACTATACTTTTAAGTAAATTATGTAGTTTTTAATTGAAGTAATAATCTCTCTGAGTTCAGTTTTAGGGTGGTGAACTCCTTAAAACCTGTACAACAACATACAGGATTAACATGACTTTTCAAGGTGTCTTAGGTATGGCTGGCATATGCAAAGAATCTAATGTTTTAACAGACTCTCTCAATGTTTTTGTGTAAGCATTTATTTCAGTTTCGCAACTATGTTATTAAGGTTGGTTTAGCCTTTGGTTTCTCTGAGTTTTTATTACTTGATTCAAAAATATTTATCAAGTGGGCATTTTGTGCAAGTCCCTGAGCCAGACACAGGGAATAGCATAAATGCAGTAATACCTTATTATAAAGTATTCTTGTGAGATTTGGGTCGACCAGATTTTCTAAAGGTCCTAGCCGAATGCTTGGCAAATAAATGAAAGTTGTGTTGTTTTTGTTGTTATTGTTATTAAGGGGTATGTGTAGATTTTTTTTTGAAAAAGATGAATTATCATTTAGAATGAATACATATATATATAACCATTCAATATGACAATATCATAATACGATGTGTAAGATAAAGACCTGCTACTGCTACTTAGCATTACATAACACCAACAACAGTTTTCTGGGCTCCAGAGTGCAATGTAAATTAGATAAATCACAATGGTGTGCTATTTCTTGGATAAGTGAGCATTCACGTTGGATGATAACAGCCTAAAATTGCATCTGCTTAGTGCAGGACAAAACATGACTTGAGTAGATAGCAATTCTTTTTTCAAAGTAAAAGATTTAAACAGAATAATCCACCTCCACAGTTTTTAGTGGTACAAAACAGATAATAAAATATATTGATTATTTTAGAGACTAGCAGTCAACATTTAATAAACAAGCAGTGCTGTACTTTCTCCAGAGTCTATCATCTCGTGTTCATACTACTTTCTTATCTGTAAAACTGGTTCCTTAAGGGAAAGTAATACTCGGTTGACCAAGGGCTTCTTTTCTGAAGTGTGCTGGTCTTTTCTTTTTCCAGTTTTACTTTTTTACTCACTTATAAAATATTTTCTTACACAGAAAATTATGTAAACTTCCAGCATTTTCTAGAAATAATAAATTAAAAAAATTTTTCATTAGAGAAAGTAATATACTAAAAGGTGGGAAAGTGAATTATCTTCAATAAATTTTGTCATTTTTAAAACTTTTGATTTTTTTCTTCCTGAACATTTATAAATTTATTTTTAAACTTTCAGTGAACTGGAAAAATGATCTAAAAGTTAAAATGTTTGAATTTCATAGACTTTTTTTCCCCCCAGAGATTTTGTATTTTACATCATCAAAGTCAGGTTTTTTAAAAGTGAAAAAAACTTTCTCAATTCAACAATGGTGCTATCAGGAGGTGTTTAATGAGTGTGTCAGATAAAAAGAGTACTTAATTGTAATACCTACTACTGAACAGTTTTAAGAGAATGGATATTCATAATAATTTAGGGGAATGGTAGAAAATTATTTACTTCAAATAATACCATTTTTTCTTATTATTATGCAGTTTGATTCCTATTGCTTGTTTTTTATTTCTTCGTATAACAAAAGGTTGAATAATTTTATGGATTTTTTTTTTTTTTTTTTTTTTTTTTTTTCCTGACAAGGTCTCACTCTGTCATCCAGGCTGGAGTGCAGTGGCATGATCTCGGCTCACTGTGACCTCCGCCTCCTGAACCCAAGCGATCTTCCCTCCTCAGCATCCCAAGTAGCTGGGACCACAGGCATGCACCACCACACCCAGCTAATTTTTGTATTATTTTGTTAGAGACGGGGTTTTGCCATGTTGCCTAGACTGATCTTGAACTCCTGGACTCACACAATCTGCCCACTTCAGCCTCCCAAAGTGCTGGGATTACAGGCGTGAGCCACTGCACAGCACCACAATTTTATGTTTTTGACTTCTTTCTTAAAAAAATAAAATCTGAGATTTCACATATCTCAATCCTTTATTTTACCGAACTCATAGTCAAATTACTAAGAGAAACCCACTGCCAATTTTTTTATAAATCTGATTCTTGGATTCTTTACATTCATATTTCTTAAAATAATTTGTATTGCCTTTATAATATATTGGCTTTTTAAATTTTGGTAGATGAAGATTTAGCTTTTCTCATTCCTGTCATATGTTACAATCTTGTTAAACTAATATTTGGAATTTATATTAACTCACCTCTTTAATATTCATTTTTGAGAAAATTTGGTTCTTATATGGCTTTACTTAATTTTATTTTTTTCCTTAAGTTATTAATTGCTTTGTTTTACAATTTGCTCAGCTTTCCATGTATCTATCTCTATCTAAATGTTCTCAACACTTCCAAGAGCACCTCTTTCAATACTGTTTTTCACTTGGCCAGACACGTCATGACTTTTGTTGATTCTCTTCTCTCCTGCATGAGCACCCCATTCACTACCCATGTGCAGCCTAGAACTCTCCATATATTTTTGTTTTTGAAATTCATGTTGTGGGAGATGTCAAAGAGAAGGAAGATTCACATTCTATGCCAGCGCTATCTATAATGATCCCTGGCTTTGTTTTTTTAAGGTAGTATCTATGTGTGTGGCCGATGCTCAGGTGAAGATGCAAAGTAGTATCAGCTCTGGTTTTGAGTTCCAGCCAAGTCAATGGGCGCTCTGCAGCAGCTGCCCCCATATGTTGAGAAAACGAAACTACAGGCTGGCTCTTCTGCTAGTGCTTGGTCACAGTGTATACCTGTTCACCTCCCTGGAGACAAACGCCATTCGAAATTGGGTTTTCAGGGTTCTGGAAGTATTGAATGAATTTCTAAACTTCACTAGTTTCTGTGGAGGGCCAATATTTTTTTATTGGGCTACTAGAAATGTCCAAAACCCCAAAATACATTGGAATCAAATTCAGAATTTTAATAACTGCTAATGAGCTCTTCATATTTGATATTTGATCTTCATATCTCTATATCTGATCGGATTTTCTCAGGTGTTCTTTATTTCTGCTGCATGGCTGTTGTCTTTAGATTCTCTTTTTCTCATCATGGAAGTCCTCTCTTCTTTGTGTCTCTTAATTCACAAAGTATTGTATATGGGGGCAGGTATGCTTGCATGTGGTTAATTCACTATTTTGGTGGAGCATATCTTCAAGGAGCTTCCTGAGATAGGTAGCATGGAAAGTAAAATTTTTGTTCTTAGCCTTCTCAAAAATCATTTCATTTTACCCTTACATTTGATGGATAGTTTGTGTATAGATTTTTAGTTTACAATCCCTTCCATTTGAAATTTCAAAGGCATTAATTATTATCCTTTTCCTTT
Organism: Trachypithecus francoisi; assembly: GCF_009764315.1. Lineage (NCBI taxonomy): Eukaryota > Metazoa > Chordata > Mammalia > Primates > Cercopithecidae > Trachypithecus > Trachypithecus francoisi. The sequence goes on from NW_022681469.1 coordinate 62,799,799, forward strand.
TAAGCCTCTATTATTGCTGCTGAAATATTGTTTGAATTCTTATCTTTTCTTCTTTCTGGTCAATGTACATTAATTAATTACCTGGAGAAATATTTAGCATCTGCTCTATGTTTCTTGTTTTCTGAATTATTATGATGTTGTCTCATGCTGCAAATCTCTTTTTTTTTTTTTTTTTTTTTTTTTTTTTTTGAGGCGGAGTCTCGCTCTGCCGCCCAGGCTGGAGTGCAGTGGCCGGATCTCAGCTCACTGCAAGCTCCGCCTCCCGGGTTCACGCCATTCTCCTGCCTCAGCCTCCCAAGTAGCTGGGACTACAGGCGCCCGCCATCTCGCCCGGCTAGTTTTTTGTATTTTTTAGTAGAGACGGGGTTTCACCATGTTAGCCAGGATGGTCTCGATCTGCTGACCTCGTGATCCACCTGTCTCGGCCTCCCAAAGTGCTGGGATTACAGGCTTGAGCCACTGCGCCCGGCCTGCAAATCTCTTTATTTCTTGTCTTTCTAATGTGGAGATTTGTTTTCTTCAGTTTAAAGAAATGTGTTGTAGTTTGAATAACGTTTCTTTTCATCTCTCTCTTTTCTGTGGAATTACTGCTAGTTAGAATTTGAGGCTGATAGGTTAATCACTTAAATGTTTTTAACATTTATAAGTTTTTTGTTATTGTTGTTATTGCTAATTTCTCTTCAGTGAAAAGCCATTGTCACTGACATGCCAGTTCATAACTTTTTTTTTTTTTTTTTGAGACATAGTCTTGCTTTGTCACCCAGGCTAGAGTGCAGTGGCACGACCTCAGCTCACCACACCCTCTGCCTCCTGGGCTCAAGCAATCCCCCTATCTCAGCCTCCCTAGCAGCTGGAACCACAGGCATGCACTACCATGCCCAGCTAATTTTCGTATTTTTTGTAGAGACGGGGTTTACACCAAGTTGTCCAGGTTGGTCTTGAACTCCTGACTGAAGCAATCTGTTCTCCTTGGTCTCACAAAGTACTGGGACTAGAGACATGAGCCACTGTGCCTGGCTCTCCAGTTTATAATTTTTGACCATGTTTGTTCTTGTTTGTCCTTTTTTGAGCAAAATGTGGGAGATCTTTATTTAGTATAGTGATCATTTAGTGATCATACAAGTTACAATATTTTAGTCTTATTTATCATGTGTTCATTGCTTTTATTTTTGGTTTCTTTTACTATATAAGTGTTATTATTTATTTGTAAACAAAAATGTCTATTATTTCTTTGATGGCTTATGACTTCTTATCTTGCTTAGGAAATTGCCCCTCATGTTCCACTAAGCCTGTTCAAATCTTATTTGGATTTCCTTCAAACATTTTCATTATTTCATTTTTAAATTTCATCTCCTTAATTAACCTTAAAATTACTTGGTATATGGTAATGACTAGAAGTCTAATTTTCTTTTCTTACTGAAGAAAATTATGGCAGAAGTATTTGATAAACAAACTAGCCTTTTCTATGGAATGAAATATCTGTTCCATTGGAATTTATAATAATCATTTACTTTAAAACCATATATGGACTGGTTAAGTTATCCATTTGTCCATTTATCTGTTTGTCTATTTTGTGTTAATTTAATGTTGTTTTGAATACAGAAATTTTTAATATCTGATAAAATAAGATTTTTAATTTTGGCAAGCTACATAGCATCTGTAATGTAAATGGTGTTATTAGTTGGCTGGCTATAATCATTAAGTGTTGGATGTTTTCCTTTACAAACCACTTAAGATAGTCTTATAAATTTAAAATGTTTTTTCATGAAATAGCTGTGTAACCATAAATATCAAAATAAAAATGTTGGTAAGTACAATGGTAAGAGTCAGGTGATGTTAGATTAGCTACCTGTAGATTCTTTTTTTTTTTTTTAATGAATATATGTTGTAGGAGTTTGTACCCAATTAGGTATTATATAAACTTTTTTTTTTTAGCATATAAAGTGAATCTTTATTATTAAATCATTTTACATTTGCAGAGACCACAACCATATACTATTTTTTTTCACTTTTTTTGAGATAAAATATACATATAAAATTTACCATCTTTACCATTTTTAAGTGTACAGTTTAGTGGTAATAAATACATTTATATTCCTTTTTTCACCCTTTATCCTTCCCTGAGTTTGCGTCCTTTGTAGGGACATGGATGCAGCTGGAAACCATCATTCTTAGCAAACTATCACAAGAACAGAAAACCAAACACCGCATGTTCTCACTCATAGGTGGGAACTGAACAATGAGATCACTTGGACTCGGGAAGGGGAACATCACACATCGGGGCCTATCATGGGGAGGGGGGAGAGGGGAGGGATTGCATTGGGAGTTATAACTGATATAAATGACGAATTGATGGGTGCTGACGAGTTGATGGGTGCAGCACACCAACATGGCACAAGTATACATATGTAACAAACCTGCACGTTATGCTACCTGTAGATTCTAACTCAAATAAGTTGGCTATAAAACTCTGCCTGAATGGTTTTACTGCTCTAGGTCTCTGTTTCCTTGACTGTATAAGGTGGAAATTGTTATTTCAATTATTCCACATCTATTATCTCCTACTGTCTTGTGACAAATGAACCAGCCAATGTGAAGGTATTTAGAACAAAATAAACATTATATATTTGTGATATTTACACATCTTTTGTTAATTTTCTACATCTATACTAAGAAAATATTCTTGGCTTATATTTATTCAGTGTTGTTTGCTAAGTTTTAGTATTCTTATCTTGATTCAAAAGCCCCCATAAGTAAATCAGAGCAACAACTCCCAGTGCAACATTTCAGGGACTTGTAGGTAAAGAAGACATTTAAAAAATTACTGAAAACTACTATTTCAGATGTTAATCTCTGAAAGTCTAAAATATTCTGGGCTTTCATCAAGCAATTGACAATGCTTTGATGTGTGCTAAGACTAAGAAATACCCAAGATCACTTCCAGAAATTTAATTCATTTAACTTTTCAGTGGTCGATCAATACCCTCCAGAGATGAATCTGACTTAGATTTAAGACACAAATTAAAAAAAAAAATTCAATAATAGGGTATTTTGCAGTAAATGTCATTAATTTTAAATTCTCAGTGAATAATCCAGGAATAGAAATAAGTGACACTGGATTTTAGATTCTCGTAATTTAGGAAAATGTGATAAGGTCCAGGGAAATCACCCCCAAATAGGAGGAGGCTTTCCCCTTGCACCCTTTAGCGTCACTAAATAACTTCTCTCCTATATACCCCCAATCTTTTCTTCCATCTGTGTTGTTCCTCATGGTGTTCTTCAGTCTGAACTTGGCCTCATTCATTGCCACATGTCTACACCTTGTTCAACTTTCAAAGCAGTCACTACTTGTAACCTCTTGCACAAAACCATGCTCCCCACCATCACTTCTACAGATGCTGCCACGCTTTTCAATACTGAAATTCCAAAGCACATAATTTTCCCTCTGGTTTATACATTTTTATTGTAATTATTCTTTGCATCATGGTTATTGAAGCCCCTTCTCTGAATGGACACTGGCTATACACACCTGGTTCAGCAAGCATGCTTCCTGGCTGCTGATGAAATAGAACCAATCATACTAGATGGACAGTATGCTCCCTCAGATCAGCATATGTATTGAATTGATCTCTGTAGGATTCAAAGTTTTAATATGGTGTTTTGCATATAATAGATACACTCATATATAGCACTAATCAACTTTGGAAATATAAGAAAGGTAGCATAAGTATTGGGAAAAATAAGACAGCAAGGTCCCATATTTGTGGAGTGAATTATTGGATGCCATAATAATAGCTGTTGTTATACTCTAATTGAGGATCTTCCATAATGGTTTCATATTTTCTCTTTGAGAGTAGAGCCTAGCAAATTTCTAGAATGTCTGAGGTTTATTTGTTCTGGAAACTGAATTTCCATTCTTACTGAAACGAAATTGAATTTTATAAAGATACTTAAGAAAACAAATAATTTATTAGGGTTATTTATTATTTAAAGGTATACAGCCAAGAAAATTAAACTTCATGGAAAGTTGTGATTGTAATACTTTTTAAAGATGATGAACACCTGGTTTAGGAGACTTAATGGATCAAGGCAGCTACTACATGGATGTTTACTGGCAAAAAATAACAGTATTAAATACATCCATCTTAACTAATGGAAGCGTCAACTAGCTTAAAGGATGTAATTAGATATTTTTAGTGTAAATTGGGAAAACATTCATCTGTACAATTTGAAAGTCTAATTGGTTTGATTTGAATCTTAAAGAAAAGTGGTCTTGTATAGCTTTCATTGTCAACAAGTGCACAACATTTTATCAATCCTGAATAATAATCATTTCTTTGGATGGGACCAAAATGACTCTGTCTCACATATACTTCTAATTTAATAATAGCTACAACTTAAAGGATGTTAACTGTATGCCAAACACAACACTTATTTTCACTTTACGTATGCTCTTAGTTGTGGAAATTCAATGACTGATTAGTGGAGATAGTCTGAAAAAGTGTTACTGTTTTATACTACAACTTAGGTCAGAATCCCAGAACCCTTCATAGAGCTCACATTCTGACCCATTGAACTAATCTCATGCTGGGATTAAAATTCATAAACAACTTCTATGAATAAGGAAAAACATTGTTAGAGAAAATGACTAAGTGGAAAGTTATTGTTTTTAAATTAGAAGCAGAATAAATGGACTTGCTTAATAAGAAGAATAAGGACATGACTATTTAACATTAAAAAACACTCAGTAAAATTCTCAACAGAAATTGCAACCCCATAAAACATTACTTTTTATATTCTGAACCCTATAAAGCAAAAACAAGAATAAAAATTGTATGTGAACAAACTGTCTAAAAGCGATTACTTAAAATCTATGATATACTCTGAATTAAAGTATGCTGTCCTAAAGCAAATCTTTGTAGATGAGTATTTCTTAGACTGGACTAAGTTGTTCATAAAGCAAAGTGCTTAAATGAATAATATAAGTACTCAAGATGAAGTGGAACATTTCAAAGATCTATAATTTCAAGAAAACTGTGCTTATTACAGAGTCACAGTTTTTCTAATGTCCTGGTGAAGGATTGAATGAGGAAAAATACAATAAAAAACTATATATTTTGTCTAAAAAAATGGAATTGACTCTTGTTCGTTTTTGTTCCCCCACTAAATTGGCTGTTTATGTTCACTGACAACAAAAGGAAGTAAAGACAATTCTTTGGATCACTCAAAACACACACAGATTATACATATGTCTCAAGTACAACACAAAGTTGATTCCATATTTCTATGTGGGCAAGACAAAATCTTGCACTTTAAATTGATGTGTCCTCCTATCTGCATAGAGCAAATACATTCTTAATCATTTTCTCCTCACTCTGTTTATATATTCTTTCTAATTTAAAATTGCCTCTGAAAGTCTAATGTTATTGCAGTTTTCTTCTCCACATTATTAACTCTTTTTTATATTTCTCTTACAGTGATTCATGCCCAATTCATATGGTTATGTAGATTATAAATTTGATTATTGTCAAATGTTAACAGTAACTCAGTCAAAAACAACTTGTCCAAAAAGTTGCTACCAAAAGGGCACTTGACTATAAATACTTCACATTATATTACATATTCCATCTTGTTCCTGTCCTCAACCCCCGCCCCTCTGCTCAATAACTAATCTGAGATCAACTGTTGATCAGGGTCAGTTCGTTAAAGGGGAAACATATTGACTCATAAGTTTAAATAAAAGTAAAGTAGCCTCTGATTGGCTCCTTCTTGGAAAACAAGCATGTTTTGTGTGGGACTGATATGAAAGAAGAAAGCAGTATTAGGATGAACAATTTCTGTTCATGACAGCTGTTAACATTTATACTAAAACAATTTTATTTATAAACTTTGGGATTAAAGAAAGGTAAAATTAAGTAGCTAAAAGTATGCATGAATTGCTTCTCTATATATGTAAATTCTAGAGTAATATGAAAATCAATAGCTGCTAATTGTATAGACATTCTCTGAGCAACTCTGTGGGCAAGGCTGTCTGCTAAGTGCTGGGATAACAAGAGGAATAAGTGCTTTCTCTGGTCTGAGAGTTGTTCATCCTTATGTAGGAGACAAAAATAGAAATAGGTAATTTAAATCAAAGAACAATGATAAAATATGCAAATTCTGTCAACTGTGTGTGTTAAGAGCATAGAAGGAAAAGAAGGCAAAATGGGGAAGAGAGTGAATTAAGTGCAGGGCATACGTAGTTTGATGCATCCATGTAAAATATTGTGCCGGCCCTACACTTATGTGCTTTTAGATGCATTCTTCCATCTTTTCCTTGCTTTCTTCTCAGAGTAGCTGCCCTGTACAGTTTCCCAGACCTCTCTGTCAACTGGCTTCCAATTGGATTTGATCAGGCACTGGCAGAGATGGGAGAATGGGAGGAAGAGAGAACCAGGATATTTCTCCCCATCCTTGTCTGTCTCAGGATATATTTCTGGCACGGACTGAATTTCTTTCATGTTTCTTACTCCCAGAAAGCAGGAGTGTCCTGGTTTTGGCTCTCACTGTCCTCTAGCTTATGGGAACAATAGCTATTTTTCTGCTGCTTCACTATACCCCACTTAGTTTCTCAGCTTCTTTCACGAGTATGTAATCAATTGCTAGTCATTTGTTTCCCCTATTTCAAATATTCAGAGCCATTTATAGTTTCCTGGTTGGACACAAATGCCTGACATACTGAGTCTAAATTCCAGAAGTTTGGGCTGCAGGTTTGGGACTAATCAACTTGTAAGAGAGAGTTCATGAGTGTGTACAGAGATAGGGTAGGTAAAAAGATTGGTAGATTGAGGGTGGAACACTGAGGTATATTGCAAGAGATAAAGGAAGCATAGCTTTTGAAGGAGTCCAAAGATTAATTTACAATTTGAGTAGAACAAGAAAAATGTGGCATTCACTGAAGCCCCTGAGAAAACCTAGGTATCACTTAGACCCAGCATTTGTCAGATGAGATTTCTGAAGATAGAGAAATGAGGTTACATATCTAATAAAGGCCAGAATTGAAAACCTGTTTTCAATTCTATTTCCCTAGGTAGTGTTCTTGTGATAACACACCCATAATCATGCTAATAGTGTGACATTTGGTGTCATTTTCACTTGTTCTGGCCTTGTTCTATGTGTGCACTTCAGTTTCCTTTTATATAACGCCAATATATGTTGTTAGTTACCTCATGGGTAATTGTAAGAATCAAATGAGACAGTGCATGAAAAGTACTTAGAATAAACTACTTAGAATAGTTAAATGTATTGAGAGGTTGGAATGACACATGAAGGACAATAGGGCTACTATATTCATTTTATTTTTTGTTTTTGTTTTTGTTTTTTCAGGTGGAGTCTCCCTCTGTCACCCAGGCTGGAGTGCAGTGGTGAGATCTGGGCTCATTGCAAACTCTGCCTCCTGGGTTCAAGCAATTCTCCTGCCTCAGCCTCCTGAGTAGCTGGGATTACAGGTGAGCACTACCACACCTGGCTAATTTTTGTATTTTTAGTAGGGATGGGATTTTGCCATGTTGGTCTCAAACTCCTGACCTCATGATCTGCCCACCTCAGCTTCCCAAAGTGCTGGGATTTCAGGAGTGAGTCACCACGCCTAGCCAGGGATACTAGATTTTATCGTACTATTATGAAAGGTAAGCTAGTCATCATAAAGCTTATAGATACTCTTTTTATATGTTTGCTGAAGTTAAGGTGTTTTCACATTTGGTAGTAACTTACTATTTGTTTAATAAAACAAAATTTGAAATTAAATTTGGTTTTTCTTTAGACGTTAGTTTAGCAGTGAATTTTTCTGTAAAATGATTTTTACACCATTAATTTCTTCTCAGCTTCATATATTTAAGAATTTCCATGGATTTAAATGAGGTTCCATGATTGATTTTCTATTTGCATGATATTTTAAACAAAATATATATTTTTAAGTTCAAGATTTCCCTCCCACCCTCGGAAAGTCTTCTGAGTCTTTTTTGTGTCATCCTTCTCATTCTTCTTTCTCTTTTAATTTTTTAGTACCCCAAGTTCCTTCAATGTTAAACACAAATGAGAAAACTGGGAAAATGTAAAGAAAGTCATTCTCATTTAATAGATAATGATGTCTTACTACCTATTGCTTTTGCCATTAGTATGTAACATTTAAATTCATGTTAAAAGAAAAATAACTCAAAGACTTATACTGTAGAATGTAGATTAGACCAAAATCCAATATTGTAAATTTTTACTTACCTTCAGTGTCTGCTAGTCCTACTCCTACCCCTGGCTGTTTTACAGGCTCTTGTCCATTCTGTCCCATCTTCCCTCTGTTTAGGAATAAAATAAAATGATATATTCAGTTATGATCTCATGAATGCAAAGGAGGCTAAATTTGCATAAATTAAATAACATTGAAAGTAATGGCAAAAACTGCAATTACTTTTGCACCAACCAAATACTTTCGGACTTGTAATAATTATTTGAATGGCACAGACATACACAGTTAATTGCTCTATGTCATGACTTTAAAATGTGAACTTGTTTATTATTCCTATTCAAACCAAATAATATACCTCAACATTCAGTAATTTTTATTTGTAGACTCATTTATCAAAAAATAAGACCATCATGACATTTCCAAATTTTGTTTTAGAATTTTTTATTTATTTCTAACTCAAAAATGAGAAGGGGCTTTATATTTTTATAAGTTGTACTGATGAGTTATTCTAGTTTTTTTTGGTGAAAAGAGCAATATTGAAATAAATACTATATAAAAATGATATTTTAATAGACTATTTCTTATTTCATGTGTTTTTTTCCCTAACTCCTTCCTGTGTTTTCTGCTGTGTTGAGCAAACTGGCTTTTGTAGTCAGGCTGCTTGGTCTCTGCTTCTGGCTTTGCTATTTCTTGCTATGTGTAATGTAAGGCAAAGTACCTGGTCAAGACTGTTTCTGTTATCTTTTGTGATATAAAGATAATAATATTAGCTACATTTTGATTGTGAAAAAAAATCACATGAAAAATGCATAAAAATGTTTAAAGAGTGCCTGAAAAATCATAAGCATTCAATAAATATAGCATATTAATAGGTAGGCATGCCCATAGCAGCCTTAGAATTCAGCTAAAATCTGCTAATCACTTTCAGTTTTCAGCTTCAAACTTTTTGGAAAGTCAACTAGATGAAGAATTCATGATACTTTGAGGATTGTAAGCTTAGAATGTTAATAATTTAACAGCTAAAGGACTGTAGGCCACTTCTTATTTCTTTGGCTACAGAAAAAGCTACATGGCACATGAAAAAGTTTGGAATTTGCCTTTATATATATTTAGATAGGGTGTTCTAAAAAGATGGAATAAAAACTTAAGTGTTATAGAAAGATGCTTGAACAAAAGAGCATCTTGATACTGCACTTTGTAGGCAACGCTTCTAGCATAGCAGGATTTACTAACAATTAATTACAACTTTCATAGGAAGTATTTGGTTTGCTGGACCTGCTGAAAATGTAACCGTATTTATGTCTTAAGAATCCAATTATATCTTACTTGAAAACTGCTCTAAAGATCCTCTTATTCTACTTCAGAGAAGTTGCTGAAATGTGTCTGCACATAATAAAAGAGGAACACATGTAAATTCAGAAATTATTTTATCTCGAAAGCCATTACCTTGTTCCATTATAATAATTCTAGGTTAAAGGTTTAAGTACAAATTTTTATTAAGTGTGTATGTGAGGGACCAAGTTCATGCAAATTAAGCAATTTCCAACATTTCTGTTTTACCATATGTATGTTAAACCATGGTCTGCATGGTCAACATCTGCATACATATTTAAGCAATGCACAAAATTTTAGCGTATGTAATTGCTTCATCAAGATTCAAGACAATTAGTTAAGAAAAAAAAAAAAGAACTCTGCTCTATCTGTTAGCATTAGAGAGGAAAAAAAGTTTAATAGCAGTAATCTTACTTTTATCAGTACATTACACTGGTAGAGTGAGCCAAAACTTACCTTGTTACTGAACCAATTCTATTGAAAGTGAGGGTCTTTTTAGAATTGGTAATCTAGTAGATAATATACTATCCCAGACTTTTAAAAAGTAGTTACTATAAGTCTTAGTAATTGTAGCACAACTACATTTTGATAATTTTTGGGGTTGTTCTTGATTCTTAGACTTTATATGTTAAGGGTGATACCTAGCCAGTCTTTGCTTTCAATTAAAACTGATTTTAACATAGGTACTTAGCCAATATCTGTAGTAAGTACATTTTGAAGATTATACAAAAAACTTTCGCAGGGTTGTGAAGCTAAGTTAAGTGCAAAGGAAATGTAACTGTGGGTCATGTGAAGGATGTGGTTTCTCTGAATTCCCAATGACTACACTTTAGCTCAGAACATTGTTGCTATACAATTTATAATTTATACTTTTAAACAATCACTAGATATTTATTAAAACCTTTTACTATCCCCAAGCAATAATTTTATTAGATACAATGGGGGATAAGAAAGGACTGCCACATACTACTTCCTGCACATATCCTATAGTGGTTTTCAGAAGTAAATATTTGTTGTGCTCATATGGCAAAGCAAGAGTCTCCTAGACAGTTGTGCAAAGCTTTGATTTACAAGAGAAACAGAAAGTGGGAAAAACCAAAATTAGAATGTGGTGTATATATATAAAATACATAATCTCTTATTCTGCAGACATTCAGATATTGACAAAATAACATGTTTACTCTTTGGAAGTTATAACTTTACCATCAGTGTTAAATTATATATTTTGAAAGGTGCAGAAAAATTGGAAGGATAGCAAATTATGTGTGGTTTAAAACCTTTCTAAATTCACATGGCATTTACAGCTTAGGGAGAAATGTAATTTGTAGAAATTATTTTCTGTCAAATTGGATCATCAGAAGTCAAAGACCAATGGGATTAGATTCCTTTTAGGAAGAATTTCCAATGAAATAGAACTGATTAAGTACAAATAACTCTATTGAATCCATAGACTAAATCTCATAAAAGAAAAGAAAGCTAAGATGGGCAGGTGATACAGTAATAATTTGCTTAATTTAAATTGAAAAAAATGTAGTTCAAAACAACAAAATGAACTCATTTTCACTGTAAAAATCCATTTTCCCTAATGCTTTGCTTTTATAAACTGAACCGTTATCAAAATATTACAATTGTTGTGGACATCAAAAGGAAAGATTTATAAAAACCCTTATTTTAAAACAAAGAGAAATAGAAAATCCACCTGCTGAAAAGTCTTCACTTAGCATTGGAGAAAATGAAAAAGACCCTTCGACAACCCAGCTCAGGTTTGGCAAGCTCTGCAAAGTGCCAGTTAGTAAGTATTTTAGATGGGCTGTGTTCTAACGACTTCTGCCCTGTGGCACAAAAGCAGCATCAGGCAACACAGAGCTAATAAGAGTGGTTGTGTTCCAATACAACTTAGTTTATATTCACTGAAATTTAAGTTTCCTATAATTTTCACGGGTCACAAAGTATCACATTTCTTTTGTTTTTTCCTACACATTCAAAAATGGAAACGCCATTTTTAGCTCACCGGCCTTAGAAAAACAGGTCATGGCCGGGCGCGGTGGCTCAAGCCTGTAATCCCAGCACTTTGGGAGGCCAAGACGGGCGGATCACGAGGTCAGGAGATCGAGACCATCCTGGCTAACACGGTGAAACCCCGTCTCTACTAAAAGGTACAAAAAACTAGCCGGGCGAGGTGGCGGGCGCCTGTAGTCCCAGCTACTCGGGAGGCTGAGGCAGGAGAATGGCGCGAACCCGGGAGGCGGAGCTTGCAGTGAGCTGAGATCCGGCCACAGCACTCCAGCCTGGGTGACAGAGCGAGACTTCGTCTCAAAAAAAAAAAAAAAGAAAGAAAAAGAGGTGGTAGACTGAATTTGCCCTGGCCTAAATCCTGGGACCTGGATTTTCAAAATCCAGAAGGCTAGTTAATGGGGAGGAGAAGGAAAGGTCAGGAAGTTTGGATTTTGTTATTGGAACAGACATAATCTACATATTTATCTTAAATGCTACCAATATGATCAAAGTGATTCTAACACATTAAGTCTGCTAAAGTTTTGCATTTGATTTGCAAAATGACTTTTTTTTTGAGGTTTAACATTATGAATGATTCTTATTCCAAGAGTACCTAGTCAGGGACCTATGCACTACTCTGTACTTGTTCTAGAAAGTATGGAAACACTTCAATGCCTTCAATCTTAATTGTAGAAGGATTTATAGTGGAAAAGTCTGCATAATTATTCACTATGTCCTCTATTTCAAATATGATATATGGATTCTTTGAATATGTTTAAATCTCTCCCGATTCAAGGTAAATTAATATATGTTTGTCTCAAATACCAGTAATGTTTGTATTTGATCATTATGTGATTAAAACATTACTGTACTCCTGCTGAACTTTATTCTCGCATGGCTAATGATTAGCAGTTTTTACATCAAATAGAGATTGTATTGATTAACTAGTTCTGGTAGTGACTAACATTTATCCTTAGAATTAACTGAATTATCCAATCTTTCTTGAACTATCTATCTTTACATAGGCATTAACAGTTCAAGTGTCTCAGGGATAATGACTCAGAATTGGATAATTGTCGTTATTTCCTGTTAACTGTTGAGAATGCCTTACTCATGGTGCTGAGTAAGCTTTGTAGTAACAAAAAGAGACCCACTTACATCCTCGGAATAGGAAATAGATTAGTCTCCCCTGCAGTGCTGCTGCTTCCTTCACTGTCCACGCTATACCCACTGCCAAAGCTGCTGCCCGAGGAGCCGGTGGACACAGAGCTTTCTGCAGGCCGGTGATTGGGAGGCTTTGCTGCATGGTGTGGGAAGATTCAACACCACAGTCAATAAATGAACCTGACATTGATCTACAAATGCGTCATTATACATCTTCTTAATTTACATGTATAAAGAAACAGCTACTGAAGAATTACATTTTTCAACCTGCCTTTTCGTTTCCTTTACTGATAATGCACAGTGGCAACAATAAATTATTTTACTGTTTTTGTTGGACATCAAGGAAAAACAATCACCTTTAGGGAAAAAAACATTTAATTTTTAGACCGAGTTAAATAGTGTGTAACTATGCTACTATTATTATTTTTGTGGTTTCCTTTTACAGTATTGCAAAAATGATATGGTAAATAAAAAGCATTTTGGCTATTTCATGGAGAAAATAATTTAGAAAGATTTGGGTAGATAGAAATGGCAAGATAAAGAAAATTGCTTATTTTTTTCCTATTACTAGACAATAATCTGTTTTTCTCCTTAGAAGCAAAGATACAAAATAGAATTTTAAGAAGTGATTGAAAATTCTGTTTGTTTTTATGTACCTTTGCCTGCTATCTCCAATAAGTTTTTAAAATTTAAAGATATTTGTTTCCCTTCAGGCATTTCCTAGTTTATCATCAAGACTTGTCTCAAGAATTTCCTAAGTTTGATATTTGAATATAAGAATCCATATTCCATAGAGACATTACAAATTTGTGCAATAAATTATGCGGTAGGGGTATAGTACTAATATTGTTGGCAGATTTGAGAAGAAATATTGATGCAAAAAGAAGGAAGATAAGGCAAGTTTTTCCCTTATTTTGCTGGGGAGAAGTTTCTATAGTAAGTTTTTGAAATTGTTGATATTTGTCTTCTGCCAGAGAGACTGGACTTTTTGGTCACACCGGTCTGGTTTTGACTCCCAACCCACTCTTTAGCAACTCTACACTGCTTTTCTCATTTGGAAACGAGGGAGTCAGTAACGCCTACCTCGTAAAATGGTGGTTATGAGGAGTGAGATATGTAGGAGCCCAGTAACTTACTCTTTTTCCTCTTGTGATATTATTTGCCACATCCCCACTCTTCTCAAGGCCTTTACTATCAATGGCTGTTTCTTACTGTCCTTGAGCTTAAATAGTCTTTGAAAATGAATTTAACTCTATTCTCTTCTAAATCTAGATGTGTTCAAATCTACAATTCTACTTTGAATCTTTTTTCTTCATAAATGCATCCCTATCCCATCAGAAGTTTATTAGCCAGTTGGATAGAGTTACACTAATGGGTGAACAGTTGATAATCATTTCATGGTCCTAAGATATCTACATATTTCTTAAGGATATGTATAAAAACACAATGATTCTTAATCTGGTGGAATTTTAACCAATATAATAACTAAATGAAGTGAAACACATAAACATTGTGTGGGAAACCATTTGAGGACAGGAAATCCACCATCAGGATAGCTGGCATCAAGTCTTGCAAAGGATTTAACTTTCCCCCCATTTCTTCACTTTTTTGATTTCGGCAGTAGCAGGTTCTCTAAAGCCACAAGAAATTTTTATATATATTCCAGTGGCAGTAGGATTGCTTCCCCAGAATACGAATCCCTTCCGCAGAATAGGGAATCCCTTCCCCAGAATAGGAACAAGAAGGAAATTTTTAATAGTCAATTGTATATCAGATGTGTATAATTTAGAAATGGCTATTTAGAAAAAGGTGTCCCAAACTTATAGACATCTGATATACAATTGACTAATTGAACTGAATGCTGTTAACAACCAGTCACCAATGAGTTACTAGTAACCCACAGGACTAGATTTGTGGAAACAGAATAGTTATGTTTCTGAATATTTAATTTATGTAGAAGAAACCCAGATGATGTAGTTAGTGTTAAAAAAAACTTCTTAAAGGAATAATTTTAAAAATGTAAAGGTAACATGATGTAAAATTATGGACATGTATAAAGTAGATTAAAATGCATAACCTACATAATAAGTACAATTAATTGATTATAAACCAAAGAAAGCTGTCATACTTTTTGACTGGGATTCTATAATCCAATTCATAATTTTTAGTAGACATTGACTGGAAGACATTAATTTCATCAGCTGGAAAATCACAATTTACTATTTTCAAAGATAAACCTTAATTATTAGCCACTAATATTTAATCAATTTATATTTATTAAATTAAAATAATTTTAATTCAAGAGCAACCTCACAATGAACAAAAATAGCTACATTATAAAAATGATTTATTATTTACATTTCAAAATAGTCCATCCTTTGTTTTGTCAACTTTGGTTTTACCTGATGCAATTTTTAGTTCTATTCCTCTTCTTGAAAAGTTGAGAAATGTGTACAGAATATAAAATACCATAATAAGAAGAAAGAAACAAAGCTAGAAATAAATTTAAAAAGAGACAGTTTTTTTCCATCTTGCCAATCTCTTTGAATATAATTCTCATTTTGAAAGCCTGTGCAAGTGTTGTCAATATTTTAAATGCAAACAAATAACATTTTATAAGATATATTAAAAAAGAAAACCAAATCCAGGGACATTTACCTGTAATGGAACCAGTCTAACATCTCTGTAAAACACAATTACATCTAAGGTTCTGTCTATGGAAATTTTAGGCAGTTAGAAGTTAGGTGAATAATTCAAAAGAATCTAGATATTTGGAGTTATCATAACAAAACATCTGGTGCCGGGTTAAATTCTGTATTCTTAACCTGGTATCTAAGTGTAGTGCAGAGATACATAGCCTCACATTTGGTTAGTTTCTGAAAAATGAATTAAATTAAAACACACGACAGATCTTTTATTCTTATTGGGCTATATCTACATATCATAAAATGTGATAAAGCAAAAATTGCAGAGGTTTTGATAAGCTGGTTCTAAGAATTCGTATTTTAATATCTTTTCCAGATACTTGAAACATGTATTTACTCATTTCTTTCTCTTGAAACAGACTTCAAAAGTAAAGCATCAATTCTATTAAATTGAGCTAAATCTGCATAAAGGCAAACTCTTGTAACAAATAAAGTATATTTAGGACTTTATTATCTGAAGCTGGATCTTAGGTAATTTCAAGACATCTAATAATTTCAACCAAATTCTTTATTTTGCCTCTCAAAAGAGTTTTTATTGGTCTGCTCCTTTCCAAATATATCTCACATAGTTCTTCAAACACTTTACATGGAAGCCCTCTCAGCCCATTCACTCTGGCTCCCTTTGGTTTGGCTTTGTTCTTTCCAACTTTACTAAGCCCTCCTTTATCCCATCACTTTCTTGTGTCTAAATTAAAGTTATCTGTAAAGGCCTAGCTCAGAAATCACCTGCATTTTTCCTCATTTTCCCATTCAGAAGTGACCTGTCCTATGTCTGGACTCTTGTAGCACATACTCTGTCGTTATTGGAAGCAGAACCCATGTTTTCTCCTTGGTAACCTCCTTAAAAGCTTGTCCCTGAATCATGTTTGAACAACATTAATGAATAAATAATAATAATAATACATTAATACTTTAACCAAACAATCAAAACATCTGAATGATTTAGTAGATAATTTCACTTTTTAAATCAAGCTTTGTGTTTTATGCAAATCATAAATCTCTCATCAAGAGGCCACTTGCTGTGGAAGGATTTTTTTCTATGTTCTTTGTCAAAGAAACTTTAGGGAGTCATTTTTTTTTTTTTTTTAGCTTTTAAAATCAGAGGTAACTTTAATCTGTCATACTGTATAGAAAAAGGTGATCATTCAACTATATTTTTTAACCTCAATCTCTCAAAACACAGGTTTGATTGAAGGACATATTTAATGAGAATACACCAAACATTGGAGATTATAAGCTTATGAATTTCAAAAAGTTCGTAATAGATCACAAATATTACATATATATTTAAAATGAAAGTGACAAAAGAAAATAATATGTATAGTAACATTCTGTGGGAGCCAGCACTACTACAGACTCTGGAACTTGTTCTGATCGCATGTTTGTATGTAGATAGTTGGAGAGCTCTGGGTTATATTTAAGTGCAATAGATATCTGTTTTTTTAACTTATTGAAGGAAACAATATTTTAAACACACTAAAACTAAGTATAATCGTCCATAATTTTATAATTTCAAAATCAACAATTTAGAAATATTCTATCACTGCTTTAATCTTCCAACTCTCTTAATTACAGTTTCAAAAATCATGGACCTACTATGTGTGAATGTATTATGCACCTGTGTATTACACATGAAAAAAGTTTACATAAATATTGAGAGGCTTTTCTTAGTAGTAAGATACATCTTTGGGGCCATTTTTTATGAATTACATTTTTGTGCCTACTTTCTTTTTGAAATCCTAAGTGTATTATCAAGTACCAAGTACAGGAAAGAGTGGATGCTATAAATATATGATAGAATCAGCTCACTCATAGAAAGGTCCTGTGCCCTAAAAGAATAAATCTTAGAATGTTGAATCATTTTTGTAACTCAGTTATTAAGAGGGCATTTCAGGTAAACAAATGTTACCTTCTGTGATGCAATTCAATCTGTTTTAAATTATTCTTTGACCACTTTACTTTCTTTGGCTGTTAGATGGTTCGACATCATTGTGTTTTATTACTCCATTGTGGCTAACCTTAATTAAATCAGTAGTGTCTCTTTGACTGCACATCTGTCTTCAATTAGTTTGCTCTGTTGGCTTTTCCTCCCTCTACCATACAGTACTTAAATATGCAAAGCTATCACTGTACTTACCACATGATGGCAGCACTTTGCTCTGAGAGCACGGATCAAATTGTAGACTTCACTTTAACTACTTTTATATCACATCCAATTATCTGAAATTTGAAAGGCAAGGTCTCTGTCTGTCTCACTAAATTCCAAAAATTGAGTGTTTGGAATGTATATAGGTTGCTGTCTATGATGTTCCATTATTGGTCTTATATCTTTGGTCCAGCACAGAGCTATTTCCAAATATTCTGAGGAGTAATTTATTATGTAGGTTGCTTGTACTTTCCCAAATTACTTGGTTAATACAGTAGTAAATATCTTCATAGATACAGTCTCTAAAATTTTAAGATTAACTGAAATTAAAAGAAATCAATCAACATTTTTGTTTATTCCAATAGTTTAATGATGGAACGGAAATAACTACCTAGCAGTTTTAGAAATCATGTATTTGGGAATTTTTACTCCCTTTAGCTAGCTTTAATTTTGCTAGCATTTACTTCAGGGAGCTTTCTCCTCTCTCTTTCTTTGTTTCTCTCTGTCCATCCCTCTTTCCTTTCCTTCCTTCCCGCCTCCTCTCTCTGTCATCTACCTAGTGTTATTGCTATTACTGTTTTTGTTTTTGATATTTTTACTAAAGGGATTTTGCAGTTTTATCTCATATTTTAATTTTCTTTTGAACGTGGACCTTAAAATTTCAGGTTTTAAGTGTCATTTTGATCAGAATTATTTGGAATATTTTCCCTTGAATTATGTACAGTCACACTTTCTGTATGTTTTCTATTACAGTTCAGGGGTTCCAATTTAAGAAGAGATATTGCAACTTAAAAGTAATTTAGAAGTTTAATTTTTTTTCCAAATCTACTTCAGTATAATTATTATCTATTTGGGAAAATCTTAAGCAAACTGGACACTAGAAAAATGGGCTAGGTAGCTTCAACATAGCTATTTGTAGTTTTCACACACCACCAAATTGTAAGTTTTCACAAATACAGGTGTTCAAACTCTGGTATCTCTATCAGTCATTTGTAAGTCATTAGGTATGGAAGTTAAAGGAAGGATGTCATTGAAAATTTCTTTTTTAAATGACAAATTATTAAATGACTATTATATCAGTCATTACAGGTATATTTTATATGTATATGTAAACAATATATCTATTATAAAGGTATTACAAGTCATGAGAAATGGAATGTTGCAGTCTTTTTTCTTATAAAAATAAAAATATTTCTCTTAAGATATTTCATATTCACGTAGTGGCTCCTTTTAGAGGAGAAGATGAAGACATGTTGCCTCCATTTGCTGTGTTCCAGAAAGATGGCAAAGCTCTTATATTCACAGTTTTCTCTCTCCATACACATTGGCCTTATGACTGAATTCTTAATGACATTTTAGTGAACAATTTAGTTTGTTTATAATGATTCATTATAGATAATAAGATCAATGATCACTTCAGGAAACAAAAGTAATCATATAAAACAATGTAACAAATGAAAGTGAAGTTAGCTTAACTAATAACATGGCATAGAGGAATTTTTTCTTACGTAAAAAAATACATGCTGGCTCTGTATACTATAATCCTTGCTTTTAAAAGGAAATCATAATGTTGCCTTTTAAGTAGGTCTGCCTTTTTTGAGGTGTTTTTAGTTTAGAAGTGATTTTGGAAGAAACCACTTAAAATATAGTTTACATGAGAATTAAAATTTTATAGTAAATAATGAAAGAAAGTTTGACTAAGACATTATCATATATGAAAATTAAGAAAGTAAATTCATTTGGTCTTTTAATAAATTTAGGCCGTAATTCCAGTTATGTTCAAATAAATAGAATGAAAAAAGAATGTATCCAGTGCCAAGTTCTGCTTTGGTGCTAAAAAATGCAAATAAAATAATGATCTTTATCTTCAAAAGATTAATAGCTTGGGGAATCATATGTGAAAGAAAAAATATTCAATTTTGAGGTACATCAAATTTTCATGGGCAATTTTTAATTTTTTAATCTTCCTTTTATTCTCTTTTGAAGCAGAGGCATTTTCTTTCTTGCTGTTTGTTTGCAGTACACTTGCATTAGGCTGTCAGGCAGGTATTTCCAACTGACAATTGGAGGAAAAAAAAAAAAGCTCAAGCAGGAATAAAGACTACTGTAAAACATGCAGGTTTGTTTGAGTAAAAAGTCATTCTAAAAATAGTCATTTTGAAAAAAGTTCTTACATAATCCTGAAACTGTGAGAACTTACATCACGTCTGCTTAGATAACAAGAATGCTGTCCTTAAATCGAATCCGAATATTTTGAAAATTCATTAAATTCTGCCCAAATGAAAAAGGTTGAGCACATTTCCAGTTTGTTTTCATATTATTCCAATTTGGTCAATGGCCACGAAGTAAAGAGGAAGTTTGGACAGTTATTTGATAAATGCATGTCTGGTCTCATGAGACCTAACCTCTCTAGTTAATGTCATTAATCTTTCTCCAAATAGATTATATTAATCTATTAATCTATAACAATCATTTCATTAATCTTTCTCCAAATAGATCCTTAAAAAATACTTTGTCTACATATAGATGGTTATATTGCAGTGGACTGTACAGATTATGACAGAACCAGAGGCAGAACAAATAAATTATAATTCATTCTATTTTCCAGATTTTTTAAACATGATGATGTTTGGTTGCACATAAATGTAAATCAATGACCAATTGCATTTTTATTTTTCCATCTCAGTTGAAGATAGACAAAACTCACTTTTCTTACTCTTCATAATTTTTTCCAGATATCTTTAAATTGATTATTCAATAAATATTACTAGCATAGAGATTCATGAAGACAGTAATTTTTGTCTATTTTGTTTGCTGTAGTATCACCAACACCTTGAAGAGGTTCTGTGATATTATTTGCACTAAAATTAATATCAGCAAATGTATGTAAAAATGATGACCTAGTAAAAGTAATTCAGATCATATTTTTCATAAATGATAAACACGTTTGCAAATATCCTTTTAGCATTAAATACTTTGAAACTCACCAAATTATATACTTAAAATTAAGGATCAAGTATTTGGTAAGAAACTTTCCATTTTTCCTCAAATTTGAAAGAAAGTGATCATTTTCAGTGTTTCTGTTGTTATGCCAATACAATTAATTACCACTATATGGGATCAGTAATGTAGATAATGGAAGATAAAATCAATTGATAATTTATAAACAACTGTTTTTCTATAAATGTTACTTTCAAAATAAGAACAAAAAATTTTATTCTATCTTTATAACACTTCTGTCACTCTACTTTAGCTTGGAAGTGGCTTGATTAAAGCTGATAGGCAACTTACCAAATTTCAAAAGAAAAAAGTAATAATTATGGATGTATAAATATAATATATGTCATTCCCAATAAATTAAAAAAATCCTATATAAATTAAAAATGTCATTTGTCAATCTTAATAATTATAAATTAACATCAAATGAGAAAGGAAAGAAGGGGTTCTGAAATGCAATAGGAGAGATATATAAGATATAGAAAATTTAGAGACAAACATGATAAACATGTTTTGGAAGAAGTCCTTGGTTATTCAGTCTTTGACTATTGTAAAAATTATGATTGTGCATAAGTCTAAGTCAGTGGCTTTTAAATATTTTTAAGCTTAAATATATTTAAACACTTTAATATAGTTTAATTTATAATAATTTATAAATTATAATTTAATATAGTTAAATATTTAAGCTGGACAACAAGCTTAAATATTTTGATCTTATCTTAGAACTTATTTAATAATCCAAAGAACTTTGTTTTATGTAGGTTATATGTACTGATATTATCATATTCAAAGTAAATAAAACATTAAAACAAAAAATAGTCAAGCACATATTCCATTAGTCATCAAAGCAATGATATTATGACACCTTATGTAGCTGGAAAACTCCACTGTACACTTGAGAAAAAAAATGACAGCAAAAAAGCAAATAATATGTTAATCTTAAGAATATTTTGACCTTGCAGACCCCTGAAAGGGTTTCTGGGACACCCCCGCCCCCACCAGGAATCAGTGGACACACTGTGAGAATTACTGGTCAAGACCCACACTCATGGAAATGAAGTACTGTCCAAAATGAGAAGAAACTGATTAGCATCAGTTTCTTTGACAGTCATCGTAACAATTACATATGTCAAGATCATTTTATCATGCTATTTATTTTTAATTTTGTGTTTTGTACTGAAAAAATATCAAGTTTTCAGCTTTCTTGAAAAGATTCATTATTGATATTAGCATTCATTATAATGGTCTCTAATCTTCTTAGGAACTGTTTCACTCAGAATTTCACAACTCTAGAAATATATGGCATGAATTAAAAATATATTATATCATAAAAACTTGCCTGTTCTACCTTTGGTTAAAAACAAACAAAATAAGAAAATAACTATTTTATGGTGCACAGAAACTCAGAGTAAATAATGATAATTGGCAGGCATAAAATAATGCAAATTCTTCCATAAAGAGGTTTTCTGTTCACAAAGTCTCTTTAATGTTTTTGTACATTAATAATAGTTGGATGGAAGCAAAATGGTGATTCAACAGTTATTGACTTTATTAAATGTCACTGGCAATGAGGATGCTTTAAAACAAAAACTACATAATAGGCCTATATAGAAAGACATTTGAATTAGGTAGTTGTAAAAATATGTTTTCTATATATCTCTATATTCCAAGTTCTTTTTATAAAAAGAATCAGATAAAAATACAGTGTGATCTATAGAACTTGAAATACATGCCTTTGAATTTGAAATGTTTTAAAGAGGAAAAGTGAATTTTGCTATGTTCTTTTTAAGAACAATAAGGTAGAAATTATATTTCACTGTCTTTCTTACACATTTGGAAATAGAAACCTGTGATCCTGACTTTTACCAAACATTTCTTCTGAAAAATTTTTCTGGCTTGTTTGAGTTGTGGTAATAGGTTGGTGCAAAAGTGACTGCGGGTTTTGCCATTACTTTCAATGGTAAAAACCACAATTACTTTTTGCACCAACCTAATATTATTTTGATTAATCTGTTCAAATTATAATTAACAAATTGCATTTTTCAGTGTCTAAAACACATTAAAATATAAAATGGTGGCTATATCTATGTCATTCCTGTTCAAACATCTACCAAACTCAACGCCCCAATCAAAATTCTGTATTTCTGATATAATTTGGTTTCATTTGAAAATCCATGTTTTTGGCTTTTTAATGATTCCTTATATATTAACATGTACATCACAGTAGTAAAAAAGAAAAATAATGTTTTCATGGTCTTGTTCAGTATACATGAAGATTCCTTTCATCTTACCCCATACCCACGTTTCTTCCCCCAGATCATGTTGCACAATGGAGAATGGGTGAAATATTATGGTTTACATAATGTATGTAATACATGTGGATGAAAAGTGGAAAAATAACCAAGCATTTCATGGATAGTTAGATATCTGGATTTGGGGACTATTATTAAGTTGACAATTAGTGTCTTTGGCATTCCTCCACCTCTCCTTGGGCAGCATATCCCTGGTTCCATGATCCTCCTATCCAAGTGAGAAAGTTGCCTGCCCCATGCTCTTATTGTACTCTGACTGCCCCCCACTGTGTCTCCATTGGCATTCTCATTTCCCTCCCCCATCAGCATTTACTTGCCTGTCTTATTTCCACAGGTCCTGCTTCCTGGTTGTAATCTGATCAACTAACTTTTTGAAAATAATTGCATTATAAAAACTAGGCTTTATGGATATTATTTTTAAAGACATGTCATAAATAATATTTAAGAAATCTCGGTATGGTAAAATTTAGGCCTTTCTCTTCTTCTTAGATCATGTATTAATAGTCCCATCCTCATTATTTAGGCCCATAGCTAGACCATATGACTAAGGCATAACAATTTTGAAGCCAAGTTTGGTGTTTAGATGGGCCAGTTTGTCTTACTTTTCATGTCAGATGAAATGAACATATAAATCCCCATTGTGGACCAGACCAAAGTATGCAGATGGCTCGGTGCAGATCCATGGCTACTACTGGAAAAGAACAGAAGTACCCATTGATGGTAGGCCAGTGAATTCATCTTCAGGAATGAAGGTCCATAAACAAGAGATAGTGTGATATGGTCAGAGTTCTACATTTACTGTCTGATTCTGTATGTATGGCAGAGGTATTTCTAGCAATAAATTTAAATGACTATAGAAATATTTGAAAATGCATAGTCAATCATTCCAAGAAAATGTAGAATCTCTCAAAACCAAAACTTTAGAAGAGCATTTTGATTTTCAGACAACAAAATGAAATTCTTATCACCAGATAAACAGGTATAGAAATCTGAAAGCTGAAATTGTCCAAATTGATTCTCTTAGATTTTGTTGGATGTTTGCTATGCGCATGTCATTACAGTTTGAATTTTCTTTTTGTATTAAACTGCTCAAGGTTTAAACAATTTTTTTTGCACAAACACATGGAAATGAGGAATGTAAAATTTGTTTTTATTAATCTTGTACATACAATGTTAAAGAAGACTTCACCTCCAAATGAAACTGATTTCTCTTATGCTTTTTCCTTTATTTTTCTTATGGACCTGTCCTTTACAGAAACAGGGAAGGCTAAAATCCTTCTGACCAGAAGTGATCATCTATTTCTGGTCAAAAGAAAATGGGGTGCTAATCAGCTACTATCATTTGTAACCAACAATTCCCTCCACTCCCAGTCCCACCCGCTCCCGAACCCATCCACCCACTACCACTTGCCCAAGGCAGAAGCTCCCACGGTGATGGCTTAGTTAGAGTGCACCAAGGCAACACATGGATATGAAACTCTTCTTTGACAGGTGCCGCAAATGAGCTTTATTGAAAGTGGAGTTTCCAGTAGTGGTCTGTGGAAGTAGCATCAGGCTTTTCTCCTACAATTCGGCCACATCAAGGAACTCGAAATCATATTTCCTTGCATGACTTATCTAATGATTTATTTTCTCACCTAATCTCTCCAACCTGTCCCAATGGTTCTTGTTTTATTCACCAGGGTAGAGGGATGTTTCTCCTCATCCTGTATTGCCTATTTCTAAATTTAAAACTCATACCTAAAATCTTAGTATCAAACAAAAATAGCTCAGGTTTTCCCAACTGTACTTAAATTTAATATATTGGGTTTCAACTAAATAAATCTCCAAGGTTTTAGGAATGCTTCAACTTGTTTTGGTCTTGATATAGTTTTCAAACAAACCAACAAATAAAAAATCTTCTGAAATAGCAAGGCTTGTGTTCAACCAAACTAGCTAGCATGGGGAAAACAACAACAACAACCGAAAACGTTTCCAGAGGTTTTTTAACTACGGAAAGTTGTTTAGGCATCAGGATGGTTTTGCACAATCTGTCTATACTTTCCCATCAGGTGTTTTAGTATGAAACTAAACCCCAGGGGGAAAGAAAAAATTCCTTTTGACTTACTCCATAATTCTTGTTTGACCCGTATTTTATGCTAGCTCAAGCAGAAATCTGCTGAGAACCTTACAAAAAATCTTTGAAAAGCTCTTTAGGGACAATTTTGTCACTCTTGATAGAAATGCCTACAGATGGACCCACAGCCTTTTCTAATGGAGTCACAAACATTGCCTAATGCCTCACTGGGCTTGCACAGTGGGAAGGCTTCCTTTTGCTGGGTTAAATCAACAACCTTTAGAAAGGAGGACCATGTAGATAGAGAGTATTAATTGAATTCTGCCATCATTTCTAGCTACCGCTA
Organism: Trachypithecus francoisi; assembly: GCF_009764315.1. Classification (NCBI taxonomy): domain Eukaryota; kingdom Metazoa; phylum Chordata; class Mammalia; order Primates; family Cercopithecidae; genus Trachypithecus; species Trachypithecus francoisi. The sequence continues at coordinate 62,825,073 of NW_022681469.1, forward strand.
ATTATTTGTAAGAACTTGAGAGAGAAGTCATAAATAAGTAAGTGACTGTTCTTATTAAAATTAGGAGACTTTGATTTTAAAGGAGACAATGTATTCAAAAATTGTAACTTGAAAAGTCACAAGACAATGTTATATCTGTCAGTTCTGAAAATTTCTAGCTGTGTGTTCTTATACCAGCCAGCCTACCCCTCTGACTCTCTGATTGCTCACCCATAAAAAAACAAGTATAAGAATATTGAAATGACTATCTCATCCACTTAATGTGATAAAATGAGAAATGGATGACAAAACGCTCTGTACAACATGAAGAACTATTCAAATGCAGAGTATTATTTTCAGAATGCAGATGGGATTATATGAACTCCATTGTGAGGTTTGAAATGGGACACTTTTATCCCAACACTTACGATTATTATTAATACTTCTGCAGTTAGTGAACAGGAACTTGCAGGTTCTTTTTATATGTTTATATCTCTGCCTAGTTTTTCTCTCTGCACTTTAAAGAAATTATATTGCATTTTATACAAATTTAACACTACAGTATGTTTGCTATGAAGTGTCTGGAAATATACATGGATCAATTATATTGGTACATTTATAATAGCAGAAAAATTATACTTTAGAAAATAAGGCTTTTTATTTATCATCTATTAGAACAAAATTAAACATGAAAGCATGCTGTGTTATCTAGTTTTCCTTTTGATTATGATTTTAATAAAGAGTGACTTCTAAGTCAATCACAAGACTAAATGTATGAGAATATCTATTAGAGCACTATTCAAAAAAAGGGATTAAAACACTTTAATATAAATTTTAAGGACTACGTCTAGGAAGAAAATCATATAAAATGTTATGCAGAAACACTTAAGTCACAATAATTCAAAATAAGGTGTGAAATAAGGGAAGTGTTTGACTACTGTGGCAGTTATAATTAAAAGAATATTTCAAGTAAAAACGTGAATAACATGAAGAAATCAAGTGAACTTATTTGATGGAAGAAAAGGTGAGAGGTGGAATTTTAAAAATGAAAGTTTTAGTAACGCTAACAAGAAAAAAGAAATTGTGCTTTGGTGATAATCTATAAACTGGGCTGAGTAACACATATTCAGAATTATCCTAATGTTTAAGCTGATTGTTTCCTTAATTACCTAATTTAGGAAACACCTCAGTGGTTTACCTCTGTAATGCGACATATGTCTTACATTGCCACCACATATATAGTTAATTGGGAGAAGGACATATGAAATGTTTTTAATTTTATGAGAATAAAAAGAATGCAACAGGAAAGTATAAGGCTTGATTTTAATTTTGTGCCAAATATAGACTCATAAAATCAAATATTTTAGGGCTGAGAAGTACTCAAGGGGACAAATACTACTATCCTATTTTTTAAAAAAATTATTTTAATATGTGCTTTTGAATTAAAATTGAAGATAATTGTATAATCACCCTAGCTTCATTCCTTGTCACTGGCAGTGGCACTCTTTCTTGGGGGAAAATTCTAGAAATGTTGGGTTTAGGTTACAGATGGGTGTACATGTGCTTTCCTTTCTGAACACAGCTATGAGTTCAAGGTTAGCCAGTTCTCCAAAGCAATGGAATTTACCTTCCTCTATCCAGGAACCTGAGAAGATTGCAAAGTAGATCAGACGTGGGAGAGAGAAATAGCAGAAGTGTTGCCTAGGGTAGCCCAATCCCATTATTTATTTACATTTTAATGTAATCTCTGATGCTTTTATTTGGTGACAATTTTCCATCTATCTTATAGTGTTTCCAAGATGGAACTTTGTCCTGCTCTCAAATGTCCAATCATTACAGCTGTCACTAGCAATGAAACAGTAATTAAAATCTACTGCAACGAAATCAAATGAGAAAACAAAACTGACACATTCATTTTAAGCTGCATCATATAACAATGGCTCAGAACCCAGTAGTTTATGAATGAAATAAAGATACTTTATTTATTACACAGGCACTTGGAGATTCACATGCCCAACACATCTGATACACTTAACAACTATGGAAACACGAGTGGAAAATGTCTGTTTGTAGGATCAAGAGAGAACTTTCACCATGTAAAGGTAAATGAGTGCATTAACAATTTTTCCTTTACTTTCCTCTAAGAATTTTCAAAATCCACTAAATTTTTAAAAGTTACACTTGAAATAATAGGCAACAAAAACTGATCCACATTCCAACTGGTAGGCTAACTTGAACTGTGAGCAATTTAAACTTTTATCACAATGAAACATATTTATAGTCATGCTTGAACAGATTAGGTTAGTAGCATGCATTCCATTCTGCAATATGAATATTGTTAATCTATTTCCCAACAAAAGTCAAAAGATGCCCAGTGCATAGAAAAATACAAATCACTGTAGTCAATATATTACGGGACTGGTCTTGGGACTTACATGGTGATGATGAAGTCCTGAAATGCCATGCCCACAAAAGCACATTAAAAAGTGGATAAACATATTTTATCAGACAATCTCTAAAAATTAAAGAGGAGAGCTTTAAATTTGGGGGATGTTCTTGCTGTGTGCTTTGAACAGGGCCTTTCTGCTCACCTCCTTCTGGCTTGACTGGTCCATCAGACATCACCTTCCTGAGGGCTAGCTGGCTTTGGTCTTGGTTGCCATTGGCTGGTGGAGGCAGATTATCAGACTGAGTTCTTTGAATGGGGAGGACTCCTGCTATGCTGTGTCTGTGCTGCTTCCTGGCATGATTAGACTGACCGCTTTTATGTGCTGCTGTGGCAGTGTGGGTGAAATGGAAACCCAGAGTATGTATCCTCAGATGGAACCAGCTTAAATGCTATTCATGCAAACAGAAGTGCTCTTTTGCTCTATTTAAATAAGTTGTGTTTTCAAATGCCAAAATGACACCACATGCACAGCACTAAAGGGGTTTAAAACTGGCTGTTTCTTTGGAAATGATGACTAGGGAGATGGAGAGAACAACGATCTATCTCCATTGCCTGGCTAATGCCTTTTAGAAGTAACAGGGCACCTACATTTGTGAAATATTTGCACTTATTTTTATATAATTATATCAGTTGACTAAATTTTCACAAATGAAATGAAAATACAGCAGTTAAGATAGGTCAACTGTTACACTTTGATTGCCTTATAGCTACCAGATATAGTACATTTTGATTTCCAATGGTTAGAAAAAAAATCTGTAAAATCTGTCATCGCATACAAAGTGTGATCCAACAGAATGGACCCAATTGTGCTCCTCAATGAGGTTGCATTGCCTCATGACATATGCTTACACGTATATTAATTTAACGTAGTTTTTTGAGAATATAAGAAATAAGATTTTCTTCACAGATTTTTCAAGACTACAAATTTTTGCACATGGAAAGTTACCATATTTCACAAGCATAATTTATTAGTGTTTTAAAGCACTGTCTTGAAATGGCTTTTCCTCCAAGGTTCTAGAAGTTGACTGTTGGTTGCATTATCTTCTGCCTAGACTTTTTGAGTATTTTCAGACACAAGAATCTAATTGCAAATCTGCTCTAAATACTTATGTGTGTGCACTTTTTTATTGTTTGGTATAAGGTCTGAAAAACTGGCAGCCACTTGTGCTTATAATTTCTGCATTCTAAAAGATATTTAAGCGCAAACAAAAAGGACACACAACATTGCTTTGCCTCCAAACATCACAGACACTGTATCAAATGCTATAAGCCAGGTTGGATGGATGGTGTAAACGAAGGAGAAACAGCCAGTTTTATTTCAGTCCATGTAAATAAAAAAAATCTAAATAAGAAAGAGCATATTAATGTATTGATATCGTTCTTACACAGACGAAGGGACAGAGAACAGGGTGAGCAGAGGATGTTGAAAACTGAAAGCAAACAGGAAAGGACAGCAGGAAAGAAAGGCAACAGATGAACATTAAGCTGCCATGCTGAGGAATTTATTTGCGTCTTTTACTTGGTTGAATGCGGAGTTGTTGCACGGCAGCTTCGGCAGCAGCTATGGCAGCCCCTGCATCTTCCAGGTGGGTCTGAGTGACGCTGGTTTTGCTTTGACTGCGAGATGGTCCATGAGAACGGAGATGGCCTTCTGATGATGATTTTGAGCTACCAGGACTACTATGGGATTTCTCAATGGTGGGAACCTGCATGTCTGGTCACAAAAGGGTAAAACATGAGTTAAAGTTGTTCCAGCACTCCTCCTGTCAAGCTTAGTCTACACATAATTTGAAACTGTCTAAAATTTATGTTAATTCTGGGTCTTATATGACTCATTTATGCAACTGGTCCTCATAGAGAACTGTGATTAAACATCTAGGAAACAATTTGGGGGAGGAAAGGCAAAAGGACGATAGCAATGAGAAGAGATAACATTGAAAAAAGAAATACATTCTGACTAGCTTCTAGTAATAAATATGTTAACTTTTAGTTTCATCAAGCACCTCTGCTAATTCCAGTAGAGGTCAGGTAGGAGATGGTACACAGGAGGAGTTTTAAGTAAAAACAGGATGAAGGATGTGAGTCACTAGGACATATTAAATGTGGAGATTGTAGAATCATGCCTCAAACCATTGTAGAGAATGTATGGATCACATATTTTCTAAGGCAGTCATACAGAGAGATCTTTATACTAATGATCTTGCAGAATGTTAAGCAAGATAGAGTTGAGATGGCTAAGTAGAACCCATAAATGGTCTATAAAACTCATTAATAAATAATCTACGGCACTCGTAGTCAGTGGTTTATGATACCAACTCAGTGGCCTACTGGACATGGACTCACTTTCTCATCTCCTAGAACACTTGCATTTATGATTCAGAGATTCACAAAGTCCCATGTACAAAGAACCACTTTTCAATTTGATGGACTTTCCTAGAAAAGGTGACAAGGAAGTAATACTCAAGTCCAATATAAAAATTATATTTAATACTTATAAATAGTTCAGTATATGTAGGTAAGGTACCACACGTTTTATCCCACAGAGGCAGTAACTCAGTTTATGATGAGGATTAATGTGTTGTAGGACAGCTGGTAATGAACCTCTCAAAGGAAAAGCTCATTTGAATGAGAGTGCTGTGCATATTTGCATATTGTCAAACCCAATGTATTATTTAAAAATAATTTTTTAAAATTTATTTTTTATTGTTTTATTATTATTTGTTATTATTAAATAACAATTTATTGTTATTTAAAAAATAATGATAATTATTAAAACATTAGCTTGAGTTCAACATTTAGGAAGGACTTAAGTAAATTTCAGCATACCAATTGTTTTGATGACAAGGGAAAATATTCTTTGTATGATAAATAAAAAGTAGCATGCAAAATTATATTTATTGGGCAAGACAATATTTATGGACAACCAGAGATTCAACAAGTAGAAGGATTATACCTTAATGGTAATGATTATGTCTAGTCAATGAACCAGTAGGAATTTTTATATTATCTTTATGAAATACCCAAATGCATTTTCTGAAATCATGTTATCATGGATTTTGAGGTGGAATAGACCAAACAGCTCATATAGTCCAACCTCCTCCATTTTACATGTTGGAAAATGGACAGTTAGAGAAGTGAAGATTACAAAGTCCTACACCTAAGTATGGGTGATGATCTGAGAATAAAGCCCATTTCTCCTGACTCCATATCCATCACTCTTTGCATGACATTATATTAAGTATTTTCCAGTCATGTCTAGTCTATTAATACATGTTAAATGTACAAGCATTCACACTAAGAAGATACAGACTGAACAAATAGACACAAAGCTTTATCTGCTTAAAAAATATTTCCTACCCTTTGATGGGTCAGGGAAAATACCATGGCTTCTGCTTTTGATAACAGATGGCTTTGGGGACTGCTGGCTGCTCTGACTGGAATGTGACTTGCCATGATCAATGCTTTCAGTCTGTTCTTTGAGAGGATACCACCTTGGAGTGTTATCGAGGTGAGATGTGCTAGATAAATCAATCAATACCTGAAAAAAAGTGTAACAAATCAATGAAATTTAGGGACTAAAGTATGATTAATTCATTACTTTTTCTATGTTCTAAAATTTATTAAAGGATATAAACCAAGGAATACAGTACAACTTTTGAGGATGATGATTCTTTCTTCTTCATTTTTCTTCACCAATGATACTGGAAACAATGTCTTTTACATACTAGATGCTTAATAAATGTTTGCTTGAACTGAACTGTATAAAATTTTTGACTATTAAATAAATTATTTGGATATGATGTTAAAAAGGGTCACAAGTCAATCTGTTCATAAAACTTCTTTTTGTTGTAAGAACTCATTTTAATCTTAATGGTGAAACCCCGTTTCTGCTAAAACTACAAAAAAAAAAAAAAAAATTAGCCAAGCTGGTGCCTGTAGTCCCAGCTACAAGAGAGGCTGAGGCAGGACAATGGCGTGAACCCGGGAGGTGGAGCTTGCAGTGAGCTGAGATCACGCCACCACACTCCAGCCCAGGCGACAGAGCGAGACTCTGTCTCAAAAAAGAAAAAAAAAAAAAAAAAAGAAATCATAACCCATTCTAATCTTAAACTGGACTAGCAACCTTGAAAAATGTTTGATTTTAGTCACAAAAGGGACAAACTGGAAAAGAATGAGCAAGTTGCAATTATAAATTTATTTATTTTATTTTAAAACACACTTTAGTTCACATTTGAAATAGGGATATGACTAACACATTTTGTTGTGGTTTGATTGGCAACTTTTTTTTTCTTAGTACATTGGTGCATTTTGCAGTTGCTGACATCTTAGATATGATGAGTTAAAAAGAAATGAAAACCAGACCAATGGATATATGCTTTAGGCTCATGTAAACATAAGACCATAAATTAGAAGGACTTCAATAAGTCACTTTTTTGAGACATAAAGTCAGACATAATACTAATCTAGAGTACTCCTGCCTAAGATCAAGATTAGTCCAAGTGGCTAGAGCTGGATGGAGCTGGAAGGTAAGGGTCAAATGCTCTGGTTTTGGTGAAAAGAGAGGTGCAAAGTCTTAACAACCAAACAAGGCCTCATTATCACCTTGATTACACAACTGTTTTATATAATCTCTATCAAAAGGATATCATATTGGTAGGTTTTGGAGATTATTTTTAATATTCATTCATAACTTCTACCCTAAGCAGAACACTAAACAATGTGTATGTGTGTATATATATTATATATACTATATATAATATGTATAGTATATATACATTGTATATATGTGTACATAAACATATATACACTGTATACATATAATTGTATACTGTATAGTATATATAGACACATATAGATTGTATGTATATAATTATGCATACAATGTATAATATATCTGTATATACAATGTATAATATATGTCTATATACAACATATCATATATAATCTACATTATACAATGTGTACATATCTACATTATACATATAATGTTCCTATGTATAAACAATGTATGTATTATGTTCATATATATAAACAATGTATATATATCTATAAACAATGTGTGCATATATATAATAGATTTAAAAAATCACAAGGTTTGTTCACTCTACCAATTTCATGATTAGGTTATTTGTTTACTTTTAAATTTTTACAAGTGCATAGTAAGTGTATGTATTTATGGGGTATATGAGATATTCTGATACAGGCATACAATTAGGTTATTTTGATTCCTTGATGTTAATGTAAAAATTGTTTTTATTGTTTTCTCTTACTTATAGTTTTGCTTCTTAAAATGTTTTCAGCAGTTTTTCTCAGGAAACAATTATAAATAACAATGCAATATGTCACATCGAATCAATTAAAGAACCTGTAAATGCATTTTGAAAAGTCCAGGCCATTTTATAATATAATAAATTTATTACTTCAAATCTCATTTGGACTCACAGTATGATTGCATATCTTCCTATTGAAACAAAATTTCATCTTAGAAATTAATTATAAAGTATACTAAGTGATAGAGTGAAAATCATTTCTTGAGTTGGTATTAATCTACTCAAAGAGTAAATCAGGAAATAAATTCTATCTGCCAAAAGATTTTATGCAGAAATGGCTATCTTATAAACTTTAGAAATATGCTTTGCATCATGCTTTAATTGGTGGTTTACCATAGCTGCAAATAAGGGAAAGGAAGTCAGAGGCTTACCTCCCCAAGGAAGTCGTTGGATGAAAATCTATCATAATCCCAAACTGTCACCTCCAGTGTTTTCTTCTTGAGCTATATAGTTCAAATAGAAATCTAATTAACCTATCTTTCCATCATACATTTTCATTATACATATACAGTAGACGTATTTATTTTTATTTCCTTAAACTACTTCCATTTATGTGAAAATATTTAAAATTTTACCAAAAACTATGTAGTTTAAATAAATATTACATAAAATTTGAATGATTTTGCACTCTAGTGTTTGATCATATGAAACATTATTATTTTGTGAATAAAATGATAATTCTTATTTATTGTATCCCCACTTCATTTTCAAAAATAGAAATCAGAATTTATAAGTACTCTAAATATAAGAAATTTATAGATTGCAAAAATGTCTAGTATTATATAGATGAAGTATTTGGATTAGATGCTTCAGTAATTTCTAAAAAACTTAGTAGCATTGTCTTATTTCTGCAGGTGAGTTTATTTTAAATTCACAAACCCAGATTATAATTTGTATCCAGCTTCGTTTTTGTAATCAAATTAATCTACTAGAAGACAAATTAAGAACCTCATTTTGAAAGACAGTTCACTTGTAAATTGGTTTATGTGGGAACTGTCTTTGTAGTCTTCTGTCTGAATTCAACTTTATACATTTCAGTTATTGTCTGTTACTCAAGCAAAGTTATAAAAATGCAGATTTTCAGAAGCACATTAGTGTAATTTTGCCTACAGTTACTTATCTGTAGTGATAACTCTTTATACTAGTCATTATTTTGCATTCTTCTGTAGAGTTTAGCACCACAATGCCAGATTCTTAGGAGGCCTCAATTTAGCAAAGAGATGAGATCCTAAAATATTGTCTGGTGGAGTAATACAGTTCTATGCATTGAATCTTATTTTTTCTGTATACTGTGTAAGAAAGTCAAAATATAGCCAGTTGGAAAATATATTGCCCTCTCAAATTTGATAACTGTGGCTTAGTCTATTAACAATTTTAAATTCTGAAATAATCAATGGAAAATATTCCACTAGTTTTCTTATTTTATTTGTTTATGTTTTGGCTGCTTTGTCAAAATGTGCACATTTACTTTCACCCTATGTTTAAACGTCACTCATTTTTTTTCCATTGGCTACATTTCTTACATGTATTTTACTCAACTTTTTCTGTTTGGCAAAATGTATATAGATCCCAATTTTTGAATAACTGTGCTATCACTGTACTTATATTAGCCTAATTCTGTCACCTAGAAATAATCTTTACATACCTGTTCCATGGAAATACTTTTATAAATTACTGTTTGATTCCACTCAGGATTAAGACTTTTCTGGACATATTTAGTCCTTCTCTTGTACTCAGCACTGAATTGGGAGAAAAGAAAGAGTTATCTTGATTATTCACCTTAGTTGATGACTTCACAGTTAAAGGACATGCAGACTATTCAAGATATTTTATTTCAAATCACTATACAATTATCTCATCATCCTCATGTCTTAAACCTTGAATGCACAGTGACAACTTAAAAATATGTTGGATGCTTGTAGTTTTCTTTGCCCTAAAGATTATTTTTTTTAAAGAAATGCTTGTAGGTGTTCTAACTATACTATAATTTAGAAATCTTACTCTTTCCTGAACGTAGGAGATAATTACATGAACTAAATGGTAACATCAATGTTATTGCTCAATAAACAGTAATTTGGTGTTTAACTTTCCTATAGTTTTGCACGTATGGAAAAGCAAAACTAAAACATCGTAATGACTGTACTGATTGAGAAAAAGATGAAGAATGGCTGTTGCTGTGGCTGACATTCCATAAACACTTGTTATCCGATATTTAAAGTATATTCCAACACTCTTGGTAAAGTATATTTAATGCAGTTATAAAGCAATTTTAATTAAATATAAATTTTTGGTTTATGTCAATATGTTATTTTACAATTGACGAACCAAATAAAATCTTTCCTCAATTATTATAACTTGGGACATTTGCATTAATCCTTGACTTTCCATTTCCTCTGAGCACCAATTAGAAGCTTATATGCTACACATTTAAAAACAACTTAATTTTCAAAGCGTATCCTAATTAAGTCTGGCAGAACATGTATAGCTGTCACCAACTGATGGGGTTGAAATTAGATTACTGTTATTTGCTATTACCAAATGGTGCCCACACAGACAAGGCCTTTCTCTAACTCTCACTACTTTTTTTCTGAATTTTCTGCCTAAGCTTATGTCTCACGTTCTAAATACTACTTATCTCTGGTGGACACTAGAGTCCTGTAAACCAGCCTCTTTGTCTGGGAGTCTTTACATATGTCTGGACTTCACAAGTTGCCTTTCCCTAAAAGGGGCTGGATCCTGTCCCTTGTAATCTGTAGTTCTATTCCATACTATAGCCAAACTAACTCTTGCTACATTCCTGGTCTCAAATATTGCCATATCCTGGATGCCTGGAAATTTTCTCCAGCCACTAATTTACCTACACATTCTAGAGAAAGCTATTGAGAATCAAACTCCAGCTCACCACTTACTTTTAAAGATGGGCCTACAGACAAGTACTTTCCCTGTCTCTCTGATTTTATCTTCTTACCAGTCAGATACAAGGAAAGTAATTCTTAACATTGACTGCATAATGGCATCACCTGAGTTCTGGTGCTGGGAGGTGGGTCAGTCAACCCTCCACCCACTTCCCTCTTACCCCTGCTTACACCTCAAAGGAAAGTCTGATGTAATTAGTCTGGGATGAGGCTTGAATATTAGGATTTTTGAAGGCTCAGAGGTGAATCTAATGTGTAGCCAAGATTAAGAAGCACCGAGTTGGTGTTTCATAACACTTCACAAGTCAGCCATTGTGCAATTGAAATAAAGCAGTGTTCCTCCCACTTCAACCAATTTGAATGTACACAATTTGACAGTTGTCACTCAAGATAAATTACAAACAATTTTAGGGAAATATACAGACAATGATTTAAAGGAAGAGGAGCTCTCATAGACTGTGGATAGGAAGTTTCTATATACACTTTTTGGATAAATTTGTCAATATCTGGTGAAGTTTAACTTTATATACCCAAACATCCAAATATTCAATTTCTACTAATTCCACTTCTACCATAAATTCTCCTACCTGTGAACAAGGAATTTGTTCAAGAACATTAATTGTAACATTATTTCAATAGTAAGCCAATAGAAGAAAGAATAAATACATTATATATTCATTTCAATGAAATAGTAAGTGGCACTGAAAATCAATTAAATAAATTTTAAAAGCCTCCATATATCAAGATGGATATATCTTGAAAAAAGTTTTGATCAAACACTTAATATAGTATGGTATAATGGTACAAAGATAAAATCATGTGAAATAAGATTACACATCATATATACATGTATATCTGACATACATATATTAATATAAGAAAACTTGTAAATTATGAATATTAAATTCAATTTAGTGAGTTTTTTTGATGGACAGGGAAGTGATTTCAGAGGGCCTCAGGGTGTTATCTTTTATTTTAAAACATCTAGGACAAATAGAGCAGAATCTTGAGATTTGACAAAATTGGAGAGCAAGCACACAGATATTTGTTAGGGTATTTTCTATAATTTTTAGTAAACTTGAAATATTTCATAATGAAAAATTCAAAAATTTTCAGTAAGATATGTTGCTTTAAATTTAGTTTTGGATTCTTTTTTGATGGTAACATAGAATTAATGACTTAATTTGATGGTGATAGAATTCGTGTCTACAAAAAAGTGTCTACACAGAAATAATATATAGAAATTAATACATAGAGTTAATAACTTTAATTTGATAACTTTAATTAATACATAGAGTTAATAACTTTAATTTGATAGTGACATAGAAAGAATTAGTGGCTACTTTTAAGTTAACAGTAAATGTGGATTGCTACTTTAGAATCATGGCTGTTCTCCTATGTGAATATACATAGGTATACACATGGTAGTATGAGTTTTAAAGCCTCTGTTTGTTTTGGACTTACTTATCAAGGTGGTGAGGTTATGGAAACCATATTAAGATTTATCTAATATAGTGAACAGTAATAAAATTATGCTTTTTAAGTTCTAAAAAATATACTATTTGTTTAACAAGATGGGAATTAATACCAAATGCAAACCCATGTACTATCACTAAAGTTCTGGGTCTGCCAATATATATTAAAATAGTCTGCAGTAGTATTGAAGTATCTTTGAAGGGATTTATCAGTCCCTATCTTTTCTTAATCCATACATGTGAATAATTGTTATTCAAATTGTTCAAATCCACATTTAGTCTTTTTTTTCACTTATACACCTAGCAAAAATTATTGAATGCCAACTCTGTATCAGGGATTGTACATCTCTATCAACTAAAAAAACTCTTGTATTGTATTGACATATGAGTATGTATTTAATTCATGCATGAAAAGCATTTTTAAAAGTAAGCATATTAAAATCATAACTAACATTTATTAAATGCCTATTCTTTCCTCTGGTAAAGTTCTAAGTGCTTTTCATGTGTTAACTCATGTAATACTCATATTAACCCCATTTTACAGGTATTACTTCTTATTCCATTTTATAGGTGAGAAAACTTGAAGCTCAGAAAAATTAAGGCATATTGTCAAAGTTGCATAGTTATTAACTGGTAGGACCAGGATTCAAATATAGGTAATTTGATTTTTTGCTCTTAAATAAATGTTATATGAACTCAGTTGATTAGGCCCATCATAAAATGTGACATCCATCTATTTTCTTAATTGCAGGCTTCACTACCTGAAGTATCGAGTTTGTCTTCTTTATAATCTAAAATTCTCCATCTCAATTTAAATATATAATTTTTATACATATAAATTATGTATAATGTGTACACACACATTACAAACATCATGAGCAAGTTAGGCCATCTTTAAAGCTGCCTAGGGAAATCCTGAATGGTACATCCTAAGCGAATGTTGTGGAACAATTAGGCCTACTTATTATAAATACTGATAAATACTGATGTTTGACCAGATACATTTAGAAATAACCTAAACTGATTGGACAAAACTTAAAATGTTCATTTTAATAGACTATCTTAATCATAGTAATGAGTTTGATTCTCCACTTCTCTCCAGACCTAAAACATCCATTGCCTTTAGAATTAATGAAAGTAAAAACAGCTTGCTCCTAAACACCAATGAAAGCCTTTGCAGTATTTTTTGCACTTGCATTTCCTGACACACAGAGCTGGTCACACGAAGCCATTCTTCAATAACACTTGTTTTATAACTACCATGCTGTACACAATTTCAATGAACTGTGTTGCCACTTAACAAAATTTAAAACTCTACACAAAATAGTCATATCAAAATCTGTGGATTTACAAGTTGAAGGTAGGCAGGTAAACAGGGGGATTCTTGAATGTGAGCATATAGTGAAACTGAGAAATAAGTGGAGTTCATCCTCCCTTTCCTTTCTTGTCTAGTAAACACACTACATTCTCTTGAGGGAAGATTACATTAATGATTTAACATTAGGGAAATTAGGACAATCATATCTAATAATCAAAGAAGTTTATTAAGGGAAAATAAGGTCAATACATAAAGATGGGACATGGTGCTTATCAAAAAATATCTACAACTTCACCCCTTTGAAGTTTTGCCTTGTCTGTTTGTTTATTTTTTTGAGACGGAGTCTGGCTCTGTCACCCAGGCTAGAGTGCAGTGGCACGATCTGGGCTCACCGCAAGCTCCGCCTTCTGGGTTCACACCATTCTCCTGCCTCAGCCTCAGTAGCAGGGACTGCAGTCGCCCGCCACCACCCCCGGCTTTTTTTTTTTTTTTTTTTGTATTTTTAGTAGAGATGGGGTTTCACCGTGTTAGCCAGGATAGTCTCCATCTCCTGACCCCGTGATCTGCCCTCCTCAGGCTCCCAAAGTACTGGTGGTTTATTTTTTTATTTGTTTTTATTGGTTATTTTGTCATGCATAGGTATATCTACTTTTAAGGCTGTCTGACAAAGTATTTGAAATTCAATTACTCTACTCAAGACCAGCAGGAAAACAGTTTCCATGTACATATTTTTTAATTTCAAAAGAAAAATTGAGAAAAGATAATGAAATTTGAAGGCTTCTTTGGTGTATCTACTTTTATAAAATAATCTAAAACATTGAAGGTATTCATTTCTAATGTTTTATCTGGTTTTCCTTTACTAAACTTACTACACACACATACACACACACACACACACACACACACACAAACACGTTTTTCAAAATTACTCCTCTGAGGTTGTTTCTCTTAATTTAGAAAAAGTACAACCTGTATCCCATTTTGTAAGCTCTGTTTAATGGTGTAATGGTGTGCTTATTGTCTATCGTTTTATTTTCCTCTTTGCTCTCTGATGGCAGAGACTACGGCTACATTGTCAATTGTAACCCCTGCACCTGGCACAGTGTCTGACACCATAGTCTGTGCTAAGTAAATGTTCAGTGATCCTTAGAACATGCTTGTATATTGTTTTCCTTTAAAATCTATTGAGGTAAAATACATTTTGGACATCATATTGTAAATACACACAACACCTGTACCTGCCTTCCATAGGTCCCAGAGGAAATGGTTTGATAGGCTACCAATGCTGTTTAGAGAAAGGTTCAGCCAGGAACTGGGCTTCCAGATATAATGATAGCTAAAAATAATTATTACATTCATAACAAAATCTCAGTAATAAGAAAATATTTTCACTTTGCTCAACAGTGTGATGAGAGAAAATCAGAACGAGGCCCTTCATGTATGCTCATTTCCATTTCTTAATTATCCAAGAGAAAGTATTGAGTTCATGCATGATCCAGACCTTTTCCTTGTCATTCTCTCACCTTATCTTGCCTGACATTTGGCCCTTCAGAGTTTGAGTATATTGATCAGAAGGTGGAAAGAAGAAAATAAAGAAGACAAGGAAACTAGATCAGTGTAATTTTTAACTAGTTAACAGGACTTCATTTTTAATTTAAGAATGAAAGATGTATTACATTTTATTATTAAAGAAAAATTGTTTAATTTTCTACATAGTATTTTTAAATAATTCAGTATAATTCAGTAGCTCAAGCATTCTGTACCTTTTTGTTGCAGAGATAAGTAACCATTGGTTACATAAAATGTATGATACACATTCCTAGCAATAATAATAACAACTACCACTGATTGAAAGCTTATTATGTTCCAGACATTATGCTTATCATTTTTGATGTATTTATTTCATGTATTTCACAGAAAGCCTGCAAAGGGAGCTGTTATTATTCCTATTTTGCAGAAGAGAAAAATAGTTTTAGAGAAATCTTACAGCTTCTAAGTGACAGGGCTAAAATTCAAATGCAAGTTCTTAAGGACCTCACTCATTGGCTTCCATAGTCTAACTTACAATGTCAGTACCTTGTCAATATAATTCCCTCTTACACTGACAATTCTCAAAGACATGGTGAAAGTGATTTCTAAATGAAAGACAAGAGAGTAGCTTCTAGATCTTTTAAACAGTTATCTAAGACATGCCATTATTTATAATTTATAAAATATTCTCTCTTTTCTAAGTTAAATATAATCTCTATCATTCTGATAATTTTCCCCAAGTTTCTATATATAAAAGATAGGGAGATTCTGAATAATGTGATTAATAATATCTGTTCTAAAAATAATACTATTTCTTTGAAACAAAACTAATTTTGCATATCAGCCTGATAGACCTGGATTGTGTTCTGTGATGAGAGAACCAGCCATAACAAGGAATCTATCACAGTGTCGATTACATTGTTTGCCACAATTATGTGGCTGTAAGGAAACAAAAAGTTTCTGGGCAATAGCAAGGCTGTGGTAACTAATCCTATTGTTTGAAATATTTACATATTTATGCTTTTAAAAATCAGAAACAGCCTCATTTGGGAAACAGCTCATTAGTAGTAAATGTGTGAAATTTTAATGTCATAGACAAAAACGAATGCTGTACCATTAATAATCTGGGTGGGATTAAAATCCTCATCACCCCATTGCTACAGATCATACATGATTTGCCTTCCCAACTAAATGACACATTTAATTTATAATGCAATGAGAGATGTGCAAAATAATGCTTTTGGCTATGTACTAAGAAATTGCCTTAGTTGACAGTGTTATGATGCAACTTGTTATGAGCTGCATTAGAAAACACTCCTACGATTGGGAACAAAGGAAGATTATCTTATTGCCAATATACTACAGCAAGCCAATTATGGCATTCTACATTGCATAGCAGAAATTTTGTGGGGCAGAAGTTATAAAGGTCTGAAAATGTTTCAACATTAGGTTCCAGTGAGGGACCAAGTTCAAACACCTATTATCTTTTTTTTTTTTCCTTTGAGACAGAGTCTCACTCTGTCGCCCAGGCTGGAGTGCAGTGGCATGATCTCGGCTCACTGCAAGCTCCACCTCCCAGGTTCATGCTATTTTCCTGCCTCAGTCTCCCGGGTAGCTGGGACTACAGGCGCCTGCCAACACGCCCCCAGCTAATTTTTTGTATTTTTAGTAGAGATGGGGTTTCACTATGTTTGCCAGGATGGTCTCAATTTCCTGACCTCATCATCCGCCCACCTCGGCCTCCCAAAGTCCTGGGATTACAGGCGTGAGTCACGACACCCGATGGGATACACACCTGCACTGGACATCCGGAAGACCCATTAATTACTTTTGAAAAGTGACTATATTTTTATTTCAGTAGAAGACTCAAGAGAACTTAACTCATGATTATTATGTGAGAAGCCAAATGAGTTTTAGTGAATAGATTATAAATGAGACTTTAGTTATGTCTAATTTCATGGTAATAATATATTTTATTCATCGTTTCTATGTTTTTAATATTTTCTACTTTTCTGTGTTCTATTGCACACATCTGCTAAAGCTATTTAGAAATATGCTCAGAACAATTTGTTGTAGTGCTGATTCAATAGATACAAACATGTAGAAAAATACAAATTACAGCCCATGTTGAAGTGCAAGTGAATGTATATCAAAATGCAAAAAGCATAACTCAAGGCATAACAGCATAGCTTGACACTGAAAGAGAAACAACTCTACCTTGCATTCTGGACAACCATGACTTGACTGCATTGATTCCAAGAGCGAGAGTGAAGGGTAAAACAGGAAAGTAGAAAAGATAGGAAGAAAATAGTTAGGAACAGAAATAAGAAAGAAAATATGAAAATAATAACTAGAAGAGCTATTCCATAACATATAAATGACATGAGGCAGAAAATAATGCTAGAACTACAGTGAAAATAATACCTTGCAAGTGTAATACATTCCAAGGCCTCTGCTTGTCTAATAATTAGGAGTGTAATTGAAAGCAAGACCTAGGAACTGAATAGGAGCAGCTTATTAGCTGCTTTTGAGTCAAACCTCACCAAGTAGGGATGTTTTATTTGTCAAACCACAGGAGGATAGCTTTAGGTGGGGTGTTTGTTCTCCATTTCACCATGGTTCCCACCAATCCTTGTTGCTCACCCCAGAATGGACTGACAGATTCGTGTTACCTGCCTGTCCTTCATGATTCTTTAAGTTTGTAACATTCTACTTGACACATATCCTGTAATAAATAAAAGGTAGGTACTCCATATTCCAGGATATCATTAGAGAATATAGAATATAAACAACAATGCTTTATTTTCATTCTTTCATTTACAAATGTTACTTACAGACAAATCCTTGGCAGTGATTTCCCCTTGTATCATAATATTGTCACAAATAACAATGAAGGTCTAATGACTCAAATCAAACGCAGAATGAAGTTATCAGTTTGTTGTTATTCTTTTTTTTTTTTTCTTTGAGACGGAGTCTCGCTGTGTCTCCCAGACTGGAGTGCAGTGGCGCGACCTCAACTCACTACAAGTTCCACCTCCCGGGTTCACGCCATTCTCCTGCCTCAGCCTCCCGAGAAGCTGGAACTACAGATGCCCGCCACCACGCCCGGCTAATTTTTTGTATTTTTGGTAGAGACAGGGTTTCATCGTGTTAGCCAGGATGGTCTCGATCTCCTGACCTCATGATCCACCCGCCTCAGCTTCCCAAAGTGCTAGGATTACAGGCGTGAGCCACCACGCCCGGCCTTGTTGTTATTCTTAAACTACAAAAGATACTGCCAAATTATAGTTACAACTACTATATACAGATATAAATGAATGAACATAAAACAAAAACAAACTTTTCCTGTACTGTGTGACTACTGGTAATCTCTACATAAAATTGTTGGTTTTTCAAAATGTTCAATAAAGTAAAACTAGAGCAACCATACCAACAATTCCAAGTTTTTAAAATAAAATTATTGAGAAGGATGAAATTAAAAGCTGTGAACTAACTTTGACATAGCACCTGGCAATTTAAAAATTATTTTCTGAGTATTATCTAATTTGGTTCTCCTGACAAGCTAAAAATGATGATTCTGCCTACCTTGGCTCTCAGGGTTGATAAGAATACTGAATTTCAAAGAAATTGGTGATCTGCCTGTGGTGATATAAATACTAAGCAGCAGATTCAAGTGCAGCATATAGCTCTAATTTGGATCTTGTTTAAACAAACCAACTACAGTCAAAGAATACACTTCACATAATTAAAATGCTTTAAAATTTGCCAGAGATTATTTTATGTCCTAGAAAATAGTCTATTTTGGTGAATGCTCCATGTGTACTTGAAGGGAATATGTAATTTGCTATTGACGGGTAGTATATTCTGTAAATATCAACTAGATCATCAAACCAACTAGGAAAATATTAATGAGGCAACCAAACAATTATTTGAACAATTTAAAATTGTGTTTATACAAGGTATTAAGGTTATTTTTAAATGAGTTTTATTTTTCAGAAATATATACTAAAATATTTGCAGAAATAATTATAATAGCTGAGATTTACTCCAAAATAATCTAGATTAAGGGAGTGTATGAGGAAAAATGAAACGTGATTGGTCACTAAGTGATAACTGTTGAGGTTGCGTGATGGGTACATGGTGGGTCAAATTATTCCTTCTACTTGTGTGCCACAGTGGAAAATTTCCAAGTTAAAGGGAAAATTCAAATGTCACTCCACAAATTAAAAGGAAAACGAATAAAAAATAAAACCAGTTTCTTTAAATTACCAACTCAAAATTCTTTTTATTTTACCTCCATTTGTTGATCTTATGTTTCCATCTTGCTAATTTGGCTGATACGAATTGTTCAAGTGAAGGATAATAATTTGTAGGGTTCAAATCAGTGTTTTGAAACTATCCTTGAGTACTGACTTATATACCAGATCACAGCAATTTGCCTTATGTGAAAGTTAAATATCTCTAAAGAACACTTGACTATATCAACAATTTATACATCACACAAGAAATTCAAAGAGATATTTTTTATTTATTTACCAAAGTCAATACTTCTAATATTACTTAGTGTTATTTTATAATTTTTAAATCAGTGCTTTGGAAATATGCCTCTAAATAAGGATACATCAGGAAACCCTTTAATCAACACTAACATATTGGGAAAAACACATGTCCTATAAAAATAAACAGTAACTTGTGAGTCCTTGAATATCGATTTCTCAGATAAATTTGAGAAGGTAAGCCAATTCTTTAACTTTGACACAAATAATTCCTTAAATGATTTCATAGTGAATCTGATAGTTCATCACAGGAGTGGTTTCCAGAATTGAAAGGCTGATTTGCTCTCTTGGAGGCTGGTTTCATTTTGATCACTGTTCTTCTAGAACCCTGTAAGGCTTAATTGCAAGTTTTTAATTCCACCTTATTTACTAATTGGAAATAAATAAATACGACGTGTGGAGGAAAGTAAGGAAAAGATAATAAAGTCAATTAAAATGAGGTGCTGAAATTAAAGAGTAGAAAACACTATACTATCGTTTTAAAACATGAGATGAAATACTTCCTCATTTTACTTACCCTCTCCCTGGAAGAAGGTACACTTTCACAAAAGGGTCAGAATAACCATTGTTGTCTCGAGGAACAAGATTTCTTGCTTGGAGAATATGTATTATGAGATTTCCAAGATCATAGTTAATTTGAAGCTTTAGGAGACAGAAAAATATTCCGTAAGTTTTTAAAAGCATGTTATACATTATCATTCAATATTTACTAATGTGTTTTTAAGAAAATTCTTGTAAGAAGCATCAACTTTCATTTTCATTTTCTTTGAAAACAAACAGACCAGTTAATGTCTAATTTAATTGAAAGCTCCCAGGCATATTTTAATTCCTAGCAAACATGCTGTTCATTCTTTCCACGGTGAAAAGGCCTGGCCTGTTTAAAGTTTATTTAGAAGGAAAATCATATGTTAAAATGCTGGTTATATTTTTTAATTAAATTGCTACTCTTAGGAAAATAGTAAATGTTGTTACTGTTTATTAACAACAATTTCCAGAATTTTGAAAAGAAATTAACTAATTGGTAAATTATTATAAATTATTATTTGCATTTTGCCAAATAATTAGCAGCGGGATGGAACTGTTATTTAAAGATAAAGCTGTTGGCACTGAAATGTAAGAATATTTAAGAATACACAGATTACTACCTCTTTTTTATGTTACATTATCTGATATTAAACCTATGGATACCTTTCGGTACCAGCTTTTCTAATAGAGTGAGTTACTAGAATAATCTTTTCTTTTTTTTAATTTTAGAAGCTGAAGAAAGAAGAGGCATTGTTTTATAGATGCTTACTGGCTGCTGCACAATTGTGGCTGAATACTAAAAGACATAATTCAAACAAATATTTGAGAAAACTGCATAATTCAAAATAATTGAGTTAAGCATTTTTTTCTTTTACAATTGAAAGACTCTTTCAGCATCATTTAGAATAAACCTTAATTCTGTTTGATGTTACTTTTGTTTATTAAATAATAGAGGGGAAGGGATACATATTTCAAGGGCAAATCCATATAGAAAAAATACTACTTTTAAAATAATCCATATGAAACAGACATGCTGCATTTATATTTAAAATAGGATAACTCAGATGAGTCACACTTTCCTGTAAAACTTCATAATGAAAATAAATTCTCATTTTAGCATAATTTTGATCTTATTATGTTTCCTGTCAGAAAAATACATCTTCAATTGCTTATCTCCACCCAGAAAAGACTAGAGTCCCTGACCGTAATAAAAGCACAGTGAAAAAGAAAGCAAAGTACCATTAAAGAAGAGGAGAAACGGGGAGTTTAGAACTGTATGGCATCATGCAGCAACTGTATGCTATAATCTGGTATGGAAATATAGAATATAAAATAACCTGTAATCAATACCACTGAAATTTCAAACCGCTTCCAGATCTTTAGTTAAAGAGAAACACTTCCTCATTCTCCCCTTTCTCTGCCAGCCTTAGAATCCTCTTTTAAGTGATGAAGCACCCAAACCATTTCTTATTGAAATGAAAACTTGCAGGCCACCTGAAGAGAGTGCTTTTCAAAATTTGCTCTGTATGGCCTTAGGAAACATCTAGAGTTGCTCAGGGTCAGCTTTGAGAGAGAATGGAATGCCCCAGCAATCTTCAATCACAGCGACTCCAGTGCTGACAGATTTGTGGTTTGGGTGTCTACATAAGGTTTCATTAGAAATGAGCCTTTGCTAAAAGAAAATAATAATAATAATAATAATAAAAAATTGAAATCACTGCCTTAAGAAAATATCCCCCAAATTAAGAAGAAATAATAACAGGGTAAATTTCAACTACAGAATTCCATCTTACTCCTTAAGGGAAAGCAAAATAAAATTAGAACAAACAACAACAATAAAAACAAAACAAAAAAAAGTCCAAAAGAAATACTAGTCCAAGGACAGAAGTTTCAAAAGAGTAGGAAAGAGAAAGAAGGCTATCAAGAATCAGTAATTCTAGCATTTTCTTTGCTGCTTGTGAAACGAAGAAAGATGAGGTCAGTGAAAAACAGGCTTTCTGGAAGTTGGAAATAGCAGAGAAACAGCCAGATCGGGAGGATAGAGGTCATCAGGGTAGTCCTGTTAGTTTGTTCTTAGTAACGTGTCAACCTTCTGCACATTTTCTCCATTTCCACACTCATACTCCACTTTTGCTTTGTAGTGGGTTCCTGGATAATCACTTAATTGGTTTCTTTGCGTCAATGTCCTTCCCTTTATAATATTTCTTGTGGGTCACTGCCGTATGAATTTTTATTACACATTCTTCTCGAATAGTCTCTCTCTTACTCCAAAATAGAGATCATGGTATATTACGTAGTGGCTAACATTCTTAGGATTATGTTCAAGGTTCTTTTTAATTTAGTCTTAACCTATTTCTCAAAGCTTATTCTTCAACTATTACTCTCGGACAACAGTACCTTTAATTGTACTGTTTCTTCTCCTAGGAATATAATCTCCCTTTCTTTATGCTTATCTTCAAATTAATTTAAGTTTCTGTTATCCTTTGTGAAGTCTTTTGTGAAAATTTCCTCTAGAATGTATTAGAGATGCAGCTAAGACGTACTCTTTCATCTGGAACATACTATTTTCAATTAGTTACTATTTCATAGTGTTAATTCTTTCTATATATTATTTCTTATTTACTCTAAATTACTTTTTGGTATCACCTAAGGTGCAGGTTTTAAAGGTTTTTTTTTTCTTTTTTTTACTATGACCCACAATTAGAAATATATGCATATCAAAACACACACAGAGAATTTTAAAAGATGATGATCTTTTTATTTTTATACATTTTTCTTTATCTATTTTTATGTTATTTTCCTGATGAAAATTTATTAAACTAATTTTATAAATTACAAAGCAGTTAATGACCCATGGTATGAAAAATACTTCTCTACAAGAACTATTCAGCAATTTTTAAAGCAATTTTCGATTAAAAGAAGAAAAAACCCAGTAGACTTAAGAAACTCTTAAAGAGGAAACTTCCAATTTCCAGGAGAATCTGTTATGTTTAAAATACATTAGACAAATATAAAGAAACTGAGGCACAAAACATGTTGACACTGCTAAGATACCAGGCAGATTTCAAAGTATAGAAATATATAGCTATGATTGGACTTCATAAAACATATATTTGTATTAATATACTATTCTATAAAATTGCATTTTTCCTTTACAGTTCTGTATATGTTACAGAATAAGAAAAATCCTAACAGTGTGTTTACAATTTCAATAAACCAGCGGCAAAAGAACCAAAAAAGGTTATATATGGCGACTTTTTAAAAAACTTCATACCTGAATTTCTCCTGTAATTGGATGAGAGACAACCTTTGTTGCATCGGTAGGCTGTAATATTAAAGAACACATATTACATTAATAGATACATTATTCACAGAATTTATCATTTTGGCTTCCTTCTGAAATTAGTTTCTATTTGGTCAGAGCAACTGCTTGGAAAATATATTTTATCCATTTGGCTGCTTCAGAATAATGGTGTCTACTTACGGTTCTCAATACACATTTAATTTTATAGATGCATAAATCTATTTTTCATTTTGGTAAGCCTGCTTTGAAGCTGTAATTTTATACCAGCAGTATTTTCAATTACTTAAGAAAATGAACACTTTAGGTTTAAAGCATTTAATTAAGTATTTACAGGTTTTAAAGATCTATACAGTAATGTTTAAAATACATTCATCAAGTAAAAGACTGGTTTAATACAAGAACTGCTGAGGAGCACAGAAGGTAGAAAAGTCCTTCTTTTACTTCTTTGCTTAATGCTCAGCACCTCCCGGCTCCCTTCCAGAGTGAATCACCCACTCAATCACTTTCTCTATAAAAAATCCAAAGAAATTTTTATAGAACTAGTAAAACAATCCTAAAATTCATTTAGAGCCACAAAAGACCCTAATAGCCAAAGCAATTTTGAGCTAAAAGAACAAAACCAGAGGAATTATGCTACTTGACTTCAAAATCCACTACAAAGCTATAGTAATCAAAGCAGCATGGTATGGCATAAAAGCAGACAGACATATGGAATGGAACACAATAGATAACCCCCAAATAAATACATTCATTTACAGTCAATTGACTTTCAACAAAGATGTTAAGAACACATAATGGGCAACGGATAGTCTCTCTAATAAATGGTACCGGGAAAACTGGACATCCCACATGCAGAGCAATAAAATTGGACCCTTATCTCACACCATATACAAGAATCATCTCAAAATAGATTAAAGATTTAAATATAAGACCTGAAAATTTAAAATTATTAGAGAGAAATATAAGGGAAAAGCTCTGTGACATTGGTCTGAGAAAAGGTTTTTTGGACATGACTCCAAAAGCACAGGCAACAAAAGCAAAAATAAAAAATAGAAGTATAACAAACTAAAAAGCTTTTGCATAGCCAATCAGCAGCTGATTGTTTCAATCAACAGAGTGAAGAGACAACTTATAGAATGTGAGAAAATATCTGCAAACCATACATCTGACTGGGTGTTAATATCCAAAATATACAAGAAAGTCAAACAACTCAACAGCAGGAAAACAAATAACCTGAATTAAAAATGGGCAGAGATTTGGAATAGACATTTCTCAGAAGAAGACATACAAATGACTAAGAGGTATATAAAAAATCAACAACATTAATCATCAGAGAAATACAAATTAAAACTATAATGAGATATTAACTCACCCCAGTCAAAGTGACTGTTATCCAAAAGAAAAATGATAGTGAGTGATGATGAGAATGTGGAGAAAGGGAATGCTTGCACACTGTTGTTGGGATTGTAAATTGATATATCCATAATGGAAAACAGTATGGAGGTTCCTTAAAAAAATTAAAAATCGAGCTACCATATGATCCAGCAGTCTCACTGCTGAGCATATATCCAAAGGAAACGAGATCAGTATGTCAGAGATACCAACAATTTCAGGTTCATTGCAGCATTATTCACAATAGCCAAGATATAATACCAACCTAAGTGTCTATCAATAGATGATGAGGTAAAGAAAATGTGTTACATATACACAACAGAATACTATTTAGCCTTAAAAAACAAGGAAGTCCTGTCATTTGTAATAAGATGGACAAACCTGAAGGACATTATGTTAAGTGGACTAATTCATGCACAGAGAGATAAATGCCACATTATCTCACTCATATGTGGAATCTAACAAAATTGAACTTATAGAAGCATAGAGAAGAATGGTAGTTACCAGGGGCTAAGAGAAAGGAAGGATTGGAATGATGGTCAAAGGGTACAAACTTCTCTTAGGGGGAAGTTAAAAGCTCTGTTATACAACATGGTGACTACAGTTAATAGTAAATGTATTATATTGTTGAAAATTGTGAAGAGAGTAGATGTTTTTAAAAAAATATTTTAAGCCAAATAATGCAGAGGAATAAAGAGTAGATTTAAAGTGTTTGGACCACAAAAAATAAGTGAGGTAATCCATGTTAATTAGCTTAATGTAGCCATTCCACAACGTATTCATGTTTTTGTTTTTTGTTTTTTTTTTCTTTCCAGACAGAGTCTCACTCTGTCCCCTGGGCTAGAGTGCAGTGGTGTGATCTCTGCTCACTGCAACTCCGTGTCCCATGTTCAAGTGATTCTCCCACCTCAGCCTCCTGAGTAGCTGGGACTACAGGCACGTGCCACCACACCTGGCTAATTTTTGTATTTTTTGGTAGAGATGGGGTTTCACTGTGTTGGTTAGGGTGGTCTCGAACTCCTGGTCTCAAGTGCTCTGCCTGCCTTGGCCTCCCAAAATGCTGGGATTACAGGCATGAGCCAGCATGCCCGGCTACAATGTATACATATTTAAAAACCTCATGCTGTACAGTATCAACATGTATGAGTTTTATTTGTTAATTAAAAATAATTTAAAATTTAAAAATATAAGCAACATTGTATGAGATGGTTAATTGCTTAATTTAAAAAGAAGTTGTTTTCAAATATGTTCAAATTGTATTTTTATAACATAGAAACATCTACAAAACAGAATTTAGTATTAATTATGTTGGTATTTTAGTTGGCTAGTTTATTAATTATTTTTAAATGATTATCAAAATAGAGCCTCTATAAGGTAATTATTCAAAATTAGCACATAATTGCTTGTGGTAAAATGTAGTTGTGTTAAAATTTATTTCAAAATTTAGTCTAACTGCCCTTGAAATTACTTTGTTTATGAAGCTTTTCTATATTTAGTTTCAAACAAATCATTTTATGATGCAATGATTAAGGTCAACCTACTTTTGTTGTTTGCTTCTGAATGAAAGGATTCTCTTTTTGGTGATATCTGCTGTATTTTTATAGTTAAAAAACAAACTTTATTTTTTAGGTCTGGTCACTTGACCTAAGCATATATAGCCTGTCCTTCCCATATATTTCACTACATAAAGACAAACCTTTATTCATGTTTAAACAAAAGGACACTTTTTTTCCCATGTATTTATCAACTACAGGGATAGTTTTTCTTAAGAATCAAATCTATGAGGGAAATCATAAATTGTCTATATTTCCTCTGCTTTTTATAAGGTTAAAAAATAATTTTATTTTTTTTAATTCCCTGGCACTTTGAAACAATAGCATTGGAAACATTTGTTTCGAATGAAGATTTGCATCAATAAAAAATTCTTAATATGGAATTGAGGATAAAGTTCAAAGTGGTGATAATATGTTACGGGTTTTCCTTGTTTGTTATTGTCTTAAATTTTCTTTATCGCTGTGTCCTTTTTACTTAATTATAAAATCTAATGTAATATGTACCTTTTGTTTCCTAAAAGATGCAAAGCTAATATTCTATATACAAAGCTCAGATACATGCAACAACAAAGAGAGCCAGAAAATATAAAGTATCAGAGACATTTTTCAAGTTCCTTATAATAACTACTGAAATATTTAAAAGATGTAGAAATACATCATCTTGGTACATCTTGATGAGTTTTGTACTCAGAAGAGAAAAAATGTTTCTTGTTTTGACAGATCATCTGGAAATGAGAAATCATAAGAAAAATACTTTAGAAAATGATATTTTATTTTCTATCTCTGGTCTGAATAAAGAGCTAGAAAACAAGTGGGTCAGAGGTCACATCAAACACTCCTCACCTTGCTGCTGCTGTGCTTCTTTTTGCTCACTGAGGGGGACCCTGGTTGCCCAGGGCTGGGAACGGAACTGGATCCTGCTGATGTAGGACCTGAATGAACATGAGATCCTTTTTCAACAACCGATGACAGAACCAGCGGTGACTGCTGTAGTGAAACCTTCTGGAGTTCTGCTGCCAACTGCTTAGGATCAACCCCTGGGGATTTCGCCTTATCCACTACAACAAAATGAAATAGATTTACATACTTCTCCATAATATCATGGAACTATGTGAGTTCTAGGTGACAAATGTAAAACATTACCTATAAAATAGGCTAAACTTTAAAAATGAAATTAACTTAATTGCACTTTTATGTATCAGTTTCTAAGGAAGTCTACAAGGCTCTGAGAAGAGTGACATAATGCTGAATTACAGAGGAATAGTGAGGTTCCTGTTGCATCTTCAGAAAAACGTTTTTAATATTTTACATAGAGAATTGTTTGAATGATGCAATATCCTATTTTATCCATTGGAAGTTAATTTGTATGATTAGCTGCTTTTCCTTTCCTAAATTTTACATCGTTCTTTCTCTAAGGAGAAAACTTTCTAAGGGGAAAGTTTTAATGGGTTTATTTATATTTACAAATGTATTAAAATTCGTATAGCACTTGGTCTATTCTGCTTAGTGCAATAACCCAGACTACTAGAATTGTGGCTGTAAGAGTAGAAAGTGCTCAACAAAAATGTATTTAACATAGGAAAAAGTGATATTTTTAATCTTACAATAGATCTAACAAATTTGTAGATTATATTGGTTATCCAAGAAAGAGTTAAATCTATCACATCGTGTACTTATGAAATTACATGTTGATTTTTGTTTACTATAAAAAGGCAATGAAAAGGTTCAGAAATAAGATTTTTTAAAAATCCAGTTATTCTAAAAAGAATCAAGTATGCTCTAAAAATTACGTAAACCCAAAAAGAAATGGCTCCAAGCGTTACTTTCAAAGGATGAATTCATATTTAAAGAATTAAAACTGTGAATTCATGCAGCAAGGATTTTATGTGAACTTGTTTAAGGGGACTAACATGCAAATACGTATTTCCCCAGAATGCTAAAACTGTAGCTACAATGCCCTAGATTTTGTTTATAATTATATAAATATATTTAACAATCTATTCATAACTTTATCTCTGTCTATATCTGTGTTTATGTCTATATCTTCATCTACAATTACATCTGCCTCTCCAACTACTTCTATATCTATCTCTTTATTTACAGTTGAAACTAAATTTCTTTTACCTACCAGCTTTTGGTGGCTCATGAAGTTCCAGATGCTGAGGATTTTCAGAATCTGATAGCATATTGAGGTCCCTAAAAATTAAAACAAAACATTAAGAAAGATATTGAGGAAATCTGAGACAAACAGCAGTTTTTTCCAACTACCCTTAACTTTTTTCAGTAGGTAAATGAGAAGTGGTTAATGATATAAAGCAACTCCAAAGCATGCTTACCCTCCTAACCGAATATATAGTTGCAATGCTGTTAAAAGTCAGAGCTGATAAAAATGATTATTTAAGGTGAAATCTTTATGAATTAAATGTAAGTTCATTTGTAAATACATATCCATGAAATCTAAATGGGTTCAGGCTTTCATTTAAATGAAGCACGTTTCCATAAAAGCATGAAAGACAAGAGGCTGTTGACACAATCAGAAACTAAGTTAGCTGAATTCTTTCTGCTTTAGGCTTTGATTCACTTTATTTTATAATTACAGAAAATCTTGCTAACTGGCAAAGGTTCCACCTTAACAATTTTAAATTAAAAGAGTCATGGATAGCCAAAAAATGGAAACAGAAAGATGGGGAAAAACTCACAGTCTTACACATATTTCTGCTTCCCCACTTTGCTGACTAATGATACTCTGAACTTCTTCATATGTTTTAGAAGTCAAGGGAATTCCATTCCATTCCAATACTTGCATCCCTAAAAAGACAAATTGAATATAAAATCAAATGTGTGCTATCTCTAGTCTGGGTACATAAGGCATCGAAGACATTGATTTGCATTTAGAAGTCAACTCAGCACACCATTTCAGAGAACATCAGTTCCAAGTTCTCTGCAACATTAACACCAAAACCATGACGTAGTTTGATCTCATTAACTTACCTGAACACATAAAATATATTTAATACAACATGCAAAATTTTGCTTTTGAAAATCTGTTTAGTATTATCAAACGCATGCATTCTGTTCACACTGCCATAAAAAACATTATTGAATGTATAATGCTTGGACCAATTTTGTATAGGAAACAAACCAAACAATTAGAATCCCCAATATAATTTTCCTGTGGGGAACAAGCTACTAGAAGAATGCATTTGGTATTTTATCATGAAATGGGAGTAGTAGAAAAAAGTCATTTGGATTTCTCCATTTCAGAAACTGTTGTAGCTTCTATTTTGTCCAGACGAAATAGAATGCCACTTCGTGTCTTTGTCTTCACTGCATGCCAGACATCCGTGAATTGAGGAATATTAGGAATGTTATAGGAAGGGCAGCTGCGTGGGTATGTGACTTGTGCACCAGTAGAAGGCCCTGTGCTCAGAAAGGCCTATGCTTGGTTTAATGCTCTATAGTTGTCATCTTGAAATTCTTAATAACATTTGAACAAAGAACCCACATTTTAATTTTGCATTGGGTTTTATAAATTATGTAGCTGGCCTGGCCTGACCTAGTCAGGGCATTTCATTTTTCCTATCTAAAAAGATAATCTCATAGAAAAAATAAAAGTATAACATAATTAATATTTCAATATTTTACATCTAGCTCCTTTGGTCCATTTTATGTGAGCTGTCAAAATCATTGAGGGGTCCATGAGTGGCATGATTCACATTGTTCTGACATGCAGCTATGTGAACTGGGTATATATAGTAGATGAACCCATCCAAGGTAGTGCTCAAGTGTTTGTGAACTCTACCAGCTTTATTTGAGAAAAATGTCTAAATACCACAATTATGTTGTTGAACCATTAGTGTTTTTTTTTTTTTTTTTAGACAGGTCTCACTCTGTTGCCCAGACTGGAGTGCAGTGTTGCGATCTCTGCTCATCACAAGCTCCGCTTTCCAGGCTCAAGGGATTCTCCTGTCTCAGCCTCTCAAGTAGCTGGGATTACAGGTTTGTGCCACCACGCCTGGCTAATTTTTGTATTTTTAGTAGAGACAGGGTTTCACCACATTGGCCAGGCTGGTCTCAAACTCCTAATCTCAAATGATCCACCCGCCTCAGCCTCCCAAAGTGCTGGGATTACAGGCATGAGCCACCATGCCTGGTCTGAACCATTAGGTTTAAAACGAGCTTCACAGATGCCTGTGTGAAATTACCTATTGATCATCATTGGCTCCAATGGGAAATTCTAAACATGGCATGATTGTATCTTTAAATGTTTTAATGATTATGATGTATGTTAGAAAGCATATTATCAGTTGCAAGTGAGAAAGGGAAAAGCTTTTAAACTATAGTCAAATGGTAAAAGAAGTCCATAAAAAGGCTTACAATAACACAAACAAGAATGACTTTTCTATAACTTACTCCAAGGAAACTTTATCTTCAGATGGGCCTTAGGTTTATTTCAACAATCCCAGGCTGTTGTACATATAAAATGAGAAAATTATGTAAAAGACAGTGACAACACCACTAAAGAAAAATATAGCACACTGAAAGAGGAAAATAAAGCACTTTTTTAAAAAAAATAAGGAAGAAGAGTACATTAATAAACAGATGATTTTGAATTCAAAGTTATTATAATTTAGAAATTGCATTGTCACATTTCTGCAGGAGCATACTATGAAAAGGAATAGTCACTTATTTTCATGCTTTTTCTGTTGAATTTACCTGTTCATTCTTCACATGCCAAAATAAAAGGGCAAATTTACAAAACATAATTATCCCGTAAAATTTTTAAAAATGCTTCTAAAAAACTACTATTGTTAATAAAACTTCTGAAAAAATTATACAGATAACTAGGGTCTTGCCTGGATATATACCTGACACCGTAAACTACATGATCTGCTCCATACCACAATACACCAACGGAAATTCTTTTTGCCCCACCTCAGTTTCCCACCCTAGTTGTTTCAGTGCTGCAGTTCAAAAGATTGGGACAATTTTTTTTATCCTGGCTCATTGCCTACAGTGAGACACCATAGGGAAGATGACCACTGAACACAGTCATTTAGTAATATTTCCCTTTTCTATTGTCTATCTTCCTACAAATTCTATGAGCCATATTAAAATAATGAATGATATACAGGTGTAACAAATCCCTCCTTGTTTATCTCAAAAGAGGTCCTAGTAGGTGTGAAAATTAAATATGGTGTTTCAAATATATATGAAAAATATTTGTTAATTGTAAAATTATATAAACTATTTAAAAATGCGTGCAAAAATGTGTTGAAAATTATTATGCTCTGTGGATGTTCAATATTGCATTTTATCATTTAATAGGTTTGAATGTAAGCATTTTCTATCTCAAGACAGCTTTTTACACTGCCTTTTAGAAAGATTTTCTGGAAAATAGTACCCATGTGAATTATATTTATTATTTAGTATTATGAGTAAACATTTGTATTTTCTTTACATTTAAATTATTACAAATTTCAGGTATGAAAGTGCACAGATGAGACTTCAATTAAATTCCTTGAAAGTACCTCTTTTAATAGCTTATTATTATTATTATCATTTATTTTTTGAGGCAAGGTCTCGCTCTGTCACCCAGGCTAGAGTGCAGTGGTATGATCTCGGCTCACTGCAACCTCTGCCTACCAGGTTCAAGTGATTCTCCTGTCTTAGCCTCCTGAGTAGCTGGGATTACAGGCACCCACCACCACTCCCAGCTACTTTTTGCATTTTTAGTAGAGACAGGGTTTCACCACGTTGGCTAGCCTGGTCTTGAAATCCTGACCTCAAGTGATCCACTGGCCTCAGCCTCCCAAAGTGCTGGGATTACAGGTTTGAGCCACCATGCCTGGCCTTTAACGGCTTTTAATAGGAAATTAAGACAGTCTGGATTTTTGCTGAATGTGTAGCAGTGATGACAGGATTTTTTGCAAAGTCTCTCGCTTAATAGGCTACTAAACACCGAAAAAGACAATAATTAGGTAATTCTAGAACTTTAAAAATATTAGCATAAAATATTCTCAAATATGTGTTTTCATAACCTCTAGGATTACTTAATACTCTATGCTCCTTAAATGGGCAAAAGTTATTCCTCTCTTTATAATACAAAATTTCATGTTATGTTATTTCTTGATCTATATTTAATATTTACCATTACATCAAAAACATCTTATTGACTAAAATTATTCAGGTAGTTAAAACTCCTACAGGTTACTCTACACCCAAACATATACCACACAAAAGTTCATGACGTTTGTTCATTTTATTCATTCCACATGTATTTTTCTAACACTTCATATGTGGTAGGCACTACGCAATTCATCACCTTTGTTTGTCTAACATTTTATGATGTTATAAAAATTAATAAAAATGATAGTCTACTAGAAAACAATTGGAAATATCTAAGCAATTAGTAAAATCAAGATCATTCACACAGGAGGAAGTTCCAAAACTTCTGCAAGTATATGAAGAAAACCCTAGATTCATTAGTCATTAGAAAGTGCCAATTGAAGTCATAATATATTACCTAACTGTCATCATATTGGGACACGTTTGAAAACCATAAAATGCCATGTGTTGATTGGGATGTGGGATTGGTGACCTTGACTTCATCAAGGAGATATTCTTGGTAGATGGTTGTTCTGGTTTATTCTCTCTCTATAATGTGAGAATACTATGACTATAAGTAGATAAAATAAAACAACCTCTTATTTACAATTTATAAACATGTAATTATTTTAACAAGAATGCACATGAATGCAACTGTCCTGGAGGGCAATCTGGCAGAATGTAGTTAAATTAAGCATATACACACTCTATCACCTAAAAATTCTCTTTGTGGGTATATATTTGTGAGGAGGTGGAGGTATCAAGCGAAATAGGCATTGAGAGTACTGTGAATGCTCATGATGAAAATACTTGGCAGAGGCTGGAAGAAACAGACCATACCAGGTGTTAACACCAGAAGGTGGATCCATCCTAAAGTCTTTGCCAAGTTAAAAACAAGTGAGAAACAGGATCTGACCTATAGGGTAATGGTATTTATGTTGATTTAAATAATATGCACGTAAAATAAATCATTACATGTTTTATGAATAAATGCCAAGCATCTCATAAATTGTAATAGTTGTTCACAGAAGGAAGAGAAGAATGGGAAAATAAAATAAGATAAAGGAAAATGAATATGTTAATAAATGAATAAATAAATGAAAAAACACAGGAGTAGACCTTGAGAAAAATAAAAGCCCAAATCTAATTTAAAAATATGTAGTATAAATTGTTTGAAATTTGTTTGCTATCTTTTCCATACTAAGATTATTAATCATGACTATAGGTTAATTTTCCAAATTTGAACAACCTCTCTCAGGAGTCTTCTTTTTTTTTTTTTTTTTTTTTTTTTGAGGCGGAGTCTCGCTCTGCCGCCCAGGCTGGAGTGCAGTGGCCGGATCTCAGCTCACTGCAAGCTCCGCCTCCCGGGTTCACGCCATTCTCCTGCCTCAGCCTCCCAAGTAGCTGGGACTACAGGCGCCCGCCATCTCGCCCGGCTAGTTTTTTTTGTATTTTTTAGTAGAGACGGGGTTTCACCATGTTAGCCAGGATGGTCTCGATCTGCTGACCTCGTGATCCACCCGTCTCGGCCTCCCAAAGTGCTGGGATTACAGGCTATAAAGCACTAGCAGCAGCAGCAAAAGATCAGCTGAACTTGGCCATCTCCTCTGGCTGAGTCAATAGCAAACACATTTTGCAAGTGGGTCTCAATACAACTGTCCAAATCAATTATACTAATCGCTTATTCATTTTAATGTTAGGCAGTGTTAACGTATGAGAAAGACATAGATAAGTGGATTTTATTTTTAAAGTTTATATATTTTTCATATTTTACAATTTTGATCTATTTATATATTTATGTAAAAGTGAGAAAGGTAAGAAGGATGGAAGAAAGGAAAGAAGGATGAAAGAAAAGAAGTAGTAAAAAGAAAGTAAGGGGGGAAATCTTTGATAAAGGAAAAAACTAGTATTTGAATAGTATCCTGCTTATTTACAGAATAAGGAGACACAGTCATAATAAGAGATTCAAAACTAAGGTATATTTTCCTGAGTACATTTATTTTGAAATATACAATAAACTATTTGTGATAGTTAATACTGAGTGTCAACTTGATTGGATTGAAGGATGCAAAGTATTGCTCCTGGGTGTGTCTGTGAGGCTGTTGACAAATCAGATTAACATTTTAGTCAATGAGCTGGGAGAGGCTGACCCACCCTCAGTCTGGGTGGGCACCAGCTAACCAGCTGCCAGTGTGGCTAGAATAAAGCAGGCAGAAGAAGCTGAAAAGAGAAGACTTGCTGAGTCTTCCGGCCTTCATCTTTCTCCTGTGCTGGATGCTTCCTGCCCTAGAACATCAGACTCCAAGTTCTTCAGCTTTTGGACTCTTGGATGTACATCGGTGGTTTGCAGGGACTCTTGGGCCTTTGAACATTGTTGGCTTCCTACTTTTGAGGTTTTGGGACTCAGGCTGA
Source organism: Trachypithecus francoisi (assembly GCF_009764315.1). NCBI lineage: Eukaryota > Metazoa > Chordata > Mammalia > Primates > Cercopithecidae > Trachypithecus > Trachypithecus francoisi. The sequence continues at coordinate 62,859,919 of NW_022681469.1, forward strand.
TGCACTACTGGTTTCTTTGCTCCTCAACTTGCAGACGGCCTGTCATGCGACTTTATGTTGTGATCGTGTGAGTCAGTTCTCCTTAATAAACTCCTTTTCATATATACATATATCCTATTAGTTCTCTCTCTCTAGAGAACCCTGACTAATACACTATTGTTAAGTATATTCACTGTACTGTGCTATTGAAAATTGGATCTTATTTATTCTCTCCAACTGAATTTTTGTACCCATTAACCAACCTCTTCATGCCTCACTTCAAATCCTTCCCAGTCTTTGGCAACCATCATTTTATTCTCCATCTGTATGAGATCAACATTTTTAGCTCCTCCATATGGAGTGAGAACATACAATATTTTACTTTCTATGACTGGCTTATTTCATCTAACATAATGACCTCCAATTCCAGCCATGTTGCTGCAGATGATGAGATCTCATTCCTTTGTTTGGATGAACAGAATTTCATGGTGTATACATGTACAATCTCTTTACCCATTTATAAAATGTTGAAGTTGAAAAGTATTGTGTTGAAGAGCTAATCTCATAATAATATTGCCATTTTTCGTTATTATTATTGCTATTATTATTTTTTTTTACTCATGGTTCAAACAAAATTTAAAATAGAGCCTCAGTATACAAAATATATAAAAATTGGCCTACTTTCATCAAAGCAGGCTCAATCTGCCTTCTAGCCCCCTCACCATTCTCCAGGTCCTATTCAATAGGTACTCTTAGACACACCTTGTTTCCCTGATGTACATGGGTTGTGAGTTTAAAATAACATCACAACCTGAATAAGGGCATAAGAACAATTGCTATTAACTAGGACACTGTTTCTTGAGATGTACTGTAAGGAAGGTACTCTGAATTTCAGTTTATTGAAAATGAAATCTTAATTGGTTTAAAAACTATAATTTTTTTTTTTACCCAATAATTATAGGAATAAGGCTTTCAAATAGAGCTCTGTGTAATATTTAGCATTAAAAGTTAAAATTTCTCTCTCTCTCAATAAACAGAATACACACTATTTTTATATAGACAAATATTTTCTTTATCAGAAGGTTTATGAGCCACCTTGCTGTTGGTAGTTGACTGTTGACACTTTCTTTTCACCCTAATCAAATTGTGTTCACATGTAGTTTGGTTATTTACTAGTTGTGGCGCCCTTGAGCAAGTTGGTTAATCCTCCATCCTTGACTCCCTCAAGGGGATTGTGCTTGCTAGATGACTGCTTTAGTTTTATCTCCATCCTATGATGGAGAGTACAATACGACAGAATGGGAAACACAAAACAACTGCTTGTTTACAGATTGTGAACATGCATTTTTTGAGCTGAAGGTTTATATAAGAAATTTAAAAAATACTTTAGGATCCCAAAATTTCCATTTTGTTCTTAATTATTTTCCTTATCTATAGCTGTTCTCGACATATATAGTAAAACTTCCCCAAGCATAGAAATCATGTCATCTAATTTTTCTTTTTTGCACTTCCCACATCTCCTCTCACGGCCCTCTCAGTGGCAGTTATCCAGGTTCTTTGGCTTGATCTTGGCTCCCTAGGACTCTAATGGTATCCCCCTTACCTAGTTCCTTTTCTCTCAGCATTGTTACATTGTTAGATCTGTTAACATTTGGATTGGTTAACTCAGCATGGGACATCCAATCTGCAGCCTGAATCTAAATTTGGTTTAAATCTACATGCCAAGCAGACAAATATTTATCGTTAATGCCAATAAAGCCAAAGTTGATTTAAAAGCAAAATACCAAAATTTTACTCCATTATACACTTAAAATAAGTGATAAGTCATAATCTTATCTCTTCATAATATAAAGATAATATAATTTTAAACTCATTAAAAATTTTAACACAAATTTTATAAATGAATATTCTTCCAAATTTTAGTAGTATTAAATATACATTTATAGGAGATTTGCAGTATCACCCTACTCTTTTGCTTTAAGTCACTGTATTTTTATATTGAATATAAAATGAATGAAACAGATTGCTATGTAAACTTATATGCTATGATAATCTACTCTGTTTCCATCTTTAGGCAGGACTGTTGACAATAATTCTTTAGATAAATGTTATACAGCATGGATATCTTTTTAAATTGCTCAGAATTAGAGAAGGTAAATTCTATATTTGAAACTGTCATTGATTTGGGATGTGATCTTGGACAATTTACATTCCATGTACCTTCTTTCACACTCAAATTTTGTGAAGAACAAGCAATTAAAATTAGCAAAGTGTGGCTTGTATGTATAAACTCCTAAATGAAATAAATTTACATATTTTTAAAACTTTTCATCACATTTTGAATAAAAAAAATTAAGAAATACCAAAGACTATAGTTGAATGGTCTGAGCTGACTGGTGTTTCTTTTCTAGGTCTGAGTATGTTGAAAGTAGTTGGAGTCAATGACTTTTTAACTCACCTATCTAAAATAGATTTAGCTCCAATCACAAAAAAAGTATAATTGTAAAATAAACAAATTCTTACTTACATTACAGTATTAATGGTTAACAACAAAAATATTGTTCAAAAGGATTTCATGAATCAAATGTGTTACAAAAGCACAAGTCACAACCATTTTTTAGGCTAATGTTATATGGTAAGCAAGCTCCTTATAAGTACTCTAGTTTTAATCTGTTATACTATATAGTTAAAAAGTGACACCTAAGAGGTGACATGACTTATCTAATATCCCACAGAATGGTAGTACAGAAATATGAACCCCAACCATCTCCCAGGCCAATACATATATCAGTAAATAGAAAAACTCATTAAACTTATGCCAACTAAACCTACATGCTAGCCCACCCGAAGGCAAACTATGTTCAAATAAGTGAAACTTAGCAAAAATAACATATTATTTGTAATGCCATTTAAATTACAACACAACATGATAATTTGGAAATTGTATTAATTGCCTACACGCTGATATTATTTGGAGACTTGGACATGCAAAAACTGAAGACATTATTGAATGAAGAGAAAGTTGCTGTGGGATATATCACTTATGGCGAGTAAACAGACAGAAATGACTAAAATTTGATTGGGTCTCTTATCTCTTTTCCCCATCCCACTCCCAGAAGAGAAGACAGTGTCGTATTTCTCAAGGTAGATTGATGCAAAATTATACTGAACCTTACCGGGAAGGAAAATAAGGTAAGAAGTATGAAAAGAATAGGAGGTGCAGAGTCAGTGCTAGGGAGGAAATGGTGGTTGAAGGTTCCAAAAGAAGTAGGGACTGGCATCCTGCTTACTTATATTGTCTACGGAAGATGTCTAGCATATATTTTTAAATAAAAATTGCCAAGAAGTGCCTTTAGAAAGTTGTACATTAGATTCTGTGACTCTCAATGAAGGCAAAACTACTCTTGTGAAAACTTGGGCACAATTAAGGGAGCCACTCATTATCAGGGAAGTGTGCAGGCTTTGATATTGCACTCTTAGTGGTGTGGACTGATGTACACAGGCCCAAACTCCAGTGTTCTAGAATGTGTAATACCCTCACTTGGAAGTTCCTCAAGGCACTTGGGGCAGGAAGGACCAAATGATGAATGCAATTCAATTTCCTACTAACAGATGAAAGAAAGATTGGAATTGATTACATTTGATTTACAGAAAAAGGAATATTTCTTGCACTTGAATATGACTGTTGCAAATATATGCTTTTTAAACATACTTAGCATGAATGAGGGAATATAATTAGCCATGATTTGTGGACTAACCTGTTAGAAGATTATCATGATAGGATTCGATTTCTAATCACTACGACCACTAAAACAATGTAGTCCAGTATTTCCTTGAAGGATTGGTATAGATGCCAAAAGCCACTTTATAGCTACAGTTCATTGTATTTCTCATTCTATGTGTTATTTGAAACAGACTGAATCAGAAAGCAGCTGAATGAGGCAGAATAAGGGATATGAGTATATTAGTATAATTTGATCGATCCCTAGAAAATAATATTACATGTGGAGTTATCCAATAACAGATATGTAATGTCATTATCTCACTTGAGGTAGATTGCAGTTAATAAGTTTATAACTTCTTCTTAGTTTAATATCACAATTTATTTGTTAGAATGCCCAGAATGGATGCTTTTTACTAACTTTCTAATAAAATGATATTAACAGATTAATACTGGTCTGCTGTGGTTTGAATGCCTCCTCAAAAACTCATGTTGCAATTTAATTGCCAATGTTATGGTATTGGGAGGTAGGTAGGACCTTTAAGAGATAATAAGGACAAGCCCCAGTGGATGGATTAATGCCATTATTTGAGGAGTGGGTTAATTATCCCAAAAGTGGGTTCCAGATACAAAGGATGAGTTCAACCTGATTTCCTTACTCTTTCTCTCTGTTGTATGCTTACTTGAAAGAGTATGCCTTTCACTATTTCATGATACAGCAAGAAGGTCCTCTTAAGATGCCAGTGCTGTCATCTCAGACTTACCAGCCTGAAGAAATTTGAGAAATAAATTTCTTTTCTTTATAAATTATTCAGTCTCTGCTATTCTGTCATAGTAGCAGAAAACAGACTAAAATACTATCAAATCTTATGAATACCATAACCAGTTAACAATAATAAACTAAACCAATACTATATGGATTGCATAGAAATTAATAATTAATTGAATGGACTTAGGAAGCTAGGGTAGTTGATGCATTTAGGAATGAGAAATGCTTGCCTTAACTGTTGCCTCCTCTGCTTTAAGTATCCTTACTGAATTATTAATAATTTAACCTTAGTTATGTTGATAATCTTTATGATATTCATATATTCTGTACTGTTACTTTTTAACTGTTAGTTAAATGTATCTTACTACTCAGATGATAGATTTTAACATAAAATATCATCAATTTATACTAGGAAAGTGTTTCCTAACAAATATAAATGCTGTTTGAACTAGTGGCAAAATCATCATCATTGCCACCGTCATCTCCACTGGACATAGATATAGGGACAATATAAATTTAATTTTATAACATCATTTGACAGATAAAATACCCAGAAGTTTGCTTAGATTACTAAGGTATAACTTTAAATCATGTGTAAAATGAGAGAAAATGGAAATCATGTTTCTGAAAAAAGAAGTTATAAGAAAGAAATCTCTCAATCAAAATTTAAGAGTAAAAGGAAAATTCAAACGTATTCATCCTATAGTATAAGAAAATAAAATGTTTCTTTTGACAAAAGAGGAGATAGGTTTTATCACAACCCAAATATTAAAAGTATGCTTAACAAGAAATAATACAACATGGTCAATTGCTATGTATAAAAATGTTAATTAAAGATTAATATTTTAATTGAAGAGGAAGAAACATTTCAAAACTCATTGTGTAAGGCCAGTATTACCCTGACACCAAGGCCAGACAAGGATGCTGCAAAGGAAAATTACAGACCAATATCCCTGATGAACACAGATGCAAAACTCCTCAATAAAATACTAACATAATGAATTCAACAGCATATTAAAATGATCATACACCATAATCAAGTGGGATTTATCACTGGGATGCAACAAGATTTCAACATACATAAATCAATGCACGTGCTACACATTAAAAAAATGAAGAACAAAAAGCATATGATCATCTCAATAAATGTAGAAGCATTTGACAAAATTCAACATCCTCTCATGATAAAAAAAAAAAACTCTCAACAAATTGTGTATACAAGGAATATACCTCAAAATATTAAAGTCCATATATGACAAATCTGCAACTAATATCATACTCAATGATGGAAAGTTGAAAGTTTTTTTCTAACACGTGTATATCCATTCTCATTAATTCCATCAACATAGTACTGGAAGTCCTACCCAGAGCACTGGGAAAGAAAAATAAATAAAATACATCTATACTGGAGAAGAAAAAGTAAAATTGTCTATTTGCAGATGACATGATCTTATATATGGAAAACAGTCAAGTCTCCACCAAAATACTGTTAAAATTAATAAACAAATTCAGTAAAGTTACAGGATATAAAATCAACATACAAAAATCAGCCTATACTATACTCAGCCTACACTATGAACTTCTAAACACTGACAAACTATCTGAAAAAGAGATTTTAAAATATCATATATGATAGCTACAAAAAGAAACTATTTGCGAATAAATTTAACCAAGAAGGTGAAAAATCTATGCACTGAAAATGATAATACTGATGAAAGAAACTAAAAAAGACACAAATAAAAGAAAAAATATTATGTGCCTATGGATCAGAAGACCCAATATCATTAAAATGTCCATGCTAACCAAAGTGATCTGCAGATTAAATGCAACCCCTACCAAAATTTCAATGTAATATTTCATAGAAATAGAAAAAATCTTGAAATTCATGTGGAACCACAAGAGATATGCTGTCGACGGGGTGAGGCTTGGCTCCTCTGCCTTTGCAAAAGGCAGGGAAGAGTGGGAAGGACTGCATCTTGTTTGAGGGCCAGCTCAGCTGCAATACAATAGAACACCAGGTAGACTTCTAAGATTTTTGACTCTGGTCCCTGGCTCCTGGATGGCACTTCTGCACCCACCTGAGGCCTGGTGGACCTCGCCACCCTGAAGGGAAAGACGCAGGCCTGGCTGGCTTTGCCACCTGATAATTGTAGAGTTCCAGGGCTGTGAGTGAACATAGGCAGTAGATAGGAAGTGGTTATAGTAGGCCTTGGGCAAGATCCAGGGCTGTGCTGGCTTTAGATCTGACCCAGTGTAGTCATAGTGATGTTGGCCACAGGGGTGTTTGTGTCACTCAATCCCCAGCTTTATGTGGCTCAGAACAGAGAGAGAGAAACTTTATGTTTGGGAGAAAGTAAGGGAAGAGAACAAGAGTCTCTGCCTGGTAATCCAGAGAATTCTCCCAGATCTTGTGCTAGACCATCAAGGTTGTACCTTCAGAAGTCTGCCAGAACCACAGCATTACTGGGCTTAGGGTGCCCCTAAAGCATACACAGCTTAGATCATAACATCAAGTCATTTGAAATATCTGGAAAGCCTTCCCAAAAGGACAGTTACAAATAAGCCCAGAGTAAACACTACAATAAATACCTATCTTCAATGCCCAGACAGGAAAACATGGCCTCACCTAATGAACTAAATAAGCACCAAGAAACAATCCTGGATAAACAGAGATATGTGACCTTTTAGACAAAGAATTCAAAATATTTCTGTTGAGGGAATACAAAGAAACTCAAGAACACAGAGAAGGAATTCAGAATTCTATCAGATAAGTTTAACAGAGTATGAAATAACTAAAAGGAATCAAGCAGAAATTCTGGAGCTGAAAAATGCAATAGACACAGCTGAATAATGCATCAGAGGTCTTTAATAGAAGAACTGATCAAGCAAAAGACAGGATTAGTGAGCTTGAATACAGGCTATTTTAACATACACCAAGAAGACATAAAAGAGAGAACTGTAAAAATAAAGCACACCTACAGGATCTAGGAAATGTCTCAAAAGGGCAAATCTAAGAGTTATTCACCTTAAAGAGGAAATAGAGGAAGAGATTGGGATAGAAAGTTTATTCAAAGGGATAATGACAGAGAATGTCCCAAACCTACAGAAATATATCAACATCCAAGAACAAGAAGTTTATAGAGTGCCAAGCAGATTTAACCCAATAACGACTACCTAAAGGCATTTAATAATCAAACTCCCAAAGGTCAAGGGTAAAGCAGCAAGAGAAAAAAAAAATAACAGACAATAGAGCTCCAAAATATCTGGTAGCAGACTTTTCAGTGGAAACCTTACGGGCCAGGAGAGAGTGATATGACTTATTTAAAGTGCTGAAGAAAAAAAATCTTTTACCTTAGAATAGTATATCTGGTAAAAATATTCTTAAAACATGGAGAAATAAATACTTACCCACATAAAAAAAAAGCTGAGAGATTTCGATACCAGAGCTGTCCTACAAGAAATGCTAAATGGGGTACACTTCAATCAGAAAGAAAAGGACAGTAATGAACAATAAATAATCACCTGATGGTCCAAAATTCATTGGTGATAGTATGTACACAGAAAAACACATATTATTGTAACACTGTAACCGTAGTATGCAAACTACTCTTATTCTAGGTAGAAGATTAAATGATGAACCAATCAAACATAATAACCACAACAACTTTTCAATATATAGCATAATAAGATATAAATAGAAACAACCAAAAGCTAAAAAGTGGGGGGATGAAATTAAGGCATAGAGTTTTTATTAGTTTTCTTTTTGCTTGTTTTTTTATGCAAATAGTGTTAAGTTATTATCAGATTAAAATAATGGGTTATAAGATAGTATTTGCTAGCCTCAAGGTAACCTCAAACCAAAAAGCATACAATATATATGCAAAAAATAAAAAGCAAGAAACTAAATTATATCACCAGAGAAAAATCCACTAGAAGAAAACAGGAAGGAAAGAAAGAAGGAAGAGTAGATCAGAAAATAAACAACAAAATGGCAGGAGTAGGTTCTAACTTATCAGTAATAACATTGAATGTAAATGGACTAAACACTTCAATCAAAAGATATAGAGTGGCTGAATGGGTGAATAAACAAGACCCATTGTTCTGTTGCCTACAAGAAATACACTTAACCTGTAAAGACACACATAGACTGAAAATAAAGGGATGGATATAGATATTTCATGCCAATGGAAACCAAAAATGGAAACCCAGAAATTAATAACAGGAGGAATTTTGGAAACTATTCAAATACATGGAGTCACTATACTTAGAAAAAGTAGATTTCAAGACAAAAGTTATAAGCGGAGACAAAGAAGGTCACTATATAATGATAAAGAGGTCAATTCAGCAAGAGAATGTAACAATTTTAAATATATATGCACCCCCACACTGGATCACCCAGATATGTAAAGGAAATATTAGAGCTAAAGAGAGAGGTAGGCTCCATTACAATAATAGCTGGAGACTTCAAAACCCCATTTTCAGCTGAAAATCAGACAAAAAAACATGAGACTTAATCTACACTATAGACCAAATGGATCCAATAGATATTTACAGAACATTTCATCCAAGAGCTGTGGAATACACATTCTTTTCCTCAGCACATGGATCATACTCAAGGATAGACCACATGTTAGGTCACAAAACAAGTTTTAAAACAGGCAAATAATGGAAATCATCAAGTATTTTCTCCTACTACAATGGAAAAATCTAGAAATAACGAGAGGAATTTTGGAAAGTATTCAAATACATAGAAATTAAACAATATGCTCCTGAATGACCAGTGGATCAATAAAGAAATTTAGAAATTGTAAAAATTTCTTGAAACAAATGATAACAGAAACACATACTAAAACCTATGCAAAAACATTACTGAGCGGGAAGTTTATAGCTATGTCTACACCAAAAAGAGAAAAAAGTTGAAATGAAAAATCTAATGATGCATCTTAAAGAACTGGAAAAGCAAGAGCAAACCAAACCCCAAATTAGTAGAAGAAAACAAATAATAAAGAACAGAGCAGAAATAAATGAAATCAAAATGATACAAATACAAAAGCTCAACAAAACAAAAAATTGGTTGTTTGAAACAGATATATTAAAAAGTGCTTAACACCATTGATCATTAGAGAAATGAAAATCAAACTACAATGAAATATAATTTCACCCCAGTTAAAATGGCTTATGTCCAACAGACAGACAATAACAAATGCTGATGAGGATGTGGAGAAAAGAGAATGCTTGTCCACTGTTGGTGGGAATGTAAATTGCTACAATCAATATGGAGAACAGTTTGGAGGTTCCTCACAAAACTAAAAACTGATTTATCATATTAACCAGCAATCCTACTGCTGGGTATATATACAGAATAAAGGAAATCAATTTATTGAGGAGATATTTGTACTCCTATGTTTACTGCTACACTGTTTACAACAGCTAAGAATTGGAAGCAACCAGAGCAAGACTCCGTCTCAAAAAAAAAAAAAAAAAAAATTGGAAGCAACCTAACTGTCCATCAACAGATGAATGAATAAAGAAAAGTTGGTACATATACACAATGGAGTACTATTCAGCCATAAAAAATAACAAGATCCAGTAATTTGTAACAACACGATGGAACTGGAGATCATCACGTTACGTGAAATAAGCCAGGCACAAAAGACAAACATTGCATGTTCTCACTTATTTGTGGGATCTAAAAATCAAAAGTATTGAACTCATGGATATAGAGAGTAGAAGGATGGTTACTAGAAGTTGGTAATGGTAGTAGGGGGTTGGAGGGAAGGAAGGTGAGGATGGTTAAAGGGTACAAAAAATAGAATAAATAAGACCTACTATTCAATGGCACAAATAGTGTGACTATAGTCAATAATAACTTAATTGTACATTTAAAAATAACCTAATGAATATAAATGTATTGTTTGTAACTCAAAAGATAAATGCTTGAGGGCATGGATACCTTATTCTCCATGATGTGCTTGTTTCTCTTTGCATGCCTGCATGAAAACATCTCATGTGCCTCATAAATATATATTACTATTTATCCAAAGAATTAAAAATTAAAAAGTTATACTTTGCTTATATTGGAGACAATTATGCTACACGATTATTATGAATGATATAATCAAAATTAAAAGGGTAAAGTGGATGCATAATTTCTTTCATAATCGGAAGTGTCAAAGATGTAAACAACATAGAGAAGTCAGTTCAAACAATAAAAAATCAGTAACCATTTTATCATCCTGAGAGAATCTTCAAAGAAATAAAATTATGTGTCAAGTTATTTCATAAAAAGTGCAAATATTCTGTTCTTTGTATCACAATGAAGAATTAGGAAATAATTCACTTTGACTTGGTAGATGTTTAATAAATAACAAATGTCATTTGATCATTGACTTCTATTTGAAAAGTTATCAATTTCTTTAATAAATAGAATTCAATTCCAAATGCTATCAATCAATATTAGAGTGTATACAACATCCTGCAATAATTGATTTTCCATTGAAAAATAAGAATTGGCTAAGAAAAAAACAGTTCAACAGCAATTTCTGCCAATTGAATAGAATACAACTTAACTACATTCCCTCCAGCTTTCTAATATTCATGTAGAGAAATTATTTCTCTAATTTTAAACAGGATTACAACTGTAAAAGTATTGTCAATATAGTTTTATCTGAATAACAGAGGGTTTTCATATGTATACCATTTGATTGGTGGTTATTTCAGTTAAAAGGAGTAAAATTTAACCCATTTCACTTGTGGTAATACGTCTGGTATTAATAAGGAGCACCAATACGGGACTTACACAAAAAAGTTATTTTGCCTATTTTTTTTTTCTCATTTTATCTTCACAGTAACCCAATAAAATAGATAGGGTAAGTAAATCCCCATTTTCACAATAAAAAACCCCACAGTTTTAGAAGCCACATTTAGTGGCAGTTTTGAAAAGCCAAGTCTCCTCATTCCTCATCTAAGTTAAGTAATTTTGGTATTATAAAGGCTTTTTTAATGTTTAAGTTATATGGAATATCTAATTATAAACTTCTGGCAATTTTATAGCTAATATCTTAGATGTGAGTACATAATCAATATAAATAAATGTATTGAATTATAATAAAACATCACATCAAGTCCACAAATATTTAGTCAGTATGTGCCAAAGAGGGTACTAAATTCTGGGCCACTTATATCAATTAGTTATAACTTCTGACATGATTACTCCTACTATGGAGTAGGAACATCATAAACAAATGCCCACAGAAGGCAAATAACATCATGGCTCTGGGATCAGAGTGGGGCTGGTGGGTGTGTAGATTGGAGGTGAGAATGAATAAAGATGAGTTTGTATAGCTAGAATACGTTGTGGAAGGCTTACGGCTAACATTGTATTTGGACTTAATTAATTTGCTAATATTAAGACATAAAAGGAAAGGTTTACAATAATTAGATCATTATTTTAATAACCTCTTGCCATTTGGAGAGGATGTATGCATTTCTCCTCCAACTTCAGCAGGTTAGTGTCAGTTTCTTTCGTGTTTTCTCTGTTTCTTGTACATACTTCTATTGTTATCCTCAAAACATTATATTTTAATTTATTCATTTATGTAATTGCCTCTATTGTGACAATGGAGACATTAGTGAATGACAATTTGCTGAATGAATGAATGGATAAAATCAGAGACAGACTGGAAGCCCAGAGAATGGTTAAAATTTAACAAAAATAAGACAGGAATTCAAAATTGCAATTGACTATTAATTCTTACATGAAATACAATTTTCAGAAAATATTGTCATGATGAAAAAATAGGACTGCTGAGAATCAGTTCTTGGAATCAATATAGTACTTAAATTCATTTTTTCCACAGTTTGTGAATGCAAACTGTCTAAGCACTCTATGAGATTGAGAGATTTTTTTCACTTTTGTTCTCATAAATAAAGTGATATTGACACAGACATAATTTTCTTAAATAAATAAGTATTAGAGAATGATTTTCCTTCATAAATATTAAAACTGGCTCTTGGCTGCCTTTTATCCTACTGAGATGCAAATTACAAATGATAGAAATAAAAAAATATTGAACTGCCACCTGTAGAACCACACAAATGCCGGGCTTGGTGGCTCACACCTGGAATCCCAGCACTTTGGGAGGCCAAGGTGGGCGGATCACCTGAGATCAGGAGTTCGAGACCAGCCTGGCCTACATGGTGAAACCCCACATGTACTAAAAATACAAAAATTAGCTGGGCATGGTAGCGGGTGACTGTAATCCCAGCTACTCAGGAGGCTGAGGCAGGAGAATCACTTGAACCAGGGAGCCAGAGGTTGCCACTGCAAAAGGCAGAGATCATGCCTTTGCACTCCAGCCTGGGTGACAGAGCAAGATGCCGTCTCAAAAAAAAAAAAAAAAAAAAAAAAGAACTACACAAATAAACATTTATATGGTATAATTCCTACTAAAATATGTGTATTTATTGTGTTAATTTAAAATAAGATGTAAGACTTAGATGCAAAATACTCTGTTGGTTTGCTGTATTATGCTGGGATTTAAGTTTTAAAAAAATGGTGAAGGGATTTTGTGTTACAAATGTGAATACCTAACAAATGAATGAACATATTGAGATCATTTTCATTAACTAAATTAAATATACATATTGTGTTGATATATATGTATATCTATTATACATATATATAACTATTTCTCAACACCTCCTCTTTCCCACCTTGGTCTTAACTTATATAGGTTCTTAGCAACTCTCCTCGCTTCTACTCTTCACCTCTTTAAAACTATTCTTAATACAGCAGTAAGAGTGATCCTATTTAAACATCATTCAGCTTATGTCAGGTCAATTGCTTCTCATCTCACATGAGTAGACATTAAAATCCTTACAATGGCCTGCAGGATTTGACCCCTGCTACTTCTCTGAGTTTTGGTATTCGCTCTCTCACGTGTTCACTCAGTTTCAGCCACGTTGGCTTCCTTTCTGTCTTGCTGTTCTTGGCACACACCAGGCATGCTCTTGCTCGGCATATTTGTGTCCTTGTCACTTCTCTGACTATAATGCAAGACAACTCCCAGATCATTCTTTCCCATCCTTGGTGGCTTTACTGAATTTTTGCCTTCTTGCCAAAGCTTTCTCTTACCACCTCATCTCAAACTGCAACCACATCCTCCTACATGCCATACCCACCCTCTTTGCTATATTTTTCTCCTTAGCATTTATTACCATCTAATACATGACACTTAATATATTATAATATATGAAATATATTTAACATTTATATATATTAATATTTGCTATTACTTGTCTTAGCTTTTAGAATATAAAACCCATGCTTTCTTCACTGAAGCCCTCACATGTCCAAGAAGAGAAATTGCTTTATACAATATGTACTAAAAAAAAAAAAAACTTTGAAAAAATTAATGAATAAATAATGGCATTCAGCAAACTCAAGTGCTATGGCTGACAGTGACTAGGATTTGGGGAATGAGTAGAGTATAAAAGGAAACAAAAGTAGCTTAAGAGAAAATAAAGGAATCTTATTTTCTTTCACTACTCTCAGTGAAATTTTATAAACACACACACACACACACACACACACACACACACACCCCTTTAGTATGAATTTCTTAAGTACGGAAGTAAAAATCTGCATTCTTGTAAGCTATTGTTTCCACTTCAGCACTTATCATTGTATCTGGAACAGTACTCCATTACTATGCTGAACAATTAAAAATTAATTAAAATAAATGAGAACCTTAAAAGATCTGTATAGTTCCTTGACAGTGTCTTGCCTTCAGGAGCTTGTAGTCTGCTCTTGGAAACTACCTGAAAGTTACTTGGAATTCTTTCAAGTGGGGGAAAAATCTGTAAGCTCCATTTAGTCATGGTGTTGGTTCTAATGCAAGCAGTCAACCAATGTATTCTGCACTTCTTTAGTTCTGTATTTTCTTTCAATGAAACTAAAAGAATACATCTATCATTAATATATACAAACATCATTAATTTAAAAAAAAGAGTTTTGGGCCAGGTGTGGTGGTTCAGGCCTATAATCCCAGAACTTTGGGAGGCTGATGCAGGAGGATCGTTTGAGCCCAGAAAGTCAAGGCTAGCCTGGGCAACATGGCAACACACCTGTCTCTACAAAAAATTTTAAAACAAAGTAGCACATGTGGTAGTGCATGGCTGTGGTCCCAACTACCTGGGAGGCTGAGGTGGGAGGATCGCTTGAGGCCAGGAGACTGAGGCCACAGTGAGTAGTGATTGCACCACTGCAGTCCAGCCTAGGTGACAGAGTGAGATCCTGTCTCAACAACAACAACAACAACAACAAAAGAGTTTTCTTCCATTAAAACTATCTTTGTCCTAGTTCTTCATATTTATTTATATTTTTCTAAAATACTTAAGACCCTGATCCAACTCTCCCCCTACAATGTATATCTTGCATCTACTGCATTTCTGGGCTGTAGGTATCTTGAAAGCAAGGAAAAACCATATCGTTCTATATTATTTTAGGATAGACTTGTACAGTGTAATTATTAAATAAATGTTTTACTCTATTTGCATTCTGCATTATTTCCAGTATTCCTGGTATTTTCACTTCTACTCCTTTACAACAACCATCTCTCTGAACTTCCTGTTTGTCACTTCCATCCACCTTTTCAGTATATTACTACTTCACATCAGTATTGCAGTAAGTACTTCAAAGTCCTGCACCAATAAAGACAACATCTCATGCAGGAATGAATCCAGGTTTCTTAAGGCCTAAAACATATAAAATTTTAAGAAAAAATGTAAGATTATCAGTACAAAATTAGATATGTGAATATTTTTAAAAAGGAGATAAGAAATAACAACAAATCACAAATGTTAAAAAGCTGACAAATGTCACAAACACCACATATTTCTAAACCCTTCTTAAAGCCTTGTAATGGGCTTATAGGGAAGGGAGGTGCCCTAAGACTTAACTGTTTTCTCTTACGATTTATCCACTTCTGGACTCACTTATTTTTTCATTTACTGTAATTAGTGTCACATCCTTAATTCTAATTCTTGGATTTCCATCTCATATAACATACCCAGCTTATCACTGCTTGTATGATGCTGCCTCATCTCCCATTTCCAAGCCTTAAGAAACTATGGTTTTCTTAATGTTCAATCTCTCCCTCACATCTCTTCAAAAGGTAACATATCTCATAAGTCTCTTACGTTTAATGCTAAAGACCCAGGGAGTTTCTGTGATTTGACAAAGGTCATACTAGCAGTTGATGAGAAAGAGTGGTCCAGAAACGGAATCATCTGACTCCTACATCATGAATCTGTTCATCAACAAGATGTGTTTTCACTGACCAACATACCAAGAAAGTTATATACACAAACATCCATTGTACATATGTCATAGATTTCAATCAGAGCACAAGGTTTACTGATTAACCTATTGTTGATAAGAAAAATTTAGAAAGCCTTCTAAAAGATTAGCCAAAATTGGCCGGGTGTGGTGGCTCATGCCTGTAATCCCAGCACTTTGGGTGGCCAAGGCAGGTGGATCACGAGGTCAGGAGATCGAGACCATCCTGGCTAACATGGTGAAACCTTGTCTCTACTAAAAATACAAAAAATTAGCCGGGCATGGTAGCAGATGCCTGTAGTCCCAGCTACTCGGGAGGCTGAGGCAGGAGAATGGTGTGAACCCAGGAAGTGGAGCTTGCAGTGAGCCAAGATTGCGCCACTGCACTCCAGCCTGGGAAACAGAGCAAGACTTCATCTCAGAAAAAAAAAAAAAAAAAAGATTAGCCAAAATTATGATTTTCCAGTTAAGAGGCGATATATTTATGTGAGAAATGACTTAGTCACTTTAGGCATTATAATTTCTTTTATTAATGTAGGCTTGGTATTTAAAATGATATATTTCATTATATCAGATGCCTCTAGCATTTAAATGTTCCCTTACATAAAGTCTAGGCTTTATAAGATTAATATTATTGATGAAAATAATTTTACCTATCCTTAACAAAATAGCTTTCATCCTCATTGTAATGATGTGAGTTAGATCTTGAAATCTAATTATACAGATGATATAAAAGGAAATACAGAAAACACAAGTAAGTTCCCTAAATTCATGAAGACAGCATCAAATTCGGAGTCTTCTGACTCCGAATTTGATGTTGTATTCATCAGAAATATTATCTCCTCCTGTAACTCAGAGTTCAGACCTGATCAGGGTCAATGATTTAAGCATGCACAAATATGGAAGACACAGAATTCAAACTTAATATGGCTAATATTCTTCTTATTGTCAAAGACCTTCAAAGTTGAAAGTAAACACAGATTTCTTTTTACTACCTACAATATTCTAAGCATGACATTATGTTTCCTATATCTTATTCCTAAATTTGATAACAATTTTGCCAACTATTATCCCAGTTATCCAGCCAAGAATACCTGGGTACTAAAAGTTTTAAAAAATACAGGCAATATGTACCAGATCTGAATTTAAATCCTGATCTAACTCTAAAACCATGGCTCTCTACTAATCACTGGAGATACTAAAGCATTGGCTGGTTGAAGATCTGGTATGGATGTTAAAAAGATAGGTTAGCATCCTTGCTTCCAAAGTAACCACTCCAAACTTACAACAAAGTGCAGTCTATTCCATGAAATATTGGTTAGACAAATCCAGAAATTTAACTGTAGGAACAATTGTTCCTCATGAAGCAATGTCACTGAACACACAAATATTTCAAAGTATGTCACCCTTGATGAAGGCAATCAAATTAGGATTTGGGGCATTGGACTGCATAAAACAGGA
The DNA here is from genome assembly GCF_009764315.1 of Trachypithecus francoisi. Lineage (NCBI taxonomy): Eukaryota > Metazoa > Chordata > Mammalia > Primates > Cercopithecidae > Trachypithecus > Trachypithecus francoisi. The sequence goes on from NW_022681469.1 coordinate 62,877,190, forward strand.
CATTATTTAGTTTCCTTCATGTCCCTATCACAAAAATTATAATGTAAGCATAATTTTCCTCTGATAAATTTCAAAATAAATGGATAAAGAAGAGAAACATATTTCTTTGTACTGGCAATGTATCTAATCACTAGTATCCTGATGTGGTGTGATATCCCTACATCTTAAAAATAATACATTACAACCTATCAGCCCAGGGACCAATAATTTGTATTTTTCTTCAAAGAAGATAGTTTCCTAAATACATATTAGAAAATATTCGTATCAACATGAAATGTGGTCTGTGTTATGTGTACCTAAACCACCAGTTTTAGGGAATTTTGAGAAATCTCATGCTAATGACCAATCCGTACCTGGTAATCCCCCTGGAACAAGAACAAGGAAGCTCACTCATCTGTGTGCTGTGTTTCTTGATCTCCAACCTTGATCACTGCCATGCCATCTGTAACATATGCCAAAAAAGCATAAGCAGAAATAGAGACTTTCTTGCCTAGGCACATTCTTCCTTATGTTACGCTGGAGTGCGTCCTCTGTCCTCTAATAATGCTACTGGAATTAGCTCTTCTACCAAAGACTTTTTCATGACAAGGAATTCCAGAGGCCAACTTCTAAAACCAAAACCACCACTCCAAAAAAACAGCTTTCACCCTTACTTCAATCGCTGATCTCAACAATAAATCCAACAGCATTTTCTTGCCAGAAACCCTGTCAGTTCACCTTTAAGAAGAAAAGCAAGCTAGCTGGACCAATTCCAATCACCTACTCTGAAACAACTAAAAACTAAGAATATAAAAGTATGCACGAATTATAATTAATATCGCAGAGGCATTTCCTCAGAGAATACCTATGGACAAACAATGAAGTTTCTCTCATTTCATTGCATATCTTATGGCCTTGGACATGCTTACTTGCCATGTAGCTCTGGCTAAATCTATAAGCAAACATTGGATATCATTGGTTTTAGCTTTGTGCTCTTCCATGCTGTGTTACCACTGATTCATTCAGAATGTTCTTGAAGACACATTCAGATTTTAATGTTATATTTCTATCTTAACTCCAAAGAGTTTTCCAAAAATTTTCTAAATTTACCAATTATAATAATATAAATTAATATAGATACAAGATACAATAATATAGATACATAATATAGATACAAGTTATCTTTAAAAGATTTTATTAAATTAACAAAGTTGAACAACTTATCAATATAAACAATTGTTTTAGGTTCACTGAATATATGATATTTAATCCTTGTGGATTCATTGTTCTCTTACAAAAATTGCTGAAGTTTTAAAAGTATCATGATGGTAATGTATTTCACAATTATGTTATAACACAGACAACTAGGACAAAAATGAATTTGGAGAACTAGTTCAAAATATCCAGTGATTAAATAAAGCTTAGAACCAATGATATGCACATAAAATTTTAGATTTAACTCATGATATTACCAAGTAAAATTGATTTTATCTATATCTTCTACTCTACCTTTTCTGGAGATATAATATTGGTATAAATTGATAAAACCATATAATACTGTTAATAAGTTTAACACTTGCTATGGATAATTGTTTTAATGTCCTAACCATGTTATTGTATTAATTCAGAATACAATGACTAAGTCTCTAAGTAGAGCAAAATTCTGCCTTGCGAACTTATTGAAGACTCAACTGGACATGACTATATGTCTAAATTTTTTCCAAATTAATCAGTCTCTTCAATGAAATCACTATCAAATCTCAACAGAGATTGTCATGAAAATTCAAGAGCAGATTCTAGAATTTATATGCAAAACCAAATGGTCAAGAATTGTTCCGAGAGCATTTTGATGAACAGCTCTAGGATGGATCCACCTGCCAAACGCCAGGATTTAATATAAAGATGTTTCAATTAAAACAGTGTGATATTGGTGTAGGGATAGACAAATAGGCCAGTAAGATAGAAAAACAGACCAGAACAGAGCACTCAGAAAAGATCTGTACATGCATTTAAAAAAATTAATATATGACAGATGGGACTAGTAGATAAGTGTGAGTAATGATACACTATTCAAAAAATGGTGCACAGCAGTAGCAAAGAAGAAGAAATCAAGAAAGCAATCCTATTTAAAACAGCTACAGTATAATAAAATACCTAAGAATAAATTTAACTAAGTAAATGAAAGATCTTTACAATGGAAACTATAAAACATGAAATATCTTTTCATTTTTATGTATCCTCTTCAATTTCAATGGATAAAAAGTTGAAAGGACACATAAAAAATGGAAAGATATTTCATGTTCATGGATTGAAAAAATTAATATTGTTAAAATGTCCACACTATGCAAAATGATCTGCAGATTCAATGCAATCTCTATCAAAATACCAATCAATGTCATTCTTCATAGAAATAAAACAATTTTTCTAATAGTTGTATGGAACCCACAAAATGCCCTGAATAGACAAAGTAATCTTAAGTAAAAAGAACAAAGCTGGAGGCATCACACTACCTGGCTTCAAAATACACTATAAAGGTATAGTAACCAAAAGAGCCTGGCATGGTCTAAAAACAGACACATAGACTAATGGAACAGAATACAGAACCCAGAAATAAGTACATGCATTTACAGCCAACACAGTTTCAATAAAGGTGCCAAGAATATACACTGGGAAAAGGATAGTCTTTTTAAGAAATGATGCTGACAAAACTGGATGTTCATATGCAGAAGATTAAAATTAGAACACTATCTCTTATATATCAAAATAAACTCTAATTTAAATAAAGACTTAAATTTAAGACCTGAACTTATGAAACTACTAGAAGAAAACGTTAAAAGAATACTCCAGGACATTGGTATGGGCAAAAATGTTTTGAGTAAAACCTCACAAGCACAAGCAACGAAAGCAAAATTTGATAAATGGGATTGTGTCAACCTAAAAAAGCTTCTGCATAGCAAAGGAACCAATCAACAAAGTGAAGAGACAACCTACAGAATGGGAGAAAATATTTGCAAACTATCCATCTGACAAGGGATGAATAGGTAGAATGTATAAGGAACTCAGACAACTTAATAGCAACAAACCCCCCAAATAAATTGATTTTAAAAATGTGCAAAAGATCTAAATAGATATTTCTCAAAAGAAGACATACAAATGGCCAACAGATACATTAAAATGCTCAATATCACTAGTCATCAAGGAAATTCAAACTAAAACCACAATGAGATTTCACCTCACCCCATTAAAAATGGCTATTTTCAAAATAGAGATGCTGGCAAGGAGATGAAAATAGCAAATGCACGCAAAGATTTGAAGAAAGAGAAATGCTCGTACACTGTTTGCCACAAACAGTGGCAGACACAGAAAGACAAATATTACATATTTTCACTCACATGTGGAAGCTAAATAAATTGATCTCATGGATACAGTAAATATATAGCTAGCAATAATTTACTGTATATTTCACAGTAGCAAGAAGGAAAGATTTTAAATGTTCCCAACACAAAGAAATGATAAACGTTTGAGGTGATGGATATCCCTATTATCCAGATTTCATCATTTCACATTGTATGCATGCATGAAAATATCACATGTACTCTATAAATACGTACAACTATTATGTGCCAATAAAAAAAAAATGACCCAGAGGCATATAGCCCCTCAGGAGCTGAGCCACACTAGAGATGGCTCGGGAATGCTTGTTGAAAAAATAAGACAAAAATGCTGTTAAAGTTCTGAAATATAAAGCTTTAATAAAATGGTGCATAGCAAACTGATTACACATATTGAGAAAGAAAACAAAACTAAAATATGAACTTTCTACTTTGGACCACAGATACATTAAAAACAACTTAATTCTGTGAGCTTAAGAACATTTCTGGAATGTAACATTTTACAGTTATTAGAAGAAAATGAAGAATAATATATTTAAGACTTCAGGGCATGGAGAATTTCCTAAACAATACAACACATTTATAAAACTTACTTGAAACAAAATGACAAATTTGACTATATTAAAACTTCAAATTTTACAAAAAAATAAAGAGACAGAAACTAAAAATATAAGCCATATACTGGGAAAAGCTATTTATATCCTACGTATTTGACAAATGATTATGTTCAAAATATATAAATATGCCCTAAAATGATTAAAAATTCACAAACAATCCAATTAAAGAATAGGCAAAAAGATGGGTCAAATCTCAGACGAGAAAAATCCACAAGCTAACAAGATTAATAAAATATGATCATACTGAGCACTACTGAAGGAAAAGTAAATGAAAGCTACAATGGGAAACCATTACACAACAGATTTGATAAAAGGAAATGTAAAGAAAGAGGAACAAGTATGTATAGAGATGAGAACACTAATTTGACACTGACAAACGTAAAAAGAGTATGAAACACTTGGGAGAGAAATTTGGAAAAAAAAAAAATAAACTAGTAGAAGAAGCCACAGAACATTCTTCCACATTATTTGACAAGATTGATAGTCATTATAACCCAGAAATTTAAGTTGTACTGTAGAATAAACTCCTATACATGGTCGCAAGGAGACTACATGAAAAACTCATTATAGCATTGTTTAAAGCAGTAAAAATAAAGCAAACCAAAACTATAATGTCCTAAATAACCAGGGAATGCTTAAATTAAACTGTAGTAGAGACATATAGTAACAGAATTCTACCCAGTAGTGAAAATAAATGAACTAGAGTTACATGTACGTTTTGATCAATCTCCAAAGCTTCAGGTGACTTAAAAGTGGCAAAAAGACATGTGTGGCAAGATATTATTTAAATACAAATTTTCAAATAAGCAAAATGAATCTTATATAGTTGTGGATACATATATAACACAGTAAAGAAATGTAAGCAAAAGTATAACCCGAATTAATTCTGATATTTTATCCTGGGATTGTAACAGAGGTTTGTGACTTGAGGGGTGACTACAGGAAGCTTTAACTAATTTATAGGGGCCTATTTCTTTTCCAAATATGAAAGAAACATAGTAAAATTGTGAGACAATAAAACAGTATGATAGGTACATGGTCGTTTGCTATATTATTCTGTTATTATTATTATTTTTTGCATATTTGAACCTTTTTAATGAAAATTATAGGTCATCACCTGATGAAGTGTTAAATTGCATGCACTGGACCATGAGAAAGCTGAGACACTCCATCCCCCATCCACACTCCTGCCATCCTCCTCCATTCTCATCAGAATCAAAGAAGGAATCACAGATGTAAGGTGTTGTGCTGGGCATCTTAATAAGTGAAATGAGAAAAAAGTAGGAATAAGCTATGTGAGTCTTATATGGCAATTTTGCTGACTGGGGAAGAGGCTCAGCTTAAGGAAGGAACATCGTGTCCAGTTTTATGCATTTTAAACATCAAACCTTGACTTTCTGTGCCTACTGTGTAATGGAGAAATTCAACTACTGAGTTGTTTCAATGAAAATTTACAAGATTGAGAGCAAAACCCATTCACTATTAAGTGCAAACGAATCACAAACAGATGTGTCAGGCAGAAAACACTTGCACATAGTACTCGCTATTTTGAGTTGAGATCTTAACTTCTAATCTAAAACTCCTCTGTTTTGTGTCCTCACCCTTGCTCAAGCACAGCAAAAAGACAATTTTGGATCTTCTGGACTAAAGAAGAACTGGCAGAGAAAAATCTCCTTCTCATACTCAGTCACTGCACAGGAAGATGGTCCTGTAGTTCTAGATTGGAGGGTTTTTCTGTCAGTAATGACCCTGTTCTCCCATCCCAGAGATCTGAATTTAAATTCAAAGCGAAGTAACACTGAGGAAAAAAGTAAACCTAAAGTAAATGTATGTAAATATATGAGCAGTTAAGTTCAAGGTTGTGAGAACATGTGCACAGAGGTAACTTTGCATTCTGTATACTATTTTAAAAAGATAATTAAAAGGTTTAGAAATATTGATGCTGTCTTAAATGCTTAAATGTACATGATTAATTACAAATAGTAGTATATAAACCACACATATCATTTTATTTGCTTCACACAATCCTGTGAGGAGTGAGGTCTTAATAAGTATCCTACTTTTGAAAACAAAGTTTTTTTTTTTTTTTTTAAATCACCTATTTCTTTATATATTGCTTAGATCTTTGCTGCTGGCATTGTGTTGAACACTGAGCATGCAGAAAAAAAAAAAAAAAACTGACAACGTCAAGGTACACAATAGATGTGTGCACAAAGTGGTAAGGAACACAGTGCAGGGGTGCAATCTCGGTTCACTGCAACCTCCGCCTCCTGGGCTCAACGCAATGAGATTATAGGAGTGAGCCACTGTGACCAACCTGAATCTGGTCTTTATCAGAGTAAAATCGAAGTTTCCATTTGTCATGAGATCTTGACAATTGTATTACGAATTTCCCAAATTTGGAGAGGGTTGGAACAATGATCTTAGATGAACATATGCAGATAGTGATTTTTAAAGAATAAGCATGTAATAAATGCAAAACTTCCTAAAATTGTAATCAGTAGGTTTTACCTAGTAAAACAGTCAAGAGAAAATATAGTTATTTATAGAGGAAGCATCTACTTTTTAAAAGTCTATTAGGTAAGATGCTGGTTATATTTAACTTAAATATAAAAAGGTTTATAATAATTATCTAGGGTAAAGATTTAAAATGAAAGTTGTAAATATTTATTCAAAGTTCATATATTCTATTATACTTTTAGATGCTCAAACTAGTTCAACAAAAAATAACAATGACAAAGACGAAAATGAGAGACAACGTTATATACCATTTAATACTCCAACATTGCTGAACATCTCACAGCCCCAACACTGTTGGTCAAAAAATTGTTAATATTGTATCCTAAATCAAATAGCAAGAAATAGCACTTCAGAAATTTAGATTTGTAAATTCCCCAGATCTTTTGTCTTCATCTTTTTTATAGAACAAAGACTAATTTATGCAACTAAAACAAAGAATAATAGGTGGCAAAAGATTATTCTCTGTCCAGTATTTGTGTAGGAATGTTTACTAAATGTTACTGGGAAATAAATTTTAAGATTTTTGGGACACTATAATCCTTCAAGTACTTGATTCTCTGAGTTCTTTCAGAAAATCATTGTAGATTGATTGAAAACTAAAAAATGGCTCAGGAAATTTTTAATAGTAAAGTTCTTGAACTGCATTTTTTAATTTTAGGAGATGGCACACATACCATTAGGAGTGTTTTAAAATCAATAGCACTTGGCTTATGAGCATCAGAAAACCTATATGACTGCTCAATGTATTGTAAGTGAATATATAGAACAAAAGCTAGAGGGAATTTGAAAATACTCTTGTTTTCCCAAAGCCAACATAGTCAGAGTCTATGACACTGAGTGCTGCAAAAGTGTTAAAATGTTAGAATCTGATGCCGTAAAATCCTGTTGTATGCTAGGTGGCTTGATTTGATCATTCCATAATATATATATGAATTGAAACATCACATTGTAACTCATAAATCTATACAAGTATTATTGTCAATTAAAAATAAAAATAAAACTCTAAAAGTAAAAGCTCTACCAAAATATTTTTAAAAGTCTGTGATAAGAGAAATGAACAAACTCAGGAAAAGCAGGAGACCTAGCTTTTCCGAATAACAGCTTTGTAGATTAGGGTAGAAAAGAGTACACTCTAAGAATTCTATTGCCAACCAAGTTGTCATTCATGTTTTAAATAAACTGGAAGATGATAGTGAATCTGTAAGGGCACAGTCTATATAATTCTATATTCAGAAATATAGAAAACAAAGATATATATGAAAGAAATGATCAATTTCTAAGTCTGCCTGGAAGTCATTAAACAGGGGGAAAAATCCAATTACATAACACAGCACCTATCTTTTACTTACATAGGTATAATTTTTCCTTAGGAAAGAGTTAACTTTAAACTATGAATGTTCAACACCTTTATTGCCTTCAACAAATAAAATTTTAAAAAATCAATAATGATGATTTTTTTAATTGGAAAAAAACCTCCAGTGATATACAATTGGCATCATGATAATGCCTCACGTAAGGCATAAAAATTAGGGTTGTATCTCAACCAGTCTACTGCTTTGGAATTTTGGGATAATCTATAAGGGGTTGAGGATGAAGGATATAGTGTAAAAATTAAACACAGAACAACAGACAAAAACAAGTATAAAACACACACACACACACACCACATACACCACACACACACACACACGTACTAGTAAATGTAGTGTTCTAAACAAGGTGAATTCTTTTGTATACCCTTTTGGACTTGCAAACTTCTAGCTAGTTAATCTTTGGATACTAAAGGAATAAACTTTTATCATTGTCACCTGGTGGTGTAGAATACAGGTGTAACCTTTATGAGGGGAGGAAAGATATGATGTACCATATGTTAACATTATTCTCCAAAATATTTAATGCTCAAAAACAGTATTTGAATATTGACAGTCAAGACAGTATCATGAATCTAATAGAAATATTAACGAGTAGTTTACTAAAGAGCTTTGTTGTAAGAGTAAATAAAGCTGGAAATTATAAATAACAAATTATGGGTTTGGATTATACAAGAACTGGACTTGAATCAGAGGATTTATACTCATAGAAAGGCCTGACTTAACACCTTGGCAAAATTTTGAGAGAATGAATAAATACCATGATTAATACAGATAAAATGTTAAATCATATGCATACAGTTTTTAATGATTTCTCACTTAAACCAATTACATAAACTGCAAAAATACTAGTTTCGAAATAAAATAAGACTTTAGTATCAGTCTTAGAGCTTGTAAAATCACAAATATAATTTTAGATTTACCTTCATTTTCTCTCTTGAGATAGTATCATGTCTATTTTTAAAATTAAACTTATGAACTTAATAAAGGCCACCTAGACTACAAAGTGCAGAGAGTATCGCTTCATCATAGCATATCCTGTGTTGATACTGTCTTTAGAATCATGCTAATTTGTAGTATTTGTTGATTTTCATGGTGTTAATCCAAAAAAGTATATGATATTTATAAATTATTCAAGTATTTTTGCCAAATGATATTAGACACAGTTGTTATTGCAAATTTTATTTTAAAATAAAAACAGCATGTTCAATTTTCTTCTAAGGTATACTAGGTGAAAGTGATCCTATTACTCTCATCCTTAAAAGTGGGTCTCAAGCCTATAATCCCAGCACTTTGGGAGGCCGAGATGGGTGGATCACGAGGTCAGGAGATCGAGACCATCCTGGCGAACACGGTGAAACCCCGTCTCTACTTAAAAAAAATACAAAAAATTAGCCGGGCGAGGTGGCGGGCGCCTGTAATCCCAGGTACTCAGGAGGCTGAGGCAGGAGAATGGCGTAAACCCGGGAGGCGGAGCTTGCAGTGAGCTGAGATCTGGCCACTGCACTCCAGCCTGGGCGACAGAGCGAGACTCCGTCTCAAAAAAAAAAAAAAAAAAAGTGGGTCTCAATTTATGTATCCTTATTAGACTGTAACACTAAAAATTATCATTGGACATAAAAGAGTTATAGTCATAGAAAATGCCTATGCGCCAAGTACTTTGCTTATAACTGTTATTTCTTTATTCATACAGTCTTTCCTTTCATTGAGCTATCTGGCAAGCTCTCCTAACTTCTCCTCTTCTATGAATGCCATTAGAATATTCTTAATAATGTGCATTTATTTATTTATTTATTTATTTATTTTTGAGACAAAGTCTCACTCTGTTGTCTAGGCTTGAGTATAGTGGCGTGATCTTGGCCCACTGCAACCTCCGCCCCCCACGTTCAAACCATTCTCGTGCCTCAGCCTCCCAAGTAGCTGAGACTACAGGCTCCCTGCCACCATGCCCAGGTAAGTTTTGTATTTTTTTTTTTTTTTTTTTGTAGAGACAGGGTTTCTCCATGTTGGCCAGACTAGTCTTGAACTGCTGGCCTCAAGCAATCCGCCCACCTCGGCCACTCAAAGTGCTGGGATTACAGGTGTGAGCCACCATGCTCGGCCAACAATATGCTTTTAGTTATTTATTTGATTTATTTGGTGATGTGCTGGTAAGCTGGCATTCTGAAAGCAAATAATTCAGCAAGCAAGCAAATATAAAGGTTTGAGTTATAGCATTTGCCTATTTCCACATTGTAAATGCTACCACTATAGCCAATTCAAGCTATCATCATGATGTAACTGAATTTGAAGTTGGGAAGAGATTTGCATAGAATGTCTTATTGATGTGGAGCAACCTGGCTCCAGCACAACACTGTGATGAATAAATACTGCTTCCAATTTGTGTTTATTCTAAGAGTCTATCAAAATGTCCATGGACATTTTTTGGAAGGTTTCAATATATATTTCAGAAAATCACAGTGAGTCAATTTTAACATGATTAAAGTTTTAAGCAACAGCAGACAAAATTTTATTAAACTATGAAATGACAGAAAAACTTTTTTCAAATAATATTATATAGAGGGAGAAAATAAAAAGGTTGCATTTATTTTGTGACAATGTTCATTATAAAAAAAATCACCAAAACCTTGCAAACTATATTTATGTTAGAGAATCTGGAGAATGGAAATGACCATATTATTTGATTGACAACGAAAAATTTTCATTATGTATTCTGAGAATCTAGGTCCAATATTTTACTGAATGAAAATGATTAAGTACATATTTTATGGCCCATTATCTTTTATTCTAATGATCATTACTTTAAAACACTTTTGAAGTAATGAGGCATTTAGTATTTAAAAATAGACCACACCTAGGACAGGGGTTGGCAAATGTTTTCTGTACAGGGCCATGAGTAAATATTTTAGATGCTGCAGACCATACATTCTCTCTCATGAATGCAGTTCTGCTATTGTTTTGGTAAAGCACCCAGGTTCAATATGTAAATTAATGGTCATGACTGTGTTCCAATAAAACAGCGTTTACAGAAGCAGGCAGCAGATGGATAAAGCCTGTGGGCCATCCATACTTGTTTACCCAACCTTAGCGTGTACTGAATCATTTGATTTTTTTTGTAGCTCTAATTCCAATATATTTTTTCTTGGTGTTTGTGAAACACTATCATAGATAACTAAAGTGTTTTTTAATAAAATTGCCCCAGTCAGTAAAAAAGTTTTGACCAGTGTTTCTTAAACAAGATACTTCTGTAGCTAACTGCCAAAAGGACAATGCAATTGAAAATAAAATGAATATATTTGTGGACATATCTTATTTTACATTACTATACCAAAATTTCACAACTAACCATAAGGAGAGAGGTTTACCTACACAGAAAATGATGAGAACATTTGCATATTAAATTAAAATGCATTTAATATGAGTGCATTCATTTTATTTTACTGTAAAATTCCTTATTCTTACCTTCCATAAGTTTCCCTGTCTGTTCTGCACTTCCCCCAGGAAGAATCTTGGCAATGTAGGCTCCAATTTCTCCACTATGTCCAGGGATTTCTTTACCACCCACAATTCTAATTCCTAATCCATTACCTGTAGTAAACAATTAGCAAATTATCAGTACTAATTTAAGAAGGGACAATAGTTATCACAAGTTATAGAAGTAGGTCAGGTACCCAGAAGCTAAATATAACATGAATATTGGAACTGGACACCAAAACCAAAGTATGTCATTCTGATATCAATAATATAAAATAGGATTTTCTGAGATCTTGGTAGACTCTCCAATGATTGACCTGATATTAACAAGTAATTTTTTGAATTCAGCCATATTCAGTAATATACCCAGGACTTGCCAATTTTTGACTAGGTATTTTGTAAAAATTTTATGAGTGTTCCCAGAGCATACAATTCACTTATGAAATTAAGAAATATTTTACTTATAGAAGAGCAGTAATGACTATTCAAAACTGAGAAGACACAAACCAATCATACAAACAATCGTAATTTATAAAGTGAAAACATGCTTATAATTTATAAATTATTATTCATTTTTCAGCCTTAATTAATCAACTAACATTGTTTGTATATTAACCTGACACTTACTACAAGACACAATAAAATTATTCTTGACTGATGAACATCTTAGTAAACTGATTCTTACTTTGCAGTACAGGTTCTTCTGGAATTAGCCACATGAAAAGACCAGGGTGAATAATTATTATGAGAAACCCAACTGAGATAAATATAAGTGTAGATATTTTTAGTTTCTGTGTTTTTTTAAAAAACGGCTAAAAATTAGCAAGTATATAGAGCACTAAACATACCTAAACACAGAAAAATACAGTGAATGTACTGTTCTGTAATCTTATGGGACATTGTTGCATATATGCTTCATCATTGACCAAAACATTATGTGGTGCATGAGTATGCTTTAATGCATAGCGGTTTTAAGATCATTATTTTGAAAGGCAAGAAACAAACACATATTAATCATGACAAATAATGGAATATTTGAATAGCTCTATTCTTTTTATTTTTTTGTAGAGACAAGGTCCCACTATGTTGTCCAAGCCGGCCTCAAACTCCTGAGCTGAAGCAATCCTCCTGCCTTGACCTCTCACAGTGCTAGAATTACAGGCAGGAACTCTTTTCTTTTAAAGCAGTGGCTCTCAAATGGGGGTGACTTTTCCTCCCAGGGTATATTGGTCCATGTCTGGAAACATTTTTGGTTGTCAACATGGAACGATGCTACTGGCATTTAGTGGGCAGAGGCCAGGAATGCTGCTAAATATCCTACAACGCACAGGATATCTTCCTAGGATTCTCTAGGCCAAAATGTCAATAGAGCCAAGGTTGAAAACCCCTGTTTTAATGAAAGCAATGCATGTTAATTATTTTAAATCTAATGTGACTATTGAGCAATCTTGATTTTTTAAGCTATAAAAATTAGAAAGACTGACATTGCTATAAAAATAAAACAAGAAAATCCTTTTGCAGAATTCCTTCTATAGAAATGAATGGGTTACAAATATGGGAACAGATCCTATATATAACACTAGTACTTTAGTCACATATTTTGGGGTTTTCCTTCTATTTGAATACCTTTAAAAACACTTTTTTCCCCCAGGAAGTCCATATCAGAACTTAGAATCCACAAATAGACTTAAAATTGCTATACCTTATAAAGGTATGGCTAAAAGTGTAGTTGCAGGCTGAGTGTGGTGGCTCATGCCCGTAATCCCAGCACTTTGGGAGGCCGAGGCAGGAGGATTGCTTGAGGCCAGGAGTTCAAGACCAGCCTTGCCAACATAGGAGACAAAAACAGAAAACAAACAAAAGAGTGTAGTTGCGGAACTTCAAAATCTATTCATCGGCATGAAGGACTTTAAAAATTTGGTTTTAGTTTCATTCTGCAAATGACAGTGTCTTGAAGGTGAAGTAGTTGGGTCCTTAGAGTCATTTGATTTCTAGTAGCTGAGCACATTCTAAAACCCTGTGGTAAAGGATCAGTGATGAGAAACTGTAATTAGAACCATCTCAATAAAGTAGCACAGACACAATAATTATTTAATTTTGTAATATATAGTCTCACAATAGTGAATTCAAATACTCAAAATGCATTTGAAGTATACTTCACAAGCTTCATGTCTTTGGTAAATAGAATAATACAGTCAAAATGATCCTGTGAGAAATGCGACTATATACATAGAAACAATTTCAGTCATATAGTTAATTTTCAACAATTACTGTTCCTCTTGTTGACATTGCTACTATTGTTTTTTGTTTTGAGACAAAATCTCACTCTGCTGCCCTTGCTGGAGTGCAATGGTGTGATCATAGCTCACTGCAGCCTCAAACTCATGGGCTCAGGGATTCTCCCACCTTAGCCTCCCGAGTAGCTGGGACTACTAAGTGCCACCATGCCCACCTAAGTTTTTTATTTTTAGCAGACACCGAATCTGGCTATATTGCTCAGACTGCTTTCAACCTCCTAGGCTCAAGTGACCCTTTTACTTCAGCCTTCCAAAAGTTCTGGGATTACAGGTATGAGCCAGTGTGCCCACCTGCTATCGTTTCTCATGTAGACAATTAAGTTGCATAGGAAGATTTAAAAATTTTTGAAGAATAGAACATTAGAAAATAAATAGACCCAGGAAAAATAACATTTGTTTATTTTATAGTAGCTGCTTCTATGCTAATTTGAATGTAATGAAAAGAAATTAAATTTATGTAATTTTAAAGAATTAAATCTGGATATTTTGATTTCATATTTCTATAGTTGCACTGTAATGTTTTTATTTCAAATATAGATAAAATGAATAAAAATATTTCTATAAAAATGTAACACCACTCCTCAAATCTAGAAAGCAGAATACCAATGGAATTTTTTGTAAACTCAAGAAGCAACATTAATTTTGAATTGAAATTTTTAGAAGTAAATGATCCTCGACAAGTGATGTGTATAGTATCGTTTTTCAACTTTTGACAAATTTTTATCAATATAATGTCCTCTCTCTGCTTTTGTTTCATCTCAAACCACTGATGAAATGCTTCTTCAGATGCCATGAAAATGGTCTCGTTCTTGTGTTCACAGTACGACAGCATACAGAGACATGTAAACCAACAGTTACTCCAGATAACGTAAGTGCTTTACTAAAAAAGAAAGTCATAAGTTATAGTAATTTCATGATATATAAGCATATCTGTGGTTAAGAAAGTCTTATAGAGAAGTTTAAAATTTAGAAAACTTTCAAAGGTTGGGATATTTATAGAAAAGAGAAATTCAATGATAAAAGTAGCAAAACCATTAAGAAAATGCATTACCTCTACTAACCTTAGAATTACAATTTAAGTTTCTACGTACATTGTAAGCATTTGATAAATATGCTACTTTGGAATCACTTTAAAAATAAACTATGAACAAAACAAACATGAGCATACTAAGGGAAAATCTTTACATTTGCATTTAAATTTACAGATTAAATCCAATTTTATGTGTTTATTAATCTGTTACAATGAAAGCTCCAGTATTTTAAAGTATCACAAAGAATGTTTTCATTTTCAACATTAAAATATATATTAAAATATTATGAGGTTATAATTAGAACATTGCATTTGGATAAAATTAAAATACTTGTTTAATTTCAATACTCTCATATCCTATACTTAAGCATCAAGGGAAAGCAAAATTTGTATTAATGAACATACTGTATCTTATGAATAGTTTAAATCAACTGTGTTGATTTTTTTATAATGAAGCTATCCTAGAATAAAAATATATTGCTTAGTTCAGTCATGTCATTAGTTGGGCTAAAGAAGAAGACAGATTATACATATAATAATGCCTATAAAGTTCCAAGAATAATAGAAAAGTCCCCAAAGGATAGTTCATTAAATTTATTTTTATGTAGTTTACACATTACTTACACTCTTGAGTAAGGCTGTGAGAATTTAATTTTATATTATTTCACTTACTTATCTCTGTGTTGTAAATTATACATAAAAGTGTTTAAGAAAGTAAACCAAATTATATTAAAAATTCATAATGATTTCCCTTTTTGTCCTATGAAATGCAACAGTTTGTTCATTAATTCTCAAACATGAAGACCTAAATAATTTTCACTATTTATTTAATTATTGGTCAGTATTTAAAAACGTTCCTATAAACACAACAATGTACATCAATCACCTTAATAACAATCCATACCTTACGGTTTTTAGCAACATCAAAACGGAAACAGCACACTCATGCCAAGTTTAATCCAACTCTAATCCTGAGTATTCCAACAATAAATTCACTTATTCCCATTAGCCTTTTCTTATCCAGCCAATTGCTCCAGGCATGAAAACTGCTGTTCAGTATCCCTTTGTTTCTAGTTTTATTTTATTTTTTTTATTTTATTTTGAGATGGAGTCTTGCTCTGTCCCCCAGGCTGGAGTGCAGTGTGTAGTCTTGGCCCACTGCAACATCTGCCTCTAGGCTCAAGCCATTCTCCTGCCTCAGCCTTCCTAAGTAGCTGGGATTACAGGCTCCTGCCACCAGGCTCAGCTAATTTTGTGTATTTTTGGTAGAGAGGGAGTGCTGCCATTTGGTCAGGCTGGTCTCAATCTCCTGACCTCAGGTGATGCCTGCTTTGGCCTCCCAAACTTCTCAGATTACAGGCGTGAGTCACTGCGCCTGGCCTGTTTCCAGTTTTAAATGTATATCCTTTATGTACATGAAAAATTTGAAGGAATAATTCATCTCACATTTCCATGAACTTGCATTCACACCTCTTTTCTAATGTAATCTAAATAATATTAATATTAAAATGTTATGTACATTTCAAAGACTGCACAAAAGCCTGTCCATATTCACAGTATATTGCATGAGATGAGTCCAAGATGGCCTGCCATATAACTGAAATGACCATTGGCATGGGAAATAAGGAAGACAAGTTAAAAAATACACAAAAATGACACTGGTATTCTGGCTTTGTAGAACACACTTTTCAAAGGACAGATGATGCATGCTGTTAAAGTAATTTTACTCAAAGCACATAGGATTTTCTCCTCCTTATAGACCTGGAATAATTTCTACCAAGAAAATTTGTCAGGACTGCCACATTCACAAATGCATTCTTCATTCATGTAATGACATAAAGATTTTTTTTTCTTCATTTTAGCTTATATAAGACAATTGCAAAATTAGAAGCATAAAGACTACATCTGAAGAGTTTGCCAGATTCTTCTATAAAAGGCAATGAAAAGGAAATTTATTTCATTTAGCAGTACTTAGGGTCCAAAACAAAATGATTGTTTGATATGAGGCTAGACGTCACAAAATTGGAAAATAGGGTCACTTTATAGGTTTGGCCTTGATGCTAAATTGATGGCAGGCCAGGACGCGGGGTGAGGTCATTCACTACGTGTGTTAAAGAAAATTGTTTTTTTGAGAGACACTTAAGAATCTCTACAATGATGATGGAAATAAAATGGTGTAAACTTATATTAGTGTAAAGCTATGACGCGCTTGACAAAATAAATGTCAGTTTTCCTTATATAAAATGTAAGTAGGAAGAAAAATACTATTCTGATTCAAAATTAAATATAGAGTCTTTTGTTGGATTTCTTGACTTAATATGGGATTGTGGCAGAAATACTCTATCATGATTTCCAATAAGCCACTTCCTGGTATAATCCCTTCTCTTTGAGTGAAGGCAGAACTTGTGACATGCTTCTAATCAATAAGATCTGGCAAAGGTGATGGATAGCCACTACCATAATTATTTTATATTGGATTCCATCTTAAGAGGCTACAGTAGGAGATTTCCTCCCGGCCTTCAAGAAGTAAGCTGTCACATGTTAGTGGACCTCATAGCAATAAACTGAGAGAGACCACTTGGGGTCAGTGGCCCCTGACAGCAACAGTATGGGGAATTCAGTTCCACATCTACAAGAAACTGAATCCTACCAATAACCATATGTGTTTGGAAGAGGTCTCCCAAGCTCCAGAAAGGGATACAGCACAACTAACATAGATTATAGTTCATAAGTTCATGATCAGGGAACCCACTTAAGCCATACCTGGATTATTGACCCATGAAAATGATAAGATAGTGAATATGTGTTGTTTTAACTCATTAAATTTGTTATGCAGTGATAGAAAACTAATACAAGGATAAAAATCATACTCAGAAATTTGTTGTGCACACAACATATGTATACATTATTTTGGTAGCAAAATGTGCAAGACATTTGTGTTTATAGTAGTTACAACAATGATCGAGTAGTGATAGAGGGTAGGAAAGAAGGGAAATGGGCTGGGTAAGATAATATATGCATATTGTATTCTATTCTTAGAAAATGCCTTTAAAATTACATTATCTCATTGGATTTTAAAATAAAAGGGCAAACGGAAAAAAAACAAAAGCCCTGTCTTTTGCATGTGAGGAAATGAGGCTTTGAGAGGTTTAAAAACTCCAGGCTACACAGCTAATATAAGGGAAAGCTGGAGTGAAACACATTTTCTTTCTCCAAACAAGTGACTTGGCAGTGAGTCTCCTGTTTGGTTTATGCCAGTTCACTTGGTTTAGAATAAGCAGGCATAGGTTTGACAGTAGCACACTCCAGTCCCTCCTTTCCCCATTCAGTTTTAGAGAAGAGTGATGGGAGAATTTGCAACCAAATAATAAAAGAGAAAGTCCCAAGATACGAAAAAAGGTGTTGGAAGCCAGCATTTCTCAGTCAAGACTAAGCAGACGAAATGCTTTTGGCTTAGGCAGCCCACAGGTTATATTACATGGTTTAATCTGCAGTAGCTGCAACTAATTAGTTAGGAAACATTATGTTTGTTTTGTCAGTATAATTTCCATTTTTCTATTACTGCATATACTTTTATGTATGTTTATATCTATCTTTTTCAAACATTATAAAGATGAGATTATTACATCTTTTAATATTATAGCTTTTAGAATTATAATCCAAATATGAATTGCATACATATCTGTTAAATGAATAAGTAATTGGCTTAATATTTCTATATCTTGGTATGCATATCTGTATAGAACAAAGTGTCATATATGTCTGATTATGTAATAATTATTATACTAACCACTATTTTGGAGGGAGATGAAAACTGATTTAGAGAGAAAAGTTCTCAATTTGCTGAGTCATTTTAGGTACATAAATAAAATGCCAAATTATTTTTATACTACAGGCTGAACCTGTTCTCATCAAAATCAATTTGCATTTGGTGAAGGTGATATTCAATATAATTCAACAGCTTCTACTTTCCTATATATATCAGGGGCTATTTTTTCACTGAAGAGTCATTTAGTACAGTTATTTTTGGTTATTTTAGTTACTGTATTAAAAATAATTACTACTATCTGGAATGGACAAAAATGTATTTCATGGTGTTAATAACTGGGTAAAAATATTCAAACATCCCATTGAAATTATGCTTTAAACAAAAAGTGAGTTGCTTTTGTTTATTTTCATCTAATTTTCTATTCTATAGGATGTATTGATCTTTTGTCAAAACATCTCAAAACACATGACTTTGAACAGATGGATTTTATTCGATTTTTGTTGTTTGTGCCAATATTATTTTACGTTAAGTGTATTTGATTTTTCGCAATCTCTTCAGCATTGTCTTCAGGGATGAAAGAAAAGAGTAAGTAACACTTGCAAAGTGCCTCCTATGTGTCTGACACTACCCCGTAGCTTTTTTTTGCATTGCCTTTCTTTAACCACCTCCACAACATTTTGATTTATGTACTATTTATACCAGTTTTATGACAAAGCAGCTGAGACTGCTAAGGAGGGTTAGAAACTTGCCGTAGGTTGTCCAGCATACAAAAAAGCTGATAACTCATCGTTTTTCTCTTGACTTTCACATCCTTGTTCTTCCTACCTTTGATCATCACTCTAATTGTCAAGAAAATATTCTAGAAAATCAATATAAATCCTTACTCCTTTATTGAATCCCACTTCTCTTTGCTTATTTTTCTGCCAGTTCACATACATTTTACATTTATATGCCTATGTTTCACATTAATATTAGCATCTATCCTCCTATCCTTGAATATTGTGAATGTCTTCACTCTCAGGTAATCAATTATTCATTCCTTTAATTTTATTTTATTAAGAGTGGATAAGAAAATGTGCTAAGCTACCTCCAGCTGGAAGCAAAGCCTATACTGTCACTTCCTTAGCAGGAACACAATATCCAAGCAACCTGTCAGGAGAAATGATAATATTTCTGTGGAACTCACTCTGAGAATAAAAACTTTCTTTGTTACTGAGTAAATAAATCCACGTTTTCACCAGAATTTACCAGGAAGAAATTGTGATTTCAGAAGAGATTCAATCTGAGCTTTACTCTATTTCCATAGCTTTATGCTCAATATATTCCTAAACAAGGCTTACAATGAAAAAGTGAACACTTTGGGAGGCTGAGGCGGGTTAATCACGAGGTCAGGAGTTCAAGATCAACCTGGCCAAGATGACAAAACCCTGTTTCTACTAAAAAACTACAACAATTAGCCAGGCGTGGTGGCAGGCACCTGTAATCCCAGCTATTCGGGAGGCTGAGGCAGGAGAATCACTTGAACCTGGGTGGCAGAGGTTGCAGTGGGCCGAGATTGTGCCACTGTACTCTAGCCTGGGCTGGGCAACAGAGTAAGGCTCCGTCTCAAAAAAAAATTAAAAAATAAAAAATAAATAAATAAATAGAAAAAGAAAAAAAAGAAAATGAATACTATGTAATTGCACTATCAAAATAATAAAATAGAAAAAGCCATCTTATATGGGAAAGGAGAAATTCAGTGTTAAGGCCCACTTTGTAGGATCTGTTCAGTTTCAGCAGTTAGGGTAGAACACAGTTGTCCTGAGGGTGACAGCTTTGCTTTGTTTTGGTCTTCCACGAGAAGCAGAAGAGATGGCATAATTGTTTTAACTCTTTCTATTTTAAGAATTGGGTGATCTGAAAAAAATTAGTTTTCTCATAAAATGTTCACATAATTGATATTGGAGAAATGTTAAGTGACTCTTAGCCATAACTTATTCAAATCACATGGAGTAGCTCATCATATTTTGCCTCAGTACCTCTTTATTTACCATACCGCATTTGAGAGCAGCAGTATACTCACAAGCAAAGGTGATCCAACCTATTTATTCAAACTTTTGTGTATCTTATTCATTCATTATGATTAAGCTTCCTTCAGAATTCAACTTTGAAGCAAACAAAAAAATTTGTTTAAAAGACCTCATAAATGAAGCTATATTTTCAATGATTTCAAGATGCCAATATTCCCTATTAAATTAAACTTAGACTATTTACTTGTCTACTGGGTCCAACATATGCTGGCCCTAGCTTTTTATATACTCTGGTCCCTTTCATATACTCTGTGTTGCAGCAAAACAAAACAAACAAAATAAAAATAGTCTATTGTCCTGCATATTAAGTAGATAAGTCACTGAAAGGAAAGAAACAGAGCTAATTGTGGTCTAAAGGTTATAGTTAAGACTCAATATTAGATGCTGCCTAATTTTCTGGTAAAACCAGGAGGGTCGGACCACAAGCTCCCTCCCATCCCACGCCCTCACCCACAACCCCAACTCTGCTCTAATGGATCAGGTTCCCCCGCCCAACAATCCTCTTTATCAAGGGGGTCAGGAATTTCCGTTTCCTGCCAGTCTGAGGAACTATTCAGCGGAGCCAATCAAGTTTTCCTGTAGGACCTAGGGGTGCTCCAACCTTTTGATACTAAAAACCCAGCCTTGCACAGCCTCTGGTTGTTCAGTGTTCCCCAGTACAACCCCGTGTGGCTCTGTGTTATGTGTGGTGTCCTGTTCCCCCAAACTTTGAGCATATGTGACTAATAAGCTGCTGTTGATGTCATCTGTCCAGTGTCAGGTGCAATGTGCTCAGCCCTCGCCATAACCCCAGGACAGGCAGGAATCTCTCCTTCATCACCAGGATGATTAGGAGGCAATTAAATTATTAAATATTGGACAAAATACCAACCTGATAATTAACCAAAGAAATAATACTTAGAGCAAAATGATATAAAATTTGGCTTCTGAACTAAGTTACAATATCTTTTTGTGACAATTATATGATTTAAAATTTCCATAGTGAAAAATGAATGAAAAACAATTTCTTAGTTTGGGAGTGCAAAGTAGCAGAACTTTTCTGATAAGAAATTTGAGAAGATGTTTAAGGAACGTCCAAAATATCCTTTTCCTTTTACTCACTGATTTTATTTCTGTAAATATATTCTAAGGGAATAATAAACAATAAGGCAGCATTTTTTCATTGCAGCATTGTTTATAACAATGGAAAGGGGGAGACGACATAAATGTCAATCAATTAGAAAGTGGTGGAAGTAAATAATTAAACATCTATAAAATGTAATAAAATCCAGTCATTACATTTATGTTTGTGAAGAGCTTTTGAGGTAAAAGGAAAATGTATTTACTGGGCAATTTATACCATATTAAAGATATGTATCTGAACTATATTACAACGTACTTTCAACTTTTAGTGTGTGTACACATGTGTATAAAAAAGGCAGGAAGTAAAGGAAAAAACATAAATTGTAAAATTATGGCTTCTATTTTTGTTATAATTTTTACCACTACCATATTTTATAGGAAATATTTTACATATTAAAATATATTATTTTATTATATATACATACATGCAAATATATACATTTATAAGTATACATACAAGAAGAAGGCTGAGAATGATACATGCATTTATCATTTAGCTACTGTAAGCTGAAAGCTAGGGGGGCATTTGCCTTTGAGATCTCTAGCTATAAAGGAAAGCAGAGTAACAAAAATATTCATGAGAAAATGGGGAAATATGTGTTCTCTATATTCCATTGGTAAAATTATTTGAACAAAGAGAATTGCAAAAATTTGTACATGTAAATATATGTACACATAGTGTGTGAAATGTATTTTAATTTTCAACGTATAGCTTCATGTGTTCATTGTTTCAGGTACATTAGCTCCACTTCAAGTTTTAAGTTCTTTAAGCAAGGACTCTACCACAGACTTTTCCCATACCTATCAAAAAATGCTGACTTATTGTTCATTATTCCCTTACAATATATTTACAGAAATAAAATTAGTGAGTAAAAGGAAAAGGATATTTTGGACGTTCCTTAAACATCTTCTCAAGGCTGATTCCATATTCAATATTACAAATCTACTTGTTTATAGTAGGAGATAGTTCTTTATTTATTGTGACTCTTCCTTCTGTTAGTCCACATTATTTAAAATAGATTTAACAGTTACAGAAGGTGGACAAATTGTGTTTATAGTATTTTTAATTATTTAGGTAGAACATGAGAATTTTGTTGTAGTTGCTTTTTTAAAGCTAATCTGCTGATCACAATATTATATCTTTGAGAACTGTCAATAGGATATATAGAACTATTCTTACCACATTTCATCTACAGTCTGAATATAAATCTCTGAATAACTTCTATTTTAGGTTTGTAGATTTTCATTATAAACACTTATAATCAAGGAAAAAAGAGGAGAATATTTGTATTTGGAAGAAATAATCATACTTTCAAGTTATTTCAGAAGAAAATAGAAAACCTTTAACTACAAAGAAAGTAATATATTTATTTTTATATTTTATGTCCCCTAAATATTTATGATTATCACTATTTTCTTTAGATTTCTGCATATATAATTTATTTGGTTGCATAGTGGGACTAATACATTTATGCAAATAAGATCAATATTACAAATGTAATAAATTTAATTCAAAAAATCTTCTCCTATATTTGACAGAGGGCTTATTGCTGTGTTTATTTGTATGTATGCATATATGTACCTTTTCATTTTCCCTGCAAAATGAATACATAATCAACTCAATGTTTTCACATATTGCCAGTGGTGGAAATTTCATTGATAAATACAAGAAAATGGAAAGTCTGACTAGCTATTTTTGTCTTTTTTAAAAGCTGTTCTTAATCACTTCTACTCAGATTTTTAAAATTTTAGGTAGAAAAACTTTACCACTGAGTAGCAATGAAGGCAAGGAGAGGTAAGAATTCTATAACAGGATTAGGACACAGTCTGTGAGTTTAATCATGGCTAATTGTCAACTTTCTTTAGGATACTAAGAATGTCACAATCTTCCTCAGAAACTTAATGGACTCATTTATGAAATATTGATAAGATATCTGAACTATTTTCTTCAGATTTCTGAGATATCTCAGAATATTGTTGTCTCTTTCAATCTGATTCAATTATTTAGAATTGTTATTATGTTGTCAGATGTGTAATTCTGGCTGGTATATTAGAAAGAGGTACATTAGGCCTGCAGCTTTTTTTTTTATGCACATGAAATCAATACTATAATGGAATATTTAGAAACCATCATTTATAAGAATCTTATGCCAAAACAAAATTCATTCATTACCTGTGTTTTATTTTATATGTAATACTTTAAATATTTAAGTATAAAAAAATTGTACAATCAAAACAATTTTGAGAATGACTAAAAAAATTCAGAGAAATATGGTGTTTTTATTACTATTTCAGGAAATACATTATAAAAGCTGCCAAAATTGTAATTAAATAAAAAAATCACAAAATAAAATAAATAAAATTTTCTCCCCAAAAATGAGTTGTATAGCTGGATAAAACGTTAAAAAACAACCAACCACTTCAGCATTTTGGAAATTAAACAAAAGTTTATAACAAACTGAGCAGCATTTGTTCACGAGAAGCTGCTGATCTTCAAGTAAGAACACTGGTGTATTAGTCTGTTTTCACACTGCTGATAAAGACATACCCAAGACTGGGCAATTTCCAAAGAAAGAGGTTTATAATGGACTTACAGTTCCACGTGGCTGGGAAAGCCTCACAATCATGGCGGAAGGCAAAGTCACACCTCAG
Organism: Trachypithecus francoisi; assembly: GCF_009764315.1. Taxonomy (NCBI): domain Eukaryota; kingdom Metazoa; phylum Chordata; class Mammalia; order Primates; family Cercopithecidae; genus Trachypithecus; species Trachypithecus francoisi. The sequence continues at coordinate 62,901,481 of NW_022681469.1, forward strand.
TGGATGGCGGAAGGCAAAGAGAGAGCTTGTGCAGGGAAACTCCTCCTTATAAAACCATCAGATCTCATGAGACTTATTCACTATCATGAGAACAGCACTAGAAAAACTCTCCCCCATGACTCATATACCTCCCACCGGGTGCCTCCTACAACACGTGGGTATTCAAGATGACATTTGGGTGGGGGGCACAGTCAAACCATATCAAGTGGGAATATTGGTCATGATTGGCTTGGGCTGCTTCCATCCCCAGCTCAGTTGTCATGATAGTTCTATTGGACAGGGCAGGGTATGAAAACCAGAAGCTTTATTGCTGGAGGGGATGAAACAAGTGGTAGACTTGCAAATTATTTGGGGGTTAAACTGGGAGACTAGGAATTGGGACATCCATAAATAGATTTAATAAGTTCTCAATATATCCCTGGGTAAATGGAGGCTGAGTTCATGTTTGGCAGAAACCAGAGAGAGCCCAAACTGTTCACATAAATCTAACCAAAAGAAGGTTACACAGATGTGCAGCACAGAGAGAAGTTTCAGTGGAAAGTAAAATCATAGTCATACTTGGAAACTGTCAGACTCACAAACTGCTTGTGCTTTGAATGTCTCTCCATTTCATATACAAATTTATCAACAAAGTTTTGCAAATCTTAATGAAGTCAAAATAATTGAATCATAAAAAATAGGTACAAATAGGTTTTCCAACTACAATGAAACTAAGTTAAACATCAAGAACAGAAAGAGACTGGAAAAATCCCCAAATATTAGGGAATGTAAAAGCATGTTTCTAAATAAACAATAGGTAAAAGAAGAAATTACAAGGGAATTAAGAAATCTTTTGAACTGAATAAAAATGAAAAAAAAAAAAATGCATGGGATGCAGTAAAGCAGTCCTTAAAGGAAAATACTTAGTTTTATTTTTATTTATTTATTTATTTATTTATTTTTCTTGAGACAGAGTCTCGCTCTGCCTCCCAGGCTGGAGTGCAGTGGCCGGATCTCAGCTCACTGCAAGCTCCGCCTCCGGGTTTACGCCATTCTCCTGCCTCAGCCTCCCGAGTAGCTGGGACTACAGGCACCCGCCACGTCGCCCGGCTAGTTTTTTGTATTTTTTAAAGTAGAGACGGGGTTTCACCGTGTTAGCCAGGATGGTCTCGATCTCCTGACCTCGTGATCCGCCCGTCTCGGCCTCCCAAAGTGCTGGGATTACAGGCTTGAGCCACCGCGCCCGGCTAATACTTAGTTTTAAATGTCTATGTCAGAAAACAAGAAAGTTCTCCAACTAATTAATTTTTCACCTTAAGAATCTAGGAGAAAAAAGCTAACTAAAAAATAAATGAAAGAAAAGAAATAGATGATATATAGACCAGAAATCAGTAAAACAGATCACACACACAAAAAAAAAATGGAGAAAAAATCAATAAAAGCAAAAGTTGAGTCTTTGAAAAGATTGGCAAAATTGACAAATCTTCAATTAGCTTTACTAAGAAAAAATTGAAGACACCATAATAAAAATTAGGAATAAAAAAGGGCTTCACTGTGTGACCTAAGAGAAGTGAAAAGGGTAAAGTATTATGAATACATTTGGGACAATAATTATAAAACATAGGTGAAATGAATACACTTTTAGAAAGACTCAAATTACCAAAATTGATTCAAGAAGAAAGAGAACATTTAAATAGTCTTATAACAAATAAAGGCATTGAATTAGTAACTGGATGTCTTCTTACTGCAAAAGAATGCTTAGGCCAGGTGACTTCATCGGTGGATTCTACCAAATATTCAAAAAATGAATACTACTAATTCTTCACGAACTCTATAGAAAAACAGAGCCAGAAACACTTCCCAACACATTCTACATGGTCAGTATTATGAGATTACTCAAAGATATCACAAGAAAACAAATCTACAGAAGAATATCGCTCATGAATATCAACAAACAATTACTTAAAGCAAACTAAATCATGAAACATTACTGGCAAGAACATAAAATGACACACTCACCTTGACTATGTGGCAGTTTCTTAAGTAGTTAGAAACTTATCATACAACCCAGAAATTTTATGTCTAGTAAACTACCCAACAAAAATTGCATATTATATATCTATACTAAAATGTGCATGCAAATATTATTTAAAATATGGGGAAAAATCTCACAGAGAAACAAAATGTTGACTTTTTAAACAATGAGACATATTTAGCAATAAAAAGGAGCAAATCAGTGGCACATGCTACAACTAACCTAAAAACTAGTAACCTAAAAAACTAGTCAGTGAGAGAAACCAGACACCAAAACTGTACATTGAATGATCCAATCTATATGAAATGCTTGGAAAAGGCAAACTTACAGAGACAAAAAGTAAATCAGTAGTTAGTTTTTGGATGAGGGATGTTGGAAGCAGAGATTGCTAACAGCCTCAAAGGAGTTTTTTGCAAAGATGGAAATCTCTAAAACAGGCTTGTGGTAATGACTGCACAACTCCATAAATGTATTAAAGCCATTGATTTGTACACTAACAATAGATATTTATGATATGTAAGTTATATCCAAGAAAACTGTTAAAATAATGATAATAATAATAATATAAAGAGCTATCCACATGTGGTACTACTGCCAACTAGGATCCAATGAGATCTGTTATAATTTGTCTCTGTTTCTAAAAACTCATAAAGATGGTGACTAATGCAGAACAGAAAATGAGCCCCTCTTTCCTAAGAAGACAATGCTATCTTTTCAAACTTAACAACATTTTTAGTGTTCTTCACTATTATAATTGCTAAGTCTTTCTAGCCTTGCAGATGTAGCCAGTCCATTATAGAACTGTACATAGCAAATGCCTTTTTTAAAAACCAGAAGAATTTCTTTGGCTTGTTTCAAACAGCTGTGTTTCTGAAGCCATAAGATGGAATTTTAAATAAGAAATAAAAGGAGATTCACTTTTTGAGCATCACATTTTTTCTTTTTTTTTTTTTTTTTTCTGTTCATTTCTCTTTAAGAGAAGAGGAAATAACATTTGTTGAGCATACAGTAAGTACAATACTTTGTGTTAGGTTCACTTACAATTATGAGATACATGGAGTTCATTTTATTTACAGATGAACAAACTTATTCTCAAAATTTACATGTGTTAGAGCTGAATTTCAACACAGGTATTTATAATTCCAAAACTTATTACCTATTCTCTCCACTCTGTTGCCTTGTGTTTTGCTGAGGACTTTCAAAACTATTGTACAGTTGTTGATAAACACTTATATCTTTGAAGTTAACAGGTTAAAAGTTAAAGGATATATTTTCTAAAAGTTGTGAACCATTTAATAGAAGATTACATGCCTGTGTTTCTCTCTAGGTACATTAAAAATTATAAACCATGGTGCACCTGTATAGCTGTGTGTGTATACACACACATACATAGTTATGGGTATGAACAATAAATTTATTAATTCCTTGACTGTTGTCTCAGTTGTTCCTAAAATTTTGTAGTAATAATTACTTACATTTCAGGTCCTCCTACTAAATTGTTAGTACATTAAAAATCTGGGTCTTTGTTGTGTTCACTCTATTAATCTAGCACCCAACAAAATTTAAGTCATACCATGGATGATAAATGAATGATCATCAATGAATAAATATTTTAAAATGTATCCACTATGAGTTACAGAAACAGTTTATTTTATGCTGTATACATTTTTTAATAAGGAGAAAAAAGTATATTTCCTTTTTGAAAAAAAATTTCACTGCAGATATTGTTACAGCAGTGGCTTTCAAGCTTTTGGTTTGGGGAAACATATATCGTCTTTAATATTACTGAGTATCTCAAGCAGTTTTTCTTTATATATGTTACAGCTATGTATATTTTCCATATTATAAGTTAAAATTGAGAATTAAATATATTTATTAACACATTTAAAATAATAAACTTGTTCCATGTTAAAATAAATATTTTATTAAAAATAACTATTTTATAAGCAAAATTCATGAGAAGGGGAATGCTGTTTTACATTTTTGTAAATCGGCTTAATTTGGACTTAATAGAAGCCAGCTGAATTTTCACAGCTACTGCTGTATCAAATCTTTTGTGAAGTCACACATTAAATAACCTCTGAAAAACTATATTGTATATTCATAAAAGGATGAGCGTGAAAAAAGCAAATTCTGCCTTTGCATTACTATTAAAATAGTCTTGACTTTGTGGACCCCCTTGAAAGAATCTTTGAGATCATGAGGGTCCCACTGACATTATTTTGAGAACCACACAGAAGAACGTTAAAAACCAAACCAAACCAAACAAACCATTACTTCTCTCTTCTATTCTGAAATTATTTTTGTTTTCCTAAATAATTTTTTTCTTTTATTTCCCAGGTATGCTTGTTTTATATAACTTTATAAACTATAAAGTTAGAACTGTCTATTAAAATATTATAAAAGGTTCATAGTAGTTTTACTATCAATGAGTTTATGTAACTAAAATTAAAATTCACTAATGGCCATTTTCCACCATAAAAGAACAGATATATTACATTTTATTCTTTACTACTTCCTTGCTTAAATCTTTGTCTTGTCTCACAAAGACAGCTAAATTATTAGTTTTGCTAGCTTTTTCACTATTGATGAAGCTTTTGCATACTGCTGTTTCACTGTGAACATGAAAAACAAACAGTAATTATACAATTTTATTATGGAAAATTTAAACATATGGAAATGTAATATAAGCCTACAATAAAATCCAATGTGGTTAATCTCTAAGTCCAACAATCAATAAATTATGTTCAATTTTATTTCATCTACATCTCCACCATTCTCTACACTTAGCTAATTTTGAAGCAAATTTCAGATATCATTTAATCTGTAAATATTTTAGTTTGCATTTCCAAAAGATACATTCAGTGGTAATTATAGTTAATAACAATATATTGTATTATAGAACAATGCTAAGATAGTTGTTGTAATAACTCTAGGTAATTAACATAAGCATTATCTCATGTAGTTATCACTGTTTCATGAAACATATAAACTTGTATATATACTTCAAAACATCGTGATGTATATGATACCATTTTATCAATTTAAAAAACACATAAATTCAATTAAAACATTAACATATAAATGAAAGTATAGCTAACAATAAATCCTTAATATCACCAAATATTTAGTCAATCAAACTAGGCTTTTTGTTGAGCAGAAAATGACACAGAGACTAGTCAGGAGTGTAAATATTCTTTGCCATCGTTTACCTGGCAGTGGTTTAAAACTTCCAGATTCTGTCAAAGATTGTAACTTCTGGTTCTAGCCTCATATGTAGATGTATTTAAAATAATTAAAAGTAAAGTAGAATATAAAATGCAGATTGTTTTAAAAGACTTAATATAGTATGGGATTATTTTTCCTAAGACATATGGAAAATATATTCAGTAGTAATCAATACAGGGTAACTATAACAAGGAAACCATTTTTAGTATTACTTTAGGTAGATATCAAAAGAAAAAGGGGCATTCAGAGAAAAGATATAGTACATTACTAGCAAATTTATTGTCCAAAACAATAACCTCTTCTCTTTTTGTGAAATGTATATACGGAAGAAATTAAATTTACTTTTGAGACTAGAATATTTACTAAAGAGCTAGCATTTATTTTTGTAATGTTATGTTTTAAAACTTGTTTCTAGTTAAAGTAAAAGAATAACTAAAGAGTAGGAAAGATAAATAATGTTGAAGGAATAGTTCTTTTTTTTTGTAGAGTACTTATATGTATATTTTTTATTATACTTCATGTTCTAGGGTACATGTGCACAATGTGCAGGTTTGTTACATATGCATACATGTGCCATGTTGGTGTGCTGCACCCACTAACTCATCATTTACATTAGGTATATCTCCTAATGCTATCCCTCCCCCGCTCCACCCACCCCACAACAGGAATAATTCTTAATAGAGTATAAAATAATACAGCTAGAAAACAGGCACATTGGCATAGGTTCTGATGATTTAGGAAAAAAAATGATTTTAAGATTTCCATTGTGCATCATGAAAAAATAATTTTGGCATTGTTAGAAAATATTATGTTGTTTTGCTTTATGAGCTGGAGGAAACTGAAATCGTTTTTAGCAAGTAATTACTTCCACAAAAGGAGCCCTTGTATTTTAAGATTCACCCTGGAATTTTCATCAGTACTTAAAATATAGTTTGAACAGCAATAAAACTTGAAAGTCTGAATTATCTGTCTCTGGCAGAAGAAAAGTTACCTACTCTTAAAAGGAAAACAACATTAGACTCCTAATCAATTCATTTTCTGTGAAAATAAGAAGAAATTTTCTCAAAGCAAAACCTGTTCCACATCCACATGTTCCACTGTCTAAGATCTGCAAGGAACAATAGCAATTACACTAAAGAAAGACCCTTTTTGTTACATCAGTGCTTAAAAAAGAAAACACAGTATATATAACATCTTAGATGTACTGCCTATACATTTATAATACATAAATTATATGTATTTGAGTATTTTCTATTGATGCACATTGTCCATGAAATTCGAAGAACATACTTGACCAAAAATATAGGTAATATTCATTTTTTGAAATTTCATTAACTTGGAACAATTTATATTTCATCTCATTGATTTAAATATGGACTATTTAATTATAATATAAAAATTTCATATATCTTTCAAAAAGCTTCCAGGTCATGAAAGGCAAAGGAAGATTGAGGACCTATCAGATTGGAGGAGATGCAAGAGTCAAACAATTAAATGCAATGTGGGATCCTGAACTGGATCCTGAACTGGATCCTGGACCAGGGAAAAAAAAAACGTGGGTTAGTGGAGAAACTCAGTATTTGTATAAGGCTTATATAGATATTTTAATATTATCATATATATGTTAATTTCCTGGGTTTGATCTTTTTTTGGGATTAGAAGTTAATATTAGTAATGTTGGGCAAAGAGTGGGCAAAAGGAATGTCTGTATTACATTTGGAAATCCAAAATTATTTCCAAATAAAAAGTTCACCATTAGCTTTGGCTTATAAAGGAACACAAACAAACAAAACCCCAGCATAAATTGACAGTGAGTGCTCAAGTTGAGTAGAAATAGGGGAATTTATTTCTTAGAAGAATTCAAGACAGATTTTTAATTTCCTGTGTAAGAATGTCTTGTATTCCTACAACCAGTGACCATATTTCTTAATACAGCAATTCCTGCGGAGCATTGTAATACCATGTGCATTAAAACATATGGTTAATGAAAAGAATGATGCAAATAGGTACCATTTAGTACCTCCTCATATTGATGATCATGTCATAAATGTCTTTTATGTTCAAGTGTATATCCTGCTTGTTTTTTCACATTTCTAAAAACACAAATTTTGTTATAAAAAGTTATACAAAATGTCCTGAGTCATCTAAAATGAAACCCAAATGTCAGTACATACGTCAATCTGACATTAGAATAAAAAAAAATTAGATTATACGATTTGCTTTACCTGAAACTGTGTGATCCTTTGAGTCTCTTGTTATTTTTATCCTTGCATGAGGAAAGATGTAGTGCATAGTTTTCCCGTTCATCTGTATGATCTAAGACATACATGTAATAAGGTAAAAAACCAACATTAAAGACACTTAAAGTGCAATATATATAATTAGAATGGTTCATTTCCAAGCACATTGATTAAATCAATGGAACATAGTAGGAGATTCTCACATGATGGCAATTTAAACACCTTACATGAACACTATATAATGATATTGCTGGTTCTGAGATCTTATGGTTTTTGCATTTGTAACCAATGGCTGTTGCAAACTGATTTGTTGTATTTGAAAAATTAATAAGTGCATGCAATAGGTTCTGAAGAACGTTTATTACTACAGTAGTATGCGGTCAATATTGATGACCTCAGATAGAGAATGTATATGGAAAATGCCAGCTGCTGATTTTGCTCTGGACAGCCTAGGAATGGAAAAGCATTTTTAATTTTCAGCAATTAAGTGGTGCCGGGGAGAAAAAAAGCAGAGAAGATCCTCCTACTTTGACATCTCTATTATCATAATCAAGATTGCTTTATGTTTATGTCGCTTGATTTATTGTGGCATTGTACTTCTGCTGAGCCTATGTACTAGAAGTTTCATTGTAAACTAGATCCAGAGGCTAATTCTATATAAATAAATAAAGTCTTTGTTCACTTAATACTTTTTAAAATTCAAAGCTTGCATTATTGATAGTGTTATGTCTCCTAGACATTCCTTAGGGGAGAATAAGTAACACTTAAAGCTACTGTTGCAAATCTGAGATTTCAGTTCTCATTATTGAGATTTGAATATGAGAATATTATAGACTGCATTGTCTGTGTTTCCACCTGGTGAAATGAAGTTTCTGAAACAAAAGTAAATTGCAAAATGCAAACTTGTACTTTATATTTTATGGAACTTTGCTTTCAAAAGAGATTTATGAAATAATGAAAGACAGAAATGGCAAAATATTTACTCTTATCTGTATTAACAGGACTTTATTTGTATGGAATGTTGTATGTATTGTCATAAGAAAATTTTTGACTTAAATTACAACCAAAATAAAGTTTAATATAGATGAAGATTTCATATTTCCTATTTTAGAATGTTTAAGAAGTGCGTTCCCAAAAGATGAAACAGAATTTAGGACCAAAGAGGTATACATTTTGTGAAGAAAGGTTCCTTAGAAAACTCTTGTGACCTTAATGTGTCCTAGTGTTTCCAGCTATAAAATTGTTAGAATTCTGGATATTAAAAATAAAACATATTTTAAAAACTAAAGCTAAAATTTTAGCCTTTAGCTGTTTTTCTCTTTAGGAAAGAATAAGCTTAAGCAGGCCTTAGGTTAACATAAAATATTCCCTAAACAATAGCGAAATCCTGTTAAATCCAGGAATATTATGTGACTTCTGCAGAGTAAAACAAAAATACTGTTTACTAAATTATAAAAACATTAGGGTAAGTATAATAAGTCAATTCAGATATTCATACTAATGTTAACTTTGTAAACCATTGAAAACCTTATTCATATTTGTAATAAGTGCTTACATTTTTCTTATTTTTCCCTCTCTTGCCTGCTGTTCACTCTTCTCTCCTGTCTCTATCTCTTTTGTCTGTCTCTCAGTCGGCCCCTCACTCTTTCCTTTCTCTCTGTTACTTTGCCCTCCCTACATCTTTTTCTCCTACTTTCTTTCCTTCTTCTTTCTTTCTTTTCCTTTCCTAATCTGCATTTAAAAATCTTAATTTTTTACTAAAAATAAAATCGTGTGTATTGAAAATTTTGTAACTATTAGGTGTAACTGAACTTTGCTTTGGTACTGCAGATAATTCAGTAAAATTGGATGTTACTTCATTGTATTTCAATCTGTTCTAATCTCAGGTATTAGTTAATAATAATTCCAAAATGTTATTCTTTCCATTTGGTCAAAAATAAACTAAGAAAACACAATTTTGTCTTTTAGTATTCTTTCCAATTTTCAGACTGGGGAGATGTTGATGTAATCTCATACTGAATCTATCACACAGTTTAGAACAGTCATCATCAGGCTTCCTAATTTTTTTCACCAGTTTTATCCAATAGCCACTATTGCCTTTTATTTTATAGTAGAAGGAATGTTGCACATCTTAATTTTCTTGAATATTGCTTTCAGAGCATCTCATACAATCTCCTCTAGTTTCAGAGACTGCCTACGCTGTCTGCAAGCAGCTTCATAAATCCACTTAATAAATCAGAAACACGAAAGTGCCATAATTATGATCAGCATGATCAAAGGTCTATATGTCTTCCATGTATGAATTAGATGTATGAGCTAGATGAATTTCAGTTTTTTAGTAACCACAGAGGGTGAATGTTGAGAGAGTCCTGTAGCAGATGGGGTTATGGGTAGGTGTTGCTACTGTCAACTAAGAGTAGGCACAAAGCCAAGGGACAGAACTGATGTCAAGTGGTGCTACATTCCCCTCCCCAAGGGGATGGTCTCTGTTATCACTGTCTTTTGGTGATTCCTCATTGATAGGATTACTGCCTATAGGCCTCCCAGAAAGAGGGCTGTTCTTCCCTACCTACAAATACTTCAAAAAGAGTTATTTTCATGAATCAAGCCTGTATATATAAAGAGTATGTTAACAAAAAGGGAATGAATTGAGCCCTTTACTTCATACACGGAAGACAGATAGCCTTTATGCCCTTTTTGTTAACTTACTGTGTATTCGTACAGACATTCACCCATTCCCTCATTTAAATACCACACATTCTAGATGCAGGAGACAGAGTGCCCTGCTGGGTTCCTAGCACTGTACACATATATAACATGGTACTTGGGATAGAGAGCTGCTGGCTCTCAAGAAGCTCACAGCCCAAGACCTAATACATGGGGTACTATTGGAGCACAAAGGAAGAACACTTACCCCAGATTTCTGGGGAAGTAGGGGTGGTAGTGTCAGGGGAGTCTTCTTGCATGATGGGGCATGTACACGGACACCTGGGTGATGATTAGGGTTTGCCAAGGGATGAGTGGAGGAAAAGTGTCCAAGGAGAGAAAACAGAACATTCGAATTCCTAGAATCAAGAGAAAGAGTGGCTCTTTCATGGGAACTTAATGTACCTCAATCAAGCAGTTGCAGAGGAATTGCAGATGATGTGAGTATAAGTGCAGAAAGAGAAGGGATTTTATAATAGTCAAGAAGTGTTGACCTTTACAACTACCTTGTGAAAGATATTAGTCTTATTTATAGAGTAAGTGACTAAAGTAAAATAAAAAAATAAGAGATTAGGCTATCTGTGCAATTCACAAAGCAGAGCTGAATTTCTACTGAAGAAGGCAGAGGTTAAGCATAGATAGATACATAGATACACACACACATACACACATATATAAGTATACATATATATTTGAAATGAAGCAAATATGGATTTTTATATTTGGTTTATTTTATAATTAATATGACTGTGTGTCTAATAAAAATTTTCAGAAATATTCTTCTATTCCTCTAATGTTTGTTTTATGCAAATGAGTTTTAAAAGGAGATAAATTAGTGTTTGCATTAGTATTATCGGTTTTATTACTTTTGCCTCCAAAGCATTTTATGAATATGAGTTCTGGTTATGCATATGTTTTCAAATAAAAGCATCTGAGTTTATTAGTACCAAGAGCTCAATATTAGCTTTTTATGATTAGAGATGCAAAGAAGTTAATAACATGAGAATGCCATTTTGTGATTCTCCAAGTCAAAATATAGTTATGATGAGTTAAAGAGGGAGACAGTATTTGAAGATAAATAATAATGCAAAAAGCATGAATTTTGAATTTTATATAATTCAACTCTCAAACTTCACGTAATTAAAATGTATGTTATAGTAGAATCTATTTTAAAAAAATGATAAAGAAAAACAAATTATTTTCACAAAACTCAGCACATTTATTACTTATTTGGGAAAGGGAGTGGTTATGATCTGGAAGGGACATACAGGGATTTTGGGGACAGGCAATGTTCCTTTTTTTGGCCTGTGTGGCGGTTTTATGGCTGTTCACTTTTAACTAGCTTATAACTTTGCATAGTTGCAGTTTCAGTAGTACATACATAGTTTTGTTTGTTTGTTTGTATGTTAGATGTGAAAATGTAAAAAATTATACAAATGTAAAAAATTACTTTTAGCAAGAATATACACATTATTATATTCACCTAACAAGAATCCTTACGTTTCTACTTGAGAAGACATAGCAGGAAATTTATTAAATGATTCTCAAAAATACCTTCTCTGCTTAATTTTGACATTATATTGGTCTATAATTATATATTATTTAAACCATTATTACTATGTACTCAGTAGACCAAAACCATAAATCTGTATATGTTACTAACATAAAATTGAAACAAGAATGTCCTTAGAGATATGAATATTTCATTTACATATTTTTGGGCTGGACACTTTAATATATATCCTTTAAATTACTTTAAATATATCCTCAAAGAATATTAGTTTGGTAAATTAGGTGGAAAAGACTATTCTCAGTGCCCATGGAAATAGTAGTGTTGATAATAAATATTCCTGTTTGTTAATTACTAAACAAGCTGCCCTGTTTATGCAGTTGATCTTACTATGATTTTGTTAAAGTATCTGTGTTTTCTTTGACTTTGTTCTAGGTTTGTGGGAAACACTAAACTTCAGAGAAACAAATAAGATGGGTAAGATATAACAAATATTCCATTTTAGAGAGATTCATATAATAAACACATTTAAGGAAGTTATTTTTAACTGACAAATTTGTAGATAAAAGGAGATAAATTTAAGATTTTAAATGTGCAGAATAATTTTATTAATTTTCTTACTTTCTAGCCAGATCTATTTGATGAGATTTGAAATACAACCACAAATACAATTTTAATAGCAAGACAAGCCAATGAAAGCATAGTTCAATACAGGCTGATACGTTTACATGAAGTAAAAAAAATGGAATTATATTGACATTTTAATGGAGGTAAACATAAGCCTAAACAAAATATGTATGAAAGATATCAAAAACTAAAGACAGAAATTTATAGTAGAGAGGAATTCTAAGAATTCTAGAAAATATGATAGCATATAGAAAAACAGAACAAAATTCTAAGAAAAAATTGTTTAATAGGTAGAAATTTGTCTATGAAAACTTAAATTGCTTAGAAAGAAATCAAATCTAAGCATATAGACAATGTATTTTAGACAGTACTTATAAATGTCAAAGCCTTGTTTTCTTTTATACCTCAAAATGACAAACACTGAATTAAATTATAGTAAGTCTATATGGATCTTCTCAGTTGTTCAAAATACGGTTGTTTTCTATATCAATGAATCACTAAACAGGATGATTTAGGAGTTAATGTAAATAAAATAAGTCAACTATTTATTTTGGATATTTTAATAATCATAATGAGTACACAACCTGCAAATATCTGATCTGCTAAGGCAATTGATTTAAGGCCACTTGGCTTACATGAAGGTTCTCCTTCAATTCACTCAACTCTTAATCTCGTAGGTGTATTTCAAAATTCAATTCAAACATCACCTCATTTGCTCAAAAGTGAGTAAGATCATGAATTTTGGTGTCATATTTAATTGTGAAATTTACCTCTAAGTTTCAATTTCTTCATCTATAAGAATACACTGATTAGTAACATCTACTTTATGTGAGTTGTTCTGTATATAAAATTCAAAAATACATAAAAAAACAGCTAACATTTCCATGTAATAGATCCACTAAAATATCAGTTTCCTTTCTCCCCCAGGTTAAGCCTTCTTTCTATCCCAGCTCACTTGGTTTGCCCATCCTCTCACTTGTTCTTAGCATCTGAACAAGCATTGAAAATTACTCAAATCCATTTCACCCAGTCACTTGTAAGCTCTCAGAGCTCCATATATTCTTGTTGTATAGCTGTGCTGGATATGTTATACAAACTTAATAATGATCTGTTGGAGGAATCAATCACTTAAATTGGTAGAAGTATCACAGTCCAATTTCAATCAGTCATAGCTGATGAAGCAAGCTGTGTTACTCCTTTATGTCATTGGAAAACAAAATTGTGAAATTAATGGACAAATATCTCATTCCTTTTAGGACAACTAAGACCATTCTAGCACAGAATTGAGTCTTTTTTGATAAATCTAAAAGAAATTGCTAAATATAGCACTTACTTGTTCTTGATGCTGACTGAGTGGTCTAGAGTGGACCAATCTTTCTGGCAGTTTTCGGTCCAGACCATGTCCATTTTCCAGACGAGACTCCCTGGGTTTATCAAACCAATCTGTTTCCTCACGACGCAGATGATAGGCTTTGGACACCAAGGAAACATCATACATTGCAACGGCAAGTAATATAGATGATTGAGGGCAGCAGATGTTCTGTAGTACTAGCATGCACTAGGCTTGTTAACCATACATGCATTTCAAACACATTTCCCATTAGGATTAGAAAAATTATTTTTGTTATTATATCAAAAATCAAATTATGTCAAAAACTTTAAACCATAGAATAGCCTAGAAAAAATGACGCACACAGATGTTCACAATCTCAGAGCAAAACAAAACAAAATCAAATTTCAAATCAAGAGAAAAAAGAAATTTAGATCATGATAAAATAAATAAATGAACAAGTGATCATTCTTCAAAAGGGTCATTCTATTTAACCTCAGCCCATCAGTTCCCACATCCACACATTCTCTCCCATACTCCACCCACAATCCACTAGTAAAAAAAAAAATTTTAAGATGAGTTGGTGGGTGCAGCAAACCACCATGGCACATGTATACCTATGTAACAAACCTGCACGTTCTGCACATGTATCCCAGAACGTAATGTATAATAAAAAATTAAAACAAAAAAGGATTCCTTGTGTATGGAAGTTTCTGTCACTTTCCCACCATTACATCAATCCAGTGCCAATAGGTTGTTGCTGGCTTTAACATTATTTTTTGAAAATATGACATTTCTATGACATTCACAACAAACAAAAACATTTGTTTCTAAGAGAATTCTGGTGTTATTGTTAGGAACATGTGTGCCATGATTACTTAGTAGCCTAATATTAAAAATATCTCTATTATAATTGTTAAATAAAAATAAAATGATTATTTTTTGAAGAGAAGCACTGATTTAGAAAATAGATTGAAGAGTTGGTTGCATGCTTTTTATACTTACACTGTGACAAAATTTCACGGCATACTTTTTTGAAAATGCAACTATATTTAAGGTACACAATTATTATTTTAAATTAAATTTCATTCATTAGTATTTCATAGGTCTTTTCAAGATATTCTATAATGACTGAACATCTTATTTTCCCTAATATGCAGAATTTGCCTTTTAATAAATTGTTTTATTCTTTGTAAAATAATCTCTAATTAACAGTCTCTGAAAATACTTTGTTGCTTCCTAAACAGTAGAAGGAACAATGCTCAAGTGCTTATCCTTTGCAGATGATGCTTAGATTAGTTGATGATGTTGTCAACCTCTACTTTCTTGAAACTCCAGCTTCTAGAAAGTCATACAATATACTTTTATTTTTCTATCTGCATTCTGACTACCATCTTTTCCCCTAGGCCATTTCCATCATTTCATTCCTGCTGGGAGTGGTAAACCCACAGCATATGTACTACTTAGTCACCCCTATACCTCCTGTGGTCAACACTGCTACTTAACCACAGCATTTTCCTCCCATAATACAAAACGAGCAATGATGTGTCATGGGTTCATTGGTCTTAGATTTCAGAGAATACATTAATACTTATCTGTTTTGTGATTGCATACATACTTGACTGATCTCACCTATTCTAAGCTGCTTAAAGGCAAGGCTCATATTGTCCTTTTTCTTCCCCCTTCCCTCAATACTAAAATCAATGCCCTGCCTAAGGCATAACATCGAATAAATATTGGCATGAATGAAGCACAGAATTAGTCATCAACTAGAAAAAGTAGTTAACATCCTAATTATGATAAACACATTTAAAAATAAGTGTTAATTTGTCCTTAATATGCAGATATTTTTTACAATCTACTCATTAATTATGGTTTTCCATAGTCTTAATTTGAAACCAAGTGACTGAACTTACCAAGAAATTTAGTGTAATAGACATTTGACAAGTAAATACAAAACAAATTCATTATATAATCATTCATCTCTTAAAATTTATTAGATTATTCTCAATGACATTGACACTACTTTTATCTTCTTATAGGATTTTATAGATTTCTCATGAAAATAGAAAAATAATTTATACTTATTTTAATAAATTAATATCCTTTATAATGTAGTACATGATTTCATTTGAATGTATAACTTGCTTAACTGCATTTGAAATACAATTCTTTAAAACGTGTGATTTGTTTGGCTGTGTCTATAGAAATAAAGTAGAAGTTCAACCTGACCCAAATTCTGTCAATTTGTTGCCAATAATTCTGATTACGTATTTTGATTTTCTGTTATTTTTTATAATAACACTATGTGTAACTGAATAAGGATGACTATCATCCGTTGTGCAGGAATTTATAATCAACCAACAGCAAGTAGATGAAATCAATCTGCTTTTGTATCGAATTTTGTTTTCATTGTTTAGAACCAGTTGTATATAAATGTTAATTGTTTATAACTGTCTCATCTTTCATGGTAAAATCTAAGTGAAAAAGTAAATTTTATAACAAAAAAATTCTGAATTAGTTCAAATCATTTGAAGGAGATTAACAATATCTTTTTTTAAACTTGGCATTATTTTCTTGAATTCCTAAAAGTAATATACAAATAAGTTATTTCTGGATCTAGTACTGTCCACAGGCTACAGTTACAGAAATAGTTTAATTCTTCTTATATTGGTCAAATATATATACTTCTAAAAAGACTGTATATATTGGAGGACATGAGATGAATTACATTTTTTTTTTCTTTTTGAGATGGATTCTCACTCCGTCACCAGGTTGGAGTGCAGTGGCGCGATCTCAACTCACTGCAACCTTCACCTTCTGGGTTCAAACGATTCTCATGTCTCAGTCTCCCAAGTAGCTGGGACTACAGGTGTGCGCCACCATGCCCAGCTATTTTTTGTATTTTTAGTAGAGACGGGGTTTCACCATGTTGGCCAGGATGGCTCGATCTCTTGACCTCATGATCCACCCGCCTCAGCCTCCCAAAGTGCTAGGATTATAGGCATGAGCTACCACGTCTGGCCTGTTGCTAGCTTGCTTCAAGCTAAAAATATTAATAAATATTAAGCAACATAAACTATGTCTATATAGATTTTTCCTCAAGAAAGGTATTTCAACATCAACGAATCTTTTAGAATATATCTAATGACTGTCTTATATCCTATAACTTATAGAGTTTAATTGAATTTGGAAAAGCATACAACAAATAATTTGAAAGCAATTACATCTGTTTTGTTCACAGGATACTAAATAACCTGTAGAATGTTATACTGTTCAAAGTTATCTTAGTACATTCAAATATAGATATAGCATATATTTGCTAAAAATCTGTTAAAAATTCCTAATACTTCATGAGTTAATAAATCTTGGGAATTATTGATTGGAAAAAAAAGTAGTTTCTATTTTTTTTAAATACTGAAGGAATTCAAGATTTCAAACGAAAAGTAGACCATTACTCATTAGAAGAAAAATAGTATGTTTATGTGATATATAAACAAAGAAAATATATAACATTTTACTACATACATCATTTAGAAGTAATCACTGCAATTAACACACATACCATTACATATATGTCATATATAATTGTTATAGTTTTCCTGCCCAAATTTATATCAACATAATCTTTATGAATGATTTCCTTGTCTGCTTAATTTAAAAATATTTTTTAGTTTAATTTCATTTAAATTTTAATTGCTTTACTTATTTGGCATCATCTTTACACACTTCATAATTTTATATGCTGCATGGTATCTCATCCTCTATTTTATCAAAACAATGTTTTTCACACAGTCTTTGATGATTATGACCTATACATCATTCAAATATATAAAAGGGAAATAGAATATTCTGTTATTTTTATATGACTGTACACATAAGAAAATGCCACATATCAGGATATATAGAAACATCTAAATATCTGGCAGCACGTGGACAGTATATGATGATAAATCAATTTGTCAAACTCTCTTTAGATATATGCTCATCATGTACACACAATCTTAAGGCATTTCGTTATGCCATAGACGCTCTAGGGTTTTTGTTTTATTTTGTTATTTTATAGACATGACTATTGAACAATCTCTTTACTCTTCTGCAACTGTCATTTTTTATGTATAAAATGTTTATAAAATGTAGATTGTAAAAAGTAAGGAAATATTAAAGACTGTTTCCACATAATATCACAATTCCTGCTATGTACACTTATTCAAATAGTCATCTAAATAAAGAACCCACAAATTGAGTATTTTATTCAATTAACTAATTGTCAATAAAAATGGTCAATCCAATAGCCTGTAGAGATGAAAACAAATCAGAAAATGACTAATCTATTTGAACTTCACAAACAAAAGCAGTTTGTCCTCCTTCAGATAGAGCAATTACTTTAGTTCAATAAAAAAATCTATTAAAATTCAGGTTTGAATTTCTAAAATCCTATTCATCTCGACAAAGATGTAGGAAAAAATTCCTTTTCACAAAAATGTGTATTTTCCCGTGAGTCCTCAAGAAAGATGTTAGGTTTGAAAGGGGAGATGTTCATGTTAGCTTAGTTCTTTGGAGTCTCTAAAGGAAGGAAGTAATAATGCTTTTATTTGATCAAAAATATATTATTTCCAGAACTCCATCTACATCTACATTCAAATGTAAATGAAAGAAGGTGAAAAAAAAAGGACCAAGAGTCAAGAGTCATGAATCCTCTTGGTATAGGCTAGCCTATTCACACCTTTGTATCATTTCTCCCTCTTCTTTAATCTTAGACTTGGACTAGATAATTTTCAAAAATGTTTATGGTTCTATGTCTTTAAAAACAAAGCTACTTAAAACGAGTTTTTAGTTAAGCATTTACTGTATTAAAGCACTTGTTTAACATGGAAATCTAGCAAGTCAATTTAGAGCAAAAACATGGGACGATACAAAAAAAAAAAAAAACGCAAGAAACCAAAGGAAAAGGCTAAATGGGCAAACCAGGAAAGTTTGAACTCTAAATAACTAAAATCACAAAAGAAGTTTACAAGGTTTCAATTTTAAGAATACTTCATACATACTAATACAATTATTTATTTTCATGTCTTATTTAGTACTAAACTTCCTAGCATATAATGCAAAATTACAAATTTGTAAATAATAGTATTCATAATGAGAGAGAAAGATAAAACAGAAATCTTTTATTTAAGGAAAATAACAAAATTCTACATTATACTAACATCAAGAACTTATCCAAAAGTTCTCAAAAATAGAACATCTTCTGAACTAATGAACACTGATCTCATAAAGATGTCATAAATGATTTTCTATTACAAAGTCTATCAGAATAGTATTTCATGGCTCTAAACTTTAATAATTCCAGAAACTGAAAGAAACTGATCAATAACTTTTAAAATCTATTTTAAAAAATGAAAGAAACATACAACGAAAAACTTTTCAACTATGGATTTATAGGATGACCATATTTTATTGACAGAATTATTTGATAATGGTTTTAGAAAAACAGACACCAAACAAATCAAGCAAACAATCAAGAAACAGAACAATAAAGGAATAAACTAAAACTAAATAAAGAAAAGCATGCTATAGAATCTATACACAAGATAATATTTCCATTTACAAGAAATAAAATTGAAGTAAACATGCAAAAGACACACCAAGAAAAGTAGGATACATCTCTGGAGAAGGGAAATTAAACATGCAGAAAAATAAGAGTTTGAGTTTTGAGAGTAACAGGGCAGTTTGAGGCCCAATTTACCTTCACTGTCTGACATGGCATGTTGGAAGTCATCCATGATGAAGGCTATGTCACGGTCATAGCCTCGAGTCCGTGATTCTTCCCTCATGTGTTGCTGAACTTCAGGCAATGAGTGGCTTGATCCAAACTGATCCCTGGTGTCTGCAGATATTGGTGGCAGGGGTCCAGCTGCAGCCCTGGCCATTCCCATTGGCTGGCCAACAGGACTGAGTGGGCTTTCTTCTTCAGAATTCTGGGCCACAATTGGTATTCTTCCTCTACTTTGACTAATTGGCAAACTGGTTGGCTTAGTTCTGGCAGAGGATGATGCGTGACTAAATGAAACATCTAGAGCTTCAGCCTCTTGAGCTTTCAGTCTTAGGGAAGAGCTAGAAGAATCCCTTTTAATTGATAAATCAAGCCCATAGACAGAGGAAGGTCTGGAGGAAGGTCTGGACCTGCTGCCACTACTGTATGGCTTATCTGCTTCATCCTGCAAAGCTGAGCGTATGGTATTTCCTAATGTGCCCAGTCCTGTGCCAAGAGAGGATCCCATAAATTTTTGTTGGTCTGTAATATTTTTTCTGAGGCCAAAAGTGATGTCATCTTGAAGAAGCCTTGCCCTGGAGGAAATGCCACCAATAGATGAAGTGCTAGAAGTCATATAGCTTGAATAATCAGGTTCAAGGTCTCTACTTTCTTGAATAGGTGAAAATTTTGACATTTTAGGGTCAATTAGTGATTTCTTATGCTTTGACTGCTTTTGATAAAGTATGGCTGCTGGCAGTTGTTTTGCTGCTTGTTTTTCAAGTGTGAGTCTACTGATGCTATACTTCTCGGATTTTGGAAAATGTCTATAGCTAGTATCAGCATGGTAATAATGAGAAAGACCAGCGAGGTGATCTAAGCTCTCTGTCCCTCTACGAAATTCCTGTTTAATCTGATGTTTCAGAAGCTTTAACTCATAAGGATCCTCCATTGGGTCTTCCTCCGCCTTCACATAACTATGTAATCTAGAGGAAGACTGTAAAGGTGCTAGGAAATCTGTCACTTCTTGAGACCGGCGTGTCTCAGTCGTTCGAAGGAGACGGTCTGTTTTTGACAGATCCTTTTCATGAAGGCTAAATGCGGTGCTTAACGCCGCTGTTCCTTTGGTGATCTCTCCAATGTCGTCAATTAGGACATAATTTCGTGGAGTATGGTGATCAATATCTGCATAGAAAGAATCTGCAGATATGCTTGATATTGGACTGCTTGCCATGCTACTTCTTTCCTCCAAACCTATTCTCAAGTCTAAACTATTGTACTTACTACCAAGATGGGAAACAGCGTATGTGTTATCAGTAGAAACAGGTGCTATCATAAGGGGTTGGTTGCGAATCACTTCATAGTTGGAGGTTATCTTGGGCTCCAAATATAATGTAGTTTGCCGTGGCTTCTGTTGTATCACCATCATCTGTGAAGGTAACTGATAAGAAGGCTGTGGGGTTGGCGTAGGTTGAGCTTGAGGTGTGAAGGACATTGTTGCCACAGCTTGGAATGTTGGCTGAGTCTGATAAGGTGAAACTTGCTGATGGTACAAAGTTTGTTGCTGAAAATGAGATTGTTGGGTGTATGAGGTGGGTGCTTGGGTAGGAAGAGCAGGGGAAGAGTATTGGTATTGTGTGTAAGGACTTGTCGGAGGAACTAGTTGAGATTCTGTTTGGGTTTGTGGTGGTATAAACTGGCTGAATTCAGTTTGGGGAGCAGTTCTTGGTCGCTCAATGCCATGCTGACTTTCTATTCGGGCTGGTCTTGTGCTACTTACTTCACTATCAGACATGTAATCACGATCCTCAGCTACTCCCTGGAGGTAGGCTCGTTCTCTCTTTTCTCTCTCCTTTAATAATGCCTCTTTCCTCCTGTTAATTCCCATTTCCAGGTATCGTAGCTTGGCATCAATCTCCTTTTCTTCTTCATCAAGCTCTGCTTGTTTCTTTCTAAGCTTTGCAGATTCCCTTTCCACAAGATCAAGCTCTCTGTCTATGTCCTGGAGAATCTTGGCTCGTGCCATTGTGTTGGTTCTGCAGATCCTTCTCCTGGAAACTGTGCCCATTGTGCTGAATGTGGATTGAGTTCCTGTGGAAATCTCCTCGGGAGGTGGATTTGGCAGAGTTCTTTTAACTTTTTTCTGGGTTCCAGAGGGTGCCATGGTTTGAGAACCTTTAGTCTATAATCAAGTAAACAAAATATAGTACTTTATTATAAAGAAAAATAAAATAAAAACCAAATCAACTTCCATTAATTATATTTAACAAAAATGATTTCCTGTATGATTTTGCGATCACAGCATGATAAAATAAAATATATACATATAATTTCAATTATTGGTCACAAATACAATTAACTGAAAAATAATGTTTTAAATAAATCGGTTAACTGTAACTCCTATAACATTAGCAGTTATAAAACTCATTTTTCATAAATATACATAAGATTATTTACTGAATCTATTTCCCGAGTGTTTTGCTAACCATCTAAAATTTAAATTACATTTGTTGAAGATGTTCATTTACCATGTGACATTGATATTATGCCTATCTTCTCATTCCTACTTTTGCCCCCTGGAGTGGTTGTCATTCCTATTTTTTAAATTACATCTTCAAATTATCTAATACCTTTTTTTTCCTTCTAAAAAAGGGATAGTCCGGACTAATTTTCTATTTAATATTTCAAGACTTTCATGACTATTTGGATCTTATGTTTTCTTTGACTTTATTATCCTGCAGTATAGTTTCTTTTTAATACTCTAGTAACTTCCATGTGAAGCAAAAAGAACTGACCAATAAAAATCCATTGGAACCTTTTAAAAAATCAGATAAAAGTATAAAGTTGGTGAGTTTTCAGATATTTTTCATTTTATTTGGTTAATTTGTCATAAACTTGCTTTCTAAGAATTGAAGGTCTTGAGAATCATACAATTTTAGAATATCAAAAGATATGAGAGATTGCTTTGAGTACTTATAGTTAAAATAAACTGATGTACTCAAAGTTACCTAAGTGTTCAGTGGCACATTTATAACTAGATCTCAGGTCTTCTGCTTTCCAGTTGCATATTCTCTACAAGATGATTTCTTTTCTTTTCTTTCTATTGTAATCCAAATACATCAATTCTCCAATTTTTCCCCAGTCACCAAATATTGAGGGCAGAAAATAGAAAAAGTAAGAGTCTATAAATGTTGTACCTGAAAATTGTACCTTATTAATTAGATCACATTTTTCCAAGACTCTGTACTTTCATTGCCTTTTAATTATTTCCAAATTCATTTCCTTGATAGTTTTTGTCTGTTTTCTGTTACCATATTTCTGCTCCCTTCAGGTAACCCCACTATTTGTTCCCTTAATAGACATCATAATATGAAACAAAATCTTAAACGTTTATTGAAGTCTATGTGTTTCTAAAATTTAAAATATTTGGATGGAAATGAATAAAGGTTATGAATCTTTGAAATAAGGTAAAGTGACTTTGGTGCAGTAGTTTGTTTTTCCTCATAGAGCAATCCCAAGGTATATAGGGTATTGAAGTTCCCAAGGCAGCTGTTTGACATGTCATTTATTTCTTCTTACTCATCCTCAGTTCTTTTCATTTTATAAAAGACTCACAATTAAGTCACAGAATTGTTATAAAGATCAAGTGAGACAACTATGTAAAATACTTATTTCACATTACAGGTACCCATTAATATGAGTTCCTTTAAAAGTCTCTATATTTCTATAGAAAACTATGGTTTCTTGATTAACCCACATTCTAGATCTTTACATTTTTTTTTCACTTGTAAAAAAGTACACATGTAACATGTTGAATATCAATGGGCCATAATTAAATGGTAATAAAATAAAAATTAAGATCCTACAATAATTTTCTTGATACTTTTCCAAAATACTAACATAGATATGTCATGTTTTTTAAAAAGTTGTTCCACAACAACATCTTCAGCCCTCTGATTATAATGTTATTCAACAGGAGGCTAAAAACTACAGACTATTTGTTTTTTCTTAATATGTATGTGGTAGATCTGGTATATACATAAGAATTTGAAAATTTAAAATGTTTACCTATTCTACAAGATTATGATTATGAAATGGTTTGACAAAAGGGTATTTAATTGTGTTACTCAAGACCATGATGCCTAACAAAGGTGCAATAAAAAGAGGAGAATATGGAATGAAAAATATGCCCAATCTTTTATTCTAATGTTTGGTCACTACCAGAAGTTTTAAATATAACCACTGATAACATTTTCATAGTCCAAAGAACTTAATAATGGTTGAAAATTCAAGTCCCAAAGAAGCCCAGCTTAGAAGCTATATATGAACTTGGAAGTCACTTCTTTTCAAAATGCACATTACAAATAGTTATATATTGTATGCATCTGTAAGGTAGGCTTGCACTTCTTGCACTCAGGCGAGAAAAAAGACAGCAAATACCAACCAATCACCATACTTGTCATATGCTCTTATGTGTTGATGGGTGCAGCAAACCAACATGGCATGTGTATACCTAAGTAACAAACCTGCACATTCTGCACATGTATCCCAGAACTTAAAGTATAATTTTTAAAAAAGAGAAAAACATATAGGTCATATCAGGAAAGTTCTACTGGGAATGAAAATGGAGGATTACTTGACTATTGCAAAGGCTATAACCCAAAAGCCTAAAGGAGCCAGAAGGTAATGGAGTGAATGTGTTGACCTGAGAATTTAAGTTCCATCTGTCAAGGCTGGCTCCAGAATATTGTTGCCATGAAGAAATAGAGACCCAGTGTGATGAGATCTGTTTCATTCAAGAGAAGTAGGAAATCCATATTTTAATATTTTGGTCTCTATTTTAAATGGTTTTAAAACATAGTTCAGCTGAAAGAAACCAAGGCTTTTAGCTGCACTGACAGTTTGAAATAAATCTCTGTTCTAAAGAAGAGATTTATTTCTTTAGAGATAAAGAAATAAATCGATGCTCACTGAGAAACCATTAGAGGGTCAAACAGCATTACTGGCTAGTTGAGAGAAAGCAATAGATTTTAAACAATGAAGGAGGATGTGGGAAGAATACAAGAGCCCTAAAGAAAAACTTCAGTCCTTTATTAGAGTTTTCTGTCATCTTTTGGTTAAATTGTAATTATGATCATTCATGAATTTTCCTTCACAGCATAAATTTTCTTTTAGATTTTCCCTAAAATACATAACTATTCAATTCACTTAGACAGATATTTATTAAATGTCTCCTCTCTTCAAAGCACTTTGCTAGGCACACTTACACAAAGAGGATCCAAACTATAGAACCATTAGAACCCCACAGATTTAAATTTAAGCATGTCTGTGAGGGGTGTGTACTATGTTTTAGGACTGGTTAGTATCACTTAAGAGGGCAGACAGATATACAATAAAGAATTTGAAGTAATGTCTTACCAACTTATAATTCAAAAAGAACTGGCTCTGACAAAGACAATAAAAACTTCTCAACTAAGTATTTAATTCTAATTAAAAAAACCTCTCAACTAGGTATTTAATTCTAATTAAAAAAACCTCTCAACTAGGTATTTAATTCTAATTAAATCAATATAACATAAAATAAGAGTTCAGAACTCCAAATACAGGGATAAAAGCAATACAATATTATTTATTTTAAAAAGATCAACATTGCATAAAGAAAGTTTATTATGATTAAAGATGATGTAGCTGGAAGCCATGACTAAAGATGAGACAAGACAGTCCAGAAAAAAACTTGTTGTTTACTATGGATTTCTGTGTTGACCAGCTCTTAAAAGTTGTTTTCAGATAGATCTGGTGCCTTTAATCTAGAAAAAAAAATTGTACTAAATATACTGGATATATAAATTTAAAATATTTTTAAAATAGCTGTGAAAATAGACAGAGAGGAACAAAAGAATCATAATGATAAAATAAAAGTTTAAGAAAGACTGGAAAAAAATCACTCATTGTAGATTGCAACATCAATGACGTAATCAAGCTAACAAGCAAATAACTTTCAGGATAAGGTTTGTTGTCCAAAGTAATTTTAAAGAACATTTTCCTTAGGAAAGTCAATTTATGTAATGCAATTTATACCATTTCTATATGGCAAAGGAAAGGAAATTTTGCTTGTTTTGAAGTGTCAAGAATATTAATGAAAATAATAAGTAAAGTACCTAGACACATTATCCTAAGTGACTTAAATATATGTATATGCATTAATTCATTGTCAAAATTCTCTGAGCTCAACATGAGGATGATAAAGAAGGATCTGTAGTTTTTTTAAACATTGAAAAAACTAAAAATACATAGGGGCTATTGTTTAAAGTCCTAGATGCTAGACCAAAATTATTCATCCAGTATTATATATAATAAATATGAAAACATTCAATTTATTGATGTATTCAAATAATTGTTAAGTATAATTCTAAAATGCATTGCTCTAGATGCTAAAGGCATAGATACAAGAGACACTAGATGGAACAAATCTACACTTTGTCCACAAATAACTAATAAATTATGAATATTTTTTGGGAAATTGTTGTTTGAAGAAACTACCTCACTATACTGCCCAAAGCAATGTATAGATTCGATGGTATTTCTATCAAACTACCAACAACATTTTCCACAGAATTATAAAAAACTATTCTAAAATTCATGTGGAACCAAAAAATTGCCCAAATAGCTAAAGCAATCCTAAGCCAAAACGAACAAACAAACAAACAAACACAAAGCTAGAGGCATCATACTATCCAACTTTTTAAAACTATACTACAAGGTTATATTAAACAAAACAGCATGAAACTGGTACAAAAACAGACACATACAACAATGGAACAGAATATAGAACCCAGAAATAAAGTTGCACACCTACAACCATCTGATCTTCAACAAAGCTGGCGATAACTAGAAAAGGAGAAACGACTCCTTATTCAATAAATGGTGCTAGACAACTGGTTAGCCACATGCCAAAGATTGAAACTGGACCCTTTCCTTACACCATATACAGAAATCAACTCAAGGTGGTGTGAAAACTTGAATGTAAAGTCTACAACTATAAAAACCTTAGAAGAAAACCTAGGAAATGCAATTCTGAATATGAGACTTGGCAAAGATTTCTTGATGAAGACGCCAAAAGCAATTGTAGTAAGAACAAAAGTGGACAAGTGGGACCTAATTAAAGAGCTTCTGCACAGCAAAAAAAAAAAAAAAAAAAAAAAAAAAAAAACCCAAAAAACTATCAACAGAGTGACAGAAAATCTATAAAATTGGAGAAAGTATCTGCACACCATACATTCGACAAAGGTCTATTATCCAGAAACTGTAAGGCACTTAACAACAACAACAAAAAACCCACAAACAATCCTATTAAAATGGGCAAAGGGCATAAGTAGACATTTCTCAAAAGACATACACAAGACAAGCATAAGAAAAAATTCTCAACATCACTAATCATCAGGGGAATGCAAATCAAAACCACAATGAGATACCATCCTACACCAGTCAGAATGGCTATTACTAAAAAGTGAACAAAACAAAACAGATGTTGACTAGGTTGTGGAGAAAAAGGAATGCTTAAACACTTCTGGTGGAAGTGTAAATTAGTTTAGCCACTGCGGAAAGCAGTTTGGAGATTTCTCAAAGAACTTAAAAGAAAACTACCATTTGACCCAGCAATGGAATTGCTAGGTATATACTCAAAGGAATATACATCGTTCTACCATAAAGACTCATGTGTATATTCATCACAGCACTATTCATGACAGCAAAGACATAGAATCAAGCTAGATGTTCAT
Source organism: Trachypithecus francoisi (assembly GCF_009764315.1). NCBI lineage: Eukaryota > Metazoa > Chordata > Mammalia > Primates > Cercopithecidae > Trachypithecus > Trachypithecus francoisi. The sequence continues at coordinate 62,928,666 of NW_022681469.1, forward strand.
CAGTGGTGGACTTGATAAAGAAAATGTGGTACATCTATACCATGAAATACTACACAGCCATAAAAATGAATGCAATCATGTCCTTTGTAGCAACATGAATGGAGTTGAAGGCCATTACCCTAAGTGAATTAATGCAGGAGCAGAAAACCAAATACTACTATAGGTGTTGTCACCTATAAGTGGGATCTAAATATTGAGTACACACGGATACAAAGAAGGGAACAATAGACACTGGGGTCTACTTGAGGGTGGAGAGTGGGAGAAGAGTGATGATCGAAAAACTAGCTATCAGGTACTATGCTCACTACCTGGGTGATGAAATAATCCGTAGTCCAAACCCCTGTGACATGCAATTTACCCACGTAACAAACCTGCACATGTACCCTCTGAACCTAAAATAGAAACTGGAAAGAAAAAAAAGGAACTACCTCAGTCTTTTGCTAAATAGTTATCAGTGTCAATATCAAGGATATACTTCTAAACCATTCTAAAACCATCATACTGCTAGAGAGACATAGCAATATATATTTCATTTTATAAGTATAGAAAGCCATACCTACTGTCAGAAATAAATGTTCATCATGATAAGACCTTGGATTTTTAGATTTGTTCTCTCAACTAAGCAGGAAATATTTGTATGCAGGCCCTTTATTTAGATGGTGGAGATGTGGATTCTTTTTCAAACAGCAGAATTCCACAAAAATTTATCAATAAACAAGATATTTTGATACATACTCCTTAAGAGGTTTTCCATATGACACGACATAAGGTGAGTTAGACGAGTATATAATTATGTATATGTATTGGGAACTGGATAAGAGATAATGATGTATTAAGATACAACAGGAAACCTGGTTCTTAAAGAATGGATGGTATTTAAACAGGAGAATGTATTCTAAGTGGAGGGAAAATAAGAAACATAAATTTTTGAAAAATATGAAGGATAATCTGGTTTCATTTAGGGCTAGTGATGCCTTAATTCCTATGAGATGGAAACACATCCAGAGAATGCTCTACGCCAACAGAGAGAGGAAAAATGGAAGAGGAAATACAGAAAAAAAAAAAAAGTAAAAGTTCAAAACCTAACTATATATTTAAATCTTTATTCATTTTCTTCTTTCACTGATGGAACAAGCAAGGCTGGTTATTACATACCAGTCAAATTAACTCCAATACCATGTGAAATACCAGGGAAACCTTCAAACTATAAATGTGCAATCACTGACAATGATTTCTAATGCAGTATGCTAGGTAGCAATCAGTGTGGCTCTGTCAAAGAGAAAATTGTGACAACTCAATTTAATTTTCTTTAATTATAATGTGGCACTCCATGTAGATACCATAGAAGCAATACATATATTCTAGCAGTGCTTGAGCAGAACATTCAATGTTTTCCCATGACAGCCATCAACATAGTTTTGGCCGTAAGGATGGAAAGTAGTAATATAATTTGTCAAGGATTCACATACCAACCATGGCTATTTGTGATCCGGCGTCAATATAGGTAATTAATAAACCTTTTTTTTTTTTTTTTTTGAGACGCAGTCTCGCTCTGTCGCCCAGGCTGGAGTGCAGTGGCCGGATCTCAGCTCACTGCAAGCTCCGCCTCCCGGGTTCACGCCATTCTCCTGCCTCAGCCTCCCGAGTAGCTGGGACTACAGGCCCCCGCCACCTCGCCCGGCTAGTTTTTTGTATTTTTAGTAGAGACGGGGTTTCATTGTGTTAGCCAGGATGGTCTGGATCTCCTGACCTCGTGATCCGCCCGCCTCGGCCTCCCAAAGTGCTGGGATTACAGGCGTGAGCCACCGCGCCAGGCCGGTAATTAATAAATCTTTCTCACCCTTGACAGTAATGACATTTTGGACCAGATGATTCTGTATTGTTAGATGTTGAGTTGCGCCTCTGGCTTGTACCCACTAGATACCATCAGTATACCATGTCAATCAAAAACGTCACCATGCATTGGCAAATGTCTCCTGGAAGGAAAAATAGCCCTTGTTGAAAGACACTAATGCATGTGATATACTAGATAGTGTCCTCAGGCAGAGAATCCTGATCGACTGTTAATTAATATATTTATTGATGATGAGAATCCTACTATTAGTTTATCATAGCGCCTTACTCTGAATGGGAAAAGGCTGACTTCCTAGAGTAACTAGAAATTAAATAGGGCCTTGAAAAGAGAACTGGATGGAATAAAGGGTAAATGAAAAAGATACATTCTAGGTTATGGTAATGACAGGAGAAAATTAATAAGAATAGGAATGTATCTGATTATCTTGCCTTGTGATAAATTCTTAGGACCCTAAAATTAATCCCTTCATTGTATAGAAAAATTCTTAACTATTACATTATCACAAACTAATATTCAAAAGGTATCCAACTAGCTATTTTAAAATATAGTTTTATTAGAACACAGGAAGAAAAAAACAAGATGCTTACAATTACAACAATGAGCATACTCAGTGAAGAAGATGAATCCTTCTAGCCTAACCCCATAAAAATATTGAAAAACTGTTCTCAACTGCAATAATTATGGAAAAGTTTGAGTGTAAGGTATTGCCAGTCTGACTGAAAAATTATGTAAGTCTTAGTACATTGTTAAAAGTCTGTTATTCTAAGTTTATAAGAAGGATCAATGATGCAATTAAAAAGAGATTAAAACCTTAAAAAAGAAAGTAATTATTTAGTTTGAGAAATTAAATACCAGAATCACTAAAGGAGATCAGGTGCATAGCGAAGCTTAATTTTAAAATTCAAGAAACTCCTGCTATCTTAAAAATAACTTAAGAAAAAAAGGAATTAGAGCAAAAGAATCTGATAGCTCAAAAAAAGTTAAAAAAAAGATGGGAACATTTTTAATGAACAACAGACATTTACATACTGCTCACTGTACTAAATAATGAGATTAAAATGATGAAAAAGACATGGTCTCCTCCCTCTAATTGTACAAGAAATTAAAGAGAACTTGAGAATAGAAAATGCCCTTAGGGTCATTTGTCCCATTTTATTTGAACTCTCTTCATCCAGGAACTACATTGACTTTGAATACAAGAATAAGCCTTTTCTTTACCTTAGTAAGAAGAGTAATACTTATACATACTATACTCCTCTCTGACTTTATTTTCTTCTGCTCTGCTCCTGGCCATTCTTTTTAGGGTGTAAAAATCATCTAAAAACAGCTATGTATGCCCCTTAAGCATTGGGAAGGGAACTGAAATATGCAGGGTATTTTTTTTTTTTTTGTCTCCAAACGAGAGATCTTTAAAATATATAAATATAGTTCATTAAAGGAATTAACATATTCCTTTGATTTTAGGAATTTAGGTTGGGAGAGGATGATGAAGCTGTAAGGCAGGCATAAGGCTACAAATTAGGAAACATCCCTTTACACATCCTTCCTTTTAAATAGACTGGAAGCAGAGTTTCACTCTCTGAAATGTCAATGAAAACAGCAATACAGCTTTTAGGGGTCCCCACCTGCACTCCAACAGCAGTAGCTTCCTGTTTTTAGATAAAATCACAGTTAAATACAGAAATATTCAGCAGTCTATCTTACGTACAATACCATTAGTAATGTGCTACCAAAATAGACCCATTATTAATCACCATCCCTCTATCCTCTGCTTCTACCCTCTTTGGATATAAAACATACATGTTCAGTGCAAAAGCTCAAGAATTTTTGTTGCTTTTTTTTTTTTTTCTTTTTTTTTGAGACAAGATCTTGTTCTGTTTCCTAGGCTAAAGTGCAGTGGTGCGATCATGGCTCATCACAGCCTTGACCTGAACTCAAGTATCCTCCCACCTCAGTCTCTGAGGTAGCTGGGACTCCAGGTGTGCACCACCATGCCTAGGTAATTTTTATTTTTATTTTTGTAGAGACAGGGTCTCATTATGTTGCCCTGGCTGGTCTCAAACTCCTGGGCTCAAGAGATCCTCCCGCCTTGGCCTCCCAAACTGTTGGGATTACTAGTGTGAGCCACCACCAGCCTATTGCTTCAAGACATACAAAAACAGGAACAATAACAGAGAAGTGACCTGTGAATAAGGAAAGATTAAATGATACCATTAGTGAAAAAATACTTTCAACATGAATAAAATGTTTAAAATCCATTACCATTGCAATAGAGCATAGTGTCTTGCATATAGAAAACAAGACCATCAAATTCTTCAATTAGAGTATTGTGAAATTGTTTAATAATTGTTTCTATGAATTGAGGCAATATATAAGTAGCAGTATCATCACTATGGGACTATGTTTGAATTATTAAAAATTATAGACATCTTTATTCATAAACAGTCTTGAATCTCTACTGCCATGAAACAATTTACCATTTGTGAATATAATTGAAAAAAAATTTAAAGTAGTTTTTCTCTACTTGTAAGAGTCTAGTGGCAAAAAATGTGAGAGTGAGAAACTAAATTACAGGACCCTATTAATAACAGAATAAAAACAAAAGTAATAGAACATACTTAAAAGTTGTACATGTATAAGTTATTTATCAAAGTCTAGCGATATAGACAAAATATTCTCTTATTGGTATTGTGAAAATGGCACTCAGTGTTTCATCAAACATCTCTAAGCTTTTCCTTAATGCACCTCTTGTCCCAGTTTGTTTTGTTTTCTTGTTTAAAGTCATTGCTGTTGGGCTGAGCAGTCAAGCAGAAAACTAGTTTCTACCTCACTGGACAGAAGCATTAGAGATGCCAGTCTGTGTGAAATTTATTGCATTATATTTTCTGGAAAGTCCCAAAGAGATTAATTTCTTTTCTTTCCTAAAATCTGTATAAAATATTTTGTAAGGCCCTTTCAAAAGTTTTTTTTAAGGTGAGCATTTTTTTTAATATATGTGTGTATGTGTACATTTTCCTCCCTCCCTCTTTCCATCCTTCCCTCCCTTCCTTTTGCTTCCTTCCTTCCTATTAAATCGGACGACTATACTACAACAAAGGGAACAAAATATATTCTGTTCATATGGTTCCTGAATATAGCTCTGCTTAACAGACAAAATATTTAGGTTTCTTTTTTCCTGTCTGGCAACTTCTTTATTCAACTATCACACACTATATATAGAGTTCAAGAGGAGCATTCACACTCTGTAACAAGAGAGTGCTTTAGTAAAAGATGAATTCTTTCGGATACTCATTTTTGTCAAATGGCAGATCCAGCACCATAAGAAAATTAGGACCAATTGTATACTGCCTTTGGGGTTTTCATCTATAACTTCCAATATTTATATAATTAGCGTAGGTTTAAAGTAGTTATCACACATACGATCCTTGGTTATTTCGCTTTCATGAGATAACTACTTTTTTAAGAATCAATTTGTTAATTATCATTCTATGTGTGAATCAGAGGTTCTTGCTCTTTCCTAGAACAATCCATGAATGCATTCGCATTTCTGAATTTTCAGTCTGGGGCCTTGTCATTTCATAACTGGAAATGAAAATGAAGATAGCTTTCTAGAAAGGGACCTTACACTTGGCTATCTCTGAGGGACCACAATCAGCACCTCAATCCTTTTTCTTTTTCTCCAAGTTTTGCTACTGATGATTATATAGCATCCAAATGGTTTTGCCAGGACTTCATGGATCTGGTAAAAGCTCACAAAAACCCATCTTGTTTATTCTTTCTTCTCATCATGGTCTTTTAAATCTCACTTTAGTAAAATTGCTCATAATCTCACTGCTTATTCATTCTTGCACTGTATCTTTATACACATCAATTAATATTTCTTTACTAGGCACTTATATTGCATTCCCTACATAAATATATATTTTCAACATATTCAATTGTAAGCATTTTATACCTGCTTTCAATTGCATACTATAATTTTAGCTAGGATATATAGACCAAGGTTCAAAGCAATGCTATAGTTCATTTGCTTTTAGCTTTACAAAATGGGAGGGGTGATCTGAATTTACTGTTCAACCATAAAAATCATTAAATAAATTTGAGTCTAATTTAACTAAAATTTATTTATTGATCTGTCTATGTGTGTAAAAGCAGTTCTCATATGCATGGGGTAGTTATTTCAGTTAGTATAATACTATTTCTTTGTGGGTGAGTAGAAGAAAGCCAGGCTAACCAATTTAAGAACGTATATAATTTATAATGGCAAAACTATTAGCATAGACTAGGCATTCAAGTGTTTGCTATATATACTTGAAGCAAATGTTTAAACAAAAGAATAATATCCTTGCAAATAAAGTGATTACTATTCGGAAACACATTACTAAAAGGGTTAATGTAATAAATGATATGATTTATATTTTTGTCAGTGATTTAGGTCAATTTGTAGATAATCTTTTATTTATTTATATAACAGTGTCCATTCACTTCAAGCTTACGAAGTACTAGCAAAACTACACAGGTCTGTTAAGAAACTGTTTAGAGAAAGAAAAAAGTAATAAAAATAAATGAAAATAGTTAAAATGATGCAATGAATATAACTGGCACATAAAAGACATTTTTTTGTTTGTTTGTTTTTTTGGGGGGTCAGAATCTCGCTCTGTTACCCAGGCTGGAGTGCAGTGGCGTGACTTCTACCTCACAGGTTCAAGTCATTCACCTGCCTTAGCCTCCCGAGTAGCTGGGATTACAGGCTCCTGCCACCACGCTCGGCTAATTTTTTTGTATTTTTAGTAGAGATGGGGTTTCACCATGTTGGTCTCGACCTCCTGACCTCAGGTAATCCACCCGCCTCAGCCTCCCAAAATGCTGGGATTACAGGCATGAGCCAATACGCCCAGCCCGAAAGGGAAATATTTTAAATATGCACATAGAAACAAAAGTAAGATAATTCTGAAATGGAGCAATCAAGAAGCTATGGGAAGCACAGGTGGTGGAATCAAGATGTAATTGCTCATCCATACCACATACTATACAAGTGTCATGAAGAGGTAGATTTAGACACAGCTTTTGGCTTATCATTTAGAAAGCCATTGGTAATCCTGAGAAAAGTGGTTTCTGCACAACAATTATACTAGGTTAAAGAATAAATGATAAGAGAGAAAGTTAAACCAGAGAAGATGAACTCTTTATGGCTTGCTAACTGAGACACAAGGTAGTTGTCTGAAGGTGAGGCTTCTGAGAAAGAGTAGCTTTTAGGGAAAAGAGGCATGGTAAGAAACAGTCTAAGGGTCACGAGCAAGAAAGGGAAGTACTTGAGGACATATAAGAGAGAAGAGAAAGCCTTTATATAATTATATTATTTAATGGGGGATAATAAATTATTTTAACAGTAATAACTAAAAGATTAAGATTTAAAATACGTTAAAGCTTACCATGTAGTAAGCATTATTAACAGTTTCATATATAATATCTTATCAATCTCTAATACACCCTTATTAGAGAGGAACTACTATTAATTCCAGGTTTCAGACACTGATAACCTTAGAGGCAGTATGTAACTTTGCCAAACTTGCATCACTCCTAAGTGGCAGTGCTGGGACTTACTCTACGTTTGCCTAATGTTATTGCTCAAGTTTAAGTACAATGTGATTCAAATAAAAAATCAAAATAATCTACAATGCAAATTTCTACATTAGCATATATGATAAAAATGAACATGTGTTAAGAAAAGGCATTCTTATCTCATACATAAAATCAATGCTATATTTAAAGATTTGGGAGAAGCCATAACTATGAGAAAAAATTAAACAAACGTAAATATAAAACTATTTTTAACTTCCTTGATACACTCATAAGGTATTTCTCAAGCCATCAATCCTTGTCTTCTAAATATATAGTTCCTAAATTTCTAGAAAATACGTTCAAAAACTACTATTATTTTATAAAATGAGCTGAATTATTGTGTAGTCTAATATTAAACTATTTAGGATTAGCGAATTCTAATTCACTACTTCAGTTATTTAGGACTAGTGAATTCTAATTGTTTGTCCTTCTGTCCATCTGTCTAATAAATATTTACTAATTCTCTATTTGGTACCATGTTCTGGGTTAGGCCATTATGACACAAAGATGAATGACCCTGGTATTGCTTCTACCTTCATGCAGCTTTCAGAGCTTAGAAAAAGTAACAGAGATGTTTTGCTAGGAACTTTACTTTAACATGATAAACTTGATAATAAAAGCTTCTATCTGGATCTTAGAGAATGCAGAGGAAAGAGTGTGAATCTCAGATACAGCTGAAGCATATGAAGCACCCAGGAGACACCTTGTATGTAGTTCTAAGTACTAAGAAGGAAACCACAAGGGCTACAGGGGAGGGATTTCCTGGTGGCAGGACACATGGACAAATAAATGAAAGCACAGGTACACATATGGCCTAGGACCTGCAATGTCTATGGCACAGTGTAGAAGCCTATATGGAGGGAAGGAGAAACAGCATGAGGAGGTGAAACTAGAGAGTGATATAGGGCCTTGAATGTCATGCAAATTTTAGACTTTATCAAATAAGCAAGAGGTCACTGAAGATTTGAAGTTCAGAAATGACAACATAATACGTATTTATTAGAAGACATATTTGGCAGAATTTTACTATTATTGTTACAAAACTTACTAAAAATTCTGAATAATATCAAATTATCCAAGAGGTAAATGTTAGCATAATACAAAAACACTCTATTCATTTCTACAAAAGCAGAAACTAATGTTCAAAGAGGTTATAATAGAATGCACGAACTCTGATCTCTTTGGTAGATAATTTCTTACCTTAAAATTTTGAACCCTGGTCTCTGACTTCTTATGTAATTTGTTTTTCAAACACATCCAGATAATACCTTTTTGAAACTATAGTTACTAGGTTATGTGCTCTTTATCGCATGATACTTAAAGTCAAAGAATGTTTCATGAATCTTTTGGCTCCCCTGGGATTCCACTAATGGTATGTGATGGGTCTAGAAAGGTAGGAAGGTTCCTGCAAGCCATATTGATAACTTGTAGATTCAACCTAATTTCTATGGAAAGCCATTGAACAGGAATGAATGTGCCAATACATTTAGATACGAAAAGTTGTATCTGGCTGAACTACAGGATGCATAGGATGGGAACAGAGATAAAAGAAAACAAATTAAGAGTCTTTTAACGGTCCAGGAGAAAAAGACTGATGTACTTTTGAAAACAGAGTGGTACCAGGGAATTACAGCTGAGACATATAAAAGACTAAGGATTTCAGGATTTGTTTTCATCATTTTACTTATATTAACTCATTTTAAAATACAGTAACCATATAAGTCCAGTACTATTATTACCTTCAATTTATAAATGAGCAAATTTAGGCAGAGCAAAATTAAGTAACTTCAAGTTTGTACTGCATGGCATATAAGATTTGAATTGGTGAAATGAAGAGATTTGAAGAAAAGCATTTCGGTAATCATGCTATTCAGTAGAGCATTTTAGGTGATAGATTGTGTTAATTATCAAACACAGGCTAAGGTACAACAAATCACCTCAAAATTTAGTGGCTTAAAACAATATTTACATTTTCTGTGGGTCAGTAATCCAGGCATGGTGTAGCTGTGTCCTCTTGCTCACGGTTTCTCACAAGCCTGCAAGCAAGTTGCCACTGAAGTTATCATCTGAGGTCTTGACTAAGGAAGACTCTACTTCTAAGCTCACTCATGTGGTTGTTGTTACTTTCTATGTGGGCCTTTGTAGAGCAATTCAGAATATGGGGGCTTGTTTATCAAAGCATGCAAGCAAGATGCCAAGAAAAACAGTGCAAGCAAGATGGGAGCAATAGTCTTTTGTAACCTAATTTTGGAATTGACAGCCTATCATTTATTTCATATTCTACTCATTAGAACCAATTTACTAACTCCAGCCCTCACTTAAAGAGAGGGGACTCCATGAGGGCATAAATACAAGGATATAAGGTTGATTAGGAACCATATAGAAGCTGTCTACAACGTAACATGAATTGATATTATGATTGATTATATGTGAAGTATGTGCTAGAGGGTAGAATCAAAGAGGTCTCCTTAAAATGATGAATGATGACATATTCAGTGGGTAAAATTTGAGAAAGCTATGTCTTCACTGTGATGTAGGAAGTATATTTATCCACTGTGATCAACGCAGCAATTACCAGGGATTTGAGCAGAGTAGACAATAAGAAAGGAAACTGAGTAGTTAAACCTTGCAGGAGGAGGGTTTAGCAGGTGGATGGTCTGATTGAGTACATGGCTCTCTGAACTTTTAGTCAGTATTTCCACTTGTGGGTCTTCTTATTTACATCCAAGAGAGATGTAGACAAGAAAGTGGCAGCTATTTGGATTCATTCAGGGTAAATTTGTTGCCAGGGTTGTGAGATAAATTAGAGTAACAGCAAAAGGTTTGTTGTGGTAAATCTGAACCTTGGATCATGAAAGTGGTAGATATAGGAAGGTTGATAAACACACAAAGTAGAACTTCCAACTGAATAGAATAAGGATGGACTTGAAGGGCAAATATAAGGGGGTACATTAGTGAACAAGTTCTGAGACAGGATGTTTACATGTTAGCGACATGTATGATTTACAAGTTAAATAATTTTCAGGTAATTTCAGAGGGTATTTGTGGGAATGGATGAACAACATGAAGGAGAAGTAATAATTATGGTAGATGAGCTTTAAGAAAGTGAAGAAACAGAAAAACTGGATGTTGGATCATCATCCTCACAGATGTTGAAGTCAGGATCTGGCAGGACTTCTGATGACTTTTATTACACAAAGGTGGTGTCACATGACAAGTATGCCTGTAGAAGAAACATGCTAGACTGCATTGTTAATGCAAATATATTCTTGGAGAGAAAAAACAAACACCCTTAGGTTCTTTATGATTTCTTTTACATTTCATTTTTTAAAAACAAGTTTTGGGGTAATTTGTTACATAGTAATAGAAAGCTAATAAGCTCATTGGCCTTTCCCATCTTATTGAACTTCTACATATATATCTGTTGGTCTTGAATATGATTTGGTCTCGTATCTTTTTGACAGACAGTTCATTTATTCTGACAAGTTCTCTCCGAACAGACAGTTAATTGGTACACTCTCCACTATTTTCTTTCACCTTACCTCTCTAGGTTATTGTCTGTCGCAAAGCCCTGATTCAAGATCCAGAAATGACTCACTTTAGAGTCAGTAGGACCCTCTCTGAATTACTGCCTCAGTTTTCTTTCCTGGCTGACAGTTCCTATCAGGTTAGATTGGACTAGTCTTTGAGCTGTTTCTGAGAAATGAGAATAATTTATTAGGTTGTTAATTAAACAGCAAAGGAACACTTCCTTGCTATAATAGTACTTCAAGATTTTAGTTGAAACCTTAGCACTTCTGTCTTTTGAAGTATACCCTGAGGTTTTCCATTTTCTGCAAGGTCAGGTTTTTTTTCAGTGAAAATTATCTTAAGTGTTCCTTATACTGGGTACTTTGAGAAAAAATAGGAATTTGAAACAGCTTGCTGTGGGAAAAATGTATTTTTAGGTCTTCCTATTTCCTGAACAGTCTTCAACCTTCACAGCATCACCCTTACATGCAGGGCTAAACCAACAAATGCAGGGCTCACTAGCATTGAGTGGCCCAGTCCATTTTTTTTTTATATTCCTTATATATAAGAAATGAAAAATGCTCCAGATAAGGTTACAAAACTGTGATATATTTTCAGTGCTGACATTGAACACACACATGCTTCTAAACACATACAAATAAAAACATGTAATGACTCATACTTGGAGATAACATAAGAAGCATAAATGTTGAGGCCCTTTGTCAAAATAAGGCCAAGGCCAAAAGGTCTCCTTTGATCTTTCTGTGATTCTTACGTCTTTACAAGTGAATGTTCCCTCATAACGGTTAAAAATCAGATCTCTCTCAAGAATATATAAACTTTAATGTGGTGCCTTAAGATTACTCAGAGAAATGAATCTAATGATAGAATGTCATATGATGAGATTAATATTTGATGGGTTTGGTCTAGTACCTCTCTGAAATCATTACCTATGTTCACCTCACTTGCCAATTAAGGCAAGTGAGATTTTATTTTAGAGAAGTTAGCTGTTACTTTCAGTTGTCTTTGCATATGATGTAATATTAAAATATAACTTTTACAAACTACCATTATTAATGATTTTTATGGGTAAAATTATTTAGAATGTTCTTATACAGAGATGAACAATTTGATAGACATGCACAGCCATCAAGATGTTCCCTGTGACTCTCATAGGTTGCTAATGATTACCATTTCTTTAGTTGGGGCTGTGTTTTTTGAAATTCTAGAAAAAGGATCAAGGCAAATGATCACATTCAGCAAGATAAATATTCTAAATAAAACTAATTCTAGTATATTAATTAAACTGTACATGGATCCACCCACCTAGGCTTCATTTTATACCTCAAGTAATCTAAATATTTATTTGTATAGTTTAGCAATCGAAATGCCATGATGACAACTGTAACATAAATTTGATTAAGTGGTAATATATATATTTAGTCTAACAATGTTTATTTTCACTTATCTTAAGATGAAAACAAATAATAATTGCTTTCCTAAATTTATGACTGCTTGACAAGTATGTGTTCTAATATGAAACTGCAGTGTTGAGATTTCACCTAGCTTTCCAATTCCACAGTATGGTGGCTTCAAAGCTTCAGAAAATTTCAGAGCATGTCTAGGAAAAAAATTATGTGGTATATTACCTGCAAAGTCAAGATCTCTAGATTTATATTTATCTATGTCCACCTGTCTTTGCTCCAAGAGAAACAGAAAATAGATATATATTTCTAACCATAACAACAATTATTTTCAATTGATAAAACATATTTTTACATAATAGCACTTACATAAAAATACTACTACTAAGCACTCAATAAATGGTAGATAGTATAAATGGCTAATTGTTATTATAATACACATTTCTTAATAACAAAAGCCATAATTCTCTAATAGTATCACTCAAAATTCCTTCTGATTAGAAAATCTGTAATATTTTAGCATGCATATTATATTACCGACTATGCTTATGAGAAGTCAATACAAATTATGATTTTTTTCATATAAGCGCTAAAAAATTCATAAGCTAAATGCCTTTCCTAAAATAAGGACAATCCTTGGACTTTACCATCTAATTTAATAATGACTCATTAGAAAAAATGTAGGTAAGACCATATATAGAGTGACCAGGAAGCAAGCAGCCTGGTATACTAAAAAAAAAAAATTAGGATTTGCACTCAGACATACAAATTTAATCATGTCTTTGGAATTTACTTGTTCAGGATAGCCTTCAACAACTCAATATTCTTTATTCTCAGTTTTTTGACTTTGTAAATTAAAGATCAAATACCTACATTTCATTGGTTTGCTGCAAAGATAAAATGAGCTGAGTTCTTTCAAGTACCTAGTAGTTTGCTTGGATATAGGAAACACCCATTAAATACCTGTTATTATAGTTACTATTATATTAAGAATCAAATGCAGTTATGTGTGTTGCTTTTCACACAGCAAAAAAGCAACAAAAAACCTCTACAACACACAGTTCACACTTTTGTTTAAAGTTAAAAAAATCTATGTCTAAACAAAGATAAGTTTAATACACTTCACTACATCTTCACATGAAGCTAAAAGTGAAATGGGTAAGCTATCAATTATTACATTTATGCCAAAAGTGAAACTTCATTTCAATGAAGACAGAGCAAATTATAAATCAAGATTCTATGTCACGATTGGAGTAAGATCATAGAAATGGCAGAGTTCAGAACTTCAGGAATTGATTCCTCTATTAAAGCAAAAATTAAGCTGGCAAAAACTGACAGAATCAACCTTTCTAGAACTCTGGAATCCAATCAAAAACAGAAAACAGAAGAGGGCTTAATGAAGAAAGAAGGTTCTAAAGTTCAGTAAGAAAGCATTGTGATGTTTTGGTTCATTCTCCTATAATCCTCCATTCTCTAGCTTGGATACAACATCTAAGTGAAGATCCACTAGGAAATACAGAACTTGAACAACATGGTAAACAGTAGACCTCATAGACACATATAGAATACTCCACCAAACAGCAAACTGCACATTTCTCTCAGGTGCACTTGGAAGAGTCTCTAGATAGACTATATGTTAGGCCACAAAGCAAGTCTCGATAAATTTTAAAAAGTTGAAATCATACAAAGTGCCTTCTTGGACCACAATGGAATGAAGTTAAAAATCAATAAATTAAGGAATGAAGCTAGAAATCAATTAAGCAAAACTATAAAATTCTCAAATATGTAAAAATTAAACAACAAAAAGACAAACAATCCAATTAAAACGTGGGCAAAAAGCTTGAATAGTTACTTCACATAAGAAATATGAATGGCAAAGAAGCACCTAAAAAGATGCTCAACATCATCAGTCATTAGAAGAATGAAAATCACAATCACAATGAGATACCAATTCACATCCACTAGGATAGTTATAATAATATTTACTTTAAAAAGGAAAATAAGTATTGGAAAGGATGCAGAGAAATTGCAACCCTTGTACATTGCTGATGGGAATGTAAAATGGTTCAACTTCTACGGCAGAGGTTGACAGTTCTTCAAAAAGTTAAATATGGAATTACTGTAACACCCAGGAGTTAGCTATTCCTAGGCATATACCCTTAAAATTATAAACAGATACACAAACAAATACTTGTGTATTAACATTTATAGAACCATGATTCTCAATAGCCAATATATTCATCAGTAGATGAATGAATAAACAAACTGTGGCACATAGAATAAAATGGAATTCAACTATTTAAAGGAATAAAGTACTGATACTTGCTACAAAGTAGATGAACGTAGGAAATGTTATTTGAAGTGACAGAAGCCCATGACAAAAGGCCACATACTGTATGAATCCATTTGTATTTATCTAGAATAGGTAAATCCATACAGACAAAAACAGATTGGTAGTTGACAGAGGCTAAGCAGGGAAGGGAATGGAAAGTAATGGCTGAATGGGTATAGGATTTTCTTTTGGTATGATGAAAATGTTTTGGAACTAGATAGAGGTAGTGGTGATTGTACCACATTAAAATGTACTGAATTTGTCACTGAAGTTTTCATTTTTAAATGGTTAATTTTTATGTTGTGTGAATTTCACCTCAATTAAAATAGCAGTCCTTTAAAAGGTATCATTACTGTCCAAATTTTGAGATATAAACAAAACCTATGCACATTTTAAAATGCTTTTACTTTTGAAACCTACATGTTTTTGTGAAAATTGTGTTTTAATGTCACATTTCATGGTAACATCTATACTACAGTTTTTTGCATTTGGCAAACAATGTTGTGCCTCACTTTGTGTAAAATAATAAACTCTACTGTAGTATTTTTAAAATATGTTTAATTATTTCAGTGGTAGAAAATAAAAATCCTCAAATTTCTAAATCGTACCATTTCCTTGAACTATTCAAAATCTTTGGCATAGTGCTAACTAGAATATTATAAACTCTACTTCTCATCTGAGTAATTATGATCTGATGTGTTTTTGGAAACTTTATCTAATTTTGGCAATAGTATCCCATTGCATATTTTAAATGCTCAATGCTAGGTAAATATTAAAAAGAAATCAATAGTTTTTCCCTTTTTATAATATTTACAATGTTATCCACCAGCAGGCTCTATTTCAGTCACTCTGTTATTAAAGGAGAGAATAGACTCAATTGCAAGCAATTAACCAATACCACCCAAACTTTACTTTCGTGTTTCATTAATACAGAATTACATATGTTGAAGGTGTGATTAAATAATTTACCCCCAAATTTCAGTTGTGTTTTGTCCTTCTTGCTATGAGATTAAAGTAACAATAGGTATTCTCCCTTTTTAATCACATGAAGGTATCTCCACATTAGATTCCAAATCTGAGAACTTTGCTAATGGGTATTTTGAGTTACAGAACCCAACCAACAAAGTTATCTTCTACTACTTGTAGATACATATCTAAGGTCTATTTGAATGACAAAGTCAATGACAGGACATTTAAGAGTCATGGCTTTGAAAACAACATAAAGCATTATGGGCCATGCTAGACATTTAAATGCAAGAGCCATTCTCTTCCAAGGACTATGAAGACTTGGAATAAAACACTATCAGTAAGAAATACAGAAATGATTAATTTGCTTTAAAGAATACATTACATTTTGACATTTCAGTGTTGTAAAGTGAAATATTTATTAACTACAAGGGTATAATATTTAAAGCACATGTCTTAGAAGCAAGACACTATGTTTCTAAGTTTTTACATGTTTGTTAGAAAGGCACATTGCTATACATGTATTTTTTAACTGGTTTGTTGCTTCATTCAACATTATATTTTCTTGGTTATTTTTCTAGCAGAAAAGAAAATGCTTAAAGGTACAGATGGCCTCCTTTTTCTCTTCCTTTTAGTCTCCCAATGTCAAGTTATGACTAAAATTTAAAGCCACACTTTTTGTAGTTCCTATTTCAAAAAATTATTGGGGCAGCTTTTGCCCATATGCTCTTAGCTAGGTTAAAGGAAGGACTGGTGACCAGTGAGCATAAGGAGAAACAATGAAGAAATTTAAAAACATTGACTTAAAGACTATTACTAAAACATGATAATATAAGGATGAAAATAACAGATCAGATCACTAGAAAATGAATATAGATAGCTCTGATTTTCTTTTTTTATACCATTTAACTTTTATATGGTGCTGTTGGACTAAGATACTAACTGTTATGTACGACTACCTAATGTTGTTTCCTTTTTCAAAGGGCAAAATCATTTACATTTCTAATATGCTACAATGAGAAAATGACTATATTCCTTTATCAGAAAATGTGTTAAATAGCTTAAGTGGGCAGTCTGAAGTAGAATAACAGGTTAACAATAATTTCCAAGAATTAACAATGAAAACTTCTCTTAAAACATAAATGTAAATTAAAAATAGTAAAATGCATATTCCCCTTTTTCTTTTCAGCAGTCATTCCTTTGTACTCTGGATGCTTAATGTTGTAATACCATTTGCCAGCGAAATATTCCATTCTTACAGCAAATCATTGGTCCATAAAGAGAGACTGTAGTGATTCTAATGCTTCTATAAAATATTTACTTATTGGTACTCTCGTCAGAAAAAAATTAACTTTATTTTAAATGCTGCAAAATGTAAATCTCTATTTTACATTTCTGGACATGGGGTATTAGAATTATGATTGTTATATGATATATTTTCTAAAGCATCAGATCATTACCAATTTGAAGAATGATTAAATAATTACCTATCAAAAGCCATGGTAAACATGGCAATTTTAATAGTGACACAAAGCCTTCACTAAATTATGTTGAGGTAAATATATTTTATGTTTACAATCTTGAAATCCCTAAGCTCAAAATTACAGTAATCTCTACTGTGTTTTGTTTCTTGTTCATTGATTATTGCTTAGCCTAGAACACAACCTTGGAATATGAAATTAAAATAGTTCAGGGATGTGTGTGTGTGGAAATATATATACATTTTTGTCACCGGAAATACATATATATATTTTGTATATATATGTGTATATATATACATTTTATCACTGGAAATATATATATATTATTTTTTCCACTGGAAATACATATTTTCCACTGGAAATATATATATAGAGATAGATAAATATAGATATATTTTCCACTGGAAATACATATAGATATATTTTCCACTGGAATTATATATTATACATAAAATGTATATTAATTATATATAAATATGTAAATATAAATATATTTTTTAAGAAGAAGAAATATTTGTTCTTCATAAACCTAAACCATGTGAAATAGCTCCCTTAAAATTAAATAACAAAGATTTTTTTGAAAGTGCCTGAACATGGCCCTTATTTCATATAAACTGCAGAAACATTTAGTTCTTTAGAAGACAATACTATTCACTTTTGATTAAAAGATGGTAAATTAAATTAAATCAATGACAAGAAATATTTTATTCAGTCCTCTAGAATTTAAAGCCTATGGACTTATATTAAAATGAAAACATTTTTACTAAATGTCATTTTAAGAGGTTAACTTTTCCTTTCAATTCTCAGTTCTACACATCCAGTGCCATGAGAATGGCTGTATAAATGAATGGCCGATTAGATAATTTTCCAAATGGATAATCAATGAAATCTGAGCATGTTGGTTGGTGTGCAGTTGAGAGAGCATTTATAGGCTCGACTCCTGCCACAAGTGAACTGATTGAAATCACCAGCAGAGGTTTTTCTAAATACAATACCATTGTTGTTTTTATTAGAATGATTTCTATCATTTTAATATGTGTCACACTGAATACATTTATGCACATTTATTCATGTCAAAAGGAAAAATTAATGTTGTGATGTTGACTCCTTGAAAAAGTATTTTGAAACTCTTTACAATGAACATTAATTGGTACTTTAAACAATGGTTTCAGCTTACAGTTTAAGGAAGCTAATGGCTAAAACATACTAGCAGCCCCTATGCCTGGAGACAGTTCTTTGATTAGCACTGAATTTTGTCAGAAGAAACAATGGAGACTTGCCTTGCTCCTGTCATGTTAAAAAAAAAAAAGATAATTTAATTGTACATTTAAAAATATAACTAAGAGAGTATAATTGGATGGTTTGTAACACAAAAGATAAATCCTTGAGGAAATGGATATCCCATTTATCCTGATGTGATTATTACACATTGTATGCTTGTATCAAAATATCCCATATACCCCATAAATATATGTACCATGTACCACAAAAATCTAAAAAATATAAAAAAAAAATCTAATGGATCAGACATTTAGATTTGATCCAATCTAGTAGTTTATTCATGTAGTTAAAATGATTTATTAGAGAGCTAAAACAATATTGTATTTTTTCTCACATTTATATTTAATCATTTGATTGGAAAGAAAGGAAGAGGGAATGGCAAGGATAATCATCTTTAGCTTCAAATCTATTTTTAATGAACTTTTACGCCCTCAAGAGAGTTATTTATCATTCTTCACAGGCTAAGCTCTTATTTGCCATTTTATAAAATTAGAAGTACTCCTTTTTTAGCCAAAAACATACTGAGACATCAGTTCTATAATCTGCATTAATGATTTCTTATATTGCTTTCAATCATTAAGGTTTTTTTTAATGCTTTAATTTGAATTCTTTGCAACTTGTTCTTTAGGTGAAATTAAAATAGAAGAAAATCCCTTTGTTGTTTAAAGCTTCAGGCTAAAGAACTTCAGTTTATTTAGCCAGTTCATCTAAGACTCACCTTACCTTCTTTATGTAATTTTAAAATATACAATTAAGTTGTTACTGTCTATAGTCACCTACTATGTACTCATAACATTTTTAAAAAATAACTTAAAACATTTAGAAAAAGACTCCCCTTACCACACCACACTTGTTCAAGTTCTCTCCTAATTAAAACTCTACATATAATTTGCAATACTTAAGAGTACCAGGAGAAAAAAAGCTGTTAATAGTGGGGTCTTGTTTAGTGCAAATAAAATTGCTGTTGAGTAGGTACAAGTGTGCAAAGGACATTGATCTAGGCTTCACATGCCTCATCTTTAAAATATGAAATAAAAGAAACACAATGCCTACAGAAAACAAGTGGTTTGGATCACAACCAAGCAACTGCAGGTGAAAATATTTTATTAGTTACATGAGACTATAAAAGTAATGTTTTAATGTATATATGTATATGCATATATGCCTATCAATAAGGTATAATATTAAATATGTTAAGAGAGTGTCAAACAAGTATTAGAATTGTGATGTCACATATCTTATATTTCAAAATATACCCCACACTTTTCCAAATTTTTATATTATAATCCTTTTAGTTGCTTATTCATTTTTCCCAGTAAGACTTAATGTAGCATAATATAGAATCCTAAATAATTAGTAATGTGTAGAAATATAAACAGATATACAAAAGTGTGGCTGGGCACAGTGGCTCATGCCTGTAATCCCAACATTCTGGGAGGCCAAGGCTGAAGGATCACTTGAGGTCAGGCGTTCAAGACTAGCCTGGCCAACATGGTGAAACCCTATCTCTACTAAAAATACAAAAATTAACTGGGCATCACAGCGGGTGCTTTTATGCCCAGCTATTCGGGAGGCTGAGGCAAGAGAATCATTTGAATCCGGGAGGCGGAGGTTGCAATCGACTGAGATCACATCATTGCTTGAGTCAATTATAAAGTACACAATGTTCGAAATAGAAAGGGTAGTGAACTGTTAAGAAACTAATATCTGAAATACATAGGAAACTAATTGCTGTTAAATAGTGCTCTGGTTTTAAACTGTTTCAGTAATACTCAATGCTCTATTAAGTTGGAACCCTCCCATGTTAAACTGGCATTTCATAATATTTAGTTTTATGCTTTTGACAGAAGTCTTTTAATGTACAATAAGAATATAATTTGTTTCTCAGAATCGTGTTAATTTGCCTATTTTGAAATTTGGATTCTGGAAAGGATAACACAAATGATTTGATTTTTTTCTGAAAATCTTTTCCTTCTTTATAAAAAGTTTTCTTTCAAAATTAATCCTTAGATATTTATTATAGTGAATAGCAATGTTAACTACTGAATACTAAATTGCTGAGATCAACTTAAAAGCTTTCTGGTTCTGACTCACTGACATTTGTATACCTGTGTACATTTGTTTTAATTGGTTTTTTAAATAATATCTTTCCAATCACTAATGACTATAAATTATTTTACTGCCATTTATTTTTAAAAATACTTCAAAATAATACTTTGTATTTTAATTTTAAAACAGTTGGATGTTAAAATGCAATATTTTAATCAAGAAGAAGTATCATGAGAAAAACATTAATAATGAAGAAGGTAAAAGCTATAGAAAGATGAGGCTTCTATTATTTACAAAGCTAATCTTTAATATATGATTTTTTCTGACATACATAAATACCACCATTATAAAACAGTTTTAAAGTTAGTTTTAATAGACTGCTTTCTTATATTGCTTGTCAAAGAAAATAATGAAAAATAACCTCTAATAAATATTATTATTATTCAAATCACATTTGGCTACCAGAGCCATTATTTCTTAAATCATTATACTCTGGAAAAATTGACAGAAATACAATCTCTCAATTTAGGTTATGGAAATTACTTTCAGAAATAGACATTAAAGGATTCCAAAAATTTTAAAAATAGCTATCAAAACAGCAATCAGTGAGGCAAAGCATATTCTTGTAAAAATCAGCTCATGAATGCCATCTGCTTTGAAATAGGATACTGGCTTAAACACTAGAACAAAAAGATTTTAATAAGAAGTTTGCCTATTACTAAAAACTTTCTAAAATTGTTAAACAAGTCTAAGGGGACGGAATAGCTTCAACAATTAATAGCCTATGTACTTTTAAGGCCACATAGAGGTGATAACATTTTAATTGTAGCTATTTTTTTAGCACAAAAAGTAGTGTGTCCTATCATTGCCAAAATGTGATATTTCTGAAATATACAAACTATTTTTTTGATAGAAAAATCACTAAGAAAAATGTTATACTTTAAGAGAGATAAATCTTGAAAATTTATTTCAAGATTAGGTAACTTCTAGCTCTAAAAAATTCTTTGAATTTACATTGCTATGCAATAGATAATGTCACTTTTCTCCCCGACTTTGTAGACAGCATGCTACACTAACCTTCTGATTGAAGTTATTGATCATCTGGGTTAGGATGTAAATTAGTCTCATTGTGCAGAAGAAAGAGAAAGGGCGTAAGGAAGGCATTTTGGAGCTCTGGTTTATGGAATCCTCATAAACATGATGCTAGAGATAATCCACAGATACATGCAAAAATACTAGATGGAAATAAATGGAGAAAGTATAGTGTGGTCCATGTACAAAATGGAAGAAAAACAAACAGGAAACAAAAGTAAAAATTCTAACACTGGGCCAGGTGCGGTGGCTCACGCCTGTAATGCCAGCACTCTGAACAGAAATCTGTATGTAGGAGTGAGCATACATATATCTGGGGAGAGAGAGGCACAGACATGTGCCCTGGGTGGGGGTGAGGTTGGCACATCCAAAGAACAGCACGGCCTATGGTCGGAGCAGAGTGAGGAGGGGAAAAATTTGGAGAGTGACCAATAAGGTCATGAAACAAGCAGAGATCACACCACATGTGGCCTTGTTAAGAAATTTCTAATGTATTTTGAATTTGATGAGATCTTAATAGAGTTTATGCTGCAAGTAATATAATCTGATGTACATTTTAAGAAATCACTCTAGGTGCTGTTTAGAGAATTGATGGTAGTGAAGGCAAGTGTAGAAGGAGTCCAAGGGCTGTGCACATTCTAAAAAAAAGATGATGGTGGTTCTGGTCTATGATCCTCATAGTCACAGGAAATAAATCCAAACTTTGTAAGGCAGCAGATTAGATCTCCAGTGACCTGGCCCTCACTCGACTTTCTGGTTGTATTTACAGTAAACCCTTTTCTCCTCCTCTTTGCTTTATGTCTGTTCATCAATCTGAAACTTTGTCCATTTATTCCCTCTAGTTACAATGACCTTCATTTTTCTCTTCATGGTCCAGCAGAGGTCTCAATCTTCATGACTCAGACCTCTTCTTTGCAACCTCTCCTGACACTTTCAGGAGGAGGGCAGATTGATTCAGAATCTGATAGAGTATAAAACTTATCTTTTAACCTGTATTATATGTGTCACAGTGTTGTTTCAGTGCCTACTGAGTGGTGTAAGTTTTTTCAGTCTTACTGGTCTGTGAAAATTAACAACCTATAAACTACTGAGCTAGCCTTCTTAAATTCACATTACTACGAATATCCCTAAGGAAATTATTTTTTTCAGTATAGTTAATACTTAGTAATTCACACATATAATTAAGAAATTTATTTACTTTAAAATAGGCTCAAAGTATGTCTAGACATTTGCCTAGAAATTATAAAATTCACATCTTAGACTCATAGTCTCTAGAGTGTTAAAAACACTGCCTGTGTATAAAATGATCTACCTGTGCATGTAATAAGACAATACCTTTGAATTTGTACTATTCCATATTAAAGTATGGATTTAACTTGACCCACTGGAAAAAAGAACCACTGAATTGTGCTTTGAGGCTCAAAACATCTAGGGTTTTTCAGATTCTGGGTATTATTTGCTAATTCTACTCAACTTCCTTTATGATTAGCTTATCAATATTGCTGACACAATCAGTAATACAACCTTTACAACCCATTGTATCAATTTTCCAAATGGATACATTTCCAAATCTAAAGTACATACTTTGTGAGGAAAAAAATATTGATAACTTGAGACTCTTTGTTAGCTGAGTTCATTTGAATTAAGGGTACAGGGATACACATTATGTAAATAGTAAATATTCCACCTGGAAAGCCTGTTCTTTGTAGTAATGGAAGTCTTCACTATTGCTTTGAAAATATTGCCAAAAATCATATTTCAAAGTTGTTCACATAACTCTTTAAGTGAATTTCTAGAACAAACTTATAAAAAAACCTATATATTATAACTAACTTAAAAATCACTTTTCAACAATATTAATGGATTAAATTTTGGAAACAACACTACGCATGAAATAATTCTCTGTATACTGGATGAAATCTCAATATACCAGAGGTTTCCTGATTCTATAGTTATTATCTCTCCCCTTGACGTGAAGACAGCTTTATTTTTAGCTTATACTACTTGGGAAAAATATGTAATAATGCAATTCTACTAGAAAACTAGAAAACAAACACAAATTTATAATTTACTATTATGACCACTGATGGCTATATACCTACAAGTAGACTTAGAGTCATATATCATGACATATTTTTCAGCCCACAGCCAGTGTTTAACACATATGGGTCAGTGGAAATGTAACACTATCTCAGAAAAACCTACTTAGAAGCTTCAGGGTTCAAAACCTAGAACTCAGTAATCATGCATTAGGGGAACTTCTAATTTGAACAGAAGTCTTGTTCTAAATTGAGCTATTACATCTGTCAATCACTTTCTGGATAGTTATGTATATTAGATTTTCTTAAGTAGGAAATATCTGGTTTATATCTGATTATCAACATTTCTTATTCTCTGTTATACAGATCTTCATAGATACATCTGTATATGTTCTTTTCCCCTTGAAGCATATCTATATATTTGAAAATAATTAATTTATATTATCCAAAGAAACATGAAAAATTATTTTCGCTTCTGTGAGCACTAGGACTAAGGTTTACATGAGTTTAGATTAATAAAGTTGCCAGAAATAAAATAAGCATGGATGAACTATGATGATTATATTACACTTTTATCTGCCTGCCTCAAAAATGTTCTCTTTTGACCAGTAAGTGTTCCAAGCCTTTTAATGAAAACATTCTGGCTGGAGGAAAAGGATACTGACCAGATGATCTCTCCCACTAAATATCCATGGACTAAATTTACAGTCACCTTTTGCATTATGTGTTTAATGTTTCCTATAATGCCTGAAAATGAATATTATGTTTACTGAAATCACAGTTACAGTTGGCATTTGGGAGATTTTGATATAAGAATAAGACTATTGATTTCATTGTCTTAAAATAATAAAATCATTGTCTTCACATAATATGTTTTCTTTCTTTGGTATTTTTAAGGAATGTATGGTTTTCTACACACACACACGCACGCACACACACATATAGTGTAAATTTCTAAGGCAATTATCTTCACTCTAATCTAGTATTAGGTTTCTAAGGTACCAAGAGCCTGATTGCCTCCTAAAAGTCTGAAAACACATGATTAACAACTCATCCATTGCCTTCCAACTGAAAAGAATCACTCTTACCGTATAGCCCTCAGTATACTGAAAAGGAGCCCTGGAACTTTCGTCTGCTGTTGGACTCAGAGGCTTGGGGTCAGACATAGAACGCTGCATCATCTTGGCTGCCTTAGGACTTGCTGGGGGAACTTTAGCCATATCTGGATGCAGTACTTTCTGTGGACTTATATCATCAGGGAGGGGTTTTTCATAAGGTACAAAGGCTGATTCTAAGGCTTTGCCTGGTGAAAGTGGTGAGATGGGTGAATAAAGGACTTTGGGAGATTTGGGTGGGGAAGGAGCCAGCTGTACTGTGGAATCTGCCCGGAGGTGAGATGAATAACCAATCTCTAAAGGTGTTGGGCGTTTCTTGTCTTTGGGTGGAGATGTGGCACTCAGATATTGAGGACTTTGTGTGTCTGAATCTGCTTCTGTTTGACATCCTAAACTGCCCCCTTTGTAAGTCTTTTCAGGTGCTGAAATGTGTTTAATTATTTCTACCTTGGCATCCACTCGTGCCCGTATGGAGGGTGTTCTTATGGTTCCAACTGGTTCAGTTTGCACAGATATCTCTGCTACCGTTTGAACTGCTATGCTGGAGACTTTGGAAAGGGGTTTGGTCTTGTCAGCCTCTGTCATGCTGTCACCATATTTCCCTACACGAGCTTTCCTCCTTGATCTAGTAGGCACATCCCACTCATCCTGATCTTCATCATCAGTTTGGACGCTTGTATCCACACTCTTTTTAGTTCTCCTTCTCCTACTCACATAGCTCCGATCTGTGGCATCTTCGTCATCCGTTTGTACACCACTGTCCACTATCTTTTTAAAACTTCGGGGATCATCTGCCATATTTTCTCCCATTTCATCATACTGTCCTCGGACTTTAGCTCCAGAACTTCTCTTTTTGGGCTGTTTTTCCTCTTTTACAACAACATCTGTTAGAGGTATTTCTGAAACAGTGCTCAGGATACCAGGTGGGGCAATGTACTGAGTAACACCATCAGACTGAACGGTGTACCATCCTTGGCTTTGTGGTATTTCAATTGCCACAACAGCTGAAGCTGTAGTGGTTGCATCTTCAGTTGCCCAAAATTGAGTGCCTTCTGGGGCAGCATACTGACCTTCCAAAATTGCCTGCTCTGTAGTGGTTTGTGGAGAAGCAGTCCCAGAAGGGTCATAGTTATACTGGTAGATCTGCCGAATCTTTTGCTCCTCTAGCTGCTGGTGAAGCTGTTGTTGCAGCTGTTGAATCTGCTCAAGCTGTAACTGTTGCTGAGCTAACGTCTCCTGCCTCATCATGAACTGGGCTTGCCGCTCTTCTTCTTGCTGATAGAGAAGGTGTTGCTTCATAGACTGCAGCTCCTCCAACTTTTTCTGAACCATGATCTTTTCTTGTTCTCGGAACCTTTGAATTTCCTGACGTTCCCACTCCAATTCCTCAGCAAAGCGCTGTTGCTTAATTTTCTCCAGCTCCAGGAGCTCACGCTCCAAGTCTAGCTGCTGCTGTTGTTTATCTTCTTCAGGGACAATTAAAAGAGTACTTTCATCTCCCACCACTTCAGGAAACACTTCAGATGCTGTGGTTAAAGTGGGAACAGAGTCTATTGTCTCAGCAGTAAGAGACTCCATAGTAATAGTTTGCAAGCTGGTACTGATATCAATACCAGTTACTGCAATGTCCGTTTCAGATGTACCTGTTGTTATAAAATATGATCTAGGCATTGGCTGGCTATGGTGCAGGGCAGGTAATGAAGTCACTGCATCAGTTGTATGAATACCAGACAAATCCCTCACTGTGGTGCTGAAAATGGAGCCGGGTTGTGTGGTGATAGCAAATGTAGAGGGTGTCGGAGTTGCTACTGAAGAATAGACAACACCATTAGATGACCTCAAAACACTCCCCACACAATACTGGGGTCCTGGCGGTGGTGTCATTCTTGCTGTGGAATACTGTGGGGTACTAATCCCAACTCCTGAAATGACTTGTCGTGTTTCTGGATATGGACCTGTAGTCTTGCTTGAATAATCCATTACCTCACCTGAAATACAGGGCAGAGTTATAGTCCAGTTCCCAGAATGAATGATGCTTTTTGAGTTTGAAAACCCTCTCATCTTGATGAACATAATGAATGAGACTGCATGCAAATCCACAGGTTAACCTAATTAGATGCAGAATAAAAGCAATGTTGAACATGCAGGCACATGCAGGTGATTTTGAGCAGAACAAAATTTTTTTTAACATGAAGGAACAAAAGCGCACATGTACTCCAAAATATGCTGCTAAAACATCCAAAGAAAGAGAAAAAGTAACAAAACTGGAAAAGGAACCACATTTTCATCCTGAAATGAGATGAGGAACACCATAATTATATTTCAAGGAAAGGTCTGCTGCCACATCATACTGACCTGTAGTAACTCTCCCTGAAGTCAGATCTACTGCTGTGTCAGTTCCTTCAGAATAATCAAAAGCATTCTTACTTTTATAGAAAAAATGTCCAGCTTCTGCTAAATTTGTGTCAGACATGGAAGGCTTCATTCCCCCAATCCCTCTATAACCATATGGCCCTGATCGATCATACTGATAGTGGTCATCCCTATAACCAAAACGATCCTCAGGAAGAGTAGTTGCAGGCTGCTGTGCTGTGCAGCTCCTTCCAAACGGTAATTTATAAACCACATCACAGCACACAGCTCTTCTCCCTGCTGTTAAGTCAACGGGTTTTTCATCATCTTCTATTATTTTGGTCATCACACTTGAAGTAGACTCATCCATTGTTACGACTGTTCTATGAGACTTGGTTGTACTGAGATCCACTACTTCCCCATCAGTGATCCCCTGGGATATGGTGCTATCAGTCCATCCA
Organism: Trachypithecus francoisi; assembly: GCF_009764315.1. Lineage (NCBI taxonomy): Eukaryota > Metazoa > Chordata > Mammalia > Primates > Cercopithecidae > Trachypithecus > Trachypithecus francoisi. The sequence goes on from NW_022681469.1 coordinate 62,956,245, forward strand.
TTTGTGACACCAACAGGAGGTGCAGTGACAGGTTTTGTAACAGCCAATGTCATTGCATGTGCTGGAGTACCTAGAGATAAGTTTATTGGCGCTTCTTCCCTAGCTATAGGAAAGACCTGGTCACTTGGTATCCTGTATGGGGGCTCAGCATGCTTTGATGTTGTAAGCTGGAGTGGTGTTGTCATTGCACGTTCTACACCCATTAGGCTTTCTGTGCCTGTAGTGTAACTTGCACTAGCTGTGCATGTGACAAAGGTCACTGTCTCAGTGGGCAGAGATACAGGAGTCACTATTGATGACGTTACACTAAGATTTATAATAGAGGGTTGGACAGCACTAATTTGTTTCCCATAAACTTCATTTGTTGTGATCTGCCTTTTCACATCCATTGTAGAAGCAGAAAGATCAATACATTTATCAGTTGTTTCAACTTCTACCTTTGGTACCGTACGCAAATCAATTACATCACCAACAAGTTGCAATTTTCCATCTTCTTTATACTGAGGCTTCTCTAAATGTAGGTTATCTAGAGCAAGAGGCTCTGGAGGAATTGTTATGGAAATGCTGCTGAGACCAACACTAGGAGCTGTACTTCCGGTTGCTGAAACCTCAGTCTTGGAAACTTCAGTAGTGACAAACTGTGTAACTGACATGGGAGCTGCTTGAAATGAAGAGGGTGCTGTGACAGGGGTAGCAGAAAATGTCTGTAAAGCTCCAGAGATATAGAAGGTCTGTTCTGATGAACTTGGAACTTCTACAGCTGTCATAGGAGGAACTACAGAAAACACAGGTTCAACAGAAACCAGATCTTTGGAGGGTGATCCCAAGGGCCAACTGGTAATTGCTTGACTAGCAGAAGCATCTGTTGGAGTCCCAGGTTCAGATGGCAATGTAATAACTACATAAGTTTCCGTGAGGGATTTGGAAAATCTTGGTGAGGACTTGTTGGAGTGTGGGGAAAGTGGGGAGGTAGGGGAAGGCAATTTATAATCTGCTGAAGTCACTAAATTTAAGGTCATACTTGAAGTTAAAGATAGGCCTGTTGGTTTGGGGTGTATATCTGTTGGTTTTTGTGTAGTTGCTGGAAGCTGAGGAATCACTGGTTTGGGGGCGATTGGAGGTTTGCTTGGCTCAGGCCTGTGGGTAAATACAAGTCCAGATGGAATTGAAGATGGCTTAGGAGGAACAGGAGGAGGTGCAGTGGTACATATTCTTGTAACAGGTAATCCATTACTTCTCAGAACAGTTGTGGTCTCTACAGTAGTAACAGCATCAAACAGAGGTGTAGCTGTAGTCACTGGAGCTGTAACTGTTAACTTTTTTTTAGGAAGAATAGTTGGTTTAGGTGAAGTTGGTGGAGGAAGTGGTGGGGGAGGAGGTGGTGGTGGTGGTGGAGGAGGAGGAGGAGGGGGAGGGGGAGGAGGGGGAGGAGGTTGAGCTGATATGTCCAAAGAAGAACTTCTAAAGAATGGGCGAGGTTTAGTTGGAAGAGAGGAAACATAAGGACTGCCAGATGGTAACTGAGACGCAGGTTTTTCCTGACCAAAGGTCTCTCCAGATGTAAAGTACGTAGTTGAAAGCTGCTCTTTCATTGGAAGGGTTATTACAGAAGAAGGTGGGTGATCAAACACAGTTTCAGATAAGCTACTTTTTGTTAGTTCGGCCTCCAACTCCTTTTTATCTCTGTAAGCTTCCAAAACTTCCAGAATGATTCCATTCCCAGTTTCCTTCTTGGCTTTCTTCACTGGGTCCTTTTCAGATATAGATAAGTCAGTAGAAATAGTGTCAGCAACTGGCCCTTCAGGTTTAGGTGCTATAGATTCTATGATAGAAGATGCCATATCGGATAAGGAAATAATATGATCAGCACTAGCTCTACCATCCGATATGGTAGTCCGATCTAAAGATACACTTATTTCTTCTGGGTAGTCTATAATGCTGCCTGGAAAATAAGTTGATGAAGAAATTTCCTCAGAATCCTCAAATTTAGTTATCATGTCCACTGGTTCTGTATAAACTGTGGTTATGCTATCCAGGGTAGTAATGGGTGAAGAGCTATCTGTGGTACAGACCGAAGAAACAGATGATGTGAGAGAAGGTGTGTCAGAGGGTGGGACAGATGTAGCACTTTCTGAAGGCTCCGAGTAGGTCAAAATCAGCGATTCATGGGCAATTATCTCTTGAATTTCTCTTGTATAATCAGTTACATATTCATCCTCAATTTCTTCTGTTGAAAAATGTTGGGTTATTTTAACATCTGGGATAGACAGTGTTGCACTGCTGGTCGAATCTGTAAGAGAAGCTCCTGAGAGAACACTTGATGTCAAAGATGCATCAGGCATTCTGTCAAAGTCCATGGTGGACTCTGTCATATCCTCACTGATGGGGGCCTGGGTTGGGCTAGATCCAGGTGTTAACTGCATCTGTTGCCTCTTCATAAGTTCTTCATAGGCAGCATCAGCATCTAGTAGTTTCTTTTCTTCATCTGTAGAAGTTACCATAGTACCCAGGTCCACTATCTCATGGCTTTCTGGGATGATAAAAGAGCTTGAAACAATATCTTCCTGAGGCACAACAGAATGTAAGCTTTCTAACTCATAAAACTCTTTCTGGAGGTCTGTAATTTTCTGCATAGGATCTTCATAAATTTGTTCTGAAAGTCTTATCTTTTGCTCTCTTCCTCTCTGCTGCATAAATCCATTTTCTTCTTCTTGCCTTGTTAGCAGACTACCATCTACCGATCCATTGTACGTGTCTTCTACTAAAGATTCATAAATATAATCCTCTATTAGCATTCCACCGTACAAAGGCTCTTTTTCAAACACTTCATCTCGTTCATTTGCAGCTGGAAAAGCTTTGTATTTGTGTGTTTTATGCATCATTTCTTCATACATCTCCTCAGCACTTTTTAACGCCTTTTGGCTACCTTCTTTCTGCATAATAGATTGCTCATCTGTTGGTGAGTATAATGACACAGCTGTGGGCAATTTATAAACTTTTTGTACTTCTATTATTTTTTCCGGGCTTATTTCAAAACCTTCTGGGTCTGATTCTATGCTAGGTGAATATTCAGAACAAGAAGATCTATGGAGCTCCTCCATTTCTGCAGCCTGACGTAACTCTTCTGTTGGAGATGCATCTTCAATGGGAGAGAGATTACTAGGTGGTGTCTTTGGCCTTTCCCTTCTTCTCTGAGCTCGAAGTTCGTCTTTGTCTTTCTTTGATTTTTTACTAGAACTCTTTCTTTGTTGCTGTTCTATTTCCCTCTGCTTTTCTTGCTCCTTTAATAATTCTTCTTCCTCTCTCAATTCTTCTTCCTCTGAAGAATCTTCAATAGTAGGCAAAAGAGGGCCATGTGATCTGTGCCGAGCTTTGCGTTGCTGTTTGCTCTCTCCTTTTTTGTGACTCGGGCTACTGTCACTGTCCTCATCAAGTGATGATACTGATGTAGGGGATGTACCAGGAGTGAAGCTGGAAGCATGCAGACTCGAAGACCCCTCTCCCCTTGACCTATCTTCAGGTGAGTCTGTCAGGCTTTCCATTTCTAATTCTGGCTCTTCCTCAAAATACAAACTTGTTTTTTTCTGTGATGACTCTGCAGAATATTTATCTGCTATTGTACTGTTGAGTTCAATTGTTTTAAATCGGCGTAGCCCTCCTCCTCCAGCAACTACAAGTTCTTCACTTTCCTGACTTTTAGATTCTCTGTATTTAAGTTCGTGATTTTCATCAAATGCTTCATCATCTTCATCATGCCATGAGTGACGTCTTCCTACCTCATCATCAATGCTTGTGCTACTTTTTCGAGTCAGTCGTCTGTGTTTCCCTGCTGTTATTTTGCCTTTTCCCTTGGTTTCCTCCTTCTTCTGGCTCTCAGTACTACTACTAATCTCTTTGAGCTGGTTCCTGATGAACTCGTCATCTTCAGAACCTGAAGCATCTTCATCAGCACTCATTTCTATGATTTGTTTTCGAATGAAGTCCTCCTCTGCCCCTGATCCTTGGCTGTCTTCCTGTTTATACTCATCACTGCTTGATGAGCCAACACTAGTTCTTCGTTTTCTTTGTGGAACAGGTGAGTTTTCACTTTCACTACTCTCTTCAACTGAATCATAAGGCTCTCTTCTAGTAGTTATGTCATCAACAAACTCAGACTTTTCTTTATGGTCCTTGCTGGAAGGAATATCTTGTTGGCTATCTTTTTTAAAAGTGTCTTTCCTTTCTTCTTGAGTTTCTTTGATCCCTTCTTCTGAAATAGTAATTTCCAAGGTTTCAGACACACTCTGAGTTTTCTGTTGGTCTTTAGGCTGCTCAGGAGAAACTTCATGGGGTTGTGTTCTCTTTTCTGACTTTTCATCAACAAGTGTACTTGCTTGAGCTTCCAAAATAGACAGGACTGTACTTTCTAATTTAGCCAAATCTGAGGGGCTGGAAGGGCTACTTTCTTGTGAAAAAGAGTCCTTTTTGAGTCCCTTGAGAATATCCTTTTCATCAGTTGGAATAAGACTTGGAATTTCACCAAGTGAGCTTGATATTCCATCAGAAGAATATCCCGTGTCACTCAGACCTTGGGGGCTTTTAGGCTGCTGAGAACTTGAGGTGTCTGATTTGTCATCTTCCTTTTCCTAAGCAGGGAGATAAAGATACAGGAAAACTTAACATGGTTAAACTAAAAACATGGCCTCTCCATTACTATCAAATAACTATTAGGAACTGAAAAATAATTTTGGAAATTTTTTTCAACCATATGTGAGTATTTTTTAAAAGTTTGAGAAAAATATTGTTGATATGCATTGATAAGGTTAGTTTCCATTTAAACTAAACTTCACTAAATGTCAATTCTCAATGACATTTGATCTTCTTTCATAAATACCCTTTCACATTTCAATGTCATTTTCCATAAAAAATATGATTACTTTTCTCAATAAATTTGCTTTAGGATAAAGTTTATAAATTGTGATGAAGATGTTTAAAGATAAATTTTCTATTAACGTAATTTACTTTTGGATTATGAGGTCAGGTAAAGTTCAAGAAAGTATCAGACAATGGGCTTTGTGCCTGGCTGCAAGTTGTAAGGGATGTTGGAGAATTCACTAACCAAAAAAAAAGCAAGTAACATGCCATAATAACATATGTGCCAGGTACCACAAATACATGGTTAACGTTCTTGTCAAATGATTCAAACAAGGCATTGCTTTTAAAAGACATTTTGAAAGTTATGAACCACTATATATACTTGATATTATTAATATCATTACTCTATATCATTTTGAATGAATGTTTATAAATTATGTACTTTGAAAAAGTTATGCAATAATTGGTCTGACTTATCAGTTCAGCTAAAGAGAAATATCCAGCTGTAATTTTTTGTAGAGTTGTTAATCACATGTATCTTCAGCATCCCATCTCAAAGGTGTTTCACTAATGTCACTTACAAATACCTTCTGATTTTGAAATCTTGTTTTATCTTGGAAAGCAGCTTCCTTAAAAAATAAATAGCTTTTGTGAGCACGAGCATGGGCTTTCCAGAGATCTGGGACCCTTAGCGACACACCACAACCCTGAACTTGTTGCCTTTCTTGGGCTATGATAATGCCATGACGACAATTTAGGTTCAAGAATCAGAGAGGCCTTAAATAAAAATTAAACATAGAGACTTGTTGCGTGAAGACTTTTTTGCTAAGTAAAAATATATATGAGCAAAATAAAACTGATTCAGTTAGTTGTCCTGTTTAAAGGAGGACACAATAGTCTCACAGCCTACAGAAAGGAGGGGTTAGGGGAACAGCTGCCTAAGAGCATGCTACAGCTCATGCTAGCCTACGAGGCCACCTTAATTCCATTACATCTGTATCTTGAACTGTCTCAATATTATCAGTGTGTGAGTTGGCATGAGCTCTTCTGATCTAACTATGGCCCAAATAAACAGATATAAGGTTGCACAACAAACATACTCCTTTCTTCCTTCCTTCCTTCCTTCCTTCCTTCCTTCCTTCCTTCTTTCCTTCCTTCCTTCCTTCTTTCCTTCCTTCCTTCCTCCCTCCCCCATCCTTCCCTCCCTCATTCCCCCATCCTTCCTCCCTCATTCCCCCATCCTTCCCTCCCTCATTCCCCCATCCTTCCTCCCTCATTCCCCCATCCTTCCCTCCCTCCTTCCTTTTTTTCTTCTCCTTTTTCTAGTTAGAGTTATCAAATATAAATATTGTTGGCTTGATGCTTATTTTACATTCATTTTCATCCAAATATATACCTTTATTATGCATGGTCAATGATCTATCCTGAGCATATTATAGGGTAAAATGCTTTTTCTGAATTTACAATATTACTCAATTAAAAAAGACAGTGTGATATATTCTTAACAACTGTAGAGCAAAAAGTAATGCCTACTCTTCAGTGTGCACCTAGAATTAACTACACTGTACCAATTTGAAAGTCTTTCCAATAAATAATTCCTTATCTGCAGTTGTGAGACTATAGTAGGAGGGTTGATGAGCACTTAACTCATTTCAGGTCCTTTCTCATATTGAAGTGGCAAGCAACGGTGAAGCTGCCTTCTAATAAATGCTTTCTGGATGGTTATAGTGGAGAGAAATTTCCATTTCATTACATCCCAGAAAATGCCAGAGCACATTTTTTGGAATTCAATATAATTTCAATGTCCTTCCTTGTTTGTCTTTTTTTAACCCTAGCCCCATCCTCCCTTTACTGAATTACAGTAAACACCATCATGATGAGGGTGGGGTACTTAAGCTCCTTATGAATAAAAAGTCAAAAAATGATCTTTCACAATCAGAGTTTGATAATGTCATGATGTCATGTGTATTCTTATTCTTCTTGTTATTTTTTTTTTTTTTTTTGAGACGGAGTCATGCTCTGTTGGCCAGGCTGGAGTGCAGTGGCTTGATCTTGGCTCACTGCAACCTCTGCCTCCTGGGTTCAAGTCATTTTCCTGCCTCAGCCTCCTGAGTAGCTGGGATTATAGGAGTGTGCCACCAAGCCTGGTTTATTTTTGTATTTTTAATAGAGACAGGTTTCACCATGTTGGTCAGGCTGGTCTCGAACTCCTGACCTCGTGATCTGCCCACCTCGGCCTTCCACAATTCTGGGATTACAGGCGTGAGCCACCGGGCCTGGCCATGTGTATTCTTTATTTTCTGTCTACATATATTAAAATATGTAACAATGTCATAAAACTATGCATATATGAAAGAAATGTGACCATGGTTATATGTAACAATTCAGAGGATCATTTAAAAAGTTACAGTTTTATATAACGGATTCTGAAGGCTATACTGATCTTATACAAAAAAGATTAGGACCAGACATATATAATGTAACAAGGGAAATTAAGTGACATTAGATGGAAGATTAATACACATAAATATCAAAATACCAGCCCTACAATCTCCCTTATGTGCCTTCCCCGTGTGTTCATGCTTTTCTTCTTCACTCAGTACCATGTCCTACCCACTTATTCCTCCTCCCACTCACTGTCTGGTCTCCTCCCTCCACACTCCTCATAGGATTTCATCATTATTTACCTATGGTGGTGATACTACAATGATTTTTTTTTTCCCCCTAAATGACTTTTGCATATTATAAGGTGGCAAATCTGCAAAGTATTTACTCTCTAGGCTTTTTTCCCTTTCCTTCCAATAACCCCCTGCCATTTATTGAGCTGCAGACCGGTCAGTGAGAGGCACTGATGAACGGAGCCCCATTTGGATCTCTTCCGATGGTGGTGTATCTTGAGGCCTTCACTAGTAATGGAGAATGTGCCAAGACACATCTGCACTGCCAAATTTGGTTTTGCTCTTTTCACAAAAGCCTTCCATATTGAAGACAAACAGAATTGTTTTGAATATTATTAACAAACTGAATTCTAGATGACATATAAAACTGTGCAAAGAAAGGATGCAGTGTTAAGTTTTTGTTTAATTTTCCCAAAGCTAAAATTAAACAATGAATGCAAATCTTATAATTTACATAGAGTCTACATGAATGCAGATTACTGATCTGGTGTTTGAAATGCTCCAAACAAAATAAAGCCAATAAAATTCACTGGACCTGGAGTGAAAGATTGGACGCTCACACCTAAGCACTATAATATGGGAGTCCTTCTCGCTACAGAAAACATGATTATTTTTCATCCTTTCTGATTAGGCAGTCACTTATTGGCTATATGTAACTTGAATACTAACCCTCAGATCATTTTAACCAGAAATAAAAGTACCTGCTAAAGAATGTTCCAAGTTTGGTTTCTATGAGGAGAGTATTTTAGTGTACTATATCAAATAAATATTTAAACAGTATTCTGTTTATGTATATAAGTAAAAAGATAAAATTCTACAGTGAACATGAATTTTAAAATGTTAAACTAAAAATTTAAAGATGTGTATGTAATTTTCAAATTGTTATACCTCAGGATTAATTTTAATGCTATTCAACAAACATTTTGAAAGACAGGAAAGAATGAAGTGACAAAATGATGTTGCAACAACGAAATGTAAACAATGTACTATAATAATATGAACAACACAAATGACAAATAAATTAATGAATAAATAATACACATATATAAATAGAGTAAAATATTATACCAAGTGTTTGTTATAGCAGTGAGGGTTGCCAAGAGAGATGGATGATTATAATAATGAAAAGCCAGTATCCTAAAAGTGTCATAGGAAAAAACATCTTGTGCAGTGGGTGAGAGCACAGTCTTGGTAATCAGAGCTGGACTATAATTCTAGTACTTCTGCCTTCCAGCTATGTGATCTTGGGCATGGAAATTCAGTTTCCCCATCTTTACTAAAGCTATCATAATATTAACCTTATCAATCATTGTATAAGGAAGTACTTAACACAGCAGCCTGAATAGTAAGAGGTAAATTAAGAGTATTGTTTTGATTGTAAATAAAAACTAATTAAGAAATTAATCATTGCCAAAAATTCTGCATCATGAAAACTGACTACCGCTAGGGAATAGAAGAGCAGACTCATGGAAGACATGCTAGCAGAGTGGTGTGGAGGTTCAGGTGGGATTTTTTCTGACAGATGATGTGAAGGTGCGGCATCAGTGCACATACAAAAACTGAGAACAGGTTCACAAAGGAGAAAGCATAAGCTATATTCAGGAAACACACAATGGCATATTTGGCTGTTTTTCTTTAATGTCTCCCCATAGGGAACGTTAGCAGTTGCTTGAAAGTTGTGTTGGAGCCAGATTCCAGAAGGCTGAGAAAGCCAACTAAGCCATTTAGACAGGAGTCTCCGCGGTGGGGTGCATACACCCTGGTAGCTATGCAAAGTGCTTCAGTGGAATACAATGAGAAGACACTACGATTTTAGTTGTATTTTTAAATCCAAAATAGAGGATAAATTAAATTGCACTAATATTTAATCAATAGATGGGCAATACTATTATCTCACATGTCATGTCAGTTGCTCTGTGAGGAATCCTGGGAGAAGGTCAGAAGTTATAATGAGGCAACCAACTATAAAGAGAAGTTAGAGTGAGGCAATCACTTCACTTGCTCACCTTTATGTTGAAACTTATTGTTCAGTTATGCAGATTTATGGTTTGTAGTTACAATAAATCACCTAGTTTTAACTAAACCAATTTTCCTATAATAGCTAAGTAGCAGAAAAAAATTTCTGCAAAAAAAAATCATTTGTTAAAGATCAAACTAGTAATGTAAGATATACACACATGCACTCATAAGAAAGCTAACACTTTTCATATTGTTACAAGCTTTTCATCAGTTTTCATACCAAGGTGAGAACAGTGATCATCAAATTAAATCAGATCTGACTTGAAGCTAGGAAAAAATGCTTGACATTATTAGGAAAGCTATTTGAAATCTGTTTCTGCATCTATTATTGCTAATAATAAACCTTACCCTAAATACAGAACGTGCTCTGAATCAAAGCCAGTGGTATTATGACACTAGCACAAACTTCTGTAATTTTCAGCAAATAAGTTTTCTAGTACTTTATGAGTTTTCACTAACTTCAATAATAACCATTGGGAATATTCTTTGGAATTTTCTTGCTCAATAAGAAAAATTACATAATAGATGGGGATTTTTTTTTTTTGTCATGAAAAAATGACTAAAGTAATACGTGGAATCAATATAGTGACAAATCAAACTACATTCCTTTGTCAGCAAATGTTGTTGGAAGAAACAAAGAAATAATTGTGGAAGGTTTGGGAAAAAAATATTAGAATAAATTTAGTAGCAAAAGATCTAATAATAATATAATCCAACTATGGAGATTCCTTTACATATTCAGTTCATAATAGTTCCTATTTCTCTTTAATTAATAATAAAATATTTTAAGAATTACTATTGTGAACCCTCAAGGAAAAATGTACCAATGAACATATAGCCTCAATGTGGACTGATTTGTTTAATTCAAAAAAATGTATATTTTTTAAATAAAAAAATTAAAAATTGAGAAGTATTTTCTCTGATTGGAATTATAATTTTAAAAAATAAGGTTAGGGAGATGGCAGTACATGAAAAAAAACATATTCATTACAAGTAAGCCAGAATTAGACAGACTGCCTCAAGATATTACTGATGTAGTACACTGTATACTAATAAGATCTTCATATTTTGAAGAACATTTATTTTGTACCGGGACAGAGAATATGACATTATTTTTGACCATGACACAGATATTTACTGTTTATCTCATGGAAAATTAGTTAAAAAGCTACAGAATGTGGAGATTTGATCCTTACTTTAAAATAGAGGATTACAAGTGCTTTCAGTAATACAATACTTATTAGAGAGCAAGAAAATAAATACTAGTTGTCAGCAATATGCTGGGTATTTGACATTTAAAGAAAAATAAACAATACCTGTTTCTCTGAGAAAATTATAATGTGGAAACAGCTCTTTGTAGATAAATATTTGGAAATTATTATATGATTATGCTATACAAAATAACATATGTCACTTTTAAAAGTTATCGTATCTGCTCATTTAACAAACTTTAAAACAGAATATTTTAATCTGTTTAAAAACCTTCTAGACAAAAAATGCAATGGGTTTGAAAATCGTTTGCTGAAAAAGTATTGCAAAAGCCCCACATTTTCTGATAGTTAACAAACACAAATGATTGATATTAAGAAAGGTTAACACTTATTTGTGCAATTACCAATTCTTTTTTTCATAATTGGTTTACAATCCACACTTTTAAAAAAGGTAGCAATATTTAGTGAGAACAAACTGTGAGCTACTTCTTCCATTTGTAGCATATTCTTTTTAATTATCTTTTTTTTCTGCTCTGAATAGCCATTAAAACTGAACATTAAAGTATCAAAATAAGCTTAACTTTGGAGCTGGATTTCAAACAACTATATCATAAAATTTTACACCAAGATCTTAAAAAATATTAAAACATGATGCTCTCTCTAAAATATCACTATTAAACACCTTTTAAGGTGATCAAATGTATCTGTATTTACTATCTGCATTTAAATAAATATAATAACAATGGTAATTTTAGTTTATTTCAATGAATTATTCTCTATTCTTTGTGAATGTTTTATAAGGTAAATATTAGTCAAATAGTGCATACATAAAATTTATAAATAAATACATATACACATATTGTGGTTGTATAATGAAAGAAAAAGTAATGAAAAGAAAGTGATAAAGGTATAAAATAAAAGAAAAAATACTGCATTCAGGAAATATTTGAAAACTTCTTGCTTGGAATATATTTAAAACACAACAGGGAATCATTAGGAACATCTGAGTGATGGAGTTAAATTATCGGAACCCTAGAAAACATTTACCTGACAGCTATAGACTGGAGAAGGGAGAAAAGGAAGGCATCCTAACCAGTAATTAGATTGCTCAAATAATTGGTAAAAGGTCATGAAAGCAGTAAGTAAGGTAGTGCCCTGAGGAACAGGAGTTAATAGACAGAAGTGTGATACCTTCATTGTGGAGAACAAAGGGCAGGTAAGAAGAAACCTTAAATCACTCAGAAGATTAGTAACTGGCAGACAGGAGACAGGTGCTTGATGGTGAAATAGAAAGTTACAAGCAGAAACTGCTTCTATAGAGAAGAGGAAAAGAGTTAGACATATTGAGTTTGCATTTACAGAGAGGCTTTGAAATAGAACTGCTGACTAGGTACTTGCAAATGCAGGTCTGACACCCAAAAGAGGGACAAGAAGTACATGCGTGTATTCAAAAATTGTTCATGTAGCTCAAAGCAAAACAAGGGAAAACCATCTGGAATTTGCAAAGAGAAATCATAGAGATAGTCAAAGTAGATTTCATACAGTATGATCAGAAAGACAAAAAGAGAAGGAAAGTAGAGGGTCATGAAAGCCACAGAAAGTTCCACAAAGGGACAAACAGTACCAAGCACCATGCTCTGCAAAGGTTAGCTAGAAGAAGCAATTCGTGGTGCTAGTGGTGGCTAGATTCAGTCATTAGAATGGAGAATACATATAGGCATCTTTTTGACTTTGATAAAACTCATTTAATGAAAGGAGACCAGGATTTACTTAGATAACGTGTGATGCATCAGATAGCAGAGATGGGTTAACACATGCTTAAAGTGTGTTAAAGCATGTGTTAAAACTAAAGAAAACACAACTAAATCACAGTGAAACAAACTATAGTTTCTAGTTGGAATACTATTAAATTATTTAATTTCCTGGTAAGTCATTGCTGTCCTTTGTGAATTAAATGTATTCAGTTAAGTATAATGTAAGATCTCTTATAGCTCCAAAAAATATCAGAGTTCCTCTGAAAAGGATGTAACTGCTTGTGAAAATATTCATTAAAATGGGTTAAATGAAAATTCTCCATTAAAGAAAAAGGAAAAGAATATTTTTCCAAATTATGCTGATTATAAAAAATCTTTCAATATTAAACACATTGAATAAAACTGCTAATAGAATACATTATATTAAAAATCATGCTAAATATTAAACTGCTTTGTGAAATTTTAGAAAGAATTTTACTTTGGATTTTAGTTACATCACTGTTTTTCCTTTTTTCTTTTTTTTGCAATCACTTTATAGCTGACCACACCTTAAGATGATTTCAACTGGGAAAAACCTTCTTGACTCTTACGTAAACAAATGGTTAAGTAAACAGAAACTTACATAAAGACACATTATTTTACATTAAAGGGGGATATTGAGTTTTATGTCCATAGTAGAGAAAAAAAATAAAACTAGATAACTTCTTTATCACTCCATATGATTTTGATAGATTATTTGATAGGCATAAGAAACAGGGAAATAAATGTTGTATTTATGCTTTATGTACACTTCATAAAGCTGTGAAAAGGCCAAAGTTCTTCATTATAGTCAAACAATTGTTATACTTCTTTAAGAATGTCATTCATTGTTTGAGGAACTTCACTTATATAATTACCAATGAGCAACTTGTATACTTAGGTTAAAAATTAATAATTTCACACGAGAGTGTGAGAAGTTGGTAAAATTTAACTTACTGTTTTTTCTTTCCCAGGTTCCACCTGATCAGGTTTTGCTGTGCATGATGGCTGTGGCTGTTCTTTTATTGTTTTGGTTGTCTTATCATCTTCTTTAGGTAAACTCTGAGGTGTGCCAGATGGTAAATCTTCCATCTTGGTCTGCAGTTGTTTCTCTTCTCGCACTGTCTTTGGAGCCACTCTGCCTTCAAGCTTTTCTTCAGCAATTTGTACTTGAGATTTAAGTAAGTCATGTTTTTGTTCTTCTGGGGCTGATGTTTTTGCCTCTGGCAGCAGCTTTTTGTCTTCAGGGGTTGGCTTTTTTTCTTCTAGGAGTGGCTTTTTTTCTTCAGAACATATCTTTTCTTCTTCAGAGATTAGTTTTTTTTCTTCATGGAGTGGCTTTTTTTCTTCAAGAGCTGAAGCTTTGTCTTTCTCTAGTTTACTCTCTTCTTGTTTTTGATCTGTGGCTACCATAGGAGGAATTTTTTCCATTGATAGTGTTTCCTTTACTTTTTCCAGAATGACTTTTTCAGCTTCTGTTTTTACTTCTTGTTCTGGCTTTTTCACTAATTTTACTTGGGGAGGCACTGCTGTTTTCTGAGATGGTGATTCTGTAGGAACAGACATGGGAGAGGCTTTGGGTCCTGATGGTACAGGTGGCATTTTGCTTATGTCTCCAAGCTGTCCTGATATTGCTCTCTGGGTTTGGCAATTTAAACAGAGCCATTCTTGAATCTGTGAAAAAAAAAATAGCAATGAACAGATTAAATGTATTATAATGTATCTATTTCTGTCATTTTACCCAAGTGAAAATTTGGTAATTCCTATCTGTTTTTGTATATGGAGAAGGTGGGTCACTGTTTTCCAAATCAATGACACAGTAATTTTTTAAAACATTACAAAAAGGCTATTTGAACTCTAAAAATGTATAGAATTTCTAGAGACTAGCAATTCACTATCCTCATTAAATGAGAAAAAGAAAAAGAAATAATTGCATTAAATGTGGACCCAGAGAAATATTCATTTTCAGGAAGAAAAAAAATCTGCATTTGTTCCAAATAAAATTATTTTAAGGCCTGGTTTTTTCAAAATTAGCATTTTCATCCAAAATTTATTCAAAGACTATTACATTTCATAATAATTATCTTTAGAATAACAAATTAATCAAAAGTTCTTTTAGGATTTAGCCTATTATCTCCTATCTCTTGACTTGGGCCAAATATAGTTCTACCTTTCAGAGTAGAGCTTTATACGTATAGATAGTTTTCAAGAATCACTTGTGCATAATTTGCTATCTGCTTCCAGATTATGAACATAATTTCATTCTTAATACTTAATCACATTTCCTCATGCAATTGAACAAGAAGCACTCCAGGGCTTAATTGTTTGGTATCTTTTTCCCTGAGTGTTCTGATTTGCTGACTAAAACATTTTCTTTCTTCTTTTTTTTTTTTTTGCCCAGGCTGGGGTGCAATGGTGCAATCTCTACTTACTGCAACCTACGCCTCCTGGGTTCAAGTGATTCTCCTGCCTCAATTTCCTGAGTACGTGGGATTCAGGCATGCATCACCCACGGCCAGCTAATGTTTTATTTTTAGTACAGATGGGGTTTCTCCATGTTGGTCAAGCTGGTCTTGAACTCCTGACCTCAGGTGATCTGCCCACCTTGGCCTCCCAAAATGCTGGGATTACAGGTGTTAGCCACTGCTCCTGGTCAAACATTTTCTTATATCTCTGCTCTTCAGTGTCTAAGCCATGGTCACCTGCACTAAATCAACTGATAGGGTCTTTAGACATACAAATTCCTAGGAAGTACACCAAAACCATTTTAGCAGAATCCTGGGAGAGGAAACAGGAGGACCTGCCTTTTTGATAAACTGGTTAAGAATTTTTGCAAACTAAATACTAAAAACTACTCTCCAATAAGAGTACAGAACAAATGATCACCTAGGAGACAGATTATTTTAGAAAAATACTATGAAAGAGTTCCTCCCTGATTGATGTGTGTTATAGTTTTTCTTACATTATATCTATTGTATTGTTTAAAAGTAAAGGCTGTGTATGTAGTTCTACTTGTTACCATTGAATGTGTACCCATTCTGTAAGGCACAGGGTTACAGTGTCATACAGATATTATTGCTTTCATGTATTACATTGTACTCTGAGAAGTTCAATTTCAAATTACTTTTCACGCTGGCTCACTCTTTCCAGTTGCTTATCTTAAATTCTTTAGATACAAAAATCACTTATTGCTCTAGAATACTATCAGATATCTAAGTTTCATTTCTTATTTCAGGTTCCAATTACTTTAGAAACTAACAATGTTGCTTAATAACTGATTATTTTGCAATATGCAAGCCATTATAATTCTTATTTGCTGATCTAAAACAGTAAAGACAAAAGTCAATTCTGTAAATGTGGTAAAATGCTGCCAATAAAATATTAGGATATATATGGACTCATTTGTTTTTTGTGTATATAATCACTCACTATCAATTCTCTTGTTAAGTTCATGTCTAAGGAGCTCTGAAGTGAATTGTGTGCCTTCTTTAATTAATGTCTTTATATAAAAGTCATAGGAAAGAAGATTTGATTCATTATGTCAAATACTAAAAGTTCTAGCTCGTGTTGAATAGTCCCTGAAGGAAGAACTTCCATAATACCTACAGAAAATCAACCTTCATCGATAACGTGGTTTTAAAAACAATTACATCTTAAGAGATTTTCATTCAGAGCTTGACTTTTTTATTTTTATTTTTTTGAGATGGAGCCTCGCTTTGCCACCAGGCTGGAGTGCCGTGGCGTGATCTCGGCTCACTGCAATCTCTGCCACCCAGGTTCAAGCGATTCTCCTGCCTCAGCCTCCTGAGTAGCTGGGATTACAGGTGCAAGCCACCACACCCAGCTATTTTTTGTATTTTTCATAGAGATGGGGTTTCACCATGTTAGCCAGGATGACCTAGATCTCCTGATCTCATGATCCACCCGCCTTGGCCTCCCAAAGTGCTGGGATTACAGGCATGAGCCACCACGCCCAGTCCCAGAGCCTGACTTTTTAAAACACAAAAACAGAACAAATGGCTGCATTACCGTGCAGTTTTGCCATATGGATTCTAAAAATGAAATACAGGTGTGTATTAAGCATCTCCATAGGCCATGTTCTAATATAAATAAGTTAGAAAATTTTAATATGCCAGAAATACAGGTTTCATTCCATTGGAAATTTTTGTCATTTAAAAAAGTGTGACTATTTTATCTGAGTTTTGGGGACAGGGACAAATTATTCTTACAAAATTGCCATCTCTTGCTACTTTACAGCATATGAGGCCACAATGGTACATGGCTTTAGGTACAAGAAAAATGTGTTGAGAAAATAAAACATAGTGATAATTTCAAGGTAGTATACTCATTATTTTCCTATAATATGAAATTTAGGTATGAAGATAAAAGGTATCATCCATGCAATCTATTTTGTCACATAAAATATTTCATTGTCCCAATTTAAAGTAATGCTTGGTAAACCTATAAAGTGGTGATAACCACTAAACTACTAACGTTTGTAATGCAAACAGAAGGCAATAATGTAAGTCTGAGAGATAAAAGATCTTATCCTGAGAGCCTCATTGACTATTTCAAATTAATGTTTTGCTTAAATAGCCATCCATGTTCAGTTAAACCTAGCATTTTAAGTAATTGCTATTTTGCAATTATTTTTAACATAATGTTGCTATACTCAGTCTCCTGGGTGCATGACTAATTTTCATTGTGAAGGAAAGAAGGCAGCCAGTCTAATTCTTTTGAACTTACACTGTGACTAATTGTCACCAAAATTAATTTGGAGCTGATATTTCTATTACGTCAAATTATGACAAAATAATTCATTCATATATCTATTCTGTATGTATCTATTTGGTTTATATCTATTGGTTGGAAAGTATATATGCAAAGGTTATTTCATCAAGGAACCAGCATTCAAATAGAAGAAATAACGCATGGTTGAAAATAAGTAAAATATGCAGTAAAAACAAAGAGATGGAGATACTGTGTTGCAATGCAGAAGAGGGAGATACTACTTCTAGTTAGGTATTTTCCAAGAAGGTTTGGCCTTAAAATAGATACATTAATAAACTGTGAATGTGAAATAAATCATTTTCCCAAAAATATGTCTTGTCACTATTTGACATAATAGAAATATGAAATGAAAATGTCTATTCATATTTGATAGCAATCAGTCAAAATGTAAATACACATCAGGCTAAGGCCTTATTTCATTCACATTGAAATTCAATAATTAAGAGATGAGGCACAGCAAAAATCATATAATACATGCCTGAAAAAAGGCAATGATTTAAAACACTAAATTTGACCAAATCTAGGTACAAATTAAACAATAAAAATGTTCTTTAGCTTTAAGAAGATAATGGAAGATAAGGTTGAAGAGGCAAGTTGAGATTCTCTGTTAGGTGGCAATTATTCCCAAATAAATGGCACTTATTGCCACAAGTAGACATTTTGTAGAAGAAACTGGAATCTAGTGAAAGTTCCTATAAAGGAGTAAAATCTGCTTTATTAAGATCAGTCTGGCAGAATGTGGTTACCTACCTATGTTGATAAAAATTAAATCTAGAGGTGGAAAGAAACTATTAGAGTAAATGGAAAGGATGGAATGAATACAACAGGATTATCTGAGGAATTTAGTTTGAAACATTAGGAATTTGATAAATTATAAGCCACAAAGAGTATGTTTTTCAACAATTAGAAATGCTAAACTGGTGGTCATATATGTGTCTCTTCTCTTTTCTGTAGCCTTAGGACCAAAAATAAAATGTCAATAAATTCAACAAGCAGAGGAAATTATAATGTCAATAAAGAGTTGAAAGGGAACAAAGCCCTACAGTAACACCAAACATTTTACAGTTATATATATAAATTCAAATTTTGTTTATTAAGGGGGAGCATAGGAGTATCAATGGAGGAAAAGACAGAAGCTAGGTAAAATACAAAGAGGAAATGAGAAAAGAAAAATTGATCAGGTTTTTCACAGTGAGTAAAAAAGAATAACAGTAAGTTTCCAAGAAAGTTTATTTTGGACAATATGGGTCATCATCATGATCATATCATTAATTATAAACAAACTGACTGGAAAAATTTGCTTCTCCCAAAATTTTGGAAATACTCTATAACCACATAAGATATAAACATTTGTAGGTCACAATTTTTTTTTTCATTCTTTAACAAAAATAATCCAAAGATTTTTGTATCACTGTATTCAGGAATTTGGTTAAGAAATACTGTGTTTATAGTTCCAAAAGATGTTATCTATACTCTTAGTTCCTAAATATCCACACCATTACATTTTCATATTGTTTCTGGTCCAGTAGTAACCTGGAAATCAATTAAACACAATTATTTCACTTATGTAACAACTCAATATATCAATGCCATATATGACTTTTACTAGCTGAAAATATTTAGCCAGACATAGCATTAACTCTTCCTGTAACAGTTAGAATTGTGATACACATGATTATTCATATTTTGCCTTAAGGTTAAGAATCAAATGAGTTAAAGTTTTATCTTTGAAGTACCTTCTTATAAATATAGTAAGACAACCAGCAGTTTTATGTGTGTGTATATATTTTTATATATACGCATGTGTACATCTGTATATACACACATAAAACTGCTGGTTGTCTGTTACGTGAAATAATAGACATATATATATAAACACAATTTCATTCTATATGTATATATAGATCTATCTATATATCATATATCATGTTATATATTATATAATATATAATATATATGATATGGCATACGATATCGTACAGATATATATAAAATAAAAACTCATTTTAAGGTGTTGTTTGCAAGATTTTTCCAATACAAATTTCTTCATTACTTTTAATGGAAAAAGTAATGGAAAAAGCCACAATTACTTTTGCACCAACCACATATATATGTACTAAGAACATCTCTATTATATTACTGAGTTTACTACGTAAAAAAATACAAAATATAGATGCTTAAGGAGGCTTTTAAAAAAACATGCTAATCATCCTTGTGGATGCTTTAAGACTGCTTCCATTTTTTTCCTGTGATTTTTAAATATATTTTGAATATGCTATTATAAGTATTCTCTAATGGTATAAAAGAATAAAAGTTTATGGTTCATCTATGTTATCATCAAATATAAACAAATTCAGAGGCCTCCAAATTTTGAGGCCAATCACTATTTATTCAATGCTATAACATTTATAATCAGGTTATCACAATTCATCTCCAAGTAGGAAAAATTCTGACAAGTAGAATATATAAAATAACACCACATCGATCACAAAATACTCAAATTTATTCAATTGTCAGCTAGTACATGTTAATAAAACACATTTATTTTAACATCAATTCACCAGAGCTTGTTCAAAAGAAAACAATATTAAAAAAATCCATTCATCTTAAGAAGGAAAGTAGAAAATGAAGGCAATAATAACCCAGAGAAGAGATGCTACTGTGCCACTCAGCATTTTTCCATCAATTTGCTTTATATAACATTTCAGCTGTAACTATAGCAACAATACCATTAAGGAAAATCTCAGAACTTCAGGGCTGCCTATTTATTTTTCTAAGGATCTTTTCCAAAGCATAATAGTAAGACCTGTAGCAGGTTGAAAGTTTGCTTTTCTACTTAAAATGGTAAAGAAATGGTGGCCACAAAACCTACATGAGCATTCATATTTGTATTGAAGAAATCTTCCAAACACTACCTTAAAATTAAATTTCATTAAAGATCAAGTGAAGTGATTAGGAAGCTTACATCGTTTCCACCCATAGAAGTATTTAGTCAAAGACTGGGTAGGTCACATCTCAAAATTTTGTAAAGAAATCCAAGCAATGAAGGAAATTGGTACTATAACATCGAGTTCCCTGCCCACTATGAAGCTTTTGAGTCAACACAAATTTTACAAAGGTTTTCGTTTATCTATTTTTTTGCTTATCATTCAGGGCATATTTCAAAAAGAGAAATAATTACACTAATAAACTGCTTAGAATTCACCTTTTTACTCACTGACAAATACATCAATTGGAGAGCAAGGTTATGCGTAACTTGTCATTTTTATCAATGTTATTTACAATCTCAGCAATATGGTGTTCTATTCAACTCAGATCCATGCATTCTTACAATGTGACATTCTGATAACTGGGTTTTTTAGTTATAAATTCATTCCCTTTGTGACATCTATAAAAGGGAGAAGGATTGAATTCACAGTTGACACATTCTTCTTCCAGACTACACAATCAATTGGTCAGACTACAAGATCAGGACATTAGAAATCTATGATCATTCCCGAGACCGCAGTTTATAAGTATACATAATGATGTATTTTGTGATACTTCTATGCTTACTCTGTCCCTTAAAAAAATAAATGAAATGTGTGTCAGGTCCTTTCATCATTATATTCTTTTATCTAGAATGTGCAACTTCATTCATATTTTGTTTCTTTTAAAACCACTGATACCAGAATATCATGTTCAAAATATATAATTGAATGATTGAGGTTCTTTCTCATATATAGACATAAGATTATATCAAATTATATTAGAACATAAAAATGTATAATGAATAGTGTTGAGAAATAAAAATAGTCAACATAAAATATTAATTTCCAGTTGAATTGCTGAATGTGAAGAATATAAATTAATAATACAACCTAATAGAATACAGGATACTGTTAGAAACTTGTACTAGAATTAACATTCCTAGGTCTAGGTTGATTAGTGGTCATGTCCCTACCCATCTCTTATCTGCATGCTTATTTCTGCAAGACCTCACTCTTCCTTATACCAAATGAAGTCTCTTTGTTTCCCTCATTAAGACTTGCATTCAGCAGAGGACAAATAAACAAACAAACAAACAAAAAAACTTACAATGTAGGTTTCTATATAATGTAAAATACATTAACAGATATTTCCATAAACAGCAGCATGCCAACTAAAATTATGTATATTACAACCAGATATTAAAACTGTGTTTAGAATATGATTTCATACTTTTGATTGATACTCTTTTTGTGTTAATTTTGACTAAACCAGAACCATATTTCTGGTTGCTTTCTCATCATAATTTATATATTTTTTTCTGAAACTAACAATCTCTGAATTTTTGATGTTTTCAATATGATTACATAAATAACACATAAATGAAAACTTGCTCTAATTTTAATATCTGTGAATTATTACATTAACACAATTTTGACAGATCTGAAGAAAATCATATGCTTAGTTTTCTTTCAAAAGATATATATAGCTGGGTGCAGTGGTTCACATATGTAATCCTAGCACCTTGGGAGACCATGATGGGTAGATCTCTTGAGGTCAGGAGTTCGAGACCAGTCAGGTGAACACGCTGAAACCCATTTCTACCAAAAGTACAAAATTAGCCGAGTGTGGTGATGGGCACCTGTAATCTCAACTACTTAGGAGGTTGAGGCAGGAGAATCATTTGAACCCAGGATTTGGAGGTGGCAATGAGTT
This sequence comes from Trachypithecus francoisi, assembly GCF_009764315.1. Taxonomy (NCBI): domain Eukaryota; kingdom Metazoa; phylum Chordata; class Mammalia; order Primates; family Cercopithecidae; genus Trachypithecus; species Trachypithecus francoisi. Next base: position 62,978,253 of record NW_022681469.1, read on the forward strand.
GAGATCATGCCACTGTGATTCTTAACCAAGTAGTTTACTTGATCTGAGTTTAATCAGAGTCATTAGATTAACTGATCATCTACCAGTGTATGTATAAAGGACAACTCCAAGGGCACAGCTGATTTCTCTCTGGTCACCAAGGATACACTAAACTTATGGGTAATCACACAACTTACTGCACTGATTTTAGCTAACTTTAGCAAAAATATAAGACTTAGAAGAAAGGCTTATCTGTGGGTTCATAGAATTTTTTTGTGATTTTTCTAGTGTACTAAGTTTTAGGCAGATAGCTATTTATGTATTATAAGTGTGGTATAAAAACAATCAATAGTTTTAAAAATATATCATTTATGTTGTATGTGTGTCAAGTTAATTTTTAAAATGTAAATAGTTCTCCTCCCTCTGCTCTTATAGGGGTGTATTTTGGTATATCTATTATAAGATCTGTATATTGATTTTGCATGTGTGAATAATAACATCAAAGCAAAAAAACTTAGACTCAACTCTAAGTTAGTCACTAGACAGCACTACAAGCAATGAAAAATTGAATTTTAAAACAAAATTTATTTAAAAGATCTAATGTACATCATCATAGGGAAATTTTATGTTTGTTACGATTACAAAGAAATATGCATTTGGAAGACAGATCATTTAAAACACACTACAGCCAAATGAAATTTGTGGAACATGTTACAAGATAACTATCAATCCCCTCACTTACAAATTTAAGCTTCATTGTGGACATAATATTTAAAGACAGAATAATTTCACAGACTAGGGAGTCTGAAATGCATAAGAGGGTGGGTCGCACTAGACTGTCTGGATAATGCAGAATGGATACAGGTGGCGGGAGAGATTGGTTAGGTGTTAAGCCCTCCTGTGATGTGGTAGAACACAGTGCAGTACTGGAAGCTCTTCTTGCAGGGAAGAATCAGTATGTCAATTCTGCAAGGTGTAAACTTGTCTAGGTTGAACTATGTTTCCCAGAATCATTTGCCCTAAATGTTTCCCATTACAGTGTATGATATTGTTTGGCTCTGTGTCCCCACCAAACCTCTTTTTATTTATTTTTTTTTATTTTTTATTTTTTAATTATACTTTAAGTTCGAGGGTACATGTGCATAACGTGCAGGTTTGTTACATATGTATACTTGTGCCATGTTGGTGTGCTGCACCCATCAACTCGTCAGCACCCATCAATTCATCATTTATATCAGGTATAACTCCCAATGCAATCCCTCCCCCTCCCCACTCCCCATGATAGGCCCCGGTGTGTGATGTTCCCCTTCCCGAGTCCAAGTGATCTCATTGTTCAGTTCCCACCTATGAGTGAGAACATGCGGTGTTTGGTTTTCTCTTCTTGTGATAGTTTGCTAAGAATGATGGTTTCCAGCTGCATCCATGTCCCTACAAAGGACACAAACTCATCCTTTTTTATGGCTGCATAATATTCCATGGTGTATATGTGCCACATTTTCTTAATCCAGTCTGTCACAGATGGACATTTGGGTTGATTCCAAGTCTTTACTATTGTGAATAGTGCCACAATAAACATACGTGTGCATGTGTCTTTATAGCAGCATGATTTATAATCCTTTGGGTATATACCCAGTAATGGGATGGCTGGGTCATATGGTACATCTAGTTCTAGATCCTTGAGGAATTGCCACACTGTTTTCCATAATGGTTGGACTAGTTTACAGTCCCATCAACAGTGTAAAAATGTTCCTATTTCTCCACATCCTCTCCAGCACCTGTTGTTTCCTGACTTTTTAATGATTGCCATTCTAACTGGTGTGAGATGGTATCTCATGGTGGTTTTGATTTGCTTCTCTCTGATGGCCAGTGATGATGAGCATTTTTTCATGTGTCTGTTGGCTGTATGAATGTCTTCTTTTGAGAAATGTCTGTTCATATCCTTTGCCCACTTTTTGATGGGGTTGTTTGTTTTTTTCTTGTGTATTTGTTTGAGTTCTTTGTAGATTCTGGATATTAGCCCTTTGTCAGATGAGTAGATTGCAAAAATTTTCTCCCATTCTGTAGGTTGCCTGTTCACTCTGATGGTAGTTTCTTTTGCTGTGAAGAAGCTCTTTAGTTAGAATTTTAGACCAATATCCCTGATGAACATCGATGCAAAAATCCTCAATAAAATACTGGCAAACCGGATTCAGCAGCACATCAAAAAGCTTATCCACCATGATCAAGTGGGCTTCATCCCTGGGATGCAAGGCTGGTTCAACATTCGCAAATCAATAAACGTAATCCAGCATATAAACAGAACCAAAGACAAGAACCACATGATTATCTCAATAGATGCAGAAAAGGCTTTTGACAAAATTCAACAGCCCTTCATGCTAAAAACGCTCAATAAATTCGGTATTGATGGAACGTACCTCAAAATAATAAGAGCTATTTGTAACAAACCCACAGCTAATATCATACTGAATGGGCAAAAACTGGAAAAATCCCTTTGAAAAGTGGCACAAGACAGGGATGCCCACTCTCACCACTCCTATTCAACATAGTGTTGGAAGTTCTGGCTAGGGCAATCAGGCAAGAGAAGGAAATCAAGGGTATCCAGTTAGGAAAAGAAGAAGTCAAATTGTCCCTGTTTGCAGATGACATGATTGTATATTTAGAAAACCCCATCGTCTCAGCCCAAAATCTCTTTAAGCTGATAAGCAACTTCAGCAAAGTCTCAGGATACAAAATTAATGTGCAAAAATCACAAGCATTCTTATACACCAGTAACAGACAAACAGAGAGCCAAATCAGGAATGAACTACCATTCACAATTGCTTCAAAGAGAATCAAATACCTAGGAATCCAACTTACAAGGGATGCCAAGGACCTCTTCAAGGGGAACTACAAACCACTGCTCAGTGAAATCAAAGAGGACACAAACAAATGGAAGAACATACCATGCTCATGGATAGGAAGAATCAATATCGTGAAAATGGCCATACTGCCCAAGGTTATTTATAGATTCAATGCCATCCCCATTAAGCTACCAATGACTTTCTTCACAGAATTGGAAAAAAAGGCTTTAAAATTCATATGGAACCAAAAAAGAGCCTGCATTGCCAAGACAATCCTAAGTCAAAAGGACAAAGCTGGAGGCGTCACGCTACCTGACTTCAAACTATACTACAAGGCTACAGTAACCAAAACAGCATGGTACTGGTACCAAAACAGAGCTATAGACCAATGGAACAGAACAGAGTCCTCAGAAATAATACCACACATCTACAGCCATCTGATCTTTGACAAACCTGAGAGAAACAAGAAATGGGGAAAGGATTCCCTATTTAATAAATGGTGCTGGGGAAATTGGCTAGCCATAAGTAGAAAGCTTAAACTGGATCCTTTCCTTACTCCTTATATGAAGATTAATTCCAGATGGATTAGAGACTTAAATGTTAGACCTAATACCATAAAAACCCTAGAAGAAAACCTAGGTAATACCATTCAGGACATAGGCATGGGCAAGGACTTCATGTCTAAAACACCAAAAGCAACGGCAGCAAAAGTAAAAATTGACAAATGGGATCTAATCAAACCTCTTTTTAAAATGTAATCCCCACGTGTGGAGGGAGGGACTTCGTGGGAAGTGATTGGATTATGGGGGCAGTTTCCCCATGCTGTTCTAGTGATAGTGAGGAAGTTCTCATGGGACCTGATGGTTTAAAAGTAGCAGTTTCCCCTGTGCTTTCTCTCTCCTGCCACCTTGTGCAGAAGGTACTAAATTCTCCTTTGCCTTCTGCCATGATTGTAAGTTTCCTGAGGCCTTCCCAGGCATGCGGAACTGTGAGTCAATTAAACTTTTTTGCTTTATAAATAATTACACCGCCTCAGTTCTTTATGGCAGTGTTAAACTGTCTAATACAGTGTATCACAGGAAATATTTTGTATGGGATTTTGCAGGTAGTAGAAGCAAAGCAGTAGCCATACTGGGTTTTGTACACCCAGAGAATCTGAGCAGGGTCACCAGGGGCTGTTAAAGGTTACCCATGTTGTCAATTATTGTTTTGCTTGGGATAGGAAGCAGGAATGCAGCTAATCTGTTTTCCTCTAGATTCCCCTTCAGCTTGTCCATAGGCATTTAGCTTGGAGTTCAGTGAGAAGGGACAGGCATTCTGACCTGTCCTCATGGGTTCCATTGTGTCCTTCCTCTCCCCTACTTTAAATTCTTCTTTCCTTCCTCTGCCTGCCCTTCAGACTGAAGCTCCAGCAATCTTCAGCAATCACTTAAACAGCTTTCACAACTGTGTATGAACAAATCTCTATACCAAATCTCTTATTATATATATTTTAAACTTCCTAATCATTCTGCTTTTCTGATTAAAATCTGAGTGATACAGTCAGGCTGAGTCAACTTGTTATTCAAGGGATGATAATTTTTTACACTTTTATCCATGATTGTTGCTGTGTATGCAAAGTAATTCTAACAAACTATTTTGGATATTAACTTGCATGGCCCAGAAAGTGCATTTTACTGGAATTCAAGAGAAATACGAACTGTTTCAGTCAGTGTTAACATGTATAAGTAGTCACTTCAAAGGTTTAGTTTTAAAAAAAAATTATGATGGGGCCGGGCGCGGTGGCTCAAGCCTGTAATCCCAGCACTTTGGGAGGCCGAGATGGGCGGATCACGAGGTCAGGAGATTGAGACCATCCTGGCTAACACGGTGAAACCCCATCTCTACTAAAAAATACAAAAAGCTAGCCGGGCGAGGTGGCGGGCGCCTGTAGTCCCAGCTACTCGGGAGGCTGAGGCAGGAGAATGGTGGGAACCCGGGAGGCGGAGCTTGCAGTGAGCTGAGATCCAGCCACTGCACTCCAGCCCGGGGGACAGAGCAAGACTCCGTCTCAAAAAAAAAAAAAAAAAAAATTATGATGAACTATTTCAATCATCAACATAATTCGTGACATGTCAGGTGACTGTTATGCTAATTAGCCTGATTTGATCATTCCACAATGTTTACATCTATTGAAACATCATATTGTACCACATAAACAAATACAATTATAATTGTTGTTATTTTTTTTCTTTTTCAAACATTTTTATCATTTTTGTAGCGACAGGGTCTCACTATGTTGCCTGATCTCAAACTCCTGAGCTCAAGCCATCTTACTGTATTTGCCTCCCAAAGTTCTGGGATTACAGGTATGAGCCACGACACTTGGACTAAAATTATTATTTGTAAATTAGATATAAAATAAAAATTCAAAAAAAAATTTAAAGGAGGTAAATATCCACTCACCCACTATCCACTTAAGAAACAGAACAGTGCCAATATTATCTAATACACGGGTTTGATACATGCAGGTGCTGTTTTCAATAACATCCTATTATATATCCTCCAAGAATAACCACTATTTTAATTTTTGTTTTGTTAGATCTTTGTTCCTTACTATGGTTTAAACAGTATACACTTTTTTATGTTATTTACTTTTGTATACTTTTGAACAATATATGAATAGTTCTGTGTTTTTTTTTCCTTTTTGTTTTTTTACAGTAAACATTGCCTGGGTGCAAAATTCATCTTTTTTTTTTTTTTTTTGCCCAGGCTGGGGTACAATGGTGTGACCTCGGCTCATGCAACCTCTGCCTCCCAGGTTCAGGCAATTCTCCTGCCTCAGCCTCCCAAGTATCTGGGATTACAGGCGCCCACCACCATGCCCAGCTAATTTTTTGTATTTTCAGTAGAGTCAGGGTTTCATTCACTATATTGGCCAGGTTGGTCTCGAACTCCTGACCTCAGGTGATCTGCCCGCCTTGGCCTCCCAAAGTGCTGGGATTACAGGCATAAGCCACCGCACCTGGCCCAAAATTCATCTATTAAACAAGTGTGGGACACAAAGAATAACTTTAAAATGAACACCCATGAGCCACTGATCCAACTACAGAAATGAAATACGATCATTACATTTGAAGCTTCTTTCAAACTCATTCCTTTATATCCTCCTTTGTGTTAACTACTGTCCTAAGTATTACGTCTATCATTATGACACTTGGGGGCTTATTTTTGCTCTATGTGTTTGGATATCTTACTCTTTTGGCTCCCTATAATTTTAGAGTCAGAGTTGCAGAGTATCATTTTTCATATATATCTTTTAAAATCAAAGTATTTCCTAAAAGTAAAGTTTAATACCATTTGCAAATATTGCTAATAATGATAGATAAACATATATATATAAGACTATAGCTAGATGTAGGTACTATGAGAAATGAGAGTTCATGACTCACTTAAGTCATTTTTTTAATATTAGAGAGACCCCAGCCAAAACTCTGTGTGAAATTCAGGTTATGAGCCACCAATACACACTCTCTTCACCAGGAAAGCTGTAAATTTAAAAAAATGTAGTAAAGATCCTATAATCTGGGCAAGTACAGATTGCTCAATCAATATGAGGTTAATTGTTAAAAAAAGGATATGATTATTAAATACTCAAACAGGAAGATACAATTTATAAAAATTTGGATAGTTCATTTTAAAAAATCCTTCTGTTCTATTTGACATTCAATGGCTAATCAGTATTACGAAATCTTTGTGAGACTCTGAAGTTGTTTAAATCCATTCATAAGATAATTATTACACAATTTCTATGATATTCCTATTGTTCTAAGTGCTATACATAATTTTTGCTCTTAGAAGAATCAAAGTAATTATATAGGAACTAACAAAAATACAATGAATATATAGTCATATGTACTATATAATGCATAAATATATAACATATATATACATATTAATGTCTACATCCTCATTTAGTAAAATAATACAATTAAGGTAAGAATGATCAAATCAGAATCAGGAATAGAGCAACTAATTGGCTGAAGTCACCAGGGAAACCTTAATAAAGTGAAATTTATTATGAGCCGTGGCAGACCAACTGGATTTGGAAAACAAAGAAAAATGAACAAAAGCTGCAGGATCAAGAAACACACACACACACACACACACACACACACACACACACAAAACGAGTATCTTTCTTGGTCTAGGATAATAGAAACAAGTAAAAAGCTAGGTGGAGATGAAAACAATGTATAATTCATATGCAGAAGATAAATATCAGTTATAGAATTTAGGCTGAAATTGGCAGGGATAGAAAAAAGTCCAATTTTAAGTCAATATTTAAGAAGAACTTAGCTCTTCAGTTAAGGCATGATTGTTGGCATCTGTTTTAAAGCTAGTCATTTATAGAAGTTATTCCTTTTCTTGTAAATGTTTATAGACTTGAGAATCCAAAGTGTCATATATTGAGGCTGAAATTCATTTGTGTTTCTTCAAAAACATATAAATAAATAAACAACCTGGAAGTACTGCCTGTTCATGGTAAATTTGAAAAATTTGAAACTATCATTGAAAATTATATTGAATTTCTGATGTTACTACGTTTGAAAACATGATTTGTACTGACAACATAATAACCAACCATATGGATGCATTTTATTTAATGATTCTTCGGTTAGAATATTGTAAATACAGCTATACAAAGATACATCAAAATGTAAATTCAGAGAAGCAGTAAGAGGTTTAAAGTAGTTTTTTGTTTGCATAAATAAAATATTTATTATTTACTTTGCTACCTGGTACCTAACAGTATGCCAAAAATGTGTATTATACATTCTAAACATTCAGAATCCAATCTTTCGCTCAGCATATTTGCAGGCATTTTGTTTCTATCAGCAAACAGGTAGACACAGCCATATAAGGCTGAAGACCCATTAGCCATTGAAGGAATCTGAGAAAGTATAGATGTTTTAAATAGATTTAACTTTCACATGTGTTGTTTGTCTCCAGTCTTAGTCAGTAAGGATGGGAAGTAGTGATTTGGAACTGAGAAAGGGAAACTGGATAATATAGAAAGTCACATTGGCAAAAATACTGTGTGTTAGGCAGCATATACATTACCATTAGTAATTCTAGCACTACAGTATAGTTTAAGGGACACATAACAACCAAAAGTGAATACTAGTTTACATAAACACAACTTTGAATAAAGGGCCTAAGTTCAATTAATTTATTTAAATGCTAAAGAACAAGAGGTATTTACTGATGGATCCTAACAACCAGGTCCCAAGCCTCACATCCTTACAATTATCATTCTCTAGAAAGACCACTGGGACTAACCCTAGAACATAGTCCATTCTGTTTGCCTCAGTCACCTCAAGATACCTGAGACATCCCAATCAACCCTCATTACCTAGACTCTCCCTCTCCCCACTCCTCATACCTGCTCAGTGTTTCCTGAAAAGTGAGGATGTGATGCCTGGAATGAGTCAGGGGAGAAGAGGAGGAGCCCAGAGAGAGAAAGAGGAAAGTCTTGACAGAAACATGTGGAATGCTTTATTTTCACCTGTCCATATTGCTATCAGGACCATTGCAGGAGTGGTGTCACTGGGAATACATGGTCCTCTGAAGCTCCTGGAACATAGGAGATAAAATTGCTCCACGGGGGAAGTCAGCTGGAGTCTCACTGCCTGAAATGTTCAGCTGAGTCAAATAAAGACTTTTGAGTTAGAAAGTGGCATGATTGAGCCAGTCATCTTGGAAAGAATATGGTAAAGAAATGTACCCTCAAAAATTGACAGTGCTTTCCAAGCCTTTGATTATGCTCAGTGGGCTTGGCTGAAAAATAGAACTATAAAATAGAATTCCCATTTTTAACACATAGCTGGTTTCCGTTTAGCATGGAACTTCCTCCCTAGGCTACTTGCATTTGAAGAGGACAAGTTTACCCTAAAGGAATGACAGATGCACTGTAGAGGTTACAAGCTTGTATAGATGACTGTGGCAGCAGCAGAAGAACTCAATGAGGGAACTGATATTGCCAAGAAAAAATTTCCTAATTTATACAGAACATGATGATTTAAAAATAGAAGAGGAACACGTTCTGGGGGGAAGGCTAGAATATGTTGAGCTCCAGGACCCTGTAAATATGCTTATCTTATTGAATCCTCACAATAATCCCAGGAGTTTCTGTAATGACGTTCATTACACAGATGAAGAAATTCAAACATAGAAACTAAAAAGTAATATTCTGCTCAATAGCCAAAGCTAGTAAGCAGATCTCAGAGATGAGTCTATAGCTAAAGACCTACGTAACAAAACTGCATGTTCTGCACATGCACCCAAGAACTTAAAGTACAGTAAAAATAATATTTATCCACTGAACCATAATAAATAATTGTGTTAAAAAAGAGTATATGCAACAGATAACTTCATTATGAACACACTTCATAAACTATAGGGTACTATTCTGGGGGTGGGAGGGACATATAACAATAAATTCACTTGACCATAAAAAATGATTCAGATCTTAAAGAATACAGAGGGTACTTAGGCCAGAGTTAGAGGTAGAATTATCCAGAGATGATACGCAAAAGAAGAGAACAGCAGGCAGATCTTGAAGAATAGCTTCATTCAACAAGAAACCAGCAAAGCATATTCAACAGGATCATTCAAAAAGTGTGAGGAAAACCAGTAGTTTTTACTAAATTTGAGTGAAGATCAGAATTTCAAGAAAATGATAGGCAATATCACCAAATATAGTAATGAGACTAAGTGACATATATGTCAAAAAGGTTGGCAGATATCTCTTTCTATAACGGAACTGAGTTCTCTACATATTAATATTTCTTTCTTAATCCTTCATTTTGTTTCTGTCACCTTTGCAATAATTGTTTTGATTTTTCTCAGGTAGCCTGCATAATTGACTATAAGAATTGTTTTACTTGTAATTCAGGTATGTACCTATACTTAAAAAAATGAGTTATGATGGATATTACATTGCTTCATCTTTACGTAACAAGAATAAACATCTAAGCACGTAAATGAAAAGAAGTCCTAGAATTAAACTCAAGCTTCATGTTAGAATATTGCCTCGAACAGCACTGGATTCTGAAGTAGAAGTTTATTTGTAGGTGTCATTTTTTTCCTTATAGAATATTAAATAATCAGACCATACAGACTAGTTATTGTAGAATGTGACTTAATACTTATTCCTATCTTTCTTCTCTGGTTTTTAAAGTGGAAACATTGATTAAAAGTAAGCAAGCAATGAGAATGTTCTGTATGCTCTGTATGTTAATGCTTATGTAGAAACTACTGCAGGCATCTTTATTCCTGAAGAAGCTACTGAAATATCACACTGTATAATTCATTCAATATCATTCCACATATTTTCACCAGATACTGTATTGGCTTCTGTTAATAGAGATTAGAAGCATGGTTGCTTATCACAACAACCCCAAGGCCTAGCAGAGAAAAAGAAAATATGAATTGTCTCCTATATTTATAATAAAAGTTAGCCAAAAATGCTCTGGAAATCAATGAAGATCCAACTCATACAGAGCGGGGATGAAACTCAGGGAAGGTTTTTCAGAAGGAAGTGACAGCTGAGTTGATCCATGAAGAATTAGTGTTAACCAGTCAAAGTAGAGCATGCTAAACTGAAGGCAAGTTTGACAGGGTATTTATTATAACCACAGGAAAATGTGCACAGAAGAGGGATTGTGACTGAAACATTAGAGGAGGCTCAATAAGCAGGCCTTTGCTCTCCCTCATCTCCTAGAATAGTCCCTTTATTTTGTGATTCAAGATAAAAAACAGACCTTTAGATATTAAAACTTTATTGATTTTTTTTTTTAAAAACCAACACAAATTTTACATTTAGATTTAAATGTCAAATATAAATGTATATTGAAAAGTTATTGAATGTATATCAAATAAAAATGTATATTGAAAAAGGTAGACTGGCTATTTAGCATTAAGGTATGCATTACTTTTATGGTAAAATTAATATTGTCTAATATATAACATTTTGGTCATATTTTAATATAATTTGATATTACTAATATTCTGGTGCAATCTATAAAATTCAGAATATTTACTGTATGCATTGTCACAGGGTTAGGATTTACAATTAATCTTTATGATCCCATAGTGAGGTTCTCAGATATATAATGCTAATGAAATAATAGAATTTTAAATGTAATTTTATTTTATACAAAATTTTTATCTATATTTTAATTTTCTCACCTGTGAAATTGGGAAAATTAAATTAACACCTACTCTAATTCACTGATGTATTATGAAAAATAATGAGGTAAAAGTTACCTGGTAAACTGTAAAGCAGTCTATAAATTTAAAATATTTTGAAATTGCTCTTATTTATGTTTTTAAAACATGATTTTAAATGGGTTTATAATTACTCTTTATTCACATTGAGTACAAAACAGTGCCTTTTATAAATATATAATTTATTAATCAAAACATCATTTTATATTCATTTTGTATTGTTAAGTTGTAAGGCAATCAATCCTAAAACTACTTTTTAATTTTTTTGGTTTAACCTATACTCATAATTAGCACTCTATCCAGTTTTGAAAAACTATCTTTCTATGACAATTAACCAATGTGTAGGGTTTTAAAAATATATATGTTCCCTCTAGCTTTATTTAATAAAATATACTTCATAATAAACAATATTATAGCTAATGTTTAGTTTATTATAATACTTATTGCATATTCTATTACATTTGTTAAGAATTAGACATTTGGGAAAAGGAATGTTATATATGTTAACATTTTATTACATAATATACAAATGGCCTTAGCAAAAATATTACAGATCTAGCTAAAATTATATTTTATAATTAGCCAAAATTGTAAGTTTTTACATCTATTTATATTTATATATGTATACATTATATAATTATTTAAAACACGAGTTTATAAAATATATCATCATGTTAGCAGGTGGGAATGAAGTCTTGGACAAGACAGAAAAATGAAGGAAGAAAACAGTATTTCTAAGGACATAATTGATGCTTGTTTCAAAGAATCATTTTTTCCAAATGTATTTGAGTTGTATGTTCTTTTACATTCTGTGTGAAAGTCAGGATAATCTCACTGCAGCAATTCTAAGAACAAGTGAAGATGTTATCATCCTAGACTGAATAGGGCTACCTTAAAACATGAATATATTCTGGCAGCTAGTAGGAAAATAAATGAGAAAAACTGACACCTTGAGAAAGAGCTGAATTCAGCTTCATTTGACATTCCGTTGGGACTTAACTATATTAAAAAAAAAAGTTGTTAGATTCAAATCCTAGCTAGGAGAAAAATATGTTGCCTTTTAAAATAATTTTTCATCTATAATCATAATATCTAACTATGGTTATAACAAATACATACAATTTAGTTATGTGAAGAAATTAATCTCAGTACTTACACTAATCAAGTCATTTCAAAGGTTGACTCTTAATGTGAAAAATTTTCTTTCTCTTTCCAAGAGTTAGTTACTTTTATGGTACCCTTCTCAAATATTTAGATTCCAAGGAACATATTTGTTTTAATTATTAAATCATTACCTCTCATTGAAAATTATTATCTTGAATTATTACAAAACAGACTTTAATTCTCTTATGGTATTATCAAAATTGTCTATTCACATTAGTTTATTTCAAATGTGTGTGTGTGTGTGTGTATGTTATGGAAGGCAGAGGATTCATTTTAAAAGGCGGAAAATAAGTACTGTGGTCAAGGGCCAAAGAGTAGATATCTTGAGCATAACTCCAGAGACACTGTTATCGTTATAACAAACTTCAGGAACAAAAGTGCATCATTTACCACATGACAAGGTCCAGTACAATGACCTTAAACTTGCCTGTTTTGTTATTTTGTTTATTTGTATTTCACAGCTTTCTGCTAAATCCATTGCTCACTTAGCTAACATTTAGGCCTATTTTTCTCTTAATTTGGGAGTAATATAACACAGTGGTTCCTCTATCCCCGGGAAAACTTGTCTTTTATTAAGGCCTATGCTTGCTTCTTGCTACTTCTGAAGTTCAGCTAGGAACCCAGCTATTTGAATGAGTATTATTTTAAATGATAACACTGATTATACTTTGATTTGAAAACTATCCTTGAGTAGGCAATGTATGTCAAATTAGAAATATTCTTAGAGTACTGCATAAAATCAAGAATGAAACTTAAGACAGTTTCTACTGATAAAATTGAAAGAATATTACAATTACTATTTCCATTTTATTCCCCAGTCGTTCCTAAACTGGAATTTTTCTTATAATAACTGACTGAAACTAGTTAGCCAAACTAATGTTGGTATGAAACTAGAAATAGATCCTCAGAGAGAGCACCTACTGACCGGATACATGGCCATGTTTCTGAAAATGCCCTCGATAAAGGCTGATGGTATAGTGCCAAAGCTCAATCCATGAAAAGCAATTATAATGGCACAGAGGTAGGGCAGACAAGATAAGAGTATACAGACTCTCTGATGTTCTGTTTTAGTCACAGAGTGCATTTAAGAGGATCAAAAGAATGAATGGACTGAACATCCTTCAAGCAAACTGCCATGGTATTTATTTTGGCCAAGCTTTAGAAAAATTTGACCTGAGGCTGATTCAGGAATATTCTGTGACAGGCACCTGGAGCGCAGTTATTCCATGCAGCCAATTAATTGGAGAGCCATATGTTTTAATATTTAGCCAAAGCGGGGTTAGGACTGATATTTTTGATATTATCTTGTGAATGCTGATTAGCTGAACAAGGGCATATGCTGGACAGACAAGACTGTGTCTTTTTCTACTTGCTTTCTGTGATATCTACCACAGATTCATAAAGCATTTTAAGTAAATAATGAATCAAAATTGGCAATGCAGGTGGCATTAAATTGGCATGAATCCAAAGCTCCACATGTTCCTGAGAAGTAAAAATATTATAGATCAAATAGAAAAAATAAAATACAAATGTCTTTTGTTTTAAGAATGTGTAAGTGTAGAAAGTTGAGGCTTTTTATTTATTAAAAATACCTCACAGTATGTCCACAATATGTGATTAGAAATCACTCTGCATTTCAGCCATGTAATTAAAATTAGAGATAATATTATTGTCTAATGTCATGCATACTTTTTACATTTTTCTAAATCTGAATAAATCTATTAATTTTAGAAACAGATATTCATTTTAATGTTAACTTTAAAAGAGAAAATATATCCAGTAAATGTTGAATCACATGTTTTCTTATTTCTCATATGCCTTTTTATATCATGATTACTAATACCTTATAATTTAGGGTAAGTCCTTTGATGAGATTAAATTTTTCTTATAGTCACTTAGAAAAGTCATGAATGAGGTTATGACTACATTCAAGAAGGATGAATGAGAAAAGACATAAGAATTCTCCAATAATTCTCCAATAATTATGAAAGGATTATTGGAAACATAAAATAGATTATAGGTTGCTTCTGTTTTTAAACCTGTTTTAGTAAGTTATGATCATTATGTGCACATTTTTGCAGATGGCCTCGTTCATACATGGTTTGTAACAGCTTTCTCCCCAGATTTTTTAAATACGCACCGAAACAAATTAGAAATATGCTCTCTTTTAATGAACAAAATAAGATTTCTTTGTAAGTCCAAATATGCTTGTTCTAAAATAGAAAACAAATTTGTACTCCTTAGAGACTAAACTATATTTGATTAGTAAGGTGATTCACCAACACACGGAAGAGGGGTTCTCTTAACTCTTATATTTCAATTACTCATTTAAAATAACTTCATTTTTACATTTACCTGTTTTTCACTTTGTATTATTAGTATTAACAGCAGATCTCATTCTAGCATTGTTCATTTATATAGATGCACAAGATGCTGAATAAATTCATTCAAATGATTTAAATATAAACATTTTACAAATAAAATTTAAAGCACATTTAATTAAAAGTTGAGTTTATGCCTAAAACGGGGATAGACTAATAAAGGAAATTCATAATTTTGAAATTCAAAATGAATAATTCTTTACAAACACAGAATTTAGGGAATGATATGGGATATTATATCAAATTATTGCAATATAATTATTGATGACCCAGGAATTTTATTACATCTAGAAATGAGTCTCATTCCATTAAATGAGTCTGTGATATTTCAGAGAGGCCAATGAAAACTTGCAAGGACAGAGCAAGACTTTAATAGTAAAATAATTGTTCTCACAATTTCTATTAAACATACATTTTTCATACCAAAACAGGTAAACATATTTATAAAGGGAAGCATACGCCATTTCTTCAGATTAAACATATTTTATACCTAAATGAATCATGGTAGATGGTAGAAACATATAACGCATGTAATTTGTGGACTCGTTTAAACTATCAATTTCAACAGATGGAAATCTGAGGATACCAACATTTTAGCTGGATTTTCCATATGACAAAGTAGTTAATACTGTGGCATAGATAAGACATAAAATAAAATCTTCCTATTTATTGATTCTAGTTACTTGAGTTTTAGAAAAAAATCCTCTGAGCTTCTAAAATGGAGACAACAGACTTATTACATGAGTTTTGGGGGGCTTCAGTAAAGTAATGAATACATAATGTTTACCAAAACAATTGTCAATAGTATGTCAGATATAAATGGGGCAGTACTATGTGCATGCAGAAAAAAATAAATAATTTGGGGTTGATCTATTTGCTTTATATCATAAAGTCTATTGTACACCAAGAATAAGTATGTGAAGATACAATTGCACTTATTGAACAGAACTCTAGTTAATTTGGTAATACTTTGGCATCAGGCAGAAGACTCCTAAAGTGCAATTTTAAATAGAATTAAGTTGTGCAGCCAAACATACAGATAAAACTTGATCTTAAAAAAGGCTTAATAATATACTAGAATTTCACAGAAAATAATCCTAATTCCAAGATCTTTGCATAAATATGTTTTGCATTTAGTAAATTTAAACCTATCAGTTGTAACCAACAATCAGTATAGGTTTATGCTTAAATATGAAATTAAAAGTAGAAAATATTAACTATCTTATTTTCCCCACGTTCTTGGTTCTTCCCCATTCACAAACATAGTTGTTCTTAGTTAACACAGAACAACAGTTTTTAAAAGGGGAAAAATAAAGTAAAATGAGGTACAATCAGTCATATCTTACATGCTAATGGTAGCTAACACTGTGAACAGTGTTTAGAAACATAGAGACAGCATATTAACAAACACCTAAGTTAAACTGATTATTTTATCATAACTCAACAAAATGAATGAGTAGGGATATACTATTTATACACTGTTTTCTATACTATTAAATAGTTTATATGAAGTTTAGGTTACTTTGGTCTCTTATTCTAGTGATCTTCCCACCTCAGTTTCTGAAGTAGATGGGAGTACTGGCATGTGCCATCATGACCAGCTAATTTTTCTTTCTTTTTTTCTTTTTTTTAATTTTAGTAGAGATGAGGGCTCACTGTATTGTCCTGACTGGTCTTAAACTCCTGACTCAAGCCATCCTTTCAACTCGGCTTCCCAAGGTGCTTACAGGCATGAGTTCCCATGTCTGGCCCCAGCTGATATTTTAAAAGTAGAAAATAATAATTATTGAAAACTTAGTGGAAGAAAGAAGAAAAAATAATCAGACATAAACTTATCATTTATTAAATATTATTCCGATCTATTTTTCTATAAATATTTTACTAGAGTTGAGATCATATAATACTCATTCACTCTATCAATCATGTACGCCGGGGAATTATATGTTCATTTAGTACCTATATAATTGTCTTTGCTGCTTCCATTTAACCTTATAACATAAGTACAATCGGTATTATTTTTAAAAAATCTTTACTTATATCACTGAATATAGTAATATTACATTAAAACATAAAGATATTTAATCATTCTTCAATTATTATACATGTAAGGTATTTCCTGTTTATACTACCAGAGCTCTTAAATTATGTTTCTAGGGCCATCAAAAATCTATTTTTAACACTTATTTGATTGAATCAGGGTTTTCTTTTCAGAACATTTACTTCTCAAGGAGCAGAATTTCTTTTTTTTTCTGAGATGGAGTTTCGCTCTTGTTGCCCAGGATGGAGTGCAGTGGAGTGACCTCGGCTCACCGCAACCTCTGCCTCCTGGGTTCAAGCGATTCTCCTGTCTCAGCCTCTTGGGTAGCTGGGCCATGCCCGGCTAATTTTTTTGTAATGTTAGTAGAGACGGGGTTTCTGTATGTTGGTCAGGCTGGTCTCGAACTCCCGACTTCAGGTGATCCACCTGCCTCAGCCTCCCAAAGTGGTGGGATTACAGGCATGAGCCACCGTGCCTGGCCAAGGAGCTGAATTTCTAAACCAAATGTAGATCTTTCTAAAGGAAAAAAAAATGTAAAACGAGATTATTGTTAACTGCTATCTGGTGAAAGGCAATAATTGTTTTTTCTTCTTTGCAGAAAAGAAAATAATTTAGGGCAAAAGCAACCCAATGAAGTACCGGAACTAAAAAAAGAAAACATTTGAATTTCTGGCCAGGCCTGGTGGCTCACGCCTGTAATCCCAGCACTTTGGAAGGCCGAGACGGGCGGATCACGAGGTCAGGAGATCGAGACCATCCTGACTAACACGGTGAAACCCCGTCTCTACTAAAAACACAAAAAACTAGCCGGGTGCAGTGGCGGGCGCCTGTCGTTCCAGCTACTCGGGAGGCTGAGGCAGGAGAATGGCGGGAACCTGGGAGGCGGAGCTTGCAGTGAGCCGAGATCACCCCACTGCACTCCAGCCTGGGCGGCAGAGCGAGACTCCGTCTCGAAAAAGAAAAAAAAAAAAAAAGAAAAGAAAACACTTGAATTTCTTGATAAATTCCTTCCAGTTAAGAAAGGTTCTACCATTTTGTTAACTCTTTGGAGGCAGAAAAATAAATGCTATAATCAAAATCTATTTTAAAATACTTTAGAGAACTTGAAAATTATAATAATCATATGAATTGCTTCTAATTCCTTAAAAGTATATAATTGATTCAAATGAATATATTTGAATATGTTTATTTGAATATAATTTATTCAAATAAAAATATGGCTTCCTCAATAAAAGAAAAACAATAATTTTTAATTGAGATATTTATTTTTCACATGTAATTTTAAATAAATAAAAAGCAAATGTATTCAGTCTCATAATATGATCTTACATCTACTAATACGAGAAGTTATTTTAGTAAAACATTTATAAAGTTACCAGATATATAATCTCTGTAGACGGTGAGATGCTATTTTTGAAATATCAACTGATATACTTCTCTTGTGAAATTTCCCTTCTCCTTCCCCTTTATTTCCATCAGACAGTTTATTCCATGTTGAGTGTCATGAGGAAGAGTTATGCCATGGCCCAAAGATTTGGTAATCTGGCAGTCTCTCGAATTCTTTCCCCAAACCTCAAACCATTAAAGAGATTATGTTTTGGTTGTCTGCAGCATCACATAGGGGGTACCTCAGATTGGAAAACATTAAAGTTTACGAGTAAAGAATTTCCTCTTTAGTAGAAAAAGATTTCCTAGGGTCAAATAATGAGAGACTGAAAGAAGTTTATGGGAGAATAGTGAAATTAAGGGGGAAGGGGACCCTAAGTTAGACTGTCTAGGAAAATGCCTCAATCGGTAGCCATGAACACCCTCCCCAGAGAGGTTGTAGGAGTTGAGGGCAAGACTCAGAGAGTCAGTGAATTCATTGTGTAGGTATACAAGGCCATTAAGGATATAGTAGACTTTTACGTACCCAAGAATGACATCAAAGCAACAGAAACATTTCTGTGTGCCCTTTATGGCCTCCTAAACTAACTAAACCATAGAAACAGGAAGACGGATGACTTACTAAAATGTGTGGACTAAGACCAAGGACAAGATGGACTTTTCAATATTTATCTTATAGACATAATATAATTACATATATATAGATATATGTAATTATATATCTATACATCATATATATAGACATAATTTATGTCTATACATAAATATATAGACATAATTTAATTACCAGACAAGGTAATTAACTACCACCCTGTACTCTCACTTTTTATATACCCACTGGATATTGTACATAGTGGGACCTACCTTAGGAGGATTCTAAATTGGTTCAGATTAAGTTTTTACTGTCTTAATGAATGGGACTCAAAATAGAATTTGAATTTGGTTACAGACAAATAAATAAGGAAAACTTGTCATTTGCACATCCAAGATTGCTGACAGAAATCCATAACTACTGTAAGTAGAAAAAATTTTGTCCTCTACCATGTCTTTAACAAAGACTTTGTTTTGTATAATACTGTATGAGCTGTTTGCATATTTGGTGTTATTGTTAATTATATATGCTATCTCCCTAGAGATACTTAAATGTAAGTATGCTCTCTGAAAAACATCATGAAGCACTGATACAATTAATATAGCATATAAACTGCAAAAACATTATTAGAAAACATCATGGTAAAACAGGCAAATGAAATCACCCCCAATGCCCTATATATCTGTAACAATAAAGCAAATTATCAAACAAAGCATGAGTTATTTCTTTTTCAAAATTGATATTCAGGCCGGGCGCGGTGGCTCAAGCCTGTAATCCCAGCACTTTGGGAGGCCGAGACGGGCGGATCACGAGGTCAGGAGATCGAGACCATCCTGGCTAACATGGTGAGACCCCGTCTCTACTAAAAAATACAAAAAAAAAAAAAAAAAAAAAAAAAAAAATTGATATTCATT
The DNA here is from genome assembly GCF_009764315.1 of Trachypithecus francoisi. Taxonomy (NCBI): domain Eukaryota; kingdom Metazoa; phylum Chordata; class Mammalia; order Primates; family Cercopithecidae; genus Trachypithecus; species Trachypithecus francoisi. The sequence goes on from NW_022681469.1 coordinate 62,997,818, forward strand.
TATTTCTTGCTTATTAATTTTAGAATAAGCTAATAGACCAGAAGTAATATTTAGTTAAGTTTAGTAAAAAGTAGTCATTTGTTGTTCTAACTAATTATTCAATAAACGTTGATGAACAAGAATGTTATTCATAAAAATAACTATAAACAATAATGTTCTAAGAATTCTTTCTATCCAGTGGAGATAAAATGTCAATTAGCTGTGGCTTTTTTCTTCAGGTCACTATTCCTTTTTACTATCATGAACCCTATAAATGAAAGTCTTTGTTCATAACTACCTTAATGCTGAGATAACAATATATTTAAATAAAATTTGTATTGAAACTTTTTAAAGAGCTTTCAAAGATATTTACTAGAATAGGAAGTATATGTAAATTCTAAACACCTTGGGATCACGAAGTGATTTTAATTAAACTTTTGTAGTGCATTTTGGCCATATTCAAAGGAGATACTGCTCATTTTGAAAACAAGTTATCAATAAACTGTGTGGCACCATATCCGTGTTGCCATGGAACAACTTCTAGCCTCCCTTCCCAGGGGCAATACTTCATAATGCAAATACAAAATATTCTGAATATCAACACCTGCTTAAATTAGTTTCATAGGGCAATTATGTCAGCCTTCTTATATAATCCTATGTTTACTTTAAACTATTTTATGACATTACCCTGTAAACTTTTGAAAACTGCATATTACATGACAATCTATTAGTGGCTCAAGAGACATACCCCTATAAGTTTCAGGAACTCAGACATCTTATTTTGCCTATGTCAAAAAAAAACAAAACAAAACATATTTTAAGAAAGGTTTTTCATCTTCATCTCAATAAAATCATTGCATGAACACCTTTTCATAAACAGAATGATGATTATTAAAGAAATGTCTTGTTGTTTCCATTTGCCTGAGTGACTAACAATGGTAAACTGATTGACTACCTTGGTCCCCCACCATCGGAACTGTGGCCTTTGTTCTGCAGACTACTACAAAGAAAGATGTAGATTCATCCTCCTTGTTTACCTCAAAGATCAAAAAGACTCATCTCTGGAGGGGAAAGAAGACAAATGACTACTCTCTCTGTGCCTGCTGCTCTCCACAGTTAATGCCAAATAAAATAGTCATTATTTAAGATGAGATGATGACCAAAAGTTGTTCCAAGAGTTTATTATACTGTGTTGTAATAACGGAACATCCTATCTAGCCTGGATTTTGAAGTCATCATACCAGACAGACAAGCCTGGCTACCTTATAAGACTTCAATAAAAATTGATGCCTCATAGTTCAACTCCAACTTATGAGTGAGAACATGTGGAGAACATCACACACCAGGACCTGTCGGGGGTATGGGATAAGGGGAAGGTGAGCATTAGAACAAATATCTAATGCATGCAGGGCTCAAAACCTAGATGACGGGTTCATAGGTGCAGCAAACCACCATGGCACATGTATACCTATGTAACAAACCTGCACATTCTGTACATGTATCCTGGAACTTAAAGTAAAAGACAAAAAATATGATGCCTTACTTTTTGTGAATTCCCACAGATTACTGACCGTTGTATTACTGCTACTCTTTTAAAGTACATTCACCAAAGAATCGTTTTAAAGTAATTTCAGAGGTTTTCCGAAATAGGACAAAAATCATCTGGTAATCAATGCATCCATATTAAATGTGTTTGAGGGCCGCTTAAATGATTAAATATATCTAAAGTTAACAACACATTTGGTAATCAATATGTGCTCAGTATTGTCTCCATACATACATGGCACAGTGAGAGCCACATGTTTAGAGTCACTGAACATTGTATTTGATCTTCCCACCCAAGCTGAAACTCCAACCACATATTATTGAAAATATGTAGTTTTTCCCTCTTCCTCTAGATTGTACCTTCAAAGTTTTATATATTCCATGCAATTTAATATCTCAATATAGAAAGTCTAATATTGGCTAATTTTTTCATATGTCTTACTCAAAAACAAAATTTATATAGAGATATAATAAATGCAATATATTTCTATAGAATGTAAAAAAAGTGAAAGATCTGTCCTTGTCTACAAAGATATTTGTAATTACAGGATCTTCATTGCTATGAATCTGCAACACAAGGAACTAAGCTGATATGTTTTGTTTTATAATCAGGAGCAGATATGGAATACAGTAGGGATTTGGCATTTTTTTTAACAAAGCCCTGAATTTGAATTCTGGTTCTGCCACTTATTAGTAGTTTAATCTGCATATATTATTTAATCATTCTAACTTTCTCTTTCACTTTAGGAAAAATGGTGGAAATAATTAACAAGCAGCAAAATCAGACTTTTTTTAGCAATAAAGTCTTTTAAATTAAGGCATGTATATTGTGTTTTTTATTAAGTCATCATAATGTTATTGCACACTTAATAGACTACAGTATAGTGTAAACATAACTTTCATATGCACTAGGAAAACAAAAAAATTCATGTGACTTACTGTTTTGCGATATTCGCTTTATTGTGGTGGTGTGGAACTAAACCAGCAAAGCTGTACGATATGACTGTATTCAAAAATATATTTGAATAAATGAATGATGTGTATTCATGTATCCATTCATTCACACATCTTTTAAGTCATTCAAGGACATGGATAAAGCTGGAAGCCATCATTCATAGCAAACTAAAATGAGACTTTTAACACTATTTCAGAATGATAATAAACTAGCTCTTGTCATAATAAGAGAAAACTATCAGGAAGAAATAAAAGAGATAAATAATTGGGAAAGGTTGTTAATGCAATAATACATCACTAACTTGAGAGACAAAGGTTGAAGTTAGGGCATTTAAAATATTGAAATAAATTAAATGTTGAAATTTTTGAATGAAAGGAAGTTTTGTCTTACTACATGAAGTTAAACCATAATTTTAGACTCAATATAAGATATAAAACAAATATAAAAAGTCTCAAAATACAGCAAACATATTTGAAAATATTAATTATTCAATAACTACATTGATTAATGTGCTAGGCAATACAACAGTGAACACACACAGTTTAAGTGAGATAATGGTAAACTCATAATGACAACATTAGTAATTAATTAAAATTGTGGATAATATTAGGAAAAAGAAGTTCTCCGTGTTATGGAAAGGGAGGTGCAACTTAGATATTCAGGAAAGGAAAGTCTTCCCAAGGAAGTGACATAAGAGATGAGAACTAAGTAATGTAAAGAGTAAGGTGGCTAAACTGTGAGGTTGAGGCTCTCAGGCAAAGGGCCTTGTAAAGCTACATGAAGGATTTTAAACATAATCCTAAAGCAGTTAAGAGGCCATCAAATAGTTTTTGGCCAGGAAATGAATTGATCAGATAATTTTTTTAATATATTTTTATTTTGGAGGGTTCACGTAGTAGGTATATATATTTATGGGGTATATGAGATGTGTTGATACAGGCATGCAATGCATAATCACATCATGGAAAATGGGATTATCCAATCACTCAAAGATAACCATTTTCAATATATCACTTTAGGTGAAAAATGGATTTGAGTGAGAAACCAAAGTGCAATAGATCAGGTGAGAAACTGAAGGTAGTGGGGAAAAAAATTATGAGAATAAGAAAGTAATTTGAGAAAGAAAGTACAACACTGATAGAATTTAATGTTTGAATGTCGGTAGTGAGGAAAAAAGGAAATGTAAAGATTAGCCTGTAATTACTACTGGCTTGGATTTCTGGGTGGATTACTGTGTTATTTACTAAGATAGCAACAATATAGAGAAAAAAATATTATGACCTCCAATATTTTAAAGGCAATGTTTAGGCTATCAAGTGATGATGCTGAGGTAATTGAATATATGGGTCTGAAGTTCAGAAAAGAGATATGATACAGAGATGCATATTTGGGAGTTACAGTGAATATATGATGTGTTAAGCCATGGAAATGGATGAACTCTTTGGGAAAAGATGTACAGTGAGAAGACATGAAGGTCTATGAATGAAGCTATATAGCCTTTAGAATCTAGGTTGAAGATAATGGTCCAGTATTCGATGCCGAGGGGTAGGCAAAGCTAGAGGTGGAACACAGGAAAGACAGCTGCACCACAGAAACCAAGAGAAGAGAGTAAAAGAGGAATAGGCTTTTTCCAGGGTTGGTTAACAGCGTAAATAAATTGGAACCCAGGGTGTCCACTGGATTGAAATTCAGGACACTTTTGCAAGAACCAATGGTTTTGATAAATTGGTGTAAGGAAGTGTTGGATTGTGGTGTGTCATGAAGTGGCTAGAATATGAGAAAATGCAATCATAAACACAAGTAGCTCTTCTGAGAAATCTAGCATGAAGGAGTGGGTGGAAAATATCAACTACTCAATGTGAACATGATATCAAAGGAAAGCAATATATTTGTGACACTTTTCAAGGTCACAAAATCTGAAAGCAGATGGTCTCTGATTGGACCCAAAGTCTGCTACTTCCTAACTGTGTGGTCTTCACTAAGTTACCCATTTTTTTCTGTGTCTCACTTCCTTCATATTAAAACTGGTAATAATAATAGTACTTATTCGGTTTTGTGAAAAAATTTTATTGACATATATAAAGTACTTAGATCCATGCATGATATATGGTAAACATTACATGAGTGTTGCTTAATGTTTTGTTCAACATATAAATATGTTCAGTATGTGCCAGTGTCTATTGGAAGAATCCAATAAAGGAGAATGAAAATAAAATATATATTTATCATTGTACTTAAGGGGAGAGGTATTGGATAATTCTTACCCTTTTTGCTTTACAATAGGTTCTATTTTTTATAAGTTTTATGTTATAGCTTTTATAATAAAAATACTGAATATTGTTTTAGAAAAATTTGCATGTCATTAAAATTGGATACATTATTTTGAGGAACGAATGTCAAAGATAAAACAGGAATATAAATATGATCCCATTTTGCTAAAAATTATGAAAAATACTAAAATAAGATTTATCAAAATATTAATAGTAGCTAGTTATAAATGGTAAGGTTATTGTTTCAATTTTATTTCAGTACTCAGGTATTTTCTAAGTTTTCTGTAATTGGCATTAATGAATTTTTATAAGAGGAAAACATTTATTTTAAAAATTAAATATATTTTATTGAGAACTTGAAAGTCCAAATATTAGGACTTAATTAAAGTCCAAATGTACTTAATTAATATAGAAGTACTGAACCCATCAGTTTTAGGTTACTGTGTCAGCAACCAGGCTTTCTATCCAAATCCTTGATGCTTGGCAATAATCTTGTCAGCTCTACACTTCAGTCCAAACAATCTTGATAAAATGTAAATGCCTGTATGGCAAACTCCTATATTGCCCCTCCTTCCTTATGAATAAAATAGCACATTTGTAAGCCCTGCCATACACATTCAATACACACTCTCTCATGGTTTGATTTCCACACGGTTTCTTTGCCCAGAAGTCCTTCCTTTCCTTTCATACATAGCCAAATTCACCCCATCCTTCAAACAACAGGTTTTTTAATGTTTCCAAAAGATACTATAGTGACTTTCTCTTTGTCTAAGTCTCCCTTAGACTCTTAACCACTTTCAAGGAAGGACATGTGTGTGGCCATGTACACACAATTTCTATATCTAAGCATCTAGCTGAAAACATTATACTAAATAAGTTGTGTTTTATTTGGTGTTTAGTGGACCCCCAAGAATGCTAAAGCCTCTGTGAAAAATTGATAAGCAAGTTTTAAGCTTTCAACAGTACCATTGAAAAACAACAGTCCTCCACTTTTGTTATTTATGTCCAAGGTAGAACCTAGAATTAATTTTGAATCAAAGGATTTAAGCAGGAAATACTAGACTTGAGAATATGTTAACAGTCATAGATCAAACACGTTTGAGTCATCACTACACGTCAATGGATAATAACACCTAGGACTTCAATGAACAGACTCTTATCCCTGAAGACTAGATTAGGGAATAAGAGTGTACCAGCTGATCCCTGCTATGGTACCATTAAATAGGGTATCAACAGTCTCTTAAAGAGGAAAAGCGATTATAGGCTATCTGAGAAAAGCACAAGGTCAGATGCTGTTGGATCCGTTCCAGACTAAACTTAAAGCTATTAGCTGGTAGTTCACCTGCTTATATGAGATTATTTTATTCCTAATATAGACATAGCTATCACCATTATAATCTTTCTCCTATGTTTAGGGGAAAAAATGGGAAAAAATACTTTCGTCTTTCTTTTTATGGTTGCCATCCTTCAAATCTTAAATAACTCTTCCAACAAGCTATACTAACTGATTAGTGACAACTACAAATCTGAAAAAAAGATCTCCCTATAATCTACAAATTACTTGTAAGCAAGCAGAGTTGCATAAACAAAAATTTTCACAGTATAAACACATGTCCCAAAGAAAAGTTTGTAAAGCTCTCTTATAGGTCAGCCAGATGCCTCACCTTCGTATTAGTCACATACATGAGATTTCTCCTCAATTCTGGCAGAATGAGTTAAGAGACCTGGCAGGGTACTGTCATTAGTGAATGAAGAATCAATGTAAATTTATTCTATTCTGCTATTTAAATGCCAAATACATATAGAGTGTTGGATTCATGTATATCTTTCTATTTCTGTTACATCCAAAAGAGATTTATATTGAAAAGTTAAAGCACAATGTCATTTTAAAATACTGACTTCTGGTTTTTGGTTCATTTCCAATGTAAGGAACTTGGAAGTCACTACTTCATCCTAATAATAACCAAAAAGCTGAACAAACTGAAAAACCAAAAACTCTTCTTAGATCTGTAAGAGATGTGAAGTCACAGGACACACAAATACCCTCAGAATTAGAGAGACACACAGGTAGATACAGGGAAGCACAACTTATCAGGGCAGAAACTCAGAAGTAAAAACTTCTATGGAAACCAGTAGTGGGGCTGGAAAACCTGAACTTTAATTGTCAAATTGCTGGAGTCTTGGTGTGGACAAGCCTGAGAGTTTAAAATTCCAGGAAGATGAAGTCACTAATGGGAGTCATGCTTTTATGTGTTTTATCAAGAAGAAACCTTCTAGGTTTTCACAGTAAATTTTGGGGAAAAATCCTCTCATGCTTCAGGCAGAGGGACAGGAAAAGGAACCAGGCTGAAATGTGCCAGTCTACTCTGTTTTTCATAACTAGGTCTGTCCTTTAAACAACAACAACAACAACAACAACTATTAATCCAGTGCTTAAAATGCCAGGGTTTCACTACAGTCTAACTGACTGGAGGGAAAGGAAACAGCTAACTCCAGTAAGCTCTAGACTTCCATACAGGAAAAGAAAAATACCTAACTCCAGGCATCTCTAGATATCCTATCCCATATAAAGGAGAGAATGTGGACCGAGAAACATGAAATTTACAGTCCAGAGACACACGTTGGCTAAAGACTGTGAGCTAATCAGAGGATTAGAGAATGCTTTCTCTGCCCCACACTTTACCATCACATTACTAAAGGCCTATTTACAGCACTTTCTTTTACCCAATACATCATGTCCAGATATCAATAAAAAATTACAAGGCATACTTAAAGACAAAAAAAAACAGTTTGAAAAGAGAGCAAGCACAAGAACCAGGCATGACAGCATGTTGCAATGATCAGACTGGGGATTTAAAACAAGTATAATTAATATGATAATTGTTCTAATAGCTAAAGTATATAACATGTAAGAACAGATGGACAGTGTGAGCAGAGAAATGAAAAGATTAAGAAAGAATAAATATTAATGTTAGAGATAAAAAACACTAACAGAAATGAAGGATGCCTTTGATAGGCTTGTTAGTATATGGGATAGTGGGCAAATTAAAGAATCTCTGAGCTTAAGAATATATCAACAGAAACTCCAAAACCAAAAAGCAGAGAATGGAGAGCTGAAAAATAAAATGGAATAGAATAATCCAGAATTGTGGGAAATCTATTAAAGATGTAACACATATAGCTTCCTATACATCTATTAAAGATGTAACATATATATCTCCCATGTATTTCCATTATATATATGTTATATATTATATACATAATTATATATAATCTATTATATTATATATATTATATACATAATGGAAATACAAGAAAAAGAAGAGAGAAAGAAGCAGAAGAAATATGTAAAACAATAATGGCTGAGAATTCCTCCAAAATTAATGTCAGACACCAAACCACAGATCCAGGAAACTCTGAGAACACCAAGCAGAATCGATGCCAAAAAACAAACAAAAAACAAAACCACACCAACAAAATCATTAACTAGGTATATCACATTCAAATTACAGAGGATCAAAGATAAAGAAAAATATCCTGAAAAAAGCCAGTGTGGTGTGTGTGGGGAAACATCTTACTCACAGAGGAGCAAAGATAATAATTACATCTCATGTTCCCCAGAAACCATGCGAACAATGCGAACAAGAAAAAAGTGAAATATTGAAAGTGTTGAGAGAGACAGAGAGAGAAGAAAAAGAAACCAGAAAACTCACCCTAGAATTCTACACTCTGAAATTATCCCTACAAAGTAAAAGAGAAATAAAGAACTTACTAAGCAAAAATTGAGGAAATCTGTGACCAGTAGACCTGCTTTGCAAGAAATATTAAAAGAAGTCCTTTAGACCAGATGTCCCCAAACTTTTTGGCACCAGGGACAAGTTTCATGCAAGACAACTCTTTTCCATGGATGAGGGGAGCGTGGGGAATGGTTTCAGGATGAAACTTTTCCACCTTAGATCATCAGGCATTAGATTTCCATAAGCAGTGTACGACCTGGATCCCCGGCATGCACAGTTCACAGGAGGGTTCATACTCCTGTGGGAGTCCAATGCCAGTTGCTCGCTGGTCTGCTGCTTATATCCTGCTGTGTGGCCAGGTTCCTAACAGTCTGTTGCCTGGGGGTTGGGGACCCCTGCTTTAGACAAAAGGAAACTAATAGCTATTAACTTGGATCTCTATCAAGTAACTAAGAGTATCAAAAAGGAGTAAGTGGAGTAAAATAAAAAGTGTTTTTGTTCTTAATTTAACTAAGTTTGTTTAAAACAATAACAGTAACAATGTATTCAATATATAGGTTACTGTCAAATCATTTTTTACCAGTCTGTAGCATAATGAGAAAGAAATTAGTGAGTTTTTCATGAAGCCAGACATTTTTAAATTAAAGGCTACTACTTTCTTCTGAGATTTTGTCCTTCCAACATTTTTGCTGTTAAAAATACCTGTATCTTTTCAAAATAATAATGTATTTAGTAGGGTTTTGTTTCTTGTTTGTTCTGTGACATCAAGTAAAATAAAAATGTGACAAACTTACTTCAGACACATTATTTTCCCTTGATTTTAATGATTTATGAATTTTGAAAGTCTGGAAACCATGGTCCTATGGTATGTCAGTGGAATGGCAGGTAAAAAGATTCTAAGATGTACGGGTACAGAAAGAGAAATAGCCAAAATCCTACATATTCCTGCAATGGGTAAGAAGTAATGCCAATTATCTGAAGGAATATTTAACACATGTCAGAGTGAAAAAAATAATTTCTTGCATAAACAGAAAAATCTTCATGACTAAATCACATTACATGTTACATAACTGAACAACACATTAGCAGGTATGTCTAATTACAACAAAAAATCAAGCCTGTGCTGAAGAGCTTTGTTCACTCTAACATATAAGAAAGAAAGAAAGGAAGGAAGGAAGGAAGGAAGGAAGGAAGGAAGAAAGGAAGGAAGGAAGGAAGGAAGGAAGGAAGGAAGGGAGGAGGGAGGGAGGGAGGGGAGGGGGGAAGGGAGGGGAGGGGAGGGGAGGGGAGGGGAAGGGAGGGGAGGGGAGGGGAGGGGAGGGGAAGGGAGGGGAGGGGAGGGGAAGGGAGGGGAGGGGAGGGGAGAAAAGAAAAGAAAAAAAGACAAGACTTGGTGACTTAATCAGATACATATTCCTGACTTTCAAACTTAGTGGCTGAGAACAAAACCATTTGTATTTCCCACGATCCTGTATGTTAGCAGATGTTTCTCATGAAGCTATACTCAGCTGGTGAGTGGACTGGGCTGGGCAGAACAAAATGGTCTCATGTGCATGCCTGCCTCATGGTGCTGATTTATAGCTGGATCCATCTTTTCACTGAATTTTCATTCTGGCATCTCATGGCAGTTTCAGGGAATCATTCTAAAGGGACAGGCTCAGAGGCACACACTTACTCAGCCTCTGCTTGCATTATGTTTGCTGATGTCCAATTCACAAAAGTATGTCACAGGACTAAGTGACTACACAAAGGTTTGGGATTCTGAGAGGTGTGACTCATGGGAGCATGTTACTATAATATCCTACCACAGGGACTCTATGCCCAGGTCCTATCAGACTTCTTTGGTATCACTATGATGAGTCTAGCTATAGATTTCTTTTTAATTCTCTTTCGTGGGATATTTTGTTCCTTCAGATTCTGTGACTCCACTTCTCCTCCTAATTTTCAGCTATTTTATCTTCAAATGCTGCCTTTCTCCTTTCTTTCTATTACTCCTTTCTGGATCTCTAATTGGACATATACTAGATCTTTTTCTCATTCTATTATCTATATTCCTAACTTCTCATTTATATTTTCCATCTTTCTCTCTCTGTTAAATATTGTTTATTATATGGCTTCCCATTCATCAATTATCTCTTAGGCTATAGCTATTTATGTCTGTAATCCATTAATGTTTTCAATATAATAATTTTATATTCCATTTCTAGAAGTTTCTTTTGGATCTAAATTTTACTGATCATTCCTGATAGTGTGTTATTGTTTGTCTTTCACATTTATTCTTTTATTCCCCACACAATCTCTATTCTGTAGTTGACAATGCAATTTTTACATACTCTAAAATCATCCTTCAATTTATTTTAATTTGGCTTTAATATATATAATTTCAATTTTTAAATGAGAATTGTAAAGAGTTTACAAAAGCATTTTAAAATATTAACCACTCCAGCATCTTTTAAAATATTCAGAATTGTTAAAGCATTAAAATGCAACAATGGAAAATAGATTAAACAAATCATAGTTCAACAAGACAATGTTATACTGTAGGGTCATTTAAATGGTGATACAAATGTGCCTTTATTGATATAGAAAGACTCCACAAAAAGCGAAAATAGTTGATTAAGAAGCACCCCTTCATTCATTCATTTACTCGTAAATATTTACTAAGCAAATACTATGTATGTGCCAGGTACTGTTTGGTGTTCTGAAGTCTAATGGTAAGCAAGAGATTAAAAACAACAATATTATCATAATATATTTTCCCTATTTATATTATAAAAATATTATGTCTTATGTACTGCAAATGTTTTTCCATTTGATATTTTAAATTTCTAATTTTAGATTTATTTTTCCTTACCATACGCTTTAATGGAAACATGTCTGAAAGATCATATCCTCATATTTTAAGTGTTAAACTACAATTGGATTCCTACAGGTGGTTTTCAATTTTTTTCTTACCTATATTTTATATTTTATCTCCCATTAGCATATATGTAGATTACCCATCAGAAAATACAAATAATTTCATAGGCAATTTTAAAATATGTGATAAGAAATCTCAAATCTATATTATTTTATGCATACATTTATATGTAATATTATATATTAATATTTTAACAAATAAAGTTTTCATAAAATAAACTAGAATTTTGAGAAAAGACTAAGAATAAAATGTTCCCTGTGTTTATAGTTAAGATTTCTTCTAAATGCATACTCAACAAATATTTCATGTTAGCTTTGATCTTTTTTATGTTGAGAGTATGTGTGCTTCTGTGTGTATTTGTGTGTGTGTATAGTAGAATCATTGTTAAATGGCTTGGATGGGATGGAAACACATAAAAATATGGAAATATGGATGACTATGTCAATGGTTAAAAGCAGAGTTAAGAGGTTTTATCATGAAAGAATGTTGAATTTTATTAAATGCTTTTTCTACATCTGCTGAGATGATATGATTTTATCCTTCATCTCTTATGTGGTGTTTCACATTTATTGATTTGCATATGTTGCACCATCTTTGCATCCCATGGATAAATCCCCCTTGATTATGCTGCTTGATCCTTTTAATGCGCTGTTGAATTTGGGTTGCTAACATTTTGTTGAGGATTTTTGCAGCTATGTTCACCAGGAATATTGGCCTGAGTTTTCTTTTCTTGTAACATCCTTGTCTGGCTTTCATATCGGGGTAATTCTTGCCTTACAAAATGAGTTTAGAAGTATTCCCTCCTTTTTAACTTTTTTGGAAGAGTTTGAGAAGAATTTGTATTAATTAAAAAAAAAAGTTTGGTAGACTTCACTCATGAGGTTATCTGGTATTGGGCTTTTTCTTTGTTGGGAAATTGTTTATTGCTCTTTCAATCTTCTTTCCTCTTATTTGTAGGCTCATAATTTCTATGAGGTCATACATGAGAAGCTCACCCCTAACCACATTCTCAATGATGAAAAGCAAAATTAAACCCCTGTCAAAATTCCAGTGACATTTTCCACAGAAATAGAAAAAAAAAAAAAATTCTAACATTTGTGTGGAACCACAAAAGACCCCCAAATGCCAAGGCAATCTTGAGAAAGAACAAAGGTACAGGTACCATATTTCTGGATTTCAAATTATATTACAAAGCTGTGATAGTCAAAACAGTCTGGTACCGGCATAGAAACAGACACATAGAACAATGAAATAGAATAGAGTAGATAAATAAGCCCAAGCATTTACAGTCAACTAATCTTCAACAAAGACTCCAAGAATATACAACAGAGAAAGATAATCTCTTCAATAAGTGGCGTTAGGGAAACTGGATATCCACATGGAAAATAATGAAATTGGACCCTTACACATGTGTCTTACACCATATACAAAAAAAAAACTCAAGATGGATTAAAGACTTAAACATAAAGCCTGAAACCATAAAAATTCTGCAAGAAAACAGATAAAAACTCCTTGACATTGGTTTTGGCAATGATTTTTTAGATATAACACCAAAAAACATATACAACCAAAGCAAAAGTAAACAAGTTGACTACATCAAACTAAGATGTCTTTTCCATAGCAAAGGAAATAATATTAAAATAAAAAAACCTACAGAATGAGAGAAAATATTTGAAAAACATGTATCTGATAAAGTGTTAATATCCAAAATAAATAAATAAATAAATAAGGAACTCTAATACAACTCAATAGCACAAAACACATAACTTGATTTTAAAATGGGCAAAGGACATGGGTAGTTTTTTTAATTATAAGACATACAAGTACATATTAGGTATATGGAAAGGTGCTCAACATCACTAATTATCAGAAAAACGCAAATCAAAAACACAGTGATATATCACGTTACACCTGTTAGAGTGACTATTATCAAAAAAAATATGTGTTGGAAAGGGTAGGAAGATATATTGTAGGAGGAAATGTAAATTAGTACAGACATTATAGGAAACAGTATAAACGTTTCTCAAAAAATTTAAAAAAAAGAACTATCATATGATCCAGCAACCCAACTTTTGGGTATATATTCAAAAGAAATAAAATTAATACGTCAAAGAAATATCTGTACTCCCATTATATACAATGGAATTCCATATACACAATGGAATATCATTCAGCCTTAAAAATGAAGAGAATTGCATCATTTGTGATAACATGGATAAACCTAAAAGACATTAGGCTAAGTGTAATAAGACGGAAACAGAATGAAAAATACTGCATAATCTCAATTACATGTGGAATCTAAAGAAGTCGAACTCATAGAAATAGAGAGCAGAGTAGTGGTTGCCAGGGGCTGCAAGTTGAAACAGATGGGGAGACGTTGGTCAAAGGGTAAAACGTTTTAGTTATGCAGAATGAATAAGTTTTAGAGATCTAAAGTACAGCATGGTGACTATAATTAATTGCAATGTATTGTATACTTGAGTTTTCTAAGACAGTAAATCTTAAGTACCCTCCCCACCAGGGGGACGAAAAAGCACAAGCAAGCAAGCAAGCATGAAGAGTAACTACATGAGGTAATGAATATGTTAATCTGCTTGGCTGCAGCAGTCATTTCACAGTATACAGGTAGGTATATGAAAATATCAGGTTGTATACCTTAAATATACATAATTTTTATTTGTTAATTATGCCTTAAAAAGCTGGGTGAGGGGAAGCTGTGTTAAATATTTTGCATATTTTAGTAAAGGAATGCAACTGTCAAATCACCTAGCCAAATTATCTATTTAAAGAAAATAATATGGAATCAAACAACTTTGAAAGTAAGGAAAAATATATATCAAATACCTTCATTTGTAATCTGGAGCAATGTTCTAATTACAGCTATTACAGTAAAATATAGGATCAAAATCAAAAGTATGATTTTTTGTTTGTTTCCTTATGAATAGATACACTTTTCAAGCTCTATTTGCCTTGGCAAACATGACACTTGATTTTAACTGTACAGAATGCATATGATGGCCTTCAGTTAATACACTTAACAAGGTCCCCCCTTCCAAAGGATTTAATTAAGACAATAACACCACCAGCAACTTTTGATGGAAAAGAGCCACAGCTTTAAAAATAATTTGCTCTATAAAATTTTAAATGCGATTAGATTTAGATTGGACTTCTAAGTTTAAAAGGTATTGGTGAGTTAATAACATAATAGAAATGTAAAACTTTAATCCACTGAATGTAGCATTTAGAATTATATGTTTTAAAAACTTAAAACTAAAAATAATAGAAAAAATATTTGAATATGTTTCACATCACATGGTAAAGTTAATAGATAATTTTATGGTTTATTTACAAATATTTTGAACAATAATTTATTTTTATGGATTTAAGAATTACACAAAGTAGTACAGGAACAACAATTTAAAACGTCTACAGTTCCTTTCTTATATTGCTGTTTCATAAGAGACGCTGCACAGCAAAACAATAATTATTCCTTTGTTGAACCTTGGAAATACAGTAAAAAAATTTAAACAAAGACAGTATTATTTTTATTCAACATGCTGAGTACACTTCTCCTTTTCAGTTCTATTAAGTGTTCCTATGAATAGTGTTGTATACTTGAATTTCATAACGGGGAAATTGCATAGATCATACTTTATAGATGAAAATTTCCACAAGAGTTACAAAAAAAGTCTCTAAAATATTTATTAAACCCATGACTCATTACCCACCACCGCCTTGTTTTTATTACACAAAATCATTTTAAGTCTTTTTAAGCTCAAATATTTAATCCTCAATGATGACCACATATTTAAAATTGAAATTCTCCCTGGTTCCTTAGCCTACACAGTCTCCCTTATGCTGGTATGCTTTTTACCTTTTCCTTACTATTTGCCACATTATAGCATGTTATATTTTATGTATTTATTATATTAATTTACTTATTGTCTACCTACTACCACCAGAATATAAACGTCACAAGGACAGAGAATTTTTGTTTGCTTTGTTTATTGATGTATCCCAAGGTCCTTGACCACTGCCTGTAAATTAGTAGGGCCTCAATAAATAGTTACTGGAATGATATGGACTTAAATTAGTAATTTGTCTTCTCCTTAGAAACTTAAAAATTCTCCAGCAGGAAAAACAGTCAAGGCATATGAGCAAAAAATTCCCAAGGGAGAAAAGTATAGAAACACAACCTCACAAGTACTCAAAGAAATGCAAAATAATGAGTTGAGATAACACTTGAAAAATTATAAAATAAGGTAAAACACTGTTGGTAATGAGTTACGGAAACAGGTGAATTACATGGTTGTGTAAAGTGGTTTAATATTTATCAGCTGTTTTGTTAATATAGAGGGCACATTAAAATAATAACTAGACAAATAATGCAAAAATCGAAGGTACTATGTATTTTACAGCTATGGAAAAATGGTAACTTAAATTTCCAACAATAAGGGATTACTTTGGTAATTTATTTCTATATAGAGAAATATTATGCAGCAATTTTTAAAAATTACAATGACAGGATATCCATTTCTTATTAGCCAGTGGAAAAAATAGGTAGGAAAATATATATATCATAAAATATTTATTGGGGGAGGACATTTAGGGTAGAATGTAAGAGTGTGGGTTTGTAGAGTCAGACTGCCTGGGTTTGGTTATTTTCCATCACTTACAGTTATGAAATAATGACAAGTTAGTTCACTTAGTAGAACCTCTCTAAACGTTAGTTTAGTCATCTGTAGAATGAGGGCATAATGTTATCTACTTCAGAGAATTGTTATTAGGATTATGTGATAAAATCTATATAGTGTACTTAACAGTGTCTGAGACATGGACCTGCACAGTAAATGTTAGCTGCTGCTATTATTACATGCTTTATTTGGACATCTATATGTGTGAGGAAAAATATAGAATGATATATAATGAAAATTATAATTATTAAAGATTGGTTACTATATCATTTTATACTTTTATTTCTTTGTAAAGTCTACCCTATATTCCAAGTAATACCTGTTATTTGTGTAATATACACACATACACACAAAAGGCATAAGCAATATGTAAAACACATGACCAAACTGTTTATTTTAGGATTTCACTCTCTTCCCTGCTGTGAAAAATAAAGATTATATATTAGCAATTTGTCCACAAAAGAATTAACTATTTTTAATGTTTTACATTTAAGAGCCTAAATATCTTCTTTTAAGGTCAAAATAGTCATTAAAATATAGAATGACCCTGTTTGTTAAAAACCAGTTAATATAAAACCAATAAGAAATTCTGAAAGTTTTAATAGGCTATAACTTGTGGGAGTAGGAATCTAATCTTTTTTAATGCTTCCTGTACATGAGACATTTACGTATTTTGTAATTTAATATAAACCTAATCCTATAAGGTGGATATTGTCCCTATTTTACAAGTAAGTTCATCAAGTTTTAAGGTTACTGTTAGTAAAATGAGAAACTGAGGCCAATTCAGGTTGACTGGACTGCAAAGTTCATGGTCTTTCTACCATTCAATACCAACATCTAGTGTTTGCTATCATGGATTCTTGAAAAGGCTAAGAATGTGTAGCTAAGAGAAGGAAAAAGAATGCTTTGCAGGGTTAGGTAGGAAAGACTAAAACTGTATAATAGGTTGACTCAGATAGTACAGCTAGTATTGACAAGGTCAGGAATATTTCAACAAATGTATCTAAATATATCAGTTATCATATTGATATATATAGACAAAAATAACTCGTTAAAAAGAAAATATATATATCCTTATGTATGTATAATGTATATATTATAAATATATATGTTTAGATAAGAAACACTCAAAATGCCATAGAAATCTAAAGCTAAAGCGATGGAGAAAAGATATATTAAGCAAATATAAAAAAATCAGTTTCCTGAGACATTTATATAAAGGCCAAAAAAAAGTTAATCTCTCCAGCAATTCTATACCCATAAATATCCCACACAGAAAAATTACCTATACCTTAATTCATTTTAACTTACTTCAAAATAACCTTTTTAGTGGGTACCAGAAAAGATATTTTAAAACTTCTAAATATAGTATATCTACTGGTTCTTTCTTGTCTCCATGCTTAGCTCTCTGACTAGCAAGCAATGGATCAACCACAGACTCAGAATAGTATGTAATATCTGAATTTTTTAGAGATAAATAATTCCGCTACTACCAAATGAACTCACTGGCATAATGTTTAATATAAAGATAGAAAATAATTATTTGGACAAATGATTTTGGTACTGAGAAATTAACACTAGAGAAGGACGACAGTCTGAAGTCAGTGTGTTTTCTTTGTGATTTGTGAGCAAGTTATTTAGCCCATCTGTGCCAAAGATTTCCAATTTCTATTTAATTATGAATTCCACCAACTTTACATAAATGGTTGAAGTATAATGAGAACGAGATAATAGCTTGCTTTTCAAAGAGCATTTTTTATTCTGTGGCCTGAAAGTACATAATGAAATCCTTTTCCAATTTCTGTATTAAGAGATTAGTTAACATGCATTTGATAATATACAGAGAATACAAAGCTTGTATCAAATTCAATGACTTCTTGATATAAGCTATTGCCTGGAATGGAAATAATATAAATTTAAAGTAAATACTTATTTCTTAGGGAAAGATTTAAATTAGATTAGAAAAATTTATGTAAGAGTTTCTTTATTCTAGAAAGAGACAAATATTATTGGGTTCCACACCCATTATTTACAGATTGTCTATGCATGATGTTTAAAAGCATTCTCTAAATACTAGAATCAAAGTCTTAAGGTTAGAATATAATTACCATTTTCTAAAGATTCTCTAAATAGTCAATTAAGATATTATTTTTGAAAATACATTAATTTGTAATATGACAAGTGGTGAGTACCACTCTACTTTTCTTTGACATTTCTGGATACTTCTCACTATTGAGCAAGTTACCTGGCCTCTTGGTGCCTTAACAAACTCCACATTACATTGTGGATGATATCTGTACCTATTACATAGAATTGTCATGAGGATTAAAGGGGTAACTGTCACACAATGTCTCTTTCTTTTCTTTCTTTCTTTCTTTCTTTTTTTTTTTTTTTTTTTTTTTTTTTGCGGAGTCTCACTCTGTCGCCCAGGCTGGAGTGCAGTGACACCATCTAGGCACACTGCAAGCTCCGCCTCCCGGGTTCACGGCATTCTCCTCCTTCAGCCTCCCGAGTAGCTGGGACTACAGGTGCCTGGCACCACGCCCGGCTAATTCTTTGCATTTTTCGTAGAGATGGGGTTTCACCGTGTTTGCCAGGATGGTCTCTATCTCCTGACCTCACATACACTATTTTTAAAAACTCACACTTAACAAACCACTGTTCACAAACTCAAATAATTGACAAATGAGTAAAGCAAATTAGATACAGGAAAAACCATTACATCAGCACAAGAATAAATATTATGAGTATTTTCAGAGATATAATAGGAAGTGGTGTGAACTACTGTAAACTGCAGAATACGCATCCTTCATCTGGGGGAAGTTACTCCTGAGTTCCTATCAATTGTTACTTGGAGGAAATAGGAGCCCAGAGTTGACTGATAATTCTTTTTAAAGAAAAGCCGGCCGGGCGCAGTGGCTCACACCTCTAATCTCAGCACTTTGGGAGGCCGAGGCGGGCGGATCACCTGAGGTCAGGAGTTTGAGACCAGCCTGACCAACATGGAAAAACCACATCTCTACTAAAAATACAAAATTAGCTGTGCGTGGTGGCGCATGCCTGTAATCCCAGTTACTCAGGAGGCTGAGGCAGGAGAATCACTTAAACCTGGGAGGGAGAGGTTGTGGTGAGCTGAGATAGCACGATTGCGCTCCAGCCCGGGCAACAAAAGTGAAACTCCGTGTCAAAAAAAAAAAAAAAAGGCCCAGATTTTTATATGAAATCCCTTGGGGCCCAAATACTCATAATCAATTAACTTCTTCATAAAGAAAACAAACATCCTTGTTTACTGATTCTGGCCTGTAGGCCACCAGATTAAAACCTCTGGATTAAACTCTAATCTGAGATAATAAAACAGACCAAGTGTTTTAGTCATAGATTTGTTTTGAAATCACAACCAAAATGAGTTATCTAATTTATGAGATACTAATGGAGTTCAACCTACGCAGAGAAGGAAAGTCACGACTTCCCTGTGCTGCCACACTGGAAAGAAGGTGATGAGTTTTACGTTTGCTATATGAGTTCAATACTCATCCCACAGTGCACGCCTCCTTGCTCTCAATATATACCTTGCTGGTCGGCTTTCTAATTTTTTTTTTTTTTTTTTGAGACGGAGTCTCGCTCTGTCGCCCGGGCTGGAGTGCAGTGGCCGGATCTCAGCTCACTGCAAGCTCCGCCTCCCGGGTTTACGCCATTCTCCTGCCTCAGCCTCCCGGGTAGCTGGGACTACAGGTACTCGCCACCTCGCCCGGCTAGTTTTTTGTAGCTTTTAGTAGAGACGGGGTTTCACAGTATTAGCCAGGATGGTCTCGATCTCCTGACCTTGTGATCCGCCCGTCTCGGCCTCCCAAAGTGCTGGGATTACAGGCTTGAGCCACCGGGCCCGGGCTCGGCTTTCTAATTCTTAAGATCATTATACATATACCATATATTTTCCAGCTAGGGATATAAACGAAAATGAATATGACATTTATAATAAAAATAAAAATTGATCACATGTGAGATATTCTGTAATGATACAAAAGTACATTTCTGAAGGGGTCTCATA
The DNA here is from genome assembly GCF_009764315.1 of Trachypithecus francoisi. Taxonomy (NCBI): domain Eukaryota; kingdom Metazoa; phylum Chordata; class Mammalia; order Primates; family Cercopithecidae; genus Trachypithecus; species Trachypithecus francoisi. The sequence goes on from NW_022681469.1 coordinate 63,017,966, forward strand.
TAAACTGAGAACTTAATACACCATTAATAATATAAGTTTTACCTTTCAGTTTGGTAAAATGTATATAAAGTATTTCAGAATTTAACAGGAAATTCTCCTTGATACACTGCACTGCATTATTACATGATACCTCATGAATTATATATGCCTTCTGATGTGTTCTAATCCTGAAGTAAATTTTAGAAACTGTTTCTTTTCTTTTTTTTTCTGTTTTTTTTGAGACCGTCTCCCTCTGTCATCCAGGCTGGAGTGCAGTGGCGCCATCTCAGCTCACTGCAAGCTCCACCTCCCAGGTTCATGCCTTTCTCCTGCCTCAGCCTCCCGAGTACCTGGGACTACAGGCACCCACCACCACGCCCGGCTAATTTTTTTGTATTTTTTAGTAGAGACGGGGTTTCACCATGTTAGCCAGGATGGTCTCCATCTCCTGACCTCGTGATCCGCCTGCCTCAGCCTCCCAAAGTGCTGGGATTACGAGTGTGAGCCACGGCACCCAGCAGAAACTGTTTCTTTATCCTCCTTGACAATGTTTACTTAGCTGCCTTCTCTCTTTATAATAAATCAATTTGGAAATAAATATCTCTCATACCATCTACAATATTAGCAAGTATACATAATTTATATAAAAATATACATACGGCCGGGCGCGGTGGCTCAAGCTTGTAATCCCAGCACTTTGGGAGGCTGAGACGGGCGGATCACGAGGTCAGGAGATCCAGACCATCCTGGCTAACACTGTGAAACCCCGTCTCTACTAAAAGCTACAAAAAACTAGCCGGGCGAGGTGGCGAGTGCCTGTAGTCCCAGCTACCCGGGAGGCTGAGGCACAGGAGAATGGCATGAACCCGGGAGGCGGAGCTTGCAGTGAGCTGAGATCCGGCCACAGCACTCCAGCCTGGGTGACAGAGTGAGACTTCGTCTCCAAAAAAAAAAAAAAAAAAAAAAAAAAAAAAAATATATATATATATATATATACAATGGAGTTAAGGAACTTTGGTACCATTTAAGGCTTCATTGTATTATTCATAGACTCGGAACTTAACCGACTCTTATTACTTGTAAATCACCAAAAGATGTGAAATTCAGTATAACGTTGGGCGAGATAATTGTCTTGATATATATTCTAATGTTAGATTTCTAAGATTTAGAGATTGCTACATCATTGGACACCTAAAGGTGAACGAAGGCTAAAAGAAATGCAGCAGAAAAAGATAGTCTTAAGAGACTCATTTCTAAGTAAAAAGCACAAATACAATTCTTACACAGATATTAAATAAACATGTCAGAAATGTTAATTAATGAGGAAATTAATAGATGTTACAACTCGTTCAAAAAAGAACTCAACCATATATTTATATACATATAAAAATACTGAATGAATTTACAAATTGACACAAAGCTGGCAATCATTATCTACAGTTTGCTAATCAATTGCAGTCCACAGAAAATGATTACTATCAATTTTCTACCACTTAATTTCTACCTCTGCAAAGTTGCAAAATAGCCTAGTTAAAGGAAAGCAAAGATAGAGATAGCTCAGAGGAATGAGCAAGCCCATATATCCACTAAATTTCAGCTTTTAATGATTTTTCCTTATGATAATTAAAAATATTTGCTTATTTCAGAATTAGGCCAAAAATTTACCCCAAACTTTCAATGCCTAATATTACCTTAATACAGTCTCATATAAATAGAGACTAGCTCTAGAAATATTAGTTTTACAACATCAAATTCTTGATTTAACTCAGTTAAAGTTCAAGATCTCACAATTTAAAAGAAATGAAATTTCTAACCAGAAGAAACAGAATCAATCATCACTATTTAACCTTTTCTAATTAATATGGATATTTTATGCTTTGAAATAGATGTAGTTAGAAGTGAATAAATCAGATATCTGAAAAATTGATTATAGTAGACAACAAAAGTGGCAAAGATAAACTTCATTCATTTGAGGTTACAACATACACAACAAAAAAACTTGGGTTAAAATATTTACTTTGGCATATACTCTCTCTGAGTTCATGGGCATGCCAGTCTTTTAACCTCTATATGTCTGAGTTTCTTCATTCAAAGCAGTGATAATACCGCTTTTTTCAGGGCTGTTGTCAGTATAAATTAAAAGTGTGTGTAGAAATGCCTTGCACAGTGTCTACAACAAGGTGCACCTATTTACTTTTGGGTAAATAAACTTACTGGGTGCTTCCCAGAGCTGGAGCTGAATGCTTGATGCCAGAGATGCCAATCTAAATAAGGCACATCCCTGACCAGGAATATTTCACAGTAGGGGAGCCCTGATCTTTTAGTTGGCTTCTAATCAATCCAGAGAAAAAGACTTTCAAACTTTCTTCCGAAAGAGAAAATAGATGGAAATGTAACTTCTGAGATTGCTTTCTTAGAGTCTTATAATGGATTTAAAATGGAACGTTTGTGTGAATAAACAAAATTGCAAGTCACTTAGTGTTTTTGGAAACAGCACAATAATCATTAGAGAAAAATTATAAAAATGATATCAGATATTCATATTATGTGAAGTATTCTTTGTTATTAAATAAAATTTAGCTTTTTGATTTTGTTGTTATTGTTGTTCCTGTTTCCAATGTAGAATAGCAATTCTTTAAAAAATCTTAGTGTACCATTTTATACCAGTAGCACCTGCAAAGCAAGAGAAAACAAGCAACTGATGATTTCATATGGAGAGCAACCAAGTATTTATTGAACATCCATTCTGGGTCTAGCTTTATGCTTGCCACTGCGAGGAAAGGCATCCATATTAAAAGATACTGTATGTATCTTCCCTTAAGATATGTACAGTCTTCCTAGGAAGGCAAGAGACACACTTGAGATAGATAACAAAACAAGTCAGTAAATGAACAAATGCCAGAATTAGTGAAATAAACAAGAGGTAAGGCCATGCCACAAAATGTCTTCAATTAAATATCTATCCTGTTCTACTGTCAAAACAAACAGAAGTATTTGTCAGTTGCCAGGAATTTACAAGAATTATTAATTATGCATGTATAGATGTAATGAATAAAGCACATGAGAAGATAAAAATAAATTTCCCTCATGAATGCTGAGATAAGTAACTCTGCCTGCAGAGGTTTAACTATACATTCAATACATAATGGATCAAAGAATATATTTCTGTGAAACTCCCAGTCCACAGCAAAATTTCCTGAAAGTAATACACCTAAAAAAAGAATGTGCAAGTCACAAGGGAGTAGAAAAGGATGGCTGTTCAACATTGCAAGATAGAAGGAAAAAAAAGAATCACAAAGTCACAAAACTAGCAGTGCTCATCTAAGCACCAAGCAGGGGAGAGTCTTGGTTCCCAGACACTGACTATTCAGTTCCCTGAGGCAAGGCTGCACCATTTGAGAAGGTGGATATATCAGGCTACCGCTCCCTAGAGGGAGCAGATAGTCAAATTATGTAACTAACACCTTTGTCCTAATTTCCTGCTTAAAAGAGAAAATTTTTGATTGCCACAGAGCTTCCCAAGAACAAGGAAAATACTAGAAAAAGGATGGGAATATGTACTCCCTCTTTTTAGTCACATTTCTCACAATAAAAGTAATTATAGTAGGAAACACTTTTTGAGCAATTACTATGTGCCAGGTGCTAAGAGCTTTACCTGAAATAACCCTTTAAACGAACACAATAATCCTATCAGCTATACACAGCTACAGTCCCCATTTTTCAAATGAGGAAACTCAGGCACAGAGAGGTAACATTATTTTTCGAGATCACACAGTCAGTAGACACTAAGATAAGATTTGGACCCAGGTAGCCTGACTCCAAAGTCCTTGATTATTTAAAAATATGACACTATACTGCTTTGCACAGTAACATACTGATATTTATCATTTATACAAAATAATTCCGTGAGCCTGGTGGACATAAATCAGTGTCTTTAAATGTCCCAACAGATCTGGACCCTGTGAAAATCAAATTTCTGGGCTTTTAATGCTAGGTCTAGTGTTTTTTTTTTTTTTTTTCTTTTAGTCACATTTTGTAGTGACCAGTCAGCCTCCTAGAGTGAGAGAATCTGACCACTACATGAAATTTCTTTTCTTTACTGGGCACATATGTTCTCCCAAGTTCCATATATTTTCATCTATTTCTATATGATGTAGATAAAACATAATACTTTGTATCTCTGAAATAAGATAGCATTTGTTTCAAATTAACACACATTTTGGTAATAAATAATTACCAATGAGTTGTATAAAAAAGATACTATGTCCTGATATAAACAGATGGCATATAATCTATAACCAATTATGATTAAAAATGTTTATTGTGAAAACAAGGTCAAATAAATATAACATGTATTACCCTTAAATAAACCATTTTGAAGTAGCTAAATGATATATAGCCATTATTTTTCAGTTTCTTTAGCTGTATAATGGACCAGTATTTTGCTACATTACAAATTTATTTTTTTTCAAAGTTTGTTTTCTTCCTACTACATCACATGTTCTTAGAAAAGGTCCTAGAATGTTATCTTAATTCTATCCTAAAGAACATATGTTTTTTGCATGGTCAAAAGCCAAGAATAAAAATCTTGTCCTTAACACAACAGTTCTTCAAAGAATCTTTTTAATTTTGAAATATCACAGATTCTTGTGTCTATTTCCTAAAAAAAAAAAATGCAAAAATTGGCAGCACTCAAGCACCAGCTCCTGATTTGTTTTCATGAACGTGCACAGCCTGGGTAGAAAATCAAACATCAGAAAGCAAATAATGTTCTTACCACTAGTTCACTGAGTTTCTCATGTAAGAAAGGACATGGCACAGGGTTGGACAACCACTATCAGAGGCCCAGCAACAGATGGACTGATTAAGAATTAGCAGTGATGCCAAAATCAGGAAATGTCAAAATAAAACTGAATAATGCACATAGGTTGACTAAAATGGGGGAAAAAATGTGTGAAACTAGTAACCTGAAATCAGAATCAATGTTGAAGGAAGCAAGATGTAAAATGTGCTTTCAATTTCTGTAAGAAGAACTCAGTTCATGTGTTAGGGTTATAACAAAGAATAAAGAGGGTTGCTTCTAGTTTCCTCATGTTGATTTAGGAATTGATGCTAAAAAACAAATACAGAAGTCTCAGCCATTGAAGAATGTGTCTTTTGACCTTGGCTTCAAAGGAAAGTTATTGTTTAGACAATTTGTGGAATTGGGAGAGAGATCTACTCTAGAGACTAGAGATGACATTTGAGAAATAGGTCTACCATGGAGGGCCTTCTATGCTAGGCTCATGAATATAGAAGTCACCCTTAAGGAAGAGAGACATCACTGGAGTATTCTGAGTATAAAAGTACCATGTGTAACATAAGAAAATTAAATGTTACGAAAATTATTCTGAGTTATATGATATAGATTGAAATAGGAAGAATGGGTACTGGGTTTAGCTGAAAAGTATGCTAGATATTGGGAGGTTGACAAAAACTTTACATATCAACTGTTCCTTTAGGCTGTGCCAAAAACTAGCACCCCCCAGGACAGAGAGCAGAGCCAATGGCAATTCAAATGCCTTAGGGAAACCATGTCAGGAATGATTAGCCCTCACTTAAGAATGGCTTAAAGTGGGGAAATGGGCTCTTTTTTCTTTGTGAATAAATTATGGCTCTATTCACACTGAAAGAGAACAAGAAAGGTGAAAATCTTTCCAAAGACTTGGAAGAAAAATAGACCTCAAAAAATGATTTACTAAAGAATCAGAAGAAATAATTTTAAGACGATTTGGCAGTTTTAATATAATGTTGAAAAAAATGCTTTAGATGAATTAGCAGTAGGAAGATCGGGAAATGAAAATATATCTTCTGTGAAGTAACGGAGATGGTAAGAAATGAATAAAATAGAAGATAAATTCATAATGCAGTCATAGAATTAAGCTTTATTTTGATATTAGAAAAGAACAACATAAACATTAAAGAAATTTTTTTTGAAAACTTTACCAGGGTGTAATTGAATAGGACAAAGAAAGAAAAATGGAGTTAGACAACTAAAGCACATATGATGAAAGAATTGTAATTCATTCTTGAGAACAAAGCCAGAATAACTAGAACAGGAGTAATACTCAGGACTCATTTGCCAATATCTTTCCTGAGTGGAAAAAGAACCAGATCATGCAGATTACTGAACTCCAAAGAAATCATAGATTTATTATTTCAAAGTTATTATTTTAGCATCCTTTTTCTAATGATATATTAAATGTATATTACATATACAGCTACAAAATCATATTACTCTTTTGTATCCTGAATAATAAAAAATTTGTTTACCCATTTTCAGAGAAAAGAGACATTTAAAAAAACTATACACCACCCATTTGAAGTTCCTGTGTAATGACAGTGAAACACATTTTACAGCATATAAAGACTTATGGTATAATATTAACTATAAAATTTTTATGGAAAAAACTATTTAACACATTTTAAATGGCTAAGAAAGAAGTTAAAATGAAAACCTCTGTGATTATTTATAGCCATACCATCTTGAATTCACCTGATCTGATCTTGGCACCTAAGCAGGGTTGGGCCTGGTTAGTACTGGGGTGAGAGATTATGTGGGACTGCTGGGTGCTGTAGGCTTCAAACAAACAAACAAAAAAGAATGGGAAGTTGTACTAATACATGAATTAAATTTATTCTCCATTTGAAAGAATGTTTTCCCAAAATACAAATAATTCCTTACGGAAGTATTATTTATGAAAACCTAAATTGGAATGAACCAAAGTGTTCCACAATAAATGATCACACATTGACATAAAATTTAGGTATCAAAATGTTTACAAAGTTATTTTAATGCCACAAAAAGCATTTACCACACAATCCTGTTAAGTGAAAAACAGAAAATATAAACATATATAAAGAATGTTAAATACATACAGAATGTCAGAATAAATATGAGGAATAAAATAAATAAGTTGTATTAAGAGTACTTTTGTCTTCAGGGAATCAGTTATGATACATTTCCTGCTTTTGTTTTGTTAAATAACTTTCTACACTTTCTAAACTTTCTACAATTAGCACTATTATAATAAAAAATATAGACAGCTAAAATAATGTTGAATTTTGTTATTCTCTTGAAAGAATTGTGTATTTTTATATTTAGGCTAGAATACATCTGACAAAATTATATAGTTTTATAATGCTCATAATGGTTATATTAAAATCATTATAAACCCCATTTCAATTAGAGATATACAAATACCTTAAATATGTACATATTATATATCATTAATATTTTAGATATAATACTAACTTCCCTTTAATGTCCAGGAGGAGTTTTACTGTAGTCTGAGTTGGTGGTTGATTGCTTGCTTTGATTTTATACAAACACTTTTGAAACTCAATTTGGAAGCTTATAAACAAGGAGATAATGGGCATGCACTTAGTAAAGGATTCCACAGCATCAAAGAATTGAAAGCAAGTTTAAAGTATTCTATGTTTTATACATTACCTTCTTTTGGATTTTGTTAGACTGTATATTAGAGGAAATCTGCTTTTTTAAAACATTGAGTTATGTAGAAAATACCTCTTTGGAAGATAAAAGAAGTGATAATGAATGATGCATACTGGCACACAGAAAGGTATATGAGAACTTCCTGTTTACTCACATCCTACAAAGGAACTATAATTTATTATATTTTCCATAAATATTCCTGAAATCAAGGCATTTATACATGAGAGAATGAATGAGTGAATGAATAAGTGAATGAAAATGTCAATGTAAATTTGTGAACTGCTAAAAATGTTAAAGAATTTTTAGTTCCCTCAATATGTGTGTTTTGCTTTGCTTGTAAATAGTGCAGCTATTTTAGCTTAAGTGGACCAAATGTATTTTAAATCTTTTGCGGGGTAGAGTAAGGCAGGAAGAAGAACAGAAATAAGAACTTCTTTTGTTTTAATTTTAAACCTACATAGGCAAAAACTATGTAAAGCTTATATTTTATAATCTAATATATTGCATGTATTTTATTGTAACCTGTGGTCTCCCAATCATAAGTGTTTAACAAAATGTATTTTAAGGAAATAAGTAATGTAAATTTATACAAAGAGTATCCTAGTGGGTATATTTTCAAAAGTCAGATTTATTACCCCAGAAGTGTTCATATGATGGGCAAGAGTTCCAGGTCAGTCTTGGAGGTCAACAGAGGCACTCTCAGCTAAATCAGCCATATAAAATCTTGATAAATTAAATGAAGATACAAAGCTACTATTTAGGAGAACCAATGTCTTATTTTTATTACATAGACATCATTTCTATGCATGAAGCATCAAGTGGCCTTTATTACTCTTTATCTCTATGAAGCACTGTGTTGTTTTCCTATATCCCAAATCACTATTTCTATAGAATAAATTATGAATAGATAATCAGTCAGACTCTGGGGCAAAGACTGAAGCAGTGGCAAAGGAAATTCAAATACCAGAAAGATTCAATATCTTATTTCAAAAGAGGCAGAGGAAGGAAGTACCTGAGAGTGACTCTTCAAGCATTTCAAAGTCACTCTCTTAGTTAAACATGCTTAGGAGTTATGTAGCTCTCAGAAGTAAGAGTCTACATGATGAAGAAGAATATAACAGTCTTGATTTCATGTCTTCTTTGTAGTTAGGTGAATTCAAACTTTTTATTAGAGCACTGAACTTAACCTAGATGGAAAGTATTAGCATGGCCCTTCACACAAAAATTATTTAATAAATGGCACACATCTAAAGTAGACCTTTTATTACTTGGATCTAGTTTGACTCCTAAGAGTTTATATTATTAATTGCTCTGAGAGAAGTGTAGGAAACAAAAACTAGTTTTGTGTGTTGATGCATGCTGTTTGTTACATTCCATCTTTCATGAGGGTACAGAATTTGCTGACACTTGATGAAGCTTAACTAATGTTATGGTGACTGCTATGGTTTGAATGTGACCTCTCCCAAATTTAAGCGTTGAAACTTAATCCCTACTGTGGTAGTAGTAAGAGGAGGGGCCTTTGAGGGAGTTATTAAATCATGTAGGATCCATCCTTATGAATGGATTAGTGCCTTAGAAAAGAGCTGGAAGGAACTAGCTTCCACCACTTTTACCCTGCCACTTTCTGCCATGTGAGGGTATAGTGTTTTGTCTCTTTTGGCCTCCTGCTCTGCCACGTAAGAACACAGCAAGGTCTTATCAGACAAATAATGCTCATGCCTTGATCTTGGACTTTCAATATTCCTGACCTGTAAGAATAAACTTCTGTTGTTTATAAATTACCCAGTCTGTATTATAGTATTTTGTTATAGCAGCATTAATGAACTGAGAAGATAACCATAACATTGAGAAGAGCTATCAATGAAGTGGTCTCTATAAATTTTGTAAAATTAATCAGGGAAGAAGGGAAGGGTAGAAACAAGAATAAACCAAGCTTGTGGTATATCTGGCATTAATCATTAGGTCAGCTTGCTCTCTGACCTGCCTTCTCATAGTTGTCACCTATTGCCTCAGAATCATGTAGATACTACATGATAGTTTCCCTTAACTGCTCTATAGATAACTTGAGCATTGTGAAATGTTAAGTTTTCCTTTTGAAATATTCTTTCAGGGCCTGCACACCAGTGAAACTACTGATATCAGCTGTTCTGAAGAACCCCAGAAAAGATTGAACCCCAAAGAATGCAGTTTCCACATCCTGATGATTTTATCATCCTTACTCTGACCAAACAATGAGGTCAATTTTACAGCCTCTGACACTCTATAATCGTCCTTAAAAACTTCAGCCTGGCCAGGCGCGGTGGCTCACGCCTGTAATCCCAGCACTTTGGGAGGCCGAGGCGGGTGGATCAGGAGGTCAGGAGATCGAGACCATCCTGGCTAACACGGTGAAACCCCGTCTCTACTGAAAAAAAAAACAAAAATTTAGCCGGGTGTGGTGGCGGGCGCCTCTAGTCCCAGCTACTCGGGAGGCTGAGGCAGGAGAACTGCGTGAACCCAGGAGGCGGAGCTTGTAGTGAGCCGAGATCGTGCCACTGCACCCCAGCCTGGGCGACATAGCGAGGCTCCATCTCAAAAAAAAAAAAAAAAAAAAACTTCAGCCCAGAACTCCTCGGGAAGACAGATTTGAGGGTTTCTCCCATTTCCTTATTTGGCTCCCCTGTAATCATTAAACACTTTCTCTGCTGCAAACCCTGTTGTCTTGGTGTATTGGTCTGTTACTGTGCAGCAGGCATTATGAACCTAGTGGTCCTACAATATCAGAGTGTGAAACCACTGGCCAGAGAGTTCTGGATCTAAATTCTGATTCTCCCATTTATTGGCACTGTGACCTGGGACACATTAGGTAAAGTTTATGGTCCTCAGTTTCTTACCTATATAATGAAGATAAAAGTATTTTTTAAAATCTGTTATCTGTTTAGAATAAAATGAGCAAACATAATGGAACAACCAAGTACACTGTTATAATACAATGTAAATCAATAGTCATTATCTCTCTCCTTCCCTCTTCCTTTCTTCCCTTCTTCCATTTGCATTTCCTGATATAATCACCAGCATATAGAAATAAAAACACATTTTAGTAAATTTGGAACAAGTCTAACATCTATTAAAACAAGGTAAAATAATATTGTGATTAAGAATTCAGGGCCTGCACACCAGAGAAACTACTGATATCAGCTGTTCTGAAGAACAGAGTAAAGTGTCTAATTCTGGGGATGGTTCCTTGTAAGCGTTTTGACATATTTTATTTAATCTTCCCATAAGAAGTTCATATATGAAAGCTAAAATTACAATCTTTACCACAAGATTAAAAAAGAGGCAAGAAAATAGAATATTTTATGAGCATTTCTTAAAGACTCCTAAGGAATTGTAGTGTGTATGGTATGAAGTTGTTTATATTGGCCTGTAAGCAAGCAGTCTAGCAAGATAAAATTATATAAACAAATTTAAAAACATTCTTTTTGGATATGTTATGGTCTGAATGTATGTGTCCCTCCAAAAATTATATGCCAAAATCTAACCCACAATCTGTTGGGGTTAAGAGGTGAGGCCTTTTGTGTAGTAATGAAGTGATGAGGGAGGAGCCCTCATGAATGGGATTAGTGCCCATATCAAAGAGGCCTGAAGAAGCTTGTTAGTCTCCTCCACATGCAAGGACACACAGAAGGTGCTGTCTATGAGGAATGGATGCAGCAAGTCTACTGGTGTCTCGAGATCTTAGACTTCCCAGCCTTCAAACTGAAAGCCATACATTTCTGTTGCTTATAAATTACCCAATCTAAGATATTTTATTAAAGCAGCCTGAATGAACTAAAACAGTATATAAAATAATTATTTGTAAATTGCATTTGAAAATATTTAGTTCAAAAGCAAACAGACTTAAGCAAAGGTAGCTGGAAAATGATGGCAATATTTTAAAGGATCAAACAATGTCAGGATCCTGTTCTTTAGGATCAGCTGAGTCTTCACTTGAAGACCATAGGATTGTTTTTCGAATCATCACCTAATGTTGTTGCCAACCCTAGTTGAGATAAACATGAAAACAATATATAGTAGCTAAACACTAAATGTAAGTTGAATGAATGAAACAAATAATATATAATATTTCATATTTTCTTTCAAAATAGGCATGCTCATCTTTTAGATTTATAGAGTAAAAATTATTTTAGCTGCAGGTCTTTTTTTAAGCCTGCACTGAATGAGTTCTTTACATGGGAAAAGGCTATAGCACATTTCTTTGCCTTGTGTAACAAACGTACAATAGGTCCTAAGTGCCTCTGGTGTGAGAGAAAAAAAAGAAAAAAAAACTGTCTGAAAGCCTGAATATATAGGATAAAGTTTTAACTTACTTGTTCCCTAAGAACTTTATGGACAAAAGTTGAAACATAATAAGCCAATCCTAGATCTTGCAAATTATCCTGTTTTTAATTGTTTGGTGTGAGGTAAATATCATCTGTAAATGCATATATCAAATCTGTACATGTATAATCAAATCTAAGAACAGTTTTTCTTCAAAAACTGTTACCACTTGCTATTTTGACCTGCAAAATTTGTCAAAAAACATGTCGATTTTAAAATATAAAGTATTAATGGCATTTAAGAAGCTGAGAGTATATGGCAAAATGATTTTATGACTTCCATATCTACTCATTGAATGGTTTTGCAGATCATAATGTAAAAATTGTAGCTGTATGTAAACAATACAAAAAGTGACTATTCTTAAAAGTCAAACAATTCAGAACTACTTAACAATATTATGACTTTGATAATATGACAACCCAGAAACAATCTGAAATGAACACCCAATAGAGGTGGTTAAGACACATTTAGAATTCAATAATGTATTCTAACAGCTTGCCCAGTTTGTCCACATAGTCTTCCATTTGAAATCTGATGTTCATTGCCAAGTATATGATGTTTTGATTGGGAATTAGAGAACCATCAAATAGGACATATCTGAATTTGAAATTCAAAAAATTCAAAACAGTTGTAAGTACATGTCCCTAAATGCTTTAGCACAAAAGACTGTGCCACTCAGTATCAAGGCAAAGGATTACCTTTACAGCAACAGTATTTTCACTTGCCTCCTCAAAACTGAACATGTCTTGTATGGGTGCCATGATTATAGAAAGCTTAAGATTGTTTCAGACAAAATTTAATAGTTTCATTTAAAAGATTAAGTAAACATGTCTTATGCCCACCACAGTGCAGAAGAGGAGCTAAACTAATAACTCTCTAAATTATTAATGTCACTGATAATAGAGAAGTGATGTATGGCAAATCTTATGGTTTCTCAATAAGTCTTGAAATTCCAATAGCCATTCCTAGAAACATTATTTTTCTGGAATGCATACCAAACAAAATAGACAGAAATGCTGCCTGTTGAGTAACTCCCAAGAGCTGACTCATCTTAACCATTCTTTCACTCAGTGATCATTTATTGCTTACTGGCTTTGGTCCAGTCATCAAGTTAGGTGCTAATGATACATACTCAGATAAGAAAAGGCTCAGCTCAGCTTTAAGAGCTTCACAATTGATGGAGGGAGAGAGACATTTAAAACTCTAATAAAATTTGATAAGCCTAAGAGTTGAGATCTACACATCAAGCTGTGTATAGAGCAGAGAGCTATAAATAATCTTGTCTCAATATTAAAAAAAAAAAAAAACTCTACAGGGGATATCCCTTCGTTCTGGAACTTGAACAAATGCTAGGATTACAACAAAATTAGAGGGAAGTGGATATATTAGACATATTTAACAGCATGAGCAAAGGCATAGTCAAGTTAGAACATCTTGAATGATCTATGAAGTGTCTTCTAAAAACAATAGTAAATGCCTCTACCCTTAATCTTTTCAATTTCTATCTCTGTAGCCCTTTTGTGTCTGTTCAATTTACACTGCAGTGTAGTCTAAGAGAAAGGACCATGCAGCAGGGCTGGAATTACAGTGATGAAAATGAGGAACACACACCAGAAGCAAATGTTAAGGTTGCAAGGAAAAGCTGAGTAGCCTTGTAATATTTTTTAAAATCAAAATTAATGCAAAAAAAACTATGATGAATAAAGTATAAAAACATTAAATAAAGAGATGCTGCTATAACCTGGCAGTGTTGCAAAATGGGAGGAGTCCTTTCAATCAGCCCAAAGGTTTCCAGCCTGCACAGTCTCTTCAGGTACCCTTCAGTTCTTCCAATGGCTAGGTTTATAGAGACTGACATTGGCATACAAAATGGGAGTAAAGACCTTTATGCAAATAATCAATTTTATTGTAAAGCTTTTATTAAATTGTTTACTTGGTTCCAAAAACAGGAGGATATTTTGATAAATATCTATAGTGGATGAATTACTTCTCTTTCCTCAGGCTCTGACATGGTATCACAAGGCAGGCACTGCACTGCAAGATTCCTTGGCCACCTCTGTTTTTAACTTACTCTCGGATCTGGGAGGAGTCACTTAGCTCTCCTGAGCTGCACTGTTCATACTTATTAGTAAATTAGGGATAACAGCAACTACTCTAACAGCAGAGTTATTGTGAGCAAAGTAATTTGAAAGAGATTTGTACATTTAAAACATAAAAATTAAAAAATTTTTACAGCTCATACTGTATCAATTTAACGATTTCTGATCAGTTCAAACTCAGAGACATTATATGCATGTTCCAAACATCCTCTTCCAAATACCACACTACTAGAAATAGGCAACGGTACTCTTCCTGCAGTAGCTTGGGGTTCTGAACATGGAAATGTACGTTTTAGTACAAGACTGAAATGATCTGGAGTCCCTAAAAAATTAGATCAAATATCTTGGAATATTTTATATTCAGAGCAAAAGCTATCATTTAAAATTTTATGCCAGGTATGCCCCCTTGTTAGCTTCTATATCCTGGATGTAATATGGGTACAATTTCATCTCCTCATTGATAAAATTCCATATTACACTAAAAAAACGGAAATGGTAAAATTGAGTCTCTGAACAAATGTAAAGACATTTGGAACAGTCTTCAGAATCAGATTCTAAGCGCAACTGTAATGATTGATTTTCTTCTCTAAGAATCATAAAGTAACTAAATATGGAATGAAAAGGTACATTAAGAAGCAACGCTTAATCTCTCTCTCTCTCTCTCTCTCTCTCACACACACACACACACACACACACACACACAATCACTGACCTTTATTTCAGACCCTCTAGAAAGAATAAGTCCCTCAAAGATAATCACTAACATTAGGTAGGCTTAAGATCACAATTCATATAGTCTTTTTAATAGTTTCCCTTACTTAAACCCTTTTCAGGACTATCCTTGATATGTTAGCAATTGCTAAACTCCTAGGCATTTTAGAATTGTATTTGACTAGCTACTTTCTTCAATTTAGATGTAGGACTTGTTTTGTGGTTGTCTCAATAGTACGAGGTTTTCACCTCAATTTGTCTTGCCATACTAAAATTATGACTGTCATCTTAAGACATGCAGAAGGACTAAGTTTTAACTTCTCAGCCTATGTCCCTGGTATCTGTTTGCCTACCAAACACTCACTCCTATTCATCTTTCCATCTGGCTTCTGTTTTCACTGTACAAGTCTTATTAGCCTTTTGAGTCACCCTGAGTATCTCAACTGACAAATTCATTATCCTTTAAGTATTGCACACTTTACTAGCACTCCTTCTTAAAACTCCATCCTGCTTCACCTTCTAATGCAAAAGCACAAGGCTTCCTCTTCATCCTGGATACATTTTCATTCTCCATTCCCTCCCTCCCTCCCTTCCTCCTTTCTTCCCTTCCTCCATTTCCTCCCTTCCTTCCTTCCCTTTCCTTCCCTTTCTATTTTAACGTTGGTGTTCTCTATGATTGTATTCTCTTGCTATCCTTTTCCTCTCTGCCCTGAGCTCAGGTATCTCCTGAATTCCAGATAGAGTGTTTTTATTTGATTTAATTTCCTGAAGGGCTACTAGTAATTTTTGGTTACCATGTCCACAATGAAACCCTTTTCATTTATGCTATCACCATTTTCGAAATCACCCAGCCATAAAATACTGGCATTATTTTTGACTACTTTTTTTCTTTATACCCCACATCCAAAAATTTAGAGTTGAAGCATGAGGTTTTTTTTTTTTTTTTTTTTTCCTGAGACGGAGTCTCGCTCTGTCGCCCAGGCTGGAGTGCAGTGGCTGGATCTCAACTCACTGCAAGCTCCACCTCCCGGGTTCGCGCCATTCTCCTGCCTCAGCCTCCCAAGTAGCTGGGACTACAGGCACCCACCACCTCGCCCGGCTAATTTTTTGTATTTTTAGTAGAGATGGGGTTTCACCGTGTTAGCCAGGATGGTCTCGATCTCTTGACCTCGTGATCTGCCCGTCTCGGCCTCCCAAAGTGCTGGGATTACAGGCTTGAGCCACCGCGCCCGGCCAGCATGAGGTTTTAACACCTCTAATACTCCAAATGTCTGAGATGCAGGTGGGTGACAATGAAGTACAGGGTTGATGTGGTTTGGCTCTGTGCTCCCACCCAAATCTCATCTCATCTCGAATTGTAATCTCCACATATGGAGGGGAGGGACCTGGTGGGAAGTGATTGGATCATGGAGGTGATTTCCTCCACGCTGTTCTTGTGATAGTGAGGGAGTTCTCATGAGAACTGGTTATTTGATAAATGTTTGGCATTTTCCCCTACTCACCCTCTCTCTCTCCTACCACCATGTAAGAAGGTTCCTGCTTCCCCTTCACCCTTCTGCCAGATTGTAAGTTTCCTGAGGTCTCCCAGCCGTGAGGAACTGTGAATCAATTAAACCTCTTTTGTTTATAAATTACCCAATCTCAGGTTGTATCTTTATAGCAGTGTAGAAATGGTCTAATAGAAGGGTTAAAGCCAATCAGACTGATTTGATTAGGAATACCCATCTAACTTCTCACTATTTGACATTAACAGTTTACTTTCTTATCTAAAAATGATAGTTATGATGTTATCTAATAGATTATTATAAATATTAGACACAATAATATTTGGAAAGCTGAACACCTGGTATCTGTCATTGGTACAGCATTTCTCTATATGTAACCTATTCCTCAAGTAGGAGCACCTAAATGGCCCTATTTACATATATACCTGCTTTTTTTTTAGCCTAGAATATCCTTCCATCCCACACCATTTAGACCCTACCCATTATTCAACATCCATCTTAAATATTCCCTCCTCTATGAAGCCTTTGCTGATAAACTACCTTTCGAGATTAGTGCAATCTTTCTTCCTTTCATCACATATATTACTTTGTACTTCCCTTTCTTCCTTTCATCACATATATTGCAATCTTTCTTCCTTTCATCACACTATTACTTCCTTAGACATATATTACTTTATACTACTTGTACTACTTTGTACTACTCTTTAGCCACTTTATCTACTGTATTTTTCAATATTTTTAAATTTGGTAGACTAGACATGTTTCTCACCACCATATTTCCCAAGACTTGACAGATACAATGCTATTGCTCATCCAGGCTATTGTTAATTTTACCATATTCCTTCTCTCTTTATTTAAAGTCATTTAATTCACTCCCAGATAAAATGGTAACTTCCTTGGAAAACAGTATCATATTTATCCTTTCTTGTCTTCAGTGCATAATACTTACCCTTATTCAAATAAATGCTCAATATGTTTTTGTTAAATAAGTTTAAACTGAAGAATTATAAATTGAGAATGAGTCCAATACAGTTCAGAAAAAAATCCAAAACATCTCCTACTATAATCTCTTGTTCCATTCCATGACAGAAAATCAAAAAATACATAGAAAAATAATAACTCAATTTAACTTAGACCCATGCTGATTCCTTTTTTTCTTTTGTTTTATTGTTTGTTTGTTTTGTTTGTTTGTTTTGAGACAGGCTGGATTGCAGTAGCATGATCTGAGATCACTGTAACCTTTGCCTCCCAGGTTTAAGAAATACTCGTGCCTCAGTCTCCTGAGAAGCTGGGAATACAGGTGTGCACAACCACACCGGGCTACTTCTTGTATTTTTAGAAAAGATGGGGTTTTGCCATGTTAGCCAAACTGGTCTCAAATTCCTGGCCTCAAGTGATCTGCCTGCCTCGGCCTCCCAAAGTGCTGGGATTATAGGCAACAGCCATCAAGACTGGTCCCATGCTGTTTTCTACAAAATACTTTTGAAGAAAAAAAGTCAAATGCAACTTTCCAATAATGATGCAGAATTTTTTAGAAAAGCAAATTACCACTCATCTTCTTAATCAAGGACTGCTTCTTTTAGCCAAGTCTCTCACATATTAGATGTATTAATCCAATCCTGTGCACATGCTATATTGAAATCATTGTTCAACATTGACCATATTTGTGATTTAACCATATAAATTTTTTATTGGGCTTAATCTGGCAGTATCTACACTTTATTTTCTAGTTATTATGTGACAAGAATTTAAAGCTGAGGCAATCATACCCAACTTATTAATTGATTCTATTTGCAATAGAGAAAAATGCACTGAACATTCTGTCATGAGTGACTCCTAAGTAAGACCTTGACTATCTTGTACTCTTGGTGATAGTTTTACCTCAAATAAATAAATGTTTCTTACTGCTGAGGGTAATGCTCCAACTGGTCTCTTCCAGTCAATACAAAATATTTTTCAAATTTATGTGTGTATTTCTGTTTCTTCAAAATGTGTAACTCTTTAGGTGATATAATATCCATTTGAGTGCTCTGGCAGCAAGTCTTTAAGAGTCCCATTATTGTTTACTGCAAGTCCCTAAGGCTCCAGCATTCACAAGTACTAGCCATGTCACCTTTGCTTCTGGTCCTGCGTCATTCCTATAAATTTGTTCCAATAACTTGTCTTTTGCACTATTGTTTATGAAACATCCGTCAAGAAAAAATGTCCCACAATTGGAGACAGGCAAAATCAATTACTGCATGTTCTTTCAGAGTAGTTCAAGGATGTATCTTTTATTAACTTTCTATTGACTAGACTCTTTTACAATTTTGTAGGGCTAGAGATTATCTTGCAGAAAAATGTGATAAATTCAAATTTCATTAATGAAAATAATCCTTGTCTCTACTAATGTTAATAAATGTGCACAAGAATGCAATTGGTTTTAACTTGATTAAAAAAGAGATAATTTCTAACATTATAGTGTATTGCTCTGTAGTATATTAACTGGTTTTATGTTCGTTAAAAACTCATTTCAGCATTCTTGACAGATTATATTAATCTGTGTCCTCCAAGACCCTTTTTTAAAACCCAGTCTTGATCTTACTAGTTACTTTATTAATTAATGAATTAAAAACATCTTTGACATGTTTATTTTATATTGCATGAGTCATTTTTTAACCTTTCGAAAATCATAATTCAAAAATAACAATTTTTATGCTAAAATTTTTATAATATAAAAAGTATAATGTGAGTTAACATCTATTCTGTCCTTACTCTGTAACAGTCTTATTCTCAGTATTCTCTCTGATTCATTTGCTTTTCACAGTAACGCTACAAGGTTAGCCCCATTTTTGTTACACTAATTTAGAGAGTGAAAAATTGAGGCACAAGCAGTCTAGCTTGCTGAAGGTTGTAAGGCTCTATTTGAAGCCAAATATTTTTATTTGAGTCTACACGTTACCTTTTATAAATACTATATATTTTTATGTTTCCAAGCCCATGCCTTCCTATAAAATATGTTCGTTTATTTGGGACTGAGGTTCTGTCCTGATCCCTTTCCTGCTAAGACTCATTAACTGTTAAATCTTACTGCTTCCTAAGCAATGCCTAATGTCCAATCTGTGAGGTGACCCTCAAATCTTATAAAACACCTTCTTAGCACAGTGGTTCTCAAACCCAATTGTGCATCAGAATCACCTAGAAGGCTTGATAGAATAGATTGTTGAGCTCCATGCCCCAGAGGTTCTGATTCGGTCAGTAGGTCTGGGTGGGGAAAGAGAATATGGAATTCTAAGAATTTCCCAAGTGATGCTGCTTCTCCTCTGAAGATAACACTTTGAAAACCACTGTCTTAGTACATACTGCTAAATCTCCTGCAGGTTGATTGCTAATTGATTTAGATTAGGCTATCATCTATTTCTTGATCATAATAGTTATATTGCTCACCTGATTTCTCTGGATGAGTCTAACCTTTCTTCTGCCTGCTTTTGTTATTGTAGAAGCAGTTGTCCTCATATATGTTGTTATTAATATAACTATAGATGCAAATATCCTGAAATGTATTGGGGGGTGACCTTAGTATAGCAACTGATTCTCCTAAATGCTCCAGTACACAGCCCTATTTGTCACACCTGCTATAGTCTGAATATAGGATAGTACACATTTTGGGGGATGGGGTGAGAAGTTATTTGGAATATCAACTTTTTATTGTTACAATGTCTGCAAATTATTACCCTTGACTACCCTACTAATTACATTGCTCCTACTGCCGCTACTATTGTAATTGCTTCCATCTGATCCCCTACTGCTTCCTAGCTCCAAGGCTGCTTCTTCATGGCCAAAGAGCTTTATGGACATTGTGTCCTTTTTTCAAAGTTGTCTCCTCGTCTAGCATTAATGATTTATGGGATCAATGTAATAACGGTTAAACAGGAAAAGAAATGAAGAAGTTAACAGATTTGACATTCAACTCTCTGATGCTATTCCACCAATGCTGAACAAAGGTACAAGAAAAATAGCTATTCATTTTGGGGAAAACAAAGAGTAGAAACATAAAAGATGAAGAAATACTGCTTATTATTTCTTAACAAAACAAACCTGCTTTAGCAGTTAAGCAAACCAGTTTGTGATCATACTATAGCAGGTCGCTAAGCTACTTTATATCTAATGCACCAATATTGACAGAAGTCTGGCTTGCAAAAATGCTTTTAAATAGTTTTCTATAGGAGAATCAGCAGAGACTAAAGAAAAATAAAATAAATAATAAAACAGCTTTCTGCCATATCATTTTCTTATTAGATTTTCCAATAGCCACCCAGCCTATCACCACATCATAAAATCAAAGTATAAGATGCTATAAGTGTTAATATATGTAGAATAGTAGTTGGTTTTAGAGGTTTGTTAGATTTTTACTGGAGCTTGCAAGTTAGAGAATCTGTTTCAAGAACATCAGAAAGTGTACTCTACTTGTTTTGGATGGCTAGCTAGAAGGAATTAACACTGAGCTTTGATCAGGAATAGACTAAAAGGAAGGAAGCAGTTATTTTTCAGATGATACCTCTTACTCATACCTTTCATAAATAGAATGCCAATTCTGACTTTTTTTTTATAGTAAATAAAGAAGAAAAGGCATATCCTGGGGCTCTAGTTTCCTTTGGCTTCTCTCATATTACCCTAAAATGCCTTCTAGAAAAACTCAAAATTCAGTGGCAATTATGAAAATGACGTCACACTGTTTAATTCCATTTTAAAATTCTCCAACTGATAATTCACAAGTTATAAATCTTTTAAAATCTACATATAATGACTGTTTCACTGGGGCCATTGAAGGATAAAGTGCATATTAACTGCTGCCAAATAATGTTGGTTCTCCATACAATTTGTTAACTGGTGAATTAAATTTTGAGTAAGTTTCTTGTGCTAGTTGTGTGTAGTAAGGAGGAGCTTTTATATATATATATACACACACACGTATACACATATATAACATATATCCATACACACACATGTGTTTTATATATACACATACCATAAAGTCACACATTTAAAATGTACAATTTAATAGTTTTTGGTATATTCATAGATATGTGCAACCATCACCACTGTCAACTTTAGAATATTTTTATAACTTCAAAATAAGCTCCATAACCTTTAGTTATCACCCTCAGCCATTTCACATATTCCCCATCCTCCCCATCCCTAAGCAACCGCTAATCTGCTTTCTATCTCTATAAATTTGACAATGCTGGACATTTTATATGAATTGAATTATATAATACGCAGTCTTTTCTGTTGGTAGCTTCATTTGTGTAACATAATGTTTTCAAGATTCACCCATGCTTTTGCATGTGTAAGTACTTTATTCATATTTATGGCTAATATTTCATTGTATGAACAGATCACATTTTGTTCATCCATTCATCCACTGATGAATACTTACTTGGGTTGTTTCCACCTTGTAGCTATCATGAATAGTGCTACTAAAAACATTCATTGCAAGATTTGTGTGAACATGTGACTTTATGTCTCTTGAGTATCTATGTAGGAGTAAAATTGCTGGGTCATATGGTAACTCTATGTTTAGTCATTTGAGGAACTGCCAGATGGTTTTCCGAAGTGGCTGCACCAATTTATATTCACACCAGCAGTATATTAGGGATTGGCTTGATTTCTCTAGATCCTCACCAATACTTGTTCTTTTCTGAGTTTTTTATTCTAGCCATTCTAGTGAGTATGAAGTATTATCTCACCGTGGTTTTGATTTGTATTTCCCTGATGATTAAAGATGTCAAGCACGCATTTATTGGCCATTTGGTTATTTTCTCTAGAGAAATATCTATTTAGATTCTTTGTTCATTTTTGAGTGGGTTATTTGTCTTACTATTTACTTTAAAGAGCATTCTAATAGTTAATATACAAATCCCTTATCAGGTCTATGATTTGTAAACATTTTTTCCCATTTTGTGGGTTGTCTGTTTTACTTTCTTGATAGTGTGATGTGAATCATTTAAGTTTTTAATTTTGATAAAGTCGAATTAACTTTTTTCCTTTGTTGCTCGTACTTTTAGGGCCAGATCTATGAATCCATTGCTAAATCCTACTTTATGCAGACTTACTTCTATGTTTCCTTATAACATTTTCCTAGTCTTAGCTCTTATATTTAAGTGTCAGATCCATTTTGAGTTAATTTTTGTATACAGTGTGAAGTAAAGTTCCAATTTCATTATTTTGCATATGAATATCAAACTGTCCCAGTACAATCTGTTGAAAAGACTATTGTTTCCCTATTGAATATTCTTGGCACTCTTGTCAAATATCAGTTGACCATAGGTACATGGGTTTATTTCTGGGCTTAAAAATTAAGATCTATGTCTATCCTATGTAGTGACACGTTAACTTCTTTACTGCTGCTTTGTAGTAAGTTTTGAAATCAGGAAATGATTTTGTTCTTTGTGAAGCTCATTTTGGATAATCTGGGTCCCCTGTAATTCCATATAAATTTTAAGATTGCCTTGTGCATTTCTACAAAATAACCAGCTTAAATTTTGATAAAGATTACACTACATCTGTGGAGGAATTTGGAGAGTAATGTCATCTTAAAATTAGAAGTCTTCCAATCTATTAACGTGGGATGTTGTTCCATTTATCTTCTTTAATGTCTGTCTCTCAACAATGTTTTGTGGTTTTCAGAGTATAAGTTTGTAATTTATTCTGTTAAATTGACGTTTAAGTATTTTGTACTTTGTGATGCTATTATAAGTAGAATTGTTTTAATTTCCTTTTTGTATTACTCATTGCAAATATAGACAAATTAAATAGATTTCAAAAACATTAATTGTTATCCTGTAACATTGCTGAACTTGCTTATTAATTCTAATCATTTTTATGGAATTTCTTAGGTTTTGTCTACATATAAGATAATATTTTCTGATAATATAGGTCATATTTTTTTGCATAATTTTTCATTAGAAATTGGACATTTTAGGTAATAGTAATGATCATTCTTCAGACACTTATTATCTATTTGGCTACTTGTTCAGTGACTGGTTAGGTTATTTTAGTGAAATCTACTCTCCATTCTGTCCACAATGTGAAGCCTCAAATGTTACCCATCACAGGGCACAGACCTGGTAGGCGGACCGTCGCCTTGGGATGACATGGGTTTGGGCAGGCTCTCTTTGACTTTCTCTTTCAACAGATTACACTGGCTGTTAAACTCCACTACTTGCAGCAGATTTTTCTATTTTTCTCAACAATGTCCTGTGGCATAAACTGTTTCACAGGCTAATCTATTTGAATTTGAGTTTCTTTGCAGGGATGGTTCCCAAGGTCAATGTTTAAATTTTGTTCTGCCCTCCTAAGGGGTCCTTCCAGCTGTCTCTTCCCCAGTTAATTTTTTTCCAGTAGACTAGTTGACCTACATACAGTTCAGCCTATATCTCTAATACATCTATCAATCAACTCCCAATTGTCTTTCACTACGACTCCTCTTTTTTGAGAGTGTCTTTAGGCTGAACTTCTCCATACTCTATTACAAATGATGTCAGTTTCTTTGGACAGGAATTTAGAGCTCTCCTTTCTAAGATCTCTTTCTCCCCCGCAGGCAAAAATTCTGAGCGATGGACAGGTTCTGGGCCTAAGAACAATGGCTATGTGATTTAATTATTCCACAACATAAACATATATCAAAACATCACATTGCACTCCATAAATACATGTAATTATTTTTTGTCAGTTAAAAATAAAAATTTTTAAAAGGATAATTGTGAATAGGTTTTAGACTGAGAATACTATTTAACCAGGAAATTTAACTTCTGTGAAATGTCATAGCTTTTATGACAAAACAATAATTATTTTGTCTTTTAAGAATTATAATTGTGGAATTTATCATTGTTTCTTTTAGAATTATATTGAAACCACAAACATCATGCTGATGGTATTCAATATACATTAAACATAAAAGTAAAACATAAAGCATATCCTTTAAAAACATGAAATGACTTAGGTGGCTATGAGGCAATATGAATTATATATAAAAAGAAATAAAGATTCAGTCAGACATATGAACAATAAGTATATATACTATACTACAAGGCTACAGTAACCAAAACAGCATGGTACTGGTACCAAAACAGAGATATAGACCAATGGAACAGAACAGAGCCCTCAGAAATAATACCACACATCTACAGCCATCTGATCTTTGACAGACCTGAGAGAAACAAGAAATGGAGAAAGGATTCCCTATTTAATATATGGTGCTGGGAAAACTGGCTAGCCATAAGTAGAAAGCTGAAACTGGATCCTTTCCTTACTCCTTATACGAAAATTAATTCAAGATGGATTAGAGACGTAAATGTTAGACCTAATACCATAAAAACCCTAGAAGAACCTAGGTAGTACCATTCAGGACATAGGCATGGGCAAGGACTTCGTGTCTAAAACCCAAAAGCAACGGCAGCAAAAGCCAAAATTGACAAATGGGATCTAATTAAACTAAAGAGCTTCTGCACAGCAAAAGAAACTACCATCAGAGTGAACAGGCAACCTACAGAATGGGAGAAAATTTTTGCAATCTACTCATCTGACAAAGGGCTAATATCCAGAATCTACAAAGAACTCAAACAAATACACAAGAAAAAACAAACAACCCCATCAAAAAGTGGGCAAAGGATATGAACAGACCTTTCTCAAAAGAAGACATTCATACAGCCAACAGACACAAAAAAATGCTCATCATCACTGGCCATCAGAGAGATGCAAATCAAACCACATGAGATACCATCTCACACCAGTTAGAATGGCAATCATTAAAAAGTCAGGAAACAACAGGTGCTGGAGAGGATGTGGAGAAATAGGAACACTTTTACACTGTTGGTGGGATTGTAAACTAGTTCAACCATTATGGAAAACAGTATGGTGATTCCTCAAGGATCTAGAACTAGAGTACCATATGACCCAGCCATCCCACTACTGGGTATATACCCAAGGATTATAAATCATGCTGCTAGAAAGACACATGCACGTATGTTTACTGCGGCACTATTCACAATAGCAAAGACTTGGAATCAACCCAAATGTCCATCTGTGACAGACTGGATTAAGAAAATGTGGCACATATATACCATGGAATATTATGCAGCCATAAAAAGGATGAGTTTGCATCCTTTGTAGGGACATGGATGCAGCTGGAAACCATCATTCTTAGCAAACTATCACAAGAACAGAAAACCAAACACCGCATGTTCTCACTCATAGGTGGGAACTGAACAACGAGATCACTTGGACTCGGGAAGGGGAACATCACACATCGGGGCCTATCATGGGGAGGGGGGAGGGGGGAGGGATTGCACTGGGAGTTATACCTGATATAAATGATAAATTGATGGGTGCTGACGAGTTGATGGGTGCAGCACACCAACATGGCACAAGTATACATATGTAACAAACCTGCACGTTATGCACATATACCCTGGAACTTAAAGTATAATAAAAAAATAAATAAATAAAAATAAAAAAATAAAAATAAATAAAAATAAGTATATATTGTACAGAAAATGAGCCTGCAGTTTCTGGATTCAAACAGTTAAAGACCTGCTGTTTCATCTCCTGTCAATATTCCAGAGGCTGTTAAAGTCTATATTTTAAAATACACTTACATTTTCATAACAGTATAGACTATTTCTTAGTTGTTTAAATTGTCCCACGTTAATGCATCAGTGTAACTTCCAATTATTTACTCTAATAGGGAGAAAAAACTTGGTTAATGAAATTCAAAATTCATAACTGAATTATATAACATAGCCATTAGTGACCAACTTTTACATTTCAAATATTTAAAGAAATCTAGAAATTTTGATTTTTAATATCTTTTCACAGTCAGTCTAGAAGTGCAGAGCATAAAAGTGGGTCAGCCAAGAACATGACGTTCTAATATAGCCTTTAATCAAGTGTCCATTCTAATATTCAAGAATATGTTATGATAATATCAAAATCTTCGTTTTGATAACAGTTTAATTCACACAATTACATTTCCCAAAGACATAAAAATATTATCAGACTTGGTCTACATTTTCTCATTACATACAACTAAATTTAATCAGAAAGTATTTTTGAATAGTAATATACGAGCATCCCCTAGGGCTTTCAAAGACATATGTTTGTTTAACAAGGAGAGAAAAGACTAAAGGAGGCAATAAAAATTTCTGGGGAACTCAGACTTTTAATGATTAAAGCCAAATTCATTTTGAAGCATGAACATGGATATATTCTGTGGTGCTATAGCTGAACTTGAATTGCTATGGGAGTTGATTTAAAACATTTGTTTTGAAAATGCATCACTTTCCTCTGATTGAGGAGTATTAGACAAGGTTCATAATATTATTTTTTAAATTAATACATCATATTACTCTAGTTATTTTACATATAAAGAAGGAATATTAAGTCCTATATTTTCAAGTATCTTTCCATTCTTGCACACTAATGATAAACAAAACATGAATCACATTTGTATCTCTGCATTGATAAATATATATTGCATGCTTCTCAAAAACTATAACCTAAAAATGACAATAAAATGAATAGCTTAATTAAATAATCTCTTGAAATAATTCTACATGTCTCTTCCCCTCAAAAAATGAGAAAAGTATAAATAAATTTGGCAAGATTTACAGACTTTGGGCTCTTGACAGATGATCTAGTCAAACTTTTAACTTCATAAACGAGGAAATTAGATGAGGGTAGGAAAATCACTTGTTTAAGATAATGACAGGGGCACAGTGACTCAAGCCTGTAATCCTAGCACTTTGGGAGGCAGAGGCGGGTGGAAGATCTGAGGTCAGGAGTCGACACCAGCCTGGCCAACATAGTGAAACCTCATCTCTACCAAAAATACAAAAAATTAGTTGGCTGTGGTGGTGGGAGCCTGCAATCCCAACTACTCGGGAGGCTGAGGCAGGAGAATTGCTTGAACCCGGGAGGCGGAGGTTGCAGTGAGCTGAGATCACACCACTGTCCTCTAGGCTGGGGAGAGTGAGACTGTCTCAAAACAAACAAACAAACAACAACAACAAACAAAGATGATGACAGGGTAGTCAAAGCAGAATAGATGACACAACCAGAAACAACTGCCTCTCAATGTTGTATTCTGTCCACTGAAGTAATTTCTTTGGGTTTCTCAAACTCAGCACTACTGACATTTTGGGTTGAGAGATTTGTTGCAGATCGACGTGCTGTGCATTGTCAGATGTTTAACAGTGTCTCTGGTTTCTGTCCAACAGATGCTAGTAGTATCCCTTCCCTTCCCCCCATTGTGACAATCCAAAATGCCTCCAGACATTCCCAAATATCCTCTAGGGGGTAAAATCTCCTCCAGTTGACTTTAACTTTTTAACCATTGCTTTAGCATTAATGAAGTTGAAATTGTGGAGAAAGCCTTAAGATAGCAACAGAGGTCGAGACAAAACAAATCAAAACAAAAGTGAATTTGATTGCCTGCCCTCTATTTCCTTTGACCTTTCAGTATGTATAAACTCCTTGAATACAGAGAGGGATATGACAAGGTGATTTTTGTTTCTTCATAGCCCTAACATATTGAAGAAATACACACAATAAATAAGCTCGTTTGAAATGACATTATTTCAAAATAACTTCATTTTCAGAGAGGAAAATGTATTGGATATTTGATTATGTACATCCTCTTAAATTCCAACAAGGCATAAAAATTGCCAAAAGATTACATTTGAAACTCATACGGCAACTTCTTACATAAGTGTGGAAGTGGCAAATTAACGGAGAACTCAAGTGGCGTTAGTTTTCTCTTTCATGCACCATTTGAATTGCCCTCAATTTTCATTTGCATCCCACACACCAGACTTTCTGCATTTACACAGCTCTCAAAGCTTCTGACAGCAACTTAAAGATTCAGGCTGTGGTTGGGGTAGACAGAAGTCTACCGTAAGCAAAAATGGCTAGGAATGCTCACTGTATACAAAGCCATTTTTAATTAATGGTTTACTTTCCAATTATAGAAAAGAAATCATAACCTTGCTTTCTTCATAAGAGGCAAAAAAGAGAGCCTTAACTCAATCTTATGATTATTATTATTATTTGCATCCTATCTTTGAATCTTAAATCTTCATTGTATTAGTTCATTCTCACACTGCTATAAAATACTACCTGAGACTGAGTAATTTATTTAAAAAAAAAAAAAGAGTTTTAATTGACTCACAGTTCCGCATGGGCAAGAAAAGCCTCAGAAAATTTACAATCATGGTGGAAAGTGAAGAAGAAGCAGGGCACGCCTTACATGGTGGCAGGAGAGAGACAGCAAGGGAAACTGCCACTTTTAAAACCATTGTATCTTGTGAGAATTCCCTCACTACCACAAGAACAACATGGGGGAAACCGCCCCCATGAGCCAATCACCTCCCTCCAGGTCCTTCCCTCTACACATGGAGATTACAATTGGAGATGAGATTTTGGTGGAGACACAGAGCCAAACCATATCATCCATAAAGTGTGCAAGTATAATAATTTGTGAGAAAAATAACAATTATTTCAATTTGGTAACTAATAAACAGAAATCTGAGTAGTTAAGTAGCTAGCACTTTCCACACAGCAGATAATCTCATAAAATATTAACTGGTTGTTTGAGTGGTTAAAATTTAACAAGAATTATTAAGTAAAATTAAATTATAAATGTGTCTTTTACCATCAAAATTTTAACAGGTCCTAAGTCGGTTTTTTGTTTGTTTGTTTTTTGTACAAAGTACTATATGAACCTGCTACACCTAATAAAATGAAGCAAACAAAAATCATTCTCTACAATAGAGAAGAAAGGAAATATTATACCGATTGGCAATTTGGAACACTAAATTGCATACTTTGGAACACTAAATTGCACACATAACATATGTACAAAAATAAGAAGTGGTCAAATATATATTGATTTGATATCTAAAATAATAATATTCCCAATATTATGTGAACTATAAAATGGGGGTATAATGGGTTGGAAAAATGTTATTTGGTTTCTTGAAAATCATAGTTTTAGAGGAAATATTTCTTTCATCATTTAACATGGCTGTATATGAAAGCAATAATTATAGAATAAAGTCAATCTTCCTAACCACAGTATATAGCAAAAATATTTGTAAAACCACCATATGCTTAAATTATTCAGTATTTCTTACAAACGAATGAAAGTTTTAAAATCTGACTGAAAAGCAGACATTTCATCTGATTAGGCCCTGATTTTTCTCAAGCACAGGTATATCTGATGTAATTCAATTTTAATGACATCATTTAGCCACTGCTAATATGACAATCTAATAAGCCTTCGGTGGTAAATTGTTACGGTGTCTACTTTCTTTTTAAGTCCAACCCATATCCTTTTATAGAGAAAAGAGCAGCACTCCAGAAAAGGAAAAGAGAAACGGAGTTACGTAATTGTATTGGGGGTGTAGAGAAAAGAGAGATTAGTTTTTCCATGAATGTCCTTTCCTTATGCAATGTGATTGCCTGAAATGTCCTTTCCTCTTAAAAATCCTCCATCAAAAGTTCTACTCATTCTTATGACCCAGCTAAAATGCCTTCTTCTCCAAGACTTCCTTAATCTTCCTTCTGGAACAGATACCACTTTTTATTTTCTCCTCACATATTTGCATATATGCATGGATCTTTCTTATGGTGATGGGCATATTCTGACTCATGATAGCTATTTGTATGCAGAACTTATCTTCCCTATTAGTAAGTTCTTTAGTTGTATCAATGACCCTATCTTTCAGTCTTCAGATTGCCTAATACAGAAATATTCAGTTATTGTTTAATAATGTTTCCTCCTCCTTAGCCCATAGGCAAATGAATTTCCTAGAAATATAGAAAAATGAGGATGACCTAGAAGATACATTCTTTGACTCATTC
Organism: Trachypithecus francoisi; assembly: GCF_009764315.1. Lineage (NCBI taxonomy): Eukaryota > Metazoa > Chordata > Mammalia > Primates > Cercopithecidae > Trachypithecus > Trachypithecus francoisi. The sequence continues at coordinate 63,048,016 of NW_022681469.1, forward strand.
ACCAAAATGATGGTTGTGTAATATTGCAAAAGAGGCAGACCTCTCTCAGTAGGAATATCACCAGTGGGGATTCTCAGGACCAAGATATTAATGTTACGACACTTAGAATCTTGCCTGTATGAGTTCTCTAGGGGTGCTATAACAAAATGCCACAGACTGGGTGGTTTTAACAACTGAAATTTATTTTCTCATAGTTATGGAGGTTACAAGTCCAGGACCAATATATTGGCAGGTTTGGTTTCTTCTGAGGCCTCTCTTCTTGGCTTGTAGATAGTCTGCCTTCTTACTGTGTCTTCACATAGTCACTTCTCAGTCTGTGTTGTTTATACCCCAATCTCCTCTTATTCTAAGAACACTAGTCTTATTGGATTTGGGCCCATCCTAATGATCCCATTTTAACTTAATTACCTCTTTGAAGACCTTAGCTCCAGATACAGTCACATTCTGAGGCACTGAGGGTCAGAGATAACACATACTAACTTGGGGAAACACAATTCAGCCTATCACACTGCCTATTTGAATTTCTAAATGTCTAACTATACCATTTTCCTTAATATTTCACCATGGCAAGTCCTAAAATGAAGAAAGATATACAACTTGTATTTGTTTTCTGTTGTATATATTTACCATGTTGTTTCCAATTGTATACCTATGTTAAAGAAATGCTAATTTGTAATATAAGAAATAATATCTCTCAGGGAATGGTAAGAATTCTAGTTCCCCAGAACTTTTTCAAAGAGAATCTGAAAGTATTTCATAAACACTGTTTATCTAAGTGACTCTCTAAAATGTCAGAATTAGGTTTTCCTATGTTTTTGGATCTTAATAGTATCTTTTTTTCAAATCTGTATTATAAATCACAGAATATGAATACATACATAACTTGTGAATTCTTATTTTATTCCTGTTTGTTCTGACCCCAAAATATTCCTTTTCTGAAGGAATAAGACTTTGCTTATATCCAAGGCCTCAAACATAAATGGGTGCATATAATTTAGGGATTTGATTCCATGTCTGAAAAATCAATTTTTTTTTAAAAAAAAAGAGCTGTGGGCACTTTTGACATTTCTCATACTCTGCTTTTACTTGTTCATAAATATGGAACATGAAAAGCGTAGCTAGGTTTTGCCCAGGAGCAAGCATTTTAAAGTAAGAAGAAAAATCAATATCAGACAAAAAACTTATTGAAGTAGCACTGAAGGATAAAAATAGCTAATTATTTTTAAACGCACCAGATAGGTATAGTATCTTCATCTGTTCTTTCTTATCTTGAGAGCTACTAACACTCTACTATGAATATAAAGCAAAAGCCAAAAAAGGAAACAGGTCAAACTGTAAGTACTAAATATAGATAAGCAAGGCAAAGAATGTTTCTTATTACATAAATCAAATTTGTTTACACTTTTTGACAGATAACACCTCCACTCCTTTGGAAAGAGTGACACTGAATAATTTGCCTGTATTTGATCATATGTTTAACATCAAAGTGCTTATGAGAGAATTGCTTATCATCTACCTACAAATGAATATATCTTTATATGTACAGGCATGACATTTGTTAACATCAAAAAAGATGTATGATTAAATTTTAGGGAGTATCATACATAATTTATACCTTAAGCCAAACATAATACATTATTATAAAATAATATATTAAAAATGACCTCCTTCATCTCTTACATTGTCCTGTAAATATTCATTGATTTTGAAGATGCTGGAGACATTTTAGATTATCATAGTCAATGTGATTTGCATACTGAGTTCAAAATCCACTTCTTTTGGTTTTCACATTATTAATAATGGAAAGAAGACTGCTATAAAGAACCCACAAAATGTGTATGTGTGTGTGTGTGTGTGTGTGTGTATATATATCTTTACAATCTTGACATTTTCAGCACACACAGTAACAACTTTCACTTATTGAGGGTTTACAATTTTCTAGGCACTTTATTAAATGCATAAACATGATCACATCAATCCACAAAAGTCCTTTGAAGAAATATTTCACTCCTTATAGATAGGAAAATAATAAATTAAAGAATTTAAATATTCTCAAAGTCACATATGAATAACTGGGAGATCCAGGATATGAACCCCGGTTTGTTTGACTTCAAAGTCTATAGTTTTAACCAATAATTTATCCATCTACCTCTCACACACAACACACACACCCCTACACCCACCTCAAGGATATACCACACAACTGTCTTAACGAAACTGAGAAATGCAAGCAATAGATATTTTATGTGAGGACCAGATAGAAGGTCCAAATTTTGTTTCAGAATGGAGTTTCAAAGGTTTTTTTTTTTTTGCACAACTCCAGCATACACTCATCTTCCTTCACTGAATTTTGCTGGGATTTACAATCTAAACAACATGTTTTAGTGCTGGGTTGCATATTGCCTTATTAGTTTGCTGCTTTATATCTGTGTGTCTTGTTTTCCCACATTTATTTAAAATTTAAATTTCAGATTGTTATAGGATTATGGCATTGCTATATCTAGTATTGTTATAACATGTATTTATGCTATGTGTCCAGAGCTCTTACACAAGAATACCATATCTGTTCTTTTATAAACACGTTGCTAACTTGGATGAGTCATTAATCCATAGTAAAGACAATTATTTGAAGGCCAGATCAGTTCAGGTGCCCTAGACTAAATTATCTTGCCACCTAGAAGATGAAACCACCATGAATCAGATCACATTTCAGGATCTTCTTCTTCAGTGACATAAAGCCAACTGAGCTCTTGGTTAATTGCAGTTTCATTCACACCCCAGGTCACCCAGAAATCAAAATATCCTTGGAGAGATTAGGTAATTATAATATTTTACTCTTTTCCCTCCATTCCACACTAATACTGCAGGTAACTGCAAATTTACTTGACATTCTTTAAAAAGAAATCAGTATTCCTTGAAGAAGACAGCTAAGTAGCTGACTGGCAGAATGTCTGTAAAGGTATGATTATAAGCTTGTGAAACATGTGAGACTCATCCTTTCCTTTATTTATGGCAGCTTTGTCATGCTCCAGACTCTCTATTCTCACCTACTGCTGGTTTAAAGAGCACCACATTACAAAGCTCACATAGTCCTTTATCTTTTTTCAAATTTCAGCTTAAAAAAAACTATTCTGAGCCCACTATAATACACTTACTTGACTATATAACATATACTTTACCTATATTTGTATGATAATGTATTTCTTATCTTATACTTACACATGATTGGGAAAGTTAAGTAACCTACACATAGAAGTTATTAGAACAGATTGCTTAGTCATGGTTGAATGTGCTCCCAAACAACAATAATATACTTTTTTGCATTTTGATCAAGCTGACTTAGCCACCTGCTGCTGATTTTTCACTAAACTAATTTCTCCTACAGTCACCAAGTTCACCTCTTAGGGAACAGAAAGAACAACAAGACACTTTCAGCCTGCTCTGTCAGTCTCTAATATATAATATTTTGATGAAATATGACTTCCTGAAAGATGAGAGCGGCAATATATGAAAAATAAATCCACTGACCAGCAAGGCATGAGACAAAAGCACTTTGCGGTCTGATAACATGATGCAACATTTGTTGTACCCTATTAACACTGCAGTCAAGGCCAAGTTCCTACAGTTCAGTGCACAACAGCCAGTATGTTGAGAAACAAGATGTTGGGGCAAGGAAGGTGACATTATTTCCAAGAGCCAGCAAACCAAGAGGATGGCAGACTAAGGTCCTAAAGAAGCATCTAAAGTTAACATGAATTTCAGGCTCCTTTTATTTTAGTGGGAGATGGAAGAGTGAAGGAGCTGAGGTCAAGAGGTTACCGATGATCACAGACATCTGTGTAACAGCAAGGGTCTAGGGTCTGGGGGCTTTGTGAACCTTCTTTGTCTTGGTCAGGTCACAATGCTCCTATAAATCTTTAACACAACATTGTTACTTCTATGTATGCCCTCCTTCTCTCCTTAGGGGTTAGTTTTGGGAACTTTCCTTGCTTTAAACTATAAACTAAATTCCTTCCATGGTTAGCTGGGCCTACTGCAGAGATAAGTAAAAGCAGTTAAGCTAAAAGATATCACCTTGGTGAGGACTGAGTGGTTGGAAGCAAAATGGAGTTAGTCATGCTAGGCCTCCTTTTCACTGCTACAATTTAATAAAATAAGATAAATTGAGGTTTCATCAGCTTATTGTGAATAAATGGTACAAAAAGTCTAGTTCCTATTCTCTCCTATCTTTCCTCAAATTTGTTATTTCTTCATATGATTTTCTGCTTCCTGACCCGTATACAGTCTTCTTTCCCTAGGTACTAGCTCCAGTCTTCTGTTCTCAGTGCACCAAAGCGGATTCCAATCATTAATATTGTGTGATGGTTGAGGGCTTGAGTCCTTAGGAGAGGCAATGTGGGTCTGAAAGCCAGTTCTAGGGTACATTCTTTGACTGACTTATACTTGAACTTTTCCTCATCTGTAAAACTGCAATAAATAAATAAATAAATAAAAAACTAGAAGTGCTTTAAAAAAAAAAAAAAGTAAATACTTTCTAAACCAATTAGAATATTATGTGGCATAAAACACTCAATAATGTAAGTTATTAGTGGTGGGAGTAATACTATTAATCTATATACTATTATTTCTTGGCTTCAAACACCACACTCTACTCGTATTCCTTGGCATTAACTATCATTTATACACTGTTGACTTCTAAATTGAAATTTCTTTCCTAGACATCTATAAGAAAATGATAAAAAAAATACAGGCTTTCAACACAATGTTAGCAAATCAAATCTAACAAAGTATAAAAAGAAAATTATATACAACAACCAAGTGTTGGATTTATCCTAGGTATGCAAAGCTGGGTTAACATTTACAAATTAATGTAATTCCACTTTGGGAGGCTGAGGTGGATGGATCACCTGAGGTCAGTTTGAGACAAGCCTGGCCAACAGGGTGAAACTCTCTCTCTACTAAAAATATTATATATCAGGAGAATTGTTTGAATCCAGGAGGTGGAGGCTGCAGTGAGCCGAGATTTCACCACTGCACTCCAGCCTGAGTGACATGAGTGAAATTCTCTCTCTCAAAAAAATTAATGTAATCCTTCACATCAACAGGATAAATTAGAAAAGTAATATGATTATATGAATAGATGCAGAAAAATCATTTGACCACACCAATCCATGATACAAAACCGGACTGGAAATCAGGAATTAGGGGAACTAATCAGGGGAACTAAATCAGCAAATTAGGAATAGAGGGGAACTTTCTCAACTTGAGAAAGAACTTCTACAAAACATCTACAGCTAACACCATAACTAATGGTGAGAAACTAAGACACTATTCCCATAAGATTGGGAATAAGGCAACCATGTCACCTCTCATCACACCTATTCAACAGTGTACTAAAATTCTCGGCTAATGCAATAAAAACAGGGAAAAAGACATATACGTTGGGAAGAAAGAGATAAAACTGATTGTTCACAGATGACATGATGTTCTATGTGTAAAATCCCCAAGAGTCAACAAAAAAAACCTCCTGGAACTAATAAGTGATTATAGAAAGGTTGCAGAATACAAGGCTAACATATCAAAGTCAATGTCTTTCTATATACCAGCATGAACATTTAGAATTTGAAATAAAGAACTTAATACCATTTATATTAGTACTAGAAAAAGTAAAATACTTAGGTATAAATCTAACAATTATGTAAACAATCTATCAGAGGAAAACTATACAGCTCTGATTAAGGAATTTTTTAAAAGATCTGAATAAATACAGAGACATTTCAAATTAATGGATAGAAAGACATTATTGTTAAGATGTCAACCTTTCTAATTTGATTTATAGATCAATGCAATCCCAATCAAAATCTCAGCAAGTTATTTTGTGGATATCACCAAACTAATTCTAAAGTTTGTATGGAAAAGCAAAGAAGAAAGTTGAAGGGCTGTCACGACACAGTTTCAATACTTACTATAAAGCTACAGGAAAAAAGATAGTGTGGTTTTGGCAAGAAAGACGACTCATAGATCAATGGAACAATATAGAGAACCCAGAAATAGACTCACACATAGTCAAAGGAACAACGGCAATTCAATGGAGAAAGGATGTTTTTATTAACAAATGGTACTAGAACAGAGATATATCCACATGCAAAAAAAAAAAAAAATGAATCTAGACTTAGATCTTACACCTTTTACAAAAAATAACTCGAAAATAGATCAAAGACCTAAAAGTAAAAAGTAAAATGATGAAACTCCTAGGAGATAATGTAGGAGAAAATCTAGATATTTGGTTTGGAGATGATATTTTAAATATAATACCAAAAGTAAGATTCATGAAAGAAAAAAATCCATCAATATTAGCCCATCAGTTGTAACAAATGTACCACACTAATGCATTAATAGAGGAAATATGGCCAGGGAGAGAGTGAGATAGGAGATAAGTACAAAGTACTCTTTGTCCTTTCTGAACAATATTTCTGTAAATATAAAACTGCTTTAAAATAAAATCTATTAAATAAGAAACAAAACAAAACCCACAGTCTCTAGAGCTAGAATTATTTGGAACCCATACTATGTCTACTTTCAAGCTATTTGAGCTCAGCTATTACTTAACTTCCATAAGACTACAGTTACACTGGTAAAAAGGAAATGCTGATAGTCCTGTTAATTGATAATATTGATATTTAAATAAGATAATAGTTATCATGTATTGAGCATAGTGTCTCAAATTATTTTATTCCAAACTCATATTTGTAAACTACTTACTGGATGTTCTACAGGAATCAAAAATCAACAAGCCTCCAGAGTAAATTATCTTTACTCCTCTGCTTTCACACCTGCTGTCTCTTGTGCCTCTACCTTGTTGGTAGTTTTATAGCTGTTAGTACATTTGTACTACCTAGAAACAAAGATAATCTTGACGACTTTCCTTCTGCTTTACTTCACATACATAATTGGTCACAAAATCATTTTAATCCTATCATGTAATTAGTTTTATAATCCAACCTCTTCTCCCTTCATATTTCTGTATTAATCATCTTAATCTAATCTACTATATAATCCTCCAAATTGAAGTCTCAGACTTCACTGCAATCTTTGTACTTATTCATCCTCTACACTGCTGTCTGAATAATTTTTTAAAAGTCAAATAATATCCTACTTATAATTCTTAAAATGGGTTTATATTTCCCTCTTGGGAAAATTCTTTTTTCCCAGTAGGATGCCTAATCTGTCTTTCTTACCTCTTTGGAATTACAGATTTATGTACAGTATTCAGTCATGTTAGCCCACTTGAAATTTACTATACATTCTCTATGCACTCATGTCATTCTCTATTCCTGAGACACACCCTCTCTCCTTTTTTCATATAGATAATTCTTACTTATATTTGATACCCAGATTAGGCATCACTAAATCACTTCCCTTTCCAACCTGCTCTTACAAATAATATGTCTTCCCTTCTGTACCACTCCAGCTAACCATTACACACTGAAAAAGTTTGTTTTCCTATCCTTGCAAACTAAATGTAAGCAACCTGGCATCAATAATTCAAACACATATCTCAATAATTAGCTAAGTCATTAGGACACAAAATGTGCCCATCAAGTATCTGTGAATGTTGGAGGAAGGAAAGATGGAGGGAAGTATGGAGGAAAAGATGGTAGTAAGGTGTGATGGAAGAAGGAAAGAATGGAAGAAAAATTAAAGCAGAGACTACTTTGGTAAGCTCATTTAAACAAAGAGAAATAAAACCTTTAGTGAGTTCCACAGTGACCAGGGAATTGAGCCATGTTTCAGAGCTATCTAAGTATCCATACTGGTCTGGAAATTAATTCTAAATCCATCTAGTCATTTTGAATTTTCAATAACTCTCTACTTTTCAATCTAATTACTTCCTAAGCTGCAATAATATTGCAATATTTTATTTAATTGAAAATAGAGTCCATTTTAAGATGATAATATTTTATATACCCCAGAGGGAAAAAATATCAAACTTTAACAAAACTACCAGACACATCTTCACTTCAGAGATGTTGAAATGTGGAAAAAACGCATTGTAGAATCTATGAAATATAGGCATATACAAAGTGAAACAAATTATTGTAGACCATTAATCAAGTAACACAAAAGAATAGAGAAACTTGTAGCCATTGCTTGTACTCATAAAAAGCACCAAATAGCCAGAATAACGACAATGATCTGAACTTTGCTTCAAAAATTTTCAGTAGTCACTGCCAAGAAAGAAACATGATAGTTTACATGATTTAGAAAGTCTACAAAATGTTCATAAGTTCAGTTAAAACCAGTTATTCTGGAAACAAAAGACAAAGGAAAAAAGTTCTACCTTTTCTATCAATTCTTATGAGCTCTCTCATGCAAAAAGAAATGATGCAAAACCAAAACCTAGATGTGCTTCAATGCAATACACAGATACAAAATGATCCTAATGCAATATGCCTTAATATTGGAAATCCAACCAGCCCTGAAGGATAATAGTTTTTTTTTTCTTTTCCCTTTTTAAGAATTGGCATAATAAATGCCAAATATATTTAATTTTTCACAGTATTATTTTCTCCAATATTAGAGCATTGTTTGAATATTTGCATAATTAATAAATTAGAGGGTGAAGTCATTTTTTAGCCATGAGAAGATGCATTATTTTGAAAACTAATTAAAATTATAAAGATATTAATTTTATGGTATGAATCAAAAAATCAATTCAGGCATTAAACCAGAAACACAAACATCAAGTGGCTGAACAAAAATTCTCCCTTCTAGACAGGATGCATCATCAGGGTCAAAATTTACATAGTAGATCATCAGCATAAAATCAAAGGTCAATTGGCTGAAAAATGAGTACAATTTTAATACAAATAATTGGCAAGGCAAGTGTGCATTAAGGTAGAAGCACTGCCAATGAGGAGAAATTTCCACCTTGGGAATTTAATTTTGTTTAATCAGTTGAGAAACTTCACAGGTAGATACTTTAATTCAAATGGAATTTAAATATTCCAACCATAGCACAATGAAGTAACAATAATTTTGCAACTCCAAACATTTCTTAACTTTTCCGCCCTTCTACAATTAATTTTAAACATCAGGTATCTTGAGTATTTTTATCTGCTGAAATGCCTAGATTAGAGTCATCCTAAGCTCCATCTCCTCACACCTGAAAATCTTCTGAAGGATTTGTATATTACTACACTGCTATCAGAACTTCATCACTATAGGAAACAGCACGTTTTTGCTAATAAAAACTTGGACTTTTTTCAACACTATTTCCCACAATATTGCAAATAATCCCAAAATAAATTCAAACCCTAAAGGGTCACATAAACTGTGGAACAAATGGGACACCTTCTCACCCATTGGGCAGTAAGACAGGGTGGAGAGGAAAGTGCCTAGAGAAGAATTTTAGAATGAGATTCCTAATGGTCTGTGACATTCTGTCACAATTACTTATTGATTTTATTTGAAGAGACCCACCACAGGCTTTATGGAAAGCAAAATAAAAAGTGATGACCTTTTATTATTTTGGGAACTAACGGAGCCTTATGAAGACTCTATTTTAACCTTAAAAGTCAGCTTAAAATTACTTAGTTGATCTTTTATCCCCAGCATTGCATTTCCAGTGTGCATGTGGACTTTTCATGATTGTCTCTATCAGTTAGACACTGTTTGGATCTATTTTTGAAAGGCAGGCAATTGCAAAGCTGTCAAAGTCAATTATTTGCAGGGAAGAAGGGTAGTGAGGGAGGTTGTTGTTAGGTATAAGTGATTTTGCAAATTTATAAATTCCCTAAAAAGCAAGAAAAATTATTGCTGAATATATTTAAAAAACATGTTGGAGTTAAGAATTCTAGAATATTGTGTTTTGTTTCTACTTTTGATTCTACACAGTAAGGAAAAGCTATTAGGTAAACAAAAGAAAGATACTCCAAGTAATTAAATATTTCTTCTACATGTAAATTCAGGTCAAATCTAAAAATGCTACTATTCTTTAGAAATCTAGTAACCAGAATGCTTCAAGACATCTATCTTCTCTCTTGGGTGGGTGCTGCTATGATCTGCACAGGTACAGACGTTTTAATACATAGGCTATAGCCAGTGAATTGGGAACCAGGGTGCAACATGATTTTTTATTTATTATTAATATGTATTAATTGCACATTTTTATGGTATACATGATCTCAGCAATTTAGCTGTGTTTTTCAAAAAAGTATATGGGCTCTAAAGCAGAATCATTAGGAGTGTTTATTTAAGATGTAAGTTTCTGGGCCTTACACCTCAGAATCACTTTGGATTGAATCTCAGAATCACTTTGGAGTAAATACTAGATATTAATAATTATGTTAAGCTTATATTTTTATAACTCCATTTTGAGATCCTAATGCACAATAAAATTGGAGATTCGCTGCATTAAAACAAATACATAGTATACATGTTCTTAGATTTACTCTATGTTTCACTGGGAGACAATTCTGGATTGAATAACAGACAATAAACAGACTTCTAAAATGTTAGAGTTTAAACTAAGTTGTATTCAAACAGTTTAGAAAAATGTGTTTTTATATATGATTGCCCTCGATTAAATGTTAACAGAAATAATACAAATTAGTCAATATCCACATCAAATGAGGATAATAAATGCACTTGTCTTTACATAGTTATTCAGTCATGAGTGGTCAGAACTGTCACTTTGTGATTTAACCAGAGAAAATATTCAGCTCCTACTCTCATCTATATGTATATTCTGAGGTTATTTCAAATAGCCTTAAAAGATTATTTTAATCTCCAAATTACACAAATCCAAACTAATGAAGATGAAGACTTTAGCACCACAGAGATTAAGACTGGAAAGGAACTAAGGGGTCATTTAGTCCAGCAGCTTCATTTAACAAAGTTGAAATCACAGATGTTAAGGTGAGTAAGACAGAATTCTTGATGCTTAATCCATTACTCTTTATTTGTCACTGTCTAGACTACAGGGCCTTCTACGGTTGTTTTAAACATTCCTTAAATAATAAAACTTCTCTTTTGACAGCTTTTAATTGTTTGGACTACTGCAAATAGTATAGCTAATATTTTATATTCATCTAACATGTGCTCTAAACTGTATATTCCATCAATTAAATATAGTAAAGAGATGTTATGTGCAGCAGTATCTACTAATATTTGTGTTATTAAGCCATACAACTACTTTTAAAATGCTTTTTCTTTTTTTTTTTTTTTGATGGAGTCTCACTGTCACCAAAGCTGGAGTATAGTAGTGAGATCTCGGCTCACTGCAACCTCCACCTCCTGAGTTCAAGCGATTCTTGTGCCTCAACCTCCTGAGTAGCTGGGACTACAGGTGTGCGCCACCACACCTGGCTAATTTTTGTATTTTTAGTAGAGACAGGGTCTCACCATGTTGGCCAAGCTGATCTTGAACTCCTGACCTCAAATGATCCACCTGAAGGAAAATAATAATTATAATTAAAAAAAATTTTTTTTTTTGAGGCAGAGTCTCACTCTGTCACCCAGGCTGGAGTGCAGTGGCACGATCTCGGCTCACTGCAAGCTCTGCCTCCCGGGTTCTCGCCATTCTCCTGCCTCAGCCTCCCAAGCAGCTGGGACTACAGGCGCCCGCCACCATGCCCAGCTAATTTTTTGTATGTTATGGCTTCCATCAAGTTCTTTGTCAATAATGCATAGAGATTGGTTAAATAAATTATTGTCATGACTGTATTTTAAGCTTTCTCTTATTTTTATTAAAAATAATTTATAGTCACTCTTGTCTATATTAGGATGAAAGTGATCTGCCCGCCTCAGCCTCCCAAAGTGCTAGGATTACAGGCGTGAGCCACTGCAGCCGGCCCCTATAACTTTTAAATAATCTTTTTCTTAGGATCTTATACCTACATCACGATCGATCTATATATTTGAAACATAAAATTAGACATGGAACTTACTAAAAATTTTAATGGAAAAAAAATCAAAATCAAAAGCATTTTATGCTTTCTTATAATTCATCTCAAAGTATGATAAAAAAATACAGATAGTGTTACTCTAAATCATTTGGATAAAATGCAATCAACTAGTTTGGTTCCTAATAACAAGAGATATCAGAAAACTTGATCCTTAATTTACTGCAATAGCCAAAGAGGATGAGACAAAATGTATGACTGTCTTCAGGGAATAGAATATGGGCAGTTTGGAGCTTCTGAAGCTTAACCAGAGAAGTTTGCTTTGAAGAAGAGAAGCTGGGTGGGTTCTTTTAAAAGCTTCCACATATATTTAAGGCTCAGGCATATTTCATGTGGCTACAGAATATATAACTATAGGTGGAAGTTGAAAAATACACATTTCAGTTCATTATTTGGAATAATATTCTCACAGAGTAGTTTGAAATTGGGACAGTTCGCCTCAGATGCTCCCCTGAGGACTTAGGCATTTAATAGGGAATTGAGAATCACTTGCTGCAAGTAACCTCAAAGGAAACAGCATTCTCTGCCAATTTTTCTGCTGTTAAAAGTCAAAGTGCAGTATATTTTGAACCACTAATGGTACATAGAGCTGACAATTTCTCAAAAAGTATTACATCCTTTTAAAAGACAGAAAACATAAAAGAAGCTGAGGCACTTCTCCAACATACAGTCTGACATCAATATACCATTAAATTATAGACAACAGTAAAACTCGATAAATTGTTATGCAGTATAACTACCATATATCAATATAGATCAATTGAATATATATACCTCAATAATAATTGCTAATATTTATCAAACAATCTTTCAGTTTCTGTTCTAAGAATATTGCCTAAATTAACTCATTAATCCTCCTCACAGCTACTGTATTTTTCCCATTTTATAGGTAAGGAATCTGAGAGATGGGGGAAGGGGATTTATATTACATGCCCAAGTTCATAATATCAGTGAGTAATCCTGGGCAATCGACTCCAAACCTCACCCTCTTAACAACTATGCAATGTTACCTCCATGCAGGCAGCCAGGGACTTTCCCGGGTATTACACAAGAGGAATAATGACAAGTCAGCATTTACAAAAGCATTATTCAACATGAACAATGACAATACTCATTTGGGCAAAATTACTATTCCTTAATAAATAGCAGCCCTCTCCTCCCTCCTTAAAAGGAATGCATAACTATAAATGATCTCAGATTAGAAGGAACTAAAATTCCTTCTTACATTTATTCTTGTCAGAAGCACAATCACCAATAGTTTTATGAGCTATAGCATCTTTACAATTGAGAAAATAACATACATATACACTATGTATAAGATATAGTATATACTATATACAATACCACCACATTCTTTCTTCTCTGATGTCAGTAGGAAACTTACCCAATCCTCTAAGCTAAACTTTCTTAGCACTTTTGGAACATAAGGTGCACCAAGGGTCAATTCTTTCAATTTTACTCAAGCAGTCACTTCTCTTAGGTGTATAAAATCATATATATATATATATATATATAATAAAAATTAAAAATAAGATGAGATCAACCAATAAAGGAAAGGTTTGGCTAAAACATATTTATCACTATGAAATTCCTGGCTTTAAAAGATAAAAAGATGTAGATCACAAAAATAAAAATCATGGAAACTTTCATCCTAATATAGACAAGTGACTATAAATTATTTTTAATAAAAAATAAGAGAAAGCCTAAAATACAGTCATGACAGAAATTTATTTAACCAGTCTCTATGCGTTATTGACAAAGAACTTGACGGAAGCCATAAATCTAAGTACCAAATCATGGGATCCATTCAGCTTCGCGGTTAAGAGGTGAAGAGCTATGCCATCTGAAAGAAGTACCAAGATGGAAATCTTGCAGGGAGGTCAGGTAGAAGTCAGTGAAGGAGAGAGCAATCAAGGTTTCCCAATTAGATGGAAAGTAGGAAGGACAGGAGAATGGAAAGACATACAGAAAACCGTGTAATAACATGAAAGGAATTAAGGAACATTTAAGTCCTTTAGAAGTGTGCTGAGTCTGAAGGAGTTTGTGATGCAAGGTTAAGATGATTGTAGCATTTTTGGAGTGGAATACACTGAGGAGAAACAAAAACAGTCTAATGATTTCCGTGGCTTCTAGAGAGTTGCAACATTCATTTTCTGCAGCTTAAATTATGTTTCCCATGGCAAGAAAATAGCTGCATAGATAAACTTCCCCAGCAAAGTTATTTTTGATCTAGCAGAACCCAGTAATTCCAGACTGCAGAGACAGCAGGTAACAAATGTCCCCTTGAAAATCAAAACCCAAATTAGTATGTGAGCCCTCATTGGTGAAACGGTCAGACCTCAGCTTCCTTTTAAATAACACTCCCAACACACTCTCTATTAGGTGTCCTACATGCTTCCTGGAATCAAATCAGGATGTTACTCCTGCTTGGCTCTGCCTTGGTGCTGAGGCTGCTGTTTTTCGACTGGCGTGTAGCTCCAAGTAATTGCCAGTTGCTCTGCCAAAAATGCCACCTGACCTTGCTGCTTACTATTGATTACTCTCTGCTATAGCTGACACCAGACAAGGGCTAGAGACCTGTCACAGACTGCTGCGCATAGGGCTATCCCTCTGCTTCCAGCTGCTGCTCAGAACTTCCCTCAGTTTGATGACCTCACCACTGTACCTTCCACCACTACATGCTCTCTTCTCTGATGTCAGTGGGGAACTTACCCAATCCTCTAAATTTAACTTTCTTAGCACTATTGGAACGTAAGGCACACCAAGGGTCAATTCCTTCGATTTTACTCAAGCAATTACTTCTCTTAGGTGTATAAAAGTCACTGGTGTTGGTGTTCCATAGGGTGGGATGGGTACAGCTTGGTCCTAGACAGTTTCAAAAAATAGCACACTGAAGCACTGCTCTCTTTTCCCTGTTAGCCACAGATGCTGAGTCCAGCTCCACAATGATATCATTTTAAAAGACTTTTACTTTCTGATGGGTGATGTAATACATCCTGATAGTTTGCTTTCTGCCACTGCTATCAGTCACAAACTACTCATCCATAAAGTGTGGTAGATATACCAGAATATGTCTAAACATCAACACTGTAAGGTTTTAATTAATTTCCCAGAAGTCTTTTCTGCCCCATATAAATTATTGGGCACAACAGATATATGGGTTGTGTAGTAGTTTCTACTGCTGTGTAAAAAATTATCATTTAGTGCCTTGAAACAACAAAACTTTTTCATCCTGCTTCTGGTGGCCAAAAGTTTAGGAATGATGTAACTGAGTTCTCTGCTCTGGGTCTCACAAGGTTGAAATCAAAGTGTTGGCTGAGCTATGTTTTCGTTTACAGCTTGGGGTCCTTTTCCAAGCTCATTCAACTTGTTGGCAGAATTCAGTTTTTATTAGAGGTCTCCCGCTATTCCCTGCCATGGGGGTCTCTCTACAACACGGGAATTTGCTTTTTAAAGGCCAGCTTATGAACAGTTTCTTGCTCACTGCTCCTGTTCTTTGCCTTTTTTAAAGGTCTACCTGATTACATCTGGATAACCTTTAAAGTCCACTAACTAGGGGATTTATTATTACATCTGCCAAACATTTTTTGCCATATAACATAATAAAATCAAAAGAGTGATAACACATCTTATTCAAAAGTCCAGCTTGCATTCAAAGGGAAAGGATTATAAAAGGCATGGACACAAGGGAGAGAATCTTAGGGACCATCTTAAAAATTCTTTCTACCAAAAGTGGCCTGCTTAACTACTTTTGCTTACCATACATGCAACTTTCAACTCCCTTTCTAGTATAGGTAAGTTTATTTCCTTGCTAAAAAAAATAGGATTCTTTCTGCCTTTATAGTTAAGCAGTGAATTGTATTACCCTAAATGACTCCTCAACTAGAAATCATAAGCCATTAGCTTTAAAGCTAAGTATAGTCCTGAATCAACTCAGGATTCACTGTCTAACCATTTGGGTTGACCCTGGCTTTCAGGGGACTTTGAATACATAAGAAATGGCTTAGCTCAATTCTATTCCTGAGAACCTGAGACTATTTTGGCATCAAGGTCATGTATTTCAAACATTTTAGGATTTTTAATTTGACAGCAAAGAAAAGGAAGAAGACTTTCCATTGCCTTATTCAGGTTATCAGAATGTATATGACATTGGTGACTAAGAGTCAATTGGCATAAGGTTAATAGTCAGCAAAGAAAAATGTGCACCAGGCTTTAAGAAGTATGTTTGGATATGTCAAATATGGATTTTATTTCATGGAGTTCAACACAGGTCCTCCTGGAAGGCTGTCTTAATGGAAACCTTATAACAATACAAATAATTGTTATCTACAATTGGATCTGAACTCAAAGTTCTCACCTAACTGGGGTCATTATAGGATTATGAAAAATCAATGCTCCTGCTAAGAAGTAACATTTGCTTTCACCAATATGCTAAATCATAGGCAAAATTAAAATGTCCTGAATTATAACAGTCAATGTTTCTCTATATAAAAGGCAAATCATATCTACGCTCATAATAAAAGGGAAGGAGCTAATCATTCGAATCTGAACAATAATTCTTCATTGATGATAAAAGTCAGTGTTTATATGCATTTTCTTTCATAGTGATATTACTAAATTGGGTAAAAATAACATCTAAATAGAATTATTACTTAAATAAAAGCAAAAATAGCTCTGCCAATACCTGGCATAAGACTCCACTTGTTCTGCTTATCAACAGCAGACATTCACTGAGTGACTCCTACGTGTGAGGCGTGTACCAGATTCAATACCACCCTATTCAAACATTGACTGTCTTAAATTCAACTTCTACTTCTCTGTTTAAATCTGTGTATTATCACGTTTTCTGTTGTTCAAACTCAAAACTTTGTATTTCCTTAGAACTTCCCATCTCCTCCATTCACCATAACTAATCCTGTTGGTAGTTTTACTGTGATACCCATCACAGAATTCCTTTCATTTTTATTTTCCCAGCACTCTTGTTAAGAACTATGTGCCATAATTCTCTATGATTGCATTGACTTTCTAGTACTCAACTGGATTTTCTACCTAAAATTACTACTATTTCCAAATTTTCACATATATAACTGCTATATTAATATTCCTAAATTCCTAATAGAAGCTACTATTTTCTTCATATTATATTTCAGTGTCATTTGCCAGATTCTGCTCTAACTATATGTATTTTGTTATCTAAGTTTTGCAACAATCTAGGTAAAATTTTATTATTTCCATTTTTGAGAGGAAGAAACTAAATAAAATAATTACCAAGGAAGCTTTCTTGGTATAAATTCCTTAGAAGAAATTGAATAAAATAAACACTAACTTAGATCCAGGTATCTGATGTTGAAGCTTCTTTTTATAATTACTACTGTATTGTCTCCCCACGTAAATTAAGAACCTGGAACAGTGCACATTACTCATGAAGCTAAATCCAAGTTATTCACATTGGAGCTCAAATCTGCTCTTTTTTTTAATCCCTGAAAATATAGATGTTCCCTGATTTATGATATCTGGCTTGTGATTTCTGACTTTACAATGGTGCCATATGCATTCATTAGAAACCATATTTCAGATACCCATACAACCCTTCTATTTTTTACTTTTAATCCAGTATTCAATAAATTACATGTGATATTCAACTTTTTCAAAAAAATAAATAAGCTTTGTGTTATAGGATTTTGCCCAATTCTAGGCTGGTATAAGTGTTCTGAGTGTTAGGCAAGGAAGGTGAGGCTAAACTATGATGTTTAGCAGTTTAGGTATATTAAGGACATTTTTGACTTACGATACTTTCAACTTATGATGGATTTATCAGGATGTAACCTCATTGGGGAAGAGGTTCTGTATATAAATCACTTCTTCTATTGCCCTTTTTCTGACATTTGGAATGCCACCATTCTGTATCTATTCAAATTTGATTTATCTTTTAGCCTGACCTCAAGTTTTGTCTCTACCTTGAGGTTGTCTCAGGCCTCAGGTTATTGTGATGTCCCCCTCTTTAAAAGTTCTTAAATATCTACCTCAATTTTGCACTGATAAATATCTCTTAAACTGTGGATATTTGGTTATTTTATTATACTGTGTAACATTTGACTTGTTGAGAAAATACAAAGTATTTGAAGACAGTAGGCTCTAATTCAATGCAAACCTATTAAGGTTCGTCCATGGGCAAGCTCCTACAATGAGAATGGTAAGGTGAATTCACCTCTATATAAAAGTGAATAAACGTGCTTTCTGAAAGAGTTTCCTTTCTGTGAAACAATTTCTGGGGTTATGAGATAAAGATACAAATTATGGTACAAAAACACAATAATCACAGGAAAACAAATACTTACATACACCATAAGAGAGACTCATGAAAGGTTTAGTAAAGTAATTACAGTTGGGGAGATGATGCACAATATCATGGGAACAAAAAGAAGAAATATGAGTAGGAAACAGGTCATATACTATAGGAAGAATGTTAGACTAGTCTGACAAAAAATGTAACACAGGAAACAAAAGGGTAGAAATTAATAAAACAACAGATAGAACAAAGCAGGGAACACTTTAAATGGCAGGCTATGGATTTCGGATTCTCTTTGAGGATGCAGCATGGTGTGAGTACCAGCTCATAATGAACACAGCATCTCACCACACATAGCTGCTGTTAGGATTAAAGAAAATAGTGTTCACAAAATACTAGCATATGGCCTGGAAAATAACAGGTGTTCATCAAAGAGTACCTTGTTATTATTCATCCATCATAGTTCTGCTTTATAAACATAAAACTGCCAAGATTCCACAGGATGGGGACAGAAGGAAGAAACTGAGGCAGACCACCTATTAATGTGTCTCTGAAAGGACAGATAGATTCTCAGGGCACTCAAACTCAATTAATATCAGTGGGTGCAATTAGAAAATCATGAGTTCGTCTGTCTCATTAGATGTTAGAACATCATGGACATTCATGCTCTCTCAGAGAGAAGTGAAAATAATTGGAAAAGAGTAAGAACTATAATTTCTAAATAATACTCCCTTTAATAGTCACATTTTTCTCCAAAGGGAACAATATATTCTGATGGTGGGAGATGGATTCTGTTGGAAACATAGAATACTATTGCTTTGCCCTTTCCAGTATCTCAGACATTTCATTTTCTTCACTGGAATCATTTTGTGTACATTTCCTCAGGCTAACCATCTTTGCAAAGCTTGGGTTCCAAGAAAGAGACTAAGTAGAAAGGAACAGGTTTTAGCCTTTCAGTCTTCCAATTTTCAGAGGCATATACTTCATCAAGGGTTGAAAAACTTGTTGATGGCTCTCTCCTTCCATGGGGAGCAGGCTTCTTGTAGCCACAGTCAGCTCAGTATGTTCTTCCATATTTGCTCTTTTAAAATTCTTCTGCTTAATTTCTATAAGCCTTTTTCTACATACTTTCCTTGCTATAGTAATTCTCCCATTTTGTATGACATTTTTCCTAAATATTTTTTCTTAATTGTACTAAATATTTAAATAGTCACTTAAACAAAAACTCTTGAAGTTAACAATATTCTAAGTAAACTAAACACACAATTTTGTGGGGGAGCTTTAAACTTTATTTTCCTCAAAAGATAACAAAGAACTAAAGCTTTCAATCTTTAAAACTCTTTGGCTGTTGAAGAAGCTTTTTCCCATTTGGTTTGAATGTTCTCAAGAGAACACTTTCTGAAAATGCAGCTCAAAATGTTAAAAAAAAAAAAAAAAAAAAAAAAGGCAAGTACTCCCCAGGCTTTAAACTATCTGTTGAAGATTTCAAAAAGAGAACTAAAATTCTCTCCTGTCTCATAAAAATTCTTTTTCAAATAAACTTTGTTTTAAAGCATAATACATTATTTTAGATAAATATGCAGATACAATGAAGAAACAGAAATATATAACAATTGCAATTATTTCTATTATACAAAAGAAGGGAAAAAAAACAGTATAAAACAGGAAAGCTTTCATTTGTCTTTCCTGTGCCTCAGCTAAATGGACAAATACATGAAAATCAGAACAGCTGTAGTTATAAGTGAATGATGTTGAAAACAGGTCAGTAGCTGTGATGAAATCTGGTCACGAGATGTTCTTTAACAATGGGGAACAAACGTTAATTTGATAATCTTCTTGTGGCTGGTTTTACATCATGTTTTCAGTAGACTCTCATAGAAGATTATCTTTCCTTAATTGTATTCTGCTTGCTGTATTCATCCATGTTTCTGGGACAGGACTAGTCAAGGGAATGCTGCTTTAACACTTACATTTTCTTCTGAAGCTCTCTAATGCTTTCATGCATTTCAATCCTTGTGAATAAACACAATGCTCTAGTTCTTACATATGCTTTTCTATGAAAAGTTATGCTAACCCAATGACTTCCAGCTCTATAGAAGTCAATCAAGAAGTTAATTTTTGAAACTTTTAAAGAATCACTGGTCAAAACTTATCAATTCAGGTCTGACTTGTTATATTTATATTGATTTGAACATTTATTGTATTGATTATGTTAAATTATCACTGTCTCAGCTTTTTATCTGCTGTGTCTATCCATACCATTTTCTCCATTTTTATGTTCATTTTGTGCCTGCAACTCTGTAATAAGACTTGAAATAGGTGCTCATGGAAGAAACCATTATTAACATACATGTCTACCTGCATGAACACACACCTTAAATACAAGTTGAAGAAAAGGGCTCAGTTCAAAAGATACTAGGACTTTGTCCATCTGTATTTTCACATTCCATTTTAATTAATTTTTATTTCCCAGAAAGTTAACTTTAGGATACTTTTCATATTTTCCTTTTTGTATGCTGAGACCTATACCTTTAATTATGTTAGATTTCTGGTGGGTTTAGATTATTGAAATAGCTATTGAAATTAGATCACTGTTGAGAACTGAATAATGTACATTTTCAGTTTTGCAACATGTTCTGTCAGGATATCTCACTAAAATCAGCTCTGAGAAATGTTCAATGGGGCAGAAGGACGAATAAAAATAATATGGGCCTTAGATACAAAACGTGAGATGGAGCGCTGTTCTTCACATATGAGATAAACAAGTATTCTGTACCTACATTTTCCGAACTGTAAAATAACAACACAGATTAAATATCCCTAACCTGAAAATTCAAAATTTGAAATGTTCCAAAATCCCAAAATGTTTAGTGCTGACGTGACACTGCAAGCGAAAAATTTCACACATAAGCACTTAATACAAACTTTTATTTATGCACAAAATTATTAAAAATATCATATAAAATTATCTTCATCCTATGTGTATAAGGAATATATGAAACAAATTAATTCCATATTTAGACTTGGGTCCCATCCCCAAGATATCTTATTATGTATATGAAATATTCCAAAATTTTAAAAATCTGAAATCTAAAAGACTTCTGGTCCCAAGCATTTCAGAAAAGGGATACTCAATCCGTACTAACAATTACATCATTGAGTTGCTGCAAGAATTAATGAGAGATTACACATGAAAAGGGCTAGTACAGAGACTCGATTTCCGAGTTAGGAGCTTCCTCTTTTGTCTTCTCACTCTTAATTTTATCCATATTTCAGAGACTTTCTCTGAAATATTTATTCATCTATATTAATTGACTGCTTGAGAGATCCCTCAAAATAAATTTCAAAGCAGAGAGTTTATTATTTTTCCTTTTTAGAAAGAGCTTTTTTCTTGTCTGTGTCTATAGGTATAACTTTTGAACTAGTATTGTAATAAAGACAAAGAGTAGACTAGCAAGAGGGTTCTTCACCACTGAATCCCCTGGCCAAAGCCACACTGAACACCCTCAGCCCAGGGGCTCATTCCACAGCAGCTGAACACGTACTGTCATGCCAACTGGCCTTGCTCCCACAGTTCTTCTCTGTTCAGCCACCACATTGGTTTGGGTTCATTATTAAAGATCCATATATTTTCTTGTTTACCATGACTTGTTTTGTTATATTTTCATTTCTAAGTGAGATGCATCATCTTTGTACCTTTCCTTCCGCTGTAAGGCAATTCAGTAGGAAGCTGGTGTATCACACTTAGATTAAAGATTGATACAACAAATCCCTCCTGTGTAAAGAAAGGTCAGAGAAACCGACATGCAAAATTTATAAGGAACGTTTCTGGGGTACAGCTTACATACTTTCTGTGCAGATCTGAAACCAAGGTGTGTTTCCCTTTTACGTTTTAATGAGATTACTTTTTGTTTACCTTCTGCTAAGTTTTTGTTGTTGCTGTTGTTATTTTAAGCAGGTAATATAATAAGAAGCAATATTTTTTAACAGATAGGTATATATAAGAATTCTCCTTTTAACAATGTTGGGTAATATATGAAGTCAAAATTTTATATTAAAACTGAAATTTAGCCATTTCCAGATTTTAGACACACTAAACCAAAGTAAAAAGTTCTTCCTATTAGGTCTTTGCAGATGAAGAAATTAGCCTGAAACATAAGAGTTCTAGATGACATGGAAACAAGAAAAGAAAGATATTAATGAGAGTCTGCAGCATATTGAAAGTATCATAGTTAGGTCATAGTAAAAGGTAAGTAGAGAAAATCACTGATTTTTTTTTTTTGAGGCGGAGTCTCGCTCTGTCGCCCGGACTGGAGTGCAGTGGCCGGATCTCAGCTCACTGCAAGCTCCGCCTCCCGGGTTTATGCCATTCTCCTGCCTCAGCCTCCCGAGTAGCTGGGACTACAGGCGCCCGCCACCTCGCCCGGCTAGTTTTTGTATTTTTAGTAGAGACGGGGTTTCACCGTGTTAGCCAGGATGGTCTCGATCTCCTGACCTCGTGATCCGCCCGTCTCGGCCTCCCAAAGTGCTGGGATTACAGGCTTGAGCCACCGCGCCCGGCCTGATTTTTAATAAAACGTGTAGTCTTTAATAATTACAAGCTTATCTGCAAACCATACATTTGACAATGGATTAATATCCAAAATATATAAGGAATTCACACAACAAAATAACAAAAACAAAACAAACAAAAACCCCCAGACAATCCAATTAAAAAATCTACTCAGCAAAGGACCTGAGTAGATATTCTTCCAAAGAAGACATACAAATGACCAACAGGTATGTGAAAAGGTTCTCAACATCACTAATCATCAGGAAAATGCAAATCAAAATTACAAATAATATATCACATCATACCTGTTAGAATAGCTATTATAAGAAGACAAGATCTATGTTTTGGTAAGGGCATGAAGAAAAGAGAGCCCTTGTACACTGTAGCAATGTAAATTAGTACAGCTATTATGGAAAACAGTATGGAGCTTCCTCAAAAAATTAAAAATAGAACTACCGTATAATACAGCAATTCCACTTCTGGGTATATATCCAAATGAAATGAAACCTGTATTTTGAAGATATCTCTACACTCCCATGTTCACTGCAGCATTATTCACAATAACCAAGACATAGAAACAACCAAAGTA
This sequence comes from Trachypithecus francoisi, assembly GCF_009764315.1. Lineage (NCBI taxonomy): Eukaryota > Metazoa > Chordata > Mammalia > Primates > Cercopithecidae > Trachypithecus > Trachypithecus francoisi. The sequence goes on from NW_022681469.1 coordinate 63,071,412, forward strand.
TTTATTGATGGATGAATGGATAAAGAAATTGTGACTATATACATAATACATACACATACACACAGTGAAATATTATTCAGTGCAAAGAAAGACAAGTATTATATGATCTCACTTATATGTGGAATTTAAAAGTTAAACTCATAGAAGCAGAGAGTAGAATGGTGGTTAGCAGGGGTTAGTTAGGGGGTGTGGGAAATGGGGAGATTTTGATCAAATGGCACAAACTTTCAATTGTAAGAGAAACAAGTTCTGGGGAAGTAATGCATATTATGGGTGGTAATACATACGTTAATTATAGTTGTCCCTGAATATACATGGCAGATAGGTTCCCGCATCCTTCACTCCCATACAAAAAAAATCCACTCCTACTCAAGTCCCACAGTTGGGCCTGCAGAACTGGCGTATAAGACACAGGTTTCGCATCCTGTGAATCCTGTATCATCGATTCATTTGGTTGAAAAAAAATCCACTCATAAGTGAACCCATGGGTTCCAACCTGTGTTGTTCTAGAGTCAACTGTAATTTCATTGTGGTAATAATTACACAATGTATACAAATATCAAATCATCATGTTTTATACCTTGAATATATTCAATCTTTATCGACAAGTGCTTTAAAACTTAAAAAAATTTTAAAAAGAATTATAAGCTTGAAATGTCATATAAATTTTAAGTTTTAAAGTCAAGTTATACATGTACTTTTTCACATACACACATACTCTAAAACAGAAATATTAACATTTATTTTACAGGATTGTTGTGCAGAGTAAAATAATGAATGTAAAGTGCCTAGTTCAGTGACTAGGACATAGTAAGTTTTTAATAAATATGTCAATATATAAATACACATGATCATCAATGTCACTCTTTATATTCTTGGCTCTTCACAACGTACTCTAAATGTCACTCTTTATATTCTCGGCCATTCACAACGTACTCCAAAGATAATACACACACACACACTAAAAAAGGCTGATGATATAAAACAATAATGGAAGTGAAAAGAACCCATGAGGGAAGAGGGAAAAGTATGCATTCAAGCCCTGTGGTGGTTTTAAAGATATGCTGACCAATTCTTTGATACTTCTTCCCTCAAGAGGTGAAGCTTGATTGCCTTCTTGAGTGTGGACTGAATTTAATGACTGACTTCTAAGAACTGGTTATAGCAGATATGATGGGATATCACTTCTGAGATTAGTTTATAAAAATACTTTGGCTTCCATCTTGGGCTCGCACTCTGTCGCACGCGCTCTCTCACTTCAATCTCTTTGGGAAATCCCATATTGGGAAAAACTCTATGGAGAATCCCATGTGGTGAGGAATGAAGCCTTGTGCCAACAGTAATGTCAGTGAGTCTGGAAGTGGAACCTCTAGCTCCAATTAATTTTTGGAGACTACAGCCAAGACCAGCTGCTTGACTGCAACCTCGGGAGACACCTAGAGCAAGAACAATCTTCTTCCTACATTCTTGATTCTTAATAACTGGAGCAAGTAATAAATGCTTGCTCTTCTATGTTTTGTGGTATTTTTACACAGTAATTTTTACACAGTAATTTGTTACACAAAAATGAACAACTAAGACACACCCCTAAACAGTGACAACAGAAACTGATCCAAATAAACGGTGATGGAATGAGACCAGAAAACAGGATTTTGGAGTTGTGGACTCAGCCATTTCAACATGGAGCGCCAGCTTTCTGTCTACTTCCTTATAAATTGCTCAAACTCAACTTCTTTAATAAAGTCTAATATTATTTATCACCATTCTGCTCATCTCTTAAATGACTCCAGAAGACAAATGTAAGTATCATTATTGCTGATATTTATGTTTTAATTTAATTTTCAATGAAACTACTTAAACTGCTTTAAAGTATTTCTTAAATGTGACAATAGTTATATTTTCTTATGTGCAGTACTATTTTCTTTCCATGTAATGGTTGTTAGATTGAGAGACCTTTTAAACATTAAAATAAATGTATTCATTGTACTTGAAATCATCTATCAGTTTGGAAAGAAATTTGGTAACTGCTTCTAAGTGGCTCACTCTTCAAGTAATAAAACAATGCCACATTTTACAATACCTATTCATTATTTTAATCTCAATATCTCTGTTCTCCCTCACCCTTTCTTTCTCTGTCATTTCCTCCCCAGTCAGACAGATGGGAGCACAGTGCTTTTTAATTAGACAATAATCAAATGCTGTCACTAATAATACATCATGAATCTTTCCACTACTACTAATGAAAAGAAGCTTTTTGTGGGTGAGAGTGAGGAAGAACAAAAGTTAGAAGGATATAATTTTTCTCTCCTTTTGAATAAACTTTCAAATAAATACACAAACAATATAGTGATCTTTTTTTGGTCATGTTGTTGGAAGACAAATGACTAAAGAAAACACTCTTCAAAGAACCTCAACAATAATTACATATATCTGACTTCAGGGTACAATTCTGCTTAAGATCTATCTGAAATGTAAGAGGAGAGCTATAAAGCATTGAATATTTTCTACATGGAAGATAATTCACTTATTCTCTGCTGAATATGTGATTCAAACAGGTTATGTTATTCAAATTTCTTATTTTAAGCTTAATTTAGTTATATTTTGTTTATTATAATAAAATAATAGCTTAATGCAAGTTGAAGAAAAATTTTCTAAAAAACAATTATTTATCATTGCTGCCTAGATTCTTTAATAATTACATGAAAAAGATTTTGTTGTGATTTTGTTATGATTTCTAGCAATAATGCTTCATAAGAAAAATGTATGAGAAAATCTATGAGATGTATGCATTATGAGAATTTCAACATGAAAACCACTAAAATATTTTATGAAGAACATATATTTTAGAATAAAAACTTGACTATTTAAAGATAACATTTTATACAACTGCCAAAACCTAACAAAATTAGAATTAAAAAGTCTTTTCTTTTTTGATTTAAAAAATAATATTATCCAAAATTTCTAATGTTATTTTTCTTCCTTTTGCATCTAAAATAGGATGAATTAGTCCTATGGCTTCTTCTTTTACCACACTCATCACCAAAAGTATTGTATTTACATTCCTATGTTTTCAGGTATATGTAAGAAATTGGGGAAAAATGAATTGAGAAAAGAGATAATGATTCCAGTACTGAGTTTGCTGTTATCTCTGAGACTGTGTGCATATTACCTCCTTTTTCTGGGAGTCACCTTATTCAGCTACCAAATTAAGATTTGTAACAGTTTTGTTCAGCTACAGCATTTTATAAGTCTCAGATCTGATATCCAGATCTTATATTTCCTGGATGCCAAAGCTTCCAGTATTCTTCTGTACTACACATGTTCCCACTTGCTGATGCCTCAAAGTCAAATTTATTCAAACTAATGAATCAGCTCTTTTCTATGTAGCCATTCTCTGCTTTCCCTGATCAGTACATTATAATTCTCCATTATCCAGACTTGGGAATCCATAATTTCTTGACTCCTTCCTTCCTTTTATCTTCAACATCAAATCAGTTGCAAAATGGTTTCTTTGTTTTCTCTCTCTCTCTCTCTCTCTCTCTCTCTCTGTCTCTTTTCCCCCTCATTCCGTCTGTTTTACTAGTCTATTACCTTTAAAATTTCATTTCCACCATGCTATTTCTGATCTTTATTGCTACTCACTTGGACAATTGTTAAGGTTCCAATCTTATGTCCTTGCTGACAGCCTCCCTGCCATCTAGTGATAGCCTGGAAATATCACTAGAATGCAGGAATAATCCCATTCTCATCTATAGTATATAAGAGAATACACAATATTCAAAAATTAGAGATGTCAATTTACCCAAAGTCTTGAATATTTCATAAATTAGTTAAAATTATAGCCCATTAAAATTATGATTAAACTAAGAGCCATCATAACATAATGTGGAGCAAATATTTTCCTAGCTTATGAATCATTCTAAGAAAACCTCGTTGAGTACGTTCATTGTACCAAATACTGTGCTAGATGTTAAGAGAGGTAATATTTTCTTCTTTTAAGAGCCTACTGCCTTGTAGAGAAGATAGAAATGTAAACAAAGATAAATGACAATATGAATAGAACAAAATCCTGTATTGGAGGAGAAACATACATTATGCCTGATATTTAGCTTTTCCCAGCTTCAGTCACCAAGAAAGAACATTTTTCATGCAAACAAAGCTGCTACCCTCTATTTATCTTGTTACTTTGTTGTAAGAATTTAGTGAAACATATTAATTCTAAATTGCTTAGGAAGTACCTAGTATTACTGGAATGCAACTACAGATGCTGTGATATTATAACTTTGAAGCTGAAATTGAGTTTTATTTTTAATTTTTAATAAAAATAAAGCTATTAAAAACTATTTTTAATATAAATTTTTATTTTTAGTAAATATTTTATTAAAATATTTAATTTTAATAATTTTTTAAATTGAAATCATGATCATGCAAACTATATGTGGAGATTACAGATAAAAAGAACTTCAGAGCAATTAAAACAAGTCCCATTTAGATATTTGTTTCTAAAATTTCTACAATTAAATCTCAATATCATTTGGGAGGTATTAAATATAAAAAATTAATTCAGTATATTATTAAATACAAATTAAACACATATAATTCTGGAAAAGAACGTTATCTTTCTAGTATATGTCTAGGCTAGCACTTTATAATTGCAAGGAAACCATAAGGAATTTCAAGACAACTCATTATTAAAATAATTTTCTCATTATATCCTTGTAAAACTTCTAGTATCTAATGTGCGCAATACATTTACCATTTTTTGTTACAAGGTTCATTCAGTCCAGGAAAGAGTGAGAGAGAGGGAGAGACAGAAACAGAGAGAGACAAGGAGACCCCTAATAGATATCCGAATACCTAGATTTGTTGCGTAGGTAAAAACTGATCCTCTAGACACACAAAAGTTAGTACATCCTAGAATCATTTGCACAAAGGAATTTTGTTAACCAAGAAGTGTTTCTAGACCTGTCTGAGGAACATTATGACATAAATTACCATTGATAAAAATCTAGTGAGGCCCAATTATGTAAAAGTATACCCAGATAAAATTCCCAGGTAGGATGGATGGACACCTCTGAGGCGTAGAATGAGTGTCAAAGAACAGAGTGTCTACTGATCTGATCCACACCAGCCATTAAAATCTTTTAAAGGAAGTTTTCTCATGAAGAAACTGGATGGAGCAATGATTTCTCAATTTCTTTTCATTTTACATATTCAGTGGTATAGGCCAATGTGGGAAAATTAGATGAATTGGCACTAGACATTTGAAAATCATAAAATAACTAACAAAAGGTGATACTTCAAAAACCAACAAACAATAAAATCCATCTGTTTGGAAAAAGAGAATATTCTTGATCCGAATCCTGCATGAAGCACATACTTCACACTCTGGCCTTTGCCATTTATACATTCACAGGAATAAAGGGAAATACACCACTAATCAAAGGATAATTTCTTTAGGTTTTATAACCTGAACAATAATGAAGTATCTACTGAGTTACTTTAATAAGGTGATAATCACAAAATATCACCTAAAGAAATATAAGGAAAAATACAAATCTTAGTGCTCTCTAGCTGAAGGATAAAATCAATCCAATAAATAGTTGAATAAAGTACATCTGCAACAACTCCTTAATCATGTCACCAAGTTAGTATTTTGAGTCCCTTAGAGGCCCTTGCTGCAATCCTATTGTATTTAACAAAATGTACTTGCTTGAAAAATAGGTTCATTTGTTACTATCAAACCTAAAAAGATATGTAAAAATTGAGAGCTATCACCAAGTACCAGTGCTAAGTAGTATCGAGACATTTTATGGAATAGAAGCCAGAGTTTCTAAGGGGTATTATTATTTTTTTTAATCTATGACAACTTTTAACTTGATAGATTTGAATGAGGGGTCAAGCAGGCAACAGTGTAGTTTTGTCCATTTCTGAGGATCTCAGTGAGATTAGGCCTTGGTCAATTATAACAGGTCTTACTTAGTTTAGTTGGTCTTTTGTTTAGCACTTTCACCCCAAAGAAGCCTGAATTCTAAACTGAATTCTAAACATTTCTAATATATAAAATGACTGCAGTAAAGACAGTAAACAGCAAAAATCCATGAGTTCTAAAACATGACAAGTGTTGTTTCTGTCCAAAATAAATTAAATGACACTAAGGACTGATAGGATCAAAGTAGGATATTACTTTGAAATAGTCCCTAGACTTTTAATGCATTTTTAAACCCTACACATCAAAACAGTAAGTCATAGTGATGTTCTCGGTGTAATGACAAGTTAAAATTTTGGGAAATTATTCATATGACTATACATCCACACACACACATATATATACCTTGATTTAATATGATTAGGACATTTTAAATAATTACAAATATTAGCACAATACAGCCTAGTTAATTTAAGTCTTCTAAATAAACACATGTAGTATGTCCAAGGGATTTTCTTTGATATTTCTTTTATAGTTTACCAGGAAATAGGAGGTAGAAATGAAAGATAATAATGTGTGTAACAAAAGAGTGTTAAAGAATTTTACATAGGAAAACTTTTTTTTCACTAGCAGATCATTTTAAATGTAACAAACCATAATTTTACTATAAATATTAAGAATGAATTAAAAATTGATGGCTAAAAATTTTTAATGGCTAATACTGTATTATCTCAGCATGCCACTGCAAACCATTCCTACACACCAGTTTCTTGTTTTTTTAAAAAAAAAACTCATACCTTTCACAAGTCTCCTATACCAGTTCATATTGAAATGTATATAAATCATGTGGAATAGTAAACAGTATAAATCTAACATGGTTACTCTCAATATTTTTTGAGCACTGCTCCTACATTTAAAGCATAATATCCTGCTTTGAACAATTAAAAGTATAATATAATAATTTTAAAATTAAAAATGCATTGATACAAATATATACATATTTTGCATATAGCATTTGTATGTAAAACTGCTAAGAGCTTCAGAAACACCTAAAATTCTTTATTTTTGAATAAAATATGACTATATTCTACATAATAGGAAGCCCTTTTCAAAGAAGCTAGCATATAGAATATAGCAAAGAAGTGGTATTTGCTACCTCATGAAAGAGTCCCCCTACCTTTTAATAATTGTTTCCATTTATTTGGTCTGTACTGCTCTATTGTTACCTCTTCTCTTTTCCAGCTTGTGTGACAAACAGGTCCAGAGAAGAAGGCAAAGGGTTCATTCTTAGTCATTAATAATAGGATTCAATTGCAAAGGGGTCATGAATGCTTCATAACTTTTCTCATCTACCACTCCTTCCCTGGTCTCATCCTGACTACTTTCTGTTGTAGTTGTTGTGGTTACTGTTGTTGTTGTTGTTACTGTTAGACTTTTTAAGTGGTTTCATCATCAAAAAAACTAAGTGTGGAAGCCAGAACCAGCTTCTGCCAGACTTCATGCCAAGTTTAAAAAATGAAAACAATGAATAACTGTAACCACAAATAAAAATGCTTAAGGAATAGATGCATTATTTTAGTAATAAAGGCAATCAGGTCTAGATAAGGTTCAGTCCAATGAGAAGTACAGATATTTGTTAGTGCCAGGAGGCCTTCTCCCTGTTGTGTTCTGACTTGAGTAGGTTCCAGCTCTCATGGAATCTAATCACACCTGAATTAATCATTTCCACAAATGGATTACTGTTTTCCATAAAAGTCAGCAAAATGAATACATAAAAAGCAGACTTATTTCAAGGAAGTAACAAGTAGAAAGTCCTAAGATTCATCAAAATAAATGTTCAAGTTAGAAGAGGTAAGTCTAAAAATGCAGGCGCTTAATGGGAAAGATCCAAATCCTCTCAGCAATTGATGGAGAAGGGTAGGACAGATAAAGGCAGTTAGAGGTCAACTGAAGGTCAGTAATTGCATTTTAAAGCAGTCTGTGAAGAGCCATTTCCAGCACTCAGAGTACAAGAAAAGATTCTGCCCTGCCTTCTGAGCTCTTGAGTCCCCCAGATACCTCCTAATAATGGCTATAAAGAGAAATAAATCATTAAATTCTCAAATATAAACAGATAAATGGAAATTGTACCTATCACTGTCATCCTATAATCGACAAACATACATTATTAAAACATCAAAATGAAGGCATTTAGCAAAGAGATTTGCTAGATATCAAAAGCACTCAAGCCTCACTTTCAAGGAGTTATTTTCAAATAGAATTTTAGTCTGGCAGCTCTGCACCAGCTCTTATTTGTAGTCCCAAAATAGCCTAAGCCAACCTTTGCTGCCCTATTTTTTGAACAGAAATTGTGAAGATGTACCCCAAAAAGAACTATATTTTATGACACATGGAAGTATACTTTTCCATACAGTTTGTGTAAAATGACCCTATCTGACCAAATAATTATGGTTCAAACTATACTCCATATGTTGCTAGCATCATCATCATCATTATTATTATTATTATTATTATTTTGAGACTGAGTCTTACTCTGTTGCCCAGGTTGGAGTGCAGTGGCATGATATAAGCTCACTGCAACCTCCATCTCCCGGGTTCAAGTAATTCTCCTGCCTCAGCCTCCCGAGTAGCTGGGAATACAGGTGCATGCCGCTATGTCTGGCTAATTTTTTGTATTTCAGGAGAGACGGGGTTTCACCGCATTGCCCAGGCTTGCTACAAATTCCTGAGCTCAGAAAATCCACCTGCCTCGGCCTCCCAAAGTGCTGGGATAACAGGCGTGATCCACCCTTCCTGGCCACTAGCATTAATTATTAATATAAACCTAATTTTACATAACTTGATATTTATAAAATAGTACCAGGAAATCAAAAATATAAGTCTATGAAAACAACTATCTTAAACATTGTTAAAACTATACATAGGCAATGCTTAGAGAAAGCAAGTTACTGAAAGATTCTCATATTATTTAAATCCAAGCAAGATAGCAGAGACAAGGTTAATATACAAATTTAAAATAAATAACATTCCAAACATCATTATTTTGCACTCCCATTTGACATAACTTTGCTATCAGAGACATATATATGGAGGGATGGCATTAAAATTAGGACTACATTAAAAAATTGATTTCTGTATTTTAATGTGGTAGCATCACATGAATACCAATACATGCAACAGCAATATATTCAACACAATTGTTAACCACGCAACCAGTGCTCACTTAAAACCAACATTAAAACTATAGGATGGCCTATAAAAATAAGCCAGAAATTATTTTTATTCTTATTTCTAAACCGGGTCAACTGAAATAAAAATAGAAGTGGTGATGAATAACCAGCTTTCATTTTGCCTTCCTGTTATTCAAGGGGCAGAAATAACTCTGCTGGAACCACTGAGGAGGAGGAGAAGGAAGAAGACGAAGAAGAAAAGAAAAACTCTTCTTTCAGCACTTCCTTCCGATTTCCAGTTTTTAACTTTTTCTAAATATGGTTTTGTTTGAATATAAAATAGCTAACTGGTATCTGGAGGCCTCATCCTGGGAAATTAAAGTCTATGTCCACACACATGTTTTGTTGGTGGCTGTGACTGTTTCTCAGCAGGAATATAACTTCTTGTTCAGTACACACCCAGATTAAATAAAATTATACAATGAAGAGAAGATTTTCTTATTTCAATTTTTATTTTAAATTATGGGGTACATGTACAGAATGCACAGGTTTGTTACACAGGTAAACATGTGCCACTGTGGTTTGCTGCACTTACCAACCCATTACCTACGTATTAAGCCTAGCATGCATTAGCTATTTTTCCTAATGCTCTCCCTCCCCGCAACTTACCCCCTGACAGGCCCCAGTGTTGTCGTTCCCCTCCCTGTGTCCATGTGTTCTCATTTTTCAGCTCCTACTTATAAGTGAGAACATATGGTGTTTGGTTTTCTGTTACCAAGTTAGTTTGCTGAGGATAATGGTTTAGAGCTCCACTATGTCCCTGCAAAGGACATGAGCTCTTTCCTTTTCATGGCTGCATAGTATTCCATAGTGTATATGTAACACATTTTTTTTATCCAGTCTATCACTGATGGGCATTTGAGTTGATTCCTTGTCTTTGCTACTGTGAATAGTGCTGTAACCAACATATGCATGCATGCATCTTTGTAATAGAATGATTTATATTCCTTTGAGTATATATCCAGTAATGGGATTGCTGGGTCATATGGTATTTCTGGTTCTAGATGTCTGAGGAATCACCACACTGTCTTCCACAATGGTTGAGCTACTTTACATTCCCACTAACACTGTAAAAGCATTCCTCTTTCTCCACAACCTCACCAGCATCTATTGTCTTTTGAATTTTTAATAATCGCCATTCTGTCGTGAGATGGTATGTCCCTATGGTTTCGATTTGCATTTAAGAGAAGATTTTTTATACTTAATAAAGCAATGCTTATTTGCCCTCAAAATATGTTAATATATAGATGAACTCAAATCTACCCATCATAAAAGCTAATTTTTTTTTTTTTTTTTTTTTTTGAGGCAGAGTCTTGCTCTGTCGCCCAGGCTGGAGTACAGTGGCCGGATCTCAGCTCACTGCAAGCTCCGCCTCCCGGGTTCGCGCCATTCTCCTGCCTCAGCCTCCCAAGTAGCTGGGACTACAGGCGCCCGCCACCTCGCCCGGCTAGTTTTTTGTATTTTTAGTAGAGACGGGGTTTCACTGTGTTCGCCAGGATGGTCTCGATCTCCTGACCTTGTGATCCGCCCGTCTCAGCCTCCCAAAGTGCTGGGATTACAGGCTTGAGCCACCACGCCCGGCCAAAAGCTAATTTTAAAGTCCATTTTCCTATGTCACTTGAATGCTCTCCCCAGTGTTGTGAACTCTAGCTTCTTACTCAATTCAGAATTCTTACTTTTATATCAGTTTTATCTTTAACAAAGGACAAATATTATCAAATATTAGTGAATGTATTTTTAATGTTTTCCTGGATATCCTTAGAAATATATCCTAATTTAAAATACTGAATTACACCACAATAGTTCCCCCTTATCTGTGGGGGGTACTTTCAAGACGCCCAATGGATGCCTGAAACCTTGAGTAGTGCTGAATCCTATATGTACTATTTTTTTCCCATACATACATACCTATGATAAAGTTTAATTTATAAATTAGGCATGGTAAGAGATTAGCAACAATAACTAATAATAAAATAAAAATAATTATAATAATATACTGTAATAAAAGTTATGTAAATATGGTCTGTCTCTCAAAATATCTTACTGTATTGTACTCACCTATTTTTGAATCACGGTTGACTGCAGGTAACTGAAATGTAGAAAGTAAAACCACAGATAAGGGGTGGACTACTGTATTTTCATTATATTGATTTCAGTTTCCGCTCTCAGGATTTAAAGTGATAATTTGACAAAGTAGAAAAATAATTGATATATTTCCAACATTTTGCAATTTTGTGTTCTTTTGTTTGAACTAAAACAACATACACACATACAAACATACAAATAAACTTTGTACTACATGCCCAGGACCTCACAACGTATCAATGTTTTCATATTACTCTAATGGACAAATACAGATTTTACAATTAATGGGAATAACATTAATGTACATGTATTCCATACAGAAATTTAACAATGTAAAGATGAACTTAATGAATGAATCATTTTAGACAGTCTACACAAGGTTAGACTCCAAATAGCTTCAGCATCGTAACACCATGGTGCCAGGTAATCTGAATAAATAGAAAATACCCAGACTATATTCAAATACTTGAAAATGAGGAAAAGATATCTGAAAAATTTAGACCTGATGATGTCTTAAATCTCACAAATTATCCAAAATTCTTGTGAAATAGATCCAACTGTATATATTAAACTGTGTTTTAAACAAATATTGAAGTTAACTTAGATTGCTATTTTTCCTGTGGCATTGTATCTGTCATATAATCACAGGAATTTAGAGCTACAATAGGCTGAGTATATAGATATTTGAGCTAGCCATAGTTTGGTTAAAATATTAATTTTTTGTTTCATTTATTGCTTCCTAACACCTATGCTAATTATCACTAATCTATTCTTTGCATTGCATAAATGCTTCTATCAAGTAGATTCGAAGCTTATGAAAAAGAAGTTATTTTTTGATACCAAATAATGTCTAGAATAATACTCCTATTAAATATTTGCTGACTGTAAATGAGTAAAAAATAAATATTTCAGCAATATGACTGTCAAAATTATTAATGTATATATTTTACCATTAAACAGGAACAAAAAATTATAGTTTCTGTTTATATACGAAAAAGACCAAAGAGATTAGATGAAATGATACTGATTGTTTTAAGGTAGTAATTTCCTAAGAAATTTTCCTCTATTTATCTTATAACATTTCCTATACTACACACACACACACACACACACGCGCGCGCATATATAAAATCCTCAACAATAAAAATTTTTCATAAGGGGAATGATTAGTTAAAATACACAATAGAAGAAACACTGCTCTCAATAATAATAAATCATTTTATTTTTGACTTATAATACTTATATATATTTTATAGATGTTTCACATAGAGAATGTGTGTAAAAATATTTTTCTTTATATTAAAAGAAAAGCTAAATGGATAACCATAGATGGGAAGTCACAGTAATAGGCAAATTTTCATGTTTTGAAATTAATTTATAGATTTAAGTCAACTATAATAAAAATCTTACATAGTTGGAACTTGGAAAAGAAAAATATCAGAGATAGGGAGTAGAATTATGGTTACATGAGGCTAGGAAGCACAGTGAGGAGGTGGATATGAAGAAGGGATGATTAGCGGATACAAAATAGAGTTAGAAATAATATCTGATGTTGGTAGCACAATAGGGTGACTACAGTTAACATCAATTTATTATATATTCCAAAATAGCCAAAAGAGTAGAATTGGAACGTTCCTAATACAAAGAAATCATTAAGACTTGAAGTGATAGATACCCTAATTACTCTGATTTGATCATTATGCATTATAAGCTTGTATCAAAACATAGCATGTACCACCACATAAATATGTACAACTATTATGTATTCATAATAAAAAATTTAAAAATCTGAAAAAGTAAGCAGGAAAAATAGGCATGAAAAATGTATAAAGAATTATGTGGAGAGGCTGGTTCTTTGAGCTATAAAGTATATAAAAATACAATTTTAAAAACTCTTATGTTAAATAGTCAAACTCACCAAAGGAACAACATATCTAGAAATGATGTCAAAAAGATTGATGTATTTTGTGTATGATAAAGAATTCTCACAAATCAGTGAGGACAAAAACTTACTTAATAATGAACACTGATACGATCGACTCTTTTCTAAACAAATTACTTTAGCACTTTATTTTATATCCCACCCACAAAATAAGTTCCGGATGATTGATGTAGTCACTATCAAAAATGTTAGAAGTAAAAATAAATGTTTATTGAGAAATATGTTTATCTTACTAGAAGTAACTTAAATAGATAATATTATATTGGTTAACTAAATTATGTTACAACTAAATGTTAAAGTATTATATATATAATCACTATAATTCTTCAATGTTTTGTTAATGTGGATAATTGCATGCTTGAAAAGCAATGTACCAAATCAAATATGATCTCAACTTTATTAAACAATATATAGAAAAAGTGAGCAATACAAGAAAATTATTATCTGTGGATGTGAAATTCTAGCTTTTATATTTTTGAGGGTTTCCTTTCACACTGACAAAAAATTAAATAGTGTAAGTTGAGGTTTATCATACTGCATAGTATATACAAAAATAATCTAGACAATCTGTTTTCCCTCTCTGTTAACCTTTACTTCTGGGTCCTCCCTGATTACTCCCAAGTTGATAAGGAAACATTCAATATTTTCATGGATAAATTATAATCACAACTGTAACAGCTGGATCCCACATTTCAAGTGATGGTAAATGAATCTGTTTCCTATTAGTGAATAAGTTTTAAAAATTGTAAGAAGTATATCCCTAAGTCTGCATGTAGAAAAAACAGAAATTCAGGTCGCTGTCATGACTTCAGATAGTACTACTGATGACCCTGCCCACTCAAACATATTTGCAACTATTGGAACAGATTCCTGAAATTCCTTCAGTGCCGATGTATTTTCTTGTTATTATAGTTTTTAAAGGAGCTAATACATTTAATTCTCATTTGGCATTTGTAAGAATAAGAACAGAGTGAATATAATTTTTAAAACTTTTTCTGAGAACAAGTTGTGGAACGACTGGGTTGACAAGAGAGCATCCTCTGTGTGGGAAACTTGTCAGAGCAGCCCTGTTCAGAGGAAAGATGAAGATGAAGGCTGGATGAAGAGGTGGAAATAATGAAAAGGATCTCTTCCAAATGTCCAACTTTGTCAACTACAGATCCTGACAACACACAATCCTGGACCATCTATCAATGAAAGAAATTCATATATGAAGACATTCTTAGTTTTGTGAGTTGATACTACAGTAACTTTTATAAGCTCTGCTTCATATATATTTATGAATTTTGGAATTGGACTTGGCGGTAGTGTGAAAGCACCCTATTAAAAAAAGAATGACTATAAATTAATATTTTAAAATGACCATTTTAAGGCTCAAGTATGTAAAAAATATTTGAAGCCCTGTAGCAGGAGACTGGGAGAAATTATCCAAATGCATATGAAATAATTCATTAAAATTCACAGCTGTGTCTATTAATCCCAGCTTAAAAGCACCATGTCTCATTCTGCCTATATAATGTTTAAGGCATGCTGATACTAAAAATTAAATAATAACTAAAGGCTGGATTCTATAGGTAGCTAGAATTAAACTGTATTTTTTCAGAAAGAATAAATGCTATTATGTTGTCAACTATGGAAAAATACTTCTGTAAGTATGGTAAGTTCAATGTACCTTATAAGTTGTAGTTACATTTGTTTTCATTCTTGCTTTGCAGAATATTTTCTCCCTCTCTGTCTCTGGAACACATACTTTAAAAAACAAAGAGGGGATAGGCGCACCCAAGATGGCCGAATAGGAAGAGCTCCAGCTCCCAGCTCCCAGCGCGAGTGACACAGAAGACAGGTGATTTCTGCATTTTCAACTGAGGTACCGGGTTCATCTCACTGGGGCGTGTCGTACAGTTGGTGCTGGTCCACGGGTGCAGCCCAACCAGCGAGAGCTGAAGCAGGGTGAGGCATTGCCTCACCTGGGAAGTGCAAGGGGGCAGGGAATTCCTTTTCCTAGCCAGAGGAAATTGAGACACACAACACCTGGAAAATTGGGTAACTCCCACCCTAATACTGCGCTTTACCAAGGGTCTTAGCAAATGGCACACTAGGAGATTATATCCCACACCTGGCCCAGAGGGTCCCACGCCCACAGAGCCTCCCTCATTGCTAGCACAGCAGTTTGAGATTGAACTGCAAGGCGGCAGTGAGGCTGGGGGAGAGGCGCCCGCCATTGCTGATGCTTAAGTAGGTAAACAAAGCCTCCTGGAAGCCTGAATTGGGTGGAGCCCACCACAGGTCAAGGAGGCTGGCCTGCCTCTGTAGACTCCTCCTCTGGGGACAGGGCATAGCTAAACAAAAAGCAGCAGAAACCTCGGCAGAGGTAAATGCCCCTGTCTGACAGCTTTGAAGAGAGCAGTGGATCTCCCAGCACAGAGGTTGAGATCTGAGAACAGACAGACTGCCTGCTCTAGTGGGTCCCTGACCCCTGAGTAGCCTAACTGGGAGACATTCCCCACTTGGTGTAGACCGACACCTCACACCTCACACGGCGGGGTACACCCCTGAGACGAAGCTTCCAGAGCAAGAATCAGACAGCAACACTCGCTGTTCAGCAATACTTTATCTTCTGCAGCCTCTGCTGCTGATACCCAGGGAAACAGGGTCTGGAGTGGCCCTCAAGCAAACTCCAACAGACCTACAGCTGAGGGTCCTGACTGTTAGAAGGAAAACTAAAAATCAGAAAGGACACTCACACCAAAACCCCACCAATACGTCACCATCATCAAAGACCAAAGGCAGATAAAACCAAAAAGATGGGGAAAAAGCAGTGCAGAAAAACCAGAAATTCAAAAAATCAGAGCGCATCTCCCCCCCCAAAGGAACGCACCTCAGTGCCAGCAACGGGACAAAGCTGGACAGAGAAGGACTTTGACGAGTTGAGATAAGGCTTCAATCGATCAAACTTCTCAGAGCTAAAGGAGGAACTACTTAGCAAAGAAACTAAAAATCTTGAAAAAAGACTGGATGAATAAATAACAAGAATAATCAATGCAGAGAAGACCTTAAAAGAACTGATAGAGATGAAAACCATAACACGAGAACTACATGACAAATGCACAAGCTTCAGTAACTGACTCAATCAACTGGAAGAAAGAGTATCAGCGACTGAAGATCATAAGAATGAAATGAAGCGAAAAGAGAAGTGTAGAGAAAAAAGAAGAAAAACAAATGAACAAAGTCTCAAAGAAATATGTGATTATGTGAAAAGATCAAAACTACGTCTGATTGGTGTGCCGGAAAGTGACGGGGAAAATGGAACCAAGTTGGAAAACACTCTTCAGGATATCATCCAGGAGAACTTTCCCAACCTAGTAAGGCAGGCCAACATTCAAATTCAGGAAATACAGAGAACGCCACAAAGACACTCCTTGAGAAGAGCAACTCCAAGACACATAATTGTCAGATTCACCAAAGTTAAAATGAAGAAAAAAATGTAAAGGGCAGCCAGAGAGAAAGGTCAGGTTACACACAAAGGGAAGCCCATCAGACTAACAGCAGATCTCTCGGCAGAAACTCTACAAGTTAGAAGAGAATGGAGACCAATATTCAACATTCTTAAAGAAAATAATTTTAAACCCAGAATTTCATATACAGCCAAACTAAGTTTCATAAGTGAAGGAGAAATAAAATCCTTTACAGACAAGCAAATGCTTAGAGATTTTGTCACCACCAGGCCTGCCCTACAAGAGATCCTGAAGGAAGCACTAAACATGGAAAGGAACAATCGGAACCAGCCATTGCAAAAACATGTCAAAATGTAAAGTCCACCGATGCTAGGAAGAAACTGCATCAACTAGCGGGCAAAATAACCAGTTAATATCATAATGACAGGATCAAGTTCACACATAACAATACTAACCTTAAATGTAAATGGACTAAATGGTCCAATTAAAAGACACAGACTGGCAAACTGGATAAAGAGTCAAGACCCATCAGTTTGCTGTATTCAGGGGACCCATCTCACATGCAGAGACACACATAGGCTCAAAAAAAGGGATGGAGGAAGATCTACCAAGCAAATGGAAAACAAAAAAAAAAGCAGGGGTTGCAATACTAGTCTCTGATAAAATAGACTTTAAACCATCAAAGATCAAAAGAGACAAAGAAGGCCATTACATAATGGTAAAGGGATCAATTCACCAGGAAGAGCTAACTATCCTAAATATATATGCACCCAATACAGGAGCACCCAGATTCATAAAGCAAGTCCTTAGAGACTTACAAAGAGACTTAGACTTCCATACAATAATAATGGGAGACTTAAACACCCCACTGTCAACATTAGACAGATCAACAAGACAGAAAGTTAACAAGGATATTCAGGAATTGAACTCAACTCTGCACCAAGCGGACCTAATTGACATCTACAGAACTCTCCACCCCAAATCAACAGAATAGACATTTTTCTCAGTACCACATCGCACTTATTCCAAAATTGACCACATAGTTGGAAGTAAAGCACTCCTCAGCAAATGTACAACAACAGAAATTATAACAAACTATCTCTCAGACCACAGTGCAATCAAACTAGAACTCAGGACTAAGAAACTCAATCAAAACCGCTCAACTACATGCAAACTGAACAACCTGCTCCTGAATGACTACTGGGTACATAACGAAATGAAGTCAGAAATAAAGAAGTTCTTTGAAACCAATGAGAATAAAGATACAACATACCAGAATCTCTGGTACACATTTAAAGCAGTGTGTAGAGGGAAATTTATAGCACTAAATGCCCACAAGAGAAAGTAGGAAAGATCTAAAATTGACACCCTAACATCACAATTAAAAGAACTAGAGAAGCAAGAGCAAACACATTCAAAAGCTAGGAGAAGGCAAGAAATAACAAAGATCAGAGGAGAACTGAAGGAGATAGAGACACAAAAAACCCTCCAAAAAATCAATGAATCCAGGAGTTGGTTTTTTGAAAAGATCAACAAAATTGACAGACCGCTAGCAAGACTAATAAAGAAGAAAAGAGAGAAGAATTAAACAGACACAATAAAAAATGATAAATGGGATATTACCACCAACCCCACAGAAATACAAACTACCATCAGAGAATACTATAAACATCTCTATGCAAATAAACCAGAAAACCTAGAAGAAATGGATAATTTCCTGGACACTTACACTCTCCCAAGACTACACCAGGAAGAAGTTGAATTCCTGAATAGACCAACAGCAGGCTCTGAAATTGAGGCAATAATTAATAGTCTACCAACCAAAAAAAGTCCAGGACCAGGCGGATTCACAGCCGAATTCTACCAGAGGTACAAGGAGGACTTGGTACCATTCCTTCTGAAACTATGCCAAGCAATAGAAAAAGAGGGGATCCTCCCTAACTCATTTTACAAGGCCAACATCATCCTGATATCAAAGCCTGACAGAGATACAATAAAAAAAAGATAATTTTAGAACAATATCTCTGATGAACATCGATGCAAAAATCCTCAATAAAATACTGGCAAACTGAATCCAGCAGCACATCAAAAACCTTATCCACCATGATCAAGTGGGCTTCATCCCTGGGATGCAAGGCTGGTTCAACATACGCAAATCAATAAACGTAATCCAGCATATAAACAGAACCAAAGACAAAAACCACATGATTATCTCAATAGATGCAGAAAAGGCCTTTGACAAAATTCAACAGTCCTTCATGCTAAAAACTCTCAATAAATTCAATATTGATGGAACATATTTCAAAATATTAAGAGCTATTTATGACAAACCTACAGCCAATATCATACTGAATGGACAAAAACTGGAAGTATTCCCTTTGAAAACTGGCACAAGGGATGCCCTCTCTCACCACTCCTATTCAACATAGTGTTGGAAGTTCTGGCTAGGGCAATCAGGCAAGAGAAAGAAATCAAGGGTATTCAGTTAGGAAAATAAGAAATCAAATTGTCCCTGTTTGCAGATGATATGATTGGATATTTAGAAAACCCCATTGTCTCAGCTCAAAATCTCCTTAACCTGATAAGCAACTTCAGCAAAGTCTCAGGATACAAAATCAATGTACAAAAATCACAAGGATTCTTATACACCAGTAACAGACAAGCAGAGAGCCAAATCATGAATGAACTACCATTCACAATGGCTTCAAAGAGAATAAAATACCTAGGAATCCAACTTACAAGGGACGTAAAGGACCTCTTCAAGGAGAACTACAAACCACTGCTCAGTGAAATAAAAGAGGACACAAACAAATGGAAGAACACACCATGCTCATGGATAGGAAGAATCAATATCATGAAAATGGCCATACTGCCCAAGGTAATTTATAAATTCAATGCCATCCCCATTAAGCTACCAATGACTTTCTTCACAGAATTAGAAAAAACTGCTTTAAAGTTCATATGGAAGCAAAAAAGACCCCACATTGCCAAGACAATCCTAAGCCAAAAGAACAAAGCTGGAGGCATCACGTTACCTGACATCAAACTATACTACAAGTCTACAGTAATCAAAACAGCATGGTACTGGTACCAAAACAGAGATATAGACCAATGGAACAGAACAGAGCCCTCAGAAATAAAACCACGCATCTACAGCCATCTGATCTTTGACAAACCTGACAAAAACAAGAAATGGGGGAAGGATTCCCTATTTAATAAATGGTGCTGGGAAAATTGGCAGGCCATAAGTAGAAAGCTGAAACTGGATCCCTTCCTTACTCCTTATACGAAAATTAATTCAAGATGGATTAGAGACTTAAATGTTAGACCTAAAACCATAAAAACCCTAGAAGAAAACCTAGGGAATACCATTTAGGACATAGGCATGGGCAAGGACTTTATGTCTAAAACACCAAAAGCAAAGGCAACAAAAGCCAAAATTGACAAATGAGATCTAATTAAACTAAAGAGTTTCTGCACAGCAAAAGAAACTACCATCAGAGTGAACAGGCAACCTACAGAAGGGGAGAAAATTTTTGCAATCTGCTCAATTGACAAAAGGCTAATATCCAGAACCTATAAAGAACTCAATCAAATTTACAATAAAAAAAACAAACAACCCCATCAAAAAGTGGGCAAAGGATATGAACAGACACTTCTCAAAAGAAGACATTCACACAGCCAAAAGACACATGAAAAAATTCTTATCATCACTCGCCATCAGAAAAATGCAAAACAAAACCACAATGAGATCTACCATCTCACACCAGTTAGAATGGCAATCATTAAAAAATCAGGAAACAACAGGTGCTGGAGAGGATGTGGAGAACACTTTTACACTGTTGGTGGGATTGTAAACTAGTTCAACCATTGTTGAAAACAGTGTGGTGATTCCTCAAGGATCTAGAACTAGAAATACCATTTGACCCAGCCATCCCACTACTGGGGATATACCCAAAGGATTATAAGCCATGCTGCTATAAAGACACATGCACACATATGTTTTTTGCAGCACTAATCACAATAGGAAAGACTTGGAATCAACCCAAATGTCCATCACTGACAGACTGGATTAAGAAAATGTGGCACATATATACCATGGAATACTATGCAGCCATATAAAAGGATGAGTTTGTGTCCTTTGTAGGGACATGGATGCACCTGGAAACCATCATTCTCAGCAAACTATTGCAAGAACAGAAAACCAAATACCGCATGTTGTCACTCATAGGGGGAACTGAACAATGAGATCACTTGGACACAGGAAGGGGATCATCACACACCAGGTCCTATTGTGGGGAGTTAGCGGGGAGGGATAGCATTAGGAGATATACCTAATGTAAATGACAAGTTAATGGGTGAAGCACACCAACGTGGCACATGTATACATATGTAACAAACCTGCATGTTGTGCACACGTACCCTAAAACCTAAAGTATAATAAAAAATAAATAAATAAATAAAAAACAAAGAGGGCTGGGCGTTGCAGCTCACGCCTGTAATCCCAGCACTTTGGGAGGCCGAGGCAGGTGGATCACGAGGTCAAGAGTTTGAGACCAGCCTGACCAACATAGTGAAACCCTGTCTCTACTAAAAATACAAAAATTAGCTGGGCATAGTGGAACGTGCCTGTAATCCCAGCTACTTGGGAGGCTGGGGCAGGAGAATCGCTTGAACCCAGGAGGCAGAGGTTGCAGTGAGCCGAGGCCACACCACTGCATTCCAGCCTGGGCGACAGGGCGAGACTCCGTCTCAAAAACAAAACAAAACAAAAAACAAACAAAAAAACGAAAGAGATTTTAAGAGATTTGTACACATCTTCTTGATCAATTTTGCATGTATTCGAACACTTTCAATTAGCACCAGGAACAGAGTCCTGACTGCTTTCAAGCTTCCAACTGTAACTCTACTTGGGTTGACAACACAGAGATTTACCTCTTTGTCTATCAAATTCACACTGGCAGTTGCAAAGCATACTAAAATGGGATTTGACAGACCAAAGTAGAAATCTCTCTTTGATTATGACTCATTATAATTTCTTTATAACATACATGTGAAACAAAATCATACCTAGAATAATTTGGCCTGAAAAGAGAAAAGAAAATCAACTTGTCTTCCCTCTGTGCTTATCACGGTTGGCTCAAAGATCATAAAAACATACACTACTAATGATGTACAATTCATGCATTATCCAGCACAGCTTTACATAAGCCAAGTGCTACATTAGTCTTTTTATAATCCTGCAACAGGTCCAGAAATGTGTGCCATTTCAGGAGAAAAGCAACTTGCGGAAAGAAACATTTTGTGTAATTTTAGTCTATTTCTGATATAAGTAGTAGATAACATTTATCTAGTATTTACTATGTACCAAATGTGCTGAAACCATTAATTGCTGTTATCTCATGATTTAAAAACTTACTGTGAAGTTAATCTTACAGATGAGACAACTGAGGCACATTGGAGGAGGTTAAGTGACATTGGGCCACACAACTGGTAAAAACTTGTCAGGTTTCACAACCAGACAGTCTGCCACCAGAGCCCACACTCTTACCACATGCCTCAGAATGAGCTAAGTGCTGCAGCATGCTCAGTCTCCCTTATTTCCATGATTTTCTGTTCATATTTCAGAGTGCCAAAAAGAGGTACTTGTGGATGAAATACTTGTTGGATGAATTTCTACTAACAGGACTGCTACCATGCCATTGGGTCTAATGTTTGAAAAATTCAGTTTCCTTTTTAAAAAATGAACAAAAGGGAGCCAATCTTCTCATTAAACTGAGAATACTTTTAAAAAAAACACACACACATTAATCCAAGTTTCTTTTATATTATATGCTAATGTAAATAATAAGTAGTTAATTTTGTATACTTTGTTTTTTTGCAGGACTGTGGCCCAGATAAAATTTCCATTTGTGGTATTATAGTATTAAAACACCACTAGCAATATTTTAGTATTAATACCTCTATCAGTGTTAATGGTATTAATGCTATAATTAATTGTATTAACACTATAAGAAATTTTGACACAAATACATTTGCCAAATGTGACTTGATGGACAAATGATTTAGATGGTAAAACAACATGGTTTCAACTAATGATGGGATAACTGGTGTCAAAGTGCATGAAATCTGACAATTGCTATCTGAATACTGACAATTTCCTTCTTTCTTCCTTTCTTTCTTCCTTCCTTCCTTTTCTTTCTTTCTTTCTTTCTTTCTTTCTTTCTTTCTTTCTTTCTTTCTTTCTCTTTCTTTTCTTTCTCTTCCTTCCTTCCTTCTTTCCTTCCCTCCTTCCTTCCTTCTTTCTTTCTTTCCTTTTTTTTTTTTTCTTTTTGAGACAGAGTCTTGCTCTGTCACCCAGGCTGGAGTACAATGACGCAATCTTGGCTCACTGCAACCTCCACCTACCAGGCTAAAGCGGTTCTCTTGCCACAGCCTCCCAAGTAGCTGGGATTACAGGCATGTGCTACCATGCCCAGCTAATTTTTGTATTTTTAGTAGATGGGGTTTCACCATGTTGCCCAGGCTGGTCTTGAACTCTGGACCTCAATTGATTCACTAGACTCAGCCTCCCAAAGTGCTGGGATTACAGGAGTGAACCACTGAACCTGGCCGAGAATTTCTTTAAATACTAAATAAAGGGGTTGAAAAACTTCCTTATTGATAATGACAGGTACAACCACGCCAAGTTGGAAAAAAACAAAATATTTCCTAAGATAGAGGCCTACATTAGTACCTGACAATTTCTTATTTAAATGGCAAACAACCCATTTTTCTTATGATGATTTAGGAGAATGATTACCATGAGTACAGCATTAATCTGGCCTAGAGAAAATATTTAAAAGTTTTTTGGATGTGGCACGACCTTGACAATTTGACATTGTGAATCAACATATATTTTCAAATCCTTTGATTGAATAATTCTGAATAGGAAATCAACAGAGATACTTAGTAGCCACATGTTCAAGATTACTCATCAAAATCTTTATATTAGTAATAATTTGTGAAAGATATAAATACCCAATAGATACACAGGCAAGGTTAATTAAAAAGTACATGCATTTATAAAATGAATTCTTAAACTATTTAAAATTATGTTCCTAATGAATACTTAGTAGCCTTGGAAAATTAGTTATATGAAACATATATAAAAAGCATAATTTGGCCGGGCGCGGTGGCTCAAGCCTGTAATCCCAGCACTTTGGGAGGCCGAGGCGGGCGAATCACGAGGTCAGCAGATCGAGACCATCCTGGCTAACACGGTGAAACCCCGTCTCTACTAAAAAAATACAAAAAACTAGCCGGGCGAGGTGGCGGGCACCTGTAGTCCCAGCTACTCGGGAGGCTGAGGCAGGAGAATGGCGTAAACCCGGGAGGCGGAGCTTGCAGTGAGCTGAGATCTGGCCACTGCACTCCAGCCTGGGTGGCAGAGCGAGACTCCGTCTCAAAAAAAAAAAAAAAAGCATAATTTATATTTGTATAGGTTTTAATAACGGTGAATTTTATCATTTTTCTTTATACTTTTTGTAATTTTTTCAAATATTCTTTTAAATATAAAATTCCATTACAGTAAGAAAAAGTAAATGTTATTAAACCTAAGATCTAATAAACTTATGAGAAATCAAAATGAGTTATATCAGGCAAAGACTGATTCTACTAAATTATGTATTATGCTCAAAAAATATATTTGCTTAATATAGTTTTGACATAATTCATGGCTATTGTAGTTTTTAAAAATCATCTAACGTCACCACAACTTCATAAAAAGATTTTCATGGACTCTAGGACATTTTGTGTTTAATTGCATTATAAATTGCTGAATTGATTTACCACTTCATTCTGAAGGCATACTCTAAATATTATGCTAAAATACAATCGATAAAATGTAATGATATTATTTTATATTAAACAAAATATACTTTTACAAGTAGCTCCTTTTAAATGTACACAATAACCAACCTTGAAATGTTCCTATCATGAAGCAATTACTTCCCAGGAGTCACTTCATTCTCAAATTGCCAGTTTTGAAAATTCATCTTTAGTGAAATGCCAATTTGTATGTTTTCATTAATTACAAACTATGGAACTTACCAAGTACATCCCAACAAAAGCAGGAGTTTAGGGAGATGAAAAGCTGAGGAAAAAGAAGAGGGTGAAGAAAGAGCCTACACTAGACAAGAGATGTGAAGGCTTTGCATCCCGGGGGAACACAGTGCAAGCACTGTGTGCATTTGGAACCCAAGGACTGGGTCCGCAAAGAAAGAGAACAAATCATTGCTCCAATTCTTCTTAAGGTCCCTGAGGCCCCAGTAAGGAATAGGGAGAAAAATGATCCTCTTCCCTTTTAACCCTATATCTCGCCCATTTCATTGTTTCTATCAACGTTTCCAGATCAAGGAATGTACCAGACCAGGTAGTGGACTGGTACATAGAAGGGCTGGTGGGGTGACTCCACTAGTATATTGCACAAGCAACATCACTCTGCAAGCCCCTCACTGATTCATCATCTTTCTTCCACATTGACTGCAGACCTCCCTGTGGTTCCTCCCTCTCTCTTATCAGCAGTCTTTCATTGGCCAGCACGTTCTGCAGCCCCTGCCTCATGAATACCTCTCAGGTCCCTTTTCTCATTTTCACCTTCACTGACACTGTCTGAGTTGTGATGTCCTTACCACAGAGAACGTACAGTGCCGCCTCCCTCACGAGACCTCTCCTTACCTCATCTCAATCTTTGGGCTATTCTCCACAATGCTGACGAGATAATCTTTTGAAAAATCAAAAGTGATCATAAAAATCCCTAGTGAAAAATCCTTCAATAACACTCCAATTCCTTCAGGATAAACTCTCAAATCTGTATGATGATTTACAAGTCCCTTCAATAGAATTATATTACACACTTGGAGACAAGTATGTAATGAGTCAAGTTCAGCTTGAAGTAACTTCTCTAAAATTCTACAACCAAAATTTGGAAAGAAGGTATTCTCATTTAGTGTTTGTGTGCATTTACATACATACATACATATACACACATATGTTTTAAATATTTTTTATGTTTTAATTAAAGGTTAGTATTATTTTTATTTTGTATTACATGCTCAGGGTAAAAAAAAATAGAAGTGCTTAAATCTTCTGAATTGAATGAATTCTGCTCTGCCCTTCCTGAGACGACTTAGGTTCTATTTCACCAGATTCATCTCTCTCTACTTTAACACCCTGGCAATTCTTCTCCAGTCTTTTTTATTCTAGAACATATGGTGCTCCCTCATGCCTATATAACTCTGTCCTTTCTCCCCCCTGACCAAAAAGGTCATTTCTCCTCTACTGGAAAAATATCCATGAATTCAATAAAGTCGGTGCAGCTACACCTCTCCAGAATGGCTCCCTTGGCTCAAGCATCAAACCACACACTACTGTAGGTAATGCTCTCTACTTATTTCCTGCCATACAAACTTTGCTAACCACAATACCCAGTATTTATCAAACTTTCCACTCAAAATTTAATATGTCCTTCCACTTACTTCAAAGAAGAATTTGATATGGTTCACTACAAAACCTAGTGCAATAACCACTGGCTGGAGCAGGGAGAAAGAGGCAAGGCAGGCAGCTTCTGCACTAGTGCCCTGAGTTCACTAAGGCAAAACATGGGGTTCCAAGGTGCCACATCATGTCTTGTCATCTGCTAAGTCCCCCTAGCCTTCTGAATCGCCTCCCTTATGTCTGCCAAGACTACAGAATAAGGAAATGTCACTCTAAATTAAGTACTTCTTTCAGTTCATGAATATCCAGTAGTTTCCATTAATATAAAATTTGCAACTAATTTTCCCAAATTAACATAGGATGTAAGTAGAAGTCAACAATTTTACCTCTTACTAATAAAGTCATAGGTACTGGCTGGGCACTGTGGCTCAAACCTGTAATCCCAGCACCTTGGGAGGCCAAGGTGCATCGATCACAAGGTCAAGAGATCAAGACCATCCTGGTCAACATGGTGAACCCCATCTCTCCTAAAAATACAAAAATTAGCTGGGCATGGTGGTGCATGCCTGTAGTCCCACCTACTTGGGAAGCTGAGGCAGGAGAATTGCTTAAACCCCGGAGGCAGAGATTGCAGTGAGCCGAGATCATGCCACTAAACTCCAGCCTGGCGACAGAGCGAGACTCTGTCTCAAATACACATACACAAAAAAAAGTCATAGGTACTTACTACCTATGTAAACTACTGCAGTTTACTGACTGATGTGTGCTGAAGACATAAAGATTTCAAAATACAGTACACATAGCCAGAAATCCAAGAAACAGTAAACAAAAGGTGACATTTGTCCCTCCAAAAATGTAAGTCATCTCAATTGATCAATTAGGAAGCTACTAGAATGTTGCATTCCAAAAGTTTTCAACCAACAATAAACATTCTTCATTCACACAAAGCATAACATACTCCAAATCAGGAGTCCTAAATAATCTGACTCCTTAATTGTGACTCTTAAATTCTGTGAGTCTCACCTTCCTCATCATTAAATTAATTTGCCTTTCATTTAGGTCCTTTTCCAGATCTAAAATCTTAGGATTCAAAAACACACAAATCTGTGATGGGTACAAAGGGAAAACAGGTTTCCAGAGGAACCAAGAGAACCTACAAATTAACTATTATTCCCATTTTTAATACTAAAATATTCTAAAAAATTTTTTTATTATATTTTTTCTGATAAACTTGGAACTGAAACACAGTATATTTTCAGTAAAATTCCAGTTTACAATTAAATATAATTGTCTTAATCCTGTGCTAAATGCAAAATATTATACCCTCCTATCATTGCCTCCCTTTCCTATTAGGAGTAATTCTTTTTGATTAATAACAAAGCCACAAAAAACATTAGTATCAGAGGAATAAATGTATATACAGAGTACTTTTGGGTACCAGTTAGAAACACAGTTTGTATATAATGTAAGTCCCTTGCCTAGATGATGTTTTATTGAGCATTGAAGTGTGCTGATCCAAACAATCTATTTCAGTTTCCTAGAAATTAATCAGCTTTTTAAAAAAATATAGAGCCTTCTCCCACCCACACTCACTGAAAAAGAATTCAAGAATATGTGTGCATATATGTAGTCCTTACCATTAAGTGAGGATTTGTAGAATGAAGGGATTAAAAAAAAAAGAATAAAATGTTTATCTCTTTAATGCTAATCCATGTGTGAAAGCTACAAAATAACTTGCCAACTGAATGATAGAATGGTAAACAACACTCATTTCGAAGTATATCAAAGGACTGGTGACACAAAAACAGCTATGGAAAATAGAATCATATTCTCTCCAGGCAATTGAAGAAAATGTCAGTACTTTGTCACTTCTGTGAGGGTTTAGGATAAATAAAGTTTTTTCCCCAGTACTTTGCCACTTCTATAAAGGCTTAGCAGAAATAAAGCCCTGATTTTGAGAATTACTCAAAATAAAAATGGTGTAATCTCACAAGTAAGGACCAAAATGATTGTGAGAACTAAAACCGCTAATCAACTGCCAATTTGTATGAGTTTTGCTAAACACTCTTGGGAAGGAATTGCTTCATAATTTCTTCTCTTCATCTTTTTCCCCACATACTGATGTCAGTTTTGTACATTTGCTTATAATAAATGTTCAATTGATTTTGCATTTTGAAAAAGAAGGCCAGAGTTTGCAAGAAAAATGTGTTTAAATAATGTAAGAAATAAGTTTTTATCCATACTAGGAAGTATTTATTACCAACCCATTTAAAAATATTTTACCATGAAGGTTTTAACTATGTACCATATGAAACAAATGACTCTGGTTTGGTGAATAAAATAAATATCAGAAAAATCTACTTATTATAAAACTTCCTACATGCTACAACCAAAAATCACTCTGGACTAACCACTTGAAGAAGAGTAGTATGGAAGTTTCACTTCCAAATTTTTTTTTCACTGGTTCATTAAAAATGTACCTGTTCCACACTTGAATTTAACATGACTATTGGATGTTACATTTTGAATGAGGGAGAGAGGATAGAGAATGAATTTTTAAAATTCAACTTAGGAAACTCCAATGCAGCATGAGGAACTCACTAAGTGAGGAATAACTTAGGATGCCCTAAAGTTGGCAGTTACTCATATAATATGATTTGTAAGTCACCCTGCAGAACCCTCCTGAATAAAATATCATCTTCACTATCTGAAATACTGCCATTAGAGACCTGATAGCTTTTCAGTCCTGATTCTCTACAAAACTTGTATCCACTGGAAAATAAAACACCTTAAGCCATTATCCCTTATTCACATATAGCCCGGAATTGACAACTACTTGAGAGTGAAGACCCATGGACCTGGGCACAAATATACAATGGGAATAAGGACAAACAGAAGCCTAGATAAAAGCATCAAACACAGAATTTATCTACTTTGCTACTTAGCTGGGAGCCAGCTCAAGAACTGTACTCCCAAATCTACTGTCAGAATCAAAACTAAACCCAGGTCACCTTCTCAGATCTTTTTCTAATGTTCCGGATGCTCTGTTACAAACCCAGTCAAGTGTGGAAGAGTAGTGATCCCTACCATTTTATACAGTCAGGACAAATCCTAAATGTAACAAAAACACATGAAGCAGGACAGGAGCCGTGGCTCACGCCTGTAATCCCAGCACTTTGAGAGGCCGAGGAAGGGAGATCATGAGGTCAGGAGTTTGAGACCAGCCTGACCAACACGGTGAAACGCTGTCTCTGCTAAAAATACAAAAGTTGGCCGGGCATGGTGATGCATGCCTGAGATCCCAGCTACTCAGGAGGCTGAGGCAGGAGAATCACTTGAGTGTAGGAGACGGAGGTTGTAGTAAGCCAAGATTGCGCCACTGCACTCCAGCCTGGGTGACAAAGCAAGACTCTGTCTCAAAACAAAACAAAACGAAACAAAACAAAACAAAATGAAGCAAATTTCAACGGATATCAGATAATCTTATTGAAGTAATAGAAAGATAAATATTATGTCCACTGTATTCATGACTATCGCTAGGCTCAGAAATTAGAATATCCACACCCTAGAAAACCCTAAATTCCATGAATCCAGAATTCTGTGTCTTCTTTAAATCTTCAATTGCAATGTAAATACAGAAAAAATATTATTTCACATTTTAACAAAAATTCAAATTATCAGTATGACGTGAAAAAGAGCAAAATGTTTTCATACTCAAAACCAATAGTAAATGTTGTCTTAATGTATAAATCTACTCATTTTAAATACCATTTATCTAACAAAGCAGTCATCATTCTATACTTCAAATTTTCCAAGACAAAAATAATTATAAAGTATTCTATAAAAAAGTAGGCAAAGCATAGATCAATTAATAAAATATCACATTTAGAATCTATTATACATTACTTATTTCTAAGATATTGAGCCATTGTATCAATTACCACACACACACACACACACACACACACACACACACACACAAAGATATATATATGTATATATATTTGAGACAGAGTCTCGCTGTCGCCCGGGCTGGAGTGCAGTGAGTGGCGCGATCTCGGCTCACTGCAACCTCTGCCTCCCAGGTTCATGCCACTCTCCTGCCTCAGCCTCCCGAGTAGCTGGGACTACAGGCACCCGCCACCAAGCCTGGCTAATTTTTTTGTATTTTTTAGTAGAGACGGGGTTTCACCATGTTGGCCAGGATGGTCTCTTTCTCCTGATCTCATGATCCACCCGCCTCGGCCTCCCAAAGTGCAGGGATTGCAGGTGTGAGCCACTGTTCCTGGCCACCACAAATATATATACATATATATATATGTATATATATTTATTATTTTTTTAATTCCTAGGTTGTTTACCGATTTTTTTTTTTTGAGAGAATTGTAAATTCAAATGTTACTGCAAGGAATATAACAAAGAAATCCCACGTATCTTTTACCTATTTCCTCCCAATAATATCTTGCAAAACCACAGTACAACCAGAATTTTTATACTGTTTCAGTTAAGATACAGAACATTTTCATCACCACAAGGACCCTTGTGATGTAGCCATGTGTTGCTTTTTTATAGCCATACTCACTTCCCTCTGCCCCACTCCTTCCTTAACCTTTGGCCGCCCCTAATTTGTTTACTATTTCTATAATTTATCATTTCAAGAATGTTATATAGATGGAATTGTAAAGTATGCAACCTTTGGGGCTTTTTTTGTTGGTTTGTTTTTGTTTTTGTTTTTTCCTTGAGACGGAGTCTCCCTCTGTCCCCAGGCTGGAGTGCAAAGGTGCAATCTCGGCTCACTGCAACCTCTGCCTCCCGAGTTCAAGCAATTCTCCTGCCTCAGCTGCCCAGGTAGCTGGGACTACAGGTGCGCGCCACCATGTCCAGCTAATTTTTGTATTTTTAGTACAGACGGGGTTTCACTATGTTGGCCAGGATGGTCTCGATCTCTTGACCTCGTGATCCGCCCACCTCAGCCTCCGGAAATGCTTGGATTATAGGCGTGAGCCACCACACCCGGCCTAGGGAATGACTTCTTAACTCAGCATAGTTCTCTGGAGACTTACTCAGACTGTCGTATCAATAGTTTAAGTTCTTGTTCTGAGTATTCCACGGTATGGATGTACCACAGTTTGTTTAACCATTTATCCACTTAAGGACATCTGGCTTATTTCCAGTTTTGGTATATTATGAGAAAAAAAAAGCTGCTATAAATGTTTGT
Organism: Trachypithecus francoisi; assembly: GCF_009764315.1. NCBI lineage: Eukaryota > Metazoa > Chordata > Mammalia > Primates > Cercopithecidae > Trachypithecus > Trachypithecus francoisi. The sequence continues at coordinate 63,102,748 of NW_022681469.1, forward strand.
GGACAAGTGCTTGTATGAACAGACGTCTTCATTTTTCTGGGGTAAGTACTTAAGAGTGCAACTGCCAGGTTATATGGTACTTGCATGTTTGGTATTTTAAGAAACCATCAAACTGTTTTCTAGAGGGTATAATTGTTTTCCTACATTGCTGAATTCTATTTGATAATATTTCTAAAGGATTTTTGTATCTGCATGGATGAGGAAAACTGGTCTGTAATTTTCTTTTATGTGTACTGTCTTTGTTTTGTATTGATATCAGGGTAATGCTACCTTCACAAAATGAAATTGGGAAGAACACCCTCCTCTTTTGTTTCCTGGAAAAGATTGTGTAGGATTGGCGTTAATGCTTCAAATGTTTAGTAGGAATTTCTAATTAAATAATCCGGACCTGGAAATTTTTTGTGGAAGTTTTAAAATTTTAAATTCAACTTATGTAATAGTTGCAGAGCTATTCAAATAATCTACTTCAGGCACGTGAATTATGGGAGTTTGTGTTTTTTGAGAAATCATTTTTTCTAACTTACCGAATATATGCATGTATAGTTGTTTGTAGCATTTCCTTCTCTTTTAATTTCTACAGGATATGTACCGATATGCCTTGTTTCATTACTGATATTAGTAATTTGTATCTTCTCTTTTTCTTTTCTTACTACAGATTTGTTAATGTAGAACTTTAAAAAAATTCCTTATTTTATTGATTTTTCTCTACCTTTTTCTGTTATCAATTTCATTGATTCCTGCTCTTTATTATTATTTTTTCCTTCTGCTTGCTTTTGGTTTATTTTGCTCTATTTTTTTTGTTTGTTTGTTTTAGGTTCTTAAGGTCGGAGCTTAGATTATTAATCTGAGACATTTTGTCTTTTATAATGTAGGTACTCAGTGCTATAAATTTTCCTCTCAGCATTGCTTTAGATGAGCTCCACAAATTTTCATGTTTTACTTCCATTTGTATTTAATTCATATTTTTAAATTTCCCTTGGGGCTTTTTTGGTAATTCATGGATTATTTGGAAGTATGTAGTTTAATTTCCAAGTGTTTGGAGATTTTCCTTTTATCTTTCTGTTACTAATTGCTAGTGTATTTTCATGTGGCTAGAGAACTCATTCTATATGACTTAAGTTCTTTAAAATGTGTTGGAGTTTGTTTTATGATTTATGATATGTTATTTCTTAGAATACATTCCCTTGCCGCTTGAAAAATATGTAGACTCTTGTGTTGTTGGATGAGTGTTTTATAAATGTCTGTTAGATCCTGGTTATAAAATTTACAAACACATTTTTTCTCTCCATAAGCAAAGCACATTCTTTCATTAAATCAGGGACTTTATATCACTTTCTTCATAGATATATTTGTTTTTGAAAATAAATTTGATGTAATCTAACACACCTCAAGTTCAACTTTCTAACTCTATCTTCTGAGATTTTATTTTATTTATTTATTTTTAAAGATCTTTATTTATTTATTTTTTTTTTTTTTGAGGCGGAGTCTGGCTCTGTCGCCCAGACTGGAGTGCAGTGGCCAGATCTCAGCTTACTGCAAGCTCCGCCTCCCGGGTTTACGCCATTCTCCTGCCTCAGCCTCTGGAGTAGCTGGGACTACAGGCGCCCGCCACCTCGCCCAGCTAGTTTTTGTATTTTTAGTAGAGACGGGGTTTCACCCTGTTAGCCAGGATGGTCTCGATCTCCTGACCTCATGATCCGCCCGTCTCGGCCTCCCAAAGTGCTGGGATTACAGGCTTGAGCCACCGCGCCCGGCCAAGATTTTATACATTATTAATAGTATGTATGAAAGACTATGACTCACATTTCATAAGTTTTAGAGTGTTTTCCTATGTAGTAATTAACCTGTTCTTCACACTACTGCTTTTGAAACATTTGCCTAGCATTTCCATCTTTGCTGCTGATTAAACTAGTACAGAGAGAGATAAGCCACAAGACCTTGCAAAAGAGATTTGACCTATGATTTAAACTCCAGGTTCACATTCTTTCTACATCTGTACTTCAGAAATTTTGTTATCTGAATTAATATAGCAAAGTGTTTGGATTTAGGCCCAGGCTCTGAAAATGACGAGTTAAATTACTTGTGTAAGTTATTTAACAGTCTTCTAAGTCAATGACTTTACCTTTGAAATTGGAATAATGATACTAAATACCTCAAAGGATTGTGTAAGAATTAAAATATTTAAACCATGTGAAGGATTTGCAGATCAGTGCCAGGCACAGGGGATACAAGCTATATATGTCAGCTATGATTACATTTAACTTAGGATACAATTAGGCGAGATTGTCATCAAAATTCAGCCTGTCGAATTTTGTCTTATAGTCTCTAATCTGTCTTATTTTCTCAATATTTTTAAATATAATAAAGTAAACCAGTAAGGTAAATAAACCTAAATGGAAAGGTCCAATCTTTTTTATTATATAAAAATATTTATTTGTATTAGGTTAAAGGGCTTTCTCCTCTGGTTTTTCACTTATCATGCTTTATAAACTGTGACCCAGAATGCTTGTTAAACTTAGTCTATTAAAAACTGGTTCAGCAGAAAACCAAACACTGCATGTTCTCACTCATAGGTGGGAACTGAACAATGAGATCACTTGGACTCGGGAAGGGGAACATCACACACTGGGGCCTATCATGGGGAGGGGGGAGGGGGGAAGGATTGTATTGGGAGTTACACCTGATGTAAATGACGAGTTGATGGGTGCTGACGAGTTGATGGGTGCAGCACACCAACATGGCACAAGTATACATATGTAACAAATCTGCACGTTATGCACATGTACCCTAGAACTTAAAGTACAAAAAAAAAAAAAAACTGGTTCAGCATGCAAAAAATTTTGATCTTTGACACTTTTTAATATTGCAACCCCCTTAAATTGTTTTAGAAAATTGTGAAATAGAGCACTTGTTATTGTATCGGGAAACAAAACATGCTTAGACCTCAATAAACCACAAAAGTCCATGAGCATGATCATCTTTTAAAAACTTGTTGGCTGAATAAGTAAAGCTGAACATCTTCACTATACACACTATACTCTATAAGACATGGAAAAGATTTCTCTTTAACAAATAAAATGAATCTCCAAAGTGTTTTAGGATTATATTTTACATTAATATCTGTATTTATAGTAAGTGACACTTGGTTTATATCATTTGTTGATAATAATATAAAAATGTAAAATAAATATTGAAATGCCTTGTATTTCTACCTTGTGATTAAGGAAACAAATTGAGAATAGTTAGATAGTTTATTCACTGAAGAAAGGTAAGATAAATATCTCTCAATATGCCTCATATGGATGTCAAAATCTTCATTCTAATCTTAGGGGAGTCATGACTTTGAAGTGCTTAAAGGATCATAGCTTCTTCTGTTTACTAATACTATTAATTAAGATACTCAGAATAAAGATCACTAATACTAATAAAATTTTGAGGCCGGGCGCGGTGGCTCAAGCCTGTAATCCCAGCACTTTGGGAGGCCGAGACGGGCGGATCACGAGGTCAGGAGATCAAGACCATCCTGGCTAATACGGTGAAACCCCGTCTCTACTAAAAAAATACAAAAAACTAGCCGGGCGAGGTGGCGGGCGCCTGTAGTCCCAGCTACTCTGGAGGCTGAGGCAGGAGAATGGCGTGAACCCGGGAGGCGGAGCTTGCAGTGAGCTGAGATCTGGCCACTGCACTCCAGCCTGGGCGGCAGAGCGAGACTCTGTCTCAAAAAAAAAAAAAAAAAAATAAAATAAAATAAAATAAAATTTTGAGAAGAAATGCTATACTTATGGTAAACATTGCAGAGAGAAAATAGGAGGTACTCTTTGTCTTTCAGATGCACTACATACAATCATACTTACTAGTATATTGTTAATGATCAAGTAACTAAAATAGAAATGCATTAATCATCTGCTACACATAAAGACTTGTGATAGACACCAAGGGAAAGCAAAATTCTTGCCTTGATGGAGCTTACAGTCTCGATAACATGACAACTGTAGGTTCTAAGAGTGAATCTTAAACTGTATATGTCTGTGGAACACTTGTAAATATTAGAATTTTGGATGGCATATATAAAGGGAATAAACGACTCAACATAACACCAGTTATATTAAATAGTCCCAAACTATTCACCTCTGTTATTTCTTGTCATATGTTCATTAAAAAATGTACACTTCTAACTTTCTGCTCTCTATGATCATCCTTCAGCATTTTCTTACTGAGAAGAGTTAACTTCCCTGACCAACTACTCTTTTATACTCAAGGGGAAACCTCTCATGCTCAAGAAAACACGTACTCTTCCTTTATTGCTGACTTGGTGTTATACTATGTCTCTTGACTCAAAGAGACTATGAGTTAGCATATAAAAAAATCTATAATGAGCTAGACTAGTTGGCAACTTTTTCACACAAGAAGAGGTATTCAAATCAGGTCTGAAGAATAAATAGAATTTGGATAGGAAAGAAGGGATTTACAATAGCAAGAGCAATGTGAACAAGGAGTGGAAAAACACAAGACATATCTGAAGGCCAATGAAGTACATCTGTAGGGTTAGGTTTGCAAATTTGACAACTTGAATAGCTTACAAAAACGCTAACCATATAAATTATATACAAGTTGAATAGGTCAAAAGTATCAGGCAAAGGAATTCCAAATATCTTCCGTAGACAAAGGAAACTCATTGAATGTGTATGGGCAAAGCTTTGGTTTGGTGGCAGCTTGATGAAGGAGGTGGGAGGGAGAGTGGAGGCATGCAGATCAATGAGATACTGACAGCTAGGAAACTGGGCTGGAGATGACAAGGATCCAAACAAGGATTATGAAAGAAAAAAAAAATGGAGACAAAAAAGATTTGAAGAAATAAATACTATGTTTTAACATACAGTAGATATTTTTTGCTTTGTTTTGTTTTGTTTTTTTGAGATGTAGTTTTGCTCTTGCCCAGACTGGAGTGCAGTGGCATGATCTTGGCTCACTGCAACCTCCATCTCCCGGGTTCAAGTGATTCTCCTGCCTCAGCCTCCTGAGTAGATGGGATTACAGGCAGGGGCCACCATACCCAGTTCATTTTTTGTATTTTTAATAGAGACAGGGTTTCATCATGTTGGCCAGGCTGGTCTTGACCTCAGGTAATCCACCCGCCTCAGCCTCCCAAAGTGCAGGGATTACACGCATAAGCCACTGTGCCTGGCCAAAATACAGTAGATTTTTTTTTTTTTTTTTTTTTGAGACGGAGTCTTGCTCTGTCGCCCAGGCTGGAGTGCAGTGGCTGGATCTCAGCTCACTGCAAGCTCCGCCTCCCCGGTTCACGCCATTCTCCTGCCTCAGCCTCCCCAGTAGCTGGGACTACAGGCGCCCGCCACCTCGCCCGGCTAGTTTTTTGTATTTTTAGTAGAGATGGGGTTTCACCGTGTTAGCCAGGATGGTCTCGATCTCCTGACCTCGTGATCTGCCCGTCTCGGCCTCCCAAAGTGCTGGGATCACAGGCTTGAGCCACTGCGCCCGGCCAATACAGTAGATTTTTTAAAGTATCTTTCTAAATGTATGATAGACTTGCAAATCTTCTAAGATTACATAAATTTTTAGATATAATCCATATCTACATCTAGAACATGATATATACTCCATAAAACACCTCTAGCCATACTTTCTTCTGCTACTATTTTCATTAAATCTATAAATTTTAAAGAAAATCCTGGAATTGTTAACATGCTAAAGCCATTTTGAAGAGGTTTATAAGAAAGCATACTGTTTTTATTAAAATCTACTCATATAACAGAAACCAGACTATAATTTACTATACTCACTATATTAAATAATGTTGTTTGCTTAATTACTAAAATAATCTCTGATATTCTAGAAATACACAAATACACACAGATATATTTATATCCATCTATCTAAATCTATCTATCCAAAAACTGTGTCAACAATGTTGCTCAATAAAAAAATTTAAAAAAGTGTTATTTTCAGATGCTGGCGAGGTTGTGAAGAAAAAGGAACACTTATACACTGTTGCGGGGAGTCTAAATTAGTTCAGCTACTGTGGAACACAGTGTGGCAATTCCTCAAAGACCTAAGGACAGAAATACGGTTCAATACAGCAATGTCATTACTGGGAATATACCCCACAAAATATAAACCATTCATACATGTATATATTCCTGCACAATTCACAATAGCAAGACATGGAATCAACCTAAATGCCCATCAGTGATAAACTGGATAAAGAAAATGTGGTCCGGCCGGGCGCGGTGGCTCAAGCCTGTAATCCCAGCACTTTGGGAGGCCGAGACGGGCGGATCACGAGGTCAGGAGATCGAGACCATCCTGGCTAACACGGTGAAACCCCGTCTCTACTAAAAAAAATACAAAAAATTGGCCGGGCGAGATGGCGGGCGCCTGTAGTCCCAGCTACTCGGGAGGCTGAGGCGAGAGAATGGCGTAAAGCCGGGAGGCAGAGCTTGCAGTGAGCTGAGATCCGGCCACTGCACTCCAGCCTGGGCGACAGAGCGAGACTCCGTCTCAAAAAAAAAAAAAAAAAAAAAGAAAATGTGGTCCATATACACCATAGAATACTATGCAGACATAAAAAGAATGAGATTGTGTCCTTTGCAGGGATATGGGTGGAGCTGGAGGCCATTATCCTTAGCAAACAAACACAGAAACAGAAAACCAAATACTGCATGTTCTCACTTATAAGTGGGAGCTAAATGATGAGAACACATGGTCACATAGAGAAGAAGAACACACACAGGGCCTTTTTAGAGGATGGAGGGTGAGAGAAGCGACAGGATCAGAAACAATAACTAATGAGTACTAGGCTTAATATCTGGCTGATGAAATAATCTGTATAATAAACCCCCACAACACAAGTTTACCTATGTAACAGACTTGCACTTGTACTCCTAAACTTAAAAGTTAAAAAACTTTTATTTTATCCATGAAAAATATATATATTCTGGATATATATTCTGGATATATACTATTCCAATATTCTAAAATATTCAATATTTTAGAATATTGGAATTATTCTAAAACAAATCAATACACACAGAGATACACAAACATATATTTTACTCATTCATTTTTATAGTAGTTTTGAGTCCCCTTTTTATTAAAAGTACAAAATATTAATATTTGGATAATTTTGAACATAAAATATTTTGCCATTTTTATAAACATGAACAAACATGGATTTTTGCATTTATTTATAGTTACCTTTCAAGATCCTTTACTAAATTGATTAACAATAGATTTTTCCAGTTATTAAAATTAATTAGCATAATAGCTCCTCTTATTTCATGGTTAAATATAAGCATCATTTCTATACCACAAAAAAGGAACATAATCAATTTCAAATCACTTTTCCTTTTTATATATCCCATGAAAGACAATCATGATAGGTTACAGCTCATTAAAAACAACCAACAAATAATTGTTATAGTAAAAAAAAAATAAAACAGGAAAGCTAACATGTTAATGTTCTACTATATATTTTACTTAGGAATGGATGTAAGTCCATTTTAAATATTTCTACAAAGAAAAGAACACCATAGCTAAATAAATCTGCATCATCAGTGATTTACCTACTAATTCTACTTAGTTGGATATTCACCAATAATGGAAAAGAATTTCAAATGACAAAAAGAATAAAAATTGATAGAAAAATATGATGATAGAAAATAAACTAAGTATTTTTACTCCAAAAACTGACTAGAATAGGTATGGTATAGTGTAAATTATACCCACTGACAGTTGATGAGTGTTAGTTAGCTAATGTATGTGGAAGTGAAGAATAATTTGAATGGTATGTGTTTTACTTTTGGCACAAGAAACTGTGACATTTCAGTACCGCAGTGGCTGAAATCTGTTGCTTCTAAGAATAAATCTTCCAAAATTAACTTTGCCAATCACGAGGCAATCCTATCATGCACTCCAAAAAATTCCAAATATGTTTATTTCAGAATCATCCTCTCAAGAGATATTCTGAAATCTAACATTTCTTAGTAGACATCTAAATGCTCCACTGATAAAAGCTTAAACTTGAATAAACCCACACTTTTTTTGTGAAGAGATAATGTCACTACTTCATTTTGTGACTCAGAGTCAAAAGAACATGGTTTTAATCAAGCAGAAAAGTAGATCTAAGACAATTCAAAGAACTGTATTTTAAAACTGGGGAAACGTTTTTGTTAGAGTTGAAAAATTGTTATATGCCTCGTAAGGTTCAACCACTTTCAGCATGGGCAAGAATAAATGTAATGATAATAAAGAAATATAATAAAGTAAAGAAACAAATTCATTTAGTAAATATCACTTGCTGTGCCTGTGAGAAATCAAGCTGTAAGTATGGTACTTGTAGACTCTAAAATTGGATCAGAATTATCAACTCCTGGAATTATTTACATATCTCATGACCTAAAGCCTTGAACAAAAAAGGTCAAAATATTTTTCTATGTGATTGAAAAATCATAATTTTTGTAAAATTTTAATAATTTTCTAAACCATCCACCTACCAACCCAATGCAGATTATATAAACAATTTAACTCAAAACCATATCATGGCTGCTTCTTATTTGAATAGTTATTAGGTTGAGGGAAAAATACAGACTTTGGAATTTGAAACTTCTGGGTTTGAATTCTACTTCTGCCATTTTGTGATATCAGGCAAGTTACTTAAAATCTGTGACATTCACCTATTTCAACTGTAAAACTGAAATGGCAATATTCACTTTATATTATAATAATAATGTAAATTATCTCCTAAAGTAATTTTCATGGAGTAATCACACAATCAATACATATTGGATACATTTCTTATTGAAAAAATAAAACTCTTGATTTTTTATGTCTAGCTAAAATATTATTTTTGCTTTCTTAAATAAAAAAAAGATCAGCCTTGTAAATTCAACTTTGACATAGTTCATTATGATTTTTCTAATTACTCAGAAGGAATAATTAATTACTTCTGATTGCACATTGCATAGCTGTTTCCATAATTCATCCAAGTTTGGATGAATAAATCCATAATTTATTACAGAAGAAAATATAGTAGCTATGTATTTCCACAAATCTGAGACATTTATTAATTTGTATACCAAAAATGGTACATTTATTTCCCTTCCTGAGGAATTTGGAAACTTTATTATAGTGATATTTTACAAAGCTGATCACTATAATATTGATGGGCTATTTTGAGAAGAACATATTGACAAATATCATAGAGAAGGCTTTAATGTAATAATTTTGGAAAGTGTCTATGCTCTGAATCTTGCCAGATCTGTAACCACTAGGTTATTTTTTTGCCGTTGTTAAAAAAGCAACTATTGTTTTTGAGAAGATGTGCTAACTGTAATCTACTCCAATCTATTTTTAACTTAGCTCACAAAACTACAAAACTGGTAGGAACTCTTATTTTAAAAAACAAGAAATTTTACTCCTGTTGTTACTACATTATTTTTCCATGAGCTTCGTGAGGCTAGTAATGCGGGTAAAGTGCTTATGGCCAGAATATAAGAAGCATGATATAAAATTTTGACCAATGAGGCCTTCAGAGATCATCTCCTTACTTCCCTCCTCTAGCAAGTAGCCAACGTCATTCTCTGCTATTACAGGAAGAAAAGCTATATGCAAAAATCCCTATGTATTCCAGTATTTAGGATATATACTATTATAAGTCCAACAATTGTCTTAATCTATACATACTTAAAATTAGAATCTCAACTAAACAAAAGTCAATTTCTAACTTTGCCAAACCATAATAAATACTTCAATATTCTGTTCTGCTTACCACATTGTCACAGAAAAAAAATGATGATCTCTAAAATTTCATAATAATTGTATATGCTTTAATATAAAGATTGAGTACATCACAATATACAAAACAACAACAAATGCAGAAAATACCTTCCTTGCCATCATTATTTATTATATAGTTACAAACCAATTTATTGTATTAAGCTGTCTCATGGGTTTCCTCAAAAATAAATCTCATTTTCCCCAAATAAAGATATTTTCCTGAACTTGGTAAAAATAAAATTACAATTTCAGAAATATCAATGCATTTAAGCAATGATTGACTCCCAAGACTCATCTAAGGAATTGTGACCCAAAGATTACTTTTTAAAGTTGAAAATCATTGTCTTCATTAAGTGACATATTTAGAACCTCTTGTCATTAAAGCTTTATATTCTCTAAAACATATATTCTAAACAAGTATAGTAACAGTGCAGGAAATCTGAAAAAGGGAACAGCATTTTCTTATTTTAATTTACCTGTAAATATTTTAGGAGAGTGTTTGTTTTAGAAAAATAAAAGAAAGACATTAAATAAAACTTATTTGATTATATATGTATATGCACCATAGAAATGTGAGTTTACATTTGGCCACACAAGTAAATTCAAAAGTCTTATTTGGTCTTAAATCATACTTGATTATGTTTTAAAGGAAAATATCTTCTTTAGGAGGAATAAACAAAGTAAGTAATTTTTTCAGTAGATCTTTTCTCAGCCATTTAATAATATATACATATAGTTCACCTTCACTTTTCTTTTACATAAATCCATGAACCAGATCTTCACTAAGTTTTCAGTAATACACAAACTCCTTCAGAGATTTACTTAATACAGCTTTCATTTTCAGTCATAACAATATTGCTGAGGCACCCAAACAAAATCATACCATGGCTAAAATAATTGTGTCACCTGGCTATAGTAGCTACCTAACACTTAAAATTAATATTTTCATAAGCAATCAAAAAAAGCTGATTTTAATTATCTTAAAATATATCTATATTTTTTCTGAATTCAGAATTAAATATTTTAAAGTTTACAGTATAATAGTGGAACTTCTGTGACTTCTAGATTATTCAGCACCTCCTTAAAGTTGTATTAAATTTTACTTTTTCTATTGACTTGAGATCAAGGAAAGAAGTGACACAACTATGCCACAGATCAAAACAAAGACCTGGAAAAAGTCTTCTAAGTCTTGGGCACTGCCCTCAGCTTTCTCAGTAACATGAAAACCTTTCAGAGGTACTCAATAACTACCTGTCAGTTGAATGTGTGAATAAAGAATGAGCAAATAAATCATCAAAAGGCAGAAATTCAAGAAGATCAGAGTTTTCACTAGCAAGATCCTAAATATTCCTACTATAGCACAAATCTTATCAGCGGAAAACATTACTTTTACACATCAATTTTCAACATGTATAGAAGTTTAAATTAAGCAAACACTGACTTGAATACAAAATATAGCACATGTTCTACAGTATTAGCTATGATACAGATGACAAATGATCCTTATGTTTAAATAATCCATGGTCTAGAATTACAAGAAAGCAACACATCACTTAACAAAAATTTTATTGTTTCTCATGGAAGGTACAAATTCCTCATCCTGACAGTTGTATCTCTGCACATTCTCAAATCAGAATGTCCTCCATTTTCATGGTATTAGCCACATAAATACATTTACACCAGAAGCAAAGTCTAATTGCTACAGTAAGTCAAGTTTACGAAAAGATTTAGGATCATATCCCTGCATATTAACTATTTATATATCCTCTGTCCAATTACTTACATGTGAATCTTAATTCTTACACATTAATCTCATTGGAATATTAAAGTGTGTAATGAGAAACTTAAGCAAAACAAAATTTAAAAAAAACAGTAAAATACCAAGCATCTTTCATGGCTGTGGTTCCCAAGCAGAGTGCCAAGGAACTCTGGAGAGTTATAGTGAACTTGGAGGGACACTATATGTTGTTTGAATTTTCAAGAGAATCACAGCAACAGCCACTGGACACGGACACTGTGCAAAGTGCTATTTTGTTGTTTGAATTGAAGTACTAAATAAAATGAAGTTAGATATTTAATTTTGTCTAGGAGCACTATGAAAAAATTACTGAGAACTAAGGGTGCCATGAACCAAGAAATATTATAAATCTCTGGGGCTTTCTCTCTGTTTCAACAAAGAAGCCCTATATACAGTATCTTCTTTGTCTTTTCTCAATTTATCTTAAAGCTAAACTAGTAGGTTCCCTGCTTGTAAGTAACAAAAACCTAATTCTGACAAATGGGCAAGAAAAGTTGTTTTTGTTTGTTTGTTTGGAATACAGGATAGTTCTCAAAATCAGCAGGAAGTTAGAGAAACATTTCAAAACACAGAGAGGAAACAGGTAGACTAGGTCACAGGACCCACAGTAAAGAGATCAAGATGCAGAGGCAGCCATGCAAGAATGCTATGCTGGCACAAAAGCCACTACAACTCTCCTTACTGCTGTGGCTGAATTCCATTACCAAGGGCAAGTGTGAATCCTACACTGCTGCATCTTAGCATCATTTGAGGTGCTAAGTCCCATGGGAGAGTCTCAGTAAACAAGCCTCACTCAAATGGAGTAAGGAGAAGGAGCAGCTGCCCTTCTTATGTGTAGTGTGAGGCAAAACTGTGTCTCCCACTAAAGTTACCCTATGGAGCATTATCCTCAGCTGAAAAGATGTCAGGATTCTGGAAAACCAAAACAATACATCAAGTGTCCATCACAAAATGCTTGCCCACCTTCAATGACAGCTCAAATTCCACTCTGGCAAAGTAAATATTTTGATTTGCTCATCAAACCCCTAATTTCCTTATATTTGTATGATGACTTTTTGAAATATTTCTACTATAATAAGAACTACTCTCTAACTTTTATTAGTCATTTTTATGTGTTTTCCTATTTCACTGGATTATGAGTTTTGTGAGAGTAGATGTCATGCCATTCTTTTAAAAAAGATCTTGCACAGCATTTAAAATTTTAATCAAAATTTTATATGAAACAATAAAATATCTACATAGAAAAGGAAAATATAAGTATGTTTTATTTCCTATGATTATTCAGTTTAATAGACTATAACAAATTTAACTAAGTCAACATTCCCAGAAGTATGTCTCAAGTAACACAAATCCTTGAGCATATTTATAAAAATAAGTATTAACACAAGGTATAAACACCCTTTATTGAAGATTCCTTAATATGAGCATTAGTGACATTCAAAAATTCTGAGTCATCTCTCTAGTAAGAAATATATTTAATTTTATTTAATCAATATGATCTAATATATCAAACATATGTGCTCATTAGTGGTGTGATTTATTACTTTTATCCAGTCTTATAGAACACTTAAAACCATCTATTAGCCTGTGGATTTTTACCTGTCTCTTTCAAATTCTTTTTTTATTTTTAACTTTTATTTTAGGTTCAGGGGTACATGTGCAGGTCTGTTATACAGGTAAATTGCATGTCACAGGGTGTTGATGTACAAATTATTTCATCGCCCAAGTGATAAGCATAGTACCTGATAGGTAGTTTTTCAGTCTTTACCCTTCAAAATAAATTTATTATATTCTATTAAACTGAATAATCATAGGAAATAAAATGTACCTCTATTTACCTTTTCTATGTAGAATATTCATCCCATTGGAGTTAAGTGTTGTAAGGAACAAAAATTAATATTGAATCAAAACTAACATGAATTTATTTCACTTAAGTCCATCCCTCCATCATTTGTCAAATGTACAAGCTAGGATAACATTTGCTTTTTTAGGCCTTTGCTGAGATTTAAATATGACTTAAGTTATAAATTAATCATGACCCAAATATCTATTAAAAGTCAATTCTTAATCACCTATAAAATTAATTTTTAGTTGGTATTTTGAATTATATATATTTAGATATAGATATACTCAGCTGAGTTTATTAAAAAACACTTCTTGGATGATACTTAACTCAAAAATAAAACCAGTTATAATTAATACTAATTAATAGTAATAATTATTAATAATTATATATAATTAGTGTGCACATATACATAGAGAGAATATAAGAAGAGAATATAAAAAGAAAGAACTGGCCATGTGCAGTGGCTCATGCCTGTAATCTCAGCACTTTGGGAGGCCGAGGCAGGCAGATCACGAGGTGTAGAGATCAAGACCATCCTAGCCAACATGGTGAAACCCCGTCTCTACTAAAAACACAAAAATTAGCTAGGCATGGTGGTGCACACCTGTAGTCCCAGCTATTCAGGAAGCTGAGGCAAGAGAATCTCTTGAACCCGGGAGGTGGAGGATGCAGTGGAGTGGCAAGATTGTGCCACTGCACTGCAGCCTGGTGACACAGTGAGACTCTGTCAAAAAAGGAAGGAAGGAAGGAAGGAAGGAAGGAAGGAAGGAAGGAAGGAAGGAAGGGGAAGGGGAAGGGAAGGGGAAGGGAAGGGGAAGGGAAGGGAAGGGAAGGGAAGGGAAGGGAGGGAAGGGAAGGAAGGGGAAGGGAAGGGAAGGGAAGGAAGGAAGGACTCACTCTAAAGTTTCAAATTATAATAGTTTTTAAATATTCTTTGGCAATAGTTACGAACATTGATAGGTGGCCACAGATAAAGTACTATAGTTTATATAAAGTCAAAGAAATTGTGTGTCTGTGCATACATGTGAGAGAAAAAAAATCCCTAAGAATACGTTGACTTCAGAAAGAAGTAAAAATCATGATTAATGAGGCAAGTAATGCGCTTTCCTTTCCTTTGTTGTTATTGGTATCAGAGTCTAAGTCCATATTTACTTAGTCACTTTTCACATTACAATATTTTAACTGTTATCTCAGCAGATAGCATCTACCTACTTATCTATATACCTACTTACTTATCTATAATAATTAAGACATATGCCAGAGAAATAGAAATACCTTCACAAGAAAAGTTTAACCAGAAATTGCCATTTTAAAAGTTCAATTTTAATTGTATGTGCTGTCAAAACTTAAATAAAATTTTATATATAAATTTTATATTTTAATATAATATTGCCCAAATGAGATAGAAAATATTTTCTAAATACTCAATGCAAGGACACAATCCTGAAACAGACTGAACTCCATCCTTAGTTTTTAATCATTAAAGTCACAAAGATATTAATGTTCAATATTGTTCATGAGCTACTTTGATTGTATTTCTTTGTAAAATATATTCCACCTCCTCATTTTTTTTTACCTGGGTCAGGATTAATCAATATACATCATCATTATATAATGTAATTATATATTATCAATTAATGAAAGAGATATTATCATTCTAATGGTAATAGTAATATGAGCTCTTTCATTATTTTCACCTTAATCACAGTGATGTATACAAAACGTATTGGAGTTACAAATGTCTGTGGCTACCTGAAGTGGCTCTGAAAGAACTATAGGTTGGTGCAAAAGTAATTGTGGTTTTTGACATTGAAAGTAATGGCAAAAGCTGAAATCGCTTTTGCACCAACCTAACTTGGAAAGTTTGAACTCTTCTTACCTAATGCTCTCTGTTACCTGTCCACTGTCTATCCCCTTTTTCTTTTTTGGCTTCTTCCTCACTTTGTTGTGCCTATAAACAATAATCATAGATGGAAGTACTAGCCCTACCACTCTACCAAATGCCCACATCTATATCCAAACCTTAATCCTGTACCTTGCCAGTTTGACTAGAAAAAAGGCCTGCAATTTTATTTGACTTTCCATGTGTACTATGCAAATCCTGTTTTCATCCTACAACCTGTCCCTCTAGTTCTTCTTGATTGCTTTTCTCTAATTATACTTTTTTCTTAGACTGATCTCCAAAAGTATCTGCTGGGTACATGATGGAGTTGGGAAGTGGTATGTTCCCGACTCTTCACTGCCACTTTCCAACCACTGCTCATCCCTGACAAACTACTCTCCTCTTATGAAATCTCTACTGTTCAGTTATTCTGCTAACGTATGAATCTCATTTCCATATACCGTCAGCATCTTTTCAATAGCTTTTATCCCAACTTACAGCCGCTTTTCCATCCTGTCTTCTCTAACCTTGATATTAATGTAGTTGATCTTTCCAGCTGTCTGGCTTCAAGACAAATAAAATGTATCAACTCAAATGACATCTTTCTGATTTATGTTTTAGCTACCTACCCATATGCTACTCCTGTGACGTTAACATTATACTGTTCACATTCTAGCTGATGACTTCTCAGCATGATGCTATTGACAGCCTCTCATTTTCATATATCTTTAAAAGACTAAAGACAAAAAGCAAAAAACAAAATGAATATAAATGCATCATTCTAATACATTTATTTTCACCTAAGAAATGCCTTTCTAGTCCTTATAAATTTGTACACTAATAGCAAAAACATATTTTAGTTAATAAGTATATAATTTGTCCAAATAATACTCAGCTATTATTTTAATGGTTTCATAACATTACATCAAATTTTTGTAATGCAGTTTTGCAGATAAACTTCAAAATTTAGAGCCAGACTGTCTGGATTAGCATTTTTATTCTGAAATGTACATTACATTGGGAGTTTAGCCACCTCTCTGTGCTCAGTTTCCTCATCTATAAAATGAGGACAACAAAAATATATGGTTTTGGATATTTTGTGCCTGGAACCTGGAACCCAAGCAGGTTCTTAGTACATACTAGATTATACAACTTACAATGTACCAAGTTTTCTTTATATACTCATGTCTATTGCTATAAATGTAGATCTTTATAGTTTTAAAAATTCTTGCTACTAAAGAAAATACTGCAATAAACATGGACGTTTCATCTACAGAATCATTTGTCTATTGAAATTCTCAAGGATGATATTAACAAGATCAAAGAACACAGATGCTCTCTATATGCTTTTTTTCAAATAAAAAGATTTGTAACAATTTATAATACAGCTATTAAGATGTCAATTTTATCACCATATTGTTGACACTTAATCACTTCTTTTCCTTAAATATGTCTCTTGTCTTCAAAATTCCCTCTCCTAGTTTTCCCTTTTTGTCTAATCGCTCAATATGCCATGTTTTGCCTTGTTCTTTTTTCCTGACAAATTTGTCCTTTCCTAGCTCTTGGGTCATATGTTTCTTTTCTATGCCCTTTTCTTTGTTATCACAACCCAATTTCATATCTTTGACGTCATTTCTATTCTCATAATATCCAAAACAAAAGGTTGTCCCTGAAATACCTTCTGAGAATTAGACTTGAGTAATCTAACTTCTCTATGAACACAAAAATTCCATTATACATGAATATTACTCCAACTTTACCTGATTTTACAATTGCTGCTTCAATATCTCAGGGTAAAAAGTACAGAGTTATATTTATCTGTTCACTTCCATACATGCAGTCAGTTGCTAAACCCTGTCAAACCCATCACCTCCACTAGAGAAAATTATACAAGCTAATTTCCTATATAATCTGGTTCATTTAGCAAAGTAATGATAAAATTACAAAATAAATAAAATTACAAAATAAGATTAAGCACTGAACTGTAAATTTATTATTGCTATTCCAAATAAAGAAAATTAATATTTTATTAATTAATATTAATATTTTAGTATGGAAGACCTTAAAGGAGAGATGCTGTCATAAAGAGAACTTCTGATACCGCTTTAACTCACTCTCCTCCCTTCCATGTGATTTGAGATTATTTATTCTGATTTACATCCCTATGTCAATGAATTATCACTATATACTTATATATGCATGCCCTGTGACAAAATCAATTAAACAGACATTCCCTGCTTCACAACATTTTATTTTATTAAATTCAATCACTCAGTTACTGTAGTAGGCAGAATTCTAAGACATATCTTTCTATCCCCAAGATTTCTGCCGTCTGGAATATACAGCTTGTTTAATTCCCTCCAGGTGAGTGTGGGTGGAAACTAAATATTATGGGCTATTACTCCACAATTAGGTTACTAATCGGTTGACTTTCAAGTAAATCAAAAAAGATACCATCCAATTAGGCTAAATCTAATCAAGTGAGCTCTTCAAAGGACCTGAGCCCTTTCTCTAGTGAGGGATTTAGTGTGAAAAGGATCTTATGCGACAGAAATTTTCATGACTTGCTTTGAAGATGGGGAACCACAAGAAAAGGAATGTCAGCAGCCTCCAAGAACTAAGTGATTCCCAGCTGACAGACCACAAAGAAACTAGACTTCATTCCTACAACTACAGTACAACCTGAGTAACTCCAGATGGGAGTTAGACCTTGAGTGCAGTCTTGTTAAGACCCTAATTAGAAAGCTCTGCCTTACCATACTGAACTTCTGATCTACAAAACTATGAGCTATTGTTATAAATTGCTAAATTTGTGGCAACTTGCTACATAGCAATATAAAATTAACATTGTTGCAGAAAAAATTTTTACTTTGTCTGCTTTTAAGTGGATTCTATGTTTAGATTAAGTTTAAATGTTAACTTTTTAAAGGTAGAGCAAATCACATAATTTTTAAACATACAAATGATATGATTGCTTATTTTTGTGTAAGTTAAATGACTTCTATATGTCAAAAAGTATATTTACAATTTCACTGAGAGTGACAGAGTGTTTTAATTAGGAAATGTCTGCTTTTCTTTCTTTTTTTTTTAGACAGAGTCTAGCTCTTATCACCCAGACTGGAATGCAGAGGCATGATCTCGGCACACTGCAACCTCTGCCTCCCGGGTTCAAGCAATTCTGCTGCCTCAGCCTCCTGAGTAGCTGGGATTACAGGTGCCCATCACCACACCTGGTTCATTTTTGGTATTTAGTAGAGATGGCATTTCTCCATGTTGGTCAGGCTGGTCTCGAACTCCTGACCTCAGGTGATCCGCCCATCTCAGCCTCCCAAAGTGTTGGGATTACAGGCGTTAGCCACTGCGCCCGGCCTGCGGGTTTTTTTGGTTGTTGTTGTTTGTTTGTTTGTTTTTGTTGTTTTTTTTTTTTTTAGAACAGGAATAAACTATTACAACAATCTGGCTACTGGGTATCATTTAGTAAAATAGTAATGATAACAATAAGGCTTTTTCTTAATCCAATTTTTTTTAGACATACAAAAGAATGAACAACTCATGTAAATGTCAAGAAAGAAAAGAAATCTCAGACCACAGCTGACAAATGAAGCCATTTAGCCATAAATTTCAGAGAATATTTCTCATGTCAGTATATTCTTGTTGGTAATCTCTTCTCAGCAGTTTTCTAAGGCTTTCCAAAGTATACTCATTTTAAGCCAATTTATGATAAAACTTCTCTCCAGAAAGCTCTTTTCAAAATCTTAGAGATATTTTCCTTCCTTTCACACATAAAGAAAGCATTCATATTAATATGCCATGAGAGGAAAAGCTCATTAAATAAGTAAAAATTGGAAGCAGTGTTGACATCACAAACGAAAGAACACAGCAAGGCATGTGTTTTCATTTTAGCCAAGGACCATTACTTTTTACCACATTATAGAAAATAATCTGAAATAACCTTTCAAGTCCGGAGTAAAGACCTCCATTTGCCCTCTAACATCAAAATTCATTTCATTAAGCAGCTTAACTCTTAGAAGTTCAGTCAAAAATGATAATTTTTATCTTGTCTCTTTACTAATAAGTATATCTTGATACCACACACCTTCTAAATCTGGCAGCAGTAGCTATCAAAGCCAGCATTTACTGAGCTTTATCAAGAGTCATGTACTGTTCGGAAAGTTGTACATGTATTTACTTCCTAATCATTACAGCAGCCCCACACAGAAGGTCCTCTTATCATCATGTCATTTTACAGATGAAGAAAGCCATAAGAGGTTAAACAATTTGTTCTAGTAAGATGGCTAGGAAGCTACTGAATGATTTTGAAGCCCTAATGATCTGGCACCATAGTTACCATCTGGACAACTCTTGCTATGCTCCCTCTGCAGGGATCACCATGCCTGTTTTCTTTTTTCCTTGAAGCTGACTTTCATTCATTTATCCCCCAGCCTTAGCTGTAGATGTATTCTATCTTAGAGACCTGATTTTATAAGGAGAATTTATTTGGAGAACATTTTTCAATATATGTGGTATGGTGCTGCTTCTCTTTACCATTTGAAACGGGCGTAACAGGAAAAGGCAAGGTAGGAAGTTGGTTAAAATATTTACAGCTAACCAGATATGAAGTTGACCAATACTCCAGTTTACTTTATTCAGCTACTATATCCGTAATAACATATAGGATTAATTCACTCATGCTACAAAGACTTTGTCAGCATCTACTGCATGCTAAACACCCAGAATAATGCCTGGCACTCATAGAACTTGCATTCTAGTGAGGTAGACAGGTCATTTCGTAAAAATACAATAAATTACTGAATGAACAATTATGTTAAAAGATATTAAGTGCTACAAACAAAAGAAAAAAGGAGCGGGGTAAGAAAAGGTTGCATTATGGAAAGCAGGTCATAGTATTAAATAAGGTGGTCAGAGTAGACCTCATTGAAATCACATTTACTCAAATAATTTAAAAATATAAAGTTCTTAATTATTCATATATTAAAATACTCATTTTCTTTCTAATCCTCTATACCTTAAAAGAAATATACAAGGGGATACACATTTGTACTTAAGACTTTTTATGAGCACTTAAAAAAATCCTGACAGCCAATATAGGACCAAATAACTAAGTCTCCATTGTAGTCTTAACTACAATTATAACTCTATTAAGAGAAAGCCTGCATTTCACTCTACATGCCATTTACCTAAATGCTGTTTTTTCTTCACTAAATAAACATGTATTGATTACCTACCATGTACAGCCATTTTGATAGTCCTGAGGAGATTAATTCCCTGTGCCCTGGGAATTCATATTCTGCAGAGATTGTACAAATAAACAGGTAATTGCAATGCTATATAAGAGGGCTGACTGGAGTATTAGGGAACATGATGTAGGGGTCAAGAGGAAGTAATATTTGAGATAAATCTCAAAGAATGAATGAAAGATAAAGATACGGGGGTAGTGAAGAGCATTTTGTGAATGTGCAGAGGATGAAGGATTAAAAGTATATACTTTGCTCCTGGATCTGAGTATAGTCCTACATTAGCAAAGATTAAAGATTCAATAGAACATGATAAATAGGGAGACTGCAAAAATCATCAGACATCTATTAGATGATGAATTTTAAAGAAACTTTTGAAAAGCTTTTGACCAAGAAACATGTTTTTAGTGTAGCTTCTTAGGTGACAACATTTTAATAAAATAAAATATTGGGGGAAAAAACTATCCTAGATTATAAAAGTAAAATTAGTGTTTACTATTCATCCAGATGTATTATCAGATTGCACTGGGACCATTAGTTTCTATATGTCTTTAAATGGCATTACAATGCCATGAGAAAGTTGACTCTAGGTAGCTTAGTATCCTGATAAATGAGCAAAGTTATAAGGATGATTTGTTTAATAAAAGTCATGAAACATATTCAATATTTTGTTTCACATGGCTCAATTGACTCTATTCACTTCTATTTATTTGAGACTTTCAAGTCTATTATTAAGGGCTTTATATAGTACTTAGATAATACCTACATAATTACT
Source organism: Trachypithecus francoisi (assembly GCF_009764315.1). Classification (NCBI taxonomy): domain Eukaryota; kingdom Metazoa; phylum Chordata; class Mammalia; order Primates; family Cercopithecidae; genus Trachypithecus; species Trachypithecus francoisi. The sequence continues at coordinate 63,124,099 of NW_022681469.1, forward strand.
TCTGCACAAATGTGATTTTTTTTTTAAGTGGAGACTGGTTATCCTTCTAATAGTTACTCACGTTATTGCAGTATGTTGATGAATTAAACAAGAATGAGACAATAAATTCAAGACATGTTAATGGATGTCAGACGTCCACAGAGTTTCATGAATGCTATGTAAATAGAAAAAAAAATAGTAACAGGCATCCTTGCAGACAGTTTACTCAATGAAAAGGTATATTGTTTACCGAGTGTTCTAATTGGCTTCCCTTTGGAAGTATGGTTCAGGTAGAGTAATTCTATTTTTAGCAGGTACAAAAGAAAATTGCTTGTGAAGTACTTTGAGATAATGAGAGTAATGACAATATGTTGAAAAAAAAAAGATTCCACTTATGTTATAAAATAACGAGGTAAACTAAAACTGGGTGAAAATGTATAATAGTTACTCTGCCATGGTTAAAAGGTAATCTAAATAATATATGTCTAATTTTAGGATTTAAAAGATAAATGCCACAATCTTCATTGACCTATGACTTTTATAAGCTGTTAAAACTTTATTATAGTATTTTTAAAGGCAAAAATGGAAATGTTTTAAACGAACATCTCTTCTTTCTGTAGCTTTCCAAACTGATACTTCAAAATGATGTCTTTTCATACCTAACTATCCATAAACATGTTTTCTCACAATTAAAAAAAAAATACAACAGAGAAGCAAAATACATTTAAGTCCAGCTTTAGGCATTCCACACATAGAGACTGGAGGTTATTTTTATCCTTGTGGTTAATTCCATGTATAAGCCATTTTCAAATACTCCTGCTTCTTATATTTCCCTGCCAGTATACCTTACTTTTCAAAGCTGACAAGGCAGATGTTATTCACAGTTCTATACATTAATACACAACACTGTCATATCATCCCCCCAAATTAAACCTTGTGGTGTTTTTAGTCCTAAACTCTTCCCAGAGAAATTTTTGTTTTTAGATCTTATAATACACATAAGCACACATATACACACTAACATGCACACACACACATATGCACACATATACATGTATGTATATCATTTTTCCCACATTAACATTAAAGAAAAACACATTATTTCAATTAATTAAGTGGATGTCTAGTATTACCTTTTTTTCCTCCAATAGTAAGATAGATCTACATTAAGTAGCATGAAACTACCATGTAAATTCCATCATCAGTAGTGCAGACTGTCATATTTAGATCAGGAATATCGTTTTGCCATTTGATCAGGCAGATTTCTATAATTCAAGGAGTAATGTCATAGTCATGTCCACAAATTTGGCTGACTAGGAGAAATGCAAATCAATTTATTTTAAAATCATACTAACATTTTAATAACATGTGGGCTTATGTAACCCACACATAATGCAGCAGGAAAATGTTAGTATATATTAAATTATAGAACATGTGTTTTCTGCTACAGATGCTCTTATTCCAATATAAGATTGAGTTATTCATTTCACAAGTTTTCCTATTGTTTCTTTTGTTCAGTAAGTTTCAGTAAAGGAAAAAACTTGTTTCTTTTTAAATATTTTTACTGAATTTTTTAAAATTAACAAGTATGTATTCGCCATGTACAATGTGATGTTTTGAAGTATGCATAAATTGTGAAATGACTACATCTAGGTAACTAACATATGTTTTACCTCACACAGTTATCATTTTTGTGGTGAGAACACTTTATACATCCACTCTTTCAGCATTTTTCTAGAATATAACATATTATTAACTATAGTCACCATGTTATAGAATAAAACACTTGAGCTCATTCCTTCTAACTGAAATTTTGTATCCTTAACTAACATCTCCTCAACTCCCACGCCAAATATATCAGGCCCTGGTAACCACCATCCTACTCTCCACTTCTGTGATACCAACTTTCTAAAATTACACATGAAGGAAGTAATGTGGTATTTACATGTCCATGTTTATTATAGCATTATTCACAACATTCAATATATGGAATCAACCTGTATCCATCAATGGATTAGTGAATAAAGAAAATGTGGTATGTATACACAATGGAATACTTTTCAGCTATAAAAGGAAAAGATTTTGAAATGCTGTTACTTGTGACAACATGGATAAACTCAGAGGACATTATGTTAAAGATGAAATTTTTTAAAGGAGTTACTGAAAACAAACTTAATGAAAAGGGTATTTTTATTTAGTACTGTAGCAATCACTACTGGCCCCAACCTTAGGCATATCATTCATTTTCCTGAGCCTAATTTTCTTCATCTTTAATGCAGAAGGCCTGAGAAGTAGTCCTTCTTCAGAAGAGTCTCTTGGGGTTGGATTAGAGGCAGGCAACAGTAAGAGTGGTTGCCAAATGGGCAGCTTCCAATCCTTAGTCAACTGGCTGAAATTTGCCTCAGTGGTGCACTTTCAATTTTTACCTGTTTTCTATACTAGGTCTATATATTTAGCATTGTGTAAAGAAACAATTCATAATATAATATTCTCCTACACAACTTGCTGTTTATGTTAACAACGCAAGGCCTTGGCCACTTTTTATCCTGGCCATTTCTCAAGCATGTGTTTGCAACAGGTGGCCTCAAGAGCTGACATCGTATCTCCCTCTGGGACAAAATCGAGCTAGCTCATTTGCTGCTATGAGGAGGTAGATTCTACAAGCTCAGTGTTCTTCACCTGTGACTCAGACTCACTACGTGTACAGCATAAATCTAAGCCCATATCGTATCACCCCCATGGGAGTCAGGGACAAAGGGAAACAGATGCAAATATGCTGATGCTCAGGCTGCCTGATGTGCTGAGAGTAATAAAGGTCTTTTTCTTTGACCTGGGAGTCTCATGTCTACAGCTGGATTCTCTGAAACAATAACAGGTTAACTTATTAGTGAAGTAGGGTAAAGTCAAATTACAGGACAGATAATAACCTATTACTACGCTTTTATTGCCAAGGTTTATATGGATATTTAATACTTAATTTTAGAACTAGTCTAATAAAAATAGTAAGGTTCTGACACTGTGAACAACATATCACTATGTTGTTAGTTCACTAAAGAACTAACATTCTTTAGTTGTGAACAACTAAAGAATCTAGGAAAGTAAACTGTGTTTTTATAGAAATTTATTACATGATAAACGTGGCACTACAAATCAGAGCAGAAAGGATGAATTACTTGCTAAATAATTTGGGGACAAGCAGCTATGCAGTTTGAATACATAAAATTAGACCTTTCAGCTAGCACTATACCAAAACAAAAGATTTCTAGAGTTTTATTTTGAATAAAATAAAACTACAGATGCTTAGGGGAACATGTGCAAGGTTATTTTTATAACATAAATGTGAAAAATGCCTTATTTATCAAACAGGTAATCACAGGAAGGTAGAGCAAAATGGCCAAAAAGAACCCTCTGGCGATCATCTCCATGCAGGAACACTAAATAGAACTACTATACATACAAGAAAGCACGTTCATAAGAGCCAAATATCAAGTGAGCAATAATAGTCCCTGATTTTAATGTCATATTTAATATCATATTATGGAAAGAGGCACAGAAGAGGGTAGAAAGGACAGTCTTGAATTGCTGACAACACCTTCCGGCCCCATCCCCCAGCAGTGAGCAGAGAGAGAGAATTTCTACCCTTGGAGGAGGGAGAGCAAAGCGATTGTGGGACCTTGCATTGGAACTCAGTGCTTCCCTGTCACAGCAGAACACAGCAGAGGGCAGAATTTGGCTGGCATACTAGAAGGAAGCATTTTGAGCAGTCCCAGCCAGAGGGGAATCCTCCACTGCAGCAGTAGGAACTTGAGTTCTTACTAACCCCACTACCAGTGGACTAAAGTGCCCTAGGGTCTTGAATAAATTTGAAAGGCAGTCTAAGCCACAAGGATTGGAGCTGGGCTCAAGTACTACAAGGACCGGTGGTGTGCTAGGCTCGGAATAGTGGAGCTGGGGTGCATTCAAGCCAATGAGACACCATCTGGGGGAAACATGGGGATGTTTACATTACCTCTTCCCCAACTCTAAGCAGTATAACTTGGGGAGTGACTCTTTCCCCTTGCAAAAAGGAGAGGGAAACAAACAAACAAAAAAAGATTTTATCTTGCAACTTGAGTACCAGCTCAGCCACAGTAAAATAAAATACGAAGCAGAGCCCTGAAGCCCCTGATTCCAGGTGCTAACTCCTGGATGGCATTTCTGGATCCATTCTGGGTCAAAAGGGAACCTGCTGCCTACCGGCAGGATTCACTGCTTGCCAAATAAGGAGCTCCTAAGCCTTGAATAAACATCAGTGGTAGCCAGGCAGTGGTAGCCATAGCCCTGGGGTGAAATCCAGTGCTGTGCTGGTTTCAGATGTGACCCAGTGCAATCCTAGCTGTGGCGGTTCTGGGACTGCTTGTGTCATCCCTCCCTCAACTCCATGCAGCCCAGCACAGAGAGAGAGGCTCCTTTTGTTTGGGTGAAAGTGATGGAAGAGAACAAGAGACTCTGACTATTATTGTGGGGAATTCTCCTGGATATTACTGAAGTCCACCAAGGCAGTATTGCTGTCTCCAAGAGTCACAGTATTGCTGGGCTTGGGGTGATCTCTAGTGCAGATATAAATGCAGTGATCAAAGACTTCGATCAAAACCCAACTCATTTCCTTTTGGAATACCTGGAAAGCATTCTCAAGAAGGAAGGGTATAAATAAGTCCAGACTGCAAAGATTAAAATAAATACTGAACTCTTCAATGCCCAGACATCAATGAACATCCACAAACATAAAGAACTTCCAGGAAAAAAAAAATGACCTCACTAAATGAACTAAATATGGCAACAGTGACTAATCCTGGAGCAACAGAGATATGCAACCTTTCAGATAGAGAATTCAAAATAGCTGTTTTGAGGAAGCTTAACAAAATTAAAATAACACAGAGAAGATATCCAGAATCCTATCAGAAAAAAAAATAGCAAACATTGAAGTAATTTTAAAATTCAAACAGAAATTTCGTGACTGAAAAATTCAATTGACAAACTGAAAAATGCATTAGTTTCAACAGCAGAACTGACCAAGCAGAAGAAATATTTAGTGAGCATGAGGTCAGATTATATGAAAACACAGTCACACGAGAAAGAAAAGAATTCTAATAAAGTATGCCTACAAGATCTAGGAAATAGTCTCAACAGGGAAAATCTAAGAGTTACTGACTTTAAAGTGGAGATAGAGACGATCAGAGTAGAAAGTTTATTCAAGGAGGCCAGGCATGGTGGCTCATGCCTGTGATCCCAGTGCTTTTGGAGGCCAAGGTAGCAGATCTCTTGAAGTCAGGAGTTTGAGACCAACCTGGCCAATATGACAAATCCTCATCTCTACTAAAAACACAAAAATTATCCCGGTGTGATGGCATGCACCTGTAATTCCAGCTACTCGGGAGGCTGAGGCACAAGAATTGGTTGAACCTGGGAGGCAGAGGTTGCAGTGAGCCAAGATTGTGTCACTGCACTCCAGCTTGGGTGTTGGGAGTGAGAATCTGCCTCAATAAATAAATAAATAAATAAGTTTATTCAAGAAAATAACAGAATATTCCAAACCTAGAGAAAGTTACCAATATTCAAGTACAAGCAGGTCAGAGAGCACCAGCAGATTTAACTCAAGTAAGACTACCTCAAGACATTTAAAAATCAAACTTCTAAAATTAAAAGATATAGAAAAGATCCAAAAAACAGCAAGAAAACAGAAGAAAATAACATGAACATGAGCTCCAATACATCTGGCAGCAGACTTTTTAGTGGAAACCTTAAAGGCCAGGAGAGAGTAGCATGACATATTTAAAGCACTGAGAAAACTTTTATTGTGGCATATTATATCCAGCAAAAATGTCCTTCAAACATGAAGGAGAAATGAAGACTCCCACACAAGCAAAAGCTGAGGGATTTCATCTATACCAGACCTGTCTTACAAGAAATCCTAAAAGGAGTTCATCAATCTGAAAGAAAAGAAAGTTAACAAGCAATAAGAAATTGTCTGAAGGCACAAAACTTGCTAGTAACAATGATAACAAAAATAGATACAGAATATTCTAACACTGTAATTGTGGTGTGTAAACTACTTATAACTTGAGTAGAAAAATAAACTTAACAAAAATAACTATAAAAACTTTTGTATCCCAACACCTTGGGAGGCCAAGGTGGGCAGATCATGAGGTCAGGAGATCAAGACCATCCTGGCTAACAAGGTGAAACCCATCTCTACTAAAGAAACAAACAAACAAAAATTTGTAAAGATACACAGTATAAAAAGATATAAATAGAAACAATAAGTTAAAAATTGGGAAACTAGGGAGGAAGTGGAAGAAGTTGAGGCATAGAGTTTTTATTAGTTCTCTCTTTGCTTGTTTGTTTGTTGTTGCTACTGCAACAAGAGTTTTCGAAAATTTAAAATAATCAGTAATAGAAGGTTATTTGTAAATTTCATGGTAACCTCAAATCAAAAACCAATAACAGACAAATAAAAAATAAAAGCAAGAAATTAAAACATACCACCAGAAAAAATCACTTTTATACATAAGACAGAAAAGAAAGAAAAACCACAAAACAATTAGAAAACAAAATTTAAAATAACAGTAGTAAATTCTTATTTATAAATAATAATATTGAATGTAAATGGACTGAACTCTCCAATAAAAGACAGAGTGGTTAAATGGATTAAAAAGCAAGACCCAATAAAATTCTGCCTATAAGAAACTCACTTTACCTATAAAGACATACATAGACTGAAAATAAAGGGATGGAAAAAGATATTTCATGCAAATGAAAACAAAAAAAAAAAGCATGGTATGCTATACTTAGACAAATGTTATAGATTTCAAGGAGAAAAGTATGAAAAGAATCAAAGAAGGTAATAATATAATGATAAAGGATTCAATTAAGGAAGAGACTATAACCCTGACACCAAAACTAAAGACAACAACAAAAAAGTACAGCCTAATATCTCTGATAAACATTTATGCAAAAATCTCCAACAAAATACTAGTAAACCAAATTCCAACAACACATTAAAAAAATCATCCATGATGACTAAGTGAGATTTATCCCAAGAATGCAGGGATGGTGTAACATACACTAATCAATTAATGTGATACATCATATCAACAGAAAGAAGGGCAAAACCATATGATCCTTTTAATTCATACTGAAAAAAGCATTTGACAAAATTCAAGATACCTCATAACAAAAACCCTAAAAAAACTGGGGATAGAAGGAACATACCACAACACAATAAAAGCCATATAAAACAGACCCACAGCTGATGTACTGAATGAAAAAAAAATATTAAAAAAACTTTCCTCTAATATCTATAGTAAGACAAGGATGCACTCTTTCCTTCTTTCTTTTTTTTTTTTTTAATGGAGTTTTGCTCTATTGCCCAGGTGGGAGTGCAGTGGTACAATCTCAGTTCACTGCAACTTCTGACTCCCAGGTTCAAGTGATTTTTCAGTCTCAGCCTTCCAAGTAGCTGGGATTACAGGTGTCCACCACCACTCCCAGTTAGTTTTTGTATTTTTAGTAGAAACAGTGTTTCACCATGTTGGCTGGGTTGGTCTCGAACTATTGACCTCAGGTGATCCACCCACCTGGGCCTCCCAAAGTGCTGGGATTACAGGCATGAGCCACTGTGCCCGGCCTAGGATGCCCACTTTCACCACGGTAATTCAACATAGTAGTGGAAGTCCTAGCTACAGCAATTAGACAAGAGAAAGAAATAAAGGGCATACACATTGGAAGAAAAAAAGTCTAATTATCCATGTCTTTAAATAATATAATCTTATATTTTGAAAAACTTAAAAGATTCCACTAGAGAAACAATTAGAATTGATAAACAATGTCAGTAAATTTGTAGAATACAAAATCAAAATACAAAAATCAGTAGCATTTCTATAGGCCAACAGCAAACAACCTCACAAAATAAGAAAGTAATTTTTTTTACAATTGCTACAAATTAAATTACATACTTTGACATAAACTTAACCAAGGAAGTGAAAGTTCTCTACAGTAAAAACTATAAAACATTGATGCAAGAAATTGGAAAGGACACAAAAAATGAAAGATAGCTCATGCTTATGGATTAGAAGAATTAATATTGTTAAAATGCCCATACTACCCGAAGCAATCTACAGATTCAATGCAATCTCTATCAAAATACTAGTAACTTTCTTCACAGAAATAGAAAAAAAAATGTATATACAACCACAAAAGACCAAGAATAGCCAAAGCCATCCTGAGTAAAAGGAACAAAACTAGAAGAATCACACTACCTGACTTTATACTACAGTGCTGTAGTAACCAAAACAGCATGGCACTGGCATAAAAGCAGACCCATGGACCAATGGAACAGAATAAAGGACTCGGAAATAAGTTCATACATCTACAGTGAACTCATTTTCAACAAAGATGCCAAGAAACATACGTTGGGGAAAGTGTCGTCTCTTCAATAAATGGTCCTGGGAAAACTGCATATCCAAATGCAGAAGAATGAAACTAGATCCCTGCTTCTCACCATATACAAAAATGAAATAAAAATTGATTAAAGAATTAATCTAAGATCTGAAACTATGAATCTACCAGAAGAAATCATTAGGGAAACTCTCCAGGACATTGGTCTGGGCAAAGATTTCTTGAGCAATACCTCAAAACCACAGGCAACAAAAGCAAAAATGGAAAAATGGGATCACATCAAGTTAAAAAACTTCTTCACAGCAAAGGAAAGAACAAAGTGAAGAGACAACCCATATAATGGGAGAAAATGTTTGCAAACTATCTATCTGACAAGGGATTAATTTCCAGAATATACAAGGAGCTCAAACAACCCCATAGAAAAAAATCTAAAAATCTATTTAAGAAATACACAAAAGGTTCAGGTGTGGTGGCTCATACCTGTAATCCCAGCACTTTGGGAGTCTGAGGCCAGTGGATCACCTGAGGTCAGGCGTTTGAGATCAGTCTGACCAACATGGTGAAACCCTGTCTCTATTAAAAATACAAGAGAGAAATTCTGTCTCAGAAAAAAAAAAAAGCAAAAGATCTGAATAAGCATTTCTCCAAAGAAAACATACAAATGTCCAACAGGCATATGAAAAACTGCTCAACATCATCATTAATTATCAGAGAAATGCAAGTCAAAACTACAATACATTCTCTTACTCCACTTAGAATGGCTTTTATACAAAAGACAGGCAAAAATAAATGTAGGTGAGGATCTGGAGAAAGGGGAGCCGTCATACATTGTTGATGGGAATGTTAAGTTAGTACAGCCACTATGGAGAACAGTATGGAAGTTCCTTAAAAAGCTAAATATAGAACTACTATATGATCCAGCAATACCACTGCTAGGTATACATCCAAAAGAAAGGGAATATGTACATAAAAGAGATATCTGCACTCCTATGTTTACTGCAGCACTATTCACAATAGCCAAGATTTGGAATCAACCTAAGTGTCCATCAGCAGAAGAATGGATAAAGAAAATGTGGCACATATATACCATGGAATATTATCCATCTATAAAAAAGAATGAAATTCTGTCATTTGCAACAACATGGATAGAACTGGAAGACATTAAGTAAAATAAGCCAGTCACAGAAAGACAAATTTCATATATTCTCACTCATATGTGTGAACTAAAAATTAAAACAATTGAACTCACGGGGATAGACAGTAGAATGATGGTTACCACAGGCTGGGAAGGGTAGTGGGTGGAGCGGGGGAGTGGGGATAGTTAAAGAGCACAAAAATATAGATAGAATGAGTAAGATTTAGTATCTGAGAGCAAAACGGGGTGATTACAGTCAATAATAATTTATTATATATTTTAAAATAACTAGAAGAGTCACATTGGAATGTTCCTAACACAAATAAATGAGAAATGCTTGAGCTGACAAATAACCCAATTATCCTGATGTGATTATTATACATTGTCTGCCTATATCAAACTATCACATGTACCTCATAAATACATACATGTACTATGTACCCATAAAATTAAAAATTTTTAAATAAGTAAGCATAAAGAAAAAATAAAACATTTGATTGCATAAAAATAAAAAAAATTCATATAAGAATGAATCTCATAAAGAAATTTAAAAATGAGTGACAGATAAGGGAAAATCATTTCCAGATAGATAAACTGAAAAAGAATTAAATTATCTAAAACCTAATATACAGACACTCCCTCCCCCATAATCACCAACAGTTATAAAAAGGAAATTTTTAAGAGGAGAAATATAACTGGTTAATAAACTCGTGATGTTGATAAAAACTTATATGACGTTTACCCTCAAAATAGGCAGGGAAAGTCAAATTTGTGCAACAATGCAATATAATTTCTGGCTCATGAAATTGATAAATATTATATACTAGTTAATGTAGGAAAAAAGAGACACCTATGCATTGTTGGCAGGACTATGATTACTACCAATATTTAACAAAACAATATGGAAGTTTCCATAAAATTTTAAAGCCCATTTGCCTTAACCTTATACATCCATTTCAAGGAATTTATATAATACTTAAAAATACAATGTAAATTATTTGTACAGACATTTTACTACAGCTTTGTTTATAAAGTAACAAGAGCTAGAAACACTCCCAATTTCTTAGTTTTCAAGAGGAGAACTGTGAGATTTTGTAGATCTATTTACCTTACACATACAATGATACCTTATAAATATAGTGAGGTAAGTCAGTGAGTGTTCACTTGAGAATGCCTAACGTATAATGCTTAATGGAAAAAATCACTGAAAATATGTATAAATTCACATATTTGTTTCAAAATAAATAATTTGCAAAAACGTAACTATCCCAATAAAGTTTCAAAAATGTCAAATCCTTCCACATGTCATTATGTGTATATAACCATTATAAAAACAAGCAAAAAGCATTAGAAGGTATGTTTAAATAGATATCACTTTCAGGGGTGCAGAGGAAAGAGGAACTCATTCATTTTCCTTCAGATATTTCACTACTCTGTGGATTGTAATAAGAAAGAATACTACAATTGGAATTAAAATTATTGAAATAGAATTTTAAAAGTAAAATGAATGACCATCAGAAAATGAAAGGAATAAAATACTGGACATGGTGATATATTCAATTTCTAATATTCTGCATTTCTGAGTCTTCTGGTAGCAATTAATTCAATAGCTGAACATTTCCCCTAAAGCCACAGAAATAGTATAAACAGACCCAAGAGTTCTGAAAAGAACAGAAGAACCATTTGGAACCAGAGAGGTCAGTAGAAAATATAGGATGTTCTGACCTAAAGTTTGGTATAGCCACAGTACGCTAGTAGGTAATGTGGATATTGCTTAGTAGTGAATAGCAGGATCTAAGTACTTTGATCCTTACGCCACACCAGGCATCAGCAGTGTCTCTCTTGACAATGAGAGACTTGAGATCTATCTTCTCTGCAGACCATATAAAAATAACTACACAAATATGCTACACTGCATGCATATGCAATGTCAAAGTTAAAAGATAGAAAGGCAATAGTAACAACAATATTTAAGGAGCAGAAGGCTTACACAATATTAATTGGACTTGAATGAATTCAGAAGGAGCCAAAGGAAGCCTTACATCTTTTATACATTTTAGAAATACCAATTACTATCCAAAAAAGACAACAATCAAACCACTGAGACAGGGATAAAGCCAAGACTGGGGACATACAAAGAAATGGCTTGTGCAAAAGATAAGGTGGGAGCTTGTAACCAGAAAAAATGAAAAAGTCGTAAGAACAACACTAACCCAACATTGTAAAATATCATTTCTATATATAATCAACAAAAATTATTTTTGAGATATTTATCTTTTTTCATACTAAGGTTTTGAAATCCAATTTGTATTTTACACTTGAAGCACATCCTAATTTGAGTTAGCCATAGCGTTCATCAGTACGTGACCAGTGACTATTATTTCAGATGATCTCCAGAAAAACAGTGGCATACATGAAAACTTCATTAGAATATTAGCTGATGCAACCACTGTGGAAAACAAAGTTAGAATGCGCATAACCTATGGCCCAATAATTCCATTTCTATGGAAATGGGATTGCATTCCATTGCCATAGAAGCAAAGACTTGACCACCACCACCAGTGAAACACTGAGACATTTATCATTTTCATGGAGTAAACTCTTTGCATGCATTGGAAAGAATATAACAGTATTTCTTGCAACTGGAATAACTATGTTTTATACACTCATACTAGAAAGGCAGATAAATCATTTGATCATTGAGCCATATGATTTCGCCTAGGAATGGTGGCCAGTTAGTAGACTTAGCTGGAAAGAACACTTGCACAATGATGCCAGCCTCTAGGCTTCTCTGAACCTCTGAATCTGTTCCATTCTTCTAAATTCAACCATGTAACAAGCCATCATCATTCCAAGGACCCCAAATGTTACCTGGATTTTATGCATATATATACAAAATTGTTAGTATTAAAATCCTAGCAATTACCAACTGATGCAACTTTAAGAGAGCACTGAACAAGTGGCATTATTACCTAGTGCCTTAGGTTTCCTAAACAGTATAGTAAAGAGACCACTGACTTAGCCTCTGAACTATACCTTTGTGGCTTGATAGCTATACCTCTCAGATACTCCTTCTCCTAATCTCTAAAATACAAGTAAAACCTGTCCCACAGGATTGTGGTGAGAAAAGTGCTTAGCACAATGGCCTCACATAGGCCAAGTCAAAATAGCTGCCCTATTAGAAGTTTTTTAAGCCATATGATTGGTATCAATTTACCTTTCAAACATTGCACAGTTATTTTTTCTGGATCATAATTAGAAGCATCTATTTACATCTAATATTTAAAATAAAAACGTCTAGTAATCAAAAATGTAAGGCAAAGGAAGACTATTAGAGCACTTTTAGACTTCCAAATTAAATATTGTTTTAGATATTATTCAAGTTTGGAGAGACTATAGTGAGAAAGAAATCACATATACTAGTGGTGGCAATGTTGACTGCTATTACATCTCCAAAGAGAATTTGTTATTCCATGGTCCTTATCCCTTGATTTAGTAACCCTAGTACAAGTTTTCCTTGGGAAATAGTTAAAAATACTAATATTTGTGTCCAAAAAGTTCATGAAAAATGACAACAACCTAAATCCTGAATATGAGACAAATGTGCATAACAAAAACATACATCCATAGAATTAGATAATAGTTACTTAAAATGATGCTTAAGGAGTTTAATCACATGGAGAAATGTTATATGTTTACTGAGATACAGAACTACCATACAGAGTAGAACATTAACTATATAAAAATGCATAGAAAAATAGGAACTAAGAAAAAAATTACTTTTGGTTTAAATTTATTTAAACAAAAATACAGCTTTCTTTTGAATTCATCACTGAATATTTTAACTAAATAAAAATCAATGACTTACATTAATTTCCTAATTTTTTTTTTACTGGCCAGCTTATAAACTTTTTTATATTGATTTTAAAAGTGCTATCAGGTGTCTTTCTTTGCCATGGGTGCCAGAAATGTTTAATTAATGTAGATGTCCATTATGTTGTTGTTGTTATTATTATTTGAGATGAAGTCTCTCTCTATTGTCCAGGCTGGAGTGCAGTGGGGTGAACTCAGTTCACTGAAACCTCCACCTCCCAGGTTTAAGTGATTCTCCTGCCTCAGCTTCCTGAGTAGCTGGGACTACAGACACGAACCACCACGCCGACTTTCTCACATTTCTAGTAGAGACAGCGTTTTACCATGTTGGCCAGGCTGGTCTCAAACTCCCGACCTCAAGTGATCTGCCCACTTCGGCCTCCCAAAGTGCTGGCATTACAGGCGTGAGCCACCATTCTGATCAGTCTCCATTACATAATTCTTTTGAAATTAATTAATGGTAGAATTATTTTCTCCTTATTGATTTCTCCTTATTGATAATTCTTTCAGCCTTTAATTTCTTGTGTGTGTGTGTATGTAAATGCTTTTGAGTATTGAATATATGCTTTTTAATGTATTAAGCAATGGCCATTAAAGTAAAAGGAAGGTATGTGTTTGCAAAATAAGAAATGCAGGATATCCCCAGTGGGCCATTTTTGAGTATTTAATGGAAAATGTGGCAGCCACCCAGGCAGAGTAAAGATCTCAAAAACTCTCAGTTACATCACTGGGTCTTATCTTAAAAGACTCATTTGTTGCATAGTGACAAATATCTTATAGCTACACTATTCCTACACTATTTGGGCCATGCACAATCATCTTGCTAAGGAAGCAAAATTATGACTCCAGGACTTCTTGAAATATGAGGAAACACAATTACTTTTAAACATTATTTTTATAGTAAAATGTTAGCTTAGAAAAGGGTGCTAACAACAATAAATATCCATTATGAGTAATTCTGACTCATTTTGAATTTGATTACCAGAATGACAAAAAATTCACCAGGTAAACTGATTGCCAACTTAAGCTGTTTTTCTCAGCATGCTTCCAAATTCTGTAAGACTAGCTTTTTTAGGAAAGCTCAGTTGCCATTTTTAAAACTCCTTCCAAGACAAGGTATTTCCTGACTTGGCAGAAATTAAAGCCAAAAATAATTGTCTCTTGCCATCACAGGTTAAGGGATTATAGTACCATTTATACAAACTGGGCATCAAGCAGTTAAACAGTAAGGCTTAGGTTGAGGTCTGGCTGCACCCCAGGGCCTGCAGGCAGCCGTTGGCACTCCTCAGGTTCAGTGGGAGGTGTTGTGTATGAGACAGGAAACAACCTTAGTGACAGGTGTGTTTGATTAATGAGGGAGAAAGAGGGAAACCATCTACAGCTTCCCAACCAATGACAAAATATGACAAGCTCTTCTCACAAGCAGAGAAACAGAATAGCCAAAGGGAGAAGGGGTCAGGGTGGCATCAGCAGGAAAAATGTCCTGTCTCACAGAGACCAGTATAGGAGAAGCAGAGGCTTGTATTAGAGAGTTGGACATACTTTATTAGAAAATAAATGAAATTATTGAATCTTTTCTTGAGGGAATACCATTTATTTGGACTTTAGGCATAAAATCTTAGAAAATAAATGAAATTATTGAATCTTTTCTTGAGGGAATACCATTTATTTGGACTTTAGGCATAAAATCTGAGTATTTTCAGAATGTCCTCTCTGAGATTGGCACAGAAGGACAGTACTAACCAGCCAAGCAGAAAATATTAGGTCACAAGAGACATATTACAAGCAGAATAAAGAAAACGTAGACACACAACAAAGATCTAGGAGGAGATGCTTTCCTAACTCCTAACTGAGAGAAATGAAGAAAGATTTATTAGTAGGAACACTGACATTGTAGCACGAATTATACCTGTTAACAGTATTTACAGTTTGCTGGATACATATACCTCTATACATAAGGGTATATGTATATATGTTTATATATGTATATGTGTACAAAGGTGTGTATATATATGCATATACACACATAGGCAAACACATGCCATTCTTTTCAACTAACTCCTTTTGCCATTTTTCCAAAGTCCTGTGGAGCAATGATAGAGACTACCTGAACATGTAATAACTCAGCTAACTTTTATTCATTCCCCTGATGCCAGGTGAACTTTACCTAGAAATCAGAGGTCACCAAGACCTTATACTAACTGAAAACTTCATGTACATTAGAATAGTCAAGGTGAGCCAGGAATACTAGTTGCTTTTGTTAGATTTTCTTCCCTCTGAAACCTAATCTTCCAAATTCAAAGAAATTGCCACAGAGCAAAATAATTTGAACAAGGACTGATTATCTGATATGATCACTCACCACATTTCAAGTATGATCTCATCTAACCCATCTAAACACTTGAGAAAATTTAGATTTTCAAACTATTCAAAGTACTGAAATTCCACATATGTCCTTGGTAATTCTCTGCTTCATTCAATAAATCTCCTTTCCAAATTACCACTTTCAAAATATTATTTGCCAACACACAGAAAATCAAAGATTTCCCTGAAAGGTTTATTGTCTTTCTACCAAAGGAACTTTCATTAGACTTCCAAATATTGAGAGAATTCTAATAACTACTATAATTCAAATGTACACATACATATGTATGTATGCATATCCATACACATATATGTAAAATTTTAAGTTATAGTGCTCAACTCCCACTACACACCCATTTTTAAGTGTGTAAAAATATACTTGAAATGCAAAAAGCATAGTTTTGTTTTTGGAAATGCAGTTTGCTTTATAACTTCATTGTGTTGATACCATAGGGATCCTCATCAAAAAGGTACAATTTTGTTTAATATATAAAATAAATACAATTGTATTGGCGAAAATTTTCTCTCATGAATTGACAACCAAAAACTTCTCTTCTAAAAGTGTTTTCTTTTAAGGTTTGTTTTTGGTTTTGCTTCTACATTGAATCCAAAACACTGTAACTAATAATGATAGTTGTTACCACTCATGAAGTGCTGAGAGAAACCAAAATGTATGTCCCTTTAAGATGACTGTTAGTTAAAATTATTCACCACAGCTAAAGAGGAAAAAAAAACTGCTTAAACTTGTAGCAACAACATTTTCATATAGTGTTAATTAGATCAAAGTGAACATGTCTTTTTAAAGTAAAATGAAATTTTTCTATGGTTTATTTTCTAAAAAAATATTTAACTCAAGAACACCACCAAAAACAAACTCTAAAGCTTATTTTATATAAATGCTAAAATCTATTCAATTTTTTCAACATAATAACAAAACCAAGGACAGTGGAGTGAAATTATTAAGTATTTTTGGTTTGTATAAAAGCTTGGAACAATTATTTAGATTAATTCCCAGACTGTTCATTAAAACATTGTTGTTACTTATTTAAGACAGCAGTAATTGTTTAACCCCCTAGTCTCCCATGATTTAAATATTCTAATAGCCCTAACATGCTATTAATGTTAATAGATTCATTCTTTTATAACTATATTAGAAATTCGTCATCTGCCTTTTAGTCATTTACATTGCATAAAAAGTATTCTTATCATCCCATTAAAAAACCCTTCATGTTAGTTATAGAAATCCATATACCTTTCTTTCTTTCCACAGCTCCTACTAAAGTGCCATCTCATATGGATGGCAAATAATATTTCAAACAGAATTATAAAAAGCCTAGATATAACATATTTGAACCACTATTTTCTACTAGGCAAAATTTTTAACTTACACAAAGTTCTTAACAGTTTTTAACTGTTCTTAACATAATAGATTTTATGGTGTTTATGCATATTCAACCAAACAAACTTCTTTTATTAATGTATTACAGAGACCAGAAGGATTAGAGATGGGAATAAAATATTAAAACCTTTTATTTGGAGTTTACATGTGAAAAGCAAATAGTCCTCAAAAGCTATTATTTTTTTCTTTATAGCATGAATGATTGGATCATTGTTATATTAATTTAATAATTAACATGTTCATTTAACTTAGCTTATTTCATCTTCTTACTTGCCGTACATTAACCCAGGAAAGTACAAATAACATGAACTCTTAGTAAGAAGGTAAGCTGGTAATAAGTAATTGAAACATCTAAGATTATCAATTTATTTTCTTCACTAGAAATGCATTTTTTGCTCAGATATTTGGCCACCCAAACATTTCAAAATAAACCCATAGACTCACCTCCATATGTAAAATATATATATACACACACATATTACTTACCTCAGTCAAATGTGGTGTAGGGTTAAATCCACAGAGATTACACACTTGATTCTTGCATTCAGTGCAAGTACTGAAGTTAGGAGGATCCTTAGAACCTATGTTGAGTTCAGTTTTGCAGACAGGACAGGTTGATTGTGGTTTGGGAGATCTCTCCAGTTTTGTGGGAAGGACAGCCTTTTGAGGCTCAGCTGTTAAAGATTTGCTATCTTTAATAAGTGGTGGCTTTTTTTCTGTTTCTGTTCTTTTTACTGTTGGAGCTTGTTCAGCTTTGGGCTCTAATTTTTCAGCTGCTGGGGCTTTTGTTTCCTTTTTCACAGGTATAATTTTTGCAGGTGCTGGTGGTGCTTGACCTGTGGATTTGGGTGGCCCTTGTGAAGCAGGTGGCTGTGAAGGGGCAGGGGCTTGTTTTGTTGGGGCCCCTGGTCCACTTTGTGAATGAGGTCCAGGTTGGCCTGCAGTGGAAATTAAATTTGATGCCTGGCTGAAGATTGATGCTCCAAACCCAAAGAGTTTCCCAGTCACGGTCTCTTGAGGAGTTGTAGGCTGTGATTTGGGGGCATCAGTAATACTTCCCAGATTCAGACTGAAACGTCTTGACTGCTCCTGAGGCTTTGGGGGCTGTTGAGGTGTGGGGACAGTTTGGCCAGCAGTAGGTCGTGGGCCAGGGGGTGTTGGTGACCCTTTTGGCATTGGCTTGGCATCTGGTTTAGGACTCGTTTTGGTTTGTGCTTTCTTGGGCTCTTCCTTCTTTTGTACGGGGTCAACTTGTTTTTGACCTTTGCTCTCTGAACTAGGACCAGGATGTGAAATAATTTTTGAATCTGATGCAGGTCGAGGTATGGCTTTAGAATCAAATGGGGTGACTTTTTCCCCTGTTGGTGGAAAACTCTGTGAGGGTTTGGCAGAGTCTGTTTTTAGAGGAGCGGTTGTTTTCTCTTCAGCTTGTGACTGTACTTTGGAGCTTGGAATATCAGGTGTTGTTGCTGATGATAAAGATACAAAGTCTGTGGTTGGCTTTACCATCTTGGGCTGCTTTGGTTTATCATCAGCAACAGGGGCCTTGTCCTGCTCAGATGGGACAGAAGGTTCTTTGGGAGGGGCTGGCTTGGATGGAGAATCTGCCTCAGGAGGCTGCTTGGCCTTGGCTGAAGGAGGGCCATGGAGGGTTGGTTGTTTCACTAGTGGTGGCTTTTTAGGCTCAGGTACCTTGGAGAGATCCTGTTTTGGTGCAGCATCCTTCTTTGGGGAAGTCTGCTGTGGCTGTGGGGATGATTTGCTCACTGCTGATGTAGCGGTAACAGGTGCAGCCTTCGGTTTGGGCTGGGGTGATGATGGAACTGGAGCCAGATCCCCACCTAGAGCTCTTTTCATTTGACAGTTCAAACAGAGCCACTCTTTGACCTACAAATAAAATAAAACAATGGTCACCAAGACAATAATACTGTAAAAACACAAAAATGTTTTCAAAACATGCATACTGCCATCTGAAACGATGTCTCGCATCATTCAAAGCAGAAAAGGCAGAGAAAATTATTTTAATAAATTGTTATTAAAATATAATATTTTAATGATATTAAAATACAATTAGTGGGCCAGGCATAGTGGCTCACATCTGTAATCCCAGCACATTGGGAGGCTGAGGTGAGCGGATCATGAGGTCAGGAGTTTGAGACAAGGCTGACCAACATGGTGAAACCCCGCCTCTACTAAAAATACAAAAATTAGCTGGGCATGGTGGTGTGCACCTGTAATCCCAGCTACTCAGGAGGCCGAGGCAAAAAAATCGCTTGAACCTACGAGGCTGAGATTACAGTGAGCCGAGATCATGCCATTGCACTCCAGCCTGGGCGACAGAGTGAGGCTCCGTCTCAAAAAAATTATATATATATAATTTATATATATATTTACATACATATATAAAAATATATTTAATATATATATACCTATATGTATATATATCTATATGTGTATGTGCGTGTGTGTGTGTGTATATATATATCTCCTCAGGGGCTAACGTACCCTATATTTTAAGGAATAAAGTAAAAATCAAATATAGTTTTGTGTTTCTTCTAATGGTAATTGTTATTATTTGCCTTTGATTTACTTAAATTTTTATTATTCCCAGAAATAGAAAACCATGTACAATTTTAAGAAAAAGCAAGTTTTATGTTTTTTTCTTAACAAGCTTTCACAAAACTTGTTTTTTCTTAGATTATACATGGTTTATTATTTCTGGGAATAAAACATGTTAGATACCATAAATCAGTTATGAGAGTTATTTCCTCTATTGATGGCTCATAATCAATTTTAAGATACACAGCCCAGAGTAGGATTGCTAAATTATGAACATATTGCTACTTTTTAAAATTGGCAAAGCATTACTCCCCCCTCCAAGGTGAAATTCAAATATTTAAAAATACAAATTGTTAACCATGCTGAGTTAGAAATAGGATATTCTCTATTAGCAAAGTAAATAAAAAATAATAGCTCTCCCTTAAATGATCACAAATAGCATGATTTAATAGAAGAAACATGGCTTCCTTAGAAATTTTATGAAGATACTTGAAAAAGCAATATGAGTAAGGAATGTACATATTTCACTGGTGATATATACATGTACGTGTATGCATGTGAATGGCAGAGATTTGTATATATATGAGATATACATATATATATACACAATATGCAAATGTTTTTGTATTGCATCTATTGTGAAAAGATGTTGTGTTTAATACCATATTTTAGAAGATAATTTAAAAGTACCTATGTTTAACATTTACCTTTTTTATTATTCTAAAATAATGTTTCCTTATAACTATTTTAAATCTTACCAAAATAATTTAGCATATATAATTATACCATGATCCAACCTTCTCCACCCAATGTAACCAATGTAAATAATTTGGCACTGAAATTCTTTGTACAGAATGCTGCACAATGAAAAAATATATATAAATATAAGGAGCACAGGCACCAGACAAATTTCCCACAGTACAAAAGCTGGCAAACAGTACATTTGCTATTTTCAAACAATTTCTTTTTGAAAAAAAAAAATTGAATTAATCATTCCTAAACATTTTAAAACTTCTTTGAAATTATTTAAACTCATATACCAGTATCACAAGGCTTATTTTGCACTCTCATGGAAAGTAAACTTATGTTTGGAGAAGGTTAAATGAGATTTTCAATTTGAACTGAAATGTTATACTTCTGTTTTAAAAACGGAATCAAAAAGTAAAACTATGATATTGTTAAATATGGGTGGTAGGTATATGGATATTCATTCATTCATTCATTCATTCGTTTATTTAGTGACACAGTATCGCTCTGTCACCCACGCTGGAGTGCAGTGGCTTGATCTTGGTTCCCTGCAAGCTCCACCTCCCGGGTTCATGCCATTCTCCTGCCTCAGCCTCCCGGATCGCTGGGACTACAGGTGCCCGCCACCACGCCTGGCTGATTTTTGGTATTTTTTAGTAGAAAGAGGTTTTCACCGTGTTAGCCAGGATGGTCTCTATCTCCTGACCCCGTGATCTGCCCGATTCGGCCTCCCAAAGTGCTGGGATTACAGGTGTGAGCCACCGCGCCCGCCATGGATATTCATTATATTTGTTTTCAGTATGGGTATTATACACCTCTGTACTCACTATATTGTCTTAACCTTTCTATATGTTTGAAGCATTTCACATAATAGCTCTTTAGACATATAAATATTTTAAGTCCCAAAACAATCAAACAATTGCTACTTCTGCAAGTACCATGACAAAAGGCAGGCAAAAATGTAAGAAAAATTTCACTCCATTTTCCTTAATGGAAGGAAATATGTCTATAAATATGCATCTACCCACTCACCCATATCCCCTATTATCAATGTCAACTCTGCTGTTCTACTATGTGTTTTTCTCATTAATTTTCTTCCATAGCCTCACGTGATCACCTCATAATCATGCAGCCAGACAAAATAAGAAAAATATAATTAAAGGCATAATTCTTACATGTATAGTCACTGACATTTTTCTATAAAATACCTATTACATGCAAGATCTGTATCCATATTAACTAGTTTAATTTATAAATTTCCAGGATTAGTAATTTTCATTAATATTAATTGCTTTTATGCTTTTTAACAAGTGTCATAACCAAAGTAGTTTCAAAATAAACAATACTTATTCTTTTATTCAAATATGTATTGAGCACCTTCTACAAGGCAAATACCACTGAATAAAAGACGCAAAAATCAGGCCAGGTGCTGTGGCTCAGGCCTATAATCCCAGCACTTTGGAAGGCCAAGGTGGGCAGATCCCCTGAGGTCAGGAGTTTGACACCAGCCTGGCCAACATGGTGAAACATTGTCTCTACTAAAAATATAAAAATTAGCCAGGCGTGGTGGTGCATGCCTGCAGTCCCAGCCATTCAGGAGGCTGAAACAGGAGACTTGCTTAAACCTGGGAGGCGGAGGTTGCATTGAGCCGAGGTGCACTCCAGCCTGGGTGACAGAGTGAGACTGTCTTAAAAAGAAAACACACAAACAAAAAAAGCAGCAAATATCCCTGTCCTGATGAAGGCGATATAACAACCAAACAAGTGAATGCATAAAACAATTTCAAGGTTATGGTAGATATCATAAGTGGGATTTGAACAATGAGAACACATGGACACAGGGAGGAGAACATCACACAGCAGGGCCTGCTGGGGGGTGGGGAGATAGAGGGTGACAGCATTAGGAGAAATACCTAATGTAGATGACGGGTTGGTGGGTTCAGCAAACCACCATGGCACGTGTATGCCTATGTAACACACCTGCACGTTCTGCACATGTATCCCAGAACGTAAAGTATAATAAAAAAAAGAGATTAAAAAATTATGACATAAAATCCCAATTCAAATTGCTTTAAAAAGAGAAACTATTATCTTTAGATAATAGTCAGTGGACAATACAGATGGCAGAATTAAAGCCTCATCATATTTTCTAACAGAATTTTCTGATAAACTTGATTAAATAAAAATTTTAAGCATCACTAAACACATACAAGAAATAAATTCAAACCTGCACAAAAAATAAAGTACAATGAATGAAGATAAGATGTACTCGAAAAAAGAACTGAATAAATATTCTACATATAAAAAAAATCTGATGATATTGTGGTGATTCTTTGCTGCTAGTTTCTCTTTTTTTCCTCTGAAAAATTTCTTGGGATGTATTTGGTTTGATTGGTAAAATTCTAAGTTTCTTTGCAATCTGAACATTGGCGCTTCATACATAGCCAGTAGGCCCTAACATTATCTTTGGACAACTGTAAAATTAGAACACTACCAGACACATTTAATGTATGATGTATACCAACACTGGGACACATTTTATACTATCTTTATTCCAAAATCAAACGATTCTCTGTGGTGTATAAATGTACATGGATATATCTCTACCTAAGCAGAGAGTTAGGAGAGTTAGTAAAAAGAAGGTGGAAAATAGGAGTCACTGTCCCTTCACAGGGAGAGAATTCTGCTTCTCTCCTAATATACCCTTTGCTTGAACAGACTCCACCCCCTCATCTTTTGTCCTTTAAATGACCACATTTATTTTAACTTTGATAAACAACACAGAAAAGATATTTGATCCATCATTTTTTCCCCCTCATTGCTATAATACAGCTTGAAATCATTATCTATGGCTAGCACAACATAAAAAGCTTTTATCCTCTTAGTATTTTTTAGAAAGCACCTCCTTTTTATTTAATTATATTAGCTAAATCTGTTGAAGGTAGAAATGATTTGTATTTTGGCACTTAACAGTCTTGTACTGAAAACAGCAGCATTTGCAAGCCCCTGATTCAACTGACAAAAAGAAAAAAGCAAAGAATCTTTCCTATATATTGACCAAATGAAAAAGTCCATAACCAGCCCCAGCATTAACATCACAAACCATCTTTGATGTCAGTCAGGTCTTTCACAGTGCACTTAGGGCAAGCAACGGATAGTAATACTCTCACTGCTTTCTCAGTTATCCAAGTTCAAAATCTCACAATATTTTTACCACATTCCCATTTATTCTGAAGTGGGTCTGGATTGCTTGTGAAAGGTTCTCTCACATTTCCAAAGCCACTGTCTCTCATTTGGCTATTATTTCTCAAACACTTCACATTAAACCTGTTTAATACAACCACACCCCTTCAAACCTCAATGCCTCCATGAAAAGTAAAAATTTTTACAAGAAATTTAACGTATATAATTCTGTTGGTGTTCTTATGCTAGTATTTATGTAATTCTGTTATTTCCAAGGCTGTATCTCCCCAAAGACTCAAAAAAACAAACTGTAAAGACTTACTCATAGTAGTCTTTCTATTAATCTCCAGTGTATAAATGACACTTTAAGCATCAGTTATGTTCACAAACATTTTTTGAACTGGTTTGATTAAACAAATTAATTTAAAATGTTTAACTGTGCTCTGTGTTTACTGTGAATCTCCCACTGTTCAGCCAATCTGTACAGCATTCTCAAGATGCATGCCATTCTCCATAGAACCCTACTTTGTACCTTAGGCCACTGAAAACCTATTCTCATTTTGATTCAGATTGAAGAGTCTCTCATAATTACAACATCTGCTAGCCATGCCTGGAGATAATCACTGTCTTGTTTCACTTCCAAAATTAAACCTTTATCTCCAATCCTGAGTAGAGACACACCTGCCACAGACACTTTCTGCCAGTTACACATAGTACCTATAATACACTTCGTCTCTTCATTCTGCGTGATTGGGTTTTCATCTTCTAGAGCCATAAATGAAAATCTTAGATGATTTTAGTCCTTATCACTCCCTCCCCATGCCTGATTCACAGAAGATGGAGAAGTTAGACAGACAATCTCTGCAGTCATGCCTGATTCACAGAAGATGGCTTCCACAAAGATTTCCTAAACAACTTCCCAAGTGCCCTGTCAAAAGTGGCATTGCCTCTCCAACATTATACTACCACCCACATCCATTTGACAAATGGTGGAAGAAATGGAATAAACTCTACCCGCAGAGCCTACAACCATATCAATGTGTCCTGAAATGACTCTTACTTCAATGTGCAAACACTAAAAGGAAAGAATCCAACTGTCTTAGATAGATCTGTCAAGCCTGAACTTCTCCTAAATTCTAGAGTTTGTATGACAAATAAGGAAAAATAGCCATCTTTGCTTTCCCTACCAATAGCCTTACTTACAGAAGGTGCACAAATGAAATTCAAGGTGTGAAGATACAACTGTTTAATGAGCTATTTAAACTCAATTATCTCTATGGAAAGGAACAAAAGAAAGGCATAAAAGTATTTGTTCCTTTAGTCTTCTGATTTAATGTGCTATATAAATGGGAGTAAGAAGATAATCAGACAGGATTTCTGCTCATTCTGAGGCCACTGTGTATTCTAATGTGGATCTGCATATAATTCCAACACACCTGTCTGCTTAATTCAATTCCTGCAGTTTTATTTTGTTAAGGTTTTGTTATGTATGAGAGATGTCAAATATAGCAACACAAGTTCATTGTCTAAAGCCTTTGATACATAATCATAAGCACCCTATTTATATTTTTCAAGAAGTACTACTTGAAGGTTTAATTGTGAACTTCACATAAAGAGTATCAATTAATGGTGCCACTTTCAAAATAAAGTATCAAAGCTATTGATTACCAAAAAATTATATTCTGATTTTTAAGAGTGTATCTTCAATAATGACTCAAAATAATCAACTTGATACATCTAAGCAATGAAGTGAATTGATATATTTGGGGGTTTCAGAACTAAAGCATATTCCTGCTCAGAATTATTATTAATTTATTAAGATTCAAAACAGAATGGAAGCCCCTTCCCCCACACACATATACACAGTTCCAGAAAGCATAATGACTAATATCCTCTCTTCTATGTAACTCTAACTGGAAAATTTAAACACATATACATAATATTCATAATATGATCTCTGCTCAATTACATAGCCATAGTACTTGGAATAATGAAACATCAAAAGAACAAACACAATGTTAGGAATTTATATTTGCTCCTTTTCGTACTGTTCACATCAGCTGTTAAATAAATTTTCTTCAATCATGCTCTTTTCCTGTTTTTGCACAATGGAACCTGTTGGGCTCTTACTTTTAAACTCACCACAACTAAACTTTTCTGCAAACCATAACATCTAAATGGACCATTTACTCCATCAAAGCAGTATTCTCATTCTCTCTTACCTGAGTCGTGATTCCCAGTCAATTTTGGGCTCCTCTCATGTTTATGTAAATGCTATCCATCTTTTACAATCCACATTGAATTTCCTCCTTTGTTATGTATTATTCCATCATCAATGAACATCTGCTGTTCTTCAACTATTACAGTACCATTATACCCTGAACCACAGCATTTAAATTCAAATATGTAGTGGCTTACAGTATTTTCCAATTGTTTCCTCTTGTCTCCTCATATAAAGTTTTAAAAGGTGTAAACATGGTCGGGCATGGTAGCTCACATCTGTAATCCCAGCACTTTGGGAGGCCAAGGCGGGTGGATCACCTGAGGTCAGGAGTCCAAAACCAGCCTGGCCAATATGGCGAAACCCCGTCTCTACTAAAAATACAAAAATTAGCCCGGCATGCTGGCATGTGCCTGTAGTCCCAGCTACTCAGAAGGCTGAGGCAGCAGAATTGCTTGAACCCAGGAGACGGAGGTTGCAGTGAGCTGAGATCACGCCACTGTAATCCAGCCTGGGAGACATAGCAAGACTCCATCTCAAAAAAATGAAAAAAGAAAAAAAAGAGCAAACACTTATGCTTACCCTTACCTCTATGTTGGATATCAAGTAATTTTTAGATATTATTTAATGGCAAACTCTGCAAAAGGCTTTTCTTCTATTTCTCATCATATTATTTTTAAATACTTATTGAAGACCTTCTATTACTTTGAATACCAAAAATATATAATACAACCAGACTAAAGGTTTTAAAAAATCAGGATTAGGAAGATGAAATTGAGATAAGGCTTGATAACAGATTATGTTTTCTGCTACTCAAGGACTGCTCAAGCCACCTGAGCTCCCCTACAGGGGCAGTTACTCCCCAACAGCAGTTTGGATTCAGATGACTCACTGTAGTTGATGTCTTTAGCTATTCATATTCATGCATAACTTATTTTGGTTAAAAACTAGACAATAGCATTCCTCAGAACTGTGATGGCATACTCAGCAACTTAATAAAACAATTTTCTTTAAAATAATACATCTAGAAATTGAATGGATATCTCCTCTCTGAAATTGCATGTATTACAATTTCTGCTATGTAATTCAGTAGCCATAAACAAACCTTGTAAAACATAAACTAAATACGCCCTCTTTTCACCATCATAATACTAACTGAATGCTAGCAATAACATTTCTAAATCATTACAAATAGGATCAAGTGATAAAAGCATATTTTAATATGTTTGTCAGGATTGCCCTCCCCCTCGCAAAATAAAAAAACAAACTGACACTTTCACCAAAGCACAATTTATAAAATAATTACAGTACACGGATATGAAAGTGTATCCATACTGTATCACAATTACACAAAGAGAGGAGGATCTCAAATCAGTAAACTGGACTTACATACATTATGCATTAACACTTCTAAACTGCCTCTCATGCAGTGAATTCAAACTTTTACACCTCAGTTGATTAACACTCACCTAGGTCTACCACAAAACATTGCAGCCTGTGATCCAAGGGTTGAATTAGACAGTGTTTGTGTAAGTATCTGAATAGTTTACTGCATTGTCCTCTTATTATTTCATTTAGAAATAACAAAAGATTACATTAGGGAAAAGAATCAAAGGTCTAAATATGAACTCATTCTATATGCTGAAAGCAGCATATCTTTAAATCAGATGCTCACTAGAATTAAGCCAATTACTTGCATGTTGACTTGAGAAGGAAATAAACATATTTTTAAAAATATATGAAATCACTGGGTGCAGAGGCTTATGCCTGTAATCTGCACACTTTGGGAGGCCAAGGGGGGCAGATCACCAGGGGTCAGGAGTTCAAGATCAGCCTAACCAACATGGTGAAACCCTGTCTCTACTAAAAATACAAAATCAGCCAGGTGTGGTGGCACATGCCTGTAATCCCAGCTACTCACGAAGCTGAGACAGGAGAATCACTTAAACCTGGGAGGCGGAGGTTGCAGAGAACTGAGATCATACCATTGCACTCCAGCCTGGACAACAAGAGTGAAACTCCATCTCAAAAAAAAGATAAAAATATATGAAATCCTTAAATATATTAAGGCTTCTATAAAAAGAATGTTCATAAGGAACTTTTAGCTTATTTTAGCTCTGTGAATAGACACTCCTTACAACTGTCAATTATTAAAATTTTACACAGATATATGTATAACCATTTAATAGTATATTTAGGAAAAATCTGATTTTAACATGATTAATCCGCATTACATTATTTTCAAAAATGTTTTACAAATCTTACCTACATTTTTCGTTGTAATTTATTTCCTTCTATTTCTTTAACCCATTTACAGGACAGATTAACTATCCTGTCAATAAGTTAAAAACTTTAAATAAATTTAAAAAGATCTACACATTAAAAATTTTCCCCAAAAGTACAATTACAGAACCCTAATCACGTGTTCACATAGTAAAGCCTGCTACTTGATTTCTTTAAATTGTATTGTATAAGTAGAAATCTGTTCATAAGAGTTGTTTTGAGTATTCAACTGGTAATGCTTACTTTGCTGAACAAAGAGAAGTGCCATATTTCTATAAATTGTATTACAAGTGATTTTTTTATTAGAGAGAAAGAAAGAATAGGAAAGATACTTTACTACTTTATATTGAAGTGAGAACTGATCTCATCTATATGTATTTTTTCATATTCTCCTTTACAAACAAGATTCCATCTTAAATTGCTAAGCATTTGGCTCTCTTTTTAGACTCTGAATTCTACTTCTGACAGTGGCCCGTTAAAGTTATGACCTTCATCATCTCTAGTCTCAATTTTGAACAGAGTGGCCCGCTCAGAGTAGGAGTTCACAGCTTTCTTAGAAGGCAAAGAAGTATGAATCAATAAGACTCTGACTTTGGACAGAAGTATGTATAAAGGCAAAAAACAAGTACTCTTAAACCTCGATTTTTTTCAACTACGTATTTTGAAAATATCCCTGCCAAGAACGTTAATTTCTTTTTAATTTTAAGGATATGTAAATATATACACATGCATACACTTGCCATAACTCAGAAATTTAGAAAATGGTATCAAATAATGGAATCAAATAATCCAGTCAAGGACAATGTGATCTCCCATAAAAAGGCAATAAATTTTGGGTCAGCAAATCTTACTTCTTGTATGGGATCCATTACCAAGTAATTCTGTGACTGTGCAAAAGTCATTTAAATTCTTAAACTCAGTTTTCTTATCTACCAATGGAGTCAATAATGATGGTGTTATCCCTATCTGCTTATTAGAATGTTATGAAGATTTTTGTTAGTAGTGGTAATAGTGCTAATAGTAATAACAATGAATGTTTACCTATAATTTTAATTTCAGAGCCCTTCCACTTATATTGCCAAATGTGAGTTTTAGCTTACGAATACTCTCGCATTACAAATAATGAAACTAAACACTTAAAAAAAAATAAAGTCACCTGACCAAATCACACAACAAATAAGTAGCTGATCTAGGTAGGATTCATACCCACGTTGCCCAAGTTTAAAATCTCATATTTTCCAGTTTTCCAAAGCACCATCTTATGATTAATTCATCAATAAGCATGGCAGATTTCAAAATACTTTATAATATGAATTCTGATTTTCTTAATCTCTTTACTCATCTTTAAAATGTGGATACCACCTCATTAAAAGAGCATAAAATGACGAAATGCATATAAAGTGCCTAGTGCACAGTTTGAAATGCATGGTGTTCTAACTACAATCTCTCTTCCCTGTGACAAGAGACCAAACTCCTTTCTTATTGAAGTAAGATAAAGACAAGAAGCATTGTTTGTAGTGAAAATGTTGCTTCCTTATCAAAGGTAACAAGACGTACTTTTCAGTGAATTCATAGTCATGTCACTAAGAGTGGACATACGTGAGAGGCAGAGCTAGGACCAGAACCCATACTGATTGACACCTTACTGATACACTTCATACTATTATTACTTTAAGGATAACTAGTATAAACTTCTAATAGATTATTTACCTCTTTATCTTCAATGTAATAATATATTTGAAGTATTTCTAAATGTAGCTCATGTATCTAAACTAAAATGAAGATACCAAGAGAATTTAGTTATAAATTAAAGATGTGAAATAGGAACTGTTAGATATGTGTGCTTTCTCAAGGAATATAAACAATGAGCAAGTTACCCCATTACTATATTCAGCTTACTGATCCAATAAATACTTTTTTTTTTTTTTGAGACAGAGTTTTACTCTTATCGCCCAGGGTGGAGTGCAGTGGCGCAACCTAGGCTCACTGCAACCTCTGCCTCCTGGGTTCAAGTGATTCCCCTGCCTCACTCTGACTCTAGAGTAGCTGGGATTACAGGTGCCCACCACCACGCCCAGCTAATTTTTTGTATTTTTAGCAGAGACAGGGTTTCACCATGTTGGCCAGGCTGATCTCGAACTCCTGACCTCAGGTGATCCACCCACCTCAGCTTCCCAAAGTGCTGGGATTACAGGCATGAGCCACTGTGCCTAGACCCAATAAATGATCTTAACAGTGGGTACCTGCCTTCACAGCAGAACATCTGTTCCTACCAAGCTAATAATACATAACAACAGGCTTACTAGACATTATGAAAGTTGGCTCTCCAGAAAGATACCTGAAACATCTAGTCATTTAAAAGCTGAAAGTAAAAAAAAAAAGGCTTTGGTTCTAATGATTAAATTTATGTATGTATATAATATTAATATTACATATAATGTATATGCCTAGGTGTATATTAACATATAAATCCAGGGAGTATCCAAATTGGATCACATCAAAGATGAGAGCTAAACAAATATAGTGTTTGTAAACATAATTAAACAATACATATTTTTAAATGATTGAATCATATTTCTTTAATTTCATTAGAAAACTACTTTAAATAAAGATAAATTCATTTTGTTATAATTAGGATATTCTCACTTTAAATAGTATGAACAATACCATGGAGATTATCAGAGAATTGCAAAAAACTCAATATACTTTGTTTTCCAAAAACCTTATACATAGAATCTAGGTACTTTATTTTTCTCTATTGGCTTCATGCAAACATTAGGACCAGTTAAAGCATACATGGCTGTGACAAGCAAAGAATGAACAAAGAAACTGACCAAACTTGGCATCACAGGCTTAAAATATTTCAAATCCTCATTGCTATTTGGAATGAAAAATAAGTCTTGACATTTCACCAAGAAGAATACCAAGGCTGAAGATGTAAAAATGAAGAATCAAGTTCTTTAGCCCTTTATATCATATACTTGTTTAAGCATTTGATGATTTAGTGTTTTTAAATTATACCAGTGTTAATTTTAGTTATAACATGAATTTTAAAAATAAAAAAATAGTGCATAAATGTATGACATAAAAAGTAAAATCCTCCCTCACTACTACCAAGTCTTACTTTCTGGAATCAATCGATATTAACTTTTGCTTTTAGTTTTTCTTGTGGTTGCCATTAGAATATCAAATAGTAGGTTTTGATTTTATTTTTTATATATAAATTAAAAATCTAATATATTTTTACCTTGTTATCCAAGGTGAATTTTTTCATAAGACAACATTATACTATTACCTGTGTTTAGGAATAGAAATAGCTCCTTATGCTGTAGATTTCTTAAAATGCTCATTCCTCTACATCCACATTACAACAGGCAGGAGTGAAGAAAACTTCTCAGAGTTATCCACACTCTTGGGTACATTCACACCCTTTCCTTCCTTGGTACCCTCACCCTTGACCCACAGCCTCAGTTAGGACTACAGCCACCGATTAGAATTTTAGTCACCATTAAAAATTCTAGATTGCCAAGTAACTCATCAATTTCAGACTGTAATCACCCAATAGAAGGGAGTGAGGGAACCCTACAACCCAAACCCATCCCTCTCTTGGAACATACTACAACCGTCCCTTACTTCAATTTTCTTCATAACACATTGTCATCTGTCTCACCATATGTTGTATTTATTTGTGACTCTTACTAGAAGACATGCTCCATAAGGGAAGGCTTTTCCCAACTTTGTTCACTCTCGTATTCCCAGAGTCAAGAACATGCCTGAAGTATGGTAGATGCTAAGTAAGTAAATACTTTTTTTTCTTTTGTTTTTTAACTCTACATAATCTGGGAAAATTCTAGGTCCTTATTTTTCAGACCATTAACTGAGTTCCTTTTGTTTACCCTCAACCAGCCCATTGAAATTTGTGTATGTTAACTATAAAGGAAATACCTTCTTACATATCTCTCAGGAATAGTAAGAATTTTCTTACATTCTTTGAAGAATGAACTTTTTCCTATGGGGTTATTTTTGTTATTGTTTCTATCAGTTCATGTATGTCATTCATGTGGTGTTATTGCAAAATGTCTAGTTAGGCTCTTAATCCACTCACAGGTACAGTTTTTTGTCTGTTTGTAGACAGTTCTGCTTCCCCATTTGTTCTCTACTTCGAATGAGAGAAAACAGGACAGCAGTGGGTCAGTATCTGAGTAAGGACAGTTTTACTCTGATGGTAATAATTTAGAGCATTTGACTTATAGATGAGTAATGTTCTATTTGTTTTCTTTTTTGCAATACCCCATTGTGGGAGAGGAGCATCACCTTCACTTCTATTCTTCTTTTTGAAGGTTCTTTTTTTCTTATGGGGGCCTTTCCTCAGGCAGGTCACCCTTTCATTTGTGGATTAATCTCTGGCTTTAGCCTGAAGGGGTTCCTCTTATATCTTGTCTTCCCAGTGAAGATTAAGAGACCAATTGTCCTTTTGTTCCTATTGCAGTTCTGCAATTTATTCTTTGATTGCTACCCACATCCCACTACTGCTTTTTATATTTTTTGATTCCAAGTTAGGGTTTCTCTGAGGTCTCCTGAGTAGCCAATTGGATAGTGGTTTTCTCAGCTCTTTGTCCTTTCAATTTTCTTTCTACCTTCAAGGAATTCTTCAACATACCAACTTAACGTTTTTGGAGCTCTTTCACATTTCTTGGAATGACTATACTTTAAATCTTTTTAAAAGTGGGACTTGAAGATAGAGGAGATGAGCATCTGTGTGCTCAGTCCTCCTTTTTAAGAGGAACTGTGTGGCAGTTTTTGCTTAGAATTTCAGGTAAAAAAAAAAAAGTCTTTGTGCTAAAAACAGCAAGCAACTAAAAAGAGAACATCCTCTTTTCTAAAAGTTCTTTCAGTTACTTCACCATCAGGAATGTCTTACAGGCTTTTTCTCTCCACAGAGTCCAGCCTCCTGATATCTGGCATAGCTCCACTATTTTCTACCAGCTCTTCCGAACAACTTCTCTCCATTTCTCTTACTAGAAAAATAAGATGCAACAGGATTATCCACCAAAAGGTCATGGCCAGTTAAGCCATTTTACCCAACTAAAGAATTTCAGTCATTTTTTGTTTTGTTTTGTTTTTCATTAAGTGGAGGAAGTTTATATGAAAGTTGATATATGCAAGTCAAGGAGTTTTCTGTTTGTTTTAGTTCATTAAAGGTGGCTATGGATTTGTTAGATAAAATATCTGGCTTCTGCCAAAAAACTGACTCATATATGTGCCATAATGACAAAAAAAAAAAAAAAAGACAAGAAAACTTCGCTTAAATCCATTTTAATCCCTAACATTTGGTTCACTTTCTTTTTTTTTTTTTTTTTTTTTTTTTTTTTTTTTTTTTTTTTTTTTTGAGATGGAGTCTCGCTCTGTCGCCCAGGCTGGAGTGCAGTGGCCAAATCTCAGCTCACTGCAAGCTCCGTCTCCTGGGTTTACGCCATTCTCCTGCCTCAGCCTCCCGTTCATTTTCAACATTCTGAAAAGTGACAAGTCATTTTCACTTATTACAAAAATTAATAAGAGTTGGGAAAATTACCAAACATTAGAGACAGGCCTTTAGATCTCTGTTCCTAAATATATCTTGAGTGAGGCTATTTATCAAAAGAGATAAAGTAAATCAACAAAAACAACATACTTGTGCCTCCAATTAGAAAGCAAATGTTCAGGTTCTGTGTCAACATGCAAGCCCAAAGAAAGGGAAAATATTAGAGAGATTTATTCAATTAATGGGCCCACAAGAAGAGATGCAGCTATACACTCCACTGGTCAAGGTCTAGGCATCAAACGTCTAGGGTTGGAGCCAGTGGATACCTAAGGCTTGTCTGGAACAGCATACATCTTGATAGCCTCCAGAGAGGGCAGTTAATTTAAAGGCAATCCTCTTCACATAGATGTTTGGGTTGCCTAAAGTGCTCATGTGTGGCAGGGGCGGGTTGTGGGGTGATGATTGGTAGGTTTGGAACTAAGGGAGTAAACACGTCCCCTTCCCTAAAGCTTGTGGTTGAGTGTAGCTAATTATCCAGTCCTTCCTTCCTTCCCAGACCTGATAGTCATTAGAGAGCCATGATGGTCACAAGCAAATATAGTCATAATTCTGATAGACTGGTAACAAAAAATGTTAGAGAAATTCTTCCTTTTTCAAGGAATGGTAAATGTATCTATTTCACCCATACATCACGCAAGCAAAGAGCTACATGCAAATAAACATCAAGCTGGAAAATAATAAATTCATGTATTTGTACCAAAGGATGTCCAGCTTCTGTCTCTATCTTGCATAGAAAAACGGTTTACTCAATCTGAATATTTGAGGGCAACTTTACCCAGAGTGTTAGATTCTCTTTGGAAGATGCAGATTTACTTTTTCATGGATGCATATGAAAGTTACGGTGTTTACACCACAACTGTGACATAAGTGGTGGTTGTCCCCAAAATTTCATCTACTTATCTCCTATAATAGAAGTTTAGAGTCTCTCTCTAGAGCTCTCACTTCTCAATTCTGACCTCCATATAACTTAGGATTTTGAGAAACTGGCCATTTGGTAGGCAGTATTAGAAAAGATGCCTTTCTAGAGTTCAGAACTGGAACTTTTGATTGCATTTTTTCTTAAAGGAAAAAAAAATCAGTAAAAGTT
Source organism: Trachypithecus francoisi (assembly GCF_009764315.1). Lineage (NCBI taxonomy): Eukaryota > Metazoa > Chordata > Mammalia > Primates > Cercopithecidae > Trachypithecus > Trachypithecus francoisi. Next base: position 63,158,946 of record NW_022681469.1, read on the forward strand.
AAAATGAAATATCACTAATACTATTGATCCAATGTCTTTAGATGGCTGCCTCAGCATCTAAGAATTTATAATATTGTTATCTATGTAAAAAAGAATGTACAATAAATTTAAAGGCCAAATTTGTTTCAAATATTATCTATTGCAATATATTGCAACTTTAAAAGCACTTCACATATCTAAAATATTTTCTCATGCAAATTTTCAGTTAGTCTTCCAGTGTGTGTGGCAGAGAGCATGTTATTATTTCCATATGTCAAACGGTGCCATTGTAACAGAAAGTGTAAATGGCTTGTCCAAGTTTATTCAGTCAATAAGGAAATGCCTGCCTTTACATAGCTAGTGAGTCCCTCTACCTGCCCTTATATTCCCAGCTTCTTCCATGCTCATTTATGTGTGTTCAAATTCTTATTATCTTTCATATTCCCAGCTCACATACTTCACCTTTCACGAAGATAGCTCTAATATCCCCACTGATGGTGACGGTTTCTTCCTTTGACCCTATAACACTTCATCTCTCTTCCTACCATAAGTAAACTGATTTGGAATCAGAATGATTGGCTTCTGTTTGGGAATATACTATCTGGGTGATCCTCACAACTAAACTAACTATAGTAACTATTTGAATGCCAGCTTCCTCATTGGTATAATAGAGAAGAAACATATATGTCCATAAAATTATGAGTTTAACTTTAATAAAACAAAGGACTCTGCGAACTGAATAGCCCTATTCAAAGTTACTTTGTATAGCAATAAATATATAGATGTTCTTTTTATGTGCAAGTTGTATTTCCCCTATGTATGGTTGAGAGAAGACTGCACATCTAACAAATATTTGATTTTCCCATAGCATTCAATAATGCTTTGTAACGAGGCATTTGATACAAATTAGTACAATGAACTATCAAATGTGTATCATATTAACTGAGGTACCTTTCAAAAAGTAGGAAGCTCATTACTACCTGCTAAACGTGTAAGGCTAAAATCTGATTTCAACCTATTTCCAATCTCACTGACCATTTCTTTTCCATCACCCTAGCTAACCTACATTTATTCTTGACTCCCTAAAATACACTCTGTACTTTTGGAGTTCCAACTTTGGGCCCAAATCATTACACTGTTTTATGTTCTATTATCTATTGAAATAGTGCCCATCCTTATATGCCCAGCTCAAATGCCATTTTCCCCATGAAGCTTTCCTTAATCTCATCCCCTGGAAATGAGCACTTTCTACTCTGAAGTCCATAATATTTATTCATATCTCTCACAGCTCTTATCATCTGGTCACATATTCTATTTTCTTATGCATGTATTATCTAGTAATTTTTAATCTGTTAAGATCAACATTCATGTTTTAGTTATCTTTATATCCCACCAAACATATAACAGAATATCTTTCACATAGTATGTATTCAAATAGTATCTGTCTTTCTTATATTGGGTGTAGAAATAACACATACAGCTTAAATTTCCAGCTGCGTATTTCTGCCTTGTAAATTGCCACAAAACCAAGACAAATCCAAACACTATAAAATGATCATCTATCACTTGAAGTCATTATTACTTCACATTCCTATAAGGAGAGTATAACATGGGGAGAAGCATATTTTACCAAAACTTAAAAAGCTACATATATATGTATATATAAAAACATATGTATATGTATATACATATGTGTATATGTATATATTTACACATATGTATATGTATATATGTATATATATAAAATACTTATATTCTGATTTTCTCCATAAATCAAATGCAGCATATTCTTATTAACTGTAGTTTTATAAATGATTATTTATTTGAAAAGTTAAACTACTCAATACTACTTTTGTTTATAAAAGTAAAAGTTACTTTAGAAAACAACCAAAAGTTGATATATTTTAAATCTGCATCATTTTTTCAGAAGTATCCACATTAACATAAATTAGCAATGATCATCATTATTGTTATTATCATGATATATTTCATTTATAACAAAAGTATACAAGCTTCACGTCTCAGGGATATTTAAATCACATAATCCTCCATTGCCTGCTGTCAGTTACTTCCTGGGGTGCTTGCAGATGTAATGCACAGATAGTGCACTAACAGTTGTCTTCCAGACAGGCTAAATGATTTCTGTGCCTTCTCATTAAGTAAAGGCTATTAGATCTTTTTAAAAAATGAATCTCTCATATTCTCTTAGATCTTAAACCTCTTCTCTATTTATATGCTCATCACTACCTACTAAATGTGGAAAGCCAAAGTCTGACTCTAACCTATCTCCAGCCTCATTGCCCATTTCTTTATACCATCTTCACTGTTTTATTCCTTAATGCCAGAGAATTTCTGAGTTTTAAAAAATGCTTTGTATCTTCTTGTCCCTTCCCCTAATAAGAACTCTGAATCTCTACCTATTAAAATGCTACATTATTCCAGGCCTTTTCATGCTGAACTAATATTAATACAGTCAGTTGACTTGCTGAGAACTACTCTTCTATCCTCAATCTGAATAAACAAACTTGTACTCATCTATACCACAATTAACCCTTTTATAATTTGATGAGTCAGAAAGTATTACCCAGCTAACCCTTGGAAACATAAGGCTACCCAGATTCAAGCCTAGGAGATATAAACGGTAATCTGAGAAGTCACCCATACATTCTGAATCTGCTCTAACAACTTCTTCCTTTTGTGAAATGATTTAATACTGTTATTAAAGACTCTCAACATGCCCTCATTTGATATATCAGAATTAGTGGCAGGGAAAAGAGATGTGCAGATTAAAAAGGATATTCAATTTTAAGTTAAAATTGTATTCAGAATTTGAAAACATTATCTACTTTTCTTTCTAACACAAATATAAATAACATTTATGAGTACCAAAATTTTGATAGGTGGGAAGACCAATGTAAAAGTTAAAGCAATGTCATTGTATGCTAAATAACAGTGTTGGTGCCGGGCGCGGTGGCTCAAGCCTGTAATCCCAGCACTTTGGGAGGCCGAGACGGGCGGATCACAAGGTCAGGAGATCGAGACCATCCTGGCGAACACAGTGAACCCCGTCTCTACTAAAAATACAAAAAACTAGCCGGGCGAGGTGGCGGGCGCCTGTAGTCCCAGCTACTCGGGAGGCTGAGGCAGGAGAATGGCGGGAACCCGGGAGGCGGAGCTTGCCGTGAGCTGAGATCTGGCCACTGCACTCCAGCCTGGGCGACAGAGCAAGACTCAGCCTCAAAAAAAAAAAAAAAAAAAAAAAAAAAAAAAAAAAAACAGTGTTGGTCTTACATATAGAGTGAAATGAGTAGGTGCTCATCATCTTTCAATCAATTTATATTTGTCTTATATGTCAAATTTTCAGAAATTGTGGCAATGTTTGAGGCTTCTAGTCAGAGAAATATTTTTAAAAAATTACAACTGACAGAGAAAAAAACAAAGGAAGGAGGGGAGAATCCAGAGAAAGACAATGCCATCATATCATGTATGTGTTTAGTTAAGCATCATTTGTGTAAGACGATGATATGGCTGAAGAGTATGGACTCAGTGAATAAATGCACTTACCTCCATTAAATGAGGGTTGGGATTAAAACCACAGAGGCTACAGACAGTGGTTTGACACTCAGTGCATGTGTTAAAATTGGCCTTTTCTGGAACATGCAACAGAAGTTCAGTGGTATTGCAAAGAGGACAGATGGTTTTAGGGAGGCCTTGTGAAGGAAGCTGTTTTGCAGATGGAGACATTGTTGGTGGCTGCAGAGGTTTTCCTGATCCTGTTTGGCTTACTGGTTTTGTAGATTGCTGAGCCAAGGGCTTTGCTGGGCTAGGCTGTTGAGCTAAGGGTTTTGCTGAGCCAGGCTGTTGAGATGGGGGCTTTGCTGAGCCAGGCTGTTGAGATGGGGGCTTTGCTGAGCCAGGCTGTTGAGGTGGGGGCTTTGCTGAGCCAGGCTGTTGGGGTGGGGGTTTTGCTGAACCAGGCTGTTGGGGTGGGGGCTTTGCTGAGCCAGGCTGTTGGGGAGGGGGTTTTGCTGAGCCAGGCTGTTGAGGTGGGGGCTTTGCTGAGCCAGGCTGTTGAGGAGGGGGCTTTGCTGAGCCAGGCTGTTGAGGTGGGGGCTTTGCTGGACCAGGCAGTTGTGAAGGAGGCTTTGTTGGGCCAGTCTGCTGGGCAGAAGGCTTTGCGGGTCCTGCCTGTTGAGCTGGAATTTTTCCTGGCCCAGCCTGCTGAACTGGAGTCTTTGTAGGCCCAGGTGCCTTAGCTGGAGACTGTAGCCCAGATTGTTGAGCTAGGGGTTTTGGTGTCCCCATCTGCTGGGTTGGAGGCTTTGCTGGCCCTGGCTGTTGAGCTGGAGTTCTCCCAACTCCAGGAGGCTGAGCTAGAGTCTTTGGCCCAGGCTGCTCCAATGAAGGCTTCTCTGACCCAGTCTGCTGAGCTGGAGACTTAGTAGGATCAAGAGGCTGAGCTGGAGGCTTTGTTGTCCCTGGTGGCTGGACTGGGGGTTTCACTGTCCCTGGTTGTTGAGCCAGTGGCTTTGTTAGCCCTGGGGGCTGAGCTGGGGGCTTTGCAGGCCCAGGCTGTGATTTTTCAGGTCCAGGCTGCTGTGCTGGAGGTTTTCCAGGAGTTGGTTGCTGAATAGGTGGTTTGGATGGGCTTTGCAGAGAGGGTTTAACTGATTCTCCCTTTACTATGTCTGCCTGTTTAGTCTGAGGCCTGGATGCATCTCGTTGAAGTGGCAATTTTGTAGGGTCTGTCTGAGGAGTCTGGGCAGGACCCTGAATTGGCTTTCCCGTACCTGGAGGTTGTGATTTAATTTTTTCTGGTTGCTGAGAAGATATTGATTTGGGAGGGCCATCCTGCTGAAGTAGATCCCTACCAGGTCCTTGCTGCTTAGGAACCGGCTTGGGTGGCTGTTGCTGTGAAGGAGGTTTTGTGATTCCCTCAGGTTTTCCTTGCTCCTTCGGAATCACTTTTTGTTTCTTGGTGGTTTCTTCCTGGGATGCCTCAGAGTCTGATATCAAATCAAAAGGGTTGAATTTATTTACAACAGAGGAGACAGCACTTAAAGGGTTAACCTCTGAGAGGAAGCCAGGCATCATACTAGATTTGTGTTCTTCTTTAAAATCAGTTCTGGACTTTGATTCTTTCAAGCTAATAGTGGAAGGACTCCTCCCAGGCAATTTCTGCTCTGACCTGAAAGTGTCTGTAGTTCTACTTTTACTGAGACCAGGTTGAGCTGGACGCCCAGGGTCCGGGGGTCTTCCTGATTGCTTTGGAGGATGACTACTATCCAACTCTTGTTTCCTAGAAGAGTAAAAAAAAAAAAAAAAAAAGAAGTAAAAATAATGGAAATTATTTCAAATCAAAGGAATATGAAAAAGCTATTGCTTATATCTTCAAAATTATGAATGTATAAATATTACGAGGACCCATTTTTGTAGCATCCTTTAAGTGTTCATAAAACTTTTAATACTTTTTTTTTTCTTTCTTTTAATGGGTAGAGATTTTCAACAAGGAGGTAAAGAAAAGAAAAAAAACTTGTTCTTATGAGTGATAAAATAAAAATATATATTAGAAAATACTTATAATAAAAGTAATTTATCTTTGCACTTAATAGAATATGACCTTAAAACTTAACTAAATATAGGTTTAAATTAAAACCTCAATAAATCAATGCAATGTCATAAGACATACATGTTCACACAGTGTATTTTTTCTTTTTATAAAAAGTTATGATCAAAGAAAGTCTTCCAAATGCTAGCAGCATTGAGAATTTAAAATATTCATTTTTAAATGTAGGAGTCTGCTGAGACTTTTTTAAAACTTCATTTTGAGAATTTACATGAGCTAAATAGGGAATACAATGTGAAATAAGGGGAGTTTCTGATAATGGAGTTTACATGATGTTTTCCCAGGAATGCTAAAAAGTTTATAATCTATTTAATTTTACTTGGGCTTCTAGGGATCCAGGTCACTGGCCAGGAGAGACTGGGACACAGATGTGGGCACCTAAAATCCTGAGAGCCTCAGAGAGCGACTGGGGATTATCCCCATGCCTCCATCTAGAAAGGCACTATTCATCAACTATTATCCTTAAAAAACTTTACAGAATAAGAATTTCTACATTCATGATTTAGACATCCTTGAGGAACAATCCCATCTTTATTCTCAAGATCAGTGTTATCTTTTTGAAAAAATAACTAATTCTTAACCCGAAATTTTTATGGGAAGCAACAATAGATGCTTAAATCGTCTTGAGATATATCTTGGTATCCATATATCTCTTTACTCAGTGTTTGCTACATCATCTCCTAATGCCATTGATCGATGATTAGTAATCTAATTTATTATTGACATTGAGATTAAATGTAGCAAGTAGTTAATTTTCAAGATATAGCTTAATTCATAGACGAATATATAAGCTGTATTTTTTAAAACAGCTTTGGGAACATGATACATTTTAAATGACTATGGTTAAATAATTAAAATAGGAGTTTCTTACTTTGTATATATCTATCGCTTTAGCCAAAAGTCATATTAAATACAGAAACTTTTAAAATAATTCATATTTCATTGATAAAGTTGCAGCTAAAAGAATATTCTAAATTAGAATTATGGAGAAAATCCGATTACAAGTATTTTGTTTGATATATGAGGCTTTTTAAATTTTGAAAAATATGTTTTTTTTTCATTAAAGGAAACAAGAAAAAAGAAAGTAACTTAGTAGCACCTAAAATATAGTATGAGAATAGAGATTTACAGGTTCTAATTTGGCTTATCAAAATTTACCTGCTAATGAGAGAGATTACAAATATTTTATTTCATAATCAATACTTCTTATGAATTAACTTTTTCCAAATTTCCTGACACAGAAATTTGAATACAAGTCAGGATGTAAGGGATAGCAGAAAGAAGCAGAGAAGCATTACTTCTAGGTAGCAAACACTTAGAAGAAAAGAAAATAATCTATAAATGGCAATGTATGCATAAAGTGATTTTCTGGTAAAAGACAAATAAGTAGATTCCGAATTTTTGCAATTTCCTCCAAGGAAAAGTTTACAAAAATACATATATTCTACCATGTCTCTTTAGTTTTTACTTAAACAGAACTAAAAGTGTTACCCTAGTTAATTCCAATAGTTCCAAGGTAGCTCTTAAAATGCACTGCTACATATTTCCATTTGAAGAAAATCATTCTGAACATTTCTTTATAGGTACACTATTCAGACCTTGACATTATTCTATAAATCTTCTATATTTACTTAATATATTGTACCATTCCCTTGAAGAGCACATGCTTAGGGCTGATTACAGGTATGGCAATACTATAAGTAATTATTAAGCATTTTGTTTAAATAACTTCCCTGTACAGAGTCCTCTAAATCTAACTTTAAAGAGTACAAAAAAAAAATCTATCCTTAATTATGCTAAATTTTTCTCTCTTGAAATACTACTAAACTTATTTCAATCATTGTTTTAATATTTCACTTAATCTATTATGTCTGCAAAACAACAAAAAATAAACTTCATGAATGCCAAATATTTGTGATGATCAGAAACAGCAAAATTGAAAGCAAGCTGCTTGCACCAGGAATTATAATTGCATGTACTTCCCACAAGTATAAGTTGTACTTTACTATAGAATCCCCATTAGAAAACAGGTATACAACCCTAAAGACTGTCCTATAATTTAAACTTAGTTTTAGGTGCTGTAACTATGTAAATAAAAGTAAAACACACAGATCTTTGAGTGGGAAATGGAAACAAAATCAAGAGAAAAAATTGTCAATACCAAACAAAAATGTAAAGGTGCCATTGTCTTTTGATGAAATTTTGTTAGGCTTAACAGTTTTACTGTTAAAGAAAAAGTGATTAAAATGCAATCTCCGCCTTGTATACTACACTGTGAACTCCTAGAGAGAAAAGATATATTTCATTTATCTTTGCATCATCAGAATCAAGCCTGGCAACTAGTAGATGAGCATTAATATTTGATGAATTAATGAATAAGTGGATGATTACCAATGAGTGAACCAAGGAATAAATATATCATGTATTTGTTTTACTTTAATGTTTCTTGAATTGCTTTCACTTAAAAATTCTTCTACAGGCCTTCTGAGATATAAATGGATAAATTCCATATTCTTTTTAGAACCTGGATTTGGCCTACACCTTTAGGAAGAAGCCCAGTAGAGGAGGCTGAAAGTAGTAAAGAAAATAATCAGTTCAGTCAGAATTCTTATTAAATATTCTACTAATCAGAGAAGTTTTTTCAATAAAGCCCTTCTCATATGACATATCTGTAACTGTAAATAGAATGAGTAGAAAAAGTAATGAAATTGCACTTCTCTGGGTATACAATGAATAAAAAATCCACGAGCATTTCATTTGTAACCTGTCATCTACTGCTAGCTTGTAACTACCTATATTTAGTAGTCTCCCTTTTCATTTTACTATTGTCATCCTTAGAATTTTTCTTTCAAATTGTTAGCAGAAAATAAAATATTTCCCCTAAGATAAGGAAAACATATATGCAAATGTAGGAATGTAAAAGTATCTGAGGTAATAAAATCTTTTATAAATGGAACACAACAAGCAGTGACACTTGACAGTGCTGAGTCACACAAAATTTTATAATATTAGAAATATAAGCAACTTTGGGACTATCCATTAATTTATATATATATTATATAAACGAATATCTATGCATTTATGCTCTAAGTGCCAGGATATAGGGACTAAGAGAAGCTAAGTGACTAATTCAAGGTCATAAAACTAGTTAGTCACAGGAATCTGGTATCCTCACTCCTGGTTTGTGGGAAGAGGAGGTGGTTTACACTCCATTGAACTGATTTTTCCACATGCAAAAGAAAATTCACGTATCAAAATAACTGAAGAACAATGTACAATTCAACAATTTGCCTGTAGCCATCAGTGACAGTGTCATCCACTATTGATACTGATATTACCACTCTTTATATTTGTAGGGTTCATGTAAATTACAACTCAAACAAAAACACTCATGTCAACTTTTAATTGATCCTCAATGGACTCTCTAAGACAGGTAAGATAGGTATTATTAGCCTTATTTAAAGGCAAGGAACATGAGACACATCGACTGAGAAGTATTTGTAATTTGCTATGAGTTGGTTAAAGTCAATAGGATAAAAACTCATGCTCTCAGTCTTTATTTTTAAAATTCTATGTTCGATTCACACCACTTAAATGCTTAAAACTTCAAATAATTTGTGTATGCCTTCCTATATTAATTAAATTTACACAACTCTATAACTTTAAAAGTCTAAGTGATAAACCAAATGTTTCTTTGGTTATCATATATAAGGAAAATAACTTTAAAAAGTTATGTACCTTTTATAGAAATCTTTCAGTAAAATTTAAGAGCAAGTTGCAAAAGTCAGAAAATTATTGTTTATTTTTTAGTATTTGGATAAAGTTTTCACCAATAACTGTTTGGGCCACACACTACCTATTGATAAGATTTCCACCCTAACAAAATTATCAGTAGAGAGCTTTAAAAGTATACTATCTGATACAAATACGGCATGAAGCAACAGTTTTATAGGTGGAAATAATGTTTCTTAGCCACCCTCTGAACGGAAGAAAAGTTAGAAATCTAGAAATCAAGGATCTCACTGTAACTGGTAATGTTAACCAGCATGATAGACCTGTTGCTTGTATCTCTTAGGAAAAAATATAAAAGATCAGGCATACAGTTCTAAAAGGCTAATAAAAGTATTGTACTTTGTTATTATCCTGTGAAAGTCTAGTGAATGAACACTAATTTTTCTTTCCTAGTCAAGTTTTCATCAAGTAGAGGAAAACAGTACATATCATAAACTGGATAAGAGAACAAGAAAGACTTTTTCCAAAGAAATAGCCCCATAGATTTCATAGTTTAAAAATACAGAAAAACATACTTAACATAAAGGGGCTAGTTTTCACTAGTATTAGTGGTTTCAAGATAAATAGGCTTTTTACCTGGTAGATTTTAAGCAATTAAGATTTTATGTGAAAATACTGTCACTACCCATAAAACATTTTACATTTCTCCTATGATTATTTGGCAAAATTATGCTTACGTGATAGTGACTAAGTTTTTTTTTTTTTTTCATTTTATAAAGTAAAGGATAAGGACCTACACCTATATATCCAGGTCTTTCGTGCTTACAATATCTCAAATGAAAATTGTAGGTTTCCCTGCAGTTGTCATAAAAGGGAAATTGTTTCAGGACCACGGACAGAAAACTGTTCTCTACTAGAGGGTGCAAAGTTAAAGGGTTTGTTTACAATAAGAAAGGCAAGGCAGGCACAATGATTATACCCTCTTAGTACTCTAATTAGAAAACAACTAATCTATTGGGATGAAGGAAAATGGAGAGTTACAGACGGAAATGAATACGTTCATATTACTGATTAGCTCTTATACTGGCCATTTATTTGCTTTGTTTTTAAAAGTATGTATTCAAAATTATTTTCTAAGGTAATAAAATTCACATGTTCTTCCCTAAACTGAAGGCCACTTTTGCATAAAAAAGAGCAGTGGCTTAAAAATAGCATATGCTAATTTAGAAATACATGTACAGCACCTGCTCTGCTGTGACCAAACCATCTGTTTAATGCCACACATATTTTAGGTTCCTCAATTAATATAAAAGGTATATTCATTATATTCCTTCTACCTAAACAGCTTCTGCTCTCCTCTGGGGGTGGGGTGGCGAGAGAGGACAAATCACCTACAAGGGGATTAAAGTATTGTTACAGAAATATTTAGACATCATTCACAGAGAAAAAGACCCCGCAATGGCCAAGTGGTTTAAACAGAGACAGGTAAACACCCAGCTCTATCTATTTCCCAACACGTCCGTGTTGTATTAATGGAAGACTTCCAGATTAGTAAAACACTGGAGGGCGTCTCTCCACGCCATCCTAGAGGGAAAGGGCTCCAAAAGGCCAAAAATCACAACCTAAAATCACAGTTCCAAGAATGTAACCCTTGACTATCCCACCAGAAACTCTACAATGCATCATTTTTATTCCGCCCATCAAAAGGCTTAGGATATCTTTATGACCACCCCATTGGGGAGAATAAAATGAACGGAGGCGACATATATGTACCGCCGTGCTGGCACATACGGGCTGGCACATATGTGCACGGGAAGCTGTACATATATGCCCGGACATATACATCATGCTGTGCATGCCTGTGCATGGAAGGCGACTCCGCAGCGGCCGAGGGGACGCTTCCCTTGGGCAGCCCCTGCGCCCTTGACATGACAGCGGCGATCTGTCTCCTCTCCTCTTCGCTCAGCTGGCTCAAATCCGCCTCCATGCCGGCCGGGATCGCGGTGTGCGAGGGGCTCCCCGCCCCGCTAGCCCCTCCTCCGGCCGCTGCGGCCGCCGCCAGACCTTCCGGGAGCCCTTCCCCTTCCAAGCTCGCCTCGTTGCCCATGGCTCAGGGAGACTCGGGGCCGCCGCGCTCCCTCCTCGCGCCGCGTCCCAGTCGAGAAGCCCGCGGCCAGGGGAGCAGTCAGAGCCGGGGTCCGCCTCGGGGCGTGCAGGCAGCCGAGTCCCCGGACTCCGGACCAGGCACTGCCTCCCGGAACGCCAGGTGGGAGTTAGTCCTGCTCGCAGGTAACGCCTGCTGCCGGTGCCTCCTCCATGTTGGACAGAGCCAGGCAACCTTTGCAGAAGACGCCTCCCGGACGCCGCCTCGGCGCCCCGAGCCGGGGAGAAGCAGATCTGAGCGGTGCCAGCCGGGCGCCCTCCGCCCCTCCCACCGCGCACCGCCTCCTCGCCCGCGCCCTCGCAGTGCGCAGGCGCCTCTCGGAACAGGTGATGCCCGCGGCCCACGCCCACCCCATCCTGCGTCGCTCCGGATCCTTCCTCGCTCTCAGCACCGATTTAAAGGAGCCCAGTGAACCCTTGGCTAAAAACGGAAGAAACAGGCGACGTTTCTTTCAGGCATATTTCAGGATGCCTCAACTTGAGTTTTAGCTTTCTAGACTCCTAGATTTAAAGGGGGCGGGAGGGGCAGGAGAGGAAATGTCTGTTTTCAGCTTTGGCTCTTGGGATTTGTAGTTTCATTTATTTTCTTTAAAAGAAGGTTTTAAAATATTCCAGGAAAGGGTTTGAGTAACTGAAGATTAGCAAGAGAGACCCTGATACCTTTAAGGCACATTTCCCAAGGGAGCTAAGAATGGCCCTTTTCATTTAGAACTTTCACAGAACAATTCGATTGTTAATTAGATTATTTAAATGATACAATATTAGTAAGAAGCAAAAGTTTTGAGTGCTTATAACTTGTTCTCTAAAGAGAGGGACTACACAATAATAAAAGATTACGGGAAGTTGTGGACGTGGGGTTCTGCAGTAATATCCAGATTGTAAAAATATTAAAATGTTTTAGTATGAAATTTTGAAAACATGATTTTATTCCCTCGCCCCTTTTTTAACAAGTGTGGACAGAAGAACCCCAAAAAGTTAATTTAATGGGTGACTGTTAAGTCACAGTCACACAATTGGTTAGCAGCACATTATCATAATAACCACTTTTTCAGACCCACTCTCGACTATCACTCCTACGCTTTTCTTGCTGTTACATTTCTTAGACGGGACTGTTCAGCACTGAATCTGCAGCCTCAATGTTGTAACCTACCTTTCCTCAGAATGTGGACTTAATGTCTTAGCTGTTGAGGTTAGGGAACAATAACGAATAAATAAATCAAACAGAAATGAATAAGTTGCTCAGAAAGTAAGTCCAGATTTTTGGAATAATCATTACATAGTTCGATCTTGTACCTTCCAAAGTGAATTTGTAGTTTTGCAGTATAAAAGCACCAAAAATTACAACTGATTTTCAAAAAATAACAACAAAAATAAGGCAGTCTCTTATGAGGGAACCAAATGCTAACATCTTTTGTAACAAATGCCAAAAAAAATGACATAGTGTATATTAATACCATAACTGCTTTTGTGTGTGATGTAATGAGTGATAAAACTGAAGCTATTCTCATCCTTTGTATGTTTAAAAGTCCATGCATTTTTGTGTATGTATGAATTTGCATGGTTGTATAACTATAGACAATATGGCTTATAATATTTATATAGATGCATATGAAGGTCTTTTATTAATATTCCTTCTCTAATAGAAGGTGAGAGAGGATTGTGTTAATTGAATGGAGCAAGAACCTGCAGTGGCTTAAGGTCCAACGCTTCATTTTTTGTTAAGGCTGGATTGCTTCTGAATTGCTGATTTCAGCCATTTTTGTTAGCTCTACTTTAACGTGGGATTTACAGCTAGAGTGGAAGAAATTCAAGTGAGATTACAACTGATTATAAACTGGCTTCTCAATTTTGAGAGAAAAATCATGAGAAGTATTTTAGTGAAAAGTTTGATAAATTTAGTTTTGAATTCTTAATATATGAAACATCAATTTTTTTCTTTTATACTTAGTCCAAAGTGTATCTGTAATTTAAATAAAAGAAAAAGTCATATTTAGAATGTGTTCCTTAATGTATAAAATATTAAGTAATAAAATTATTTTTGTCACTTTACAATACTTGTAAATTGAAAAAATATTAATAAGACGTGAAGTTATAACTTAGATGATCAGCATTATTTATTCAATCATTTTATAAATGGACATTAGAATTTAGAACCTACTTTTTGGAGAATGGGCACATGTGTGCATGTCTTATTCTTCAGGATTTTTCTGTTGACAATGTCTGGTTTTAAATCCTAGCTCTGCATTCTAATAGCTAGTTGGATTGGTAAGTCATTGGCTTTTCAGATGTTGAGGTTCCTCAACTGTAAGAGCAGAGAAAATACTACTACTAACATTACTACCTCTCAGGTTTCTTAGGACAATTAAATTAGAAAAAGCTGTGAATGCACTTGTAAACTAGAAATATACTATCAGAATGTGGTATATAGTTACCAGGCTAGCCTGGGAAATTACTGAGTTTTCCATGCTCTGAAGAAGCCAAGGAGGTGAGACACATGGAGAGAGGATCCTAGCTGTCCTGGCTTTATCCATCTCAGCTGAGGCTTTTGTGAGGTCCCTTAGCACAACCTACCCCAGCTGAGCTACCTACTGGCTACAATCACGTCAATCAACCCAGTGAGACCAGCAGAAGAACTGCACAGTCAACTGAAAGAATTAGAGAATTAACAATAATCATGATAATAATAAGATGCTTTTTAAGTAATAAGATTTTTGGGGGGGTTAGTTAAGCTATACAACGGATATTCCAGGTTTTGCACATTATGATTATACGTAAGCCTTCAAAGTTTCCTTTCACTCTTTTAGTGAATTTTCTCACTCTCCAGCTGCACTTGAGTTGTTTGTTCAAAATTTCCAAATACCACCCTGCTAAACTATAAAGTGGAAAAGAACGCAATTATCTTGAATACTTACATGCGTGTTTCATGAAAGGTTCATACAAGAAAATATATGTGAAGACAATTTTTAAATGATGTAGCATTACCCAGATGTAAAGTTATATAAGAAACAGAAGACTTGGGAGGGCATGGTGGCTCACATCTGTAATTCCAGCACTTTGGGAGGCCGAGGTGGGCAGATCATGAGGTCAAGAGATCATGACCATCCTGGCCAATATGGTGAGACCCTGTCTCTACTAAAATACAAAAAATTAGCCGGGCATAGTGGCAGGCATCTGTAGTCCCAGCTACTCAGGAGACTGAGGCAGGAGAATCACTTAAACCTGGGAGGTGGAGGTTGCAGTGAGCCAAGATCACGCCAATGCACTCCAGCCTGTGAACAGAGCAAGACTCTGTCAAAAAAAAAAAAAAGAAAGAAAGAAAGAGAAAAAGAAAAAGAAGATTTACTTATAAGGATTTTCTGAGGAACACTAATGTATTTATTTGAGAAATTGTTTGGAGTCAGGTGACAGTCTCAAGGTCCTACTCAAGAGGATTAGATTATAGGTTTACATGCCCTGCCTGGATAAAACCCTTGGGGTCAGAAATTCAAAATTATTTGTTGAATTTTACAAAGTTAATATAATATACTGTGTGTTATATAATAGTACTTTTAATATTTATCCAGGAAAACCTGTTAATAGTCACATTAACCTCTAAAGGAGTTGAGATCAAATCAACTAGGAGATTCTTGGTTTTTCTGAGCCTGGTAATGGATTGGAGTTCAGATATATATGTATACACACATACTGTTTTTTTCTTTGCGGGGGGGGCGTGGGGGGATGGAGTTTTGCTCTCGTTGCCCAGGCTGGAATGCAATGGCACAATCTTGGCTCACGGCAACATCCACCTCCCAGGTTCAAGCGATTCTCCTGCCTCAGCCTCCCAAGTAGGTGAAATTACAGGCATGCACCACCACACCTGCCTAATTTTGTATTTTTAGTAGAGATGGGATTTCTCCATGTTGGTCAGTCTGGTCTCAAACTCCTAATCTCAGGAGATCTGCCACCTCGGCCTCCCAAAGTGCTGGGATTACAGATGTGAGCCACAGCACCTGGCCTGGAGTTCAGATATTTTTAAAACAGCATGGGCTTATTTAAGTGTTCTGCAGAATAAAGATAAAACAACTTGAATTAGTAGAGTAGCATGAATTGGAGGACAAAAGTAGAGAAATCTGTAAGAGAAGGAGGGGACTTGATGCCACTTATTTTTGAAAGGTGAAAGAGAAATGTTCCCACTGCTAGCTCCATTGGCGATATGACCTATGGGACTTTGCAGGACCAACATGTCAGTGAGGCTGCAAGATGTTTCCTGTGGACTGTGCACTGTAAAACCCTGCCTCATCTCTCTCATGCAAAGGCAGGAATGTCTATGTTGCTTAAGTGTTTGTACATTGTAACGGTTAATTTTATGTGTCAATTTAACTGGGTTATGGAGTGCCAGACTTTGGGCCGAACATTGTTTTTGGGTGTGTCTGTGAGAATTATTCCAAATGAGATTAGCATTTGAATCTGTGGATTTAGCAGATTGCCCTCCCCAATGTGGGTGAGCATCATCCATCCTATTGAGGGCATGAATGGGACAAAAAACAGAGGGAGGGAGAATTTTTTCCTTTCTACTTGACTGCTTGAGCTGAACATCAGTCTTCTGCCCTTAGACTTAGATTTACATCATTGATCACCCAACCCCCGGGTTCTCAGGCCTTCATGCTCCAATTGAATGATATCACCAGCTTTCCTGGGTCTCCAGCTTGCAGATGGCAGATTGTAAGACTTCAGCCACCATAATTATGTGAGTCATTTTCTTATTTTATAACGTGTGTATACACATGTATATATATGTGTGTGTGTGTGTGTATAATAGCTATAATAAAAAATAGATCCATATACCTACATATCCAAATATATAGACAGATAGATGATAGATAGATAGATAGATAGATAGATAGATAGAGGTATATATCTCTCCATCCTATTGGTTCTGTTTCCCTGGAGAACTTTGACTAATAATATATGCATGGTTTATTGAGAAAGGATGGGGTGGGAGTTCAAGGCACAGAAAGAGTGCAGGGCTTTATATCGATGTAAATACACGTTAAAAATATTTGCAATATAGATATCCCGTACATAGACAGGAACTGAGAGAAAAAAGACATCTGATGTATGTTTTAGTCATTATTATATGTACTAAAATATAGGTTTATTATGGTCTTCAGAAGGCCCCATAATTTTCTCATGTGTTAGTTTCAACCTAATAATCTTTCAGGTATGTTTTTATCAGCAGGGTGAAAACAGACTAATACACTCATTGACCTCAAAACATACCACGTGAACCTCTTCTTTAGTTCTTCTCTTCATCAACTTGGTAGGATTGTCCCCTTTGCTCTATCCATCTGTGCATTTTTCAAGGCCAGGCTCAAGGCCCATTCACCATAGTCAGACCTTTCCCTAGTCTGAAGCCACTATTATTTTCAATTATTGTTTGAGAATATTATTATTTATTTGATATTTATTTACAGATCATGTTGCCTTATTTGCTTAATTGTTTTCAGTACTAATTTCTTAGAACGATGCAAAATATTGCTGTTTCTTTTGCAATAACATCACTACCTAGTGCACATAGTGAATGCTCAAATCTACAGACATTAAATGCATTGCTTAGTGACCAGTCTTCAGGTTAAAAGTGTAAGTAATGCAAAAAATGCAATAGGTTATTTTGTAGAGGACATCTATAAAGGGAAAATAAAGGAATTCTTTTGTAATGATTAAGGAATTATCTTTTATAATGATACAATTTTAACCTATACATATTGTATTACATTTAATATATTACAAGACCCACTGTTAAGTATTTTATCAATTTTATCTCAGTTCTTTCGACAATCTTGTCATGTAACTATTGTTCTGTCCATTTTAAAAATTAAAAAGTTGAGATTCAGAAAATTTATTTAAATTTCTTTAGTTCATTTAACCAATAAATGACAAGAGAGAACTCAACTCAAACAAGAGAGAACTCAAAGTTAGCTTAACAAGAATCTAAAACCTACTCCTTTCTCCCTTTTATTAAAATGCCTCCAATTTCTAATAGGAAAAGATAGTCCTGCTAAAGAATGTATAGACCCATGGGATGGTACTTCTTGTGGCCACTTTTAGGGTTTGATAGTGCATTAGGTATATTGGAAATCTATATACGTTTTTAACAGGCTGACTAAAACGTATAATAAGAATTGGGAAATGACACATAATACTTTATTTGAGAAATATTCCATGCAGTCAAAAAGAAGAATAAAAAATTAGGATAATAATATGATTTGGCTGTGTCCCTACTCAAATATCATCCTGAAATATAGTTCCCATAATCCTCACACGTCATGGGAGGGACCTGGTGGGAGGTAATTCAATCTTAGGGACAGTTACCTCCATGTTGTTCTTGTTATAGTGAGTAAGTTCTCGCGAGATCTGATGGTTTTATAAGGGGCTTTCCCCTGCTTTGCCCTGCATTTCTTCTTGCTGCAGCCCTGTGAAAAAGGTCATGTTTGCTTCCCCTTCCACCATGACTGTACGTTTCCTGAAGCCTCCCCACCCCTGCAGAACTGTGAGTAAATTAAACCGCTTTCCTTTATAAATTACCCAGTCTTGGGTATTTCCTTATAGCTGCTAAGAATGGGCTAATACAGATGTCGGAAAAAACACAATAACAAAACTTCTCACTATTCTAATTTCATAATATTATTCACTAAAAATGTTATTATCAGCTTTCCATGTTTTATTTGCACTTAGGGTTACATATCTTTACCTCAAATCATAGAGCAATAATTTTATCATTCACCATTTCAGGAGCCATTTAGGGAATGTTTAATTTTATTCCAACCAAGTTATAGATTTGCCAAGGTTAATTATTGATGAATAAGCACCAAGGATGGAAGATATTTTATATAATTTTGCCTGAGGCTTCCCATGTCTTTCCCCACCCAACTTACTGCTCACATAGAAAAATCAGTGTCAGCTGTTGGCAAGATGGTCCATAACCTGTCTGTAATAATAATATTTCATGTTTTCTAATGGCCTTCATTGCAGGAGTCTCAAACTTTTGAAACCTGATGGCCATGTAATACTGCAGTAACCATGGTTGGTTTTATAAATTTTTAAACTGTAGAAGTGAAGCAATGATCCATTCTCCAGCATAACTCTTGAGTCACTTACACTTGCGACTATAGAAGTTTAATTTTTCACACATTTTATCTCATCATTCATCTCATAAGGCCAAATACGTACCAATCACAGATTCAAAAGCTGAGCCCTTCATAGAAGAAAAGTAATTGTATCAATCTAATAAATGACACTCCAAGATAGATCATCATGGTCTTATTGATTTTCTTGCAATTCTTGGCTGGAAGTGGTGGCTATTTTTAATCATAGATAGTAAAAGACTCAAAGAGAAGCTGTTCTAGAGATTTTCCACAGAAGGACGGCTCTTTCTGAAGTGATGAATATAGTTCCTTTCTAGGCATTTGTATTTTCATTCCATTCTGAAAGACAATCTGAGGAAAGATGGGCCATCTACTGTTAGAAACATGGTTGTACCTTGTAGCTTACCAGATGACTTCAGATGGCCAAGAAGCAGACATACTGAGGAAAGATGGGCCATCTACTGCCAAAAACATGGCCGTACCTTACAGCTCACCAGTTGGCTTTAGGTGGCCAAGTAACAAGATTTGGAACTCTGTCTCTTGACTGCTTGCCCATCTCCCTTGCCAGTTAGTGATGATCTCCTAGTTTTGTTCAGCAGAGCAGAATTCCTTCATTTAGCAACTATTTAAACCACCTACTACGTGCTGATGCTAGAGGTATAGTGGGATACAATAGAGACCTAGTTTCTGTGCTTAGAATTTATATTCTAGTCGGGGAGACAGACGTTTTTTAAAATATTCCATCTTTCTGGGAACAGTAGGGTTCTTGGACCTTCCACATAAGCATCTAAGAGTTTGTAGGAAAACAGACTCTCAAACCTGACCCCAGACCTACTGCTTCAGAGTCTGCATTTTAACAATACCCCCTGGTGATTCATGTGCACCTTACAGTTTGAAATAAATAGTGAAAAGAATGAACTCTAAACTACATCAGTGAGAATGGGTAAGGAGAAGGATTGATGGAAATGTAGATGTTATATATTCTGATTTTAGAGGCCTTAGACTGGATAAACAGACTGTAGTTTCTAACTTAAGTACCTGGAAAGTGGTGCTTCAACATGCTTTTTCAATCTATGGCATATACAAAGCTGATTAGGAAACAGAAACAATATTATGTAACTCTTTTTTCCCCTGTATGCTATTGGCTTAGTGGATGTGGGCATTTAGACTGGGCATATATTTGGTTATACTGGAGTTGTAACTGGAATTCTGTATTTGAGTCTGGAACTGGTCCTTATTCTGCTGAGCATATTATAAGATAGAGTGATGAGCAAGGCCAAATATAGAAGAGAATTTAACAATGTTAAATTCTGGAAATTTTTGTGCTACTCTGACAAATGTCAATGTCACTTTAAGCATGAAGACATGCTATTAAAATATTTCACAACTTCTTTTTATCATCTATTATTTTTCTGACAATGCTGTACTGTAATTTGTTCCCAAAACATTGATTATCACATGCAGAGCCAATATTAAAACACAATTAAATTTAAATGTAAAACAAACAAAAACAGGATGGGAACAAATCTTTGAGTTTAATAAAGGGAGAAAAATTCATCTTGAGAATTCGGTTTAGGCCAAAATGTTTGGGAAGTTTTAGAAATCCTTATTCCGGTATAGGTCAGGATAATATGGTGATCACATGTCCATTTCCCCTTCAGAAGTGACTAGAGATGAGAAGCCAAGTGCCAGGGGACTTAACGTGTTCCATGGATGTGTTTTGTCCTCCTCACACAGTATTTTTTTATATGTTATATTTTTAAATTGGGAGATTGCCCATTACAAATTATAGATTTCTTATTTCTTTGGAAAAATGAAGTCTGAAACACTGAGTACATTATTACTTGGCAACAACCAACTGCAGTTGGGTAGCAGCCTTCTCCTTTAAACCTGCACCCACCTGGCTTCTTAATTTATGTTCATAGCCTGTCTTCTGTAGTCATTATGTATTTGACTGTTCTACAATCTCCGCTTCTCACCAAGGAAGGATGCAATCTTTCTACCAATTAGAAATATCTAGCAAGGGCTTACAAATTTCATAATTGATTTTAGTCCTGTCCACTGAACTACATTTTTAAAAGATAGAGGACAAGATACACAATATATTATAGACGTCAGCCACATTTTCTTCTTTGCATCTCCATTAATTCCTATTATTGATTTTCCTTTGAGCACATTGGTTTGTGTGCCTGAATTATAAGTAGTGACAGGTTGAACTTCCTCTGCTCCTGTATGTGTCAGAGTTGCAATTAACAATCATGTAGGTCGGATAATAGTGATGACAATATAAAGGAAAAAAAAAAACTTCCTCCTAACTTAGTGTCTGGAGGTTTTCTGTAGTGAATATGTTCCTTTACCTACAAAGAATATTTGCTTTCAAAATAATTTCTAACAAATGTCATATGTCAACTCACTTTCCATGTAACTATTTCTATTTCTAGAAATTTGTTTGAGGTCAAGAACTAACATTAGTTACTCTTCTTTTATAAGGCTCTGTCGATGGAGCTCATGAATTCTACAGGTCTTACTAACTTTCAGAAGAAGTTAGCAATATTTTGAAACCCCTTAAAGATATTCTAAAAGATTAACATGCCTTGCATCTGACCATAAATTTGATACTAATATAAAAATCTATTCAACCTTTCAGGCCCAGAATACATTTTTAACTTGTTTCAGAAAAAAATCTGGCCCAGGCCAGAGTATGTGAGTCACTTGAGATACCTTCCTTTACTGACAGCTTAAAAGTTATGTACCCTACAATCTCTAGCACAAATATGCCCTTCCTAATTATTTTCTCCTTGCCCCTCACATGAACCTCCTTTTCCCTTCCAAGATATATCTCATATTACCTCTCTGTGATGTTCAGACATTCCCTAACATTTGTATTCTCACCCCATTCCAGTCTATTCAAATCCTGCCCAAGTTTCATGGACCTTCTCAAATGCACATCCTCCATGAAATCATTCGTGCTCACTCTACCTCTCTGATTCAATAATTTGGCAAATATCATGTGCTAGATTGAAATATTATTTATCTTATCAAGAAAATATGTTTTAACACCTTTTGCAATATGCTTACAAAAATGTCCTATATTCCGTGTGTTTTTTGATCCAATAAATTACTTTTCATAAGAAAAACTCATAAATATTCATCAGTGGCTAACCTAGTTCTGAGATCTAATAGCTTAAATCAAGGATCCAATATCATCAAATTTTCTCTCTCTAGAGTACCTTTCCCATCAACAGACAAGCATGTTTCTAGTCCCAGTATGTTTTTTAAAATTTTCTCTTGACCTTGTTTCTCCCTCCAGCTACAGCCCGTTTCTCTGTTCCTCTTTATAGCTGAATTGATGCTCTCATTCAGATTTAAATGCCCAGCCCGTATGATATTTAATATAAAAATTAACACGTCCAAAATCAACACTGATTTCCAATCCCGACCCAAAACGTGCTATTCCATTTCCACATATCATTTAATAGTAATTTCACCCCTGTCATTGTTAAAGCTAGATATTAATATATTGGCATCATTTTAACTTGTCTTTCTCTTACACAAAATAGCTAAGCCAGTGGGAAATCCTATTGTCTCCAACTTCAAAATTTATCTGTAATCCAAATATGTCTCATCTCTGACACTGCTATTTGACTGTTTAACCCCACTTGAATAATTTCAATAGCTTCCATCTCGTCTGCCAGCTTCCACTCTTGCTCAGGTTTAGTGTATCTATCTAGTCTCTACACAATAAGTAACCAGTGTGATGCTATCAGATCACGTCAGTTCCTCTGCCTCAAATTCATCCAATGGCTTCCCATCTCAATCAAAGGAAAAACCAAAGATTTTGCAAATTCTACAAAGCTCCATGTGATCTTAAACCCACCCACTTTTACTTCTAGTGCTCTCTTCTTTGCTCACGTCCTTCCAGCCACATTGGCCAATGTATTCTTCTTCAAACATACCATCTATGCTTATGCCTCAGGGCCTTTGCACATGCCATTCTCTCTACCTGGAATACTTTTCCTTCCTGTAAGCATATAGCTCCCTTTATGTCTTTGCTCATCAGTAGTTAGCATCAGCATCACCTTTTCAGTGAGAATTTATGTGAACAGTCTCTTTAAAATGTTAATTCCTACCCACCTTAGCATTTCCTATTATCCTCATTGCTTTGTTTTTCTTCACATCACTTATCTACATCTGATATAGTATTTGTTTGACTTATTTTTGTCTTCCAAACTGGAATATAAATTAGGGATTTATCTCTAATCCTCAGCATATTGGCTCACACATAATAGATATTTAGTAAATATTTTCTGAATGTAGGAATAGTTGAATGAATGAATGAGTAACAACAGGTTACCTATAACAAAACTAGATTCTAGGTGAAACTGAATTGTAACACATTTCCTCTGATAAATTCTGGGGGTAATTCCCATGCTATCTTTGTGTGATACAAATCATGCTTCTTCTTTTTTTTTTTTTTTTGGACTTAAGTACCACATCTGCACTGTTCAGTTACTATAATTTTGTCTTCATTCTTCACTGTTTCTGTGAACTTTATACTCACCTCTCTGCTGGACAAGGCACAATAATGTTGCTCCAGCACTGTAAGTTCAAAATGCCCAAATTTTACTATACCTCCTCAAACCCTCTCACTCTGCTTTGCTAAGTATGTCAATAAATGGCTACACTTCTTGCCCAAGCCAGATATGTGCCAATTGTCTTAGAATTTTCATTCTAAGTGCATCTAAGTACTCCAAACATAAAAATTGAAGGCATATCCACCCTTTTCCTTATCTTTCAAAGCAAGTGTGAAAAGATGATTTTTAAGAGTGTTATTTGTGTGGGGTTTTTTTCCCCTTGTTTTTCTCTGCTCTTTCACATTAAATAGGAGAATAAACACTTAAGTATTTTCTTGCCACAGGGACTTTTTCATGGTAGAAAGAAGAAGCTATGTAGAAACCCAGGGGCAGAAGGAGTAAAGAAGCAAAAAAGAGAGAGATGAACAACTAAGACATGAGAACAGATAGTTATATAAAGTACATAGTGTTTGCAGAGGCGCTATCCTATGTATAGTGGTGTTCAGACTCTCCAAAGAGCCATATACTTCATGAGACCTGAGAGCTGGAAAGTCTCCAGACTTCAGGCTGTATGCAGACTAGAACAAAGACACATATTGAAACCAGAAAGACGAGTGACCTCCCTTATTGCTGCACAAGATATTGGATGGTTGCAAACACAAGGAGTACTGAATCCCAACAAGGACTAAAACTGACTGTTTCACCAGCCCAGAAGAATGGGAGCTCTGTCAGCTTTAAGTTTACTTAAATAAAATAAATATCCATGGAATTTCAGCATTTGTAGGTTAAAATTTATACTTTTTACTCAATAGGCAGTCTCTCTCTCGCTCACTTTTGAAAAACAAAGCCACTGGGGTGACTAGAATTTCAGAAAAAGACTTTATTTCAGAATGGCTATAGAATTATTATTATTATTTTATTTTTTTAAATATACTTTAAGTTCTAGGGTACATGTGCACAACGTGCAGGTTTGTTACATATGTATACATGTGCCATGTTGGTGTGCTGCACCCATTAACTCCTCATTTACATTAGTTATATTTCCTAATGCTATCCCTCTCCCCTCCTCCCTCCCCACAATAGGCCCTGGCGTGTGATATTCCCCTTCCTGTGTCCAAGTGATCTCATTGTTCAATTCCCACCTATGAGTGAGAACATGTGGTATTTGGTTTTCTGTTCTTGCGACAGTTTGCTGAGAATGATGGTTTCCAGCTGCATCCATGTCCCTACAAAGGACACGGACTCATCCTTTTTTATGGCTGCAGAGTATTCTATGGTGTATATGTGCCACATTTTCTTAATCCAGTCTGTCACTGATGGACATTTGGGTTGATTCCAAGTCTTTGCTATTGTGTATAGTGCCACAATAAACATACGTGTGCATGTGTCTTTATAGCAGCATGATTTATAATCCTTTGGGTATATACTCAGTCATGGGATGACTGAGTCAAATGGTATCTTTAGTTCTAAATCCTTGAGGAATCACCACACTGTTTTCCACAATGGTTGAACTAGAATTATTTTTAAAAAAGCTTTGAAGCTCCAAGGACTGCAATTTTTCATCATACATTTTAAACTTGGGAAAGTATGGTCTTTCCTTTCATCTCTCATTTCTCCTTTTTCAAATAACATTTAATAAATAGAATTGTCCACTAACAAAATAGAATAGCATCAACTCATTTAAGGTCACAGTCTCCCCAGTAACTTAAAATCATAGATAAGCAATGAAGTAGACAGAATAGGAGCTGGCAGCAGTTGCAGAAAGAGGACAAGGGGAGGAAATTATAAGTCTGAGTACATGAGTCATTTTAATGCATCCATTTTGACAAAGGAGCATTTTGATGTAGCCGAAATCAGAAAATTATAATTGCTTTTATGACCCAGAATTGTGACAAGTGTATCTTCCCCACCCTTCCCAGAGTCATACCCTTTGCTGCCTCTTACTTTCATAAAGTGAAAGGTAGGGATTGACTATGGAGAACATACAAGGTAGGGGTTAGGTTTTAATAGTTACATAAACTATATCTCACTAAGATTTCTATGGTTATCATACTTATCTCTAAGGGACCATCAGTCATTCGAAGAAAAGTATGTGTTGCCCAATAAGTCTTCTTTAAATTTAATATTTGCCTTTCAAAGTATCTAATTTCTCTCTCAAAATTGAACTGTTTTATTTACTCCAATGAATAAATAAAATTGCATGCTTATTAATGCTATTTGAATTTTTTTTTAATTTGAAATTCTGAAGGGCAGAAACACCTCCCTTTTGTAGGCTTTGTAGACTTCCTGATTATGAACCAAATATAGGACACTGGATGTGAAAAGATTGTATAAAAGCTATTTGTGTGTTTTGAAGCAGGTTGGTCAGTTATTTTTCAGATTATTGCTTACTTTGTGTTAGTCTGGTGTCTTCCTATGATGAGATTTACATTACGCATTTTTGGCAGGAACACTACAGAAATAATGTGTGTTTCTCAATGTCCTTTTGTTCTGAGACCCAGACTGCATAGAAGATTTCCCAAAAATGTCCTTTCATTTCAGTGAGTAAAAGACTTTCCTTGGTTTTATTGCTAAAACTAGTCTATGCCTCATTTTCTTCCTGTATACAGTTTGGTTACCAATGGTAACTTCCTCACAAAGTTGTTGTGATGATTAAACAAAGTCCTACTAATAAAATGTGTAGTACAGCACTTGGCACATAGTAAACTCTAAATAAATAGTAGCCATTATTAATATTCATTAATTAAAAACAAATATTTAACATGAAATAAGAACTTTCTGTGTTTACATTATTTAGCTTATTTAAGCTAGTGAACAACCCCATCAAATAGAAAAGTCATCATTAGAGTACTATCGTAGTAATGCAGACCAGATTACCAATAAATGGTAAAAGTAGTGGGTGAAAGATTAAGAAGTAGGATATTTGCATATTCTCAATGTATTTCCCTCAAAATATTTATTTTAAATTGGAAAAGAGTTCCATGAATGTGAGTTCCATGAAGGCAGCTTTAAAGTAGGGAACCTCAATAGATATGACTTTAAAAAGCAAATTCGAAAGGCCTGAGTCAGCAGGCTTCCTTCTTGATACAGAGGAATATGGAGGCCAGTGTGGCTATGGGCAGACAAAGCAAGTGGTTAACTAAATGTTCAAGGCTAACATCACATGACATATTAACATCATGCACTACTGCCTACTTTACTGCCTAATATAATACAATGAGAAGGGTATATTATTTTTGCACTCTATCCATAGGAAGTACCCTCAATCTAATCATGGGAAATCATCATATATACCCAAATTGAATGACATTCTGAAAAATATCTGACCAACGCTTTTCCAAAGTGGCATGGTCAGAAAAGACAATTAAATACTGAAGAATATTGCAGATTGAAATAGACTAAGGAAACATGAAAACTATACCCAATGTGGGATCGTGGGTGGATGTTGGATGAGCAAATGGATATTAGTGGAAAAAATGATGAAATTTGAATAAGATATGTACTTTAGTAAATAGTAATATACCAATGTTCACTTCCTAGTTTTAATAAACACAATGGTTATGTATATTTTAACAATAGAGGAAACTCAGTAAAGAGTATACAAGGTCTTTCTCTACTACTAATGTAATTTTATCTTTGGGTCTAAAATTATTTCAAAAATTGAGAAGTTTTTAAAAATCCAGTGGATACTACTATTTTCAGATGAGGAAATGAAGTAGAGTGTGTTAAGATCACACAGCTAGTAATTTAGGAGATGAAATTCTAAACCAGTCAGTTGGGATACAGAGCCTGCATATTTAAAACTGTATAGAACTTCTCATTAAAATAAGTATACATTAATACACAATGATAATTTAGGAGGTTGTAAAACCCACCTAGGTGTTAACTCAATTGTAAAAAATATGTTTAATTGTATAATTCATTTTTTTCTCATTATATTGGTAATGAATACTAATATAAGAAGTCTTGGCTAAAAGACTCCTTCCTATATAAAATTACAGCCTCCACATTCACTTTTAGCACCTCCACTCTTTTTCCCTCCTTTTTTCCCTCTCCCCAATTTTCTCTCTCTCTCCCCACAACCACCTCCTCACACATACACTTAAAACAAAAATCTCTTTATCTCTATGCCTTAGAATGTGAGTTCCATGAAGGCAGGGATTTTTATGTTTTATCCCCAGTTCCTAGAGATAGTAAGTCATCACTTTCCTGAATTAAAAAATGAATTAATGAAGAATCTCTAGCCTCATGGGAATGCAAGGATTCCAGTTTTAAATGGAAGGGAAGACTGCACCAAGAGGGCATTTAGGCAAAGATTTGAAGGACATGTGTGGGCAAGCCATGCATATAATTGGAGACAGATAATTCAGGCCAAAGAAAGCAAACTCGAAAGACCTGAGTTGGGGCTGCCTTGTTGATACAGAGGAACATGGAGGCCAGTGTGGCTAGGAGAGACAAAGCAAGTGGTAGAAGCCATGGGAGATGACGTGAGAAAGACGTTGAGGAGCTACAGACACACAGAAGCTAGTAAATTGTAAAGACTTTCCCCTGGGTGAGATGGAAATCTACCGGAGCGTTTTAAGCAAAGAAGTGTTACGGTTTGACATAAATTTGTACGATATCACTCTGGCTGTTGTGCATAGATTCTAGTGAGCAAAAATGGAAGTAGGAAGACCAGTTAGAAGCTACTCCACAAACGCAGGCGAAATACTATACTGGCATGGACAAGTCTGGTAGTGGCTGAATTCTAACCATGCTTTTCACAGGATAGCATGCCTTTCCCCATCTTCGAAACAGTTATAGTCTCATCTCCAGAAACTTTTCCCAAAGAAACATCTCCTCTTAACGTTATCCTGTTCAGCAATTAAAACTCTCTAATAGGCCGTTGTGGTAGCTGTACTGTGAACAGTGTAAAATGATTACAATCGAAGGGGTTAACATTTTTTTTTAGTATGAAATAACTTTTTTGGCAAATTCCTCTATCCACTCCCTCTCCCTATACCCATAAGAGTGTTCTACTTTTATTATCCTTGGATGTGACCCTATTATGGTAACCCATATCCTGCAAACAATGACATTTGGATTCATACATTCTTTACAGATGTGTAAACAGGAGCACAGATGTAAACAGGAGTCCCATTGAGGATAAGGGGTTTGGGCACAGAGCGAGAATTTATAAAAGAATGTTCAACGGTTTCTTCCAAGTTTTTCATAGAAATGTGCCTCTCAGGGGTGGAAATAGCAGTCAAGTATTTGGTGAAAGTTCTTTCCTAGTAGAGCTTACATTCTTTAGAATAAGAATTGTTAACCACATGTAAATACACAACTAACAGTAAACTTATAGACTTTGTCAAATGCCAGGAAGTAAACAAATAGGAAAATGAGATGGAGTGATAAGAGGAAACAACATCTGATGGAATAGCATGGCAAGGTGTCTTCAAAGAGGTGACATTTGAGCTGAGACCCGAAAGTTGAATATGTGAAGACCTGGGGGAAAAGTATTCAATGGAGAAAAAGCATCTAAGTCTAAAAATCATTAAATAGCAAAGAACTTAGTTTAAGGAATAGAAAAAACAGGCAAGTTTCTATAGTTTGAAAGGAAGACATGAGGGAAAGCATCTGAGATGAAGTAGAGAGAAGTAGGTGGAAGCCAGATCATGTTGGGCATTTAGGCCAGGGCAAAGGATTTGGATTTTATTCCAAGAGCAATGGGAAGCCATGGGAAGTTACTGATGACAAGAGAAACATGTTCTGACTTAAATTTTTAAGTTAAGAATTTTTTAAATTGACACATTGTAATTATACATTTATATATACATTTATATGGGGTATGCGCTGATGTTCCAATATGTATGTATTTTGCATAATAATCAAGTCAGGGTATTTAGCACATCCATCACATCATGCATTTATCATTTCTTTTTGTGGTGAGAACATTGAAAAACCTTTTTTCTAGCTATTTTGTAATACACAGTACCTTACCATTAACCATCATCACCCTATTTTGCAATAGAACACCAGAATTATTCCTTCTATCTAATTGTAACCTTGTACCCTTTGACCAATCTCTGTCTATCCTCCCCTTCTTTCTCTTTCCTAATCTCTAGTAATCATTGTTCTACTCTCTACTTCTATGATATCAGCTCTCTCTTTATGATTATTCTTATTTAGTATAGTTTGAACATATGAATGAGATTATGTCATATTTGCCTTTTTATGTCTGGCTTATTTCACTTAAGATGATGTCCTCTAGGTCCATCCATGTTGTTGCAAATGACAGGATTTCATTCTTTTGTAGGGATGAATAGTATTCCATTGTGTATAATTACCACATTTTCTTTATCCATTTATCCACTATTGGATGCTTGAGTTGATTCCATATTTGCTTATTGTAAATAGTGCTGTAATAGACGTGAGAGTGCAGATAGCTATTTGATATACTGATTTTATTTCCTTTGGATATATACCCAGTATTCCTGGATCATATGTTAGTTCTTTTTTAGTTTTTTTGAAAAACCTTCAGACTGTTTTAATAGTGACCTTAATAATTTATAATCTCACCAGCAGTATGTTAGTGTCCCTTTTTCTCCACATCATTTCCAACACTTGTTTTCTTTTGTCTTTTTGAAATAGCCATTCGAGCTAAAATGATGTGGTATCCTGTAAATTTGATTTGCATTTCCCTAATAAATAGTGATGTTGAGAACTTTTTAATGTACCTATTGGTCATTTGTATGTCTCCTTTAGAGAAATATGTATGAAGGTCTTTTGTCAATTTTAAAAATTGGGTTATTTGGTTTTTTGGCTGTTGAATTGTTTAAGCTCCTCATATATTCCAAGTATTAACCCTTTTGCAGATGGATAGTTTGCAAATATTAATTTGCATCCTGTAGGTTGTCATGTCAACATTTTTAATTGTTTCCTTTGTTGTGAAGAAGCTTTTTAGTTTGGTGTAATCCCATTTGTCTATCTTTTGCTTGTATTGTTTATGCTTTTGAGGTCTTATTTTTTAAATTCTTGCCCACCCCAGTGTGGTAAACCATTTATCTTGTTTCTTTTTTTTTTTCCTAGTAGTTTTATATTTTCAGATTTTAAATTTAAGTCTTTAATATTTGAGTTTATCTATCTATAAAGTAAGTGGTAGAAATGCAGTCTCATTTTTCTGCATGTGGGTATTCAATTTTTCCTGCACCATTTATTGATGAGACTGTTTTTCCCTCATTGTGTGTTCTTGGCACCTTTTTTGAAAATAGTATGCTGTAGTTGTGTTAATTTGTTTCTGGGCTCTGTATTCTGTTCTACTGGCCTATGTTTTTTTATACCAGTACCATGCTGCTTTGGTTAGTATAACTTTGTAGCCAGGTATTGTGATGCCGCTAGCTTTGTTCTTTTTGCTCAGGAGTACTTTGGCTCTTTGGGATCTTTTGTAGTTCCATATGAATTTTATAATTGTTTTTCCTATTTCTGTGAAGAATGTCATTGGTATTTTGATAGACAGTGCATTAAATCTGCATATAACTTTGTGTAGTATGGCCTTTTAACATTATTAATTTTTCTAGTCCATGAACACAGGATATCTTTCCATTTATGTTTGTCTTCTTCAATTTTCTTTATCAATGTATAATAGTTTTCAGTGTAGAGATATTTCACTTCCTTCATTAAGTTTATTTCTGTCTTATATTTTTGGTAGCTATTAAAAATGGAATTGCTTTCTAGATTTCTTTTTGAATAATGTTATCTGCAAACAGGGACAGTTTGACTTCCTCCTTTTCAATTTGGATGTAATTTATATTTCCTCTTGCCTATTTGCTCTGACTAGGGCTTACAATACTATTTGGAATACGAGTGGTGAAAGTCAGCATGCTTGTTTTGTTCCAGATAATAGTGGAAAAGCTTTCAGCTTTTCCCCGTTCAGTATAATTTAGCTATAGGTTGTCATATATGGCCTTTATTGTGATGAGATACATAAACTTCCATACTAATCCATTCTCACATTTCTATAAAGAAATACTTGATACTGAATAATTTATAAGGAAAATAGGTTTAACTGATGCAGTTTTGCAGGGCGTACAGGACGAATGACTGGGTAGGCCTCTGGAAACTTACAATCATGGCACAAGGCAAAGGTGAAGTAGGCACATCCTACATGGCTGAAGAAGGAGGAAGAGAGAAAAAGGGGAGGTGTTGTATACATTTTAACAACCTGGTCTCATGAGAACTCACTCACTATCATGAGAACAACAAAGGGAAAATCCACCCCCATAGATTTTCACCTCATACCAGGCCTCTCTCCAACATTGTGGATTACAATTCCACATGAGATTGGGCAGAGACAAAAATAAAACCTGTTGGCAGGAAGTCAAGGACCCAGAATGGAGGGACTGGCTGAAGCCATGGCAGAAGAAAATAAATTGTGAAGATTTCATGGACATTTATTGGTTCCCAAAATTAATACTTTTATAATTTCTTATGCCTGTGTTTACTGCAATCTCTGAACATAAATTGTGAAGATTTCATGGACACTTATCACTTCCCCGATCAATACCCTTGTGATTTCCTATGTCTGTCTTTACTTTAATCTCTTAATCCCATTATCTTCGTAGGCTGAGGAGGATGTATGTCGCCTCAGGACCCTGTGATGATTGCATTAACTGCACAAATTGTTTGCAGAGCATGCGTGCTTGATCAATATGAAATC
Source organism: Trachypithecus francoisi (assembly GCF_009764315.1). Classification (NCBI taxonomy): domain Eukaryota; kingdom Metazoa; phylum Chordata; class Mammalia; order Primates; family Cercopithecidae; genus Trachypithecus; species Trachypithecus francoisi. The sequence goes on from NW_022681469.1 coordinate 63,190,842, forward strand.
TGTGCACCTTGAAAAAAGAACAGGATAACAGCAATGTTCAGGGAATAAGGGAGATAACCTTAAATTCTGACTGCCAGTGAGCTGGGTGGAACCGAGCCATATTTCTCTTCTTTCAAAAGCAAATAGGAGAAATATCGCTGAATTCTTTTTCTTAGCACAGAACATCCCTGAAAAAGAGAATAGCCCATGAGGGTAGGCCTCTGAAATGGTTGCTTTGGGGGTGGCTGTCTTTTATGGTCGAAAACGAAGAGATGAAATAAGCCCTGGTCTCCTGTAGTGCTCCCAGGCTTATTAGGATGAGGAAATTCCCGCCTAATAAATTTTGGTCAGACGGGTTGTCTGCTCTCAAACCCTGTCTCCTGAGAACATGTTAGCAATGACAATGCTTACCCAAAACTTCATTAGCAATTTTAATTTTGCCCCATCCTGTGGTCCTGTGATCTCACCCTGCCTCCATTTGCTTTGTGATATTTTTTTACCTTGTGAAGCATGTGATCTGTGTGACCCACACCCTATTTGTACACTCCCTCCCCCTTTTGAAAATCGCTAATAAAAACTTGCTGATTTTACAGCTTGGGGGCATCACAGAACCTGCCGACATGTGATGTCTCCCCTGGACACCCAGCTTTAAAATTTCTCTCTTTTGCACTCTTTCCCTTTATTTCTCAGACCAGCCAACACTTAGGGAAATAGAAAAGAACCCACGTTAACATCGGGGGTGGGTTCCCCAGATAAAAAAAAAACATATCATTTCACCCCGGCCCCTCACAAATCTCATGTCCTCCTCACACTGCACAATACAATGATCACTTCTTAACAGTCCCTCAAGTCTTAACTCATTTCAACATTAACCTAACAGTTCAAGTCTAAAGTCTTATCTGAGACAAGGCAAGTTCCTTCTGCCTATGAGCCTGTAAACTCAAAAACAAGTTAGTTACTTCCAAGATGCAGTGGGGATACAGGCATTGGGTTAATACACTCATTCCAAAAGGGAGAAATCAGTCAAAACAAAGGGGCTACAGGCCCCATGCAGGTCCAGAACCCAGCAGGGCAGTCATTATTTCTGAAATGTCCAAAACAATCTCCTTTGAGTCCATGTCATACATCCAGGCCACAATAATGCAAGGGGTATGCTCCCAAGGTCTTGGGTATCTCCACCCCTGTGGCTCTGAAGGGCACAGGCCCCTTGACTGCTTTTATGGGCTGGTGTTGAGTGCCTGCAGCTTTTCCAGATGTGTGGTGCAAGCTGTCAGTGGATCTACCATTCTAGGGTCTGAAGGATGCTGGCCCTCTTTTTACAACTCTACTAGGCAGTGACCCAGTGGGGATTCTATATGAGGACTCCAACTCCATATTTCCTTTCTGCACTGGCCTAGTAGAGGTTCTCCTTGAAGGCTATTTCCTGCAGCCAACATCTGCCTGGACAGGCATTTTCATACATGCTCTGAAATCTAGGCAGAGACTGCCAACCATCAACTCTTGTCCTCTGTGCACCCACAGGGTTAACACTACATGGAAGCTGCCAAGCCTACAACTTGAACCCTCTGGAGCAGTGACCTAAGATATATCTGGGTCCCTTTTAGCCATGACTGGAGCTGGAGCAGCTGGGATTGAGGGAGCAGAATATCAAGGTTGCATGGGACAATGGGGTCCTGGGTCTGGGCCACAAAAAAGTCTTCCCTCCTGGGCCTCCAGGCCTGTGATGGGAGGGGCTGCCATGAAGTTCTCTGAAATGCTTTGGAAATATTTTCCCCATTATCTTAGCTTTTAACATTCAGCTCCCCTTTATTTATGCAAATTTCTGCTGCTGGCTTGAATTCTACCCTAGAACATAGGTTTTTCTTTTCTACCATATGGTCAGGCTGCAAATTTTCCAAACTTTTATGCTTTGTTTCCCTTTTAAATATAAGTTTCAGTTTCAGATATGAGCATACACTGTTAGAAGCAGCCAGGTCATATCTTGAGTGCTTTTCTGCTTAGAAATTTCTTCCACCAGATACCCTAAATCATCACTCTCAAGTTCAACGTTCTTAATAAGTTCCTTATCTCCATGTGAGACTTCACCACTCTGGCCATCTCTGTCCAGATCACTATCAGCATTTTGCTCAAAACCATTCAAAAAGTCTCTAGGAAGTTCGAAACCTTCCCATATCTTCCTGTCTTCTTCTGATCCCTCCAAAATGTTGCAACCTCTGCCTGTTACCCAGTTCCAAATCTTCCACCATGTTTTCAAATATTTTTATAGCAATGCCCCACTCCTGGTACCAATTTTCTGTATTAGTTTATTCTTACATTGCTATAAAGTACTACCTGAGACTAAGTAATTTATTTTAAAAAAGAGGTTCAATTGACTCACAGTTCTGTGGGCTGTACAGGAAGCATGGCTAGGGAGCCCTCTAGAAACTTACAATCATGGAAAAAGGTGAAGGAAAAGAAGGCATGTTTTACATGGCTGGAGAAGGAGGAATAGAGTGAAGGGGGAGGTGCTACACACTTTTAAACACCAGATCTCATCAGAACTCATTCACTATTATGAAAACTGCAAGGGGGAAATCTGCCCCCATGATCCAATCACCTCCTATAAGGCCCTTATTGAAGATTACCATTTGATGTGAGATTTGGGTGGCTACACAAATCCAAATTATACCAAATACTTCTATACCTAATTTGTTGAGCATTTTTTATCATGAAGGGATGCTGAATTTTGCCAAATGCATTTTCTGTGTCTATTGAGATGCTCAAGTAGTTTTGTCTTCCTTTATTGTAATATATCACATTTATTGATGCATATGTTGAACCATCTTTGCATTCTTAAGATTAATTCCACTTGATCATAATGTATGATCTTTCTCATGGTCTGTTGAATTCAGCTTGCTGGTAAATTATTTTGAATTTTTTTTTTCATCTATGTTCATCAGTGATATTGCCTACAGTTTTTCTTTTTTTGTTATATCTTTGTCTAGTTATGGACTCAAAGTAACACTGGCTTCATAAAATAAATTTGGAAGTATTTTCTCCTCTTCAGTTTTCTGGAATAGTTTTAGGAGAATTGGTGTTAGCTGTCCTTTAAATGTTTGGTGGAATTCAGCAATGAAACCATGAGATAATTGAGTTTTTTTTTTTTTTTCAAGTTTTTATTAATGATTCAATTTCCGTAGTTGTTCTGACTTACATTTTTCAAAGTTTATTCTGAAATTGTATGGAGGGCAATTTTTAAACTATCAATAATAGAAGTGTTTTATTTGTCTTTTTATTGCCAGTTCCTTGTAGTATATTGACCAGAGAATGAGTTGCAATGATTTCAGGTTGCAAAAGCTATTACATTTGAGAGTTTACAGGCAAGCAAGGGGAGAAGACTGTAACGATCCATGTAGTAATATATCAGAGTTGAAGATATCAGCATAAACTCTTTTTTACCTTAGTATAAACATAAATATTTACATACAGAATTATTTATAGGTATTCATATACATGAGTTAGCTTACACACAGCTATTTTCTTGTTCTGACTGAAGAGAGAACTTAGAAGCAATATCTGGCTCATGCATGTAATCCCAGCTCCTTGGGAGGCCAAGGCAGGTGAATTACCTGAGGTCAGGAGTTTCAGACCGGCCTGGCCAACATGGTGAAACCCCATCTCTACTACAAATACAAAAAATTAGCCAGGCATGGTGGCAGTCACCTGTAATCACATCTACTCAGGAGACTGAGGCAGAAGAATCACTTGAACCTGGGATGTGGAGGTTGCAGTGAGCTGAGATCGTGCCACTGAACTCCAGCCTGGGCAACAAGAGTGAAATTCTGTCTCGGGGGAGGAAAGAAAAGCATCATCTCAGTAACAACAAGAACCAACTAGAACACCTAGTGCCCAGATTTTGGTTCCTCACATCATTCTTTAATAAAAAGAACCAGGACTCCTTGGAAAAGTGACTAATTCCAGGGCTGAGGCATGGAATATGCAAGAAAAGTATTGGGCATCTTGTAGTGTCTAAAAGTAAGAAAGTCCTAAAAAAGGACTAAAAGTAAGAAAGTCCTAAGAAAGTCCACAATAATAGAATATGTTAAAAGGTCACAGGAGCCAACTGAAAGAGCTCTCAATGGCCAATATGAAAAACAAAATGAACAAACTAATATTTTATTATAATCCAAAGTATAAAGTCAATATCATTGAGTTCATAGTAATGCAATTGAATGAAACATTGAATAAATAAGTTGGGGGGGGGATTGAGACAAATCTGTCAAGCAGAAGAATTCTAAAAAATTTGTCATTCTACCTCAAGGAGATGGAGCATAACTCTCCACTTCTTAAATATGCACTGCAAAAAGTAACTTTATTCCAAGAGTACAGTATGGAAACTGGGTGAGAGATTCATCAGTGGAGAAACAACAAACAATACCTCGGTCAGGTGTTCATAGTCAACATTAACAATAATAAGTCATGTTGATAGTGTGTAGACCTGATATGATGTGATGAAAAAGACACTTTATTTCTGTTGTCTTTTTCCCAAAAGCCTACAACCTCTGTCAAATAAAAAGGGAAATATCAGACAAATCCTAATTAAGTGACATTGTTGACAAAATACCCGACTCTAAGTTGCCAAGGTCACAAAGGAAAAAAAAAACTGAAAATGTGAGAAACTGGCACAGCCAAAAGCCTTGAGAAGACATAGTAAATAAATGTTCATTGGTGTCCTGCATGGAATCCTGAAATAGGAAAAGGGCATTAAATAAAAGCAAAAAAAAAAAAAAAAAAAAACTGAATAAAGTATGGAGTTTAATTAATAAAAAGATATAAACATCTATTCTTTGTTACAAATGTAGCAGTTATATAAGATATTAATATTAGGGGAAATCGAATGTGTATATACAAGCTTTTTGTACTATCTTGGCAAATTTTTGGTAAATCTAAAACTATTCTAAAACAAAAGATTTATTAAGAAAACAGTTATAACAACAAAATATACTATCTTCTAGGTGGACTGGGTTTTGCCAAATAGACACAACTTGTCTTAAAGGGATTCCAATAAGATCAGGCTAGCTTTGCAGAGAGGCAAGGCTGGAGTTAAACAAAGTCACCAGCTGACAGACTTGGTTGGAGTAGCTGACCTATAACCTTGACTTTGAAAATCTGCTCTATAATCTATAGCTTCAGATCAGGAAGCAAATAGGAGAAGCTCTGGGCTTCACAAACTTTTGTGTGATCATGTTCAGTGTGTCTCCAGCCCCTAACGCAGTGACTGGCACATAGTAAACCCTCATTACATCCATGGCAAATCCTTGAGTATGGGAAGCAGGATAGCATAATGGTTACGTATGTATACTTTGGAGTCACATACCTGGATTGATTCTATATCTTCCACTTAATAATTGTATCATCATTTGGCAAGTTTTCTCCTCTGGTTCAAGCAGTATAATGTCTCTGTTTTGACTCAGTTTTCTTATCTGTTTGACAAAATTTTAGTGATTCATCTAATTACTATAAAATTAATGGAACACATTAGAAAGTCAATTCATTGCATGAGAATGAAGCTGGAGAAGGAACAAGGATGTAAGAACTCACTAAGGGGTCTTTTTGCATAATATAAATCAATCAATAATTCAGTGACTTTAATTTTAACAGGAAAATCTGTGCTGCCTTTTATAAAGATATGTATGAGTGAATGCATCAATATATTTTGCTTCACTGAGTTTTAGTTGTGCAAAGTTCTTGCCTTGAGTTATTTGTTTGGAAAATTGCTTAATTTTCAACTCAGTTGATAAAGCATAGCTTTAAACTAATGATTTGAAGACTTTTACGCTTTACCCTGGGAATTTAGAGTCACCTTCTTTTCAAAAATATAGTTAAGACACCAAATAATAATTATCTAGGAGAGTCTAGAAGCCGTGCTATCCAGAGAAAATAACCTTTTGAGATATTTAGAATTTCTGTTTCTTGACCCGAGAATTCCTTTAGAATTTAAACATTAAAGAAAAGCTAATGAAATGTTACAACCAACCCTGCTCCCATATGTTCTGTTTTGTTCATATATCATAGGAAGGCATTTTATTTTATTTTTAATGTAAACTCACAACTAGTTCTACAAGTTAACAGAAGAAAAGGGGGTGGCTTATACAGGTAGAGTTTCAAGGACATTATCCAAATCATGTCTTCTTATTGCTGAACTTTATGTCTCACAGTTCACCTTTTTGGTATCATTTTAATGAAACTGTCTTTTTGTGTGTGTGAATTGCTACTGATTGAAAAATGGCTAAATCTTGACTGAGATGGAGAAGTATATTTACACCTTAGCAGTTCTAATATACCTGCTTATTAACCCACTTAAAAGAGTAAAACTGAGGTCCACATAAAAAAGGCAGATGAATGCTAGGAGCAGAAAGAAAAGAATGTGAGAGAAACCTAGAGAATGAAAAGTGAATGCCCGGGGTTTATGAAGACCATGGGGGAATCAGGGAGCAGCAGAAATAAGCTGGGGCCCTAAAGAGGAAGTCAGTGAAATGGCTATGATGATTCCCATGATACTTCATCCTCTATTTCATCACCACTGCTTTAGAGCACCTGAACTGTTATGGTCTAAGGAATAAAGTTTTGGGAAATTGGAGCTAAATTGATATATTCATTCATTTATTTTATGTTGTCCCTGAAAGTATGGTTTACCTTCCCTTTGTCCAGCTACTGTGCAACATTAATAAAGCAGCGTAGAAAAGACCTTTAATAAAGAAGGTGGCACAGGATTTCAGAGGTTTAGTTCATTCTCTACGTTAAAAGTAATATGCCAATGGCTCAGCAGTTCATATGTTAGAATGTATTATTAAAATAAGAGACACATCAAGAGTTATGGTAAAAATGAAGACTAAAATATAATTTCACTTTTTTCTGGAGTCAAATAATAATAAACATTTTTTCAAAATCAAATTACACAACTTTTCTATGCTGAAAACTTTTCTGAGAGACTTGTTAACTAAATTAATGTTGCAACTAAAATTCTTTAGTTTTAGAAATTTTCAATTTGACTTTTTTGTTACTGACTAAACAAACAATTAAGAAAGCCTTCTATTATTTTCACATATATTAGTGGAAACTTTACATTAGGAATACATTGTTTTTGACTTATAAAAACATGTGACAATATATAGGAGGCTTTACTAGAATTTTTAAGGGATTCTATACGAGTATCAGTACTCCGTACTGTTTCCTCCTACATAGAAAGCATGAAAAATTATTGATACAGCCAAAAAAGTCTTTTGTGATACCAATGGCATTTTTCTAGACCTAAAATTTGTAGTTACTAAGTCTTTTAATATTAGATGTGTGAGATTACTGATTTTGCTTTTTCTAAGGCTTTCTGTTTAGGCTGCATATTTTGATAAACAAAGGGTGTCATATTTTTAATTCTTATGGTTCCACACATTCAAAACTCTTTTACTTTACTTGGTGAAACTGTTTTTTAAAAACAGTTGGAATAATAATTCTTCTCATGGTATACATTCATTACAAGCATGTCAGACTGTGATACACTGGTCTCACTACTCTATAGTCTCCTTGGAATAAAATGAATTCCTTTTCCCACTCAGTACTACATACAGATTGTAAAATATGCAATCCTTTAATTTAAAATAAATTTTTTTATAAATAAAATTTATTTAGACTACAGTATTTATTTTTATATTTATTTTATATTGATTTTTGAAATTATAATACATTATATTTCCCATTGTTAAGAAAACCTGCTCAATAAATAGATAAGTATATATAATTAATTATAAAGTTCACACATATCACACTCAATGAATACCAAATATAGCATAATTAAGCTTTGAAATGTAATTTTTTAAGCATATGGTTGCTTCTTACATGGCTATGTCAGAAATGTCACATATTCTTTTAGTAAATAATGGGAATGTAGTTAAGTTGGACAGAAAAGTGAATAAAAATGCTATCAAATAATAATAACGTTTATTTGTAGGTCATAAGTAGAAATGAGGCTTACATTTTAAAACCACATTTTGCAAGTGATACTAGTTTTAGAAGTCCAGTTCCAGATTCTTCACAATCCCATTTTATATTCAGTGAGCATATTCTATGTTGTGTATTTTGGTAACTACTGTGAAATTTGTGTCTAGTTTCCCTTGCCCAGAGTTCAAAAACATTTTTCATATTTTAAAATATGTATTTATAGTAGAAAAATAAATAATTAAAATATGAATTTTAAAAAGCAGAAACATTGAACAGAATTTTCTAGTCAGTGGGCACAGAGCAGACCCTCAGAGAAGAGAAAATAGTATTATGTGGCCATTATATCCTGTCCCCTTCTAAAGAAGAAACTGAGATCCATTCTGCACTCAGATATCACTCCTCAAATGTTTGGGGATACGTTTTCCTGTTGGCACAAGGCACAAGAAATCAAGGCACAGAGTGGGATAAAGGAGGGGAAAAAACAGCTACAGAGAGGCAGTATTATTATCCAGAGCTTCAATGCAAGGGTTCAAAACCCAGTTCTACTCCTTGACCTATGCAATTTGCTGAATAGGCATAATAACCAACCCACCTAGAGCACTAATACTGGGCCAGGTGTTGTTCCATGCATTATGTCATTTTCACTTAAGCTTTAAAAAGTATTATTTTACAGATTAATCCATCAGGGTTACTTTGCTTCTCTCTGTTCACTTTAATAGTTAGGATCTTATTTCAAGTCATCATCTCCAGTTCCCATACCCTTAACCACAAATCTACATCCCCTTTAAGTTAGAGTTTACAACCATACAAAATGAGGGCATGAATGAGTATGACTGTATGCTCTGCTTACTGTCATAATAAATTTAATTATGGCTAAATGGATGTTGAAACCTCTCATATAATAAGTTTTAGGTAAGTATAGACAATTGCAAGGCTGGAAGCAGAGTAGATACAATGCCTGGAATCATAAAATGGAGTTTCAGAGATTATCTTCTTCCATTAAATTTAGATTTCCAAATCAGATAAATAAAATCTAATCTTGAAAGTGAATGGACTTCTCAAAGCCACTGACTTTGCTAATCAAGTAAACTAATTTTGAGATATCAACTTTGTTTGGTATTGCATGGAATGTTGACTTTTGAGAAAGACTTAACGAATATTTCACATGCAACAAAGGATTTAAAAAATAGTTACTCAAATTGGCAAATTCAGAAACCTAAAAGTTTTTGATTGACATTGATATGATAGAATAATAAATTCCAGCACATAATTTATTTGACTGATGGCCTGGTAGTGTCCCAGTAATGTTAAACCCATAGCTTTTCCACTCATATACAATACTGGTTGTCATATAAATGTCAGATACGACAGATATTCACCAGATATTCAAGCGGGTAGCTTGGTGAATTGAAGAGGGCAGTGGCCGGGGAAACCATAGGCCTATCCTCTAGACACAGTTTGCATAACCCTGAGCAGATCACTAATCTTTGTTGAACCTCTGTATTAACAGCATAAGGTATTTTATTTAAAGAAAGAAGTCATGAACACTTTGATATGCCAGGAACTATTCAAGATAGTCTTGATTCATGTCCTGAATGTGTGTAGACATATTTATAATTAAATGAACTGAGGAACTGACACTGTATTTTGGTGAGTGTGTATTGTGGTTGGAGGTTGAGGAAGGAAGGAGCAATAATGAATCAGATGCAAATGAACTGGCTATATGTCTAAAAAGACTGATTGTATGTGACATGTTTTATTTATAAGTCTATAGAAGATGTTTGGTCATCTAAGAGCCAGAAGCTAGTATTGAATGATCTTCAGCTAGAAAGTTGAACTGGATAATCTTAAATTAAAATATTTGCATCAGTGTTTCAGTGTTATCAGCTCAGAGAACTCATGTGTTTCCTCAACACTTTCATACATAACTCTTTCTCTGTATGTAATACTGCTGCTATTCATTTTTAGCTTTCTTCACATAATATCTGTGGAGGGCAACTAAATCTAGACAGTGATTTTAAAACAAAATAAAACATTGTATTAGCCACAGAGACAATATAGCTTTCAGAAGCTTTATTAATGTCTGCCTTTCAGGAGCTGCTTTGAAAAATGACCTGAGAATGTCATAAAGTAAAATGCTTATAAGATTCAGATATACTAAATATAATTTCCTTGAACTTGATTAAAAGTATTACTAGTTAAGCAAATAGTATTTCATCCACTGCTTTCTACTCTTTGTCACTTTTTAGCAAGAACTTTAGAGCTAATTTATAGGAAGGAAAACCAAAAAGCAAAGACATTATAATGAAAATCCAACACTATGTTGAATAGGAGTGGTGAGAGAGGGCATCCCTGTCTTGTGCCAGTTTTCAAAGGGAATTTTTCCAGTTTTTGCCCATTCAGTATAATATTGGCTATAGGTTTGTCATAAATAGCTCTTATTATTTTGAGATACGTTCCATCAATACCGAATTTACTGAGCGTTTTTAGCATGAAGAGCTGTTGAATTTTGTCAAAGGCCTTTTCTGCATCTATTGAGATAATCATGTGGTTTTTGTCTTTGGTTCTGTTTATATGCTGGATTACGTTTATTGATTTGCATATGTTGAACCAGTCTTGCATCCCAGGGATGAAGCCCACTTGATCATGGTGGATAAGCTTTTTGATGTGCTGCTGGATCCGGTTTGCCAGTATTTTATTGAGGATTTTTGCATCGATGTTCATCAGGGATATTGGTCTAAAATTCAAATAGAACAATATTGCAAGTGAAAAGAAAACTGTGTGCTTAAAAAAAGATTTTCATGCTTTAAAAACATACATATATGCCTCCAAGTTTAGGTAATTAAGAAAATTGTCTGTTATAAATAATTTTCTTTTAGACAGTTTCTAAATTATTGCCCTATCATTTAACAGTTTTTCCCCCCGACTACCATCACACTTGTGTTATTGTTCTATTGAATGTGGGGATCCAGCTGTTACTTGAGTTGTGGCACCATAACAGTCTTTAATAAACAGAACCTTATCCTCGGTGAACATAAACATTCTTTTTAATTTGTGGAAATGTCACTTTCAAATAAAATGAGCAGCTTTGGTTGTCAACAAACAAAAACAAATCGGCTAAATTTTAAAGATATAATATTTAACATAACTAGATTACTGAACTAGTGTCTCAGGTGTGTTTGTCTACTAATAATAGAACATTCACATGCCTTGAATAATTTACTATTAAATCTTTCATCTGTTAAACCAACCATAAAATTGTTCCTTTACTTACTATCAGATGACAACATTGATCTATAGTGACATATGAGTTCAACTGAGGAGGTAAATGCTCTTAGAAATATACTTTGGCCTACATGAGTAAAATAAAACTTTGAATTAAAAATACTATGAAAATATTTTATTTTTACCATATGTACTATTCACTGTGTACCCTTATTTAGCTAATAAAAATGTTTCACATATAACTATTTCAAAATTTTGTTGGAAAATAATTTTGTTGAAAAAGGACACATGAGAATACACACTTGCTTATATAAATTTCAGACTTATTCTTACCTTTCTATTTTTGGTAAAATTTATTTAAAAAAATACCTTCTGCAATGTTGACAGATCGCTCAGATGCAAGGCTGATTTCATAAGCATGCAGCATGCACAGTCAGAGAGGGGTCTGGACTTAGAAGGACCCTGCTCTTGGTTTAATCCTCCATTATCACCATATTGAAATTCTTAATATTTGAACAAGGGCCCCCATTCTTATTTTGCACAGGACCTTGAAAATTATGTAGCTTGTCTTTCTCAGATGCTCACTACATCTGTGATTACAATATTGTTTGTATTAGTAAAAGAAATATAATCAATTTAGACATGTAAATAAACCATCTATTAGGTAGCTTGGCAGCCCTTTCACTGGGACAACTGCTCACTGAAGACTGGGCTCTAAAAATTACATTGCTGCTTTGAGACTCTCACAAAAGCTGACTGGTATCACCTTTCCCAGATTTGACCATTTCAGCTCTTCCTGGGATATCAGGAACCTTTTAATTAATGATTTTTTAGCTTAGCACGGCCTATACAGATTTCAGTTGAGTTGAAACAAATAAGAATTAAGTTATGCACACATCATAAATAGGAATTTCATTAAAATAAATAATAGACACTCAACTAAATATAATACAATATTAAGAATAATGAGATGGAACTATATGTCCAAAAAATTATACAAAGTATGAGAAAGACACATGACAATATAGAGGGCAGTGTCTCCTTTATGTTGTTTTGTTTTAGAAATACACTCAAATGTAAACAGAGTTTTGAAGAGATACATAATCAAAGTGTTACCAGAGATGGTTATAGGAGGTGACTTTACACATAGTATATGGGATACAGATCCCATATGGGATATATGTAAAGCTTTGCATTCAGATTCAGATATGTAAAGCTTTATATACATGATGTACATATATATACATGGCCTTATATATAAGGGTGGGCTGTAAGATAATTTATATTTCTACAGTATAAATAAATATATAAAATTTTGCTTAATTTAAAAAATTTTACCAAAAATGTTTCCTTTGTAGCTAGAGGAAACTTAAGACTGGTCTTTCTAACAAAACAATTGTCTGATATGACTTCCTTTGTTGAATACATTCTTCCACATTTTCAAAAATATTTGGTCATTTCCTAAATAAACACTTTAAATGATTGTGAGTTTGAAACTACAACTGGTAGAGTTAAAAAGTGAGCTATTGCAATCATCTATATAAATGTTTCCCCCGATCATGTTAGTTACTCAACTATTTCAAATTTATGAAAATGAATTCATGTTTGACATTGTGCATATACAGACTCTTTAAGCTTTAAATATAGCTTACAGCCAATACAAATCAGTTAAGAAATCTCATACGGTGATTAGATATAAAAATGCAGCCCTTTTCCTCAAAAAAATCACAGTTCAGTGAGCCAGGGAGATAGTGATAGGACAACATGTATTTTAAAATAGATGAGCAACTTACTGGGAAATATTATAATATGTTAAATGCCAGAGCCAACTCCCTGTTTTGTTCTCTTCCTGGCCATAAATGAGAATTTGTTCTGAGTATCATAAAAGGATTAGCTAACTGTGAAGCAAGAAAAAGAAAGAATTCTGTTAGGGTACATTTGGAGAAATTAATCTATTAATCTCAAAATGGTCCAAATATAATGATGACCTAACAAAGAAGATCGATGAATAGTGCCATACTAGATGATCTTGTAGTGTAAAATAAATTATATATACCTTAAAAAAAACACAGCTAGTGGTAAATTTAACTGACCATATCTGCATGCCCTTTTTGTAATTATGCTAATATTTTGATAAGTTTGTCCATGAAACAGGCAACTGCTAAAAGTTTTGGAGAATTCTTATTGTTTTCAGGTACTCTTTGCAATATACTTCTCCCAAATCCTATATTATAATTGAAAATTATCACTTATTTACATTCTCCAAACTCAAGTATATAAGATTTGTTGTTAATGAAGAGTAAATGCTTCTGATTCATGCTCCAGTTAAACATACTCAGAAATAATTTGATATTCAGTTGTTTCAAAAAGATGTCATTTTACCAGATGCCCCCCATAATCTCCTTTGTTTAGTGACTTCCTTTTATGATAAATTCATGAAATTGAAGAATCATTAACAGAAACTTTTGCTAATAAGATCAACATCACCCAAATCTTGTTTAAACAGTTTGCATGGAAAATGACATTAAAACTGTGATGCTCATATTCAAAAATATAAGAAATATCAAATGACAAGAAAATTATGTTGCTATTATAACTAATAATAATAAAGGCTGAGCCTTGCCAAATTTTTCAGATTTGAACAATTTTGTAAAATTGAAATGAATTTCAAAAACTTCAGTTTTTACTTCTTATATATTTGAGTAAATTGGTAATTCTATAAGGATTTTACTTAAACAAACACACACACTACAAATCAGGAAAAAATGTAAAGTGATATATTGTAAAAATATTTATTTATGCAATTAAACTTGATTCTTAATTCCAAATCTAAAGACTTTTTCAAATATGATAAGGCTTGTTGTGATGAATTCTTTTCCCCCAAAATTCATATATTAAATTTACAGTACCTCAGAATGTGGCTGCATTTGGATATAGAACTTTTAAAGTTAATTTTAAGGTAAAATGAGGTTATATGGGTGAGCTCTAATCCAATATGATTAGCATCCTTATTAAAAAAAAAAAAAGATAAGGACACAGACATACATAGAGGGGAAGGCCAGTGGAAGACAATGGAAGAAGACAACCATATACAAGCCAAGAAGAGAAGCCCTTACAAGAAATCAACCCTGCCAACACCTTGATCTTAGAAGTCTAGCTTCCAGAATTTCTGTTGTTTAAGAGACCCACTCTCTCATGCCGGGCGCAGTGGCTCACGCCTGTAATCCTAGCACTTTCGGAGGCTGAGGCGAGTGGATCACGAGGTCAGGAGATCGAGACCATCCTGGCTAACACAGTGAAACCCTGTCTGTACTAAAAATACAAAAAATTAGCCGAGCATGGTGGTGGGCACCTGTAGTCCCAGCTACTCGGGAGGCTGAGGCAGGACAATGGTGTGAACCTAAGAGGCAGAGTTTGCAGTGAGCTGACATTGTGCCACTGCACTTCAGCCTCGGTGACAGAGTGAGTCTCCATCTCAAAAAAAAAAAAAAAAAGAGAGACCCACTCTCTGGTATCTTTTTATGATGGCCCTAGCAAATGAATACAAGCCTTAACATGGACTATTGAAAAATGCAATATTTTGTGCTTATGTTTTGATACCATTTGCATTCAGAAGCACAAGTAGATTCTCAAGACAAGCTCAATAATTTAATTAATTCATGTGATTACTTCAGAGAGAGATTTTGAAGGCCAGCTACCAAGTTCTCAATACTAAAAATTGAATGTGAAGCCTTAAGCATTTTAAAGTTTTCAAATAAGAAGGATGGCAAATATCCAGGATATAGTGGCTATTAAATCTCACACGCATATATTTAATGACTTTTTAGAAAACTTATGAATGAATTAACCGTTCAAAACTTTGACTAGAAACCAAAAGGGCACAAATGTGCAATGAACTGAACTTTCAGCTGATGAATGCTGTTGTAGAATCGAAATGAAGGACAATCATAATCGGTCAGTTAGATATTCTGTAAAATAATACGTCTCACAATTGGTATTGTGAAAAATAAATGAAAACATATAGAGAAGTAAATGACACAGTTCCTGAAGTGAAATTGATACTCATTAAAAGAATAAAGAAAGTAAATAAAAACAAATCAAATGGTTTGGAACTGAAGGGAAAATGTTTGACTTTAAACAAACCTAATGATAGAGGCCACTCAGGAGGAACTCCTTTAGACTTCAAATTTCTTCTGAGTTAAATGAACAATCTGAGTGCATACTGAAGAATTAACAGCTGAGCATATAATTTGTGTCCTGAGATGATCTCACACTTCAATAATATTTAGTTGGGTTCATCTGCATTGTGCAGGAGTGGCATGTGAGAAATAAAGAAAGACTAGAATTCAGAATCAGTCCTTGACAGGAAAAAGTCTTCCTTTTAAAGATCAATGATGGCATCCAGACTGCACCTTACATGGGAAAGGGGATGGGGCTCAAGGTTATGCTAGCTTTATTCCATTTTCTATTTCTACATGGAAAAATTGCTCAGGTTTTCCTTCCTTTGTATTAAAATAACATCATTTGTCTCAAAGTTAATTCTGTAAATTTAGACAATGTAATAATAAGCTATGAAATTCTCAGCTTTCAAAATGAGGGAATAAATTATACAATGTTGAAAACAGTGATTAGTACACATGAATGATGGTAGTTGACCTGTGATTTTCACAAATGACTTTTGGCCTATATAAGTCTTGGAGAGCCATGGGTTTGGAAACTGCAAATGTTAGATGCATATATTTTTAGAAGACTATACTACAGGACTACAGTAACCAAAACAGCATAGTATTGATACAAAAACAGACACATAGACCAATTAAACAGAATAGAGAGATCTGAAATAAGGCTGCACACCTACAACTATCTAATCTTTGACAAAGTCAACAAAAACAAGCAATGGGAAAAGGACTCCTTATTCAATAAATGGTACTGGAATAACTGGCTAGCCATATGCAGAAGATTGAAAATGGACCCCTTCATTATCCCATATACAAAAATTAACACAAGACAGATTAAAGACGTAAATGTGAAATTCAAAACTGTAAAATCCTGGGAGACAAACTAGGCAATATCATTTGGGACATAGGAATGGGCAAATATTTCATGACAAAGAAGCCAAAAGCAAGTGCAACAAAAGCAAAACTTGACAAATGGGATTTAATTAAACTAAACAGCTCTGCACAGCTAAAGGAACTATCAACAGAGTAAACAAACAACTTATAGAATGAGAGATAAATTTTGCAAAATATGTATCTGACAAGGGTCTAATATCCAGCATTTATAAGGAACTTAAATAAATTTACAAGAAAAATCAACCCCATTAAAAAGTGGGCAACAGACATGAACAGATAGATTTCAGAAGAAGACATATGTGTGACCACCAAGCATGTGAGAAAAAGCTTAACATTACTGATCATTAGAGAAATGCAAATCAAGAATGCAGTGAGACACCATCTCACACCAGTCAGAAAGGCTACTATTAAAAAGTCAGAAAATAGCAGGTGCTGGCAAGATATCAGAGAAAATGCAATACTTATACACTGTTGGTGGGAGTGTAAATTAGTTTAACCATTGTAGAAACAGTGTTGCAATTCCTCAAAGACCTAAAAACAGAAATACAATTCAACCCAGCAATCCCATTACTGGGTATATACCCAAATGAATATAAATTATTCTATCGTAAAGACACATGCATGCTCATGTTTATTGCAACACTGTACACAATAGCAAAGATATGGAATCAACCCAAATGCCCATCAATGTGAGATTGGATAAAGAAAATGTGGTACATATACACCATGGAATACTATGCAGCCATAAAAAAGAGTGAAATCATGTCCTTTAGAGGAACATAGATGGAGCTGGAAGCCATTATCCTTAGAAAACTAACATGGGAACAGAAAACCAAATTCTTCATGTTCCCACTGATCAGTAGGAATTAAATGATGAGAACATGTGGACACAAAAAGGGATACAATAGATACTGAGTCATATAAAATGTTGGAAGTTGGGAGGAGGGAGAGGATCAGAAAAAATAACTAATGGATACTAGGCTTAATACATGGATGATTAAATATTATGTACAACAACCCCTGTGACACAAGTTTACCTATATCACAAACCTGCAAATGTATCCAGAAATTAAAATAGAAGTTTAAAAAATGTAAACTTTGAAGCAAAAAAAAAAAAAAAAAAAAAAAATACAGCCAATCAGGGCCATTGAAAAACACTGAAATCTCGAAGGCTTAATTTTTTTTCATTTGTGAGAATGAGTGTTAATTTCTTAGTTCCAAATTTTAGATGGTTGTGGACTTTGTGTATTAATACTGAAAAGTTCAGAAAAGATGCTACTGAAATACTTTATTATTATTTCAGTGGAAGAAGGAGGGGCAAAGCTTGAGTCATCTCAATTCTGAACATTTTCCTGAGAGATAGGGAATACTTCTTGGTGATGACCACCTGTGGGTAGTTATAGGAACTTACGATAGATCTTTCCAAGTCTTGACATTTTTATTTCAATGAATTCATTTGTTGGATCTCCATTGGTGAGTACTCCAATAACTTCCTTTGGCTGAATTGGGAAAAGGGTAAGTAAATTCATGAAATTTAAGGCTTTTAGGGGCTTTGGAAAGATAAGGCTTTTTTTTTTCTCTTTCTGAGAGAAAACTGAGTCTCAGAGAGTCTAGGCGGTTTAGATAAGATCACTGAATTAGTTAATGTCCGAAACAAAACTAGTCAGATATAAAAGGTTAATATATTTTCTAGTACAATAAAGTAGGCATTTATGGTTTTACCTATCCAAGCTCCCAACTTTTGTGAAGTTATGCTTTTCCTTAACATATTCTTTCACATTTTTACAGTGAGAACAACTGTGTGAATGGAACAAAACTGTACTCCTCCTGGCTACAGTTGATTGTCCAGGGCCATATAGCTGACCTAAGTCCTGGACGTACTTCCTCCACCAAGAATTTCGAATTGAGACCAAAACTATCTAATTTTAATGTTTGCTTTTAATGTTGCTGGTCTCTAGAATGGAGAAGATGAAAACCTGAGAACTCTGGATAGCTTCATTCTGCCATGTTAGCAGTTAATCAAAAAAGCTGCAATTGTACCAAGAGAAGAAATAAGCCACATCACAGAAAAGAGCATAGGCAATACTAGGTTATGCTGACATTCAGATTCCCGGTTCCAGTTCACTTCTAAAGTCTGACTACATCCTTGTCCTCAGGTTCACTTGAATATAATCCCTCTTGAAGTATGTTTCTCTTTTCTGCCTAAGCCGGTTTACTTATAGTAAAAAAGACCAAATGAATACATACTTCATGTGCCCTTGCAATGATGAAAATGACACATTTAGTCTCTATTAAATGATAAAAAATAAAAAGAAAAATATACATAGAAATATATGAAACTGCACACATTTATGTCATACTTCTTTCAACAAAACAATCAATTCAAACATTAATTTGATTAATTTCTTGTGCTTTATTTTTTATGCACCTACTACTGATTCTAGTGGTAGTATAAAATATACCACCATTTCATGGCAGAGTCCATATTAGTGTGCCAACATGGTCTCTGAATTGTTGGCTATGCCTCAGTGGATATTGTACTTATGAAGACATTCATATTTTATGTATGAATATGCTTTTCTTGAAAAATTTACACCATTTGCCAACTAGATGCTAGTGATTTTCTCTGTGACTCTGTCCTTTTAAATATGCATAACACGAGTCTTTGAATCATCTGTCTAGCAATGATCATATTTCTACTCTCATTTATTATGTCTAACAATTGTAATATTCCAGAGACATGCACATTTCTTTTTATTTCAACATTTTTGTGGAGTTTTACTCAAATCTCAGTGCTAACCTCTTTGACAGCTAAGAAATTGTATTTTATCTTTTTCCCATGTTTGAAAATCAGATCACCCCAAATTATTTAAATGGGTATTTTAACCTTCATAACTTCTCCATTAAGGTCTATCAAGATTTTTCATTGTCCTTGGTCAAGAACTTTCATGTAATAAATTCTTTTTAATGTATTCTTCCTTTTACATAAAATTGAAGCCTCCACAACAACCTACAGCTATTCACCAAATCAACGTTCTTTTATAGTTCTTCATAAAGCCAGCCTTGTTAGTTATATAGCTCACTACAATCCTTGGTCAGACTATACCATGTGGTAACTAAGTTAGAGAATTTTAACTTAATGAAGGTAAAATGATTTCAACTTCATGGATGAGATTCTCTGTAATTATATGAGCTAAGGGAATTTCAACTATAGTTAGTCCCCATTTACGTCCCACAGGTGTGTGGTAACAAACACATACACATTAGGATTTTCCCAAGGCATAGGAAGCAAAGGTCTAAAAACTGTTAATCAGTCTCATTTCTCTAATAGCCTTAAACTAGCAACCAAATTGCTGGAGTTAAATGAGCAAGAAGTCCAAAGTATCACTTCCTTGAAATACCTCTCTTTGGCTATTATTTGGTGGCCTATTATGTTATAAAATAAATCAACACTGGACCAAAGAGGGTGAGTGTTATAAATATTCAGATATATAGAAACAGGAAAACACTATTTTTTATTCATTGGTGCTGCCACAACATAAAAGAGAGAAAAATAAGAGAAAATGGAAGGATTGATAAAAGAAGATGTGGGACTTTGGAGTTGCACTGCTCAGAACCCCCTTCAAGAGAGCCTGCTGTAAGGAGCTTGGCTGGCTGACAGCCTCCACTGACTACATCTCTACCTTCAGGAGAGTACTCAAGTCCACACTGCTGAGGCCACACTTCCGCTGGGTAGCTCCTGGCCATTGGCTGTGCAAAGCAGCAGTAGTAGAGCTGGCTCATTTCTGCCTGTACCTAGGACTCCTCTATAGGGCAACCTTTGCTCAAAACCTCACCAAGACTTTCTCAGAACTGCATTGCAATATTAAGTTCTTCCTATTCAACAGTCTTCTTTTTTTTTTTTTCTTTTGGTGTCTAGTATCAGGCATTATGCACACATCTATCTGAAGGCTATCTATACTTTCCTTTACTCCCTTTCCTTTACAAGAATTTCCCTACATAAATGGGATTTGCATGACAAGTCCCAACTTGGTATCAAGTTCTCAGAGGCCCCAAGCTGACCCAGAAACTAAGATCAAAGAAATAAATTTCCCTTTATGAAATATAATTTTTACACCCTATTTTGGCTTTTTGTCACTTAAAGGTGAGAAAAATCTATAATATGAAAAATGACATCAATGGCAAAATAGATTAAAAGACAAAAAATGTTTTTGTGTCTCTTTCTTTTACCCTTCCTCCTTCCCTCTTTCTTTTCTTCCCTCCTTCCCTCTCTCTTTTCCTCCCTCCCTTTTTAATATTTTTTTAAACAAAAACTGAAATTTGACAAGGCATTTTATTTAAAAATCCTGTCCTCTCTATTGTAGATCTGAAAGCTTGTAAACAATTTTTTGTAGTGTTCTTTGTAGTGCCACTCATAGTAATAACTGTGGTAGTCTTTGATAGCTATTCTTGGTGTCCATATGTGGACACACACAGATTTAAGAAGAAAGATTGCTATTACCAATGTAATTTAATCAAACTCATTATTGGATAATGACTAGCTTGCACACATTACTAAAGACATCTTTAGAAAGATTTCTCTGGTGAATTTTTGGGGATAATAGTATAAGGAAACAAAAAACTACATAATTTAACATGTTATGATTATGTTAATATGATATGTTACAAATATGCTATACACATATTCTTCATATAGGTAAGATCAAATTTGGGGTAGCACATGCCAGCTGCAGTGTTTTGTAAAACTGTCTCTTTTACTTTCACATCTATTCCTTTATCTTTTCATTAATATTTAGAGACAACATATGCTATTCATTATTACAATGCTTACAATAAACTTTAACAATATTTGAATTATGACACATAGGTAAAAAAGTTTCATTCTCTACTATCTGACTCTTGTGATTAGTTTATGGACTATAATCAGACTAACACAAAGACAAAATAAAGAATTGCATGTAAGAACCAATGTATGGAATACAAAAGCATAATATTTATTAGTGTAATTGTAGTTGTATTCTCACAGAAAAAAAGCATTAGTTAAGGTACAGAAATAATATAAAAGAACAGTTGGTATAACTTTGAGATTGCTTTTAATTTTGATTTTGCCTTGTTTTGCTTTAATACAAAAAGGTATTAAATGCTAATAACCAGCATCTTATTTTGTTCACCTTAATTTCAATATCAAGATCACTGTATTCCTATCAATATTTTCACTCTGATCTCTCACTATTTTCCAGCAGTGATTCAAGTGTGACTGATCCATTTGCCGTTCCCTAAAATCACTTTTTCTTTCCTATCTCTATACTTTGTTTACAGCTCATCTTCCACTGAGAGACCTGTAACACCTATTGAAATCCACCCACCAACCTTTCATGTCCAGAGCTACCCAAGCTGCTTCTGATCCACATAAGATAAAATATATCACCCTTCACAGCTAATATTAACTCTCTTGTTCAGGAAATGTGTGCCCTCCTAAATTTAAAACTCTTTGGACATAACTGTAATTTCCTTTAATAACCACTATCTCTTTTCTAATGACTGCTTCTTATCTATCATGTCTTTCCAGTTTTTGAACTTATTTTGTTCATATTTGGTAGTACCAACTTGAGCAAATCTTTCAGAGAAGGCCTGAACATAGCACAGTACCAGCATCCATAGATATCTAAAAATGTATTTATTGTTCCCTTATATTTAAATGAGAATTTGTCTGAATAATGAATTCTGAGTTCTTCTTTTACCTTTCTTTTGAGATTTTGAAAACATACTTCCTTTTCTTCTTGTATCTTTTATTAAAGATAAGATATCTGAAGTCCACCTGTTTTTTGAACTTCTTTATAGATAAGTTGTAGAATGTTTTGTTTTAGGGGTTGCAATACTTTTCCTGGGTCTGTATAAGTGCTGGTCTTTTCTTAGCTATTTTGCTCAATCCAAAGAGTTCCTTTCAGTCTGAAGAAGGATGCTTTTCTTCAAGTCAAGGAGACCTTCTTTTCTTATTTGTTTGATTTTCCGCTCTCTTATCTTTTTATCTGTTTCTACCAATATCTGTTTTTAGGAAGATATGGCAAGTTCTTTCATTTCCTAAAATTTTTGGAGCATCTTCTTGACTCACCTTTGGGTTATTCATTTGGCCTGTCATTATTTAAATCTAATATCCAGCCCTTTCGTTGATTAAAAAAACCTTTTCGATCTATTTTGAATAGTTCTCAAACTTTTTGTTGTTTTCTGATTGCTTCTTTTTATAGAAGCTTGATTTTGTTTTCGGATGCAGCATCCTCTATAATCCTTCTGAGGACATCCATCAGAATTTTTTTTCTTTTGTTCCCTAAATTATCTGTTCTCTTCCTTGTCATTTGTTCTGATTAAGCCTTCCATTTCATGCTGTTAATTTTCCTAAATTGTGCTGATCTTTGGTTTCCTAGACATACATTTAGGTGGCCAGCAAAGATTTTCTCAGCAGTTGTGTCATCTGTCTCTCACAAAAGCATCCTTCTCAGTGGGAGGGCTGATAAAGCTGAATTATTTTTTATCTCTAGAGCTTCATCTTTCTGTGTCAAAAATCCTGTCAAACTTTTCCTGGGCACTTTCCAGAATGGGTCTAACTAGTCCCTGTATGACCCAGTCTCTAAGTGCACATATTTTCTCTCTTTTCAAAACTGTATGCAAAAAGCTCTTAACTACTTGATTAAACTCCCACTGTGTTTTTTCTTTCCTGTTTGTTCTCATAAGAATATAAACACAATAATGTTCCCCTTCCTAATTTTCTCTATTTCTTTCCAAGGCCTTGCTGACCTTACTTATTTCATTGAATTCATTGCCTTTCTACATTATATTTCAACTAAGTAACCCATTTTCTTCACCTTTTGAAGAATTGAATTTCATCTGGCACTTCTAATCAATTCCAATCACTCTACAATCTTTGTAACTTGCTCTCTTGTCTTTCTGTTGCTCACCATGCGGATGACTCAAATATCTGTCAGTGGTCAAAGATCTGGGAGGAGATCTGGGAGGTATAGTTAAATGGCGTCCTTTGTCTAAACCCATTTACCTGAAATGGGCAACTCACTGAACGGTGTACTTGCTGGGCTATTTCTTTGACTAGAGAAGAATGTATTCTCATTGATTTTCTCTTCCTCAAACCTTTTCTCCATGTCTTCATTCACCACTTCTCTTTTTCAAGACTGCATCCTTTAGCTCTTTGAAATCTTTGGATCTCCAAATGGGAAGTGCCTACCTTCTTCTGCTGCTGTGTAAAGGGAGGCAGCAGAAATATGTAGGATAGGAGAAATCAAATTAGGGTAGGCAGGAAGGACTTTATGACTTTAGATAAGAGAGACAATATTTTGCAAATATTAAATCTTTGATTTTGTTTTGCCCTCAAAACATATTTTTTTGCAGCCTTCTGAATTCAAGTCCTAATCCCATAGTGTTTTATGAAGGAAGAAACAGAAAGGTAAATCCTAGAAGAAAGAAGCCACTTGTCAGGATTGAGTCCTGAGGCTGAATTTCTTCACATCTTTAGCATGACAATGATTATCAATACTAGAAACACTTATAAGGAAATAAGTTTCTAGATTACTTTAGATGCTAGCATATTGATATTTGAGATCTCTCTTACTCTAACCACAGCAGAGATCTCAGGAGATTCAGATAATTCCAGCATTAATTCAATGACCTTCTTAATCTCTATTTTATTGCATGGTTACATAAACTCCTATTCCATGTACATTGATACTGTCTAGAGAGGAGCATGAGAGCGCCATACCTGGGACACATTTGAGCACATCCCTGAGACATCCAAGCACAGGATGAATTACCTGAAAAGAGTATTTAAATTATGATATATGCAAGTACTTATTTATACATTTAATTATTTATATTTATTGATAAATATTATTTTATATGTATTATTTTTATTTACTGAGAACTTACTATGTGCTCAGTAAATTTATTAGAAATAGAGTGACAAAACAGAATAATGAATTCCCATTCTTATGAAGCTTTTATTCTACAAAAATTTTTGGATCACAGTGAGTTCACCAACATTGGACCAAACGTTTATTTTCTGAACACTGTGACTTTTTTTTTTTAAGTGTAAGGTCTTTGGTAGTTCCCTGGCCCTCTTAGCACCTTTGCATCTTCTTTGTAGAGCACAGGAGCAATTTAGAGTCCTTTATATGTGAGTCAACACAAAGGATCATATTGTCAAATCCAAGTGACACACAAGTCAGATATATTACACAGTGTCTAACTTTCCTAAACTATGTCAAAAACACAAGTAAGTAACCAGATGAAGGAAAATGTCTGGATACACCAGGTCCCAGGTTCCAGGTGCTTCCTTCACAGATCAGTTATGCTCTATGACCAAGAAAAATACATGAGATCTTTAATAGAGTGCACAAGGCTGCCTCACACAACAAGGAACATCTCAGTTATTTAATATCCTCATTTACACTTATATATTTGCATAGCTCACATGATACAGTCTGGAGTCGTGCTTCATGAATCTGTAGATTCTGTAACTATTTACCATAAGCAACCATAAACCAGGACTATCATGTTAAAAGAATTCCACAGGTAAAATTCTCTTCCTGATAAATATTGGTTTATTTTCCAGAAGGTTTGTTATTAGTACTTTTACCAGAAGATTAGAACAGATTGCCTGCTTTTTTCTTCCCCAGGAATATCCTGGCCTCCCTTCCTATAGGATTAACAGGGATTACAGGACAGTTGTTTAACTCCATGTTTTCCAAAATAGAACAACAAGTTCTGAAGAACCAAGACCACAGTCTTAGACTCATCTATGTATTCGCTTTTCTCTGCCATGTTCATGTACCTACTAATAGGGCATTTTGATATGGCAGAACTGAGGGGGGAATATTTCCTAAGGGCCTGCAGCTTTCTGACACTGTCCCCCCCTAATAAATTTGGGAAACCTTTATGGCACCCAACCTGAGCCGTGGACTAGATGGGAGCATGAGGGAGGATGAGAACTCTGCCTCTGATATCCTTGCTCCTTCTCACTCTCCTTTTTAATTCCCAATAATCTACCAGAACATGAACGATTGGATTTTTCTGTCTTTCTCCTCATCCTTTATATAAAAGTTGATCTTCTGGTATGTTCTTAATATCTTAAAAGTAGAGCCAAAGGGATTTAGACTTTTTTTTAATTTCATGACAAAGTACAGTTTTCAAAATTTCTTCAAAGGAATCAAGAAAGCTAGTCTTGTAATTGAAAGTTAACATGAGGTCCCTTTGTTTTAAGCAAAAGTATTTATTTTCCATGTATACCAGAAAGTCTAGAAATCAATGACTTTTGAAGCTGGGTCAGTAGCTCAGGAATGTCAGGGTCAGCGTTTCTGATCTTTAGCCTTGTCCTCCTTTCTTTCTCCTCGTTGTCTATTGAATGATGTTTCATCTCCAGACAGCACATCTGTGCTCAAAGCAGAAAGAAGGATAGAAAGAGAAGTGACAGTCTCACTTTTGCACTAATTACAAAGAGAAACCCTCTTAGTACTTGCAAAAGGATGCTCTTTCTATCTCACAGACCTGGAATATATTATATGGTATTCTCTAGCACTAGAAAGGCTAGACAAATGAATATTTTTCATGGGATAAGAAATAATATTGCTCTTAATAAAATTATATTTTGGTTAGTAAAAAAAAAGAAGGGAGGAATTTAAGATTTGGCTTATAGTTAATTTTGTCAGTCACAGACCTATATACTTGTTTCTACTGTATCACATGTGCACACATACCCTCACCCACTTACATAGTCTCTTATCATCGAGTTAACATCCTTTTCATTTAGGTAACCTAGACTTCTTTAAGTATCATTATACTATTTTATGGAAGATAGGTATGTCTCATAAACATTTTTTGCAGTTTGAATTATCCAAGAAGCAGACTTTGAGAAAGGATTTTGTATGCGCAATGTTTATTAGAAATCTCTGGGATCAACATCTGTAAAGGAGAAGGGAAAGAAAGTGTTGGGTAGCTACATCCTAAACTCAGCCCACAGGAAAAATTTGGAAGAAGAATGGTCCTCCGTAGTGGTCTTGAGTTCAAAAGAAGTAATTAATCCTTTGTAGCCCCAGGTCCATCAATCATTGAATGTGAGCCATGTAGCCTTGAAACTGGAGGCTGGGTTAGCACAATTTCAGAGGGCTATGAAAAGGTGGCAGCAGACATACTCACAACAGTAAGGACAACAAGATGTTCATTGTTTCACTGAAGGAAAATCTGAATGGTGCATCACTAGTTAGCAAGATAATTGTTTACCACAAATAAAATGGTACAATTGTCTTATCTTGATCCTTATTGCTTGACATGTTTTATTATACACTTGCTACTTTATTCAAGTCAAAGATCCATAGCCTTCAACCTGATATTGAATTCTAGAGGGAAAATGCAATTACATGCAATAGCAATTACATGGCTGAGAACTAAGTAGCTAATTAGAGTTGAGGTTTATTCTTTTAAAGAAACTGTGGATAAAACTTCTGCTTATATAGTACTGTGAAACATCTATTATTATCATCTTTTCTGTAGATGAAGAAACCAAAGTTAGGTTACTTGCCCAAATAACTTTTTTTATTTATGGAAAATATTCGTCTTTAGAATTAGCATATTTATTGCAATTTGGGAGACAAATTAGAGCTAGCAACACTGTTAAATAAAGTAATACATGTGAAAAAGCTTTATTAACTGTCAAGTTCTAGACAGACATCTATTAATTTTATTATTCCAAGGTAGTTAAATGGTGACATTTTAGTGACTATTTAATCTACCTTATTATTTTTATATGTGAGGAAAGCCATTCAAAACAGTCTCAGAATCTTTTAATTTTTAAAATTTATGATTATGTAGTCATTGTGTTAATGGCTAACTCTGAGGTTCAATGCTTTAGATTCTAAGCTGTGCTTTTTCTTTTATCCATATCTCATTCTAAAGAGGTTTCCTCCATGTCATTGGGGAGCTGATAATTTAAAACATAAAGAGGGAAAAAATATTTCTATTATTTTATCATTTAAAATGCAAAAGTGAAAAACTGTTTTCATGATGCTGTTAAAGTACCGTGAAGTAGGAGAGATGTTATGTACAGACAATTTTTTTAAGTGAAAAGTGAAAACCAGACCTGAAGAACAAAAATATGTTATATTTTTCTGGCCGACATCAGGAGAGAGTGCTATTATTCCAAAAATGTCTCAGTTTTTAAGCAGATAAATTCTGGGAATGGAGAAGAACAATTCATTGGATTATGTTGTCCTGATGACAGTACAGACAACACTTTAAATTTGCTTTTATCAAGTACTCTAACTTTGAATTCTTTATCAATAATACACTCAACAACAAGATGCCCCATGCAGATTTGAATTTTGGTACTTGGGCCAGGTATGAAATTATAAGTGACAAGAGAACAGTACATATAAATCATTCCATTAAGGTGATTTTAATCCATGAGTCATAAGCATTTTATGGGATAGACTATCTTAAGAAAAGTGAATCTGAACCTGAAAAGATGGACCTCCCGATGTCATGTGACTGCACGAAATGGCTATCAAAACTTATGTTATATTTCATTTGTTTTGTGTTTTCTCATAGAAGTACTCAATAAACACTAGGCAAACCCCTGAACTAAAACAATATATCCTTTATTCACAAAAATATATACATTGAAACATGCAAATTGGATACATCAGAGAGTTTTTTACATTGTAAAAACTCTCAATACATTAAAATATTTACCAAGTTTTAAAGGTGTACATTTGAAACACAAATATTGTGTAAAGATTCATTTGATTCACCCTATAAATTATGGAGAAAGTTTTCCTTTTTTAACAAAACTTAGAAAAAAATGATTATAACTTGTGATAGTTTATTGTATTATTCAAAGTACACTGCACTGGTAACCAAGAGAAGTGGATTATTTTTCTTTTCTTTTCTTTTTTTTTTTTTTTTTTTTTTGAGATAAGGTCTTACTCTGTCACCCAGGCTGGAGTGCAGTAGTGTGATCACAGCTCACTGCATGGCAGCCTCAAACTCCAGCGCTCAATTGATCCTCCCACCTCAGCTTCCCAAGTAGCTGGGGACTATAGCAGTGCACCACTATGCCCAGCAATTATTTAGTTTTTGAAGAGATGGGATCTCACTATGTTGCTCTGGTTGGTCTCAAACTCCTGGACTCAAACAATCCTCCCACCCGTCATACCAAAGTGCCGGATTACATGCATGAGCCAACACACCCTACCGAGAAGTAGGGATTTTAATATGGCACACTCTCCCTGAATATAAACACTAACAAAGTATATTTATTAATGCATTTGAGTGGTTATAATCTTCCTAAATGCACACATTTAAGAATCCCTCTGAGGCAGGGCATAGTGGCACATGCGTGTAATCTCAGCTACTCAGAAGGCTGAGGCAGGAGGATCACTTGAGCCCAGGAGTTCAAAGCCAGCCGGGGCAACATAGCAAGAACTCATCTCTAATAAACAAGCACACAAACAAAGCCCCTGAAAATAATCATTTTACTATGGAAATCTGTGAAAAATGTGAAAATTCGTATATTAGGCAAGTATGTCTGATTTAAATTCTGAAGATATGACTGAGCCTACACACTCAAAAGCTCAATCTTGTGCCTTCAAATAAGTGTTTATATTTTTCTACATTAATACATGTGGTCATAAAATGGTATCAGTAATTGTATTTTTAAGTAAGACTAACTCTAATTTATCACACTTAATTATGACTAAGAAATAAGATTAGAATAAATTTTATTCACTTTTGTGGTGAATATAATATAGAGTGGCCTTGCTAGGCTGTGACTCATTGACAATGACAGAACATTGATATATGGAAAGAAGAGCTTTGCTTTTTTTTGTATGTGTGACAGGGTCTCACTTTGTCACCCAGGCTGGAGTACAGTGGCGTGATTTGGCTCACTGCCACCTCCACCTCCTGGTTTCACTTGATTTTACCACCTCAGCCTCCAGAATAGATGAGACTATAGGCACGTGCCACAACACCCAAATTTTTTTTTTCTTTTTTTTTCTTGGGTAGAGACAGGGTTTTACCATGTTGCCCAGGCTGGTCTTAAACTCCTGAGCTCAAGCTATGCCCTACCTGGGCCTCCCAAAGCGTTGAGATTACAGGCATGAGCCACCATCCCCAGCCAAGAACTTTTCTTTATGAAGTAGTTACAGTGGTTTTTATTTTTTTGGTTGATAGTATTACAGTATCACTTATTCCTATGTGGAATCTTAAATAATGTACTAAGTTTTTTTTTCTTTTTTTTCTTTTTTACTATTTTTTAGAAGACTGTACTAACCTGTATATTTTGCTTGCTGAATTCTTTTAGATGTTCTGCATGTGTAAAAAAGCAAAGTCATATTTCATTACCTAGAGCATTATAAAAGCTTTATTGTTTTTAATGACACCTTTATTAATTCATTTGTATATTTTGATTGCAAACAAAAGGTAAGGTGGTCATTCTGCTTTAGGAAACAGCAATCATTGAACTATTAGAAGAAAGTCAAAGTTCTACAATATTTAAAACTTACAGATAAGAAGTGAGAAAGATAAACATTGGAGTGTTTACAGGCTGACAGAGGCCCTCTTCTGAAGTAAATGTAGACATCTTGATGAGCAGCAGTAAAAATTGCTGAACAGCTCCCATAAGTTACAACTAAAAACTAATGACAAAGAAAATGACTTTTTACTTCTTTTCAAGGTGTATAAAAATGAATTCTAGATTTAGAGAAGAAGCTAAAGTTTGCTTATTTTTAAATTTCAGACAGAAAAGCAGTAAATAATGCTTAATACACTAAACTATGGTTGATACTGAATTGCAAATATTTTTGAAGAAGAAATAAATTGACACAAATAAATAGTAAGTGTAGATTACATGAATGGGAATTCTTGTTTCCAAAATCCCATCTCCAAGAAAGAGGGAATTGCTTGTTCTTAAGTCCTTAGCATCTCATTGTAGATGAGATATAGATCCTTTCCATTTCTTTAAAATATTGTTTAGAAATGATTAGCCTGCCATGGCATTAATTGATTTTACTTTGAATGCATGTTGAGCTCACCTGGTGCATTAAGTGAAAGAGAGAGGGAGAAAGTGAGAGAGAGAGAAACAAAATTTAGCATAGAGCTAGTAATTTAGGGCAGCCTGACCTCACGCTTATAAGCAATTTTATCATAAAAAATTCTTTTAAAAGTTCTTTCTAAGGATACACACTAAGTGATATGTTATGGAGGTCTCAATATAGACCCACAAGGAAAATGTTAAAAGCGAAACCAAAAAACAAACTGTTCTAAAGTCATGTGAATGAGCAATTGGGTTTGTATAAAATTTCAAATGATATTCAAAACGGGCTGTACCTGAACAATTTAGTCAGTCGGAAATAAAGACAATAGGTTCTGAAAAATTGTTATATGAGTCCAAAAGTGCCTCTAGTACCAAAAAAGGTACAATGCCAAATTTATGTGTGAAGACATTGAATAAAAGAGTGTCATAAACCGTGGGAATCAAAATAATACTTTGAAAAATGCTTTATATATGATATTTTTAGTATATTTATAGAACTAAATTTAAAAATGAAAGAACATAATTTTATCTAGATCCGTAAGAATGCATATCACAACATTTGGGGGTTATGCTAATTAGGAAAATATGAACCTAAATTTGGCATCACCTAATAAACATATATATTATTTAAAATTAAGTGAACATAATTAAGAAGCAAGCCATTTAAAAATTCTTATTAACTCTAAATTTCAGGTACATTTTTTCTCAATGTAAAACAGCACTGCAAAATATAGCCATATTTCTATGTGAAAAAATGTTACATAGAAGTGGTAAATTATCTTTTAATGATTAGAAAATTTAGGCAAATTACTCCATTCTTCAGTGCAAAGAATTAAATTATATAATAAAATATACTTTAAAGGATTTTGTTAAAAACTAGTATTTTGAAAAATAGATGAGGAAAAGTAAAATTTTATGATCATAATAGAACTTCCATCTTTAAATTAAGACATTCATATTTTTTGATGTAAGTCTTTTGTTGATTCTCTTAAGTCGTAACATCCTGGTGGACTTCTACAAAAGATGCTTGCAATTTAAGGATTTTTCTGAGATGTTAATTATTAAATGAGATATCACATAACTCCACTATTATTGATCTTAAAAATTAGAGAATTCGGAACATACAGCACAAACTGCTGAATCATATATTATCTCTTTTAAACCAGTTCTTAGAAAATAACCTGTCAGCATGGAGCATTTCTGGGAATGCGATCAGAGAGCACTTACCCGGCAGAAATTCTGAACATTTCTGACAGAAAAATTTGAGTCTAAAGAGTTATTTTAATATTTCTCTCTCTTTAGACAGAGTTTGTATTAATATGTCTAAGGATATTTTATTGTATATAAGGTATCCTGATTGTCAGCAAGAAGATACTAGCTTTCATTATCCCATCACATAATGTATGGGGCGAATCAGAAAACATTGCTTTGTTTCTGCCTTTTTCAGGACAGGGCCTTCTTAAAAATGTGGATTCTTGGGCTCCATCCCAGACCAGATACTAGGGGCAAATATATATATATATTTAAAGCTCTTGGGTTTATTTTTATGTATTCTGAGGTATGAGTTTCATCTCTTCAAAGAATAACAGAGTGACCTAATTTACATTCGTCTTTAATAGATATTATTATGTATATACCTGTAGAGGCAAGTATGAAATATGTCACTTGAGAGGAAGAAATCTATATAGATATGCTGTTTGTCCATTTGTTTTGAAGTGACTTTTCAAAAAATGAAAGATGTATTTGAGAATCCTGTAAGATAATAGTGGCTGCTTACATCACTTCCTAACAGTCCAAAAAGTCTCATGTATACATTGTAGATTAGTACAGCAAATAAAATCCCTGATGGTTCACACCTCTAGACAAATAGAAGTCTACACATCCCAATCTATGTGTCATTGAGAAAATAAATGCCAGAGATTGTCAGCAGACCAGCAGAGATGGCTCCAGAGTCCAGAACAGGTGGGGTGGGAGGTGATTGGGCAAAAGAAAGGAAAGGATCGCAGGTTCTAGCAGCAATGGAGCACAGATAACATCAGTTAGGTTTTGTTCCCAGAAAGCAAAGGACTATTAGTAGAAACTACTGAAATCACTTCTAGGTCAAGGTAGATGATCATCCTGGATACTGAGTACCTGAAGGGAAGGGTCCTGGAGAATGTACAGGATCGAATGTGGCAGTTTCAGGAAGGCACTGGTGCTGAGAGAGCAAGTGGCATCTTGGAAGGCACCAGACATTTTTGGAAATGTATTGGTGAAAGAACAAAATGAGGTTAAAAAGAGCTCTCAAAACATTAGAAGAGGACAGACATAACAAAAGGCACAATTTATTATTATTATAAGGGGACTATCCTTTACACTAACAATTGAAGAAAGAAGCAAATGGACTGAAAAACTAAAGGAGTTGCATAGTTTCTCCCAACCACTTGCCCATAGGATCACCAGATATTGCTGATTCAGAAAAATATAATCCAACTAAAATAAAATAAATGAGAACAATTTCAATGTCATTCATTTAAAGTTACTATAAACACTTTGGGAGGATGGGGTGGGAGGATTGCTTGAGGCCAGGAATGTGAGACTAGCCTGGGCAACGGAGCAAGGCCCTATTTCTCCAAAATATTTTAAAAATTAACCAGCTATGGTGGCATGTGTCTGTAGTCCCAGCTATTCTGGAGGCTGAGGCAGGAGGATCCCTGGAGGCTAGGAGTTCAAGGCTATAGTGAGCTATGATCATACCACTACACTCCAACCTGGGCAACAGAGAGAGACCTTGTCTCTAAACATAAATAAATAAATCAAGTCACTATAAGATATATATAAATATGTGTGTGTGTAATATATAATATTTATATTATATTTAAATTATATAATTATATAAATTATGTTAATATTTATATTATTTATAAATAGTAAGTAAAACAAAGAGAAATTATAGCACCTGAGATCAAGGCTTATACACATAACAGTACACCTGAGGAGGAAAACATCAATAGAACAGAATAAGAGGTTCAGAAAAAGATGTACAGGTATGCTGTCTCCTGATTTACAACAACATTGCTATTGAAAATAAGTGGAGAAAATGGGATATATTCAATAAAAGGAACTGGCACAATTGGGCATCTGAATGAAAAACAAAATACAGAGTCCTGCCTTAGAGTATAGCAAAAGAGGGAAAAATCATATAACTTAAAGTGAAGGGTAAAACTATTCGTCATTTAAAAAGAAAAAAATTGAAAATATCTGCCTGAGAAAGATATCTTAAGCAGGACACAGAAAATATTAACCATAAAAGAGCAGATCACCAGACAAGTGGCTCATTCCTATAATCCCAACACTTTGGGAGGCTCAGGTGGGAGGATCATCTGAGCCTAGGAGTTCAAGACCAGCCTTGGCAACATAGTGGGACCCTGTCTCTACAAAAAAAAATTTAAAAACATAGCCAGTCATGGTGGCAGGCTTCTGTAGTGCCTGCTACTTGGGTGGCTGAGGAGAGAAAATTGCTTGAACCCAGGTGGCCGAAGCTTCAGTGAGCTGTGGTTGTGCCACTACACTCCAACCTAGGTAAAGGAGTGACACACTGTCTAAAAAACAAAAACACTAAAACTGGATTTCATAAACATTAATAACTTTTCTTAACCAGAAACATCAAGAGAGACAAAATATTCCAAATATTTATATCTGACAAGGGCTTACATAAAGGATATTTTAAAAAATAGAAATGAAAAAGAAAGCATAACAATAAAAAATGAAAAAAGGCAAAAGATGTGGATAGTCACTTCAGAAAAGTTAATATTGAAATGATCAAAAGGCACATCAAGTTCTCATTAGGACAATGTAAATTAAAGCCACAATATTATACCCAATCATCAAATAGAATGACTGAAATAGAAATAAGAGAGAAATATTTATGTGAATGTTCATAGAAACACTCTTTATTAATATAAAACATATTTTTAAAGTTAATTCTTCTTCAGGAGGAGACTAGAAAAACTGCAGTTTATTAATCCAATAGATTATTATAAGGAGTTCAAGTGACCAAACTAGGGCCAGGCATGATGTCTCATGCCTGTAATATCAGTACTTTGGGAGGTCAAGGTGGGCGGATCATGAGATCAGAAGTTCGAGACCAGCCTGGCCAGTATGGTGAAACCCTGTCTCTACTAAAAATACACAAATTGGCTGTGCACGGTAGCACATACCTGTAATTCCAGCTACTCAGGAGGCTGAGGCAGGAGAATCACTTGAACCTGGGAGACGGAGGTTGTAGTGAGCCAAGATAGTGCCACTGCACTCCAGCACTCCAGCCTGGGGGACAGAGTGAGACTCTGTCTCAAAAAAAAAAAAAAAAAAAGTAACCAAACTAGATCTGATGTATCAACATGTACACATCACCTTTAATGGTGATGGGGGATCACCAATTGCAAAATTATATATACCACCTGAAATCATATATCAATTATCAATTTCACAGTTATATTGATATAATAGAGTTCACAAATCCATATTGAAATAAAAAAAAAAAAACTTTGGGGAATGGAGAGGAAAAAAATACGGATATGGGGACTTAGGCTACATCTGTATTATTCTTAAAAAAATCAAAGAAAAGTTGAAAGCAAACATTTTTAAAAATGTTAATAATTGGCTTAATTTTAGATTCTAGGAGCCGATAGGTGACCAGATTTGGGAGATTAATAACCAGGGAAAAGCAAATTAAAAGTACAATGTGATATAATATTGTTTCTCAGACAATAAATAGCATATGTTGGTGAAGATGAGAAGCAACTGAAACTCCCACACAGTGCTGATTGAAGTACAAATTGGTTCAACCACATTAGAGAACGGCTTTACAAAACCTACTAAAGCTAAACATATCCATACCTTATGATTCAGCAATTCCACTTCTTAATATATAGCCAACAATTGTATACATATTCCTATAGATTTCATCTTAGATTGAATAATGAAAGAATCTTACAAACATGTTTAGCAAAAGAACCTAGAACAACCTAGAACCTAGTCCTTACCCAGTACCTGTACCTTGTGTACTGCATAATTCTGCGTAATGTAGAAAAACAGGCAAAACTAATCTATGTTGTTAGAAATCAAGATCAAGATACTGACTAATTTCAGAGGGGGATAGGAACTGGATGACAGCACAAAGTGGCGCTTCTGGAGAGCTGGTGATGCTCCAATTTTGTGTGTTTGTTTTTCTGTACTTTTTACATAGATGTACTCGGTGACAAAAATAAGTTCTCACATTGGTAGGTGAAAACTGATTCTTTTTTATTTGTGGTAATAAGCAGTCATCAGAACCAGTTTTTAAACTTCTTCTGTTGATCAAAAACTCACATCAGTGAATGTGCTTTTAAAATCAGTGACAGTCCTTTACTTCTGAAAGTTAGTCTGTCAGGAATAGATTGTCTGCAATAAAGCACACCTCTGAGTGACAGCTAATCAACCAAAAATCACACCCGGCTGAATACTACAGCTGACGTTAACCTCTACAAAATGTCTTAACCTCTACAAGGATGTCAATACCTGAACTCCACGCTTTCCCAAAAACTTTGTATAAAGACCACCAATCTGCTCTGCTCAGAGACACTGATTGACTAATATAATTCTCCTTCATAAAAATAAGCAATACATTCCACTCTTTTTTAAACTCTATATTGAGTAGTGGTCTTATCCTTTATTTATAGGCTGAAAATTTATCTTACTGCCTACTTATGATAGGGGCAGGTTTTTATGGATATCAATTACAATGCAATGTTTTTTAAAAATTCAGGGGACATCTAGTTTTGACCAATTTGCAAGAGGGGGACCAGATTTACCCTATTGCCTTAAAAAAACAAACATCAGACAAAATACATAAATCAATGGGCTTCAAGACATTGGACATTAGTCAATGAAGGGCACAGAGTTCTGAGAAAATGTCAACAAACTGATTCCTAGGGTTGCCCCAGTATATTACCTTGAGAGAATTTCCAGATGATAGTAAAGGGAGGAGGAACCGGAGTGGAGCCTGAAGGACTCCCCGGGTTGAAGAAACAGAGCTAAATATCTAATTTTTGAAAAGCACTCAGAAAATTCTGATGTATGTAATCTGTGAACAACAATTTGAGGAAGTGAGAAACTGTTGTATAAACAGTAATATTGTATTTAGCCTTTTCCTCCTAACTTGTTGATTGATTACATTTTGTTCTTTTTGGCAAGTCACTTCAATTTCTCTTCTGTAAAAATGAGAATAATAATAGCAACTACCTCATGGAGTTGCTTGAGTAGGTGAATTAGTAGATCTAAAACTCATAGACTAATTCAGTGTATATGAATGGAAACCAGAATTAGTCATGATACATTTGATTGCTGTCTAGGCTCTTCACAATGTACTGTGAGAAGTTTCAAGATTTTCTGATGGACATCAGGTAATTCAGATGTCTAGGTAAAATATTTCTACTTCAATGATGATATGGCTGAGTAAATTACTAAATTTCTTTGGTAAAAAATGAGATTATCTATGATTTACTTTCAAAATTCTTCATAGAAATAATATAAATAATGATGTGCTAAGTGTAAGTCTTTTCTGACACGACACTAAAATAATATTTGTTTCGTCATTTTTTCCTTGGAGTGTCACATACCCTTAATATTCTGGTCATATTTAAAAGACAAATTACTAATGATTGTATTTTTTTAAAGTTTTTTTTAAATGACAATGCATGCGAGTTCCTCTTCTGCTGTTTTTTTTTTTTAACAGTGACAAAAGGATTGAACAAAATGTTGTGAGAATAACTTAGCTATGTTATGCAACCATATTGACATATGCTTCTGTCTAGAAACCATGGAACTTTCTGAAATTTCTTCTGAAAGCTTGGCTGGACAGAATGGATTAGTTGGCAGAGAAAAGCCACATGTTGTATTTGCATCTAAGTGAATTACAAAATTACAAAGGTTTGCTAGGTACTCTAATAGAATTTCAAACTGTGCAAGGAAATTGATGCTTTAGACATGAAATGTTTACTATAAGATTTTTTGGGAATCATGGCAATGTATGGATTATTTGAAAGAGCAGAACCAAACGTGATAAACAGCCTGTAATGCTCACCTCTTCCCAGGAGATAGGCAGATGGCTGTGTAATGCTTTAATCTGGCACAGCTACCACTTATCAATTGTTTAGACTTTTGATTTTGAGCTGGATATTAGTCCCTTGTGTCAACATAAGGAATTCTCTTTTATATTTATACTCATATATCATATTCAACTCTACTTATGTACAAAGGTTAAAGATCCTCTAGAAATTGCTTTTGTCAATGCAAGGAATTTCTAAGTATAATACAACAATTATGGGAACAATTTAAAATATGTATTATATTTTTATAGATAGTGTCATATTTCCAATTAATGCATTTTAAATGTAGATTTTTGTTTGCCGGAGCCATTTTTAATGCCCTAGAGTATAACCCATTGCGACTGTGCTTTGCTGATTTAGTGAATTCAATTACTGAAAAAATCCTCAAGACCAGATGTAATCCCACAAGTACTCATCTAAAGACATAGTAATCTATTTAAAGAAAATCCTGGCTTATTGGTTCAGTACAGATACTTGCTTCTTTAAATTCATTTGTATTTTGGAGTCTCAGAGGGAAACAGAGTAAAGTCATTGACAGTAGGCATGGTTAGAGAGGCAAAGTCACAGATGTAGGAAGAGGTGGGGATTTGTTTTATTCATATTAATTAGACACTTTCCCCTGTGAAAATCAATATATTTCATTTTTTTTTTCACTTACCTCTTCTAACCATACTGCTGGTTTCTGCCTCAGCCACTCTAATAAAATTTTTGTCTCACAGTTATGGAGGGATGGCCTCCCTATTGCAAAATTAAATATATTCTGTTTATAATCTTTTTCAGTATTTTGTGTGCCATATGAATTCCACTTCTCTGGAATGTGTCTCCTTTGGAATGCAAGACTTTCCACTACCCTGACAAATACTGCTCTGTTAATTATTCTGATCTCATTAAAAAGTCTTTGTTGGTGTTTAGATCCTTTTTTCTATCTACATGTCTCATGCAATTCTGTCTCAGAAGTTCCTTAATTCTAACAGTGCCTAATAAAGTGAAGCCTGATGTGGTACCCCAATTCTCTTCCTCATATTTCAAATAATGTACATTCAAATCCAATCCTATTTCCTACTATTAAAAGTTTCTCTTTAAATATCTTTGAAAGTAGATACTTGAATTCATCTTTCCCATTTTCCCTAATATTTATTCAATCACAAAGTCCTGGCCAGTTTTACATAAAATATGTCTTATATCCATTTTACTCTCTTTAGTTTCACTGGGGTGATCTGAATCTGGATCATTTCTTAGAACCTAAAATGCTAAGCATCTTCCTAGCTAGATTCCTAATATCAGTCTTCTTTATAACCAGTATTTATTCAGAAAATAATCCTCTATTAATATTTTTACATTTCTACACAGTCTGGGCTTTCTGAACAGACTGCTGACAACATGGGTTTAATGATGACTGAATTGTAAACTGCCTTGGGAGTTAAAGATAATGAACTGCTCTGGAAAAATTTGAAGACATCTCCTGCGATTCCACCCCATCCCGCAAATTCGTATGTTGAAACCTACACCCTAAAGAAATAGTATCAAGAGGTGGGGTGTTTAGGAGGTAATTAGGTCATGAACATGGAGCGCTCATGAATCAGATTAGTGACCCTATAAAAGAGGACCAAAGGACCTCGCTTGTTCTTTCCACAGTGTGAGGACACAACGAGAAGGTGGCATCTGTGAAAGAGAGAGCAAGCCCACACCAGACACTAAATCTGTTGTTGCCTTGACTTTGGACTTCCAGGCTCTAGAACTATAATAAATTTCTGTTGTTGATAAATTACCCAGTCTAAAGTATTTTGTTACAGTAGCCTGAACAAACTAAGCTATCTCCCAAAGCCATTTGCTTACATTCTGAAGGTAATACCACCCAGATATGCTTCCCCCCCACCCCCAACCCCACCCCCAAAGACAGTTACTTTCTTCCAGGGCAGTGCCCTCTTCCTTCCTGGAAAGGATTTACTTGTTTACGTTATGGAGTAAAAGCCAGTCTCTCTTTCTCTCTCTCATTCTCTAAAGGGAAGAAAGTATGACATGTGAGCCTTAATATAGAAGCTCCAAGTCTCAGAATTTTGTGGTTTCTTGTGATGCAAACGATGCTTTGTGCACAAATGACATCAGGTCCTCATTGTGCAAAACTTGGGGAACTGGATTGAAGCACTGCCAAGATGCTCTGTAAGTACATGGTCTGTTTTTTGATCCATAGATTTCATGTTTCCTATTAGGACAAATGAACTAATTAAACAAACACAAAAACAAATTTAACATTTTCAACAATCTAACCAAATAAAATATTATTTAAACAGTAATTTTATCCAGTTACTTCTTTGTACAAAATATCTAGGAGATATTAATAGAGTTTTTTGTTTATTTTTTACTACTAGGCTTTTAAAGTCCTTATTGTTTCCTAACATGATTATATACTGTAGTTAGTCTTCTCTGTTTCATAAACAGCTGGGCATGGTGGCTCATGCCTATAATCCCAAAAATTAGGGAGGCAGAGGCAGGATGATTGCTTGAGTCTAGAAGTCTGAGACCAGCCTGGGCAACATAGGGAGACCCCGTTTCCACAAAAATAAAATAAAATAAGTTTAAATGCTGTTTCACAAATAAAGCACATTTATTACTGCTTCTTGAGAGAGTGAAACATTTTCCATATGAAGTGGTATTATTACAATACCACTTATTAATAGCCTTATGGAAAAAGGTAAAATTTGATCCATAATTCATATCATAGGCCAGGATAGAGAATTAACTATAAATAATGAAACCACAAAAATATGAAAATACGAGTGACTTGCCCAACTATGACACAACACTCAAAAGCATAAAATTAAAAAAAGAAAAAATCATGGCAAAGACATCATATGCAAAGTAAAAAGAAAAATGAAAATCCATGTTAAAAATGTTGATATTTATGTAACAAAGGTTTAATAACCCTAACGTACAAAGAGCTTCTGAAAATAAAAAAGATAAATGTACAAACTTATAGCAGAAAAATCACAAAAACAAAATGCTGACAGAAAAAATATGCAAATGCCATATAAAATCATGTTAGGTTTCCATCTTTTCTGATGAAAAGTCTATCATCCTTCATAGTGTTGTTCCTCTCTGTATTTAGGGTCTTTTTTACCTTGTGGTTGCTTTCAAGATTTTCTTTTTTTCTTTCGTTTTTTAGCAGTTCAACTATCTGTCATAAGAATAGTTCTTTTCACTTACTCTGTTTGTAACAGTTTGCTGAACTTCTCTGATCTATAAATCAGGATTGTTTTAGGTCAAACTTGGGAAGTTTTCACCGTTTACGTTTTAAATTGTTTTTTTCTTTTTCTGCCCCAATCAATAGTTTTCTCTGTCAGTGACTTCAATTACCTATATGTTAGAAAATTCTGATGTTGGCCGGGCGCGGTGGCTCAAGCCTGTAATCCCAGCACTTTGGGAGGCCGAGACGGGCGGATCACGAGGTCAGGAGATCGAGACCATCCTGGCTAATATGGTGAAACCCCGTCTCTACTAAAAAAAAAAAATACAAAAAACTAGCCGGGCGAGGTGGCGGGCGCCTGTAGTCCCAGCTACTCGGGAGGCTGAGGCAGGAGAATGGCGTAAACCCGGGAGGCGGAGCTTGCAGTGAGCTGAGATCCGGCTACTGCACTCCAGCCTGGGCGGCAGAGCGAGACTCCGTCTCAAAAAAAAACAAAAAACAAAACAAAAAAAAAAAGAAAATTCTGATGTTGTTTCACAGATCCCTGAAGCTCCATTTTCTTTATTATTTTCAGATTGAGTAGTTTCTAGTGCTTTGAGTTCACATTTACTATTTTTTTATTTGCAAACATCTGTTAAGCTCATTCAGTGAAAATTCCATTTCAATCATTTTATTACTTATTTCTAAAATTTGTATTTAATTTATGTTATAGATTCCATTTCTCTGCTGAAATTTCCTACATTAAGGAATTAATAATCAAAATATTTTACCTAATAATTTGAGCATATTTTTCTTTAAATTTTTCAATATATTTGTAATAGCCACTTGGAAATATTTGGCTGCTAAGTTAAACATCTATGCCATCTTGGATTTGGTTTTAATTGATTGTTTTTCAGTCCCTTTATATATTTATTGATTCTTTATTGAAAACATTAGATATTTGAATTATACAATGTAAAAACTCTGATTCAATATTAGTAGAAATTTTACTTAAAATGGATCACCTTGTACTTGCAAAGACTTGGTTTTATGACCTTATAAAACTGAATTTGCAAAAAGGCCAACGTCTTCCCCAAGTCCCTCTAACTTAGTGGAACCCAACTTTCAAATTATGTCTGTCTTGTTAATCTTATCAAGCTTTTTTAAAGGCTTCATTCTGGTGGATCTAAAGTTTGGTTCTTATGATTCAGAAACAAACCCATTAAAACCTAAAGAGTCCAAGCATGAGCACATTACAGTGCACGTACCGTTCTTTACCTTCTTTACTTCTCTGCTTTAGCACTTTCTTGTCATTGCTTGCTTCCCACTATATTCTTTATTTTCATCCTGCTTCCTTATTTTTTTAAGCTCCTTTTAATATTTTACCTGGCATTTATGTATGTTCTATACCAGAAATTTATTCCAAACATCCAATCTGTTCTGTTTTCAGAGAAGAAATTCTTATAATACAATCTTTATGTT
Source organism: Trachypithecus francoisi (assembly GCF_009764315.1). Classification (NCBI taxonomy): domain Eukaryota; kingdom Metazoa; phylum Chordata; class Mammalia; order Primates; family Cercopithecidae; genus Trachypithecus; species Trachypithecus francoisi. Next base: position 63,232,956 of record NW_022681469.1, read on the forward strand.
TCCAAAAAAGGATGTTTCTTGCAAGTGGGAAGAACCTTATGCAGATACAGAACTTTAACGGAATAGTGGATATTCAGAAGAGAGAATTGGAATACATAAGTGAAACTGGAATTCAGTATTCTTGAGCTAAGTAAATTAGCAGACGGAAATGAAACAAAACAAAATCACCTGTATGAAAGTAGAGAAGGAGCTGGAGTCAGGCTCAAGTATTCTCTGATAAGAATACGTACCCAAAAGAACTAGAAATGGTAGGAAAACAGATCAAAAAGAGAAAGAGCCAAGAACCTGTGAATCGTTGTGACCAATTTGTCTGCTAATTATTTGTAATACATATTCTTATATTAAACTACAAAGCCAATCTGAAGTTTCATTTATTTTACTCCCTTTTTGCAGTTTCCTGAATTATCCTTTCAACAGTTACTTTCTTTTCAGACAGCTCAAATATATTTTCTATACATACCTATGATTTACAAATAGCTGTAACTTTTTACTGATTTGAGGAAAATTATTTAAACTCTTTGAACTTTGTTTTCCTTACCTATAAAATAGGAATAATAACTTTCTGAAAGGACTATTAAGGATATTAATAAGAATTATTGTCAATAAGAATAAATTAATTAAGAATGTATGTAAAAATTACCACAATTATTTCTTTTGCAAATATTCTGCAAAAATAATAGATAGCTCTATTATTATTTCCTTAGTAAAATTAAATTTAATTACAAAGTGTCTTCTTCTAAATAGCAGATCCTGACTTGTAGAAAAACAGTAGACACTATGCAACATTTAAAACAATTGTAATTTCTTAGCATTCCTTCGAGTTGCCTCTAAATTTATGTTTAAAATTCTCCTTAATTTACAGTTTTAAGCTTAGATTATTTTTAGGTAACTTATTACCTACCATGATTGAATCAAATGATTCTAGAACCAGGGAGATAGAAATCATATAGTCCACCACGTCTATTTTATAATTAAACTGATACAGAGAAAGAGGTTATTACTTGCTGAGTGGTTCCTACTTGGGGTGAAATATGCAAAACTAGGACCATTTCTCCTGACTCCTTTTTCAATGCATTTTCCACTCCATAGGGCAGTCTCTACTTACTGAATACTAGCATTCATTCCATGCAATGTGTTTTAATATTAGAAGGTTCTGTCTGTGATGGTAAGAGGTCCTAAAAATTACTGAGGGTTTTGAAGATTTTAGTGTAAATTACTATCACTTCTATAAATATTCTCAGTAGAGTTTGTTTGAGTGGTGAAAGACAGCCAGCAAACTATCTTTGAGACCTATTTAAATACTAAGAGGTGGTAAGACAATAGCAATGGCTTGTACACAAACTTTACCATTGTATTCTCTAACAGTAATAGCTTACATTCTTAGACTATAAGTGGGAGTTAAACAGGGTTGGATCGTTAAGGAAAACTCATAGGACCCAAAATGAAATGCTTACAAATCTACAGTTTGCTGCATTATTGTTGAAGTAAGGATATGCGTGAAGTAAAAATATGCCTCTCAACAAGGGCACAGGTGCAAGCTTCAATTATTTCCCTTCTATAATGGTGTGCTGGACATACTCCTGGATCAGAAACCACTTGTGTGTGTACAGAGCATCTCAGAAACAGGGAGCCCACGTGGAGTCTCACTTGGAATATCTGAAAAACTTGGATATTTTTACTGATTATATAAAATTATTCCTGCTACATAACCCACCCCCAAAACACAACCTTGCTACATAACCAACCCCCAAAAGACAACCTTGCTACGTAACCAATCCCAAAACCTTAAAAGTACTTTACAACCTCAAAAGTACTTCACTGAGACTAGATATAATTCAACAATCTCTCTGTTATCAATAAACAGTGCTAAGAAGCAGTATAAACTTCCCTAAAACTCTTTGGAACATGGTTGCAATCAACACCATTAAACTTATTTTCATATTTCTTATTTTAATTAAACAGATCAGGCTCATTACTGACTTGTGGAATTAACCTTCACAGTAATACCATCCACGTCTCTTATCTGTGCTCAAGGCCTTGATATGACAAAACAATCACTCTAGTTTGACAGCAATTACTTGCCATATTGTGTAACTAGAATCTGTAAACAAAATCACACACCTATTCCAAACATTTGTAATAACCATTGAGGAGTTACATGGATTTAAACAGAAAATAGAATCAAAACCATATGATAATACCAGCACAAACTTTCTCATAGTTTTCTATTAATCTAAGTTGCTTGTTTCTTCCTTGATCTATATATACCTGCACTTTAGGGTTTGTATCTGCTGAATGACTAAGAATCATAATATATTTATCATTGATAAGGTTTAAATTTTTTTCAGGCCACTTCCCTTTCAAAGGGATGACATGCTGAAGGAGTTTTAATTCAATCTCTCAATACACTGATCTTCAATGTTAGTGTTCAAAGTATTACTAGGTTCCATAATATTAAATTTACCTGTGAACTCTATTACTCTGTATAAGAGCATCATGGCATACTCTGAATATATGTTTGTAATGTAAACAAAATATTACTGCAATATAATTAGTTTCTTCCAATAAAATTTACCCCTTCCTATATATAATATATTATTTCTGATAGTAGGTTAAAGACCATGTGTTATAGGCTAAATTTTGTCCCTCCCAAATTAATATGTTGAAGCCCCAGTACCAAGAATGTGACTATATTTGGAGATAGGGCCTTTAAAGAGGTCATTACACTGAAATGAGGCTGTAGGGTGAGCACTAATCCAACCTGACTGGCGTCCTTATAAGAAGAGGAAATGTGGATATACAAAGAGATACCCAGGATGCCTATGCACCCAGGAAGGACCATGTAAGGGACACAGCAAGAAGGCAGCCATGCTAACTAACATGCAAGCTCATTTCACTTGCTGATTAGGGACATATTAGCTTAATGTTTGCTTGAATTGCAAGGTTCATTTTTGTCATTGTCGTATCATTCTAGTTGGTTTACCATCTTCTGGAAGAAGATCATGCTCTATTTGATCCTCACAGATCTTCCCTAATTAAAAGCAAACTTCACCAAGCAATTATTCCTACCCTTATTTCTAATTATTTAAAGCTCTTCTTTTTTAACTGGCCAGTGCCATTTGATCTCTTAAAACTGATGTTGCCATTAGGTATTAAACACTTCAGAATGTATAGGAAATAAATCTGGGAACAAAGTTGTTGAATCTGCCAAGATAAGGTCACATTAGTAGTAGTTGTCATTATCCACATTTTACATTATTATCCACGTGAAATCTCTGACTTCTCATTTCCAGTAATGCAGGCTTACCAAGGTATAGCTGGTTATTTTCCTTTGTTAGTGATTCACAACTCATTTTTTCCTCCACCTACTTTAGAGTTTCCACATACAATAAAGCAAATTGCTAGTTTCTCACATAATATTATGACAGATGGGACTTGCTACTGTCATTAAACCATAATCACAATTAATGGCCACATCATGTTCTTTTAGATTGTGAATTAACACACAGTGTTCTCCAGATTCAACTGGGAACACACATTCCCACACTTGCTTCAAAATACAGGTCCTTGGTAATAGTTGTACTTTGGAAATGAGAAATGAAAGAAATAGCCACGTTTGTATTGCTCCACATAGCCAAAGACAAGAGTAAGGCTCTAGATCATTTCCAAAAACATGTTCATTAGGTTGGCCATTCCTTAGCTAATTTCTTGGTTCTTTAAAAGAAGAGGTTTTGACAAAGTACTTTACCCTAAGGCACTTTTCAACCCAAGTCGAGAAAACTTATTATTCTCTTGCTCTAAGCCTTTATCTGGCTTATATGTTAGAATCCCTTCTATAAAACCCATTCATTGGCTCTCTTTCTTTTAGAAACAGTCACATATTTCTTCTTTTGATCATTAATTTTAATCCAAACTTTTACTCCTGAAGTAGTTCCTCCTGGTTTACCCTCTTGTGTATTTCATATTAGTAGCATCGAGATACACTGTGCTAGGGCTTTCACTTTATTCTCCATAGTAGGAAGTAAGAATAGATGAGTACAAAGAAATGGAACAATCACTTCCAACTTGATGATGTGTAGGTAAGAGATAAAACATTTCATAAATCTTTTTGGAATTCTTGCAGCTGTGTTCAACTTAATAGACATGAATTTTGTTGTGCAGTATTACCAGCCATTGGGATCCTTCGTGTTAGTGTCAGTGCAAGGACTATTGGGCCTTTTTCATTGAAAAAGAAAACTAAGTTGAAGTACAAATTATTTTTATGTCAGTTGCTGTATCATTGTCCTGTCCTTCTTTCCTATTTCTACCACAAATATACAATAATTGACCTAATGGAGACTTGTGTTTAGTTTCATCAATTTATAATCAGTGGTAAACAGAATTATGTTTGGAGACTAGCTCCTCAATCGTTTGGCAACCTCCATATTTTTAAGAAGGGGTTATATTTTGCCATTCCAATTTTCTATTAACCCATTACTTTGAGTGGCACCAAAAATATAAGTTTATTGAACATATTTCTTCATGCATAAGTGCTTCATGTGGGCAATGAAATGAACGTATTGATCGCATGAGGTCTAAGTAGAACGGCCAGACTATTTACAATATTTTTGTTCCACTTATTGGATAGTATCAGCAACATTGATCTCAGTCACTGCTTATGCCAAACCAAATTCAGAGTATGTTATTAAGAAACCTTGCCAATATTCATTTATATCCTTCAAAGAAGTAGAGAAAAAGCCAACGCAATCTACTTGACACCTGTTGCTAGACTTTTCTTGGAATTAATTCTTAGGGTGAGCTGCAAATTCTGTCTTTCTGATTAGCATACATGGAAATTTTTATTAACAGTTTGTGCATTTTCAGGCGTTAATGATATATATTGTTTGGCTCATCTTTTCATGGCCTGATTTCCCTCATGTGTACTCATTTCATGGAACTGGGTTGCCATTTTAAGACACAGATCTAGGACATGAACATTTTGATTCAATCACCGTCAGATTTTGGTATAGGATTTCTTTGGTTAACAGTAACATGTCCTTTTCAATCTGCCCTCAAATTTTCCCTAGGGATTTACATGTAGCAATGTCCTACATGAAAGTATCTTTTATCATGCAGGTAGCTATGGACCATTTTCCAGACTAAGTTGCAATTCTTTTGATAACATGCCGTAAGTTAGGACTATAATTAATTAAATTGTGTGTGTGTGTGTGTGTGTGTGTATGCAGTTTTTTTTTTATCATTGCTGGAAGCAGAAATTGTAATTCAGGCCACTAGGCTAACCAACTATGAACTTTCTCGATAAGGAGTTTATTATTTGCTAAAAAGAGAGCAGTGGTAGCTTTCCATAATGAGCCTTGGCCCCTGATTCTGGAACTGCTATCTGAACTAAGCCAACTGCCTGGCAACCTTGGTCAATTAGTCAAAAGGAAGGGCCCATTTACCAGCAGCAGTAGGTAACTTCTTAGGAAAAATCTAAATTAGGTACTATTATTAGAGGTAAATTAGCTACTTGTTTGTAAATATAATGAGATTTGTTATGGACTGAACATTTGTGTCCCTTCCAAATATGTATGTTGAATCCCTAATCCCCAATGTCTTAGTTTGTGTTGCTCTAAAAATACCTGCGACTGAATGATTTATAAATAACATAAATTCATGTTCTCATAGTTCTGTAGGCTGAGAAGTTAAACATTAAAGCACAGGCAGATTCAGTGTCCACTGAAGGCTTCTCTCTACTTCCAAGATGGTACCTTCTTGATACTTCCTCACATAGTAGAAAGGAACAAAAAGGGATGAACACTGTGCTCTCATATGGCAGAAGAGATAGGCTACTTTCTGAAGCCCATAATTTATAATTTTATAAGGGCATTAATCTCATCCATGAGAGCAGAGCTCCCATTGTCTAATCACCTCCCAAAGTCCCCATCTCTTAATGCCATTAGCTTGGTGTATAAGTTCCAACATACGAATTTTGGAGGGACACATACACTCAAATCATACAACCCAATCTCATGGTATTTAAATATGGGGCCTTGGAAGGCAATTGGGATTAGATTATGTCGTAACAGTGGGGCCTGCATGATGGGATTAGTGGTTAAGAAAAGGAAGAGATAGAGAATGCTCTCTCTCTCTCTCTCTCCATTATGTAAGGACACAGTGAAAAGACAATTATCTGCAAGACAAGAAAAGAGTTCTCATCAGAACTTGACCATGCTGACACCATGATGTTGGGCTTTCAGACTCCTTGAGTGTACAAAAATAAATTTTAGTTGTTTATGGAACTCTATAATATTTTGTTGTGGCAGCCTGAGCTAGCCAGTGCAACTTTCTATGATGTATCCCAACCATTGTTTCCTGCTCCTGTGTATATCTTCTTCTTATGATAAAACTTCTGTGATTGCCTTGTTGGAGTGCTTTTCTGGCATCATTCATGATATGGTGGGTATTTGAGGTCTTAATGTAATATCACATACTTCAGTTATTGGGACTATCTCAATAAGTGCACAATAACTACTTCTAGAATTACTTCAGCCTCAACGTGCCCAATTTGAACTCCTTTTCTTTTACTTTCCTTCTGCCAAAGAGGATTTATTTGAGAGCTATATACAATAATTTTTCAGTCCAGAAGCCCAGAGGTTGCTGTTGAGCAGTGACTATGAGCTTTTGCCAGAGATTCTAAATAGCACGAATCTGTGGCTAACACTTTAAATGTGATTCTAGCATTATGATCATATAGCCTTAATAGAATGACTTGGACTGCAGCTTCTTGCAGTTTAAGAAAGCTCTGGTTGTTGGGTGCCCAATCAAATTATATATATATTAAATTATATATATACACACACACATATATATGCATATATGTATATATAATGTAATATATATGCACATATACATATATAATAAATTATATATATTTCTTTTGAGGAAACTTTGTAGATGGGGGCTAGCAGAATGCTCAATAAGATATATGATTTCACCAAAAACCAAATAGATTAAGCATTGAGACTTCCTTTTAGTCTGAGGAGCAGTAACAGTTTATGTCAAGGCTATATGGTATGTCATATATTGCTCCAGCCTATGTAATCACTCAGAACTCCATAGACTGTGCAGTGTCTTGAGTTTTAGTAGGATTAAAGAATGATCCCCAGTCAGTCACATGATTTATGACTTTAGTATGGTCATTGTTACTTTGATCCTTAGTTTCAGAAATAATTCTATCATCATCAACATATTGTAGTAGAACACAGTCAATTTGCTTTGTATCTAAGCCCTGCCTTACCAGATTGTAATACTTTACAGGAAGGTTCAAATGCCCTTGAGGTTGTTAGTACAATAAATGCATATTGATAACTGTTTAACGTGATTGAAAATGTCGTTGGCTGTCTTTGCTGACATATTAAGAATAACCCATCAGTCAAATTCAACTACAGAATACTAGTTACCTTTATCTTGTGTTAGTGAAATAGCACCATATCAAGGACTACTAAGGCTACTGAGCACATTGTTCATTTAATCTTCCATATTCTAGTGTCATTCTCCATCATACACCAACCTGCTTCACTGGCTGTGCTGGTCTATTGTATGGCAAGTGTGTAGGCATTAACACACTTAAATTTCACACTGCCTTAATTATTCTGGCAATTTATTGTTGCCTTCCACATATTCTGAATTGCTTCAAATATATCACTTGTATTGCTTAGGAACCCATGTTGCATTTCCAACTAACGCTAGATAGAGGGAAAATCTACAAGTTATTTTTTTTATTCATACATTATATCTCTACCTTTTTGTTATTATAGCCAATTATTTATTGACATAAAAAGATGCTACCACAGTATACTTTTTAAATCATAATTTCAATCTTTATTCAGATTTTCCTTTTTTTGCTCTTTACAGAGTAGTAGACCAAAAAGAATTTCTTCTCTATCCACAGACATTTCACCCAAGCTTTGTAAAAGGCATCAAGTGTCCCAACAGGGACTGAGTCAAGAGACTGCCTTTCATGTCAGTCATGTCAATCTTCTTCCTGTATCACCATATTAATATTTAAACATAATATTTTTACATCTAATGCTGGAGGTTCAGCTGAACCTTTCCTTTGAACTTCTTCTGAGCACAAATAAATCAATCATCTAGGTACCCTGGAATCTTCACATCCTGGAAAGTTTATAGAGAGGCAGTTGGGAGCCCCTTCAGCTTCTATAAAATTCTATCGAGACTTTAGTCAGTACTCCATCAATTTCTTTCTTTTTCATGCCATTTGAATGAATCATTCCCAAACTTCTACACTGTCTGCCTGAATTGTCCCCATTCTTATTTTTATTTTTATTTTTCTGTTTATAAAGTCCTAACATTCAGGTATGTATTAGTTCATTTTCACACTACTGATAAACATACCCAAGACTGGGCAATTTACAAAAGAGAGAGGTTTATTGGACTTACAATTCCATGTGGCTGGGGAGGCCTCACAAGCATGGCAGAAGGTGAAAGTCATGTCTCACATGGCAGCAGACAAGAGTAGAGAAATTGTACAGGGAAACTCCATGTTTAAAACCATCAGATCTCATGAGGCTTATGGTCCTGCCATAAAGACCTGCTCCATGATTCTGTTACTTCCCACTGGGCCCCTCACACAACAGGTAGAAATTCAAGATGAGATTTGGGTGGGGACATAGCCAAACCATATCAAGGTTTTATGTGAGATAGCTGGGATAAAAGTTCTGAAACTACCTCTTTATATACTCCTGAGGATCCAACAACAAAGTTATATAGACTGCCCATGCTGGTGGGTTTTCTTTTAATGCAGTAGCAGTTACTACCTAGGTGAGTGGAATACCATTAGTGAGGTTGCTTTTGTCATACAGCAATCCAATATTGCTTGTATCCAAATCATCACCATAAAGAGAGTAGCCACTTTAGTATCCATGTGAGCCCAAACATTCTCCTCTAATCCGAGTTGTTCAATGCCATAGACAAAGCCCTTTGATCCAAAGTTTTCAAGGGTCATTTTAACAAGGGCTCATGAGAGAATTTCTTCTAATGATCTGCAGTTACTTGATTTCTTCAGTATACTACTTTTTATTTTCAAGAATTTTTGTCCTTTTGATATCAACTTGCCCAATTTTAACTACCATTTTAATTGTAACTGTTCTCATAGGTGTAGCCAATTGATCAAATGTTGTAGTTGCCCAGGTTCCTATGGTTGGAACTCCTCTTGCCTGAGGGCAAAGCTCAACTGAAAGATTTTCTTTGGCTAGTGCTGAAAGCAGTACCTATTGAACTCAATATTTAGCTGATCTGCTATCAGCTTGAAGTTCCTCTTAATTCATTTTCATCGCTCCTGATGTTCAGATTCTACCATTTTTACATTCCATGGCAAGTATTATTATCAGTACTGATTCCAAAGTTGTATTAGGCAACTATGAAACATCAATGGTTCATTTTAACACATTTAAAGAATCATTTTTTATTTCTGAATAATAGTTGAGTCATATTATTGGTCAACAGTGAGTAAATGATCTCTTAATAAATCCCACTTTGACACCAACTTTACTAACTGGACAGTATTCAATTGCTAAGTAAGACTCACAATACTCAACATGACAATGCTTACAACATTAAAATTTACTACTGGGAATGTATATCATTCAGCAGCAGCATTAAAGCAAGGATATGAATTATAACCAATGGCTGCCTCACAGCAATTAATCTAGAAAGGCCAAGTTCCAATCTGCAGGTGCAAGCTCCACCTGACTTCCATTTGTAAAGGTCATGCTAGATGAACTTTCTCTCTTAAATCAGGAACCACTGGCAAATATACAGAAACCTCAGAATCAGGGAGTCTAAATGGAGCTTCAACCAGTGTTACACATTCCCTGCTAATCCTGCTGGCATATTCTTGCTATGTGATCAGCCCCAGTGACAGAGCCCTTAAAAGGTCTCACTGAGAAAAGTTGCAGATCTTTAATCCTGACAAGCTGATATGGACTGTCCCCAAACTTCTCAGACCTATGATTACAAAGCAACAGTCATAATCAGTATGATTTTTGCTTTGACCATAGTTCAGTGCTCAGTACATTCTTATTTCAGTGAAACATACCAGGCTAATTTCAATCCTGCTAGAATTAACCCTCACAGTCCAACTCATGTTAATATCTTCTTCCAATATCTTAATCTAATAATCATAAATTATAATATATTATATTGTCCTGAAAACTTTCTTGGCATAATAGAGATAAGCTCAATTAACAAAAATCTGTATTTAATAATAATTTAGGCATTGGTATATGTACACATATGTATGTATGTATGTATAATTATTTTTAAATGCTCTTTTCACCATATGATGCCTATTTCAAATTGTCTGTGTGTTTATCATCTCACTTATCATGAATTAAGACATGGAGTCTTTCCCTTAGCAACTCATCATCAATAAAGCATAACCATCCTGCTTTAAACTTATTGGATGCTTTACTGTGGGGAGCTCTTTCCGTCAATTTTCTGTTTTTTTGGGATCCATGGTTACTTGGCATTGGCTATCTATCCTCATCTTTCCTGTTTCCCTGAAAGATTTACTGAAAAACCTTAATACACTCACAAAACACTTACGTAATTTGCTAAGAAGATATTTACTCCTTTGAATGTCTCCCATTCTAATGCCTTCTTTTCTTCGCAAGCAATGTAGTTACTTCTATCCTTTTATCTCTTGTCTTCCACGAATATCCAGTCCCTGACAACATTTCACTTGTTAAGTATGCCCGTTTATCGTCAGATTACAAACATTTCAAAAACATTTAGAACATTTTGAAAATTGAACAGATTACACAGTTTCCATCATACAGGCTCACCTTTAATATTTCAGTAGTTCATCTCAGTTTCCTTTTTTGGTGAATTTCTTAGTTATGATCTGCATTATGTACCAATCCCTGAACTAACAACTGTGGCAACCAAGGCTAGGCAATTCCGTTATGTGACTGCTCTGTGTCTATCACATTCAAATTGCAGGAAGTGGTTATCCACCACTTCCAAATATACATTTTATTATCATAAAAATGAAAAAGAAGAGTATGCTGGGGAGCAAAAATCATAGTTACCATGACTCCATACATATAGCAAGATTGTAGTAAAGAGAGATGTAGAAGTAGGAAACTAGACATGCTCACAGCGCGAAGCTGCTCAAATAAGTGAGTATTGGAGATTTAATTTATTTGTTTGTTTTTAATCCCCTAAGTACTAGGCTGAAACAGTAATTTTCTAGGTTTGACTTAATCTTCCTCTGAATTCAATTCCAAAAGAATAATATCTTTTAAGCTTATTACCCAAAAAATAAAAAATCCTAAAATAAAAATTCAGCATTTTTTAAAAACTAAAAGAATGATACAGGTCATGCCTTGAATTATAGATATGACTGCCTTCTCAGCCATCTTTAACTCCTTACTACATAAGGAAACAAAATGGAAGCCTAATGGAAAAATATTCCAAAATGAGGATGAGAGTGTGGGGATGGTGAGAGGAGAAAAATAGAATATCTTATTTAATTATTTGAAATGCATCCACTATCTTTTACTAACTTTTCTCATGACTCACTGAAGGATATGACATGAATTTAAACATGTTAAACCCATTATAATATGGTCTACAATTAATCTTATTATTTAGGAAGATGAATACTTAACTACAGCCATTAGAGTTACAAAAAAGAGAGGAAGTAAGAAAACAATGCAGCAGTTTTAAAGCAAGAGTTACAATTTACTGAAAGCTTATAGACAGGTATACATTTTACATGAGCTTTACTTGTTTTTCATTTTTTAATTGTGGAAAAATACACATTTCGTAAAATTTACCGTCTTAATCTTTTTAAGGTTATAGATTAGTAGTAGTAAATACATTCATAATATTGTGCAGTCATCATCACCATCCATATCTTTTCATCTTGTATAACTAAAACTATTACCTATTAGTAATAAATCGTCATTACCTTCTTCCTCTAGACCCTGGCAGCCAGAATTCTATTTTCTGTCTCTATGATTTTGACTATACTACCTACCTCATAAATGGAATCATGCAGCAGTTTTTTTTTTGTTTTTTTTTTTTTTTTGGTGTGTGACTAGCTTATTTTACCTGGCATAGTGTCCTTAAGATTCATCTATGTTGTAGTATATGTCAGAATTTCCTTCCTTTTTAAGGCTGAATAATATTCCATTAGAGGTGTATATCACATTTTGTCTGTCCATTTACACCAAAGGATACTTTGGTTGGTTCCATATTTTAGCTACTGTGAATAATGCTGCTGTGAACATGGTGTATAAATATCTTTTTGAGACCCTATATTAAAATTTCTTTAGATATAAATCCAGAAGTGAATTACTGGATCATATGGTAATGTTATTTTTAATGTTTTGAAGAACTCCTATACTGCTTTTTACAATGGCTCTACTATTTTACATTTTACACAGTGTTCTAATATCTCCACTTCCTCTGGAAAACTTGTTATTGTCTTTTTTAATAGTTATCATCCTAATGGGTGTGAGGTGATGTTTTATTGTTATTTTATTTGAACTTCCTAATGATTAGTGATGCTGAGCATATTTCCATGTGCTTATTTGCCATTTGTAAGCCTTATTTGGAGGAGAAATTTCTATTCAACTTTTTTGCCCATTTTAAATCATTTTTTTGTTGTTGTTGTTGTTGAGTTTATGCTTTCTATCTATATATTCAGGATAGCAATCTCTTAGCATTTATATGATTTACAAATGTTCTATCACATTCTGTGGGTTGTCTTTTTACTCTGTTGCTATTGTATTGCTAAAAAAGTAAATTTTATTGTATATACTTAAGGTGTACAGATTTGTCTCGCACACTATATTTTTATAAAAATCCAATTAGTCTGTTTTTTCTTTGGTCGTCTATGCTTTTAGTGTTAGACGATCCATAAACCATTGCCATATCCAATGTCATAAAGGTTTTGCCTTATGTTATCTTCTGAGAGTTTTATAGTTTTACGTCTTATATTTAGCTCTTCGATGTATTTTGAGGTAATTTTTGCATATGGTGTTAGGTAAAGGTTCAACTTTATTCTTTTTCGTGTGCATATCCAATTTTACCATTATCATTTGTTGGAAAGACTGACTCTCCTTTCCCGCTGAATAGTCTTGACACCCTTGCCAAAATCATTTGACAGCAGATGTGAGGGTTTCTTTCTGGGCTCTCTATTGTATTCCATTGGTGTATATGTCTATCTTTATGCTCTTATCACGCTGTTTGATTACCGTAACTTTGCAGTAGGTTTTCAAAATCAAGACGTGTGCATTCTCCAGCCTGTTCTTTTTCAAGATTATTACAGATATTCAGGGTCCTTCGAGATTCCATATATATTTTAAGATAGAATTTTCTATAGCTGCAAAAAGCATATTTAGAATTTAATTTTTTATAGGGATGCATTGAATGTATAGATTTCTTTGAGTCATATTTGCATTGTAACAATATGAAGTCTTTTAATCCATGAACATGAGATGTTTCCATTTGTTTATAACTTCTTTAATTTCTTTTCAAAGTATTTTATTCTTTTTAATGCTATTATAAATAGAATTATTTTTATCATTTCTTTTTCAAATTGGTCATTGTTAATGTGTATAAACACAATTGATTTTCTTGTGTTGATTTTGTATCCTACTACTTACCTGAGTTCATTTATTAGTTCCAATAGCTTTTTTTTTTTTTTTTGGTAGAATCTTTAGGGTATTCTACATATAAGAATAGAGATAGGGAATCCTTTCCCCATTTCTTGTTTCTCTCAGGTTTGTCAAAGATCAGATGGCTGTAGATGTGTGGTATTATTTCTGAGGACTCTGTTCTGTTCCATTGGTCTATATCTCTGTTTTGGTACCAGTACCATGCTGTTTTGGTTACTGTAGCCTTGTAGTATAGTTTGAAGTCAGGTAGCGTGTGCTGGGAAAATTGGCTAGCCATAAGTAGAAAGCTGAAACTGGATCCTTTCCTTACCCCTTATACGAAAATTAATTCAAGATGGATTAGAGACTTAAATGTTAGACCTAATACCATAAAAACCCTAGAAGAAAATCTAGGTAGTACCATTCAGGACATAGGCATGGGCAAGGACTTCATGTCTAAAACACCAAAAGCAACGGCAGCAAAAGCCAAAATTGACAAATGGGATCTAATTAAACTAAAGAGCTTTTGCACAGCTAAAGAAACTACCATCAGAGTGAACAGGCAACCTACAGAATGGGAGAACATTTTTGCAACCTACTTATCTGACAAAGGGCTAATATCCAGAATCTACAAAGAACTCAAACAAATATACAAGAAAAAAACAAACAACCCCATCAAAAAGTGGGGAAAGGATATGAACAGACATTTCTCAAAAGAAGACATCCATACAGCCAACAGACACATGAAAAAATGCTCATCATCACTCGCCATCAGAGAGATGCAAATCAAAACCACAATGAGATACCATCTCACACCAGTTAGAATGGCAATCATTAAGAAGTCAGGAAACAACAGGTGTTGGAGAGGATGTGGAGAAATAGGAACACTTTTACACTGTTGGTGGGAGTGTAAATTAGTTCAACCATTATGGAAAACAGTATGGCAATTCCTCAAGGATCTAGAACTAGATGTACCATATGACCCAGCCATCCCATTACTGGGTATATACCCAAAGGATTATAAATTACTCTACTACAAAGACACATGCACACGTATGTTTATTGCGGCACTATTCACAATAGCAAAGACTTGGAATCAACCCAAATGTCCATCTGTGACAGACTGGATTAAGAAAATGTGGCACATATACACCATGGAATACTACGCAGCCATCAAAAAGGATGAGTTTGCGTCCTTTGTAGGGACATGGATGCAGCTGGAAACCATCATTCTTAGCAAACTATCACAAGAAGAGAAAACCAAACACCGCATGTTCTCACTCATAGGTGGGAACTGAACAATGAGATCACTTGGACTCGGGAAGGGTAACATCACACACTGGGGCCTATCATGGGGAGGGGGGAGGAGGGAGGGATTTCATTGGGAAGTTATACATGATATAAACATTATGCACATGTACCCTAGAACTTAAAGTATAATAAAAAATAAATAAATAAATAAATAATAAACTCCAAAAAAAAAAAAAAAAAGAATAGAGATAATTTTTCTTTTTTCTCTGCTATATGTCTTTTATTTCTTTTCTTGTCTAGTTGCTCTGGCTAGAACTTCCAGTACTATATTGAAAATAAGAGATGAAAGCATGCACTGTTGCTTTGGTCCCAATACAGCAGAAAAGCTTTTAGTCTTTCACTATTAACATTTGCTGTTGGTTGCTTATATATAGCTTTTATTATGTTAAAGTAGATTCCTTTTATTTCTATGTTATTTAGTGTGTTTATTGTGAAAAACTGTTGAATTTTGACAAATGTTTTTTCTATGTCGACTGAGATGACTATTTGGGATTTTTTCCCCTTCGTTCTCTTAATGTGGTATATACTACATTAATTTAGTCTTGTATGTTAAAGCATCCTTGTATTCCATGAATTAATCCCACTTGGTCATGATATATAATCCTTTTTTGTATGCTGCTGAATCCAATTTACTAAACTTTGTTGAAGATTTCTGCATTGAAGTTCATAAGAAACACTGACCTGGAGTTTTCATTTTTTGTATCTTTTACTTTTGTATCAAGATAATGTTGGCCTCATAAAATGAACTAGAAAGAATTCTTTCTTCTCCAAGTTTTTGGGAAAAGTTTGAGAAGAAGTGGTATTGATTCTTCTTTAAATGTTTGATATAATTCACCAGTGAAGTCATCAGGTCTAGATCTTTGGGTATTTATGTCACAAAATTACATTTTTATACATTGTGTACCCCAAACCATAAACTAATAATTTTTAAATGTATTAATCTCAAATCATATAGAAAACAAAATGTAGAGTTATGAACCAAGTTGCAATAATACTTGCTTTTAGACAAATAATTTTTTTTTCAATGTATGTGTCCAAAATCATGTAGAAAACAAGAAGAGCAGTTATCAACCATTGTTACAATCACACTGGCTTTTGTAATTGCTCACATATTTATCTTTACTGATATTTTATTTCTTCATATGGCTTTGAGTTACCAATTAAAGTTGTTTCATTTCATCCTGCAGGACTCCCTTGACTATTTCTTGCTGAAAGTTCTATGGTGATGAAATCCTTCAGTTTTTCTTTATCTGAGAAAGTCTTAATTTGTTCTTTGTTTTTGAAGGATAGTCTTCCTGAATATAGTACGAGTTTACAGTGCTTTTTCTTTTAGCACTTTGAATACATTTGCCCTCATCAGTTTCTGATGGGAAATCTGCTGATAATTTTACTGAGTGTCCCTTGTGTGTGATGAGGCACTTACCACTTGCTACTTACAACATTTTGTCTTGGGTGTTCAAAAGATTGATGATAATGAGTCTTGGAGAGGGTCTCTTTGAGTTCATCTTATTTAGAGTTCCTTAAGCTTCTTGAAGGTTTATATTCATATCTTTAATCAAATTCAGCAAATTTTCACTCATTTATTTAAATATTCTCTCTCTCTCTCTCTTTTTTTTTTTATCTCTTTCTTCTCCTTTTATGTTACTGGTTCACTTGATAGTGTCCCAAAAGTCCTGTAGACTCTGTTTACTTTTCTTTATTCTTTTTTTTTAATTCTGTTCCTCAGACTTAATAATTTCCATTGTTCTATCTTCAACTTTGATGATTTTTTCCTTCTGCCTGCTTAAATCTGTCTTTAAAGTCCCCTTTTTTATTTTTGGAGACAGAGTCTCCCTCTGTCACCCAGGCTGGAGTGCAGTGGTATGATCTTGGCTCACTGAAGCCCTTGTCTCCCAGGTTCCAGTGATTCTCATGCCGCATCCTCCTGAGTAGCTGGGATTACAGGTGCCCACCACCACACCCGGCTAAATTTTTGTATTTCTAGTAGAGACAGGGTTTCACCATGTTGGCCAGGCTGGTCTTGAACTCCCGACCTCAGGGATCCACCCGCCTCAGCCTCCCAAAGTGCTGGGATTACAGGTGTGGGCTACCATGCCTGTCCTAAAAAGCCCTCTTGTACATTTTTTCATTTCATCTGTTATTGTATTTTTCAGTTCCAGAAATTTTTTAGGTTTTTCTATCTCTTTATTGATACTTTATTTTGTTCACACATAATTTTCTTGATGTTCTCCACAACTTACTTTAGTTCTTTCAGTATCTTTAAGTTATTTGTATTAGTTTTTGTCTAGTAGATCTGCCAACAGTGTTTTGTTTTTTTTTTAAGGGATAGTTTTGAATGATTCATTTTTTCCCCTTTGAATGGGCCATACTTTCCTGCTTCTTTGTATGCCTGATGCGTTTTATTGTTGTTGAAAACTGAATGCTTGAATCAAGTAATGTGATAACTTTGGAAATCAGATTCTCCCTCTTCCCCTGATTTTCCTGAGTTTTATTTTTGTTTCTTTCTTTATGGTTGTAGATTGTCTTTGTGGAAAAGATCAACTAGAGGTACAAACCTAAGGTATTAGTTCTTTTCTGAACCTGTGCATTTCCCTGGGTTTGGGACATCACTTTCTATATTTCTTTGTGTATACAATTGTTTTTGAATATTCTAGTCTTCAATGTCTGATTTTCAAAAGAGGAAAACAGAAAAAATAAAGAGTAGAGCAGAAAAGAATGCCAGCAGCCCTCTAAATCTTTTGGAAGTCACTTCAATCAGTGGGGGATAGGCTTTCAGAAATGGGGGTGAATGCTACAACAATGACTAACCATCTCTTTGTCTAAACTTGTGTGATTAGAAACAGCAATGAATGATAAGAGCATAGATCACTAATATTTGGAACACAGTTTTTGTTTTGTTTTGTTTTTCCCTCTGGCTTGCATAACACATGCACAGATGCATGCTGTGGGACTGAGGTTGGGTGGTAAGCAACTGCTACTGTGCTAGAACTCTAATTGACTGAAATGAATCACAATTTGAAGCCCAAATTTACCTTTGAAAGTTGAAAGTCTTCAATAGACACCATAATTCACAAAAAAAAGTTACATCAGCTAGACTCTGACAGTGCAAATGCTATTTAGATGATGAGACAGATTCTTGGTGCTTTTTATTCTGCTATCTTCCCAGAATTCTCTTCCCCATTAATATTTCTATTTGATATATATCCACAATACTGATTTCAGAAGTCATACAGAATGTTATCTGACTTGCTTACAAATTAGTATTTCCAAACTATTCCTGGCCAGTTATGACTAAAAGATGTTTGAATATAATAGCCTTTTGGTAGCCTTTTAGAGAAGCTTAAATAGGTACTTAAGTATATTTGTACTACAATCAGCAAAAATCACCTACAGAATATTATTAATTCAATCATTTTTTTCATTTCCTATTAAATATTTACCAAATCAAGCTCAAGAAACATGAAAGACTGGTCTGAGTCTCTTCAAATTCTTTGGTCTCTAATGGGAACACATATTTTACAATATTAAAAAATGAATAAATATAATGCAAACCTATTCATTATTTATTTAGGAATTCATACTACAGAAGTTCATATTCACTTAAAATGGTTAACATGTGTAGGCAATCAAATATGTACATTTATGTGTAATTTAAAGGTACATATATACTTAACTATATGTACATATAAACATATATGATACATATATTACATCTGCATATGATAATTTCGAAGTTTATTCTTTCAGAAATCTTGTCTATACCTAATGAATTTAAAGGATATTTATTGCATCTTTTTTCTAAATATTTTTATATTGTATTGTTTTATATTACAAAATTTACAAAATATGTAATATTACATTTTAATGAAAGATGACACGGATAGTATCATGCTTGATAAATACAGATGCTCTCACTTATAATGGAGTTATGTCCTAATAAACCCATTGTAAAGCTGCAAAATCATATAAATTAACCATTATAAGTTGGGAACCAACTGTCATTTACTTTGGATAAGAAATTAAGTTACAATTTAATATTATACATTGTATCTTTGCCTGATAATTGCTTGTCATTCATTCATTAATCATAAACATCCTCTGATGTTGTTTGAGGTGATGGAAACTCAAACAAGGTAGAATAAAATATAGCTAGCATTAAAAACCCAATAAATATATTTAAGCATTTTAAAGCTTTATTCTAAGTTAATCGTATGAATAGAAATATCAGACCATTCTAAAATACATTTATTATAATAATTTTAAAATAACTTCAAATTTTATTGATATTGATAACGCTTCCAGATCATTCAGATTCATGGTTATTATCAATATCAAAAAATATGTATTAGAATATACAGCTCTCAAGAAGATATATATGTTTATATATGAACGGGGGAAATATCTATTCTCCATTGATTTGCTCTCCTTTCCTTCTGTTCTACTCATTTGCCCCTTATGTTTGGAATACCCTAAACTCCCTGTTATGAATTGAATTGTGTTCTCCCAAAATGCATACCTCAAAGACCCAACCTCCAGTACTTCAGAGTGTAAATATATTTAGAGAAAAGGTCTTTAAAAGGTGATTAAGTTAAAATGCAGCCACATGATGACTCAACAAGAGGGCAGCCATCTGCAAGTCTGGAGGAGAGACCTCAGAAGAAATCAAACCTACCAACACTTTGATCTTGGACTTCTAGCCTCCAGAAATGAAAAAACAAACAAACAAACAAAACAAAAAACACCTCAGTTTTGTTGTTAATGCCACCTGCATTATTTTGTCGTGGCTGCCCTAACAAGCTTATAACCTTCATTTGCCCCATCTCATTATGTTCAAGTTTTGTTCTTTTGTTTTTTGTTTTTTTGTTTTCTTGTTTGTTTGCTTTTTGAGAGAGAGTTTTGCTCTTGCTGCTCAGGTTAGAGTGCAATGGCACAATCTTGGCTCACTGCAACCTCCGCCTCCATAGTTCAAGTGATTCTCCTGGCTCAGCCTCCAGAGTAACTGGAATTACAGGCACCTGCCACTATACCTGGCTAATTTTGTATTTTTAGTACAGATGGGGTTTCACCATGTTGGTCAGGCTAGTCTCGAACTTCTGACCTCAGGTGATCCACCCACCTCGGCGTCCCAGAGTGCTGAGATTACAGACGTGAGTCATCACGCCAGGCCTGTTCAAGTTTTATCTGTCTAGCAAGAGTCTGTGAAATGCTACATATTCCACAATATGCTATTTATTCATTTCCTCCCATACCCATTTTGAGTAACCACTCCATCTTCTTAATTCACTGTGTACCTTGTCACTTTTATCTCTATTGGCAAACATAGCTCTTTGAAATCACGTCCATTTATGAATCTAACAAAATGCTTAAAATACTTTCTTGATTCATCAATATATGCTAAATGAACAAATGGAGAGGTATGTGATGGGGGAGCATGAGTGGGTAATAGAATCAAAGGAAGAGTTCTTGATATATGAGACAGAATGATTGATAGAAGTTGAAGGTGCAGAATGATTTCAGGGTGGATAAAAGCATAATTATAATTCCTGGCAAATGGCTCTCATTTTAGGACAAAATGGATATTGTTAATAAAGGTGGTAAGGGTAAGTCTAGGAGTTTGAAGGGAGATTTGAAGCAATACACGTTCTATAAACTAATACATAAAATTTTCAATGTGGTATCTAGAAAAATATCAGCACCTCCATACTTAGTAATAAAAGCAGGAATATCTATATAGTCCCTTGGTAGGGTCACAGCAAGCCAGATATTCAGAGCCTAAATCGAGGCTTCAAGAAAACCCAGGTCCATGGGCTTTGGTGTGGTTGTGTGTTTGGACAGCTTTATGAGCCCTGAGTACTTAGGGACTAGAGAAAGGGAAGAAGCACACAGCTCATGAAAAGGATTAGAAAGTGAAAAAAGAAATTTTTTTTGAGGCAAGGTGTCCACTGGAGATTACATAAAAGGATATGATCTTAATTCCACATTTCACTTTACTCTAGCAGCGTCTGAATTTGAGGACTAATAACTTAAGAGATGTGAAAGTTAGAAAGGACACTATTTAAACATCATTAATATAGAGTCTTACTTTTATAACTATCTTTTGTCTTTTTTCACAACATAGGGAGCTTTAGAAAAATAAAGTAAAAAGGCAAATGAGACCCTCTGAACTCAACCCACAGAAAGGACTTAAATGTAGACCCTCTATAACAGCAAAGGTCTGTGTAAGCATTGTGAAATGCAGGTGGGGCATGATCTGCTGTAAGGTGTATCAGAAGGCATAGAATATTACAAAGCATATGCTTAAAAAATTAAATTTTTGATTTTAAAACTGCTATTCTTATTTATTTATGTTTACACATGCTTCCTTTAGTGGGAAAAAGAGGTAGAATTAGAATACTGTTTCTCAAATCATGGTCTAAAGATTCTTGAGGTCCTCAAGCCTTCTTGAGTTTGTGAGGCTCTCTCTTTTCTAAATTCATATCAGTATGAGGCTGGACTTCGTTTCTTTTACTACAACTATGCAACATATTATGACATGTGGAATACAGAAACAGATAGCATTCAGTTCTCATATAATTTTTTTGTTTTGTTTTGGAAAACATTTTTTCACCAAAACATGAAAACAAATTAATAAGTATGTTTTAGATTCTATTTTTCAATTTGAAATATGGTAAATATCAATAATATAATTTACATAAACCAAAGTTCTTTGAGCTCCTCAATAATTGTTTTTATATTTATGGGATACATAAGATATTTTGCTACAGGCATACAATGTGCAATAACCACATCAAAGTAAATGGGTCATCCATTACCTCAAGCATTTATCCTTTCTTTGAGTTACAAACAATCCAATTATACTCTGTTAGTTTTTTGGTGTTTTTTTTTGTTTGTTTTGGAAGGGTCTCACTTTGTTGCCCATGCTGGAGTGCAATGACATCATCTTACATCACTGCAACCTCAGACTCTTGGGCTTAAGTGACCCTCCTACCTCAGCCCCCTGAAAGTAGCTGGAACTACAGGTGTGAGCCACCTTGTCCAGCTAATTTTTTTCTTTTTTGTAGAGACAAGGGTCTCACCGTGTTGACCAGGCTTATCTCAAACTCCTGAAGTCAAGTGATCCTCTCACCTTGACCTCCCAAAGTACCGGGAGTATAGGTGTAAGCCACTGTGCCCAGCCGTCTTTTTGTTATTTTAAGATATAGTATAAAATATTATTGACCATAGTCACCCTGTTGTGCTATCAAATACTAGATCTTATTAATTTATCTAACTGTATTACTGTACCCATTAATGATTCCTCCTTCCGCCATCCCCACCCACTACCGTTCCCTTTAATACACTTTATTTTTAGAGCAGTTCCAGGTTCAGAGCAAAATTGAGCCAAAGATACAGCAGCTCCCCATATACACACACATGTAGCCTCTCACCTTATCAATATCACCAAACAAAGAATATATTTGTTATACTTGATAAACCTATACTGACACATCATTATCCTCTAAAGTCTATAGTTTACATCAGGGTTCACTCAGTGTTGTGCGTTCTATGGGTTTTGACAAATGTAAAATGAAATGTATACACCCTCATAGTATCATACAGAGAAGTTTCACTACCTTAAAAATTCTCGGCATTCCACCTATTTATTCCCCTTCTCCCTAACCCTTGGCAATCCCTGATTTATTATCTCCACAGTTTTGTCTTTTCCAGAGCGTCACAGAGTTGGGGAATTGTACAGTATGTAGCCTTCTCAGACTGGCTTCTGTCACTTAGAAATAGACATTTTAGTTTCCTCCATGTTTTTTCATGGCTTAATAGTTCATTTTAGTGTTGGATAATACTCCATTGTCTAGATGTGCCACAGTTTACTAATATAATCACCTACACAAGGACATCTTGGTTGCAAGTTTTGGCAATTATGAATAAAACTTTTATAAATATCTGTGTGCAAGTCTGTTTGCAGATACAGGTTTTTGGTTCACTTGAGTACATGCTTTTGCTTATTTATGTCTTTGTGCCCTGAGAATAGTGTTGGTGTAAAACAGATCATTAAGAATTATTTGTTAATTAAAACAAAATCTACACCAAACTAAGAAAGTACCTACAGAAGCTATCTAGAGAATATAAATTGGTGGCTGGTGAAAGGGCACTAAATTCAAAAGCTTATGGAGATACCCTTGTTTTCTCACTGTCAAGATACATATATGTAGATATATATATATATTTATACATGTATAATATGTCTATTACCTATTGGACACATAGTTTTCACTATCAAGATACATACATACACACATGTATGTATGGATAGATGGATGTATACATATATATCTACATACACATATGTGTGGATAGATGGATACATACATATATATCTAGCTATCCATACACATGGATATGTGTGTATCTTGACAGTGAGAAAGACATGCAATATATATAGATAGATAGTGAGAAAGACACATGCAATAGGTAAATTGACAATTTAAATACTCAGGCCAGGCACTGTGGCTCACGCCTGTAATCCCAGCACTTTGGGAGGCTGAGGCGGGTGGATCACAAAGTCAAGAGATCGAGGCCAATATGGTGAAACCTCGTCTCTGCTTAAAATACAAAAATTAGCTGGGTGTGTTGGCACGTGCCTGTAGTCCCAGCTACTGGGGAGGCTGAGGCAGTAGAATCGCTTGAACCCAGGAGGCGAATGTTGCAGCGAGCCGAGATCATGCCACTGCACTCTGACTTGGGTGAGACTCTGTCAAAAACAACAACAACAACAACAACAACAATAATAAAACAAAATTGTTAACTCACCTCTTTCTGTTTTTACCAACTAAAAATGTCACACAATCCTTTAAAATGTACGTACAGAAGACATCAAGTAACCATTGATTATATGCAGCATTATATTTTTAATTAAAAAATACTGAAATGTGGGCCAGGCACCGTGGCTTACGCTTGTAATCCCAGCACTTTGAGAGGCCAAGGTGGGAGGATCACAAGGTCAGGAGTTCGAGACCAGCTTGGCGAACATGGTGAAACCCCATCTCTACTAAAAATACAAAAAATTACCTAGGTGTGGTGGTACATGCCTATAATACCAGCTACTTGGGAGGCTGAGGCATGAGAATCACTCGAACCCAGAAGGCAGAGGTTGTGATGAGCAGAGATCGCGCCATTGCACTCCAGCCTGGGTGACAGAGCAAGACTCCGTCTCAAAATAAATAAATGAAATAAAATATAAAAAATAGATGTACATTTGCAAATCCATTTTTTATAAACAGATATTTGAAATTTCATATTTGTTTTCAGTTTTTTCATCACAATACTTATCTGTTAATGTCACAAAAGAAAAATAAAGGCTAAACAGCACTACAAAAAGTCTAATACTGTTTTGCTAATATTTTATGGGGTTTTTGTTGTTGTTTTTGCTTTTGCTATTCTTTTGTCTTTTTTGCCCCAGAGAATCTAGCAGTCAACCTGACCTCACTTCATGGTTAATGAATCATCTGTTGTTAAATTTCAGACATAAAAGCACAGCCTCACTACCTTTTTAAAAAGCTTATAAATGGTTTCTCAAAAGAATTAAGAAAACCTTTAATAAATCAAAACAATGAGATTATAGACATGAAACTACACTATCTGCAGCTTTTCAAAAACAGAGTCCTGATGGAAAATAGATAATGAATTCTCAAGAAATTACACTCCTCTGGGTATATGTGTGAGGTATACTCCATGGAAAAAATTTATTGGAAGCTCTCTTATGAGAGAAATAAGATGATCGAAAAATAAATCCTCCAAGAAGTAACTACTTTTTATTATTTTTGATTAAAATTCATTCTTAAAAACAAAAGTCTTCAAAAGAAGTTTTCTCAATTATTTACCTCCTCTTATTCTGAATCTGCAATTTTGTGGCAATTTATTAGGTAAATTCTGTTTAATCAGAAAACCTACAAGTGATTCTTATATGTATTCAAGTATTCCCTTCCAGATATATGTGAGCCATCTTGTAGCCTTTGGCAAAGTTTACTACTGGCCTGTAATAATAATAATCAGACTTTATATGGATATATATTTCCCAAGTCAAATATCAAGGCAAAAAAAAACCCAGTATTATTCAGAGCAAATGACCTGTGCATGCACATCAATTCTTAAAATGAAAATTAAAGAAACATTGTTATTTCTGTAGAGCTGTGCTGGAAGCAATTGATTCATATGTATAAAATATCAAATCTAAAAAGTGTTCTTCATTATATTTTGGTTCACAATTCATTAGTAATTAAATGGAATGAAGGAATGTATCAATACAGGAAAAGTTATGGCTCTATATGTTTTAGGTAATTCCTAAATTTATCCATGAGGCAAAACACTACTTAAGTCTATGTATTGAAAGCAGTTACATTTTTTTCTTTCATAGGCAGTGGTTTTATCTGGAGAGGAAATATAATGGGTGATATCATATTATATTTTATTGTATTTTCTTTCACTGTAAATGTTTCAAAGACATTGTAATTATTACTGTAGTATTTTATTATTTCTGTATTCCAAGAGGTAGCCAGATGTTTTTGTGTGTGAAGTTGAAAACTGAAACTTTTGAGGACAATTTTCTCATAAAAATCTTCTATCTTTCATAAAAGTTTAAACTCACTGAGAAGTTTGGACTTGATCACTGATGTTCAAAATGTATCTGGAGACTCCTGGGGATCCATGAGATCATTGTAGGGGTTCACAAGGTCGTAACAATTTCTTTTAAGGCCGGGCGCGGTGGCTCAAGCCTGTAATCCCAGCACTTTGGGAGGCCGAGACAGGCGGATCACGAGGTCAGGAGATCGAGACCATCCTGGCTAACACGGTGAAACCCCGTCTCTACTAAAAAAAAAAAAAAAAAAAAAAAAAAAAAAAAAAAAAAAAAAAAAAAAATTCTTTTTAATAACTACAAATTATATCATTGTGTTGACAATAAACAGAAAGTGTGCTTGCATACTTTTGTACTCTAAAAGTTTCTTCTTTCATTTCCACTATGATAAATATCAATAGGATAGAATCTGCATAAACAAGAGTTCTTTGATATACTCAATGACATTTAAGAAAGTAATTTTTGGCCGGGCGCGGTGGCTCAAGCCTGTAATCCCAGCACTTTGGGAGGCCGAGACGGGCGGATCACGAGGTCAGGAGATCGAGACCATCCTGGCTAACACGGTGAAACCCCGTCTCCACTTAAAAAAACTACAAAAAACTAGCCGGGCGAGGTGGCGGCGCCTGTAGTCCCAGCTACCCGGGAGGCTGAGGCAGGAGAATGGCGTGAACCTGGGAGGCGGAGCTTGCAGTGAGCTGAGATCCGGCCACAGCACTCCAGCCTGGGTGACAGAGCGAGACTCCGTCTCAAAAAAAAAAAAAAAAAAAAAAAAAGAAAGTAATTTTTAAAGTTTTACAACTACAGCTTTAAGTAATCTAGAAAGGGAGGGATGAAACTGGAGTGCATTGTGGGGCTGATCTGGGTCATGTTGAGATTGCTTAGCAACTCCTAGTTGGTAAGGTACTGCAACTTGGTAATGATGTAGCTGAATTGCCGCCTTCATGGAAATAGGTGGACTTGAGCAGTTAGCATATATATACACCAGTGGCAATCATGATGCACTAAAGCATAGAAAGTTCCCTCTCTTTTACAGTTAACTTGTGTAATCATTTGTTTGTCCAATCTCTCTTTGGGGAAATCTTTCCTCTGAGTTGTCTAATTTTGGCATGAAGAAGATTCCAGGTGCCTGGCCCTCATTATAGAAGCAAGATACCTTTTCTTTTCAAACCTTGGCATAACCAGGAGGTTGGCATAAGACTAAAATATGACAACTAGATGTTCTCTACTGGGATTGTAAATTTGAGCCAGTAACACCAGGATGGAAAGAAGGTTTGGGCAATATTCATCATAGTGACTCTGATGGCAGTAGCAGTGATAGCAGATGTCCTGGCTGCTGTTTCCTCCCTCTTTTCTTTCAGGACTCCTTTAATTCCTGTCCATCTAAAGCCTGCTTCCTCAACACCACCCTTGCCAACCCAATATTCTTCCAACAAATTCCCCTATGCTTAAGTCAGTCATAACTTCCCCATAACATACATATATACACACACATATATATACAAATATGTACATATATACACATATACACACATAAATACATATATACTCATATATACATATATACTCATATATACAGATATACTCATATATGTACATATATGTATATACTTATATGTATATATAGACATATACATATCTTTTCATATACATACATATATGTGTATATATGTATGTATATGAGTATATATGTATATGTATATATACGTATATATGTGTATATATGCACATATGTGTGTGTATATATATATGTATGTATCTCCCTAAGGAGATAAAGGTCATCTCCACTATAATATGCAAACAAATACAAACTCTCAAACCACTGAAATAGACTATCTCTCAAGCTCATTGAGATGCAAACATGAAGCTAGACTAAATTTGATTTTTTAAGTGATGTAGAAAATATCACAATTCATTATATTTAAAAAGTCAGAAATTCACCAATTTATTATAATTTCATATTTACCGTCAGCAATTAGCCACCTATATAGTTATACTTTCTGTCTTAAATTCCACTTGTTTAACAACTCTTTTCTTAAGTTAATATGAAGATTATTGAATCTAGAATTAGAGATATATATCAGGGTTCCTGAAAAGGAGAATTTAACATGCAGAAAAGGTGTCATTTAAAATTTGGCAGACGCTTTTTATTCTAAGCGAAAACAGAAAAGTATACCTAAGAAGAGATTTTCATACTCTGCAAAAAAAAAAAATTAGACTTCAGTGGTCATTATTATATAAATGAAATACCTAGGGAAGGAACTTTTTTTGTTTCATGTATTGATGAAGCATCCCTTTTCAATATACTTTGTATGTTGAGTAGATTTTTACATAGCACATAGGCAAGTGTGAGTAGCAATATATTGTAGTAATTGAGAGGACAAGCTCTGGAGTCAGACTGTTAATGGATTCTGATGCTAACACACATACACACATGCACACACACATATGTAGTTGACCCTTGAATGACATAGGGGAGGCTATGAACCCCTAGACACAGTCAAAAACTTAAGTAATAGCTTACTGTTGCCTGAAAGCCTTAACAATAACATAAACAGTTGATTAACACATACTTTGTAACACATATTAAAATTATTATATATCGTATTCTTACAATAAAGTAAGCTTGAGAAAAGAAAATGTTATTAAGAAAATCACAAGGAAGAGAACATATATTATCTACTAAGTAGAAGTGGGTCATCATAAGGGTCTTAAACTTCATTGTCCTTACATTGAGTAGGCTAAGGAGGAAGATGAAGAGAAAGGGTTGATCTTGCTCCTGGGTAGCAGAGGCAGAAAAGGTGGAGGAGGTGGAAGGGGAGGCAAGAGAGGAGACACACTTGGTGTAAGTTTTATTGAAAATAATCTGCATATATGCAGACCTGCACAGTTTAAACCCATGTTGTTTGAGGGTAAACTGTTTATTTATTACTTTGGGAAATTTTCTTAGTTGATCAACCCTCAGTTTCTTTACCTGTAATATAAAACTATTTGTAATAAATTATCTATGATATAATAGGAGCTATAGGGTTTATTGTGAAGATTGAAAGAAAATATACATAGCTAAATACATTTTAACATTTTTATTAGGGGTTAAAAAAAGCTCTTGGGAGAAATCTATTCAAGATTTCTAAATATCCCCTTTGCAGTTCAACCATTATTAGGGCCTTTTGAATTTCGTGTGATGGTCTTGATGGAGGGAGGCTCACCGATAGGGAAAGGGGACTCATATCTCTAAATGTGAATTCAAAGAAAGTAAAGGGGAGTCTATCAGGTGACACAGAATAGAGAAATCATTAATTTGGTTAAAGAAAATTTCATAAGCCATTAAATTGAAAATGAGATTTTTTTCCCTCCTATTTTAGTAGATTTGAATTATATTATCTGAAAGAGATCTTAGTAATTACTTATGGAAATTAAGATAAATTATTTAGTAAGAAAGTTGACTGAGCAAGAAATAGTTTGCATTGAATAACTGGTAAAATTTTCTTGAAATTTTGTAAGGAATAAAAATCAGCATCTCTTTGGTAAGGTTGAGCCATTCTTTTCAAAAACAATTTTCTGTCATTTTATGTACAGAATGAATTTAAATGACTCATAAAGAAGGAATTTAAAAAAAACAAAAGGGAGAAAGAAGAAATGTCTTTACTAAGCTGAATAAGTAGTGAATTATGAAAGTGAAAGCAGGACAAAATAATGGTCCCTAAAATAGAGGAAAATGTGCAGATTTGAGAATAATAGAGGTAGAGATTTTGAAATATAATAACTTCTTAAACTAAAGTAAAATCAGCATAAAAGGTAAGTATTTTATGAAATAATAAAAAATAAACTTTAGTGAATTAAGGACTAGCATATATTGTTACGTTCATAATGTTTTTTTTTCTGTTTTTTTTTTTGGTTTTTTTTTTTTTGAGACGGAGTCTCGCTCTGTCGCCCAGGCTGGAGTGCTGTGGCCGGATCTCAGCTCACTGCAAGCTCTGCCTCCCAGGTTCACGCCATTCTCCTGCCTCAGCCCCCCGAGTAGCTGGGACTACAGGCGCCCGCCACCTCGCCCGGCTAGTTTTTTGTATTTTTTTAGTACAGACGAGGTTTCACCATGTTAACCAGGATGGTCTCGATCTCCTGACCTCGTGATCCGCCCGTCTCGGCCTCCCAAAGTGCTGGGATTACAGGCTTGAGCCACCACGCCCGGCCACGTTCATAATGTTTTATCTTTGCACTGCCTCAGTAATTTTCTGTTTATAGAGAAGAAACAAAAGAGTCAAAATACACCACTAAGAAATGATACAATATATGACATGGTTTGGATGTATGTCCCCTCCAAATCTCATTTGAAAGGTAATATCCAATGTTAAAAGGTAATCCCCAAAGGTAAATTTTGATGTGTGTGTATGTGGCGGGGGTGGGGAGGGGTTGTTAAGGGCCCAGTCTTCCACTCACCTGGGCCGGGACTAGTCAAACAGTGGCAACAGCTCTGCTAGCACAGAGACTACTTATATATTGTCGGAATTTATTTCCTTTTTCTTATTTTTTTTCTCTATAGGGCTTTTAATAAACACGTGATTCTGTGTGTGTGTGTGTCTACAAATATATATCTGTACATACACACACACTTTTGGCTGTTGTGGCTGGAGTCATTTTCTATTTAGATTATGTCCATCTCACCTGAAAGAAGAGCTCTCCAGGGATTGCCTTTAGACTACATATTTATTACTGCATTAATTCCATTCTTTAAAATAAATTGAACAATACTGAAAATCTTAGGATAGGCTATTCATTTTATAAAATTCCATTGAACTTTAGAGAAGTATATACATATATGGATATATATATATGGATATATTGGAGAGAGAGATATATATATGGATATATGCATGGATCCATTAACATTGCTATAAAGGAATACCTGATAGTGGGCAAAGACAAAAAATATTTAAATGTTAAAAAATCAAAACATGTCAAAGAAACTAGAGGGGCTTTTAATATCTGTGTGGCCAGTGTTGGTATCTGAAATAAGTATGAGGCCTAGCTGATCAGCTAGATCTCTTCATTCCCCTTCTAATGCTGCTGTATGGGATTTTTGCTGAATTTGGAGAAGTGTAAGTGCAACAGAGTTTGGGGACTTGCCTAGCAAGAAGAAACAGAAACAGGTTTCTCCAGTTCTTCAGTTTCTGCTGGAAATAGAGGTCTGTAATAATTACTAACAGGTAGTCTTTACTGGCTTTTGAATGAGGAAGTCAAGTGAAACTGACTATAGCAGTAAGCCAGATCTGATCCAGCTTAACTATTGATTGGTTTGGATCAAATCAGTCAGCCACTCATACTATCAGGCTGGAAGAAGAAATAACATTCTGGGTGGAAATAATATTACTCCAGGGTGTATAAAACTTTTAAATATAATGCCAGAAAAAATTACCTGTTTAACTCATTTCTTAAATACATATATAGGGGTTTGAAATTCTATTCACTGTTAGTAAAACTTAACCACAGAACACACTTTTGAGATACTGGAGCCTGTTCTCCCTACCCTAGTTTCTGATGCCTTGGCCTAGCATCGTTCTGCACGTTCTTCTACTACTGTAACATTAATCCCACCACCACCATTGCTCAAAGAACATGAATGTCACGTAAAAATCTGACATGTTTGACTTTTAAATATTGTGTCATTTTTCATGACACAGAGAGATCAATAAAAATAGGTTTATGTGAGCTCTGAAGTACATAGAAAACTCCATTATGCATTGATTAAACATGTTTAAATGATATAAACTTTATATTGAGAAAATAAAATTATGTGCACCAGCATAAAAACTCTTAACTGCATAAAAAATACATATACAATGAAAAGGTAGTCTCTTTGCTATCACAGTACTTCAGTGGATTTCCCTAGAAAAAGCCATTGTGTTAATATTCTTGAATACTTCCAAAAATATTCAATTTCCATTTAAGTGTGTGTATATGTGTGTATATATATTATCTATATATACACATATATGTGTATTATATATTATATTATATATTATCTATATATACACATATCTATATAATATAGATTGTATATCTATATATCTATATAATATATATCTATATATCTAGATAGATCTAGATATCTATGTAATATAGATTATATATACATATGTGTATATATAGATAACATTATCTGTATATATACACATATATGTCTATATAGATAATATGTATATATGTAGATAATATCTACATATAATCTATATATACAGATGTATATATAGATAATATATGCATACAAAAATGGGAGAAGACTATACTTAACATTTTTCACTTTGAATTTTGTATTTCTTAATCAACATTGGGGATATTTTCATATTAGCACATGTAAATCTACCTCATTCTTTTAGTAGTCGCGAAGTATTCCAATGGGTGAATATATTATACTCATTTTAGTGAAATGTTGATGGTTGTTTTGATTGTTAACAATCAGTTATGTTTATAATCAAAGCTGCAAGATTTATTTTGTCCTGTACAATCTTTGTGTATAATGTATACATATTACTTTCTCAACATTCTTAGCATGGTTGTGTTTCATTAAATATTTCATCTTTGGCAATTCACTGCTCAAAAATACATTGTAGGCAATTTAATTTGCTTTTCTTTATAAGTTATAGTGAATAGTTTCTCATGTTTAAAATTAACTTTTTAAATGAACTCTGTATCCACACCCTCTTCCCATCTTCTTGTTGGCTTTTTAAAAATTCCTGGTTCAATATTTACATAAGCCTTCATATTCCAACATTGAGGCTGCCTGCAACATGCAACATGACTGAGGAGTTTGCAGTATATTTAGACTCTCAGGGAAAAGGCTCAAAGCAGTTAGCAGTGGCTTAGATATTTTTCCCCAAGTCATTACTAAAATTAATATAACAATATAGGAAAGGTCAAACGACTTTTCTCTAGCATCATTTATATCTATAAGGAGAAATTCTGTGACATACTGAGGAAAAAATATTGGTATATTTGAAATGGATTGTCAAGAATATTTTCTATAAATAAGGTTAACATTGCTATTAAATATACCGTGGTATCATAACTATCTATGTTGTCAACACCAATCCTTGTGGCTTGAGATTAAGCACATGCTATTACTGCCAGTTGCACACATGCATTACTTCCAAGTTTCCCAGCCAATAATCAAGATTATCTTCATCATTGTGATTATGGAAGATAATCATGGCTTAATGTGACTCTTCAGGGAGTCTATAAAACGCTTGGAATATCACTTGTGGGATCCGGAAAGGATAAATGAGCAACCACTAATAGAAACTTGTTATTACAAGATGCTTTTTGTTTATATGAGAACATTAAATTCATTAGATAGCATCATACATTTTCAAGAATCTAAAGCATGTTGTCAGAGTCTATATTCTATGTTTTCAATACCTAGAATGATCAGAATATGGGGAACACTGATGTTTCAAAGACATTATATTTTTATAGTTCCCTCTGTGTCACAATCTTATACAATGTTTCAAAATCCATTACTTCACCTTGGTTACTATCTTGAACATAAGGAATTATTTTTGGAGGATAATCTGTCAATTTCTTAGAAAATTATCCTATGGCCGGGCGCGGTGGCTCAAGCCTGTAATCCCAGCACTTTGGGAGGCCGAGACGGGCGGATCACGAGGTCAGGAGATCGAGACCATCCTGGCTAACACGGTGAAACCCCGTCTCTACTAAAAAATACAAAAAACTAGCTGGGCGAGGTGGCGGGCGCCTGTAGTCCCAGCTACTCGGAGGCTGAGGCAGGAGAATGGCATAAACCCGGGAGGCAGAGCTTGCAGTGAGCTGAGAACCGGCCACTCCACTCCAGCCCGGGCGACAGAGCGAGACTCCGTCTCAAAAAAAAAAAACAAAAAACAGAAAATTATCCTATGAAAATCTATGAAGATTGCCTGACTTTTCGATTGTATCTTTCTTGATTCACTATTGTGGCTGTTTCCTCAATATAAACCACAAAAATTGTTCATAAATGTAATGAGTCAAGCAAAATACTTATATAAGTAATTAATAAGCAAACTTTAAAAATCCCACAGCAATTTTCCTAAAGTAGTGATTGGCTTATTATCTTTTTGGAACTAGTATTTTATTCAAAAGTACCCTTACTCTTGTGAGAAATACTTACGGCTTAGTCATCAGGCACTAATTTATGTGCTAGGATACAGAAGTGAACAAAATGGGGAAACATCCTTACCTCATGGAATTTTCATTCAGTGAGATGTGATGGAAAGGGAAATGTGAATAGAACGAAATATTCAGGATGGTGATTTTGCTAAGAAATAACAATTCTCTCCAATATCTTCTGGAGATTTTTATGAGGGTAATCAATCTTCAGTGCAAAACCAAAGAGTAATTCAAGATTTTGAAGCACAAAAAAAGATAACATTATATTACATATGCTATAGTTGTCAAAATCAGAGTTCAGTTTTTTTTCCCCAAAGTTAGGACAGCTTTACATTGCTACCATATGTAGACTGACATTACACTCTCTTTGCCTTAGTTTGACATTAAAATGTATCAAAAATTTTATTTCATAAAATGTCCCCTCATTGCCCAGTTGCCCTCTCACTCAGCAAGGGGAACCACTTCCACTGGTTTCTTATGTATACTTCTAAAGATCATTATGCATACTGAAGTAAATAAACATTGATTGTTATCTTCTTGGTTGTTTTCAGCAAAAATAATAACATATATCTCACCTACAGCATATTTTCTTTACTTAACAAAATATTGTAGACATCATTTCACATTAGCATACAAAGAGTTTCTTCAATTTTTATAGTTCATGGGATTTCATTTTATGGATATATCATTTAAAAAATATTTCTCTGAATATATGATATCCAACTATTGGCACCATTCCAAGTAGGTAAAGGTATTGTATAATTTGTTAGTGGTATTTTTCTGTAATTTTTAAAAAATACCATATTTCACATTTGTCTCCATCATATTTTAATCTGGCAAAAACAAAATATGCTTCATAAACACTACTATTAAATTTGAACATATCAATGTTATCTTAGGAAATATGTTTGGATTTGTTGCTTGCACTTCACTTTTAAAAAAATAAAACTATTGAAACTTCTCTCTAAAATAGAAGAGTGGAATTCAACCCACCTGGGGAATAACTAAAAAAAAAAGCCGGGATGGCAGAAGGGAAAATATAACTGTGCTGAAAGGAGGGAAAATATAACTGTGCTAAAAGAGGACAAATTGAATATTAGGGGCTGGATAGAGAGAGATCTCTAATATCTATGATATAAAGAAAACAAAACTGATGGTGGTGGGAGGTTGTGCTCTACCATGGAAATTATCTTTTGAAAAATATATTGTATAAATTGTTGAAGTAAAAATGTTGGGAAAAGCTGAGTGTTGGGAGAAGCTGAGGCAGGACTTGCATGTCTGACATAATGTAGAAGAGTCTTGGAACATGTCCGGGGTCCAGGGTCTGAAATCCCTTGTGGCCTTTGGAACACCAAGTTCTGTTCTAAAGGGTGGAAGGCTACCCTGATACACCATGATCTAAGCCCAGGGCGTACAATCCCTCGTGGCTTGGACAGAATCCAGGGCTCGCGGCTCTGAAATGTGTCTAGACTTGCTGGCTCCTTGCTCCTTGCTCCTTGCTCTCCCAGGATCGATTGTATCTTGAGTTAAAAGAACCTGCTCTCCCATTATTTCAAGTAGCAGAACATGTTCCTAATAAGTGCTAAACCATCACAGCTGTAGATCACGCGCCTGCCCTTTTGACCTCCACATTCTCACCGCCTGTTTCTCTGCTGGATTACCAATAAAAAGCATGGGCTCCCAGAGCTCGGGGCCTTCACAGCCTCCGTGATCAGGACAGCCCCTTGGTCCCAGCTTTACTTCTCAAACTGTCTTTTTCTCAATCCTTTGACTCCGCCGGACTTTGTCACCCCCATGACCTGGTGTTGGGTCTGATCACCCCAACATAAAAATGTTATGATTTTAACTTCTCTTAATGGAAAAAATACACAAGAATATGGAAGTTCGTGGGTGAAATAGTTATAATGAAAGAGCAGCATTTGGTGGAAATAAATATGCATTCATTGCATGGTTTTTGAGTCTTTCTCTTGCCCCTCTTTATTAGTATCCTGATTTATCTTGGGGAAATTTTATTAACACTAATTTGTCATGTGCACTACATTTACCAAATGGTGTGGCAGCCATGCAGTTGGAGTAAGACTGAATTTACTCTTGACTCTGGAAGCAGAGTATTTCTTTACCAAAAATGTTTGTTCCTTTTACCCAAGACTGAACAGTCCTCATTGAACTTGAGACTTTGGCTAGGAATACCATAGCGTGATTGTTTATTCCCTTCTCAATAGTGTGGAGTATAGACACAAACTTAGAACTGCAACAGCCATGTTGCCACCATGAAGGCTGCCACCTGAGCATGAAGGTGGCCACAGAGGAGTGCACTCCATGGAGATCACAGTGAGTTGGCTCCAGAGCCCTGTTCAAACCATGCCTGCATATCGTACTTTCTCTGAAACATTTAGGCATATGACCAAAATATCCTCCTTAATATTCCATCGGTTTGCTTTGTGTTTTCTATTTCTTTCAGTTTGGAGGTATCCTCATGAATATAAATAAAAAAGAAGGGGAAGAGGAAGTTAGGAGAGAGAGAAGAGCTGGAAGTTATCCCTGGTCTGTTGCATAAATTATTTATTTAGAAATTCTCTTGAATTTCTCTGTATAATGCTTTTGAAAATGGACAAGTAAACAAGTAAGCATAATTCTGATTATACATATATCATATTTCTTTTTTTTTTTTTTTCTGAGCTGAAGTCTGGCTCTGTCACCCAGGATGGAGTGCAGAGGTATGATCTTGGCTCACTGCAACATCCACCTCCCTGGTTCAAGCAATTCTCCTGCCTCAGCCCCCCACGTAGCTGAGATTACAGGTGCATACCACCAAGCTGGCTAATGTTTGTATTTTTAGTAGAGACAGGGTTTCACCATGTTTGTCAGGCTGGTCTCAAACTCCTGACCTCAGGTGATCTGCCCACCTCGTCCTCCCAAAATGTTGGGATATAGGCGGGAGTCACTGCTCCCAGCCTGATTATATATCATATTTCTGAATCTATATCACTATTTGTATCTTTATCTTTATCTGTATGCCTGTATCTATCAATACATGTCCTTCCTTCCTAGTTTTCTTTCAATGCTGGTGTCCCTATGCCTTCAGTTCTTTATCTTATTTTCCTTATACATCTGTATCACAATGAAGATACCTCTATAAGCTTTCTTTAATTTATACCCTATCAGATTATGTTACTTTTCTATTAACTTTAATGGGAAATTTTCAGCTTCAAAACATTACTTGAAAGTACTCAGTTTTTTTTTTAACATGTGAACAGAAAACCAAACACCACATGTTCTCATTCATAAAAAGGAATGAGATCATGTCCTTTGCAGGGACATGGGTGAAGTTGGAAGCCATCATCCTCAGCAAACAAACACAGAAACAAAAAACCAAATACCACACGTTCCCACTCATGAGTGGGAGTTGAACACTGAGAACACATGGTCACAGAGAGGGGAACAACACACACCAGGGCCTGTTGGGGGTGGAGGGTGAGGGGAGGGAACTTAGAGGACAGGTCCATAGGTGCAGTAAACCACCATGGCAAACGTATGCTATGCAACAAACCTTCCCGTCCTGCACATGTGTTCCATTTTTTGAGAAGAAATTAAAAATAAAAGGAAGTATGCAGTTTTTAAACCTACCCTATGATCATTAACCAGTTCAGAGATAGCATGAATTCAACTCAAAAAGAAAATTACAATGTGGTAAATTTCATGCTATATTTCTGTGTTTTATTCAGTGAGCTTCTAAAATATGAATCATAAAAATGGCCATGTAATAACACAGCTTATATACTTCTGAACAGAGAGAATATTGAATATTTGAATCAAGCACCTGCAATCATTTTCAGAGTCCCCCAGACTTGTGATGTTGTACCAAAAAGAGAAATGAATTCTGGACAGATAAGAGCCACTGAGGAAAAGAGCCTCAGAATTTGAAACTGAAACCATTGACATAGGTTCTTGAGCATTATGGAAGAAAAGTTGCTTTCTAACTAGCTGAGCCTTCAGATACTTGTAAATAAATATCATCACAGTGCGTTTCACCAAGAGATAAACAGAAAGAGTCTTCTTAGCTGTACTCTACAGTACTTTTTACTAAGAAGTTACATTTTACAATGATCAACAAGGGTATATAGAAAGTGTTATGTTTTGGTGATAATAATCTTTTAAGATAAGGAGTAGGACAAAGACATGTCACAGTTTATTTGGTACTGTTCTTGGATATACTTCTCTGTCTGTCTAATTATTAATAGTTTCCCTTTCACTTTTAAATATTTCCTGATTTGGGCAACAATTTATAGGGTCAACCTGCTTAGGGGTGGCTAGTAATCATGTATATATAAGAAAGGCTAGTTAGGGAAAATATTAGTTATATATATTATATACACATATAGTTATATATATACACCAAAATAATTGTCCCATTACCAGAACATCTGCAAACAGATTATGAAATCGAGTTTATTGACAACTGAAAGTCTTCACCCCTTCAATGTTCCTTCCAGAAAGTATTTGTTAATTCTTATATTTTTCTAACTTAATGCATGTTAAAGTACAAATTTTCTGGGTTAAAATAAACAACTAATTCGTAATCATGCCAAGAGTATGAATAGAGTCATCCCAATAATAAGGTTTGGAGAAAGTGGGGCAGGAGAAGAGGAGGGAGGGAGGAAACAAGGGAGAGAAGAGAAGCTGATTAAAATCAGTATAAAATCTAATACATTTTATTTTACTAAGCAACTTTTCTATTGTGATGAATAATGTAATGAACAATCAAGAGACAACCTAAAAGAAGACATCCTTCAGAAATGTTTATTCATTCAACAAATATTTATAGTCATTTGTAAAGAGCCTAGAAATCTTACCTTGCTTTAACTTTTCCCTGTAATATTAAGCCTAATATGCAGCACATGGAATATTATTATTATTATTATTATGTTTTTTTTTTTTTGAGATGGAGTCTCGCTCTGTCGCCCAGGCTGGAGTGCAGTGGCCGGATCTCAGCTCACTGCAAGCTCCCGGGTTTACGCCATTCTCCTGCCTTAGCCTCCCGAGTAGCTGGGACTACAGGCGCCCGCCACCTCGCCGGGCTAGATTTTTGTATTTTTTTAGTAGAGACAGGGTTTCACCGTGTTAGCCAGGATGGTCTCGATCTCCTGACCTCGTGATCCGCCCTCCTCGGCCTCCCAAAGTGCTGGGATTACAGGCTTGAGCCACCGCGCCCGGCTGGAATATTATTTTTAATCTCATGACTCAGATGCTGTTCTTAGCATCCCCAAATGTATATCCTGAAGTCCTCAATCAAAATGTCTTCAGGCCACATGTAAAGTAAGGATGGATGTTGTGAAAACTGTCTCCTATGGAAACTGTATGACAGTTTTGTGTCTCTGTGTGTAACCAGGAACAACATTCACTTACACAAATTGAAATTTTATGAGTCACACATTGTACTATGGGTCATGAATTTTATGTGATTTATAACTTTGGATCTTAACCTGAAGGTTTTACAATGTTTTATTTGTTAAATATATTTGTTTCTGTTAATCTATTTTATGGAGCGTATCTTCATAAATAGAGCTGCTGTGATATTCTTCCCATTTTATTTCCCCTCATTTGCTTGCATATATAAACAAAAGGAAGATAGAGAACTATGAAATGGCAGGGCTGCTTGGATGCCTGAGTGGTTGTGAAATGCTAGACTTAAGGATGTTGCTAGGAGGCTGCTGCGGCTCTCTCACTGTAAATTAGCCACTCATTACAGCCAATCAGATAAACAACCTTGCATGGGATGACTGGGGGGTTTTCAGCTCTTTACATTATTTGCTGAAGATTGCTTTCCTAGCCACATTTCCTTCAATTTGATTAAAATGCATACATTTCTCTTATCATCTTATCTTGTCATGCAGTTCTCAAGTGTGCTGCTAAGAAATCGTCACATAAAATTCCAGAAAGGATGATTTTATGATGGAGGAATATTCATCCCATAGTTTCTTCATTTCTTTTAGCTTTTTCTTAGAATGGGTTTTTTTCAGTCTCCATAACCAGGAAGTATTTCTTTGTATCTCTCACCCAGGAGAGGTGTCTGCAGTTTAGTCAAAATTATTCCGTGTAAGCCTTGGTGTTGTTACCAACGTGAAGCTGATGGGTCAGTAGAGCCTCTCTCTCTCTCTCTCTTTTTTTCTCTCTCTCTCTCTCTCTCTCTCTCTCAATTCTCTAGTCTTAGCAGTGGTGATGATGGTATTTCCTGCATACTCCACATCAACAGTTCATTCTCAGAGTCAGGTAAAATGTCACAGGAGAAGAGATTTTGAAAAACATATAGTACTGCAAAAATGAAAGATACCATGATGATGTTTCTGTTTTGTTTTGTTTTAGTTAACCCTCTAAGCTATGATACTGTTCAATAGAATTTTCTGCCGTGATCAAAGAAACACTTGAAAATGTGGCTATGAGCATGTTAAATGTGGTGGATGTAAGGAACTAAATATTTAAGTTTATTTAATTTTAACTAACTTAAATTTAAATGGGAACATATAGCTATAGGCTACCATATCAGACAACACAGCTCTGAGGCATTACATTGTTTTTTTAGTTACCTCACACTAAGACTGTTTTTAAACACTTGAAAATAACCATGAACCTAATAATTTAGGTAAGTCTAGAAGAGATAAAACATTAGATCTAGAGACCTAGATTTCTAGACTTCTCTGGGGTAGACTATCTTAAATATATATATAGGCTATCTTAAAAACTTCTCAGATTAAGAAAGTAACTTGTTAATGACTATATTGTCAGTAACTATATTTTATAACTATATTGTTAATAAAACAACTCCATATGGTTGACTCACATCATGAGAGTACATATACACACATAAATAAAGTCTATTTATTGATACAGTATATTCTGTCAGGTTCAGTGATTTTACTGTGGAATAGTTCATTAGTAAGTCAAAAAACTTAGATACAAGGTCTTACCTAGGATGCTTTTGTACATTACCTTGGTCGATTTACTCTTCTACCAAAACGCCTTCAGTGATTTCCTGTCAGTGATAAAATAAAATCTTGACTCTTCAGCTTGGCCTTCACAATCTACCTTCTTCTCTACTTGGTTTCAACTTCTGTCACTCCATAACCCACAGTAGGCAACTCATCTGTTTTTCAGCTTTTTCATATGTTCAATGAATAATTATCAAGAACCTACTATGTACAATACATTTTGCTAGATACTAAGGATACACCAATGAACAAAATACCGTGTCTGCCACTCATGGAAAATAGTAGAAAATATTGATAAAAATTGCATAAAATTATGGATGATATTAGATTCTAATTATATGACATAAAAGTTGGGATTGGAAATTACAACTGGGGCACTGGTTTGGTTTGTGAGGGTCCCAAAAAGTCTTCTCTTTGAGTGTGACAGTTAGTCCTAAAGGTTAAAAGCATGTAGCCAGGATGGAACATTTAGGAGAGAAATGAGACATGACTGTCTTATGGAGTTACCACCACCTTTAGCTCTCCCCTTCACATGGTGAAATACTGTTTGTTTGCCTCATCAAACTCACATATGGCTACCTTTGAAAAATAGTCCAAGAACCTTCATCACTGCTAACCTTTCTCTGTCATAGCATCTAAGTCTGACAAATTATAATTGCTTGTATTTATGGCAATCTCCTCTCTAGACTTTGAGTCCTGCTAGAGAAGCATTCTTGTATTTATATCCTCTAGCATTTATTTATTGTAGGGCCCTGAATAAATGTGAGGAATAAAAAGTAAATAACATAAACTCCCTTCCCTTTTAGAGTTCACATTTTAAAAAGGAAACAGCTTTGAAATAAATTTTTGTTACTCTACTTGATCCATACTACAAAGGAGACCTGCCAAACTGCTATAGAATAATGAATAACAGCTTTTAGGGGTAGGAATGGTGAGAAAAATAAGAAGTAGGTATCCAAATAAATATTTTGTGTAGATAAAATCTACTCCATGATTATTTTAAAGAAAGCTACTAGACTAAAGATTGGTAAAAACAGCCCAAATATAGTCAGGCAAATGTAATAAAAAGTAAAGATGAATGGAATCAGTCTCTATGGAAATAGATCTACTGTCAATATTATTGTCCCCATCAAAGACAGCCCTTAACTGTTGCTAACTAAATTTATAGCATGGGCAATCACTAACATGAACCTGTTTGCTCTTCTATAAAATCCAGAGTGTGGATGGATGTGAGCAGTGTTTTCTACAGAATGTTCCATATGGCTTCCTAGAATGTTAATACTAAAACAAATGTTGGAAGCTCTGAATAAAACATAATTCATGAGGTTTCTTTAGATTAGGACTTCCCAGAATCTATCATAGGCTAATAAACAGTGTGGCTCACTTGAGGGGTCCATCATACACCTTTCTCAAATCTATTTGAAACGTGAAACATGTGAATAATTTGTGTATATAGCTACAATTTACAATAGCAGAAATAAAAGGAAAAGAATACAGTGCTATGAAATACAATAACCCACTTTCGATTGGGTGGCCTGGGTACACCTCTCTGAGATCTGAAGTGTGAGATGAAGGATGAGAAGAAATCGCAGAAAGGAAGGGATAAACATCTTAGAAAGAGGAAGCAGTACATGCATATCCCCTGATGATAAAAAGTTGGTGCTGAAAGTCCACAGTGGGTTGAGCATCTGAAGCTCTGGGTCTGAAAAAACCAAGCAGCAGAGGTAGATGTAAGCATGGGGCACACAAAGACAGTGCTGCAGTGTTCATAGTTAATCAAGGCATGACTTCATTGAGAAAGTCTGGATAAGAAAGAAAAAGGTCAGCTGAATTAAACAGTGTGTGCTTACTGACACGATTTTTTTTTTTTTTTTACTATTTACTTTTCTTTCTTTCTTTCTTTATTTTTGTTATACTTCAAGTTCTAGGGTACATGTGCATAACGTGCAGGTTTGTTACATATGTATCCTTGTGCCATGTTGGTGTGCTGCACCCATCAACTCGTCAGCACCCATCAATTCGTCATTTATATCAGGTATAACTCCCAATGCAATCCCTCCCCCCTGCCCCGCCCCATGATAGGCCCCAGTGTGTGATGTTTCATTCTTAGCAAACTATCACAAGAAGAGAAAACCAAACACCGCATGTTCTCACTCATAGGTGGGAACTGGACACGATTGATTTTTCCATGTGTCATCAGTGCATTATGTTATAGCAAATCTGTAACAACAGTTCATATTCTGGTACTTTAAGTAAAACTCCAGGAACCTGGACTTAATTCTGAGTGCATTGGAAAGCCACTGAGTATCTTTAAGCAGAAAAATGTTACTCATTCTGAAAAAAAAAAAAAAATCACTTTGAAGGTGATAAAAAACAGAGATGGATGTTCCTGCCCTAACGTTGCTTATGCCTGCATATGTACAATATAATGTTGCCCATTCTGTTGACAAATCTGACTGTACTTATGTCCAGTGAGAAAGAAAAGGGAAGTAAGAGATTCTCCTTTTCACAGTGTTAATGTCCCCTACACATTTTAAAAGTAGGTATACAGGGCTCAGTATCACCATTTTAATATTCTAATTTTTCATCCTTCCCTTTCATTTTTGGTCATACTATTTCTATTGTACCCACAAGTGAAATGAATAGAAGACTTATTTGGGCAGAATCTTTTAGAGAATATCTCTTCTTTCTCTGAACTGTTCTACATTAAAATTATTCTAAGGAATGAATTTTAATTCTTCTATTCCTTGCAACACAAACTTTGAGTTTGGAAAGCTATGTTTCCTTCTGTCTTATTCAATATACTTTCCCATACCCTGTGAGCAAAATATGAAGTGTTCAAGGACTGTGCTCCTTTCTCTTGAATGCTGTGAAGTTTCTTCCCTAAGAGTAACCTATTTAGAGCTGTGTGCAGCACCATCTTGTGACAAATGAAGTAATTGCTTATAGAGAAGAGTATCTGCACATTACTATCTGATGTTCTGCATAATTCAACCCCAGAGGTTTTTACAGTCAGTGAGTAGTGAGGGACAGATATGGTATCTTGGGATTTCATGTTATTTTTCCATCAGAATTTGAAGTAAAAAGTAGAAAACAATAACCTTTGAATTATTCAATGTTAAAACTGTTCTCTAAAAAGT
This sequence comes from Trachypithecus francoisi, assembly GCF_009764315.1. NCBI lineage: Eukaryota > Metazoa > Chordata > Mammalia > Primates > Cercopithecidae > Trachypithecus > Trachypithecus francoisi. The sequence continues at coordinate 63,276,847 of NW_022681469.1, forward strand.
TATATCCTACTTTTACTTAAAAAAATTTTATATTAATGAAAAAGTAAGCTAGAGGTTAATGATGTACTTAAATATTTAATACCTCCTAGGCTTAAGTTTTCAGATACTAAATCATAATTATCTTATATTGGTGATATCGCAGATGATGACCCTTTCCCAAGAGCCCTGCTCCACAAGCAAGATAAGTACTTACTTTTGTGGCCAGGTGTGGTAGTTCACACCGGTAGTCCCAGGAATTTGTGAGGCAGAGGCTGGCAGATTGTTTGAGCCCTGAAGGCCAAGGCTGCAGTGAGCTGTGATAGTGCCACTGAGTGACAGAGCGAGATCCTGTCTCCAAGTTACTCTCTTCATTTTCAATATACAATTTATAGTCAGCACGCAGTTATTCTCAACTAAACACAACACATTGCTTTATGGAATAGAGGAATTTTCTGTGTATATGATTGTGAACACAAAGTCCTGATTTGTTAATCATGACCCTTGCTCTGCTTAGCACCTTTGTCTAGAAAATACCTACAAAAAAAGATAGAAACTTTTGAATTCTGTAAAAGGGAAATATTTTCTTTATAAAATAGTGGAAAAATATTTTCTGCTAAATATTGTTGAATGATATGCATTATGTGAAATAGTGTTATTTGTAGATGTTGCTCTTTTAGTCATCAAGTCCTCAAATGCCGGTTTAAGAATCCAGCTTGTTTTGACCTCACACAGAGATTTGAATACAATAGGTTAGCACTCCCAACTTAGTAAGTCTTTTAGTGAGTATGCTCAAGAAGGAAGAGAGACTTCAGATTATGCAAAATGTTAACCATGGAAGCAAGGAACAATCACAGCATTTCTCCATTGTTTCCCTTTCCTGATGAAATAGAATACACCCCTGATTAAATCAATTCAACTGCTGACATTCAAATACACACTTCAATGTTATAATTTTTTTAAAATTTCAATAGCTTTTGGGGTACAAGTGGTTTTGGTTACATGAATGAATTATATAGTGGTGAATTCTGAGATTTTAATGCACCTGTCACCCAAGTAGTGTATGTTTTACTCAATATGTAGTTTCTTGTTCCACACCTCCTTCCCACCCTGTCTGATCTGAGTCTCCGAAGTCCATTCTGTCACTCTGTACGCATTTGTGTACTCATAGCTTAGCTCCCACTTATAGGTGAGTACATATGATATTTGATTTTCCATTCTTGAGTTACTTCACCAAGAATAATGGCCTCAGTTACATCGAAGTTGCTGCAAAAGGCATTATTTCATTCTTTTTATGGCTGAATAGTATTTCATGGTGTATATATACCACATTTTCTTTATCTACTCACTGGTCAGTGGGCGCTTAGGCTGGTTCCATATCTTTGCAATTGTGAATTGTGCTGCAATAAATGTACACATGCATGTGTCTTTTTTATGTAATGACTTTTTTCCTTTGGGTAGGAAAAGTATATCTACCATTCGATCCAGTAATTCCACTACTCCCCTTTATCTTTTGGCTGTACAGTCCTCTGGGTAATGGAATTACTGGATTGAATGGTAGATGTACTATTAGTTCTTTAAAGAATCTTCATAAGCTTTTCCATAGAGGTTGTACTAATTTACATTCCCAACAGTGGTGTGTAAGGGTTCTGCTTTCACTACATCCCTGCCAACACCTATTGCTTTTTGACCTATGGCCATTCTTACAGGAATAAGGTTGTATCTCATTGTGGTTTTAATTTATGTTTTTGTATGCTTTGTTAAATATCAGTTGGTTGTAAGCGTCTGGGCTTATTTCTGGGTTCTCTACTTTGTTCCATTGGTCTGTGTGCCTACTTTATACCAGCACCATGCTGTTTTGGTAACCTTAGCCTTGTAGTATAATTTGAAGTCCAGTAATGTGATGCTTCCAGAATTTTTGCTTAGAATTGCTCTGGCTCTTCAGGCTCTTTTTGGTTCCATATTAATTTTGGGATTTTGTTTCTAATTCTGTGAAAAATGATATTGGTATTTTGATGGAAATTGTATTGACTGTGTAGAGCACTTTGGGCAATATGATCATTTTCACAATATTGATTCTTCCAATCCATGAGCATAAGATGTGTTCACATTTGTTTTTGTCATCTATTATTTCTTTCAGCAGTGTTTTTTAGTTCTCCATGTAGAGATCGTTCACCTCCTTGGTTAAGTATATTCCTACGTGTTTTTTTTTTCTCTTGCAGCTGTTGTAAAAGGGATTGAGGAATTGGTTTAGATTTGCAGCTTGGTCGTTGTTGGTGCCTAGTAGTGCTACTGATATATACTGATATATACATTTATTTCATAATGTGAGACTTTACTGCATTCATTTATCAAATCTAGGAGTCCTTTGGAGGAGTCTTTAGGGATTTTTAGGTACACGATCATATTGTTAAACAGTGATAGTTTGACTTTTTTCCAATTTGAATGCCCTTTATTTCTTTCTCTTGCCTGATTGCTCTGGCTAGGATTTCCAGTACCGTACTGAATCAAAATGGTGAAAGTAGGCATCCTCATTTTATTTCAGTTATCAGGGGAATGCTTTCAATTTTTCCCCATTCAATATCATGTTGACTGTGGATTTGCTATATATGGTTTTTATTAATTTGAGCTAAGTTCCTTCTATGCCTAGTTTGATGAGGGTTTTTAATCATAAAGTGATGCTTAATTTTATCAAATGCTTTTTCTGCATCTGATGAAATTATCTTTGTTGTTGTTTTTGTTTCTGTTTATACGATGTATCACATACATTCATTGACTTGCATATGTTAAACCATCCCTGCATCCCTGGGATGAAACCTGCTTGATCATGGTATATTATCTTTTTGATGTGCTGTTGGATTTGGTTAGTTAGCATTTTGCTGAGGATTTTTGCATCTGTGTTTATCAGGGATATTGGTCTGTAGCTTTCTTTTTTTGTTATGTCTTTTCCTGGTTTGGGTATCAGGGTGGTACTTGCTTCATAGAATTATTTAAGGAAGATTCCATCTTTCCCAATCTTCTGGAATAGTTTCAGTAGGATTGGTACCAATTATTCTTTGAATATCTGATAAAATTCAGCTGTGAATCCATCTGGCCTTAGGTTTATGTTGTTGGCTTTTTTTTTATTATTATTACTGATTCAATCTAGCTGTATGTTATTGGTCTGTTCAAGGTTTCTATTTCTTCTTGATTTAATCTAGGAGGGTTGTATGTTTCTAGGAATTTATCCCTTTTGTTTAGGTTTTCTAGTTTGTGGACACAGAGGTGTTCATAATAGTCTTGATCTTTGTATTTCTGTGGTTTTGGTTGTAATGTCTCCAGTTTCCTTTCTAATTAAACTTATTTGAAACTTCTCTTTTATTTTCTTGGTTAATCTAGCTAATGTTCTATCAATTTTATCTTTTCAAAGAAGCAGCTTTTTTGTTGCATTGTCCTATTTTGTTTGTTTCCATTTTATTTAGTTCTTCTCTGATCATCATTATTTCTTTTGTTCTGCTAGCATTGGGTTTAGTTGTTTCTTGTTTCTCTAGTTCCTTGAAGTGTGACATTAGGTTGTCAATTTGTGATCTTTCAGACTTTCTGATGTAGGTAAGCACTGAGTGCCATAACCATTCCTCTTAGCATTGCTTTTGCTGTATCCCAGAGGTCTTAAAAAGTGTGTCACTGTTATTATTCATTTCAAATAATTTTTAAATTTCTATCTTGATTTCATTATTAATCTAAAAATCATTCAGAAACATATTGTTTAATTTTCATGTATTTGTATAGTTTTGAGAGTTCCTTTTGGAGTTGATTTCTAGTTTTATTCCACTGTGATTCAAGAAGATACTTGATGTGACTTTGATTATTATTTAATTTATCAAAATTTGTTTTGTGGCCTATCACATGGTCTATCTCGGAGAATTTTCCATGTGCTGGTGAGGAGAATGTATACTCTGCAGTTATTCAGTAGAATGGTCCGTAAATATCTGATAGGTCCATTTGTTCTAGAGTGTAGCTAAAATCCATTGTTTCTTTGTTGACTTTATGTCTTGATGATCTGTCTAGGGCTGTTAGTGTGGTAGGAGCTGCAGTGTTAGGTCCATATAAATTTAGGATTGTAATAGCTTCTTGTTTGATTAATCATCATTATATAATGACCTTCTTTGTCTTTTTTTTTTTCTTCTTACTTTTGTTACTTTACAGTCTGTCTTATCTGATATAAGAATAGCTACTCCTGAGGAGCAAGATGGCCGAATAGGAACAGCTTCAGTCTCCAACTCCCAGCGTGAGCAACACAGAAGACCGGTGATTTCTGCATTTTCAACTGAGGTACTGGGGTCATCTCACTGGGGAGTGCCGGACAATCGGTGCTGGTCAGCAGCTGCAGCCCGACCAGCGAGAGCTGAAGCAGGGCAAGGCATTGCCTCACCTGGGAAGCGCAAGGGGGAAGGGAATCCCTTTTCCTAGCCAGGGGAACTGAGACACACAACACCTGGAAAATCGGGTGACTCCCACCCCAATACTGCGCTTTAAGCAAATGGGCACACCAGGAGATTATACCCACACCTGGCCGGGAGGGTCCCACGGCCACGGAGCCTCCCTCATTGCTAGCACAGCAGTCTGAGATCTAACTGCAAGGCAGCAGCGAGGCTGGGGGAGGGGCGCCCGCCATTGCCGAGGCTTAAGTAGGTAAACAAAGCCGCTGGGAAGCTCAAACTGGGTGGAGCTCACAGCAGCTCAAGGAAACCTGCCTGTCTCTGTAGACTCCACCTCTGGGGACAGGGCACAGCTAAACAACAACAGGGGAAGCAGCAGAGGCCTGTGCAGAGGCGAACGACTCTGTCTGACAGCTTTGAAGAGAGCAGTGGATCTCCCAACACGGAGGTTGAGATCTGAGAATGGACAGACTGCCTGCTCAAGTGGGTCCCTGACCCCTGAGTAGCCTAACTGGGAGACATCCCCCACTAGGGGCAGTCTGACACCCCACACCTCACAGGGTGGAGTACACCCCTGAGAGGAAGCTTCCAAAGTAAGAATCAGACAGGTACACTCGCTGTTCAGCAATATTCTATCTTCTGCAACCTCTGCTGCTGATACCCAGGCAAACAGTGTCTGGAGTGGACCTCAAGCAATCTCCAACAGACCTATAGCTTAGGGTCCTGACTATTAGAAGGAAAACTATCAAACAAGACGAACATCTATACCAAAACCCCATCAGTACGTCACCATCATCAAAGACCAGAGGCAGATAAAACCACAAAGATGGGGAAGAAGCAGGGCAGAAAAGCTGGAAATTCAAAAAATAAGAGCACATCTCCCCCTGCAAAGGATCGCAGCTCATCGCCAGCAACGGATCAGAGAATGACTTTGACGAGATGAGAGAAGAAGGCTTCAGTCCATCAAACTTCTCAGAGCTAAAGGAGGAATTACGTACCCAGTGCAAAGAAACTAAAAATCTTGAAAAAAGAGTGGAAGAATTGACAGCTAGAATAATTAATGCAGAGAAGGTCATAAATGAAATGACAGAGATGAAAACCATGACACGAGAAATACGTGACAAATCCACAAGCTTCAGTAACCGACTCGATCAACTGGAATAAAGAGTATCAGTGATTGAGGATCAAATGAATGAAATGAAGCGAGAAGAGAAACCAAAAGAAAAAAGAAGAAAAAGAAATGAACAAAGCCTGCAAGAAGTATGGGATTCTGTAAAAAGACCAAATCTACGTCTGATTGGGGTGCCTGAAAGTGAGGGGGAAAATGGAACCAAGTTGGAAAACACTCTTCAGGATATCATCCAGGACAACTTCCCCAACCTAGTAGGGCAGGCCAACATTCAAATTCAGGAAATACAGAGAACACCACAAAGATACTCCTCGAGAAGAGCAACTCCAAGACACATAATTGCCAGATTTACCAAAGTTGAAATGAAGGAAAAAATCTTAAGGGCAGCCAGAGAGAAAGGTCGGGTTACTCACAAAGGGAAGCCCATCAGATTAACAGCAGACCTGTCAGCAGAAACTCTACAAGCCAGAAGAGAGTGGGGGCCAACATTCAACGTTCTTAAAGAAAAGAATTTTCAAACCAGAATTTCATATCCAGCCAAACTAAGTTTCATCAGTGAAGGAGAAATAAAATCCTTTACAGATAAGCAAATGCTTAGAGATTTTGTCACCACCAGGCCTGCCTTACAAGAGACCCTGAAGGAAGCCCTAAACATGGAAAGGAACAATCGGTACCAGCCATTGCAAAAACACGCCAAAATGTAAAGACCATCGAGGCTAGGAAGAAACTGCATCAACTAACGAGCAAAATAACCAGTTAATATCATAATGGCAGGATCAAGTTCACACATAACCATATTAACCTTAAATGTTAATGGACTAAATGCTCCAATTAAAAGACACAGACTGGCAAACTGGATAGTCAAGACCCATCAGTCTGCTGTATTCAGGAGACCCATCTCACATGCAGAGACATACATAGGTTCAAAATAAAGAGATGGAGGAAGATCTACCAAGCAAATGGAGAACAAAAAAAAGCAGGGGTTGCAATCCTAGTCTCTGATAAAATAGACTTTAAACCATCAAAGATCAAAAGAGACAAAGAAGGCCATTACATAATGGTAAAGGGATCAATTCAACAGGAAGAGCTAACTCTCCTAAATATCTATGCACCCAATACAGGAGCACCCAGATTCATAAAGCAAGTCCTTAGAGACTTACAAAGAGACTTAGACTCCCATACAATAATAATGGGAGACTTCTAACACTCCACTGTCAACATTAGACAGATGAACGAGACAGAAAGTTAACAAGGATATCCAGGAATTGAACTCATCTCTGCACCAAGCGGACCTAATAGACATCTGTAGAACTCTCCACCCCAAATCAACAGAATATACATTCTTCTCAGCACCACATTGCACTTATTCTAAAATTGACCACATAATTGGAAGTAAAGCACTCCTTAGCAAATGTAAAAGAACAGAAATTATAACAAACTGTCTCTCAGACCACAGTGCAATCAAACTAGAACTCAGGACAAAGAAACCCAATCAAAACCGCTCAACGACATGGAAACTGAACAACCTGCTCCTGAATGACTACTGGGTAAATAACAAAATGAAGGCAGAAATAAAGATGTTCTTTGAAACCAATGAGAACAAAGATACAACATACCAGAATCTCTGGGACACATTTAAAGCAGTGTGTAGAGGGAAATTTATAGCACTAAATGCCCACAAGAGAAAGCTGGAAAGATCTAAAATGGACACTCTAACATCACAATTAAAAGAACTGGAGAAGCAAGAGCAAACACATTCAAAAGCTAGCAGAAGGCAAGAAATAACTAGGATCAGAGCAGAACTGAAGGAGATAGAGACACAAAAAACCCTCTAAAAAAATCAGTGAATCCAGGAGTTGGTTTTTTGAAAAAATCAACAAAATTGACAGACCGCTAGCAAGACTAATAAAGAAGAAAAGAGAGAAGAATCAAATAGACGCAATAAAAAATGATAAAGGGGATATCACCACGAACCCCACAGAAATACAAACTACCATCAGAGAATACTATAAACACCTCTATGCAAATAAACTAGAAAATCTAGAAGAAATGGATAATTTCCTGGACACTTACACTCTTCCAAGACTAAACCAGGAAGAAGTTGAATCCCTGAATAGGCCAATAGCAGGCTCTGAAATTGAGGCAATAATTAATAGCCTACCAACCAAAAAAAGTCCAGGACCAGATGGATTCACAGCTGACTTCTACCAGAGGTACAAGGAGGAGCTGGTACCATTCCTTCTGAAACTATTCCAATCAATTGAAAAAGAGGGAATCCTCCCTAACTCATTTTATGAGGCCAACATCATCCTGATACCAAAGCCTGGCAGAGACACAACAAAAAAAGAAAATTTTAGACCAATATCCCTGATGAACATCGATGCAAAAGTCCTCAATAAAATACTGGCAAACCGGATTCAGCAGCACATCAAAAAGCTTATCCACCATGATCAAGTGGGCTTCATCCCTGGGGTGCGAGGCTGGTTCAACATTCGCAAATCAATAAACGTAATCCAGTGTGTAAACAGAACCAAAGACAAGAACCACATGATTATCTCAATAGATGCAGAAAAGGCTTTTGACAAAATTCAACAGTCCTTCATGCTAAAAACGCTCAATAAATTCGGTATTGAGGGAAGGTACCTCAAAATAATAAGAGCTATTTATGACAAACCCACAGCCAATATCATACTGAATGGGCAAAAACTGGAAAAATTCCCTTTGAAAACTGGCACAAGACAGGGATGCCCTCTCTCACCACTCCTATTCAACATAGTGTTGGAAGTTCTGACTAGGGCAATCAGGCAAGAGAAAGAAATCAAGGGTATCCAGTTAGGAAAAGAAGAAGTCAAATTGTCCCTGTTTGCAGATGACATGATTGTATATTTAGAAAACCCCATTGTCTCAGCCCAAAATCTCCTTAAGCTGATAAGCAACTTCAGCAAAGTCTCAGGATACAAAATTAATGTGCAAAAATCACAAGCATTCTTATACACCAGTAACAGACAAACAGAGAGCCAAATCATGAATGAACTTCCATTCACAATTGCTTCAAAGAGAATAAAATACCTAGGAATCCAACTTACAAGGGATGTAAAGGACCTCTTCAAGGAGAACTACAAACCACTGCTCAGTGTAATCAAAGAGGACACAAACAAATGGAAGAACATACCATGCTCATGGATAGGAAGAATCAATATCGTGAAAATGGCCATACTGCCCAAGGTTATTTATAGATTCAATGCCATCCCCATCAAGCTACCAATGAGTTTCTTCACAGAATTGGAAAAAACTGCTTTAAAGTTCATATGGAACCAAAAAAGAGCCTGCATTGCCAAGACAATCCTAAGTCAAAAGAACAAAGCTGGAGGCATCACACTACCTGACTTCAAACTATACTACAAGGCTACAGTAACCAAAACAGCATGGTACTGGTACCAAAACAGAGATATAGACCAATGGAACAGAACAGAGTCCTCAGAAATAATACCACACATCTACAGCCATCTGATCTTTGACAAACCTGAGACAAACAAGAAATGGGGAAAGGATTCCCTATTTAATAAATGGTGCTGGGAAAATTGGCTAGCCATAAGTAGAAAGCTGAAACTGGATCCTTTCCTTACTCCTTATACGAAAATTAATTCAAGATGGATTAGAGACTTAAATGTTAGACCTAATACCATAAAAACCCTAGAAGAAAACCTAGGTAGTACCATTCAGGACATAGGCATGGGCAAGGACTTCATGTCTAAAACACCAAAAGCAACGGCAGCAAAAGCCAAAATTGACAAATGGGATCTAATTAAACTAAAGAGCTTCTGCACAGCAAAAGAAACTACCATCAGAGTGAACAGGCAACCTACAGAATGGGAGAACATTTTTGCAGTCTACTCATCTGACAAAGGGCTAATATCCAGAATCTACAAAGAACTCAAACAAATACACAAGAAAAAAACAAACAACCCCATCAAAAAGTGGGCAAAGGATATGAACAGACATTTCTCAAAAGAAGACATTCATACAGCCAACAGACACATGAAAAAATGCTCATCATCACTGGCCATCAGAGAGATGCAAATCAAAACCACAATGAGATACCATCTCACACCAGTTAGAATGGCAATCATTAAAAAGTCAGGAAACAACAGGTGCTGGAGAGGATGTGGAGAAATAGGAACACTTTTACACTGTTGGTGGGATTGTAAACTAGTTCAACCATTATGGAAAACAGTATGGCGATTCCTCAAGGATCTAGATCTAGATGTACCATATGACCCAGCCATCCCACTACTGGGTATATACCCAAAGGATTATAAATCATGCTGCTATAAAGACACATGCACACGTATGTTTATTGCGGCACTATTCACAATAGCAAAGACTTGGAATCAACCCAAATGTTCATCTGTGACAGAGTGGATTAAGAAAATGTGGCACATATACACCATGGAATATTATGCAGCCATAAAAAAGGATGAGTTTGCGTCCTTTGTAGGGACATGGATGCAGCTGGAAACCATCATTCTTAGCAAACTATCACAAGAACAGAAAACCAAACACCGCATGTTCTCACTCATAGGTGGGAACTGAACAATGAGATCACTTGGACTCGGGAAGGGGAACATCACACATCGGGGCCTATCATGGGGAGGGGGGAGGGGGAAGGGATTGCATTGGGAGTTATACCTGATATAAATGACGAATTGATGGGTGTTGACGAGTTGATGGGTGCAGCACAGCAACATGGCACAAGTATACATATGTAACAAACCTGCACGTTATGCACATGTACCCTAAAACTTAAAGTATAATAAAAAAAAAAAAAAAGAATAGCTACTCCTGCTCACTTTTGGTTTCCGTTTGGGTGGAATATCTTTTTCCACCTCTTTACCTTGAATTTACATAAATCCTTACATGTTAGGTACATCCCTTAAAGACAGGAGATATTGGGTTTGTGATTTTTTTTAATCCATTCTAGCAATCTGTATCTTCCAATCTATCTACATTTACATTCAATGTTAATATTCAGATGTGAGGTACTATTCCATTCATCATGTTAGTTGTTATCTAGATACTTTGATTTTTTTGTTATGTTATTGTTTTATAGGCCCTGTGAGTTGCATGCTATTTTGCTGCATATTGAATACCTGTTTCAAGATTTGTAGTGTTGGTCTAATAGTACCAAATTCAGCATTTGTTTATCTGAAAATGACTTTATTTCTCCTAAATTTATGAAACTTAGTTTTGCTGGATACAAAACTCTTGGCCGACAGCTATTCTGTTTATGAAGTTTAAAGATAGGACTCTAATCCCATCTGGCTTGCAAGGTTTCTGTTGAGTAGTCTGCTGTTACTCTGATAGGGTTTTCTTTACAGCTTATCTGATGTTTTTGTCTCACTGCTCTTAGAATTCTTTCATTCATGTTGGCTTTAGAGAGCCTGATAACTATACTCCTTGTTGATGAGCTTTTTTGCAATGACTCTCGCAGGAGTTCTTTGAACTTCTTGTATTCGAATATCTAAATCTCTAGCAAGGCCAGGGAAGTTTTCCTCAATTATTACCTCAAATAAGTTTTTCATACTTTTTACTTACTCTTCTCCCTCAGGAACATCAATTATTCTAAGGTTTGGCTCTTTTACATAATCAGTTTATTTTGTTTATTTATTTTTCTTGCTTTTGCCTGATTCAGTCAATTAAAAAGCCTTGTCTTCAAGCTCTGAAATTCCTTCTTCTATTTGTTGTAGTCTATTGTTGAAACTTTCCACTGCAATTTGTAATTCTCTATCTGTGCATTTGATTTCCAGAAGTTCTGACTGGATTTTAAGATATCTATTTAGAAAATTTTTTCATTTATAACTGAGTTGTTTTTAAAATTTTATTATATTGTTTTTCACCTTTCTCTGCTATCTCCTTGAGTAGCTTAATAATCAGTCTTTTAAATTCTTTATCTGGCATTTCAAAGATTTCATTTTGGTTTGGATCCATTGCTGGGGGGCTAGTGTGATCTTTTGGGGGTATTGGAGAACCCTATTTTGTCATAATACTAAAATCACTGTTCTGATTCCTTCTCATTTGGGTATACTCTTTCTTCTAATTATTCTTGAATTTATTTTGTATTTGACTGTGTGGTTTTTCTTAATTTTGTTTTTCCCCCTTAAGGATATAACTTTAATGTCTATAGTTTATCGTAGCCTAAATCAGCTCTTAGTGCTATAGGGGTGAAGAAACCAGAGTTCTTGGTTATAGAGAGTCTTTTTATGATGGCTTTCTCAGATGCTGGTTGTAATAGCAATGTACTCTGTGTGTGAGCAAGTTCACTGTCTCTTACAGGGTTGGAATGGCAGAGGTCTCTTGAAGCTTATCTCATTTTCCCGTGGTGTGCACTTTTGCATTTATTTATTTTTCCCCATTATTTTATTTACTGGATTGAATAGTTCAGGCTTCGGGCCAATAGGGGAGGTACCCATGGGTAAAAACTGGTTTTGACAAAAGCAGGTGATTGAATGCAATACCCAATGGTGGGTAGAGGTCCCAGCCTTGTCAGAGGTGACTGGGGAAGCTTTCAGTGAAACACACACTCTGAAGGTCTTATCAGAGAGAAGGGCTGGAGTCACCTCAGCTCCCCTGCCAGGCCAGCAGGAAAGTGATCTACCTCCCAGACACACTTCTGATCTAATGTTCTGGCTATTCAGATCAGATGGGCACCTCTTTTAATCTGCAGGAATGTTGATGTTCCAAGTAGAGACGAATTGTGACTCTACTTCTCATGAAAACCTGAACCTGGAAGGTGCTCCTCCTGTGGGGATGCAGTTACCCTGAAGTGTTCCAGAAAGGCTGTATACAGATAGGTACAATCATGCCAAAATCTCATGGGAAAAGCTCCAGCTGTTTTCAGTGGTGGATGAAAAGGAAAAGAAGTCCCCTTCTCCAAGATCCTTCATCAGTACCAGGGCTGCCTGACTGTTGCCTGTAGACTTTTCCTGGTGAGCCCAGGACTTCAACTGTGCCTCTGTTGAAAGAAACTTCCTACCAGGGAAAGATCTGGGACTCAGTGCCTGCTGTCTAGGCTCTTTCATCCCACGGGTGGTTCCCTTGATGTAGTGCACTCCTTCTCCTAGGAGTAGGACTCCCTGAGACCCAGAATACTGTGAATGTTGTTGCTCCTCTGGGTCTAGTCACTCAGTGGGGCTGTCATATTCCAGAGTCATGCTGGGGAGTGACTACAAGGAATCCAGTGATGTTCCCTGTCCTCAACTCTCCCAGCAGCAGATACCAGTACCAGCTCTGATGGGGGTGGTAGAAGAGTGACGTTGACTGTGTGAGATTTCTTGGTTATAGATAGCCTTAGTTTGTTGATTTTCTCAAATACTGGTTGTAGTAGTAATGAACTGGTCACGTGAATAGACTGAAGAACCCCTGGTTAGCCAGAGTGGTGCAGACCGTGGTGATAGCTGGGGTCACGCACAAAGCTTTCTCCTTTCTGGGCACAGTGTTATTCTACCTGGAGATTCTGTAATGGACTATGTCAGTTGGCCTCTGGCCAGGAGGTGGTGCTTACAAAACAGCACCAGCTGCAGTAGTAGCAGTGGGATTTGTGCTTGCCTTATGTTACCCAGGGTTGGTACTCTAGTTTCTCAGGTGCTGGGCAGAACCATAAAGCTCGTGAAAGTTTCTGTCCTTTATTATTTGCTACCAGGGCAGGTGGAGGGGCAAAGCCAGATGGGGGTTGGATCAGGGAGTTCAGCACTCTGGCTCTCCATGTAGGGGGCAAGCAGTGGCCTCTGTGGGAGTCAGGGGGGCAGTTCTTTGGCCACAGGGGTAAAGTTCCAGAAAGAAGTGTAGCTGTCTCTGCTACACAGACGAGTTTGTGTAGGAAAGGGAATAGCCAGCACAGTAAGCCCCACTTTGCTCCCATGCACTTGGCAAGGCAGATCTAACATCTGCAGTGTTCCGCTAGCAGCAGCGAGCTGAGTTCCATGCCATCTATGCTCAGTACACAAAACTGTCTCAGACCATCATATGACTTCCCCACAGAAATAGTAACTATGGCTTTCAGGCCACTCCCTCTGAGTCTGACCTGCAAAGCCAGGGCACCCAGCTCTTGTGCTTGCAGTTGCAGCACACTTCCCACTCGCCCCTGGTTCTGGCCAAGCCCCACTGGAGCTTCTGTTGTGAAATTCAGTTGGGAGCTTCTTTCAACCTGTGACCACTGTATGAATTAGGTAGCCAACTTCTGCGAGGTCACCCGTGAGGTGGAATGAGGAATGGTTTCCCTCAGTCCATACTGGAGACTGGAAATGCAGCTACTGCTTCTGCTGCTACTTTTATATTCCTCACCACTCCCTAAGTCAGTTCCAGCACTGCATAAGGTTAAGGTCTTCCACCGTGGCCTGGATTTCCAGGTTTCCCTGTTGGGGTGTACATCCTGGAGGCAGTCTCTCTTCCTCTTACACTCTGGGAACTTACATTTTTTGCTGTAGCATGCTGCTTCGTTCAAAAGGTCTGTGGATTTCAGATTGTTAAGTTCCTGCATTGCTTGTTGGAAAAAAAATCTTCACATGTGAATCTCTACACACATCTTTGTCTTTCCAAGTGGGAGAGGCACCCCAATACTACCTCTAATCCACCATCTTGGGGGAAAAATAAAACTTAAATGTTAGAATTTTAAGATATATTTTTACTGAAAAGTGTGTTAATGGTTTAAAACTCTGGAAGGAGATACCAGAGGAAACTTCAGGAATACTATGGGCTTTTCAAATGGAATTTACATGTTATTATCAAGAAAGATATGCAAATTTTTGCCTATCATCCTTCTGAAGATGTCAGGTGTGATTCACTACTACAATTTTATTCATTTAGTTGGAAAGTATTCATGGATGGCTTGCTTGGTGCTACATGTTGTTCTAGGTGTTGAGCATACAACATGAAATATAACACAGTCTCCACATTCAAAGAGTATGCTTAGTCTCGTTTAAAAAAAAAGTAAATTAATGTAAATCTATCACAATCATTTCCACAACTCCCCAGGATGCTGGTTATTTCTTATAGACTCAGAAAAAAAAAAGTGATACATGTATTTAAAAGTTCCTTAATTTCTACTCTTATTCTATTTGTGAAATGGAATTTTCCTATACAAATAAATGTGGACTCTGCTGCACGAATTGAACAAAAGGGCTCATTTTCCCAAAGAACTGCTTACTTATGAAGTCTTGTGATAATTCAGACATCTGGACAGCTGTGTTTAATCTGTACTTAGTTTAACTCTATTTGCATTCAAATTTTCCATAAAAATTCAAAATGTAAAGCAGGCATACTCAGTTTCATCCTTAAAAATTTAATATTTTAATGAATCAGCCAATTTAGACATGCAAGCATGTGACCTGAGCTTAACTTCCTGGGTTGCTGCATGCATTATCCTAGTTCCTGGGGGAGAAGAAACATTAAGATGGCATCTATAATTTTAATCAGGTTACTAAAATTTAGTGCTGTGGCTGAGAGTGACTTGAAGGGAGAATAGAAATATCAAGCTTACAGAGGTTTGGTACAGGAAGATCTTTCTGTACTAACAATTCTACATAATGTAATTTTTAAAGAACAGCAAAGCATGGACCCAAGAAATCTTTGCTAAAAGGAAACTTTGTTAAAGATTCATTAATTGAGACAAAGGAAATCTCTTGAAAAAGAGCAGATGTAGTTAGAATTAGCACATTGAACTGAATGAATCATTCAACCACTCAATAAATTTCTTTAAAGTTGCTTTCTCCTGTTACAAGAGTGTGTGCTCATAGGAAGCACTTAAAAACATCCTGAGGTGTTATGAAGCAGGGTCAAGCATCCCTGGGCTTCAGAGGAACAATAAAGAGGTTTGGGGCAACCACAAAGTATATGGGATAGGGGTGACAAAATCAGAAATTGCACATTTCTCTCTAGTACCTTTGAAGGCCATACCCTCAATTTGAATCCTTTAGTCTATTATAGATTAGGCAGAGCCTCCATAAGAAATCCAACTGTTTTATACAAACAAATGAACAAACAAAAAGCCAAAAGGAAAACAAAACAAAATAAAAAATCCTGACATTTTATCCTGTATTATAGTGAATATTAATAAATTTTCATAATGAATTCATAATATTGTGGGAGTTGAACACAAAGATAAACTTAGCATTTTCTCTAAATTTGTCATGCTTCCCTTTCACCTACAAGCCTTTCTCCAGATCTTTCCTCTGCAACACTTTCCAAAGCCCCACATCTCCTTCGGCTGGTCAACGTCTACACTGTTTTAGACTTTAGCACAATTAATATATACTCCAAGTAACTTTCCTAACCCACCTCTAAAGCTGACCCCAAAGAGAAAAGAGTTTTGGCACCCCTTTTATGCACATCCTAAATATTGTATATTCACACCATAAAAATATCTATCACAGGTTTTCTATTATACTATAAAAGGCAAAGACTACTTTTTTTATGCTTCAGTAGCAGTTCCTAGCACAATATTGACTAAGTAAATCCTAAAATAGCAGACGTTACCTAATCTAGGGCCCTATCTATAAAAAATAAATGTTTATTTATTTAATGATTGATTCAGTTATCTATCAACTCAATTGAGCTGTTATACCAGACTAAAACTGACATAATCAGAATACTTGTACAATAGTGTACTTTCATTTATAAATGTATTCTTCTCTTCACAAATGTTTACTGAATTCTTATGTGCCGGGCATTATTAACTGCTAGACATACAATATAGGAAAAAACAGAAATGGTCCCCTGTTCTTGAAAAAAGTGAATGGGACACTTTATTATTGTATATTCATTTGACCTGAGCTTGACTCTTGAAAAAATAGATCCTATCCAGAAGTAGAATAACCAAACATGCTAATCTTTGAATTTAATAGGCCTATATATAATGTTGATGGACTAAGAAAGAAAGAATAATGTCCTTGTAGATTTGATACGTCTGACCTATCAAATTTGGTTTATTTTAAAATGATTCTGAAATTACACAACTTATTAGTGAGGCAACTCACCAGTGATAATGTGTGTGTGTGTATGTATATATGTACATATATAAATATATATATGTGTGTGTGTATGTGTGTGTATATATACTTTTAACCTGACATCAGGTTAAAAGTGGAAAAGGGGATAGAGTTAGGAAATTTCAGGAAGCAAACTGGCATGTTTTTAATACCATGTGGAAAACAAAGAAAAGGGAAATACTGTGAAGTTAGAAAAGCTATCTGAAGCCACACCTACTTCTAAAAGTTTAGGAAAACTAAGAATAATGTATCAGATCTAATCCTATACATAGTTATAACAAGAAAATAGAATTATTAATAAGAACAACATAACATTTCTGCAGATAATGACAACACACCAGAAGACATGCCCACGAACAGAACAAAAGAAGCTAAAAGATACTGGGAAAATGATGCAAGTCATGAGAAAAGAGTTTAAATAAGAATTTTTTAAAAAACAGAAATGACTTGGAAACACAGAAACTTTTAAAATTTGGAAACCCTTAGAAACTTTTAAAAATCATTAAAACCAAAACTGGAAAGACATAAAAATGAACAAATAATAAATAATGCCTTCAGAACAATATGAAGATTGAAATATTTTAAAGATGAAAAAGATCAAAAAATTAAAACAATGTAGTGTATGTGTGTGTCTTTGTGTGTATGTGTGTGTGTATAGGTGTGTATATATAAAGAGAAAGCTGAAAAATTCCTATCACCTAGTGACATCATAGTGGTCATAGTCACATGTTTATGGTGATGCTGTTGTAAACAAACCTAGTGCATTGTTCTCTTAGGAGATGACAGTTCCATGCTTGCTATTGCCCCTGAAGGCCTTCCAGTGGGACAAGATGTGGAAGTGGAAGATAATGATATTGATGATTCTGACCCTCTGTAGGCATAGGATAATGTGTGTGTTTGTGTCTTATTCTTCTTTAACAAAAGCAATTAAAAAGTAAAACAAAGTAAATGTACTTAAAGATAGAAAAACCTTATAGAATAAGTATATAAACAAAAAATATTTTTGTAGAGCTACAAAATGTACTTTTATTTTAATCTAAATGTTGTAAAAGAATAAGAAAGTTTAAACATTTAGAAGTTTATAAAAGAAAAAAGCTACATAAGTGCAGGTTAATTTATTATTGAAGAAAAATGTTTTATAAATTTACTGTAGCCTAATTGTACAAGGTTTATAAAGTCTAGAGTAGTATACCATAATGTTCTAGGCCTTTACGTTTACTCACCAGTCACTCACTCACTCACCCATAGCAACTGCTAGTGCTGCAAACACTATTCATAAGTACTTTATACAAGTGTCCCTTTTTTTATTTTTTATGCCATATTTTTACTGTGCCTAATAGTCCAAACTGCACCATTTTATAAGCTTCCTGCTATTTTGCAGACCTTGGTCAAAATGAAACATTTTATAGGGCTTCGGGCAGTGAGAAACATCCTGCCTAACCACCTGACCACAAGGCAGACAAAGGCCCAACTAAAGGCAAAGACCCAAGTAAAGAAACATCTCTATCATATTTTGCTGGGAGAAAGTGCAAGGAACACCACATTCCGCTGGAACAAGGGCCGGAACTGCCTTATTATGGGAACATCTTATCAATATCCTGCCGGGCAGCAGGCCATTTCCCCCCAACTCCCTCCTGCCCGGGCCTATGCCTTGCTCCAGTCTGTAAGTAGCAGTGGATTCTGTCATTAAGCTGGTCCCCCACTTTTGCAGTGTCTGCAATATACCTGTGTTGCTGTTTATGCCGCCCCCTCTCTGTGTGTCTTTCTTTAACCCTAGTCTTCCCTTCAAAACCTAACAGTACCTTTTCCATGTTTAGATATGTTTAGATACACAAATGCCTACTATTGTGTTCCGATTGCCTGTAGTTTTCAGTCTAGTAGCATGCTGTACAGTTTTATAGCCTAGGAACAATAGGTTGTACCATTTGGCCTAGATGTATTATGGGCTGTACCATCTAAGTTTGTATAAGTACCCTCTACAATGTTCACACAATAACAAAATTGTCTAATGATACATTTCTCAGAATGTATCTTCTTTGTTAAATGACACATGACTGTTTATATAGACACATATGTGTATATACATACACATATATATCAGTGGGGAAAGTATATCCAACTTAGGAATAATAGAAATCCCTGAAGATGAAAACAAAAGCAAATAAACCAAACTAATATTGAAAGCTATAATTTAAGAGAACATTTCTGAATTTTAAAGAATGATTTGCAACTGCTTAATGAAAAAATACACTACATACTTGAGAATATAACTTAAAGTGAATAAAACCAAGACATAGTCCATAAAATTACCAGATAATTTGTAAAAATATAAATAAATAGAAAATTCTTTTAGATATCAAAAGAGCTCTTTGATTTTGCAAAAAGCTCAAGTGACTCATTAGGGAAATAAAATTATCTTGTCATCAGACTTTTCAACAGCAATTTTTCTATGCCAGACTAAATTAGAATATATTTAAGATACTAAATATGCACAAATAAATGTGGAAAAGTAATTTTATATCTAGCAAAACTGACTTTCAACCATAATGGACATGGATAAACTTTTATCATCATGCAAGAACTCAAAGAATATTTTTCTCAAGAATCCTGAGGCATTTTCCTAGGAAAAAGCTTCAGACAATCAAAACAAGTACAGTCACATATGTAAAAACTTGTGGTACAGTTACTCATAGAAGAAAGACAAAATGAGTGTAAAAAAGGAAGGAGTATAATAATGGCTACATGATCCAAAAATACAATGTAGTTCCACCATTTTAGTGGTTAGAAAATATAAGAGATATTTTATTAAATTTTACAAGTTCAATTTTTTTCAGTAAGCTTATCAGTGATTATAGTATTAGCACTATCATTCTGAAATACTTGTGTGTGAAATGTATTATAAAGCAAATCATTAGTTATAGGAAACTCAAGTTCCTTTAATCATACGTTCTTGAAAACCAGGATTCCTGGTTGGAAGAATGAAGATATAGATGTAATAGAGAAGAAGTGAAGAAGTTAAGCAAAAAATGTGATAGTGCTGAATTTGATTTGGAAATATCAGTTTAAACTCATGAGGTTATTCTTAATATTATATATTACATATGTATGTGTATGTGTGTGCATATGTGTATGTGTGTGCATATGTGTACCCTATGATTTCCATCTTGACTATTCAATCAAACACTAATCTCAATAATATTGTGAAAGGATTTGTAGATGTAATTATCATCCCCCAAATATGAAATGTATCCTGGTTAGCTGGCGGAATCACAGGGGCACTTTAAGAGCAGAGAATTTTCTTCTGTGGGTTGTAAAAGAGGTTAGAGGTTTGAAGCATGAGGGAGATTCGGCATACAGTGCCTGCTTGAAGATGGAGGGAATGCATATAAAAAGAACTAGAACAAGGTCTCTAGGATCTCACAGTGACGATCAGTCAAAAGCCAGCAAGGAAATGAGGACGTCAGCCTGACAACCTGAATCTGTCAACAACTTTAATAACCTTGAAAGTAAATTCTTATCTAGAACCTCCAGATAAGAATGCAATTCATCTAATACTTTCATTTCAGCCTTATAAGACCCTAAGAGAACCCAGTCATGCAATGCTGAACATCTGCACTACAGAACTGCGAGAGAATTAGTGCACATTCTTTTAAATCTTGGCATTTGTGATATTTGCTACGTCACAATACAAAGCCAATACAATCTTGAAATATTTTTGTTATAGTAGATAGCAAGGAAGGCATCAGAATACTAGAGTCATATTGAAAAGACTCAAGATTCTATTTGAATGCCAATTTGTTCTGGCTAAAGCCAGGACCATCTGAGCTTTACTAAAAATGTTTGAAATGGATAAATCCATAAAATATATTTAATCTCATATGGTCATCACAATATTAAATAAATGCTCACATGGGGTGAAGAAAGGGAAACAACTGATCTTCAAAAGTAGTAAATAAAAGAGAAAATGTATTATGTGTCTCTTCTCTATATTTGAACTCTAAATAAGGAGCAGATGAGGAAAAATGTCCCTTTATAGAGGTTTTCTGTCTAATACAGTATAAGAAATGATGGCATTAGAATATCACCATTTTGCTGCTTCTTAATGGATCCATGCATTGAGCATCAACACTTACTAATATCATGAAAAAGTGACACCCAGAAATAATATTCTTGATAAAAGAATATAATACCATCTGCAGTATTACCGAATAGATAGAATTGGAGTCCAGTCAAGTCTGGATCCAGCTGCCAATTGTCAGGAAACACAAGGGACATATCAACACGATGAACTATACTATGAGATTTCAATCTCTACAATCTAGTCTGTGGGAAATTCTAAGATCAATTGGCCTCGATTCTTCAAGATGCAAATTTCAAGCAAATGAAAGGGATAAAGAAAGAAGCTGAAGGTTAAAAAGCAAAAAAAGAGATACATCCAATGTTCAGTTTAGTTGTTTTAGCAAGACTAAACTATACTATCGAAGGAGACAAGCTAGACAAATAAGGCTAAAAGGTAGCAAAGAAGTGACTTCTCTGAAAAACAGGTTGGTAGTTTCTTTTATGAGGAGGGAAGCAGTTGTGTTTGCGTTGGGCCACAAGGACAGGCTTGCTGTTAAAATTTTATTTTGATCTGTTTGCTAATTACAAGGATGTTTGCTTCATCATAATGCATCCAACTATGTATTTACTTATTTCGTCGGTTGTGTTTTTATGTATGTGTTATTTTAGAACCAAATGAACTTAAAAGACAGAGAGAATCTCCCCAGCATCTCTTTCATTTTCACCTGGGCATACGTGTTTTCATTTTCACCATGGGTATTGCTGCACTTGAGTTGTGCCACATCCCTTTGGATTACATTAATAATTAAGAAAATACTCAATATTTTCTGTGTGCATCCAACTGTGCAATATTGTTAATGACCTTAATTTTAGATTGCTTGCTGATGCTGATATAATTATAACTCACCTATCCTTTTCCATATTAACTTACATATATTAAATGTGGATATTTTTATGTCCATGGAGTTTTATTAAACAGGATGGCATCTTATACTATCTGTTTTCCTCCACATTTCTCTGAGTAAAGCAACAAAGACAACCTGGGACTTCTCCAATCACATTGCTTTCCTCTAAAATTGAGCCAGTTTTCTTAAGTCCTTTCCAAGCTAATAACTAAATCTCCAGGCCTGGATCAAGAGCAGGCTACAAACTTCAACTTGAGGATTAGGGAGCATTCTTAGATTCTTCTGCAATCTGAGCAACTCATTTCATCTAGCCTGGTAGTAGCTTCTTTGAACAAGGTTCAGTGCAATGATTCTTAGTGCTGGCAGTTCATTAAAGCCAGCTGGAGGCACTTAAAAAAAAAAATCCACTGATCCTCCCCCAGACCAATTAAATAATAACATCTGTGGGTGCTAATTTGTATTTTTTTTTCCAAAGATCCTCAAGGGGGTTA
Source organism: Trachypithecus francoisi (assembly GCF_009764315.1). Lineage (NCBI taxonomy): Eukaryota > Metazoa > Chordata > Mammalia > Primates > Cercopithecidae > Trachypithecus > Trachypithecus francoisi. The sequence continues at coordinate 63,298,867 of NW_022681469.1, forward strand.
ATGTACAGTATGATTGTGAACTACGAGACAAATGAGTTGTAAGAAACTTTTATTAATATGTCTAATTTTTCTGTGATGTGAATAATAAATGAGTGAATAAAAGGAACAAACTATTCTATAATTTATCTGTAATAGTGTTTTGCCTATTAGTTATTCTTAAAGGAAGGCATCTATTAATATCCCAATATATGTTAAGATGAAAGAGGAGAATAAGAAAATGAGAGTGAATCATTAATCGTTTTGCGGTTAGGATTAAGTTTGAATTACTGCCCGGACAGAAAAGCCTCTGGAATACTTACATATTTTATAGCAACACAATTCAATTTACATATTCTCTACTACTATGAAGGTTTAAAAAGATATTATTTTCAATTGTGTCATTCATTTATGGTCACAGTAACATATTAGTAATGCAAAATAAGAGTCATGTGGTAAGTTGTTTTTTGTTGTTTTTATTGTTTATTATTTCAAGCAGTTGCATTGGAGAAAAGTAAGATTTGATTCAGAATGCTGACCAGGAAATTTACATCTCTCCATGGTAATTTGAAATAAATAAATTGAACAAAAGACAGATCATCTAAGATTATTTCATTTGAAAATAACACATTTCTGATTAAAAGTGACTTAAACAATGAAAGTTTAATATGTGACATAACAAGAAATTCAGAATAGGTTATTGTAGACATGATTCAGTGATGTCAGTCTCATTGGCCTGGCTCCTCTTAATACTCACTTAATACCTATAAGCACCAAAGCATCAAGCACTATAACTTACACACACAAAAACAAAAAAAAATGCAAAGGAAGAAGGAAAGAGACTTTCTTCTTATTTATGTCTTTGTATCACAGAAGAAATATTCCAGGAAAATTTTCAATTTCCCTTTTCCATATTGGGCTTGAAGGTAGAGAAAAATGAATCTCTGCATTTTCAGCCTTATTATTTCCTTCTAGCAGCAAGGAAATAATATGGTTGGAAATAGTGTTTACTAGGTGACTAGGGGAATCCAAAACAATAGTTCTTTGTCTACAATACAGATCTTTTGTTGCCAAACGGCGTAAATCGAGTGAACATTTTTCTGCAAGATATAAAAATAAAAGATGCAAAATTTCAAGTAAAGCATGAAGTGTGATGAGTCTCTCTGCCTGTATTCACCAGTGTTTCTCAAAGTTCAATGTGTATAAAATGCACATGGGCATTTGTTAATTGACCCAGTCTGAAAGATAGTAAGTGGAGCTCAGTATAGAGTTGAGCTCAGCTAAGGACAGGAATCAGATGGTTCACATTTTGAGAAACATTATACACTAAATATTAACGATCCCAAAATAATTATCTTGAAGTCTTACCTATGTATCAAGCTGATGAAAATCTCCAGAACCAAGTTTATTCTAGCCCACTCGCATTTATTAAGTAGCCCCTGAAGTGGTTTTTCCTTGTTGTTGAACCTTGCCCATAATTAATGTGCCTCATCACAGAGACTCAGCCATCCTTACTCAGCAAAATCTCTGAAGATTGGCCACAGGCCTCTGGATGCTTCTGATCTAATGTCCATTATAAACAACATGTCCAATGCCTCACTCTCTCACTAGTTTTAATTAATTAAAAATTCCTCAGTCATCAGGAAGTCATATGCCCAGCATGCCCCTGTGACAGGACAACTTATCAAATTACCCTCTTCCTTAGGAGAGTTAATTCACCATATTGCTAAATTATTTCCTGTCTTTGTTTCAAATGCCAAGATTTTTTTTCCCTATTCTGCCTGACTTAGGATAAGTAAAGTGTCCTTTATTTAATAGCATAATCCATGAAACATAGCCAATTATTTCTGATATTTTAAAGAAACACAGTTTTCTAATAACCAAATAAAATTATATCACTGGTTTACCACATGATTTGGCAAAGATGCCATAAATAAATCCAATCCATTTCTTATCATTATGGCCCATAAACACTATTTCCATTATTTCTATGTCAATGTCAGCTGTTTTTAACTTTGTGTCTGTCACCCCAAATCCTGATCATAGGTTGCCTATGCTATTCATTCAACTGGCAGTAAATGTAAATAAAAGTAAGTAATTTCATGCCTCACACTCACTTTTCAAAATAAAAATGATCAGAAAGGAAATTTGATTTAATTTTATAAACCCAAAAAGAGTAATATTTTATGGATTCTAATGATCTGTGGTGCCACTCTGCCTTATGCTAATGGCCATCATAGTACTTACAACACTGTATTACTCTTTTTGATTTTCACTCTCCTCAGATTGGAACTAATAAAAATGAAAGCAGCAACTAGCATCATTCACTTCTGTATTTCAATGCATAGCACATTGTCTGCCACCTGAAGTCATTTTCTCAGCAAGTCATCTCCTTCCATCTATTTTTTTCACAATGCAGATATATCATAGAACATAATATTACAAATATTACTGACTCACCTGTTTTAGTTCTATTCTGACTTATACAAAGAAATAATTATTTTACAGAATAATCCAATATTAAGAAGACACAAAGTCCAATTTTGTCTGATTGATTTTATTTATTGCTGAATTACGCAAGTTGATTTACTGTTCAAAAACCGGTTCCCTAAGATTAGCTCAGTAATAAATCTAAAACTATCCAATTCAGGTGTGCTACTTCTAGTTTTGAAGAGTCTTGAATTTATCAGCCTAGGATTTTCTTAAACTATATATTCATAATTAAATTTAGTATTACCCTTTGGCTGATGACCAAGACATTGCAGTAATATTCAGCTATGAGAATGCTATCATTCTCTGTCAGTAGTTTTCAAATCATGTTTCATAGCCCATTCACAGAATGTTTAACAGTGGGAAATATAAGGTTAAATTAGCAAATATGTGAAGTACATTTTGGTTAAGTAAAAATTAAACACTTAAAAAAATAACTACAGGACTTCTTAGCTAAAAACTTGTGAGTGTGCATTTTAAAATGCTAATGTAGGTGTGAGTATGTGGGTGTGTAGGGGTAATATTCTAGCATGAAAATCATCTAAGTGATTTTGATCAGGAACTGTATTTTGTTCTATTTTACTTCAAAAAATCATTTTCCACTGTTCTGCTAACAATAGAAAAATGTTATTTGCTACTAAAATGTGGTCTGAGACGAGACAATAGCCTTAAAGCTAGGGTACAGGCAAGTTCTTCTCAGCTTTGAAAGCACAGTGCATGTGGATACACAGGATGGATAGCTGGAAACTTCCTGTTAATAATTCTGTGGCATCAGGGTTATGAGCAAGATTGGAGCTGGCTCACATCAGGAAAGATGAGATCTTTTCATCTAGACAGGGACAGTAAATGAGGGAGAAATTTGGAAGATGCCAGGATTCCAATAATATTGTTTAGGAGCAGAGAGGCTAATAAAGACTATGACTGTGCTCTTAACATAAGGAATTCTAATGAGATGAGGTTTTCATGACTTGTAGGAAAACAACTGAAGCCATGCAGTCTGTATGAGACTTCCGTCCGGGTCTTAGAGGCAACCACTGAGGACGAAAGGCATTAGAGAGCCATTGCCAAGTTTGTCAAATTAACTTCCGAAATATTAGGAATTGTAGATCTTTAACTTACCTCTTCTGTGTGCATATAATTTGTAATTGAGATTCCTTTATATCAGAATTTATCAAAGTTACAAAATCCTTTATACCAGAATTTATCAAATTATTTATCAGTGAAATAATTGTTTAGGATGCTTATCTCTTACCTACAACTGTAAAATTAAAAGCTGTATGAAGAGGCTAGAAAATATGCTTTAAACAGCAAACACTCCATGTGACTTTATGCCTACTAAAGTCTTTTAAGAACTATTTTATATTAAAAATTTTTAAATTCCTTAAGGTGGCTTCATGCATGTACCAATTTGTAATGAAGTGTGTATGTGGGGATGAGAGGGTTTGCATGGGGCTGAGAGAAGAGCTAAAGGAAGAAAGAACCAGATTTTCTGGGAATTGGTTTGAAAATAATCACAATGCTTCTGTTTCCCAAGTTTGGAGCATGCAGTAATGAGATAGCACAATGAAGAAAAGTTATATGACCAAGTAGTGGTGACTTTGAGATGTCGTATGTTTATAGGCGCTTGATGGCCCTGGTTCTCCACATATGCCTTTCTGTTTTCCGCCAGATTTGTCTTGTTATGGTGATAGTTTTCAAAGCCATTATGAAAAATAAACTAGATAGACTGAAACATATAATATAAAATGTGTATTTAAATTTGACCAATTCCTAATAGATTAAAATTGGTATTTTTAAAAGAGTGCGGTATCTTTTTAGAGGTGCAAATATCTCATGACTCTTTATTTTGGATTTTTGTCACCACCAATCACTCTCAAACCAATATATAAGTTAACTTAACAAACTCTACCCATCAGGTTAAGGAATTTGAATAACCTCACAGCTTATCTAGTTGTTTATCTTTAGTGCAAATTATTCTTGGAACATCCTCTTGGAACTTTAAATGCAGGCAATATGTAGGAAAGTCTTTTTACTCCATTAAAATTTGCCACCAATTTTAAGTGTATCCATTAAATAGAGAATGTGAGGTAAATGTGATTTTTTGGGATAGGAGACCACTTTTGACATACCCCTGATTTCACAGAGCCTAATAATATCTTTCTGTTTTAACATTAAAGTTTTAATTAAGGGCTAACCAGACCATTAAAAATAATGGATATTACTTTCTAGGTTATATTGCTCATTATATTTACTTCTCAGGAGATTTTTACAACCAGAAGAAAAAAACTCATAGATTTTAAATACAGTCACATAAACAGCAAGTGCTTATATTTTAATATGTGTCATTTCTGCAAAATTTTACATTCACATAAGTATCCTTATGGATACTTATCCTCTTCAATGGTTCATCAATAATTAAGAGGTAGAAAATGCAAGAATGAAAATATTCATCTCACTTCTCATTATTCTGTTCCTCTTCCTGAAGAAAACAATATCTGTTTTTAAATCTTTCCAGAGATACTTTTATGTTTTTTAATTTTTTCCAGAAAACATATATATAAATTAAATATAAATACGTATGTATTTTTCCCATTTATCAAACAAATGATTGTATGTACTGTTCTGAATGTTGTCATTCTGAAATCCAATCTCTCTTCAGCCAACTTTAAGTAATGTTTAAACAAACTTAACCAATACAATGTAATTCCAGAGCAAGCATATAAGATTTATTAATAAAAAGTAATGTATAGAGAAATATCCTGCCATAAAATTAATTGCATTGATATTTGTAAAATACTTATATGGTAATAACAACTTCTCCTAACTTACTCTGACTCATTAACAATTTTTAAGAGAAGTTCTCAAACTTATGAAAACTCTTTCCTTATGTGAGTTTAAAAGTAAAATTCTGAATAATATTCGTATTCTCTTTCTATGTCAAAATTATCTTTTCTCTGCTTCCTGTTGATCAGCCTTGTCTTGGAGCAAATAATTTCAGAATATATCAATTGGCCTGAACCATCTTACAGCTGAAAAGACAAGCCATTTTGTGTTAGTGAAACAGGCCCAACCTATTCTTACATAGCATACAACAAATTTAAGATTTCTACCAGGCTAGTAACCTAAAGGTTCTTTTCTTTGTCTTTAATACACAGTAAGTTATTCAATAAGCACAAATGATTACATTTATATTCAACTTTTAAAAATAATCAGTTGAATTTTTACCTTGTAGCAAGAAATATTAACTTAAAAAAGTTGAGACTGTTTTGTGAAATAAAAATCTTGCTGCTACTCAAATATCATTGTAACTCATTATCATATATACTTGTATCTGTTTATTTTCTCTTATCTCACAAAGGCAGTTTTGCTGCTTCATAGCAGTAATTTCCCCATTTCCTTCATTATATCTGCAGACCTATTTGAGCCTATATGAGTATTCTATTACAACCAGAAAATTATTCTCACTCTATCAAATGTGAATCTCTCCAGATGCCTCTGGATTTCTTCCAATTAAACTTCTCTGCTCCTCTGCCATAGCCTCTATCCTGTGACATTAGACTCTCCCTGTTCACTGGCTTAGCCTACCAACAGACTTCTGTCTTTTAAAGAGTGCAAAACAAACAAACAAACAAACACTTCCCCTGCCCCCCACCCCAACCAAAATATTATAGACTCCACAGTGACCCCATACCTCAATCCAGCAATTTCCCAATTCTTCTTATATGCTTTATAGTAAAACTTGGTACTTGGCTTCCTTCTCTGATTTCATCTACTTTCACTCTTTCCCCTGGAAGAGCATACCTGTTTTCTTTCTGTTGTAAACTTCAGCATACCTGTTTTATTTCTGTTGAGTTCACTACCACTTTCTCCCCCATAGAATCTTGCCCTCCCCAGAATGTTCTTTCTTCAGCTGTTTGCAAAGTCTCATCTTTAAGATCTTTCCACAGAGACTATCCTTCCTTAAGTACCCTATTTAAATGATTTGCACCCCCCTTCCTGTTAACATATATTCATACCCTGCCAAATGCCAACTCTCAAATTTATGTGTTTTCTTATTTGTTATATCTTCCCTTCCCCAACATCCATGTTGTTACAAATCACAGGATTTCAATCTTTTTTTATGACTGAATAGTATTTCATTGTGTGTGTGTAGATATATATGATATAAGATTATATCGTCAGCAAACAGCGGCAATATAATTTCCTCCTTTCCAATTGGGATGCCTTTTATTCCCTTCTAGAATGTAAACTCTATGAGAGTCAGTTCCCCCACTTGCACAGTACCTAGGACATACTAGTCACCCCCAATAAATATTTGATAAATGAATAGATTGCTGGTCTAGGTCCCAGGTGCTGTGTACAGATACTGCGGGAAGGAAGACTTTGACTTTTTCTGTATTCAGAAAAATATATATTTACCATTTATATAAAGTACACATACATCCTGTACATATGATACCTGGGAAACATGAAGGAGATGCACTTACAATCAAATAGAGAAACTGATGTAACTATAGTTTCTATTCCAAGTGTTGTCCTTTGAACTCGATATGACTTCTGTGGCTTCAGGAGTCCAGAAATGAATAGAATTGGAGTTCATTTGTATGTTTGTTTTGTTTTGGTTTGTTTGCTTGCTCTTTATAAGTCTTGGAAAATATCTAGGCAAGAATAGTCAGAAACGAGCAGAAAAAGTTTGTGAGAACTATTTTAAGGCTCTGGAGACAAAAGCATAGTTATAATTAGGGAATAAAAATTCTGAAACCTCGAGGTCTGTAAAAAAACAAAAATCTGTCATCAGTCTTGGGTAGGAAATAGCTGGCAATATCCAGTGGCTCTGCACCCAGAAGAAGTGAACATGTGAGAGCCAGAATAGACAAGGAAAAAAATGAGGTGAATATTGCAGAGTGATCACGGTTGACAGAGTGGTTCTAAATATACATGAGAAACTCTGTAAACAACTCATAGAAACAATGGGCTGACACTTTGAGTGGAACTAATTTCCAGCAATCAAACTGGTATGGGTTAAAGCTCCCATAATTTATTCATTAAAAATTAAATATGAATATATGTGTATGTATGTGTGTGTGTCTATACACACACACACACACACACACACACACACACAGCATGACCTAATACTCTCAAAATGAAAACTCTATGACATCTGGGGTACAGGGGTTAGGATCATTGTATTTCTGCTATGTTTGACACAAATCTCGATAGAAGCATTTTCTCATATTAAATTTCCCAAATATTCAGAAGATAATAACAGATAGAAAATACTTAGAATCTATGTAGAGCTTCCCTAATTCGATTTTGTGGTATTTCCGATTGCATCAACAGTGAATTGTCTTTATTGAATTTTAATATGCTCTAAATAAATTGTATTGCAATGACTGTTTTTCTTTCTTTTCAAAAATCAACAAATACAATATTTGGAGTAAATGTCATATATAAAATGTAGAACATGACATTTTGAAGTACATATACACTGTCAAATGGTTAATCTAGCTAATTAATCTAGCAATTAACAAATGTGTAACCTCACATAGTTATGGTTTTTGTGGTAAGAGCACATAATATTCACTCTGTTTACATTTTTCAAAAGTGCAATGTGTCATCAACTAAAGTCATCTTGCTGTACAATAGATCTCTTGAAATTTATTCCTCTTATCTAACTGCAATTATGTATCCTTTGACCAACATCTTTCCAATTCTCCACCCCTTAACCACTCCAGTCTCTGATAACCACCATTCTACTCTCTACTTCTATGTGTTTAACATGTATAGATTCCATAAGAATGAGATAATGCAGTATATGTTTTTCTGTTCCTGGTTTATTTCACTCAACGCAATGTCCTCCAGGTACATCCATATTGTTACAAATGACAGGATTTCAATATTTTTTATAACTGAATAGTATTTCATTGTGTGTGTGTGTGTGTGTGTGTGTGTGTGTGTGTGTAGATAGATAGGTAGATAGATAGATATAAAATAAGATTATGTCATCAGCAAACAAAGACAATTTAATTTCCTCCTTTCCAATTTGGATGCCTTTTATGTCATTCTCTTTGTTGGCTGCTCTAAAAAGGATTCTCAGTAATATGTTGAATAGAAGTGGTGTAACTGGGCATCCTTGTCTTGTTTGAGATCTCAGAGGAAATCTTTCAACTCTTCTCTATTCAGTATAATGTTAGTTGTAGGTTTGTCATATATGGCCTTTACTGTGTTGAGGTACATTCTTTCTATACCTCATTTGTTGAGAATTTTTATCATAAAGAAATGTGAATTTTGTTGAATTTTTTTCTGCATCAATTCAAATGATCATATGATGTTTGTTCTTCATTCTGTTAATTTTATGTAGCATGCTGTTTTGATTTGCATATAGTGAACTCATCCTTGCATTCCTGGTATGGTGAAAGATCTTTTAAATGTGCTGTTGAATTTGTCTTGCTAGTATTTTGTTAACAATTTCTGCATCTATGTTCATCAAACCTGTAGTTTTCTTTTTTTGTTGTTACCAATAATAGTTTTTCTGGGAATAAGGAAGAGTCTGGCATGACAAAATTTGAAAAAAACAGATATGTATAAATATAAATTTCATATTCCTTGAAAAATTGGAGAATTATAGTTTGAACTATATAAACCTAATAATATTTAGCAAAAGTTCAATACATAGAACAAAGTAAACATCATGTACTTCAGTATAATTTTGATCAAAAATAGCTTTCTGATGGAACACATAGAATGAAACTAATTTATACCCAAAAATGTTATATTCACAATTCAAGAACAGTGCATTCCTTTGAATAATAAAGTAGAAAAAAAAAGATGAATCAGCTTCTTTAACTGCACAACAAACAAAAACTACAAAAAAATACTCACAGGTAAGATTTTTAATTCCACTGGTTTGTAAAGATCTACCATAGTCTAACACTAACTGGCCCTTTACTTGAAAGAGACTTAAATCAGTGGATTCTCAAAGGAAGGCAATGTTGATGGTTTCAGTAAAAAACTTTTTTAAGGCATTGAGAAGAAGAGTAAAATATGTATTACCAACCATGGTGAGTTACAAAACCAGTGGGTCTCTTACATCTCCTTATTTAAATTTTTGTCTAGGAAACATGACATCTGCTTTTAGTAATATGATTGAGAAGATGTTCTTTAAAAAATCTAAAATAAATGAATAAAACAAAGAGACCCAAAGGGAGTGTCAGTGGTAATGGTATGTTCTATTTCTTACACTGAGTGGTGGGGTTGGGGGCATATATTTTACCATTATGCTTCATTTCAAATAAATTATGTTTATTTGTATATGTGAGTATCTTTCCTTCATTCTTTATTTATAATTGTTATTTTATAATAGTAAAGAAAAAATCCAGAATGATATTGCATTTATATATTATAACTAGAACTATTTATACACAGCATAAGAATCTTGTACATTAAAAGTAAAAAAATATATATGCAAAGAAAAATACCAATGGAGTAATAGTGACTTTCATTTGTAGAAATGTAGATCATTGTTTTTCCTTTAAATTTTTCTATAGCTTCAAATATTTCATAGTGAGTCACTTTTCATAAAGCTTTTACTTATTTTATTAGAAATAATAAAAGGAACACTGAAAAATAATATATAAATAAAAATAGAAATGAAAACTGTGTCTACACAAAATTCTTTATGCACTTATTCACAGCAGCTCTATTTGTAATAGCAAAATAACAGGAAACAGTCTGGATGCCCTTCAGTGGGTGGATGGTTGAATAAACTGTGTTATACTCATACAGTGAAATACTACTCAGAAATGAAAGTATGCAAATAACAATCTGAACACATCTCAAGGTCATTATGATTACTGAAAATGCCAATCCCAAATGTTACATACCATATAGTTCCACTTATATAACATTCTCAAAAACAGTGATAGAAGTGGGAAGCTCATTAGTGGTTGTCAGAGTTCATGGAAGGCAGTGGGGAGGAGGGTGCGTGTGACTATCAGGGGTAGCATTAGGGAGACCATTGTGGTGTTTGGCTAGTTCTGTATCTTTTGTGGTGGTGTTCAAATGAATTTACACATGTGATAGCATGATACATGGCTTTACACATATTGTGCCAACGTCATTTTCCTGAATTTGATGTTTTACTACGGTTATGTAAAATGTAAACATTGAAGAAAACTGGCGAAAGGGTACACAAGACCTCTTTGTACTATATTTGCAATTGCTGTAAATCTATAATTATTTCAAAATTTTAAAAGTTTAAAGCTTTTTTCTGTAGATTAAAATTTGTTATCATGAGCAATTCTTTCATGAAAAATAAAGTTTTATTTCTTTTGTTCTTTAAAAAAAGAAATAGCATGTAGAAATATGTGACAGACATTGCTTTTCTTCCTTACTTCCTCCTCTGGTTGTGACTCAACACAAATGAAACAAAAGTTAATTTTAAAAAACCCTGGTAGGGCGCGGTGGCTCAAGCCTGTAATCCCAGCACTTTGGGAGGCCGAGACGGGCGGATCACGAGATCAGGAGATCGAGACCATCCTGGCTAACACGGTGAAACCCTGTCTCTACTAAAAAATACAAAAAAAAAATACAAAAAAAAACTAGCCGGGCGAGGTGGCGGGCGCCTGTAGTCCCAGCTACTCAGGAGGCTGAGCCAGGAGAATGGCGTAAACCCGGGAGGCGGAGCTTGCAGTGAGCTGAGATCCGGCCACTGCACTCTAGCCCAGGCGACAGAGCAAGACTCCGTCTCAAAAAAATAAATAAATAAATAAAATAAAAAACCCATCCTGTACCATCAAAATGATATATAATACCATGGCCAAAACTAAAATGTTGTTGAAACCCTAGATGAAGACAAAATAAACGTGCTTTGGGGCAGGCATAGTGCTAAATGCAAGTTACATTGCTGACTAATCGTGATTTGGTTCCTGATCTCGGAAAGCTTAAAGTATAATGGGTATACAGAAAATAAAAATCAAAATTGAAATCAATTGAATGCTTGAAGGAAAGAGAATCGAGAATAAATAACAGTGCCATTCTAATTTAGGAAGAGTGGTGAGATAAACCATCTCTGGAGAGATGATATTTAAGCTGATACTTGGTCAGCTACACTTTGATTAAGAGGCTCTCTAGGACATTAAAAATATTTCTGCCTTTGTAGAATATGACTTTGCCATAATGCAGGAGCAGATGTACATTTGACACATGTTTCCACAGAGTATTGCTCTAGCCCCCACAGCTAGAAGAATTTCTGGCACACAGTACAAACTTGTGTGTTGAATAAATTCCCAAGTATTAATTCAATTTGTAAGCACATCACAACCAGGTCCTTTGAGACTGAGAAAGATAATGAATTTGCAAGAAAAAAGAATTTAGATAGGACCTGCATTTCACCCTTGAAATCTAAACTTTAATAATATTTGATGCAATGATCTCATAGAAATGCTGAAATTTATGTTTCTAAATTCTTTGCCCTGTCTAAGCTTTATTATGTTTAAAATAGAATTGTATTTTTCCATCTTTTGGTCTTACACTTCAAATATTCTCCCATAAAGGAAGATAGAATGCTGACTAACGATGTGCCATTTTTTGTGGATTTCAGTCTGCCTAATCAGAAATGTTAAGGATTTTTTTTTAATTTTTAATGCTACCAGGAGACATTGTCTAAAACCTAAAATATAGCCCAATAATATTAGTAAATTTAGTTTTATACTGTGTATGCTGTGAGAAAAATTAGATGCTAGGTCTGCTAGGTCCTGCCATCACCGCCCTGACTCCAGCTACCCTGTGTGACCACTTCTGAGTCACCTGGTCCTGGTACTAGAATCTAGACTGATGATAAATCACTGGGATTCAAATATGTTACTCGCTCAGCTTCTGATTTAAAGTGATGAGGTTCTTTCAGGTTCAGCTTTAATGCTAACATTGAACGATAATGGTCCTTGTTTTTCCTTTTGCTAATGGATATTTTTCTCAGGTTTACGGTATTTCTTAGTGAAACGACAGGCCTGTTCTGTAGCTCGGTTTAACATGCAGAAATACAGAATCAGATTAAAATTCAATAAACTATAAGTAAGTTGTGCCTCTACCTAAAGTTAATAACCTGATCACTATCTGTAATAGAATTACGACACTTATTATCTCTGAGGGCTCTTCTAACAGAGGTATTATCATGTTTTGCAGCTTCATTTCATAATGTACTGTAGCCTGCCATCCAAATGTCACCACTATTCCTCATCTCCATAGTCATCAGATAGAATAAGAAATTCCAATTAAAAAAAAAAAACATTAATCTGAGGAAATGGAGAGTGTTTAGGAAGCGGTGGGTTAAGGCGATTTGTCTCCATTTTGAATTCTTCACTCTGTTATGGCCAAAAAAATTTCTCGATTCTTGAACTTTTATAGAACAATATTATTTCCACTAAGTAATAAAGATGTTGGCGAGCTAGCCCCATGGATTATTCTGAAAGCATAAGCACTTTGATAAAACTTCTAATTAAAGTTTATAAGCAAAAACAAACTAGAAACACAAGGCAAAAATATTTTTTAAAAAAATAGAGTAAAAGAACTTCTAAATGCTACTCTGACTAACATATATTTAGACCATATAGCAATGACTGTTTTAATTTTTTTAGTGTACTAAAGTTGTGTTTGCCAATAGTATATCACTGTTGTCAAGCAGAAACACAAAGGAAAGAGAAGGAGGGGTGGATTTGACAGCATCCTCCCAAATGTGACAGACTATAAATTCTAAAGTTAACTAATTTCACAAAATATGAATTTATATACTGCTAAATAAAATTACACACTCCAATGACCTTTTTAAAAAATAATTCAGTATTTGGTAATTTTATAATCTCAGTTTAATATCATCATGTATCTATGGATTACAGTTTGAGCCCTGATTAAAAAAATAAATCTAGAAAAAAAATTCTTTAAAAAATGAAATCATGTCCTTTGCAGCAACATGGATGGAGTTGGAGACCATAATAAACACGGGAATGGAAAACCAAATACTACATGTTCTGACTTACGAGTGACAGCTAAACATTAAGCATACGTGGACATAAACATGGGTACGAAAGACACCACTATTAATAGTAGAGGTGGGACAGAGGAGGGCATGGGTTGAACATCTTATTGTGTATTATGTAGATTACCCGAGTGCAATATACCACTTTAACAAACCTGTAAATGTACTTTATCTAAAAAAATTTGAAGAACTGTTAAGTGTTTTTTAATTTTTAAATTGTTTTATTAAATTTTTTAATTTTGGGGTACAGAGTAGGTGTATATATTTATGTGGTATATGGAACATTTTGATGCAGGTATGCCATGTGTAATAATCACATCAGGGTAAATGGGGTATCCATCACCTCAAGCATTTCTCTTTGTGTTACCAACGATGCAATTATACTCTTTTAGTTATTTTTAAATGTATAATGAATTATTGTTGACTATAATCACCCTGTTATCAAATAATAAGTCATATTCATTCTATCTACTTTTTTTGTAACCATTAAACATACCCACTCCTTGCCTCCACGCACTACTCTTCCCAGCCTCTGGTAACCATCATTCCACTCGGTATCTCTAATGAGTTTAATTGTTTCAGTTTTTAGCTCTCACAAATAAATGAGAACATGTGAACTTTGTCTTTCCGGGCCTGGTTTATTTTGTTTAACGTAATGAGCTCCAGTTACATCCCTGTTGTTGCAAATGACAAGATCTCATTATTTATTTATTTATTTATTTATTTATTTATTGAGATAGCTCTGTCACCCAGGCTGGAGTGCAGTGGTGCGAACTCCATTCACTGCAACCTACGCCTCTTGGGTTCAAGCAATTCTCCTGCCTAAGCCTCCCGAGTAGCTGGGATTACAGGTGCCCACCACCACGCCCAGCTAATTTTTGTATTTTTCGTAGAGACGGGGGTTTCATCACGTTGGCCAGGCTGGTCTCGAACTCCTGACTTCAGGTGACCTGCCCGCCTCGCCTCCCAAAGTGCTGGGATTACAGGCCAGATCTCATTTTCTTTTAATGGCTGAATAGTGCTCCATTACGTGTGTGTATTTTAATCTCATAGTTGACATAGGCTATTAAACAGAGCAATCAGAGTAAAGTATCAATCTAAGACATTTAACAGAATATACTTTTTTTTTTTTTTTTTTTGAGATGGAGTCTCGCCCTGTGGCCCAGGCTGGAGTACAATGGCGTGATCTTGGCTCACTGCAACCTCTGCCTCCTGGGTTCAAGGGATTCTCCCGTCTCAGCCTCCCGAGTAGCTGGGATTACCGGCACATGCCACCATGCCTGGCTAATGTTTTGTATCTTTAGTAGAGATAGGGTTTCACCATGTTTGCTGGCCTGGTCTCGAGCCCCTGACCTCATGATCTGCCTGCCTTGGCCTCACCAAGTGCTGGGATTACACTTTTTAAGACAAACTATTGGTCTATTAAAGTCATATTAGTTCAAATAAAATACTATCTTTCCTAACTTTCTTGCTCGTAAGTTAATTAATGATTAGCTCTGGTCCATTAGACTACAATGTAGTAGTACAAATACAGGGAGAGATGAAATGAAGCTGTGCCCACAGTGTGCAAATCTGCTTTTCACTTTCTATATTATTTGAGCTAAAGGACAATTTAAAGCCCGCTGATCACAGCTCACAGGAAATATATCTTTTAAAAACAGAGTTTTGGTTGACTGCAGCATGAGACAACACATACAGGAACTGAATCTTAGGGTGTTTCTTATAAGGTTTTGGCTTGTGCTGGGTAATTTTAAGGTGAGAGAAGGAAAGTGAGGGCTGATTTAAAATTGTATTTTGTTAAGAATTGGGGGAAATTTGGTATCTTAGAAATTTATGTTTATGAGGTGGGAGAATATAAAGAAACAGGGTATCATTGGGAAGAAGGCAGCAATTACTCAGAAGAAAAAAATGGTTAGTCGTTTTGTACCTGTAATAAGGCCTTGGGTATGTGCTTTAAACACATTATGTTCCCTTGACCTTGCCCCTGTTCTTGTGGAGCCATTGATGATATTCTCCTAGGAACATTATAATTTCAACAACTCCCATGTTACATAACAACTCCTTTTAATCAGAGCTCTTGTCCACATCATTCATGAGTCACAAGATTGTGACACAAAAATACTGGCAATTACAGGTTACATAAATGGTTCTGGAAAAGAAGAACTAAGTAAAATGTTTCTTAATATTAAAATCAGCCCTCTCAATGCATCCATTGTAGCAAACGATGTGAAAGAGTGAACATATTTTTTTCTAACTCCATTGTCCTGACCTGAAAAAAATCATTTGCTTTTCTAAGATTCAAAATTTCATTTCAGCAAATTAGAATAATAACACCACCCTTAGTCATACTTCACAAGGTTAAAATAATCAAAAACATATAAAAGATAAATATATCAATTATGTGTTATTAAACTACTAATACACATTTATGGTGTTCTAAATACTTTACATGTATTAATCCATTTAATACTCATGCACAACTTTTTTTCTTGATGAGAGGCTAAGTAACCTGCCATAGCTATGTGATAGAAATGCTATTTTGACCAAAGATGTCTGTCTCCATAGTCTCTGCTTGTAAAGGTTGTAAATGAAGTTCACTTTATGAAAAGTCTCAAAGGTACTTATTTCTAATGGTTAGGGCCTCTTTTTTTTTTTTTTTTTTTGAGGCAGAGTCTCGCTCTGTCGCCCGGGCTGGAGTGCAGTGGCCGGATCTCCGCTCACTGCAAGCTCCCCCTCCCGGGTTTACGCCATTCTCCTGCCTCAGCCTCCCAAGTAGCTGGGACTACAGGCGCCCGCCACCTCGCCCAGCTAGTTTTTGTATTTTTAGTAGAGACGGGGTTTCACCGTGTTAGCCAGGATGGTCTCAATCTCCTGACCTCGTGATCCGCCCGTCTCGGCCTCCCAAAGTGCTGGGATTACAGGCTTGAGCCACTGCGCACGGCCTATTTGCTATTCATTTCTAGTGATAACAGTGTCAGAATATAAAGCCTACCTTAGTTTTTCAAGTGTAGAGAAGTCTCCAACTATTTCTAAGACTCGTCTACAACAAAACATACTTAAGTCTATGAATTAAATCACAGTTACCTCCCTATATTACGTCATAGAATTGGAACTTTGTTGAGACTCTTCAGGAACTTGGAGGTATAGTATGCAAATAGGGTGAAGTAGTGGATTTGTGTTTCTCTAATACTTTCTCTTTACAACCTTTTCTGAGCCAATTCTATTTCATTCACTGAATAGAATTTCATAGATTTTTATTGTAATTACAGTGCATTTTCTTTACTTAAAGTAGAATCCCTATTAATATGACAACTTGTAATAAGTGCAGTAGGCATTTAATTATTCTTTCATCCTCACTAAATAATAATCCAAGACAGAAATAAAGAAAATTGAGATAACAGGGTGCTATTCCATAATAAATGTTTATTGAGCACCTAATACATGTTCTAGTTTCAGCAGAGATACCAAAGTACACTCAAACCTCAGACTCTCTGTTCTTGCGATATTGGACTCGGGAAGGGGAACATCACACACTGGGGCCTATCACGGGGAGGGGGGAGCGGGGAGGGATTGCATTGGGAGTTATACCTGATGTAAATGATGAGTTGATGGGTGCTGACGAGTTGATGGGTGCAGCACACCACATGGCACAAGTATACATATGTAACAAACCTGCTCGTTATGCACATGTACCCTAGAACTTAAAGTATAATAATAATAATAAAAAACCCTCAGATTCTCATGGGTAAATAAGGATTACACAAATAATAATAAATGAATACTATATAGAAACAAAAGATGTAAATAACTGTCGTAATCTGTTCAGGCTACTAGAACAAAATACTTCAGACTGGGTAAGTTATAAACAAAATATATCTATTTCTTACAGTTCTAGAAGCTGGGAAGTCCAAGATCAAGGCACCAGCAGCTAGTCGTGAGGGCTGTGTATTTGTCATGCTTCTCCAGAGGGACAGAATTAATAGGGCATATGTATGTATGAAAGGGAGTTTATTAAGAAGAATTGGCTCACACGATCACAAGGCAAAGTCCCACGATAGGTCATCCACAAACTGAGGAGCAGGGAAGCCAGTAGTGGCTGTAAGTCCTAAAACCTCAGTAGTGAAGCTGACAGTGAAGCCCTCAGACTGTGGCCAAAGGCCCGAGAGCCCCCAGCAAACCACTGGTATAAGTCCATGAATCCAAGGGCCAAAGAACCTGGAGTCTGATGTCCGAGGGCAGGAGGAATGGTCGGAAGCATGCAGCCTGAGAGAGAGTTGAAAGCTGGAAGACTCGGCAAGCCAACTTATCCCACCTTCTTCCACCTGCTTTGTTCTAGCCATGGTGGCAGCCGATTGAATAGTGCCCACCCACACCGAGGATGGGTCTTTCTTTCTCAGTCCATTAACTCAAATGTTAATCCCCTCTGGCAACACCCTCACAGACACACCCAGAAACAATACTTTACCAGCTATGTAGACATACTTTAATCCAATCAAGCT
The DNA here is from genome assembly GCF_009764315.1 of Trachypithecus francoisi. Classification (NCBI taxonomy): domain Eukaryota; kingdom Metazoa; phylum Chordata; class Mammalia; order Primates; family Cercopithecidae; genus Trachypithecus; species Trachypithecus francoisi. Next base: position 63,316,867 of record NW_022681469.1, read on the forward strand.
GACACCTAATATTAACCAGCATAGGCCGATTCTTTATAGGCAGTGCCTTCTTGCTGTGGTTCTGTCCTCCATGGTAAAGGGGCAAAGCGGCTTTCTATAGCCTCTTTTATAAAGGCACTATCCATATTCTGGAGACCTCATGACCTAATTGTCTCCCAAAAGTCCCACCTTGGAATACCAACATCTTGGTAATTGGGATTCAACACAGAAGTTTTGGGGGAACACTAACATTCAGACCATAGCAATAACTAAAATAAGACAATGCGATACAGTGCTATATTCAAAGAAAAGAACAACAGGTAGGCAAGAAGATTCCCAAGTGGAGGTGGCATTTGAGCTAAGACCTGATGAACAAGAAAGGAAGCTACACAAGACCAACAGAAATTGCCTTCCAGAAAACAGAAAGACCAGATTTGCAGTCCTGGATAATGGAATAATCATGGTAAGTTGAACACATGAGAAGATGGCTAGCAAAGGACTGGAAGACCACTGGAGAAGTAGGCAAGGACTAGATCATGTGGGATGTTTATTGCAACCAGTACCAGAAACAGACACTGCCTAGGGTGCAAGGGCTATCGGAACTGCAGGCAGAAGCAAAGGAAGGATAATACATAATTAACTGGGAAATAATTTTCTTTTGAAAGAATGAATATAAAATATTCTTGAATAGCAAAGTAATATTTCCCAGTAATGTTGAGTGTGATAATAATATTTTGCTTATCTTAAAGTTTACATTTATTGTCCAATAAGTTTATATTCACAGCAGTTGCAATTGGCAGCTGAGGAACATTCCACATTACTAAAAATTCATATGGCACTCAGAGTTTTAAAAATATACTTCTGAATGTAATACACATGAAGAGTGATTCTTGTTTTACAGTACTATTTGAATTATATTAATAAGTGCTAACTTGTAAGATACATGAAATATTTTGTAATGTTTTTACAATAACAAAATTTATTACACTAAGATGCTTAAACGTGAGTAGTAAAATCTAGGTACAAACTGAAATGTTACATAAGAATTTTAATGGTTTTTATTTGCAATGATTTACAGCATGAAGCTAATAAAAACTATTTAAGAAACATTTTGTGACTTGAAAAACGTTGAACTTTATCGTATTGTCAATAGAACACAAGTTATGTTAAAAGGTATTACAACAGTGAGTTTTCTCAAAGAGCACACATTTTGTGGGGTAAATATAAAATAATCTATGAATTATGTATTTCGTATGTTATCACTTATCAAAGTATCATATTTGTGCCATAAACAGAACAACTAGACATGTGCAATAATACTAATCAAATTCAGTTGTTATGAATATTTTGCTAACTTTCAATTGCATTTTTTAAAATAATAGGTTTAAATATATTTTTAGATTTTATTGTTAATGTGCATATACCCAGGAAAAATAATATAGCTTAATAGGTGACTGATTTATAACCTCAAAATATTTTATATATGGCACATGGACCTTTATGTTCATTCTTCTTTTAGACCCACAAATATTAAGGATTGACCTCATGAGGCCATTTATTATTTCATTGCCTAATTTAGAACACTTTTGAAAGTGAAAGTAAACACTACCAATAATTACATCAAAATGACAGACATAAATTGGGACTATCCCAAGCAAACCTGAACAGTTCAATGCAAATTGGAACATATAGTCACCTGAGTTATAAGCCTGATAAGTGAATACGGATGAGTATTGGCAAGTACCAATAAATTATTACAGTTTCTGTATTTTGCCAAGTTACTTCGACCATATTTCTATAGAGATATTTTTATTAATTAATTGTAATTTTATTCTTACAAATTAGCATTATTTTCACCTTAGTATATCTGAAAATGATTCTATTTATTATGAATAATCTAAAGCTGACATGTATATTTTATATGATGTTTAACCTTTTTGGTGTCTAGTACACACTGGTTACAAAGAATATATTTGAGAAAAGAAGGAGGATGGAAGACATGGAGGAATAGAATGGTGTTACTAGTGTATATGACACTGATAGATGGAACAGATCATTTTTAACCTGCTCATGACAAATTCTCTTCAGTATCAATCACGAAATAAAATTAATAAAATATCAGTGCTGTATGTGCAAACTAAAAATAAATTCATAATGTCTAGAAAACAAGGAAGGCAATTACAATCCTTTTATTGAAATATATATGCTATATATAATTAAGATTATTTCCTTTATCTTTCCCTCCCTCCCTCCGTAAATAGATATTTATACCTATTTTAATTATAATATAATTATAATTCAATTGAATTATAATTAAAATGAATACACAAAAAATCACAGTCAAAAAATAAATTATATGATTATTATGTCTTGATTACACTAATACATTTATATAAAGTGAGAAAAACATCCCTGTATATTGGTCTATTTCCATGATATATGATAACATTACAGCTTAATAACGAATAAGAAAAACAATTTTTAAATTAAATTTCAATGTAAAAGATATTATTCAAATTCCATAAAATATTTCATTGCTGTACTAACATTTGCACTTTTCAAAGAAAAATATTAAAATTTGCATTTTGTACTCTGTTTTACTTTTTAAATTATATACAAAAAATAACTCCAGGTGGTTATGTAGAATGATAGAATTGAAATAACTCAAGGTCTTTTCTTCATCTTTACAATAACTCTGCAGTCATTTATTTTGAGTCTAGTGTTTAAACACAGAACTATTTAATGTCAACTAGAGGTGGAGACTGGTATTATAACAAAAGTAACCTTGAATAATAATCAACCATTATAAATTTAGTCTCCAATGAGAACATATAGTTGAGTTCGCATATGTACAATAGGGAGTTCTCCAAGTTAGCTCCCATATAAAATAAAATGTTTTTAAAAGATGAGAAATAAAACTGTGCTGATTTGAAGTATACATTTACAGTATTAAAACCGAGCAGAACACACCATTGTTTAGAACTTAGATCAATAGGCCAGTCGTGGTGACTCACACCTGTACTCCCAGCACTTTGGGAGGCTGATGCAGGCAGAACACCTGAGGTCAGGAGTTTGAGACCAGCCGGACCAATATGATGAAACCTTGTCTCTACTAAAAATACAAAAAAAAATCAGCTGGGCATGGTGCATGTGCCTGTAATCCCAGCTAATCGGGAAGCTGAGACAGGAGAATGGTTTGAGCTCGGTGTGGCTGGGGGGTAGGGGAGGTTGCAGTGAGCCGAGATCATACCATTGCACACCAGCCTGGGCACAAGAGCGAAACTCCTTCTCAAAAAAAAAAAAGAACTTACATCAATACAATAAAAGTTTTTATCAGAGTAGAAAGTAGAATTTTTTTTTTTAGAATTTATCAATTTTTAGAATTGCTGGTGCATTATAATAAAATAACTGTGTTTCAGTTGGTTTTATTACTAATTTTATATAATCATACAAATCCTTCTTGCTTGCACCTAGGCAGGCTGCTCTTTTCTCTCGATCTGTGGTAAGTCCACTGAAGGGAAAGTAATAAAATATATAATAAAAGAAAATAATTTTAATTAGTCTACTCTGATAGGTTGAAATCACAGAACAAAGTAAATGCTGTAATACAAAATCTAAGAGGAGAGCAACATTTTTCTCTATATCAAGCAGAGCAAGTATGTAAATAACTATTGAAATCTACCAAGTACCATTTTAAATGAATACATATGTATCAGAAAGCTACTTTCCTAATGATATGCATCTCTATATTGATTTATTCTCCTGTGGAGAAGAATTAGCTTAACAGGAAGTTTCTATGAGTTTAACCTACAGGCAAATGAATATAGAATTATTCACAGACATAACAGATTTTTGAACATTATGCCTGTTTTAACATTCCTACCAACAGAAATAGTAATTATGTTAATACTAGGAAGGGGTAGTAGCTGTTCGGATCCAAAGTGTCTTGTGGGACGTGTTCTTGTCAAATAAAGTAATTGTTTGGATATCAAATATAGATACAATATATAGAGTTTAACATTTTTAATATAACATTTCTTTAGCTCTTCCTTATGCCTAGAGGAATTTTTCTTTTTATTCATGAAGAGAATTAAATTAAATATCACTCACATATATTTCTGTCATCTAATTTTATGCATTTTTGAGGGAGTAGGCATTACATAAAAGTAAATAATATTGCTTTAGGATACGACAAAGCTAATAGTAATTAATTATTACTGAAATAGTAATAAATTAGTCAAAGCATCTGTGACAGACTAAAAGTCATAAGTATAATAATCATAATCTGAGATGCCACAAATTGCAATAATTACTATGTTCAAATTAGAACATTATATGTTAATCCATTAATGAGCAGCAACTTTGAAATAAATGAGTCTGAAAGTGTATGGATGTTTTGTGGAAAACTATTACTAAAAATTTTAAATAATAGGAATTTCATGAACATTATTCTACAGATAGCCACTCAAGTATCAGCCATTCTAAGAAAAAAAGTAATTAACAAAACATCTTGGACCTGCAGGATAGAAGATGCCAAATATACCAAGCTTGTAAAACCCTCCAGATGACTGGATAAAAAATTTATATGGACATGGGTGCGTGACAACAACTACCTTTTAGTATCCAGGTGTTCCTTGCTTCTGTGTGCCAACGAGTCTAATTTGTGTCTAAATCTGTCTTTAATCCCTACATGCTCACATCAATTAGACCCAGACTCTAAGGAAAGAGACAACCTTTGAAAGGTTTTAATAACTCTTAATAATTTATATAATAATCTGAATATAATTTATATATTCATATAATAATTTATCAGGTGATAATAATTAATTCAATTATCATGCATTAGTTAATCAGGTGACAATTAATTTATCAGGTGTCCCAGGCTGCTTTAAGACTCACGAACTAGGAGAACGCAGCCATTTTAGGATCCTTTTGCCAAACTGTCACAGGACATGGAGGACCTCGTAAATCTGTCTGTGAGAAAGACCTTGACTTTTCTCTGGCCCACAGACCTCCTCCAGCTAAAGAAATAAACTACTAACTGCTTAAAACATCCTTCTTTCAGCTTCCAGATTTTAAGCAACCCCACAAGTTTCCTTTTGAGGTAGTTTATAACTCTATCTTTTCTACCAGATCTGGGAATGGTGGGACATCCCAGTTTTCTCTCCTTAAATTCTTTTTTTCCCTTTTGTATCATTTTCTTAAGTGATTCATCTGGTCCTATGGCTTTAAATGGAAGCAGGCCAATCCAAATTGGATCCAACAGATATCTGAGTCTTTTAAATCAATTTAAATTAGTTTATATTTGAGATAAATTAAAATTCTAAATTGAAATAAAAAACAGCTAAGTTGGGAATTTAAATTTAATTTAAAATCTTACAGTCAATTAGGTTTAAGTTATTTAAATTTAAATTTAATTCAAATTCAGAAGCATATGAAATGAATCATATTTAGGCAAAACATTCACCTCATATATGAAGTACTGGAATTTTGATTTCTAACAAGTTGCTATCAGGATATCCTGACTTGGTAGCAGTTTGCAGAAGGGTTTGACATGGTAAGTTAAAACAGCCCAAAACAGCATAGCAGAAGTACAGCTGTCCAACAGGAATTATTACCCTGGGTCATATGATTAATGCTCCAAACTGGATTTGAAGTATGAAATCATGAAATTGTGAAAGAGGGCTCATAAAACAATGTAAGTTAAGATATATTTCTTTTGAAATAATAAACATCTGGTTAGTCTTGCTAATACATGTTTTTTCACTATGTTTCCATCAGTTAGGCTGTCCCTTTGCTGGCTGCATCTTGCCTACTTCTAGAGTAAGGATCCACCAATTGCTAAATGTTCCCAGTGAAACTCCCTGAGGCCTGTGCTATCTGCCTCACCACTGGAAACTTCCTAAGAATTCCACAAGGAAGCTTCAATTAAAACCTACCACTCACCACTTTCTAAGAGCTCATCAACAAAATTCCATCTAGCCCCCACATCCTTATTTAGGGCAATCAGTACCAGAAAGCCAAGCCTCCCAGTCCTCCTTGCCCCAGCTCTCCTCCCTCCGTATCTCTGTATTGCCTCTAGTAGACTGCCAAACCCAGAATTTCTCAAACCTTTTGTTAGTCCATCTGAAATTACAGTCTGTCATAACATACAAAATCCCCCAAATGGTCAACAACTTCTAATTCAGGCATCCCTTTGGCTCTGAGAGATTCCCAATGCATGGGGTTAGAAATATTTGGAGGAATGTCTGCCACGTGGTCAGCAGCTCTCCCAGCATTTAGTAGACAGGAGTCAGGAATGCTAAATGGCCTCGATGCTTCAATGTTCCTATAGATTTTTTCTGCCTAAAATGCCAAGAGTCCATATCGAAGCACACTGTGGGACTTCCTAGTGAGTAAATGAATGTTTTCTCAGCATTCTTCTCATCTGGTTGTTGTCTTGTTTATTATTATTTGTTTGTTGTATACCCAGTAACATTAAGTCTAGTAAGGGGATTTTATTCTTGCTTGTCATTGCTACTTCCTGATAATTATTCCTCACTCCTATCTTAGAAAAACAAAACCAATCAAACAGGAGAACGACAACAAAAAAGTTATTTTGATCATACTAACACTAGATTATACCACATTTCATGTCTTTTTATCCACCACTGTATCTATAATAAAGCTGCCTGCTTTCAATACACATGTAGAACATCCAGTCCCTTGATCTCAAAGACAACGAAGTTATTTTCAATTCACTTCTACCTACCATTTACATAATCACGCTCTAGACTTTGTTACAATTTTTATGCCACCTCCATAATCTCGACTTCAAGCTTCCCACACTCTGACTACCAAGTTCTGTCTTTCTAATTCACTCCTCCTGATACCTTCACCCAGTTTCTTAAAACTAACTTTGAGAATGAGATCTGCTTTGAAGATTTCTTTTTTTCTAGAAGCCCTTTCACAATTGCCCTTATGAAAGAATGGCATGGCTTTATATCTTTTATGAAATAATGGTCTACTTTTTGCCCACTCTAAATCTTACTATTGTCTATTGACCTGAAACCAAAAACCCTGGTATACCATACAAAGGGAAAATTAAACTAATGCTATAATCTAGGCATCATAAATATCTCTTTTCACTTATTGCTTTAAGTGACATAGTTCCAAAAAAGGTACTTTTCACATTTAAAAATTGTCAAGTTATCAATTCTTTCATTCTGTACTAAAAATAGATATAACAATAAATTAATTTAGATAATATATGTTAATAATTAGCATCTTAGAATTAAAGAAAATAAAGCATTGTAATTATATATATATGTGTTTTGTTACAGAATACTGTGTTAGAATTATCAACAAAATATTTTAGAGACATAAGTTCATATAATATTAGAGGACATTTCTGGGAAAGGGAAAGAAATATATATATAAGTTCGAGTTGGAAAAATGAATTCTGTAAAATTTCTCATGTAAAGACCTTGTCCATATAACATTGTAGGTTTTAAATTCTACTGGATATAGCTAAAAGGATAATATACACTGTAATTATTTTTGAAGTGCATATATTTATAGTATGCTAGAAGATACAACCTTTGCAACTATTTAAACATATGATAAAAAATTTTATATTTCAACTTTAAAATGTATGAGGAACTAAATGATTTTTTTTAAGTATGGGTCCATGAAGGGGTGGCCTGCCCCTCCACACCTGTGGGCGTTTCTCGTTAGGTGGAACGAGAGACTTGAGAAAAGAAATGAGACACAGAGACAAAGTATAGAGAAAGAAAAAGTGGGCCCAGGGGACCGGGCACTCAGCATGCAGAGGAACCAGTCTCTGAGTTCCCTCAGTATTTATTGATCATTATCTTTACCATCTTAGAAAAAGGGAAGTGGTAGGATAATAGGATCATCCCAGGGAGAAGGCCAGCAGTAAGACGTATGAATAAAGATCTCTGTGACATGAATAAGTTTAAGGAAAAGTGCTGTGCCTTGATATGCATATGCAAACATCTCCATAAACCTTATTAGTGCATAAAGAGCAGCATTATGCTAGCAAGTCCCACCTTTCGCCCTAAGGCGGTTTTCTCCCATCTCAGTAAACAACATACAATGGAGTTTTACACGGAGATGTTCCATTGCCCAGGGACAGGCAGGAGACAGATGCTTTTCTCTATCTAACTGCCAAGAGGCCTTCTTTCCTCTTGTACTGGTCTTCCTCAGCACAGACCCTTCACGGGTGTCAGGCTGGGGGATGATCAGGTCTTTCCCTTCCCACGAGGCCATATTTCAGACTATCACATGGGGAGAAACCCTGGACAATACCTAGCTTTCCTAGGCAGAGGTCCCTGCGAACTTTGGCAGTGTACTGTCCCTGGGTACTTGAGATTAAGAGAATGGTGATGACTTTTCACAAGCATACTGCCTTCAGGCACTTGTTTAACAAAGCACACCCTGCACAGCCCAAAATCCATTAAACCTTGAGTCACCACAGCACATGTCTCTTGCAAGGACAGGGTTGGGGGTAGGGTCACAGATTAACAGCATCTCAAATACAGAACAAAATGATGTCTTTTACGTCTACTTCTTTCTATATAGACACAGTAACAGTCTGATCTCTCTTTTCCCCACAGGTCCACAGACAAAGGATTTGAAGACCACTAATACACTCCAAATTCCCGTCATAAGAATCTCATCAATGAATGTTCCTGACTAGTGGAAATCAGACTTGCTTGTAAGAGAGTAGAAGGATAAGGGAATTGATTAATATTTATTAAGTACTTATTATGTGCTTACAGTCCTGAACTAAATTTTATATAGAATTTCCAAACAAGTGATACAATAACTACGAGATTATTATTCCTCCTCTCAGGAAAAAAAAAGTCAGCAAGGGCACATAAACAAACTTCTCCAATATGTTAATCTGAGAAGGAGAAATGAGAATCTGGGTTGGAGAACAAGCTTGTCTAAATTCAAAGCCCAAATCAGTTCTACTAATAAATAGTGGGATTGAGCATTCTAATAAAGGACACTCCTGTGTTCCATCCTGGAGATTAATGCAAGTAAGATAAGGCAGGAGAATAAAGCAGATAGCGATCATATATCATGTTTGCTATTGATAAAAGCTAATAGAGAAGAAGTCTTTTCAGTATGTGGCTGTAGTATGGATTTCAAGACTGGACCCCAAGAAGAGTGAGTCAGCCCATCTATCTGCTAGAAGATCTAAACAACCATGGGCGTCCCTCTGAAAGTCCAGTACCTGTTTCTGCAACATTTGGAGAGAAAAGCAGAAGAGAATAAATATTTTCTGCAGGAAATCAGATCCTTAGGAGAATGGGAGGGAAGCTGTTGGTGCTGAGGTAAATGCAACCAGCTCTTGATCCCAATTTTACCAATCCGTTAAATCACTTCTTAATCAGAGATTTATTGACCAGGCTTGATCTCCCCAGAGTAAAGCCACAGTAAGACAGTAAAGTCACTGTATGCAAGTTGCTTGCTCCAAGTTTATTGCTTCTATAACATTATCTTCCTTCTGATGAGTCTACAGAGCCCCCAGCAATTTTTTTTTCTGTACAGAGTTGTTAATTGCAGATTGTTTTATTAGAATCTCATGCCTCTACTCCACTGCACTTAGACCTTATGATCATCTAGAAGTGATTTTCCCTATGTTATCAGGAAATGATCTATTTGTTTCTAACGTTTAATTCCTAATTATCCTATATTTTCCACTAGCTGGAAAATTCGGCTTTTTATAAATTCATTTTATGTACATGTGATAGTGATGTGTGTATATATATATATTTGTATATATATTTGTATATAGTGTATATACTGTATATACATAATTCTCCTTAACAAACTAGTCTATTACAGTAATCCCTTTATTTCTGTATTTCCAACATATGCTTTATTACATATAACAGCAAGATTCTACTCATTTTCTCTTCATAATTCTAGATTTAGAATCAAATCTTACTAGTTATAAAACTTAAAATAGTTTTTCACAGAGCACAGATATTTCTAATAACTAAACCTATCAAACACTGACAAATTTTTAATTTCAAAAACATATAGACTGTTCTTTCTTGAATAATGGAATTGATAATGTTAAATTGTAGCAAAGATAGCAGCTTCCTGGTTTTGTTCACAACTTTAAAGGATATTATTCTGATTGGTGTTGCTTTGATGGTGCTTTTTAAGATAGTTTTACATTTTTTGGACAGTTTTTAGATATTGTATTTGTTAAAAGGCTTCTATAATAAATGAATACTAAATGAGGCCAATTTAGCAGTGCTTTAATAGATGAGATTAGAATTACTAGATTTCCAATTGTTTATTATTAATTCATTGGAATATTATCCTTTCATTATTCTGGGATAAAGTCTAATTTGTCATTGAGTTTTATTCTTTTAATAACCTGCTATATTTGGTTTACAGTTATTTTACTTAGGATGTATGCAACTTAATTTATGTTTTTGATTTCTCCCCACTCAGGCTGCAGGGTAGATGAAAGATAAAGGAAGTAAGTCAAGGGTTTAACATGATGAATCTGATCACTCTTTTGACCATATTTAACTCTAATGCTACTATCTCTGTAGCAAGGAAATCTGCCCAATCCATGCTACATGAGGTCTGCCATCTGCCCAGTCTTTTCTCTGACTCAGAATCCCGCTTCCTAAATTGTCCGGAGGATTTGAATAAGAGAGCTCAGGTGTAATAAGCAAGATTTCCAGAGGTGAGGAAAAATTTTATTCTAACATCATGCTCACTTTTTTTTAATCCTTTTTTTTTTTTTTCACTCTGTTGCACTTTTTCTGTTCTCTAGTGCTGAGCACAAGCAATTCCACAGAATCAAGGACTCTGTCTGAGGAAGAGAGCACCCCTTAGATTAAGCTTAGTGTCCATGTCCATGTTCTATGAGAAAATAACATTTTCTCTCTCTGCTCTCTTGTCACTCAGGCAAATAATTTGTGTTCTGGAGACTATATAGTGATTTACAAACTTTTGCCAGGGGAAGAAAATAATGAGGTTGCTTGGAGGTAGAGAAGGGGTGGGATTTATTTTTTAAAGTGGCTGCTTCTTGAAAGATTACGTAAGAGGGCAGTAAGCAATCCTCTTAGAAAGAGACTATCTCTGTTGTTGTCCCTGTTTGTTTATTTATTTATTTGTTTAATGCGAGGACAGTGCCCTTTGCGGATAGCCAAGAGGAAAAAAAAATTTAAAGAGTAGTAAAATTGTTCTGTAAAATAAAGTAACTGAAATTGTAAGCAGGTAGACTGAGACAAAAGATTTGATAAGAACTAGTATAGTGAGAGGAGTTTTCTTGAAAAGAGAATATTCTGAATAAGGAGCTGCAGAGACTACGACTCCCTAGGGAAGGTACAAGTGTCTTGGAGAATAACGAGGTTACAGATAATAAATTTATTGTTTGAGGAATGCCAAAATGACTTTAAGGTGGCTGAGTTTTAGGTTTTTAGAGGGCTGGGATTTTACCAGTATCTCATTACCCAACGTAAAGGCTAAGAATATGCCTAGAGCAACCTACCAAAAAATTGGACTCAATTTAGTATTTGTTATTTTTCAAAATTTTAAAGGATAGATCCTCTCTGGAAAAATATGCAATAAAAAGATAATGAGGTTTGCCTCTAGGAAACAAGACTGTAGTTGTCTGGGAAATGAAATGGGAGGAGAATTACTGTTCAAGTTATATCCCTATGCTTATATTATCTACTCCAGAAGAAAATAATTTAAAATAGAAATAAAAATAGTTACATAGAAAAACCAGTGGTTTGTTAGACTTCCTTACTCATTTAATTTTTTCTCCTATTTTAAAATGCCTAGAGGAGAAGAGCAGTGTAGGATTTTTAGTGTTTTGAACACTGAATTATCCTTAATCCCTCAGAAAAAGAGGATGTTACATACAACAGCTTTGTATTAATGGCGCTCTGGAGAATTAAAGAGAAGGAGCAGTGGCCTGGAATGAGGCAAAATATTATGGAAATAGGACAAGAGCCTCACAAAACAGAACCAGAAGTGGAAATCTATAATTCAGGGGAAAAAGTAGGAATTTGGAGTGAGAGTTAACCCAGCACATGAAAAGCCCCCCAGGAAAACTCTGAACTCTCACTCCTTGAAATTGAAGCTTGAATGAATCAGTTTATTATATCGCATGTGATGCCACAGGCTGAATGACTTCAAGATACTCAGGTTCTGTTTGCTTTTCAGTTACTTTAAAATCCTGCTTTATTCTTTTCTGAATGCACATAATTTTGTCGATACCTCTGATTTGTGGCTCCTGGAATTACCAATAAGTTACAACAAATATGCTCTAACTAGTACAGAGCACAGTGGAAAATTTATAGCCCTTCAGCTAAACACTGCATTTGAAATGTCCCTGCTAAATTCTCTAACTCTCCATAACACATATAACATAGCAAGCTTTTTGTTTGGTTTCAAAATGACCACATGCTAATAGTTTATGTTAAATATTTGGTCTACTATAATGACCATGTCTTTTTCACTTGAATTTCTGTACTAAGACAACTATAATCATATATTTGTGTGGAATTACATTTGTACATAAGTGGAAATTTATTTAATGTCTTTATATATTGTCTTGTTCATTAGTTGTCTTTGGAAGTCATTTAAAAAATCTTTGCATTACCTGTCTCAAAAGGTTTTTAGGAAGACTGGATGAAATAATAAATATAAAGCAGTCAAATCAATGCATAGCATATAATAAAGGTTCAATGTAAGTTAACTGATATTCTTACTCCCTCTTCCATTTTCTGAGAGAAATATTTTAAGGCAGACTACAAATTTGTCAGATAATTTGTTTTCAACTGCAGAATGTTTCTAACTCATGTCTGTATGGTTGAAGTCTGCTAATTTGTCTGGAGCTTGCTCCTTTGATAGTTACATAGTCATAGGCATGTTATCAGGACTCTCGTTATTCCACAGATCAGCACATTGACAACACCTTGGAGCTTGCTAAAAGGCAAAATTTCAGACATCACTTCAGAAATACTGAGTCAGAATCTTCACTTGAAAAACAACAACAACAAAACTCTAGATAATTCAAATGCACGTTAAAATTTGAGAAGCTTAAGAAGCACTGCTCTAGAAATTTTACTTACCACATTTTGCAAATTCGAGTTCTTTTAGCTTCTACTATTTTACCTTGCCATTGAAATTGTTTGACTCATTCTCCTTTTAAGTACAGGTGTCTTTTCTTTGGGACTTCATCTACTGAATCTCACGTATTTCTTATGACTTGTTTACTTCCTTCAGAGACTGTGTTATGTATACAGTATATGAGAGTACATCATCATTTTGCTTCTTACCTTCAGGCACAGACCTAGAGCTATATTATTGTACAGTGTTTATTCTTTAAATCATCACAAGACTTGACATTTTTGTCAAGTTTTAAAAATATTGGATATATTATTTATTATCTGGAAATATATTTAACCAGCATAATCTTTATAAATATTTAGTATGAAGCTGGGTGTGGTGGCTCACACTTGTAATCCCAACACTTTGGGAGGCCAAGGCAGGAGAATCACCTGAGGTTAGATCACCTGGCCAGCATGGTGAGACCCCGTCTTTACTAAAAACACAAAAATTAGCTGGGCATGGTGGTGCACACATCTGTAATCACAGCTACTCCAGAGGTTGAGGCAGGAGAATCACTTGAACTTGGGAGATGAAGGTTGCAGTGAGCCAAGATTGCATCACCTAACTCCAGCCTGGACAACAAAGTGAGACTGTATCTCAAAAAAAAAAAAAAAAAGATTTAGTATGGAGCCCTTTTACTACTCAAGAAAATAGTAAAAATGTATAATCTTTTGTGTGAACATAAGAATTTCATTGCCTTTTGACTTTTCATATTTGTGTGTGTTTTCTGTTGAATACTTATCTGGATTGCCTGATGAAAATACTACGTCCAAGGGGCTACAAAATATTTGAAATTTTCTGTAAGACTGACCTAATACAAGACAGCTCAACACTCTTGCTAATTCTTATTTAGTATAGACTTACTAGGCCATTCCGTAGTGGTTTTACCTATTCCTACCATTGATCCTGAAGCCCACATCTCAGTTCACGAGGTCTTTCTCTTTACTGTCCTGCTCTTGTCTCTGAGATCTTCTCATTTCCTCAGCACTAGGTAAGAGTGGAGTGGAGGTGTCTACACTTCCTCATCTCTCTCCCAGGTCATACAAATTTGTATTTCTTCTTAGTTCTTGGGGAATACCCACAGGCTACTCTAATTTTCCCCCCAATTTCCTTAAGTACAACATTTTATTTTCCCTTTCTAAAATAATAGACCTTGCTGGTTCCCTAAAAGATGAAAATGTTAACGTCTCACACAGACAGACACAGGTCCTAGAAGCACCAAAGCCATTTCCTGAGGTAAGTAATACTTGGACATTCAGAACAGAAAGACCTGGCAACCTTTGGGCTGGAGAGAGTTGGGAAAAATATCTTTTATTACTGCCTAAGGAGTTTACAGTAGTAAAACAATTAGAGTTCAAGGCAATTTCTTATTATCTCTTTTCATTAAATTCTTGGTAAACAACCCAGCAATAATAATTTAGCATTTGGTTTAATGAACAACATGATTCTGTACTTTTATGTATATTTTTCTTACTTAGAAAAAAGTCCTCACATATTACACAGTAATACTGTATTTCATATGTTGGTGCTTAGATTATAGAGGTGGATAAATTTAAATATTTTCACAGAATATTATAAAAAAGGATTAAGAAATCCATCAAAAATGTTTCCTCATTATTCTGTACAAATGGATAAACCAGCCATTAAAATTGTTCTCAGCACTTTTGGCAGTAAAAACATATGACAAAAAATGATGGTGTTGGACAAGATAGTTTCCAAAGTGCCTTGCCAATTTGTAAAGGGTGAAATGAAGGCATACAGTCATCCCATGATATACATGGGGGATTGATTCTAGGGCTTCAGAGGATACTGAAATCCATGGATACTCAAGTCCCTTATATGAATTCCGATATAATTATGCATATAACCAATGCAGTCTTCCATATACTTTAAATTATATCTAGATTATTTATGATACCTAATACAATAGCTACATATCTCATTTGCCTAGATTCATTGCAGTACATGGCACAGAGAATATTCAAGTTTTGCTCTTTGAAACGTTGTGGAATTTTTTTTTTCCTGAATACTTTTGATCAACATTTAGTTGAATCCACAGATATGGAACCCTTGCATATAAACAGTCAACAATATATATATTTTTCTTGATAGGGTTTTACAAAATGAACTTCTAAGGGTGAAGAGTGACAAATACAAAATTATCAGTTTCTTTTACTGAAATTAAAATTAAAGTGTAAGGAAATATAATATCATTCTTTTCATTACCTTGGTTAGCATTATTCTTAACATATATTAAAGTTCATATTATTTAAATTTGCATGCATTTCACACCAGTGTTTAACCTCTCAGGCTGGTCCAAACCGTGTGCCTAGCTAATGCTTCTCCAAGCCTTTAGTTACATCTAGAGGATTCCTCACCCCTACACCTGCATCACCACAGTATAAATTGGAATAATATTTCTATGTCCTATTCAAATGTTTGCCATGTAGATTTCTGTGATTTTAAAACAGTAAATAATTTCTGCCTTAGCTACATACTCATAATTATCTGTTAAATAATTATTTTTAAGTATTTTATGATTACTTAATATATAACATTGTCTTATTTCTCTGTTATATTTAAGTTCATTGAAGATGTCTTTTTTTTTTTTTTTTTTTTTGAGGCGGAGTCTCGCTCTGTCACCCAGGCTGGAGTGCTGTGGCCGGATCTCAGCTCACTGCAAGCTCCGCCTCCCGGGTTTACGCCATTCTCCTGCCTCAGCCTCCCGAGTAGCTGGGACTACAGGCGCCAGCCACCTCGCCCGGCTAGCTTTTTGTATTTTTTTAGTAGAGACGGGGTTTCACCGTGTTAGCCAGGATGATCTCGAACTCCTGACCTCGTGATCCGCCCGTCTCGGCCTCCCAAAGTGCTGGGATTACAGGCTTGAGCCACCGCGCCCGGCCTGAAGATGTCTTATACATGTGATTCCAAATTATACATACAAGGTACCTGAAATAGTCCCTTATTCTATTAATTAGGGTCATAGAGGAAAATAGACAGAACACTCAAAGAATTTAATGAAATAGAATTAATTTTATAGGTTATCTATGGAAATATGGAAAGAGTTCTGATAACTAACAGAAGGTAAAATTCCAAGGACTATTGACAGGGGAAAGCTGGAGGAGCTGTAATCATTTTTAGCCTTCAAATGGCATAGGGAAAGTATAGTCTTTTAAGAGCCCAGTGAGAACTGAAATCAGGGACTAGGGTTCACATGATTTAATCTGTCCTCACAGAACAACACAACAACTACCAAAATATCAATGAGGCAACAGAAGAAAGGGGAGAATTAAAGTGCCAAACTCATTCACTCCTCCTGCCCTTAGTTGTCTGGCTGATGTCTTCTTTGTCTCAAAAGAAGAACGTTGCAAGTTATCAAAGGTAATAGCAATTAGTTCCAGACCCAAGTATTCTTAATATGCAGCACCATATATTTGTTGCTATTAATAGTTTATTAATATATCCTATACATCAACACTCCAGTCTCACAAGATATTATCCTATGGCTGGGGCCATTAATGAGTCCGGTAGACAGTTCCACTATTCTGTTGAGTCAGATGTTTCCAGGTAATGGAGCACTCAGTAAAATTAGAGATTGCATAAGCCTGACCTCATTGGTGCCCTTCTTTTAATGTAAACTAAGATTCTTGTTTGGAGGATATATTGTAGAGGATTCCATTGGTGTTGATTACATCATTCTGGAAGTCCTGCTGGAAGAATTTCAGTCAGGAACAGCAAATTGGCATAAAGAATGCACATATATTCCCAGTTATGTTAAACTCCTGCCTTCTCTTTGATGGAAGTAGTCCAATGTAATCAACCAGATGCTAGATAGCTGTGGGTCAGCTGGGGAATGGTACCATATCAGAGGCCCACTGCTAGCCTTTACTAAAATCAAATTGAATATCCAGCAGAGTAGGCAGATGAGCCTTGATGAAGGAGGTATATCATTAATTGTTTAGACCAAGTATAGTCTTTGACGTTGACCTTTGGCTATTATTCTAATTTTTTCTAGGGAAAACAATTTCCTGGTAATCTCCTTTCATGTCCAGTGTACAGAGGACAGACAACCCAGAGCTTTTCTGGATGCTAGGGTTCCACTCACTATATGAAGTTCTAAATGCCTCAAAGAGGGTCCCCCCAGTGGACATGGTTAGTGTGTGTCTGAACAAGCTGAATGCAATGGAACCACTTCATCAGTCTTACTGCCCCAAATGTTAGTCTCCTTTTTCTAGTGTACTGGGGTTGTTCTATAATCTTAATTTGATTGATTGTAGCCACTGCTATGTACAAGCTTCAAATAATTAACACAACATTTAAGCCCATTCCTAAGCATCCTAGCTAACACTTTAATTCTTCAATTCTGGATGAACATATCCATATTAAGACATTTAGCCTGATCCCGCTTATATTTTATTCTTCTTGGGTTTATATCCTCAGACTATATTCCTGTACATGCTTTTCAGTCCTCTTTAATGATGCTATTTAGCAAGATGCTGAATCTTTCATGTAATCACTTCCTCTTCCTGAAGGAAACTTCACTTTAATTTTTCTCAACTATGCCAGAATCTAACCTTTGGAATATGCCTCAAGAAAATATGAGTGCACATGTCTGAGAAAAAGCTGTTGTTGAGAATAGTTACTCTCTTGAGATAAGTTCTTTAGGTATAGTCAATAGAAGGGTTTTTTTTGTTTTTGTTTTTTCCATTGGAATGCCAGTTTTCTCAGGTACTGGGGGAGGAATGGATTCTACTGGCAAATAAGCTTTAAGGAAGTTTGAACATTTCAATTCTCAGAGGCATCTAAATCTGTCCAAATGGCCTCATCTCATGTCTTACATCACATTACTCCTTACCAACTAGTGCCCTCATGTTAGCCCAATAATTCTCAAACTCCTTGTCTCAGGGTCCCTTTTTAAAAGCTATTGATAACCTCAAAGATCTTGTGTTAATGTAGAATACATATTCCATACTTAATATTTCAAATTTAAATCAGAAAATATTAATACATAAGAATGCACCAACACACATCTCATTAGCTATTAGAACAATGACTTTATTTCATCTATATTGCTTACTGTTATTATTAAAAAAAAATTTTGGCCTCAGGGACCCTATGAAATATCTTAGGAACCTCCAGTGGTCCCCAGAGCGTACCCTGAGATATGCTGCTTTAGCACAAGAGATGTGGTGGGGTTGCATATTTAGCTGGTATTACAACAATGCAGCCCACACAGTCAGGTTTGGGAACAGAATCTTCAAACTTATCTATTCTGAGTAATGCAAATTACAAAACTCTTGGACACCAGAGAGTTTGTCTGGTTTTCTACCTGTGCTTTGAACTGAGAGGCCAAGGTCTTAACCTTGTAGTTTTCTTTTGGTAACATTCCCAGTGTAATAAATTGTTATCCAACCCTTTTTTGCAATCACCACCTTTGCCATGGCAACTGAGTGCTACGTCTTCATTTTGCACACCTTGCTGTTAGAAAGAAGCACTCCTCTTCCTCATAAATTAAATAGTTGTGATGCTCACTGACTAATATAAATTATCAGTGTTCCATCTTTCCTAGGAAGATGGTTATTCATATGCCCATTAAGTATACGATCAACCCAGTATTAGAATTCTAATCACAGGGGTTGTAAGCTTCCTAGGGCCACTTCTGATTCTGTTTTCAGCAGTATTCTGGTTGGAAGAGAGAAGGAATACTTAAAGCTATTCTATTGGAGAACATTCAGTTAATGAACTATTTTCAGAGGCATGTGAAGGGTTAAGGAAATCATAAGCAGGCAGTGAGACTAGAAGCCGTCACTACTGCTAAGCCTGAAATGTCAAGAGAAGAGTTATAAGGAGTGATGTGACGTAAGACATGTGAGAGCTGGAGCTGTGAAAGAGGCACCACATGGCTAGATCTGTGGCTGATGAGGAACTTTCAAAAATCACAGCAAGATGGGCACAAGGAAAGAGACTATCTGCCCTTAATCTCACAGTTCCCCTTCTCTGATCTCCTTTTGTTGCCTACCATCATCTGAACCCAACTGGAAGACAGGGCAGAGAAACTACAGTGTTCATCTGTGGATAACAAGTAGCACATAGTGAAGGAAGGAAGAAAAAGTTGACACAGCTTAAAATTTCTATTGATTGATCTATGAAGAACATATCATATGATAGATTCAAATATTTACATGGTAACATGTTTTTTAAATTAAAGATCCATGGATAATGTAAAAAAAATCTTCATAACTATAAATATAAAATGATCAAGATACTTTTAGTATAATTTTCATTTTTCAATAGTATTTCTATAGATGGCATAAATATAGAAATAACTCAATATTAACAACAGGAAAAATTACCTTAGGAAGAATTCAAACTACTTTAATAATATTTAGTGCCTTATAGCAAACATAGCAGAAATAATGCCTCCTGTGATTTCCTGGCGTGTGGTAGAAAACAAATGGTTCAATATGATCTTTTTGTTGATGGAAATGATAAAAGCTTTTAGAATAAAAATGTCAAATACACAGTAAAGTCTGTAAGTGTTTCAATATATTTAAATCTACCAAGTAACAGATTTCTTAATCACATATCTTATAAATAAATGTTCTGACTCAAAAAGAAAAATTTTCTACATTCCATTCAATAACTATGACTGATTACCTATGTATGGAGCATGATTCCTTTAATTTCTTTCTCTTTTCTATAGTCTATAATCTACAACATTTTGGAAGTGAAGACATGAAAGGTATAAATCCACAAAAGGAATCTATGTATCACAAAATTCTTGGAAGGGGCTGGTAATCCAGGGAGCAGAAAAGCTGCTGTACCTGTTATGATACCAGATTTCCAATATCAAAGCTGCTGTCTGTGCCAGAAATAGCTGTCTCATCAGGCATCCACCTAGCCATTTCACTTTCCTCTTGTGATGAGTGCAGATTAAATCAATCAGTCAGTGGTAGGAAACAGGCGTGTTTTATTTTTTCAGGTTGAACAACTTTGTCAGCATGACTCCAAGATTTTACTGACGTAAAAATGTATTTTTAAATACTTGTCAGAAATAGGTATCTGCTAAAAATGAAATATGGGATCACAGTTTGTCAAGACCAAATGTGTTGAGTTCTTGAAGAGTGTGTGCATGTTTGCTCTATATGTGCACAATGGCACTAACAACAACAACAACAACAGTGAAAGGCAGGTTGCAAAATGAGTAAATCAAGTAAATGTTATTGAGCAGGTGGGCAGGGGAGATATCGAGAAAATCCTGGGAAGTCATTGCCGAAAGGCAAGGGAAACTTAAAAAGGATTCCAAGAAGTGATTTCTGACTAACGTGTACATCATAAAGGGTCTAAATTTACTACAGAGGAGAGATCATTGAACCATCTGTATCTTCCTTAAATAAAATGCAGAACAGAATTTTGAAGACTCAGAATTAGCTATGAATATTTCTCTCTCTCTGGGTCATAGAATGGAGCTTTACATAGGACACTTCCTTCCCCATGGTCATATTTGACTGTCCGCACTGGAAAAGCCAAACTATATGTCACACCCTTAGACACCTGCTGGGAAAAATTCACCTATAAATGGCATCCGAACTGGCTTAGATGGATTTTCTCTACTAGTGAAACTGTCAGAGATTTCCCAGTTGCTTGTTGCATTATTTTGTTTCTTTTGCAATAGTTTCCTCAGGAAATGTCCTTAGGATTGTCAGAATCTTAGTTTTCAGTATTCTGCTGTATTCTGAGGTCTTCTTTGCCATTGTTTTGGAATCTCTAGTGGCACCTATTGTCTGTAGAATGTGGCATTTTGCCACCTGGCCCCAGCTGACTTTTTAAATGTCAACTTCTGTGTTGTTGTTGTTTTGCTTTGTTTTTGCAATTACATGCTGCATTCTAGCCACAGCAAATGGTATACAAACTTCAATATAATATAAACTTCAGTTTGTTTTTCTTTTATTTTGGCATACCTTTCTTCCCTTATGTTCCCAAGACACTTGTACTGATCATCATATTATTATTCAGATGTCATAGCCATAGATTTCCCAGGAAGAAATTATATAAATGACATGGCATATATGTGATAAGCATGTATACATGCATGTACATCCTATGCGTGTTGCAACTATAATTACTTGTCTATATCCAGGATAGACTGTAGCATCTAGGGGAATAACTCTATCTTACTTCACAAAGTTCCTGGCACATATTAGACGTTCCCTAAAAATATGTTTATAAGTAGTTTTTTCTCAAATTCTGCTAGCTCGTTTAGTTAAACATATACATTGTATTTTTGAATTAATAAAATGGTTACTAATAATGCATGTGGCATTATCCAAATTACTATAATGTACTAAAGCTTGTTAGGTTAGAAAGTTATAAAAGAGACATCTAACCCTCACTGGGAGGAGCAAGTATCTAAATCCCAGAAACATTAAATATTTAGCTTCAGAAAACTATAGGAACTTACATCATGCATTCTTACAAATTTCAACCCAATTTCCCACTGACAAGATAGAGAAAAAGAGGTAATAAGAGATGTATTTTACAGTAAACAGGTAGAAGAAGAAATACAGTACATTTTTATGACAATCATATGAAGCTTAAACCACGGGAGAGATTCTGCTATAAAATTACACAGCATGGAGGAAAAGGGAGACTTCAACAGAGTGCTCCAAACCAGGGGTGAGACCTATAGAATTTGGTTCCTTCTGCCACAAAATGGCCACAGTGACTAAAGAAGAAATTAAATATTTGGTACACCTGAGTTTAAAGGTCATCCTGACTCATTTCACTGCCCTCACTGGACTTTGCAGGACACAAGCCTGCCAGTGTCAAGGCAGCAGGTGGAAGAGGGTTGTTCAGGTAGCGTGATGCCTCCAGCTTTGTTCTTTTGGCTTAGGATTATCTTGGCAATGCGGGCTCTTTTTTGGTTCCATATGAACTTTAAAGTAGTTTTTTTCCAATTCTGTGAAGAAAGTCATTTGTAGCTTAACGGGGATGGCATTGAATCTATAATTTACCTTGGGCAGTATGGCCATTTTCATGATATTGATTCTTCCTATCCATGAGCATGGAATGTTCTTCCATTTGTTTGTGTCCTCTTTTATTTCATTAACCAGTGGTTTGCAGTTCTCCTTGAAGAGGTCTTCATATCCCTTGTAAGTTGGATTCTTATGTATTTTATTCTCTTTGAAGCCATTGTGAATGGGAGTTCACTCATGATTTGGCTCTCTGTCTGTTATTGGTGTATAAGAATGCTTGTGAGTTTTGCACATTGGTTTTGTATCCTGAGACTTTGCTGAAGTTGCTTATCAGCTTCAGGAGATTTTGGGCTGAGACGATGGGGTTTTCTAAATATCCAATCATGTCATCGGCAAACAGGGACACTTTGACTTCTTCTTTTCTTAATTGAATACCCTTTCTTTCTTTCTCCTGCCTGATCGCCCTGGCCAGAACTTCCAACACTATATTGAATAGGAGTGGTGAGAGAGGGCATCCCTGTCTTGTGCCAGTTTTCAAGGGGAATGCTTCCAGTTTTTGCCTTTCAGTATGATATTGGCTGTGGGTTTGTCATAAATAGCTCTTATTATTTTGAGATACATTCCATCAGTACCGAATTTATTGAGAGTTTTTAGCATGAAGGGCTGTTGAATTTTGTCAAAGGCCTTTTCTCCATCTATTGAGATAATCATGTGGTTTTTGTCTTTGATTCTGTTTATATGCTGGATTACATTTATTGATTTGCGTATGTTGAATCAGCCTTGCCTCCCAGGGATGAAGTCCACTTGATCATGGTGGATAAGCTTTTTGATGCGCTGCTGGATTCGATTTGCCAGTATTTTATTGAGGATTTTTGCATCGATGTTCGTCAGGGATACTGATCTAAAATTCTCTTTTTTGTTGTGTCTCTGCCAGGCTTTGGTATCAGGATGATGTTGGTCTCATAAAATTAGTTAGGGAGGATTCTGTCTTTTTCTATTGATTGGAATAGTTTCAGAAGGAATGGTACCAGCTCCTCCTTGTACCTCTGGTAGAATTCTGCTCTGAATGCATCTGGTCCTGGACTTTTTTTAGTTGGTAGGCTATTAATTATTGCCTCAATTTCAGAGCCTGCTATTGGTCTATTCAAGGATTCAACTTCCTCCTGGTTTAGTCTTGGGAGAGTGTATGTGTCTAGGAATTTATCCATTTCTTCTAGGTTTTCTAGTTTATTTGCGTAAAGGTGTTTATAATATTCTCTGATGGTAGTTTGTATTTCTGTGGGGTCGGTGGTGATATCCCCTTTATCATTTTTTATTGCATCTATTTGATTTTTCTCTCTTTTCTTCTTTATTAGTCTTGCCAGCAGCCTATACATTTTGTTGATCTTTTCAAAAAACCAGCTCCTGGACCTGACTTCAAACTATACTACAAGGCTACAGTAACCAAAACAGCATGGTACTGATACCAAAACAGAGGTATAGACCCATGGAACATAACAGAGCCCTCAGAAATAATACCACACATCTACAACCATCTGATCTTTGACACATCTGACAAAAACAAGAAATGGGGAAAGGATTCCCTATTTAATAAATGGTGCTGGGAAAACTGGCTAGCCATATGTAGAAAGCTGAAACTGGATCCCTTCCTTAAACCTTATACGAAAATTAATTCAGGATGGATTAGAGACTTAAATGTTAGACCTAAAACCATAAAAACCATAGAAGAAAACCTAGGCAATACCATTCAGGACATAGGCATGGGCAAGGACTTCATGTCTAAAACACCAAAAGCAATGGCAACAAAAGCCAACATTGACAAATGGGATCTACATAAACTAAAGAGCTTCTGCACAGCAAAAGAAACTACCATCAGAGTGAACAGGCAACATACAGAATGGAAGAAAATTTTTGCAATCTACTCATCTGACAAAGGACTAATATCCAGAACCTACAAAGAACTCAAACAAATTTACAAGAGAAAAACAAACCCCATCAAAAAGTGGGCAAAGGATACGAACAGACATTTCTCAAAAGAAGACATCTATACAGCCAACAGACACATGGAAAAAAGCTCATCATCACTGGCCATCAGAGAAATGCAAATCAAAACCACAATGAGATACCATCTCACACCAGTTAGAATGGCAATCATTAAAAAGTCAGGAAACAACAGGTGCTGGAGAGGATGTGGAGAAATAGGAACACTTTTACACTGTTGGTGGGACTGTAAACTAGTTCAACCATTGTCGAAGACAGTGTGGCTATTCCTCAAGGATCTAGAACTAGAAATACCATTTGACCCAGTCATACCATTACTAGGCATATACCCAAAGGAGTATAAATCATGCTGTTATAAAGACACATGCACACGTGTTTATTGCGGCACTATTCACAATAGCAAAGACTTGGAACCAACCCCAATGTCCATCAATGACAGACTGGATTAAGAAAATGTGGCATATATACACCATGGAATACTATGCAGTCATAAAAAAGGAAACATTCTCAGCAAACTATTGCAAGAACAGAAAACCAAACACCGCATGTTCTCACTCATAGGTGGGAATTGGACAATGAGAACACTTGGACACAGGAAGGGGAACATCACACACTGGGGCCTGTCGTGGGGTGGGGGGAGGGGGGAAGGATAGCATTAGGAGATATACCTAATGTAAATGAGGAGTTAATGGGTGCAGCACACCAACATGGCACACGTATACATATGTAACAAACCTGCACATTGTGCACATGTACCTTAGAACTTAAAGTATAATAAAAAATAAATTAATTTTTTTTAAAAAGAAGAGGGTTGTTCAGGTGAGAATGGCAGTAGCAGCAACAGCATTCACAGCTTCACAATATCATATGGGCGTGGAAAGTGACCTAACAAATTAGATCTCTCCTTTTTTTTTTCTGGTTTGGAAAAGGATATAAAGATGACCAAAGGAAATAAAATGACATGTTAAAATAGTCTAATCCCAGTTTTGCATAAAACATATCCAAAAAAACTCTAAGGGGTGCACCGTTAAAAACTAATTCAGCAATAGATCAAGTTGTATATTTAAAAAGAGGCCCATTTTAGTTTATAAATAGATTATAAATTAATAGATATTTTATCATCTTAGGAGTCATCCTGTTTCCTTGGGAAAAAATACGTTTTATATACAAAATAAAAACCCCTAAAGACCATTTCAGGTTGAGTAAAGAGGTTGGGAGTGGATGGACAGAAATCAGTATTTGGATATAATTTACAACACTTTCAGCCCAAAAGTGAAAGTAAATTTTAACTTCACACATATTGAGTTTGGCAGCCGTGATAATGCTCCACTCAGGTCTCCCCCTGCAGAAGACTGGTATTACTGTATTGAACTGGTAGCCCAAGTTCTTGGGCTCTGATCTTTCCACACCCCTGTTTTCTCTATCCTCTCACTTCCCCGTGGGCTGATCTCAGCCAATGACTAAAGAAGGCCATGAAGTATATAATTTCTCTGATGCACAATTTTGGCTCAAAGACTCCCCATGAAACTGGACCAAACCTTTTTAGAGTTACTTGCAATCTGAGATGACCTATCCAACTCTCCCTCCTTCTCTGTTTCTTCCCAGGAATCAGAACTATGTTATACATAGTCTCAGGACTGTCCCATCTTTTCTGACTGTCTCTTGCTGTCCGTCATGTCTAATTGCATCTTGGCTTCCTCTTCTTTAGATGACCTAAACTAGTAGGTTAAGTGACTTACCCCTGCCTTATGTTAATTATATTTCTTCCAGTACAGAAAATATGTACATTATCTAGTTTGGGGGCTTAACACTGAACACACATAAAAAGCTCTTTTTTAAAACACACAAAATTATTTAAACCCTGTGTGGTGGGTTCAATGGTGGCCCCCTGTTATTGTCTGAATGTTTATTTCCCCCTACCCTGCACTCTGATTAATATGTTGAAGCCTAATACCCAATGTAACTGTATTAAATGGTGTGATATTTAGAAGGTAATTAGGTCATAAGGGCTCTACCCTCATGAATGACGTTAGTACCATTCTAAAACAGGCCTGAAAGAACTTGCTCTCCCCTTCTATCAAGTCAGCTAGAAGCTGCCGTCTATGAGGAAGAGATCCCTTAGCAGACCCCAAATCTGCTGGCATCTTGAATGTGGACTTCTCAGCCTTCAGAACCGTGAGCAATAAATTTCTCTTGTTTATGAATGACCCTGGGTAAGTTGTTTTGTTATAGCTGCATAAATGGACTAAGACACTTCTCCCAAAACATATGTTCATTTCCTAACCTCCACAACTTTTGAATGTAATTTTATTCATAAGAAAAATTTATTTCGGATATAATTACATTAAGGATTTTGAGATGAAATCATCCTAGATTATCTGGGTGTGACCTCAATCTAATAACAGGTATCCTTATGAGATCCACAAGAGAAGATACAGACCCAGAGAGGGCCACATGAAGGTGGAAGCAGACATTGAAATTATGCAGCTGCAAGTTAAGGAATGCCTAGAGCCACCAAAACCTGGAAAGGTCAGGGAAGGACTCTTCTCTAGAGGTGTCAGAGGGAATGTAGCCCTGAGGATGCCTTATGTTAGACTTCTAGCCTCTAGAATGTGAGATAATACATTTCTGTTACTTTAAGCCACCAAGTTTAAGTTTGTGGTAATTTTTTTCACAACAGCCCTAGAAGACATATATACTCTACTAAGACACAACAGTGACATGATCAGCTTTCCATATCTTTCGGGGACTGAAGAGGTAACTGTAAAGTAGAATAAAGCATAAGTCTTGGAGCAAAACTTAATAAGAGCATCAAAAAGGTTTTAAAAAATTGCAAATCATTTCTCACTCATGAAAGTACTAAAAAATCTGCAGCAAAATGTTTACAAAGTAAATCCAGAATATTCCAAAGGACAGTACATCATCAGAAAGCAGTGATTACTGATGATTGTATCATCAGTAATGTACATTGAGTTCAACATTTGAAAGTAAATCATACTTTGCTGATGAGAGTGTAAAATGCTGCAGACACTTTGGAAAACATTTGACTCAAATAAGTGGAGAAATATGCCCCATGTATAGATTTAAAGACTCAATATTATTAAGATGCCAGTTCTCTTCAATTTGATTTGTAGATTTACAAAATCTCAGCAAACTTTGTGGAGAATTTGAGTGACTGATTCTAAAATGTATGTCAATTATACGGAATTCTCATAATGATAAGTAAATATATCAATTGAAAATAAAATAGATTGTTCATGACTAAACCCTAATACATATGTACATATACAATATATACATTCTAGTACATATTATATATGTTATATAATATATATGTTACATTATATGTACATTATACATATGTATACATACATTATACATAGATTATACATTATATATGTTACATATAATATGTATATAAAAAAAAAACTATTGTTTAACAAAGGTACTGAGTTTACTTAATGAGGAAGAGATCATCTTTCAACAAGTGGTGGTGGAATAATTGTATATCTGTAGAGAAAATTTTGAAATTGAGTCCTGTCTCACACTTACACAAACATTAGCTCACGATAGAACACATACATAAATAGTCAAATTAAAATCACAAAGTGCCGGGGTCCAGCCCTAGCGTGGCCAAGGTACCCAAAGGGGAGAGGCAAGGTGGCGAGAGACAATAAAGACACCAGACACAACATGCAAGAAGACACAGACAAGACTGCAGCCCCGTAAGGGGCTGACAGCCCCGAATGATTTTTACTATAGGCTTATATAGTATTTTATAGAACAATTGTCAATCAGTAGAGCATCAGGTGATTACATAATTATATATAGAACAATTGTCAATCAGCAGAGCATCAGGTGATTACATAATTATATATAGATTATCAGGATATTTTCAGAAGTTCATCAAGAACAGTTCTCTTCATGGATGGTCAGTTTGTTCTTCTTTCCTTGGTTACCTTTTTGGGGAATCTTGATCTTCTTTTATGAAACTAGATAAGCAAGCCTTAATGGTTAACATAACAAAGTCTTATTTCAGACTTGGTGGCTCTTGCGGTTACAGGTGCTAAACAGGACTATTGAAGTAAACCTGTGTGGCTTTGAGGAAAAGGTTGCAGGGACAATTACAGCAGCACAATTGTTTATAAGCTTTGAACTGACGCAGCAGTTTCTTAAAGTGTATAGAGTACAAAGTTATATTTTAACATTGATTGTATAACTATGTACAACAATTTTCCTTTCTTTTGTTTAGGGCACCAAGTTTAACATCCTTGTCTTCTTTTTGTATTTCACAAACTCAAATCTTTTCATGGAATTAACCTTTTATTTATTTACACCATTCTTTCACTATATAATACAATCCCCTGAATATGAAATAAGATGGGAACTTTACCATGACAAATTGTGCATATAATTTCTGCCTTTAGGGGGATACCATATTTCCCTTTCTCTTATGTGTTCCCATCACATATCCCCACTGGCCATTAACCCATATTGAAGGGACAGGCCCAGGGCCAAATTTTCCGAGGGTAATGTGGTGAGATTTTCTTCTATCTTTCCAGCTCATGGGTATTGCCTCATTTTCCAGGATCTGGAGTAGGGGTGGGCAGTACTAATACCGAATGAGTAACACTCCCCAGACCTCACCGTGAATCCCCTCCAATAGTTGTCTGCATATATATGATCAACTGAATGCAAAGCAAAATAGCACAGATTATTCCAGCGATGCAGAAGAGCCCATCAGCACCACCTGCTGCATAGGCCTTGGAAGTGGCCTTGCCAACATCCAGAGGGCTCTGAGCCTTGCTCAGGAGCAGCCTTATGCGATCAGGGTCCGGGCCGTCCCTCTCCTGCATGGCCTGCGCCAACAAAGCTTCTGGAACAAAATGTAGAGGAATATCTCTGCAAACAGCGTAGGAAAAGATTTCTTTGAAAGGACAACAAAAGTACTAAGAATAAAAGAAAAACTTGATAAAATTGACTTTAGCAAAATTAGTAATTTCTGCTCTTCAAATGACATCATTGAGAAATGAAAACTCAAGCCACAAACCGGAAGAAAATATTTGTAAGACACATATCTGAAAAAGACTTGTATTCAAAACATAGTAAAGGAAAAATTCCTATTACTAAGTAATATAAAATCAAACAAGTCAGTAAAGATAGAAATTTAAATTTGAAAAGAAACTTTACTGAGGAGTATATGCAAGTGGCCAAATATATGAAGATGTTCTCAGTATCCTTAAATATCAGGGAAATGCAAACTTAAACCACAGTGAGTTACTGCTATTTACCATGAGAATGGCCAAAATGTTAGAAAGACTGAAAAGTTTCAACTCTTGGCAATGTTATTGATCAAGTGGAATTTTCATACTTTGCTGATGACAGTGTAAAATGGTGCACCCACTTTGGAAAGCAGTTTCTAAAATGTTAAAGATAAAACTGCTCTGTAACCGAACAATTATACACCTAGGATTTTCCCAAGAGAAATCAAACGTATGCCCATAAAAGTCTTACACAAAAATGTTCAGAAAGATTTACTCATAAGAGCCCAAACCCGAAACAACACAAGTGTTTGTCATCAAGTAAATGATAAATACATTTTGATAAATGCTTCAAAATGGATTACTATTATACTTGGCTATAACAAGTTATGAATTAATAATACAGATCCAGCAACATGAGTAAATTTTAAAAACTTTTTTTTCAGTGAAAGAAACCAGTTACAAAAGAGTATATATTATATTATTCCATTATTCAAAGTTGTAGAACAGGCTAAATTAATTATAGCGACTTGTATCATTTGTTGCTATAATCAGAGGATAGGTGAAGGAGAAACGACTAGAAAGCAACATTAGGCAACTTTCTAGGTTTATAAATTTTTTCTGGATTTGGATGGCCTTACACTGTATGTAATTTATCAATATTTATCAAAGTGATACTTAAAATCTGTGTATATTATGATATATAATTTTACCTCACTTAACGTTGGTAAGCAAAAACTTGTCAAACATGAGTATATAAAGTAGAAATTAATACTAAAATGAAGAAAAAGAAATCAAGACAGATTACATTTTTAAATAGTTTTATGTTAAATTTAAAAAATACATGTATGATACAAAATTATATAGACTCATTAAAGGTAAATCACAATTTTGGCTCTTAAGCTTTCTAACTGGAAGTGGAAATTGGGGAATTTGATCAGTTAATTCATTGATTTTTAATGTCTGATCATAGACAATTACCTGGAGAGCTTCATGAAAAACACAAGTTTTTGGACCTCTATCCTCCATATTCTGATTCAGTTGGTCTGAGGAAAGGTTTAAAATTCTGAGTTTCTCTTGGTGATTGTGATGTTATGCCCAGACCGTTTGTTCCCCGAAAAAGACCACCAGAGTCCAGAGTCAAAGCCAAGCGGCAAGGATCTTTAATGCAAGTTCGAACTTGGTCCCTCCGTTCCACAACATACAGGAGGGCCCTGAACAATGCGTGCGCTTGCCTTTTATAGCCTAATGTAAACAGGACTTGTAAAGTTGCAGAGGAACGAGGGAATTCTCTAGGTTACAGCATTACAAATTGGTTAACATTTTAAGTTTATACATTTAGCAGTTTTTTATTGGTTCCCGCGCTCTCACAAACGGCTGTGTTCTTATCGGGGATTTTCCAGGTGGTGTCCTTCTAAAGTTGAGATATATGGTAGTCTTTGAATTGAAAGATATATGGTAGGGAGACATATGGTGGGATGAGCCCAGGAAGTTGAGGGATATATGGAGGGGAGACATATGGTGGGATATGTTTATACTGGGCTCAGGAAGCTGAGAGATATATGGCAAGCACTAGTAATTAGAACAGAAAAAGAACAAGACAGGGACTTTCACATTGCTTGTCTATACAACATCTGAAATCTATAGATAACATTATTGGTTAGGTCCGGCGTCAACTTTTGACTAGGCTCAAGGCGCCGCCCGGGCTGTCTGCCTGTAGGGTCAACTTCTAACTAGGCTCAAGGCGCCGCCTGGGCTGCCTGCCTGTAGATTTCATTTGGTCTCTTTCAGTGACATCTAGTTTGAAACTTTCTGAGTTACCCAATTTGTAGAATCCATAAGATAAATCAATTATTTACAAAAAGCTCAGCAACTCATGAGACTAAAAATTAAGATTAATTTCTTCTGACAATTCTCACAAGGAGGAAACTGTGTAACAAAATATATCCTCAGTAGTCTTACAGTCAATTCAAGAACAAGTTTTACAAAGGCACCTCATAATACAGATTCTTAACACAGGACCTCAGTACAAGTCAAGTGTAGGATGGCAGCTGTACTTCAGTAGGTGTAGCTATAAAGAGTGGAGTTACTGGGTAAACGTCTACTATGTAACTCATGCTGCTTTAGATTGACATAGGAGCAGATTTCAGGCCATCCAGAAAAACATAGAAACTGAAGGTTTTTCAGGCAATCCTCCATAAAGTTTTTCATTTTTCTTTTTCTTTTTTTTTTTTTTTTGAGACGGAGTCTGGCTCTGTCTCCCAGGCTGGAGTGCAGTGGCCGGATCTCAGCGCACTGCAAGCTCCGCCTCCCGGGTTTACGCCATTCTCCTGCCTCAGCCTCCGGAGTAGCTGGGACTACAGGCGCCTGCCACTTCGCCTGGCTAGTTTTTTTTGTATCTTTTAGTAGAGACGGGGTTTCACCGTGTTAGCCAGGATGGTCTCGATCTCCTGACCTTGTGATCCGCCCGTCTCGGCCTCCCAAAGTGCTGGGATTACAGGCTTGAGCCACTGCGCCCGGCCTAATTTTTATTTTTCATGAAGTTTTGTAGACCACTACTGGGTAAAAATGATTTAAATACTATATTTTTTAGCAAGAACTTAAATCATAACTAAATTGCCACTTTTAAATACCATACCAATCAATATAATTTAAGTCTGTTAATAATAGTAGGCATGTTCTAGTGACAATTAAGTAATGTAAGCTAAATTTAAGGTTGGCTGTTGTGAATTTTAATCAGGAATCAGACATAAATAGTCAACTTATATTTAGTACTTGTAACATGCCCCACAGAAAAGTGGTTGTTTTGTTTCCTTCAGAAACAGGCTTCTGCCTTTCTACATTCATTTTTCAAAAGATTTTCTACGTGAGAGACTTTAATGTTTGAAAGCAGTAGTCGTGATGATGACAATTTCACTAAAACCTTTATAAAATACTTCAACAGAGTAGCGAGCAACCAAACCCTTTTGAAGTAGGAACAGTTTGGGGGAGCAGAGATTTTGATACATCAACGAGCAGATTCTTTGGTCATATTCATAAATTCTATGTTATTTTGGTATGTAAAAGTAAAAAATAAATAAATCAAGGGATTTATTAATCAAGCATTCAAAAGTTTCAAAGAGGCAAAGAGGAGCTTCTAACTTATTAAAGTGATACTCTTCATCCTCATTCTGCTTTGTGACTACCATTAACTTTCTTAATTGACCCCAACTTATCATCTATTGAAGGGGTGGCCTGCCCCTCCACACCTGTGGGCATTTCTCGTTAAGTGGAACCAGAGACTTGAGAAAAGAAATGAGACACGGAGACAAAGTATAGAGAAAGAAAAAGTGGTCCCTGGGAACGGCACTTAGCATACAGAGGACCGCACCAGCACCGGTCTCTGAGTTTTCTCAGTATTTATTGATCATTATCTTTACCATCTTGGAAAAGGGAAGTGGCAGAATAATAGGATCATAGTAGGGAGGTCAGCAGTAAGACATATGAATAAAGATCTCTGTGACATGAATAAGTTTAAGGAAAAGTGGTGTGCCTTGATACGCATATGCAAACATCTCCATAAACCTTTTTAGTGCATAAAGAGCAGCATTACTGCTAGCACGGCCCACCTTCAGCCCTAAGGCGGTTTTCTCCCATCTCAGTAAACAGAACATACAATCGGATTTTACACCGAGAAGTTCCATTGCCCAGGGACAGGTAGGAGACAGATGCTCTTCTCTATATCAACTGCCAAGAGGCCTTCTTTCCTCTTACATTAATCCTCCTCAGCACAGACCCTTCACAGGTGTCAGGCTGGGGGACGATCAGGTCTTTCTCTTCCCACGAGGCCATATTTCAGACTATCACATGGGGAGAAACCTTGGACAATACCTAGCTTTCCTAGGCAGAGGTCCCTGCGACTTTTGGCAGTGTACATGTCCCTGGGTACTTGAGATTAAGAGAATGGTGATGACTTTTCACAAGCATACTGCCTTCAGGCACTTGTTTAACAAAGCACACCCTGCACAGCCCCAAATCCCTTAAACCTTGAGTCACCACAGCACATGTCTTGCAAGGACAGGGTTGAGGGTAGGGTCACAGATTAACAGTATCTCAAATACAGAACAAAATGGAGTCTCTTATGTCTACTTCTTTCTATATAGACACAGTAACAGTCTGATCTTTCTTTTCCCCACAATCTATAAAAAGAGGAATGTAACTAAATGAAAACTAATTTAATTTAAGAAACTGCCTTTAGAGCAAAATCATGACCATTAAGACAAATAGATAGCATGATCATATGTTCATCTATCTCTAGAGAGGATACCAGAAAACCACAGAAAAGGGAGAGGTGAATGAGAGGCAAGTGGTGGCCATGGTCACAGACAGTCTTTCAGGTTTTGACATGTACTGATAGGTCATGATCTACTTTTTGTAGTCCCTTAGTTATTTAAATTTGATGCTGTTTTAAAATCTGCAAATTGATTTTCTCTGCATTAAATATCACCATAAAGAAATCTAACAATTCAATGTACGTAACTTTTGCTTGATAGCTCTCTTAATTACACCCCTTAAGAAACAAAAGTCTCTAATAGGTCTGTTCAATAGTAATAAAATAGCAAAGAAATCAAAAGCTTTGAGTCCCCAAAACAACAAAAACAACTGAAATTCTGTGATAGCTATATTAAGGCCTATATTCTCTACATCTTAAACAAAAATACTTTTTTTTCTGTCAAATTTAAAGTCTCTAACTCTGGATCTAGAAATACGTAAACTTTTAAAAATCTCTAGTTAGCTAAGCAATGAAATGAAGTAAGAGGCTTCCAAATGTAATTATCCTAATGGGGCTAGTCAGCCATCACACTGTGAAGCATCAGCCAACTATAGGTAGGTTTCAGTGCCCCTTGTTCATTCTACCAAATCTATTCCCAATTGTCTAACAGTTATGTCCTCAGAACACCTACATTTGTTGCATTTTTCCTGATTGATCCTGCATTTAGACAAATTGTCCTAGGATTACTCTCTTTCAAGTAAAATGTTATAAAGAAGACTTTGCAAATGATGCTTCACACAAGAAAATTATCTTCTTAAAGATGTATCAAAATGAGACCTGTCCACTAACTTAATGTTAAGTACTGTACAGCCAAACTATCCCTGGCAGATTATGAGCAGGTCTATAATTAGTTCCAAAAGATTAGAACAGCATCCAAATAAAGAATTTTTTTATATTAAAGCATCTTAAATAAACCACACTAAATTCTTACACCACTAAAGCTAAGTTCCTAGAAAAATAGCAACAAAAACAGTGCTGAAATAATTGGATTACTTTCAACATATAGTACTATGAGAAAAAATAGGAATTTCCACATCATTATATATGCCTCCATGGTTTCTTCATATTAAAGCAATTATTCAGATATTTTGTACAATATATTTATGTTAGACTGTTTTCCCTACCATGGCCAAATCTGCTTTTCCTATTTATTTCTGTTCTTGGGATTAAGAGTGTTACCATCTACCCATTTTCCCCAATGGGAAACTTCAGAGGCATATTTGATTCTAGCTGTCCGTCATGCTGAACTTCAATCAGCCACTTAATCCTGTTGATTTGGCTTGGATCCCACTGCTACAAACTCGTTTCAGGCCCTAATCGTCTATGTCCTTCATTACTACATGACGCTCCTCTTGCCCATCTTTCTTCAGTTCATTCAAATCACCAGAGTTATTTTTTAAAACATTAATCCTGCTGTCTCTTCATTTTTGATAAAATAAAGTACAATATCCTTGGCATCATGTTTAAAACCCTTCTTACTTCTTGTGTCTTATCAACCACTTTTCTTTTCTCCCTCCTAGCACTTCTGCACAGGTCCTCATGCCCCAGACATAATGAGTTTCACTACTGCTAGAATTAGGTTAGATTTCAAAAATATTCAATGCCACTATTTCTGCACTTAGATTATTTGCTTGGTTTTGTACCTGTCTTTCCCACTAGAACCTGAGTCCTTCAAGTTCAGAGCCATTTTTTGCTCATATTTTTATAATAAAGTTAGTGCAATTCCTTGTCCATAATGGGTTCAAAGTACTCATGTTTGAATAGCACCAAAAACTTTGATTTGGGACTGGGCGCAGTGGCTCATGCCTGTAATCCCAGTGCTTTGGGAGGCCAAGGCAGGCCGATCATGAGATCAGAAAATCTAGACCACGGTGAAACCCCGTCTTTACTAAAAATAGAAAAAAAAAAAAAAAATTAGCTGGGTGTGGTGGTGGGAGCCTGTAGTCCCAGCTACTCGGGAGGCTGAGGCAGGAGAATTGCCTGAAGCTGGGAGGCGGAGCTTGCAGTGAGCCAAGATCACACCATTGCACTCCAGCCTGGGTGACAGAGCCAGACTCTATCTTAAATAAATAAATAAATACATAAATAAATAAACAAACAAATAAATAAAAACTTTGATTTGGGGCAGTCAGTACTGTGTGCTCCTTAGCCTGTTATATAACAAGCTTCTCAATGATTGTTCCTTTTTATAATGGTTTGTTTTCTTTGGCAATAAAAGTAAGTTAGCAATGAGGGGAGAAGTAAAAGCCTGTAGCTGTGGGTGATGCTTTGGGGACAGGCCAATGTTGGATAGAAACTGTACAGTTTATTTGTGGACTCTGGAGTTCAGCTCCCTTACTTTGAATTTCAACTCTATAATATACCATTATTTGACTTAAGAAAGTTATCTGGACAATCAATACCTCATTTTAAAAAATGTGAACAATTCAACACTTTAGAAATACCTTTTAGATACCGAGCTCTATTCTAAGTGTGGTGGATACCGTGGTAAAGAAAACAGATACATTCTATGCCCCTAAACACTTTAAGTTCTAGTAATCATCTCAAAGATTTGTTGTGAAAATTAAGTGATATAATAGATATAAAGCACTTAGCCCAGTGCCAGGGACATGACAAATGCAGAGTAAATGTTATCTATCATTAACACTATCATTAATTAGTGAGAGCAGCACCATTATCATTTTTAAATGGATAGGTATGGAGATTGTATTAGTCCCTTCTCTTGCAGCTAATAAAGACATACCCAAGACTGGGTGATTTATAAAGGAAAGAGGTTTAACTGACTCACAGTTCAGCATGGCTGGGGAGGCCTCAGGAAACTTACAATCATGGCAGAAGGGGAAAGAAATATGTCCTTCTTCACATGGTAGCAGCAAGGAGAAGAAAGAATGCCCAGTGAATGGGAAAGCCCCTTATGAAACCATCGGATCTCATGAGAACTCACTATCACAAGAACAGGGTGGGGGAAATCATCACCGTTTTTCAATGATCTCCACCTGGTCCCTCGCGCAACACGTGGGGATTACGGGAACTACAATTGAAGATGAAATTTGGGTGGGGATACAGCCAAACCGTATCAGAGATTATAAAGCCAGTGTGTCCATTGCTTCTTCTAGGCTAGCCCTCACAAGTCCTATTTTATATCACCTTTTCTGCAGGTGGTTCAGCCCACTATATCTTCCCAGAAACCTAGGATTCATTAGTTTTGACAGTAAAATTATGGGAAGCTTTCAGCAGAAACAAGGAGCATCACCCATACCAAGTTTCCTTGATGCTGAATCCATGCACCTGTTTCATCTGCTTTGCTTTTCTCTGTGCTTCTGTGAAACTCTTGGTTTCTATATGCAATGCCTTCTGAATTCAAGGTTTTGCCTTGCCATTCACTTTATGTCTTACGTGTCCCACTTCTTAGGTTCATGCTGGATCACCTGGTTTCACTCTCACAGCTGGCCCTGGCCTCCAGTATCTCTGGTTCCTGAGTTTTGTCGCTGCCTTGATTTTAAAACACTATCTTCTGCAGTTTGTTATTTCGTGTTCAGCCCATTGAATAACAACCCAGTCAATGATCATCAAACCAGCCTAATTAAACATTATCCTGGATCTCATGATACCAGGTGTTTAACCACACTCTTTCACCTCAATAGTAATACTAATTGAGCGTTTACTAACTGCTGTGCACAATAATCATTACAGCATGCCTTTGAAGTAGGTACTATGACTAGTTCCCTTTCACAAAGAAACTGAAGTATAGAAAAGTTAGACAATTTGCCCAAGTTTTATAGTTACTAAGCTACAGAGCTGGGATTTGATTCCATTCAGTCTGGCTCTAGAGTCTGTGTTCTAAGTCATCACGAACTACTGTTTCTCACCTGACAGGATGACAGAACGGAACTTCACAGCCTAGATTTTACATATAGTTTAAGTCAGTTTCATTCCTGTCAAATGAGTGTTTAAAAATACTGTGTGGTAGATATTTGTCATTTGGGATCATCCAGTATCTCTTTCTACTTCCCACTAGAACCCTGAGATTTTCTTAAAGTTTCTCTTCTCCATGGTGAATAGTCTTGGAAGGAAAATGACTGAGGATGCTTTGACCTCCCCTTCAGAAGCCGAAGGGGTAGCATATGTCTCTTCCTTTCATGGTCTTTTATTTCACTTCATTGACATAAACAAGGTGTGTCCAATTGACCTAAGCTCCTCCAGTGACATTTGTTCTGAGGACTTTGAAATTTGAGTAAAAAGTCAAAAAGTGAGGAGAAAAGGAAAAGCAGAAAAAAACATACACCTCTGGCCATTTATTTATTCAGTCCAGCAATGGTGCCTGAGTGAGCAAGAGTTTGCTGTAGAGACCTTCTCTACATGCAAAGTTCCTTTCCTTTCAAGCCTGGTTTTGCAGCTCTCCCTTCAGTCCTGTGAGGGTCTTCATATCCTTCTAATCAATTATTTTTCTACTTTAATTACACAGAACTGGTTTCTGTTGCTCTGCAACTATTATAATTTATAGGTATAGAATAATTAGCAATCCTAGGACTGCCATTTTCCATTAGGTAGTATTTTTCACATGCTTATATTTCTTTCCTCCCTGTTTGGGTTGCTGATATTGGCTGCCTCAAAGCCCCATGTGATCATGTTGAAAAATCGATATAGGTCAAAAAATAACGCCAGATGAGAGGAAAAATCAACTGTGAAAAATATACAGAATATCCACCAATATTTGGAAAACAACAATCCTTTTCAGGCAGCACCAAATAGGAAATTTGGCAGAATTTAACTAAGATAGCAGGTCACAGACTCAGATCTATATATGTGTTGAAGAGTGGGTGTTAAAATGGCTTTCATTTCTGAAATGTGAACTCCAAATTCCACACTTGGAAGCGAATTAGAAAACTTCTGCCTGTAATTAGAAAATCTCTTTTCACAGAATTCATCATGATGAAGCCTCAATGATCAAACAGACAAGCCTCCCTCAAAACTGCTAATTTGGTTGGGAATTCATTATTCTAGTTAAATGCTGAGTGGCCATAATCACCTGCTTCGTAGGCGATGCACTTGCTGCCCACTCAAACACATTAGGCTTGTCACAGGCTTTGGGAGCAGCAGAAGATCCTTCAACCCATTATTTATAAATGGTGATGTTTCCAAGTGTAGTAGATAGCTGTTTTAAACAGCTTTGAAGAAAAAGCAGTAATCGTGAGCTAGCATTAATTAGTGTTAAGATTTCTCCATGAATTGCTTTGCCCTTATATTTTTGATCTCTTAAAGTCTCCCTTGAGTAAAAACAGTATTTGGTTTCTAAAGTAGTTCTCTCACTAAGATATAGGCTTAGAAATGAGAAAAAAATTGAACATCATGATGCAATTTAAGACTTAAAATACTGTGCACATGTTTACACAATTACACAAGTACACAGGTATACAATTTCTTAGAAGGTGAGCTACAATAATAAATTAAATAACTTTCTTTTACCAAATAATTGGAGATTTAATCATTAAAGCATGATTCACTATATAACTTAAAAGTATAAGTGACAGAAATAGAGAAAATGTAGATATTGTTGATCTGTTTTTCATAAATTCCTTTGGAGGATATAGAGCATCCCACTTATGTTTGTCTCTTCTATTTTGGGCAGTTAGGAAATGCTCGTTAAATGGATGGGTAAAGATTTTATATTTTCTAATGCAATAAAAATTATTTTAATATTTATGCAGCCTCTTAAGCAAAAATAAAATAACCCCTACGATCACAACTTGAATTCAAGCTAGATATATTTTTATAAGTTTCTCGGAATAATATATAAATAAATCTAGGTGGCAACTAGTACTTTCTCATACTCTGGAACATAGATCAAGATAAATAATTTCTTTGGAAAGGAGAATCTATGTGTTTAGACTCTATAATATTGAGAGGTATATCTAGGGAACTATCCTCCAAATTCATACCACAGAAATTTAAACACGAGAATTTAAATATAATAATAGGTCATATTATGTTATGTTCATTAATGGGACATAATGTTAAGTTATGACTATCCTAACTTGTAGGAACTTTAAATTGAACCATAGATATTGCTGTCTTATAGATCATAAATGGTCAAATGTAAACAATTTTATTAAAAGTAAGCCACCTTTATCCAATAAGTAAAAGAATAACACAAGACAACTAAAGGGAAGCTTCTTCAGAATACTATAAAAAAAGAAGCAGGTGGCTGGCAAGATGGCCAAATAGGAACAGCTCCAGGCTGCGGCTCCCAGAGAGATCAGTGCAGAAGGTGGGTGATTGCTGCATATCCAACTGAGGTACCCAGCTCATCTCACTGGGACTAGTTAGACAGTGGGTGCAGCCCACGGAGGGCAAGCCGAAGCAGGATGGGGCATCACCTCACCTGGGAAGCGAGGGAGTTAGGAAACTCCCTCACCTAGCCAAGGGAAGCTGTGAGGGACCGTGCCTTGAGGGACAGTGCATTCCGGCCCAGATACTATGCTTTTCCCATGGTCTTCGCAACCCGCAAACCAGGAGATTCCCTTGGGTGCCTATGCCACAGGGTATAGAATAATTAGCAATCCTAGGACTGACATTTTTCATTAGGTAGTATTTTTCACATGTGCTTGTAACCTGGGTTACAAGCACAAAACTGGGCAACAATTTGGGCAGTTACAAAGCTAGCTGAGCTAGCTGCAGGAGTTTATTTTCATACCTCAGTGGTGCCTAGAATGCCAGCAAGACAGAACCATTCACTCCCCTGGAAAGGGGGCTGAAGCCAGGGAGCCAAGTGGTCTGGCTCAGTGGATCCCACCCCCATGGAGTCCAGTGAGCTAAGACCCACTGGCTTGAAATCCTTGCTGCCAGCATAGCAGTCTGAAGTTGACCTGGGATGCTCGAGCTTGGTGTGGGGAGGGACATCTGCCATCACTGAGGCTTGATTGGGGGGTTTTCCCTTCACAGTGTAAACAAAGCTTCTGGGAAGTTCAAACTTGGCCGAGCCCACCGTGGCTCAGCAAAGCCACTGTAGCCACACTACCTCTCTAGATTCTTCCTTTCTGGGCAGGGCATCTCTGAAAGAATGGCAGCAGCCCAGTCGGGGGCTTATAGATAAAATTCCCATCTCCCTGGGACAGAGCACCTAACAGAAAGGTTGACTGTGGGCACAGATTCAGCAGACTTAAATGTTCTTGCCTGCTGGCTCTGAAGACAGCAGTAGATCTCCCAGCACAGTGCTCGAGCTCTGCTAAGGGAAAGACTTCCTCCTCAAGTGGGTCCCTGACCCCCATGCCTCCTAACTGGGAGACACCTCCCAATAGAGGCCTACAGACACCTCATACAGGAGAGCTCTGACTGGCATCTGGCAGGTGCCCCTCTGGGATGAAGCTTCCAGAGGAAGGAACAGGCACCAATCTTTGCTATTCTGCAGTCTCCACTGGTGATACACAGGCAAACAGGGTCTGGAGTGGACCTTCAACAAACTCTAGCAGACCTGCAGCTGAGAGGCCCGACTGTTAGAAGGAAAACTAGCAAATAGTAAGGATTAACATCAACATCAACAGAAAGGATGTCCGCAGAGAAACCCCATCTGAAGGTCACCAACATCAAAGCCCAAAGGTAGATAAATCTACAAAGATGAGGAAAAACCAGCACAAAAAGGCTGAAAATTCCAAAAACCAGAATGCCTCTTTTCCTCCAAAAGATCACAACTCCTTGCCAGCAAAGGAACAAAACCGAGAGAGTGGGTTTGAAGAATTAAAAGAAGTAGACTTCAGATGGTAGGTAATAACAAACTCCTCTGGGCTGAAGGAGTATGTTCTAATCCAACCCAAGGAAGCCAAGAATCTTGAAAAAAGGTTAGACAAATTGCTAACTGGAATAACCAGTTTAGAGAAGAACATAAATTACCTGAGGGAGCTGAAAAACACAGCACGAGAGCTTCTTAAAGCATACACAAATATCAATAGCCAAATTTATCAAGCAGAAGAAAGGATATCAGAGATTAAAAATCAACTTAATGAAATAAAGCATGAAGATTAGAAAAATAATGAATGAAAAGGAACAAACAAAGCCTCCAAGAAATGTGGGATTATGTAAAAAGACCAAACCTACATTTGATAGGTGTACCTGAAAGTGATGAAGAGAATGGAACCAAGCTGGAAAACATTTAGGATATTATACAGCAGAACTTCCTCAACCTAGCACACAGGCCAACATTGAAATTCAGGAAATACAGAGAACACCACAAAGTCACTCCTCAAGAAGGGCAACACCAAGACACATAATTGTCAGATTCACCAAGGTTTAAATGAAGGAAAAAATGTTAAGCGCAGCCAGAGAGAAAGGTCGGGTTACCCCCAAAGGGAAGCCCATCAGACTAACAGCAGATCTCTCTGCAGAAACCCTATGAGCCAGAATAGAGTAGGGGCTAATATTCAACATTCTTAAAGAAAAGATTTTCAATCCAGAATTTCACATCCAGCCGAACTAAGCTTCAGAAGCAGAAGAGAAATAAAATTCTTTACTGACAAGCACATGCTGAGAGATTTTGTCACCACCAGGCCTACTTTACAAGAGCTCCTGAAGGAAGCACAAAATATGGAAAGGAAAAACCAGTACCAGCCACTGCAAAAAAAACCCAAATTGTCAACACTATGAAGAAACTGCATTAATGAAAGGGCAAAATAACCAGCTAGCATCCTAATGACAGGATCAAATTCACACATATCAATATTAACCTTAAATGTAAACAGGCTAAACGCCCCAAGTAAAAGACACAGACTGGCAAATGGTGGCTCAAGCCTGTAATCCCAGCACTTTGGGAGGCCGAGACGGGTGGATCACGAGGTCAGGAGATCGAGACCATCCTGGCTAACACGGTGAAACCCCGTCTCTACTAAAAAATACAAAAAAACTAGCCGGGCGAGGTGGCGGGCGCCTGTAGTCACAGCTACTCCGGAGGCTGAGGCAGGAGAATGGCGTAAACCCGGGAGACGGAGCTTGTAGTGAGCTGAGATCCGGCCACTGCACTCCAGCCTGGGCGACAGAGCGAGACTCCGTCTCAAAAAAAAAAAAAAAAAAAAAAAAGAGTCAAGATCCATTGGTGTGCTGTATTCAGGAGACCCATCTCACACGCAAAGACACACATACACTCAAAATAAAGGGATGGAGGAAGATTTACCTAGCAAATTGAAAGAAAAAAAAAGTAGAGTTGCAATTCTAGTCTCTGGTAAAACAGACTTTAAACCAACAAACATCAAAAAAGACAAAGAAGGTCATTACATAATGGTAAAGGGATCAATTCAACAAGAAGAGCTAGCTATCCTAAATATGTATGAACCCAATACAGGAGTATACAGATTCATAAAGCAGGTTCTTAGAGACCTAAAAAGAGACTTAAACTCCCACACAATAATAACAGGAGACTTTAACACCCCAGTGTCAATATTAGACAGATCAATGAGAGAGAAAACTAACAACGATGTCCAGGACTTGAACTCAGCTCTGGACCAAGCAGACCTAATAGACATCTACAGAACTCTCCACCCCTAATCAACAGAATATACGTTCTTCTCAGCACCACATCACACTTATCCTAAAATTGACTACATAAGGAAGTAAAACATTCCTCAGCAAATGCAAAAGAATGGAAATTGTAACAAACAGTCTCTCAGACAACAGTGCAATCAAATTAGAACTCAGGATTACGAAACTCATTCAAAACCGCACAACTACCTGGAAATTGAACAACCTGCTCCTGAATGACTACTGGGTAAATAACAAAATTAAGGCGGAAATAAATAAGTTCTTTGAAACCAAGGAGAACAAAGACACAACATACCAGAATCTCTGGGACACATTTAAAGCAGTATGTAGAGGGAAATTTATAGCACTAAATGCCCACAGAAGAAAGCAGAAAAGATCTCAAATCAACACCCTAACATCACAATTAGAAGAACTAGAGAAGCAAGAGAAAACAAATTCAAAAGCTAGCAGAAGAGAAGAAATAACTAAGATCAGAGCAGAACTGAAGGCGATAGAAACACAAAAAAATTCAAAAAATCAATGAATTCAGGAGCTTGATTTTTGAAAATGTTAACAAAATAGATGGATCGTTAGCTAGACTAATAGAGAAGAAAAGAAAGAATAATCAAATAGTCACAATAAAAAATGATAAAGAGGATATCACTACTGATCCCACAGAAATACAAACTACCATCAGATAATACTATAAAAACCTCTAAGCAAATAAACTGGAAAATCTATAAGAAATGGATAAATTCCTGGACACATACACCTTCCCAAGACTAATCCAGGAAGAAGTCGAATCCCTGAATAGTCCAATAACAAGTTCTGAAATTGAGGCAGTAATTAATAACCCACCAATCAAAAAAGGCTGAGGACTAGATGAGTTACAACCAAACTCTACCTGAGGTACAAAGAGGAGCTGGTACCATTCCTTCTGAAACTATTCCAAACAATAGA
The DNA here is from genome assembly GCF_009764315.1 of Trachypithecus francoisi. Lineage (NCBI taxonomy): Eukaryota > Metazoa > Chordata > Mammalia > Primates > Cercopithecidae > Trachypithecus > Trachypithecus francoisi. Next base: position 63,361,020 of record NW_022681469.1, read on the forward strand.
AAATGAGGGACTCCTCCCTAACTCATTTTATGAGACCAGGATCATACTGATATCAAAACCTGGCAGAGACACAACAAAAAAAGAAAATTTCAGGCCAATATCCCTGATGAACATCGATGCGAAAATCCACAATAAAATACTGGAAACAAAATCCAGCAGCACATCAAAAAGCTTATCCACCATGATCAAGTCAGCTTCATCCATGGGTTGCAAGGCTGGTTCAATATATGCAAATCAATAAACATAATCCATCACATAAACAGAACCAATGACAAAAATCATGCGCTTATCTTAATTGATGCAGAAAAGACCTTCAATAAAATCCAACACGCTTTCATGCTAAAAACTCTCAATAAACAAGATATTGATGGAACATATCTCAACATAATAAGAGCTATTTATGACAAACCCACGGCCAATATCATACTGAATGAGCAAAAACTGGAAGCATTCCCTTTAAACTGGAACAAGACAAGGATGCTCTCTCTCACTACTCCTATTCCACATAGCATTGGAAATTCTGGCCAGGGCAATCAGGCAAGAGAAAGAAATAAAGCATATTCAAATAAGAAGAGAGGAAGTCAAATTGTCACTGGTTGCAGATGACATGATTGTATATTTAGAAAACCCCACGTCTCAGTCCAAAATCTCCTTAAGCTGATAAGCAACTTCAGCAAAGTCTCAGGATACAAAATCAATGTTCAATAATCACAAGCATTCCTATACACCAATAATAGACACCAAATCATGAGTAAACACCCATTCACAACTGCTACAAAGATAATAAACTCCATAGGAATACAACTTACAAGGAATGTGAAGGACCACTTCAAGGAGAACTACAAGACACTGCTCAAGGAAATAAAAGAGGACACAAACAAATGGAAAAACATTCCATGCTCATGGATAGGAAAAATCAATATCGTGAAAATGGCCATACTGCCCAAAAGTAATTTATAGATTCAATACTATCCCCATCAAGCTACCATTGACTTTCTTCACAGAATTAGAAAAAACTACTTTAAATTTCATATGGAACCAAAACAGAGCCTGTATAGCCAAGACAATCCTAAGCAAAAAGAACAAAGCTGAAAGCATCACGCTACCTGACTTCAAACTATACTACAATGCTACAGTAACTAAAACAGCATGGTGCTAGTACCAAAACAGATATATAGACTGATGGAACAGAACAGAGCCCTCAGAAATAATGCCACACATCTACAACCATCTGATCTTTGACAAACCTGACAAAAACAAGCAATGGGGAAAGGATTCCCTATTTACTAAATGTTGTTGGGAAAACTGGCTAGCCATATGCAGAAAACTGAAACTGAATCTGTTCCTTACATCTTATACAAAAATTAACTCAAGATGGATTAAAGACCTAAGCTTAAGACCTAAAATCATAAACACTCTAGAAGAAAACCTAGGCAATACCATTCAAGGCATAGGCATGGGCAAAGACTTCATGACTAAAACACCAAAAGCAATGACAATGAAAGTCATAATTGACAAATTGGATCTCATTAAACTAAAGAGCTTCTGCACAGCAAAAGCAACTAACATCAGAGTGATCAGGCATCCTACAGAATGGGAGAAAATGTTTGCAATCTATCCTTCTGACAAAGGGCTAGTATCCAGAATCCACAAGGAACTTAAACAAATTTAAAGAAAAAAACAACCTCATCAAAAAGTGGGCAAAGTATATGAACAGACACTTCTCAAAAGAAGACATTTATGCTGCCAACCAACATATGTAGGAAAGCTCATCATCCCTGGTCATTAGAGAAATGCAAATCAAAACCATATTGAGATACCATCTCATGCCAGTTAAAAAGTCAGGAAACAATAGATGCTGGAGAAGATGTAGAGAAATAGGAATGATTTTATATGGTTGGTGGGAGTATAAATTAGTCAACCATTGTGGAAGACAGTGTGGAGATTCCTCAAGGATCTAGAATCAGAAATACCATTACTGGGTATATACCCAAAGGATTACAAATCATTCTACTATAAAGACACATGCACATGTATGTTTATTGCAGCACTGTTCACAATAGCAATTACTTGGAACCAGTTCAAATGCCCATCAATGATAGACTGGATAAAGAAAATGTTGCACATTTACACCATGGAATACTATGCAGCCATAAAAAAGGATGAGTTCATGTCCTTTGCAGGGACATGGATGAAGCCGGAAATCATCATCCTCAGCAAACTAACACAGGAACAGAAAACCAAACACTGTATGTTCTCACTCATAAGCGGGAGTTGAACAAGGAGAACACATGGACACAGGGAGGGGAACATCACACACCAGGGCCTGTCAGGGGTTGGGGGACTAGGAGAGGTATAGCATTAGGATAAACACCTAGTGTAGATGATGGGTTGACGGATTCAGCAAACCACCATGGCACATGTATACCTATGTAACAAACCTGCACATTCTGCACATGTATCCCAGAATTTAAAGCATATAATAAAAAAGAAACTAATCATTTCCCCTTATTATTCAATAACTATACAGTATTTACATCTATGTGCAAAACACTGATCTATGTGATATACAAATATAAATATGACTCAAGAAACTGAGAACCTTAATTCAATAAAGAACATATCAATTATTGACATCTATATAAAACAAGTATATTATGAGGCACATTATGGCACAATATGGTTAGTCTAATGAAGACAGCATAACAAAATTCTTACAGCTGAGAGGAAAGAAATCACACTGGGCTGTCAGCTACACGTAAACCCAAAGTTGCTATTCTCATAGCAATCTACGGGACCATAAATTGTCCTAAGCCGAGAGTCATAAAAAATGAGGACTTCAACCCATTCTTATCTAGATCAGCTATGGACACCTCTGTAAGAAGGTTCAGTTCTCAGAGTCTTCCTTCTCCACTAATAGACCTTAACAGATTTCTCATTCTGTCACTTAGTCTTTATCTCAGAGAAGGATGCTGGTGAATTTCACAGAGCTGAGTCATAGGCACATTCTGCAAAGCAGCTCCTCCTCTTATCTCACAGTCACGAGGTACTTACTCAAAACCAGTTTCTGGTTTATGCCCTTTCTATTATGATATCTGTTGAAATAAGCAGCTCATTACAGAGCCCACTCACTTGAAAAATTCACAGCCAGACCTACTTAGTAAATCAGAGCAAAAGGAGGGCTGCTCTTATGCCTGTGTCCAGGTCACTCTAAGCTATATTTATATTTCAAATTCAATCAATCTCTAAATGAAAGACAAAATGGTATATTTAGAAGAAGTCTATGAAATATCTCTTTTTAAACTTTAAAAGAGTAAATTTTGTTTTTTGATGGATTTTTGCTCTTGTTGCCCAGCCTGGAGTGCAATGGCACAATTTTAGTTCACTGCAACCTCCACCTCCTTGTTTCAAGCATTTCTCCTGTCTCATCCTCCCACGTAGCTCGGATTACAGACATGCGCCACCATGCCTAGCTAATTTTTTTGCATTTAGTAGAGAGGTGGTTTCACCATGTTGGCCAGGCTGGTTGCGAACTCCTGACCTCAGGTGATCTACCCTCCTCTGCCTCCAAAGTGCTGGGATTACAGGCATGTGCCACTGCGCCTGGCCTAAAAGAGTAAATTTTCAAAGAGCGTGATCCTAAAACTGCCTTTTGCAAGATTTTTCATTAAGAACATCGACCTGTTTTATAACCAACTAATGGAATGACAGTTTAGGCTCAGATGTTTTTAGAAGCTGCACATAACTTTTATCCTGGAAACATGCAGTGAACACTGATTGTACTATGTATGTATTTTTCTTCTCACCATTGGCTTTCCAGGGATAGGGCTAGTGGCATTCTAAAGAAAATTGTATTATTGCTCTGCCCTGTAAAGTCAACTGCGTACAGTTGAGAGATTCATACCCAGCGGTTTTAAGACTTACTCCCTGACACACCAAGAAGTAAGGAAAAACTTTTACTCAGGTCCTCATTTGAGCCATAAGATGTTAAGGGAGTATAGTATGTAGGTTAAACCTGGGACTGAGGTCAATGTTACTGAGTTCGAACCCCAGGTCTACCACTTACTTCTCTGCAGTAAAATGGGTGGTAAAAGTCCTCCTGCTTGGGGTTGGAGGGAACATTAAATGAGATATTGCATGTATGGGGCCTTGTCCATTTTAAGTGCTAGCCTTTGACAAAGAACTCTGAGAGCACTCTTCACACAACCCCCTTTGTTGGGAAAAAGGTTTCATCTACCAAATCTCCTAGGAAAACTGAATTACTTCCTGTCTACTTTTCTGATATTTTCTAAGTAACTCCTAATGAAACAATTTACCTGAGTAAATGGGTACTATGTTAGAAGACTAAATCCTTTCTCTATTCTAGGGATCATATGAACATTAGCAATGTTTTAACTGAAATACCTGGGAGAAGGACTAAGTTACTCTGGTAAGAATACAAAAGAGACGTGTTTTCTCAGGGTGAATATCACGTTGCCGACATGGCTGTCTGCTTGCATTGCTACTGAGGGCTGACACTAAAAGGCAATAATACTGTTCTAAAGTCAATTAGTTTCCTTAAAAATACCATCAATCAAGCTCAGTGAGAAAGAGGAAGAGATGTTTCTGCTAGATGTGTTTATGTTAACATGATATTGGCCAGAGAAAGCACTGTTCCAGAGCAAATGTGAGGCTCAGCCTGGTATCAGTGTCAGAGTTTGAACATTTTTCATGATAGCCTCCACTTGATTAATGGCATTATTTTTGGCTTAGCAGTCTTGAGCTTCTCATTCATTATATGCTAAGAGGTCTTCCAAAGTTCTTTATTAGTGAAGGACATGATTTAACTTGTGTAAAAGTGGAACCCCAAAACACAGAGGCTTAAAGAATACAACATTTTATTTCTTTCTCACATAGAAGTTTAAAAGTGAAGAGTCCAGGACTAATGGGGTATCCTTGACACTCTCAACATGAATTCCAGATGGGGTCCAAGGCAGCAGATCCAATTCATACTACTTCTGCCAGCAGCGAAAGGAAAGAGGGGAAACAAACAACTGCTGTTGTAGGAAACATTCCTCATGTAATTTCTGCTTATGTTTTAATTAGCTTGAGAGAAACCAAATCTCTCTACCTAACTGCAAGGGAGTCTAGCTTATTGTCTGTGTGTCCAGTTGTAAGTGACATGACTCCATTATTATAAAGAAGAGAGAGAAAATGAAAATTGGGGATGAGCATCAACTTCTAGTACAGGTTCCTCACACAAAGTGAATACTTTAGTTTCTATTGCATTCATACTTGCTTTGCTCAATAAACTTTATCTATGAACCATTCTAGCTACAGTTGTCACTATGGCAAACTCCATTTCTTGTACTCATTTTCCTCTTTACACTTTTGCTATTGGTGGTACCTTTCCCTAAATCATATTTATCTCTCAAAATCCTATCTTTTTTTAACACTGTGATTACTTATGTCTAGGTATGCAGTAATCCAGGACCTTGCCTTAAAGGAAAACAATATAGAAGTAAAGTAAGCCAAATGGGACCTGTTTACTAGGGCAAAGAGCTGGAAGTCACCAGAGTCAGGGCAGTCAGACAACCCCACAGGCTAAACAAATATCAGGATCTTCCTGACTAGTAGGGCACAGCTATAGGTAAGCTCAACATTTTGGCTGTGTCTAGTTTAAAACTAAGACAGTCTTAGAACAATTAGATTTTTCCCTTAGAAAATGAGCCTGAGCAAATATTTAGAGGGAGTGGGTAAAAGGTGTAACACTCTAATTTCTTTACTTTCTGGGACAGCCAAGAAAATAAGCTGCTCGGAACTCTACAAATAGTAGAGTCAGCTTATGGCCTCTATTAGTCCTTTCCCAGGGCAACAATGTGAATGGATGTGGTGAGAATACTTGATCCTGGTCATCGCTCTCTTTTTTCTCTCATCCCAGCTTTATAGAGGTATAATTAGTATATAAAAACTGCACATAAGTAATGTATACAATTTATGAATTTGGACATATGTATGTATTCATGTCACCATTACCACAATCAAGGTAATAAACAAATCCATAACCTCCAAAAGTTTTTTAATCTCCCTGTTTTTTGGTGGTAAAAATACTTGACATGACACTGAGATTGACTGTTTTAAAAAAATTCCTAAGTGCACAGTATTTGTTCTTAAATATAGGCATTATGTTGTACGGTAGATCTCTGGAAGTACTAATCTTGTATAGTATAACTGTAACTTTATACCCATTGAACAATATCTTCCCATATCCCCCTCTTCTCAGCTCCACCATTCTATTATCTGCTTCTATATGTTTGACATTTTAGGTGCCTCAAAGAAGAGGAATCATGTAGTATATGTCCTCTACATGTGGTTTCTTTCACTTAGCATTAATGTCCTCCAGGTTCGTGGATATTGTCACATATGGCAAGATTTCCTTCTTTTTCAAGGCTGAATAATATTCTATTGAATACATATACACCATGTTTTCTATATTGTCCCATCCATTGATGGACATTCAGGTTGTTTCCATATCTTGGCTATTGTGGATAAGACTGCAATGAATATGGGAGTGCCAATATCCCTTCAAGATTCTGATTTCAATTCTCTTGGAAATATATGCAGAAAGTGAGTACAGGCTGGATCATATGGTTGTTCTATTCTTAATTTTTTGAGGAACCCCCATACTGCTTTTTGTCATGACTGTACCATTTTATGTTCCCACTATCAGTGTACAAAGGTTGCAACTTCTCCACAACCTTGCCAACACTTGTTATATTTTGGTTTTTTTTTTTAATAATAGCCATGCTAATAGGTATGAAATGATATCTCATTGTGGTTTTGATTTACATTTCCATGATAATTAGTGCTGTTTAGCAAATTTTTATATACATGTTCGCCATCTGGATGCCTCTTTTGGAGAAATGTCCATTCATGTCCTTGCCCATTTTTTGAGTCAAGTTGATTTGTTGTTGTTGTTGTTGAGTTGTAGGAGTTCCTGAAATATTTTGGAAATTAATTCTTTATCATATACACACTTTACAATTTTTCTACCATTCCGTAGGTTGCCTTTTCACTCTGTTGATTGTTTCCTTTGCTGTGCAAAATATTTTAAGTTTGATGTAGTACCACTTATCTATTTTTGCTTTTGTTGCCTGTGTTTTGGGTGTCGTATTCAAGAAATCATTCTCAAGACCAATGTCAAGATGATGTTCCCCTATTTTTTTTTCTAGGAGTTTTACTGCTTCAGATCTTATGTTAAAATCTTTAATTCTTTTGAGTTAATTTTTGTGTATGGTATAAAATAAGGATCTAATTTTGTTCTTTTAGATATAGACATAGAATTTCCCAACACCATTTATTGAAGAAACTATCGTCCTTTCCCCATTGTGCATTCATGGCATCCTTGTTGAAAATTAACTGACCATACATAAATGACTTTACTTCTGGGCTTTCTATTCTGTTCTATTGTCTGTATGGCTGTTTTATACCAGTAGCATACTGTTTTGATTATTATAACTTTACCATATATTTTGGAATCTGGAAATGTGACATCTCCAGCTTTATTCTCACTCAAAATTGCTTTGGTTATTCTGAGTCTTTTGTGGTTGCATATGAATTTTAGAATTGTTTTTGTCTGTTTCCATTAAAAGTGTCTTTGGGATTTTGATAGAGCTTGTAGTGAATCTAAAGATTAGTCTGACTAATATAGATAGTTTAACAGTATTAATTCTTCCAATCTATGAGCATTGGAGGTCTTTCCATTTATTTGTGTCTACTTCAGTTTCTTTTACCAGTGCTTCATAGTTTTCAGTATACAAGTCTTCCACCTTCTTGGTTATGTGTAATCCTAAGTATTTCCTTTCTTTTTTGTTTTCCAACTTTATTGAAGTATAGATGACAAAATTGTATATATTTAAAGTGTACAGCTTAATAATTTAATGTATGTATACATTGTAAAATACCACAATCAGGCTTATTAACATATTCATCACCTCACATAGTTACCTTTGTGTATGTATGTGTGTGTGTGTATGCTGAGAACACTTATCATCTACTCTTTGCAAATTTTAAATATAAAATACATTTTTAACTATAGTCACATTATTATACATTAGACTTCCAAAATTTACTCAACTTGTGTAACTGAAACTGTATTTTATTTTTTGCATTATTTTATTATATTCCTTTTGATGCTATTGTAACTGTGAGTGTTAATATCTTTTTCATATAGCTTTTTGTTGGTGTATATAAACACACCTGATTTTTGTGTGTTGATTTTATTTTCTATAGCTTCACCAAATTTATTAATTCTAATGATTCATTTCTGTGGATTTTTAGAGATTTCTACATATAAGATCATGCCATCTGCAAGCAGAGATCATTTTTCTTCTTTCTTTTTGATTTATATGAATTACTTTCATTTATTTTTCTTGCCTAATTGTTCTATCCAGGATTTCCAGTGTAAGATTGAATAGAAGTGGTGAGACTGGGCATTCTTGCCTTGCTCCAGATCTTAAAGGAAAAGGTTTGGGGTTTTCACTGTTGAGTACGATGTTAGCTGTGGATTGTTTGTGTATGGCTTTTATTGTATTGAGATAATTCCCTTCTCTATGTAATTTTTTGAGAATTTTCATCATGAGAGGGTAGGCTAAACTCCCCACTGGACACTTGAGACTTTATTTGGGGTACATCACAGTCAGAGAGCCTTCTTCCCATATATTCTTTGCCACCTCTGTTCCTCTCATAAGTGTGAGAACTGTATCATGCTCTTAAGGTATTTATCTGGCCACCTCTCCTCACTCTTCCCTTTATTTTTTATAAGCATTCCTTTCAATCATACTTTTGCAATTTTGATTCCATCCTGGTGTCTGCTTCCTGAAGAACCTGCACTGATTCCACTCCTATTGAAGTTTTCAAGAACTAATTATGGAAGGATGTCTGAGAACGCATTCTATGGCACAGGGAAGATAATCCTATCTGATGTAAAGTCTTAGCATAAGGGATTCCTGAGAAAGAAGGAGAATATTGTATAGGATAAGAAATGAAAATCTCATTCTTTATGGCCTGGGAAATTGTGAACAGAATATAGATGTAGGACAGCAAAGTGTCAGGAGCATACATGAACATTCTGTTGGGAGAGTCAATCCATTATGGGACATGAATATCCCTGCATATTCTTGCTGGATGTGGCAAGAATGCCAAAACTAATATATGCTTAGTTGGGACACCTCTCAGGGTTATACTGACTGCAAGAAATCTAGAAAGATGACATAAATTATTTCTACAGAAGAAAGACATTGCTTAATATAAAAACAGCAGATTCCCTAAGGTCAATGTTATCAGCTGTGAATCCAGTCCATTGTGTGTTCAGTATTTACCTCAGCCATTTTTTTTTTCACCTCCATAGAACTTAGGTGACAAGAGAAACCAGTCCCAGCATGATACTCCTGCTGCTTGTTATGTTATTGTTCCTTTGTGTCTGGTCTGAGAACTTTGTGTCTTCTGACAACGCCTGTATTAGTAATGTAACAGACTAGCTTAGTAACTTTTAAGTAGGGTATAATCCTAGGTGTTGAAACATTCTCCCTCTCCATGGCTTTAAAGCCCCAAGCCATAAAAGATGAGTAATTAGAAGAGGTTTGGGAAAGTAGAAGAATCTGTACCCCATATAAAAGAAATGGAAAAGATTGCCTTATAAATGATCCATACATCAACTTGGGACTAGGTCTCACTAAAGAAACCCAGTGGCACAGTGAGAAGTTAAGTGGACAGAAGTCAGGACTTTAACTCATAAAATGCACATGATTCTCCATGAATTGAAGAAGATTACCAGAAGTTCTTGTACCCTCTGTGGAGAAAACTAAAAGGAAGCTCAAGATACTGGCAGTTAACTCATCAGAAGAGGCAATGTAGTACTACAAGTAGATTCTTTGGGCTGAACATTGAGTAAGGGACATAGACAGATCTTAGAGTAACTTATTTCCAGAGATTTTGTGGGTTGAGTCATCGAGATCATGAGAGAAAATGTTTGGCATTGTAATTCAGCTGAAGACTCTGGGATGCCAAGGGCACCCTAAGGCATAACTTGGACACAAAGACACAGTCATTCACAATGACACATGATCATGTAAGTCTTCCTTCCCACATATCCCTGGGTGCTCCTGAGAGAACTTGGATTGAGACAGCACTTGGCCATCTGAGACTGAGCATTAGTGAGCAAAAGGGATTGAGACCAAACTGAAAGGACTGTCAAAGTTATGTCATCATACTAAATTGTAATTGAAAGTGCTAAAAAGTGTTTTTCCTAATATCTAGGTTCTGGAAGCTTGTTAAAAATACCCAGGCATTGACATAGACAGTAAATAAATCATGTTTTCTCTGCCTGTCTGCATTGCAATGTGAATAGATTTGTGTCTCTATCTTGTAACACGCCAGGAGATGAGGATAACAAGGTAAAAAAGTAAAATCAGCTAAATTTAATCGCGAGTTTTCTCAGTTGGTGTATAGCATACAACACATGAAAGGTAACGCAGGAGCCTTGAATGTCTGCAAAGAAGTTTTTGTTTCATTCTGTACAAAAAGTAGAGCTTTTGGAGGGTTTTTTAAAGGATAATTCATGATAGAATTTGAAGAAGTTTCTTCAATTAAAAATATATCTATACTTACATATGCCAAAAGGATTAGAAGGAGAATGACATGAGGCAGAAGATTGCTATTAAAAGCCTGCATTGAGACAGTCCTTTGGTGCAGAAATAATTTTACATAATACAAAGAAAACCTTGTACTGTATGGAATATAATATCTACCATATGCCTCAAGCTTAGATAATGAAGAAGTATATTTAGCATAACAAATAGTGATCTCCTCAATAAAGTGTGTTCGTTTCTCATTTATGGATTCTCTGAAAACATTCTGTAGTATTCTTTGGCTATATTGGGCTATATCATAAAATGTGGCAAAATGAATGAAGTTTTGAAGTTTCCTGTTTAGAAATGCTTTGACTGCTTCTCTACCTATAGAATGTGACAAACTGGAATAAATTTACAGTGTTCCAATGTGTGTATTCTATAAATTGAATTAATTAATTGAAGAAATGAGACATTCTCACATTTTAAAATAAACTCTAAGCTAATTTTCAATTTGCTACCAAGAATATACTTACAATAACACTCCTGACAGAATAAAAATGGTAGACTAAACTTCCATTGATGCACAACTTTTAGAAATGAGTTTATATTTGACATATTATTCTAGTCATTACAATACACAGGTTAATAAAGCACATACTAACCAAATAAGAATTTCAAATTGTTGAAGGTGACATTGCAGTAAAATATGTTAGCATTAAGATCATTTTGCATATAATTAAATCTTTGAGAATTTAGATGACATTTTATGATGATATAACATAGGAAAGCCTTCAAATCCATGCCCAAAGGAGCAAGTTGCATTCCTTTGCAAAATAGTTTAAGTCAAAAAGTACTACCCCTAAGAAATTAATGTTATAAACAGCTATTGGATTACTTTGAGAGCCCGTAAGAATCTTTTTAGCTGATATGTCCCTGAAATACTTCAGCTATATTAACTAGGTTTCTGAGAGTGGAGGTCCCAAACGCAGAAAAAAGAAGGCATGGGCATCAGAGAACTCAGGAAGTGGACAATAGGAGACATAAAGGGGTTGTAGAAAGCACATTTAAATTGTATCCCTTTTCCTAAATAAAGGGCCAAAGAAACATAAGGAATATTGTATGATATCCTTGTACTAACTCCTAGCTTCTTTTTCCTTACCCCTAGGTGCACCTTTCTCCTTTGTTATTCTAACACTCTGTGCTAGTTTTAAACTAGACACAGCCAAAATATTGAGCTATGCCCTACAAGTAAGGAAGATCCTGATATTTTTTTAGCCTGTGGAGTTGTCTGACTGCCCTGACTGTGGTGACTTCCAGCTCTTTGCCCTAGTAAACAGGTCCCATTTGGCTTACTTTACTTCTATATTGTTTTCCTTTAAGGCAAGGTCCTGGATTATTTCTTACCTAGACATAAGTCTTCACAGTCTTAAAAAAAGATATGATTTTGAAAGATAAATATGATTTAGGGAAAGGTACCACCAATAGCAAAAGTGTAAAGAGGAAAATGAGTACGAGAAATGGAGTTTGCCATGGTGACAATTGTAGCTAGAATGGTTCATAGATAAAGTTTATTAAGCAAAGCAACCTAGACCTTAATTTTCCCTAAAAGTGTTCTATTCTAAAAGGCCAAACACCTATTTATAATTTTCTTCTGCTTGTTTCCTCTGCCGCATCCCCAATCAAAAATGTCCTCTTAGAAGTTCAGGTGACCCCAGCTGTTAGCTTGATCTGATACTGCCTATAAGAGTTCCAGCTCACTCAATTCTTAAGTCATTTGCATTTTAAAGAAATGTGCATAATAAATCAAAGACATCATTATTTGACATAATTTTAAAAATTAGAGCAAAAGACTTTCATATTTTCTTTTCTTTTTTTTTTATTATACTTTAAGTTCTAGGGTACATGTGCATAACGTGCAGGTTTGTTACATATGTATACTTGTGCCATGTTGGTGTGCTGCACCCATCAACTCATCAGCACCCATCAATTCATCATTTATATCAGGTATAACTCCCCAGTGCAATCCCTCCCCCCTCCCCCCTCCCCCTTCCCCATGATAGGCCCCGATGTATGGACAGAGGACAGCTCTGTCGCCCAGGCTGGAGTGCAGTGGCTGGATCTCAGCTCACTGCAAGCTCCGCCTCCGGAGTTTACGCCATTCTCCTGCCTCAGCCTCCGGAGTAGCTGGGACTACAGGCGCACACCACCTCCCCGGCTAGTTTTTTTTTGTATTTTTTTAGTAGAGACGGGGTTTCACCGTGTTAGCCAGATGGTCTCGATCTCCTGACCTCGTGATCCGCCCGTCTCGGCCTCCCAAAGTGCTGGGATTACAGGCTTGAGCCACCGCGCCCGGCCGACTTTCATATTTTCAAAATGTTTCACTTTTTGGGATGGGGATATACCATCAAGCCTGGGAGGTTAGCTTGGTTCAGCCAACCTAACCGTTTTTTTTAAATAGCTGATTACCTTCATCAAAAAGTGCCAAGAAAATTTCAACAGGAGAATTATTTTTCAACAAATGATTAGATAGCCACATGAAAAGAAATAAATCTTGACACTTACTTTCAGCATATACAAATAGTTATAGATATAAATGTAAGAACTAATACTAGAAAACGTTTAGAATAAAGTATTGTGGAAATCTTAGTAATATTCTGGATTGCAAAAAATTCTTAAACTCAAAAAAAGTTTGAAATGTCAGTAAATCAGATTTATAAAAAATATTGCTGTTCATAAGACATTGTTACCAAAGTGAACAAAAACACCCATAGACTGAAAAGTTTATACAACCTTTATCTGACAAAAGCCTTGCATCTGAATTGTATTAAGAGCACTTATAATTTAATAAAAAGAAGATCAACAGTTCAGTAAAAATAGGCAAAACATTTGAACAGTCATGGCCCCAAAGAAGACATGAAAAGATGCTCAGCTTCATCGGTCATTTGGAAAATGCAAATTGAAAGTCACCATGAGGGCTGGGCATAGTGGTTCATGCCTGTAATCCCACCACTTGGGGAGGCCAAGGTGGGTGGATCACTTGAGGACAGGAATTCGAGACCAGCCTGGTCAACATGGCAAAACCCCCTCTGTAATAAAAATACAAAAAATTAGACGGACCTGGTGACACCTGCTTGCAATCTCAGCTACTTGGGAGGCTGAGGCAGGAAAATCGCTTGAACCCGGGAGATGGAACTTTCAGTGAGCCAAGATAGCGCCACTGCACTCCAGCATGGATGACAGAGAAAGACTCCGTCTCAAAAAAAAAAGTCACCATGAGATGTCACTTCATACTTAATAGAATGGCTAAAATTAAAAAGACAATATATCAAGTGTTAGGGAGGATACACAAGAAATAGAACTTTCATACACTGCTGGTGAAAATGTGAAATTGTATAATCACTTTGGAAAACTATTTGGTAGCTTCTTTGAAAGTTAAATAACCATCAACTACACAATTTGAAAATTCCCTTCCTAAGTATTTACTCAGGAGAAATAAATGTATGTCCATGTTATTACTTGCACACGTTCAAAGTAGCTTTATTTGCAATAGACAAAAGCTGGAAACAACTAAAATGTCCATCAAAAATTTCTATATCCATTATAGTAGAATCCTGCTCAGTAATAAAAATGAGTAAACTATTAGGAAACTAAAAAATATGGAAGAATTTGGAAAGAATGATGTTGAGTTAAAGAAGCTAGGCAAACAGAGGACAAACTGTATGTTTCTCTATATATGATTATATAAAATGCAAACTAATCAATAGTGTCAGAAAACAGATGAGTGGTTTCCTGGGTAGTGGATGAGGAAGTGGAAAGAGAAACTAAAAGTGCCCAGGAAGCTTTGGAGATAATAGATATATTCATTATTTTGACAGTGGTGGGTTCACAGATGTATAGATAAGTCAAAATTTGCCACATCATATACTTTAAATTTGTGCAGTTTCTTTCACATCAATTGTACATCAATAAACTTGTAAAAAAATTAAAGAAAAGGCAATTTGGTCTCCATACTAAAGTGTTGGATTTTTCTGCAGAAGATATTTGAACATGGTCTTTTCCTTGAAATCTCATTTTAAAGGATGAAACAATGTTATAAATGGTATGCGTTTCAAAATCATCTGGTCCAACCACCTCATTTTACGTATTTGGAAGCTGAAATATATTTTACATGTTTGGAAGCAAAGAAACAAAGAGGTTTTTCTAGTTTTATCAAAATGAGAACTAGAGCTCTGATCTTCTGGCTCAGGCCGGGCCTCCTTTCACACATTCTGGAGATTTTGCTTTGTAGTCCATGAGACTAAATTTCCTAACAGTGACAGGAACAGATGTTCTAAGAGTGCTCCTGAAGTGTCCCCACTTTTGCCATCTGTTCTTCAAAGATTGCACAAGAAAAAAATGTATGGTCTTTTTATGTCTTGTGAAATGTAACTGAATACTCTTTGTGGTCTCCATATTTTTCCGATTTTGTTGTAATTATTTATAATGAATCTATCCATGATTAACCTATCTTCAGAAAGCACACTCAAATATTACTTCCTCACAAACTATTGCAGCAGAATTTCAAACATGTAGAATTTACCAAAAAAAAAAAAAAAAAAAAAAACCCTGATATTTTTAACACTGCCTGAGTATAGTATTTGGTCAAAACTTGGATTCTTAAGTTGGGAGTTAATTCTCTAAATTTTCAGTTCAGGAAGTAGGAAAAGCCTATCCCACACCAGTGTTACTTATTTTAATTTAAATGTTGGTTTTCCACCTACTTTTTGCTACCTCAATAGATGATGTCTGTAGCTGATCTTGCCATTTTTCTAACAAACAGCTGTCTCTCCCACTCTCTTTCTTACAGATATACTTTGTCTTCTATTATAAGATTAGAAATGAGCTTTTCCAGATTTCCTGATATGGGTATTTACCCAATCCTGGTAAAGTCTTGTGGGGCTTTGGTGTGGTTGGGGTAGAAGATGTGCAGATAATCTTAAGTACTACCATTTCTACCTGTTTGGGTGTAAAAAGTAGATATCTAGAGCACCTGCCTGAGGACAAAGCCAACTCACAGGACAGCAGACAGGAAATATGGAAATTACCTGAGCTTTGGAAAATGTTCCTCTGGTCACCGAATTAACTAGCCCTGAGACTGCCTTCCTTTGGATTTCTAGTTACATTAGGGAATACTTATCGTCTTCATTTAAATAACTTCTTATTTGTATTTTGTTACTTGAATCTAAATGATGTTATCCTCTGACTGATTTGTTCATTCATCATCCACTCATTCATCTATTCTTTCATTCAGCTAAAGCAGTGAACTTTATGTTTTCATCTTGAGCTTTAGGAGCAATGAACCAAGAGATCTATAGATTACTACAATGAATACAAATTTTCATTCTGATTATAGTCACACTCTGAGGCTCCGCCAGGACATACACAGTATTTTATGTTAAATTTCATCTTATAAGACATACAATGTGTTCTTTACAAGAATGCACAACATTTGATGAACAGAATTATATTCTCTTCTCATTCTGCATCTTCTTTTTACCTTTAAGAAGTTGTTTAACATCATTGGCCCTAGGTCTTAATTTATAATGTGATAAATTGTATTAGTACAGTTGTTCTTGACCTTTGGGCCAATTATCCTTTTAAGAATTAATAAAAGCTATGAGCTTTCAGAACGTCATACCTGAGGCTCCTTTTCATCACTTTTTCTGGATATTATTATTTACTTAATTTTGCATATCTTGAAATGTTTTGAAATATTTTGTTTGTGGGTTCGAGTATTCTGTTTATGCTTAATCTCCCCACCTTTCTGTGTGCTTTCTTGTGTGTATTAATCTGCTTGGGCTGCTATAACAAAATGCCATAGACTGGGTGACTTAAACAACAGACACATTTCTCATAGTTGTGGAGGCTGGGAAGTCCAAGATCCAGGTACCAGCAGATTTGGTTCCTGGTGAGGGCCATCTTCCTGATTTGCAGATGGTACCCTTCCAGGCTTCTCTCTCTCTCTCTCTCTGTTTATCCACCTCCCTGCCTCTTCTTATAAAGCTACGAATCCCATCATGAGGTCCCCATTCTCATGACCTCATCTAACCATAATTACCCTCCCCAAATTCCATCTCCAAATACTACCGCATTGAGGGGTAGGACTTCAACATGTGAATTGGGGGTGACCAGGGAGACGTGACAGAATTCAGTCTATAGTACTTTGCCTGTAGCTTTTACTTTTGCTTCCACCTCCTTATCCCCACCTCAGGGCTACTAAACCAGAAAAGGTTCTTTGGCTATTCTAGGCTCCAGTACTGAGATGACTTGGGGGTCTCATGCTCCAGGGATCCCAGGTCATGAAGAGAAGTGAAGAGGAAAAAGGAGATAAGTCAGTCCTGGGACCTGCAATGAGTCTGTGTCCTAGCCTTAGATGGCTTTACATGCAGCTCCTATATGACAAAACCCCAGGCAATGGTAGGTACCCAGATTTCAGGCTTCTGTATCTGCCCAAAGTGGTGAAAAGCCCTAACGTGTCACCTGGCATCTATCATGTGTATTCCTCTCATTGAGCAGGATCTGGGTTTCCTGCTACCATTATCTTCTGCTGAACACATGTTCAGAGTTTTGGCTTCAAGCCCAATCACTGCCTGCATTTCTATTCCATTGCTGGTTAATAAACCATATCAACCATGCAAAAGCCATTGAATGGCTTCAAGTAGAGTTATAAAAGGATCAAATCTGTGGTAGAAAGATGACTTTGGCTGTTGGGTAAAGATGGCTGAGAAGAAGACAAATGTAGGGCAGAGTCATAAAGATGTTAGGCTTCTATGTTGGTCTCTTTCTTTTTTATTAAATTAATTATCTTTTATATATCATTTATTATTACTACATTATTGCAACTCCTCTGAATCCAAGCCTGACTTCTAAATGCCATCCTGACCAGGAGTCTCAATGTTCATAATTAGAAGTTCAGTTGATTCCTGAACAACGCTGGTTTGAACTGCAAAGGCACATGTATATGTGAATTGTTTTCAACCAAATGCAGATGGAAAATAAAGTATTTATAAGATATGAAGCCCGCATACACAGAGTGAGGGACTTTTCTTGTATTTGAATTCACAGGGGTGACTTCAAGACTCGAGTATTCATGAATTTTGGTATACATGGGAGCCCTGGACCCAATCCCCTGTGTATACTAACCGTACTTTTGAAAGCATAAATTCTTGTATTAAACTACACTGTTGTTGCATTTCATGTACTATAAAGTAAAATGAAGATTTGGGATTTTTTTCCAATAAACACTGCAAACATATTCTCTAAAAATACGATTTAATTTTTGTTTATCTGTGTAATAATGGGATTATTAACATTTCTATAGTTTATACAGTGCCTGGTTCAGCGCCTGGCATACCATTTTTGAATAAAAAGATGGGTGGATACTTTTGTTTCCTTTGAATAGTAAGCAACAGATTTCTAGTTACCATAACTGTCTCTCTTCTTCCTTTGACTAAAGACCGAAAATGTATCTGAAGAACAGTTTCAATTAGTTCATCAAATACTATACTAAAAGTAGGCCTATATTATAAATGAATTCAAGGTTGAAATATGATAAACAACTACCATTAATGTCATTGTCACACCAGAAAGCTGCCAGAGACACACTCCATGAGCTGCTGCCAGTTTTTTCTTTTAAAACATTGTAACTAATTACTTACCAATACAATAAAATTTGCCTCAAAAACAAAATTCACCCCCAGAAGTTTACTGAACACCACACTTCATTTAAATGACCTTCCCAAGGTCTTATAAAAATAACAGAGAAAATAGCAATTCAGATACATTAAGCTAGAACTTGAGGCTTGCAAAAATCGTAAATATTCAACTAGTTACCATTCTAAAATCTTTCGTTTTTCATATCTCTTCTCTGGATGATGAAGCTTTGAAAGGAATTTCTGGCTGCTGGTCCTAGCAACACAGGGTTGCATAAATAAACCCAATGGCTGCAAGGTAATGAGGTTAACAGACTTTTTCCTCTGTAGGAAAATTGGTTTATAAATATCACAGGAAAGAAAACTGAATTCTTTTCTAACTTCTAAAAAAAAAAAATCAAAACCCAGTGGTAGTCTGGCATTGTATGTTTACATATAGGCTTAATATAAAAAACTTGAGTTCAGTTGGCAGAAACTTAGAAAATGCTCCCCAGACGACACTTGAGAGTTTAGCAAATATTTATTTCTTTTTCATCGAAGTTGAGCCAAATAGAGATTGTACATAATGGTACAGACAAATTACGTAGTGCGTAGTAGCAGATCTACATTATAGTCAAAGAGACACACCGTTAATGGGTCCTGCAGCTTGCCACCAGATGATAATAAGTCTCATGGCTTAGAATCAGTGAAAAGAAAGAATATGGCACACACTGTTATGAACCCAGCCAAGCAAATAAAAGGATACCATACAGAAAAGAGCACTCCCATATAGTGCTCTAGCTTATAACTAAGCCATTTAAACACAAGCAGAACACAATCATTTATAATGAAAGCCAAAATATAAAGCTATCCTTCCAAGAAAACAAAAATAAACATACCAGCTTAAATAACACTGCTACAATCAGCTGAGTGTTTGTGGAAAATCTATTATTTATATCTGATTCAAATGCAACAGTTGTTGGCCTGAAAAATGAGTCCTTCTTTAAAATGGAGCTCGGTGTAATGCTCTGCTGTAAGAAAAAGAATATGGGCTTCTTGACTGTTGCATTTTCTCCTGGAAACAAAATATTTATACAATACTAAGTACTTTTCTTAATATATTTATTAGGCTACAGATGTCACAGGTCAATTCATTTTTAAGGACAACAGCTGCTGTGTTTGTTTCATGCTTAACACCAACACTCAAAATGATTTATTATATTTTACAAATTTTACAAATGTTCGTAATTACTAGGAAGATTTACAAAACCCTAAAACCTATAGCAAATATTGAACACTCATTACAAACATTCTAAGTATTTAATTTTAGTTAGAAAAAACTCTAAAATATATATGGAATTGCCACTTACTAAACAGGCAAAGACTTTCTGTTCCATTTTTTCTAGAGCTCTTATTAGTGTTTATCCTTTATTTAATCCCTGTTTCTCTAAGTTGATAGCTTTGCACTGAAATATTCAGTAATTCACACAAAAGAAAAAAATTAACAATGTAGAATTATAGACATGGAAGAGACCTCACAAATCACAAAGTAAAATCTTTCTTGTTAACAAATCTGGATCTATTTCTCAATGGGTGACATTGTGGTGAAGGAGCAAGTGAATGGGCATTGTTTTATGTCAAAACTCTTTCCATCCACAGGTCCTCTCCTGTAACAAAGATAAAAGAGGTCTAAAGAAGCAGAAGACTGGCCCTAGATGGAGGTGCCCCTTAGAAACTAGGATGAGTGATTACGATTTTTGCTCAATGTTAGAGAGCATGGTTTCTCTCCTTCTGCAAGAAAGAGAAAAATGGGGAAAATTTGGTGAGATCAAGGGTAAACTCTTAACTCCTCCAAGTCTTGCAGGTATCTAAGTATGTGCCCTCCTTGAGTTCAGAGAAGATCCATCCATTTCTAATTTTCTAAGCCTGGGCGTTTCTCAAAAGAGATTCTGAATTTGAATGAATTCTAACCTTAGACAGAACAAAAGACTAGCGACATATTTTTGTGGTATGTTTTAGATTCTCAAGAAGGACAAAATAGCATAGATTGATATATTTGTATTTTGATAGGGTAGTGAAGATTTATAGTATGTGAGGTGTGTGTGTGTGTGTGTGCACGCATGTGTTGGGAGAGAGGGAGAAACTGAAAAAATGGTGGGACATGAAACATACCCTTGGAAACTGATTTCTCTCTCTCTTCTTCGTCTTTTTCTCTCCCTCCTTCTACTTTCCCAGTTCTCTTCAGTACTGCCATAAACAGGCAGGAAGCAAGATTATATATATATATATGTATATATATGTACGTATGTTTGTGTATAATTATTCATAAGATTTAGTGGTCTCCCTAAATTGTGGACCTGGGCCCTCAAAGTTTTCTTATCAGTTTTCTTTCAAATTAGCATTGTATAAACTTTCTTTGGGTTTGATTTATTTTCCTATAATCAATTTTAGCATTTTATGTAAAATGTTTCTTTTCTGGTTAATAATCAGTTTATTTTAGTCAAATGGCTGTTCAGTGCATGTACATATGACTTGTGTCATAGAAAAGCTATTTTCCTCTGCCTATTGCTTCAGTTACCAAATGTTTAGTTTACAAGTTACACCATTGCTATCGTTATTAACAACTTGTCTGTGCTATTGTGATTAAAATGATAACTCTTTATGTCTCACTTGCCTTACTTTTTAAATCTAAAATTCACATACAGGAGAAAATCCTGCTTTCTTTCTTGTGTGTTAATGAAAGACTATTTTCAATAAAGTGTACTTAATTGACTTACTTGTTCAGACATAAACTTTGTAAGGCCCCTGTGATCTGTGTTTATGGTTCTATTTCACCAAATTGAGCAGGCTCTTACTGAATATAGTTTTTAAAAATATATTTCAATCCATAGTCTTTTCAGTTATTATTTAATGGCAGTAATGACCTCCAGTGGATTCTTAGGCAAATAGCAAGTGGAATTTTCAGAGGATGTCAATTTTCAGGATATTTGCATTTCTTAGATCTTTTGAAACATGGTGACTTATCTGAACAAACAAATTTTTCTTAAAATATTTATGTATTTGTTAATTTTACAATGAAATTGCAAGTGATTATGAGTTATCAGCACTTTAACTGAAATCTATAACCTGTAAGCTAACTTTGAAAACTGAAATAAACACAATTCAAGATTAATATCTAAATAAATGTTCATAATGGTTTCCCTGTGCAATCCACTTGCTTTCAATTTTTGTTTTGATGAAAACATCTTATAAAAATTTCATATTTGAGAAAAGTAATTGCTAAATATTTAATAGAAGGAAATACTTTGATAAACATTCTCAAAAATACAATTGTTTTTATAACATTTAAGAGGGAGGTAAAAATGCTCTGAATATCTCAGTAGTTAAGTGAACTCATGAAACAATTTTCTGTCTCGTAATATACAATAGAGAAGAACATTTGGTATTTGAGAGCAAATCACTTTAATACTTTTTCACAAATAAAGCATGGTTGTTTAATATATTTTAGATTTCAGCGAAGATTATTTAGAAACTTAAACTTTGGGCTTTAATAGATCAGTGCTGCAAAATCTTCATTTTTGACCTGCGAGATAATAAATTATCTATAAACAATACTTTCATATTAAAGTGTGATATAAGGATTAATGTGTTTTTTATTTCAGTTATTTGTTTCTGCAAATGAACTTGATGTATCGATGTATCTACTGATAATCTGCTTTCAAATCTTTCCTAAAAAGATATCCATCTGTAGAGAAAAAAGAAACGTGTGAGAATATACTTTTTCTTACCACAAGAGGGCAGCAAAAATCTTTTACAGTAGTTAGAATTCTAACTATAACTTCATCTGATTTGACATTCTTTGATATCTTTCTGAGAAGTTACCTTAGTTTTTCTTTCCACAGTGAGTGAAATTTAAAGACTGTGTTATAAAGCAAAAATATTGTGAGTATACTTTAATGAATATTTTACGAAGGGCACAAGCCTCAGAACGACCACATTTTTCCTTTCATGGGTTACAGCAGTCACAACACACCTGCTACTTAACACTCATGACTTAAACAACATTAATAAAAAAAATCCTTAAAGAGTACAGAAAGTTCACATGAGAATGACAAAGTATCTTGTATTCTGCATATCTCACATTGTGGTGGAAAAGAAAAATTCTGAAATATTAAAACATATTTAGTTTTATATTTACCATGATTATAAAATTCTCCAATTTTTCTTCAATATTCTAATACTCTTAAGTCTTCCAAAACCAAAATAATAATCTTCACGGAAAAGCAGCCAAATTCTGAAAATTACAGCTATATTGTTTTTTGATAAACATAATGAGAAACCATTAAGCAATGCATTTATTTAAAAAATTAGTTAATTTTATGTGAAATTTATCCAGTCAAACGAGTATGTAGAATAATTTATTATAACACCTTCATAGTCATTCCTGTATTACAGAAATCTCTTTTAAGTAATGCAAAGAAGTTGGATGATTTATTTTT
Organism: Trachypithecus francoisi; assembly: GCF_009764315.1. NCBI lineage: Eukaryota > Metazoa > Chordata > Mammalia > Primates > Cercopithecidae > Trachypithecus > Trachypithecus francoisi. Next base: position 63,383,799 of record NW_022681469.1, read on the forward strand.
TACATTCCAAATAGAAATTCTTCAAAAGACAGTAGATAGTCTCACCCCATCAGGAGTCCAGCGTGTGCCTGGGCAGGCGGTAATGCTCAGGTTTGGAACGGAGCTTCTTTTCCTGAGGGTTGGCATACTTCCACTTGGAGGGTGACATTTTAAGCTTTTTCCTCTTCCTATCTGTGCACCATACTTTCTCGCAGTATTCTTCCACTCTATGGAAGTTGCTATAACCGATCAGTTGCAAGAATTCCTTGTACCATGGTTTTGCTCCCTGTGAGACACTACTCTGGGCAGGACAAGGCATCCTGTGATGCCTGTCCTCCTCATCGTCCTTGTTAAACATATCCTCGACTTTCTCCTCTTCCACTACCTCCAAGGTGATTTTACGGACAGTATGGACAAAGCTGTGCTCTACTGTCTGGCAAAAATAGGTCCCAGCATCTGATTTGTGTAACCTTAGGAAGAGTAAACCAAGGTCCATCTTAACCACTCTGTCATCTGTCTTCACCTGCAAGAACAAAAGAGTAAATGGCACTGAAGTACACAGGAGAGAAAACAACAATCCATCACCCTTTCCACTACCTATTTTGAGTTTTTTCATTTTCACTGTCACATAATGAAACCCTGAAAATCATACGTACACAAAGATGCTAAATAATTACATCTGTGTGTGTGTATGTGTGTTTTCTGAAGATATTTACATTGGTGGTCACTTCGTATCAATGACCTCAAGATCATTTTATATCAATATTGTAAAGTAAGAGGACTTTCTCCCTAATGATTCAATTAATCATTAGAAAAAATACATTTCAGTATAGCAGTCACAGTAAGAGCGAAAGGAAAATTCCTAAAATTTATTTTTTAACATTTGTTTTTCCATGGACAGAACAAATACCAATTCCCACATTCTTTCAGGAATTATTTTGCCTTCCAGAGTGTAGTGGCCAATGTTTCTACAAGGACCTCTCTTTAGAGAACTGGACTCCTTTCACTTTGTCTTCTTACAAAAAAATTCATCAGTTAATCAATTCAGTGAACATCCCTTACATTTTCATAGGCTGTCCTTTACAGGAGATTAAAAAATAAACAAGCAAAATCCAGTTCCTGCTCTAAAGGATCAGACAGTCTAGCAAATATTAAGTTTTAATATACTTTCAGTGCTCAAATGTCTTTTGTCATGTTTTTAATATAATAAATTACTCACATTATTTCTATAAATAAATAATAATAATTCAGAGTAATAAGAGCAAGATAAGGCTTTCAACGAATAGCTCATGTTTTATCACAAATAGCTGGACTAGTGAGTAAATGATTTGACATTCAGCAGAGTTAGAGTCAAATGTTGGCACCACTATTTATTGTGTGATTTAGGGCATTCCATGTATATTTCTTGCCTTAGTTTTCTTTGTAAAATGGAGATAACTTAATAACTTGAAAAATTGTTGTGAAGATTAAAGAAAATAGGTGAGGAGTTTTTGCACAGTACTATCAATATCTACCTCTACCTTTCTTCTATGCATTCATCTAACTAAAAACAATCATGTTTTCCTATGGCCCAGGATCTTCTGATAATGGTATAAAGGTGATTCACAGTATGCTGACAGATTTCACCCTTGAGAATACAAAAATGAAAGCAATATTCATCTTTGTCAATATAAAAGAAACGTAGAGGCAATAATTACAAACACTTTGGTAATAAAGGCTGTTAATGATAAGCATGTTTTTGTCCCCGTGATAGGTCCTGGCCAGGAATGCCAGACTCAGCTCTTCCCTGCCTTGATCAGACCTGGCATAGACAAGTTTCAATGTGATTACTCAGGTGTGGAAACTGGCATCCACAAACCACAATTTGTTGAACAGATGGCAAAATGTAGTAGTATAGTACAGTAAGAAATAGGCATGTTATTTTTAAATTATGTGGCATCCCAAAGGCATTTTTTTCAGCCATGTAAAGTAAGTTAATTACTCAGAAGCTTCAGAGTGTCCTAGTTGGGCTAATAAAAGAGGCTCCATAAGTCTTTTGTAGGTGCTTCCCTTGACTTGGCAGGACCATGTCCTGGTAGGCAGAATGCTGTAGCCATTAACTCGAGAGCAAAATCCTCCAGTGAGGAACCAAGAAGACCCTCAAAGCAAAACCATCTTCATTATATAGAAACAATCTGTTTTATTGATAGGTTTTTCTCAGAATATCCTTAGCAACTGTTACAGGCAACTAACTCTTACAGGTCTTTGTGTACCTCTGCTTATTTACTCATGCCTCCAGGCCAGGCTTCTGAACAAACTTATTTTCCAGCACTAGTGTTCTCCATAACTTTACTATCTATTGCAACCTGTGACCAACCCGTGTCTCACATGATACTGACTCTGAAGTAAGCCTCCATTGTTTTAAAACTTATGGCTGCATTTGATATGGATGAAACCTGCCTCCTTAAACATCTTTTATTTTCTGTGTGGTATGGGCCATTATACTGTCCTTATTTTCTTTACTCTTTCTTGGTTTCTTCTACAGATTTCTCATTGCCTCAAGATGCAATCCTCCATCCTTCACTGATCTCACGTTTTATTTCCATCCATTCGATAGCACTTTTATTTCTTTGTTTCAGCCAGCTTCCATAAAATGGTACATCTTACACATAGATAATCCATTGTTTTGCGTTTTCTGTTAGTTAAAAACAAAAAAACAATGGATTTGGTGTTTTTGACTAAAAGAAACATACATCATCCTTTAATATGCACAATTCAGTACCTTCCCACTCAAACTGCCTTCCATTTACTAACTTCCCTATTTCCGGCCATGACATCATTATTCTTCTAGTCTCCCTATCCTTAATTGTTGATCATTTATACTTCTCTCTCATTATATGCTATCACAAATTCCTGTCTACATTTCTTCAGTGGTGACCCTTAAAACATCCCTTCCTCTTCACCATTTTTGCTGCAGTGTTAAATTCTCATACCTTGTAACTGTTTCTTTGACCTTATCTCATGCCAAACTCCCCAGATCTTCCCTTTTTTTCTGTTTCTTCTTTCATACCCAGATTGATTCTGTTTCAGGATCTCTGTGTGTATCTCTGCTTCGAGACACTTCTTTAAAGCTGGTTACTTCTCATCCTGCATAACTAAATTACATATCATCTTCCCAAACTGGCCTTTCTCACACCCCTGTAAAAGTGTCCTCTCTCCTTTATTACCATCATTTCGCCTGTTAACCTTCATACACTTGAGCATGCAACATTACACTCAAGTATCTAACAATAGACCTTCAAGTAAATTTCTTGGGTCATCTTTCCCCACTTAAAAAATGGACACTCATTTACTCTTCTTTAAAGCTCACTTTCTTTTGTCAACATCCTGATTTAGAACTTACTCAGATCTCTATTTCTTGCCTGAGCAGTAAGAACTGCTCCATTAACCAGATCCTGCCTTTCTAAATCTAGATCCCAAAATTGCTTAATGTAATGTTTCTCAAACTAGGGTTGGTGGAAGAGGTGCATTTCTGGAGATCTGGAGATCAACTTTTTTTTAAATAAGGATTTTTAAAATTATTATGTTTATTGACACAAAGATCAATATAAATCAATAAACTATATTTGGAATCATGTGAAAGACCAATTTCAGTGTTAGTGTTTATGTTTATCAAAGATTCTGAGCCACTTTCAAAGCCGTGTTTCCAAATGATAAAAAGAACCAAGATGGGTATAATATGTTAATGACAAGTTATAGCCAAATGAAAATGAAACAACATCCCCACGTAGTAATACACATGAAAAGTTTCAGGGTCACTTGAATAAAGTGTTGGGAGGATGGAGTCATCACATGGTATAGCTACAGGCAGAAAGTGTTACACATACACATATGTGGCAATCTGTGTCTCATCTTACAGTCATAGAGATACGTATTTCAGTAAAAACAAAACACACAGTAAATAAACATTTTAATGATGCATCAATTTGTTTATAATTCATCTTTAAATTAATTTTGGCTCAATATTTTAATAAAAGCTACAAGCCTAAGGAAAGTATGTGTTGTTTTATTCTTGTAAATATTTAATAAACATTTTAATATAAATCGTGCCAGCAGCCCAGGAAGATGTTTCACTTTTAAGGGCAGGTGGTGGGGGCCACCTGTACATTACTAGAATCAAACCCTCCTTTTCATAATTCTTTCTGCTGCCATTCCCCTGCATCGCCACCCTGCTTTCCACTCCCAGCTCTTATTCTGAACATACTCTTTTTCCCTTAAATAAACTCCTTCCTACTGTCTACCAACCCATTTGTTTTTTCATTTCCTTCCAGGCTTAACTGAACTTTCCCTTCCTTTATAAATGCTTCCGTTATAGCCTCTGAAGGTATTTTGCTTCTTTTTGTAACATGATACCATTTACATTTGTAGCTCAAAAGCTGTTATTTATATTCCTTTTCAAATTATTTTTCCATGCAAGTTTCGTCTCTCCAAACATATGTTTTTAAATGGCAAAGACCTATTTCTTTATTCTTCTGAACTATTCTATAATGAGTAAAGAATTCAGAAGATAGTGTAAAATGAGAACATACTAATTCATTTATAGAGCACAAACATGTATAGCAATGGGGTATACCCATACAGATAGATGCAAAACATATTAACAACTTCCAGGTAAATCCAATAATAATTTGAATAAGAAGGAGCAAACATGGTTTCAGGAGCACTTAGTAACTGACGAGAGTGCTACGTCACAGATATTCTTAGGACATTGCCTTTACCTGAAAAAAAACTATGCATACAAACGTCCTTATTGAATGTGATCCTTGTTGTCTCTATTATATCTCCTGTGAGAGTGAATAATACATGAGAAAATATGAAAGTGATCTAGCCTAGTTTCCAGCTTATAGAAAGCAGTTTATGAAAGTAATTGAAAAGAAAGCAAAAAGCAAAACTAAAAATAAATACAAATTCTTGATCACTAGAATTACGGTTAGTTGTTTGTTGCTTGTTTTTTCAAGTTTGGTATTTTTAAAAAGCAGGGTATAAAAAGAATAATAAGAAATCCAAGTTTGAGAAACACTGCATTAGGTACATATAAAGTCTAGACTGGTCAAGATTCAAGATATGAAATCATGACAATTACCATAGAAACTGTCCTACATTGTTTATTTGCATGTTAGAGATACTGCCTCTCAGAATTTTGATCCACAATCTTGGTTATGATAAATCCACATTACAAAGACAGGAATATAAGCTGTTTTCATGCTCTGTCTGGAGGGCCATACATTATGTAGGTTAAATCACCTAGAAAGTTAAATGTATCTTACATGAACTATAAATACCTACAAATATAAAATGACTCAGAAATTTGCATCTGAAGTTCTTCCACAATTTAGTCTTTCCATGTCAGTTTACTTGGGTACCTCCAACATCCAATCTTGATTACAGAATTGTTTTCACCCATCTGTGTTTTTTTCTATGTCTGCAGACCAGATTTTCTCCACCAGGAAGATGGTGCATAATACATCATTTCTATCAAATACTCTTATAGGCAATCTATATAAATACACAATTTTTGCTGAGAATGGTCTTATTATTCTTAGCCATAAAGATTGATTCAGTATGTTTTATAATTTCTATTAAAAAAATGTAATTGAACAAAGAACTCTGCACATCTGGTAGCTGGTCAGGAAGAAGCAGTTATTTCCATGTCTATCAACCATATGGTTCCACACTTTCACAGGAAACGGACAGACATAGACCTTGAATTGGTTTACTTGAGAATACATTTAATAAAAAAATCAGTTTTAGTTAAGAAATAGAGAAAACAATTTATATATTTGTTTGTTTATCTGGTCTGCCTTTGACCAATTTTATACTTACACACACATATATGTGTATATACATTTATTTTACTTACAGAAAATATACCTAATATAACAGTATAAAAATACAAATTTATGTTATTAAAAACACTTTCCAGTATAAACCTGAAATATGGCACCAATGGTTACCTAGTAGAGACACAGTGAATTGTTTAAAAGCTCATTCGGGGAAACCTATCACACTACGTGGAGGAGAACAAATGTGGAAAAAAAAAAATCTTAATACAAGGTTATGCTGGAAAGAAAGTCATTATAAATAACTCAAAACCATAACATGTAAAACATGTTATATTCAAAAACATACACGATATCAAAGGAGAAATTTAGGGCATTTATATTCAAGAATGAATTAATATTTAGAAGAAGCAAAAGAGGTTTTCGAGTCAACAGAAAGAGAAATAAAAGAGAAAAAATGGAAAAAGTATATAAATGGGCACTTCAGAAAGGGAGAAACCCAAATGTTTAGTGAGAATGCAAGTTAACATTCAACCTTACTAGTAAAGTTAGAAATTCAAATTTAGGCTGGGTACGGTGTTGCACTCCTGTAATCCCAGCACTTTGGGAGGCCGAGGCGGGCGGATCGCCTGCGGTCGTGAGTTTGAGACCGGCCTGACCAACATGGAGAAACTCCTGAACAACACGGAGAAACTCTGTCTCTACTAAAAATACATAATTAGCCAGGCGTGGTGGTGCATGGCTGTAAACCCAGCTACTCGGGAGGCTGAGGCAGGAGAATCGCTTGAACCCAGGAGGCAGAGGTTGCGATGAGCCGAGATCATGCCATTGTACTCCAGCCTGGGCAACAAGAGCAAAGCTCCATATAGAAAAACAAAAAAAAGGAAAGAAAGAAAGAAAGAAAAAGAAAGAAAGAAAGAAAGAAAGAAAGAAAAAGAAAGAAATTCAAATTTGAACAAGGCATTACCCTATAGCCTGAAGAAAGACAAAACTTAGAAAACAAGTTAATACCAAATATTGGTGAGCATGTGGGGAAACAGGAACCCACATGAACTGCTTTGGGAGTCTAGACGGTGCCGAAATTCTGAGAGCAAGCTGACAAAATTACAGAAATGAAGGATGTTGACAAATAACAATGTAGAAACTTGCTCTCAGATCTATAAGGGGTTATTTGCAGAGATGATTGTTAAAGCTGTGATAGTAGGAGTTAATTACACTATGGATGTCCACATTTAGGAGAATTAAGGATGAATTAAGAGCAATGTATACATGCTATGGTATGTTAAGTAACAGTCAAGCAATGAAATAGAGACACAAACAGCAACAGGGATAAACTATAAAAACATAGTGTTGAGTTTACAAAGTAAGAAGGAGAATATAATCTATAACATAATACATTTACTTTTACAGTTCATGCATACTCAAATATTATATACCTGTTCAATTTGCAAACTTATTATTGGACTTATTCCAATCATTTCAACAGAATATATATGGGGAAACAAGGATGAAAGTAGAAAAAGGAGGTTCAGGAAAAACAAAGTCAAACAAGAGAAATTTGTATAAACCAGTCATCACAATGTGCCATAAACTAAGTCGTATGATTAACTAAATTATGCATCTGAAGTGAAAAAAAAAAACAAAAACAAGAGCCAGAAACAAGCAAGCAAAACAAAAAGAAAAAAACAAAATCTCCAGTTGTTTGTAATGATTAATGTGGTTTGACAACCAATAAACTAAGTTTGTTTAGAAGATCTATTCAAATCTAGTATACTATAATCATAGGATTTTAGAAATACTGCTCAAAATTAAATAAAGAGAAGTTTGTGATTAATGGTTTATTTGAAATTTTCATAGATAAGAATCTCAGAATGAAGAGAAATTAAGTTTAAAGAGGATGAAAGTAAAGACAATGTTTGAAAACAAAATTGCACAATATAAGGAACTGTGCAACAACTATAACTGAAGTAGAAATTCAATACTGAATTTCCCAGTAACCAAAGGACAAAAGAAAGTATGATAAATTCTAAGATTTAAAATGTCCCTAAAATATATTTTTAAAATTACTCCTTATAATAAGTACATCTTTCCTGGCACTGAGACTTGAGAAAAATTCCTCTGCATGTTCTTATAAAAAGAGAGGGAGGTTTCTAACAACAGCACCATAATAAATACATTTCCTTTAGGCAACATCTCAGTGTAGGGTGAAGAGACAATGCCTGAGAATAGTTCAATATTATAGCTATTCTGTGGAGTTAAAACAATGTAGTCTAGATATACAGTTCTATGCTGGGATATCTTCATACACATGCATATTTTTATGATCTGGAAGACCATATAAACTATAATTTATACTAGAACAAAAGGAACTTGCAAGTGAAGGGAATTGGTATTTTGGAATATCTACTGTACATATGTGCACTGGACTTTCTGCATTACCATGTTATCCGGTTTAATCAGATGCACAAAGCTAGAATGGTGTCAGTGGCATGAGACTTAGATCCATAACTGATACCATAGATCTAAGAGAAAATGTTTAATTTTGAAATATATTCAATATTCTCCTGGAAAATTAACAGAACAGAGTTCAGTTAAAAACTCTAGATTCATTCCTCTTCTTATGACCACAAGTTGTTTTATATTCTCCATTTATACAATAGGAATTCTGTCTCTGCCATTGTAAAAGGAAGAAACATGAAATTAATGGACTGGCCTCCTAATTATTGCACAACTAAAGAAAATGAGATAAATGATATTATAAAAATACATTTGTCAAGGCTAAAAAATTAAATTCTGAATATTTACCTGTTGTAAAGAGTTGTTAATTTAGAAGGATGAGCACATTTTTTAAATAGACTGAAAAAGAACGTCAAAACTACTAAACAGATGATTCAAATGAGGCAAGAGTTCATGCACTTTACATTATAAAAACAAGCAAAACAAAGAAATAATATTAATGTGGAACAAAAACTGATGCTTTCAGTGTCGTGAGTAAAGATAAAAATGTAAACTTATGGCTGGCTTTGATCCCTTGGAATTACTACCATAGGATAGCATTGGTAAAGGTAAGGAAAGTATGAGTCATCTAACAAACAAAATGGTAAAATAAAAAGGAGATTTTACTTTATAATTCTCCTAGCTTCGATGACATAACCCAGTATTAAAAGTTGTAATTTGTGCACTCCATTTTTCATTGTTTCATTTTTGTAGAAGAAGCTGTCTCCATAGTGCATTGAATTATCAATAAAATTATGTTTTATTTTAGACTATAGGAATTTAGCAAAGAGGCAGTGAACTCTAAGTTATGTGGAATGAGCTGCTCATTGAGAAGTTAACCATGGTTATTAGATTACTCAACAGCGTTTAATTGACTTTGGTGAATGTATTCTACCCTGTAGTTGGTCTGAAGGCAGAGTTGAAAAGTGCCAATTTTGGTACTGAGTAAAACAAAAAATTGAGAGCAAAGCGCAAATAAAGTTTAAGAATTTTTATGTCAATATACATTCATTTTTGCATTTACTACAATAAACATGCATATTTGTGCATTATGTAAGCAGTCTATATAATGCATACAATTAACTATTTTAAAGTGATACACTTTATTTTTAAGACACACAAACACATATTTCCTCTTAAATAGAGAATCCACAATAAAAAGATCAATAATGATCACGGAAAAATTATTTCATGCTTACCAAAGAGATCTACAAATTACAATGCTGGTCTTATGGGCCAGCAGTTTTCTTGTCTACCTTACGCCAGCCTGACATAGGCATAGATGTTAGTTTATGTGTCTTGAGATTGCCCCCAAATTCCCCTACAGGAGATTTGTGTAAATTTATTTAACTCACTCCTAGAACTCAATCTCATTTATTGTGTCTTTGGGATATACTTCGATTTTGTCAGCAAATGATTAAACTCCAAAAGAATGTATTTCAAGAAATTATTCACATTGTTTGATTTTCTTGAAAATCCATTGCAATGAAATTTTAGTTTTAGAACAAAGTGAGAGTTTTTGCACAAAAAGACTTTTTCCCAAAAAAATACAGTGGCAGTTTTCACAACAATATTCATTTTATAGGGCTTTACTGGTGTATGCATTTTTATTTGAGCCTTTAAATCAGGGATCAAAAACTTTTTCTGCGAAGAGCTATATAGTGAATAATTTTGGCTTTGCAAGTCCTGTGGTCTCTGTTGTAGCTATTCAGCTTTGCAGTTGTAGCCTAAAAACAGCCACAGACATTAGGTAAACAAATGGGTGGGTGTGGCAGTTTTCAAATACAATTTTATTTACGATAGTGGCAGAGGGCCAGATTTGGCCCCCACGTCTTTGGTTTTTCAACTTCTGCTTTAAATAATTGTCAGGTTCAGGGGAACCTACTTTTAAAAAAAATCTGGATTAAAAATAACATACTCCAAAGTCAGAACATTTAAAATGTGTATGAAATTGAAGTGAGGAATTACGTACTAATCTTCCGAGTAGCTTGAAGAAACTACAGTTTTCTTTACTATAACTGAAATTACACACAATCACTAGTTAAATTTACATAAATAAAGCATATTTAATTTTTCCCTCATTTACTCAGTTTTAAAATGTAGTGCTTATCCATTTTATAGAAAGAGAAGTGCTTACAGACATACTGCAACTATATCACCTTAACTGTATGTCTTAACAAGAATGAATTTCTTCACTTAGGGATGCTATTCGGTATTAAAATTTTTGCAATTATTATGGAGGTTTATAAATTCAAGTATGTAGAATTGCAGAAATTGAGACTTCAAAACCAGGGTATAGTGGTGATTTGGCTATAATTTTAACAGTTTTGTCCTCTGCTATTACAGAAAAAAATAATTTATACAACCTTCATAGAAGGAAGATTTAGGCTTGTATTTCAGATTAAAACTGTATGTGGAAATATATATAGCCACTGAATTTGACCTTTGGAACTGCTAAACTTAAATTCTGTTGATGAAATTACATTATCCACATAAATGAACCATTTTATTTTCTCCTAATTTAGAGAATGAAGAGTCTCTGTTTTCCTTCTAAGAATTTACCCCTTAAAATTTGTCTGTGATTATATTCTCTCCCACATGTTCTTTATTTTGCTTCATCAACTAGTTGCACATTTCCTCTTTATAGCTACTTCCTTTCAACCTATAAACATGACCAAGTCACCTTTTTACTAAAAAGAAAACAAAACAAAATTTATTTCTACTCTTGTCTACCTTTATGGATCTCTCTCTCTTTGTCATTCAAATATTTTGGTAGAGTACACTAAACTAGCAGTTTCTGGTTCAACAGTATCATTCATCACTTAACCTGTTATTAGACGAATCCTGCCTTAACACCCCACTTAACACATTATCCCTGGAAACTTCGTCCTCGTTTTATGCATTGTTCAAAGAATATTGTTTAATATATCTTATCCAATTCCTTTTTTCCTGGGTTTTATTACACCACACCTCCTAACTTCACTGTTTCTACTTATTTAAGCCATACTGCTCTAGAGGTACTAATTAGTACTAACTAGTACCTCTAGTATTTTGCACCATAAGTAGTATTTTGTGCCATTTACTTAACTTTAGTAAATTAGCACAACCTTTATGAAAAACAATATAGAGATTTATCAAAGAACTAAAAATAGGATTACCATTCAATCTGGCAACCTCACTACTAGGAATGTACCCAAAGGGAAACAACTCATTGTATCAAAAAGATACCTGCATTCTTATGTTCATCACAGCATTATTCACAGCAGTAAAGATATGGAATCAACCTGAATGTCCGTCAATGGATGATTGGATAAAGAAAATGTGGTGGCCGGGCGCGGTGGCTCAAGCCTGTAATCCCAGCACTTTGGGAGGCCGAGACGGGCGGATCACGAGGTCAGGAGATCGAGACCATCCTGGCTAACACGGTGAAACCCCGTCTCTACTAAAAATACAAAAAACTAGCCTGGCGAGGTGGCGGCGCCTGTCGTCCCAGCTACTCGGGAGGCTGAGGCAGGAGAATGGCGGGAACCCGGGGGGCGGAGCTTGCAGTGAGCTGAGATCCGGCCACTGCACTCCAGCCCGGGCAAAAGAGCAAGACTCCGTCTCAAAAAAAAAAAAAAAAAGAAAATGTGGTATATATATGCTATGGAATACTTCTCAGCCATTAAAAACAAATGAAATAATGTCTTTCATAGCAACATGGGTGGAACTGGAGGACATTATCATAAGTGAAACGACTCAAACAGAAAGTCAAATACTGCGCTCTCACTTATAAGTGGAAGCTAAACAGTGAGTCCACTTGGACATAAGGAGTGGAATACTAGAGGCTGGAGACTCCAACAGGTGGGAGGGTGAGAGGTAGGTGAGGATTGAAAAATTGCCTATTGGGTATAATGCTCACTATTTGGATGATGGGTACACTAAAAGGTGAGACTCCACCACTATGCAATATATATGTGTAATAAATATGCACCTGTAACCCCCAAATTTGTAAAAGTAATTTAAAAACTACTAGCTACCTCAGAGAAATTTTGTTAGTTTTAAGTAAGTTACTATATACAAAGCACTTAGAATAGCATGGCACATAGTAAGAACTAAATGAATGCTAACTCTAATTACAACTTATTTTCTATTTTTACTTTCTCTTTTTGAGTTTGTCTTCTAACTTTTCCTTAAATATGTGTTTTCCCCTTGCTTTCACAGTTAGTTCACTTTGCTTTTTATTTCATCACTGTCTAAGGTAAGCTATACTAAAGGAGGCATCACTGCATTGTGTCTAAGGGCCTCAAATTAAAACCAGACTGTCTGGGCTCAAATGCAAACTGACCTCATAAGCTGTGTAATCTTATGCAAGAAACTCAGTCTCTCTGTGCTTCAATTTTTTAAATCTGTAAGGTAGAAACAATAAAAATATCTCCTTCATGGGACTGTTGCAAGGATTAAAAATATTAATCATCCTTGGTACACAGTAAGTCATATTTAAGTACTGATTGTTGCTATATTGTTCTTGCTTTTATTAATTCCTCTGAATTTGAATACTACATTTTTGCTGATATCTCTCCAACATCTCTTGCCATGCCAAATCTTTCCATTGGGTTTTGTATTCCTGAACATGGCTACATAGCAGGACAGCTCTACCTGAATGATTTATAAGAGCTGCCAGTTCAACACAGCCAAAAATTAACTCAACAACTTTCTCCCAAACGTGTTTCTTCCCCTGTATTATTGGAATCATGTTACTGTGCCATTAGCCACACAGATGCTCAGACAATAAACATGTGAATATTTTGTGATTGCTTCTCTTTTATCTCAAATATGAAATTCACTTCATATTATCTCATAAAAATTGAAACCTATCTTCTCCCTTTCTACTAAAACTCATGTTTTTCAATGACTATTGAAATCTCATCCTAAATGTTCTTGACATTCTATTTATCTCCTAAGTCTGTGTGTTCCTAGAATAATTTGTGTACACAGTCAAACTAAGTTATTCTCGTTGGCTTAGAGACAAACCGAAATGGATTCCTTGATCTGTCTGCTCATTTTTGCATCCTCATTTCCAGTCATAATTTACATGTACCATATTGTTTTTCATCTTCATAACATAAGCTAACATTATTCTCTCTACTAATTACCCTCTACTCATCCTTTAAGATGTGGCTCAAACGTCATCTCTGCCATGAATCTTTTCCCAATTGGTTATTATGCCATCTCCCTACCCGATCGCTTGGTTGAGACATTTTTCTTTTTCCTTGGTTTCAACAGAATCTTTAAGGAACACGTATAATTATCTGCTTGCACTCTTGTCTTTATTACAAGACTGTAAACTTCACAAAAGCTAAGACCGTGATTTATTCATTGCCTATTAAAGTAGGCTCTGAGTAGATATTTATTGAGTTCAAAACACCAACTGCAGACAGTTAAACAGATGAGAACAGAAGGTCCAAAATAGTATTCCATCTGAGATGTTAAACAGCCTTCACATTTCTTAATAATGAAAAATATAGCAAAGCACATTGCTATAATGTGTATGAGGCAATTACTTGCAAATCATCTGGTCTTGAAGGCATGAACACATTAAGAGTTTTCTTTAAGCATGAAGATTTATAGTTAATACTGTGTGTTCCTATAACCTCAGTGACTACCTACTCCAACCTTTATCCCCACCCCAACCTACTATAATCTCAATACAATAACCAAAGCGATCTTTTAAAACACAAATGTTAATGGTGTCACAGCCCTGCTGAAAATACACAATGGTTTCCTTTTTAATTCAGAACACCAAAACGCTATGAAATGGCTATAGGTCCCTGCATGAGTTTTCCTTGACCTGACCTCTCTGATGCATAGTCTATTAGTCTCCCTACTGCTCACTAACCTCCAGCCACACTGCTCTTCAGTCAGCTGTTCTTTGAGTATATCACATATGCTCCTATCTCAAGGGTCTTAGCATCTGCTGTTCCCATTGTCCAGAAAGTTTTTATCTCATACTGTTACATGACCTATGCCCTCACTTTTTTCAGATTTTTTTTCCAAATGTCACTTTTATGGTGACCTTCTTAGTGAGAACTTCTATGGCCACCCTTTTAAAATTCCAACCTCTCCCTATAATTTAATCTCCCTTCCATTTTTTTCTTTATCATTATCTGATATATTTAATATCATTCTTTGTCATTATTGTTATTATTTTCTTTCCATGTTCTTCAGAATGTAAGTTCTATAAAGCAGGACATAGTAAGTGCTTAATAAATAAATTCAAACAAAGGAATAAAACATTTCTTTTTGCAAAAAAACACCCAACAAAATGAGATGAGGGACTCTGTATTTTATATCTACATAGGCTCAAATGGTGGCTCACATTTTCTTTGATATAGAAGTCATCTTGTACCACCAATAGGTATATAGTAGAAGCTTGAAAAGGCAATTCGAGAATGGAAATACATTGATGTCTATATTGTGTATGTTGTGTAACGATGGTTCCTGGCATCAGTGCTTAGATTGGGGATGGTTCAAATTAAGGGCAGGTTCTCTGACATCTGAGAATGGGGAGTAGTGCCTTTGTCATCAAGGCTGCAGCAACATTCTCCACTCAACTCTGACAAAGAAAAATCTATATAAGGATCAATCTGACATCAGGAGCATTTTTTAGAAATTGAATCCCAGAACTTCTGCTATAAGCAGTTTTCCATTTGTTTTATGTTCCAAAGCATCTGAAGCTGTATTTGGAATTTTGATTTCAGAAGATTTTGTGTTTTAGTAGAAATTACAGACACCTGGATTTGAACCTACTTTACTAGCTGCAAGTAACCAGGGGAGTTATTAAATATCCTGTGCCTCAGTTACCTCATCTATAAACCAATTCTTTATAATAAAATGGTATATTCCATAAAATGCACGTAGAACAGTCCTTGGCACTGCGGCAATGAATGTGAAGCAGCTCAGCTTTTGAGTTAGGAATACCTGAGTTCAAACGTCAGGTCTGTTCCTGACTTTGTGTATGAGCTATAACTCTCTGAGTTTTAGTTTCTGCATGTGTAAGATGAAGAAAATCATGTCTAACATGCAGTTGTAAGATCTAGGAATAACCTGGTACCTTCTCAGCTCCTGTGTGCAATAGGTACATATAAATAATAGTCTCAGTTATCAATTCTGTTTATTAAGTGTCTTTTCTCTCAGGATATCATAATAATTGATGATATATATAGTATCTGATATATTTAATTTACATTTATAATTCATAGTAGCTTATTATTACTTAATTATAATTAATAAGGTCTTCAAGCCAAGGGAAAACGCTCCCTACGAAGTATCTAGAAAAGTTGGCTTTCAATAAATGCTTATAGAATTAATAAAATATATAGAGATTATGTTCCATTTGCTTTGTTTAAGAAAGCAGGAGTCTATAAAATGCATATTTGAGAGAATCACTATAATCCAGAGTTTGGAAACCAGATAATTGAGTTTATAAATGCTTTCTAACAATTCAGGTATGTTTCTAAAGATTAATTCAGTTTCTAAAGATTAATTTGGGCAAAAACTTTATCCACATGAATATGTTGCTTCTGGATAACTCCAGAGGGCTGAGTTTGAATCTGAATAGACAGACATTACAGAATCAAAAATTTCAGTTAAATAAAAGGAAGATGTATATACTCTGTGGTCTGATAAATCAATGACTTCTCTTGGTTTGTAGCATCAGAGAGGAACCTTGATGAGCATGGTCGGGGTACTCTATAAAGCATTTACCCAGGAGGTAAGAATTAACTAGGTGAAAATAAATATCCCTTAAAATGGTCTAGATTTGATGCGAAAGTGATTTCCTGTCAAAATAAAGATTTGATAAGCAATTATGTTTCACAAAAAAAGAGACGTATAAATGACAATAGCGCAAAATTGTTATTAAAGAACTCACATGCAAAGTTATTCTGCTTTGTGTATACATCACGTATGTTCAGCCTTTAATAAAGTCAGAATTTTGTGTTTTGTCCTGTTCTATATTGTGAATAAATCAATCCATATATAGCTAGGTCCATAAAAGCCAAGTATTAATAATAGTTGATTATAACATAACTTTCGATGCAAAGAGTAAATTCGAAGTCCAAATATCAGCAAATATATTAGTTGGGGAAATTTGAATGTAGTTGAAAATAGGTACTAAAAATTATATGAATGGAGAAGTAGATTATATCAACAATATGAGAAAGAACCTTATAATTGAACATTGATGGATGCAGCATGTCACAATGATTTGGTAAAGATTTCCAAATGAGGCAGATTATGGTGATTTCCAAATTAGAAACAGAACATATTGAGTGAGGAAAACCACTGATAAAAGAATTACTTCACTGTCTTCTGAAGCCATTCGGCTTGGAGGAACTATGGAATATTACCAGGTCCTTTTCTGCCAAGGGAATTATGAGGAATTTAAAAAGCCATTTCACCTCAGATTTGTGAAGTGGAAAATACTTTAATACTAAATCAACAATTTAACTCGGTGCAATATGCTATAACATTTTTGGACATGTGTTTATTCTTATGACATCATGAAGAAAATTTTCCTTCCCTGATTGCATTTCTATATTATTTCTAATAGCCTTTGTTAAGTTGAAGTGACTTTCTTTCTAAAACCTACCCAAAGAACCAAGGATTTACAAATTTAATTATCTCCCAGAATGTACTGTATGATTTTGAACTAGAAACATGTTAGGTTTTAAATTTCACCATAGGCTAAGAAAAAAGGAATAAAAAGTTCAAAGTGCTCCGCATTTGGAATCAGTAATTTTGTGTTCCAATGAGAAATGTTTAATCTCCAGTGCCAAAACGAGGTGAAGCCTTCCATTGATTTACTCTCTATCCAAAATGTACTTATTACCTCTTCTCTGTGACCTAAGGCAGGTCTCTAGAACTCATTTTCATTATTCAACTTGCAACCTTTTCTTTACCGAGGATCATTTTTTTTATATTCAATATTCTTTCTCCCTCTAAAATATTCATTTTTTTTCCACTTGCTATCTTTGTAATTCCACTTTTGTAAAACTGAGTTCAAAGCCCACATCACCAGTGTGATCTGCCTTATCTGTCTGCTTTATGCCCTGGACCTTTTATGACCTGGACTCTTTCTATAGACAGCCCTTGACTCACATTCTTTTATCCAGTAACTGCCTCGTATTCTACACATATGCTTTAAAGCTGCCTATCCTTCCATCTCTACAAGCATCCAAGTAATTCCTCTCCCATCATGTAGAAGATGATTACAGAAATACAATCTCCACCACTACAACTGCTAAAAAGGATGAACAAGTGGGGGTCTTTCCTTTGTTCCCTGCGATCAAGAACACTTATGTCAATGTCTCATATATGATTGAAAAGCTTTCTTACACAACGAGCTTAATGTTGCAGCTGTGTTGTTATTTTAATTCTATTATTATTCATATGTCTAAGACATATGAGTTAATGATAATTAACTTTTGCTATTTCTCTACAACATTGCCTTGGGTGTCATGATTTAAGACTATCATTTTGACAACATGACCATAAAATCATGAGTTATGAGTACCTCTTTTAAAAATTCCTATTTCCGGCCGGGCACGGTGGCTTAAGCCTGTAATCCCAGCACTTTGGGAGTCCGAGACGGGCGGATCATGAGGTCAGGAGATCGAGACCATCCTGGCTAACACAGTGAAACCCCGTCTCTACTAAAAAAATACAAAAAAAAATTTAGCCGGGCGAGGTGGTGGGCGCCTGTAGTCCCAGCTACTCGGGAGGCTGAGGTAGGGGAATGGCGTGAACCCGGGAGGTGGAGCTTGCAGTGAGCTGAGATCCGGCCACTGTACTCCAGCCTGGGCAACAGAGCGAGACTCCGTCTCAAAAAAAAAAAAAAAAAAAATTCCTATTTCCAAGATCCAAATTAATGATTTCTATATATGTGTATAGCATATGTGTATTTATACAGTATATGTCTATAAAAACTCTATGTATATATATTTAAATTATTTTATGTATATAAATCACACATAATAAATAAAACTGACTTTTTAAATAAGACCTGCATAGTACAACAGCTAGCTTCATTTTTCAGCATCCAAATAAATCATCTATTTACTGACCACACACTATACGCAAAACACTATGTTGTGAATGTGCAGCTATGAATTACCTCCTCTTTTCTTGTCTCCCGTCCTTTCTGTACAAACCAGATAACTTTTGCTTGTAAAGATCGTGGAGTACATTCCAGCAAAGTACTGTTGTTCTCTATGCCATAAGCCAGATGCTCTTCAGTCTTATCCAAAGCATCCCCTACAACAGGAACATTAATACCATCTTTGAGACTTAGATTTTACAGGTAAATACATTTTTCAAACATTATTTAGATCCCTGCAGTAACATGATTAACTCATTACTTATTGCTCATTTCTGTAAAAGGTAATTTAAAGGAATTATTTAGAAAGAATGGCACACCAAAGTTTAGGCACGAAACAAGCAAGCAGGCTATGGGGTGGGAAAGAAGTAGGTAACTGAGAGTCTGGTTCCAAAGGATGGGACAGGATAGTCAAGGCAGTAAGAAGCATCAGTGATAAACTCATGGAAAGTCTCTTCCCTTTATTGAGGGCAGAGAAAGGGAACACCAAAGCACAGGACAAAATTTGTAGTTACAAACAAAAGCAGAAACCAGAAATGCAGGCAAAATGCCACTACATAAACATAAATGTGGATTATATCTTGACAAGGGATTGCATTTATCTGGGTGTTGGGCTGCTGCAGTGAGAAGAGAATATGAGACTGAATCAGGGACTTTGTGAAATAGAGCTTGATTACAATCTGTTTTGGACCGGAAAGGCTCTCACTGGACTTGAACTCAAATTTGCATACAGGCAAGTACACTTAGCTGCAGTAGGGAATAAAAGCAAGCAGGATTACTCTCTAAAAAAAAAAAAAAAAGTCCTACTCACCTTCAGAACTGACCCCTAAACTTCCCTCAGATGAAGGTCCTACTTTTCTTTTGCCAGTATTCCCAGAGGCTTGAGTCCTCCACTGAATCCTGAGTCAGCCTGGGGTCCAGCAAAGTGACACTGGAGCACAGTCTCTGGCTCTGTGTATAGCCACCGCTGGTTTCTTATTTGTGGTGTCCCTTCTTATTACTACTTCCTAGTGAGCTCAGTGACACTAAATACAGCCTATTCAACAGTTACCACCATAATAGAAAGAGTCAGGAGAGTGTTAACAGAGAAGTTCTGTCTTAACTTCCTTACTTTTGCCTAAAGATGAAATTTCCTCAATTCCTTGCCACTCAGATACCACCACTCTATCACCTTTCTTGAACCACCAACCCTAGCCCTAACCTTAGTCAACTTAGATAAAAGAGTAAAAGCTTTTTCACTTTATCTATCCCAAAGCTTAGTAGATGACTTGATAGAAGTAATACCAGTTGATAAAATCACTAGAAGCTATGTAACATGGTGAAGATAGTCCCCAGTGTGAGATAAAGAGGTAAGTCATAAGAGTCACCACGGCATCAATCACCTAAAGTATGCAGCATTCTTGTTCTAGGGTTTCATTGTTTTAATAATTGTTTAATAATGAAGCTTGGTGGTAGTACATATAATTTATTTTCCTAATAAAAATTAGATGTCATTTTTTCCAAATTTTAACTACATGTCAGAGAAAAAGAATACTTATTACATTGTTCTAGTATACATGAATCACAAAGAAAAAAAGCACTCTTTTTAAGAAGTTTGCAGTTTATATTCAATGTATTCTCTGAGTAACCCAGAACAATTGATTTTCTATGGATTACCAACAAACTGTTGTCCAAAGCACTGCTGAGCTGCATTTCCATGTCGAACATCTTGTCTCCGGAAACGCCTGAAAGAAAGTAAATGTATTTAGGTGTTCATATTTTTGATTTTCCAGGATTTAAAATGCAGCCAATTGCGTTAAATATACAAGTAGTATTCTGCTACTGAAAAAAATGATCATTCATATGAAATAAGAATAAAATCCAAGTTTCATAGTTTTTCACATTTCCATTATATGTTCTTCAGTAGTTAAGATTTATGTTACCCTGTTCTTTGTTACATAATGTTGAATTCTGGAAACTCAAACAACAATGGAATATATTTCTCTTTACTTTTTGTTAAAAATTTAGTTCAACAAGAAATCTTCTAGTTTGAGAATGTCTTGAGTGGTAAAGTATTTGGGCAGAGAAAGACAATGGGATTAGAAGTAAAGTATTTATTGAGTACAAAACAGTTATTTTGAGTACAAAACTCCCATATATAATAAAGTGCAAATGAAAAAGGTGTTAAAATCCAAATAGTTTGTTCTATAGTCATCATAATCAATTAGTACAAATAGAATTTCTAAAAATAAGAGATAAACTAATAATATACTGTAGTGAGCTTACTTTTATTCAGATGTAACATTGAGGAAGTACATGTCTTTATTCAATGTGATAGTGTGTTCATCATGTTTAGCAGGATGTTGTGCATCGAGTGGGACTCAAGAAATATTAGTATTTTCCCCCTCAATCTGCCTAGTATAATTAGAGTCATTTCTAGTATTTTTTTATTTCATAGATTATTTAGATATATAACTGAAAAAAATACAATATTCTGTATCTCTGGAGAAACTCCAGAATATATATATACATACACACATATAGATGTATAACATTATATATATATAATTCCAGAATATATGTAATATACATATGTTTTGAATATATATAAAACATATGTATGTGCAATTCAAGAATATATATATGACATATACAATATAATGTTTTGAATATATATAAAAACATTAGCCGGGCATGGTGGCTCACGCCTGTAATCCCAGCACTTTGGGAGGCCAAGACGGGCAGATCACAAGGTCAGGAGTTCGAGGCCAGCCTGACCAACATGGCGAAACCCCACCTCTACTAAAAATACAAAAATTAGCCAGGTGTGGTTGTGTGTGTCTGTAATCCCAGCTATTCAGGAGACTGAGACAGGAGAATTGCCTGAAGCCCGGAGGTGAAGGTTGCAGTGAGCCAAGATCGCGCCACTGCACTCCAGCCTGGCAATGAAGCGAGACTCTATCTCAAAAAAAAAAAAAATAGATATATATATAGATAGATAGATAGATAGATAGATATTTAAGTATATAATATAACATTATATATAAAGTGATTTAATATGTAAGCATTTTTTTGAGGAATTAAACAATGGGAATTATCATCAGTATAATAGTATTGAAATTATAAAATCAAGAACTCTGGCATACTTAATTTAGCTTAGAGATTTAAATAGAAGTATTACATAAAGGTGGAAAATACCACTTGCCTCTCTAATTCATGGCATTTCTTCAAGACTGAGGGAAAAACAGAAGGCAAAGCAGAAGTTTTACCCTAGAGGGTGAGAGCATATCTCCCAAAGTGACAATGAGATGCTTTAACCATATGCAATGATGAAATTTGGAAAAGTGAACCAGATTCAATTCCCAATACCACCACTAATGTTCTGTATGATCTTATGCATATTGCTTCCCTTTCCTGACTCTTTGTGTCCTCCCATGTAAAATAGAGGTGGCAAAATGACATCTAAAATCTACTTCAGTCTCTTTGTTTTTTTCATTTTAGGGTGTCCTTACTGTCTCTAAATAACAATAATAGAATGCTATTTCAAGAGATCAAGTGCTTTCTCACACAGGAGTTCAGACCTTATTTAACAAATTAATAGATATTGAAAACTGGGGCAGATGAACATCTGCAATCAATTTTTCGGATTATGACCTGTATACAAAAGTACTTTTTAGTTTTAGTTTGTTTGCTTTTCTTAATGCAGAGATCACTGATTAGAAAACCTTACCTAAAAACCTGAGATTTTGCAAAGTTAATATTAGATCTGCCACATGTATCATCCTACTGAACTAGATTGAAAATAGAGCTTATGAAAAAACAACAAGCAAAAGTAGAAAGTTGCATGATTCTATATTGTTTTACACTAGCATGTACAACTATTATACAACTAATAGCAGATTTAGATGATAATTAAAATGTTGTTGTTAATCCCTCACTTTGTGGAGTATTGCTTCTATATTGAGAACCTGAAGCCTGATGAGAAATAATGAATAATGGATAGGAATAAAATCAATGAAATAAGAAATGGCTTACACTTTGCAGAGATAGTGTTGTATAAAGATTATTTTACAAGTGATATGAGGACAAGGAAGCTACAATCAAATAATTCTGGATAAGCAAGGTCAAGAACTGAGTGCAAAAATATTGCTGAAAGTTATTGGAAACATACATTTTAAAAGAAAGATATCACATTTTCCAGCAAGGTTTCAGTTCATTTTATACTATTCCAGTATAGTTGTCCTTTATTTCAGTATAGATATATACACATACATGTATATATATTACATATACATATATGACTGTGTATATGTAATATATATATTACATATATATGTAATATAGACGTATATACACACATATATGTGTATATTATATATACATGTATATATATATGGAAAAGTTTCAGAAAGGTTGAACAAAGTTGCTTTCATCCTCAATGTTGCGTATTATTCTTATATCTCTAGTCTCTTAGAAATTTTTAAAGAGAACTCTGGAAATAGACAAAATACAAGAGCAAGGGGAAGAAAAAGATTCTAGCATTATAAACCATACTGTATTTTGGAAGATCATTTTAAACAAGTGGTTTGGATTGTGAATTAATGTTTTTCCCCTGTTGACTCATTTTCACTCTGTGAGCAGAGAAGTATTTATTTTAATGACCAATTTTCAATTTCTGCTTCTATTCAGGTCTTATGCAACAACGATCTGCTATAAAAGCAAGCTATTTTACCTTCATGTGTTGAAACTTATCCAAAAATTCTCCCCCAGGGGTGAGTGATGGTTCAAAAGAATTTGACACCAGTGAAAGATCTCCATTACATGTCACTGAACTGAACTAATTCATTTACGAGCACGGCTTCTGATTCCAGCATTTCATGCCTTCCTATCCACTATTTTTCTCATTCACTTGACTTTTTCTAAGTAACCCTTTTGGTCTACCACATCTACTGTATTATCAAGCTTAGGACTGTACACTGTTAAAAGATGCACCATATAAAACAATTAACTATGGAAACTTCTCAATTAAAATTCATTATCACTACTGCATGCCTAACACAAAACCCTGTCATTCATAAGCATTTGGTGCAAGGCTTGTAAACATTTTTATTGTTGCTGATGACAATAAAATAATTAATACTGTTATTTGTGGTTAAATTCACGTTCTACCCTCATATTCTTCTATTTCACTCCCGACCCATGGTACTGGGTGCTTGTTTTTAAGCATTCTATTTCTTTGTGCAGAAAATTAATTCCCTTTAACTGGAATCTTCTTATATCTCTACCTTCAAGATTAAGCTCAAAAGTGAGATTATTTTGAGAATTAAATAAAGTATTATACACATTGCTCTTAATTGAGTACCTCATCCATAGTAAGTGCAGAATAGCAAGCTACTACTATTATTATTTACAATTCCATTCTTCGCTTTAGGTTCCAATTTCCTTTAGGCAAGAGGTTATGCTTGTTTCTTCATATCCCTTGCACATAGTACAGTAATTGGCTTAATAGGCGAATACACTCCACTTATAATTGATATTTTCAAATAATGACATGACTATATTCTTCAAGAATTGTTTTCAAACAACAACAAACACTTCTGCAAAATCAATTAATTTGCTCAATTCTTTAATACAATTGGTAAATATAGTTAAAAATGTCCTCTTGAAGCATAATTTTACTATCTGCTTATTATATCATTTAAAAAATACTCACTGGAGTATTAATTTAGCTCAAGTAAAATTGACAAAATTTTGAATTAGTGAAGTTTTAATGAGATTCTACTATATATTTGAACATATAAAACAAGAACTACACTAAATTGGGTTAAATTATATTCTGAAAAAGGTTTACAGAAAAGTAACCCAAAGTTAAATAATAAAAATAATTGAAATTAATACAAACTGCTTTTCAGTAGGAAAACTACCTATACTTCTATTGCTTGCTTTATTTTGTCTTTGGTCATTTTATCGCAAGAAAGAAACTGTGACTGAAGAGATATCCTTATTCTTCAAAAGACTTAACTGAACCTCAAGATCTCTGCTTAAAGAATCCTGAGATTTGCCTTCTGTAGGAAATGGCAATGACCTCACAGAATTGTAGGCCTTGGAGTTTGGGGGTCTTTAAGTACCTTTCATTTGTGTTGAATTAAATCACACATTTCATTAATTATACAGGTCATGCGTTTGCCTAGGAGTTAAAATATTCACTTTCAAAATGAAATAAATGAAGACCAGCTGGTAGAGAGGACATGGGGCAAATGCAGGATGTATTTTAGAAATTTCTTTATTTATTTTCCTTTTAAGTCTTTGAATCTCTCATATGCGGTGGCTTGCCATTTCCACATTTTAAGTTTATCTGAACTCGTTTCATGTGTTGCAGCAGAAGTTTCAAAAGAGGGAAGAACTGACTCAAACCTGGGTGAAAAAATGGAAGGTCAACAGTATGTTCAGCTCCAGTCTCTGTACACAATAATTAATACAGATATTTTCTGGAAAACTTCAAGTTTTCAAAGTTTCTATTATGAACAAAATATAATTATGATGATTTATTTAAATAAAAAGAGCATGGTTATTTTTCATGGAATGTGTGGGGGGAAAAAAAGAGCAAAAAAAAAAAAAAAAAGCATTAGGGTTTTCCTAAGCAAGGGAAATAGTTCATCAGGTATCATATCTCACCTTTTCGCATGCGTGCCGGTTGGGTAATACCGGGAACAGGATATGCCATCCCAGGCACAGTAAGGGTCTCGAGCCAGGCAGCAGTCAGCACAAGCACTTCCATACATGTCACAGTGATGGAATCTGACTTGAGCCACGGCAGAAGCAGATCCAATATACAGCTGTTGCTACAGAAATCAGAAAGAGGTCACTAGCAGAAATGGACAACACTTTCACTGAACTATTACACCTAGTTTTCACATTTATACACAATCACCTCAGAAAAAATTCACTTAAATTTAATTCACTTAAATCAGCAGTTTCAGGAGTTTGAGAGCAGCCTGCTCAACATGGCAAAACCCTGTCTCTACTAAAAATACAAAAAATTAGCCGGGCATGGTGGTGGGTGCCTGTAATCTCAGCTACTCTGGAGGTTGAGGCAGGAGAATTGCTTGAACCTAGGATGTGGAGGTGGAACCTGGAAGACAAGAGAGAAACTCTGTCTCAAAAAAAAAAAAAAAAAAAAATTATAGCAGTTGTTCAATATAGGTAATAGAATATTTATACTTTCATTTCTCTAATATTTGAGAAACATTTGTAGACATAAATGCAGGAGCACCAAAATTGCTAGACTGAACTTGACAAGAACTCAAGAAGCTGTGTTCATTATCTTGCATTATCCAGCACTGTGGATCTTCCTTTAAAGATCTATAGAAACTGTCCGGCTCAGTGGCTTATGTCTGTAATCCCAACACTTTGGGAGGCTAGTTGCTTGAGCCCAGGAGTTTGAGACCAGCCTGGGCAACATGGCGAAACCCTGTCTCTACAAAAATTACAAAAATTAGCTGGCAGTATGTGCCCGTGATGTCAGCTACTCAGGAGGCTGGCATGAAAGGATGACCTGAGCCTGGGGAGGTCGAGTCTACAGTGAGCTGTAATTGCACCACTGAACTCCAGCCTAGGTGACACAGTGAGACCTTATCTCAAAAACAGAAAACAAATCTATAGAAACAATTAGTAAGAGATTTGGAAAGCAAAGAGTCTTTTAAATATTGACATATAACATTTAGAAGAGTGACGTGTATATCTATCTATTTGCAGAACAAGTAGCTGAACATTTAGTATCATATCTTTCCTTTTGCCTGAACATGGAGGATTATTTATAAATAAATTTGAGAAAATATATGCAACAACTGTTTCTAAAGAAGTTTACACCAAACTGATTTCAGTGAAGTGGAAAGGAGGTGTGTTTCCTTGAACACTCTGGGATTATCATTGTTACCATTGTTTTTGAAAAACATTAGTGCAAAATAACCAGGGAATAAAGTGCTATCATGATTATAGAAGTAAAACTACTCTCATCTTCCTTTCTATAGAGATGGAAAATGAAGGCATGTATTAAATGTAAATCATGATATACTTTTGTCAGAATCAATCAATGGACATAAAGTTTCAATCAAACAAGATTAATAAGGTTTGAAGGTCTACAGTATAACACTGTACCTAGAGCCATTAAACATGTATTGTATACTTGATATTTTGTTAATAGGGTAGATCACATGTTAAAAGTTCTTACTACAATAAAATAAAGTAATAAAAGAAAAATAAAACTGTAATAAGTCCATATTTAAGCACATGAACTAATGTTCTCATATCCTTTGACCTTAGCTTACATATAGAACACATACACCTACACACACACATACACACACAGACAACTTACTCGTTTTGAAGAAATCTCCATAGAAATAATAGGAACTGGATCCTGAAATTTTTAAAAAGGTTTCATTTTTAAGAAAACAATATAAAAACATTTACCTTAATATGGTTGTAAATTCCTGAAATTACATTACTTATATAAGTGGTTCTGTGTTAAGTACTGTATAGCTTTCATTTTAGTAAATCAATAAGCAAATACAATTAAAATACAGCTTTAAAACTTTTTTCTAATGGGGTGGGCAGATATGCAGATGAAAGAGCAGGAGGCAATCTAACCAGCTTACTGCTTGTCTCTGGAATACGGTTTTTGAATTTGCATTTGAATATTACTTGTGCTTTGGAAACTCAAGTATCTTTAAATAAAATAATAAAGTCAGAATGTTCTATTAAAGTAATTGAATCATTAAAATGAAACCATTGGGTCTTTCAATAGGTGTTATTGCTAATAAACTAAGTGATCTTAAACTTTTCAACCCAAACCTAAATAAAATATTTTTCTGTTGGAGTGATCATGGTGAATCACAATTAACCCAGGATTCTTTGAACAAGATGAATAACCTGATTTTCTTAGAACTGCACCAGAGGAAGGACAATTTATACCACAGCTTTGAGAACCAATATGTTGTTTTAGGATTGTTAAGGGTAGTGCATCCCTAAGGAACACAATAAACTCAGATCAGCTGTGCAAGTGGAAAACCACAGGGCAGGTGAAATCCACTCTGGGGACGATTACCCTTTGAAGAGCTGGTTGTTAAAAGGGAACATTTGATCCTCTATGTCAGTGTTTTTTAATTTTTTTAAAGTTTAAACTACAGAATATGCTTTCATATATTCATTCATGTATTCATTCAGGCAACAATGTTTCTTAAGAGTTTACATGAACAAAACACTGTGGTGAGTGAATATTAAACATATTTCATTTTATAACACGAAATGAAATCTTATGTAGAGTCCCAGAGTGCTAAATAAACAAAAGCATAGCTGCTCTGGTTGATATAGGATGGTGGTTAGCTTTGGGTGTGGCTCTAGGGCATCCGTGTTCTAGTACAGCAAAGGCAAAATGTACTGCTTTTCATTTATAAAATCTTTCA
Organism: Trachypithecus francoisi; assembly: GCF_009764315.1. Classification (NCBI taxonomy): domain Eukaryota; kingdom Metazoa; phylum Chordata; class Mammalia; order Primates; family Cercopithecidae; genus Trachypithecus; species Trachypithecus francoisi. The sequence goes on from NW_022681469.1 coordinate 63,411,674, forward strand.
CATCTACCCATTATAAAAATATATAGCCAATCCTTGTTATTCACAGATTCTGTATTTGCAAATTAGCCTACTTACTAAAATTAATTGTAACCCCAATATCAAGACATCCTGTGTTTTTCACTCATGGAAACATGCATGCTCAGAGCAGCAAAAAATTTGAGTCACAGGACATGCACATTCCCAGCTGAGATGAAACAAGCAGTCACTCTTGCCTTCTTGTTTCAACTTTCATGGTGTAAATAAGTATCTTTTTCATGGAGTATGTAGTGTCAAGGTTTTCACATCTCTGTGCTTTTTGTTGGTGTTTTGTTTTTTAAAATGGTCCCCAAACATAGTGCTGAAGTGCTGTTTAATATTTCTAAACTCAAAAAAGCTGTGCTGTGCCTTAACGTTGAAAACTCTTTCCTTAGATAAGCTTCATTCAGGCATGGATTATAGTGCTGTTGGCTGTGAGTACAATGTTAGTCCATCAGCAATATATATTAAATAAGGTGTCTTTAAACACAAACACACATAAAAGAAGGTTACATATTGATTTGTTGATAATTATGTTACAATTAGAAATTTGCTGGAACAGAACCCCTTATTTCCCATGGGAGCAGTGGTCAGTATTCACTAGTTCAGTGTTATAACAACTTTAAAGACCAAAACTGCTGCAAATGATGCGACTTGGTGTGTGTGTGTGTGTGTGTGTGTGTGTGTGTAAGTGCATATTTGTTTATATATACATGTACACATATATCTGTATATACACACATACACATATATATATACACACACATGCACCTGTGTATGTTAGTGTATCTGCATATGTAATTATTTTTTCATGTTATTTTTTTATCATTTTCTATTGTTGTTCTTTTTTAGTAAATTCTTTGTATAATTAATGCACTTAATAAAAAGCAGTATGCTTGTCTTGCCACAGTGTTCACAATATGAAAATGTATTATTATTTTTTGTCAGTATTGATTGTACATTTCTATAAGATGTGACTGTAATACTGGCTCTGAAAATTATGTGTCATATAAATGTTATTTCTTTATAGTCACAGTTTATTCACTGAAATTCTTTCCATGCTAGGTAAATGTTGATCTCTCAGTTGAAAAGTCTGTAACAATCCAATATATGCACTAGAATTTGAAATAATTCTTCACTTATATTAGCTCTGAATCCACAACACACCTGTTAGGAAAAAGAAAATGGACATAGTATCTTTCCTATTTACATCTCACTTGTAGTCATAATGCATAAATTTAGTCTATATTTTTTATTCTAAATACCTTGAATATCTGAAGTTCTTCTAGGATTACTTCTTCCATTGATTCCATTTCTTGGTTGTAAATTGTGATTACTTTCAGCACAATTCCATTATCTGTAAGAAAACAAAACAAGAAATAAACTAGAATCTATGTCACAGTCTGGTTTTCAAATAATTAAAAACCATGTAGCTGGCTAGGTGTGGTGGCTCATGCCTGTAATCACTGTGGGAGGCCGACACGGGTGTATCTCTTGAGGTCAGGAGTTTGAGACTAGCCTGGCCAACATGGCAAAACCCTGTCTCTACTAAAAATACAAAAAAAAAATTAGTCAGGCATGGTGGTGGGCACCTGTAATCCCAGCTACTCAGGAGGCTGAGACAGGAGAATCGCTTGAACCTGGGAAGCGGAGGTTGCAGTGAGCAAGATCATGCCACTGCACTACAGCCTGGGAGACAGAGAAGCCTTCATCTAAAAAAAAAAAAAGTAGCGACTATAAATTCAGATAAGATTTGACATCCAGATGCATGAAACATTTTTATCACTGTCAGTTTAAAACAATACGACTACTTATAAACTCATATTTTTAATTAGCAAAATTAATTTTATATGCCTGGCCAAAAAATAAGAGGAAATAATGATTTTTTCAAATAGTTTGATCCAAAAATCCAGTCATAGATTCAAAAATCAAAATGTCTTTTGGAATTAATAAAACATAAGAGAGATGCCAAATTATTCTAGCTACTTTTTCTGTGACGCATGATGCAAGAATTTTTTTACTGAAAGCTACATTCATGGTACAAAACTATACCTTAGGGAATATTCCAAGCAACACAATGTGAAACTCACCATGTATATAGAACATATACATACATTCAATCACACACAGTTTTGGCAAGAAAAAAATCCAAGTATACACCAATGAGAGAAGTGTTTGTACCAATCATTTAGTCTCCGTAATTATCATTTGTTTTTAAAGTTTATATTCGTATTTTAAAATTCCATCTCATTTTTATCATTCCTGATATTCTGAACTTGTTCCTTCCTATAAACATTTTAACAAAACATTAATTTGCCAAATACAAATAATTTAGTATAATGCTAGACATAATTTAGAAAAAAATAAAATGTCACTTTTTGCCTATTTATCATACTGTTTCAGCAATTTATTGAAATATTATCAAGTTTTATGGATGAGTTCATAAAACTGGATTATAATTAAGCATATAACAGTTACTTGTATTGTACACTACCCAAAGGAAACAAAAAATTGTCATCATTTTGAAAACTAAGCACACCTATTAAATACTTGACAATTATGTCAGGCAAAAAGCAAAGACGAGACTCAAATGATTAATTCGCAATTAGTGATTTTCTAATAAGAACCATGTATGTATTGTATCAAAGCCGGTGTCTAGTAAATATTGGACAAAGTAACCATTATTTGTGGGATTTTTCGATGTTGTTCCCATTTTACATTCATCAGACATGTTCTTTTTTCTGAAAATCTGTGGTTCAATACGATGATACCTTTGAATTAAACGTGTATATGACAGAACAAATATATGTTTGATACTTCTGAAATTCTCTGGAATCACTTTGATCAATATGACAAGCAAGTATTTCTAAAAACATTCCTGGACTGTTATATATGAATTCTGCTTTCCAGGGCATTTAAAAATAACATATTAGGTTGGTGCAAAAGTTATTGCGGTTTTTGCCATTAAAGTAACAGCAAAAGACCGCAATTACTTTTACACCAAACTAATACTTTAATTACTTTTATCATATATTAGTATTGATTATGCAACTTTAAAAATTTTTTTGGAAGTCACTATGAGTGAATTTATGGCCAACTAATTTCAAGTTTGCTAAAGAAATCTGATGACATGTTAATCTTGAACCCACAGTGCAGAGCACTTTATTAACATTAACTTCCTAAAATGAATGAAGAAAATACAGCCCGTACCAGAAATCAATTTCTAAGAATAAGATAGAAAATGTTTTATTGCTTAAATATTTGTTTTAAAAAACAAAAGGATGGTCGGGCATGGTGGCTCATGCCTGTAACCCCAGCACTTTGGGAGGCCGAGGCAAATGGATCACCTGAGGTCAGGAGTTCGAGACCAGCCTCACGAAAGTGGAGAAGCCCCTGTCTCTATTAAAAGTACAAAATTAGGCGGGCATGGTGGCACATGCCTGTAATCCCAGCTACTCGGGAGGCTGAGGCAGGAAAATCTCTTGAGCCTGGGAGGCAGAGGCTGCAGTGAGACGAGATCGTGCCATTGCACTCCAGCCTAGGCAACAGACTCTGACTCAAGAAAAAACAAACAAACAAGCAACAACAATAACAACAACAACAACAAAAAAACAGCAACAAAAGCCACAAAAAACAAAACAAAAATGAAAACAAAAGAATTATTGGAGAAACCCAAGTACCAACATTAATATTAATATTACATCCTGTTTCCTGATCCAGGTTTATGCCAATATCTCTTCAGAATTATGTATCTATGATTAAAGTCATGTGTGTTAGAATGCTCACTTCTCTAAAGATGATCAACTACTGTAGCAATTACTATGCTGAATAAAAAGAAAGACAAAGAAAGAATCATTTTAAACACTTTAAAAATGACTATAGGATTTTAAAACACTTCAAAGAATTTGCTACATACTACTCTGGAGGCTGAAAAATTTCAGGTTCTCTTCTACACGTTAGATCTAATGTATGGGTTGATTGAAATTACAAATTTATTTGAAAATACCACTTTTAGTATATTTATCATACTTTGTTTTATTAATGCAGGATATTATGAGTAACATTTGGCTTGCTTGGCACAAATGGTTGATCTTGACATGGACTCACAAGAATTGCTGTGTTTAGAGATTTAGGTGAAGTTATTGTCCCAAGTTCCAAGTTGTTCACAAAATCTCCAGGACTCACTGATCAAAGTTAGTAATGGAGCCAGGAACCTGACAGAACTATTCTTGCTATGACACGCTGCTTCCACTATGAGGACTTCTATTTGGAACCAACTTTGTTCATTAACATCTATTATTCATTTCTTTACTTATTCATTTATTCATATGCATGAAGTATTGATTATGTATAAGGAATTATGTGCTGTGCAAGCCCCAAATCCTCTCTTTGGCAGCTTCAATATTTCTCACATCTGGAAAAAACCACATTTTTGTTGGTCAAACCATGACCCTTCTGACAGTGAAAGTGGTAATATTCCCAGACAATTGGCCTAACCTCTTACTATTGCAGTCACATGAGGTCTCTATTTCAATCTGTCTCATTTTGGATTAAGAGTGTGAAATGGGTTAATGGATGGACAGATTTGTTGATAGGTGCTTTTAGAAATACTATTAAAATTATTGAATTTAAAGGTCAATTTAAACATCTCTGAGTACTTTCTCATCTCTTTACCTGTCCCAATAAACAAGACATCATATTGGCCATCCTCAGCTTCCACTCGATCCACTGCTATTTGTTTCAGATTATATTTTCCATCTGTTTTTACCAATATTGGTTTTTTATGGGCAGGTTTTATGGCCTGGTACATTAGTGGATGACTTCTTGCAAATCGGATGGCATCATCGGGATAGTCCTTGGTGGTTCCATATCTCCCTCCATTTACTTTGCTGGCACACTGAAAAACAAGTGGATTAGATAATTCTTTTTGCCTTACACCTAAAGAGAAAATTTATAATCAACCACGAGAAGAATCAGAAAAATTGAAGATGTCAAATTAGTCAATTGTGCATTTAGAAATATAGAGTAATCATATATTTTTCTTTTTTTTTTTAACTTTTATTTTAGGCCCAGAGGTACATGTCCAGGTTTGTTACATAGGTAAACTCATGTCACGGGGCTTTGTTGTACAGATTAGTTAGTCACCCAGGCACAAAGCCTAGTTCCCAACAGTTCTTTTTTTCTGATCCTCTCCTTCCTCCCACCCTCTGACTTCAAGCAGGCCCCAGTGTCTGTTATTCCCCTCTTTATGTCCATGTGAGTAACTATACATTTTTCATTACAGAAATGGAATCTTCCTCGGAAACCGGAAAGACTAAATTTTTGCAAACATGCAGCATTAGAAGTACAGAGAAACTAGAGAAATTCTGGAAAAGTGAGATATAGTTAATATCAAGACTTTGGGGATGGTCAAAATGTTTAACATCATAAATAAATTATTTTCTATTTTTGAAATTTGCTTTTTGTAATAAGTTACATTTTGAAGGGAAACAATCTATTGTTCATACAAAGAGAAGAAATCTCTTTGCTGTGCAGAAACTTCTCTCTAACTAAGGATCACAACTACACAAAATAGCTTTACCACTATTGAGTCTATGATAATATGATGAGTGATGGTTCTGATTGGCTCACTGACTATAGAATTTTAGTGGTTCAACATAAAAACCTATTCAGATGTTATCACTGTTAATTATCAATGGCAAAAAAAACTCTGTTTACTATAATCTATATGAATTTGTATTTTTAATGGATTTGACAAAATAAACTGGAAAACAAGAAATATGTGCTATAACGTCAGTTTTTAAACCACTGACTATAAAATTAAATACTCAACAGTAGCTTAAGTTACTCATTGGAAAACCTTTAAATGTGTTCATTCTTGCTTGTTGGTAACTGCTCCCTCATTTTACATATTTTCCTCCAGAACTAGCAGCAATTGCAATGATTACCTTGATAAAAATTTTCCACTTTAGAATATAAATACAGTAGTTTAGTAATCAGATTCCACAAAGAGGACATTTATAATGGTGTGGTTTTTAAAATCAGACCATATTTCCTAATTTGGCATGGATTTTTCACTTGAGTGTACTTTCATGATATATAATTGGAAACATTTTGGACTAGCTTGGAAGCAGATCCATAACCAGTCACTTCCTCCAAATCTCCTTTAAGACCATGTGGTTTCAAGAAGCATTTCCAGCAAAGCCACAGGAGTAGGTTTCCTCCATTTAAAATTGTAATTTCAATCAATAGAGTGAAATAAAATATACTTTATGTCTTACTGGAAGTAATAATTTTAAGCTAGTGAGAGAGAGTGATTGAAATGGTAAAGCCTTAACACTTGTTAATGGAGGTAAAGGTTTGTTTCCACTTTGGGTTTTTGCTCTACAAAAATGGTTTCTACTTGACTTGCAAGTAATTGTGGAATCAGCGTAGTGATGGGATTTCACCAGCTGCTTGTAAAAGTATAGATGTTGACTTGTGTGACAAGTTAAATATTTGCTCTCCATAGCTCACATAGCACATACAATGATCCAAAGTTTTTCCAACCTAGTTGAACACAGGATGAATGATACAAAATCATTATCTCATCGTCACCCTCGCTATCATCATCAGTTTTAGCCATGTGTGCTAAAAGCGCAAAAGTCTGCATGCCTAGCTAAGAAGAATCTTAATAGCATAGTTCAGAGACAAGTGGTAGAACTTTTGTACTCTAGCAATACTTTTGTATTGGCATTTCTTTCCTAAGGGGCCAGCAAGGATGTTAAATGAGATGTTAAGTATTCTGAGGAGGTAGAGAAAAAAACTTCTTATAGATTTCCTATAATGAGAAGTAAGGAGACAGTTTGGCCTATGGAAATTAGAGGCTGATTTAAATATTAGAACATAAAAATTTGGTGACATTGTCCTGCTTGGAAATTATATGTGGTGCTAACTCCTCTGAAGAAGCTGAGAGGAATACGATGTTCATGTTACTGAATGTTTCTGTGTTCACCAGTACTTTAAAAAATAAAATTTTAATTGGTGTTACTTAGCCAAAATATCCATAATAATATATATGTTATAAAACTGCTGTGTCCATTATATATTATATCTTTTTATTAAATAACAAGCATAAAACTTGAAATTTGAAAGGATATTTCTTTGCTACATATACTTTTCACCAGGCATACTTTTAGGTATACTATTCCTTAACTGTTTATCTGCAAAGTCTTGTAAAGCACATGAAGCAGTGAACAAAATATTACCAAAAGAGTCCTTAAAAATAAGAATTATTTATTATATTACTAAACTTACAGAACCAGGCCTTGGATAAGGGACTTTTCCCTCATAGACTGACCAGTGGTATTCAGGTCCTTCCTTATGTGCATATGGTCCGTTGAAGGCTGCCCGAATGCTAGACATATGATAGACACATATAGCATGCCCTCGAAAAATATTACTGAAAAATATAGAAAAGATAATTACTTTCTGGAACTAACTAGCAGGTCACCTAGCAAAACACCCCAGCCTACAAAGATAAGAGTTAAGTCTTTTGGGTAAAGTAGTTGCAATTTCTTTAAGCAAAGAATATTCTAGATATGTTAACTATTGCAATACTTCCAATTTTGAAACTCTGAAACTTACCATTTTCTTAATTGCCTACTTAATACAGTTGAAGGTGACATTGTTAGAATGACAAAAATAATGTCACTTCACTTATTTTTAAACCTTGTATTGTGTGTTTTTTTTTTTTATTAAGAGAGATCGGGCCTTCATATTAATAATAAAGACTTATTCCCAAGTTGAATTATTCATTTGGGTATTATCTCCTTTTATGTTGTTCTATTTTCAAAGTAGACAGTGTTCTCTTACTCACTATGCTGTTAATATTGCTACAAATTCTGTTAAGATGTATTAAGTTTCTTAATATATATGACTTGAACAATTTAAAGTCTTATGAAAATTTAGGCCTTTTTTTTCCATTTTTTAGCTGGGGTTCATGTAGACATTAATATGCTTGTATATTCCTTCCTTCAGCCACTGAAAAGTGTCTATAGTAAAAAGATGACTGGACTGAATATGTTAAGCAGGACAAAATTACTTTAACCATACAAAACTTAGATCCCTCATCTCCAGAACAAGCAGCAAGCAAAATAATTTTCTTGACTAAAATTTCTACTTGACTGTATAAAGGCAGTAGTTGACTAACTATGGCAACTTTTACTGAAAACATTTGTAATCAGATTCTACAAAAGGACATCTTTAAAAATTATTTTTTAAACAATCTTGCCATATTCCTTAATTTAGCATGAAATGAATGAATTTTAACATTATCAGAATCTCTGTATTGTAAGAATCCAAATTGTTAATGTTTGTGAAAGTATTTTGCAAAATTCAAAGTTCTATATAAATAAAGTTTCCTACACACTGAGACACCTGTAAAACAGCAGTTATGTTACTGTCCTATACCCCCAATTCACACATTTTATAACACACCTTGAAGCAATTGGAAATGCCTAGGATGCAGGGAACACTTGAGATAGTCTCCTAACTAAAGTGGTAGCACACCTTTGATCACCATTCTACAAATATCAATCCTTATGTCAGGTAACAGCTGGGAAGCTTTTGTTCTCAGATTTATATAAATTGAACAGTCAAAAGAGAAATTATAGAAGAAAATCATGTCTTATGTTTGATTTCTCAGAAAGATCCATTATGCTATCATTTAGGAAAATAGCTTATAATCTGATCATATTAACCCATAGAAAAACTAAACTGATTATTCCATAGCTTAAATTTATCATGTAAATTCACTGAATTATCATGCAATGTATGAATTATTCACAGCATAAGGGAGGAGGTGAAGTTAAAATGTTAAGTACTTTCCATGCACTGTGATAACTACCAATCTACATTAACTATTTTTCTTTGCATCAAGAAATAATTGATAGACAAATTGTTTCCATGTTTCTCTGTTGAAGAAAAAGTCTCTTTGCAACAGCAGGATTCTTGTCTACAGAGATGTATTATTTTTTCTAAGTGACATTAGAAACCACCTGCTGAAAAATAACAAACTAAAGCTGTGTGGAAAGACCCCCACATAAGCACAGTATACATAATTATGTGACAGTTTATGGCTTATATGATGTAAAAGAGGAATTCAGTAGTATTATTCTAGCCCTGTCAAGAGAATTGAGGTATATTCTTCTTTATTTTTTATCGTAATCATTTTACCTGCACTATGCCTTACCTAGAAAGAGACTCAGGAAATTGTGTATATAACCTTTTAACAAAAACTGATTCTAATATTTTTATTTGTGTGTAAAAATACATGAAATAATATTTTATCCATTTTTACAGCACTTTACCATGGGTAAAAAATACAAACACATAAAGGGGAAAACAATAGATTATACATCTTAAACTTGAGCAGCAAATTTAAAAGACAGAGAGCCAATGATCAACATGTGTTCACTACGAATCAACATAAGAGCAGGAAAATCAGAATAAAAGAGTGAGAAGAGTGCTCTGTGATTAAGAAATTGAGGAATTTTTCTTGGCTATGGCAATTGGTAAGTATTGGAGAACTGATTTAACTCAGTGTTGGAGGAGAAAGTTATTTCAAGCAAGATAAGTGAATAAATAAAAATATAGTAATGGGAACTAGCAAAGTAGACACCGCCTCACATCTGTCAAGGCATTATCTTGTCAACATCAGACCATTAGTGAACTCAGAGGGAAAATATACAATGGTGAGTGAGTAACAGTTGATATAGAACCTTGAAAGCCTGACTTGGAAAATTCTGTATGATGAATAAAGGAATTGTCCTAGACTTTACAACATATAATAACACATTGTAAGGACTGATATCTTACAAACTGTATGTGAAAAAAAAAAAATCACTGTGTTCTAGATTAGAGAGTGAAGAGATTAGCACAGGAAGATTCTGGGTACTATAAACAAAAAGATTTGGATTGAGATTGAGCTTTTGAAAATGAAAGTATGTTTGCAAACATTGGAGAATAAAGATCAATTGGTGATTATAAAGTGTAGAAAATGAGAACAGCAACTGGGTCAGTAGTCTTACAAGTTAAACATACACCATGAAAGGAGAGTCCAGTGAGGCATCTCTTGTTTTATATTGTTTTTATTGACTGTATAAATTTCTCACCTGGTAGTGTTAAAGAGTCCAAATATCACTGGATTCTTATGATCCCTGGTAGGTAGCAAAAAAACATCCTCTGAAAAATTAAAGACCATTCCATCACTTAGTATTTTTAGCTCTCTTTGCATGCAAAGAAAATGTATTCACATAAATTTGTTTAGAATCCAATATAGATTTTAAGATGTATATTTTCATATACAATTATATAACCAAGATCAATCATAACAGAGCTAATCATTCAGTTGTTCTGGGTGACCTTGAGCTGAACAACAGGAAGGAACCAGACATGGACTAAGCTAACAAGATGAGCCTCTTTGTGTTCTTGCAATCCCTTTTCCCCCAGCATTTGTGCCTGGCCAAAATGAAAAGAACAGAAACTTGCTCTGTGTTAGATAGAGGTCAAATACACAGAAAACAAGTTTTCTATGTGTCCTAGGGATAAAGTTATAAAGAAGTATATACACAAAACAGCAAACTTAATTCACCTAAAAACATTTACCTAATTCATCAAAATGTGTGTCAATCCCATTCATTCCTGGTACTGAGCAAACGAGTCTTGCTTTTAGGAAAGTGCTCCACTTATTCACCAGTATTCTCTGCCCTCCTACATCATTCTGTGAAAACCAAAAAGGAGGTAAGTAGTTACCTGAAGAATTCTGACCAACCACAGATTTTATATTATTAAACATGCAGTTACCAAGAGTTATGACTTTTTTATTTAACTAGGAAAATTTGGCATAATTCTCAAGTAATGTCATTGGTGCAATTCCCCATAATTTAGGGTTTTTTGGTTTTTTTTTTTTGGTTTCTTAATTCGTCCTTGTCAGCGCACTTTTGCCCTGATACATTAAATATATTTTGCAGATATTAAACAATATTAATACAGCAACCTCTCCTAAATAGAATAGTGGAGAGATACAGTAATCATGATTATTACTTTGTTCATAAATAATTTGCTTCTCTCAGGAATATAGAAACATCCATTTCTTTTCTTCCTTTAACAAAGAAAAAAGGCTTTTCAAGGAAGCTTGAAATACACACACACACACACAATGCCCATACTATATATGTATATAAATATATACACACACCACACACACAATATACATATACACAAATATTTATATGTAAGTTTATTTTCGAACATCTTCTTAAATGCCAAGGTAACTTTATGTTTGCAATTTTATTAGATTCTTAGATTATGTTGCTACTCCTATTGGTTTTAAATGCTCCCAAACAACCTCTCTAAATATTCAGTAAATTACAGATGGCTTTTTAAAAAAAATAACTTTAACCAGTCGAATTGTTCAAACATAGCTACGTATATTATTTGTACTGTGTACTAAAGGAATAAAAAAGGTTTTGATTAAATTCGTTAAGAAAAATCAAGCTCAAATTTCTGCACGGGAAGAAGGACAGTCTAATTATAGACTATTTCTTCTTGGTATGGCTTCAAAAATGGGCAAAATCATACAAAATATAAGGTCCTTTTAAGACACACCTTTCACTAGATAAGAAATGTAGAGGTTGGTATAGTAAATATCAATTGTAGGTAGTCTAAAGAATACTAGAAAATATTTAAAAGTAGAAACTTATTATAAACTTACTAAAGGCCTGACCATAAATTGTGAGATAAGCAAGCATAATGAGAGAGAAAGCCTCACCACACAGAGTCGCCCAACCCTGGTGTAAATTGCGTGGGCATTGTTTTCTGCCTCCAGTGCCTTCTCAGTAAAAAAGAAATATACTTTGTTGTCATCTTTGTCTTCATTGTCAGGAATCATGTATGAACCTACAAATTTTGGTTCTATAGGAGCAAAAAATAGGAGAAAAAGTGAAAAAGATATTATAACAAAATGCTAACAAGTTATTCCAATAAATTACATATCATCTGAATCCCTATGTTTAACTTTCACCATTTCATAAAGAAATATTTTTCCTGAATTTTTTTTACCAAACATGGAAAACGCTGTAGACATCTCCACTTTATTTGCATATTAACAGCCCTTTTAGAAATATTACAAGAATATTTAATTGGAAAATAAAAGAATCAAGGAGAGAAGAAGAATTTCAAACAACAGGCAATGGGAAATTAAAATGCATATAGGAAAGAACAGATTAGGAGCACGATGAAGATAATCTCTATAAATTTCCTTCCATTGTAGATAAAAACTAAATGTAAGTATAAGTAACATATTAAAGTAAATAAATATATCATCATTTATTTTTAATTCATAAATTATCTACCAGTATAGCACATAGATCATTTTAGATTCAAAGTAGAAAATTTATTTTACGTTTTTGAGATTGTAGTCCAAGAGATTTGAATATGTGTTCTTTGATATGGTATGTCAAATATATGAATGGTAAATCAATAACCACTGTGCATTTTACAGCTTAATAAAAATGTGGAAAGTAATTAAAATGCTCACCATAAAACAATATTATAGCACCTCCATATACCAGTGTGCCAAAATATAAAACGTACTTCTTACAAAGAATTCTGTATCAATGAATGTCTAGTGACTTTCCTAGAGTTTTGTCTCTAAAGTGTAATGCAATCCTATTAAAACAAGCAAAGCAGGGCAATCAATCAATCAAAAATTCTATCAATTGATAAAAGTAGACAAAACAGCTTACTGGATGATGGACTTTTCGGTTTTCATACATTTGCTTTGTTTTCCTTATTTAAATACTGATTTCTAAGCATTGCTCAAAAGGTATACTGATTTTATAATTAAGTCAATCAATTTTGATAGAAAATGATATACATATATCACATAAAATATTTTAATTCAAGAACGTTGTTAGTAAAACATCCTGAAATTTGTAAAGGAATTGTATTTATATTCTTATTATTATCAAAATTGCAGTATTTTCCTTAAGTTTTAGAGTTGGTTTCAATCCTAATTCACATACTCTTCCCCTCATCCTTACCTTTCAACAGACGCTCATCGTCATGCTCAGTGCGGATATGGGCCAGTCGCCCCATGCTGCGGAAGATTGCAGCGTCTCTGCTCCAGTAGTCACTGTAGAGTCCAGCAAACAATTCACTACCTACGTGGGACCAGCAGTAAAAAAGAAGTCAGTGTTTGTTCCTGAATTTGAAGACGAGGTATAAGTCACAATTATATTAAATACATCCATATTTAATATGTGTATCTATAACATGTACTTTATGACATTAATACTATTGGTGTTAGGAGCATGGATGGTACAGTAAGAGTCCCAGGGTTTGAGTCCAGAGTCTGTCACTTGCTAGATGTGAATTTGGGCAAGTTACTAAGTTTCCTGTGCCTCAGTTTCCTCATTTACAAATTAGAAAAGTAATTGCATTCAGTAAGGTAGTTAAGAGTAAAGCACTTGTAAGAATAGCTGGTAAATAGTAAGACCTATATGAGTTTTTGGTAAATAACTTTGCTTCATTTATTTTCCCAGACTCAGTTGTCCTGTCTGGGGCAAAAATTTCTGGCCAAAAAACAAATGATAACAGTAGATTTCTGGAAACAGCAACCTTAAAGCAGAGTGGTAAAACTGTTTTCTTAATGAGTGGCATATAATATTAGTCTAGTTCTAAAACATATATGATTATTACATTACATAGTACTAATGCTTTTTTTAAGTTTGCAGTGTGTATCTATGCATACATATGTTATTTAAAGTGCTTTAAAGGTTAAGAGATTCCAAAATTAATTGTATTTCCAACTTAATATATCTAATTATGTAATTAATTTTATAATTAGATTATTAAAATTACAGGTATAAGAATCTGACCTAATACATAAACAGAATTTAAAAGATCTTGAATACTTTATTTATAAATCTTATTTATTAGAACTTTAAAATCGTTTCATTATTTATGAAGGATTTTTTTCCCAAGGTAAGGTCTTTAAAGCTTTGGAGGCCAGGCGCAGTGGCTCATGCCTGTAATCCCAGAACTTTGGGAGGCTGAGGCGGGCAGATCACGAGATCAAGAGATTGAGACCATCCTGGCTAACCCGGTGAAACCCCATCTCTACTAATAATACAAAAAATTAGCCAGGCGTGGTGGCAGGCACCTGTAGTCCCAGCTACTGGGGAGGCTGAGGCAGGAGAATGGCGTGAATCCGGGAGGCGGAGCTTGTAGTGAACTGAGATTGCATCACTGCACTCCAGCCTGGGTGACAAAGCGAGACTCTGTCTCAAAAAACAAAAAACAAAACAAAGCAAAACAAGACAAACAAACAAACAAAAACCCTTTGGAAAACTTCAGAAGTATAAGCATATTTGTATGGTTTAACATTTGGGGTCGGGCGCGGTGGCTCAAGCCTGTAATCCCAGCACTTTGGGAGGCCGAGACGGGCGGATCACGAGGTCAGGAGATCGAGACCATCCTGACTAACACGGTGAAACCCCGTCTCTACTAAAAAAAAATACAAAAAAACTAGCCGGGCGAGGTGGCGGGCGCCTGTAGTCCCAGCTACTCGGGAGGCTGAGGCAGGAGAATGGCGTAAACCCGGGGGGCGGAGCTTGCAGTGAGCTGAGATCCGGCCACTGCACTCCAGCCTGGGCGACAGAGCGAGACTCCGTCTCAAAAAAAAAAAAAAAAAACATTTGGGAAAATGATCAATTAAATTATATATACAATGAATTAAAAGGAAATTTATTTTCAACTTGCATTAACTGACTATTAATTTTTTTAAAGTAAAGATGATTGCTTTTGTTATACCAAATTTAGAATAATAAGATATAAATTAAACTCAAAGATGAAAAAAATAAGCTTCAGAATTACTACTGTAATAGTCTTTCTCATTTTATAAAGATAAATAATTCTAATTAGTTTTTCTCTGTTCACAAAATCCTCTATGGATTCTTAAAACACTGTATGAGATACAAACAAATAAAATCTATGGTTTCCAAGAAATAATTCATTTTTAAATTATATGTTCTATATGAGAGAGAGGAAAAAGTAAATGTGTCAGAGTGTTAACAATTGGTGACTCGAGGTAAATGGTATACAGGTGTTACTTTTACTTCAACTTTTCTTTGTATTTGAAAATTTTCAAGATAACAGCTTTTAAAAAGAGAGATTTATTGAGTTCTTCTAGTATACGCAACTTACGCTAAGTGAGAGGTATGATGCAAGGAAAATAACAAAAACAAAATGATGATTTAAATCTGGACTTAACAACATATAATTTGGTAGAGAAAAGTTAGGTCAGAACTCTTACTTAAGCATATCATGTTATTTGGTAATAGAAAGGGAGAAGATTAACAGATTAACATAATTTTTATCAAAGTCGATTAATTAGTGCTGTCTTCCCCAGAAATTTTATGTCTGTTTGAAGAAGCAGTATTTTGAGATCAAATGCATTCAGTGGTTAGTAATACGACCTGTTACCTAGAATTCAGTCTCCATTATTTGAACATCGATAAAAGAGAGTCATTAAAAGGACTTTGGAATCATCTATGGCATAAACAACCAAGTTGACCCTTTAAAAAATTGACTATTAACACGTGAGTGAGGATTTCTCTGAAATATTTTTGTTTTTAATTGTTATAATTGAATTATGTTTCCCACACCAAATATAAAGGCCATCTTATGAAATGGTTGTAAATATAATCTATTTTGCTAATGTGGGCTGGGCTGACTCTTTAATGTATAGTGGGAATAAAGATTAGCTTTCTTTAAAATCATGAGTTTTCTATTCTTTAAATTTTTAATATTTGATTTTATATTTTAAAGTATTTTAGACTTTGATAACTGAAAATATTGTTATGGGAAAATAAATTTATATTAGTACACATTGATTTTAATGGATTTATCCTAATTTGGAACATTGTTTCAAAATTATCGTTTTAATCAATACTATAAAATTAACAAACAACTACTCCTTGGAGCCACTAGATGGCAGCCCTATGACGATTATCTGCACAAAAGAAAAAATAATATATTCCGAATGTTACCCAGCTTCCCATTTTGCACTCAGGACAGAGAAAATTGTGAGCAATTCCCATAACACAATATGAACTGCATGATTTAAATTTCAAAGACACTATATAGGTGCTTAAAAACTGTATGTTTGGCAAAATACTTTCCTAAGAAAATTAGAAAAGACAACATATTAGTGAAAAATAATAATATTAATAAAGCCTTAGGTAAAATAATACCTAATAGTAATTAAATAAGCAAAAATACTGAGCATTATTATAATTTTAATACAATTTGTAGTAAATACATAGTCTCTAATTAAATTTATTTTAATTATTTGGTGTCAGAAAATTTGTGAATCAATACATTGATCTTTTACAGAATGCAAAAATAACATCTAGATACATCATATTTTCATGGATTAAAAGAGAAAAACATTTTATAAAAATACTAAAATATGTTTTAGGGCTTCAATTATAACAGAAGAACTATTTGAGGATTTACTTTTCTATGTCTATGGAGACGAGTGAGTTTAACTTCTTGTCACACTCAACAATAGTCTCTATATAGAGAGGAAAGAATAGTAGAATTAGGTCTGTAGTGGAAATCTGGGAAGCTAGAACCCCAGCTCGAAATTTGCTATTTGACCACCACAAACTGTTCAAAATCTTAAGGTCTCAGTTATCTGTAGAATCAAAGAGACCTCCATGTAATTCTCAGAACCTGCCAAGCTTTTATATTCTCTCTGCTCTTTGGCCTAGAACTCCATGCCTCTCTTCCCACCACCTTCCTTTTGCCTCGTTATTGTCCACTTTTTCCATGACGCCTTGTCTGGCCAAACTTTTGTTAGTGTAGTGGTTCCTAGTGCCACTGTAGCTCCAGTACCTATTTCTATCCTACTGCTCATCCGACTATATTTTGATTGACTCCTTGTGTGTTTGAAATGATGCCTCATTAATGTCTGAAATACAAAAAATGCTCAATAAATACTGTTGAACCAACGAATGGCTTAATGAGTTAATAATTAAATATATCAGAAGTTCCTTTCAGGATTTAAAAAAGGTTATGAAAGGCTGTGAAATATCAACAATCAGGGCCAGGTGCGGTGGCCCTGTAATCCCAACATTTTGTGCAGCCCAGGCCGGAGGATCGCTTGAGTTCAGATGTTCAAGATTAGCCTGGGCAACATAAAGATACCCCCGTCTCTACCAAGAAAAAAAAATAATAATAATAAATAATAAAGTAGCTGGGCATGGGGTCCCACACCTGTGGTCCCAGCTACTCAGGAGGCTAAGGTGGGAGAATCGCTTCAGCCCGGCAGGTAGAGGCTGCAGTGAACTATGATTGTGCTACTGTACTCCAGCCTCGGCAGCTGAGCCAGATGCTGCCTAAAAAAAGAGAAAAATAAACCACTCAGGATAAGATCCTAACTTTTAAAAACTGTTTCAGAGAGAAAATATCAAACGAAAGAAAAGGCTATTGAGAATTTACATGGATAACAAATTTGAATTTTTGTTCAAGGGCCTTATGTAATTTATTAATTTTAACAGATTAAAACAGGAACTCTATTTTTTTTCAAAAATTTGTCCCCAAGAATTTCAGCCCAAAGGACATTATATTGTGATTAAAAGACTGTGTCAACACTAAGTTGCTTATGTGAAAGAAAATAAGACAGTCATTTAACTCCTTGAAATAGATAAAAACAAATTCTTTACAATGATTCCAAAATGTGTAATTAAAATACTTTACTCTGTAACTCCTTTTTTTACAATGTAAACTCTAGTTGAAGTTGTAATTAAATGCATTGCATTGCCTTAATATTTTATGGAATGTATCAAGAGTTTTGTTCATGGACTATATATTATCTGAGTTTTTATTTACCGTGTTGGATTTTAATTGTATAACAAGAAAAATTCACAGTAGTGTTTCATGACCTTCTTATCTTGTTAAGTTTTACTCAAGCATTTGTTCTGTTTATGTTATAAATGTATGTTCTGCAAATCTAAATAATATGAAACACATTTGCCTCGTGGAACAGCATATAGCTAAAGACTGATTTAGCTGCCTCACTTTATAACTGAATTTTATAATTTTGTTAGAAAATTATTCTATTGTGGATGGATTGTTTTGCAGAATCACTATGACATGCATAGCTACAAGGAGAAACAAAATGCATTTGGGAGGATGAGGACGGATGAAAATGATCCATATATTTCAATATCCCAGTTCCCACTCATGTTCTGCTTAGGATGCTGAAAGAAACCAGGATGAATGTGTGATTCTAAATGTGTGATTTTATTAGGCATTTAGCTGTTGTTTGGGCTTTCGGTTTGTTTTGGTTTGGGCAGATGATTAGCACTAGCTCTCAATGTTAAGAAGGTGGTTTTGAGGCATGAAGGAACAATAAAAACATCTTATGAATCTGTTTATTTGTGTGTGCCAGCACCCATGGCTATACTCTTGAGTTTTCTTTTTGGCAAACCAATGATATTGATACCATGATGGTTAAACCAGATTCTCAAAGGAGAGAATATAAGTGGGGAATTGAAGAGTGGGGCTTTTTTCTTCTTCCTTTACCTCTTTTCGTTGTGAAGGAACCATAAGTAAAGTATTCAAATAGCTCCTTAGAGACTAGCAGTCATGGTCAGAAGCTACAATAAGCATGTGGATCATGGGCATTCTGCCATGTGTGAGAGAGAGCACAGCAGCCTTGGATAAGAAATTATAGATATTCTTTAGGGACAGGAAAGTGGTAAGGGAATAACCTGAAGTCTATGTTTCTATATAGTTGAGGTGAATTCAAAACATGAAGCAGAACATTTACTTATTATGTTTGTAGAACTTATCATAAAGACAAATATTCTAACTTTATTTATGATTTTTTCATTTATTTTTGTAACAAACGACCTTACTTTTTGCCAGTTTATTCCCTGAATGTAAATATAGTTAATTAAAAATAAACAATTATTTATTTAAAATGTTTTAATGTTATTAACAACTTGAAACAATAACTTAAATGGTCTCTGCATGCATTCCAACTCCCACTCATTCAATTGACATTGACTTTTAATTTACAAAATTCATAATGAGGATCTATATTCACAAAGGTATTATTATTATGGATAAAAGTTCAGTCAGGAAGAGGATTTCAGCAGCTGTAAACTTTGTAGTTTTATTTGCTGAAAAAAGTAATAAGAAAAAAGTGTAGAAAAAAATTCATGGACTATAAAATGTCTTACTAGCAATTACTTGTTAAAATAAAATTTAGTGTGCATTTACTTTGAAAAGCATCCCTAAAAATACCCCAACAACAAAGTTAATACTTTCAAAGCAAAGTGTCAAAAGGCACATGACAAATCAGGATTTTTTTTTTTCCTCAAACACTAGCAACATGTGTCTTATCATACCTTAGGCATTTCAGGAATGGTAGGATTAAATTATACCTGGAAGTGCTAATACAACTATGGGTCAGAATAAAATTTAAAAACAAAATGGCAATAAAATTAAAAGGAGAAACTATGGGGGACTGTAACATTACTGAAGATATTATAAACTTAATTAGAATATTGCAATATTATATCAAATATAACTAATAAAAAGAATCAGCAAAAATATTTGCTTCTTGGCCAAAATGACATATGACATACAGAACACTATTTCCTGGATTTTTATTTGGCCAATTACCAAACTTAATAAGTTAGTAGCAAGATAATTACTCAGTATATTTGGATGATTTGAAAGGCATGGATAAGCAATGCAGCAATTCATTATAATGAAAAATTTATTGTTTCAACAAGCTGCTTTTAAAATCAAGTTGTAATGCCTTGTCTTCTTCAGACAGTTACTTAAAACCACTTCAAATACAGTAGGAGTAATCACACTGGAGGAAAACTTGGCTAAACATGCAGAAATATGGCACCTGAGATATGAGCTGAAATGCTACCAAGATAAATTGTTAGTACAAAGAGACATTGGAAGAGCAAGCCTATTTAATATATGATTTCATTTTGATTAGTTTCTGAACATATACGACATAGTTCAGTAAGAAGCTTGTTTCTACTCCTTAAATCCTTTGTCACATAGAATTATTGCAAGCTATCAAACTTTCATTTCTAAGTTAGATTATAAATGGAATAAAAATGTGCTTTATAGCTCGTTTTTCATCTATCAAATAAGCTCTAATATTTATTCAATTTTTTATAAACCTCTTCTTCATATGATCTTAAGTCAGCTAAATTTAAGTTAACTAAATAAAAATTATATCTAAAATTAGGAAATTACATAGAACTTTCTCTAATTTGCAAGCACCATTTTTTTTTTAGGTCAAGTAGCTTTATGAATATACTACCTG